>NC_059477.1:4514021-7014021 GCF_018139145.2 Gymnogyps californianus
GCATTCAGTACATTTGAAAACTATTTACCGTATAGACAAACATAAAATTTAAGTGACATGTTATAAAGATAAGATAGCTAAATAATAATTTAAATAATACTATACAAAGACTAGCTATCTTCTTATTCCCATCAGGAGTTCAAATGTATCCAAGGTCAAATAGTTCATACTGTGGGTATGAAGACTGAGGTCTTTTTGAAAGAGGCTTTAGAGAGGTGTTTCATATTTGTGATGGAAGGGCAACAAGTTAATCAGCAAAAATGGCGTTAGTTCATCGGGGGGAGGGGGGAAGATAGCAAATGAACAAAGTAAAGATTAGACAGAAGAAACCACAGAAGCCCTGTAAGAACTCCCTAAGAAATTCTGAGTTTGAATTGTTTGATTTGATCAAAATGGAATCCACTATTATCATATTAAAACTGTTTCAAAAACAAAACCAGAGTGTTGACATACCAATCTTTTGGCACTCCCTCTCACTTGCTCAGGGAAAATTCTTTGAAAAATTGTGGCCAAGGATTCAGTTTTATTTGAGAGAATGTGTGTGTGTAAGACTGGCCAGACTCTTTACAACTAAGAAGAAAAACAACCTTGGTAATTATATATTTGCTACATAGAAAAGTATAGAAATATCATCCAATAAGATGATGTACATTACATAATTAAAAATAACGAGTAAAATCAGGGGGTATCGCTTTGAGAGGGAAATGCAACCCTTCCTCAAATGTATAGCTGTATGAATTAACAACTTGTTTCAGTAGAAAGTTACAGAAATGAGGGTTTCATGTTATCACAGTTTCCGTTTTTCAAGCTGCTGACATTTCTGGCCGGTGACCCGTGGGCTGAGTCCTTCCCTCTAGCCCCTTGTCTCCTTCTTAGGAGTAAACCAGCTATGGGGCTTCACTCGGCACCAGCAGCTGCTCCGAGCGGAGCAAGCTGGAGGGATGTGCTGCTTCTGGTGTTACAGCTGGCTAAGGGGGTGGCGGGGACTGAGCATCCTCCAGCAAGCGCAGAGAGCTGGTCAGGGGTTGATGTCACTGATGTTTCTCTGGGTATTTCTCTAGGTGTTTCATAAGTCTGAGTAACATCCCTTTGAAGCAGATTGCCTCCAACTCTATTCTTTACCCTCTTACATCCACTTTAACTGTCTTTTCTAGCACAGTCTTCGCTTTCGCTGAAAGCAAACTGCCACTCAGATAGTCTTAACTCCGGGGAACTTGGGAAAAAGATGTAATTTGGTAGCTTGTTTGGAAGCAGGCGTATGCTCATATAAACGCCCTGTGAAACAGGATTTACATTTCAGAAGCCACATTCCTTTCTGCCTCCGCCATAGTGAAGTTTCTCACTATGTATCCACACAAAAGAAAACTAACATACAGGAGACAGAAAACATATAAACAAACGATGAAACCAACTACACTTTTCACAGTGTTTACAACTGCAACTCCTTAGCAATACACAAGAAACAAAAAAGAAAAAAAAAAACAATCGGTGTAAGCATCCTATCATAAATTTCTAAAATGCAAGAGACCTTACTTCATTTCTTTTACAATAATGCCTTAAAGGCTACAGCAAAGCACTTAAAACACCACAACCAGACTCCAGACACCTTTTAACCAGCTCCCACTGTAGAAGAGCTTTTTAAAAATCTGAGCCATATGTGCTAACCAGCAGAAAATACCTAACAAGACAATCAACAAAATGACTGTGATATAAAATCTTTGGTCTTCAAAATGGTATGTCATGGTTTATCTTAAATATTGAAAAGGTTTCCTATTATTTATTAGTTTTACACAAAAACTTCAATAGGTTTTCAATCACTGGTTTTGAAATTCAGTAAGAGTGTAAAGCCACCTGTGAAACTAACTACAGAGCGATTTCAAAGGGCAGCATTTCATTACAATGTATTTTCTTCCTGTAATGATTTCAAACATACATTTGAATTGCTCAATAGGAGGACTGCTTCTCCTGTCAGCCAGTTCCCTCCCTTTCCTCTCTTCAACTGTCATCAGCATTTCTCTCTCCTGCTGTTTGCTGAATTATTGTAATGGAGATATTATTAGCGAATCGCTCTAACTTTGAGTGGTCAATATTTCCACCAACCAAGAAATAGAAGCCAAAGGTAGTTTTTCATTAAAGCATGGTCACTCTGGATGAAAAGTGAAGCCTGTTCAGTAACCACACTATGGAACTGCAGACTGTTTGCTTTTTAAAATCAATACAGTGATAGACTCTTAAGGTTCCTGATATAAAAGAAAGAGTTGCATTTCGTCCTGCAAAGTATTTCTAGTTTAGAATAGCTTTCAAGGACAGTTCTGGTGACTAGAGGATATATTTAAAAATAGAAAAAGTGATGCAAAGTCCAAACAAATTTCGACAATTAAAGCAGCCATGACAACTTCAAAATGCATGCAATAGTAACTTTTTTTTTTGTCTTCCTATTGATGTGGAAAACTACTTCTTTAAAGCAGAGGTAACATCCTTGTAGAACCCTAATGGCCTAATTATTAATGTTTCTAAAGTCAAACATTCCAGATGGCCCGTGGTCTGCCAATACAACCACCTCAAAGACAGAAGATCAGAAGGACTGGGGTAAAGGAGACACCTGATGATTTGGCAACAAGGAAAATCTCCAGAATTTTGGACATCTGCTGGGTACCCTGGCCTGTGTAAGAAAATGCTCCTCAGTACAGCAGGAGTAGCAGAAAAAAGGCAACTTCCGCACAACAAAACAGGATCTAAACGTGTAGCAAATTTACAATTATTATCATCCTGTATTTTCCAAAAGTGCATTGCAGAACTGATTTCTCTAAAGTAAAATGAGATACAAACATTGCTTCTTCTTAAAATAGATACTCGCCAATAGTTAACACAGCCCTCTGAAATGATATAAAACATATTATATATATATACACACATCCCAAAAACCCACAGAGAATAACCAAGTTACATGTGCCAGAAGAGATTAGTATGGGTAGAAACATTTGGCTTGTGGGAGTGGGTGGAAGGGGAAAAATTTTAATCAAATCCATTACCTGGTTATTGATTTCTCTTTGCCAGACTGATCCTGTAGAATACTTATAAAGCCTTTGACATTGAGACGTTTGGCCAAAGATATTGGATTAGACTAAGCAAAAGCTGAGCTTCTCATGTAATCTCTCATATTTCATTTATATGTGATTTATTCCTTTGTCCAGCAGAGCTTTTTATTGATAAAAATAATGAGATTGAGAATCCCAAAGGAAATCTAATGCCCACCCACTCAAACATGTTTGTGAAGTAAAAACAGTAGGCTTTGTAGGCCTGAGAGAGAATGATGTTATGGGAAGACTGTTTCCTTGTATAAAAAGTATGAAGCTTGCCAAAGATTTTGAAATAAACAAAGCTACTTTCGAAATTAAAATTTTGCTATACTTGAAAACACCAAGTACATGGTTAATACTGTATGCTGGGGAACTGACTGAAAGACTTCTGAAATAGTTTTTTCTTTGCAGAATAAATGAATGCAACTTTTTTCTTTTGACTTCCTGTATTAGCTCAGTTTGATAAAACAGCTTAACAAATGTCGAGTCCGCTAAATATGATGTTACATAAAGCCAGTTAGATGACTGAAAATTAATCGTGCCTCTCAAAAGAAGTTTCTAACCATTGTCAAATTTAATATGTAATCTGGTAACTAAAGGCTTTGTTGAACTATACGAGAATCCAAGATTCTCTAAGAAATTAAATAATTATGCCTTTTCAATACAAATGCTGTTCAAAAGTCCTAAGTAAAATGTAGCAGACTATCTTGCATTTCTTTAATACCTATCAATACTAGTAAAAGGATAAATAAAAACTATCTGTTTCTGCAGTGAATCCTGAATTAAGTTTTAAAGGCTCTATTTCAAGGCACAAATCAGAATAATTCTATTCCACTGATAGCCAACAGAGACCTTTGTGATTAACATGAGTCTTACAACTCTTTCTTATGTTAATGCTTGTAAGCGGAGTTAGTGGCTTTTAAGCCTCAGCCTTGTTTAATGTATAATGTGGCACTCAGCATTTATGACTCAAAAACTCGCAGAAAAAGTCTTCTGAAGCTCACTGCTTATGGACCATTTATTAACAGTAATCTCCAATATCCTTTCACTGAGACAACCATAAGTCTGGTTGGCTCAGTGGCCAGACAGAAAGGGCGAACGCTGACATTCTTCCTCCTCCTCCTCCCTGGCTCTCAGATGCACACAGCAGCTTGCCTGACCAGTCTTACTCTTCATCTGAACACAGAGCTTCTCTTATCAATGACCCCTGTGAAACCTCCTGGGGCAGTGAGGTCCCCTCCTCCCCTATGGGTATCTACATGCCACGGCCATGAGTATTGTTACCCACAAAGGCTAGTTTTGCCTTGTTTCAGCTCCTTACTCTCAGGCTGAAAGATGCAATTAATGGTACTCCGTAGTTTAAAGAGTCATTGATCATGGAAACCATTTCAGCTTTTTTCCAAGATTTCTGTATACAGAAACCTCTGTTGTCCATAATGAATCCAGCAACGCCCCGGAATGGGCAGAACGCATCTCTGGGATGTGTTGCACTTGCTGCACATCTGCAGGCCACCTGGGCAGCACGTGCTCAGTCTTCCTCACTCGTCTGGAAGTAGCTGACAAACTGGAAGCGTATTGCAGAGCAATACAGTGCCTACACAGTGAATTATCTGAGAGGCCCAGGGCCTGCGTAGACAAGTTTGGGATTGGGCAGTAATCCCATGAAAACACGCACAACTCTTCAATGCCACTGGAAAAACAATCTGGAGCACAACAAACAGGAGGGTACCTGAGCACATCACAGCTGAAACTTTTCTATAATGGAATTTGAAAGGGTCCCTGTTGGAGTCGAATTCTCAGCCTGTTCCTTCAACATCTCAAATAACTTCCTCTGGTCCTGAGTGGGTTAACATGTATGGTGTTACCTTAGTGTGACTGTTGACCCAGCCTGGGCAGTGGCTCTGAGGGACGGGTGTTAACAAAAACCAACACTTTAAAAAATCACTGACTCCAAACCTTTCTTCCTTTCTTCCTGTTGGCAGATTTTTTGAAGAGCCCCAAAAGTGTATGTGAAGGTCTCTAATTAGAAAGAGCCTCCAGTAGCATAGTCAAATCACACAACTTAATGTTACATTACAGCTTACATACAGACAAATGCTGCTGTATTTAACTAAAACTAAAAACATTAGCTCATAGCAACATTTTGTAGATCCTGGAATCATAACTTAAGCAGTAACTGTTTGATCCGGAAGTCTCCCTAGTTTCACCGAATAACTACAGCATCAATACTTGAAAGTTAGTACATTAAACAAGATGGCGTAATAGAAAATTCCTGTTTCTTCTCATAGAAATAAAAATAAATCTAAGACTCGTATTAGGAATTATTAAAGTATGAGGAGGAATATATTTAATGTCAGTAGAATTTTTTTAAATTATCCTGCTATCGTGACTAAAGAACCTAGTCACTCAATATGTCATCAAATGCTTTTCATTTGCTGAGGCTTCATGGGCCATGTACCGTTTTAGTTATTTAAAAAATATTATTTGCAATATGTAACCAAAAAGAAAGCAGCCATTTATTTTTAGTGTCAGATTGTCTGTTCGACTCTCTTCATACCCTGTAGATGTTTTTCACCACACGCTGATATATGAGAATATTATAATTAGCAAGAAGAGTGGTGCGTATGGACACATCAGCATCCACCAGTAATGGGACCCTCCTCACCAGTTCAGTCTGTAGGGGACCAAGAGCTGTAGAAGTGGGGGACGAAAAAAGAAGCATGCTCCCTGCTTGTAATTCACCTTGACAATCAAAGCACTACGGGCTCTCAAACTACAAAAGCGTGTCCACTCTGAAATTCTGAAATTGTATATGTACCTGCCAAACTGTCAAGTCTGATTTCTGCTCCTCAACGTTTCCCTCCTCCTCCAAGCGCAAGTCCTCTGAGATGCAGTCAGCAATGAGCAGTGTCAGATTCTGTCTGTTACCTCTGAACAACTGATCATGGCTGGCTTGAAATTCGGCCTGCCTCTCCTTTCTGTGAAAGCCTTCCCTCCTGAATTTTGCCCCTCCCTCCCATCACTCCTCATATGTTTTTCCACACTCTCCCTCCATTCCTTGATTACTGTTCTGCTGGGGTTTGCAGTCTATCCTTTTTTCACATTGAAACTCATCTCTGGACAGTTTCTTCACAAGCCCAAACGATGACATGATAAAAAAATTAAAATAATGTAAAAAATAAAATCAGGGACTTACCTGAGCAAGAATTTGTTTCAGTTTCTCAGTTTATTCTGACTTAATTCTGCTCAGGAATTTACATTTTTAAACCTTAGAAGTTTTTGTACAATGAGGTCCACTCTGACAGAGTCTTACTTCCACAATTTCTTATTTATCAGTCACTGCTCCTTAAAACTTTGAGAAAATATCACTATCCTGGTCCCTTTCTCTCACTCAGGATCGTCAGCAACATTTTGGACTTGGACTCAAGAGGCCACCACAGTGCTCGGTCACCCACAGCACCGCAGATTTTAGGCCTGGAAGAGGTTCTGAGCATCCAACTGGATTTTCCAAGTTGTATCCTGTGTTCTCCATTTCAAGCCTTAAATTTCCACTAGAGACAGGGCATAGCTAAAGTCAAGAGCAGACTTCACAGTTTTTGGCTGCCAACATCAGTTCAGCAGTGATTTTGTGCTGCTCAGCTTTATGCAGCTGGAAGAGACCTTGGTTTTATAGACAGATGCTTAGAGCTTTCTGAAGACCAAGCGTTCATAAATGTTTCATTGCTGACTAGCCATAACCCCCCAGTCACTCAGGGAGCATCAAAGTCACTGCCCCTCCATAGCCTGCTCTGATGTGCTACTGAATTCCCCTAAAAGCTTCTTGTGTGAATTCAAGCCCACCTGGAGCTGCTATTCCGTCCCCAACCCATTCGACCACTCTCTGAGTCCTCACATCCATCCTCAATATATTTTGCCAATTCCTTCTGCACCCTCTCTCTACAAGGTTTTGTCTCTCATCTATCCATGTACAGATTTTCATCAGGGTAACATCACCTCCTTCAGCTTTGAGAGATACAATCTAGAGCTGCTTCTGCTCTTTCAGAACATGGATTGTTCTTTTGGCCCAACACCTCATCTTCCTCTTGCGTCCCCTCACTGGCACCTTTTTCTAGAATATCAAACATTAACTACCTTTATTTTCAAGATGCTTGATGCACAAATGTACTTATCCTATCTTTTTCTTTTTTCCTAATTCCTGAGGAGACAATACCTACCTCCAGTTTTCCAACAGCAACAGAACTTAAAGAAAATCCACACAGTTCAAGATAACTGCTGTATTTTTTGATATAACAAAAAAATTGATAACAGTTTTGATTTCTTTCCTCAGTAACTGTGAGATTTGAAATAGCAACAGAAAGAATACAAGCAATTCCACTTCTGTCTCAGGTGAACAGGACATTACAAAGGAGTTGACAATTTGACAATTTTCAGTGCAAGTTTTAAATAGCTTTAAGAACCTACAGTTTGTACTTCTTTTCAATTCAGAAATTCATTGTATTCCACAGACTCAAACAATGTTTGCATGAAAAGGGCTACAAACATTTTAGAAGAATTGACTTGATTAATATTTATGAATATATTAAGGACATTACGAATTATACCAGCACACATGCAGAACAAGAATACAATATTTTACTGTTCACTGGGATTTTATCGGACATGAACAAACACCTCTGCTATGCTGCAGAGCTTGATTCTTTAGCCACCCAGGAAGGTTAGTAATAAAGATAAATAAATCTAGTACATGCCATGAAATATCTTAGTGTAATTAGAGTATGGTTCTTAAAGGTGCAGCATTAACATCCTCAGCTTATTCTGGAAACTGGCAGAAGATGCAGATTTTTGTCTGCTATTCCAAACATTCAGGCCACCTAGTATCCACAGGTACACTACACAGCTCTTCTCCAGCTATCCAGATTTTTAACACGAAGCCTGTGTGGATGACTGCGGCAGGAGTCATTCTGACTCCCTCACTCCTTCACACATATAAAAGAGAAGCTGGAAAATATTCCTAAATTTTTCAACAGTGACAGGAACTTGCAACAGGTAATTCATCTGCAAAGTACAATTCAGCCAGACCAGAGTAAAAATAGTGTTTGTTTTTGAAGTTTGACCAGTTGTCACCTGAGCTTCAAAAAGGAAGCACTGTTGTTCTCCCTCCTTCCAGCTGCTGCACTCTGCAGATGACAGGACCTGTTTGAAGTTTTACTTTTATTTAAAAACCTTAAGGCAAAATTCTACTCTCCAATCTGCAGAGAGCATCACAGCAAAGATGTTCTGCTCTCCTCACATGCACAGAGCCAGCCTGCTCCCCTTCGTCTATTGTCCTGGGAGCCAATGCCATGCAGGGAGAACGCATGGGGGACTAAAGACCCTTGGTACAGACCGAAGAGCACTGGGTGCAATGCAAAAAAAATGATACACCACCAGGCTCCGGAGCTTCAGCAAACCACGCACTCTCACCTCACTCTACTTTGCTCAGATGTGAGGGAGATGTGTTTTTAAGCAAAAATAATTGTGGAATGAAGCACATTGTCAGTGAGGGGGAAAAATGAGACTCCTCCATCCCCTCCCTGCAACAACTCTTCAGAAACTCAGTGCCCTTTGCCCCTAAGACTCAATGGCATTATGATACTTAAAGATATTGTTGTACTTCAGTACTGGGAAAGATTCATATGACAATCCTCATCACTATTACGTATTAATCAGTGGGCAAGGTCCAGAGCCTAAAACATACCTTTACCCTTTTACTGTATACAGGTAAGTTCCTACTACCAATCCACACTCCCTCATTGCTCTTGGAGAAGCTGAGGATACATAAACTCAACAGCACCTTTCGCTTGAAGATTACAGATCCTCACAGCTACCAATGGGACTTGCAACTTTACTCCTGTTTACACAGTGGTGGCACAAAGGCACGCATGAGAAAGACCCTTGTTCAAGTAATAGTACACTGAACATGTAAAAATGCATTTCCGGGATTTTAAGTCATTGGTATGTGCAGAACCACCAGTTAAATTCACATCATAGCTCTAGATTTGTTTCTCCTCAAATTATTAGCACACTCAATGTCAGTGTGTGGATTATTCTGATGCTGTCCAAAAATAATTTGAAAGTCGACTTGTGTGTGTGACTGTGCATGCACGCACGTCCTTTAGCTACACATAGAATATTTCTCAGACCAGAGGTGGAGATTGTTCTAAACCTGATTTTACTGATGGACAGAAGAAACAGAGGAGAAATGATCTAACAGAGGACAAAAAGGAAAGAATGTAGAAGTGTGGGAGTTCTACCTAGATTTCTGGATCACAATTTAGTAGCCCAGTGCCACAAAAATATTTTTCTTTTCAACTTTTGGATGAACATCATTTTAAATCTTTAAAACAGGAACAAAACTAGAGGCTATCTACATTTGATTCCAGAAAAATTCTATGAGAACTTTCCATTTTTATTTAATTGTTTTTACTTCCGGAATACCTGATATATAGAAGTCCTCTACTAAAAAAAAAAAAGTATGATTAAATGTATTCTGTCACATTATACATATTTTATCCAGTAACGGAAGACAATATTTTAACAGCACTGCTTTTGAATCACTCCAGAGCATTCAGCAGGAGCCAATTTATACTGCAAGAGAATGATGATGTACCTCAACTCATTTTAATTTCAATAATTGAATGAGAAATAGGAAAGCCTATTGAAAGGACTGTATTCTGGTCAAAGACTAATGAGAAAATAGTTTTGAGTCTCTGAGTCAGCGAGTGTCATGGTAACAATGCACTATCGAAATCTGATTAGCATGCCCAGCAGCTTTATAAATGATAACATGCTCTTCTAATTGTATTTCTCTTCCTTTCCCTGTGATGAGTTTTACATTCATAACAGGTAGGAAGGAAGGCAGCATGCTGTTTATCTGCAAGTTAGACTTAGGATGTCCAGCACGCTCACAAACTCCCTGCAACCTGTCATTCAGTAATAGAAAAATTTTCCTACCATCTTAAAATACGAAGCTGAGCCTTCCATTTCTCTCCTCCTGTATTATATGTAATTAAGTCAAATATTATTCTCTTCTTTTAAATATATAAAATTATTTCTAAGGATATACACGTGACAAAGAGAACACTGTGAAACACAAGCATCTTAAGAAAAAGCCTGTTTCATAGGAGAAAGAGATGCAAGAAAAGCGTAAGTGCATGTTTAATTAATTCCAGAAAGCATGACTCCATGCTCTTGAGGTTTTGAAAAGAGGGAGGGGATTTTCTTGTGTTTAGAGGATTGTGTGTGCATTTGCTAACTCATTACAATATCAGAAATCAGGAGGAACCATGAAATTAAATAGGATACTTTTCCTTCTCGTGAAGGAAAGAGCTAATATTGCATCATAAAATAAATACAATGAAAATACAAGGTTGGAGGTTTAATAATGCTTTTTTATAAGTGAACCTCAGATGAGTAGCCTGGCAGACCTTTATTATATTACCAGTAAACAGTAACAACTGCAGCCTCACAAATCTGAAGCAAAGTCATTTTAACATATAGACACTCAGTCTTAACAAATGGAATTTTTTTTTTTTTGGAGAGTAAAATGGCATTCTATTTTTCAACAGAATGACCAAGAAATCTACTTCATGTTTGGCCTATTTCCATGACCCTTGTAATCTAAGTATTTATTTCTTATTTTCAATGTCCACTTTCATTTATTAATTCAGCTTCAAATTTGTATAAAGAGAAAGGAGGAAAGCTCATATTCTTATTCTCTAGGTAAACTCGAATACTCTTAGTCATATGACAAATAACGCCTAATACAAGAAATCAACTTTTCTGTATTATTAATAATGGAACCGTGTTTGTTATAGTGCATGAACACGGAGAAAATAAATACAGCGAGACCTAAAGAGCTTATTACTCCTTGTTACGTGCACTGGCACGTGGACAAAGTTTAAGATGTACAAAATACTAAAAGCAATCAATCTTAAGTCAACACACTGAAAGCCAGAGGAACATTTATCTACATGTTTGGAAATTCAGTAGAGACCGCAAGGTTACACTGAGAATAGAAAGTCATCAAAGCAGGCCAGTGAACAAAGAAAGAGCAAACAAGTACTCCCCAGAAGGGATTAGTGCTAGTTCAGGGCCTGTTTGCACTAACCTTGGATGAAAGCAGCAGCCCGAAAGCCAATCAGTGTGACCTTCACCTGTCATGATGATGTTCCCATCAGGTAAAGCCCACATTTTCCAGAGGTGGTCATCACTGCCAGTGACTACAATGTCTTTTTGGGGATGTAAAGCCAAGCTACAACAGAAAAGAAAGGCAGATTATATTCTGTATCAATTCCATTCTACATGAAATACACAGCAGTGAGATTCATTTAACTCAGAGCAACAGCTACAGAGGACTCTGATTCTGGAGGGACTGAACAAGCAGTGATGCTTTCTATGCTCATAAGAATTTAAAATATATGCTATGTAGATGAGTTTCTGCTGCTACTGAAGAAAACAACAAAACATGACTGACTTCTGTGAAACCAGAATTGTTTTCACACTCTCCTGAAGTTCCAGTTGATTAAAACACTCAAATATGTTTTAAAATACTTTGGTAGCTTATGTTCTTACAAACGTGCAACAAGGTAACATATGAACAAGCCGCACCAATGTGAATACTTTTTCCCACACCCAAAATAACTTCAAAAGCGTTGGCTTGTCAGCCTGCTCCTGATGGCCAGAGGGAAAAAGGACAAAAGAACACTCTGCTTTTTCTTTTTCTTCCTTTGTGCCCACAGGTCTACAGTCTCCTACCACTGAGAAATAACTCAAATGATAATTACAGTCCAGGAGCTACAGTCTTTGCCATCACTTTAGTACCTATTCACTGGGACTAGGTCAGAAAATCCATTTCAATTCTATACTCAAAATGCATTACATGTTTTCATTTTTTATTATGTAGCACACTATGATGTAATGGAAATCATACACTTATCACACCCCTATACTGAAAACTCGGTTTATTTTTGATTTGGCAACTGCAGTGCAGCTTAAAATGGATCCAGGGAAGAAAATAAATCTGTTGGAAAGATAACAAGTAGTGTATTTCATATGGATTTGGTTATTTGATTTAAATTATTGTAATGCTTTACTATTTGTTGAACATCAAAAAGTATCTAGGAGTTGACTTAAGTCCCAGGAGTAGATTATTTAAATAGATTAAATCTGGAGTTCAGAATCAAAATGCAACAATGGGGAGAGGAATCATAACCTGTGTGTGCACCTATTTCAGTTGTGCATCAGAGCCGACAGTTTGCAGAGAAAAACGCTTATTAAAACAGAATGAGAGTAGAGAGAGACGACGCTAAGCAGCCAAATGGGAAGAAAAGAGAGGTCTTAGAAGGCACGGTATTATAAAAATATCTTTTTTAATAGTACCTTTCTCCTGCACTCAAATTATTTCATAAAATTCCTAAACCAGAACCACAGCTTCTACTATATTGGGAAAAATAATTCCCTCTATCAAATCCATGCTAAAAATATATTTATGTCAACTAGATTTTCATCAGAAAACACATCTACTCTTGCAGTTTAAGGCACAGTCTAGGAAGATTCCTACAGATTCATCAGTTGAATTCATCTGCTTGACCAAGGAGCCTGGGTTTTACTCATTCTCTAGATTCTCAGAGAGAAAAAAACCCAAATGTTTTCTATCTTTGCCTAAAGAAGAGAAACTTCCTTTGCATTTACAGGAGAAAAGAGAAGGAGGGAATGATGCTATTTAAATTCTCCAGAGATGCACAGAGAGCAATCGTATCACTTAGATTGGCCACAACAGATATCTAGAAGAGCAAGGAGGGAATAGAGATAAAAGGAGAGAATTAAAGGCTGAAAGAAGGCATGCCAGTGGCCTGCAAATTACAGGACAAGAACAACTGTCCCAGAATCCCTCTACTATCAGAGACCTCTGACACACCAAAAATCCCATTGCTGTTTTCTGCAGCATGCATGGGCACGTAGCATTGTTATTCTGGGGACTGCTAAAAAGGAGACCAGCTTCACAGAAAAACACGTGGACTAAGAACTATAAAGATAAATCCATCAGGGCTGCTACACACACTCTTCTCTCAGCCTCTAAAACAGAGGACCTTCCTCACCGGCATGCACCTGGCCGTGCGCCGCACAGAAGCAAGACCAGCGCAGGAGTATCCTTTACTCGCTAGCACCAAGGTCCTAAGCTCCTCTGGATGTAGCAAGGGAATGGCAAGGGCAAAAGAAACAGAAGCAGATTCAGGAAGACTAGAGGGGGAGAAGAGGATGCCCGCTGCAAAACCACTGACAGCACGTGCTACTGCAGGAAGCTTCATCACCGATTCAGGCCTGTCTATGATGCAGTTAAAAGACTGGATTTTTCTGGTTTGGGAACAACTTTATCATTGTGTTATTTGGAGAAAACAAACAAGCAAACAGTGTCATATGGATACAGCGTACATTTTTCTCTCAATCTATTTCAGATACTTCAGATACCCTCCAGTTTTTCCCTCCAGATATTTCTGCTATTAGTCGAGTGCATGCCTGTTGTGAAGACTTTCCATCAGTTCTCTCTCCTACATTCTTCCCAAATGTCTGCCCTCTCAGTTCCCAAGATGTGTTACACAGTCTAACTTAAATCACCTTCAGTCCACCTTTCACTCAAAGAAAAGTTAATCTACTGGCTTCCTCCAGATCCGGACTCGCTTTCTGAACAGTCCTTACCCACTGGCTTGGCTGCAGCTGCCTATGGATGCGAGCTGCGCTATCATTCGTCCTGCCTCAGCTCCCAGGAACATTTTTCCTGTCCTTAACCCTCCCAACACACTTCCACTCCAACTTTGGAAATGTCCAAAACTTCTTCAGTGACCAGACGTTCCTAAAGAGCTTTGAGACAATCCATAAAGTGAATTTCATACAGAAGAAAATACCTTGCCACCAGTATGAAGCCCACAAGTTTATTTTTCACAGGCTTTTCTTTTAATTGCAGAGCTCTTGTAAAATGCTGCTGCTGTCCAATGTTTTTTTTCCTCCATGCCATTTTTACAGGCATACAGTGAACACTACTTAATTAACAGCAAATTTGTGACATAACCACTGTTGAGCTGCCTCTGAGAAAGGGAAGCCCATTCATCCAAAAGGCGTTCTATATGCAACATTAATTAGGCACCCTTGTCTTCATTTCTGGCAATCCAGCATTGTATAGATTTTTGCTTCATTTCTGTTCACAGGGTCTAATTATTTCCAGCACTGGGTAGATTGGAATGGAAATCAATAATGGAACATGTGTGATAGGAACATTAGTTTTTGCCGCCTCCTCTTCCTCTGGGATAGAAGTGGGATCAGAGGGCACTGGGCCAAGTAAAAAAACCAAAAAAAACCTCTCAGAGGCTGCTGTTGAGTATATAAATACCCATGTTTACACAACTCATTCTGGCATAAGACATTCTCATCTCTTCAGCACTTGCCATGGTAGATATATAGTGCTCCCAGTAATTTGCTTTCAAAACAATCATCGATTATTTTAATTTATTTTGACTGAACCATAAATAAAAATATGGTATCTTCAGATGCAAAATACTTTCAGTCTCAGCATGTACTACGTTTGATCATTTCACACATATAAAATCAACCTTCAGGTTAAAAAGTGTTAAATCCAAAGCTGTCTGCGTAACCTTAACTGTGTGTTTAGTTTTAATACAGACACTAATTACGTTGCACTGAGGCAGGGGAGATTTCAGTTAGATGTGAAGGAAAACTTTCTGGCAATAAGGTTTCTGAAACACTGGAACCGATAGACATATGCCATCATTAGCCTGTTCTTAAAGCTCTCAGCACACCTATCACATATTACCTAGGTCGATTACTTTCATCATGGTTAGGAGAATGGACTGGTTGGTGCCTTGAGGTTCCTTCAAGTCCTAAGGTACCAATGTTCCTACTGAGCCCCGGTTCATTCGATGCACAAAACAGACAGTGCTTGTATGTGAAGGGCAATTATAAAACAATAAAAGCATTACCTCAAACCTCTGCTAAGGCATAACAGCAGTTAAACCCAATTGCACAGATGCAGGACAGTAAGGCATACAAAAACCCCTATAATTTTAAAATAATTTTAGTAGCTAAAATATCTCACAAAATCACCACATATTCAGCCTTTTTTACTAGCTTCCTACAGATCTCAGGAGATTGCAGGAATAAAGGAGTCCAAAATAAAAACCTAACCTAAATAGTCTCAAAATTAGGCACTCTGAGAATGAAGAATGCAAAACTAATGGCCAACTTAGTACTCTAGGTGACTTATTGTCGTGGTTTAACCCCAGCTGGCAACTAAGCCCCACACAGCCGCCCGCTCACTCCTGCCTTCGGTGGGATGGGGGAGAGAATCGGAAGGGTAAAAGTGAGAAAACTCGTGGGTTGAGATAAAGACAGTTTAATAGGTAAAGCACAAGCCGCTCACACAAGCAAAGCAAAGCAAGGAATTCATTCACCACTTCCCATCGGCAGGCAGGTGTTCAGCCATCTCCAGGAAAGCAGGGCTCCATCACGTGTAATGGTTACTTGGAAAGACAAACGCCATCACTCCGAACGTCCCCCCTTCCTCCTCCTTCCCCCAGTTTTATAAAGGGGGTGCTGAGCATGACGTCCTATGGTCTGGAATATCCCTTTGGGCAGTTGGGGTCAGCTGTCTCGGCTGTGTCCCCTCCCAACTCCTTGTGCACCCCCAGCCTCCTCGCTGGTGGGCTGGGGTGAGGAGCAGCAAAGGCCTTGGCTCTGTGTAAGCGCTGCTCGGCAACAACAAAAACATCTCTGCATTATCAACACTGTTTCCAGCACAAATCCAAAACATAGCCCCATACCAGCTACTGTGAAGAAAATTAACTCTACCCCAGCCAAAACCAGCACACCTATCCAGCCTCACCCAATTGCTCTGTGGCAGAAATAAGGACAAAATCCACTTTTCTATGGTTTCACATATAGGAGTTATACAGAAACATATGTTCTCAATATAGACAGCATTTAGCTGCCAAATTCTAATACAGCATTGTACTGAATATCACTTGTGATATGTAATTTTTAGAACTTAATTATTTGATCAAGTTTATTTGTATTCCTGGATACTGGCAAAGAGGATTGTTGTTAATGCCAGTAGCTGCTTTCAGACCAGAAAGCTCTTCTGCTACATTTCTTGCTCCAAAATATGAGAGTAGCAGAGTTCCTCAAAGATTAAAAAAAACCCAAACACATTTTTCTTGGTCACAGAAACATTTTAGCTAACGTTTTCTTACACAAAAAATCAGCCTTACGATATCTAGCACAGGAAATTTCGGTCTGAGCAGTTACATTTGGGTGAAGTTATAAATGGCTGAAAAAGTCAGGTTTATGACAGAAACTGTTGGGAAATTGCAGGTATTTCTTCCTCTACCATCAGGCTCTCTAGGTGTGTTGGAATGGAAGAGCAGAGCAGATTTTGAAGGCAAGGACGTAACACGCACTGAGTTCTAGAGGATGGCTACTGATTATGGCCTCAAACAAGAACAAGTATGTGCCTAAATATGAGGACATCAACAGCCCTACTGAAATCAGTGATATTGTTCACACACATATACTTAATTATATTGCTGGACTGTGCCCTAAAAGTCTAAAGAATTTGTAAAAGCCGAAATACTATTCCAGTCCCAATTTTGTTAGTCACTAGCCAGCCGTGCCGAGACCCAAGACAAGTTAACCAAACCATCAGGAACAGTTTCTGTAACAATGGATGGGCAGATTGCACGACCTAACAACATTTTTTGACCTCCTGTGTTCGCAGCAGCTTTTGAGGCAACAGACCCCCCACCATCCAGTTAGGTCCTGGGTACGCCTGCTACGTGTGGAGGATCGGCACTGCTTCCTCACCTCTGTGACCGCGCTCCAAGGATCTAATTATAATCAAGGTCAATCTCTAAAATTATGACAGGTAAAGATGTAGAAGACCACACACAAAAATTCAGATCAATAGAAAGGGCAATTACCTCACGATGGACTGAAAGACGATAGCTAGCAGTCATGAAAATCCCTTCACTTTCTCTTTATGAGCAGAAAGGGAGGAACAGGAAAAGATGCAATTAATCCCTTTGTTCGCAACACCTTTTGGCTTATCTCTTATTTGCCTCCTTATCCCCGTAATGGCGGTGCGGTGGGGGTGAGAATGAGAAAAAACCAGACGCGAGCAGCAGCATTTTGTACAGGGTGTAAATGCGGAGGTGCTGGCAGCAGGGGGGGCTGCAGCGTCGGCTTCTGTCAGGAGAGGTGGGGGCTGTCCCGCGCCGGGCACAGCCGGATCCAGCCGGTGCACGCCGGCTCCGCCACGGACCCAGGGCGGGATATGGCACAGTCCAGCGGTGACACTGGTGTGGCCCCTCTGGGAAAACATATTAAAGGAAGGACAGAAAGTGCTCGACAGAGGCCGGGGGGGAACAAAAAGAGTGAGAAACACCAAAGTCAGAGAAAACCTGCTCCAGCACCATGGAGCTCCTGCATTGCCTGCAGCCAGCACATGCTGGAGCAGATTTTCCTGACAGGAATTGTGGCTCACAGAGAGCCCAGGCTGGAGCAGACTTTTCCTGAAGGGCGGCAGCCGTGGGGAGAGCCCACACCAGAGCAGAGGGAAGGCGTGAGGAGGAAGGAGCAGCAGAGAGAAACCGCTGTGTACTGGCCATACCTCGCCACCCCTCACAGAAGGGTCGAGGGGTCTGCAGCGAAGGAGTGAAGTGGAGCTGGTGAGCAGGGGGGGAAAGGAAAGGTGCTGCTTTCATGTTTGTCTTTGTTTCTTACTACCCAAATCTATTTTAATTGGCAATAAATGAAATTAATTTTCCCCATGTCAAGTCTGTTTTGCCCATGACAGTAATTGGTCTTTATTTCGAGCCATTCACTTTCTCAGTCTATTTTCTCCTCCTGCCCTGCTGGGGGGCGGGGGGGGGGGGAGTGAGCAAGCGGCTGGATGGGTGTTTGGCCCTCAGGCAAGATTAACCCACCAATAAATTAAAACCAAACGCATCACAAAAGCCTAATCAATCATTTTGCCTGCTACACCTTATCCTAATATGTCTTCTTGGAACACCATCTCTCTAATATAGTTATTTCTACCACCTTTTTATCTTGGCTTGAGTTATCCAATCTCACCTGCCAGCATACTTCCGCAATAATTATAACCCTGATATTTAATTCAGGGTTTTATTAGGCAAAGGTAGCATAACTGAAGAGCTTTGCATTCCTGTTTGAGGTCTTAAAATTTATCTTTTCATGACAAAATGGAAGAGGGAAAAATGCTTTCAAAAGAGAAAGTAAAAGCTAAAACAAAAAAAGGATAAAGAAAAAATCACAAAAAGAACATAAGTAGGGGAAAACACCCACAGCACAAAGCTCATATCTTTTGTTTCATTTATGTAAATGCCTGTCTGGAAGTCAGTGATAGATCTCACTCACAGCATGCTTAGAAATCTCTATCCTGTCTAGTGAAATTCCTAGCTGCTTCCCAGGCTCCTATGACTCAGGATTTGGGAGGGAGAACACTTTCTGGGATCTCAACATACCTGAAGTTAACCTTCTAGACTGCCCAGCAGATCTTTGTACACCTTAGAAAATAATTAGAAAATAGTCTTCCAGAAACTTACTCATATCTCTAAAAGGCAAAAAGACTTCATAATTTACAGTGCTAGCTTATGTACTTACTCTATTCACCACACACACAAAATCTTCAATCTTAGCTGTATAGCAGTAGCAAACATATTTATTCTTGTGAAGTAGAATAAATTTGCACACTTTCTAACTTGCCAAAATGAGCTGTCCTCCTCAACAAAAAACAACTTCAGAAAGTGAACACTCCATACAATATACAATGCCTCCACAAATAACTGTACTAAACACATCATTATAACTCAGATATAGACACAGTTGTAGTGATAAATTAATAAAGTCCATTTTGTGATGCTCAGTCTTTCATCACTTTCTGTTTATCCACTCTGTGTGCAATTATCAAAACGCATTAATTTGTATTAGCTGAGTGTTGTAACCTACCTAGGTTTTACCGCATCAGATCTGATTATGCACATGCTGGGCCAGTCTAAAATAATTTTCTTCTTAATAACAAAGGTTGGTCTTACATCAAATCTTAGAAAAATTCAAAACTATTCTGTTGATCTGCATGTGTTTTATCTAGGTCTCAGTCCTTTGAAGATATATGCACATTCCTGAATTACGCACTGCTGGGAGTCCTGATGATTTCACAGCATATTAACTTAAAAACATACATAATCCTTTTCAAGATAGAGTCCTTAATCAGATCAGAGAAAGAGGATTTTTCTAGAACTTAAACAATTTGCATGTTATTATGTATGTCGTTAGTCTCGTGTACTGTGAACCTCTGCAACCTAACATTAAGCCTTTTATCTAGAATGCTTCTAAATAACAACCAACGTGAATCTAAATCACTTCTTAGAGAATCTTTACTTATTCATTCTTTCCTTTTGCTTACAAGGTTGTTGATGATTACTGCTGGCCGGGGGGGGGGGGGGGGAATCACTTGGTCTACAACGTCAGCTGTTACACGTTGCAGAAACAGTGTTTCTAACCTGCCTTAGACCAAAGCAGCAGGCAGCTAACAGATCTCCACCTCGCTCCACAGAGAAAGCCACTGTTTATTTTCAGTCTGCAGAATCTATGGGGGTTTTTTGTTTGGTTGTTTTTTTAAATTTAAATTGTCATACAGTTTAGATGATGACAAAGCTGTGAACAGAACAACAGATCAAATAGTTTGGGGTATTTTTTGTAAGACTGAGGGTGCTTTTAAAAAAACAACTAAGGAGTCATTCCCTGTGATTGCAGTAGCTCACAAGCTCTTATTTAATATGTATCTGAATCAACTTTTCAAGCTCAGTCAACTTACTAGGTACCCAGCATACTTTAAGGAGAAGTAATTAAGCCAAAAAGAAAAAGAGAGAATGAAAGTAGCAACAAACAAGTAAATGCAATTGAAATGTTAAAACATTGACGCTCCTTCCTAGTATCTTCCCTCTGGAGTGAAAGCTGTACTTCCTCGCCTGAAATGATTTATACCGTGATTCATACTGCCCATCGCCACATAACTAATCTTTTACTATCAGTTCCTTTATGAAATATGCTACATCATTTTCTTTTAGGGAAAGGCAGCCCCATATGCGTATTAAATCACAGCATTCAAAATAGTATTGAAACAGGATTAGCTTAGATCTGCAGCGTCTTGAAAACAATTCTGAAAAAGATCGCAGCTCACAGGACAACTGTCCAGAGCAGCAGGGAAGAGGCTATAGATAACCAGGGTTAGACCATGCACAAACCTTGGCAAAGGAACGGCCCATATATTTTCACACTGCGCCTGTGGTTGTGAACCACTTCACAGGCAGAGAAGCAAGGGGAAAAGGCAAGGTAGGCAAACTTGCATAAAACTTTCCCTATTCAATATGTAATTGTTCCTTATTTTTTGACCTGTGCATTAGGTATTTGTTGGGTACTGAGATAATAGCTTGTCTTCCTTTGTAATATAAGACAAACTGCTTTTCTAAAAGGCAATTTTAGCTTGACCAACTTGAAAAGATGCAGATTGCTTTTGCAAAAGCTTCTACCTGTGGCCTCGTTTGAATTAGTTTTCATCATTACTGTTAGCAATTCCCAGTCTTCTGTTGCATGGCAGCTTTTTCACAGATGATTAGGAGCAGTGTTGTGGTATATAAGAGTCTGGAAAGAAAACTACTTGAAACTTGCCAGTTGGTAAATTCTGTTAAATTATCAAGGTTGATAAAAGAAAATATTTAAAAATATAATTTGCAATTAGAGCATCAAACTGTCAACTCACATTTCTAAATTAATAAGAAATCAAAGCATTAACTTTTCAAGGTCAGTTTCCCTCCTGTGTGTGTTTCTCACTTTTGAAGGCAGGGAAGGGCATTATGCTCTGTGCTCTATTTCAGTACCGTAATGCTGAAGAATGCTTCCATCAACAGAATTAATGGAAGCTCTTGTGGGAAGAAAGTTACATAAATAGTTTCTTCACAGTTAGGACTAAGAGGCAAAGTTGATACCTATGAATCACGTTCTTCCTCTAATGATCTTTGTAACCGAACATATATGTATGAGAGAGAAAGGGATTTTAGGTTCAGAAAGGATCACGGTAATTCTCTAGTCCTATGATCCCAAAGTTGTAGGCTGCAGACCCCGGGTGGCCTGCAAAGCTCTGCTGAGTATCTTGTCTGCCCCAATGCCTGTGCAATTTTCCCCACTGAAGAAGGCCGTTCAACTTTTCCATGACGTTTCAAGAGAAAAGTTTTTCAAGCTATTTGCTCCACTGTCATCTCCTGCACAGAATTACAGAAACATACGCCGTAAGGCATCATCTAGTCCACCTTGTGCTAAGGAAGGATTGTGTAGACTCATCCAACATAGATTTGTATAACTTTTCCTTGAAAAGGAGGTTCTACAACACCTCTAGGTGGCTTTTTCTGGGGTTCATACTTCAAAAAGTGTTTTCTAAAACACAACCCTCACCACTCTGAACGCAAATTACAGAGATTTCCCTTAATTCTTCTCTCAGGAACATGGAGAACAATTTCTCTCTACCTTTTGTCTTAAAATCTTTATATATCAGATGGTTGTTACTAACATGGTCTTAAATTAGGCAAACTCAGTCTCTAACTGATGGAGTTTTCTAAACTTTTTTAAGAGTCATGACCAAACATGGATACAATATGTCAACTCAGACCTCACTAACCCTACTCTGGAATAATTAGCCAACATTATAGATGCCACATCCCTCTTCACACGTTCCAGAACCACATTTCCTTAGTTTGCAACGGCAATGCACTGTAGACTTTGTTACCCATTTTTTCTCTTTACAGGTATTCCTTATCCTGTGTATCTGAATTCTTTTTCCTAAATATATCACAGGGCACTTCACCTTATTGAATTTCATCTTGCTGATTTCAGACCATCTCTCCAATTTGCCAAGTTTATTTTGAATTCTGATCTGATACAGAAAAGTATTTGCAACTCCTCACAGCTTGGTGTCATCTGCATATTTTATAAGCTATTCTGTATTCCATCACCCTCACTGCTAATGAAAATGCTGAACAGAACTGATTTCCTAAGCAAATTCGCAAACTGAAACACAGGCTTTGGAGTTCAACCAAGAGGTTCCTGCGCCCAATCCATTACATTGGTTTGTACTAAAACTTATCCTTTAGAAAGGCACACAATACATATTTTAAAACCTTAAATGCAAGAAAAGCCATCATTTACTCTGCTAAATTGTTGCAATAATTAATTATCCTCTTTTTATTTTTGCAGAACTTTACTTTAAAACCAGGCCAGCTTCACCCTCCAGCTGCATATTATACTCTGTTTACTATATCAGAGAGAGAATACCCATAGAAAAGATTGACTTACAGAATCATAGACTTACTGACTGATAGATTCTACCACATCATTCCATAAAACTTCCATGGATTAATCTTCACAGACAGTCTTAACTGAGGTTAAGAATTCCTGAAATGTTTTGTGAGACTTGAACAAAGTAATGCTATTTTAGGAGAACCAGTCATATTTTTTTGTTTGCATTTCCTGGCTCTGCTATGGAATTATGTACAATCACTTGCAGAAAAATATCACCCTACTGGGCAAAGCTAAGCCCTTTAAGACCATGTAATTTCTAGAATATTTGCTGTGCAATATTTGGTGTATTTGGCAAATTCTCTCCCCACCCCCCCACCCCCCATTTGCTGTCCATAGGCATTATGGGGAAGAAAGCAGAGAGCAAAGCTCTTCAAATACTGGAAGACAACCTTAGAGAGATCCAGAGCCATATTTCTTTACGAAAACTAGAAATAGGTCTCAGGATTCCCTTCAACTTCCAGCACGTGCAGCGAAAAAGAACTTCGGATAGAAGAAATATGAGACATTCATTGTGGGACATGGACACACACAAAAAAACCCCTGAAGACATATTCCAAGTGCTGTTAGAGATTTAAAAAAAAAAAAAAAAACCACCACCAAACAACAAAACACAACCTTTATCTGTTTTACAGCAGTTGTGACATTTATCCAGCCCTATAAAGCACAGACAATGGGCCAAATTATCTGATTGCTTAAATATCTACAATTCTTCAGTGTAATACATACCTGCAAAAATGGAATGGAATATACGCAGTCGATTTAAGTGGTCAGGATTCAAGGAACATTTTGGTGACCAGCATGTAATACACAAAAGGCAACCATGATCAAGTCTGTTGTGCTGCCTGGACATGCCATGCTGCCCTCCTTGGCATGGGAAAGTGTATGGCTGCTTTCCCACCTTTCTCTCAGACAAATTCCATTTATACCGTTATCATCCTAATATTATAGTAATGAACGCAACATTTAAACTTTGACAAAACCCTAAAAGTATTTCTTGTAATGAACATTGACTGCACACAGAATAATAATCTTCATGGTCAAATCTCCCAATTGCCACATATTTCTCTACATCCTCCTAGACCCCAAAATTATAATATACCAGACCCTGTAAATTCTTAGGTAAGGTGGTTCTAGCCTCTATAAAGTACAAAGATGCATTAAAGAAGATTGACAGAAGAGTTTGAAATAATATAAACATATACATATTAAAAATTACTGCTGGTAAGCGTGAGTCTCTCTGATACATATGGGAGCCTTATAGTCAAGTTGCAGGAGTTATCGGAAAGGAGTTATCTGAAAGGTGTCTTTATGCTGTTAAAATGTGATGCTTTTCAAGACTTACTGACATCTACAAAACAAACCTCTGAAGACTCAAGAGTCATGCAACACAAATTTTCAAGTCAAAGCATATTCGGAATAAAATGCTTTTTCCCAAGTCACATCCAAATGAAAATGATGGGATTCCAGATTTCAGTTTTTCATGTTTCTTAGCATTCTCACCATGTGCTACCATTTACAGACCCCAGCTGCATGTTCAGAAGTGGTTCTAAATGTTATGATGGTCCTAACAACCTAAATCTTCTGCTGTGCCACGGAGTTAGCCTATTAACTAGCCAGCTACCATTAACCTCCTTGAAAATAGTATCATACAGTATCAAGAACACTTTCTGACCCTCCATGTAACCATTTTATTAGCTGCTGTTGTCTGTGATAAACATCCAAAAGCCAGACTCCTGCAAAGACAATATTTATGTAAACTGTGCTGGAAGGGCAAAAACATACACACAACTGAAACAATTACTTGTTTTCGACAACCACAAATTTATAGCAATACTAACCTGAAGGGTCAGCATTTATCCTGCTTCCAAATGACTTCTGATTCACTTCAAATGGGGCTATAATGAAGGATGAAGATCTGTCTCAGAAGACGACAGCTGCTTTCTTCAATGCTCATTAATGAGAAGTAACGAATATGTACTTTTAAAGTACGCGACACAGTCCTGCTTCTGGAGCAGGAAAAGGAGAGAGGAAGTTGCCTGTCGTACTGCTGGGAGACTAAGTCATCACTCCAATGGAAAGTAACATAGAGTCCATTTATAGAAAGACATGAGGTTTTCTAAGCGTTTGGTATCCTACGTCTGAGTCTTAAAAGAGCTAAAAACATCTCAGTTTCATTTTGCTGCCACCGTTTTATGTCCTGCAGCATGTGCATCACATACCTGTTTATGAAAGAGAAAAAAAACCCAGACTCCTAAACTTTGGTTTGCAGACTGATACCAGCCTACAGAGAGCTAAGGACCTCTGAAAATCTGACGAAATGCTACAAAAAAAAAAAAAATAGCAACTTTTCTAAAGTTGTTTTTTTACACATGTAAATGTTAGTGTATCATGAAGGTGCCAGAGGACTATGAATGAGGAGAGAGGCTTCTGGTTATTTTTGACATGAGAGAGACTAGACTTACAGGAAATGTTGCTGTTATTATGCCATCTATTCTGTAAAAAACTACTGATGTCTGTAAGAAAAAGACGGATGAACTAGGGCACCACATCTTGCACAAGTCATTCAGAACATCTCGGGTATATAGTTGCAAGATTTGCTTCCGATGAAGCAAAGGTACGAAGCACAACCTCAAAGAACAGTTTCCTTTTGAGAGTAAGCATATCTGCGTTGCTGCGTATTTTTACCAAGACATTGGCTATTTAGTGAAGAGAATCTGGCATGCTACGTATGAAAGGTTGCCAACACCTGCTTTAGAGAATCCTTCTGGATGAAATGGTAGGATACTCATTGATTGCCCGTTCAGTCATTGATGAGTCTGTATATTTTTCAGCAGTACACCTATATGCATGACATCTGTATATCTCCAGAAGGACCATGCAAGTTGGTTTGGGGTTTTGTTTTTTTTTTTTGAAGTACAAACCCCAGTTCCTCTAAACTCAAAATATTAGAATATTTTGTGCCACTAAAAATAATCCCTTTGTACTGACTGCAAACCAGCAACCTAAAAGCCAATTCTTGATCAGCTTTACAAAAATAGCTGTTCAAGTATAGTATGTATGTAGCGCTCTCACACATTCGAATTTTAACATCTGTATAATACCATTTACATTTGATCAATATATACTACAGACTGAACCCCCCTATCACGCATATTGAAAGCTCAGTATTATTGTAAATTTAAGAGCTGCTAGGAAGTAGAGAGCACAACAGAACTCTACAGTCTATCTGTCATAGAAAAAAAATCATCAATATGGTAATTGTAGAAGTGCAAAATGCAGTTTAAAGACCAATGCTGGCAATTTTTTTTATTCCATGTAGTAGGAAAACTAATGAGGCACATCTTAGATTAGTTTAGTGTAATCCTAAAAGCATTAAATAACGCTTCCTATATAAGTACTTTAAAGTAGATTGCTTCAAGTAAAAACAACACAAAAGATTCTGCTCTAATGTTACAGACACAGAAACATATGAGTTTAAATCACCATTAAATCAGAAATTACATGGACTATTTTTATCACCATTAATTACTCCAATTTGGCAGAATACTTCACATCATATTAACTTCAATTTTAATATATTGTTTCATTTTCTAATTAAAAACCATCTAACTTTAAAAAAACCAACACCACAAACAAATAATAATACCTACTAGACAGAAACATCAAAAAATCAAAGTAAACAATAGATTTTAGGGGAGCCACTCTATATAAAGCTATACTCATCTAAAAGGAGCCTCATCAGTTCCCCTACCATGTGGAGTAAAAAAGGAAGCAGTCTGAGCATGAATAGCTTAAACTCACTATCTTAAAATGGCAACGCTACAGACAAGTCTCTTACAGAGAGCTGGAAGTAGAGTCTCGGTCAGTAAACGAGCTACACCGGCACTCAGGTTCAGCTTATCAAGTCAGGGTGACAGGCACACTGCTCTCTCCCACGTGGCCATTCAGTATTGTCTTATGCAGAGCAGTTTGTTATGTGTAGCAGAAGTTCATAATGCCAGCAGTGGAGACGTTGAACTCCTTTTTCCCCAGTCCACACCAAAAACATCCAAAGGAACATCCATAGCAAGTCCAGGGCCTGGTTTTGCAAAATTCCTTATGTGGCTTGAAAAAAGAAGCGATTATAGTAGTGCTGTGTACCACAGAGCCACACCTTTAATATGCAGCATCTGCCCTGAAACGGGGTCTCTTCCAACAAATGCATTTTTTATCTGTCAGTCTCATTACAGCTTGTAAGCGGTCAGCAAGAGGTATGCTTTCAAAGCTGTGCTTGGGGCTGGAGCCACAGGAATGTCTCTTAACATCAAGAGATTCATAGGACTATGTCACTATGCATGGCTTTGAACATTTTCCTCCCAGGTTCTTTACACACCAAAATATTATTTTCCTTTGCATGTAACAGGGATAGAGTTTTGCAGTGTTCACGCTTGAATCCCTGCAACCAGATGCTAAAGCTAACGTAATCAATAGAAATCCTTTGTTCATTTAATGGGACTTGTACAGAGAATTGCTGAGAAGAAAAAAAAATACCATTAAAGTTCATGGGAATTTGGACTGACTTAGTATTTCAGCATATAGCACTGTGCAAACAGTTGCTTAATGTGCTTGATTCTCCCTCTGTAAATGCCACTGATCAGCTGTGTGTACCTTGCAGCAGTGCAAAAGGAAACAATACTCTATGTCCCATTCCACGAAATAACTGCACTTACAGTAATAAAATAGGGATTTATAGAAACATTGACTCTAAACTGTTTTTAAAGCTTCTGAATTATATCTGGTCTAGTTTATTTTACCCCTGCAAATCTATACAAATAAACGTACTCCAGCCATTAAGGCTTTACAAGTAAGAAAATGCAGAAGGTAGCTGTACCAAAATACGTCAGTCTGTTAAACCACACCTAAAATCTCTCTTAAAAACAATAAATAAATCAGATGTTATGCATGTACATGAGTATGGAACAGCAGAGCTTTATAATGCTATATTTAAGACCTACTCCTGCACATATAATGAGCTGAATAGAGGAATTTGGGCGCTCTGTACGAATTCAAGTGTTCCAAATAAGAGCAAATTTGGAAGAACAAGGCTAATTGAGGGGGACGCAGAAATGGAGTGTCACTATGGTATTTTAAAATATGATCCTGTATTGTGCTTTAAGTTCTGATTGTAATGAAGTCAAACACTTAAGTTACATGCATAACTTTATGCACACAATTAGCCCCACAAAGCAGAGCTGAACAACAAACTATGGCAATTTATTTTGGTGTCAGTAGGATTAATTACATCCTTAAACTTAACCACTGCGCTGTGCACTTGTATCACTTGCGCAGAAGAGCAGCTGATATCACCACAGCACTACGCACTTACGAGCCCCTATTCCCAGCTCCCTCATACCCAGTGAGAAGATATTCCAGTTCTTGTCCGAGTTGTACACAGTGGAAAAAAAAAACCCCGTTTTATGAACCTGAAAAATAATACATCTTGCCCTTGTTATTGTGTATATATATTACCCGAGCTTGCTATTGCAGCTGGCCTTCATATTTGTATATAATAAAGTAGAATATTGAGAACAAGTATCTGTGTAATTAGCACATCAATCATGTTGTTTAATATAAACGAAGTATTAATTCACTTCTCCATAAACTCCCTCACCATAACTAATGCAAATTATTAATTAGCTAACCACAAGCAAAAGAAATGCAGAAAACCGCTGGAAGTACACAAATTCCAGTATCCATGGCAGTGGCCCACCGTCCCACCAGCCGCAGTTGTGTGCAGAAGCACGGAGCACCCTGCACACAGGAGCTTGCCAGCTTCAGCATCAAGCTGGGCATCTTCGTTAGCTGCCGGTGCACAGGCTGCCGTGAGCTGTGGTCCTCTCTGCTTAACTACTGCTAGAGCTCCCATCTTTCTTGTTACGACATCTGTTACTGAGAGCCAAATTACTCCTTTTTCAAGGGAAGGGAGAAAGGTTTAAGACATGCCTTTAACATTTTTTATGAGGGCCCTAACATAGTTTCCTGCAGGAATACCATACAACCATCTTCCTAAAAGCTTTATGAAATTCTTCCGAAGCCACTGCTGCAGAGAGTTGGGCTTCTCCCCAGATAACACCATGGCTGCACCAATGCAAGGCACGAAGTCTGGTAGAACGTTAAGGTGAAACCACACCGGGAAGAGCAAGACTGGCACAGACACACAGCGCCAGTGACGCATGTGCTACGGTGTTCCACTGATCCTGTGCTTAAATACAGACAGTTCACTCCACTTAATGAACTGTAAAGCTCTTATTTGTGTAGCTGCAGGTACTATCTGCTTCCTTCCTTTCTTCTTATTCAAATTTAAAAAAATTATTCTAAGAACTAAGCTAAGGCCCTGACTGTAAATGCACACCCACCCATGAAGCAAGCCTCTTCAAAATGAGAAAGGAATAAAATGCAGAAAGTTGTTATGGTGTTAGCATCTGTCACCGTAGTATAGCTACTCACTGCTCTCCCAGGCGACAGCCTTCTTGCTCTGCTTTTACAGATATCAGTATGTATTTCTAAAAACATTAACTTACCGCACCCCATTTCTCCATTTCTTCTGGTGCATGTTTCTCCCCACCCATATAATGGTTTTTCACGCTGCCTGCGACAGGGAATTTGCCTAGCATTTTTCAGTGCCACACTACCTGAGAATTCAAATCTCTTTCTTCATATCTACACTGCACACACATACTTCATACATGTATTTTTCACTAAGACTTATAGCCAGAGACAGCGACAGAAGACCATCCTTCCATTTTTTCCCCAAACTATGTAGTGACCTTGTTTAGAGGCCACGAGAACCTCAAGAGAGTTGCTGTAATACTGAGAACTGGATACTATTCTGAGACATAACCCTCTAAACAATACAGCACAGATATCTTTTCCTTTAGGGCTATTACAATTTTAAATGTAATTTTCTTACTTTTGTTTGCAAAAAGAACCATTTTACTCTTTCTGTATCCGTTAGCAGCAAGTCAAAAATTTAATTTCAGTGGAGATGTTTTGAAAAGCTTGCTCATGAGAAACAGTGCAGCTTTCCCCACTGGATCACAGTATCCTCAACCCATCCAGCTTCACTGGCATGCAGTGGTGCGGCTGCATAGCACGTCCTACAGGTTTCAAACAACACGTGGGCAAGTTTGCCCCCCCCCATTTTTCAAACAGCTTTCTTTTTAATTAAAAACTTTTAACTCTTAAGAAAGTATTTTATTTTGCTAAGGTTTTTAGCTCTTACAAAGTTTTATGCCTACATTTGACTCAGAAGACACACTGGACATGTCTGTCTTTTTCTTTTATACCTGTATCCTTACCAACTACCATCCACTGAAGATCAGCAGTGCACTGGTCATTAAGTAAAGGAACCATATTTTTATTTATTGATTTGTAAATCAAAAGGGCTTTGAGGAGGAACATTGTCTGTTAAGCACTACTGTAGATTATGGCAAACAAGGTTAAAGAGTTCTTTTTGAAAACCATTGTGTTTATCCCAAGAAATAAATGTTGATCATCCTAGCGCCCTCAGATAACTGTTAGTTAAAGTCACTGGACATCGATAACTGCTGAAGGGCTCCAGTGCCATCCAGTCAGCTGTACAGGGTCACCTTTTACAGCAAAAATGGAAAAAAATCAGTTTACTAAGAAAGACAATGACATAAACACTCCATTGAAGGAAGAAAGGTGAAATTGTTTCTATTGATTTGGGCAGCTGTCCTTTCAACATGATTTAGCCAAATATTCTTCCAAAAGTTATTTACACTAGGAAGATGACTAGTTGTAAAACTTTTCCCTTCAAGAAACATTTCTCTAAAATAGCTATTAAAACCTCTGTGGCTTTGAGTGTACAGGTACAAGATTGTTTGAGCACCTTGCCTGAAATCCCTCCCTTCACCTTCTATCTGCCGTGGCAGAGCCCTGGAGCTGGCTGTGGCCCATGACACATGTAGGTAAATTTGGGACTCAAGGCCTTTTTCTAAACACAGACACCTGATTTGGTACATCCCACATGGGAAAGATGGGATCATTTTCGCCATTTTGTTCCACGGTCCTTGACGCTTAATTAAACAACTGTTTCTCTGCCTGATAGATGAAAAAGTTGTCCTGAGGTTAGACGAATGCTGTTTCGACTTGCCTGAGCTTCCTCCTCCTTGCATCTTTCCCCAAAACCAAACAAAAATGAGCCCAGCTGAGTACACCAAGCACATGCAGGGGCACCGGAGAAATCAGCCAGCACTGTGCTATCACTCTGTGCTTAACTCTGACTTCTACAGCTTCCACGTGGCACGCAGATATCTACTGCGGAGAGGACAGGATTACACCAGAAGGACAAGGAATACTGTTGCAGAAACAGTGGTAAAAGGCTGGTTGGCTTAAGAGATCCTTACCCACCACTGTAAAGGAAAAATTAATATCAGTTTTGATGCTGTGCATTCATCAGGAAGCCTACCCTGCATCAAATATTCCTGACTAATAGAAGCAAGGTATAGCATAGTTCCCATGCTAGTCCAGTCCGACAAAGCTGGTTGAGGGGAAGGGCAGATGACAGCAGCAGCACAGCAGGAGGGACGTTGGGCGCACAAAGGCACCAGGAGTGACCTTCGGGTGGGCAACGGGAGAGAGAAATAATGTATGTGTGTAGAAAGAAAGAGGAACCGGGGAGAGAAAGGAAAAGGCAGAGGTAGCAAGTTTTAGGTGTAAGAAGGCTACAAGGCTGTGAGCCACTGGGCTGCAGTATACAAACATCATAAACGTACGCTGGGAGCAAAGCATCAGTCGTAACAGACTGGCAAAGCTCGGCCTGAGGCACCTCGCTGTCTTTGCAGGTGTTGAGACTGCTGTAAAAGCATGAGGTGGCTCCGCCGACTCTCTGAAATTTGTGTCCAAAATGGAATCGTTAAGTGCAGTATAATATACAAAGAAGGTCCTATCACTGGAAAAAAGGAGGACAAGTAAAGAAACAGTAGGAAATTCCCTTTCAAAGGGCCAAATTCCGCCCAAGCAATAACCCCACACGTACATCAGCAATCACCAGATGGCAGAATTTACTTACTAAACTGAAAACTATTCCCACGCCTTTCAAAAGCGGTAAGGGAGCAGATAAGCACACAAGTTGCTCACCTACCAGAGTTACTAGCTAGGGACAGAAAAGAGGCTAGAAAGGAACGAATTAGAGATGCAGCAGTGCTATCCAGATCCCAATGCATTCTGTACTACGAATTCCTGTTAATACACCTCTAGTCCAGTAACTTTTTTCTATTGATGTTCATTTTTTTCCTCCCTGCAGGATTCTAGATCATGCTTCCATGGAAAGAGTGAAGCAGAAATATGTAACACAAACCAACTTCCAAACTCTTTTTTTTTTTTTTCCTTCTCAGATGTGCAAACAAAGAAATCAGTAGTGAAATACTTTACATTTTTACCTTGGATTGGTTGCAAGACATTCTGAAAAAACTCCTAAGCCAATTTTGCAAGTCAGGTCTTTTCTGCTGTCTGCCTTCAAATTATCAAATGATAAATGATCAAATGATGGGGGGCTGGGTTGGTTGGTTTACAATTCCCTTTCAAGTGAAAAGGCTCAGCATAAAAAATCCTATGAATAAACAAATGCTGCTGTTTCCATCTGCCATTTTACTTTATGGATCACATGTTTTTCACATTTTCCCATGTCCTAATGGTTGAGCATGGAAGAAATGCTGGATACACATTTAGAGATTTTTGGGGTTTTTTTGTACCATATCCCAAAGGGTGAGAGTAAGAGTTGTAAGACGTCCTTTTTCCAATGACTCTGATGCAGAAGTAGCAGCTACAACATATACATAGGGGTAGAGGGAGAAGACAAAGTACATTTCAAATACAGAATGAAATCTATGTGAAATCAATGCATAAAAGGACACACTGACAGACACCTGAGCAGAAAGTCTCTGTAAGATGAGGAATGTGAAAAGGGTATTTTTTCAAATAAACAAAACTGACAGCTTTTTTTACAAAAAAGAACTGAGGAAAAGGTAGGCCTAACAGAATAATATTGTAAAGATGGAATTGTGTTTCACAGCAATTGACATGGGCGATAAATGATCACAGGAGGAAAAAAACCTCAAAATGAGAGATACAACAGAGTTCTCTCTCCTGTACTCTGACACTGCCGTAACAGCTAATTACTCTGATAAAATATTATGTTATTTATATACAAATACACACACAAGAAACAATCTATTTCCTAGCAGCCTTGCATGAATTCAAGCAAGCCACTACCAAAGCACAGCAACACAGTTCAGTTTAATTCACCAACACCAGACTAAGCAACCCCAAAGACCAGTCCTGCTTTCATGTTAGCTCTATACTTGATTTTGTGTGTTCTACAGGGAAAAAAAAAATTAGTTTTGCATAGAATCATAGGGCAGCTTGTTAGAGTTGCAGCATTCTAAACAAAGGAATACTCTTAAAATTGAAGTGTTTGTGTCAGAGAGAAAGAGAAAGAAACGTAAAGTTTTGGATTCTGCAAGAAATGGTTTTTTTTCAGCAAGGTGAATACACACACGGGGCCTTTCCAGACCTTAAAAGGTCTGTTTGGCACTTTTTCCCCGTCATTTATTGATACCTGATACATGACCACTGACATACTTAATGCAAGTGCTTGACAGAGGTGCCACAGGCAGATCCTGGCACACAAACTCACTCACACTACTTAGAGAAACAGTTCGACTACACGTGACATGCTGGGAGAGTATTCCCTGCAGGCTGAAGATGAGTAAGATGATGGCCTAACTCTTGTAGGATGCAGAAGGCTTTGTAACCACGCAGCACAGTGGCAGCAGAACTCTGCAGGGCAAGAAAACTGGTATGTCACACTAAATCTGGTACACTAGAGAGGTATGAATAGAGAGCATCCTCATATTTCACACAAATTAGAATCGGTTTCTTCTGGCCAGTGCTCAGGGGTTTCTAGTGTCAGGCTTCACGCAATTGTCTATGGCAGGAGAGAACAGATAGACAGTATTATCAATTTCTTGTTAATTTGTAAACTTCTAAAAAAATTCAACTGCAAGCTGGACAGGAGACATTTAACATACAGAAATTTATGTTTTCCAACTATTCCGCAGTGCCTAGAGCTGTGGGCTGGTGTCCTAAATATTCAATAAATACATAAAAAACTCAAACGCTTCATTTCCAGAAAACTTATTTCTGAGCTTAACACAGTAAATTTTCATTAATTTCTTCCCCTAGGTTAATAGGAAACAAATTACATTTCAGAAAATGTTAATGCAATTTCCCTGCAGTTTCTCTCTTACATACTTGCACCTGTAAATGTTTAAATATTATAAAAATACATAAGTAGGGCGAGACAATGGCCAATTTATTCTACTGTAAGCACAGTACTGCGTAGGATGGATTGAAAACATGAAAACAAATCACATCTCTTAAGCTATCTGAAAGGTCTAGCAGGCTTCCTGCAACAGTTTGTTCTGTCCTTAAAAGAATCGTTAGAGTAATGAAAGCATTAGATGGTGTCTTGCAGTGTTAGAGCAGAAATGGGTGGGGACGCGAGGTTTAGTAGAGAAGAACAAATGGTAACAGGTACAGAAATAAGATCAGGAAGACAACAGAAATAAGGGTTGGGGTGGTTCATCTAGAGCAGAATAGGCAGAGAATATCGCTGACAGCAAATCAAGAAGCCCAGATGGTACTCACTACTATAAAGGCGTAACAGTACATGATTTCATGTTACATTTAAACAGGATATAGTTCTGTTCTTCCAAACCTTAGGATAAACCCACAACTGAGATAATACATCACCTTTCAAAATGAGTTATGTATGTTGTGAATAATACTGTTATGTATCTTTTACTTTTTCTGTTTTGACATATCCACCCACATGAGAATAATTTCTAATAGATAGCTAAAATTAAATAGTAAAGCAGGTCTCTTCAAATGTACTTTGTGTTCTTTTTTGACACTCTCTCTAAAATTTTAAAGCTCCTCATCTCCATTTCTTATGCACAAATGACAGTCAGAAGCAGAGCTATTTCAACCGATTCCCCCAATTCACTTCTCAAGTGCAAAACTGCAGATGAAACTTTACCAGTCTACACACCAGTGTCAGGCTTACAAAAGGATGCTTCCCTGCAACGGATCTATGGCAGAGGTTCCAGCAGCACTTCACGTGGCCAGTACGAAGAGTCTCCTGCTAACCGGTCAAGTCCCCAATGAACATACAGAATTTTGTTTTAAATGGCACCTATTTGCGGTAGCCCCTACTTTTTCCCCTGGTACTCCAAGAGGTAGAATTTCCTGTAAGGATCCCTAAGGGGCAGCACAGCTCCACAAAAGTGCAACCTTGATTCCCGTGACAATCGCAACCCACGTTGTACAGGGATCACATACCTTTCATTCTGAATCTTCAAGTACCAGGCAATTGCTAGAAAGACGCTGTTATGGTTCCCATAGACTCGGCACAGAACCCCCACCGCCCATGCAAACACGCCCTGCCATTCCTAGCCCGCACTCCACACAATAACTTGTTACAATACACTTTACAAGCTGCTTTGTGCATATCCCCATGGCTCGCAGGGGCAGAAACCTCCCTTTATGCAAAGCAAGGCTTAAGGGCTTCCACATGTTTTAATGCTCTTAAAGATAGAGAAGTTACTTTATAAATTCAGCGTCAACCCAGTCTTTTACAGTAAGGGACAACCAGTTATTCCGTCTGAGCCTCTATAGGTCAGGGGCAAACCTCCGGTATTCGTACAGCCAGAAGTGAGAGAGATGGTCTATAGAGAAGGGTGGAAAATGACTTGGTCCACCGAGTTCAGGGGGTGTGATCAGCAGCATGAAGTCCAGCTGGCATCGAGTTAGAAGTGGCATTCCCTCAGGGTTAGTGATGGGGCTGAGACTATTTACCATCTTTATTCATGACCAGGATGATGGACCTGGACACATCCTCAGCAAGTCTGCAGCCACAAGGAGGTGAGCAGTCAATATGCTGGTGGGTAGGGCTGCTGTTGAGAGGGAGCTTGGCAGACTGGAAATATGTGCTGACAGAAATCTCATGAAATTCAATCAAAGCACATGCAAATTCTTGCATTTCGGATACAAATTCTCTATAAAGCACTGCAGGGTAGGTGTTGGACTGACTAGTGAGCAGCTTTGCAGAAAAGGACTGGGATGAAGTCAGGGTGAGGGGATGTTGGGGTGGACACAAGTTGAACATGGGACAAAAGCTTATCCTTGTAGTAAAGAAGCCAAACACATACTGTGCTGTATTAGCAGCAAGGTTGTAGCCAACAGGTTGAGGCAGTGACAATTCCCATCTGCCCAGCCCTTGGGAGAACATAGCTGGGGTACAGTGTCCAGTTTTGGACACTGACAGATGTCCCCAGATGGACACTGACAAACTGGAGTGAAGCCAGTGGAGGGCTGCCAAGGTGACTGGAGGCTTGATGGAGCACATGCCATACTGGAGAGGCTGCAATGTACTCGGACCATAAAAGTCCTATTATTAGTATTAATTCTCACGTCTAGCAACTCCACTTTCTTTGCATGCTATCCAAAAATAGTAATCAACTTACTATCATTTAGGAAAGATAATCAAGCAGGGTGAATGTTTCATCTTGAAAAATAGTACTAAGAGTAAAACAGAACATTTTTGTAAGTTTTCCACTAATGAAAATGAGAATTTCAGTGAGAATTTCAATGAGAGTCCAATTCTTATTTCATTGCAAACCAAAAGCAACTTCACTGAATTTAGAAATATTCTGATGCCAGGTTAGTACTCATAAGATAAAAGAAAAGCTCCATCAGTTCAAGAATTACTACTTTCCAGAAACACAAAGCTCTTAATAACTTTCTTGGGATGTATACAATAATGTTGATTCAAGTGCTGTCTTGATAGCCAAACTATAGTTTCCCTTATGAGACAATTCGGAGCACTTCCTCATACTGACTTAGAGCAACATAAAGGACAGGACACGTACATTACAGCTCTTCATTTTCATCTGACATGCTGCATGCCTTCATGTTAGTCGGTGTATTGTCAATGACTCGGGCAAAGGACCTACAGCTTATTCCCTGTGTTAAAATGGCATTTCTATCTCACCCAGAAACCACCCTGCTACTCTAAAACATGGATTTCATCTTGGTTCATGGTTGCTTGACAGATGGTTCGTCTTAAAGCAGCAGAAAGTAAAAAAATTATGTCCTTCCTGCTCCCATTTTACTTAGAGCAGACCTTTGTTGGTCTCCCAGCTTTCACAGAGGGAGGGTCTCACGCTGTCAAGTGATGTACAAGATGCAAAACTACTCACGGGGGGGGTGTATTTATTCATTGATGTTTGCACACACAGACACACACACTTCATCCCCCCCCCCCCCCCCCCCCCCCCCCCCCCAAAACAGGATCAGCCCTGTATACATGCAACAAAACAAAACAAAAATCAGAAAGCAGAATTCTCCCTGGAGATTTGTTTTCAGGGAATCTCAGTTCTGATATTCTGGTTTCCCCTACAAGCACCCACATTTCAATAGCAAATTTAACAAAGGCAGAACACATTATACAGTTCAAAGAGATGGGTCTGGAACCTTGTTCCAATTTCAAAGAAAAAAGTCACAACTAAATTGGTTGTAACAGAAAATCATTTTTACTGACATAGAAAACAAAACTACTTTAATTTGTATTTCCTTTCTGTATGGTCCGTAAAGAGAATCTATAGAAGAGAAAGGTATTTTAAGACAGAATGAATGAACGTAGTTTACAAAAGCCAATGAAACTATTGAAAAAACAGTCAGCATGGCACATTTTAAAGAAACTGTGTCAATTCAGTAAGAGAAAACTACTGGCTTATTTATAGTTAAATTCCCTTCCCTTTATGCTAGGGTATTTTCTGTCTTTCATAATGCTGACACATAAATGACATACTATTTTTTTTTCCAAGCTAGAACAACAAGGTACTGGATTGCGCAAGTAACGTAAGAAACTGCACTTCTGTACAGCTGAAAAGAAAACCACATTCAGAAGCTTCACATCTACAAACGTTAACATCTCTTACACCAACTTCTTGAAATAAAATTACAGATTACAAATGCTAAACTCTGTTTTATTTAATATTAAAGTTCAGCTACATTCTTCAGGCTGAGGTATCTCAAAATTGCAAATAAAAATTATTAAAAGGTCATCATACCCCATCATAATGGAGATAACTTGGAAGATGTAATTATAAAGTACAAATTCCAGGAAAAGAAGAATGGATGGAGTGTGGAAACATACCTGTCAGATATAATGCAAAACAGTTCTTGGCAAACAAGGAACTAACAGGCTTCTACTAAAAACTGCACACCGGTGCTTAGGTTTAAAAAGACATTCCATTGCTTTCAACCATCACCCTTACAATAGTGTAGCTGAGCCTTGGCTAAACCTAAATAAAAATCTTTGGACAGAAATCTGTGAGTCTTCTCAAATCACTGAAGAGAAATGCAGGGTGTGAAATTCTGCCCCAGCTGACAACCACAGCAACACCTCCTACTGACTTCACTGGAATCAGAACTTCACTCCAGTTGCGGCTGGTTAGGGACTGGATAGTTCTGATTTTTTAAAACTTTGAATTAAAACCTAATCCTTTAAGAACCTGATCCATACAGGTGATGATTTTGTTCTTACAAATTTTTATTAGCACAAATCTTCCTGCTCACACAGATAATCCCATCAGGTTCAAAGCCAGAAACAAGTATGCTGTACTAAGGTTTTTACAGAGGAAAAGAAAGGTGGTCACAGATACCGACAGATGCAATGAAAACAGAGCAGAGCTTGGAGAAAACAAAAGAGCAGAAGGCTAAAGTGCTGAAGGAAGGAGATGAAAGCCTGAAATCACTGAAGAATGGGTGACATAGCCTCAAGAGTGGGAGAAAAAGGCATCTCTGTCAGCAATGTTTTCTTTAGATGACAAATTGGGAGGGTATGAATGAGATGAAGGGAAGCCAGGACAGCCGTGTTTTTAATCTGCGCAACTCTGAGTATTGAAGACCCCTAAACATTGAAAAACATCAGCAAACATTCTTCAATAAAGAGGAAAGAGGATAGTCTTAATGGAAAAGAATAAGGAATACAAGATACCAAGGTTGGGAATAAATGTGGAAGAGTAATGCAAGACTTATTAAAAAAAACGCCAAATATAAGCTTATATTTAATATAATGAAAAAAACTGATCATTTTCTGATAGCTACAGGGTTTTTATCTGCGTCTGCGAAGACTAAAACAATGCACTTCAAAATGCCGGTACCGCAAGAAGAAATCTTGAATTGGTATGAGCAAAGGCATATACTGTAATTTCTACCTCTAATTTCTCTATTTTCTAACATGGTTATTAAAACCTCTGAAATATTAGTGAGGTTCTGGCAACGCGTATGACAAAGCACAAGAGAAAAATATATATGAATCCCGTTCCAAGGTCCTGCATTTCCACTAGGCAGGTATCGAAAAGACATACATGGAAGACTATAGATGTTTTAAGTTAATTATGTCCTACGGATAATATTTCAGAGGAACTCTCAGTAACAAAAAATAATAAATAAATAAATAAAATAAAAAGGGACGGGCTCAATAAGATTCAGAATGTTTGATTACCAAGAGAAATGCTAGGTTATGTGTTGCAGTTCAATACGCTTCAAGGAAAAGGCAAAAATTACCAAAGGCAACGCTACAGTAGAGACTATCTATATTTAAATCCTAGTCTAGTATAGATTAAAGACAACCAGGAAAGTAAGAATTCTCAGTGCATGTTTAAGTGTTGCAGTCAATCAGGTTAAAATTAGAGTCTTGTTTTTCTCCCCTGTGACTCCTAAGCATCTTGTTAGATGCAATTATCAGCTAGTTAATAACAGCAGTTTAAGTGGACAACAGAATGTGGCATTTCGTTAAACATCCTCGAATAGAATGAAAAATGCAAGCTTTTTCATTATACTATGTACAAGCACCACCACACACAAGTATCACAGGAGAGAGGAAAAGCTGAAGTAAGATCCTGAGCCCTCTGGATGATCAGATCAATTCTACATCTACTCCCTGCCAGCAGCACCATACACCTGGGACAAATCGGTGCCTGCAGGTATACACAAATTAGCAGTCACTGAACCCACTATTCTATAATGAAACAAGTTGATAGTTGTGTTGTGTGTTCAGTCATACAAAAGTGAGTCCTGCCCTGTTCTACAGTTTCTGGTACTCTCAGTCAAGCATCTTCCAATGAGCACCACGTGCACATCTATAAATAATATAAATACACATTTATTTTTATGAGCATGCCAGAAATTAAAAAGGACAAACCTGTCTTCTAGAAGAAGTGCCAAGGCAAAGAGAGATCCAGCTAAGTTACAGCCATTGTGGAACGTGCCCGACTGCGGTGGGCACTGCTGTCCGTACGGCTGTTCTGGTGAGGAGTACACAATTGGCAGGGCAAGTTTCCACAGTCCTGCAGCAATAGCCTCGGAAAACCACTTCATGGGTGAGAAGCCATTAAGTCTCTGCATCATAAACTTCTTCTTAAAGTCATCTGGGACTATATTTGGGACTCGATGATCTTAAAGGTCTTTTCCAACCTAAATGATTGATTCTGTGATTCTATACTGACCACTCCTTTGTACGGCACAATGCTCTTACCTTTCATTGCAGTACAGTTGCGGTCACTGAGCTCGTAAGTGGCAAAGGGTGAGAATGAGGAGCAGCAGGATGGGAAGGAGAGATGGGAACTGGTTGCTTAAAGAGCACAAAGTAGGTCTCACAGTAGGAGCTGCCCATCTTCCCTGCGACACCTGAGGTTATTCAAGAAAGGGTCGCAGAGCTAATACTGGGGCACGCAGCTTCTACAGTGTGACTGCTAATCAGATCCCGTGAGCTCCAGTTTCTCCACCTGGAAAATGGTAATCGTAACCGTCTCTAGTTTTTTAAAGCTCCTTGAGCTCAGTGCTGGGGGCTAAGAAAGTTCAGTGAGATCTGGGTCTCAACCATGTTGTCCTAAAAAAAAAAAATATATATATATATGTATAAATCCTACAGTGTTTGTATCTCCTCCTTTAGAGTGTAAACTTATTGCTGAAATCTTGTTATTCCAAATTGACTTTGCAAGTACACAATTTAACAGACAATTCTTCCTTGTATATCCACAGGGCACAGGAGATAATCTCAAAGCAAAACCTTTGAAAGAGGTTTATTAAGATTTTACATATTCTGACTACTAATAAGCTAATGAGAAAAGAAAAAAGATTATTTAAAGAAATCTTTTCTATAGTAGAAATTAGCGATAAAAACGCCCAAAGAAATCAACATTACATTCATCACGATGCAACAACAGCCATACACAGGGATGAATATGGCTTGGAGGCTCAAGCATTTATAAGGTTGCCTGTCAATTCAGAAAGGACTTCTGAATGTAATCTCCTTCCCACAATATAGGCAGAGTTATAGTTTTGCTTAGAGCCAAGCTGTCATAAAATAGTTCATCCTAACACATAACCATTTGGCAGCAGAATTATGGTATGTTACATACCACAGAATAACAAAAGAGTATAATCTTCTCACCGGGAGACTGCTGAATCAATTTTAAATTTTACACCTGAACTGTCTGGATTTAATTAGAATGTCGCAGTATCTCAATGTTGCTACTAATAACAATATCACCAGTAAACAGATATTGATATTAGAGGACCTGGAAAAACCCTACTATTTACTGCTTCTAACTAATCACAATGCAGAGACGTATACCTGCTATTTAGTCAGCATCTAAGAGGTAACAATTTTCACTAACATAGAGGCAGCAATCAGTTACTGCTCACTCATACACAGAACATCACAGGCCTGAGTTTGTTCCCAACTTTTTATTGTTCTGCTCTGAAGAGCTGAAATAAATTTATGCTTTTCATAAAATTATCATCAACTCCTTATAAAATAATTACCATCTGAGTTATCTCTTCAGAGCTTTCAGCAATATTTACTTTCCGAAATGCACATTTTAAAAGGTGACTGGTGTTGAGGGGTGACATTTCTGAAGCAGCCATCCTGAAATACCTTCAACAGTTTGATTTGCAAAAGCACAACTTTGAAATCCTCTCCCAGCTGTCACTACCTCAAACCTAATATTAATCATCAACCTTAAAAAGAAAACATTACATTCATCTAAACAAAGCAGTATTTTGTAAATAATTAATAAGGAAATTAATAGTAGAGGGCAAACAGTGGCAGGAGCAAAGAGCTTCCTTATTTATCTTCCTTAAAACCCATTCACGTTTCAAGCAAAATGTAAGTATGAATATCATGCTATTAGCTTAATAATACTTAGGTTAATATTTGTACTAAGCCTCCGAATCTGCCACTGTAAACATGGCTTTTCCTAAATCTGCAACAATCTGAATATGCTTTGTGCTTACAGAGTTAATAAATCTCCTCTTGATAAACCTGACTCCAGAATTCTTATTAGGTCTCTATAACACAACGCGGAGCATTTCTTTGATTCAGGATTTAGGTGAATGGAGTCACCAAGAAGCCAACTGTGCCTACCTAAAAAAATCCAGACCCAATCTCCCCTTTCTCCAAGCATTTTTTATGTCTAAATGATTAATGCAAAAGGAATCCTTTAAAATCAGCATAATTTATTGATATTTTTTAACACTGGCCTGATTAACTTTAGCATAGCTGACACTATTCATCTGTCAATAATATAATATTAACAACACTGGAAGCCGTGTAATTAAAAAGAAAAGAAACACCTGCTGTAACATCAGAATATCGCTGGCTATGCATTAGAATTTCAACATACTCATCACACAAAGTCTATAAGGTCAATTTTATATGAGATGGGCTTCAGGTTCCTTAGTCAGTCATGACAACTGCAATCAAATATTCACATAAAACCATCCTGAAGTTTCTCTCGGTTTTTGACCAAAGCAGCACAGACACATCCCTGTTTTGTAGACAAGTTCTTATCCTGAATAACCATTAATTTTTGAATACTAAAAATAGACATTTTCATGGGTTTTGGTTTTGATTTTTGTTATCTAGACTGTCATAACACAGCCAAGGCCAGAAGTCCCCATCATACACCTGGATGCCATTCTGTCTTTTTTTTATATGAAAAACACTATTGTAAAGTTCCCACTGCTGCTGGCTTCAGGCTGAGACAGAGCAAGGCCCTTTTTGTCTGGATAAGCTGCTTCTTGTCTGGTTTCACATAGAGATGATACCACTAGAAAACAGAGAGGAACAGCACAAGGAAGCCTCACGTCAAGCAGAAATGATGATACAAAGGCAAGGACAAGTCTTCTGGCTTAAGGGAAAAACCTGGGGAGATGACCGAGGAAAGTTCCTTGGGCTTTTATACAGACGTAAAGAAAAATACATTTTTCTGTGGAAACTGAACATGATGTACTCGCCCTAAAACCTCATTCCAGCCAACGTTTACACAGTAACAGACTAGAAGTAGTAAGCAAACACCAAAATGCAAATTAAAACTAATGTCATCTGAGTAAATGGGTAAAGCCAAAGTTACAAGATAATGTTATCCTTCTCTAGCATAAAAAAAATACGCTATATCCCCAAAGAATCAAATCATGCACTCCTGCAGAAAACAGATAAATAAGTAGTGAGACAATATAGAAATACTCTGAATTAATATTCCACTCAGCTCTCGCTCTTACCTAGGAGAGTCAAGATGCCCGGTTTCCAAAGGATGTCAAACAAAAACACTCTCACAGGTAACAATCAACTTTTCACTTGCATTTCAATACACAGGGAGAGAATCAGGCTTTTCTTTGAGAGAACATTCTAGATTTCTTAATGATAAGGCTGATAAATTTCAGTTAGACAAACTGTAATAAAATTTCAGGAAGAACTGCAATTTGCTAGGTATTTGCACAGCAAAAAAAAAATCTAAATTTTGTTTCTTTAGGTTTTAAATAATAATAATTACAATAATATATTGCTCAATATAAAACCTTTGTACCATCTGTACTGCAACATATACTGAAATTAATATGAAACCTACCTTCACCTTTCCCTTCACCTGCCCTTCTCATTTAAAAAGCAAAGATAGCATTGGAAATCCATCCTAATAATGACATGTTAATTATCGTATCAAGAATCCCATCTTTGGCCCCAGTATCATTGACTTTGTGCAGATCACAAGATAAATTAATGCTCCAAGTTTGCAATTTCTTATCTACCATCCTGTTCCTGTATGTATATAATTTTAATTCTCAAGACCAAATTCTGCTGCACTACTTTTGCCACAAAGGAATATAAATTGAAGGAGATGGAAAGGGCAATAATTTGACTGTCGTTTAGCTGCCACCAGTTCACCAGCTTGCTAGCCCAGTTTACAAATGAGCATAAAACGGCACATAAAGATTAGGGTAACCTTTTTGAGATGAAAGACATCTGCTTTCTTCCTTTCTGCTACAAATGAAGGGAATAAACAATATGTACAGGACCTGCCAAAATCAGTCCTCAATCAAGTGAGCTAATAATTTGCTTATATACTATAAGCAATAGTTACAACTATTGCTAGTATAGTAGTAATATAGTAGTAGTAATACTATTGTAATATTTCTCCTGAATTGCTAGTTGCAGGTAGTAACAAAATTATTCTAGGTTGAGAAACTCCATTCTTGGAATAAGTCCTTGGCTTGTGTACAGACAAAAGTTGGATCTCCTTGATTGAATTATAAAAACACCGATACCACTCTATAGCTTTGAAAGGTGTTTTTTCTGCTTTCATGCTGCTGAAGGAATGCTTCATCAGATGCTCCGAGGCATACAAATTGCTACACACTGCAGCAAATGGACCTTGTTCAAAACCTGCAACTGAAAGAAACACTCTAGAACAGAATGGAAAAATTTAGCTTTGATCAAAGCCTTTAACAGACACCATCTTTAATGTGGTCATTCAGGTGAGCAGAGCTTTATGTGGTCCTCATCCTAAAATTTATATATGCTTACCCAGCACACACCTATGAGCCTTGTATATTCTGTGACACCTCTCCCCCCCCCCCCCCCCCCCCGCAATGATGTTTTTCCTTTTATAGAGGGGTATTATTACAATTCTCTCTCTCCAGAAAGAGATCGTACGCATTACCTAGTGTGGATCTTTCCCCAATACACAGGCTACAACAGCACTAACCAGAGGCAGTAGAAGTAACCCCCCCGCAGCATTTGACCTCTTCTCACATTGGGAGGAACCAGTTAAGTCTTCTATTTTGTCCCCTGCTTTACTTGAAAAGAAAAACATTACTGTTTAAAAGCCCTGTCCCTTCTTGCTTACCATAACGGTTCTCAGTTTCTATCAACAACTTTGGGTCCCAGCATTCATGCCAAGGAACACTTGTGAGTGTAGATACCTCTTACACACAAGATTTTTTTTTTTTCTTCTTTTCTAACTATGTATAGCATCTTGGCTTTTTCAGTAAATTTCAGAAAACGCTATGTTTCTATTCTGACATTTTTAAGGGAACAATATGACTGTAAACTACACATATTCTTAATGCTACAAAAAGGAATCTAAAACTCAGTGAAAAAATTCTTTAGCCAAGACTAGAGGAAGCCTGTTATGTGCTGACCTTCACTGATATCCTTTTAAGATCTCCAAACGGTTGCAGCTGCCATGGTTTCTTTTACAGGTCAACAACCTTTTCTGATAAGTGTTAAAAGAACCCTTCTCATTACTTTTGGAAGGCAGTATTTCTCCAAGGTTTGTTAATTTAAATGAACATTTGAGTTTCTGTCTTTTAAAGGCTGTTATTTTCTACATCCATTTTCTGAACTCAGAACAGAAGATCCCTTTAACTCCTTTAATCTTCTTGTTAGCCATACCCATCTGTCCTTGCAAGAATCTTGCAGAGTAGCAAGTAACACAGTTGGCAATCTGAAACCAACACGTAATCATTAGTTTCAAAGTCACATTTTAGGATCTTCAGCTTTAGCGAAAAAGCAGCTTTTCTCCCTTGACTTTTGAAACTTATTTTAATTCTGACAACACTGGAAACTGTGATTATACTAAAAGCATTTAAAAAGTTGAAATTAAATTACGGATATGAATTAACAGAGATGTGAGCCCAAACAGAATCGTCAAATAGAGGAGAGTGTCTGAAGGGAAAAACACAGCCACGGAGAACACAAGGAAGGAGTGCATTACAGAGGCAAACTCAAACAAACAAACAAAGCAGCACAGAGTTTTCCTGTTATTTGTCTTATTGCAAACAAGAAAAAAGAAAGCGTCCTGCAACAACAGCCACTACTTACTTTACCGACACCAACAGTTTCAGATTCATTCCTACTGACCCACAAAACTTGCTAATATAGACACAGGCACTGAAAACCGAGCTGGCCGTATGACTGCATCCCCTGGCTTTGCTTCCTTGCAGTTAAGAGTATCCTCATCTGCACTACTGCTTATCTTTTAAAAATAAATAATGGCATGTCTCATCAGGTCACATAATTCACAAAGAGTAAGCAAGCTCCAGACTGGTAAAAAGCAAGCGGAAAGGACAGAGCAACACAGAACCTATTTGCATTCGAGCCATTCGCTGTTTAAAACAGTGCTTAAGCCACCAAGGGGCAGTCATTTATCAGGCAGCAGAGAAGTTAACAAATACCAAGGAAAGATTCCCCCCCCCCCCCCAAGTGGCCTGTGATTGAGGAGGCTGAACTGAGTGAGGGACTCAGTGTATAGTCCAGGCAACAAGACTGACATAAAATGGAATTTGCTAATTAAACAGCAGTTGATCCAGTTCAAGCCCCAGACAGAAGGCCTCCGGCACCAGGAGAGCCCTATCCTGGAACGAGTCACAGGCGAGCTAATGAGAGCGGTCGGGGCTGGCGGAAGGATGCAGCACAGCGGTACTTCTTTACAACACGAGGGGACACTTGGTTCTGCTTTCCTCTTAGAGGATGAATACAGGTGACTAAGTATATGAGAAAACAGAAATAAAATGCAAGCATGTATAGCACAAGTATATAGAGCTCACGGGCTATGCATGAGTTTGTATTTATAGCATGTTTTGGTATAAGAACCTGCACCCTACTGATTTTTATAGTAAAAAAAATGAGCTAGTGATGTTTTGTCTTGATGTTTTCTTAACAAACTTATAACTAGGTAAAGCGCTCTACCGATTGTTCCAACACAGCAGCAACTTGCTTGTCAACTGACAAATTACCAATACTGAGGGAAGCTTTGCCTTCGCTTATTGCTCTACTGCCTCAGAAGAATCAAGCTATCAAATAAAGACCAAACCTCCTGAAGATGTACGAGTTCCAAGTGAGTCAGGCAGCCAGTTGCATCTTGGCTTACGACAAGCCAGCACAAACTCTGGGACGGTTTACAAACAACACACAACTATATGAACACATGTGAAAAAAAAACTATTTAACATCACTGTGATGCTTATCTAGCAACTACTTATTTTTCAACCTTAGAACAAAAGCGGTAGTAACACTAAAATATCTTCAATGCTTCTTTTTCCTTCTCCAGGATTACTCAAAAAGCTGTTGAGTACCTTGTATGAATTTAACAGAAAATAAGCACAAATAGCATCTTCAGTTAATTTAACTAGCCATTAAAATAGAGCAACATGATAAGTAAAAAATAGGCACAGAAATACAAAATCAGAGTAAGAAGTCGTACACACAGCTCAAGAAATTACACCAGAAAGTACTAGCTGCTTGCTAGCAGGACTCATGGCTTGGACTACTACATCACAAATCAGACTGTGCAGACACTGAGAAATGTGAATGATGATGGTGCTACTTCAAACACACCTATAGAGAAGTAATTCTGAAAGTAGAAATACTGATAGCACTCGTATTTGGAGAAACTTACAGGAAGCCCAAACAGCTGTGTCCTTAAAAAAGATTTTCCTTTCACTGAGATACACTGAAATATTCAGAACTGCACAAATTAAATTACAAAATTAATTGAAGTACAAATGCAAATGGAGTTGTATGCTGATACAGTTATTAGCAATTTGCAAAGCTTCCTTTGTGAGCTATATACACAGAAGAAACATGTTCTTTGCCTTGTTTTTCTGCTGATGCTTACCAAGATTTGTCTTCTATATACACTTTGTTAAATTTCATCAGTTGCTAAGTAATAAAATAGATTGCTCTGGGTTTTGGGGTTTTTTTTCCCTTAGAATCACAAAAAGGTAGAAACAGAGGTCTCTAGTCCAGGCTCCTGCTTGAGGCAGGACTATCACCAACACTCGATCAAATCAGCTGTGGCTTTCTCCTGCCAGCTCTTGGAAACCTCCAAGAACGGAGTTTCCACCTCTCTCTGGGTACCCATTTCTGGGCTGCACTGTCATCCTGGTGATACAGTGTTTTCTGATGTCCAGTGCGCACCTCCTAAGCTACATCTTGTGGCCGCAGTCCCATTTTATCACCTGCCACGATCAGAAAGAGTTTGGCTCCATCGTCTTTGTAACCCCCCTAGAGCAGTTGTAGGTCAACTGAATTCCCCCTTCAGTCTCCTTTTTGTGGACAACTAAGTAAGACTAGCTCCCTCAACCTCTCTTTCCAGGTTGTGTGCCCCATGACCCTACTCATTTTGGTAGCCACCTGCTAGACCCTCTCTAGTTTCTCAAAACCCATTTGGACATGAGAGGCCCAAAACTGGATATAGTTCTTCAAGTGTGGCCTCACCAGCACCAAGTGAAGGGAGGACAACCACTTCCCTTGTATCTGCTGGCCACAGTCCTCCCAGTATATCCCAGTATGCTGTTTTCCTTCTCTGGGATGACCACACGTGGCTGGCTCATATTCAACTGTGTCTTTTTCAGCAGGGCTGCAACTAAGCTGGCTTCCAGCCTGTACTGATGCATGGGGTTACTTACCCCAAGACAGAATTTCGATCTTGACAGATGTGTCTCCAGGTTTTGTTGTTGTTTTTCCCCCCGCTCATATCAGGTTTTTCTCCAGCTCCCCTGCCCCATGCCACTCCCTCATGCTTTGTTTTCAAGAACTTCAATTGCAAATTCACAGCTGAATAACTTTGCACATACAGAAGGATGATGAAAATGCATCAAGCCAGGCAAGGAATTAGTTTGCATCTTTAAGTGTCTCTCAACACTGGGTTACATGACTACATAAAAGTGAGAGTTAGCTTATATTCATCATATAAGTTACCTGGAAACTGTCACTGATCACTTCGGTAACTTGTTCTACCTGCCTAAGCCAGCACTGAAACACTGACTGATGGGAGTCAGTGAATGCTTTTTATTGACTACTACTACTACTGTATATTCTTCCCGTGACCCCTAGCTCTACAGTAACTATATGGAATATTAAATTGTAATATTAAAACAGTTTATTTTGCCACTATTTTAACTGATTAAAAGATTCATTAAGCATGCCTTCCTGAAAACTCAAAAAAGATAGCTAGAAGGGTATTTAGGATAACAAGGCAGAAATCTCAAAACGGTATATTAAAAAAAGGTTCTGGATTTCGTACTTCACTGGTTTTTGGACTTTCCATTTCAGGATGCAAAATGAATAGTACAATAAACACCAAAAAGCCTAAGAGACTGAAGCCATCATTCTGTGGTCTGAGCATTGATTTTCTTTTGTAATTTCATACACGCTTTACAACTTGCTGCAAAGGTTCCACACATTATCAGTTCATGTTCTTAGCATAAAAGAAATAAATTCTGCCAGTTAGCTGAATTTCCATCACAGTATCTGGATGAAGTAGTATTAAGGCCGAGCTCAAAAGAAAGGTAATGAATTTTTGTAAGACACTAGATCAGTGATCATCTTCACCAAGCAAAGCAGATAGGTCAGAAATATGTCCTGAAATATGGGGAAAAAAAAAAGTAGATCTTGCATTCAAGCTGCAATTCATCTTTGTTAGCATTATATGTATTTGTTGTCTGTTGGCACCAGTGTTAGGATTGCTCATCATAATATTTCAATTCAAAGCAGAGCATTCACTCATTAGCGAAGAAAAATAGAGGGGGAAAGTTCTTTAAGATCTTCGATTCTTTCCTTTAAGATTTTGGATCTTTGGCAAGATCTTCTTTGAAAGCCAGAGCTGTCAATGCTGGTAGGAGATGGAAGAAGCCCAGAAATAAACTGCTACCACCGCCTTTGTGCACTTCACAGCAGATCATACCCAGAACTACATCAGTTCAGCCAAACTTTCCAAGACGACAGCCAAATGAGTAGAATCATTTTAGCGTCCAGCTATGGGTAATTAAACAATTAAATTATCCCTTCAGAATATGACTAATCACTCTGAGATAAGGAACTTGAGCCACTTGATGCTGTGTAGGTCCCAGTATACAAGTGCAATGCATTAATGGCCCTTATAGCTGTACATCAAGAGGAGTTGCGTGGAATAGCGGAGCTCAGAGGTATATACTGTAGCACCGTTGTGCTGCATGAAGACATATAGACAATAACTGTGATTGCAGCGTTGACCACAGAGCTCATTTATCAGTCTCCGTGGAAAAGTGGGATAGGTTTTGATGTTTTCTACTGACACCTGAAAGCCAAGTGATCTTACTACCCACGTAAATACTGTCTGGTTCATTGAAAGTTTCCTTGGCTAAAAGAGCTTTCTGCTCAGCTATCTGCCGTTTTGTCCGTGTTCCTCCACTATGGATGGATACAAGAGACATTGTTTGCTGCACCTGGAGAGTCCTCCATTGATGATCCTTTGCTATTCAGGTAACAAGACTAATTATCCCCTCACTGTTACTACATGTTGGAGGTTTTGTTTGTTTTTCCCAGTTTCTTTAGTGTTTCTGCTTTCTGCAGTTTTACGAAACGTATGCTCCCTTCTCTCTCTGCCTCTCCCCAGACTGTACAGACAACACTGCTCCTGCAACAAGCCACTTCAACACAGGCATGGACATCTGCAGTGTTGAGAAAGCTGCTTCCAGTTACGATGCCCCCTCCCAAGACAAGAGGGTTCTAAAGGAAAAGGATCAAAGGTTCCTATAATTCCTCCATTTCTTTGGACTTAAAGATTCATTGGCATATATTATACATGCCACTTTATAGCAAAGAGTAGAATTCTGGAGGCTCATCCATTTCCGACAAAGAAAAGGCTTACCGTGCAGTTACTGCAACCATCTGTACTGCGGAATGGACTACCGGGCTAACAAATGAGGCCATCCTTTACAACGTTTGGGCACCATTCCAGCTTGCTTGCTCGCTCTACTCGCCCCATTAAGCCACCCGTCATTTGGAGACAGATAACACTGCTTTCCAAGAGGTCAAGCCTTCCCTTACATTTTCAGAAAACTTGATGAGGAGGGCTGTAACATCCCCTTAAGAGGAATATTGCATACATGTATGATGCTATAGTCTAGTCATTGCAATAAACAAAAGTAGCAAAACACGTACTATTCTTTGCCTTTCACCAAGCTGTGCTAAGCAGCAGACTTCCACGCCAACAGTTGTAGTACTAAAAACAGATTGCAGCAAGAAAACAAGATCAATATGTACCTGACGCAACACAGAGATCAGGAAAACTAACTAAAATGCCAAAAGAGTTTATAAATATCATTTAACTAAGATACTGCAATTTATCATACAACTATTTTAAGCATCACTGGGAAAATGTAATAATATCTTACAGAAAAACAACAGAAAACCAGACATTTTGAACATTAAACTGTCTGCAACATTCATTCTGTGATCTTGATATTATGATAAAGTAGAAAAACACTTAAGTTTTTGTTTAGTACTTTTCAGGGTGATAACAAACACCATAAAAGGAAGATCCAGTGAGAAATCAATTTCCTTACGCAATTTGCTCCAGTGAGATCACCAAAGTACACCACTTCCATTAAAAACTGAAAGCTATTCCTGTATTACCAATGACAAAACATTCACCATCACAAAATCAGCTGGGACATCTGCAAGGTTTTGAAGCAAGGCTTCACACAATCAAGAGCCGTAATTTGCATTTACAAGAAAGAAAGGCATCCTTTCCTTACTTTGATGTGCTAAGTGAGAAGTTAACAAGATAGTCACTTCAAAGATACCTTATTTCACTGAAGGACCTTCAATTATGCTATCAACAGGAGGAGGATTCCTTCTTCCCAACAGTCTCCCATTACTGGGTGGCACACTTTTCAAGCCGTCTGTGCTCATAAAAACCACAGAGCCCTTTGTGTAAAAAAAAGTAAGAAAAACATGCTGCCCATGGAAGTTATCCTGTAATACATTTTTGTTCCTCGTCTGTTTAAGGCAGTCTTTTTGATCTCTATGTTTCTGTAGAGAATAAAACACTTTTTTTACCACCACTGTTGCAGTTTATTTCATATAAGCACGTTCTAGTTAAAGCTCACAAGATACAGTAATTTTAGCCTTACAGGATAACAGAAGAGCATAAAAGTCATGTGCTGCTACATCTTTTAGACAAGTCATTTTTTCCTGTGGTCAGTGAAGCCAAGGAAATCAACAGTCTAGTTCTAAGGAGCCTTTATATATAAAGTCACAAGAAAAAGCAATTCATATGTGCTATTCAGCAATCCGGACAGACATAAATTCTACAGGAACTGCCAAGTGGATTGAAAGTTTTAAGGCGTCTTTATGACAAAGGAGGGTTAAAATTCATTGTTTTAAATCTGCATTATTGTAATTCATTTTTGATGTTAAGAGTCTTGAAAATCAAAAATTATTTTTCATAACATTTAAAATAATAAATGCTGTACTGTCAGATCAAAGAAGTTTTATGGATCAGTGCTACTACATAATACTCAATTACTGTTCTTCTGGTTTTAAAGTATCAACTTTTCATAATCATTTCCCAATCCACTATTTCTCATACATGCATGCAGCCAAACCTCAGGATGCCGTGTCATCTGAGTTAACTACATCAGCAACTTCAGATTCTTCTATCCCATGGCATTGTGGTGCCTGGAGAGATCATCTTAGACTATAAAAATTAAAAATATCCTATAGCATGAGCACATTACATACTAGTCACAGGTGTCTGTGTCCTCAGGGAGCAGGACCACTAGCCACGTGCTGAGATACAGTATCAGCTTATGCAGTTTATCCAATGTGACTTCATAAAAAGAAAGTGTATTTCTCACTCCCTGGAAACTCAAGAACAGTAGATTTATAACAACTGTAATCTGATCAAATCAAAGAAGAAAAAAACACACCAAAAAAAAAAAGAGGGAGAATGAAGTCACCCCAAACCAAATGACCACTCAATACACAAAAAAACCCAGAAGTTCTTGAAAACTACAGCCACCGATAAACACCAGAATATCCCTTATAACTATTCACCTGTGCTTTCAAGCCTATAACAGTTTCTACAAACACGTCCCAATAAGTTTGACTCTTTTATAACAGCCTTGAGAAGCGAAGAGAAGCCCGGCCATTTTAACGATGTAACGCACAGCCATGGTTGCCTAGCTCACAATTTTATGAGGTGTCTTACGATAAGACAGTTTCGTAAAAGTAAAAGCAGAGTTATACAAGTGCACCCTAAGGGATAAACACAAGGAGGTGACATTAATCTCATTTTTTAATTTGTAAAGAAGATATAATTTTGAAAGCAGTCTCTGAAGGGTCTTTTTTTTTTTTTTTTTTTAAACCAGATGCCTAGTTGGGCATGGTGAGTTCTGTTTAACACTACATGCGTAATTCAAATACCTCACTAGCAAACATTTTGGGTATTCACCTCAAAAAACTATTTTTCACTCAAACAGAAGCTCTGAAACTATTCATTCAGACTGAAATGCGTGTTTTCAGATGGAATTTTCCTGAGGAAACAATAAGAAAACAAGCGTCTTTAGTTCTAAATATTACTAAATTTAAGATCCAGCCAAGCCTCACATTTGCTCTCCATTTTTCCACCTGAAATAGCTGAGATTCACATGCATTCCATCTTGATCATGGAAAGGGATACACATTTCACAACTTACTTGCATGAAAAGTTTCATTAAATGAATGCTAATTTTTAAACGACATACTTAGCAATTTATCTTATAGCTCATTTAACAATTATTCACAAAGTTAACAGAATAAAAAAGATTCAAGTAAATCTTAAAATAAAATTACTTCATTTTGATGGAAAAAAGGCTGTGTTATTAATTACTCCACTAGCCTTTACTCACACAAGTAATTGCAAGAACAAGAAATATTTTATTTTCTTATCTAACAAAAAGGAATTTGTTCTCATTTTTCAGAATTCTTGCACATTCCAGGCTTCCTTAAAAAGAAAACAAAACCCAAGAAAACATGCCTGATCTTTACAGCAATACATTTTTTCCTGAAAGTAATTGCTGTATTCTTAGATACTATAACAGGAAAGGTAAAAACGCTCTCTGTTTCTTTATTTTAAAACCTCTCATTTTTCACACAGTATGTATTTCTTCTTCTCCAAAAAGCGAAGGAAACTTCTAACAAGTTTGTAAGAAAACCAGTTGTAAAAATAAAACCAATTTCACCTGCTCTGCAATGGCTTATTTTGCATTTTCAATGCTTTATGCTAATGTAAATCTACATGCTGTAATTCAACTAGCAAGAAGTTTTACATCAATCTGACAGTCTTATTAGCCTCAGTAGAAAAGGAAAACAAAGAGGAGGTAGCTAATATGATTCATACAAGCTTTCTGCGTCTCTCCCCTCTCTTCTCAAACTTCACCTTGGTATTGGAAGGACCTTAGTACTTCTAAGAAAACCTAGTTAACTCTTTATAGCTTGTTACTTGTGTCCATTTTAAGGCCATCTTTAAATTAGTCAAGTTCTTACCCAAATTTTTAACACTGCTCTGTTTTTAAAAAAAGCTAATAGAATAACCAGATAATAGGTTCTTCTCCTTGTGTAGTCTCATTTTTCTCTGTTCTGTTAGCAACAAAAAATACAAACTTAATATAAGAAAACGGACAAGGGAACTTTTTGATCATAAATACATTGCTTCATTCATTCATATAAAAAAAAAGAGAGAGCAGCTGCTTCATTGACTTTTACAAGCAGTTCAGATTTAATACTACAGGTTGTTTTCCGCTAGTAGCTAAATAACTGATAAAAAGCATTTCTATTGTTAGGAAAAAGAACCTCACCATGGGGTCACTGGTAAGTGCAAGCCTAAAAGTGAAAACCTGTACAAATTCACACTCTTGGGATTACTTACCAGGAAAAAAAGGTTAGTTGAGTTACCACCTCCAGCCAATAGTATTTAAAAAGTAACAGTTTCCCCAAAATTGCTAAATGACAAGTACTTTTTAATATAAAAAATTACAAAAATCATCATTTTTAATACTCTCAGTAGACTGTTTCTCTACTCTTGTCTCTCAGTTCAATCAACCTGGCAAGTCTCTTGGATATATTACCTCTTTAAGGGATACTATGTCATAGATCGGTATACTACAGCCCAGTAAAGCCATACAGTTTATATTCCCAGACCCACCTATGGAATGGTGAGGATCTCCACAGCAGTTCATCACCATACACATTTTCATGGCCTCAATTAATTCAGGAGTTATTACATTTATTTTTACCTCCTAAAGAAACAAACAGTATTGCTTACACATGCAAGAGGAGGAGAACTAGGCCTAAAATATAATAATCCCAGAAATTAAAATAAAAAGCTATTTTCAGGCTAATAGAAACAGATTCTATGAAATCATGTTCACAGAATTTAAGTAGAAGTGCTATCCAGCTGAAGAGGAGAAACAAAATACAACCTTGATTCCTTTAACTGAGTGAAGCAGGAAAACAAACTATAAACACAAATAGATGAGCTGCCATGAATTGTCATAGCTCCATTAATTTCCACTTTCCACCTGGAAATGTTCTTACCCTGACGCTTAGATATGAATATCTGCTTTGTCTCTCTTCTTCTGAATTTAAAGTAGCTGTGCCGCTAGTTCAGGCATTATTGTTAATGCAAATTTACTTATTATCATTTGATCCGTGAAAAATGAGTGTAAGCTTCTATACTACAATGGCAATCTGTTTTGGGTTTGTTTGGTTTTTTAAAATATAACTATAATGCAACACTTTGCAAATTCCTGAGCTCTCCTTTCTTCTTATAAATAGAAAAGTCACTATCTGAATTAAACACCCTGCTGGAAAACGCCAAGGTCTATTGTAACACACAAAACATACATCTTTCAGTCAGTGGGTTATGGAGGTAGTTAAGCAAGAGTGGTGAACCTTCAGCCCAAGATCATCATTCAGAAGGACTCAGATCACTTACTATGATAGGCAGATTATGTCAGACAAAGAAAGTGAGATGATCAACATTAATTTTATTAATAAGATCATCTTATTTAAAAGAAACGCGAAGGAGCCACGCAGCCTGCAATGGACTGATGAAAAATATAGCAAGGTGACTGTTCCTGCTTTAAAGAAAACCTGTTAGAGTGAAAAATGATACCACCATTCTACTCTCACAGATGAAAATAAAATACATCTTCCACATATTCACCATAGTGTCTTCAGCGTGCAAATGAAAACGTGCCACCCATGCAGTCTCCAAAGAATAGAATGTTAACTTTTAAAAATTAAAATTCATTACTGATTATAACCAAGTGTATTCTTTAAATGTAGTCTTATTAAAATACTATTGCTCATAATGCCTGAACGTACTGGCACACCAGTACTACTGCTCTGATCAAAGATCCACATAACCCTCCATCCTATTTCTGATACTTGCCAAAAATGGATGTCTAGGGAAGAAAGAATAGGAAACCGTTACCTCCCAGCTGTCAGCCACTTGCAGCTCAGAGACTTCTTGAGCCAGATACATGTTCTGTGAACTCCAGAAATTTCGGTTCCATGAGCTTTGTCTAATCTCCTGTTGAGCCTCTGCAAATATCCACAATGGATGGATGCAAGAACCACCACTCTTATGTTTGTTTTCAACATGCCTCTTGTTGGTTTAATTTCCTATCTTCTAGCTCTTGTGTTAGAAGAGACAGCAAAAAAAAACCCAAACCAAAACAAAAACACCACCAAAAAAGCCACCAACTCCTTTTCACTCTTCCCAAGCCATTCATGACTCTATAGCCACCTGTGTTCCAGGCTGAAGAACCCTGGCTTACTTGGTTGTTCCTTATAAAGCAGCATTTGAACAACCCTGTTGCTCTTCCCTGGACAGTTTATGAATCCACTATATTGTTCTTGAGATGTGGGGACCAGAACTATACCAACTATTTTCAGTTGTCGGCAAACTATAGATTTATTCAGTAATGTCCCCTGCTTCATTCTCTATTCCTTTTTCTTAAGAATTCTTAATGTTTGATTTACTTTTTTGACCACTACTAAGTGCTGAGCTGATGTTCTGATACAGCCACCTATCACAATCTCAAAAACGTTACTCTGAGCAGTAATGGTCGGCTCACAGCTCACATTTGCTACTTTAAGTTCTCAAGTACTAAGGAAGTATTAAGGAAGACATTATGCATCACAATTAGTAGTTAAGCTGTTTCAGCTCCAGTTCTTGAGTCAATAGGATCTAATCTTGGCAACTCATTACTATTCCTTTCGTCTATTTATTCCATACTACATAATCCCATAATCTCCTAGAAACCATTTAGATTTGAGACAGATATTCTGCTAAATCCCCCACAAGGAAGGATTCCCACGTGGGAACCAGATGAACACAGGTAAAAACAATTACTTTAGATTCTTTGCTATGGCCTTATGTTCCCTGTCTGCTTACCTATGTATCATACACAATATCAGCTACAGACATCTACTGGCTTTCTTCTTCTTAAGTGATCTTCCCAGTTTACCAACGGAATGGTAAAGGCACTGTCTGTCTACTAAGGGGCATGTACAGAGGTTTGCCATTGCTTTCCATTCACAGATCTCTGTGTAATTTAATTTCAGCAAGTGTATTTTGTATGTAGTATATTATCATCTTCATCTTAACAACTACGCCTAAAACCCGTTAAAGGGTATTTGTGGAGAAAAGAAAACCTATGAAGTATTACTGATAACGGTTTAAATATCTACAGTGTCTTAATAGGATAAAAACTCACAATAAAAGAAGAGAGAGTAAAAACTAAGTTCTTGGCCTTATCTTATTAAAAAGTTTAGACAAATGCTGCACAGATGGCAAACAAAAGAGATATTTACGCAAGGATATGCAAAAAAGTCTGAAAGCCACAAGATTAAGAAATTAAATTTGAAGGAGAGAGCAGGGGTATTTGAGAAAGCATGAAAGCACAAAGAAAGAAACAGTGAGAACAGAATAGTTAGGAAAACATTCTAGAGAATTAGAGGAAATTAAGGCAGACTCCTAGCTACGTAAGAGCTGTCTCAACAGCTTTATAGAGGAAAAAGAGCATGAAACCATTCACTGATAACTTGAACAAATGCAGAAATTCTACTCCAGTGAGCTGAACTGTCTCAGATAAAGACAATCCCGGCAGGAGTAGCTAGAATGGACTAGACTGAAAACACTGATGGCGAGGAAGGCAATTAAAATAATAAAAGTGTAACTTTGAAAATACAGGATGCCTTTTTGTCCACAGCTGAAGGTAGTAAGAGCTAGAAAGAATCCAAACAGAAGAATGAAGAGGGAAAAAAAATGACACCAGGGACACACATTCTAGATGATGGAAGAGATAATGGTGACATTAAAGCTAGAGCAGAAGAATTCATAACTGAATGTGTCTAGATAACAAACATCAACTGACTGCGGATGGTAATACAATGAGCGTGGGATAAAAAGTGAGGGACACAAGAGAGTTTTGTAGGGGGAGATACAGAGCTCTGCTTTACCTTTGTTATCAGCAAGCTGTCAAGCCAGAAACGCTGAAGATGCTAGATGAAATGCATGCCTGAACAGAGGCAAACAAACCGTGGGCTGACAAACAGATTTGCAAATCATCTGCATAAAAACAGTACCTGACCATGTACGAGAAGAGGTCATCCGGTGACAAGATTCACAGAGAGAAGACAGTCAAAAGCAACACAGCATTCCTACAAACTAAAGGAAGGAACAGGAAAATATCTACAAAAATGATGATGCGAGAAGCTGGAGCAGTAACTGCAGAGACAGAGAACTGTACAATAACGGAAGGAGTAGAAATTATGATAGAACGGTCAATGAGTTATTAGCTTTATCTACGAGAAAGCATGAGGCAAAGGCTGTGATCTTTGATCAAGAAATCATTATTTTAGGCTTGCTGAAACAGTTTCTGTCGTTAAAAACAGATGGAAACTAGACTAGGGTGTACTTTGGAGTAAATTTGAGGAACACAACACTTTTTAGAATGTATTAATTTTGGGGGGAGGACAAAAAGGAGGAGAAATGTGGACTAAGAGTAAGTGATAGTGAAAAAAAGAAGGTAGATGTATAGGATGAAGAGATGGATCTGAGTAGTGAGTGGCTAAACCCTAAAGAAAAGTAGTGGCAGGAGTTCTTCCTGAGAACAGACAGGAGAAAGAAATCTCCTCCAGTGAGCTGTAAAAGAAAATAGATGCAGAAGCAGAAGGAGACACTAGCACTCAGCTGGGTTTGGCAGTCTGATGGAAATACATAAACTATAAATGAAGTACTTGACTGTGAAGGAAGAATAACAAAATTGAAATGAAGGGATTAGGGAGTCTGTATGTTAAGAATACAAATTTACCTATATAAGAAAAACATAGTGGCACTGGCACAACAGCACTGAAAGCAGCGGTATAATACAAGTTAGGAGTCTAGTTGGGAAGGACTGTGCAGTAGTAGGAAACTTGGAGAAACCAGAGTTAACAGTATTGACTACAAAATTATTAATTGTACCAGGCAAGGTGACTAAGAAGGAACTAAGAGATGCCCTGAAATGCAAAAAGATTAGTGGGTTATTAAAAGATACTCTTCGTTATAAATTAGGGAGAGGAATAATTATGTAAAAATTTGAATCATGAAGAGAAAAAAGTCTATTAGTGCAAACAGGTGAAACCAAGAGAGAATTTCGTGCATGTAAGAAATCCAAATTATGACATCAAACAAGGAAGGCTGGAGCAAAGGGCTAAATTGTCAAGTAAACAAAGATGAGGGATTAATGACTCATTGTGAAGCCAAAAACTGGGTAGGCCCTCAGAAGATATCCCAGATACCCTCTGGAGATGTACATCAAGATTTGTACCAGTGGCCCATGGCGATGCTATGTGCTACGTCAGAAAAGGGAGGAGCTCAAGAAGAGCCAAAGTCAGTGTGGCTCTCACTATATCAGACTACAGGAGGCAAGATGACGTGATCAGTGAAGAGTTTTATTTGCCTTTAAGAATATGCAAGAACTCATATGTGTTAGTCGTGGTAGATCTGCTGAAATGAGGAAAGCTATGCAGTTTACATGAGGCAATATCCAGTTCTTTGTCTCCCAACTCATTGTCCTGTGATTCAGTCATTTAACTTCCCATGCTCAAATCCTGTTTCCTCTCCCGGACTGCAAAACTAGACTTCTTCCTTCTTCAGCATGAAATCTACTGTTTGTCACAAAAACATTCTGCTAATAATAATGAGCCTATAATTTACAAGTGTTTTCCAGTCCCTGCAGTCAATGTATTTTCTCATTACCTAAGCAAGATTTATTACAATAGCACTTCATTAACGAGTCTTAGAAAAGGAATGTAGTGTTGCAAATGAGAAAGCCCTAAGCTTAAGATCCTTCAGGTATTCTCTTGAATGTCTTTTGTGACTTATTAGTCAAAACTCCTAAACCACATTGGGCCAGGCTGCATCCTTACCAAGTTACCTACAAACTTCCTTAAAGAATAGCCCCATAAAAATCAATAATCCTGCTTATGAAGTAAGGTGCTATTCAGCGCGAAAAGGAGCCAAATAGTATTGCAATACATGTATTAGTGCACTACTGCAATTCCCTCCCACCAATGGGATGTCCAATAAAGTTTAAGAACAAACAAGTTTTCAAATAACTGATTGTTCGTAACTACAAACTAAAACCCATAAAGTTAGTGATAGCTGTTTCGGAGCAATTCAGTGAAAACTTTCTATTACTGATTCTGAAATGAATCAAAATTCACATTGGTATTGAAAGATATAACATTTCTATCTCATTTTGCTTACTTGGTAGTAGGCAATTTCTCTTGCCATTATCTTTAAAAAAAAATATATTAAATTAGCATCTTGGAAGATTTGCTGTAAGCTGATACACAGGTTTTATAAGCTACAAGAACATATATCTAAAAAAAAACTCAGATTTTTCTCCCATTTCACTAAATACATAGAGATCATCTCTATTATGAGTTACGCAAACAGCAACGTTTAAAAGGAGTGATGAACAGCTTGATACATAAAACTTCAATCAAAACCCAGAAGCTGTAGATTTACACTGGTGTAAATGAACCTCATCAGTCGTTCTCAGAATTGTTGTTTAAATCACTTAGCTATTGAGTAAGATCATGCTAATCTGCATGAACAAGTAGGAGAATAATTGAGGTCTTTGTGGCTGTTTACACTGTATTTACAGTTGTTTTGCATGACTAGAGCAGGAGAAAACAACTGGCACATGCTCCTTAATCTGGCTTATTTATTTGTTCGTTTATTTTGACCACTGTAATTTGTTTCACAACATTTGTGCTTTAACATAATTCTGCAGTAAATGTAATAGAGAACACTCCATCAAGTCAATATAGTCAACTGGAATAGGAGCCCTCGGTACAACATCCTGCTGTTAAACCTTTGTTAAACAGCAGGAAGAGAAAGGCGCATTTTCTATGTGGTAATTATAACGTGAGAGGATTAGCGAGGCGTTGCTGTAACGTGCAGAATAAACTCAGCAGCTCCTGGGTGTTTGTTTCCAACTTGAAAAGGTTTCATTTACTTCAAGTCAAGTCTGTTTTCTCCTGGATTCTGTTTTTCTCTACTCTCTGGGGACTCCTCACTTAAAATACAAAACTGCTGAGAATCTACAAGACATTCTGCTTTTCTTTTTTTTTGTTATGGCAGTAGTACTTTAAAATCAGTTAAGTGCTGCTTGCCTTCGGTTCACCAGCAGGATTTTCCTCTGAGATTACTATTAAGCTCACTCGGTAAAGCAGTTGGCTCCAAGAACGTATGGGAATAGGGCATTTGAGCACTACCTGTCTCCTTCTCTCTCTTTAAAGTCCATTGGAGCAATCGGCAGTAGTTACTCATGTTTAAAACCTCCAGAATACCTCCCTAGCCCCGTTACGCAGCAGGCGGAGATGTATGAAGAGCCATAGAGTCGTGGTGTTCAGAAAGACTACACCACAGTAATCAAGTGAAAATCAAGTAACTCAACATTATTTTGCTGAAAAATCATTAATTGGGCTGACAGAAGCAAAAAACCATTTATGTGTACGACTGTATCACTGTTTTGCTGGTTAGTATAGTCTACCATGCAAAGACCTACTGATTGTAGTACCAGAGTAAAGGACATGCACCATGTTACGTGTAAATATGCAAAAGTTTTTTTTCTTATGCATGTAAGAACAGGAGTCATAAGACTTATCTGAATATTGTATTGTTAGACTCAGTTTTCCTTTTTATAGGGAGCAAAGAAATTCCCTTCACATTTAAACTATATGAGGGGAAAATGATAATGTATCACTATGAAAAAGGGCTAATTCCATACTACTATGGGTATTAAGTGATCAAGCACGTTCAGATCAAATTACTTCCATCTCTTACTAAAAATCGGATAGATACGTGTTCCTTTACCTCCCCTGCCCAAACACACACTATACCTCTGCAAAGAAATACAGTGAAACCGGAGGGAAGCTACAAAATTAACTAATCAAATGACATACTACAATTATCCTAGTTGAAAGCTATCACATACTTTATAAATAAACCTTCTGGCTTTCTTAATTTCAATGATTTGGGAATTGTTTTGTTAAAATACCAATGCTCCACTTAACAATAAATTACTAACATATTTGGGAAACTGCTAGACTCTGCCAGGGATTTTTAAAAGCAGATTTTATTATTGATTAATGGACAGTTCTGCTCTAAATTGGTGCTATAATACAGTCCTGAGACTCAGCTACTGGCAAACTGATCTGTAAAGACAAATGCTGCACCAATGTGAGGTCCTAATGGCTTCAAAAGGAAGGAGCGTTCTCATAAATGTGATTACAGAATTAGGGCCTACGACATTATCAGTCATTTTCAGCAAAATAGCCCAACATCTCATGGTTGCACGATGTATAACAGAATTGCATATTTATATTTTAATAAGTTTGCATGTTAATTAATTTTTCATTGCACACTTTTTTCCTCCTTTTTCTCCCTCACCTCTCTGGTTTTTAAATTCACAGTTTTATTCTTCATATATTCTAAGCAGCTTTGCAGTCAACATTTTATAATCATTACCAAACAGTTACTACAGATGTCTTCTGGTTTAAGTACAGCATAAAGCCGGGCAATTTCAGATGCTATCTTATGGTAAACAGCAGAAAACAAAATTTACTTTTAAATACACACTACTATATAAATGGAAATTCTGGGAAATCTGAAGTGCCGGGCGCTTCTCGGCTTAGTGACCTGCACAAGCAGGGCTCTCTGGGACTAGCAGTGGATCAGATATGCAAATTCTGTGCAACAGCTGTGCTACATTTGGAGATTTTTCAATAGCAACCCTATAGGAAAAAAAAACCCCAAACATTTAGAGGCATCTATGGACACACTTGGCAGATTGCCAACAGCAGCATCCATATGGTTCCCCACAGATCTGGCAGTATCAGCTTCTTCCACACTGATATCTTCTGTACTGAGTTCTCCTGCAGTTCTGCACTAAATAATGATTACCAAAACCCTCTACGGGGAACTTGACTTACAGTCATCCAGAAGTTTGTGGGATATTTTAAATATTCCTCTTCCACTGCCACTAAGCAGAACAAGCAGCAGAATGAGCCCAGCCTGGCTGCAACCCAGCTTATCCCTGGCCACTTCAAACACCAAGTGCAATTTGTTTAGATGCCTGCTGGAAAATAAGCGATTTCTCATTTTCTTTTGTTCCGAAGACCTTTGCAGCAGGCCAGTAATTTCTTCCAAGTTTAGTCTAATTGAAACTGGAACTCAAGGTAATTGAGAGCCTAATCCAGAGGCTTTAATAAAACTGGTGTCTTTGAGGTTGTGCTGCTGGTAAAGCACTACCTACCAATTTAAAAGCCACAGTCCCACATGGAGGTGATCAATCAGAATTTTGTGGGCTAGACTATCACTTGACAGCTGCAAAGATTTCTCCTTCAAAATACAATCATTTAGGTATAACACTAGCACATGTTGCCCAGTAACTAAACAAGAATTATGAGGAGATGAGTCAAAAATGCTGCACAATTAAACAACTCGCCTCCCTAAAAGAGACAGGTAGGTGGAAAAGAGAAATGCCCATTATTAATAGTCGCTGTAAGTATATTGGAATAGCGAGCAGAAATTGCCGAGCAATTTTAAGTCTGCACATGAAAAAAAAAATAAAAAACACCATTACTGTCAGGTTATCGTTTTGCCCACCCTCCTGCAAGTTGCTGAAGACCAGCAATAAACCACTGAAAAAGCATTTCAGCAAAGTTTAAAATCTGAACTGTAATACCCATGCTAAATATTAAAGTGGACATATTAAACTAAAGAACCTTTTTGCCCCTCTTCACTTTTAGTCCATTGAGATCTCACAGGTTCTGGCAGACACTACAAATATATCCCTGTAATTGTACAGATCGTGACGTATTGGAACAATTTGGCTCTCCTCTCTCCTCCCCCCGCCAACTTCTCTTTTGCAGTTTCAGTGAGCTCTGTACTCTTGACAAGAAAGTTCTTATGAAAAATGCACTGGTCTTTTTTTTTTCTTTTCCAATTGCTTTAAAAAATTTGAAGTGACTTAATTTTAAGAATACACACAACATAAATTATTATCTAGATGTCAAGGTGTAACTGCAGCTTTCCAGCGTGGAATACCGGAGAGACATCAGAAGACTGGAACAGATTAATCCATTCTCACTGGTATCTCGTGCTCTATTTAACCTGTTGCTTCCCGATGCATACTAGCAGTCTTATTACAAAGAAACTGCACAGTAAACTGACACTTTTGAAATGTCTTGTATATTTTCTCCAGTCTGCAACTGCTGACCGCTGTGCATATGGAGAGCCTCAGTGACGACTCTGTTGGGTTGGGAAGATCAACATGGAGTCAGGAACAGGACTTTTATTGCCTTATACAAATTAAAAAGGAAAAAAATCTCAAAAAGTTATAATGCCTTTAACCTATGACATTACTACATCTGCACTCTAATCACTCAAGACTTAATCCAGTTGGGTCTTGAAAACTTGCAAGGACAGAGACCGACAGCTTCTCTAGGCAACCTGTCCCAATGCTTGCCTGTCTTAATGGTGAAAATGTTTCTCGTTATATCCAAGTCAGACTTTGACCTCCAACAACAGGGATGTCCTTTATGACCTATATTATGGAATCCTTTCATAGAAAAGGGTAAAGGCAATGCATGAATATTTTTTGTCCCAGTTCACACACCAAAATATATTTTCTTGGCTGGGACCTCAAGACCCAGGTTCCTGTTATTTGCATGCACGTAGCTCTTACGGGTTTCAGAGGGAAAAGTACTTCATGCTCAAGAGCAGAATATATGTATAACTGGAAATGACTAACTCTATTTGACATTAATATCACAATTACAGTTCATGCACTGTAGCTAGCCAATTCTCTCAGCTAAATTACTTCATCTTATTTACTAATCATCTGGAGTAGGATTCAGGATTTTATGATGATGGCAAAATGGAGATACAAGGGTGTCATTAACTTTGCCTCTATTTTCACATTATTTTGATGAAGCGTGCTCAAATTTGAAGAAAAAAATTAACTTGGCAACATATTTGATCAAAAAAATATCCTAAGTACTAAATTACTAAAACATTCTTTTTTTCCTTAAGGAAAAAAAAAGATTGATTTTAACTAAACAATTTTAATGTCAATAATGTTTCCATATCATGGATATATTATTTCCTGTACTTTACAGAAAAGTTTGAACAACTTTTACATTAAATACACATACTGCAGACAATAGTGCACTAGACAATATACACAGAGTTAAAAACATTATTTTCTTATTAACCTAAGTCTTTCTAAACACTCATGATAGTAAAAAAGCATATATACTTTCTGTTCAACCACCACTACTGGTGCTGGGCATCTGAAGGCACTTCATAAACGACACAAGACATCTCCAAATACATGGGATAGATGAGATATTCAAATTAGTCTTCCGCAGCCTTATGGTGAACATGCATTTACAGAACTACACACACCATGATCATAACATAACCAGGATGCACTGAGCAGCAGAGAGAGTGGATATATTGAAGGGCATATACCCCCATAGTAAATATTCCCATAAAAATTGCAACGATACCTTTTGCACGCATGCAAAACATACAATACTCTGTTGCTTTCTGTCTTATCTGAACAGCAGATAGGCTGTCATAATAGACAGCCACTAAGAAACCCAAAAGAGGAAAGGATGGTATCGTCTGCCTGGTCAGCCATCACATGCTGAAACGGGTATTGATGTGAAGCTCTAAGTCAATAATGATATCAAGGGGAAACGATTGCTCCCATAGCAGCAATCACACAGTGCTAAGACAATGATTACGTGATCCTGAACGGTGAGAGTATATGAGAACAGAGCACGTTCTATGGCATGACTATCCAAATTTCATTTAGCGTCTTTGCAAAGGAGCTGAAAAAGTTAAGGCTATACTGACAACATGCCAGTAGAATATATTTATTTCTCTAAGATGGCCCCCTACCAGAATGTCACGTTGCTCCCTGTAAGCACCATCCATGCATCTTGCACACCTGGTTTCTCCCCACTGAGCACCATCTCTGCCCTTTTCATTCCTCTATGATACATCTCCACAATTTTGCCTTTATATTGCTCCCAATTCTAACTGTGTCAGGCTTTCATTCACTTTGAAAAATACCAAGAAAATGAGTTAAGAACGTCAATACAAATTTATGGAGGTGGCATTGCAATGTCAAATCAAGAATATGGTATCAAGATGAAATACAACAGTGTCAGGATAAATGTACCAAGCTGACAGCACAAAGTCAAAATGGAGCAATGTCACTGCAGATCTACAGAAACAACATTCATCTGTCAAAACAAAATCATGTCATTACACATTAAAGAATAGCTTAAATAAACTGGAACACATAACTATTCGTTCAGATTAGCTAATCCCACCCACACTCTCTTCCCAGCAGGGAAAAACACAAGTGTTTGGCAGACATAGGCAAGTAAACATTGCGATGGGACTTAATACCACAAAACCAGTTAGACACAGAGCAGGAGAGCACGCTAGTATAAGGAACCTTCCAAGTAAGGACCAACCACCACTGGTCAAAGCGCCAAAGTAATGACCGAAGTAATTGCCAAAGAATGATCCCAGAATGAGTAGTGACTATTCCTGCAGGAGCGAGTTCACCCATCAACTCATTTTCAGCTCTTCACTTTCATACAACTGAGGTATGCTTCTTCACTCATTCAGTCCCAAATACGGCATTTCTTTCCTCCTTTTCCTGAATAGCATAACCCCTCGTCCTCACTTGCTATTAAGTGGACAGTGTGTAGCCCCAAGCAAAAGGTCTCTGGAAAGCCCTCACAGCTGTAGACTTGCTCTAATCCTATTTCTGGGACTAAGGTCCTCATTAAACAAAATGCACAACACTTGTTAAAAAATTGTGGATTGAACTCAGGACTGCTAATTTTGAACTCCACACAGCTAAACACACAGTTGTTTCTGAGAACTAACAGATTATTTGATGTCACATGTGCAAATACAAGTTTAGCACAGTAGAAGCAAGGTCAGGTACAACAGAGACATAAGCAGATGGAAGGATGGTCCTGTAAGTCACTGAGTGGGTATTGCTTTCAGCGATGTCTGCTGTAACCTTAAATTATGAGCTATGTGCTTAATCTCTACACTGTTGAGCCCTTCAGTCCGGTTCAGCACAGCAATCACTACACATGGAATAAACATATCAGCTATAGCATCTCCATTTTTCAAATCAGGAATGGAAACAATATTGCTTTCTTTTGGTCTTTGTGTACAAAGTCACTTGAGATTACAAGTCTCCCTCTGTACAAAATATAGTATTAAGTCTAGGAGACCTATCCCTATCTTCATTGACGATCATAACCCTGATTTCAGTAAGTATGATCCTACAAGCTCTTGGTTATAACAGCTCTAAATTTGACCTGAAACTAAAAAAAAGTAGTTTTCTCAATGCTAGTAGCTGTATCCATCAACACATCATTCACTCTTCAAAACTGGAGATTAAGTTATCGACATTAGGAGTATATGTACAGAAATACAATGCATTAATCGAATTCTTTGAAAGGTATGATTTTATGTCTGTCTAGGTTTCTAGTGAATTAGAAAAGAACATTAAAAAATGCAAACATGAAAAATGCATTCTGTCCTACCATAGTTTTAGTACAGAAAGGAACTATACAGAAGGGAAAACTGCAAAAGTAATCATGCTTAAGGAAAAGATTTCTTATTCCTAAGGGAAGAAAAAACAGGTAAATGAAAGTTGATATGTCTAACAGAAGAATGTCTAACATTGGTGCTTACTCTAATCTTCTTCAGGAAACTCAGTGAAAATATCCATGCTTTTGATGTTTCTAGCCAGGAAGACCTGCTATTGCAATGTGTTCTCTTTTATGTATCACTTTCCTGAAATAACTTTCTGGCAAATTAGATTTTTATCCTCTATTTAAAAAAAAAAAAGGGGGGGGGGGGGAACACGACACCAAATCAGGAGAACAAAAAGGCAATCCACTTTCCATTGAGAAAGCATCACACACATTAGTCATTGACTGCCACTTTCCATGAGACATTGGCTTGATGTGTTAAGTGTAGGGATACCTCTGTGAAGGCCACAGCCAAAAGTTAAAGAAGAGATAATTGTGTGTTACTTAGTCTTGCTGCAGAACATATCAGTTAACCAAGCATAACCCTTATACCCTTCCACATGCTCCTATTTTCAGCAGTTTCCAATTAAGCAAAGACTGCAGGTGTTAAGGATTCACATAGAAACATCTGTGCTAGTCAGCCATCTCCAGTGGAAGGCTATACTAACTTTGCTCTGGTCAATATTTTAACTGGATCCTCAACCTGTGGCCATGAACATACAGTAGAAAATTAGAAGTTGCATTCATACCCTCATAAGACACTTCATAGCAGTGAATGGTAATTTAACATAAGAATATGTATGAAGAGACCGAGACACTGACCTTCAACAGAGGCACTGAACTATGCTGTACCGTTTCTGAGGCAGGACAAACTAAGATTCTCTGCGGGGACGGTTACAGCACTCGAGATTAAGACTCAGTCCTGTTCCTTTCCCCAAAGCTTCAGAGATTGGAAGTGGAACTACAGTTTAATTTGGATTCTCTCTTTGGAGAGAAGCAACATTGATATAAAACAAGCTATGTTCCTTTAATAAGGTAGTGTTATTCCTTCCTCCCTCCATCCAAAAGGACTAAATGAAGCTAATAGAAAAACCATTAGGATATTCTAACAGTGAATAGTTAAAATCTCATGGTCAGGTAAGAAAAGGTGTACAAATGAAATATTTTGCAAGCACAAATCCATACAACTTATGTTGATTGACTCATGATCACAGAAGCAAACAAGAATGTTATTCTGAGGCTGACCATTCCTTTAATTACTTACCCCCTTTTGTGATGAAACATCACAAAAGCAGGAAGGCAATCAGCTTCGGAATGATTATGTGAATTCTTTTAGACAGTGCTCCACTACCTGCTACACATAACCAAAGACAAGGTAACTTATTTTTTACAATATGGGGAATTTTCTTCTTCCTTTACAACCCTTCCTTTTTAAGTATCAATATTCAGCTTTTCAACAAACTTGCTACCTGATTTCAGCACCAACAGGAATCAGCAGGGGAGCTTGTTAAATAGAGATGAGATTTTCACCACAAGCACAGAAAACGTTGTCCTGATACGTAATGGAAATAGGCACAATGCACGCACGCGAACACATACTGTTGGAAGTCTCAGAAATCATGTTTTCATACGGTCTTTCTAATAGAGAGGATAGCAAAGCAACAAGCTGTGCTCCAAATACATTCCTTTACTTTGGCTGAAATCAGGGTAATTATCTAGCCCATCCCTCCTACAAACCCAAAAAGTCACCTCCCAGGGCATGCCATATCCTAAGCCTCTTTATTGTGCCTAATCTCCAGATATGAGGGAAGTCTTCATTATAACCACCATTTTGAGCAGAGGATCAATATAGTTCAGTGACTCCTTAAGACACATTACCAGAAGCTCCCCCCAGTTGGTATCAATTCTCAAACACTGAAATCTTTCATGAAACGTAATTGCAGTTTTCCCCCATGCAAGGCTGTCGTGGTTTAACCCCAGTCAGCAGCCAAGCACCACGCGGCCGCTCCCTCGCTCCCCGCCCGCTCCCAGTGGGATGGGGATGAGAACCAGGAAAGAAGGCAGAACTCGTGGGCTGAGATAAGAACAGTTTAAGAACTAAAGTAAAATAGAATACTAACAATAATAATAATGAAATGTAATAATAATAGTAATGAAAAGGAATATTAAAAAAAGGTAGAGGGGGGGAAGGAAAAGAAAAAACCCAGTGCTGCACAATTGCTCACCACCCGCTGACCGATGCCAGAGCCATGATCCGCCCCTACCCGGTCAACTCCCCCCCCAATTTATATACTGGGCATGGCATTCCATGGTATGGAATACCCCTTTGGCTAGTTCGGGTCAGCTGCCCTGGCCATGCTCCCTCCCAGCTTCTTGCACACCCGCTTGCTGGCAGAGCATGGGAAACTGAAAAGTCCTTGGCTTAAGATAAGCGCTCCTTAGCAACAACTAAAACATCAGAGTGTTATCAACATCATTCTCACACTAAATCCAAAACACAGCACTGTACCAGCTACTAAGAAGAGAGTTAACCCTGTCCCAGCCGAAACCAGGACAAAGGCCTACATCTGTTAGGACTATATTTTGGTATACAGCGTTAGTGATAGCTATTATGAAGCACAATAGTAATAAGTTTCCAGAACCGTTGGCTCCCAAAGCTAAAACTGCATATAAATTTTAATGCTGCAACAGATGCTAATAAAAACATTTACATTATCTAAACCATTACGTATTAAATAATCTGGCCCGAAAGATGGCTTGGTATTTGCCAGTTCAAAGATACAGTATTTCAGACTAACCAAGCAGCTTAAATTGACACAGAGCCTTTGCAGTTTGCCTTGATATTACATTGTGAAATGTAATAATAATACTTTAAAGTCACATATTACTGAAACATTTCCCATGTGGAACAAGCACAAAAGGAAAGAGGCGGCTACTCAGACTAAAGAAGGTATTTGTAATCAAGTTCTGCTTAAACATGAAGAAAAACTAGTTCAAGCTGCTACGTCTCCTTTTTGGTTTCTGTATGGCAGGCTGTGGATGGCCCAATTAGTACCAGGTAGTCTAGTTTGCAAGGTTCTGTGTAAACAAATAAGAAAGTGTCTGCTTCAAGAGCTCCCACCTTAAGATTATGAAAAGACACAAAAGACAAAGCAGAGAGAAGGAAGAGGCAGCAGCAAGATGAACATCGTGTGCATAATAAGCAATTCCCCTAGTGCTACCAACACAGCTACTGAGGGGAATTACGATGAGCTATTCTACACATGCCAAGAGTTAAGCATTGGAAGAAAAGAAACAGCCTCTTCTTCAAAAACAAATTCTCACATTTGCTGAGAAAACTGTATTTTTTAATTTTCTCCCAGCTTCTCTAAATCTAAACACCCCATGGAAGCAATATCAATTTAACAAAGTTCTGATGAAAGCCAGAAAAATCCTTGATGGATTTTTAGTTGTTTCTTCCACCTTGCCCACCAAGTTCCTTGGTGCCCTGCCTACCCAATAAAACAGTCTGGAGTCAGTCTGCAAGACATGCACTTCCACAGCAGCTCAGACTATTTTTTTCTTTCACAGGGAATTCCATAATCTTGGATTTCTTCTCAGAAAGAGTTCAATCTAAAATCGTGAAATATTGACATCCTTCATGGATCATGACTTCATTTTATTTCTTAACTCCAAAATGCACGTTAATGGTGTCACCACAGAAATCATAACTACCACAATTTCACTTGAGAAATAGGGAGAAGCGTTGAATTTAAATTCCTGTATTGCAAATCATCCAAATGGTTTAACTGTAGAGAAGATCCAAACAGTGGTGGTCTCTCTTTTCCAGTGCACATATGCATACAAGAAAAGGTATGTTTATGAAATTTAAACAGAATTTTTCTAAGAAGATAACAGCCGTTCTAAGATTTATAATGGTTTGTACAATAAATACTTGTTCATATGAATATCTCCATTAACCCAAGTCAAACTGTCGCTTTCCAAAATCATTTATCAACGTGCCCAGGCCAAATTCATAACATTTAGCTGACTCTGATTGTAGAGCTTAGTACGTAGAATAGTCTCCCTCTTGAGGCAGCTCCATTCTTGAAACAAACCTGAACTTCTAGATTATCAGGCGCTCCCCACGAAAATGTGTTGGCAAGGAGGGAGGGAACGTACCTACAGAGAGAACCTAAGCTCTGCCTAGAAATGCCCCAGTGACGATAAGCACTGTAAGGACTCCCAAGCCATGCAGATGGGCAGTGGAACGACACTAAGGGGAGACAAAAAAGGCTTGTGTAATGTTGCCAATTCAAAATCAATTGCAAATTCAGTACTTCCAAATGAAGCAGATAACTAACTGAATAGATCACTACCAAAGCTATTGTGAAAGAAAATTGTATTCATCTTGTATACTGAAAAAAACCTGTCACACACTCCCAAGGTGTCACTGTGCTCCATTTTCCTCACTGGAACTCTGTATTTGGATTCATGCAGACTCCGTGCTTACAAGACCACCGGTTTGCCTATCAGGTTTTTTAGAAATACCAGACGGCAGCCTGAGTTTCTAGGTTTTCTGGTTTCTAAGAGCATTCAGCTAGCTGAATCTGGCCCTTGTTCCTGCTGAGTACGTGTGACAGCCAGTGTTCCACGCAAAGCCTCAACGGCACTGCCACTTCTGCTAAGGATATCCTCATGTCACCCATTTATGAAGAATGAGATTAATTGCACTCTTTCCTCAGATCCAGTTTCTTTACACCACATCCCACAGAACATAGACCTATGCCAGTCTACTCAGGAAACAGACCTCTCTTGATCAAACATCATTTTTTAAAATCCTAAGCTGCAAGATATTTCTCCTGAACAATTAACACAGGTGTAATAGATGACTGGTATGCCACAAAGTCTCCTTTATAGTTCACAAACATGTCAAAAATATCTTTAGGGAGGTATATATCACAATAAACCATCTGCTAAATAGCCCATATAGCAAAATAACTGACTTTAGCTATTGATAACATGGTATTAAAAAGGCTTAAACTACAGCAGTTTTTTTCCTCATACTTGATACAAGAAAAACAATTTCATTACTCTGCTCTTAATAAAGAACATCTGCACATTTTGTTGTCACGACTGATATGAGCCCTTCATTTAAAGTGTTACTGCTTCTCCTCTCATTAAGATCAAGTTCAGACCCTGCAGAACTGCCAGCTCCGTAAGATGCTTCACACAAGGGAGGAAACAAAACATGAGAGGCCAACTGTTCAGAGGGTAACGTCTTCACATTGCTGTTTAGCTGTCTACAATAATTAGAAGACCTTTGATACGTATCTCACATTTGGGTGAATGTTGCTTTCACTTCTGCAGTAGCATGAACAACTACACAGATATGAAAAGTGCAAGTCAGTTATGATCATTTAAAAATGTGTTAACTCCTGTAAAAAAGTAGCCTGTGGTTTATTTCTCACATGAAGTGTTGGGGTGTTGGTTTTAAAAATTACGGCCTACAGATATTAGAACACTAACTGAAAGCTTTTTCTTGACTGGGAGATTTATCCTGGGCTAAGTAGTAGTGACTGCAGACAAATACATAGTTCAAAAACTGCAATGTAATACATTGAATTACCATCACTTCAACCACATCATCCTGTACTTTAATGCCTTCTTCAGCAAACAATAGAAGGCTTCCTGAGAAATGCTTCAACTACCTGCAAATAGACTGTGGTTACTTTCTGCTGGGTATGCAAGAAGAGTGGAAGTTGGCATCATTACCATTTGTGTTACAACGCTCACCTGAGCTCAGGCACTAGTTATTAGACATCACTTATCCAGGACCATTGGTCGAAGGCCATACGCTCCTGGCACATTAACTCCTGCGTCCCGTTATTACAGAGCAGCTCTGTCCAAAATCTGACACAGCACAAGATAAAACAGACAATCTGACACCAACCATATGCTAAAATTTCCATTGCACACTCAACACTGAAGAGCCCACTAACACTGTACATACTCAGAGTGGTCACCAGACACCCAGCAATTCAGCTGAAATACCAGTATTTGATAGTTAGAATTAAGACAATGTAAATATACACTGAAAGTATGTACAGTTTTGAAAGAAATAAAGTGACAAATACATTTTAAAGCCAACATTCTCATGTTAAAGGAGGTTTTCTTATCTTATTGCTTGCTTTTAAGAAATTGGACCCAAGTAAGTAAATCGCAGTGGATCTGGGAGATGCTGCTTCAAGCAGCTTGGCACTTCAGTCACTGAAATCTGTGCCTACTAGAAACCCTAACAAGCATTAAATTATGTTTACATATTCCACTGGAAGATCACTGTAAGGTAATGTCAATACAGAACCGAGACACCTTTCAGTGTTCATGCAAATGATCACGAAACTCATTAATAATCTTTTAAAGTCTAAGCAAAGTCTGTATATTTTAAGTGATTAAAAAAATGAGCAAGAACTTGGTTTTGCAACGCCTCTGAAATCAATTAGGTTGCAAGGAGATTATGCCAATGATGAATATTGTTAATGTATTTACTCAGCATACAGATTATCTGTGTATGTTTTGATGTAAAAATGACTACGAAATGGAACTGAAACACTGTGAGAAACATAGGTGCATGTACCATACATTATTCTGGACATTGAAACCTACAAAGAAACGGACCTGAAAAAGTACGGTGGTAGAGGCACAGTTATGTCAACGTAAATTATGACCATGGCGTCATGGTACAGAGAGGTTACATGATTTGCCAACTGCCAAACAGTAAGTTGGCACCAGGCTCAGAAACAGCAATCAGATCCATGAATCCTTATTCTGGACATCAACCTCTGGAGCATGATCATTTCACAACACTGAAAAGAATGAGATCTTTTTAAATAACAACTTTACACTGAATTAGCAGAGGAATTAGAAGCAGAATCTATGAAAATTTAACATTTTGAATTTATGTTCTCGTTAGTTGTCCCTCATGCACACACTACCTGCTGCCACTGTCCAGTCTCCTTAGCTATACTTTACTGCCCCTTTTTGGCTTAAGCGACAAGTAAAACAGGCAGAGACTGAAGAAGTAAGTGCACAGGCAGTAACACTCTAAAAACAGCCCGGAAAGCTTAAAAATAGAGAGGCAGACCTAGAAATAAACAATGGCATGAAAACATAAACCCCTTGCACTGAAAGTACAACAATGCTCAGATAGAGCTTCTGCAAATGTTTGTGGGTGTCAGCATCATTCACAGCTACCACGTCTCTCTCGGTTTGAAAGCCTTAATTTATTAATTCTCTTGTAAGTTAAGTATATGTCTGCATTCAGATACAACCACACTGGCATAATGACCTCAACAAGCTTGGCTTATACGCAAGGTCCAGGCTAGCAAATTTTGTAAACTAATTTTGGGCTCTGACTGTAAGGTTTTCAAAGGGGAGATGTTTTCCTGCCTGTGTAGAGTACCTGCTTTAATGGGGCAATAGTACCACTCAGGGTCTTATCAGGCTTCATAACACAAAGATTATTACATTACTAAATCAATGCTGTCATGGCATTGCCATCTTGATTAAACCACTAAAAAATGTGCACATCCTGTCAAATCAGGGAAACACAACCCATCAACATACCAATTATATACTGCGTACAGGTTAAATACTAACAGATACAGTTTCAGGAGCTGCTAAATAATAGGAAACAAAATGAATATAAAAGAATAAAAGGATCTGCTGTCAGTTTGATAAAAGAAATAGACTATGGCACATAGCAACACAGATCCTTAATGTTATTTTGCATCTTTAAGCCCACATGGGCCCGTGTCCTGGCTTTTGCAAACACGTTACTGCTGCAACCCTGGTGAACCTCCTACTCTCCAACCCTGCTCCCTGCCCAGGCACAACCACTGAGCTCACTCTGTTCCTCAAGAGGCTTCTTTCTCCTCAGCTGGTCATTATAAACAAGCTGCAAATCTGCTTTGCACCAGTCTCTCTGCCCTAACTAATGCACATCCGCTGGGTCTGTATTTCATCAGAAATCAAGCATGTAAAACAAGGTAACCTGACTCGCCAAGAATCCCAGGCATGGCTGTAATCATCATGATGAACGACTCCAACTGTGGAGCCCTAAATATTACACTCACAATTCAGGTTTCATATTATCTAGTTTGAAGCCTTGTATTAACACAGTATGACTCCAGCGTAAGAACTGCCATGTTAATTTGCTCCTACTTACGCTGACAGCCCTCTGTGGCCCCGTGCCAATAACAGGCACAGATTAATATATTTTATACCTGCCATGTTTTCCTGCCTAAGAAAGGATATGAAAACCTTCCACAGACTACATCCTGAGGTCCTTAGTTTTTATTCATACCCAGCCTAAGAAATTTCAACTAAGTCTAATAGAATTTTGACTAAGAAATTATTTTTAAAGAGAGAGTGCCTGCATTGTATGCATAGTTAATTTTCATAAGTGTCCTGAGTACTGAAAGGTAAAATTATTTTAAAAGCACCTATAATTGCTACGATCACATTGAGTAAACTCTGCTTATGTGTGTTATGTGTACTATGTACATATATAGTACTATTTATGTACTATGTACGTACATAATATATATTCTGAGTTCCACAAAGCAACACAAAAATAGCTGGTGCAAATAAATGTCTATTTGATAAAGAGGAATTCTCCTTGACATATTAAACTAGTTAAGAACAACAACAAACCCACCAGCTCTAATACAGATATACAGCTGATGAATCCATGGGTTAGCTTGAGTATAATTCATGGCTCTTGGGTGTTCTCAAACTGTGTTTCTAGACATACCTTATGCCAGAATCAGACAGCACTTTGCGAAAACGCTGCAGCCCCCATTCTTTGCTTTTTCCCCGTCTCCTTCCTTGTGCGTAAGACCTTGTTGGTGTAAGACCCTTACAATGAACCAGGGTCAGTGAACTCGTCTGTGTTAAAAATAACTGCACTTCATTTTACTGGGCTAATTTTAATCTGTACCAGCCTTCTAATCCAGTTCACAGCACAACCATATGAAACTGCCGCTACAAGCTTGAGGGCAGCGAAGACGCTGGAAAAAGGGACTGAGAAAGAAATAAAAGGAGGTTTGCTCCTTTTGGCAGCAACACCGGCTTATACCTCCCTAACGTGCCCACAGAACTGCAGCGCTGGTTTCAGCCAAGACAGCCCCATGCTGCCATCTCAGCAACTACCCCAAGAACTGCAGATCAACCTTGGCTCGCTGGATTCCAAATTCAAACACCGACAAGTGAGAAAGCCTTTCTTCTAGGCATTCTGGAATGTTTTTGATATCCTGACTTGAAGACAAACTTATTCAACCATGCACTGGGATCTCTGTATTTTGCTCAAGGTTTTTGCTTGTTTGTATTTTATATTTTTAACTCAATTTGCCTATCTTGGATTTTTGAAAGATTAGTATCTTATTTTTCCCCAAAGCTTTTGCTTCTATTTATGTCATTCTTCCTTTAAACAATGAAATGAGGTACACAAGAGCAGCGAACAAGAGAGGATGCTTTTCAAAAAAGAAAATATTCACAGTCCAACATTGTAACATTGAGGTTGAGGCCATCTAACTCACCCTACCTTCTTTCTTTCAGATGCTTGTTTTTGCAGGGAGGAGAATTTGGATGGAGAACAGGCTTTCAGAAGATTTCTTGCTACATTAGTAATTCTAAAATTCCCTCAAATAGCAAATTTGATGTATATGTTCCATAGGACATAGCAGAGATACTCTTCAGACACTGTCTTCCAGAAACAAAAGTGAATAAAAGCACTGAGAAAATAGCTTATCTCTATGGGACCTGAGACTGAGGGGCAAAAAAACCCCGGACAGTGAAGACTCAATCCAATACCGAAACACTTTATCTGATCTTGTCCCATCACAACAACACAGAAGGGTTAAATAGATTATTCCTGCACAATCTGTTCCCTGAAAATGGCTTCCCTTCAGAGCTTTTGTATTATCTTTTAGCAGCACAGTTTTTAGGGGTCCAGTGCCACAAGACAACTGGGTCTCTTAAGGTTTCTAATTTGTTTGGAGCAGGGAAATTTAGAAATAGCCTTTTGTCCTGATTTCGGCTGGGATAGAGTTAATTTTCTTCTTAGTAGCTGGTACAGTGCTGTGTTTTGGATTTAGTGTGAGAATAATGTTGATAACACTCTGAGGTTTTAGTTGTTGCTAAGTAGCGCTTATCCTAAGTTAAGGATTTTCAGTTTCCCATGCTCTGCCAGCAAGCAGGTGTGCAAGAAGCTGGGAGGGAGCAGAGCCGGGGCAGCTGACTGAACTAGCCAAAGGGATATTCCATACCATGGAATGCCATGCCCAGTATATAAACTGGGGGGAGTTGGCCAGGAGGCATGGATCGCAGCTCTGGCATCAGTCAGCGAGTGGTGAGCAATTGCATTGTGCATCACTTGTCTTTTCTTGGGTGTTATTTCTTTTTCTTTTTTTTATTCCTTTTCATTACAATTATTATTATTATAATATTTTTATTATTGTTGTTGTTAGTATTATATTTTATTTTACTTTAGTTCTTAAACTGTTCTTATCTCAGCCCACGAGTTTTACTACTTTTTTTCGATTCTCCTCCCCATCCCACTGGGAGTGGGGAGGAGTGAGGGAGCGGCCGCGTGGTGCTTAGCTGCTGGCTGGGGTTAAAGCACGACAGCCTGAAAGCTGGAAAGGGGCCCACTGATCTGCAGGTGTCCTGGCATTACCCACTGCCACAAAAGGGATCATCTCTGGGACAGTAATCGCCAGTTCCCCTCAGAGGTGGGCAGGAAGTCTCCCTGCTACAAAGCAGATTCTGTACAATCATTACTACACTGCCAAATTATCAGAAGTAAACAAACTGTAAATAAATGTCTTCACAATCCTAGCCTTCCAGTTGAGAGTGTGTATTAAACCGTATTAAGGTATTAAAATGTAGGTTAAATTCATCAGTACAGAGAAAGAAATAAAACACTTCATATTTTCAAGTGTGATCCTGCAGAAAGCTCCTGCTTGGAAAGTGACTTTCCAGTAAATCCACCTGTCAAATTTCAGAACCGAAGTGAATTTTTTTTTCAGAGAATAGTTCTGCACCAAGACACCAATAATTCCCTTCCAGTACAAAGATATTTTCTCTAGTATTCCACGCATGGAAGATGCCCTTGAATCAAAAAAGAAAGAGATCAGGTACAATGTTTGAAGCTCACTTCGCATGCTAGCTAAGGTGAATCACAGAAGACGTCTTGAAAAGAAAAATACATCATCCATGCAAAAGGAAAGACCAGTCTACCATGCCAGGAATTATGGAGCACAGTAAAGCTGCCCTATAAACTCTTACTGTAAGAGTGGTTTGGACTTGAATAGCTGAGGGCAAAGCCATTAGACAAAAAAAAACCAAAAAAACCCACCAACCCAGGAAATAGGCATCTATTCCCATCCTTGTAACATGATTTCTAACGTAAGATGCTTTTAGCAAACACAGATTGAACTCAAAGTACACATACATAGACCACAAAAATAACAAGTTCTCTAGAAACACCTACACTGGCTTATACTAAAGAATGACTTGACCACTGCAGGGTACCTTACCCCCGTCTTTGAGAGCTCTGGTGCCTTTAAGGTAGTCTCTTCCTGCCGTATAGGTAAAGCCTTGGTCTAAATGCTGCAGAACTACATCAAGATCTACAGGCATGATTTAACTGGGCTGCAACTTTTCAATTCAGTACTATCTTGCAAGGATTTTTTCCTATATTATTCCAGGATATCTTTTTCATTTTGACCTCAGTACATCAGTAGGATGCCAGTGTCTTCTTTCCCTGTATGTAAAGGCAAATTGCATGAAGCTGAAGAACAAGCATCCCTCTAGCGTAGCAGGCCTAGTCCTGATTTAGATGCCTTCTCTCAAGTGCACTTTTCCTTCACTGTACTAGGATATTAAATCCTTCTGGATTTAGCAGTAGTGCTGGGTAATTGCTGTCTACCTAATACTTAGCAAAACCACTCTTTTTCCCATTCTTCATCAATATAGAAAAATACCCACTTCCAGCCCAAAGGAAATACGACTGCTGAAATAGCCACAGCAGATTGTGCAACACGCACGCACCCACGGGTGGCACTGATTAGGATGCAAACTCCTGTGCAGGCACAAGAGGGTCCTGAGAGGCTGGATTATAAATCTCCTTCCCATCCCTTCCTTACCCCAGCCTAACCAAGTGAGTTGCCACTGATACTTCTGATCAATCTCTGTTTGGAGATGCTTCCCTCTATCCTAGCCCTGGCAGTAGCAGTGGTTTAACAAAACCTATTCTTACTGCCAAGATAAGGCCTCCTACATACTTTCTGAGACTAGCTTTTTTAACTCCTACTGAAGCTCTATTTTATTTATGTAGAATATACGTCCTAGTAACCAACACTATCACAAGAATTTTACCTGTGCACCTTTTGGAGCTATCATGAATTTCTGTTTCACAGAGAACACTAAAATAAGCATGGCCTTTTCTTTCAGTTAAACAACTGCCCTTGCACATGTTTTCTGTATGGCTACTTAATGGGCATAAAAGATAATGTGCCAGATACCAAAAACTCTGAATGTGTGATGTCTCATCATCACATAGCTACAGCTCCTGATAAATATCTCCTTTCTTCCTATGAGACTTTAAGTAACAATAATACTTGGTACTTAAATACTACTTTACATCTTAAAAGCACCATACAAACATGTACCTAATTAATCTTCGCAATTTCTCTATGAAAAAAAAGCTGCAAGGAACTAAGATTATTAATAATTATTATTCTATTTATTTGTTAAATCCTGATGGCCTACTTGGCCCTGAACAGGAAGATAAATATATCTGCCTCTAGGACTTCACAATCTAAAGTGTGAAGAATTTGTTGAAGAATTGCCAAAGGTGCACATTATGCTGACAGCAAAATTCAGCCCCCCAAAAAGTCAAGTTTATGGTGGAAAAATAAAATAATTTCAACAGTAAACCAAAAATTTTAAACCCAAAACCTTCACCTGAAAATTTGTATTGGAAGCAAGCACAACAGGACCACTGGGTGCTTTATTTCACATGACATAATACTACCATTCAAGGAACAGAGGAAATGCATAAATTTAAAAAAAAAAACAAATCTGACTATCAGAGAGAAAAAAAACACGGGTAGCTTATTCATGGTCCTGAACAATCAGTCATTAAAGTAACCAAAGTTTTCTGATAGTTTCGTTTACGTATTTGGTGGCTTTTTAAATTTTGTTTTTCTACCAAATCCTGATGCAACACATAGGGTATTTTATTAGTTCTAAAATGACCTTCTCCTGGGTTTGCAGAAGAAACAAATACTGCACCTCTTGGCAATCTTTAATGCAGTGTTGATGCATGCACACTAAATTAGACACCACAGCTTCAGGAATCTTTTTAAAACTAGGATAAATAGTTACCAAGCTTCCAGGCATCATGTAAGACATCTACATGTCAGAGTTAAAATTTATACTCTGCGTTTTGTTTGCTAAACCTCATAAAAAAACCAGATTTGTGTTGCTCACATCGGCACCCTGAACTGTCAAACCTCTTCTCTGTATGATGATTCTAACACCAAAGAAAAAAAGAATTGGATATCCTTCCTGGAAAAGTCAACACTTCAGAGCCAGGTGGGGAACAGGACTGGATGAGAGATGTAATTTACACGTAGATGAGACACTGCACTGCATATCAGCTCAGTATTATTGCACTCCTATGAGTCAATGATCTCTTCAAGCCACATCCCTGCGGCTGTTCAGCTCAACATTTCAGAACAGATTCCCAGAGTTCAGAACCCAGCATAAACAAATCAGGAGCTAACTACTAACAAAAAAATCCAGCTTTTATTAGTATTTGGTATCTTCTCATTTTGGCTTGTATTTTAATCTTACGTGATTTCAATTGCTAACAAAACTGAAGACACAAAGTCATTTAAATGGCATATTGCTGTATATCACATACCTTTCCTGGGAGGATTCACATCCAACAGCAAGGTGGGGTATTAATTTATGAACTGCAGTTTGTATTGCTCTAATCCCTATCCCTAGGACAAATATACTCCAACATATGTCACCTTAGGCATCTAGTGTGAACATGGCCTTGGTAAAGTCAGAAAATAGAGAAAAGAAAAGATTATGTGTAGTAAGGAGGTAAAACAAGACAACAGTAAAAACCAAAACAGTATATTTTGAGTCACCATCCCTGGAGGTATTTAAAAGATGTGTAAATGTGGCGCTTAGGGACATGGTTTAGTGCTGGACTTGGTAGCGTTAGGCTAACGGTTGGACTTGATCTTAAGGGTCTTTTCCAACCTAAATGATTCTACAACTCTATAATTCTATATTGGGGGGGGAAGGCAAGCCATCAGACACAATTACAAAACATAATGAAAACTCTCAAATGGGATACAGTAGCCTCCTAGTGCACAGAGATCTAAGGCACACTGCTGGCATGTTGTATCTGAAAGCAGGATTTCCTAGCAACTATCACAGTTTACCACCTCTTGCAAAACACTATAGACATTTTTTTGCTATGTTAAAACTGTTGAGGTATGCAAAAGATTGAGAGATCTTAAATTAATACTTAGAATTTGCTTATTGAATATTTCTTAATGAAACTACTGAGATTTTAAAATTACTTTGCTACTTCCTCTTCCAAAACACATACTGAAAACAAGACAGTACCATCTGAAACACCAATTTACCTTAAAAAAAGCAACTGTACTTTCCTTCATATCACAAATTCACTTATGTAAAAACCAACTGGTAGGTTCCCAAAGTAAAATAGCACTTAAGAAAATAGCATGACAGCTCTTTTACACAGAAAGTAATTTGAGCTAAGCACGGGTAACTATTGAGAAGAAAATGGTAACTGTCTAAAATATTCCTTTTAGATGAATGGTTTTCTATCTCTTTCCATTTTGTAGTTTGAATATGATGATTCACTCCTAAAAAAATTAATTTAAACATTAGTACTGGATTAATTTAAAAGAATCAACCCTAGGATTACTTGTGAATAGAGTTAATATAAAAGTTCAAGGGATACCAATTCTTTTGTTGCGTATGATTCATCACATAAACTGAACTAAACTGAAAATACTACTTCAAGTCGTTTGACTTTGATCTCAGTTAAACCAGCTTTGGCCTCAGACATGGAATTGAGTTGAGAAGAAATTTCCCACTTGTAACACCAAGTTCAATGGACCTCTGGGATCCAGGGAGCTGATCCCATTATGTTCTTATGTAATCTGCTGACAGGGTTTTGGTGGCACCATTTTAATTACTGGCACTTAGAAGCCATAGAGAATTTCCCTTGGAAGCCGATGAAGGGGAACAAATTCCTCTCTCCCCATAGCCTAGGAAAGGGAATGCAGGAGACAAAGAGGCTTCCTCGCCACAGGAGAAATTTAGGAAGAAATTAAACCTACTGTCAGTGACTTGGCATAGCTTCAGATTTATCACTTGGTTTGATCAGCAACATCCCAAAGGACACAACAGGTGGGGTGGGTTGGCCGTACTCTTTCTTGCTACTGCAACGGCATTTCCCACATTGCTTGGCTGCAGTGCCATAATGCTAGTGCAACATCTTGCCAACCGTAAGGAACTTCAGTAGCTTACCAGCTTTCCTCAGAAAGGAAGATAATCTTCCTCTCTTAACCCACTGCGGTGGTTAAATTGGATACTAAGATGATACCGTGGGTTTAACTCCATAGAAAGGGTAAAACAAAACAATTTTATCTGAAGAAAAGGCTACTAAACCCACCCCTCTATTCTAGACTGCAGAGAAAAACCAGTGTTTTCCATACCTGTGGAGTGTATCAACCTTACAATTTCTGTTGCATGGAGACCTGGATAATTTTCAGCAGCGAAAGTACTATATTCTACTACCACAGCGAGGCTGCAGCAGCCTACCAGCAGTGAATTCACATCATCCTTATAATACCAATCTCTTCTGCTTACTACGTCTTATCACAGCACTAAATATCTAGCGTCTGGAATTCTTTCTTGCCTTCTCAATCTGGGCCAACACAACAGACCTTGATTTAGGAGTACAAAGCCTTCAAAAGTCTCAGAAAACCCTGCATCATAACTGAACTGGAAACCTCAGCCAGCACAGACTAACTCATCACTGAAAAGGAATGTCTGGCAGTAGTGAGCCACAGACCGTTCTCTTCTACTTAGCAACTCCCCTCTCTAACTACATGTTGTAGAGTAGTAATTGATACTTCAAACTTCTGCATTTTCTGCACTGTAGCTTTTAACACCACTAATGCATCCTCCCTCTCAACATGGTGGAGGGCAAATGACAGAAGGACGGAGAGGTTTGGGTTTTGAGAAGGAAAAAAGTGGAGGTGACATTACAAAGCCCTTGAGGTCTTCATGACCCTTGTAAGGTCATGTCCCTAGTGACACCGAGCTCCATAGGAAAACCAAACAAAAATCCTGCAGGCTGAATAACCACACCTCTTCAAAAGGATCCATTTCCCTAGAGACTCATGACATGACTCAGTCAGGTCCACACAGGTGTGAAAACCAGACCGACCTTCTGCTGGAATGGTTGACGCTGGCTTCAACAGAAGTATGTTGATTTACATCAACTTGGAACCTGCAGTTTCAGTTAAGGCCTGCTTCTCCTCTTTTTACACAAAATAAAACAAAAAAGAAGAGAGAGAAAAATCAGATTCTGCTTCTTAAAATTTAGTATGCAATACATCTACTTTGACGTAGAGTCAGGCTTTTATTTCCCCAAACAATAATAGTTAAAAACATCCCAGCTACACCAAGAAGATACATAGGCACATACTATTCATAACTTATTTTAAGTTCTTCCCGACTCTAGTCTCTTGATATTGTTTGTTTCTCCTAACTTATTATTTCATATCTAAAATAATGTTGGAAACTCTTCCAAATGTGGTAAGCATTCTTTGCTCCATCTGCAAAGCACAGGACATTTGAAATACTGTATTAATAACACACACTTTTTCTAAACACAAAGAAATACTCAGGTTCAGAAGAGGAGGCATGTATTGATTGATCCAGGAGGCAGATTAGTAAGCAAAGTCATCTTGGTCTAAAAGGCATTTAATTTGACTTCTTAAGTCCTACTATTTTTCTCTGTATAGACTGTGTAGACTATACAGAAACATTTAGACTTAAGGCCACTGTAGACATATGATTATAGGAATCTAAAACGTAGGCTTGCACCACAGCTTTGTCCCAGAAATACAGTTCTGCGCAGAATACAGGAACTGTTTTTTTCAAGGCAGTTCTGGGAAGAGAAGCAAAGGATATTTCTGTTGCTGCTGTATTTGGAACCACTATCACATTCAAAGAAATAACAAAGGACATGGCATTCCCATTTTCTGTGCAGCAGCCTACATCTCCTAGGCATTTTCCAAGTATTAATACATGCCCGTGGGAGTGTGGGTACAGGCACATAAAATGTAACTCCTATGACATTAAGAAATAAACAAAAAAATGTTCCCACCTTTTATTTAGTGCATAAGACATATTACTGGAGAGTATATATATGAGAGAGCTAAGAAAATAGCTCATTCATTATTTAAATTGAGGAGTGGACTCAGAGAGGTTTTATTAATGTTCAAAGAAGTAAAAAAGCCAGAATCTCCTTATGCAGACTATATCTGTCTAAATCCTGTTTACAGCACAGACATTTGACAACACTACTGAAGTTCTAAATTATTTCTACAGTGTAGCAGTACTCTGGATAATTTTTTCTGCTTTTTTTTCCCCTTATGTATTAAAAACAATCATGAAAATATCCTTCCAAGGTCACTTTACCCAATTCCTCATAGAAGATAAAATGGCAAGTCCATAAATCATTGAAACAGTGAAGTATTGTAAAGTATATCTAGGAGTTCAGTACCACAACCTGCAGTGAATCATCTTCAATCAATTAACAGATTACCTTAATTCAGCAAAATCCAATACCTGCATTTTCCTGATTAATACTTTTTATACATCTAGAGTTCTGGTAATTATTGCTAGAAGTACCCACTGAAATTAAAGATGGATTATACATTTGTGGATACAGAATGTGAGAGCCTGTGAGACTGGCAGAAATCTCCCTTAAATAGATAACTGCGACAGCTAGAGCTGTGCACTTTATTTACAAAATGAGGGTTCCCATACAGCTTGATTTATCGGGGCCTAAATGCTGTCACCTTAGAAGGCCTGGTATCAAGATTTCTAAAATACCTACATGCTGGGGTATATACCTTGGCCTGTACTCACTGTCATGACTGTTTCTATCTGGGATAGGGCATTCCAGTGCGAAAGTCCCTATCTCTCTGCTAACCTGTCCAGAAGTCTGATGGGATTAGTTTGGAGGCACCCCGACGCAGATATTTCATACAAAACCCCTCAAATTCAATCCAAAGGGCAGCTGCCTCCACCAACTCAAGACTGTTAGATGATGGGTTCTGCAAAACTGATCACTCGCACACATCTTGGGATGACAAAGAGTTAGGGCCTCCAGCTGGAGTAACCGCTGCCCCTCTATAGCCATTTCTATGCCAAACCCTTCTAACAGCTTCCGTGTGAAAACTGCTAAGAAAGGACCTGACTGCTGCCCAGTAAGGGAAACAACGGCTGTAAATTCCCCAAGGAAATGCTGATTAGCCCAGGCTGAAGATGGGATGCCAGGAGCTGAAAGTATTGCAAGTGTTTACGGCGTATTAGGAGAGCCAGAAGCAAGGTGAACGTATCAAGGTGGAAACTCAAGGTAGCGGGAGAAGAGGAGCAGCTGGCAGACAGCAGGAAGGGAGCATTCGGTAGTGACAGTGTCAGAAGATGGAGGGAGCGTGCACAGATGAGCCTGCCTTTGTCCTGCTAACAGAGCACTTGACTTGTGCTCTTCTAAAGCTGATGAGAAGATTTTCTGCTGTGGACTATGATTAAATCCTACTACACTGAAATTCAGGAAAATACCAACCGCATCTAGATAATCATCCAGCAGACTAGAAACAACAGGTCTGCCTGATAAAGTGAGCCTGATACTGTGTCTTTCAATACTGGGTAGCAGTCAGGAGCCGGGATTCTGTAAAAAGATTGCAATGATGGCAGTGCTACGTGAAAATGCTGGGGCTAGTTTTAAGCTTGATTGTACAACCAGTAATTTTGCCTTGGCAGTTTAGAGATCAGTATAGTTCCAGTGTTAAGAGATTCACAGTAGGTTACCCAAGAAAATGGGTAACAATCACTTATCCCGAGCTAAACTTCATGCTGCTGGTATTCAAGCTAACTGCTTTCACACAGGTCTCCTTAAGTGCACACAGTACAGTAATCACTAGAGGCAGTGTAGACATATTTTTAGTTATCTGTGATTTCTAGCCATACAGTTAATTGGCAAAAGTGTAGTTTTTCTAAACTATATGTCAAAATACACAAAACCTGCTACTGATTTCTACAGAGTGATCACACAGATATCTAAAGAGAACTGAAAAAACTCCAGCCTGTGCAACTCAGTTATTTTACTGCAAAAACAGTTCAGCGTCATTAAGATTCAGAACACAGTTCAGCTTCAAGATAAGATTAACATGTACATGAGCTTGAATTTACCATAAAAAAAAAACAAACTAGAGATTCAGACAACAAACTTCAGTATACCACTGAAGTTAATGAGAAAGATGAAACCAAGGTTATGCAGTGTACTACAGAAACTATTTTCTTCACTCATGCATGCAAATTTTTTTCTTGGGCAAGTAACTAAGGGACTTTCAAGTAAACAGAGTCTACCAAAATAAACAGAATTTTTCTAATTGATTAGACTTTCAGATTTTGTACATTTTCCTACCCCAAGAAAACTTACGTTAACAAGGCAACGTACTATCAAAATAGCTATACTAATATTAATTACATGAAAATAAGAAGAAAATTTAACTTTCTAAAGTCTTAAAATTATCTAATCTGTAACTAAAATTGTGTTACCCTGCTTTAATTAAGATATTATACACTCATTTTTCTTGGATGCTCACAATCATAATTACTGCATGCGTGGGTGAGCCCTGGAATTACTTTTAATAGAATTTAGCATGTGTATTGGTTCCCCACAGGCAATAGCATATTAATAAAAAAGCCATCTCCCATCAGCGGTAAAAGAAAAGTTGAGATAGAAGCTACTTCTACAAAAAAAAAAGGCAACTCTGAAGAGAGAAGTTTAACAGAACTTAAATTTACGTCTTTTTTCTAAGCCCCTCAGGAATAACACCATCACAGACCTTTTCTTATTTAGCTACCAAGATGTCTAAACTCCACTCTTTGCAAACACTACTGATATGACAGGCTCAAGTCTTTCGAGCCACTCCCTATGCTTCAAAATAGATCATTTTTTCCAGTTTCTGAAGAGTTTTACATACATTCAGAGACAGCTGTATGCCACTTGGCACTGTTGGTAAAATATGACATCAGTTTCTTTAACACCTGCAAAGCGAGTATGACAGGATCTTACAGGAATACATTATGCTGTTAAGTCTTCTGTTGAAACAGCTGCCAAGAGGAGTACGTGATTAAACAGCCATTATTCACATTATTACTATTTTAAAGGAAAGCTAGCAAGAATTACAGTACTAAACCCCTCAGTATTATATATAATAGACTGTTATCATTATATACATATGTATATAGCAGTAAGTCTATTATATATAAAGTAGTATACATAATAGATATTCATACATATATGGATAAACAAAGATGTAAACAGTGTGAGTGAAAGTCTCCCACTCAGCACCAGACGATGAATTCTGCTGCCTTCAAAGGCACAGAAGCAGCAGATACAAGCGCCCTCTTACACGAGCTGGCTGTGAGAGGATGCAAGAAACAAACCAAAGCAAGTGCAAGGTTGTCTTTCCATTCTGCATTTACTCTAGTTTACAAAATAACGCTCCACACAAATACGAAAGTATTAGGTACAAAGATGATGTTTTTTAAAAGACTGTCAGGAATGTGGACTGTAAGATATACAGAAAGGCTTATATATTTAGCAGACTAAGCCATGAAAGATTTCAGATGCATTGACATCTGAATAGTTCTTCCACCTCTTGTACTCTTAGTTATATCAGCTCACTCAGTATGCGCTGAGCTGTGTGCTCCATCACCTTGCTGTATGTCAGACTTTTCCTGGTTACTGCTGGTCTCTGGAAGCACATCTTGTTCCCTGGGTCTGTCTAATAACAGATTTAAGACTTTCCATCACACTTTTTGTGTCCTTAAGAAGTTCTTTAGGGAGCTGGGATATTTAACTCTCTGGATCCCAGTTTTAAAAATCATGAAGTACAGCTTACTCCCAGTTTTATTCCCACATTAAAGACAAAAAAAAAATCTTTATTGAAAAAAATAGTTGTTAAACATAAAGAAAGACTTAAAGAATATGAAACAACATTGACTTTACATATCACAGTTGTAAAACGTCTCATATATGGGACACAGGAACTTTGCAATACATTCAATGTCTTCATCTGCAGGGCCACAAATACTTCTCAGGCAGTTAAGCTGAAAATGAGTTAGCACCTTCAGCAAAAATTACGATTGTGTGAATATGGCCAATTACTTGGGAAGAATAACTTTGGGGCCATGATATTCAGTGACAATCCTAAAATCCTGGACCATCTCAAACTGCATTTACTTTCATTTAGCTAAGTAAGTGGATTTGTTGTTTTCAAACTTCAGGGAGCATCACATACTTCTGCAAAAAGTTTTGAAGACCCAGGCAACCAGCAAGAAGGATTCTCCAGAATCCTTCAGGCAAGGACATTTGAGGGAAAAAAGTGTATTTTTCCAAGTGTACCTGATGTTTCTGCCTAGAAGCTTCCCCTAAGACAGAGAAATAACCCTCTTAAGAGAACAGCATAAGGACTGTTTCCCTAAAACAAATACATGCTATTGTCTAAAGAACCACAATTAGGAGCCCTTTTCACTGACTCTCTCTCCTCCACGCCCTGTATCATTCTGCCTACCAGATCTGGATCATCTTTACTCGTTTATCCAGTATTCTTTCTTTTGTAGTTGAATAGTAGATAAAACAAAAATATCATTACAATTCCTAGACTGGAAATAGATCTGCAAATTCAACTTCCGATTCCTCCGCATTTTTAATTGTGGAATCATTATTCAGTTGCTTTCTTTCCTCAAATGCCCTTGCCTGAAAGAAGGGAAAAAAAAAGGGGGGGGGGGGGGGGGGGGGGAGAATGCTCTACTTCTCAATTTCTTCTGCTAATGTAGCAATTTTGTAAGATATTACCTTAATTTAGCACAACACAACATGAGCTGCCGTCTAGTCCTTTACCTGTCAGTGCTCAATGGAGTACGTCACTGCTGGATTGATGATGGCTAGGTGTGCCCCTCAAAAAATTCTGCACTAGTTGCACTGTCTACATTTGATACTGCCTTACCTCTGATTCATGGAGTTGACTTGCTTCGGAATCATTATTACTGATTTAACTAAGAGCTTTACTACTTTAAAAATAAATATCTATTTATTGAAGCTGATGAAACAAGACTAATATTGCCCACAAGAGAATTGCAAGAGCAGACAGAACCTCGACATGACTGCAGTGCCTGAACAGAAGCAGAGCAAGCTAGATCAGCAATCCAACACTCACCATATTCCGCATTTCTATCAGAAAGTAGGCTCAGTCTCTAATTCCTTGAGGTTTTCAATTCAAACTTCATCATAGATACCTAGCAATACTATCTGTATTGAGAACATAAACAGAAAATAATTCTCTTCTCAACGTTGATAGTCACCTACCTAACAAAAATATCCTGTAGTGTTTCTGTAAACCACAGATAAACAAATGAAGCACATAAACGCCACAATTTACAAAGGCCCTTCAGGCAGAGAGATCAAAGAATACACAATATCCCTAAAAGCGTATGGACTGCTAACTTTCACTAATTTCTCTACAATCCTAATACTTGTGATTTCAAAATGCATTTATATACCGTCTTTAAACACGTACTTTTGGAAAATTAGTATCTGCTCATGAAAATAGTACGTAGGATATGTACATTGTCACAGACCTAGCCAGCGAAGAAGAGTCAGTTCTGAAGACTGTCAACTGTTAGAATAGCTTTCCCCACCAGGAACGCAAGACCAGCCAGCCCTTCCAATGCTAGAAGGAATCCCTAGCAGCTGAGGAAGACTGAAAAAGGTGTCTCTGAAGCTAGTGCTTCAGAGACAGAGTCCATTCTAGGAGTACTGTGCCTCCTCAACATTTTGATTAGCTTTTAAATTTCACAAGTTTTATGCATCTCCATTTACTAGCTGAAAAGATTGATTATAGACTAATTCTTGCAAGTGATGTCTCTAATTATCAAAGTGAGGCTCCTTTACTAAGTGATTTTTAATTTAATAAGGCCTTTCCATAGGTAGTAATCATCTCATTATGTGACAGCAATAGCAATACTGTGCTTGACTCCCATACTAACATTAAAAGGAAGGAACTGGAATTTTCACTGTACTTAATTTCATACCTCTAAAACCTAGCTTGAAAGGGTATCATTTGTTTAGATAAAGGGGAAAAAAAGCTTTTGAGTACCAACGTTCCCCTGAAAAAATTTTACATTCATCACAGCAACAAAAGTGCTGACTTTCTGAAGTTTGTTTTCTTCCCAATTTTGTATTTTCCCATTTGAAAGACAGCTAAATAACATTTCCATTCTTTCCGCTAACAGGGAAAGTGAAAGGCTTTCTGATGTTTTACATTTTCATGATTTTAGAAAATACAAGTGAACAAGAGCTGAAGAAAAATTAAAGTGCTAAAGCAAGCTCTAAGAACACATCATTAATGAATTTCTCAGGTTGCTTTCAGCACTTTAAAATGGGAAAAATTAAGAACTACTGCAATCCTTTGGAGTATAGGAATCATCAGCAGGAAGACTCCTCAGCAGAAAAAGCAGTTTTACAAAGAAGTCTCTTGTTGTGAGCCTCAGATTTGAAGCCCATTACATACCAAAATCATAGTGGTGTTCCTGGTGCTTCCATTATTTTCAGGTTGTTACAGAATGATCATCAGAAACAGTGAACTGTAAGAGAGATGTCATGCTAACATGTGGTTCAATTTTTATATCTACTTTAATTGTTGAATCAGTAATAATTTTTTATGGGAAACTAAACCCACATACAGCAAGAACTGATTCGTCAATCGTGATATTTGAAAGATGCTTCATTAAAACTACAGATGATAACAAAATTTCCAAGGTATTATGGATGCATATAATTTTAGCAAAGATTTTGTTGTCTAGCCTTCCACTGGACATTGAATCACAGTAGGAAATGGGCTGCAAAGACTGAAATTAGGCAGTTCCTCCCTTTCTCAATAAAACGCCTTCCAGAAAAGAAAAGGAAAAAAAAAGAAAAGGAGGAGGGGGGGAGAGAAGAAAAAGGGACAGAAAAATGTTTCTTATTATTTTTCTTTCTTCAAGTTAACTCCAAGGCAAATTCTTAACAATGCTGTTCGTCCCTTGAAGAGAGGGCAATGGCTGGTAATTTAGAATGAGCTTCTAGATAAAGGGTCGACTAAATTGCTCATTGAAATTGATGAAGCACACTATGGGGAAAAATCCAGTAACTTCCCCATGAAAAGGAGACTCAGGTTCTGGGTTGCACAAAACTCATTAAGTCAGGAAAAGAGTTGGCTGATTTGGAGGAGCTGCCCCCCCGCCCCCAGTGCAGTTCTGGTTCAATTTGAAATACTCCATTTGTGCTGAAGTTTTACGCACAGCTTAGGTCGGATTTTTTCCCCACCAAGTCAGAAAGGTCAACTTTGACACACTCTGTAGGAAATGTTTAAATGTTCGACATAGAAATACTTCTAAATGTAATAATAAAAATTTAAAAAGCATCAAACCAAGATGAACTATGTAGTCTGGTTTCAAACAAAACATATTTTCTTAAAGCCATTTTTTCCCAATTTTCTTCCTTATCTGAAGAATATGACATTATTTGTGGACAACCAAACCAAGTTTTTCTGGACTTTATTTCAACTGCCAAACTGAAAACAAAATTTGCAAAACTCTGAGTAGAGTACTATCAGCTAGTAATACCAGCCAAGGATCTACATGTATAAGTAAAGCTATTTACAGGGGAAACTGGATGGTAGCTAAACAGAAGAATTACAATTAAACTAAGCTCAGCTCAGGTTTTGTGTTGAAGACACTGCTAATCTGTACAGTCTGTTCACACATGGTTTTTCAAAAAAATTCCAAATTCAATTTAAGTGTTTCTCTTACTTGTAAAAAAACAAAAAAAGATATTTTTTTTTTCCTAAACTGTGATCCATTCAAGGAGAATGTTGTTGTTTGCTGTGTTGAAATAAAGGAAACAGGCTCAAAGCATTGCTTGTAGGAATGTAACAATCCCCTGATCTAGAATACTATTATGTTCTTGGAGAAACAGATGTCCTTATAGTTATGTAACAGGTAGCTAATAAAATGAAAGTTGTTAATAAAAGCCTTTAAATCAAGTGTAATTTTTCATAGGAACTGCAAATCTAGTTGAGAATCATAAAGAGCAGAAATAAATCTCTAAGTCTCCCTGTTCCTCACTTTTCCAGCAGACTATACACCCCATGTTTTTCACTATGCTTGTGAGTTAAAATTCTTTTAACACTAGCCCCCACTTAACTTCTACTGTACCACATTAAAAGAACCTTGCAATCTTAGGTACTGTTTTGTTATATGCAGATTAGTGTACACGTGGGTAATTTATCATTTAATTACTCAGTAATAATTGGAAAAAGATCAAATGATTTCTCCCTTTATAGATCAGATAATTAGTGGTTATTTCTATGGTAATTTGTCAAGGCACAGCTGGAAGAATTAGACAACAATTCAGCTAAAGTGCACATAATCATTTTAGCATTAACATAATCTGAGCAATACAACTATTTCTGCAATTATACATAGCTCTAAGAGCCCTTACCCCATCCATTTACAAGGACATGAGTATGTATTTTTTAAGATATCCCAGTGGACACCTGGAAGGAGGGGTTATCAGTTTAGCAAAATACAAAGTAAGTAAAACTAATCCTGTGATCATGAAATGATCAAATGATTTACATTTGAAAATTTAAACTGCAGTTCTGCAAGTGCCAGAAGGGGAAGGACAGGCTGCATAACTGGTGAGCTGTGCCCGCTTAAAGTATACCTTAGACTGCAATCTGTGATCACTAGATCCTGTCCTGTAGGAGGGTTTTTATTCTACCACATATAAGTCTTGATAAGAAAGCGTTCTGACTATTCATGTTTGTAACAAATGTATTTGGCAGAAGGATAAACTATGAGTTCCTCCCTTGGTTCCTTTTATCTGAAATTTTTTTATTTTTTTTTTTTAACTGCACTGTCTACTTAGCAGAATACATTTAAAAAGAGAGGTGCATTAATTTTCTCTTCTATGCCAAAGACAAATGTATTCAGATGCCAAAAAGTTACCTTCAGGTTAAAACTAAACTTCAGTGATCTGCATATTGCATTAATTTTTTCCGATTTGATTCTCATAAGTAAACCACAAGTTCCTTTGTTTCAAAAAATGCCTTAAACAAGTGTGCTAAAAGAGAGGTAAAAAAAGAGATTACAATCATGAAAAATATAAACACAAAGCGAACACTTGATTCCAACCTAGTCACGTAGCCCCAGTAAACTGAGCTAAGTTCTGCCCAGGTCACAAGCACATGGGTTAAAAACCATACTTCCAAATCTACTGTCCCACCTCTCTGTACACATACATTTAATATACACCTTTTCTATAGAGACGTTCAGTTAATTTTGAAGCTACTTTCTAGAAAGCTGAAGAGTACTATTCATTTTTCTCATGTTAGAAGATTTACAGTATTACATTATGAACAGAGGAAAAAGGCAGCATATTCAAATTAAGTTTTACAGTATTGAATTTACAGCTCCAAACCTGGGAGCTTGCACTTGCAGAGGTTCCCGTAAAGTCCTGCAAAAGATGGGCCTTTGGACTCTAAGTCTGCCCTGAAACAACAGGCCAGGTATGAGCATCAGATGAATTTGAGCTCCACCTAAATATACTATTTATGACCTTCTACCGTAAGCAGTGAGATGCAGGATTCACCAAGAATTTCATCTTCTTTGAATTGCATTTCAGTAATAAACTTCTCTTCTACCTTTCTTTGTTTATCTTCAGTCAGCTCTATTTACTAAAAAGCATGCAACAAATATGATGAAGAGGTCGTGTGTATGAGCTAGACAGCATACAAGAAAAATCTTGGTAAGACAATATATTGCTTTTTTACTTTTAGAGCGAAAGCTTTTTCACTTTTACATTTTTTTTCATGGTTGTAATTTGATCTTCAAAATGAGTATCCTATTCTTAAAAAGGGAAGAGTTACAATAATGCAATTTTTTCCGGATTGAAGGCACTTCATACTGGCACAATATTAATACAAATCTGGCATCAATATCTTAAATCCATATATGCTCCTATACTTCTGTCTATTTATAATACTATTAATTTATAATACAACAGGCCACTTATACTTCTAAAGTGTGTAAAAAAAAAAAAAGCTGTCAAGCAAAAACTAGCAAGCTAAAAACCAAAACCACTCACATTATGCAATTCCTTAGGCCCTTAGCATTTGAAAACATTTTATCAAAACAACAATTATTACTATATTGCTTTTTCATGCCCATTTGTGGTGTAACTATGCATTAAAGATCGCCTGAGTGCTGAATGCCAGCTGCTGTATCCCCAGGAATCCAATGGCCAGTTGGGCCACCGGTTCCATCAGGAACAGACACAGCCACTGCAGGCAGCAACGTCCCCATCCAGTTTTCATTTAAACAGGATTAGAGACATTCAGCCCCATTCTGAAGGACTCTTATCTAAGTGAGTACAATTAAATACACACTTAAGGTAAAGATTTTATTGAACAACTACAGGATGTGCTTGCGTGCCACGCTAGATAAGAAACTTAAACCAGCGTCTGCTAGTCAGAGAAATTTAAAAGAAACTGGATGAGAGAAGACAGACACTGGGTTGTAAAAGTCATTCATCTTGTAAATGAAAAAGATCATCATAAGAATAAATTTTTCTTCCTTCCTTGAGCCCCAGCTATATAAATTCTCATTCAGAGTGGAGTGTGGCCCATTAAAAGAAACAAGGCTGAGGAAAAAACTGTTTAACAGATTTGCGCTCACTCTAGAATAATAAAAGAGCTGGAAAAGAAAAGGCAAATCCATTAACTAGGATTTTAAATAACACTAACCTTGGTCCTGTCTGACTGGAAAACAGCAACTCGGAATAGCAGTACAAATAATGCCTGCAGCTGTAGTTAAGGCAGAGAAAGCAGCTGGGCCATTTTAAAACTTGACATGATAGTGAAAGCAAGCAAAGCTTTAAAATAATTTTTGCAGAAAACAATCAAAATACAGAAGTGTTTGAACAAACCCCACCAATTTTACTAAACGTACTGTTCTGAACTAATTCAGCAAGGTAGCCAGTGTTCAAGGCAAAGCTGGTCAAAGATGAACTGAGGAAACAAGTAGTATTTAGTATTTCCATAAGCAACTCTTATGCAAACACCGGCATTCTAATGAAGGTCATAACAAGAAGATGAAACTGCACTGTCAGTACATAGGCAAAGTGGAGTAATAAAACTGGATGTCACTGTGGATCAAAGCAAGAGAAATAGGATGCAGTTCAATACCACAAATCAAGAGATTATGCAACTGCCTACAATAATTTCTGCTAAATTCTGGAGATGCTAACAGCTGGAACTGAGCAACACACTTTATGTGAAGAAAACTGCGTCATGTGGCCATGGAAAAGGCTGCCGCAGGCTTTGGCCATAGTTTCATGAACAGCTGAATCAAAATAACTGTTTGTCTTAACCCTGTTTCTACTTTCCATGATCCCCAATTCTTCCCTCGCCAGCTCCAGGCCATACAGTCCTGCCTCTTCCCGCTCACAGGTGTCTCAGGTCCATCTGTGACCCAGTTCAACACGCTGGTGCGGTGGCTTTTCTACCCCAGAATCACAGACCACTTGAGGTTGGACAGGACCTTCTGGAGGTCATCTGGTCCAACCCCCCCTGCCCAAGCAGGGCCAGCTGCCCAGGACCATGTCCAGATGGCTTTTGAAAATCTCTGCGGATGGAGACAACACAATCTCTGTGGGCAACCTCTGCCAGTGCTTGGTCACACTCACAACGAAAAAGCATTTCCTTAAGTGTTTACCCCTTATCCTGGGTTAACACGTTAAACAGTCTCACACAAACAGGATCAACGGAAGGTAAGCAGAGGGAGAGAAGTACGACCTCCCTCTTTCAGCAGCAGTGAGCTACTGAATTGGCTCATCCCACCTGGGAAAATAGAGCCTGGAAATGTATCAGATGAGAAGTGAAAGTATCACTTATAAAGCACCAAAACCTCTTAAAATGTATGTGAAATTCTGGTTACTCAAATTCAAGAAGGATAAACCCAAATTGCAAAGGGTACAAAGCAAAAAATGGCAAAATGCACAATTAAATGGATAGCTGAAGTTACAAGACAAGACTGACTTATTTAGCTTGATAAACCAAAGACTGAAGGAGACATGAATGCTTACAGTGTTATTTGGATTAAATTATAAAAACAAGATGACAACATTGTAAAATCAATAATGGATATCTCATAATTAAACCTGAAATCTGAAAGAATCTGAAGTGAATAATGGACACGAAAGGTTTTAGAAATCATTTTGATTTAAAAAATCAAAAAAGATAAAACCCTGTTTTTAAAAAGAAATTAATTGTGAAGATGCAACTTTAAAGTATCAAACTCTGTGGTTGCCTGTACCAATAGTGGAATGCAATATGAACAGCTGTTCTATATTCCTGAACTTGCAGTATACTGTGCTAATAAAGCAAGAAGTATAAAATTACAAACAGAACGCGAGCTACCTCACATATCTTTGCAACAGACATTTTCCAGGGACTGCTATAATCTTGCAGAATATATTGTAAAAGTTTCTGCCATTGAAGCATCTATTCATTCTCTATACACAAAGATCTGAACTATCTGTTCATGACCTCAACAGTTTGGGGAGGTTTTCCCCTCCCTTTCTGCTTCTTCTTTTGGTTTTGCTCCTTTCTCTACCTCCACTGTTACTCACCATAAAAGAGAGCATTTTGAATCTGATTACCATTCCGCAGTGAAGGCTGCAGTCTTGAATGCCTGAAAAACCTAAGTAAAACATTCAGTTAGATACACTGCTCTTTCTCTCCTTGCTGAACAATGCGTTCTTGATGCACTCTGGGCAGATGAGATCAGATACCGCTTGCACAAAACTCAGCATCCAATTACCAAGAAGAACAAGGACTGGAGCTCAGGCTTCCCTCCAACATATTAATCTCCTCTCCAGACAACAGCAGTTGCAGGAAAAGCAGCAAGGGAAAATGTGGGGCTCTGAAGCACTTTCTTTTCACAAAGGGAGGCAGTTAGAATTTCCTTCAGGTTGTGAACTTCACGGCTCAGTGTATCTGTTGTAAATGGGTGTATTCTGCAGTAGAATTGCAGACCTGATGTGCTGTAAAGCATGCTAAATTCTTATGTGAACAGAGCTATACAAATATAAAACTTTTCCATTAGCATGGCAGGCCTGTATATTGTCGGCATTTTTGGTTGAAACCATCAGAAGATGAGGACATATGAGCACAAACCTAAGACTTTCCAGCTCAACCTAAGTTAGTTTTCTTACATGTCTTTGGTGTGCATGAGATAAATATGTGCAGCACATAAAATCAGCCCTTAAATTTCAGGGAAAAAACTACTGCTTGTGTGGAATACTGATCACTTGTCCACAGGCACTTAAAACTTCAAACTTGTCGGTCTAAGAAGATAACATGATTGTGCCAGTTTTCTTTCTGCCTGTGATCTAACTATTTTCAATAATTTAAGTAGCATCATCACAGTGAATTTCTGAAAGAATTTTTAGCTATTATGCTTGTTTAGTTTTGGACACCTGCAGGAACTTTTTTTCCTTCTTAAATACGTCTGTTATTAAATCTTACATATTACATTTATACAACTTTCATATAGGATTATTCAGAAGGGACTAACAGGACTGTACCTTCTAACATGGAGAAGGCAACCATGTTGTTTGCTACTCATGGTTAAGCAAAGGCTGCAACCAAAGCAGTAGCAGCAAAGCACAGCAAAAGTTACTCCTATTAATCCATATGGTAGGACAACTTCAGCTGTCCTCAATCCATGTGGGGTGCAACAGGAAAGGAAGAATGCTCCTGGAACAATCCCAGTCATCAGCTGACTACGCCACAAACTCTGCACGAGATGCATTTGCAATCTGAAAGTTGGAGATACCTCAGGGTTTTTTTGTTTATGGCGCACAAGCTACTTGAAGTCGGGTGTCTAACTAAAGTCACAAGCAGTGGCTAGTCCAGCCAGCGGCTGGATGGAACAGGCTAGTTGTCTAACATAATGAAGACAGGATGAGGTTGGGGGTGGTGGTATGTGTTTGGTGTTTTTAAATACATTTTCTAATTTTTATTTGTAATGGGTCAGTAACTCTTCTGGACACATTTTGTTAACTCTGCCTGCATGCACAAGGAAGTGCAGACACCAGAGATGTGAAGTGGTACTGCTTCCCAATATTGCTTCAAGCAGTCGTCTCGACACAGATTTAAAACAAAAAAAAGATCCAATCAGCTTCAAGAATACAAATATTTGTACGAACACAGAAATATTGAAAATTCACCACCATCATGTCCTAAAAAAGCTTAACTAGTAGACATGGAAGTAACTCCATAGCATCCCCTAAAATTTTCAAAAGATAAAAAGATTTATCAACTGACATTGAATCCAAGTTCATTTTATCTACTATTACTGAATACAAAGAAATTTATTCGCTTTGTAAGTCAAGCCTTCAGCAATTGTTGAGAAATACTAGAGAGCTTACCCTCACAAGTGTATACCTAAGTAATTCTTTAGAAGACATTTAATCATTATGTGATATACAGTTAATAAGTTTTCCAAGGGAAACTTCTCAAATTTCATTTAGCTTGCAAATCGCCTTTTTTTTAATAAAAGTACGAACCAACAAATCAAAAAATTCAACACTCACTTGCAAACCTTTTGTGATTCCTTTCATCATAAAAGGAGAGTGAAATCCTAGTGTTTAGATACCACCACCACCACATTAATTTTTGTGTTGGTTAGAGATTTGTACCAACAAACTTCCACAAATCCTCAAGATATTTTTGGGCATCTAACACCAAATTTATGGATGATGTGGTAATCTGATCAACACAGAATTTTGATCTTGGACATCTCCTCCTCCCAAGGCTAAAAAAAATAAAGACTACACATTATTCAAGTGAAACATTTCTGAAACTGTGGTAGCTTGGCAGGAAATGAGCATTTGCCATTCAACAAAGAATGGCTTGATACCTCATTCCCAGTTACTGAAAACATGCCTTCACGGAAACATTAAATAGTTCTTCGGATCCATTTAAATTCCTAATTGATTTTTCTTGTATCATTTTTTGGTAAGCTGTAAAAGCTTATCTGGTTGTCCATGACTGAACTTGCTGAAAATATCATGGAATAGTGTAGTTCTTGCTTTTACAGTAGGCCCTCCATATTTCATTATTCTTTTTCAAAACCTGTCTTAGTAGTGACTGATTCTGTGGGACTCAGCATTGAATTGCAGAATACCTCATTTCTCTGACTCTGAAGCAAAACTATCACCTGGGAACACCATCTGTGTAGCCAGTTAGCTGACAAATTTCTTTTTCATTATAATAACCCATCATTAAAACAGAGATAGAATATTTCATATAGTACTTTGTATCCAAAATACATTTGCAGAGCTAACCAGATGCCTCCTCATCCTGCCTAAGTTAAATATCCATTTTTCTCCTTACTAAATCATAGCAACAAACTAGAAGATTGTCAAAGGTTACCTTTTTCATACTAACTGAAGGGGAAGAATCAGAGGCTTAATTCTAATAAAATATTTGTTCATTAATTTCCACTTGCAGGATAACTTCTATTTAACTTAAAATAAAGCTGTTATTGCAGATACCTTAATGACTTCATCTGCACAATACTTGCAAAGCAAAAAAATAAAAATTGATGTCCCTCATTTTCTCTTCTTCCAAAAGAGAACTGCAGTTTGGGTATTTTAGGGTGAATGCCTTCCCTTACAGTATTTTGTGAATCTTGTTTCTAGACACTGAAAGATTTCTTAGTTTTATTTATTTCATAACTATGAGAAATCAGGAAAATTACCAAGTTAGTTAAGCTTGCATACTTTCCACGCATTAATTAGTTTTTACGCTTGGTTTGAGTATTTAAAACATGAGCGTGTTCCACAGCAAAAACATAGTGTCAAATTAGTATGTTTGAGACTTGCAGTCAGTATCAATTATAGTATAGGAGAATTAACAACATCTTTATTAATGTATTAATGTACTCTGATGCATTAATGCATTCTGATGGAAAACTATCAGAGGCCTGAACTGAACTCATGTCAAATACAGCCTCAAGCTCACTTTCAAATCTGAATAGAGATCTTGCAGAAGTGTTTCTGGACTGATGAATAATAAAATTTTCATTTTTATGGTCAAGTTCAGGTGGATGTTTGGTTCACAGAATGACATAACAACTGAGGTTGGAAGAGGACTCCGGAGATTGTCCAGCCCAAGCCTCTGCTCAAAGCAGGATCATCTAGACCAGGTTGCTCAGGACCATTTCCAGTCAGATTTCGAATATCTCCAAAGTCCATGGGGACTCCACAGCCTCTATGGGCAACCTGTTCCAGTGCTTGACCACCCTCAACATAAAAAGGTTTGTTCTGATGTTTAAACTGAATGTCTTGTATTTCCATTTACAGCCAGGTTCCCAAGTTTGACTGTAATTCAATTCAGCTGCCTTTTTTAAAAATTTCTGCACAACTTGTTTCATAGCCTATAGCTGATCTTCAATGCAATAAGATAATTTCTGGTCAAAGTTTCTTCTACGGTACTTTTGAAACGAGAGTATTTTGGGTTCATATTGATAAATCTTATGTACGTACTCGGCCTAAGACTGATGGTATTTATCATCAGTGATGGCTTAGAAACTTCCGTATCTTGGAAACAACAGTTAATTAACAAAAAGATTTCAAGCTGTAATCATGAGCACTGTCAGAGCCCATATTTCAGGGTAGCTGACAACCAGAAAGGTTTTAAAATGCCTACCGACGTTATGAGCTCCCATTTCCCCCCCCCTTAAAAACCCTAGAGTTCTTTCTTTTGCACCTTCACAGAGCAAACGAAGCAAAGAATACATGAACTTACACAAAATAAAATAGTAGCCACCCCATTAATGCAATCTCTGTCTAAAGCTCAGTCAATGAAAATGGCTATTCAAAGTACATAAAGATTTTCTGCCTCTCTTCCAGCTCAGTGCGTTAGAGATCAAGCCAAAAATTTCAGAGAACTTATTTATGAATCAGCTTTAAAAATAAAATCATCTCAAGATTTTGCCATACCTATAATTACCATCTAGATCAAACATAAGTCCTTTTTCAGCTTCTGAACTGCAAAGTATTCAATGAAATCTCTTGGTTCACTATTAAATGTTCTTGTAAGTTTCCACTGGGGACATCAAGTTTTGTAGTTCACATATAATATTTTGATAGTCACTATAAAGCACAAGGAATTGGTCAAGTAGCTCTAATTTTCATGAAAATTTAGATGATAGCCTGGTGAATACAGCTTCCAATGCAGTAACTAATAAAGAAGCTGGAAGTCTAATTCCTAATATGCTTTCACGGCATATTAAAAAAGACAATCTGTCAAACAAAACGCTTTTTCTTATATATCATACTTTCAAATATTCAGAATGTTTTATAAAGCAGTGCAAACATCCCATGATAATATTGTATTCCTGTACCAAGCTAAGTATTTCATCAATAAAAATCACAGAACTTTTATCTCAAACTTCATTACACTTAAACGTCTCAACATATTGAATTTGTCTACAGAAATATTCTTCCAGTCTCCACTACTTGCAGTCAACTAGAAGCACTGTCCTTCAAGTGCTGACTTTCCTGCAATAAAAAGAAATTTTATTTCTCCTTTACTTTGTTTCCTTGCAGTACATCAGGATGTGAGACAATAGTTACGCTGCTATAATTTGATTTTCATTTGATTCACAGCATACTTAGGTCAGACGTTGAAAGCTCGAAAGTAAGGACACATTAGAAGGTTGACAATCCTATTTTTAAACCTCTCCTGCTAGCTATGTACTTCTCCCTAGACATATTGCAGTCAACATTAAAAATAAATGTATTTGGATTGTAAAGGCAACAATCCCAGCTCCGTCGAAAACTCCTCGGTATGAGTCTTTTTTCCTGACAGGTAAATGCCTTCAAACTTTCAGAAGCAAATGAAGCAAGAGCCCTGCAAAGTCTCCCTTATTGCCCATTTATACAGAGAGCAATTCAGCCTATACATTTTGTTTGCTCACATGTTCTGGAAAGAGATCTATATTATAGCTTAATAATAAACTGAATTTGTAACTCTTTCTGGAGAGAACTGTTTTTATTGTATAGACACATGCTAATGGAAAGCAAAAGGTATTGTATTCCAGTTGTAATTAAGAATGTTTTGGGCAAATATCATCACGATAATATTCTTTCACTAAAAAAATAAAAGAAATCCCAGTACCAAAAAAACCCCAAACCAAAACACCCAAACCCCAATGACCAAACTACTGCCATTGACAGAGAAAAATAAAAAGATGACAGCCGGTTAGAAGGCAGGATGATTTTTTTAATCTGTAAGCAAGTAAACGAAACAGCTTAAAATCAAAACAATTGTTATGCAACTGTATTGTGAGGCTTCCATATGGCCACACACCAATGCACACCGACTACTCTGACTTAAAGAATATTCAGAATTTGGTACCGAAGTTTGGATCATAATACATAGTTATTGTATCCACAGTGCGGTGTAGGACTCAATCTCACCAGCCAAAGGGAGAGATGCAGAGATTTACAAACCACAGTTTGACTTCAAGAAAGAGATAAACTAATCTTTCTTACAATAGCAAATCAGTGGGTTGTGGTTCTTTTTTTAAAAGGTAGTCATTTGGTTTTAAATGCAGACTTAAGCATAAAAACATTCATACTTCAAGAAAATTATTTACACATTTAGATTAAGTTAATTTTATTAAACAGTATATCTCAATTGACAAAGCAGAAACATCAGACCTTTACGCAGAATAAAAAAAGACCTATTATGGGGACATGCGACAATTTACCAAGCAGCTCACAGAATATCTTCTCCAAATTTCAAAAGGACAAAAAGCCATGTTTCAGAGATCCTGACAACTGCTTTGTAGCAAACACTTTGCATTAAAGCAAAGCAGTCCAAGCATTTTCTTAACTCTTACTTCCTCTCAACCAAATGTGCTGTTTTAAAATTACAAATGCAGAAAGGTAAAATATTAAGACATTAAGAAAGGGAAGAAGTTTCCTATTCTGCATTCTTTCCTACCCAGTAGATGTTAGGCATTATATGAAGAAGGAGAAGAAGAAATGAAGCAAGTAATGCAATAAAAAGTGCAAAGTCCTGTGGCAATTCTTCTGGTTCTGCCGTCTAAGAGTTATTTCATCAACTCCTTCAGCATTCTGTGTTAAATGTAAAGGAAATCTCAAATCACTACGACCATTCAGACTTCAAACAAACAAACAAAAAAACCCCAAAAAACCAACTAAAGAGTGATCAAGGTAGCTGCCTGAGACCTTGTACATACGACAGATGAATACAGCCAACAATGACAATTTCTCCTTGCCTGGAGACTTTCCAGCCTAATACCTCACTTATTTTGTAAGTCGTACTGGGAAATAAGGTCCCTTTGTGACAATTACTCCCTGCAGAGAGTTACTGAAACAGAACAGTGTTTGAGAGGCTTAGTTATAAAGTAACAACAGTTATGTTTATATTGCACATCGATAACTTTGCAAAACCGATGAACTTCACCTGGTGAGAAGCACTACCACTGAAGCCATACAAAATGATACAACAAAGCCTAAAATACTATATATTTTTCACCCTTACTACACAGAAGGCCAAAGAACAGCCACAAAATTAAATAAAATGTAAAATACTGTAGGAAGTGATTGTATTTTTAAATCATTGACACAATCACTAACATCAGACATACATGAGCAACTGTATTCCCATTAGCAAAGATACTCAGAAACAGAGGTGAGGAAATAATACCCACTTATTTAAATAACCTCCATACTTAAGGGGGTTAGGATTTAATCAGGTGAACTACACAGTATCACTATAAACCATCAATAAAGTTGAGTCTCACTGGTTAGAGGTACTTAATGAAAACATGTTACTCTGGCTTCCCCTAACTGGATTGCGTGAAAGGTGACAGCCCTGCTCTTATTCTATCCTGCACGTGTCTAGACACAAACTGGAAAAAAAGCCAGAACATGAAATACCTTCTGAATGCTACTGAGAAAGTCTGTTCAGTTCTTAAGTCACAGTTACATAATTAAAGTTGAAAGAATACTGTCCTCATCACTGAGCCTTTTGCTTTGGTTTTTTTCCTTTTTTTTTCATACCCAAAGAGAGATCTATATTTTGTAGCAGATGAAAATGGCATTAAAATTTATGATCTGGGGTAGACAACAGAGGGAGACTGAGAAAGAAAAAAGGGAGAGGGATTTTCCTTACGCTACCATTTTAAAGAGATCCTACTCCTGCTGTAAGCACATTGGTATTTTCTTTCTTATTTAAAAAATGTAATTGACTGTAGGGAAAAACAAATCAGCAATTTCATAAAGCAATAAAAACATCCTGTGGAAAAAGCAAGCTGTTTGTAAATGTACTACAGTTCGCACAGTTGGCTAGAATATGGTTAATATTTCACGTAAGTAGTATCAAGAATAACCTGAACTATATCTGGATATATGTAGGTATGGGTGCATACCCACATTTCAGAGCTGCAATCCTACTTTCTTCTAAAACGGCATCTGCCCAGCTAGTTTTCTGTTCATTAGGGAGTCTAATTTCACATCAGAAAATAAGCATCTCTTCATCAATGAAAACAGTTACTTTCAGTTTGATGAAATTAGTAACTTCCCTTTTTCCAAGTTATTAAACATATGCAAGAACCTAGAACGTTCAACATAAACAACGCGCTAATTTCTCTATTTTCTTTCATCAGAATAACCATTGCCAATTTAGAAGTCAATGCCCAAACTTTCTCATTTCAGAACTTCCCAATTAAAATAATGCAAGTTTATTACTCTAAGTTTACATTACAGTAAGCAGTTGTATGCAGTTACAGTTCTTATACATAGTACACGCAGGTGCTAATACCAAAACTTTCCGTTAAGTTAACTTTATACCACCAATCATGCAGAGAATTACTAAATGCACTAGGAAATTCATAATCATTTGTATTTTGCAGACATAAATAGCATAACAAATGACATTTTATCTTGAACTACCTTAACAGATAGGACTCTCAGTGGAAAGTTCAATTCAGTCAGAAGTACTGACTGATAAATAAATTCTAAAAGTACTAAGAAAAGTAATTTTGTCTGTTAAATACCATTCCAGCAATGTAGTATGACTGGAATATTTGTTACAGAACAGTTACAGCATTATGGCTATTCCACTTTGCGCTATCTGTTCCAAAAATTAGGGGATCCTCAACATTCCTTCAGTATTTCAGAATATTGTTTAAGTGCTCTATTTCAAATTTGCCGCAGTATGAACATCTGCAGTTAAAAAGTGATCAATGAATTAACTACAGAGAGGTGAATTTTGGACAAAGGGCCGACAAAGCTATTAGCTGACCAGAATATATTCTTCAAATTAAAAAAGTAAAAAAAAAAAAAAAACAAAAACAAATTAAGGTTGTTAAAAGTAAATGACTAAACACAGTTACTATATAGATCTATTTTAAGTAGAAAGCATTGATTCCTGCTGATATTTAAATCTTATTAATTATTAATGCATCTTTAATAAAGATTTTAAAAGCTTGAGGAAAAAAAAAAAAGCTATTTGGCAACATTTTGTGGTCTAGGAAACCAAAAGTACTTTCCCCAGGGGTGAAGTAAACCACAATCAGCTAAAGTCTTATTCCCAATTTACATGCAAACTTTAGAATAGATCTTTTTCTATTTGGGAAAATACTTTTTTTTTTTTTTTTTGGAAAGCCAGAAACTATTGTTCTGAAGATCTATTGAGGAAATCACGATAAAGTTACCAGATGTCTGCAAAAATACACATATATACACATATATACATTATGTTGAATTCCTATATTCCTATATCTGTCTCCAATCTAAACAATCACTTTGTATTCTTACAATAAAGTGTTGGCACCTTATCTTGTTAAATGCAAAAAAACTGTTGTATTCATTATACTTCTTGCAGCAAAGCCTGTCACATTTCATTAAACAATATAATACTGTGATGTGCTTAGTAATAAAAAAGCAATAAAATTTCATATTTGAATTTCTTCTGGGGAAGACGCTCATGATTTATGTAGCCTTTCCTACAAAAAGTGGCATCTAATGGAGCACACAATTGATGTACATCAAGAAGGCCAAATTGTTTGGTTTTGAGAGAGGAAGAAGAGCTTATTTGTGTAAGGATATATCTTAAAATCCACAGTTTGCTTAAGACCAAGAGTTACAGAAGGTTAAACAGCATCTTTTTTGTGCAAATAAACTATATCATGTATCTTAAATATAAATCTTGACATTCTTTCAAAGATTTGCTGTCAAATTTTGTTGATGGTTTAAGCTTTTGTTTTTTCGGTAATGCTCCATTTAACAACTTAATAGACATGAAAAAGTTGAATACACAAATATGTTTTGACTCTTATTTACATACAGCACAAAACATAAATGCACTAGATCCACAATAATCCCTACTGACAAGTAACACCTGAATTACTTGTCTGCATAATAATTAGTATATTACTATCATTTTTGAAAAGCATTCTTGAAGTATTGGATTCCTGAACTATAATCCCAAATATGGAGCTAAGTCTGACTCAACACCTTGCTTAAGAAAACCCACTTAAAAAGGTCAAAGTGGACTTAAAATCTAACCAATTAAAAAAAAGCTGAGTAATTTCAGACAGGAAATATCCTACTCGTTTTTGTTTTCTTTTGTCATTACAAACATTGCTTCCTTGTTGAAAAAAGATATAGTAAAATGGGAAAACCTGACACAAAGGAAAAAAGGTAAAATTAATCCCTTTTGTCCTCGTCCACTGACCATCTCTACTCCCATCAGGATCTTAACTTGCCTTTATGTCCTGTCCTGAATGGGAGACAGCGGGGCTGGTAAAAAGCAGACTGTGTAATTTCTGAACTGTACAGCTGGTGTCCTCAGGAGGGAAACCATTTGGTATATTGTTCTTCTAGTCAACCGCTTATTACGAATGAAATTTCAGTCTGCTTTTCAAAATCAGCCGGAATTGACCTGTGAATTCAGTGGTTATGGGAAGAGAAGGGGGACAGACAGTCCTGACCAAGTGTAATGTCACCTAAGCCTTGTCTCCAAAGGCTAAAGATCTGTAATTTCACCCACACTTTTTCCTAATGAGCTGAAAAAGTAGACAACCGCTGGGAGTGCGAATTTAAACTGAAGGTCTTAATCTACTTTCTTAAGAAGTGGAAAACAATAGATGATAGAGCCTTACCATGCAACCTTATAAAAGAAAGACCTACTGTAATTCCATAAATAAAAGTCTAAATTAGCACTCAGTGCTCTCTCCCCACAGTTTTTAAAAAGCCCACACCCCCCCTAAGCCTTTTGCTTTCAACTGGGATTAAAATATTTTTGAGGATTTCACAAAAAAAATGGAAAATGTTAGATTAAAAGCATCTCTAAGTTTCAGTTAAGTAACTTGCATGTATTTTAGTCATTATTGCTGTTATGGTCTCACCATCCTAGCTTTCTGGATAGTTCTTTGACCTGAACACATTAAACACCTGTTTATATGAGATGCAGGTGCCTTCTGTTTAAAAGGCATTTCAGGGAAGGACAGCAACAACCTTTAGAAATCTTTCTGAAAGAGAAATATTATTTTTTTCCAGTTTCCCCCTCGATTTGAGAAGAGCAAATTGTTAAAAAAGATATTGGTGAAAGAATTGTACTGGTGTGATAAACTTGCTTAATTATTAACACAGATTTGGTATTTCAGTGCGTATTAATTTTACTGAAATTCTCAGCCTTTACTTTAAGGTGTCAGAAACATTCAAATGTGAAACAGTGATGAGTTCAGAATATAGAGTATCAACAGAAGTGCAATAATCATCTCCTTTGAACATTTGTTAGTGTGGCTAGGAAAATACTAGTAGTAAAGTATTTTCACTTGTTTGTTAAATGGCTTGTATAAAGATGTAGCTAAAAAGTACATAAGCAAAAAGCTGATGAAAAGCTTAATCAGAAGAGAAACACAGCATAAGCTCTTTCTACTTTTGCTATAGAAATTATTTTTGCCAAATCCCTCCCAAAACCCCAATCATTTTTAGTGGGCAGCCCTGAATTCAGACAGTTGATGCATCACCCAGAGTTGCTGATATGACGAAAAAAAAATCAGCAAAGTACATCAATAAATGTCATGGATTTTATTTCTTCCTCTGTACTGATGAATTTAACCTACATTTTAATACCTTAATATGGCTTAATACACACTCTCAACTGGAAGGCTAGGATTGTGAAGACATTTATTTACAGTTTGTTTACTTCTGATAATTTGGCAGTGTAGTAATGATTGTACAGAATCTGCTTTGTAGCAGGAAGACTTCCTGCCCACCTCTGAGGGGGAACTGGCGATTACTGTCCCAGAGATGATCCCTTTTGTGGCAGTGGGTAATGCCAGGACACCTGCAGATCAGTGGGCCCCTTTCCAGCTTTCAGGCTGTCGTGCTTTAACCCCAGCCAGCAGCTAAGCACCACGCGGCCGCTCCCTCACTCCTCCCCGCTCCCAGTGGGATGGGGAGGAGAATCGAAAAAAAGAAGTAAAACTCGTGGGCTGAGATAAGAACAGTTTAAGAAATAAAGTAAAATAAAATATAATACTAACAACAACAATAATAAAAATATAATAATAATAATAATTGTAATTAAAAGGAATAAAAAAAAGAAAAAAGAAAACCCAAGGAAAAAACCCAGTGATGCACAATGCAATTGCTCACCACTCGCTGACCGATGCCCGAGCAGCGATCCGCCCCTCCCAGCCAACTCCCCCCAGTTTATATACTGGGCATGATGTTCTATGGTATGGAATATCCCTTTGGCTAGTTCAGGTCAGCTGTCCTGGCCATGCTCCCTCCCAGCTTCTTGCACACCCACTTGCTGGCAGAGCATGGGAAACTGAAAAGTCCTTGGCTTAAGATAAGCGCTCCTTAGCAACAACTAAAACATCAGAGTGTTATCAACATCATTCTCACACTAAATCCAAAACACAGCACTGTACCAGCTACTAAGAAGAGAATTAACTCTGTCCCAGCCAAAACCAGGACAGATGGACATCAGCTTCATCAGTTCTTTCAGATTTTTTCTCTACTGCACACCTCCACTAGGTCAAATATTTTCATTTGTCTGGTATTCCTCCCAGTACGTAATACAAGACAGCCAGCATTTTATACTCCAGTGAAGTTAACATCTCACAGTCCTTACTGCTTCCTAGTCAGTGCCACTTCACTTGACATACTATTAATAAACATTAATTTTGTTACTACCACGCATTTGAAAACTATTCCGTGACTAAGAAAAAAAATGTCATTAGTTGCCGCTGTGCCCTTTTGGAAAGTGATATTTGATAGTTATCATTTGCATATTTTGACCTGAGAATTATCTCTACTTATAGATAATAGTGACAGTTGTCACAGCTCCACAGAGACAAGAATCTGTGGGCTTTTTTTACTCTCTTTACCAATTCCACACACTACACACTCAAACTCAAGTAAATTATGAGACAAAGAAAAGCTACTGAAGACTGAACTTACAACAGTGGAAGCATGATGGCACTCATAAGAGAGAAGTTGCACCAATTTCAAGTTGATTTCTTGCCTAAGTATGAATGCAACAAGCAAGGCGGTAATTCTGTCCAGGCACTGTAGAACTATCAAATGTTTAAAAGGAAACTCAACCCCTTCCTTAAGTGCACAAAACATCTGCCTGGTAGGTAAGAGACAAACAAGCCTTCATGATTCCTGGCTACCCTGTACAACTCAAAAGTGCCTTGAGATCATCCTAATTAATGCCAAATTGTATACTACACAGCCCAGCTTTGCTTCATCTTTCCTCCATAAACATGTATCAGACTTCCAGTACTGCTAGAGTAATATCAGTAATTTATCATTAATGCTAACTGCTGGAACAAGAATGTTTCAGGAAGACTCAGGATTCCAAATATCACCTCCAACTTTTCACCTCTCTCCCTAGAAATAGGTACCTTGACAGAATTAACCACCTAAGAATTCTTGGTATAATACCCTTCCAAAAGAAAATGACAACAATTCTTTTTTTTTAAACTAATAATAAGTCCACCATTTTCCTAAGAATGCAGGGATCTATCTAAACGTGAATAATTAAATGGGTCAGGAGCACTTCCTTGGCCTCAAGGAGTTAAAATTCATCATTCACAGGGATGTGCCATTCTGGATACTACTGACAAGACCGCATCGTGAGCTATTGTAGTTAATAGTTCCCTTGATACATGTTCCACTGTTTTACCTCGAAATAATTTGGGTCCATCAGTGTGTCTACCTGCAGATCTCCAGCACTATTAAATTAGTATTAATTTTCACCAAAGACACTGTTACGATTATTCAGATCACTGGTATCTGCCTCTCCTTTGTGCCCACAACTGCTACTGAGAAACCGTGCCATACAAGCTCACGTTAATAAGACTAAATCCTCTTAGAGAAGGCATGCTTCTTTCAAGAATCTTCTCTCCCTTTGAAGAGCTGAAATTGCTAACCACCACTACCACCAATCTGAGACGAGCACAGTATGTTACCCCCGTCCCCTATATAAACATCACTTACAGAAAACGTTGAATATAAGAGAACAGAACCATATTTTTATGTTTCCATCAACATTGCTATATTAGCCACCACACTGTAGCCATCAATAAAGCAATCACTCCCTTGTTACTTTTCAGATTATAACTAAACACTGCTATTAGACGGCTATCATTTAACTTAATCAGTCTGCTATAAGCCAAAAGAACGAAGAAATGATGAAAATAATTTCCAATCACTTTCTAATCTGGCAGCGAATAGCAAACCAATGCATCTTGTGGAGATTGACACCTGATAATCATTTACTTCCAGTCAATTACTATTTAATGAAGCACAAAACCAGAGTGATGAAACACACAAGAGCGACTGCAGAGTACATTTTCAGTAGCCTATTATTGAATCATTAATGTTAAGATAACTTACAGTACAATTTCAGCATGGGGAAATAAAGGTAACTAGGACTTTCAATAACACAATGTCTGCTTGTGGCATAATAATGACGGATTGTTTCTGCTCCAGCAATCAGTGCTTAACCAGCACTCCTCATCCACCAGTAACTCATAAACATGCTTCACCGGGAAGTTTTGATTGTCAAGGAATGCATTGACATGCGTGTTGACATTATTTAGCACTTCACAGCTATGAAATTAAAACCATACTAACACACTAATTAACAGTATGTAGTTCAAAGTCCTGTTGGAAATATACATTTTACAGAATTGTTAACCCAATAAAAGAATACAATGCTTGCTTAAACCTTTTGCCAAATATTAATGGTGATTTAAATTTTCTCTTCGATTTCTAGCTCTTTTGGGTTGCCAAAGATATTTATCTTTACAGCAAGAAAAAAAACCACAGTAGCTCCCATTAAGTCACAACCATGGTCCTCCACAACTGCCTTTTCATTAGCCAAACTTCTGACAGGATCCACATACAAAGTTCTTAAAGTGAACCCAAAACATGAATAGAATGTCAGGTTTGATGTATTTAAAAAGCAAAGCTGCATTTCTTGTTAAGTCAATTAACAGTAAACAGACTTGCCTGTCTATCTGTCTTTGTCTAACTTTTTCCAGCTGGATAAACCCAATTGCTATTAAAGTTGACAAAAGACAATGATATTATTAATGGAAGCAGCTACACGATGTTAGACTTTTCATTACAGGCTCCTAGTGAGCTGCAATTAATTGCACAGCTGCTATGCCTAAAAAGGCTGCAGATGAAAAGAAGGGTTGGGGGGCAGGGGGAAGTAGGTATTTTTAACTTTTTGCTTTAAGTAAGGTGTTCAATTCATCATTTTCCTCCTCAATTGTAAATAAAACATTGCTTCAGAAAACCCCTCTTTAGATCAACCGTATGTTTTCTTCTTCTAAGCACAACCTATATTAAATTACACATCTGTATTTGCCAACTAGTTAGACACCTTCTGATACAACGAAGGTTTATCTCCTGTCTTCAATGATACTGTATTTGGTTAACAGATTTAATTTTATACAAAGCATTTCTGAATAGAATACAGAAATAACAATGCCGCCACAACCCCTCGCGTGCTTAGGGAACCTTTCTCCTGCCCTGCTGTTTCCAGGATGCTCTCCCTCATCACCCAAAGGCACTCCCTCCACACAAACCTTCAGCTTAGCAGCTTGCAGAACCAGCCTGCGCAGCTTCGGTAAAATACCTCCTAGTACTCTCGAGGAATATGCTCCCTCCTGGTGGCTTTCTGACCACTTTCTCTTCATCTGAAACTGCAAATACCTTGTTAGCAGTAGAGACGCAAATGAGAGCTGTGCTTGACGGAGCTGTTCATAAATTATTAATAATTCACATTTTAAGTTCTCTTTCTCACCCAGGAAGGCAGCATGGATAGCTCCCTATGAATGCTTTCCATACACTGAGCTTTGTGCTTCCTATAAACATCTACATCAGCAATTCATACAGACATATAAATGGAATTAATCGTTGCACTTCATTAGAGACTTTTCATTACTGACACATCTAAACTCAACTACACTTTAAAATAGCTGGCCTTCTACCCCAGCTTTGTGACTTATCAACCGATACCTAAGAGAAACCACAGACTTGCCCAACAGAAGAGTGATACTCCTTTATAAGCAGTTCCTGATACCTAATATCTTGCTCACTTTCAGCACAAATTCAGGTAAAGGCTAAAGAAATTAAAGTTATTTCTTGGGTCAAGGACTCCGTCCTTTGTAACAAGTGCTTCAGTTACCCTATCCCATTCCTACAAGCATTAAACCCAATTGTCTCTTAATTAAAAGGAAAGCAGTGAAGCTTCAATAGCTTCTAAGAGCACTATTCCTTCCTTCACTTAACCTTACTTGTAGGTTTTTCTAATTCAGAAAACTTCAGCTGAATTTTGCTTTTTCTGCTAGTATGATCTCATCCCTTACGATCTTGCAGTGACCGCAGACCATCTTCTATTTTGTACTATTAGATGATTTTTACATTGTTATTACCTTCTACTGAGCGTTTTAGGCCCTGAACAATCTGATAGACACACAGCTTCTGTCCCAAACCACTTGTGTGAGCAAGTCATTAACTCTTGCTTTCTTCCTCTATACCGCTTAATATTCATCCCACTTTGAGAAGGCCTTCTATATCCTTCGTACCGATTTTCATTATGGTCTTGCTGAAAAGAGGGTATTACAAGCATCCTCAAATGTACAATTCTGTTCTCTCTTGGGTTTCCTACTTAACTCATTTACTGTTCTCTCCTTTCCATCCTTCATTTTCATTGATCCTATCTATTTTTAGGAACAGGTAAGAAGCAGTAGTTCAGAGTTCTGCGCAACAATTCTTTTGCCATCATATGCATTTATGCGGTTGTATTAATTGCTCTGCCTTGGGTAGTGCATAGCTAAGTTCAATTAGCTTTAGTTAACCTTGCAAAAAGCAACCATCAATTAAACATTTCAGTGGCTAATACTCAAACTGGCAACTCTGTCTCCACCAGCAGTCAGCAGTTGGTTGAGCCCGCGTTAAGGAAAAGAGATTTCAGACTGAAGCCTTCAAGAGTTCTTAAGAAAATATTTGAAGAATGCCTTAAAATACTTAATGCGTTAAAATATTTCAACCATGGATGGAGTATAGAAAAAGAAAGGTGTCTCTGCATGCTCGACAGTCAACAGTTTTTGAATTCTGATTTCACTCTCTACTTGTAGAGACCCATAGGAACACTCACACACACGGGTTACGTGAGCAGCTCTTAGCAAAGCAACGGACTGCACAGCCCACCAGGATGTGCCAAGAGCTGCTTATGGCTGCTACATGTGAACCACAGCTGTCACACAGGAATTCAGGAAAGTCATCTAATGGTGTCTCAGCTTCACATCTCTGAAGGTAATGCTTTCATTCTCAGTTAATGCTGGGGAAATCCCCCACAAAAAACACACTACTGAGTATCTTCATAACGTTGCAGAAGTTAGCAGGATTGCTCATGAAACAGAATCTCTTATTTGATGAAATAAAACTGCAGAGAACAGATTTATTTTTTTTTAAACTACAATGTCTTCCTAATTGTCTTTTGAATATATAATTTATGCCAGAAATACTATGCTGATCAGACAGGAAGCACAAAACTCAAGGCTAAGAGGTACCTAATAGGGACAGCTATCTTCTCTTATTGATTTCATTATTTACTGCAAACAGAGCTGGAAATAACAAAGCTAATGACATGTTCCAGGAGGGGGTTTCTGCACATACTACCCACCAGTTCCCAGTCAGGATTCCCAGAGTTTCCGCTTTTAGTTAAACAAACTTTTTGTAAAACAACTAGTAAATTGCAGTGCACACATGGCAAGCAGGTAATGTTTAGGAAAAATGCCAAGATGAAAAATATTATTTTTCATGTTTTTAAACAATATTTTGAATTTGCAGTTCCATGACAATTTCCTCATTTAATTTTGCTATCTTGGGACTTCCCACAGAATGGCAGTTCTAATTTTGGACAGTTTTAGCCAACATACTTCCTTCTGAGCATCTTAAAGTTGAGAGCAATGGCCAGTCATAGTAACTGTTCCGCTCCTTTTCCATTAAGCAAACAGGGTTGTATTATCTTCTTTTGACAGTGCCGTTTTTGGCATCGATGCCATCTTTGAGGAATAAAAAACCCTGTGCATTTCATTACTATGGTGGCAAGGTGAAAAGGATGTAAGTTCTGGAGGAAGTGAACTCCACAGCTGTACAGTTTCTGCCCTTCCAGCATTGTTAGCTTCAGCTCACAATAAACCCGGCTGTTTCAGAGGGCAGAGATGAGGGCACCCACCCACCTGCCATATTCTTGTGGAAGAGAAGTGTACTGGAATCTAGTATTTGAGAAAGAAACCCATACTGGAAATGTAACAAGCAATTGTTTCAATGGGCTTTTAATATTTACTAACATTAAATACTACAATATTTACACTACCTGATCACAAAACTTTTTACATTTCATACTAGACTACACCCAACAAGGTGCATAACTATAGCTAGTGCCAGGCATCAGAATTTTATTTTTTTATTCAATAAGCAGTGTAATATAAAACTTCTGATAATCTGTAGAGAGTACAGTTTCCAGTCTCCACGCTGGAAGTGACTTTGACATGTCAGAGCTCATTTTTAAGTCCTTTTATATGCATTTTGTAAAGAGAGAGGCTGAGCAACCTGATCTAACTTTAAAACTAGATCTTCTAGAACAGGTTGGACTGGACAACCTCTTACAGTTCTTTCTAGCCTAAATTATTCTGTGATTCAATAACATCATCCTGGCCACAACAGAGGGCCTTTTGATAGCAGTAATCATGTCTGCTACATAAACTGGATGAAATGGAAGATTATAAACATTGTTATTTTCTTACACAGGTAAGCATTATTAATTCTATTGCATGCACATCTGCTCTTTATTATTTCTCTGTGCTTTCTTAAAACAGGCTATCTACTTAATGGACTAAAAACAACATTAAAAGCACCTTGAAATAAAATATTTCATTCTAGTAATCGAGAAAAACAAAATCTTCCCAAGCCACAATCTGCAGTTGTTACACCTCAAAATTCAGACACACATTCAATGATAACTTCCCTCTCTTCTTAACAAAACTGTAATACATGGAACACTTAAACAGCGTATCATATATGGCCCTCAAATTTTATTAGTTTTAGGAAATACACATTTTACATATTTGTATGAAGAAGCGCTAGACACTAAATAAGGGATGTATATTATCTCCTTACAGAATCACTGGAGCACTTCCAAAAAGCCTCCAAAAAAGAAATGTCCTGCAATGCATCTACACACAGTGCAAGGTAAATCTGTCTTGCTTTCTTATCCACGCTACCTACGCTTCAGCGAACACAGAGCTTAGACTCACCGCTTCCCATGCACTCTTTCAGAGACCAGGATCTAACAGTCACATGCAGGCTCCTCACCCTTGCAGGAACCAGTTTCTTAAAGGGTAACATGAACAGCCAGCACAGGAACATAAAAGACCTTTCTTGCACCCACTATAATTAAGTACTGCTGTATTAGCGAGACCACCACCTGTCTGTAAGTGAAACAAGGATGATAACACACATACCAATTTTGTTTGTAACTGTGTTCATCTCCTTACCAGTCCCCAAAACTCAGTCATTCAACTTTACTGCGTTTTCCCACTCAAATGGCAATCAGTGAGGCTCTCCGACACATACTGTTTGGCCATGTAACTTATATTACTAATACTCCTTGCATAATAAAAGTACTTTTGATAGTAAGCTTTGTGACAAGTGATTCTGTATGCTTAACTGTTCAAATGGAATACAGGAAAAAATAGAAAGCATTACCACAATGTCATCTTTTCACACTTCTGAATTTTATTATATAAAGTCTTCATGAATGTTGGATAAGGACAGCACATTTCTGCAAAAATAACATTAAAAGCTTGCAAACTGTCCAAATAGCACAGTTAATAAATGTTAGCATAGGTCTACATTTTGATAGGTTACATTCAATTTCCTGTTAAACAAGCATTATATTACTATGAGGAAGCCCATCCTTTTGATAATAAGTAGTGGAAGACATGTAAATGGTCTATTAAAGGATAAAAAGAGGAAATGAAATAACTGAAGGTCTTTTAAATCACTTGTGTGCCATTTTGATGCATTCAATGTGGTACTTATTTTAAACTCTTTATTTCATAAAGTACACGAAGTTCATGATTTAAAACAAATTTCCTAAGAGACTGATTTGCTCCTTTTCTTCTGACCCATTTCATGATTAAAAGCAGCAAAGCTGTGGGATCATAAAAGGACGTGTTATCTGAAACTTGCTACCTTTGCCTATCCTTTACATTAAATGACTTCATTAGTGAAATTTCTATTCACAATCACAAATATACTTTGCTTAACAGTTTTAACGATTGCAGGACTGAATGAATGGATTTTTAAAGTAGGCACTTAATAAAAATACTAAGTGATCCCTAAGGTCTATAACATGACTGAACACGGATTTACTAAAAAAGTACTCATTAAGAAATATATTCTATAGGTGATTTGCTAATCTGCTTACAATTGCACACATATGTAGGTATAAGTTTGCCAAAAAAAATCAGTCTTTTAATCTTGCTTTGCGGAGTTTCAGTTTCAGAAAAGACAGCAATAAGCATATCTTTCCTGCCAATACGGCCCTGCAGCTGACGATTAGTGGAAATCAAACTTATGCAAGAATACTTAAAAAAGCTAATTTACTGAGTTGTACAGGAACATTTTACTTAGCTCAGACTGTGATTTCATTTTTTCAGATTTAATGAAATTATCATCAGAACACCATCCTTTTCAAAGGTGGCCACAGTACTCCCTAACAATAAAACTTCTGCAATTAAGCCTCCATAAAACTTTGAAGTATACTTTTAAAGAAAATGCAGATACTTTATTATCTGATCCAGTTACTAAAGTAGTTACTTAAGAGAGACTCTAAAAAGGTCCTGAGACTTATAAGAGCCCATTCAGATGCAATTCTAAGGGGAACCTAGAGAAGTGGCCTTTAAGCTTACTTCCATGTTTTAGTCACACATCTTGAAATGTGTTGGTATTTAGAGTATAACATAGCTCCACACTGGTATCACATCATTGAACTTTTATATTCCACTCATGAGAAAACCCCCACAAAAATAAGAAACAGAATATCCATAAATATCTATTGGGAGAGACAGATGCAAAAACAGCTCCAGGAAGTACAGCAGGGAGAAACCTCAGCCTTTGACCCAGCAAGGAATTATTATTATTCGATTCCTCAATAGCATTTTCTGTTTTTTTATTACCCTCAAACTCTTACAAGCAGTATGAGTTGTTATTGCTGGTATGTCACTCTAACATTCTCCTATTTCCATTAGGTTTTCCTTACTTGTTTTTGGAGCCCAAAATATCACTTGTAAAAAGAACAACTTTATTTTACAAGGTATACTTTTATGCTCTCAGAATTTTCTATACATCTTAGATTAATTCATCTTACTTTCTATACAAAATCTGGTTTTTTTAAAAGAAATATTGAAGTTAGAGGTTACAAAACAGGAGAAAATACTGAACCCTGAAGTGTAAATCAAATTGATTCTCAGACTAACAGATTCAAGACTAATGGCAAATCAGCACCAATGATGAAAACAGAATTCCAACTCCAACTTGCACTTGCTCTCGTAAGGCTATAACATTATGCATGAGTGTTCGCTGCCCTTTTGTTGTCTACCCTTCACTACCATATCATAATATGATGCTTACAAAATATCCAACACTGACCTGTTGCTAATAACTGCAGGTTATTACAGTTACGTAAAGGTAAATGTATCTCATTGTCACGATTTTTTAAAATTTGAAACTCTGAAAGTGTTCCTTTAATTGAAATAAAATATGTTCTGCCAGTGGAAAGATTTATAACAGGTATGACTAATACAAGCCAAATGCACAACCCTAGCATTCATTTTAATGTTAAAATTATTTCAAGAGTGTGTAATTGTTTATACCTTTTTTTATATATATACAAAATCTTGAGCCTCTGCATACACCAAATTCTTACTATTTAGCTGAAAATACGACAGACATGGATTTAAACAAAACTTAAACAAAAAATACACATCCAAGCAAAGACTGATTATCTTCTCAGTATTAACTGAAGTGACATTTTTCAGCTCATTAATCCGTAGTCTGCCAAATTAAATCTGTAAGTCATGGTCACTATAAACACCTGTTATTCAACTACAGCGTTTCTCAGCCTTTATAGCACTTTTTATTCTCAACTCAGACACTTGTGCAAGGGCTAATAGGAAATACTTTCATTTTACAATTTAAAAGGAAGTAAAAAGAGCGAGTATTTTAAAAGTTACTCAGCTCTAATGATACCAAACTGTACATGCACTGAAAACTACCAAGCTTCTCAATTGAAAGAATTGATACTGACAACTGGGTAACAGTAACAGCATGATAAAAATGCTTGCTTCCAGACATGACAGCAAATTCAAAAGTTCCCTAAAATACAGCAAAAAATGCACCTTGTATGAACCAAATTATTTCTGCCCTGCCTTGTCTCCCGCTCCCCAGCATTACATCTCCTGCTACCCTTAGACTTGGACTCCAGATTTTGAAGGTGAAAAAAATAGTCTTGAAACCTGGGTTATGAACAAGAAAATTTTGCCAGCACTTATGGAAATTAAAAAAAAAGGGGGGGGGGGGAGGGGAGGAGAAGTGAAACTATAGGATCAGTATAAGCACCATTTTCTTAGCATGAAAGTATTACAAATTCACCTGCTACTCTGTCCGGATTTAGAGCTGATCAATAAACAATTCGGATTTTGCAAGCCAACCTGTGAGCAGGCACTGCATCTCCTGCACTTCTACAGGTGCAGACTGTGCCATGCCCTGTACGTTGGTTATAGCACTGTACTTTGAAATCAATGATCTCACCTGCTATAATTTGCTTATCGGATGGAATGGCAATGCAAAGAAAAAAGGAATTGGCCTGATTGAATAAAACCGAAGAAGAAAATTGAAAATGTGATAATACCATTTCAGAATTCAAGAGAATTCAATTCATATGTGGTCATTCCACTCAGGAAAGATGAGCTACAGAAGAGAGGATATAGTAGATATAGATGGCATTTAAAGCAGGACAAAGATCCAATTTTTAAACCATAACTGTTTGTAGGGTAGTCTATCACCAACGACAGCACAAAGTAACATACCTAGAGTCAAAATGAGTTTTGCCGTATTAGAAACTTAGCTCCCTGGCCCCATTTTTAAGGTCAGAAAAACACTGGTGATGGAGAAACAGAAAAAGAAGGCGCAGCTATACTACTGTAAAGAAAAAAAAATTCTTTGAGCCTAGTTTCTAAGGAGAAACTCTCCTCTGTACTCCCATTTTTCTTCTGTGAGAAAGCAACAAAATCCCCATGGAGAATAATAACCGATGAAAATGATTTTTAACAGTAAAGTTTTACAACACAATTTACATAAAACAGCTGTTGAAACTGCAGGAGTAGATTTGTGCAATGATAACAGTTACAAGCACTGCTATTGTTACAGCAATTGTTACTCTAACAAAAGAAAAAGCCATCTCAGCCCAGCCAAGCTATATTTTTACTCTTCAAGGCCAGCAAGAGCAGTTACGGATACCTACTGCTGTCTATGCCTACACGCACACCCTTACTGCTCCCCACGGCCGGTCAGCGCCCCAAGGGCTGTGCTCGTACCCAGGCATCGCTTGGGCCTGTCTCGCCCTCCATCCACTTGGTTTTGCACCAGACAGGAGACGGAGACGCCGCTGTAAACCGTTGTCTGTTACCCCAGAAATCCTCACATTTCTGGATTTTGGCTACAATTGCCATTCACAGGTCAAACTCTTCCAAGATACATGCATGAGTTTGTCCAACTGTAACATTTGCCATTGCCACGAAGGCATCATTGTACTACGCGATCCAGTACACCACCTACTTTTGTTGCACACATCGTCATTCAGAAGCTGCACAAAAATAATTAAAGATTCTAACTGATTTTCTGTCAATAGAGAACAGCCTAAATGTTCTGTACTGAGTTAAGGTCATTATCCTTTTGTCAAAAATTACTCTGAAGAATGGTAATTTGCTCATAATTATCACACACACAGTTATGAAATTCAATTTAGTGTACTGGCATGCTAAACACAGGGTTGAACACTCATCATACTTTCTTTTTTTTCCTTTAAACAAGTGTTCTCTAATCAAACAAGCCTTTACTTAAAATTAGTTGTATCAGGTCATACTGTCAACCTCACCACAGTAGAAATAGCCAATGCATTTCACACAGCCTCCAGCAGGCCTATTTCATGGAACTGACCAACAATACTGGTTGAAATCCTGCCAGGTATTGAAAACACAGATTATATCAACTTACCTTTCTTCCTACAAGAAGTCAGTGCTGACCTCAACCACACTGCTGAAAATCTCGGTTCGCACATTTAGATAAGAAAAGAGACTTGACTTGCAGCAGTTATATAAACTAATAATTCTGGCGTGATTTACACATGCTAAATTTGTTACTGATATAGCACTGTACTCTGCAAAAACACAGACCCTGGATACCCTACAGAGATATTACATAAGATGACTTCCAACTACAAAACAATTGTTTTTTCTTCAGCATACAGTGGAGCATTGCCAGACTTCACTCATCACTGGACAAAACCTTTATCACAGACAGAACTTTGTGTCCAGAGATGGCAGGGGGCCTTTCTGGACAGAAATGCATGCACACATGCACACACGTGTCTGCACTTCATGCAAGAGACTGCACATCTATCCTGTCACCAGAAGTAACAGAGGAGGTACTGTGGGTGGAGATGCAGGCACTGGGCTAGCTGAGAAGTGCCATACGTAAAGCTCGTCTCAATAGACAGGGTGGCCCATTTTTCCATTTAACACACTCTATTCTTCTCCTGTGCGGACTGTCAATTTAAAGACATTGAAAAGACAAAGACAATGTCATTTCATTTATAGAGAAATAAAATACATACCTGTCCCCTGCAGCCATTAACAGCAGCACCATTATGAGCAAACTAATAGGCTTGGATAGACTAGTCCCAGGGCTTTGTAGCAACAACAAAAATGAAAGGAAGGAGGGCAGTTGGTTGTTATGCAGAATTTGTCACCGGCAATCTGTGCTGCATTTTTACCAGGAGGAAGCTGTCCACAAACTGCTCCAGTGCTGCTGGAGCAACACTACTAGGCCGCAGTTCACATACTCCCTAAATGCAGCATCAAGAGCAACATTTAGCGGATCTAGAAGGTCTAGTATTTTAGAGCTGATTTCCCCCTAAGCACGTCCCTAATTTTCTCATGACCATGCTGAAGTGAGTGATATAAACACATTAAGAAACAGTTACCTATAGCATGTCTTAAAAATAAACATTCACTTCAGTAAAACTAAAGAACACACAAGATCTATCACTGCCTGATTCATGCAATATGACAAAAATCCAATGACACAATGACTCAGGGCTTCTGCAAACCAGGTCTCATACTAAAATACCAACAGCCCAAAGACAAAATATCAAATTGCTGCATGTTGCATCTAATTCTTGCAATATTTGAACCATCTTGCCAACAACGACAAAAAAGACTACTATAACAAAAGCTTACTTAAAGAAAATTAAACAATGCTACTTTAGGACTCCAGGAGCAACTCTACGAATCTACACACAAAACTTCTGGACAGTGTTTTAACTTATACACATAAGCATGAAAGAAACAAAATACTAAGACTTAGAACTAAACATTTCAGCAATGTGCTTTACAGTGACTATTGAATTGCAACTTGATAGAAAAAACCTGTCTTGACAGAAAGCTTCTACTACCTTTGGCTTTCACACTGGGCCAGAAAACGACATTCTTCAAGCTACGTTCTTCACGCTTACTGAAGAAAGCCACTGTTTCAAGATGACTCTCCACTCCTTGGAGTAATTTTGCAGGTACTCAGGCTTTTTAACTCTAAAGTTAGATAAGTGTAACATCAGCTTGGCAAAAACACCATTCACTTTCACTACAAAAATAAATTCCCTAGCTGGTGTTCAGAACTCGGGCTCATCATCCCAGTGACTCCCAAGTTACCTCAGGCCACGTTGGACGTGCGTACACATCTTGCCTCACTGGTTCTCATCTCTAAAGGAGCAACAGAAAAAAAGTTCAGTCTGAAACAAAATTGTTGAAATGTTGTGCATAAGAATGCCCATTGGTTTGTTTAATCCTGATAAGTAGAAGAATTTCTGAAGTAACATTTGAAAAACTACTTTAAGTCAACCATCTAAGTAACATTAAAGTACAAATATGTGTTTTACCCCATTTAGTAAGGATCGCTTTTTCAAAAGTTGGCCTTTAGTCTTGAAGGAGTATTTGTATACAACGCCAGATTCACAAGTGCCTTTGTATCTGTAAACTTTATCACTTGATCTATACAATTCTAACAGCAGCGCTAACATTTAGATCTAATTCATCTGAATCTTACAGATACTGAAATTTTCAGTGTCACTATTTTTGTATCTGTAAGATTAGATAGTCTGAACAGACATATTATTGTAAACAAAAAAGAAAGGTTGCCTTAAAAATCCATAGAAATCAACCATAAATGTAGATACACCAAAAAAACCCCCCCGAAAATCCCACCCAAAAACCTTTACAGCCATCTGAACATCAGCAGTCATACAAACAGTGAATGGTAAGAGGAAAGATGAAAGCTTATTCCCCCACCTCCTTGGAAAAGTTTCAATCTGAGAACAAAATCAGCTTAAAGATGTTTTGTTAACCAGTCATCTCCCAGCTTATTATCCTACAGCATACTCCTGATTTTGCCACCTTTATCCCCCAGAGATCTTGAAACGCTTCAGATACAAAAGTGGGTCCGGAATAAGAGCACTGACTTTTGTAGAGTTATTACCGATTAATATGCCTATTTCTAAGGAATGTTCATGTTCTCTTCCTTCCTTAATTGGTGTCTTCGGTCAGAACATTTAATCCCTGGCACTTCAGAGCTGTTGTACGTGGCTTTATCATCCACTGTTAAGTAATTACATTCCATGCACTTTCCACAGTTTGGATTGTTCAAAACCAGAAATTTCATCTTTTATGTGACCTTAGCAGATGTGGTTTGGTCATTATTCCCTTAAGCCTTTGAATGTAAAGCACACTTAGACTCATTTTCATCATTCATCTTTGCAGCAGCTGAAGTTGCAGTCCGCTCTTTGAATCCCACAAAAGGCCTTTTTAATGGCTTTTATATACGAAGTCCATGCCACCGAACATGTAACACAAGATTCATGGAAGAAACAGGGCTATAGTACCCACAATATACTCTTCCTCTCACGTGTAAGGTTGTTAGCCTGCTGCTCTGATTGTCAGTGTCCGTGATGGGGAAAGCCCTGCACTGGTGACAGTTCTATATGTTGTTTCATGCCACATGTCTCTTACTGTACCCTCAGTTTTAGCGTACAAATTTTTCTTCCCTGGCTCACTGCTATCAGAAGACTGTTAAATGGCCAACAACTCGAAGAATGGGTTAGCTTTGCCTTATTTTTCTTTCTTTTTTTTTTGTTCAAAACAAACAAACAAAAAAAAAAATCAAGTAGTTCAAATTCCCTAAAGGCAGATGAAAATAATTACATTTAGCAGCTGAAAAAAACCCACCAAGATAACTGAATTCAATTTCATTAAACAAAATACTAGTGGCATAGATACTACATTTATTTATGTTACAGCACAATGACACATACAAAAACCATCAAATATGTCTTTGTAAGTTTCGGCACATATTGTTCCTGCAGTTTTTACTTATTGCATAAAATTTAAAAGATGTTACATAATGTGCAGGTATGGAAAGGAAACCACATCACTTTCATAAGTGAATGGACATAAATCCAAAACATATCCATTTCAACAGTTATGAGATATACAACACAAGCTTCAGAAAATTCTAGTTACAGTCCCTGAAGTAACTGGAAATTAGATTAGTTGAACATGCAAGAAATAGCATGGTACTGAAACACGCAGAGTTTCTCATTCCTTGTTTGCGCATTTATAGCTGAAACGATATAAGGTTCGAAGGCGGCATCCAAGATACAACCACACATACTATAGGTTTTTAGTCTGCAACTTTGAATAGTTCTTGATCCTAGACATGAGACACTAAAGGGAACCATATGGAAATTATTTTCAAAGTCTGAAAATTAAAATTCCATGAGGGATTATTGGACTTGACTAGTATAGCAACACAATTTTTATGTAGCACAGGAAACAGAAATACTTGATTTTTTAAAAATAACCCTGAGCGGGCCAACCTGGTGTGTTCTGCCAGAAATCTAAAAAGCCAACACGACATGCTTTTTATCAAAATACATCAATAGAAGCATACACAGGTACAGGCCAGAAACTGTTAAAGTTCCTCAAGGTAGGTCACCTTTACTTGCTGAATTTTAGTAAATCGTTTCCTTTCTTTTACTTTAAAGTTCTACATCAAAAAGAATGCTTGTAAAAATTCCAGTATTTGAAAAATCAAGATACAATTATTGAAATACTTCAGTAAGAATACGGTACCTATGAAAACAAAATCATTTTCAGGAACAAAGTAATTTACAAAGCCCCATTCCCTACAAATATCCATTTCATCACTGACTGAAAACTGACTCTAGTTCCTTCCAATTTTTTTGACAGTAATAAAAATCTCCTAATCCCAGGGATTCTCTAGCATCAATGAATGTGGGATCACAGAGCAATTTCTCCCTATTTGTGCACTTTACATGATCTCTCATTTCTCTCTAATCTCGTTTTTATGTGGCCACTGATTTCTAAAGTGAGTGCAGTAACAAACACACATACATACTCTCACACACATCAAATAACTTCATAAATCTCCTTTTCTTCAAGAAATAAAAGCAGCAAGTATGAATACTGTCAACAGAATCATATTACTCATCATACACAAGTTTATTTCACCTTCCCTCCTCTGCTTGCTTACTCTTGCAAACTCTTGCTAAGAAGGGAAATAAAGCCCTAATTCAATTGTAAAAAAATCTTCTAATGACAGCTCATTAATCCCCAAAACTTAACATCTGACCAAATAAATTTTGTCACCTGAGTACGCTGCTGTATTAGTAGAAAGGATGCAGGCCACTGCCCTCTATTGAACAGTGGTGTTAAACCAGATGGGGGAGATGATCCACCCAACAGGCTGGCCATAGTCCCACTGTTGGTGCAGCAGAAGACACCAGCAGAGACTCATTATGTTGGCTTCTGAGCAGCTGTAGACTGCATTGCTTCTGCCCTTTTGTGCCTCTGAGCTACTTGCTTTGCAGAGAACTACAGCTCAGAGCCGCATGGCAAAGCACTCGCCACAGCTCATTTCAAAGCAGCAGATCTCTTCAGGGACTACCTCGTCCTGTCCTGTGCTGGCCTAGAAAGCTGGCTTGGACCTGTCACCTCACTGAAGTTAGGAAAGATAATCCCAGTCACTGGGTATCCAATATTGAAATATTCTTGTCCAAAATAAGATTTTGCCCTAGGTACAGTTTTGGCATTAAGGTATCACTTTGCTGTCAGTGTTACAGTTACAGATGGTAACTAACTCAAAGTAAGGGCACACTGCGGAGCAGTCAAAGACCTTCTAATCAAGCTCCATTCCCCAAGAATAAGAGAAACACAGGAGCCCAGACTTCAGCAATAAGAAAAGTATTGTGAATTAAGTCAGGACTGTGGCTTTATTTTAATGCAATTACTTGTTAATTTAATATCCCAGAATCATTATTGCTCTGGGGCTTTTGCCTGTAACTCCATTAATTCTTCTCATTTTATTCAGCTTGTAGTGTACTGAACGATACTATGCTAATGGAGAAGTTGCAATTATTTATTTTGTGCATTTCCTGCTGACTGAGGTTATTGCACCATGCAAGAAATGTCAGTGTGTTAGAATAAAATACTGATAATGGCATGACATAAAGTAAGAAGAGACTGCAGTTCCATCATTTGTCATTGAGTTTTTTGCCTTTTGGGTAAGCAGAAAGGCATTAAGTTGTTAAGTGAGAGCATGGCATTACTGAAAGCCTATCTTCAATTTTCAACAAGAATTAGATGGTTTTTCCATTAGTGAAGTATTCCAAATTCCATTTAATTTACTTAACTATGAAATGCATACAGTCAAGTTCTTACCGTTTAAGCCAGCAACAGCTCTTTAAAACGCTTATAAACATGTTCAAAAACTTGAATGCATGGAGGTTTATAAGAGAAATGAAAAATTAAGTGACTTTTCTGTAAAAACTTACATTGTATTGTTTTGTACTACTAGGTTATTTAAACATCAGTAATACAAAAAATAATTAATGAAGGAAAAGGTCACAGGGCCAAGTTCTACAGGACCTTTATCCAAGTTCTGTAAAGGCAGGGCCTTTCAATGAAAATAGATTTTTTTAAAAATTTTTTAAAAAAAGAGTTAAAAGTGAAATAAATTTTCACATATCCACTGACTAGCATATGACAGTTTATCACACTATATGACATTTTATTCAAGCCAAATGAAGCCTAAGGTAACACTGCTATGATACAGTCATAGGACTGGATTGCTTTCTGAAAAATCACAGGTGTAACAATGTACCAATGTTCTGGCTATCTACTCCAAACTGTAATTAAACTGACTTCTGTAGTGCTAAGGAAGACTGCTGTGGTTTATAATCAGTGGCCTTTACGAAACGTATGAATACACCAACATAACCTTACAAAACTCAAAAGCCTCCAACCTATAAAAGGTTAAAAAAAACCCCAAACAAAAAACTCGCAGATTAAAACATAACATGAATACATAAGCAAAAAATGCTTTCTCATGTAAGGGGCAAAAAGAAGAAATACATTCCTCTTAAAGGAATCAATAGAACAAAAAGGCAAAAGCCAAAAGATAGGTCATCAAAACATGAAAGACTTCAAAACTGGAAAACACAGGTTTGAATTTCAAACACAGTGAAAAGTCCTTAGCTAAAGTGAATTGCTGGCAGAAATGCTGTCTGGTTCTACAATCATAAAGTCAGAATTAAAATAATAGATTTTAAAAGCAACAGGAAAAAAAAATTCCCCTGGTTTTGAATTGCTCTCCACAGCAGCTTTCTTTTATTAGTTCTGTTTTTTGTTCATTTTTTTTTTTACTAGAGGAAAGGAATCTCATGTATTCAGTCACATTCAGTCACACAAAATAAGACTTAAACCAACAAACAAAAGGCAAAAAACAAGCCAATTCCACGAAACTTATCATATAAGAATCACCAACACTAGAATTGGCTTACTGCAAATAATCTCTGGTGTTTAAAGAGTTTATAGATTATAAGTAGGAGAACACTTGATTTGGGACTGCATATTCCTTACTCATACTACTGAATGACAGAACAAACTATTCTGCTTCTTAAAGCCACTGTCACCATTTCAAAAGCAACAGGCATCTTTCATCTGCAAGAGCAAGTCTCCAGATATGAGACTTCGGAGGACTTTCCTTTTAATGAAGTTAAGCAGAACTTTCATATTAATAGGCATTATAATGCCTTTATCAAACAGTCTTCCCCTCCAAACACACACCTGTATTATACAGGCAAGATACTACTTACAGAAAACTTGTATAAATCTTCAGAAAGCAAAAACTAAAGTCTATATAGCGTAAACTATCTTGTTAACAGATATTTTATCACCTGACTTTTGTAAGCTTTTCCATTTTCTCAGGATAAGCAGCTGAGATTTCTCAATTCGTATAGCTTTTGTGCCATTTAATTCACAGAAGTTCCTAAATGCCTTGAACACCCAATTTTTATAATGAAAGAGCTTTCATTTATCATCCAGTCACCTTCCACTAACACTATTCTATTACTTTCAAACGCAGTAAGAAGTATAAAACACTTTGTGGGTCTTGTAACAGCATGGAATGAGAACTGTATTAAAGCTGGTGCCTCTTGACCCAGAAAAAAGTACTCCCTGATTACACCTTTCACTTGGGGTAAGAACTGTCAGTCAGTCTGCTCAGCAAAAAAGCAGATCACTCAGGAAGCAGCAGGTATTTAAGACTTGCAAAGGGTTTGGAAACATGTGAATTTCACAGTAAATTAACATCTTAAATCAAGCTTAAAACTGGGTTCGTTATTTTCAAATCCTTCACTCAACTGAAAGGTTCTGCTGATGGTACAGGTGGGTCACAAAATCAAAGTTAACACAAAAATTAAATTCTAAATTTGGTGATAAAAGTTAAACCATAGTTGTAAATCAAAAGAGTATGAAAGTAACTGAGAGCACCTGAGAAAACAGCCTCATATGACTTCATTTCAGCAAACGTAGCACAGCTCAGCAAAGGGGTATCTTTTATCTCCATCAATGTGTGCTCCAAAGTATACCAAAAAAAAGATTTCAAGGCAGAAAGGACAGCAAAGAGCAGCTCCCAGTGCAAAATAAATGCTGAGGTGCTCAAAAATCCCACCAACCTGACTCTGTTCTTAACAAGGTGCTTATACTTGTTACAGCCGTATGTATCAGCGCTCCTTGTTCTTCTCTGCAGAACAGCATGATACTGTCTCAGAGAGTACTTGTCCTCAAGAGAGAGGAAAGCAAATAGTCACAAAGGAAGGACATATAAATGAAACTATTCGAGTTTCTTTAGTTTATCCATTTAACTGTAGCTTCCCCCAAACAGGGCAGAGCTAACAAAAAACCCAACCCAACCAACCAAAAAGAGGCCATAGAAAGAGTCACAAAGAGGTTTTACAGAACAGAAAAATCATCAGCAGGTAGAAAGGCAAAAAGAAGATGGATTAGTGTCTTCATCAAACTTCATTCTAAATTAGACTAGAATAAATTGAAGTGCTTGACATGCATTCCGTAGGAAAACTTGAGTCATTAAAAACAAAAAACAAACCGCCTTTGCAGACTACCACACAGCAAGATTCAGCTAAAAACTTCAAAATGATACACAAAGTAGAAGACCAGAAGAATTGATATATAAGACTTTGACAATAAACAGCAGAAGTAAAGAATATAAACTTTGAAAGACGTTGTAAGACATGCCTCTAAGCATTGTTCAGGTAGTCTCTGTATGTCAAAAAACCTGACATTACACTACACCACACAGTTTTTCCAAAGACAACAGTGATGACTGATTGGAAGTGATGAGAGTACAGATCAAGGCATGATTACAGTAATGTGGATGAATTTAAAGATCACATCAACAATTCACAGTCTATTTAATAGTAAATTAAGGATTAGAAGACTGCTTAGTTTACGACTGGTAAAGAATACTAATTTGTGCTATGGCTCAAAGTGGTAATCTTCCTGCCAAGATGCTGATTCGATGCGGAGGTCACAGAAGTCTAGACCACTAAATTTCCTAAAAGTGAGAAAAAAAACCCAAACAGTTCTCCCAAGTTAGCATAGGCCCAGTTTCTTGCTCAAACTGCCTCCAATATCACTCAGTCTGTCAGCCTGCTCAAGACTAGTGCAGATTCAATCCTCATATCTAAGTTATGAAGACTACCAGACGTATAGATAGGAGGGAGGATAACTCTCCAAATGATGTATGGAGTGCTTCTGTTCTTGGGCAAGTGTTCCTCTTAGGCTTTATTTTGAAACATTTCCCTCCCACTCAGTTATTTCTAAACTTTAATGTTATCTAAAAATTCTTTAATTTATATATTTTATGTAGATAGGGAAAATAAAATGAGTATAAATGGGTGGTTTATCTTTACCATGCCTCTTGTGAATTTCTGTCCTTCTCCCATCAACAGATAATGTTTACTCTAGTAAACTTTGGCATAATTTAAAATAGCATTAGTCTCAAAAGTCTTGCAGATCTCCAGCATTTGGAATGTTATTCTTCAGGGAACCCATTAATCTTCACAAAAAGGTCTCAAAGGGCTGTATTAATTAACAGATCCAAGTAATCTACAAAAACTGAAATACTGCCAAACCACTCTGCATGTACTCCCAGCTCATTAAAAATACCAAAATCCTCAGTTTAGCATGAAATAATTCCCACAGGACTTTCAAAAAAGCTTACACAAGTACGATATTTAAAAATAGTTTTAAATGCTAGGGAAATTTACTATGATTATTATCACAATTACACATAACAAGCCTTTCAGAGCTATGGTTCTAACGTAAATTATAACTGCTACTATGTGATAACGTGCTTCATTGGTTTGTCCTTTCCATATGGATTTTGTGCTCCTACTCCCCCCTGCTTTTTATAGAGTATTTTGTTCAATCTGTCCCAAAGAAAGGGATTGGCAAAGAAATGGCAAAAATGTAGAACAAAAGTTGTTTCTCCTGAACTTGAATTTCCGTAGCTACCAGAGCCACTCCTTGCACTCTAACCTGAAGCTTTCCTTTCAAGATTTGTGATACTGAGGAAGTCACAGCATATGTGTTATTAAAGTTACAGTTACCTGGAAAACGACAACACAGAAAAACCTCAGAGTCCTTTTCTGTTGTCGATCCTTCTCTCAACACAACCTTTACTAATCAATGGCCACAGCTGTTTGTTTAGCTATGCCAAATTTAACACATATACTTAAAAAGGTCCCAGTTATCTTACTGGAGGTCATCATCTTCATCTGACTATATTTTTTATTCATCACCAAAAATAATGGTATATAGTAGGTAGTTATACTTTCCAGTGTAAAAAAAGATAAAAATTCAACTTTCCCTCATCAATCCAATCACAAAAAGCATTCCTAAATTACTACAGAAACAGATGGAACCTTACACCATGATCGATATGACGTCTAAAGAGGATGAAGTGCTCAAGAAGTGATACTAAAATATGACAGGAACCAATCCTAAAGAGATGAGGAAGAAAACAAGGCCAAGTAGGGTATCATTTAAACATAAAAACAGTTTGAGAAGTACGCCCATGGATTAGAAATGATTTTTAAATACTTAGCACCTACTGTTCAATTCAGATGGCTCTTGAGAACTCTTATCAAAAGAATGCACTTGGAAAATTTCAATGACTATCCGAGTTATGCCACCATAGTCCCAACTTTATTCTGTTCAAACTATACCAACAGCAATACTTTGTCTTCTCCTTTCTCCTCCTTCCCCCACACCCCCAAGCATGACTGTGCACAACCCAGTTTCACCTGTGTCCAAAGTTCCCAACGGCAAGGTCACACGACTCTAACCTCATTACAAAATTCAGGCATTAAACTAAGCAGTTTTTCTTTACAATCTGTCAAAGATAAAACACGTCTTCTTTTTAAGAAAACCAACAAAAAACCAAAACCCCAGAAGACTTAAAAACCTTGTTTACCCCCATCATCTCTTGCTTTTAAGTCTTCTACTTCTTGAACTCTGTCTTGACTTTACTCTCTTGAGAGAACTTATTTACAGTACTTCTTTGTCTGCGTTTGACTAAAAGGTCTTTGGGTTGCTCCTTTCCACAAATACACACTTAAACTTGTATAATGGAATTATAAATAAGTGCAATAGTGCAGACTTTGTCACAGATTCACTTGAAAAGCACATTCAAGTACTCTATTGTACAGCAAGTTTAAAGTGCACAGAATATCACACGTACTGAAGTGTACCATTACGTCAGGATATGACACGCATTGCACTATAAGACATAGAATACTTTAAATACCTGAAACATGCACTGCAGTGTTTTGCTTTATACTATAACAACATGCAACACAAAATGGGGTTGAAGGACACTTCAGTACCGAAGGTACCAATTATCATATAAGCAGCGTAAACCCATATGTCACTATATAGCTAATGAGTTAAAATTAGTCCCCAAAAACTATTCAATCAAGCATTACTGCTTCATTTTCTGAGGCACACTGAGTTCCATGCATGTTTAACTGCTTGCCAGTACACCAGGATACAGCATTAAAACTTTTTTTTTTCCATTTTTTCCCTGACTATTCAGAAACCCAGGGAAGTTATTTTTAGACAGAAAACTCTCACTGATCTCAATGGCCATCAATCTTTCTTCATTTACTGTTGTCTTGTTTGTCCTTTCCCTGCCACTATCTATCTTCTGAGAGGTAACTGATCCATTTAAACACTGGTCAAAGCACAGAAAAAGTTTCCTTACCTAACTCCCCCTGAAGCCAGCCAGGAACACTGCAGTTAATATTGTACTTCAGAGTAATTAAAGGATGCTACATAATGTAGTTTGAAAAACTACATGGAACTGCACCAGAAATATTTCTGATTGGGTGAAACAACAAGTGCTACTCATTTTTGATGGGTGCTTTTGGAAACAGCTATATAAATAGGCACATATTTTACTAAGACATTTTTATAAGGAGGGGTACATGAAAATAACAGTGCTTGCAAAAGCACTACAGTATCTGGTAGCCATCGATTCCTGTAAAATTTTACCAACCACCTTAAAGATATCTTAAAAGTTGATTTACAGTTGTTTAGACAGCAGAATTATGAGGTTTGGTTTCCCAGTACTTTCAATTCATAACTCTGAAACACATGGAAAAAACCAAACAAATACCAAACAGAAGCACAGGGACTTCATTGATTTTAAGTTTAAAAAACCAAACATATTTTAATTAAAAAAAACTCAAAAAGAAACTGTAACTACTCTACAAATGAGACCAATAAATTAATCTGAATGAGTTGACTTGATGTGCCTACACCAGGGATACCACACAGCTACACCACAAAAGCAGCAGTCGCTCACCTCAGACCCCTATGCTCTTCAAAAGCTACAGAAACTACTCCTATTACCTCGCATGGTCTTGAGGTTTGGTTTGCTTACCAAGCATTTGGTGTCAGAGTACTTCTCTAAAATATCAGGTAAAAGAGATAAAAGAGTGTTCTGTTGAGGTAAGTAACTAATACAGCGAACCACAAAGCATACAAGAGCATAACAACAACAGGGCACCATTCAATAGCAATTTACTGCTATTAAGATCTAGCAATGACACAATGAGCATGAAAACAACAAAAGCAACATGAAGACTCTAACCCACATTACTCGAACACCAAGAACAAACGAGAAAAGTTCAATTGGTAGCAAAAGATCAGTTACTAACCAGAAGTTGGTGTTAGAAAATAATCTGCATTCATCTGCTGAAGAAAACAATTTATCAAGTAGAGACTAAAATATTCTTACCCAGCGAACCACACCTAAATTTAATAAACCAGTATTTTGGGCTTGTGGACATTTTTGCTTTGTTTTTTCCGGGTCAGCCTTAAGACACTTCCCACGGCCGCCTCTACACCGGAGTGTTACAGCCACTGACACCCACTTACCTACCTCCAGCCGCGCCGCCAGGGCCCTCCCGCACCGGGGCTATCCCGGCTGCCGCTGCTGCTGCTGCCGCCCCCGCCCGGCGCAGGCACCGCGGGCGGGCGGAGCTCTGCAAGGGAAGCGGTCGGGTAATTAGTTAATTAATCTTGCATGAAAAGGGGCGGGGAAGCTTGGGAAAAGTCAAATAAGTAAACAAATAGCCCCTCCTACCTCTTTCACAAGTCCACTCTGGAATAACTGGGGCAGTTTTGGCAGGGTTCTCGGCCAGCAGGGAAAAAACAGCCAACAAAGCCCCACAATATTAAGGCTTATATGTCTGTTTCAGAAAACCATTTTAGGTGCGTGGTTGTGTAACTTCCCAACTGATAGCAATGTTTAGTGAAAAATTTCTTCGAGCTGTGCATTAGAAAGAAAGGAGCTTTTCCAAGGCCCCCGTTGTGAGGGGAGGCAAGGCACGGCACCCGGGCTGCAGGCTCCGTCGGCAGCCAGGTGAAGAGGTCTGTTGCTCACCATAACAGCGAAAAGAGTTTTGACCAGTATTGGCGTGGAGGGCTCGCTCTCTTCCGTAACTGCTACTTCTAGGATGTGGAAGAAGTTGTCATGCAGTTCTAGATAATAAGGCGGTGGGGGGTTATTTTTTCTTTATTTTGTTCTTCTCAAACCTCTGCCATTTCAAAGACTATTTTAAAAGGAAGATGTTTTTGAATATCAGCTAGGAACCCAGCCCAGATATTTTCCTTCAAGCACAGGCTTGCTCTTTTCAATACAAGAAATTAATGGAAAATATTTAAAATAACCTGTTTGTGAATTAATTTTTTAATCAAAATTAAAAATAAAGCAGGTAGAAAACCTGTCTGCAGCTACAAGGACAACTGCAAGCTATAAATTTTAATAAAGCAAATTGGTTTTGTTTTGGACAGCCTCTGCCTAAAACATGCCATTTCACATACAGATGGTTTTATTTTTAAGGAAAAAAAAAACAACTAAGCAAATAAATATCAACAGTACAGAAGCTCAGTCTGGAAATAGCCCTGATAAATGTAGAAACTTCGGTTTCCAGTGTTGCAGTCCATTAACTTTCATGACTATGAACACTCACAAAGAAACAAGGATGATCGTAGCCTTAGACAGACATTCACCTGGTTGACATTCTTATTTTCAAATGCAAATGTCTATGTCCCAGGGACTGGAAATGGAAATCTCCATCAATTTTGTTTTGATTATAAGTTAGAGTTACAAGTCTAATTGTTTTGAAATAAGAAAATAAAAAGATACAAGGAAATCTGGCAAGTACTATTCTAGCATTTAGTATCAATTAGTGTAAAATGAAAATCAAGATGTCCTTTTGTCTGGTTTGACAGATGCAGTTTGTTACCTGCTTACCTCAGTAGACACTCTGTCCTACATTGATGACTGAAAAATCTTAACATGAATTTAATGATGTAGTTTAAGACTGAACTAAAAACTCCATAGATTTTCAAATTTTAGCAACATCTACAATTGGGATAAGATTTTCAGAATACGCTGAGCATCCCCAAGGAAATCTAGTCATTTTGTCCAAGTCTCTACATGGGAATTGGTCTCTTCTGAAATATGGAGGCTTGTTTATACACCTGCATAGTAGCTGCCGAAAGCTGGATCTGAATTAGAATTTGAGCACTGAAGTGATATAGGAAGTTTGTCCCTGAAGCTGAGCACAGCCCCTGAAAATTTCCGCGTTAGTGAAACCATTCAAGTACGATTATTCTGCCATATATCTGCTCCGTTTCGTAGTTCCCAAATCCCTAGTTAGGGATCCCTTACTCCTCAGCTGATCTGCACAGAACCTAGTGTAGGTAAGAAACACAAACCAACGTGATTTGATGATGATGCTCAAGGAATTTGCTAGTTTTCTGCCAGTCCTAATTAATTATAACAGCAGCAATTAAAGTCTGTTTGGTAAATAAAGCCATAACCGTAACTCATCACTGTCATACATCTTTCACCTGCTCGTAAGTACTTGTTGCAATACAAGGACACACCATCATTCTTGCAGCCGGGAGAAACAAACCACAAGCACCCATTACAGACAGTGCACAGCCTCTTGTGTTTATAGCATCTCCTTCAAAACCAAGTTTTAAAATCTATCACTGAATTCCTGGCAGTGGTATGTTATTCCAAGCTCTGTTAACTATAGCAAGAAGTATGTAAATTCTTGGCCTAAAATACTACTACAAAAATTGGCATCAGATACAGAAGTGAAACTACTGAAAAGTTGGGGTTTTTTTAAAAAAGGCAAACTTTGGTAAAGCACTCTAAATATAAAGGATTCTCTATCACTTGATTTTCCAACCAATTGTATTTGGACATTTTATAATACAATGCTGGAAATTCTCCAGGGAGATAGTTCTGAAAGATTAAGAATGGAAATCAGAAGTAGAGGAACATGGAAGGAATTGTGTTGAGAACAGGCCAACAGGTGAAACAAACCTTTAAAAGTTAGTTTCGGCATTTCAAGTCATAAACCCAGGGGAATTTACTCTCCTCCCATAGGACTTGAATATGTTTTTCAACATTTTTAAAACTTCACCTTTCAAACTGAGTTCAGCTCTTTCTTTTTCTGTTAATCTTATCAGTTGCATAACTCAAAGTGTGTCAGTACTGATTTTTCAGAATTTACCATGAAGAAAATATTGAAATTAAAATGGAATAAAAAAATCATCACTAGGAGTGGCAAAATAAATGAAGCAATATGTATATTTTATGAGCACGTTCAATTTGTACGCTTTTGTCTATGAAAAAGATGAAATGTGAAAATACACAGGCACACCTGCAAGTAGGACAGTAGCGGAAGCGTGGAGTAATTCCCATAATCTGATTTGTAAGGAAATCAAAAGGTCAGCATTTAGCAATCATACCAGACATTTCGAAAATACGGTATCTTAAATTTCATTCAATTATAATTCTGTCTTGAAAGTACAGCTCTGTAATATACTGTATTTTCAAGTGCAAAAGAACTGGCACTTGTTCAAGAATGCAGAGCCCAAGATACTGAAGTTGTAACCTTGGAGATGCTTTTTCTAGGCAGTTCAGACCACCTCGTAGTGTGCCGTCACAAGGGAGTGCTGTCTTACCTTATCTTTTAGGCAGGCACACCTGGTAAGTGTAAAGAAAAGGCAATCCCCCGTTATTCTGAGCACAGAACTTTGTCCTGTGTCCTGACTCATCTTCACGCAGAGTGTACAAAATTGGCTAAGACCATTTTTTACGCTTTTTCTTTTCCACTGTCCTGGGCAAAAATCTAGAATTGTGTGTCTGTGTGAAATAATCCCAACCATTTTGTGACAATTTAAAGGTTATTCCATAACATGCAAAACATAGTATCTGAAAAAACTCTATAATGGATATTAAAAGTTAAGCTTCATCTTAACCATATTGAAGCACAAATGATGTGAATGTTGTGAAGAAACACTTCGTATCATTCTTGTAGTGACTCCATCAGTTCGGTTTTCACAGATATTTCTCCTTATTGCTCTTTTGTACTTATGAATTTTCAGTCAACAGTGCAGCAAGTTTGCCCGCAATCCCATAATTCTTTTTTTTTTTTGGCCTGCTGGATATTTACTCACTCAAACACAAGAGTAAATACACCTATTTTCTTCTTTAAATTTCTTATGTTTGTGTTGCTTTTCTTCAGAGACACTGCAGCTACTATAGTTCAAGTACTAGATTCATTTTAATAATTGAAAATCTCCTTTAAAAATATTTAGATAGTGAAAAAACAACTGAAGATTTTTTTTCTAAACTTCAGATATTAACATCCCACAAGAAAAAACACCAATATGAGATTTTTCCAAGCCAAAAGGATTAGCAGATAGAGTTACACAAATAGAAACTGCCATCTTTACGTACCTCTGTGTTAGTGTTGTATCTCTAAATCATACCAACCATAAATACCCAAAACCTTTAGTGATTTTACATTCAGGTTATGAAACTGGCCTACAAATGAATGGTAGGTGATTTCAGTTTCTATTACCTCAGCCAATAAAAAAGGAATCATTAGTACAGTAGGTTTCTAATACACGCACAACATCTTTTCATAGGTCAGACTAAGAATAAGGAAAGATCAGAAGCATTACTAGATCAATTTACAATTTCTGATAGTATCAAAGAGAGTGAAAAGTACTTTATGGTATTAATTGCAATGCATTAAATGTTTTGGCAAATAGAATTCCTCATTAAAACACAGCATGTGCAACCTCACACTATTTCAGAGTAGCAACTGATTTTTGTACATTATGCGTTATTCTTGTATTGATGTAAATCACTTCTATATATTTAAAATATATAAATTTTAATTTAGCATTATATTTTTATTATGTTCCTCTTCCTTTTTCTCCACCACAATGTATTATGCATTGAATACACTCTGGTTCTCAGAAACATCATTCAGCAATGCGCCTTACTTTCCCAGAAAACAAACTGCTTATTATAGGCTAATTGTATACACGTTGCTGACTCCGATATTTAGAAAGTCTTGATGTGACTGCCTAAAAACTTTACTTTTAAAAAAAATTTACTTTTTCCAAAGATATATATTTCTTTACATGGAGAAATTCATTGCCAAATGCTAGAAAACTTAAAAACTGACATATGGAATCAAAACAAAGCTTCTTAGATAAACACTTCCTTCCACATCTCTCGACAAAGAGTAGTCCTGAATGGGTGCTAAAAATACAATAAAAACGTAAAGGGCTTTTCAGCGTACAAGAAAATTTCAGTATTGTACATTAATTGAGGATCTTTTTGCAGATAACCATTTAGAATTGTATCAAAGTCAATGAAGTGTCAAGACAGATATTATTCACCTTTTAGAAACCCTGGAATTTAGCATTTTTCTATTCTAAAATAGATTGAGCACTTTTTAAAAACAAAAACAAAACCACAAAACCACACTTCCACAATGTGAATTCCCTCATGCAAATTAGTATCTTTTTAAAGCTCACCAATATATTTAATTTCAATAAAATCTCAATGTCTTGTTCACACTTTATACATTTATAAATAAGCTAGTTTTCAAAATAACTTTCTTTAAAAGTTAGCACTTCATCCCATATGACAACTGTCAAAACAATTTATTTTCTTTTTTATAAATTACATTTGTTCAAAATAAGCACACTTCAATTAAATATTTAGTTATTAGTGTATTTGGTGTTCAGAATAGTTGGATCACCACAGGCTGACTGTTTCCAGTTAAACACTTATCAGAAAATTATTAACCCAATCTATTCAACCCCTTTCTTGTCCACAGACTATTGGGAATAAAAAGACAATAAACCAAATTTAGTAGAGCTGACAGTTACCAGGCATCATACCTTTCGGTCTATGGAGAATATGCAAGAGCCTTAATAAAGTTAAGACAGTATCCTTCTACAATCATGTTTTTGTAAACAAGTACTTCCAGGTTTTTCTGCAAAGTCTGCTTCAAAAACTATGAAGGTAACTAGTAAAAAACCCCATAAATACTATATGCTTTCCTTCTGTTGACCTTCCCTGAAAATCTTCTGTTTTTCTGTTAAAGATGCTTGTTCACTAACAAAATTACAGAGGCACCCAGCTCATCTCAGGTGTGCGCACCATAAAAGAACACAATATGACTTCCAATTATTACTGCTATGGTTTCAAGCTGCCCGTTAAAGTGATGGCCAATGCCTTCCCACAGGAGTAATCACTTGTGGCCAAAGTTGCACACAAAGCTAATGAGAAATAAAAAGACTTCTTAAGACTATGATAGCCAAAAGCTTAGAGAAAGGAACAGGAAGGAACATTTACCAGGGAAAAAGTGAGTGGGGGGAAGAGGCAAATGTGGAGCTAAGGGAACCATTTACTTCTCTTATTATTACTGTGTTAAGTAGAAAAACCTACAAATGAGGTTGAAAGGGTCGTAGCCAGGAGCTGTGCATTCATACCGTCGCTGCAGCAAGCCCTCACAAAGCTTATCAAAGCGTGATCCACACAGTTCTCACTGATTATTCACGGAGAGCTCACTTTTTCTCCTTATTAAACTGCATTACAGGGAGCTAAACTACATTTGACATTTTCCTATGAGTACTTCTTCCACATAAACTGCATTAAAGCTGTTACAGAGACTGTACAATAATGAACAGACTGAAGTCCATGAAATAATCTCTGTTACAATGTGGGCCTTAATGCAGAAAGAAATTAAGAACTTAATTTCTATAGGAAACAGTGATACTCTGAAATTGAAGGTTAAAGCACTGAACTGTGACTCGGAAGACATGAGTTTAATTTCTGGACCTTCCACTTAGGTAATCTTGCAGGAATTATTTCACATGAGGATAATACCACCTCGCAGGACTGTTGGGGAGATAAATGCGTGCATGAGGTCTCAGCTAGCAGGATAGTCAGAGCTGTATGAGCACATACACAGATATATATGCCTACTCTGTCTTCACTGTGCATTAGATCTAAATTAAATCTGCGCTGCCCACTGCAGCACTCTTCACTCCTTGACTCAGCTTTTGAGTTTCCCATGCTGGCACGCACAGCTTAGGCTGCAGGCATCCACAATTCTGAGAGCTGCTCGAGCCCAGGCTGCCTTCCACAAATCTCATCCAGCTGCGCCCGAGACAGCACCAGGGCCTCTGGAGAAAGGACCTTGGTGCCAGTCTGTGTGCCTGACATCAGCCACACGTGCTTTCACAAGGACAGAGACACAGCTGCGGCAATAAGCCAGACAAAGCATATTCTTCCCATCCCTTTGTAGGTGTTGTTAGATGTACCCACCCCACTTTGAGGCTTTAGGGTTATTTGTCACTTGTTGTGATGAGAACTTCATTTATTTGCAGTGTAAACACACCATTTTATTTCTCATCAAGGCCAGCAAAATGCCTTTTCAGTCATGGGGGAAAAAAAAAAGGCATTAATGCAAGCATTTACAAAAGGAAATTACTTGAATTTCCTATATTGTAAAGATAGAGATAAATTTATTAACAACATTAATTTAATCCTAAAAAGCTTGACAGGATGTATCAGATAAAGCTAACAGTTTAAAACACCACAAAAAAAAAAAACTTGCTGCAGGTGTACAGATGGATCTGTCCAGAGTGACCCAGGCAGAGTTGCTCTTGTTTCTCCCTTGTGTCACGAAGATGCAGAGTGACTCTTGTTAATTCTACATTTAACCGTCTCTTGCATTAGCTCCTTCAAACACATTCAAAGGTTGTTAAAATGGGGAGAGGGGACATAAAATAGGAGAAACAGGAATTTCTTTGCATATATATAAGGAGATAGGGATCAACACACGCTTCCACTCATATTTCTTCTACTTTTGAAAAAAGGCAGAATTTGAATATTTCAAAAGAGGCAGAATTGAGTATTTCAATATTTCAGGACACACAAAAATCCAATCCCGCAACTACATTGTCTACACTTATTCAGCAGACATTAAAATTAATAGCACATACATCTAAAAGTATTATTAGATATATATAATTTCTACATGTTTATGTATGTGGTTTTGTGCATTTCTATATATAATTACATCACAGAATGTTTGAGACTGGAAAGGACCTCTGGAGGTCATCTGGTCCAACCTCCCTGCTCAAGCAGGGCTACATAGAGCCAGATGCCCGGGACTGTGCCCAAATGGCTTTTGAGTATCTCCAAGGATGGAGACTCCACAACCTCTCTGGGCAACCTGTGCCAGTGCTCGGTCAGCCTCACAGCAAAAAAGCATTTCCTGATGTTCACAGGAACCCTCCTGTGCTTCAGTTCGTGCCCATTGCCTCTGGTCCTGTCACTGGGCACCGCTGAGAAGAGCCTGGCTCCATCCTCTTTGCACCCTCCCTTCAGATATTTATATACCTTAATAAGATCCCCCCAAGCCTTCTCTTCTCCAGGCTGAACAGCCCCAGCTCTCTCAGCCTTTCCTCGTACGACAGATGCTCCAGTCCCTTCATCGTCTTTTTATGGTCCTTCGCTGGACTCTCTCCAGTATGTCCATGTCTCTCTCGCACTGGGGAGCCCAGAACTGGACCCAGCACTCCGGGGGTGGCCTCACCAGTGCCGAGTAGAGGGGAAGGATTGCCTCCCTCGACCTGCTGGAAACACTCCTCCTAATGCAGCCCCAGATACCATTCACCTTCTTGGCCGCAAGGGCCCCCAACTTTCCGACAAGTTGCTTTCCAGCTGGACGGTCGCCAGCATATACTGGTGCCTGGGGTGGTTCCTCCCCAGGTGCAGGACTTTACAGTTCTCTTTATTGAACTTCGTGAAGTTCCTGTAGGCCCATTTCTCCAGCCTGCTGAAATCCCTCTGGACAGCAGCATGACCCTCTGTGTGTCACCCACTCCTCCCAGTCTGGTATCACCTGCAAACTCGCTGAGGGTACACTCTGCCCCAGCACCCAGACCATTAATGAGGAGCTTAAGCAGGACTGGACCCAGTACTGACCCCTGGGATACACTGCTAGTTAGTGGCCTCCAACAGGGCTTTGTGCCACTGATCACTTGGCCATTCAGCTAGTTTTCAATCCACCTCACAATCTGTAAAAAAAAGTCACACCTAGATAATAGGGGACTGAGTATTTTTATATGCAGGTGAGACTCACTTTCTTCATCTTTGACCTCAGTGTTATATATAAGTTGAAGAAATAATTAAAGCTTTGGCTTTTGAAGAACAATAACGGAAAAGGGATATCTGCAGTTCTAATAAAAAAGTTAATTCCTTATATAATAAGTCTTTGAAAGGGCCAATATTATAAATTATTTGCTTACAGAATTACAAGGACATAAATTGGTTTTAATGGAATGTCTAAGATCTGAAAACAAGGGCCTTCTCTCCTAAAGATATTTTTAGAAAGGTGCTCTTTTGTCTCAGCCAAATTATATAAATGTTTTCAAAGTGCTAACATGAAAGATCACATGCTGGGATGGTTAGTCCCAGGGAAATACACATGCCTCAGGGTTCCAGAGCAGTTTGATAAGGAAAACAAATTCCATTCTGGAGCTAAATCTTAACTGTCAGAGATATAGCTTTGAAATTCACACTTTAAAAGCCCCCAAATTTCCTTTTAACAGTCATGGACTGGAGTCTGAAGCAGGCAATGGAAATGAGAATGAGTAAGATACAAAGTGAACAGAAAAAAACCCAGGTGGCTTCTGAATCACAGAAGTTGGAAGGCAGGGAGCGTCATACTGCCCCAGCAATCCATGGGAGACATGCTCCAAAAAGCTTCAAAATCTGCTATGCTGGAGCTAAATTGATCAAAATGGCTACAGCATGAGAGGTTAGGATATGCAGTAGCTACCTTGTACGTCATATTCCTTTACAAACAGGTATAATTTCCATAGGAAAAATTAAGCAGCAGCTAATGTTGCTAATGCAAATCTCCAGTTCACTGTGGCTACTCATGCAAGAAATCGGCACACGATGGCACAATTAAAAAGTTTTACTGTTAATGGAAAAATGTAGTTTAATAAAAAAATATCTTTTCTAATGCCCTAGGGAGGCAAGAAGAGGGTTTAATAATTAATACGGATTTTTCTACCTCCCTAAATTTTTCTTCTTTGACAGGAAATTTCACCACATGAATTTTGGACTTTGAATCCTCTGTTTTCTAGCTTGTGTTATACAAGGACACAATATGATTCATATGACTGATCACCTTTTGGTAGATGGATCCTATTTTCCTTGGCATCGTTCAGACATGCAACAAAATGACATTACTTCACCGTCTCTAAGACAACACAGAGATGGAAACAAATGGGCAGAACAGAGGAAAAAGGGAGACAACATTCATCAGTATGACAGGCAGCAGTCTCAGCAAACCGTCAGGATAACAGTTGTCAGAACTCTACAGGCATCACAATAAAGAATATCAAGGAGTGACAAGAAAGACTATGAGAAAGTTGTTTTCAGATGTTAATACAGAGCTCTTTCCAAATGGGAGGGGCAACAGAAAAAAATTACCATGACATTTGCTTAAAAATAGTCTGCACTACTTCTGTTACTTTGTTTATACCCAACACAATCTTAATCGCCTGCTCTTCCTATAAGCAACTCCATGAAAACAGAAGTTTAGGAATGAAATAGAAAACTGGGAGGTACGTCTAAGAGGGACTAAAACAGTACAGCCCAGATATCAAAGGTTGAGCGGCACAACAAAATGTATGGTTCTTCACACTACTGCCAAATTCTCTCTGCCTCACCACCTTACTATATAAATGGAAAACTTGAAACTCTGAAGAGACAATGCAGATCAGTATAATCGCATTGTACAGCAAACAAGACTGTAACCGATTTCAAAAGTTGAAATGTCAACACTCACAAAGAATTCTTTCCTGCAAAGATTATTCCTCTGTGTGCATGTGTATGTGCATCTGTGTGTACATATGTATTTATACGTTAAGAAGGAGAAAATAGAGTAGAGGGGAACTAAAGAGGGCAAGAGTACAGAGTTTTACAATCCTTTCTGTGCAGTCTTACCTCCATAACTTTGCACAAGGCACTACAAGATTGTAACTTTAATTTCAATTTGTGAATAAGTCTCATATAATCATCTACACAATTTTATCCTGCAAGTCAATTTGCATGGTTCCCAAGGAGATAAGTTTTTTAAAATCTTCTCTGGAATGCACTGATAAAAAAAAAAATGGAGGAAACCAGTATAATAAGATATAATGATGAATTAGTCCCTATAGAAAAGTTATCTTTTACTGAGCCCATCAGGAAAGCCTAGATAATCACTAAACATTTTGTATTTGCTTTTCTTTATTATCTCCAGCTTCATATTTTTACTGTGCCTAGGCAGAGCATTTGCGATTCTCTTTTTTCTTTTACAAAATATCAAACAAGGATAAAGGATTTGGGAACATCAGATTACATGTAAACAAGAGTAATATATGATACATTTTCTATTTATGCAGGCATACTTACTAGGTAAAGCATCCATTTAAATTATTACGCCATATACTTTACAAATTCTACCCACAATCGTAAGTGGTATTTTTACTGCAATTACTATACATGATAAATATCAAATAAGCTTTGAATGGAGAATTGTAACCTTTGTGTGTGAGGCATAGGAGAGAAGGAGGAGGACAAGACAACAACATCTTAAAAAATTAACAAAAAAGGCAAGAAAAGGTGATGGAGCCTTTACTTATCATTCTGCTTGAGTTAACGGGTATTAAAAAAGGTCATAATTAAACTGCAAATAGCCAGTATTTTCACAACACTAACTTTCTGATCTGAGATTTAAACAAGAGAAATAGAACCATTTTCTACCTACAAAATACATTATATGCTAAATATAGTATTGTAAATTACTGCTGATTTTTCAGCTGCATCTCAGATAAGCATCTCTCCGAACTAATACATGACATTTTCCTATTTTCCAACACTGTACTAACCACTAAAAATGCACTGAATAATGTTTGCATGGGCATCTTTCTTTTCCCAAGTGAAGACAATATAAACCATGACAGATGTAGTATTGCATATGGTGACTGTAGAACTACCTTCCATGGAAAGCCATGCAAACCCCTTGGGGTTACAGGAAAGATGCAGAGAGCAGATGAGCAGAAAGTGAACAGTAAGCAAGTAAGATTGGGAAGATCATTTATGCATTATAGATCTTATAGTGATTCTTGTAGGCAGAGTAAGGTTTACCAGGATATTTACAAGGACACTGGAGAAATGTGAGCTTAATGCAGAAGAGGGATGCCTATGTGATGATTTCAGAAGTGGGAAACATTCAAGCTGAGCAGAAAACAAACATCGTTTCCCAAGGGATTCCCCCCCCCGCAAGTAGGCGTTTCAATGAATACTGATGAAGGTCTAAAGAACTAATCTATATCAGCTTTATTGCATGTAAAAACTGTGAATTTGGATTTGCAGGTGCTCCAATTTCTAGAGAAATGTAAAGGAACCTAGTAATATACATACACAAACCAGATTCTGTTCTGCCTTTTTGATACACTGGTTCTGGTGAGAAAAACCTAAATCATAAAAAAGCAAATTTGGTCTCCTAAGTCAATACAATGTTTTCGATCTAGCCTATGAACTACAAGAAACAATTAATTCTCATCTAGTGGATACTGATTTCCACCTTCTGTCTGTAAAATCAAATAGACAATCATAATTACTATAAATACATTTAGTGAAAGTTCAGAATTTCATTAAATGGTCCATTTTTATTTAATTCCCTATACAGAGAATCTAATCTAAGTCATTCTTCTCTGAAAAAAATCTCGATTTATGCATTTAATAACCTCTTGGACTTCCAAGGAAAGCCAGATTCAGGAGTGAATAGCTGCTGTGTGAAACTAAAAATGATAACCCAAGCTCTGTGTGCACTAGCTGTGTGCCTTGAGATTGCATTCTATAGCATCTAATAAGGTATGAGCTCCATTTGAAGCTCTTCCCAAAAAACCAGAGTATTCACAACTTCTCTCCCCTCTTTGAAATCTTAGCCACCGGCAGCCAATAGGGTACTAAAAGTGACCCTTTCTGCAACACAGAGATCTGTTTTCTTGAAACACATGGGAACCTCAGTACTTCTGAGTCTGTTATTCCTCTGTCAAAGTTGTTTGAAATTGAGCAGCTTGTTAAAAAAACCATACTGTAGGACATGCTGTCAAAAAAAAAAAAGCAGCCTACCTTTAGCAAACCAGGCTACAATATAGCCTTTAACATTAACAAGAGAAACAACAGTCAGTCTTTCTTTTCAATCACTTGAAAAGATTAATTTTAAGTAGTGGTATTCAGATAGGAAAACCTCTTTGTTGATTTAAATGACTATAAATTTTAAATGCTTTTTTCAGACACAGTTAAACATGTAGAAACTACGATCCACCATGTACACAAAGAGATTTTTAAGCAAATGAAAAGTTCAATTACATTGTTTACATTTTTCTAGAACACTTTAAAATTCTTTTGTTCTTTGTATGCTTTTATATTTTTACATTTTTTAAATAAGCATTTCAGTTAATTTTAGAGCACTATCCCAGGCTCTCACTTTCTTTAAAGCATTATCTTTACATGGAAGTCAACATCGTATTGCCAGTATATGAAATTAAATACACATCCTCACTGGGTTTTTTTCAGTTTAGTTGCTGTTTCCCCAAGCAAGTTCTAAAGTGTTTCCAAATAAGTTTAAAGACATCCAATTTATTTTTATTCCAGTACATTGCTTTCTCAAGTGGCATTGTATCCTTAAGGTGTGATATCCAGTTATTAACTGTAGAAAATACTTAGAATTCCCCAGCGCATAAGAGTACCTCTTCTAGCAACAACTAGAAGCACTGGATATAAGATATAAAAATATAACTCAAGAGAGATAAGGAAAACAAGGAATAGTCTTACATGAACATGTATGATACTTATCTGTTATAGTTCAACTATAAGATAACAAAAATTTAGGTAGAGATGTCCTTTTTTTGACTAGTCTATGAGCTTTTACTACTTACAATTACATATTATATATTTTAACATTCACAAGTAGCTTGCAACAACATTCAGAAGTAATTTGCAACTCAAACCTGGCTTCCTACTACAGGTAAAGGCAAACTTTTAACAAGGCGAACAGTAACATGAAAATTACTGTAGACTTGCCCCTCTGTAGCCCATCACGCATGTAAATCTTGTGATGATGTAGCCTGTAAAGGTTACATTTTGATCATTATTCCACGTGATTCACTGAAAATCTTGCCAACTGTGGAATTGTCTTCCTCCTCCTCCAGAGTGATTTTTCTTTTCTTTTTTTTTTTTTTTAATTTAAAACCACACACCACTCTTGCATCTAGTGTTCTTCAGGTAAGCCCAATAACCCACCAATGGGTGGATTTACTACAGCCTCCTCAGAGCAGCAGCACAGAGACACCAGTTGCAAGCTTTCTTTCCTGATTGGACCAATATGACTATACAATACAGGAGATAATTATTCAAAATATTACCTTACGAATACAGGCTAGGTATTAGCCAGACAGAAAACCAGAACCGAGCATCTGAGAGACTAAGCAGAAGCCTGCCCAGCTAGGCCAAAACTCAAAGCAGTACGGCGGATATTAATTACAAAATATGAACAGCCACTTGAAGAAAGTATTTGTGACCTTTGCATTGTAATTATTTAATGTGTAAATGTTGTTTCCATTGTCACAGACAAGTTTTACCTTACACCCACATCAGTGTGTTCTAATTTGTGCCACTGCTTTCCTTGGCTCTAACTTTGTGTACTGTTTATACAGTGTACTACTCTATTTCTTCACAACACTGATTTTTTTAACAAGTCAGTCAACTATCAAACTCAATCTGCATGAGAATTGCCCAAGTTTTTTGACTTTTAAAACATAACTACATTGGATTATGTTTCTGGGACGCAACAAGAAATTAAGCTTCTAAAATTAAGTGCAGGAATACAGCCTTTCTTTAGGGATATACCTTCAGAAGTGGTATGCAGTGGTATTACTAGCAGTCAGAGTGCAGTAAGAACAGCATCAAGCTACATAAACTTTATCTGAATGACAGAAGTATTGATTGTTTTTAAAGTTAATTTAAAAACATATTCAAATCTAGACAGTGTATCAGAATTGTCTGAACTTTGCTACTAACTCTAACTTTTTTTTTTTTTAAATATTATGTTTATTCTTCCTCAGCTGCAGCTAGCAAGCCCTGAAACGTCATTGCTTACAGGCTATTTGCACGCTCAAGCTAATCTAAATTTAAACTCTTCTAATTTTTGACCCAAGGGAATAAACTGCAATCAAATACAAACTGCAAAAATATTCAGCATTATAATTCAGTTTCCTGGAACCTGAGTTTATAGTCATCTCTGGTTCCCATTTTTGTATCTACTAACCAAATCCCACCCTTCTTACATAAAAGATGAATCTCATAATCTGTAAACAGTTCTGCCCAGGTGTTTTACTGTATTCACGCTCCCACTAAATGTCATGGACATTTTTTCCACCTTCACATTCTTCAGAAAGAATGTCCCCGACTGCTGCCCATAGTTGTCCAGAAATTTACTTAAACCAAATGCTTCTCAATGACCTGTTCAAAAATAAAACTCAACATGTACATAACAATAAAACTAATGTACTGTTAATAGTTCCTACCAGTTCACTGCTAAGTCATGCACTTTTAAAATGTTCCTCAGTTTACACTGTCCAGTTTTCAGGGGTTGAGTATATTCTTCAGCACACACAAGGTATGGGTTCACTTGCATATCAACAGGGAACTCTGAATCCTGGAGAAAAAATAAAATTATTAATTCTCAGAAATGCTGCATAAGTTCATACAACGTACTACTTATTAGGTTACTATTTTGAAAAGACAATTTTGTCTTATTTTTCTCCTCTGTTCAATTTTCATCATTTTTTTAAATCACTGTTGTCCTGATTTTATTAATTTTGATACATATTGTTAAAGCTGAGTGCAAGCATAACTGGAAGACTGGGTTCTGTAGTGAACAACTGAATACTATAAGAATTATTAGTTTGTTCTTTTAAAATTATATTCCTACAAGGTAACTTCTGGATGGTTATATCAATATAGCATTGCTCTAGAAAGAGATCAACCATCAGTAGTAAGCATTATCTGTAACCAAATATAAATTCACCATTTACATGAGCAAAACCCCTTCTTCCCCTAGAACAGAAAAAAAAAAACCACTTATGTAGTTCAACATAACAGCAATGGGAAAGAAGCAACACTGGATACAGAGAGGTATAGTAAAAAATGGCAAGTAAAATTTTGCTGTCGTTTACACTCGTAACAAAGTTTGTGTAACGATGTGGGTGTAAGTGACAAAAATTTAGCCTGATACTTTTATTGTTAATGTCATTTATGTACCTGCTACTGGAAGAAGACATGATGTTTAAAAAGGAAGGCTGTTAAATTGTTAGTATAAAATCCCCTATATTAAATTCAGGACAGTCTCTGTTTTTAGTAAGTATTTTGTGGAAGACAGTCAAAATTCAGGTAAATGAATTATTTTTCCTTAAACAAAAAAAAGTTTTAAAATTTTTTAACAGTAAGTTTAAAACTACCAATTTAAGATGCAGTGATCTACCCTGCACTGGACCATCTCACAATTAAAAGAAGTTAACTTCTAGAAACCTTTCAATTTCATCAACTGGCAGCCAGAAAGCTCCTCAATTTGGAATGGAAGAACTACTCTAGTTGTCCAAATCAATCCATTGAGATTTTATTTCCTTCTCTTTTTCTTATGCATACCTCCCACACCGGACATGAAAAGAATAAAGTTCAGTTCTACTGTCAAGCTCAGCACAGCATGGTCTGTGGTGTAATCACTGATTTATCAGCTAAATGAAACAGTTTCCACTATGATTATCAATGGAAAAATCATACAAAGAGAGGGCTGCGTATGCATATATAAACAATACAATGCAAAGGAGAGCAGCTACAGGTAAATAACCTTTTCTCTCCTTTTACTTCATGTATATATGTAGATCTAGACTGTGAGTAACTCCAGGTAGTATTTCCCAAAGATCACCATTACTTGGATAAGAAGATCCTTTTCTCTACTTGAATACAGACTGAAGGACCAGTTTCACACATGCCACATAATCCCCAATAAAATTCACCAACACACAAACACTTGTTGAAGAGGCAACTGGAACTCCAGGCTGCAGTTCAGAGGAGACATTTTCCAAGTCAGCTGCTGATGCTGTTCAACAGCATTGACTACATCAGCGGGCAGTTCCAGATTTGCAGCTTTTTAACAGCCTCTCCAAAGCAGCAACCCAGGGAGACGGCATCTGCCTTGAATCTGCGCCTCTGTAAAATTCAGTTACAGACCTGAAGCGAAGTCCTTTCTTCAAGGTTCTTGTTCGCTCATCATAAAAGGACAAAGACAGACCTGCCATTCAGGAGGTCTCAGTCCTGGAAGTCTGTGGCTTCAAGAACAAACAGGAAAGCTAATTTTCTAATTCAGACGAAACTAATTATACATTACACATGAATTTAGAATGAACTCTGAAGATAACTCTGTCTACATGGAATAGGACATCTTAAGAGTATGCTGTACAGACTTCTCTCGTTTGGTAGAAGTGGCAATCATCAAGAAAAACATTCTCATCACCAGATAACGGAAGGCAAAATCACATGTTGATTGAAGTGGATTGCTCAAAGATTCATGGATCACATGCTTGAGATCCACTGCAGGACTGGATTCCCAAAAAGGTCCAAATCCTTCAGATACATATACAGAGCAGACAGGAGAATACAGAAGCACTGAACACCAACAGAATACTAAGGTACCCTGAGCTGTTAGCCCAGTTTTCTTCAGCTCTAGCAGGTAACCTAGAGGGATAAGAACCACGGAATTATTCCTGGACTGTACCAGCTTAGGAGCAGAAAATCTGGTCCCCTGGACACAGCAGAGACATTCTTGCTATTAATCAAGAACCTTTCTGTAGACTTGATATTCAGCATGCATGCTATCAGATAGAGGGGGCTGAGGTTTCCACAATTAAACCTTCTCAAGATGACCTCAAGTCAGACATGAGCAGACTTGAGTTTTCAGGCTCTTCACCAAAAAGAATACAGATTTCCTAGAGCCAGTACTGGCTTTGCCAGGTAAGGGGCAGAAGGGATTGCAGCATGAGAAGGATTCTGGATAGAAGGAAACAAAACACATCAGCTTTCCCAAACAGGGAACTAGGACATTATTCAGCATAGAATAAAGAAACTGGCCCTGAATGAGAGAGAACAGCCCTTCATACTGACATTCAAGTCAAAGAAAAAGACTTCAGAGTACTTTCAGATAGCTATTTGGACATCATCATCTGCACTTATTTACAATCAGCTCAAAGTAACTGTCCAGGTTTTTAGGCAGGTAAACAGCATACAATGGTATTCAAAACTCATAACATGACTTCAAAAAGATCAGCTCTGCTGAAGAGAGTTGATATTACTTCTTGACATAGAATATAGTTAGAGTATTTTTTTTGTCAGTATCTGCATGTGAGGGTATTAACTGCATTTGAGCATCAAGTTATTATTAATGGTTAACCACATGTTTTAAAATAACAAATGAATTCTCCAGACCAAAATAAAATGCTGTTACTATGGAACTGGGTGAGAGCGCTAAACTGACAGAATTAAATGCATGTATTTTTAGTATTGGACACAGAGTAAGTCTCTGACCTATTGCAGGTCACTATACAGTCCAATCAGAAGCAGATCGTAGTCTGATGTCATGACTATACAGTCCACTTGGTCTCACCTATGCACCTATGACCTGTCCCAAAAAGGGGATTATACAAGTATGATCAAGTAGTACTAAGCTGAGAATATCTGTGAGTCTGTGCTGGCTTTACAGTCTGCTCCAGTGATATTCTTAGAAAAGCTGAAAAAACTCTCTTGTAAGTTCCAAGAGTAAATTACATTTGCTTAGTACAATGTGGTAGAAGGTACCAGTTTAGGTGGTATTAACAATGATCTACTTTCACCTGAGACTTCAGAAGCTGAGGACAAGGACGAGAAAGCTTCCAGGTACACCAGGCAGTGAAGAGAAGCTGTATCACAACATGGGGCTGAATTGCAGAGAAAGAAGCTTCAATGGTTGCAAGAAGCCTCAAGGAAAAAACTGGTTAAGATAAATGGCATACTACTGCCATAAAACACTGGACTAGAACTGGGAATGAAGGTTTCTATCAGCCTCCCTCTGTGAGATTACTGGCATGGGCTATTTTCCATTTTTCCATGGTCTATTTTTTTTCTGCCACTATTTTCCATGAAAGTGAGTTCTATGACTTGCATCGAGAGGCAGATCTGTATTCTTCAGAAGACTTTTCTTGCAAGTATAATGTGGATAAGCCCAAATACATACACATATAGTTAATCTTGCAGCCTCATTTTCAATCAGTGTGGTCTAAGATATTTTCTAAGATTAGTCAGCAGACTAGGAGATTTATTACTAACTCTAATTAACCAAGCTAAATGGCTTTATTAAAAATAGATCGTCATTAAAGAATGTAAGAAGGGTAACTGTGCACAATATATTTTAAGGACTACACTAGTCATTACAAAACCACTTACAAAGACAATATAGTTTTCTGAAGACTTAGCTCATCATTTGTGTTTGCAACATTTTCAGGACGTCCTGCTGTGAGAAGCTTTAAAGTAAAGACTGAAATTACCGTACTCTTTAAAATGCCCATCAACCACTAAGATTAAGAATGGAATAAAATCAATGTATTTTAATCTGAAAATGTACACACACAGCAGGGATAACCACTAACTTTTTTTAGAATTTGCTTGCACTTAACTTGATGGTAGCCATCCTGTTAATTTGTAGGAATGAGCGTACAGCAAATTTCAGAACTACAGACTATCAAAAGAATAGCATTTTGTCTCCCAGTTCAGAAGCTCTCTACACTGCATGTTCTATAAGGATGCTATTAACCTGAGTCAAACTTTTTAAACGATTATGAAAATAATTAAGCTAATGACTTAATGATCAGTGCAAGCGCATTTATTACAGACCCAAGACTTGGAAGATATTTTTCAGTGGACTGTGGCTTCAATCACGTACATAGCCTAACAAAACCACTCCAAGAAATCTAGTTTTTCACTTATTTTTTTGTACTTGATTATAAAAAAAAGACTGGGTCTGACGGAAGCTGTAGATGTTCACTGCTAAGTTTTGTTCCATCTAAACCGTACTTACATTTCCTCTTCGAAGCTAAGAAGCTACAGAGTTGTTTGCAGAAAAACTTCTCAATATTATTATGCTATGCAATTATTTTGTAAGCTTTTATAGATATGCAAAACTTTAGCTTCAAACTGCCTTAATGATGCTCAGAAATCACATTCCAGAACACTGGACTCAATTTCCATGGAATGGTAGGGACTTAGAATAGTGACTGACATAGGACATTGGTCTTATCTTTCTTCTCTGACCGGAGAGGAAGACAGAATCTGGAGAGCAGATGATCAAAATCATCCTTTGTTGTCTTAACTCAGGTATTAGCAAGACACCTATATCTTGTACTAAGGTGCTAACTAAACATCTATGTCTTGAACTAGCTGTGAACATTTCACATAGATTAGCCATCTGTCTAAATACAGTTTTCTGTATTTCCACTTCCTTATGTGTACTTAGGGGTGTACTAAGAAGCCAAGAGGAGCCTAGAAAGAAAATCAACCTCAAACGAACACCTAAATTCTTAAAGTTCTATTTGAAACTTGTGGAAGATAATTGTTAACAGAATTAAAAATTCTTATCTCACACATAAGAACAGTTTTGGAGAGAAAGGTTAACTATGTGGGGAAAAAAACCTAAACAAAATCAGAAACATTCAGAATTAGGAAATAAATATGTAAAGGACAAATAAGATTAAAGATTACTTTAATTTTGCATTGTTATTCCAGGAAGGAATCATAAGAGATTTGTGGCTAAAGTTACACATTTTTTTAGAAATACATGTTTCAGCCATAATATTCCTGTAGATCTCTGAAGCCAGTTTCAAGAAAAATCCATACATTTTCCAAATTTAGGAGTGATTAAAATGAGTCTGCAGTATTTATTATACACAGACTAAAGAGCAAAGAGGTTAACTAAAAGCGAGTATAGTCCCAATATGTGCCACTGCCTTCATGCAAATCTTAGAAGCTTGATGTGTCCTTGTCTTACAAAGTTTTACCTTTCAAGAATTACAAATTTGAAAAACTAGAATTATAACATTAAGAAAGCATGCAATCAACATGCTTTTTGTAAACTGTGTCTCATTCACTTTCTGGAACAAAAACAATTACTAAATGTAACTAAACTTACTCATTTCACAGTGAAACAATTCTAGGAAAACCTAAGCACTCTGAATAGAAGTGACTGAAAGTCTTGCATATTTCAGTAGAAAAAACCCCAGATACTACTTTAGAAGTTACTGCTGTAAATTGTTGCTGTAAAATTCACAAATATAGTAAAAAGAAGAGGATAATATAAAAATATTAGTATTTCTATCATTCCTTACCAAATATCTGAAGTATTTCTGAAATTGTAGTTTTTACCTCCTTTGCTGTGATAATCCTTTATTTTACTAGAACATGAGATTCAGCCTCAGTTGTTGAAATAATTCATACCTATGGTTCATACTTCAGGGTCTGAGTGGCATGAACACTGGTATCACTTGTCATAGCCAGGTGAGATGTTGATTTCAGTAGCTCCCCAGTACACACCAGGTGGAAGCCACAGTTTAAACATATCAAGTCTGTTGCTGAGTTGATTTCCTGCCTGAAAAAGCTACCAAGGAGTCTAGAAGCAATACCAGCTTAAGGTGTTCTCTCACAGTATTTCCAAAATATATTATTACTGTATTGATTTATCAAAGCTTCATCAGAACTTCAATTTATGTGAGGCATAGCTCAGTATGTAGGTTCTGAGCTCCTCAAAAGGAACACAAACAAGCTACCTATGAAATTACAAAGGTCAATATAGATTATTTTTTCCCAGATACAAATATTTATCACTGTGAAATAAATGTGCTATATTTATCCTAAAAACTTCCTACAATAAGAAAGCTCAAGAATGCTAATATGAAGACAGCTCCCCTCCCGCAACAAATTTTAGCAATGCAGTATCATTATTTAATCCTTATTCTATTATTTTCAATTACTAAATCCTAAGGGTAACAGGGAATCCATTACACAAGTTGAGATCTTACATAACAAGGCTTTGTGAAACATATTTATTACAAACATTGATTGCAAAGCCTGATGCTACTTCAGCATTGGCAACGGTAATGTGCATGCCAGAATTCAAGAAACACATACACTGAGTGCTAAGGAGCCAAAGCAATACATTATGGTTTTGTTCACTCTTGTATCTGCAATGTACTAGACATTTGTACTATGACGAACGTGAAAAGCTATTAAGCTTTTCTCTTACATCAGTGTAAAAGAGAAAGTAATGCATTTCCTGCCTGTGAAATTAAACATCCTATTACTTTATCATCAAAGGCAAGGAACTTTATATTCAAAACAGTGTCCTAGAAAGAATCTCTGTGAACCATAACCATTCTGAATGCATGCCCTCAGTCACTGACAACGGTAAAAGCAAATGGTGCATTGTATCTGCCCAAACTGTCATATAGAAACTACACTATCATTGTTATCTAAAGTTACAGGTGTAACAGACTGTCAGCCACTCAAAAAGTTAGCCATGATCCTTAGTCCATTTACACGTAGCATTTCCATAGCTCTCAAAAATATTAGCAGAAGGGAGTAAGCATCATTATCTCCATTTATTCTACAGGCACAGGGAAGACATCCATATGTTAGTTCCTTGGCAAAGGTAATAATGCAAACCCATCTACACCCCCAAGTAATAAAAGGATCTATTACTGATTCTTGTGATTTACCTAGAGCACCCTATAGAAATCAGGATTGCATGAACTCATAAAAGCATTCCCTGCCCTAAGACCTCACAGCTTCATATACAAAAACAAACAAGAGAAGAGGAATTGCCTTTTTTTTTTTTTTTTTTTAAGAACCTGAACCATATGAGGATTTAGTGATTTACCCCAGATCAAGCTGAAATTCTCTAGGAGAGCTTGTAAACCAAACTCCTATCTTCAGAGTCTCAAACCGTTACTTAATTCTCCCTAGTAAGATACAAATCTTGTCTTGATGGAAATCGTTACGCAATCAAGACCATTTACCCTTAAAAGCTCTTAGAAATCTTTTTCTTTCCTGTCCTGAATTTTTACAGTAGACTGCCTTTTTGCTTCTGATAGCGGGGCTCTTCAGAGCAAGTCTACAGCTTTTGTTTTCCTTGAGAAAGACGCAAGAGACTCATTTGTCAAAACATAGAGAAGGCAATGAATAGATAAGTGGAACTGGTCTAAATCATCTTACAGCTGAGAAAGATGTAATACAGTCCAATACAAAACAGAAAACATCCAAATCAGTTTATCTAAATCACAGCTCAGCCTATGTCTATTAGAACTATTACGCATAGTTCTAATTTCTCCTTACTCAGATATTAAAAATTGAAGTCAAAAAGAAGGAGCTTCACTATGCAATTGCAAGCAAGATCAAGCCTTATTATTTTATTTCTAAAAAAAATGCAAGCTTAACTGCGGCAAAGATCGTCGGACAGCAATTTGGTGATTCAAAGTCCTTCAGTGAGGGAAGAGGAGGAGCAATTTTTTTTTTTTTTTTGCAAAAATTGACAACTATCATCATCAGTAGTTCCAATCTGAAAACTATCAAGGTCATTCTAAGACTGCAGTCAAGACATGCACAAGGGGCACAATCATAGTCACATGTCCTGGTGTATACATACATTCAATTTAAAAAGCAAATACTAGACATTTTGTTCGGAAATGAGAACAAAGTCATGAAAATGAAATTCTTCCTAGGGCATAGCTACTGTCTATGTCCAAGATTCAGCAAGATACTCTAACTTGTATCACTAAATATTTTTAAGGAAATAGTCTATTCTCGATTCTCACCCAAAAAAATCAGGATTATCTCTGCTTTTCTGTACTTTGAAAAGTACTGCACTAATCACTGATAGCTACACTTATACACCATTGAAATTATCTTTTTACTCAAAGTTAAAGAGATAGGAAAAAATGATTTTTAATAATTGTTTGCTTAATTTTCCTGAAAAATATGATATATTACAGAGGATATATTTTCTATTTTTTTCTTTTAAACAAATTTCAATAGATAGAAATTTCCATATTTTAGTTCTTAAATGTCAAAGCAGATCCATGGAAATCAGTAGTCCTACTCAGAAACTCCTTATTAAATATATAGTTTTCACAATAGGACTTTAGTTTTACACTGTATCTCAGTTTTTGTCCAAACTATCACAGCTTTCAAAACAACCTAAGGATTACTAAGAACCCATACATTCAAATAGCGGAAATAAACAAGAGACATTTTAAAAATACAAATATATAAATAAGAATGTGTCATGGTTTAACCCCAGCCGGCAGCTAAGCACCACACAGCCACTCGCTCACTGCCCCCCACCCCTGGGATGGGGCAGAGAATCAGGAAAAAAACCTCTTGGGTTGAGATAAAGACAGTTTAATAGGACAGAAAGGAATGAAAAACAATGATAATGATAATAATAATATGACAACAGTAATACTAAAAGAATTAGACTATACAAAGCAAATGATGCACAATGCAATTGTTCACCTCTCGTTGACCGATGCCCAGTTAGTTCCCGAGCCGCGATCCGCCCCTCCCAGCCAGCTCCCCCAGTTTATATACTGGGCATGATGTCATATGGTAGGGAATAGCTCTTTGGCCAGTTTGGGTCAGCTGTCCTGGCTGTGTCCCCTCCCAGCTTCTTGTGCCCCTCCAGCCTTCTTGCTGGCTGGGCATGAGAAGCTGAAAAATCCTTGACTTAGTATCAACACTACTTAGCTACAACTAAAAACATCAGTGTGTTATCAACATTCTTTTCCTACTAAATCCAAAACACAGCACTATACCAGCTCCTAGGAAGAAAATTAACTCTGTCCTAGCCAAAACCAGGACAGAATGAAAATAGTCTTGGCTGTAATTGCTCACAACGAATCTTAGTCATCAGACTATCAAAAATAAACTATGTCGAATAAGCCAAAACATTTAAAAAAACAAACTATAGTATGAGATTTTCAAACCCCATTTTCCTTTTCCTCAACTTTTCATTTTTACAAGAATCAGACAATTCCTGAGGAAAGATGTGCATGAAGATCATTATTAAGATGACATCAGACACTACTTAAAATTATTTTAAGGTTCAAAGTAAGTTAAGAGATTCAAATCTGTTCCATTTCCCTCTTTCCCATGATGAAAATCCTGATACTCTTACTCTGTTCTTCAAGTAGCTTAGTTTTGGTGCAATGGAGATGGGTGGCTTCAAAAGGAACCAAATACTAAGCAGGAAACTATTAAATTAGTATTAAGTGCTTTGCTGCAAGAGTGACAGAAAATTAATATAAAATATAGTAGGTGAGCATTATTTTATCTTCTTTTTCATGTTTTCTGTAATTGAAGGAACAAGGTATCTTTTTCTAGCAAAGTATGAAAGAAATGAAGATATTTAGTGCACCCACTGAACATAATGCCATCAGCAAAATATTCAGTAGCCAATGTTGTACGATTCTTAATACTGAAAACAACTCAATTTCAAAATGGTCCAGTGTCTATAGTAACTGTACTACAACACATTTGCACTTTATTTTACTATTTTAATCATGACCGCAATTATTGTATAAATATCTGAAATGTAAAGAAAGGAAGTTGAAAGCAATAGCAAGAGAGCATAGTAAAACTTTTATTGCATACTACATCTTGCTTGGCTTGCTAATAAAACACATAAAAATCACCTACAAAGGTTGTAGCCACATAAATCCTCCTTATTCCGTTTATAACCCTGACAATTTCCTTTTAATAAAATAAACATGAAGATAATATGTAATAGGTAGTAAAAGTCACCTTAATTAAAAAAGCAATGGTAAACCAGTTCTGTCTTCATGTTCAGGGCTAGTGTATTCATGCAGCTCTTCAGACAGTTTGTGAACCGGTGCTAAGAGTAAATTTAAACTTGAAACTGCTCCTTGACAGTGTTAGTTTTAAGGATCTGCCAAATCAAGTCTTCCTACAGCCGTTGCCTATGCAATAAAGAAACTAGAAAGCACTACTACTATAAATGTGTAAGTATACCACAGACAACTGATACCTTTTTGACTAGAGCTCTTATTAGCACTCATTGATAAGTTTACAGAAATTATTTTCTACTATAAAAAGGATAAACTTGAAGATCGAAAGCTGCTGCACTTCACTAGTGTTTTGTTTCTTTTATTGTAGCTATTAAAACCATATTTTTCAATGATTAATAATCTGAGAGATTTGAAGAATAAGGAAGCTAACAATTATAAAAAGATCCATCACTGAAATGCAATAACTTTCTTCCAATTTTTAGCACTACAGCTTGTTTAACTTTTATTGCCACTATTTCAGAAAGTAACAGTATAAAAGGAAAAAAAAAAACTTACTCTAAGCAAAACATATTGCCCACCCCTACAGAAATAAAACAACAGTTTAGCTTCTGCTAAAGCTTTAAAACTTCTTAGCAAATACCCAAGTAAATCACATTTCTCAGTTTAAAGCAACATGATTGTGGGTGATGCTGTTAAGGATAAACATGCCACTCAAATGTGGAGACTGTAACATAATTTGTACACTAGAGGCAAATGCCCAATGAGTTGCACAGTTGCTTAGAGGACTGACAGCTTGGAGTCTCAGGACCAAGAGCCGAGAATCACCGAATGGCTCCTTGAGCTTGCTCAAGATTGACCGTAGAACAATCAGTAGATTTAAGATGCTCTGCGCTCACACTGAATGGAAAACAAATGCTTAAGCTTTATAGAGATGAACAGATTTCCGCCCCCCCCCCCCCCCCCCCCCCCCCCCCCCCCCCGAGAAGGAACAGTCCTCAAAATAAACTATTCTTTGAAGACCTGTTCTGTCTTAGAAAGGATATCTATGCTGTGCAGAAATACTACATGCAGCTTCTTCCATCACTTCTACCACCCCAGCTACCTCATCAAATGTATTTTAACCCCTTCTTTTGATTAATCCAGTCTCTTACAGGATATAGCATGACCAACAATCTCTGTTGAGTCAATAAGATGAGTGAGGAGTCACAGTGAAATTATTCTAGTACATGAATGTACTAAGAATTATGAGTGCTACGTTCAGTTACAGTCTCAATAAAGTGATATAATGATCATCCAACTTTTAATTTACTGCTCCTTGATGGTGGGAATTTAATTTAATACGTGTAATTAAAATTAATTTCTTAATTTAAAATTATGCAATTCAATATTACAGCTCTAGGATACAAAGTCTATACTGGTACTGATATGCCTGGATTTTAAATATCTACTTGTGATTACCATTAACAGGAATTATGAGTGTAAAGTCATCACATGTGAAAGAATAAATTCAGTACTATTTTACTGGTAGCAATTCTGAATGTGTTGACCTGATTCTTGTCATCATAGCATCACCACATCATAACAGTAGAACATGTTCCCGTTTGTTTTTCAAAATAGTATTGTATGTCATACAGATAATCAACCTGTTGCAAGGCACAAAACAGTATCTATGTTCATACAATATAGATGTACAGCACAACTACATATATAAGTTACCTTGCATAAACAAGTGAAAACACTGTTACAAAACTCAGCTTGATCATTTGCCAAGGAGAAGTAAAATAACATTAATGAAAATGCTGCAATAAATTATGATGATACAAGGCATGCATTTGGTTGCCTGGATTTTCAGAGCAGTTTTGTAAGTCACAAATAACCATGTGCTATTCCCAAAGATGCTGCCTATCCCTTTCTTTAAAAGGCCTATGCTTGAAAAAGCTACTATATTTATGATCAATGTTAAAATAAACAATGGTGCAATAAAATACACAAACTTCTTCCAATAATAATTTTATTTTGTAGAGTTAAATTTTGATTATGGTGCAATTAAACTTCAGCAATATTTTAAGTTACAGCAGCACATGCTGCATATGCCATACAATTCAATTAGGCATGTTAAAGAGGTAATGCTGATTATATGATAGACATCAAGTTACTTCAGTTTTCTGACCTACTCCAAAATATGTTGCAGTATTGTCTTTTTTATATATTTAACAAATTGTTCATAGTGATTAATATGAATTTTTTCTACTACAGAAGTATTCTATAGTAAAGTCAATTAACAAATTTAGATGCTTTCTTCAAATAAGTTGTCTAATTTCTGTTTGCTTCCTTGGAACAGCCATATGAATCAAGAAATTAGTTATTAAACATCACATGTTCAGATCTAAATGTACAAAAAGTCCCCTAGATCATACATATTGATATATGGTACAGTATCATAGATACCATGGTATCATTTTTATTAAATCACAACCTATATCAAATCCATGCTTCATGTATGATTCTTTCCATTGCAGTAATCAAACTGATTTAAAGACCCTAGGGTTAGAGCTAGTAACAGCTAGCTTGCTGTCCACTGTTTGGGAACCTAGCGTTAAAAGAACAAATATATTTAACAAGTGTGAATAAAGACACTCTTAAATTCAGTACTCATTATGCAATAAGTAACCATGAAATATTTGTATTGATAACCTGAGGTCAAAGTGAAAAAGAAAACATACCTAACAAAACCAACTTTCTGACGTGCTTAAAAAAATTGTAGTTCATCCAAGCTCTGTATTTGAAAAAACACTTTTTTGCATGCCATTCTAGCATAGTGGAGTTTTGCTGTGAAAACAAAATGTATTCACGTCATCACCAAGACAAAGCACACTTTACCTTCCCTGGGAACGGGTCAAGTTAAGCTATACAGGCTGCTTTGTCCCCGATTATACAGTCCTGGTGTCAGGACCAGGCCACGTGGGAAGCTGTGGTCAACTCAGCAACATGAGGAGCTCAGAGCCTCTCCTAGCATGCAGTGCCTACTTCCTAGCCTGCAGCCTTGGCACACACTTTATACAGCACAACCTTACCCTACACATCTTTGTTCCTGCCCTGCAGGCAGGATCATCATTGCATACCTGCCTCCTCGCTGACACTGTTTAAGAGACTCCGTTGCCTCCAGTGGGAAGGTAAGGAAGCTTGCCATAGTGATGGTGCCAAAATGCACTACTGCAGTTTCATAGCCATGGAGTAGAGCATGTAAAGGTAATCCAACACAGATGAGGACTTGACCCTGCCTTGTACTCCTATCTCCACAGAAACACCTTTCCTTTCTTCCCAGAGCCACTTGTATATTTGTCAAATAAATAGGGTTTTTTGATAGTTCATTGCATTATGTGAACTCAGTTTAAGAGTGATCTTATTCACACGTGTAAACTACTCCCTCATGCATCTCTGTCACCAGTCAGCATAAGACGCCAGGCTGCTGCTGGTGCTACCTTGGAGCCTGGGGGACACAATGTTGCTGCCCAACCCTGAATGCCAGTGCTATCATCCCTGGCCCATCTCTCTGCAGCTGACAGCGTTCCTTTCCCTTTTACATCACAAGAAACTTGGGCTATGCCTTGGGCTGAAGGAAGTGCTAAGGAAGATGATGGCTATGTCAGTGCAGTGTAAAAGGTGCAAGCTCCCTGTGGCCTGAATCGTGGCTATGGACTGCGACTGCAAATGGACCAGCCTGCATAAGTGAACAATGCAAGCTGTTTTCTTCTTAAGGTATAGCATTAACAAGTAGCTATCACATCCATAAACTATCTTCAGGAGAGAAGCTTTTGGCCTAAATTTTGCCTTAATAATTTTTAATTAAACTAGGTGCTTTTAAACAGTTTCAGGAGTTTAGCTTGCATCTACGTCTATCAGAAGTACTAAGCAACAAAGTAATTTTAAACTTTTAACAGAGTTTAAAGACATAAAATTAATTTTTTTTTAACACAGTGTAATATAAATGTCAGTATTACATTTCTGTGGAATTACCAGGTTATTTCTTCCATATTGTCTTTCCACTCAAATATTTCATTTTGAAGAGTTCATCCCAAGAGTTACCAGTTCTGGTTTTTTGTTGGTTTTGTTTTTTGTTTTGAGTTTTTTAGGGTTTTTTTGGTGTGGGTTTTTTTTTGGGGGGGTGAAGGGCTGTAGGAGTTTTTTTGTTTGCTTTCGGTTGGCTTGGGTTTTTTTTGTTTGGGTCTTTTTTCCCCTTTTTCTCCATTGAGAAATATACAGGACCTCTGAATATCTGATAATATAGAAATTTACCTCCATGTCTACAGAATCCCAATGCACATTAGAAAAATAATACTGTAAATGCACAGTAGGCTAGGAAGATGAGAGATTTACACAGACAAACATTGGTCCTTTAAATAGAGCAAGACCATACTAAAACATCTTCGAATGCTGTTTATAGAAATAGGCTTATTTGCTGTAGCAGTAAGACTAATGCATTGCTCTATAGTAAATATAAAATGTTTTAATTATATAATAGCTATTATATATAAAGACTATATGTATTGCATATGTACAGAATATATATACATTTTATACACACATGTACCTATATGCCCATATATAAAACCAGTGTGCAAGACCTGAAGCAAGAGGAAGAATCTGAATTTACAAGTTTTAAGTATTACTGCATGTAGTGGATGTTGTTTTTCTTCAAACTAGAAAAACAAAAATAATTATTCTTTGAAAAAAAAGTGTTGCTACTTGACATAAGCACTGATTAAAAGAAATAGAAAAGACTCCTACCCATACAGGCCCTGTCATGCTTAAGGCTGGTATGTCAAATACTGATTCGTAATTATTAAATTTAATTTATAATTGTTTCCCAACACAGGCTTGTTAACTCATTATGAAGTTTGGTCCAAAAGTTCATAATTAAAATGAACATCAGTTTTATCAGCTATCAAAGTGTTTTGATGCTACAAAATACTGCCAAATGTTTCTTCACTAATTCCTTCCTCCAGCACATGTGGTATGTCTTTTCTAAGTAGTATCTTCCCATTGATCTAGACAGCAAAATCACAAGCCTGAGAGTTCTGAAATAACAGTAAGATCTTCATCAGAACAATTTTCTTAGCACAGAAACTATTGGACAGATTTGCCATGAAAGTCAAACCTCCTCCAAACAAAAATTGCTACATTAAAAATTGCTACATTCTTCTACTTTACATGTAGTTTTCCCAGGGTTACCAGCAATTTTAGAAAGACTTTTTACATAAATTGCCTATTTAAGCTAAGCAGCAGCAATTACACATTGTTAGAGTCGCAGAACTGTAAGCACTGTCCCTACAAATTCTGTGCAAAATAAGAGAAGATGAAAAAGTGCCAGCAAAACACCTCCAAAACATCATGTGAGCGCAAGTGGAAAACTTTACAGAAACAGCAGTGCCAAAACAGAGGGCAAAATTCCTTAGAAGATAATACAAGATCATACATTCATTTACGGATGTTCCAAAAGTACAGTTCATCTGAATTAATTTTGATTTTATTTCTAACACATGCACTGTAAAAAAAACTGTGGAAAAACTATTATTTTTCAGATTTAGTATGACATGATCCTATCTTGCACTTCTAGTAAGAGAAAAATATATCTTCTCCTAAAGATTCTCCTACCACTAGTAATGTCCAAATATTGATGCTAGAGGTTCAAATAAATTTTAAATTTTGCCATTCTTTTATTAACTTTCCAAATATTAACAAATAAGTTGCTCTTTTCCTCAAATTAACACTCCACTTCCAAGGCATTGTCAGGAACCTCAAAATTGCATCTATATTCTCAGTATCTAGCACACACTAATTTTTTACATGACTAAAGTACATATTGTAATAATCTCAGTAACTGTTATAAGGCACACAAGGTTTACAAAGGTCCATATATCTCTACAATGAACTAGTAAACACATTCAGGGACCATTAGTTATTGATTTATTTGCAATTATCCTTTACAGATGCTGTCCGTATTACTCCCCTTTGCGTTTAATCATACTGATTCAGTTTCAGGACAGGTAGTAACCATTATTTCAAGCTCCACATAATGATAAAGAATGAAAACAAAGCTGTAAGAGTACTTTGACATGCAGGTACAAAGCACTCAACTTACCAATACTGGAGAGTAATGGATTCTTTATAATAAAAAGCTAATTAATTGATTACTATAGTTGTTAGCAGTAAGTACTATATCAAATAGTGATAATGCTGATTATCTATCACTGTAACTCAGCATAAATATTTTCAGCACCAGAGGAAGTGGATACTACAGAATATGTAAGCAAGGTACTGCCAGACTGAATTCACAAACATGCCAGCAGTGAAACTGAAACTGCTAAAAACTGCCTTAAGGTGCAAGGAAGTCAGTCTGTTCTAAATTCATCAAGACATAGATTATAAAGCCAGACCAGACAACATCTGTAATTGATTTTGGACCACATAAAACCCAGGCCATTGCCCTTTCTTGAATTAATTTCTACTTGAGCTAGACATAGCTTAAAAAAAGCCATTATTTAGAAATTGTCAGTTTTTTCAAGACTGAAGAATTTACTGTAACTGCCAGTACATTTGTGAAATGCCTATGTTCTCTGTTAAAAAGCAACACTATTTCTAATCCAGAATGCCCTTAGATTCAATTTTCATCTACTAAATCCTATTCTACTTTTGTCTGCTAAGTAAACAGTTCTATTAAGAATATATTTTGTTCCCTTTCTCAGAGTTAATGATGAAGAACTCCTTAATTAAACCTGATCTAGTTGAAGATGTCCCTGCTCATTGCAGGGGGGGGTTGGACTAGATGACCTTTAGAGGTCCCTTCCAATGCAAACCATTCTATGACTCTACGAACTTTAAGAGACACTGTAGTAAAAAAGTAGGGTTTTATTTCTATTTAGTTTACCAAGTGATCCAGACTTCCCCTCCTCATTTACCTGGTATCTTCATGAAATAAGACCTCTCCAGTGTGTCGTTAGCCTTATCAGTAGTTCTGAATCAAATCCTAATCAGATTTTTGAGATTCTTTTTTTCCAAGTCACATATAAAAATGCTAAATAGCTTATGAGAAAAAAAAATCTCTGAAAACATTTGATGATTCTCCATTTAAGGCTTCATGTCAGACTTTACCATATTAGTAATATTATTTACGTTGATTTTGTACAATTGCTTAATGTGGATAAATCTTCTACAATCACAGGATAATTTGTATTAATACTAGTACTAATCATATACACGTTTTAGTTCTCTGTATTATTCTAGTTCTCCATTTCATGAGTCACTTTTTACATCTTAAAGATAGTTTGGAAGCATCCACAGATGGCTGGCACAATCTCACTGAGACAATCTCTTAGTACAGAAGGAGATAAAAGAATGAAATTAGTTTATTACCACCTGACTCCTAAGTTACAAAATTGAAAGACTGAGCTTTCACGTGGGTATCAAGAACTGCAAGATTTTATTCACTTCTTGAAACCTAGTCCATCTACTCTCAATAGAAAGGTAATTCGTTTATGTGGGTTAGGGCAGATGGCATGGGGACCTAAAATGAGTTTTACTCTGAAAAACAGCAATGGTTTACCCAATATATCTTTTCTTTTTTTGTATTCAAAATCATATATCCTTAGTAAGAATGCAAGTAACAGTTTGTATTGCTTTTTATTACCATTAGCCCCTTAAAACCAACTCAATTTTGAAACAGAACTAGATTCTATTTGTCTTTTCTGGTCTTCCTCTTCAAAGTGTAGCATACTTTTTCATACACAGCAGCTTTCTGTTCCATCCACTCTGAAAGTCAGAGGGAATATCTGAAACCAATTCTCCACAACTGCTCATCCACAGACAGAACCAAGACAACTTGCAATTTCATTCTAATCTAGGCACTTGGGCACTGCTGTAACAGTTTCAAAGCTTTTACTGGAGATGTTAAATTTCATTCATCAGTAGCTACAGCACAGGATGAGTATGAAGAATGTGGGCATTAGCTTTATTAATTTTTTAAGAATGCTATATATCAATATACCTCTGTGGGCTCAGAGAGTAGTGGGACGGCCAGTTATGAGTACAAGTGGGTAAAATACCACAGATTCACTGACCACAGTTTTGAGCCTAATGCTTAAAGAGACAATACCAGAAATCTACAACGGAGAGAGAGATAAAACCCAACACTACCCCGAAAAATTAAAAATTTATCTGATCACGGGTTGTACCAGCCTGATCTAATTCACAGGACATTTATAGAGATAAACTCTGGATAAAAAAAAGTTTTTCTAAAACTAAAAAGACAGTCTGGATGTAAGGGGAGTGAGACACTAGTGGGAAAAAACAGGCTGAGAAGTGGACACTCCAAAGAATTCTGCCATAGAGCATACAGAACCTAGCAGCATACAAAATCAGTTTAGAGAAAAATAAAATAAGTTGTGCAAACAGGGCACATAGCCCAGCTTTTTAGCAAAGTATCTTCTCAAGTTATTTTGACTGTCCTTGTATCTTAAATTATTGCCTTTGCTTCCTCCATCTACTCCTCTAGCAAAGGCTTTTTTTTTTAATTTTCCCAATTCTTGAGAATCTACAGAGGTTCAAGCTCTCCCTTGGGCCCTGATTCACTAGTCATAAAGTTATGTCTAACTGCCCTTTGAATATGCCTGTGCAGGTATGAACCCCTTAGCCACAGTAATAACAGATACAAAAATGTAGTTAATCAATTCTAAATCTGAATTTCGCTCCTACTTGTATTATGAAATAACTTGTTTTAGTAAATGTCCGTCTTCTACCTCATCTTCTTGGCATCTTTCTCAATGACTTTAGTAAAAGCTTTAGCATAGCAAGCCACCTTAACACATTCCTCTTTACAGTAAATCTAAGTGGATAGGAGTAGGCAAATTAGATTTCCTTTGCTAATATTCTACCTGTAGCAGAAGTACTCTCTCATTCTCTGTTGATTTCACAACACAAAAATTCCACTGAGCCTTTCCACATACAAATTTAACTGTAGCTTTTTTGCTCTACTTTTATCCTCTGAAATTCTAAATCATAATAATCTTCTATCCCCTTATTTTTTTTTATCATCTATAACCTGTATCATTGCCTCATTCTTTGTTTACTTGCAGTTCAGAGTCATCTGCCATGTTCTTACCAACCTTCAATCTATTATTCTTTTTCTAGCTTCCATGTATTCCTAAGTACTTATATGGTATGTGGAAAACTATGTGGAACATAATTATTCCAGTTATGCAGAAAGAGAGATGTGCACTGCCACGTTTCCCATTTTAAGTGCTACTCCAATTGGCATGTATTTCAAAGTGTTCTTACAGTGAAAACAACAACATAAACAGAGGAGTAGTTTCAGAAAAATAGCATTTCTGGAAAATGCCTTTTGGATCTGGGTATAAAATCTATTTCTCCTGGCAGGTCTTCAGTTTCTCGTTTCTGATCTAGAATGCATGATGGCAAACTTCCACTTGTTGGTATTCAAGCAAACATTGAATTGTTACAGCTCACTTTTCATCTGCAACACAAGACTCACAATCACCTGTTCTCTATGCTTCCCCAAGCTTACATTAATTTCTGCATTACATTGAAAATTGTCTTTTTATTTCACACTCCCCAGAGATCCAGTCGTCATACTCATAGAGCTGCCTTGTCTTCCTCACCTGTCTTTTCATTCTTTTATCTTTCATTTCTACCCTCAGCTACCACACCACGACCTTAAATTGTTTCATTTTTTGTGGTGCTTCTGCCTTCAACCTGCAGGCACTAAAGGCAATATTTGGCAAGAGCTTTCACACAGTAAAACTGGAAAAAAACCAACACAATTTTTACTCAAAGGAACTGCAGTTACTAAAGGCATTTAATACATTTTTAAAGATCTCTTCTATGTGATCACAGCCATTACTGCACATCAGATAAAAGGCCTGTAATGTTTCAGCCATAAACTGTACCTCTGGACCCCCTTTGTATTTACCCTGAAGGAAATCTTAATAAAGTCTCCAACTTCCAGCCCCTAACTGATGAAAAATTCTGTAATACTCTGCCTCCAGATCAGACTCAGAAATTTACTAGAATCACACTGGCAATTTTTTATCTATTATAGAGATCATTTTTTTGTGCTATGGAGGAAAACAAAGGACATATTCAGGACTGCAGTTCAACTACATAAAGTAATGCTCACTAAAACATATCAAACATCATTCCTCTCTCAATTTCTATCATTCCCACAATTAAACGCATACTTATCCCTTTTCTGGAGTTGAAAAAACCCTACATTAAATATATACAGGTGATGAATTTCAATAAAAAGATTACAGCATCTCTGATTATGTTCTCTCAGGATTATCTTCAGACCAATAGCTTCTTAAAATATTTATTCAGAACAAAAACATTTAAAAGAAAACACATTTTAAAATTAAGTAACATCTTACACAAATACCTACTCTACATTCAATTATCAATACACCATCCAGAAAGACTGGCAAGTCTAAAATACTTCTAGTCTTTTCCTTGGTGCCAAGTTTCCTACGGAAAGTCAGACACATTACTGCACTGAGGTGACCCTATAGAGAAATTCAAGTTTTTTGGTGTCTCATCTTTTGAGTCAGGTCATAGTACTCTCTTTTCCTTCTTGCCAGTGAAGTGAAAGTTCAACTTGATTCCTGAAGTATTTCAGTATTGTCAATGTCTAGTATACACAGTGATGACAACTTCTATGGGAAAAAATCTTCTACAGCATATGACCACATTGTCATGGAAAGAGGAAGAAAAAAATATGCTGCAAGAGCATAAAACAGGTTACATAATCATGTTTGAGAAGCAGGATCCTAACTCCACATTTCCACATCTAAATTAAGCTATGTGGTATTTTTTCATCCAAGGTTTTACTGCTAATACAAACTCACACTATTTGTGCATGCCTGTGACCTTAACACTGCCTTAATCACATTTTTTGGAGGCTATCAAATTGATGAGTACATTCTCTTCAAAACCTTCCTTTTCTAACTCAGAATCTAAAGAGAACGTAAAGAACAAAGCAGAAGATAAATTGCTATCATCAGAGAAACTCAAAAGAGTAACACTTAAGTTTCAGATTTTCTTTCTTTTTAATATAAGGCTTAAAAATTCTAAGTTATAATACTGCATAAACGACATGGGAATAAAACAGGACAGAATTACCTGGATATTCCTTGGGGCAGGGGGAGGGCAGGGGGAAGAAACAACCACAAAAAGCAGCCTTCAAAGTAACAGCTGAGAGCAGCAGTTCAAACATCTACAGAAAAGACGCTGAACAGAATGTCTAAGTATATAACCAATATGGTTTTTGCACTGATATATAAGATCTCCATATTTGTAGCTTGTATGCATACTTCAATAGAAAGGTAAAATGCAATGATTCATACAGCATTAAGTCTTTATCATAACACTAGAATTTCAGCTTTCTCAAGCCAAAAAAAACCAAACAAGGCATGCCTTACTGTATTATGTGAATAGGACCAGACAGAACTCTTAAACATGTAGCATTCAGAACAAAGTTGTAGAAGAAACACACAGGTATGAAGTCCTCTTTACAACTAGACAAACTCTCACCATTGGTTCAATGAGCTTACACATTCCTCAACAACTTCAACAGAATTCTGCCTCAGATGTAGAAAGGCTATTAGGATTCCTTAAGAATCAAACTTGAAATTCCCCCCCAGAAACTGTCACCTACTATACAGCAAATAGGAAATGAAAATGGAATTTCATGTAACGTACTAATCTAACAGCTAGCAGCCACAGAGATGATCCTGTGCCCTCACACATGCTAATGCAGCTTCACCTTCCCTTGCACTGAATAGCATTACTCTGAGCCCATGGTGATCCTGTTCACCTAACTAAACCAGCAGAAAACAACCACCACCTGAAAAACGGATTATTCTCTGCAAAGAATGAAAGGAGAAAGGAGAAAAGAAAATAGGGGGCAGAAAATTGGAACCTTGTCAGTGGCAACAAGCTGTTAGATCTGTTTAACTGATTATTAAGATACTAGATTACCAGAAAATTAACTTCTGCAGTACAACATTATATAATGATAGCTGACTTTCAACAGAAGCTGGATATTTAACTCTTTAGCATGCTTAGAGAATTTGTTAGACAATAATATCAACCCAGTCTCAACATATAAGCCTTAAATTCTCAAAAGCATTTAGACATCTACTCCTAACTTCCACAACAGGGAACCTAAACACCTTTGCAGAGCTTTAGATACTAATTGCTGCTAAATGTATAGACACTATTTTGAGAAGAAAAACTGAAAACCTTAAAACCCATTGGTAAATGACTTACATGTATTGGGTGTGCAGCTAAAGTATATTAAGACAATATAAACTACAAGTAGATCCACCTCATTCATAAAACACAGGCACACACTTGTGTAGCCAAAAATAATAATCAAATTAGAGTTGATGCAGACTCACCAAAAAGATAGCACTAATAAAATCAAATCTCAGCTGTGTCATTAATATATTGACTAGAACAATCCAATGACATACTAAAATGATATTCAAATACATTTAGCTGGGAAGAGAAACAAAAAGGTTACCCTTTTCTTGTTTCCTCTCGTTACTTTTATTACAGTAACTTACTTCCGACATGAAATTCATGATGAATGAATTCAATTAGTTAAAAGATTTTTAAAAGTAATAAAAACAAGATTTGTAATATTAGGAACAATATTTATAGCTCCAAATCTCCAATTTAAAAGCTTTCCTGACATTCATAAATTAAGAAAACAAACTTTTTATTCCAGAGAAACAGAAAAAGATTGTTTCAAAAAGTATAAAATTTAAGACAATCTAAAGCATCACTGAGTAGCTGATAGAGCTGAATAAGAATCGCCTCCTGCACAGGTGTTGGCATCTTCTGACTAAGCTCCTAACCACAGCTTTGGCACATACAGCCTGTTTTACTGCCGCTGAGGCTGCCTACTCATACAGATTACCAGATGGTGGCTAGAAGCTTACTCTGTGTGTATCCTGACAAAAATGGAAATAAACTACACACAGATTGTAAAGAGCTCCTTGCTATGATTCTCAGACCAAAAATCAGTTAACTTAGCACCAAGGTTGAGAATATATGAGAGTATATTTGGTTGGTTGGTTGTGTTTTTAGAAAGAACACAGGAGTTACGGAATACAACACAGGACATATCCAATTAACTTTAAATGCGTTCCAAATATTGTCAGCCTTCCCCTCTCATTCTCTTTATGTTTACACAGTTTCTAAAATACTTAATTAGTACATAATAGCCTGTCTTCCATTAAAATAAAACAAAACTCTATAAATAAACAAACAACAGTGCCAACAAAGCCCTTTCAGCTTCTCTTCATTGTTATTTCCGAAACTATTTTAGCCTGGGTGGATTTTTGAGATCAAAGCAAGTCTACATACACCGGTTGTTCAGAGCTTTGGTGGCAGGCAAAAATTGGCCATGGCAAGATCAGAACAAGGGAAGTTTAATCAACAACAGAACAGGAGCAGCAGAAGAAAAAGCTGCCAAAGCCTTATGTCCTGGAACTCAAGAGAACATCTCTTTCAGATTACTATTATGTTTGGACAAAAATAATCACTTAACAACTGACTGTATATCAAAAATTCCAAGTACAATACACTCAAAATGAGGACTTTTTTCTTCCCAAAGGATAATCTTTAAAAGTAAAAATAGCTCCTATTTCATCTCTATCTTCATTATTATTTTTCTTATTTGTAATAATGCAAAACCAAGGACACTATCTTCATGTTAACCAACTCTGTGATCTATGCTGAAACACATAAGTAGCGTAATTCTCCCTAACTATTGCATTAACATGGATATGCGCTGCTCTTCCTGGTTATTTTATCTGCTGGATTCAAGCCAGGGCATGTACACCATATAGCATAGCAACAATTTTTACACGAAATGTAAAGGAGGTTTGTGAATTTCTTTACTATTACGAACATCCTTTTATGGCCATTTTCTTAGGCAATGGGCATGAAAAATGTATATATAAACAGCTGAGACAAATGTCACAACTATATGCATTGTTCCTAAGTTGGCTACAAGAGCTAAGTATTCTAAACATAATTTAAAAAAACCCAATAATCAGTATACATCAGAAGTGTGGAAATATAGCATACACAAAGAACTTTCACATTAACAAATACCGCTGGTACACGTGACTAAGTTTTTAAAAAGACTGTGTTGTGATTTTTTTCTTGTTTATTTGTTATTTTACTTTTTAACCTATACAAATTTGTGGAAATTGCTCTTGACAGATTTAAATCACAGCAAACAATGTCAGTTTTTGCTGTATTGCTTCAAGAGAAGAATTTCTTTACAGGTGCTACAGAAACATGAGGTAGGTTTGCTTTCTACCACAAGTGAAGCATTCCTGCAAAAATAAAAGCAGCTTTGGATGTGCAGTAAATTGTCTGATTGGCTGATCTGCTTCGGATGATTTACAATATATAGCACATTATCTGAACTGTATATACACAAGATGATAAAAACTTGTAAACATAAATACAGAAAAATGTTACAAAGTATGCAAGAGATGTAAACTGAAACCTTTGGCTAAGTATATGGTAATATTCCTATCACTTCAGCATGTTTTGGCCTGTGTTTTGAGTAATAGAATTCTATACTAGACTTTCAAACTTGTGTAAATAACTTTTTAATTCAGCACCTTAGTTGAAACAATTTAGAGTCTTTACAAAGAGAGTAGAAGTAGGAAAGAGCAGGGTAGCTGTTAGGGAGAAGAAAGGATGACTGAAAGGAAACAGGAAAAAAGTATTCTTTCAGATGAGATGTGAAACCACTTGAGTACAAAAAATACATTGTGCTTTTTCCCCCCCCAAAGACAAAGCTCTGAGAGATCATGGCCAAACTCCACAGTAAGACATTACACTGCACTTAGATAAAAACAAATATTTTTGCAATATAATATGAAAACATCCTTAATGTGTCCACAAAATTGTTGTCTATTGTAGAATGTATGCTGTTTAGCAGTTGTGCTTTACACAAGTGGTTGCATTTAGCAGCAGCACATTTGATCCATCTTTATTGTCTAAACATCATTCCTTGAAATTATTTCTGTTCCACTGGCATAAAAAACCCCACCTGTATATACATCATTACAGGTTAGTTTCCAGCAGAAATCCTTCACCAAGGAACCTTTCCTCAGGAAAGCAAAACCTTTACTTGACAGGAGTGAAGGTGTTACCAGCTGACAATTGTTCAGTGATCTGTATAAAACGAGCTGGTGTTAAGGACAAAGAAACTATGAATGGGGGTGGAGGGCAGCAACCTCATCTCAAACAAACACAGAAAGGCCAACAATAGCTTCTCTCCGTCCCAGTGATGTTTCCTCCTGAAGACTGAGGAGATTATAAGTTTTCAGTACTCTGTCAGACCTCAGCCTCCCTGCTGACAGAGATTTCACTTTGGTCATTGAACGTAAGAGAAGATACAATCACCAAATCCATGATTATACAACTAGTTTTAGTCATGATCAAACCTGTCAGGCCTAGATTTGAACTGAAAATGCAATTAAGAAGAGTCCTGTGACCCATTAACATTATCTTCATAGTATGTGACACTCCAATGAAAAATAATTAAATTTTCTGGAGGAACTAGTCTGATTATTAATTCATAAACTGTTTGGAATACAGCCTTAGTGTTTTATTTCATTGTATTCAAACAAAAACTATTAAGACTTTACTTTATACTCCCAGAAGTATTGTTTGAATATACAAGACAAACAACCCTGAACATGATGAGCAGTGCCTGTTCCTGCCAGAGTACTTACGGTATGTTAGAGAGATTCGTTACCATGAAAACTAAATGCTAATGTTGAATTTCATTTTCCTTAAAGTGATGTTTACATATGCAAAGGCTTTATTTAAATATTGGAAAAAAGATTGAAACACCAAAATCCATAACGTAGTACAGAATAGTTAATTTAAAATATAAATGCCACAGTTAGTGAGCACCTGAGCCCTTCCTTCCAGATTTTAGGGGTCTGAGTGCTGATTTCATATTTCAATCACACTTCAGTAATTTGAAAGGGATCCAGTTTTATGCATGAATAATTTAAGCTGAACTACATTAAAATGGAAAAACAAAAAACAATTAGTATTTTAACTTTGGCCTCATTCAATCTACTTTTTATTCTAAGTATATCATGTAGTAGTTCACATATTGCCCTTCCTTTTAACCACATCCCTGAACACCAATGTAAGTTAACTGCTGAATTTTCTATTGCAAATGTTTCTTCTGGAAGAATATTTCTTCAAAAAATATAGTAGTGATTATTCCCCCAGTTCAAATACATTTACCATTCTGAACATTTTGACTTGCAATTGTGTATCAATTACAATTAACTAAGCAACATTTTAATATGTATTTTATCAATACCCAAAAATACCAGAGCAGATCATGGTTTTGTTGTACTGGAAACTAAAACTATGTATATAGGGTTCCAAAGTTACATAACTCTTCCCACCTCTTGCATTATAAAATTTTTATTATGAAACAGACCTTAAAAAACAGAAGAATTATAACTGGAAATAGACTTCTGTGGAATTTAGATTTTTCCTCTCACACAAAAAAATCCCTTCTTAAAAACAATCGACATTTTTCAAGTGTAATGAAGTTGCATCAATAACATTCTAAGGAAGGTACCCAACCAAGGGTGCACTGCTATGTCTTGTGCAGTGCATTCTAATGATACTTAGTGATTTCTCTTTCCTTTAAAAGAATAGAGACCTTTGCAAAAGTTAAACATTCAAAAGAGCATTACAATTGCACAGTTACAGAGAGAAGTTGTACTGGCAGAATCCCATCTAGTGGCATTTCACCTAGCATGTTTCAAAAAATGTGCTGTAAGCACTGTACATTCGTTAGTGAAGGAACGAGCACAGCTAAACCATTCTCCTCCTTGACCCCTCCCAAATTCCCATATGACTTCCAAGAGAAATTTTAAGGTCTTGACACTTTAATTAAAGGGAAAACAAAGCATTATTCCAGAGTTAATGAAATTACTCAATTAGGGTCTCAAAGGCCAAACAATGCTGACATTACTGATAGTTGTACAAGCATCATTCCACCACCTGCTGTGTGTGCTTTGCATGGAGGCTCTTGTTCTGTTGTCAAGTTCCCTCTGAAACCATGCAAAGTCAAATCCTATCATAAAGCCCAAAGCGAATGAGGGAAAGCATTACAGGAACTCCTGTGGGATAAAGGAAACCCTTGTGCATGACAATTCCCAACTCTCCCCATTTGACAGGGCTGTCTGTCCTGAGGAAGATAGCAATGGCAACAGCTAGCAATAAAGAAAACCAAACATTTTAAAGTCTTTTTTTTTTTTTTTTTTTTTTTTTTTACATTTTCTCAGCAACATCCAAAGTTTTTTTTCAATTAAATACAATTTCAGTAGGTCCCTTTTCCAGGAAATCAAAGCATTTGCATATAAAAAATAGCAATTTTATTATCAGTTTTTGCAAATGATCACAGCAAGAGTGAGAGTCAGTCTCACAGAAGACAGCCTATTATTCTAAAATCTGTCACTATTTACACTCAACTACAGAAAGAAATATATGAATATGCAAAGCATATCTACAATAAGAATTAGGATCAAATGCATCTTACTTTCCAACATTCTTCTGTATTTGCTTTCAGTCTTGGGGGCTTTTTTATTATTCTTAGCAGCATCTAATGACTCAAAATAAGCAATGTTCTTTAGCACAAAGAAACCCTTTGGATGGTCTGCAAGGTAATTTTATCAATTACCAATGGCTTCAAATGTCAAAATCTATTTTTAGAAATGCATGGCTTTGGGTGTCTTAACTTAAGAAAGCTGCAATGATGGATGGAAAATCATATTTATGTTGTCTTATAAATTTTTCTTGCAGATGTATGAATATTTTTTCCTATACAGCTTTATTTGTAGCTAACATTCTTAAACATTTTCTTATTTTCTACATGTAGGTCTGTCATATTTAAAAACACATTTAGGCAAAGCCTAAAACTAAAGTCATCACGTGATCTATTACATACAGAATATCATACACAAACTAAAACAAAAGCATGGATTTCATCTAAAAAGATTTTTTCTTTTTACCATTTTCAAGTCTATTTTTAAAAACTCTTACTATAAAGTATTGCCTTACAAAATATATAATTCTTTTAAATTAAGTTCCATCTAAAATCAACTAAAGAACACTTCTTAGCTTACATCCAGTTAATCTTGGGTCATATTCTTAACATTTGAGTCACAGAACATTAATTCCATAAGTAGAAGTAAAGAGGCATGATATTCTAAAGATACATATTCTTTGCTGCTTAATATCCACTATCACCACAATAACACCAGCTCCCACTGTGTATCTGACAACAGTCCCACTGGACAAGAAGCTGCACATGCTGTACTTGTTCTAGAGCTACAGTCATGCTCACCAGTTCACAAATACACATTTGCTGGCTGGCATATCTCCTGAATGCTTTCCCATCTGCCGGCACTAATGTGAGTCTTTCCCCTTTCCCCAGCCATCAAGTCTAATGGGAATTATAAAAACTTATGTTGATATTGCTGTTCTTTAACAGAAAGTTAAAAGCAGCCTGCTATTTTAGGGCAAGGCAGAAAGCTTCTTCTCTTAAGTACAATTTTTGGGGGAAAATCAAACTAATCATGACAGCTAGACAGCTAAACAAATCCTCTGCTGGTCAATCAGTACATCCCTTTTCCCAAGGGGACACTGCACCTATGTTATTCCTCAGAAAAATCTGTCTGTCCTATTCCAGGAACACAAACTCCCTAGGCAACCTATTCCAGTGCTTCACTATTATTTACTACCATAAATTGTTTAATATGTAATCTGAATCATTTTTATTGGATTTCTACTTTATTACTTCTTGTTCTAACAGGTTGTTTTGTCAGTTGTTTGGGTTTTTTTTAAACAGAATTCTTTTAGATTTTAAGGATGTATCCTGTCTCCCCTTAGAGTTCTTTTCTGTAGACTATGCAATTTCACTTTTCACCTTTTCATTGACAGTTATGTTTCATAGACTTCTAAACATTCTTATTGCTCTACTGTAGACGCTCCACTTGTCTCCTGAAGAGCTGTGATCAAACTGAACACAATGCTGCAGCCAAAGCTACATGCCAACTGAACAAAGCAAGAGGAATATTCCACATCCTCCATACAATATTGCTGGTTTACACTACAGTATGGTGTTCAGCTACTCTGCAATATTATGTCATTGTTGACTCATGCTAAGCTTGTTTTATACAACAAACCCTAGAGCCTATTCTAAATAAAAGCTATTTGATCAACTCTTTCTTATCTTCTTGTTCTGTATTTGTACATTTGATCATTTTTTTTTTAAAGGTAGAGTTTTGTGCCTTTTCTTACGTTGCATGTTATTTCTTTAGATCAATTCTCCAATAGGTCGAGTTTTGAACTGTACCGTCCTCAATTGTGCTTGCTGTTCCACCCCCACCAAACCCAGTTCACCTGGTCTGCAAGTTTAGTCAGCATATTTTCTGTTTCATTTTCCAGATCATTAATGACAACGTATCCCAGCAAATGCCTATTCAATGTATCTGCATGTTTCCAATCTGTTTTCCATTACTGTAGGAAAGTTCCTGTCAGGCCAGATTTCCACAGCTGCTAATAGGAATGATCTGTGAGACAGTATCCAAAGCCTTATTAAAAACATAAGAGCTCTTATATCTTAAGACAAAGTTACAACATTTACTGCTCCTCTTCTATCCATGAGGCCTCTTATCCTGTTACAGATGCAATTTAGGCTGGATTGAAACACTTTTTCCTTGCAAATCCATTTTCATGGTTACTTCTTTTCCTGGTTTCTTCCAGATGTTCAGTAAAATTTCATTTATTCATTACAAATTTCCTTGGGAATTTAAGTTATACTGTCTCGTCTATAATTTCTTAGCTTTTACTTTTTACCTCATTTGAAATACAGACGTTGTATTTTCTTTTCCCTTCTCTAGACTGTGGTCTTATATCTTTGTAACTGGCATTAATTTTCTTAGCTATCTGTCTGGAGTTTTACTATACCAGTGAAGAACTGTAGAAATAAGTATTCCCAGTCCTATCTGTCAGTCATCTTCTCTCTACTGAATATCAAGTCAGTGCTTTCTTAGTAACCTTACTACAAACACAAAATGAGTGCCTATTTCATTTACGACCCTTCCTAACTATTTTGGGACCTCATCTTTCCAATTCTGTCCCAATAGGCCTGTGCTAATTTATACTCAAGCTCAATAATCTGATGAAGTAATCATTTGGTTTTAGCTTCCCTTTTGCTTGAGAGCACAGAAACAGTAGTTCTTTTAAATTTTGTACCCTTTCTTCCATAGAACTGAGGAGAAACTTGGGTTTTATACACATATACATGTGATATCTCGACCCAAACTCTTATTACTTACAAAAGCTATGTTTGTATGATCATTGGCTTTTACTTCTGTTTTTTTTTTTTTAATATACCATTTGGCCATAATTTCAAAATCTGTTCCACAAAAACAGATAATGACTCAACTCGAGATGTCCAATGCACATTTTTATAAGGTTTTACACCAAATAAAACTTCAGAAAATGAAATTGCTTTGTAATACATTATATATGGAAATAGAATTTACCGAACATAAAGAAGCTGCAATCGCCCTGCTAATAACTAATAAAAACAATCATAGAATGTGCTCTGTGAGGAACCTGAGAGAATAAAGATATAGAAACAGGAAAAGTATCTTTCAACGGGATAATGAAAATCACATTATCAAAGGTTCTCTACAATTTTAATGACCTGTGAGTGCATTTTAATTAATTTAAATGTTTAAAGCAGTACTCTGTGCACACTCTTAATCTAAGAATATTTATGCTGTTGATACTGGCTTATTAAGGGCTAGATATGTAAACAGTTTAGCCTAATTGCCTGTTACTATATAATTTAATTGAGTCTTGTAACAAAGATTTTAAAATCAGGAGAATACATTGTCTCTGAAATATTCCAGCTGCTTTTTCACTGTTTCAGTAATAAACTTCATATCAAAGGAACCTTAGGTTTTAAATTACATGTCAGCTTTTACAGGATATTACAATAACACAATATATGTCCGTCCTTGAAGTAAATGTTCTAGCTCAGCTATGAGTCATATTTGCATCTACTTAAAAAGTAAGCACAGGCATTTGTTAGATCACTGTTTAGCTACAAGACACAGAAAAGATTTTAAATCATTTTCATCACCATAGTTCACTCCTATGTAACAGTACAGTTAATACTAACATTTCTAATTTTGTCTCAAGGATACAGTTTCATGACAATATATTTGCTTTTTACTGAACGTGATATAATCCAAATGCCTAAATTTTAAAATTGGATAAACTGTTCACTCTGAACTTTCATAAGCTTTAAATGTTCACTTGCATTTACTGAAAAGAGCAAAACAATATTTGACAGTGAATTTTATCTAGATTTCCCATATTTTCTGTTTTCTTTTTCTCTATTTTGTCATAAATGCACTGTTTGAATACAGGATTTTTAATTGCATTTATTTCTTCTATATATTCCTCAACCGAACTCCATGGAACTGACCATTTTATGCTCTGACTTTTATTTCCTTTGTGATATAAAGAGAGTTTACATGAAGTGTAATCTTAATCTGAATACACGTAAGTCAATTTTACACACACACCCCCCACCCCCAATATTTAAAGTATTCTTTTCACTACTGTAAATGAGAACAAGACTATTATTCATGGTACACTCTTCAATAAAGACATTGCCATGTTGAATCATTGTAAGAAAGAACGTAAGTCACATAAGATACGGCAGAATTTAAGAGATCTTTTGATATAGGTCAAAGGAGATGAGGCACATCGTGGTTTAACCCCAGCCGGCAACTAAGCGCCACGCAGCCGCTCGCTCACTCCCCCCAACCCAGTGGGATGGGGGAGAGAATCAGAAAAAAAAACCCCAACCTTGTGGGTTGAGATAAGGACAGTAAGGAATGAAAAATAATGATAATAATTTTGACAATAGTAATACTAAAAGAATTAGAATATACAAAGCAAGTGGTGCACAATGCAATTGCTCACCACTCGTTGACCGATGCCCAGTTAGTTCCCAAGCCGCGATCCCCCCTCCCAGCCAGCTCCCCCAGTTTATATACTGGGCATGATGTCATATGGTATGGAATAGCTCTTTGGCCAGTTTGGGTCAGCTGTCCTGGCTGTGTCCCCTCCCAGCTTCTTGTGCCCCTCCAGCCTTCTTGCTGGCTGGCCATGAGAAGCTGAAAAATCCTTGACTTAGTATAAACACTACTTAGCAACAACTAAAACCATCAGTGTGTTATCAACATTATTTTCCTACTAAATCCAAAACACTGCACTATGCCAGCTCCTAGGAAGAAAATTAACTCTGTCCTAGCTGAAACCAGGACAAGGCACCACACAAGTTTGATTCCAAGTATCACATAAAACGATCTAAGGAAGGCAAGGCACTCATTTATACCTAATCCTTTTGACTGGAACAAATACTCAGACAACTGTTGAGTAAGAATGCACTATTTTAATAAAATAAATTAGAACTGTAGTTGAATAAATGTGCACTACAGGACAGACTTCTGTATCTTCGTTTTAAACACAATTTTAACTCACCCCTTCACCCTCTACAGACTCATCATTCCCTCTACCATTTATTTCTAACAGCCTAAGAAATAAGACAATTTACATGCGGTATTTAAGGTAGTACCCTTTGTTAGGGGAAAGGAAATATTTAGAAATAATAGATCCATGAAATGTGAAGTGAAAAAAGGTATTGTTCCATTGTTGGAAAAGAAGTTAGTCTCACACCTAAAGTTTTAGATTATTGCTTAGCCATGGTAAAATCTAGTACATTCAAACATGCCCATATTTTCTGATGTCTTATTTCTGGAGCTACTCCAGTTTTCTAATCCATTGATTAAATAAAGACATCAGGGCCTCTGGTAGGACTCATTTGGGAAACATAAGATCTGCAGAAACACAGATGCTTGCCAGAACCAGTCAACTAACAGTGCTCATGAATTTCAAAGAAGAAGAAAGAGCCAGACAGGCATACTACCTGTGTAGAGTTTATATATTCTGGGGATGAAGCATAACTCCAGTGGAGTTTACTATAAAAATCCTGATGACTTCAGTAGAAACAGGAACAAAAAATAAGATTTCATAAGCCAAGAAACACTCATCTGTTCACAAGTCAAAATGAAAAGACATACCTATAAGTGTCTAAGATGGAAGTTTCTAACCACCGAATGAAAAAACAGGGAAAGTGGAGATGGACTGACTGGCAGGTGCTTCAGTAATACTCAGATACTAATAGGTGGGGAGACAGGACAGAGAATTAGTTCCAACACGTGGTAAGAAGTGTTTCAGAAAGCAAAAGTATATTTATTTTATTTTTTTCATTTGGAGGTTTAGGAGAATGAAGAGGGATGAGAACAGAAATAAAATGGTATGTTTGTCAGATTTGCATTGCCAGTGTCAGACAGAAGAAACACCCTTGCAAAAACAGATAGAAACATACAAAAATAAATCACCAGGGACATATCCTTGTGGAGACAGGGAAAGGAAAGACTGAAGCTGATTCCCATTACATCAACGTAAAGCAAAGCTTTTTCTCCTTCTCTAACACAGTTTAAACTCTAACTGTGGATCTCAAACAAAAATAGGCCAGTGTAACAGTTTTAAGAGCTTAAGAAATTTTAGATATTGGAATGTTTACCTTTATTTTGAAAAATAAAAATCACATTATATCATCCCAAAATGCAACCTCAATAAATAAACCAAATAGACTAAAGTAAACAAATTCCTTTCAACAATAAAAAATCCAATCAGGAACTAATTTTGATTTTGCACAACTTCCAAACTGAAACAGCAACACACCTTTCGTATAGTCAAGTTTAGAAACTTTCATTGACTATTAAGAAATCACCAATTTTTTGCCCTTAGTCTCCCAGATGTTATACCTTTTAGATCCAGCTGAAACGGACAGGCTGAAATGCTTGAAAAGTTTGCAAGCACTACGGAACAGGTCAGGATTTCTCCAGTTACAAAAGAAACATAACAGAGCAACCAGCATTTATAGCCGGTGCTCTTCCTCTGCAGGGTGATTACATCAGACTCTCAAAAAGCAGCTTCCTACCTTCAACTAATCAGAGTTCCTATTATTCCCTGGAAAATTAATTGCAACAGAAACTCATATTAAAAATAAAAGACTTGTTACCTACCTGTCCTATTTACTTCTACTAAGTATGACTTTTCAGTCATGTTGGACAAGTATCTTTCACCACAGCTTAGTAAAAGTTTAAAGTGTACTTTGGTTTAGATACTGAGCAACTGGGAAGAATGCTGCATACCTTTGGATATCTCTTGCCTATCTTCTTCTCTGCATCTTTGACTTGATCATATGACGAGCTTCCAGCGTCAAGGATTTTTTGCTGCCTGGCTTCCTGAAGAGCTTTCTGGGTGGGACCTTCCAACCCTTTCTTCCTTTGACATTCATGGCCTGCTATAAAATAAAACCAACAAAAATATCCTCAGAATGCATTTTTTACTTACTCTTCTGGAAGATATCTCTTTACTTAATATTAGCTAGACACGTGAAATTCTAAAAGAAGCACCATTTTATAAAAAGATATTCAGGTTACTGTGCCATCCATATAAAGTATTCCAAGACTACATATAACTCTGCTCCACAAATTATTTTGGTGTGATCTATTTCAGCTTACCTAATGACACCCTAGATTTCGCCCCCAAAATGCAGCAACGATTTTGAATCTTGCAGTACAGGAGAGAGTCACAGTAAAATGAATGCAATTCATCTTTTCCCTCAGAGGCAGAAGAAACATCATCTCACTGCATCCTATTCAATATCTACCACCAATGCATTATTCTGATTTACAGCCTGCATTCCCTTTTGCTTCCCTGCACTTTCTCCCAACCCACCTTTCAAACAAGGAATTACTTATGAATAGGTAACTCAAAGAAATCCGAAGCAGGTGGCATAGCTGTAAAGCATCAGAATAGGCTGAAAGGAATATGAGGAACAGTATAGCACATGTGGACTATTGCACAATGCATCTGCCATGATCTGGCAGGAAGGATACTATTCTCTGACAGTCTCTGTATTGGCAGCTCACACATCTGAATACAGTCCCTTGTGATCCTTGTATCTTGTTGCAGTATGTACATGGGTCTACAGGAAAAAGAATGGAATACTGAATTCCAACAGGATTTGGGACTTATATGCCTCCAGTTCTTTGAAAAAAATGTCAGATTGAAAACACATTATACAGCTCAAATCCAGACTGAAACAAATGTACTTCAAACTACACATTTCTAAATGCTTGCTCTTGTAAAATAGTTTTATTAAGACCTTGACACCAAAATACAAACTTGCTGACTTAAAGGGGAAAAAACCACCCTCTACACTCTTGAGGCAAAAAAAGCCGATCAAGCAAACACAAAAATGTCCTGGATACCCAATGTGACTAAAACTGTAACTGATAAAAAGAACTGTGCCTGGTCTAACAAAATGTCTGTATTCTCACTGCTTTAAAAGTTAAAGCTACTGTCACAGATATCCTGAATAACAACTTTGTGAGGAACTGTATACTGCAAAATTGGTTTGTACGTCAAACTTTCTACACACTCCGTAACTGCTACCCACTAGCACGTTGCTCAGAGAGCATTTGGTTTGTTGGTGCTTTTGAAATATGCATACTTATAAACCAACAGAGTTATGACAGCTGAAGAGCTTAAAAAGTCAGTAACCATTAAAAAAAAAGAACAAGTTCTAAAGAACTGTTGCGATTGCACTAAGATGTCAACAGCTTGTGCTTACAGATTTTCTATTCTGATTGCATTGTAGATGGAATAGGGACAACAAGGTTTAAGTACTTTAACTGGTGCATTTTAAATTTATTTTTGCATGACCTTCTAACAGCAATTACATTAGATCAAGGAAAGGAAAAGCACAGTTAACAGGCTTAGCAATGAGTTAATTCAACCATGAGTAAAGAAACTCATTGAGTTCAACTTTTGAATATAATTGGGTAATAAATAAGCAGCTGTTGTTTTTACAAAATACAAGAAATGTACTGAGCAAGTAACAGTTTTATAACATATTTTTAGAACCAGCTGTTATAGCAGCATTCACTTAGGTTTATAAGCGAGCCACAATCAACATTGCTTAATTCCTTCAGACAAAAGTGGTCTTTTTTCAGAGCACCACTTAACACTGTGTCTTGATCCGTAAGGGTGCAAGTGTTCTGTTAATATACACCAACAACCTAAATAAAAAAATCAGTTATTTCTCTTTGATAATTAGATCCCTCTATGTATGATCTTGCTACCACATCAGAGAGGACCAGATTTAAAACAAAAGCAAACCCAGTTTTTAATGCAAATCATCTTATGCAAAACATCCAATCCTTTTTAAAAATAATCTGAACTCAAAATTTTACAACAATTTCCTTTCAGAGCTGGCTTCTGAGTGAGCACAGCAGGGACACAGAAACAGTCTACAAGATGACTGAGTCCTAATCCTAACTGTTAACTAGTTCCTCTCCAACTATTAAATGTCTTTCATATCAACGTTAAACAAGCAAGCTAAGTAAACAGGAAATAAAAACTTAAACTTCTAATAATTTAAGACACTTAAAGAAAACTTCCTCTTGAAGAATTTGTGTACAAAGCACTGTTTGCAAAGCTAAACAGCAGTCTGGCAGTGGGACAGCAAAAAAAGAACCCTAGTAAATAAGTTACATACTCTGTGGAGTGGATGCTATCCTCTTCAATTGTTTGAAATGCTTCAGGCTGAAAGCTGCTACATCAAATGCCTAAGTAATAAGTCCAGAATAGTAGTCCTAAAATTAACATTAACTACTGTTAATTTTTTTCTACCTAGCTGTCAGATACAAATTTGCAATGCAAACTCATTGTGAATACTATGAAGCTTCCCTTTGTTCTTCATTACGCACTATATGACTGACTCAAAAAAACCAACAACAAAAAACCAAACAAAAAACAAACCCACAATACATTGGATATGCAAGACCTCATTGCCACTGTTCAAAACCTCAAACAATTCTGCAAATCCAAAACCAATTAAAAGCCCCTCAGTGCCCTCTAGCCAAAGCCAGAGTTGCAGGTGTTCTGCAGTCAAGTCAGGTTGTGGGACAGAAGCAACATCAGGAGCAGTGATGGGCAATCTCCTGCTGCTGGGCAGAGCCGTTCTCGTTCCTTCATGCTCTGCACTGCAGTGAAAGCAGACAGCCAGCCAGAAAAGGCATCTTACCTTGGCAAATAACTTGCTAGTCTGAATGTTCATTATCTTTTAACTAAAACATACCAATGTACTAATGCATAAAAGTCAGCCCTGAAGAGATGGCAACTGAAAAAATGCAGCTGTAGGTCTCCTTACAGCAAAGATTTGCAAGTCCAACAGCACTGGTTCCTTCCAAACTAAGAACTTAAATTTAGAGAAAAATGCAGCAAACATTTCTCCAGTATCTACGCACTGCTTGCTTCAAGGTTGCATTTATACTGTCCCAGGAATAAGAATTCAAGAGGCAACAGAACATGACCATCTTTCAAAAGGCAGCAGAAAGTATCTGAATAAGAGACAATATCACCCCCTGAGACATAAGTATGACCTACAGAGGGCAATAAAAATTATGTAGTATTAGAGGACAAAGCACTGGAAAGAAATGAAGTGAAATACTACTTAATTTATGATACACAAGGTATGAAGCAAATTAAGGCTTGTACAAGCACATGGGTGGCTGATGAGCTTAATAATTTGTGTTGGAGACTAAGTGACTTTTTTTTAATATTATTATTTATAAAGCACTCCCCTGCTTGTCACTTTTTGGTATTACAAAGTGCTCTCAAGATTTTTGGAGAATAAACAAGTACTGTGAACAGCCAGAGAGCGGTTTTTAGAATTGCTCAAACAACAAATGAAAGTATGTGTAATATGAAAAAGAGACAGATGGGGCATCTATACGGTAAAACACCAGCATGGGGAAAGAACTCACACTATATATCCTCAAGCCAGAGTATAAGGAAAAGTTGAATGCTATATGCCCTAAACTAACATAAAATAAAAAGCCCATTCTCTACCTCCCTATCTGAATGGGGATGAAAATGAGCACTGTGCTTTTTAGTGGGGCAGAGGCTTATACTTTTAGTTGTAACAAGATTTAAAGACTACAGCAGAGCATATCCAGTACATACAGCCACAGAAAGGTATTTCGGGGGCCTGAAATGTGCCTTGCTGAGGAGACACATATAAAACCAGGCATCAGAATCCAAAACCAGAAAGATACTGTGAACACTGAAGAGGCTTGCTGCCAGTACTTCAGTATTCCACCGTGTTAACGTATCTGAAGTCTATATTTACAGAAGTTATTAGTTTAGTAGCTATTTGCTTGTATACAAAATAGAATCATAGCTTAGTTTATACCTGGTAAAACTACAGAACCCTTCCAGGTTCTTCCAGAAATGAAAGCAGCTATACTCTTAACTAAACAGTAGGTTAGAAAAGGAGTAGAGTGTGCTCCAAGGGACTCCTCAGCTATGTAAGCCTCCCACTGCTGCATGGAAACCAAGACATGAGCTAGGATGAGGGCATCTTTCAGATAATTAGATCTCAGTCCAGTGCTTGCAGCAATTGATGACAATTTAGGAGACCAACTGCTTCAGCCTACATTAGATAGAATCTGAAGGAAAAAATTAAACTGAATGTGCTATGCTCATAATAGGCAGGCAGTAGCAAAGATCTGGATTGTAGTTGAAATGTCTGCATTAATAGTAAATAAGCCATCTTAATAGTCAAGGAAATACTTGCTAGCTTCTTCAATCAAGTAGAAATCCAAAAAGAAACTGAAAAGTTTGTGGCTACTATTCTTCTTCTCAGCCTTGTCTTTTCTACAGAAATTTTATACAATGGAAGTAACTCCATGAACATGGGAACTAATGAAGCTTGATTGTCACAGGCTGGGGTAACTCAGTGGCTTTTTACCTGGGGTGTATTACCAGTGCAAAAGGAAGTTTAGGCTTTTAACACACTGGAAAAAACCACAAAAGAAACAGATATAAAAAGTGTCCTAATTACAACAAATGCTTCACCTGGAAGTTGTATAATATTTGATACCTGGTCACCTACGTGGCTGAGAAATTTGGAGTTCTCTAATGTCAAATAAACTGCAGTCTCTGATTGGAGTTCTGCTCATGACTAAGGCAGGTGCAACATCCCCTTCTCCTGTGAATACTCTGTTGTCAAAGAGGGTAGAGCTCACTGTTTCCCTTTTTCATCATCTCATCTATTTTCAGGAGTCTTAGAAACCTGGTATCTTTGAGACTTATCTCACTGTCAAATGTAGCTGCAATTGGACAATAGGTTCAAAATTATTAGTGGGAGTGATGCTCACAAAGAATGTGATAGCATGGGCTTCATTTACTTAGGAAGCCAGAGGTGCTAGGTTTTCTGATGGAGTTAGAAAAATAACTTAATAATTATGCATTTATTCAAAACACCAGGGAAGTAGCGTAGTACCATACAGATAAAGATATTATTCCAGCAGGTATTATATAACCTTAGCAACCTCCTGTAAAAATGAGACATGCTAAAATAAGAGGCTGGATTTCCTAACACTAGTATTTTCAGAATGTTTCCAGACCACCATATATACCTTCTTAAGAGTGAGCTGAAAAAGAACACTCACATGAAAAAAAACAGAAGAGTATTAGTGGATAAAAATAACAAAATCAGACACAAAATAGATTTCTAGGACGAAGTCCTTCCACAGTTACTCACATATTCCATATTGCCGTCAGCAGTCTCACTGTCCTTAGTGGGTACATTTTAGAATAATTATTCAAATGATAAAATTGCTGCTCTGTCACCAGGACAGCTGATAAAATGTTTACAGTGCAAGTATTTTTGATTTACTGTTACACCAGATTTTGAAATGCATCACAACAACAAAAAAACCCATAACCAGCCTGAGCTTGGTGATGGGAATATTTTACCTTTTGTCACAGGAATCTGAATAGCACATCCGGACTCTAAATTTTGTAATGTGGCTTGCAAACCCGTAACCTAATTTTAAAAAGAGGAGAGAACAAGAAGAGGTAATACAAAAACATTGCTTTTGAACTGTCTGTTCACAACACACAGCATTTATGTCTGCATATTTAAGTAATAAATTCCATCTATAATTTTTTACTTTTCTGATTATTGTCTCTAAGTTATAAACATTACTCCTAATTCAAGATTTTGGAAAGGCCCAGTGAAACAATGCAATAAAATACAAGCCACCCAGAATCTCTCAAAATACTTTTACAGCTCTATTAAAACAATGCAGACATATAGAATACTAGGGCTCTTACTGCACCATCAACTTTTAGCCACTGCTATCACTGCACTGATCTTTAGCTTAATGGCACAATATGACATACAGCTTTGTCATAAGAAAATGCCACAAAATACGGTGTTATGTGTTACCAAATAAGTGATCTCTCCAGAATGCATACAGTTCATAACTGGATTGGTCTTACATATGTTCCTGAAATTTCATAGCATTGGAACTGTTCTGTGTTTTGTACTCCTGATTCAGCATAACTGTATTTGGACAGTATCCTTTTTCTATAGGACATTTTCTTTTACTTATGGAAATTTCAAACACAATCCTCAGTCTCTTAAAAGTAAGCCCTCAGGTGACCTGAAAAAAATTGGAGGCAGAGGAAAGGAAGAAATGAGAGATGAGGACTATTAGAAGAGAGTGCAAGCATGGTAAATTCCTTTCATGTTACCCACATATAATTGATGCTACTGCTGAAATGCAATGCATTTTGGGAGGGTTTTTTTCTTTCTTTTTTTCCTTCTCTTTTTTTGAGCAAACCACCTATTGGTTAAACCCATGCAAGACAATTTTCTGTTCTTCATCCATCCTATCCGTACTTATAGTACTTCCTGTTAAAGGGGCAGAATATCTTGTATACCAACCTATGCATCAGATAAGATTATAGGAGTAAAATACCACTCTTATTCCACTCACAAGACAGAAAAACTGTCTCTGATATCTTAGTGCATTTTTTCCTAAACTAGTAGGTCATACCTGGATATATTTAGGAAAAAAATAAAAAAATAAATAGTAATAAAGAAAGTTAAAATAAAAGATTTCTGAAGGCATACGTGGAAGCATGTGAATCTGTGGGAATTATCACACCTTTCCTTAAGCTGTCAACACTGAAACTATCACAGGGTCTGCACATTGCTGACTCATGCAGAGCAGCACTGAGTAAGTGCAGACTGAGAACTACTACTTTGTGGCACTAAGTTTCACATACTTTCAATATTAACACTTCACAAATATCATGAAACTCACCGAAATATTCTGCTACAAACTATTGCATAAGAGAGTTGCTTTAACAGAAATATCCTGTGTATTTACCAAAGTAAAAACCAAAAGCATTCCTTGCAGCTTTGCAAGTGGTGTTCACCATAGGTTTACCTGCCCAACTGCTCTGTCTCTCTCTAAACTAGTTAACATTTTCTGTCTCAGTGTAGTCTGGTATTTTTCAGTCAGCTGCTTCAGCACTGGTTCATATGATGCATAGTGTGCCTTCAGCCTGTGAACAAGAAGAGGACAAATAATTCCTCAAAGATGAGTTAAATCAGAGATTTATGTCTCTAACTTTTTCCCTCCCCAAATAAAAGAATAAAAGTGCCAGAAGGTCAACACAGAGGAGGCAACAAAGGTATTTAGTATGTAACCACCCAACTGGAATACCACAAGAAAAAGACAAAAATAAGACGACAGATCAATAAAAGGATTCATTGTTTAGTCGTATCTTTTAAAACAATCGATCCAATTTTGACCTGTTCTTAATCCTTCATACACCTACTGCACATTAATTTTTGTTAATTTCTGTTTTCTTGCAGATGGATGATATTTCATTGGAAGAAAGAGAACTACAGCTATTATCTGACTACCAACTAAGATCCTAATCTAGACAAAACAATTGTAATATGATTACTATTTCTTTCTTCACTGCCCATTACATTTAGAATACTTAACCACTTTAATTCTTCAGACCAACTAAAGGTCAGATATATAATCTCTCAAGAGAAACACATGACTAACAGCTTCAAAAATACTGCATTTTGCAAAAAGCCGACACACAGAGGATAACTCAGTGAATAGTACTCTCTTGCATTAGTATGTATGGATTTCAAGGTTAAAGATGTAGAACATGTAGCTGCTATTACATGCATTGATTGATAACAGTATCAACAAAGTTCTGTGAATTGTTTGGAGCTGCAGACATAAGCCACTCCCCAAGGTTATTTTAAAACCAGTGCTGGCACAAACATGGGCAAAGAAGAGATTCTAAACTCAACTCTTTCACCTGGCCCACTGATCTTCAGATGAACAATACAAAAGTTCTACTCATGGAGGCAAAGTAGCACTACAGTTAATAGAAAACTTCCAGAATTCCAAAGTGACAAAATTACAGAATTAAATATTATAAAATAAGTTATTATAACTCAGTATCAATGGACTAGTTTGAGCTTACTTGCAACCAAAACAACATAGCAAGTTTCATATAGGAAGTTCAAGATGTAAAAGGACAGAAAATACCAGCTATGGGAATCATGAACATAGAGGTTCTGAACTCAGTGTGATACCAATTACCCTTAAAATGGACAAAGGATGTAAACCCAGAAATCACCACATATTTATGGAAAAAGATCTGGGTAAAAGAAAATCTCATTTATATTTTCAACTATTAGAAATACTATGTATTTAGTAATGCCACATCACACCATGGAAAATATACCAAAAAATCATTAGAAATTTTTTAAGAGACATGGCAGAATGGTCAGATGGAACTGCTATTTACCAGGACACTAACTAAATGCAGCTAGCTTTACTTTAGCACTTTAAATTCCACAATGTTATCTCATTACCAGGCAATAATTGAAGACATTATCTTTAATGCTACGTGTATAGTAATTAAAATATTTTTTCACCTTTTAATGTCACAAATAAGGCTGTTTTTCTCCTGGACCACTCGCTTATGATGCATTCGATGGAAGTCACGTTCTTTCTGAATTTTTAGGAAAGCCTCTTTTGCTTTGCTACATGTAAACAGAAAATGCAAGAGAAGTATTAATCTCCTCCTATTAATTGCTCATCAAGGTATGCTGAATGCATATAGCATTAATTTCCAGATATGCACATGCCTACTGTATCCAAGTTGGAAACTTTTGGTAGTATGCCCTGTGGTGGAGAACATGTACTTTTGAGGTCTTTTTGCTGCCAGCTGCTGTACAAAACCATGGGTACTCTTTACCTTCCCTCAGTTCCTTTAGTTAGGATCCATAAGGATTCTGGCATTATAAATCTCAGAGTTGAGGTCAACCTTACTTTAAGCACAAGGGGTCTTGTGGAGATACATATTCAAATTACAGGTGATTAGAAAACAATACTCTTGTTGTGGGTTTAAAATTCTACATGAAAGTATATTGCAATACTGATTTTCTAATATCTACATCACATCTGGAGCCCAACATAATGGTACATGCTAGAATGACACACACAGAAGGATAACTGTATCCTTGCCTTGCAAAAACCCATGCATTTAGAGAGCTTCTGGAAAAAATTGTGCTAGAAAAGTTCTAGGCTCTGTTCAATCATGTTCGCAGCCTGTCCCCAAGTGTCCTCTGTACATGACAGCAAGAAGCAAAAGGAATCCATTTCAAAATTAACTGCAAACATACTGATAACCTGTTTTCTCTAAGCACATTCTACACACAGCCATGGGATACCCTGAGATACTCTGCTCCATGAAAGAAAATACTCTGTATATATTCTGTACATTTTCTCCTTGCCTTTAGTGATATGGGTTTGGCAGGAAAGATTAGTAGATGAATTGTTTAATTGCAAAGGAAGCCTGAAATTACCTTGCACAGAAATCAGATACTTGTTCTTTGCAAAAATAAAGCTCATTTCCTCTCCCAACAGGAGTTGAAGAATTAGGAAAACCACTATGATAGTGGAGTATGCCAAAATCACAGGTCCAGGAAGATGACCCATAACTGCCACTGCATTATATTTAATTGTACAAATAATTTATATTTACTATATATGCATTTGCTATATTTATTACTTATACAAACTACCATATTTACATGTGTACATTATGTTGCTTGTAGCAAGAACAGTTAGAAAGACCTGAAGAAGAGCACAGTGAATTAGTGCCACTATATATCAGTCAAAGCTGAGAAAAAGCTGGCAGGGAAATGAAAACAGGCAGGGCTGCCCCTACAGTAACACTGAAAAGCTCAAAGGAGCTGTGGGCATGCACATAGCTTTGTGTATGCGTGTGCACAAATACCAGAAGTTGTGAAACAGAGTAACTTAGGATATTGGTTTGGGATATGAAATACAGATTAATTATTCTGCTCAAGCTCCTATGAACAGCGGAACATTTGAGAGGTAAATGAATCAGTGGTCTCAGGATAGTTCTGTCAAACAACTCCATCATGACACCACTCACAGAAGTCTGACTTGCCATCAGATCTTGAATACAAAACCTGCCCCTTCAGAGCTAAGCAGATGGCTTGTTCTAAGAGTAAAAGATGTTGCTACAGCGATAGCAAAGCCAATATCCATTTCTTTTAGTTAAGATATATGTCAAAGACTGCAGGTCTCTCCATTTAAACTTTTCCCAAGCAAGTAGTTTCATAAAAATAGCGGAGGAGGACAGGATCCAATAAATCCAAGTAGGGATTTTCAAAGGTGAGTTACATGCCCTGTTCCCACTGAATTTAGGTGGGACTTTATTCCCCAAGATGCTGCAAGTTGTAGCCCTAAAGTTTTAATGGACAGTTTTAGAAAACATATACTCTCATGCTTTTACTCTATCTAGTTTATATAGCATTTAGCAGCAAGGATGCTAAATGTACCACGTAATTAAACAGATGCATTGAAATATGGTGCACAATACAAAAAGTGTGCACTTTTTTTTCATGGTATAAGTTGAGAAATACGTGCAGGAATGATTAGATTTTGGCACAGAAATAGGAGATCAGCTGAGGATTTTATTGCTGGTGATAGCACTAACAGCAATAATAAATATGATTTCCAGGACTGCTTTATCTGTTACTGTGGCTGTAAACTGGATGTATATTTGTGAGCATGCTTCCAAAAATCAGGACAGAAAGATACCTGCAAATGTTTAAACTTCCTAACTGATGTTGAACTCTGTTACAAACCTCAGACAAAAGCTGTACACAACTTTCACTCCATCTACCTAATAAATTCCTAAATGTTTAAAGAACTTACAAATATCACAGTTAGCAGTCCCTGTAATTAACAAAATCTTAAACTTGATATACTATTACGTTGTCTACCTACATGTTTAAATACAAAGGCAATACAAAGGGTCCGGCCATAGGAAAACACCAAGATATATGGGATCCGAGCTATTTTAAACCATCAGATAGGCAGAGTTTAATGTTGCTATGAAATTACAATCTATTATTCAACTCAAGCAAATATTACTAGAATATTAAATCCTTGAATGACAAATCATCACTGAAGACCATGAATTAAAATTAACTAGTCTCCAGTAATAGTTACCAATTTTCAGATATGTTATTTTCAAGTTTTTCTTGCATATTGGAAAGAATATCTATACTTCTACTAGAGAAATATTGCAGCAGATAACAGCATCCCTTACCAATCAATCAGGGCTCAACTGTAGCCTTCAAGACAAGAGAGAAAGGGAGTACACTTAAGGTACACTTTAACTACTGTCACATGGCAAACCAATGTAAAATTAGTTTTGAATTCTATCACAACACAATATCTGTTTTTAGAAATCATTTAAATAAAGATTAGTAGTGTATCACTAGCTTTGGAGTAAAAGAATTATGCTGGTATTTATTTCTTTTAAAGTATGCATTCAGGGATTTTGTTACATCTCAAGATGCCTTCAGACGTTGGACAGCCTATTAAAGATACATACTCATTGTATACAGGAAGTGAAGCTGATTGTGATTTTCTCTTTAAATAATGAAAGGCCACAGTGAAATGTAACCAACAGCCTGCAATCTATTTGCCCACCTGCTTGCCATGCAATCATGTAAATACTATGTTAAAATACCCAAAATACAATTACAGTTAGCTTCTAGACACTGAATCTCTTCCACCAATTGCTAAACAACATTAAACCAGAAGGTAATTGGTTTACAGTCATTTATCCTGGGACCCCATACTGCCTAAGTCCCAAATAACATTTCATTTCTGCAAGATGGCTGTCAAGAGTACCAAGCTCAGAAATACCAAATGTGATTAAAAGCTTTTTTCAAATACACTTCACAGCACTGTATTTCACAATGAAAGTTTTCTGACTAATCCACAGAGCAAAATATGAGGCTTTCTTTGCTCACAAACCCTTGGTTTCTAACCAGTCAAATCAGCATTTCTTCAGTGCTGTTAGGCATTCTGTTTTCAGTATAAGCTGGTGAATTCTCTCTCAATACTTGAAAACTCAAATTGTCCTCCAGGTAATTTTGGCTCCTGCTGGAATATTTGCTTTATCATAGCAAGGGTACTGACTCCAGTTATTGAATGTATGAACAAGAAAAAAATGCCATTAACAGCCACTACAGTAAGTGAATTTAGTATAGAGTATTACGAACAGGGTTTATCCAAAAGACACAAAGGAACACTAACTCATGGAACATACATCAGAAATGCTCAATTTCAGCCATTATTCCAGAAACAGTACTGTTTTAATTCATAAATTATTCAAAACAAAATAATTTAAATTAATGTCACAGAAGTGCTGAACTTTTAACATTAGTATCAATGAAAACTTTGAAAGTTATTTGAAATAAAAAGGTTGAAAAATGAAGCAGTGACCATTAGCACATACCAAGCTTCACATCTACATATACTCCACTGTAATATTAGCAGAAAGACTATGAAAATAAAGCTCTCCCTGCAAGCGGAGAAAGAAGGACTAATTTTAATAGTGTTTTAACAAGGTACATGCAGAATAAGTGCAGTATTTAACAGTAAGTGCCAATGAACAGAATTTACCCACTTCTATTTTGTGTCATATAGAATTGCCCTATATCTCGCTGCCCTCTCTGGAATACCGAACAGGTGACATGACTCATTTGTTTACCATCACAGCACTGCTATTTTAGGTTTCATCAACCTGTGAAAAAGCAGGGCACAGTTTCAGTTCATGGATTTATTTATTTCTTAGCACAGTTCACTTAAGTGAGTGTTGGGAGTTCTATTTAACAGATAGCCTGTAGGAACCTAGCATATTGGTAATGTCTTTTCCCTCTCCTGCTTTCTTGCTTTTGCACATTATCATGTCATCTTCCAGCCTTTTAACTAGACATCTGCTATAAAAAAAATTTTCTGGCACCCCATAGAGTATGTAGACATTCTTATGGGAAAAACTCAACTCATTCATGACCACAGTGAAATGGTTTTGAGCTTTGTTCTTAAACAATCATGTAGCAATGCAACAAACCCAGGAAAACACTTATCAAGTCATAATCCACTCAGATTATCTTGTTATAGCACGCTCTGCTTCATACAGGGGGGAAAAAAAAAAAAGAAAGGAAAGCCTGTTAAAATTACTACCGATAATAAATTCCAGAAGGGCCAGATTTTGTCTTTCTTTCTTTTACCATGCATTACTGCTTCTTACTCTCCCACTCAAATGGGACACAATCCCTAACTATCCATTGTCCAAAAAAGCTACAGATTAAGATAAAGGAATGTTTTCTATATGGCCCATCTCCCAGTGCAACAGTATATTTAGACTACACAGTATTTGACTTGATTATTAAAGCTGTTTACTTAACTATTAGACTATGGCAAATTAATTTATTAATTTAAAATGTAATAAATCATTATCATTGGAAAATAATTTGATTATCATTATCACCAGCAGCAATGATTATTTAAGATCTAATTAGCTGTTTTTCGTATAAAGGAACAATCTAAATGAAAATTAGTAGCTTGAGTAATCTTGAGGAAAATCTTGAGGAAAGAGATGGAGTTAACATTTTTTTACAGCTCCATATCTTCAAACTACGCACTGGCAAAATTGAAGTGAGCGCACTATTAGGTCTCAGGGTAAATTCCCAAACACATACACGTGCAGACATACCGCTCTTCAGAAAAGGCTATGTTACATGTAGTTCATTATTGCACCTCTCCATTATATAGGCTAAATATTTTAACTCTTTTATGACTGAAGTACAACTGACTTGTAAAATCAACTACTACAATATACACAGAAGTATAATCAATGATGGTAATTTACACTGGCATACCATTTACCACTAGGGCCAGAGTGATAGATTTTTTGCAATTAAAAGAAATTAAGAATAAATGTACAGTGATTTTTCCTATGTTGACGTTTTGTTGTAGCTGTAATTTCTAGTACTGTATTTTAATACAAAATGCACATAACGATTTATTTTTTTAGTTCTACATATTATACTCTCATCATTCTTTGTAGTAATTTGCTGTGATTACTGGATATTGAAAATTATTTTCTATAGCCCAATAAATACATATAAAGAAATTAAGATTTAGGTTTCTAATAGAGCTCAGAGAAACTTGAACTTTAATTATAAATGTCACCTAGAAGTAAAAACATGTGCAGCCAGCATAACAAACAGGAGCTTATTATTTCCATTAAGTACTTGGGCTTACTTTATCTGGCCATTTACTACTGTATACCAAAGTTTCATTACGAGCAAATAACATACTTGGCAGCAAGTTTATAGTTTTCCAAATCTTTCCTCAAACACATGTTCTCAGCCTCAAGTTGCTGGTTGCGGGTATACACAGTTGGAACCAATCCAATATCTTTGGCTGTGAACACACCTCTCTGTACGAGTTCATACCTAGTAGAAAGGAAAGGGAGAGACATTTTATTCCATGTTTCCTTTTTCTCACTTCACTAATGTCTCCTTTCTTATGCTAGCATTTACCTAAACTAGAATCAAAAATATTTATCATCAAGGCATTTACCTTTTATAATCATTAACAATTAGCAACAGTACTATCCCACCACACTGTGTTCTATTTTACTGCTTTTCATTCTAAAATGTATTATTGTTCATAATAGTCAAAAGACATGTCCTGTATAACACAGTACTTCAATTTAAACAATTGTTCTTTTCCTTCCTTTCTTCCAAATAGCTTAAAAGACAAAAAAAATTCTTGTTCAAATAACATTTGTATATACTCACAGTCCTGTTTATCTCATATGCTCAAATATATGCAAGTTTTTGGGTTGGTTTTTTTTTTTTTGAGGACTCAAATAAGATGACAAAGCTGCAGAGAGCTTGTAGAATCATTCATCCAGGCTATCTTCAACATGGAATACAGAGCTCACCTAGGGAAATTTCTTCATTCCTTCCTGTTTACTTATGTTGCTCTCTCCTTATTTAATTATATTTACCAATATTTACCTATTTTACCAGCCCCCGAGAAAACATGATTCCGTGATGTAGAAGCCTGAAGGCTGCTTTAGTTTAATACTTGTACAGACTAACTTGCATTTTGAGAAGTAAAAGAGAATCTGGAGCAGCCATGTAATGCTGTGTAGCAACCTAGGAATCTCTATAGCCCCCGGCAATAAAGCCTACTCAGTCAGTCTCATATCTTTCAGGACTATCCATCTTTTAGTAGGATGTCACAATGAAAGCTAAGAATACTCTAACAGGCAGTAAAAAGGACGGAGGGATTAGACACTATTCATTTTAGGCTTAATTTAAAGGCATTTAAATACAGAGCAACTGAAAGTAGCTAAGTATCTTCTATACAAAAAAGAGCGGTGATATTAGAAAAAATTCAGAAAAGCTAAATTTGGTCAAAAAATGTGACTGTCACTACACAAAATAAATGCTTCTGCAGAATCATGCTAGTTCAAGGAATAATTATAAACTATTAGTATTTGTCAAAGTATCTCAGAAGACATCAAGATTCAAGCCTACATATACGAGCGTAAGATGCTTTTGTGCAAGCACACATGGCAGAGGTGATTCCAGAATCCAGTACATGTATGTACAAAACATCCATTTCTTCGTCTACTCCTGTCCTGGAAGACAGAAGAGCAAGACCTTCAGTTGGTACAAACTTTTATAGACCCACTGAAGACAAAAACATTGTGCACTACTGTAGCCATGATATCAGTGCAGCATAGGTTCAATGGAGCTATAAATAATCTATATCAGATAAAGACTATAGCCCCACAGTCTTCTTCCCTGCTGATCTTGACTGCAGCTGGAAGATGTTCTGGGTGGAAACTCACTAGAAGGAGCAATTTGAACATTATTTGCCTTTTCAGATGAAAAACATATTGAATCTGTGCATTATTTTTTCCCAAGTAATAAGGAAGTATGGGAAGAACAGCAGTAGAGATAAAAATTATACTAAATGCTATCTCCTGCACTTGGACAGAAGCAGCAGATTTGAAACTTGAAGACAGTAAGCACAGCATTCCTAGGTCAATAAAAGATGTTGCAGAAACAGAAGTGTTTGTAGAATAAGGGATTCTTACTTGACAAGCAACTTTTACTTAACATCCTCCAAAAAAATTAAGGGGAATGTTAGCAACTCTTATGTCCAAATTACTTCCTACAATCAGCTACTTATCTGCATTCTGTGGATACTTCTAGGAATACTCATCCCTATGAATTAAGCCATCACTCACATTCACCACCAGTAGATGAAAGGTTTTTGAAAAGTTAAACTGAACATGTCCAAAGCAAAATTCATTCTATCATCACTTTGTTTTCTTAAGGAAATTACAGTAGCAACAGGATTTAATACTAAGAAAGAAACTTAGTCTTTCCCCCCCCCCAAATAAACATTGACTGATAAGCAGGTACAAGTCCTATTGGAAATACTGCAAATAAGGGCACTTCTCATTGCAAATGATCACAACTCCTTTATTTGCCAGAAAAATTTCTCCATTGAATGCCCTAACTGCACCTCATGAAAACCATCAAATTTCTGCACGAAGACACATCAGACATGGATAATTGATGAACTTAGCCTCCAGCAGAGCTAAGAACTCCGAAAGACAATTTTAATGAAATACAATTAATACCAATAAATTCACTATGCCCTTGTCTGAGAACACTACTAAAAATGAAAGCTTTTGTGCATGTAGCAGAAATGGAACAGAAAACCACACAACAAAATTGCATTGTGAGATCTCATTATCTTTCATCAGCCTAGTCCTGTAAAACTTATAGAACTCCTACACACCTAGCCGACTGCCAAATAGCTATTGTTCTCACTTCTTTCCATTACAGAAGGGAACTGTGATGCAAATTAAATTAGTTAGTTCCATGCACACACAGGTATTTTTCTAAGCTTTTCAGAAAAACTGCGTTGTTATTCTTGAATCACTATTTAAAATTAACCAAGAATATGGAAACCTAAGGAACAGATGGTCAACTATGATTTTATGATCAAAGCTCAGTGCAGACTGACAAAAATAATACACTGTTACTATATACATTGAATTCAAGTTTCTAAGAGCTCTAAAGGAGTCAGGTTGCAGAGAGGCCCTGCAATAAACTAACTGATACGTAGCTCAGGATAATCCTTTACCAAGGGATAACTCACCTAGAGATGCATTCAGGGATTAAAATTTCAAGTTTTAGCTTTTACAAGAACTTCTTACTGAAAATTATCATTCCAATTGATAACCTCTTAAACAGTTTCAACAGAAGGCTAAGAAAGAAATGAGCACAGAAAAATAAAGCACCTTTTTGCCCTAGTGTACTCCTCCAATCTATTATGGCATATAAGTAGAACATTTATATTGTCATTATCTTGTAGGCAAGAAAGCAGGTGTGTCCATGTGGCTTTTTGCAAATCAAACTTGAGGTTACTTCACTTGTGTTCCGAGCCAGTTCTAATCCAAAAACTGAATCTGTTTTAGTGTGATGCTGTCCTGAAACTGATAACCCTCGTTTCTCTCAAGATTTATGAACTCAAGAGCACAACATACATTAACGTGACCATATCCTTTCCAGGCCAAAGAGGACTCAGAGCAGAGGAAACTTAGGTCTGCCTGAAATAAGCAGATTGTTTCCACTGTCTTCAGGGAGTTGTGACATGGAGGATCACAACCTATACCCATTTTCTTCATTCTGCAAAAAGGAATTTTTTTTGTAATGAGTCTACCTTTATGCTCAGAGAAGACACAGCTTTGTTGCATGTGCTCCGTTACACACAACCCAGGCAATCTTTGCAAGGCATACACAAGACAGACATAGCTTTTAACCTTGCTTGGTCATGTAAGTTTATCCATAATTTTAACCACATCAAACAGAAAAGAATTTTCAAATCATGTTTCCGTAATTAGTCTGCAGCTCTCCTTTTACTCACAAGCTGAAACACTGCCAGGTCTCTATGAACACTTAGTCAGAGATTACCAGTCCAATGAGCATACTAACTAATTACAGTGATAGCTCCGTGCATATGTGTGAACAGCAAACGATTCATCTGCTCATCAGACCGGCAACATACTGCCAGCAGCAGTGAGCTCTTTGGGATTAGGAGCTATAGACTGTCAGATGCATGAATTTACAGTTGATCAGCCCTTGCACTTCGTACTCCAAAGCTGTCAATCCAATATCTTTAATAAGTAACAAAAGCACTATAAAGTCTTGTATATCAAAGGAATAGAAAATTTAATGGTAAATTAGATATTCTAAAAATAATTTAAATCTAATTTTAAGTTCCTTAAAATATAACTGAAAGAAAAAAGTGTATGTGCAAAAAAACTAAGTAAAAAAAAATCACTACAAGTGTGATAAAATTATTCATTACATCATAGAAAAAGAGTGGGTTTGGCTTAAAATAAAACACAATCAATTCATAACATTTTATACAGCTGGACAGAAGAACAGAATGTTTTCTCAAACTCTGAAATAAACACAGATAATTTGGTCCAATTTAAGTGACCTTTAGATCTCAGACAGACAATTATTTCAAAGCAAGCCTTCTGATAAATTCTCTATGTTGATTAATTTCTCATTTTAAATTCCATTAGTACTTGATCACCACAGCATGAGAGCAAGAGTGTCATCCCAATACATAATGAGGAACCCGAGTACACTAATCTGCTCTCACTTTCATTAATATTGTAAATTATCTATTTCAAACCAACATGAAACATTTTGAAATAAGGTATTAATGCAGAAAAAGTCTAAATAGAGTAAGATTAGATCCTGACATGCTGAGCTCATTTGTAATGCTACTGAAATTAAAAATATTACTTAGAGAAAAAAATATATGTATAGCTAAGGATTTACAAGATAGGGCCTGCTAAGACTTGCACTTGCGCTGTTAAAAAGCAATTTGAATTTTGCAATTGATATAAATTCAGACTAAGCGCTTCAAAGAAAGCTGTAGTTTCATAAAAAGGTCACTATTTATATCTGTCTACTATTAATTATCTTCTAGCATAAAAACTGTTAAACTTCAAACTTAATGCTATTCATATCAGTTCTTTTGTTGAAAAATAATACAGAACTATAGTGCTCCTTCTCTAAGGAATCATTTAAGTCGCATTGTTATGCTATCAAAAAGCAGATCATTATTAATTCCAAAGGCAACGCCTGATTGGTAAGCTCTACACTAATAAGACCAGAGCCTTGCAAACGAAAGCAATGATTCCCCATTAGAGAATATTTCTAAGAAAATTTAAAAGCTTCAAGGCTTTTGTAGGAAAAAATAAGATGTTTCTAACTCTTCAAATTTACTAATTTTCAAATTAAACCATTTCAAAAGACCTTATTAAAAAAAATCTCTGAACCTCTCATGTTTAAAGACTGACTACAAGATAATTCAAAGAGAGGTGTTTCCACTTCTCAGAATCTTTCCAATGTAACTTGCAGATTCAAAGCAAGCTTGTAACTTAAAGTATTTCAATAGAACTTTATGACAAGTGTCATCTTTTGCTCCAAAATAATTCAGCTCTCCTCTCAAGCTTTGCAGCATTCCTGGCACATCATTCTTAAGCAATATTAAAAAAGTATACATCCTGTGGGATTCCATATATGAAGAGAGTGGTGGAGGAAGTGGAGTATTTAGACGAAGCTGCACGTTTAAACTTCTGCACAAAGTATGGATAAAATACCTGCAATCTATAAAAGCCGGGAAAAAAGATTACAGCAACAGCTCAAAAGTTTACTCTTCTGATTACAATATGAATTAAATTTTAAAAAGAAAAACCTAAACCAACCATACTATTTTGACTGATGTACCAAAAATTATCAAGTATCAAAATTTTTGATTATTCTACTTAAAATACACGGTAGCTATGATGAATATCCAAAGCCACCCAAACAATTAAGGTGCAAATACTATAGCATACTACAAAATACTCAGTTTTTAAGCAGGCAACCATGTTCTGGAAAGCAAGAAAATAACAAAACTACATGATTTCTCAGCACTGCTGAACTGAAATGCCGGCCATTGTGCATTGGACTCATTTTATCCAATGATGACTTCTGCACTGTAGCTGGTTTTAATTTTCATTGGTAGTCAGTGGAGAGCAGAATACACTTGAAAAAATATAATTGAATTCATTTCATCTTAAAGGAGATGGCTTAAACAATTCAGATGAGTTGCATCCTGAAAATGAGTATTTCTCTTCACTGGTCACAAAAGAGGCCTCAGGTGCCTACTTCAGGCTTATAAATGTCTAGAGTTAGGTGAAATGCATACAATCCTTCAAAGGTACCTCTTTAGGAGGTCCCTGGAGTCAGCTTTCTTGAAAGTCTGTCCTTAAAATAATAGTTTGCATCCTCATTCTCAATATGAATATATTTATTTGGCAAAACACTACATATTTAACAATGACTTGTACTCAGAAGAGTTTTCTGGAAATACATCCTGAAATACTGGAAATATTTGAACCCTGAGCATCTACTTCCTAATTCTCAAAGTAACATGGTCACTTAAAATATTTTACCATTCAGTTTGGAAGCAGTCAAGGGTTCTGGACATTCCCAATCTGACCAGGAAATTGCAGAAGAAGTCATCCATTGCTTCAGGTACTTCAGACACTGATTTCTCAGAAGTCAGAACTGATCGCAAAGCCTGAAATTAAAATTTTATAATTGTTATTAAACCGACAACAGAAGTGTAATTATCATACCTTCTATTTCTGAAGTCATCTAAAGTCACATATCTACTGGAGTACAGCCGAATGTTTCCCTTGTCTTTATTGATCAGATCGGTAATCACTGATCCTTCTAATGTCAAGGTCTGTGAAAGGTTATAGAAAAATAACTCAAAAATCACCTGATTTAAGCAAGTATTCTGAACCTGACATAATCTGATATGCACTGGCAACTATTTAAATGGATGGATGATCTTCTGTCACTGACCAGAGAGAAAAATGTTAGTTCTCATACTCCTGCACCCTTCAGCAACCTTAAAAACTACTCATGAGAAAAATCAGTACTTCACCTAATGAGAAATGCAAAAGTCCAAGGTGATAGCACAACAGTTTATATTCTTTTTGTAATGATGCATGCAATGAAGAGACTGAAAGAACTGCATCTCCATCATTCAATCTCTTCGGAAGTCTCCCAAAGATCAGTTCTCCCTTTTCTTCTCAACATCCACATGCAGACACTGAATGAAGCTGCCAGACAACATTGCTACGAGTGTTAGCAGAATGCAGATGGTGCACCGAGGCTTCATATGCAGCTCCTTCAGTGCCATCAAGATAGACAGCGATTCAGATAAGATCAGCTCATGGGTCAAGCACAGTTGCCAAAAGCAGAATCAAAACAAAACAGAGCAATCCTACTACAGAGAAAAAAAAAAATCCCTTTCACAGCTTTTGGTTGCAATGCAAATTTCTTTCCTTCACACAACCCCATTCAGCCCACTCAGTGCATAGCTTGATATTAAGCTCTCCTAGAGAGATTTTAAGATGCAACGAGGCATGAAAAAAGTAAGATATGACCCAGTCTGGGACTACCCCCACGCAAAATGCATTTAAAGATAACCAGATGGGAGAGACTGCCACAACTTGGCAGCCAAAGAGGTGGCCTTAATTCATTCAGACTTCAAATGGATTACAGCGACTTGACATACCTAAATATGAGGGTCTCAGCATTTGGGAACTCCTCGTGGGCACAATGCTACAATGGACTTAACTCAACAATGCAGGCTACTATTTAAGACAAGATACTGCACTGCACATGCCTGCCTCCTGGTGAGAGGATGACAGAACAAACCTGGGCTTGATAACTATCACTTAGTGCACTCTTGAAAGAAACTCAGATTCTATGATAACGTGTGCTACATATTATTAAAAAAAAGATACCGCTGTAGAGAAGAGATGAGAAGCAGAAACAGCTTCCACACATGCCTACCTTCTTTTCTTCATTTCAATACTAACAAAACTGAAAAAAATTCCAGTGAGATATTCATCAAGACATGCTAAAGGCTGTGACTGCAAATTATTTCCTCCATCCATTTAAAAAAGAATCTGTAGGCCAGGGATTTTTGATAACTCCATTCATTTATGACTTATTCATGTCCTTAGTGGGAGCTCTATCAACATGACTGCATAAATTACCTGGAGATAAAGGCATTTCTCTTGATAAAATAAAAACACTGGAAAAATCTCATAGCCATTTTGTAGAATACAGAAATTGTTGAGTTTAATCCAAGCAACCTACCTAATATAAACAAAGAATTGTACATGTACAATCAAGGCCATGTAACACTGTATTATGAATAATACAATATGCCAAGTGCAATGTAATATTTAGCACATTTTCATTACTAGAGATACAGTACATCAGACAGGTCTATTTTCTAATTGTGGTAATACAAGAATCAAAGAGAGTACATGTGCAGACATGCAGCTGCATCCCTTTTCTTACTTCTTTTCTTTATTTTAACTGAGGCAAATGTCTAATATTGTTGGCTTGTAGTTTCCCAAACACATCTATAAAGCCAGTCTTCAGAAGAAATGACACAGCTTGATTCCCTTAATAAATGGAAATATGATAGGAGTTCATTTCATCTGTGCAGAAGAGAATTTATTAGCTAGATACTAGCACTGAGAATCATTTCAGGAACCGAAGCTTGAGCAGGGAACAATATAGGGAAAAAATGAACGCAGTCTAACAGGCACAGTATTGTAACAGGGCCTCAGGAAACCAGAATTAAATTCCTAGCTCCTCTGCAGACTTTGAGTGACACTAGGCTAACGACTTCCTTTAATTTAATCTTAACCTTGAATTTAATCTTAACCTTGGATGACTACCCACAGAATGGCGTAACAGTAATTTTTTGTATGTATTTACCTATTTAGTAACGAGGAAAATACAATCTATTAATGTGGTGCAGACAGACACCCTATAGAAGCTATATAGACAAAAACATCTTATTAAAGGATTCTGACCATTAAGTCAAAATAAACAAACTAAATATTTGCTTTGGTAAATACTTATTAAATATTTCTTGGTTAAATATTTATTTTTTCATCAAAATCTTTAAAGCATTTTGAGTGTAAGGACTGCAAATATGGTCAGTAAAATAATTGCTTAGACCTTAACCTTAAGGACTTCCACAATACTCACAAAAATTTCTGTCCAATGAACAAAGATTAACACCAAATAAATTAATAATTTATCTGGAAAATAAAATGAGATGTTCTTGCAAAACTTACTAATAAAAAAGGGAATTCAAAGATTTTTAACATGATCAAACATATTATAAATCAAACCTACATAAAATATAAGGTTAATGAAGGCCAATGTGACTTCAGAGTATCATTTAGGATATTAAGAAAATGAAGATCCTGGAATGGAAGTGTAATAGCTGTAACTACTGAAAAAAGTACTTCAGCCAGCTTTCTTTTGTGTGTGTGGTTTTCCAGAAATTCTGTATCCTTTTCCTAGGGTCCCTATCAGCTGAAGATTTTCTTTCATATGCAAAATACTCTGTTACTTGTGTTGAAAAATAATTTATATTACTTTACCATGCCTCAAAACAAGGACAACAGAAAAAAAAAGTCATGAGTTGTAACTGAAAAGGACAAACGATGACTGGAACAGGAACAGTAGGCAGAACCACTGCTATCCAAAGCATGTGTTGCCCAGCACAGCTGTATTTTGAATCGGCTGCCATTTCACCACCAGACTAGGGGGAAACAATATTTAGAGACTAGAGCTCCATCACCCTCATTTCCTTGTTGGGATCCAAACAAAAACATGAACTGTAACTGTTGAGGGAGCCTCACCAAACTCCTCAAAGACCAGTAGTTTCACTGCACACATGCAGAGATCCAGAAGGAAAAAAACATGCCTCAATATCCCCTGTAGAAACATAGCTTTAATTCCTACACACCAATTTTCTTTTTTTTAAAAAAGGTGAATAGCACCATCTCATTTGCTTACATTTGCTGTTCTTCATTTAGTAATTACTGCTAATTACTTTGGAAGAAAGTTTGAAAATAAGCATTTTTCTTAGATTTTCTTTGTTATACTTGACCTTTTTAACAGAATGTAAAAGAAACTGTAGTTATTCAATTTAGAAACTGTGGGTATTTATAGTACCTGCGTTTGGCAAATCACTTAAATATTTTTGGATACTCACTTGATCTGTGCCTTCTCTATATAGTTCCTGTTCTTTAACAAGAAGATTTGCATCTAGTATTGAAATGCATTCTTTAATACGGGATTAGGTATACAAGTTACTACGAACAGCAAATATACACAATCACTTAAAACTATTTATCACAGAATAGCTATTCCAGGATATGGCTGTTACCTAATTTAACCTATTTTAGCCAAGATTAGAAGCTAGTAATTGAAAAAGTGCACCAGTTATTTATCATGTGAAGAAGACAGCCTTCTACTGTTCTTCTTAGCTCAGAGTTTGGGTATTGATTCACAGGAAACAGTGCTTCTAACTTGGGTCACCAAAAGCATTTGCTGCAGCACTTGGTTTTTCCAGTGAATTAGCATCAAACAATCTAGTCACTGAGCCTCACAAAATATACAGTAAATCATTATGAAAGCTGTCAAGGAACTAGCAAGTGTATTAAAACATTTTTCTGTTCACGTCTTTCTGTCTAAAGGTTGAAAATATTACTTCAGTTTCAAAATTATGGAAAAAATGAGGCCTCCAAATAATGAGTCAAGAAGCAAGAAGGCAGACATCTATTAGCATAAGCACAAAATCAAAGAGAATTTGAGTTTAAGCACACACATTCTTCTTTTGTTTTTAAGAAAGGTAACACTTTCTTCAGTTTGATTAAATGGGATAGATATTAGAATATTGTTTCCTACCACTCAAAGTTCAACAAATCAATAGAGGTAGAAGATTATTTAAATATAGCACTGCCAAAAGAGCAACAGATTAAAAATATTCTTCCTTGTTTCACTTTTTATTTGAATGTCAACTCACACAGTAAAACAGACATAACTTCAGTTATCCCTAAAGAACATTAAGAATTTCCACTACTTGGTTAACATTAAGTATGTTTAGTCTTAAAAACTTCTGCCATCTTTCCCTTAATTTTCAGGCATATTCAGTTTCAAAACACAGATGACTGGTATTGTCAAGTTTTCATTCAAAGTTTGATCTAAAATACAAAACTGATCTGTTCATGTGTACTAGTGCAGAAGAAAATGCACATTTTTCCTCCATTTTGATGTTAAGAATCATTCACATAATTTTATCTTTTCATTATTAATCATTTGCTTTTGCAAAACAAAGACTATGACGATAGCTTACTGATGAAGCTAATAAGATAGTGGTGATATTAGAAACACAGCAGGGAAAAGCACTTTTCCATTAGATTGTCATAAGCAAGTAAATTCAGGTAAATCATATTTTGGAAAATGCAATATAACAATCCCATTGTGTAACTCATGAGTATTACATGACTGTTTTGAAATCAAACTGTAAATGTAAGAAGTGTCAAAAACTAATGGTGTGAAATGATTGATAGTTTCATTAATATTTTGATTTAACATAGTGTAACAGCCCATTCTTTATTTTCAATATATGAATAATCTTTTTCAGCAAAGTATGCAAGTACAAGCTTCTGTGGGTCTTAAGCATATGCGGTTTCTTTCCTGTGTCAGGGATCACACTCTCATTCAATCTACTCAGATAAAGAAACAAACCCTGAAATACCGATACGTTGTAATAACATTAATGTATTTTAAATAATCTATCTATATATTTGTTACATGTATTTGCAATATCAGGTTGTTTATGGAACATAAAATGAACAAAAGTTAAAGGAAGATGAAACCCAGGAAACATAAGTTGCCTTTTTCACTGTGGAATATGTTTACCCCAGACACTTTTAAAAAATAAGAAACAATCTTTTCCACACAAGTATTTCATAATTAAAATAAACTATGAGGTGTAAATTTTAAGCCACTAATGCCAACTGAATTACAGACAGAGTCTTAGAATGTTTAGGAAGTTCTTACTAAAATTTGGGCATCTTCAGCCTGCTCTTGAACAGTCTGTAAAGCCTTTGACAGATCCTCATCATCTTCCTGAAGACTAAATTCATCATCTGCTGGAACCTAAATGATACGATTTAAAGTTAGGTATCAACATATTTTACACATCTTTCTTTCAGAATACAACCATTTCTACTCCCAATACAACTACTGAAAATAACCTCATTCTTGTTAAAATAATATTTTGCCATATTTAAATAGAATTTATATTACTGAAATATTCATTATAAATAAGCTGAAACATCTAAATAGAAATACCTGTACCTTTAAAGAAGTATTTAATGTTCAAATAAAAGTAAAACATAACAAATCAACTGACACTAAATCTTCTCTTGAAAAATAAAGATATGCCTAGCATCATCGCACTTTATAAAAGGAGATTCATGTCATTTCTCCTAGGATGTTTTTGTGACTGATGAAGTAAAACAACAGAATGAAACATGAATACTCTACCACATATATCAGAAGATTATCAATTTAGTAAATTACCTCTTCATACTGATAATCATCTTTAGAGTCATCTGTTATGGTAAATTCTGCGGATTTTGTTAAGTCTGAAACAGCTGATGCATGTGATGAGTTCCAACTCAAAAAAAATGTATCGTAAAATAATCACCTATAAATCTGTTATGACCACCTTCGCCCTTGTTCTTTTTGACGCAAGACTTTACACTGTCGAGGCTTCTTTCAGCCTTTAGGTGAACAAGCCCAGCTCCAGTGAAAACTATGTGCAGAGACAGAATTTAGATTCAAAGTTTTTATAGCATGTTTAAACACCATTAAAATTTGCCTCATCAGATCTATCAAAGTTAGAAGTCAAGCACTGTTCTGAATTAAACAGTAGCTAAATTCTGCTCTCACTTACCCAATCATCAGTTTTCATAGGGGTCTTACTGCACTGAGACTTCCACGGACTTTCTGCTTCTAAGCATAACTTGCTTAATGCTCTCAGAGAATGGCAATTTTTATCAAATTCAGATGTAGAAGTTCAAACATGAACGTCTAAGATCAAATACTGAATACTAGAGGACCATTTACTGAAGCCGATACAAATGCCTTAATAATTACAACACAGCTACAATAAAAAGATAAAGAACTTTCAAATTGTAAAAATTCATTTGGAAATTATCTGCAGTTCCTCCAAATGCTTTAGAGTCAAACTTTTCATTAAAAATAACTACAAATGGTATAAAAGGAAACCCAAATAAACATTTTTTCATCCACTAGCCTCACAGTCCATGAAAGTGTAGCGAAAGTGTTTTTAGCAAGATGCTCTGTTGACAGTTTCCCTAGGAAATCAGTTAGCCTACAAATGACCCATATAAATACACCAGAAATTAACTTCTGAAGAAAAGCTGGCGATTCAGTACTTCACACACAGGAAAAAAAAAAAAAAGACACATGATTTTCCAGCTTTGCATCAAGTTTCCTAATCTGAGTTATTCTCATAAAAAACAGGCCTTTTGCTACAGTTCTCACAGTACAAGATATATGTAAAAGTATCATCTGCATTCAAGACCCCAGCATCACAGCATCACCAAAACTATCAGTTAAATTGTAACCATCTGGAAGGCTAACAGCTTAAGACCATGTCCCAAAAAACAATAACCACTATTTGTTTTTCAGAGATGTTTTTAGAGGTTTGAGATAAGATGGAGAGATGTCATTTTCTCTTGTAAACAACAAGAAGAAAAAAACAAATAGAGAAGTCACTGAGTGAATAAAGGCATAATTTTCAGTAATCAAGTCTAAGCACATCTGCGTACCTCCAACTGCAGGATAACACTATGTACTTACTATATAAATTGTATACATAAATAGGCAACTGGCATGAATGCTTCTTAAGACTCTTCTATCTAGGCTTAGTACATGAAAGCAAATGCTGGCAATACACATGCCCCCAAATTTAATTCCCTAATTACTGCATCACAGACTGCAGATGTGAAACACAGGACTTGAATTCAAGTCACCACCTCTCTGCATCTCAAATTTTGCTCTCTGCAAAAGCTTCATTTTCTAACTTGACTGATTCTGGAATGTTTAATTCTAAAACCTGAACTATGCAGAATCTCATCTCCAAATAACGTTAACTATGTTTTCTTTTGTAAGGGGCGGGGGGGGGAAGGAAGGAACCCCCAAATTATTAGATTTAACAGGCCTAAGTCTGTTCTCTATCACTCCAGAAGAAATCTGGATTAACTCTTTTGACTTTAATGGGAGGGCAAAGAAATTGTGCAGCACAAAACCCGCATCTTTTCTCAGTATGGTACTCCAGGACCATATGTGGGTCCACCAAGGTAAGCAAAGAGAACCGAGATGAAAATAGCTCATGTTGAGACATGACTTTCAAGAGCTGACCCAACAGACTTGAGATCACGATCAGGGACTCAGGCATCAGGCTAGCTTTCAATTGTCTGCCTGCTCCCCAGTACAACAGGAACGTTTTGGTCCTCACATCAGTGTCTGACCACATCCTAATAAAACAGCTCCTAATTCCCGGACTTCGTTCCTTCAACTTGGAGGGAGACAAGTCCATCTGAACTGCTGATTACATAACAAAAAGGGAACAACAACAAGGCGCGAGTGCAAAGCGAGAGGAATAGGTTTCCTTTACTGTTTGAAAAAGCAAGGATGCTTGCAGCAGGCAAGTCAAGACAAAAGACACAGTAATACTGACTGACTAGTTAGGGTAATGTTCTAAGAAACCCTTTTTTTAATTAGATTAAGATATCCTAGCACTAGCTAGCTGACTACACATTTTCTCTTTAAAGAATGAGACTTCAAAAAGTGTGGTCGTGTTTGTATAGCGTGAATGCTTGGGTACAACATTTTTTTGTATGAAGCAGGGGACAATTTCCATATATATGTAGTAATTCTACATATGAACTAAGTATCTGCATAGAATCATAGAATGGTTTGGGTTGGAAGGGACCTTAAAGATCACCTAGTTCCAACCCCCCTGCCGAGGGCAGGGACACCTTCCACTAGACCACGATGCTCAAAGCCCCATCCAGCCTGGCCTTGAACCCTTCCAGGGAGGGGGCATCCACACCTTCTCTGGGCAACCTGTTCCAGTGCCTCACCACCCTCACAGTGAAGAACAACTTCCTTACACCTCATCTGAATCTACCCTCTTTCAGTTTAAAGCCATTACCCCTTGTCCTATCACTACATGCCCTTGTAAAAAGGCCCTCTCTGGCTTTCTTGTAGGCCTCCTCCGGCTTTTTTGTAGGCCCCCTTTAGGTACTGGAAGGCTGCTACAAGGTCTCCCTGGAGCCTTCTCTTCTCCAGGCTGAACAACCCCAACTCTCTCAGCCTGTCTTCATAGCAGAGGTGCTCCAGCCCTCTGACCATCTTCATGGCCCTCCTCTGGACTCGCTCCAACAGGTCCATGTCCTTCTTATGTTGGGGGTCCCAGAGCTGAACTTCTGCATACTTCTGTGGAACCCCTAAGCCTCTTCATTACTTTATAGCACAGTATTTATCAACTTTAATTTAAATAAAGTACATTTAAATACAATACTGTACCCAATAATTTTTCACACCATGTTTAGTGATCGCAGACTATTTTTTCCTAAAGCTATCTTTTTTGAGATGGGGGGGAGGATCAACTACTTTTTTCTGCATTTATCAAATCTTTCAACACAGACAGAAACATCACCGCAGTATACCCTTGATAAGTAAAACACTTTCAAACACTGCAGTTTTTTCCTGAATTTTCTACTGACCTGACTGTCCTTGTGATCCACTATGGTCTAAACTAATGCGTCACTGCAAACACTGTGCCCAGACTAAAATATTACTTTAAAAATCCTGATTTTTTTTCCCCCCTCTTTTTTCCAAAAATCATAGCTAGGTGCACAATAAAATAGAGGAATTCATTTTTAAAGCTATTGTATTTTCCCAGCAAACACTGTCAAATTTTTTTTTTAACACGTCCTGATACAGTGCCTTTTTTTTTTTTTTTAAGGACACCACACTGTGAAAACAGCTGTGCAATTTCAAGTAGGTAGAAACTGAGGCACAACCTTGCAAAGGACAATATTCCACTTTTTTTCCTATTGCTTTTATATTGGCTTACATCTTAATTCTAGCAATGCAGGAAAAACTAAGGTACTTGTAAGGCCTAACACTTAAGCTCTGATTGTTTAGCCACAAAAACAAAGCTTGAAAGATCTTCTTGATTTGGCAGTTCACAGCTACAAAAGAGAACAGATAGAGCTAGTCTGACCCAACGACAAAACTAGACAATTTGTGTCATCTGACTAAAAATTACACATTTAAAAGCCATAAACTCCTAACATAATTTGCTACAACTCAATTGTGAAAAGAATTCAAACTGATTTTTTTTTTCCTCTAAAAGCCACAGCAAATAAAATTATGTCTAGGTTATTGTATCATAATCTTTATAACTTGGTCATACACAGTACTAAACAAAACCACGAATATCTAGCCAGTTACTCTGTGTGGCAGACACTGGGAAATTAAAGGAGCACCTTTTACAGCAGCACATTGGGACTGTGAGTCTAAGTAACAAAGTCTTGTCACTCCTCCGTAGATATTTTGCATTTACTGATCAACAACCAACACAAGAGAGGCGACAAGAGTCTTTCCTTTCAGGATTTTAACTCTTGCTTAGACTGCCCCATCAGCAGGGGAGAATAAAATTACCCTGCTTTTCCTAGGGGTCACCCAGGGACTCTTACCATCAGCAACGGAGAACAAACATCACGTTAAAGTAAGCAAGACCCTACTGTCTCTGCAGGGGGAAAAAACCCAAACCCCGCATATTGTCTCTTTTTAGCCTCCAGGGGCAATAACCCACAAAAAGAAGCAACAAGGTAGTGGGCTTTTTTGGCTTCCCCCCCCCCCCCTTACTCTGTGAAACAACTTGGGAACCAGCGGGTCTCCTGCTGGGACGTCCCTGCCCCGGCTCCCAGCGAGGAGCCAGCGGCACAGGCAGGGCTGCACGCTGCCCTGTCCCTGCCCGACCCTCCCGGGCTGCCGCCGAGGCAGCCCCCGGGGTCCCCCCGCCTGGGGAAGACAAGCACACACGGAGGAGGGCAGGAGCACTGAGGAGACCGGCCCGCCCGCGCCGCTCCCCCCGCTCAGGCGGGGAACCGGCGGGACCCCGGGGCGCCCCGCACCCCCCAGCCGCCTCAGACGAGGAGGAGTAGGAGGAAAAAACTCCGGAGGAGGAAGGATACTCTGCAGGCAGAAGGACGCCTCAGAGCCCGCCGCCTCCTCCATGGCCGTTGCCTCCCCGCCGTCGCGTCCTGCCGTTGCCGGGGGCGGCCTCTCGCGAGAAGAGGCGCCCGCGCCCCGCACCCGTCCCACGGCCAGCAGCCGCCGCGCGGCGGGGCAGTGGCGGGAACAGGCGTCCGCCCACACCGTCCCCCCCCGCCCCCAGCGGCGATTTAATTTAATTTAGTTTAATTTAGCGTTACTCACACTTCACTTTCTTGCCCCCGGAGGTCCCAACGGGCGCTGCCTTTGAGTCGAGGAGAAGCTTCTGAGGCATTTTACTAGCGAGGGAGCGGCCCCGGCGGGGACCGTGAGGAGATTTGCTCGAGGGTGGGGAGGTTTCTGGAGGTTTCCAGGGTGGTCGCTGGCGAAGCCGGGGCGGGCCTCCGTGTCCCCTCAGGGTCCTCCCCGCTGGCTTCTGCGACCTGACTAGGAAATACTCCATTTTCTTAAATGGAAGGAAAACAGGAGAAGGGAGGGAAAAACCGCTTCAATCTCATAAGAGGGGACTAGTTTCTTCTTCAGGAGGAAACATTTTTGTAGCTGAACCAGCTCTTTGCTGGTTCACCTGAGCTTAGTCCTGCGGGACTGATTGCTTCAGTTCAGTTCCTGCAGTATGTTCAAGTTTAATTAAGAGCAGGAGTCTTCCCAGGCAGAAGGTTGGGAAAGAATCATACCATATCCTATCATTTGTGGAGAATACATGTTATATCTGTTAGGAGTTTGAGATAAGGCTGCAGGAATCAACAGAAAAGTTTCTCTTCCTTTTTTTATTTTAAAATAAACTTGGAGGTCCCAGTCCTAAATTTCCATTGAGTTAATGGGCTTTGCATGCGGTAGGAATTCAGAATCGGTACTTGAATTCATGTAAAGTAACTGAAAATGAATGCCCAAAGTGTCGGGGGGGAGGTGCTAATAGCTGGTCTGAAAGGAGAGGCACCAGTTTTGCTTGAAGCTTTAAAAAAAAATAAAAATGTAACAATTGAAATATAGTCTGAAGATCAGAGAAGATGGAAGTGGGTGAAACTGAATTATATCATTCAATCCAGTCTTTAGCCTGAAAAAAAGAAGATGCAATCCTGGAAGAGGGCCTGTTACCTGTGAAACAATTATTTTAGCATTCTTTCCAGAGATTGCCATTCCTCTCGCATTGTAGACACATTCTTGAGAAACGATGAGTACTTTGGCACTCTCAAAGTCTCCAAACTGTAATAGAAGAACAGTGTTTTGGCACAAGATCATTACAACACTGCTAAGGCGACAAGAACCGTTGTATTCCTTCATAAATTCTCTACTGCCAGCTTCACTACTGGGTTGAGTTAGATACATGTCAGGGCCTGAACTCATCTGGGTTCAAGAGATGGAGGGCAAATGCTGACATACCTTTCTTTTTGTCAAGGGTTGTTTTTTTCCCCTTCAGAGGAAACCTATGTGACCAGAACAACGTTCTTTCATGCATATCCAACCCAAAAGAGCAGTCCTGAACTCCAGCAGAGCATCTCAAACAAAGAATAAGCAGAAGTGGCATCACAAAGCACAACACCCATGAGTCAGTACTTCCAAAACTATGGGATTAAAAAAGTCATAATGCAGTTGGGATGGCTTCAAATGAAGGCCTTACTCTCTTAAGGAAGTTCCCAATTCCACTACAAATCACAGAGTAAGTGTAGCTGTACTTACGTCATACAGGCAAGCACAGCTGAGTAATATCATAAGTTAATACCACTCCTCTCAGCAACAGGTTTGCTGTTAGCCTGTACACAAATAGTTGAACAAACAAAATGCTAAGCAGTACCCTTCTCTCTCTTCTCTGAGAGTTTTCTCTACCTCTACAGGCCTAACTTCTCCTTACACATTTTTCACAAGACTTCTCTATCTCACTAAAATATGGAAATGTATGGTATCCACAATTGAAGAAGGCTGATGAAAGCTTAAAAAGGGCTCAGAGAAGTGCTTCAGGGAAGATTAAGACTGGAAAACAATTAATAGTGAAGGACAAAAGGATCTCAGTCATCTTGGTTTGTTAAAGGAATAAACAGCTTGATCAAAGTGCATGGGTAATAGATTTGATAAGAAAGGCTACACAAAGATAGAAACACATCCAACCATATCGAGAATTAAATCAAAATAAACAACAACTAAAAGAGCAAATTTTTAACAAGTAACTATTTGACTGATTTTCAAGTATAAAAGAAACTATTCCTGGAGGATTTTAGCAATGACAGAGTTCTTCATAAAAGTTATGTTCCACATTCAGACACCAGCCAGTTCAGGATGTCCTATGGCTTGCATTCTCAAAAAAGTCAGATATGGTCATTGTAATGGTACTTTCTATGGAAAAAAAACAAACTGAAATGAGAAGGTAACCAGTTCTACCATGTGTGGAGATTTGCCAGTATCCTAAAGGACCCATAGAGTTTGTTTGCTTTTAAAGAAGAATCAGTTGGTCACTGATTGTTATTTTCCAAAGGTTTAAAGCTTTGTTTGGAAACAGTGTTTGGTTGGCAACTTCTAAACTATTTATGTCATCCCATCATGACTGTATAAATGACCTGATAATACAATAATTTACCTTCAAAAGGCACAACAGGCCAACTTGTTTCTCTACCTTGTTGAGATCCACTTACCATAAATACATTATATTTGGTTATTGCTAAGCTGAATTCCAAACACTTGATTCACCCTGCTTTATAGCCTCATAACAGTCTGAGTTATAAATGGTTATTGCCATTTGGGAGACGATAATCAATGTTGTTACTGTATCCCATAACTTCTCGTGAGAAAGACACGGAAGCAGCATCTGCTGTAGCTTGAGCGTTTCATTAGACAGACTGTTTACTTTTCTCACACAGCAAAGACTAAGCCATGCACCTTAACCAGATATATCAGCCAGGCAAGTTATAGTATTTGAAAAAGATCATTCATGACAACTGGGTAAACTGGAATGCTCTAGACGTGCTGCACATGCTCCCAAGCCCTAAGGGCCAGATACTCTTCCAGCGTTATACCACCTACTGAAGGATTGCGAGACTATCCTCTCATTCAGAGCAAAATATCCCCTCCTACTGAATTCAACAAGCAAACTGACTACGATTCTGACAAGTTGAGTGAAAAAAAACAGAACATCCATGCAAGCTACTTTCGGTGACTTTCCCTCCCCTGCAGGAAGGCATCCAAAAGGTCCAGTTTACGCACTTCATCACAACAGACAAGCAGCCAGCAGTTACCTGCCCCGCTGACTTTTACACACCCGTTTCTGATTGTTCTTCAGTGCAGCTTTTGGGGAGAAGGGACAAGGGAATGTCATCAATTCAGCTTTTTGAGTGAGCACATAGTGTGGCCAGGAACACTGTACAGGCAGTATGATGGTGACAGTCAAGAGGCCGTTGTCCGCGTGGTCACAGTGGAGCATGGGACCCCAGCTGGAAGCCAGAATGAGTTGGCAAACATCTTGTTCCAACTTCTGCTGTGCCATCTGGCTTCCAGTTAGGTGACTGACGTTAAATGTATTTTCTCCGTATTACCATCTGGCAGCTGCTTGTACAACAACAGAGTAACATGCAGAATTTGGCTAACAATTATCCTAAGAATCATATCAAGGATACTTTGCAACACAGACTCTGAAATGAAAAAAGCTTACAAGGAAAGTTGCTTTAACTGATGGCATTACATGCACAGAGTATTGCAGGTGGGCAACAGGGAGTGGGAAGTTATATATCCTTATGTTTTGCATGTATTTATTTTACAGAGTTCCCATAAAAATTTCTAAGGGGGGGCCATACAGGTTTCCAAAGGATGGGAACATTGTATCCAATGAAATGTTTGTTCTTGAAAAGTATCAACACTTCTGCCATACTAAGGAAAAATATTCACTTTTCCAAAATTAGAGGAGCAGGACTTTTTTTTTTTGCTGTAATGACGTATGCCAAAGGTAGTTTTGATAAAGGAATCAGATTAAAGGAATTGATTAGTACAAACAACACAGTCTCAAAGAGATGTTACTTTAACAAAAATTTCATCTAAAAATGTAAGGATTGCCAAATACAGTGTAACTACTGTATGAAGTACAGTGTAATACCTGTAATGCCAGGTCTTCGTATTTATAAAGGTCACATTTGCAAAGCTTAGGGGCCATAGTAACCTTGATGGGCTTTAAATGTAACAGAATGGGGTGCTTTAAAAAATGGAGTAGGATTTTGAATAAATATGATCCCATGACAGCTTAAATCAATACATTTTCTATTCTACCTCCTGCTGTGCATTCTTGCCTCTTTCCTTGCTCCTGTGCTGGTGCTCATCTGATTCTCAAATAATTTAAACCTAAAAAAAGCTAATTCAGATGAAAAAAAAAAAGAGGGAGTTTTTTTGAATGCTAGGAAAAGCAATACTAACATGCTAGAGGTTTGGCATTCAGAGTTAAGCTGAAGTTATTAGATGTAGTACTATTTTGTCTCTACTCTGTAGAAGAACATTCTATGTATAAGCTTCTGCTACGTTTCCAGATATTTCTATAGATTAGATCTAGGATATACTAAGTCTCTGAAAAGAAGGATTTGAGTTGAGATTGTATGAAAACAAGAATGTCAGTTTCCCAGTGCATCAGCACTTCTGCTGATGTTCATTCTCCTAAGCATTTTATTAAAAGTATAACTAGCATTAGCTGGAATACTAGCTATACTATTTAATCACCTAATCCAAAAAGCTGTTTTTCTTTGATAAATTTCTAAAATTTAGTCTGGCTTCAATTTCACACAGCTCTTCCACAGGAAAGAATGAGACAATGCTCTGCTCAAAACCCAACAATATGAGTGCAAACAGAAGTATGAAGAGGTTTGACTGCATTTAGAAAAATTTGGGAGTGAACAGTCAAGTATTTTGTCAATAATGCAGAGTGACATCAGTACCATGTGATCACACAGCACAGGTTTTACAGATACTGTGAAGTGCAGGTTTCCCCACTGCAGACACTGGAACTGTCATGTATATAGTCTAGTCTGTACCCTGTAATGTATAATAAAAGAGTTATTCTATCCACAGTGATGCTGCTGTTTCCAAGAACTACAGCCTCCACATCTTCTGCTGTTGTTGCCTTTGAAAATTCTCAGGAGCATTGGACAGATGGTACGTTTTGGCTCCCCGTGTACTAAATTTGGATGTATTTCTGCATCACAGACACGAATAAATTCTGCTAAGAAGAGAGGTGACAGTAATTTTTTATTTTAGACATGTAAGTGACCCATGTTCTCTCTAAACTCCAGCTTTATGAACACAAAGTTATTTATGCAGCTTATAGGAACTAATGATCATCTCTTCCTGATAATTAGAGGCTTTTCATTTCATATGTTCTTCTCTTCTTTGAAATTAAGTTTAGTTAATATGCTTTTCAAATTTAGGTAACTTTGACCACAAAGCAGCTAATACACTCCCACTACAAGCTAAAAAAAATTTTATAACTATGTGACAGTTGTAAAAAGGAAAGCCATCATCCTTAACACAAAAGACCAGAGCAAAGTGCTGTATTGGCCTAATCTGTGCTTAGTAATAGAGGCAAGAACTGAGATGCCATCATGTCAGAAAACACACAAACTAAAGGACAAGCAACAGAAAAGCTAGCAGAAATTATTACTTTTATTTTGCCATGCTTCCAACTAATCCACTACTTGTTACCCAGGTAATACATCTTCCCATTGGAAGTCTGAGTCTCATACTAATTAGCACATGCCAGAATCATTTTAGCTGGTTTCCTGCTTGGTTTTTTTTTGAGGGAGTACATATGTGCACACATTAAGACCTGACATGACCAAATTTTCTCCGTCAAAATCAGATTAAAAATAAACATAAAGGAATATATCTAGCAAAACCATAAATTATTCTAAACTGATGGGTGCTTCAACAAAATTAAGTTTTCTCCCTGCACCCAATCCTCTCTGTTATCTGTATCTTAGTCAGATACAGCACAGAAGACTTCACTTCTTTTGACCCTTGTTGCCCCAAAACACCTTCGCCTGCTCTTTGCTGCTTTCCTTGGACTCATTGCTTCCTTTTTGCTTGGGTTTTCCCTATTCTGACCAACCTCCTTTGAAATCTGACCATTTTCGTTAGTGTTTTTAGCAAGTTTGACAATCCGTGGGTATTTCTTCAACATGTGTCTTTTGAGAGATACACTTAGAAGATATCGTGTATTCCTGTTCCAAGAAAACAACCAGGAGATTATAAAAAAAAATTGCCGAGAGGTCACAGAATTTGATGCAAGATGGGCAAGGACTGGCAGGGGATTTGTAGCCAAAAGCAATGTTTGCTACCAGAGTATTTAGCCGAGCCTTTCACTAACTGCTTAAAGCCAGTTGCATCGATTGAGACCGAGCATGGAATTTTAAGTTCCTATTTTGTTTGTTCTTAGTGCAGCATCATTTTCTCATGTACAGAATGTGAGGATAGAAATAATGAGAAGTCATCAACCTCTAATCTGTCTTAACTCAGCTGAGGGTGGCAGTGTGCGCTAGTTTCTGTATATTAAAATATAATGGAGACTGCACAGTCTTTATGTCCATCTTTTTGCTTTGTTATTATTAACAGAGATAGAATCATAGAATTGTTTAGGTTGGAAAGGACCTTTAGGATCATCGAGTCCAACCGTTAACCTAGCACTGCCAAATCCACCACTAAACCATGTCCCTAAGCACCACATCTACATGTCTTTTAAATACCTCCAGGGATGGTGACTCAACCACTTCCCTGGGCAGCCCGTTCCAATGCTTGACAACCCTTTCGGTGAAGAAGTTTTTCCTAATAGCCAATCTAAACCTCCCCGGCACAACCTGAGGCCCTTTCCTCTTGTCCTGTCGCTTGTTACTTGGGAGAAGAGACCAACATCCACCTCGCTACAACCTCCTTTTAGGTAGCTGTAAAGAGCAATAAGGTCTCCCCTGAGCCTCCTTTTCTCCAGGCTAAACAACCCCAGTTCCCTCAGCCGCTCCTCATAGGACTTGTGCTCTAGACCCTTCACCAGCTTCGCTGCTCTTCTTCGGACGCGCTCCAGCACCTCAATGTCTTTCTTGTAGTGAGGGGCCCAAAACTGAACACAGTATTCGAGGTGCGGCCTCACCAGTGCCGAGTACACGGGGACAATCACTCTCCTAGTCCTGCTGGCCACATTATTGCTGATACAAGCCAGGATGCTATTGGCCGCCTTGGCCACACTGCCAGCTCATATTCAGCTGGCTATTGACCCACACTCCCAGGTCCTTTTCTGCCGGGCAGCTTTCCAGCCACTCTTCCCCAAGCCTGTAGCATTGCATGGAGTTGCTGTGACCCAAGTGCAGGACCCGGCACCGAGCCTTGTTGAACCTCATACAACTGGCCTCAGCCCATCGATCCAGCCTGTCCAGATCCCTCTGTAGAGCCTTCCTAACCTCAAGCAGATCAACACTCCCGCCCAACTTGGCGTCGTCTGCAAACTTACTGAGGATGCACTCGATCCCCTTGTCCAGATCATCGATAAAGATATTAAACAGAACTGGCCCCAATACTGAGCCCTGGGGAACACCACTTGTGACCAGCAGCCAACTGGATTTAACTCCATTCACCACCACTCTTTGGGCTCAGCCATCCAGCCAGTTTTTTTACCCAGCAAAGAGTACACCTGTCCAAGCTGTGAGCAGCTACTTTCTCCAGGAGAATGCTGTGGGAAACAGTGTCAAAGGCTTTACTAAAGTCTAGGTAAACAACATCCACAGCCTTTCCCCATCCACTAAGCAGGTCACCTTGTCATAGGAGATGAGGTTAGTCAAGCAGGACCTGCCTTTCATAAACCCACACTGACAGGGCCTGATCACCTGGTTGTCCTGTACATGCTGCGTGATGGCACTCAAGATGATCTGCTCCATAACCTTCCCTGGCACCGAGGTCAGGCTGACAGGCCTGTAGTTCCCTGGATCCTCCTTCCAGCCCATCTTGTAGATGGGCGTCACATTTGCTAACTTCCAATCAGCTGGGACCTCCCCAGACTGTTGATAAATGATTGAAAGTGGCTTGGTGAGCACTTCCACCCGCTCCTTCAGTACCCTTGGGAGGATCCCATCCAGCCCCATAGACCTGTGTGTGTCTAAGTGGTGCAGCAGGTCGCTAACCATTTCCCCTTGGATTATGGGGGCTTCATTCTGCTCCCCATCCCTGTCATCCAGCTCAGGGGGCTGGGTACCCAAACAACTGGTCTTACTATTAAAGACTGAGGCAAAGAAGGCATTAAGTACCTCAGCCTTTTCCTCATCCTTTGTCACTATGTTTCCCCCTGCATCCAATAAAGGGTGAAGATTCTCCTTAGCCCTCCTTTTGCTGCTAATGTACTTATAAAAACATTTTTTATTGTCTTTTACAGCAGTAGCCAGATTAAGTTCTAGTTGGGCTTTGGCCCTTCTAATTTTCTCCCTGCATAACCTCACAACATCCTTGTAGTTCTCCTGAGTTGCCTGCCCCTTCTTCCAAAGGTCATAAACTCTCCTTTTTTTCCCCTGAGTTCTAGCCAAAGCTCTCTGTTCAGCCAGGCCAGTCTTCTTCCCCACTGCCTCATCTTTTGGCACATGGGGACAGCCTACTCCTGCGCCTTTAAGATTTCCTTCTTGAAGAAAGTCCAGCCTTCCTGGACTCCTTTGCCTTTCAGGACTGCCTCCCAAGGGACTCTGTCAACCAGTCTCTTAAACAGGTCGAAGTCTGCCCTCCAGAAGTCCAAGGCAGCAGTTCTGCTGACCCCCTCCTCACTTCTCCAAGAATCAAAAACCTCTGTCATTTCATGATCACTATGCCCAAGACAGCTTCCGACCATCACATCTCCCACAAGTCCTTCTCTGTTCACAAACAACAGGTCCAGCAGGGTGCCTTCCTTAGTTGGCCCTAGATGTAGGACTTTGGGTAACAATTCAGTAAAAAGCCAACATTTTGTATAAAAGACTTTAAAAAGTCTTTTATATCCAATACTGCTTGCAATTTGTGATGTGAATGAAGCATTTTATGGTTTTCATTTTCATATATCTCTGATGAAAGCAATAGTACAATATTGACATCCTATACTTAAATGTCAAAGCTTTGCTTTGTGGTTTCTGTAATATTTTGTTTAAATATTGAAGTGCCACAAAATTGAAGTCTGAAAATGCTGTTTAAGTTCTTTGCATTTACCTTCATATAGCTTATAGCACAGCCATAACTTTCGCTATCAAGCCATTTGCTCATTTTGGTATAGAATGGAATGAACAAATATTGGTAATTCAGCTTCTCAAACTATACCTAAATCTTGGGCACCCTGCATTGCATTTGAAGATGCCCAAACTGGTTTAAAATGTGGTAGCTCACACACTAGAAGCTTAACTTAATATAAACTCTTACTCTAATTCATGCCACTTTATACTTCACATACATTCCCAGTAATGTAGAGCCAAATCCCTAAGATAAGCTGAGAATCTAGAGAAACCTAAAGGGATCCAGGCACCTGAAACCAAGAGGAAAATCCTCTAGGTTTTCACTGACTGTGAATCCTTAGAATTGGCTCTGCCAACTTTGTCCCCTTTCTGAAAAGAGCAATTGCAGTGCCAGTGTCCAAAAGAGGCTTGCTGTGTATGGGCCCCCGTCTTCTCCAGTCCACTCCCTGAAGTCAGAGATGAGGTACCCAAGCCCTTGAGAAGGATGTCTTTTCAGATCCAACTCTTTCCAGCACTGTGTTTTGACCAGATGAGACAGTTCCTTGCCCTGTGTGTTGATTACTATACTACCATCCTGAGGCAGCCAGCTGTCTAAAAGATGCATTTACAGGACAGTCAGAGGGCTGCTGATTCCTCTCCACTGGTCAGGGAGAGAGAAATGTAGCCTTACTTTTAATAGTAGTTTATCCCAGTGGAAGTTAAGATGATATAGCTATTTAAGGACTACAAAATTTATCCATTTAAATTAACCAGATTTTTTAACAAACACCTCCCTTGAAAGGCATTTCTGACCCTTCAAAATATACAGCTGGTTCAGAAGAGAAGAATCAGAATTCCCTCACCTAAATTCACCTCTAAACTTCTGAACAGGTATTTGTACTTTACTGGGACATAATAAAAGTATCTTCATGGGCCAGCGTGACCATCTGTCTGACCATTTTCTGCCTTACAGATGATCCACAACTCGCCTTGCTGTGCTTTGTGAAGTTGATCATTCTTGAAATGGTTCTGTTCAGAAATGACTGTTCAGTACCAGCTCAGCAATGCGCAGTTCCATACCTACTGCCCTTTCCCAGGGGCAGAATCCATTCAAACCCCACATCAGAGCGTAGCTCCTTAGAGCCCGTTCCATATGATAGTGGGAAATCTGAAACAAAGTATGGAAAGAAAAAGGAAAGTAGGCTGAGTAGCCCATACATATCCCTTTTGACAGTTCCATCACAGATGTGCAATTTTCACTTTCTGTGCTTTTTTAAAGCAGAGGGAAACGTTACAGTTTTCACAAGCTAGGGACTACAAATCAATATTTTTGAACATATGACAAGTGACTACAATTGTAATTCCCACTCTTGCAGAAGGCAAGATCACTTGCTTTAAAAAAACAACTTTATGGATGAAAACATCTTTACACATGAAGTTAAGTTCTGAGTGAGCTGGAGTTGTGGCAGGAGTACATATCTGTCCAGACTCGAATTCCTCCTACCTCTCTCCATCCCTCTCTGTTCAGGAGGGAGCATGCATATATGGCACAACACACCTCTAAACTTTGCACGCTAAATTATGTAACAGGCAAAATAGCCCTATAGATTTTGGCTTTATGGCAAGTGGCATAACAGAGGACTGGTTTTCTATACAACTCTAAGCTGTTTAACTGGACATTTTCAGAGTTGACATCTCACTTGCCTCAGTTTCCAGAATCCACCACGAGACTCCCGATACAAAATCGGGCTCACAGCACGATGGCACCTGAACTGAACAAAAACTGCAGGCATCTCGAGCTACAACCCTGCCAGTGCTCTCATTGTCCACCTCTAAAATGGAGGTGAATGCCCTCTAGCCAACTTCAGCCGTTCACCAATACCCTCAAGTGAAGAGGGCAGTCCGTATATGAAAAGTATTGTGACCATTAAAGCACTTTACCTGTTTCATCATCACACAGAACACAATGTCTTAATTAGCATTTGATTAACACTACCATTAGTGTAAATTAATATTAACAAGTAACAATGATTCTCAACATTGAGAAAACATTTATGAAATTTGTTTCTGTGTCTGGGTATGACAGCAGTACTGATATACACAGACCAAAAGCTTCGTTCTGAAAATCCAGTCTGAACTGGCACTGAAAGCTGGAAACCAGCTCTAGGTCCAGGTTTCACAGGTGGACTTTGTAAAGTCAGCCAAAGCCTCCATGCCTGAATGTTCATTCTTGAACACACGTGTAAATCTAGATCTCAGCTTTGCAGCTTAGTCCACCTTGGAGTTATCAAGCATGATGACATTTCATTGCAAATGTAGTTTTATAGAGCCACCGGTTGTTAGGATACAGCTTTGTTCACCACAGTTAACCATACCATCTCCATTCATCATGCACGCGCTGTACTATAAATCTGTTAGAGACACACTCATCTTCTACTACAGTGTTTTTATAACAGCCTTCCTCCTAGGCACGTATTCAGTTATGTTTCTTTCACTGTACTGTCTCAGCTTTATGTTTCCACTGGTCACAGCTAATTAGGACTGAGTGAGCTATGCTATTGTAGATCTAAAATGTTGATGTTATAAGCAGCTCATACCCATCTCCTGCCTATGTCCCCAACATGGGAGGGCAAGAGGAACCTCCTGAAGAAGCAGGACTCTCCATAGCAGCCTCCCTGCTCCCCTGGCCATAGCCACTGCTTTCTGCATCCTCCTTAAAGCTGTCCAGGAGGAAAGACTAAGCAAAACTTGGACCAGGCTCAGCTGGTTTCAACACCAGAGCTTGTAGCCAGATGCTCTGAAGAACAGCCCATGTCCAGTGGATCAGATATGAAAAACTGGTAGAACAGAGGGCCTCCACATCTGAACGCTTACAGAAGGGACCATTTGACTTGGTCACCATTAAGCCATGTGCCATTATCAATGCTGAAAGCCAGTATGAGGATTGTTGGCTTTGCCCATAAAAGTTCCCTGCTTTTTCTGTAATTATATCAGTGAAAATGAGGGCCCATAATGGGGATATTTATAAACTTTGTCTGAACCATCCTCTTTACTCCTTAGCCATTACTGCATAAAGATCTTTACTTCTGCACAGGGAATTTATATTCCAACTGTGTCAATTCCTCTAATACTGTATTGGCTGTTCCTTTATTAGAGGGAAAATTCAAGATCTGCTAAAATAAAGGAAAAGATCCCATGGGGGTGACTGGTCTTTGGGTTAGGTCGCTGTGAAAGCTTTTTTCCTCCTGACAAAACAGAGTAAATTTCCACAGACCAAGCATTATTGAGGCAACCCATTAATAGCAAAAAATTAAACATTTGCAATTTTCTTCCCTTCTCATCTTCTCAGGTGCTGTCACACGGACTTGTCTCCTGTGGCAGCGATAAACCGTGGCCACTGAGGACACATGTATGTTGCCCACAACTGAAGGAGAGACAGTGAATCTCTAACAAAATGTTTCTTTCCTCCAACTCAGATAAGCAGTGCACATAGTAAAGAGGCACACGGTAGTGAAATTGTGCATTAAGGCACATGGCACCCCCTCCTCCCGGCGGCACTTCGCCCTCTACAGAAAAAACCGTCACTGGCGGAGCCAGGATCCCTGCCAGGCAGAACCACGCAGTCCAAGCTCCGCTTTTACTGGCGTTTCTCATCTGTCCCAGGGAGCTGTCAGGGTGAATACCCTACAACTATACAAAGCACTATTTTACTAGTGCCTTGTCAATATAGGTAAAGGGTCTTGAAATACTTTTTCTGAACAGCCCACAGATCCTCATCCTCTGGTTACGTTCTCCGAGCATAGACAGACCTAAAAAAATCCCTTTTTCTTACCTCAGCTTTCAGTGCGCTGGCTCACATACCAAGATCTTTTCAAAACTTCTCCACACATTACAGCTTGTCCTTTTATTTAATGAGAAAATTATTTTTTAATGTTTAAAAAAAGCAAGGCACTTTTAAATTATCAGATATTTGGGTCTTAGGTGTGAGGCCATCTTGTAGCTCACACCTTGAATTCATTGTGGTATTTCCCCAAGGATGTTGTGCTACCCAGTTTCTCTCCCAACCAGCAACTTCACAAATTGACAAACTATAAGAAGGGCTTCTGCTACAGAACGAAGAATCAATAGCTGTCTACTTGGATAGCCTCAAAAAGTGCTTAACTTTTAATTGAACACTGAAAAGAAATCGCAGAGCACGAGAGCTCAAAACAGCATGAAGCCTGCATAATTATCTTTCTCCTTGTAGTTCCTTATGCAGACTGGAGACTAATTAAACACATGTGCAGGCTAGAAAATGATTTGCAAAGATACATCTTTTGTCAGTTTGCAAGGGGACCTAACCAGAAGGAAAGTACTAGCAAGGAACGGGAGCCATTGCCAGCTGTCTTGTACTGTCATTTTCACTAGTACCTCAGCTTTTAATTTCACCCATCTAGAGCAAAGACAAATTAGATTTTGCATCTGCTTTGCAATGAGATGAACCAAGTTCAGGACAACAGCGAACTCAGGCCCCAGGCTTCAAGAATAATATAAACACATATACAGGGGGTTTAAAGCATTTCAGTGCTGGCTTTGTGCACTATACAAATGTATTTTTCATTATAAAGCTACCTATCCTAACGTGACCCATTTATAACATAGAAACAAATTAAAATAAGCATTTTTCTTCCTTTTGTTGCAGAAAGACAAAACCAAATAAAACCTTCAGCCTTAAAATCCATTCTTTAGTATTTATCATGCTAACAAGAAGGCCTAAAACATCCATTAAAAAAACATATTTAGTAAAGCATTTCTCTAACATACAATCACTACCTACCTCTTCTCCTTCCTTTCCAGGAGAAAAAACTTCTCAGCATGCTCACCAGGGCCTTAAATCATATCTCTTTACACATCCAAAGTGAGAGCACCTGCTCAGGCTGGCTCTCAGCTGGCAGGATTGAATTAGAGCCCAGCAACCATTGCCCTAATAGGAGGCAATATTATTAACTTTAATTCATTCACATCAGCATTGATCAGAAGCAGTTACTGAAGACATTGGAATGTCAGTACATGGCGCTCAAGGCCAGTGTAATTACCACAGAAACGAAGGATGCTGTGATCAATCCAAACAATTGTGTGTAATTATAATGGAAAATTTTGATCTTCTGTGGTTTTCATCCCACATACACCATCTGAAGACTCACATCGTTCAAAGGGTTGTGGTTTCTGTGAGTCTGGAGGCCAAAAAAAAAAGTGTCAGCTGCTCCAAAAACAAGTACGTTTTTAAGGTGATGATGACAATATTCAAATTATATTTCCCACCAGTGAACCACTGTAGGGCAAGAGAAAGGAGACTACACTGCTCACAAACGGTGCTGGTCCAGGCTTTCAAACCCTCGTGCAAATTAAAATGAAATTTTAAGTATGTTACGGCACTGCGCGGCTCTGGCAGAATAGGTCAATGCCCCTTTAGGATCCAAAGAGGGCTGGTGGACCAAGACTGCAAGACATTGGATGTGTCAGTCTCTCCAATAAAGTGTTAGTTTTAGATATCCAAAAGCCTGAAATCCCACAAGCAGAGGGATGCCTTCCAGAAAACACATTTGCTGTGAGAGGGGCTGTGGTAGAAGTTGGGAGAGGAGAAATCTTCCAAGAGCATAGAATCATAGAATGGTTTGGGTTGGAAGGGACCTTAAAGATCACCTAGTTCCAACCCCCCTGCCGAGGGCAGGGACACCTTCCACTAGACCACGATGCTCAAAGCCCCGTCCAACCTGGCCTTGAACACTTCCAGGGAGGGGGCATCCACCACCTCTGGGCAAGCCGTTCCAGTGGCTCACCACCCTCACAGTGAAGAACTTCTTCCTTACACCTCATCTAAATCTACCTTCTTTCAGTTTAAAGCCATTACCCCTTGTCCTATCACTACATGCCCTTGTAAAAAGGCCCTCTCTGGCTTTCTTGTAGGCCCCCTTTAGGTACCTGAAGGCTGCTACAAGGTCTCCCCGGAGCCTTCTCTCCTCCAGGCTGAACAACCCCAACTCTCTCAGCCTGTCTTCGTAGGAGAGGTGCTCCAGCCCTCTGATCATCTTTGTGGTCCTCCTCTGGACTTACTGCAACAGGTCCATGATCCTTTCTCATCTTTACCAGCCATTGCACTCCATCATAATTTTAAAACCTCCCATGTAAATAAATGCACTGCTATATCTTGTCTCCAGTTCTCCTCCATTTCCCTGGCTCCTCTCCTCCTGCCAGACATCCCCTTTCTCCCTCCGCACCTGGGGAAGCACAGGAAGGGTTGGGGGGATACAGTGTTGGCAGACGACTGGTTTCTTTTGCTCTCACTCAAGTGCCCTCTGGAAGAAGTCCCTTTCATTAGCATCGCCACCCCCCACCCCAGTGGGAACTTTCTGTCCCCAAACTCCATCTGTCCCCCTTCCAAAACACTGAAAGCGGGCAGAGACAGTGGGGACGAGAAGGCTGGTTGCTCACATGTGTCCTCGCTATGGCAAATAACACGCTCAGATTCAGCTTGGTGAATACTAGCTGGCCACGCGTGAGCTGCCTGCGGCCACTTCATGCCATAAAATATCCCAGAGCTGTCAGAGAGTAACATTTCTAATGTCGGCCTGGTGAAACATCAGCTCTGGAGGAGCTTTGCAGGGCCTGGTGGTGCATGTGCTACTGGACCGCTTCATGTCCCCACGCACAGCGGGCCCTGCGCTCCTCTGCTTGCACAGCCCTTATAGCTCAGCACCTATAGCTCATACAGGATGCACAGCTCCTGCGAGCACAGCCGGGGCTGCTGCAAGTCCCCATTGCGCGGCCAATGCTGCCACCCTAATGCAAAGCAAAGAATATATCTGCACCAGGCGAGAAGGGAGAGCCTCCGTCCCCGTCCCTGCACCCCTGCCGCACAGCCCTGGGGTGTACGTGCAGAGCCCATCAGGGCACCAAGCTGGGGGCACGGCGCTGGAGGGTGTTTTATCCCCTGATTTTCAGCCATTCAAGAATAGGCGCAATCAGCCTCCTGCAAGGCGCGGGAGTTTATCGGAAAGCCATCGCAGGCTGGTAAAACGGATGCACAGCGCTATAGGTGCGGCCCTCGCTGATGGAGAGTGGGGGGAAGAGAGGCCACTCACCCTTCTCAGACCCTGCGTGGTCAAACAAAGAAATAATAATTTCTTATATGCTCTTTCTCACAGTCATATGATGTGAAAAATCGTTAAAGAGAAACCTTAAAAGAGTATCTGGCAGAGCGTTAAACTGATGGAAAAAGACTCGGCGCTGTCATTTTTATCCATCTTAAGACATTAGGCAACATGAATATTTTAAAAAAGCCTAGAAATATGCAGAACAGCTAAAACAAATGCTCTTGCCTATTAGTTTAATATTTTCTCTCTGTGAGCATTTCACTAAATTTCTCCTCCAGCGAGAATTCCCTCCCAGAAGCGGCGGGAGCGGCGGCAGGGCGGCCCTGCGCCCGCCAGGAAAATGGCAATGCTGACATCTACTGTCGGCAGCGCAGGATCGCCGCGCCGCCTGCCCGCGGGTGGGGGCTGCCCGCGCCAGCGTTGTTGGAGAACAGGTCTGGGTGAGGGCAAACACACACACCAGTCGACTAAGGGAATATAACCCGTGCCGCGATGTTACAGCCCCAGGGAGTGATCTGCAGCGCAAATATTTATAGAAGGGTGTATCGCACGGATCTCCTTTTGGTTGCTGGGCTAAGGTACCTTCAGAATACGCATACTCAGTGCAGGTAAACATTTGCTTTCTTTAGGAGACCCACAGGACTTTTATGCATTAATTCTCTCCCCCTTCTAGATTTATTTTCTCTATTAAGTTTTACACTGTTCCTTTCATCCAATTAGTACTAAAATCTTTTTTTTCATCACGGTGCAGATAGGAAACATGTTTTATTTCCTGCAGCAAGAAAGAATAAACTGCCAAAAAAAGTGCCTTAAAGATTACAAATGAAGCTTATAATGGTGTTTGTGCCTCTGCTGCGGCGTTCGAACGCTGCGTCTCTAATAACATTTAAGTGACATTCAGGAGCCCCTTGTTGTGTACATTACAGGAACCGTCAACGGGGGGAGGAATAAACCTTGAAGCTGCAAACCAAATGCAATACTGAGAGACACTGGCAATTAATAGAAACAGAGAAATTGTGTATGGCTGTGCATACATTAGGGAGGATAAGCAGAATCCACCGTTTCCACGCACAGCAAAGCTTTCAGTTGTGCGTCAAAAAGTTGCAACAGTTTATTGTAAGATGAGTTATTCCTAATTACATTTTTTAAGAGTGCCCTTAGTGGAGCATTCCCAATTATAAGCAATTAATTTATTTATAAACTGGTACTACAGCCATTCCCGCTAGCATCTCCTCAACGCGTTATGCACAACAAGCAGCTATCGGTGCAAAGTGCAACAGACTTCTGAAATGATCCTGCCATTTCTGATGTATCTCATCAAAAGTCACTTAAAAATAACAGAAGCTTGGGGCTTGTCTTTCCCTCTCGCATCCTTATCAATATTCAGAGCTAGTAGGCATGAGGCCCAGCTGTGGTGCATTGGCATGAAACTATGTGAGATCAACACCTGATGAGCATTTTAACTATAATACAAGGTGTATTTAAGTGGGAGTGATGGGTTTGGTGAGGCTCTTGGGAGGAAGGTAGCAGCTGGGCTGGTCAGGAATTGTCTGATGAAAGACTTGGTCAAGAAAAGAAACTTCTCAGACAGGTTGGTAATGGTGGGGCTCTCTGGTATGCTGGAGAGCTTGAGCCAAGTCCCTCTGTTGTTCGATTTGGGCTCAGATCTCTTTTCTGTTTCCTTTGGTGTTGGCTAATCTGGAGGAGCAATGTTTTTTCTCTCTGCTTCAACAATGTTGTACTCTCCTGAATTGGAAAGAGGGGAACCTCAAAAAAGCCCCCTTTTTGCAAGATAGAAAAATGGTATCTCACTGAGCTGTTCTCTATCCTAGTATTTATATTGCAACACCATCTGTCTCTTGCAACATGTTTGCTGTACACATGTACCACAAAGAGCTGTTTGTTTGGTGGATGGATGCAGGAAGACCACTGAGGTCATGGTGCTGCCTCTATCCCAGTTGTCTCTTTGTGGTTAGTTCTGGTTTTCCCCTTGCAGGAGCTCACGTGTCCCTTCTGTGCAAGAGTGCAATGTCTCCTGTGAGAATGCTCATTTGTATTAGGAAAATATTTGCAGACCCTCAGTAGGGAGGAGAACTTTGTGCTGGGGGCACTGAGCACAGAAGAGCTCCTAGGTGAGTGGCAGGGAGTGAGGAGGAGGAAGGACTGCATGAGCCAGCAAGGTGGGGGACAGGAGTCTGTGGGATCCTGGTGGCCACAGACCCCCCTGCCACCACTCAGCAATGGGGGCTTGAGCTAACACATTGTCATCTTGGCTGAAGCTCCTTGGGGAAAGAAGGGGTCTGGACAGTTTCCAGGCACCTCCAGCCTTTTCCCTGCAGCACAGGAGGTCCCACCTGCAACCCCTAAATTGGGGGAGACCATGGCCTGTGTAGAAAAGCTGCTTTGAGGGAGATGCAGTGCTTTCCAATACAATAATAAAATAAAACCTAGCTGTCTCTAAATGGAAAGAAGAAGAAAGCATTGAGTGCAATGCTCTTCTGCCCTAACTCAGAGCATTCAGCCCTACCTGCATGCAGGGCGCTAAAACCAGCGGTGTGTCAGCAGAGCAGAGGCAACATGGTGCCGGACTGGGGCTGGCTGCTCTAAGCTGGGTACCTCCATGGGTTTTGGGGGTGCCTACAACTGGCACCTTCCAATTTAGGGAAAGGTGAGGGAAAATATTTTGAAGCAATGATATAATCCCACTCTATTTTTTCACTGTATGAGGTAATGAACATCTTTAGTGCTTAAAGGTGCTGTGAGGAGCTGCAGGGCATGTGTGAATGCCAACATTTTATGGAAGGGGTGGTTTTACTGCCAGCAGACTTTAAAAAAAAAAAAATCCCTGCAGTTTATATCAATAAGACTGGATGTTATTGCGTGTCAGGAGTTATTGTGATTTATAAAGTACTTCTTACTTGGTGTGTAATGAAAACACTTGGCTCTCAGTCCCAGTCACTAACGGGAGATGATAGTAGCTTTATCTGTAATAGCCAACTTGACCTGGAACCTTTTATCATTTTTAATAGTATTTTAGTGCTGCCTTTTGCTTTCACCTGAGCTTAGGGTAGCCTCAACTTTCCTAATGTGAATAAATAATAGAATCCTTTTTATAAAAGGAATTTAAGAAAAAAGGGAGACAACCACACTGCTTGGTATTAATGCCCCAAACAGCTCTGCTCCATGAGTGCAGATCCTCATTGTGCAATGCTGCAGAGTTGGTCCTTTAATAACATGCTCTGCTTGCTGTTCCCAAGCCTCTTATTCAGGACTATTATTCTTCTGTTGAGAATTTGACACATATTAAAGATGCCAAAAATATAACAGGGGGAAAGGGGTGGAGATGGGTGTAAGTAGATGGATGGGTCCAGACCTAAATAATTGTTCCCAAGTGTGCTTCTTTGAAAAACCACCCTGTATTTAACACCAAAAGTGTATTACTGTGAAATAGCTGAGTGGGGAAAAGACACTTTGAGAAGGACACTCCTCAGGACCACACCGGATTATTCATTGCCCCAAAAGTGTGTGCATATATATAAATTTTAAAAAGCAGGAGAGCTGACATGCATGGGGCTACCTTTGCTGCTCCCCTGTTCAGCTCTTCTTTAAATGATTAGGTAAAGTATGGGTGTAGCTTGATAACTGGGGATTGCTAGCCCTGCAAAGGTAGGGCTGGCTCCTAAGATAATGCCTTCCCCTCTTGACTCCTGTCATGAGAATACAACCCAGTATAAAACTTTCTACCTGTGTGTCATCTTTGCAATGTGAGCTATTGCAGTATAGTCCTATGGCATCCCTAGGGTTAGGGCGAGTGGGAATCACTGGGAAGGCAGAGAAGAGCTCAGCGAACTCCCTGTGTGGGGAAAGGTGTCAGCAATAGCTCCAGCCTGAGCAAAACCCCAGTGCATGCTAATACTGCACTGGCTCCATCTAGCTGCAGGGAAAGTTTTATTTAAAAAAAAAAAATCAGAAGCAGCTAATGCATCCTGCTGGTCTGAAGGCAACAAGGCTTCTGCCGTCCCCTGGGAGCAGCGGGGAAACTGGGCACAGTGGCCCCCTTCGCCTGCAGAGCTGCGTTTCCTTGCTACATGTGGCTGCGGGTACAGGGGAAACCCTGCCCTTGCCTGTCCTGCTGTGCCTGTGATGGCATGCAGGCTGCCTGTGAGAAGCCTGGCCCCCCGGCAGGGAGCCAGCAAAAAGCATCATGCTTGGGCTGCTTGTAAGCTGGCTGCTGGAAGCAAGTGCAATATAACTTATTTCCAGGAAAAAGGGCTTCCCACCTGGGGGGCTCAAATCTCATAAATACCCTGAAATGTGGTCACTTTTGGCAGTGAAGATGGGTGATGTCACTTGATCTGCTTTGGACCTCTTGTCTTGTCCCTGAGCAAGGCTGGCCCCATCCAGCCCCACTTGGCATGGAAAAAGCTCCCATCAGTCTCTCACTGAATTTCCACACCTACAAAACCCCATGAGCTATTTCACTGGCAGCTGGGACATGTGATAGGGCCAAACCAAGAAGCTGGAAAAACCTGGGTGAAAGAAATTGCTGCTAGATATATTGTCATTGTACTTGGCGATCCAATCTTTTCGGTTGTGCTTATTTTGTAACTAACTGCAAGACTAGGTCCAAGGCAGAAATACGATGTAAAAGGAGAATAAAGATAAAATACACTTAACTTTAGGCGATGAATGCTGTCCTCCTTTGAGATAGGAAGGCATACCAGGAAAATGGCAAGGAATAGTCGTCTTTAGAATTACCATAGCAGCCACGAGAGCCAAGTACAAGGGATGGTACAATTACCTTAGAGAATGGCAAATATTTTACAGGCAGCCTTCCTCTGAAATGCTGGTGGAGAATGACCACAGATGCTCACAGGAGACTTAATTGTCCTTGCCAGCAAGGCTCATTATCCATACATAAACATATGTGCTGCTTCTTAACAGCAAAGTGCATTTTTTTCAGAGAATATTTTAAATCTGAACTGCTTGAGTGTCAAATTAGTTGAGTCTGGCTTCGTTTTAATTACACCAGCCATTGGATTGTGCAGGAGGATGAGGGACGTGCTACTTTTGTAGGCAGAAGATATGTTTGCAAAATTACTGCCTATAAAATATTGCTCCATCATTCAGTATTGCCACAGGAGCAATGCCAGAGGTCAGTAATGAGTCTTAATGCCTGTTGCAGTGCGTTTTTGCTCAGGGCCTCAGCCAGGTTTACCTTAAGAGGTTTCTGCCTCTCACTGATTGAAACTATGTAAAGTGAGAACTGCGCCTCAGGTCTGCTGCCTTACACCTCCTGCAGTCCCTTATACCAGAGCAGGCAGGTGGAAAACACAGCCAGGTTAGACTAATAACGTTTTAAAACCTTGTTCTGCATTTGTGTAAGGCACTGGAGAGCCGGACCCCAGGGAAGCAGGCAATTTCCTGCAGGTATTTAACAAGGTGTGGCAGGAAAATGGGGAGAGGGAAGCGGCTCTGGAGGCAGACTTGCCAACTGAGCTGTTTTTTCTCCTCAGGCTCCACTTATAACCACCTCGCTGGTGATGAAGATGAGGCCCAGGTACTTCAAAGCATGTATAATATTGGGAGTGGGCTCAGAAAGAGCAGCCTTTGAAGTGTGAATTGAAGAATAATGGGTTGGGCATGGGATGAGAGGGGTGAGCATCCTGACAAGTGGAACAGGTTGGGTGAAAGCAGGGAGGGGATTTTTTTTATAAGCTATTGTATCCATGTTAACCAGGAGACCTATTCGCATCTCTTCAGCTTGGCCGGGTTTTTCACATAATAGTTAACTGTGGCAGTAATCAAACTGCTGGATATTCTAGTGGGTGAAGTATAATTGAAACATGCCAGAATGCAGCTGCTCTCAGATGGTGCTCCATGAGCAAGAGGGTTGTCATGGGCTGGTGTTCACTCTCCCCTTCTCATGCGCAGGAGTGAACAAAACCCATTTCGGCAAGTGAGCTGGGCTTGGCTGGGGCATGACACCCCAAGCTTGCAGAGCTCAGGCAATCCTGCACTTCACAAAATTAAATAAAATCACCAGGGTTATTTTGCATGTACCCAGTTCTTGAAGTGCCCTAGGGGTCCCACCACCGCAGCTCAGCAGCATGAAGGGATGCTGCTAACACGGAACCTCTGCTGTCTTCCCTGCAGCCTGAGCATGCCATTTCTAAAGCACAATTTGTGGTTTTTATTTATTTTTATTTCCTAGGACTGAAAAAGATGCCCAGGACAGCACAGATGCCTGTCAGTGCAAGATGCATCCTTGCATGGGTTTCTCCCATGAGCAGGATGGCAGATTTTACAGGCATGTTGTTGGGGTGTCTTTTTCTAATAGCCAACTCATTACATTTGAATGTGGATTTTTGGGGGTGATTAAAGCCAAAGTTACAGTGCTGAAAGCCTTTAAAAGGTCTCTCTGTCCTTGCACTGTAAACTTAGCAGGAAAAGCTCTGAGCGTGCGGGATTGGAAACCCAATGCCTGCAAGCAAGTCTCTCTCAGCTCATGCCATTTGCGAATAAAGGTTAATAATGTTTGAAACTCTGAAAACTCAGAGTTCAGTCTACTGTCCTTAGGCAAACACCCCCACCCCCAAACCTCTAAGAATTAATTCAGGATTTCCCTTGTCAGAGCAAGGCCATGAACGGAGGCTCTGCACCCTCCTGAGTGCTGCTTCCAAAATCTTAAGCCACTTGGTGGTACTAGTATCAAAATCAGGAGGGGAAATATATGGGTGATGGCTGTTCCTTCTAAACCAGTACTGAAGCGGGGAGCCCTGCCTGCTTGTACTGAATAAAACATCATGTTGGTAGGGCTGCTATTTGCTGAGCGGTTCAGGCTATAGCCAGTGTCAGACTCTATGCACAGAAAGAAAACAAGTAGCATTTGTCCCATCCACTACCAAGAAGAGCAAACCAATGTGTACAATCAAGCACAGGCATTAAAAAAAACCCCAAAACAAACCCACAACAAAGCCGAAGTATAACTGACCAAGCAGCAAGAGATTAAAAACCAGAAAAAGACGTTACAGTCCGTAATCCCCACCTCTCTTCTTGCCAATGTTTCAGTGTTTAGGGCTCATATTGTCACTTTTCCCAGCTGAAGGTGCTCAGCTTTTGCATTTTTCTACCTCCCTCACTACCATGAGCTTTTACTCAAAAAAAGATGATTTCCAACTCCAAAGGGACATCTAGAAAACAAGGTGATGTCCCAAGACTGAGGCTGAAGTCACAAGCACAAGCAATGCTAACACATTGAATGAAACAGGGACAAAACAAAACTGACAATTATGAGAACACCCAACATATTTCTATCTCCCTCCTCATTAGTAAGACCCCAAAAAAGGCACAAACCCACAAAAGAAAATCCTCTAGTGAATACAGAGCATGAATAGCAAGCACATCTGAGCCCCGCTGGCTATCCCTGCTCCTGCGGAGGGAGCAATGACTGCAGCCCCACAGCACGGCTGTAGCTCAGGGGGGACAAGAGGGGACATGGGACTGGGGGAGCACCTGAGGGTGAGGGGTGCTGCCAGCATGTTGCCCTTGTTTGGATTCCAAAGCCCCCAGTATTTGGCTTTTCCCCTGTATTCAAAAATCATGAGCCAAATCCTGCAGAAACTAAGTCAGTGGTTTTGAAGAAAAGCACCCCAAAACAGGATTTTTCATTGATCTGCTGTTTGTTTTCTTTCTGGGTTTTTGAGCCCATTAAGAGTCGCTGAACCAGGGTTTTCCAGAACCATGAGAGCTACACATTTGCCTCTGAAAAAGTATGAAATCACTTGGGGTACTGACAAGAAGTCTGGCAATGGAGCAGCTTTGGGATTTGGCTGCAGCTGAAGGCGGTCACATTAACAGCTTTCGGTCACCATCAGCTACAACCTGAGGTCTGGGGCTTGTTAAGGGAGGAGTAGTTTTGGTTTAAAAGCCCCCTGCACCCCACTTAGGAGTGCCCTGAGTGAAGGAGGGAGAAGTTTGAGCTCTTGGCCATGTGTGGTTGTGAAGCTGCTTGGTGAGTCCTGTTGTGTTTATCCTCTGGGGAATTTGGAGGTCCTCTCTGCCTGTGATGGTTTTGCAAGCCTGGTCCTGGGTGTAGCTGGTGGCTGTTGTCCACAGCACGTGGGGTTTGTCTCTTACAATGTGGCCTGAGCCCGAACTTGGTCCTCCAGGAGTGAGCAGAGTATAAATAAGGACAATAAGATTCTTTGTTTGTGCTAGTTTGGCTTTTTCTCTTATCTTGCTTGCTTGTAAAGAGATAACTTGCCCCATGTGCCCAGCTTTCTGCAGCAGAGCCCCATCTCAGCCCAGTCATAGTCTGGGTAGAAAAGCCTCACTTGTACTAACAAGGTCATAAATCTTCTCCAGTCCCACGCTGGGCTGATTGCCGTTCCGAGGTTGGTTAGAGCCTTTGAAATCACTGGAGTCTCCCACTGTGTGTAGTTCAAAGGGAGCAGCTCTCTGTGATAAAGGTAGGAGCTACCAGGGCATCAACATATAAATTGAATTTCTGGTCAAACCGTCGGAGCTTGCAACTGAATGCAGGGTGGGTGACGGCCAGGCACTATTATATCCCCCTGACCCTGTTCTCCCAGGTGCTATACATGCAAAAAGTCTCTGCCTTGAAGATCTTACTGCTTAAGCAGGGTAACATGAGGAGGAAGGGAATTGCTCCATCGTATGTGGCAGCTTGGGGCAGAGCTAAGGATAGACATGGACTTTGCCAGTTGTCGTAGCAGAGCTTGCATGTAGCTCCCGCAACAAGAGCGGGCTGTCAGCTCCCATATTGCCTGTGCAGGGGAGGGACATCTTGTAAAAATAATCAACGGTTTCTCTTTTCACCTATCCTTGCTCACTTTCCTATTTCCCAGGGGACTTCTCCTGAAAATACCAATGCTGTAGTGTTTGTGCACGTGGGGCAGGCTTCCTCTAACGTTTGGTCTCATCCCGCCGAACCCATTGTGCGTGCCGGCTGCTTCCCCTGCTCTCCTCCTGCACGCCTTCCCGGGGAGCGCAGGCTGCAGCCTCCTCCAGGTGTGCTGCCCAAAAGGGCTTTGCCAAAGTGTTGCATACAAATTTGCTGCCATTGAGGTTTTCTTTGTTTTCCCTTAGCTGAATTATTGTGAAAATGTAAATTTAGCAAGACAAGAGCTTCAAAAGTGTCGGCTTCTGTGCTCAGGGAGAGGGATTGCTGCTTATTTTTTAAAGTTGTCCCAAAAAGTGTGCGTTGCAGAAGGAGAACCTGTGCGAACGCCTGCTTGGCTCCTCTCTCTGCCATTTTCAGGATGCTCAGGTGCTGTTTCAGGGCACATCAATGAGCTTTCCGTTGCCGGCGAGCCCGCAAAGAAAGGCTGCTCTGCGTGGGTGACTATTTTATTTTCTTTCCTTTTTTCTTTCCCCCGCCCCAGCCAGAGCCTTGGCACAACTTCTGGCTCTCCTACGTTGCCATCTGACTGCAGCGCATGCCTTGCGCGGTGGTTGGCACCCGCAGGAGGGTGTCTCAGGCTCGGCTTTTAGCAAGGAACCGTGAAGCCTCTGCCCTGTATTAGGGATGTGGTGCGGCAGTGTCCGGCCAGCCCCAGGTTCCCGTGTGTGACATCCCTCCTGGGGCTTTTTCCCCCCGGTGCCCTGACAGGGAGCTCCTCTCTGCAGAGGAGAGAGCAGAAAAAGGAAAACCAAAATTCAGGCTTCTGCAAGATGTCCTGTGCATTAGCTAGCTTGCTTTCAGTGACTTAGGGGGGATATCAGCGTTGTTTTACCTCTTACTTATTTTTGAGACCAGGCAGAACTCCTTCCTTATTTGTCATTGCAATTGCATAACATGCATCACTTCCCTTCCTGCCTGAAAGAAGTTGCTTTAAAAATCATCAACTTTTTTTTTTTCTTTCAACTAATGGCAAAAAGAGGCTTTTCTGTTACTGAAACATTCTTGTTACTTAATTGTATGCATGTGTACTTCTGAATTTGCTCAGAGGGCTGTGATAATCCCCAAATCTGCTGCAAAAGCCAGCCTCGTCTTCCCATCCTCTCTCCTGTGGGCAGCTTGTGGCAGCCTGAAGTTTAAATGGCTGGGGGCACTCGGGGATGGGCCATTAGCACATTTAAATATTTCTCCTAAATGCTAGGAAAGGCCTCAGTAGGGGGAAAAAAAAAAAATTAGGATGCTTAATTAACTGACCAAGATAATTAATACATGCCCAGCTTCAGGCCTGCGGGGAGGGTACGGGAGTCAATGGGAAGAGCCATGTGAGGTTTGGCAGACATTAACCCTGCGCTTCGCCTGCTGAGTTAGCGCTGGGATGACGATGCACGTGGGGTCTAAAGTGCTGGTTAAGGGATCTTGCAAGCCTGGGGGACACTGATTGGGTTTAATGGCCAAATGTCCCTGGCCTGCGGACCCAGCTGTTAAATAACAGTGGTAAAGCTATCCTCTGCTCCATTGGTGAGCTTATGAGAAGTGCAGTGGACTAATGTCTTTTACAGCTCAAATATTAGGAAGAAGCCATCCCAACTCCTTTAGAGCATCAGGGCTTAGGGGTTTTTCTGCTCCTGGCCAGAAGAGGCTTCCTGCACAGGGCAGAGCCTGTTCCTGCCTGACCCCGGCATGCCTGGGGCGGTGGATGGGGATGCTGAGCTTCTCCAGGTACCTCTGGGGAAAACGCTGCCAGGCTTGGGATCTGCCAAGCCTTCCCTGTGGGTAGACTGGAGGTGAAAAACAAGCAGGTTTGTTCCACGCTGAACATGCCCACGTCTTGTCACACAAATGTGCAGCACAGATGAAAACAAAAAACAAGCTACAGATGGACACTAGCAACCTGTCGCTAAGCACAAGCCTCTAAATTCAAAATAAACATAATGCAGCAGCTAGCGTCTTCTGAATGGCATCTGCCAAATTTCCATCACGATATTGTAATGTCCTGATTGTTGTTCGCAACTGGGACTTGATTTCAACTCAAGGTTCATCAGCGTGTAAAATAAATTCCTGAATGGGTCATAAATTCTTATATTGGTGCCGAGGGGAGCGTCTGGGTCGCAGTGAGGTATAAGGCCCCTGGGGATTGCAGCAAGCTTGGCCAGAAGAGACTCCTGAGGATGGCTGGCTCTGTCCTGAGACTTGCAGGTGCTGCTTAGGTCACCCCTGAGAAGTTTCTCCAATCTTAGAAGACGCTAATAACAAAGACACCACAGCCTCCATGGGGAATTCGTCTGTTTCCATGCCTGTGTCCCCCTGTCACTATAAAGTTTTTCTTTAATGCCTCTCCCAGCTCACCTTCGCTGCGGGTGGCACCTCCTGCTTGCCCTGTCCTGCGCTGAACAAGCCCAGGAGAGGAGGCAGCTCTCCCCAAGGAGGTCTGGCAGGCTGCACGCGACAGAGAAATAGCCAAAGGAAACCATGCAAACCTTGTTCTTGACATATATAAAACTGTCCTGGCTAAACAGGGTTGTTTCTGGAGGGCAGGAGCCGAGGGCAGCCCAGGGAGGTGATGTAGGTGAAGGCATTTCTCTAGAGCTGCAGCTCCTCTGGGCTGGCTCCCACGCAAAACTTTTTCTGGAGGAACTTAAGAGGCTTCGAATCAAGCTGCTCGCCGGTGCCAAGGCTTTCTTCTCCTACCCAAGGAGATAAGAGCAGCTGCGCTTGGCCAGACCCGAGCTCCCTCTCGCCCGGTATTTTGTCTTCGGCTGAGATCAGAGGTGGCTGAGGAAGGGAAGGCAGGCGCTTTCCCTCGCCTGACCTCCTCGCCAGCCGCACGTCCTGTGGCCGTGGCTTCTGGAGCACCAAAAAACCCCGTGCCCACCTCTCCCTGGAAGGGGCTCCCAAACAGGCATGGGGAAATCAAGGGCCAAATTGTGGAGAAAAAGTTTTTGTTGACTGTGGTGGAGTCCCTGCAAAGTTCACTGAGCTCTGAGTAATTAATCGTGGAGCGCGTGTATTTGTGTATGTGCCCAGAGTAATTAACTGAAGTGAAACACATGTATTTCCAATCTTACACGCTGTGGTTAAGATAGAAATGAAGATGATGATCAAATTGAATTATTTCTTCATTAGCAAGGCTCAGGGACATCTCTACAGCTACATAATTAATTTTAATTGTGCATATGAGTGACTCCTAGCAGGATTTCAAGTGAGATGCATCTGTATCCCATGAGGAAGACCATAACTATTAGTGTATAGGAAGGTATATGGAGAGTGAAGATTTGGTAACCTATTTTCCTTTCATGTTTGAAAATTTTCAAGCTGATGAAAATAGAGAAGCTCCTCCCGAGAATGTCCCTCTTCACCGACGGACTGCAGAAGGGATCTCTGCACATCAGGATAGAGCCTGATGTTTTATACTGGGATTTACACAAAAAGCGACTGAAAGCAAAATTAATGCTCTGGTCCCACAAATATCATCTCAAATGCTACGACTGACACCAGCCGCCCCACGGTGAGATGCGAGGGCCTCACAGACGTTCACACTTACGCACGTTCGCCTCACTCGGATCAGTTGGGGTTTATCACCCTATCTCTGCTCCTTTAGGTGGTGTGTCGCCTCCAGGTATGTCAAGAAGTCTCTTGAGTACATTAACACGCACACAGAGAGCAAGTTACAGCAGAGGGAGAAGAGAAGGCCGGAGAAGGACTTTATTCTGTTCTTCTCTCTGCCATTAAGTTGCTGAAAAACCTGGACAAAGACGGCAGCAGCTTGACGGCTCTCCCTGCTGTTAAAAGGTGCATCATTTCTGGGAGTCCGCGGCATCGTGTAGGGATGCTCCGAGATCTTTGTCGGACAGAAGTTATTCACGGTTAAGCTGGTGGAGGAGACGCACACGTGAGCGCAACCCAATTACAGATGGGCTCGGGGAATGCCGAAATGGGAAGCTCGGGCAGAGTAAGGCAAGTCCTGTGCTTGTCTCCCTTTGTCGTGAAGCAGGTATAACCCTTCTGTGTGACACACAACTTTTAGTTATTTGCATAGTAATTTAACTTAAAATACTTTTAAAAGGGCTAAGTGCTAAAGCACAAAGCAGAGTTACAAAGTATAACCTTTATCATTACCATTGTGGAGAAAATATTTACGCTGTCTTAGCTTTCGTTTGCTGATGAAATACCATGTAGTGGCATTGGGGCGGCGGGGGGGGAAACAACCCACAAACTATGCTACGTTTTAATTGCAGCCTGGCTTTTGATCAGATGTGTATTTTGGAGGGGGGGGGAAAAAAAGAGAGAGAGAAACGTGGCTTTGTGTGTATTCTGTGTTACATTATTATTCAGTAAGCCCTAAACCACAAAATCTCCTACGGGAAGATTCATTATCGCATTAAGCACGAGATAGGGAGGGGATGCCTTGCTGGCAGTCGCAGACAATATGTTGCTTTTTTACTTTGTTTGGGTTGCTCCCCCCTCCCCTTTGGGGGCCGCGTGCTCTAGAGAAACAGTTTAAGACACAGTTGGATGGAAAAAAAAAAAAAAAAGAAAAAAAAAAAGAAGAAAGGCAGAGAGAGGCAAGTGACCGCAGTGCGAAGCGCTGTTTCGGCAGGCTGGAGGTTTCTAACGGCTCCCCTCCGACTTCAAACGCCTCCCCAGCCTGCAGCGAGCCCTAGCCGTGCAACTTTGCAGCCTGATAAGCATCGCAAGTGAGAGATGCTGCGGTAGCCGGCATCCTCCCCGTGGTACCCAGCCTCACCCCACGGGCATCTCCTCATCCCCAGCACGGAGCTGGGCTCTCCAGCCCTGCATCGGGGCTCTCCACCCTCTCGGTGGAGATCTCCACCTTCTCGGCAGCGCTGGTGTTTTCTTCTCCTGCCCTCTGAAAGTTTTTCTTGCTTTCCCCGGGGAGCTGGGCGCTGTGGGGTGATGGGGAGGGTGATGGCCCAGCTCTGGCAGGGAAAGGACCTTCTGGAAATAACTAAAAACATCTGCAGAGCACCCAGATCTCCGTGTTGCAAGTAACAGGGAAATGAAAGCGTTTTCTTCACCACAATGCGGATTTACGGTGGCTCAGCTTGCGGGTGACTGATCTGAGCCAGCAGTGGGGAAAAAAAAAGAGCTGAGATTTTGGAAAACGCTTAACACGTGTCTTCTGACAGGAGGCAGGTTTCAGGCGTATCGTATGGGATGCGCGCTAATGAATAGCCTGGCAAGCAGGGTTTTTTTAATTAAAAAAAAGTGTAGACCATGTTCTCAAAGTGATGATACATTTAAAAAAAAAAAAGATATTAAAGCCCATTTATTCTGCTTTGAAAACTAAAATCCATGCAACAGAGGCCCTGCCTGGATTGTTCTTTTGGTTCCAAAACCCCGTTCTTCCTGCGAGGGAATTCCGCAGTTTCAGGACTGACTGGTTCCCTAATTTGTGTCTTTAAAAAAGAAAAAAAAACAAAAAAAAACCCAACAAAAAACCACAAACCCAAAGATACATCAGTTGCGCGTTACATTTTATTGATGTTACTGTAAAATACATATTTGCTTGCATTCCTAATTGGGGAAGCACAGATGGCAGTGGCTTCTGCTAGAGTGATACGCTCTTTAAAATATCTGGTAACATTACAACAAAGTATAGTCATTAAAATGAGTGTCTGCCTGTGCCGCAGGAGTTTTGTTCTCGGGAGCAAGGCGCGCGCCTGTTTTAAGGAGGGAGGGCTTGGTTTAACCCGTCCCTGGGCTGGTACCTGACGCGTTGGGATAAATCCGGCGCGGTGGGATAAATCCGGCACGGTTCACCTGAGCGCGGTGCTGCCGAAACCGCTTGCTTGAGGGCAAATTTATCCTTTCTGCATGGAGGCGTTCGTAAGGGGGTGATGTGCCCGCAGGGTCTGGAGCTGGTAGAAGTCATAGATAAATTTATTTTGGTGTCGTGTTCCCTGTGCGCGCAGTGGAAGGGGAGCTAAGGAGCCGCGACTGCCTCCCTGAAAAGGCACTGGTGCTTACGGTGTCTTGAGGACTTGGCCCTTGGAAGGATAGCACTGCTTTGAAAGAAAAAATGAGAAAAAATAAGAAAGAAAAAAAGGTAGCATTGGATGCAGGTCGTTCATCTTCTTCAGAAGACTGTTTTAATTCTCTCTTCTCATCCAAATCAAGCTGTCATGAGCAACCGCAGAGCAAGTGAGCAGCATTTTCCAGAGCGCTTGCAATGTGTTGGCAGCAAGCAGTGAGCACGTGCTGGGAGGGAGGGGGAAGCTCTTTCAGTCATTTCATTTTTAAAAGCAGTTTTGTGATGAAGCCACCGCCGTCGGGTATCCTATGCTCTTTGATGCGCCTCTCTCCCCCGCCGCAGCTCGCTGCGACCAGGGCGTTTTACCACCGACACCCCAGCCCCTCGGGTTTGGGGACAACTCTGCATACATCAGTGCCCTTGCGCCTGCCCGCACGTTAGGAGGGTTAAAATACTAACAGCTCGTCAGGAGCTGGAGTTTCATTAACTTTATGTTTTAAAAGGCTCCACTCCAGCCACGCGTTTGGGTGCGTAGCTGGTGTTATTAGTTTTGCAGTCTCCGGTGAGGCTGATCATGTGTCTGGCTTCTTGCTTGCAGCATCCCCATCCCCGTCGGCCAGGGTGGTTTTGGGCGCCTTCCCGAGCCTTCACAGAGCTGTGCGGGTCGGGGGGGGACAGCAGAGCCTCTTCCCGCGGCCAGGCTGCCAGCAGGCATTAGGAGACGCTCGGAGCCATCAGCTCCTTCGGTTTTAATTAGAAGCCTTAACTATTCGACTTGCGGAGCCATGCAGTTACGAGAGCCTCCGCACTGTGGTTTGCTATGGAAATTAAGGTTGGCTGGTAAAAATCCAGGCCTTTGGCGCAAGAGGGAGCGAGCAGCGTGATGGCAAGGTATGGAAACCATATATCGCCCACCCGTCCCTGCCTGCTCTACTCGCCTTTGCTGGAGTGGAAAAGGTTGCCATAGGATGGTATAGGATGGCTACAGGGTGGTTACGTGCCTTCTAATGGCAAGATTGCCCGTTGTTCAGTTGTAGCAGGATTGAATGAGCCACAGGGAATGCCGTGGATGTAAATACGGCTCGTCGTTTAACACAAAGTGTGATTTACTAAAGAGTTGGGTTTTTTTCCCCCCTACTATTTGTGGGTTGAATTTAGTAGGTGTGTGAGGATTTGGGGGAGAGGGAGAAAAGCAGGCAGGTGAAGCCCTAGGGAAGGGTTTTCCTTATAGCAGCACACCTTCACATTTGCATTTTGGAGAGGGACGCGTTTCCAGCGCCTGGGACTGGGGAAGGTGGGCCAGCTGACCCATTCTAACCTTTGCACGAGCTGCTGATGCGCTGCTAAGAAAGAGTCATCCGGGGAAGAAGACGCCTCTGGCTCCCCGCTCGCCCAGGCAGCATCCCCCGTGGGGCACCGGCACCTTGCTGGAAGGACGGGGGACTTTGGGGGAGGGCTCCAGCAGCAGTGAAGCACGTTTTGCACAGAGCAGGTAAGCAGCAGCAGTTGCGCACACAGCGCTGGTTTTGTCTAAGGTATCGATACGCCTCCAGCCAGAGCGGGCGCGAGGGGAGGAGGGGGGGAGAGAGGGGGGCGAGGTACCGGCTGCATTATTCACCCTGATTCCCAAACCCTTTGAAGTCAATAGAAAAATTATCCTCGACTTTGATACACTTTGGATTGGGCCTTTTAAGTCATGTGAAAGACATTCCTGTTATTAAAGCAGCAGCAGCAGAACACTGTTGGTTACATCTGCTTTTATTTTTTAATGGCAATGGTAGGTTTAGCCTTGGGCACTATCTGAGACTCATAAATAACCCATGTCAAGTGTAACACACCTACTGAACAGCCACAGAAGACAGAGGACTTGGCTGTTTATCTCCCTGCATTTTTCAGTAACGAGCCACTTCTATGTTAGGAGGGGTAGATGTCCTCTAGCATTCATTAATAAAGCATCCTTAAACAGCCAGGCTTCTCCTTGATCATGCAGGGCTAATGCAATAAATATCTTCTTTCCACACTCTCCTGACAACTGAAAGACAGGAATGCAGTCTAACTTACAACGTTAGTTGTGCAAGAATGTTACAGGACTTATTTCTTGTACGCATACGTCACGTCTAAGTACGGCACCCGCTCACTGCCAGGATAACGAAAGCAGAGCAGGGAGGGTTTCTGAAAAAGCATTCCCAGTATAGCACTGGAGTCACCCCCCATGGTTACGGGATAGCGTGAAACCCCATGGGAAATCCAGGATCACGTCGAAACGTTATTCCATAGGTGCCAACGTGGATGCATATGCAAGCCCCAGCCTGCTCGGTCAGCAAGGTGCAGCTGATGAAGGCCAGATGCCACCATCAAAATACCTTAGGGACCACCAATTGCTCTCAGGAGTAAAAGCGGGCCTGAAGTATCTGAATCTGTTCAGCACTGCTTTTATCCAGTGTTTTGGTTTCTTTTTCCCAATGGTTCATTCCAGCAGGAAGGCCTTATGTAAATATATATTGCTGTTTACGCTGATAATGTATAGATACCACCTATGCAGCCATTGACCTATGGCACTGGCGTGTCCCACAGCAGCTGCGGAGAAGTGTCGGTTTAATTCAGGTAGCGCAGAATCACACTGGAGATTCAATTTAGACCATCGCATTGCTTGCAACATGCCAGTCCTTGAAAATCTCACATTTGTGTGAGCTTGCATTTGGTTTTTTGCTTAACTAATGTGTTCTGTTTACTTCCACCTCTTTCCAACCATGTGGGCATCTTGTCCGAGCCCTCCTTTTTTTGGAGAGGAGAAGGGGACATAGATATATATATGTATTCCCCCCCCCCCTTTTTTTTCCCCCCACCCTGTGTTGTTACTCATCCTCTCTCTTCCCACCTCTGCCACCTGCTAATGACCAAGGAGGGCTATACCGTTCCTGAACAGCCCAGCAGCTCCGGGGCTGACATTGCTGGGTAGTGTCGTCTCTCCCCCATTTTGTTGTCAATTTAACAGCAAGGCAAAGCCAAGGCTTCCCACTTAGGAAGTCTGAGATGTTTGGTGGCGAACAGGTCTGCAACGAGCTGTGTTTGCAATTAAAACAGCAGGATTACTGGGGACATCTGATCTAGAGCAGCCTGACATGCCGATCAAGGGGGTTTGTTTTTAAGCTATTTAACCCCTTAAAAGAAAAAAAAAAAGAAAAAGAGGTCAACCATGAAAGGGAATTTAATAAAGGCAGCTCATACATAAATATTTGTTTCTGCTCCTAAGTGCCTGATTCCTCTGGTTTCTCTCGTAAAAGAGGAATACCCATGGGACACTCAGTTTAAAAATGGTTTGGTTTCCAAAGCTTTTTAAAGACCTTATGTCCATAGAGTCTGTATTGCTGTGGGGCAGGGAGAGGGGCCAGAAGGGACCTGCGTATGCAGAAGCAGCTCTTCAGCAGCTCCCCCCCTCCCTGGGTAGGGGTGCAGAGCAGACTCCCCTCCCTCCAGAAAGTTTGTTACCTCTTTTCTTCCCCTCCCTGCTCCCTGACCCGGCAGCAAGTCGAGGTCTGTAAGGCTTTCCCCCGGCTGCGGGAGCAGACCCATGCCATCCTCAGGGCAGCAAAATTCCCGGAGGAGCGCAGTGAAAGAGCATCTCTGGAGCTGCGAGCGTATTTCCAGGCCTCCCTGCCGCAGAAAGAGCAAGCCGAAGGCCGGAGCTCAGGCTACGGCTCTTTGCGTGCCTATGAACTGGGCTGCAGGAGCCGAAACAGGATGGAGCAGGCAGGGCTGCAGGCAGGAGGCTGCTTTAGGGGAGTGTGAATTAATCCCCCTCCTTAACCCTTATTTGAATGGTCACAGGCTGGAGGGTACTTTAAAAGAAGCTAAAAGGCAGGCACTTTGCTGCCTTATCCCTATGGCTTTGGATTTTCAAAGGAATTTGAGTATGCGGAAGGATTTTTACTGCACGGAGGCAATGCGTTCTCAGCAGTCTCCTTTTCTTATGCCGTCTTTTCATCTCCCTGATCCCTTTCTCCCCATCGCTGAGCCACATGTCTTTCCTGAAGCCAAAGCCTCCATTAAAAAAAAGCCAGTTTGAGCATTCAACCTGTGTTTTCCTCGCTGAGATTCGGACGCGCAAGCGACAGTGCTTTGCAGCAGAAACCTTGGAGAAAAAGTGTTAATTGCTGAAGATTTGGGGTTTGGTTTTGGTAACCACAAATGCAAGTGGAAACAGCCTCATAGGATACAGTTGCGCTGAAAGCTGGCAGGTGTGAAATAGCACACCCAGGGTTTCAGCATCCTCCGGCTCCGCAGCTTTGTGGTGGTTTCTGACTAATAGGCACCAACTTCATTTTTACCTTTGAGGTGCCTTGGCAGCTACTCACTGAACCCCCTCTTTCCCCCGGGGCTCAAGCCACACTAAGTTAAAACCTTAGTTAAACCCTCGGAGGCATAGTCTGTCCCACAAACCGATGTATCAAACGGGGCTGCTCCAACAACGTCTTAAAAGCAGCTTTCCACTCTCTTGCATGTGGGCAGAAACCCCGAATCCTAATGACATCTATATGAAACTGCCTCTTTCATGTTGAGCAGTTTCCATCCAAGACATTGAACTGAAATTTTATTTTGACGTACGAAGTGTACCTGAGGTTAGTTTCTTATAGGGCAGGAGATGGTTGCTTCCAAGCACCGAGAAGCAACCACGAGATGGTTGCTTCCAAGCACCGAGAAGCAACCACGAGATGGTTGCTTCCAGTTTCAGCAAACGGATCTTACTCAAAGACCATTTAAACATCTCCCTTCTCCCCCCAACCTCCTCTTTCCACCTCCTGATCTTTTTCACAGGTAGGACCAAAAGTTTGTTTGCTGACTTGCTGTATTTCTAGCACCAGATGCCCCGGTGGGACATCTGCACACGTGCCAGTTGGGTGAGCCAAAGCCTGGACCTGCTTGAGTTTTACAATACGGGGCTGTTGGCTCTAGCACACACACGTGATCCTGTGTCTAGACTTTACACATTTATGATCCTATGTGTGCAACAGGGCTTTTTTTAGTACAAGAAGTTGGCTGTTGAGCCTTTCAGGATCAGGAATGTGCCGAGTTTCCCTTTTAACTTCTACAAAAACCGGGGCAGCCAAGAAGCTCCTGGTTTTGCCCAATCTCACAGCATTTCTGCTTATGTATGAAGAGGGTTTTAAATGAGAGCTGTTTCTAGCCCTTCTGCTTCCAGCCAGAAGGCCGAGTGTGGGACCTGCGTGTGTGCCGAAAGCCCAAACTGGAGCGGTCGCAAGGACCAGGACCACAAACTGAAGATGCATTTTCAGGTGGGCAAAGGGAGAAGCAGCTCTCCCCAGCCCCGGCGATGCAGAGCGCTGCTAGTCCAAATGCAACCAAACCAGCATTAAATCTAGGACAGCTACATTGGGTAGAGGTCATCTCATCCCCCCGGCACGCTGTAGAGGAGCCGTGACCAAGGCTTTCCGAGCAGAGGCGGTACCAGCACACAGGCCGTGGTGCCATGAGTAAGGAAGGGGCTGCGTGCTCCTTCTGCTCTGTCTCGGATATGAAAACGGCTCCTTAAGTGCAGCTTTTTCCCATCCAGGGCCTCGTCCTGCCCCATCTCTCTCATCTCCTCGCCCTTCCCCCTGCACACCTGCCTCTCTCTCTTGTTGGTGGGCTTCCTTCCTCTGCCTGCGGGAGGCTGCCCACAGCGCAGTGCTGGGGGCCAGGGGACACCCCAACTGCACGGCGTCTCCCTTTCCCTCTCTTCGCCAGCCCCCGACCCTCTGGGTGCCCCTGGCAGCGTTTTGGCCAGGTTCGATGGAGGGGCAACCGCTGGGAGACCCAGCAGCACCCTCAGTTGTTGCGACCGGGAGCAGGTGGGGAGAGGTGAGGCACCCAGGTGGGTGCCTGCGCTCCACCAGCACATCTGGAGCCCGCAGCTGGCAAGCGGGCCCGCGGCTTGCCCTGCCATCAAATGGCGGTGGCTCTTCCATGCAGAGAACACTTTTTTTGGGGGAAAGGGTGAGGAATGAAGAAAGCACAAGAAATTCATAGGGGCTGGGAGGGGGCAGTGATGGGGTGGTGTAGCTGGAGCAGGGCAGCTGGGGAAGCCGTCACCTCCCATTTCTTTTCAACCCTTTGCAGTCAGGCTGGTTGCCCCCGAGCTCAGGGGTAACTGGTAGCTCGCCCAGCCCCCTCTGCTTTTTGAAGGACCCTTTGAGACCAGTTTTCCACGCAATGTCCAACACGCTCCTCTGAGAGCGGTGTCGGTCAGAGCTTCTGCAGGAGCCTGGACAACAGGTTCCCCTGCAGAAACCTTTCCCAAACCCCGACCGCACGATTCCCTCCGCCTCCCTGCCTGCCCTCGGTTGTGCCCCTTCGATGTCGCAGCGCTCGAACCCCCACCTCGGGGGTGTCGGAGCCTGAACCCTGCAGGCATTTTGGGCTGTGCATCTCGGACCCTCCCGTCGCCTCCCCCAGACTGCGGGGACGTGCGGTGCCTCTCAGGGCTGCTTGGGTTTCGGTCCAGCGATAGGTGATTAAGCATCCCTACTGCATGGCCCAGCCGAATTCATCCTCTAAACAAAATCAGACTCTTAAAACGCCATGGGAGGGGAAGAGGTGAGTGTTTTGCAGGGGCTGTTAGTATGGCATTTTTGCGTTGGTAATATTTTTTTTCTTATTTTATAAAACTCAAAACTGAGAGCTGGGTTTTATCAAAATGTCCCTTCCTGCACACCTGGTAAGAGGGAGGAAAAGAGATTTTATTTTTTTTACCTGCAGAACATAAAGGAATTAAAACATCTCTGCAGATCTTAAAATCCTTATTACTCCTGCATTTGCTCAGAAGCCGAAGATGAGCAGAGTTTAATTTTAAAGCCCTCGTTCTGCGCCTTTGAAACAAACACTCTCTTCCTTCTGATAAATGATTAAAGTACCAGCAATTTATTTTTTAAAGGAAAAGATCACAGGAATTTCCGAGCTCCACGCCCCAACTCAGGTATAAATTTGTCCTTGCTGAGGTGATACTCCTGTACTTTAATCATCATATACTTCCCACCCTAGTAACACAGGGAACAAAAAGGTGTTGCCCCGAAATAATAAATGCAGTGACAAAGAAATTGTGGCTTTAGTAAAGTTTTCCTTATGTGCTTGATATACTGATTTCCAACGGTGACATTGTGACATTGAATCCAGGAACAGTGAATTTGGCTTTTCAGGGGGTTTTTGTGTGTGTGCTTTGGCTTTTAAAAAAGTTATTACAACCAATGTTATGGACAAACTTGAAGGTGTAAGATTTTATTCTTCCTCTGCCACCACAGATAATGAAGTTTTATCAACTCCCTTTTATTATAGTAATCTAAAACTGTATCCTGTAATAGGGTCATAAACATTTAATGAAACTCAATGCTGTATGAATAAAAAAAAGAGAGAGAGAGGCTTTAGGGTGGACAAATGGAGAACAAAAGGGATTCCACGTAGCTCAGGTGTCTCTAGTCCAGAGCCTCAGCAAACGACGCTCCTCCATCCTCATCTCCGTGCCGGTGTGTAGCCTGGGCACCTCTTGCTTAATCCCCCGGCATTAGTGGGATTTTGCCCTGGGTTTAAACTTTACCATACCCACAGCGATGTGCTGAAGTGCAGCCCTGATCTTTATGTTTTGGTTTTCTTTCTTTCTTTCCTACGGTTTAAACCCTTTCTGGTATGTTCTGCGGGGACTTTTAATGTATTGTTTCATCGCATACTTAAAACAAAGGGGATGTTAATTACCCTGACACCATGAAAAGCATAAATACTGCCTAACTGACGTTCACCGGTGCATTTCAAAGAGCAGATGTATATTACTGTAGCATGGCAGTTACATTAACTCTGCGCAATGACAATAGGAAAAACTGATAATAAACATCAAACTCATCTGCCTTTTACCACAGAAAAAAGAAAGCTGAAGTGTAGTGGAAAGTTTTGGGGGTTGTTTTGTAAATTACCCCTCGCTTTCTCGCTCTAAAACCTTTTGCCAGGGAAAGTTTTCAGGCTGGAGAAGACAGCAAGCAGCCCACGCGCTCCCTAGTTCTGGTTTTGCGAGAGGTGCTTGTGACCCTGCTTTCCTCTCGTGCGGGGGTTTTACCAGGATACGTCGTGAGGACGGTGAAGAGCTTGGGAAGGATGGATGCCGTACACAGATGGATCTGGAGAGTCCTAGGAGCTAAGTTAATGGAAAGATGCAGGGCGTTTTTTTGAGTCCTAGGAGCTAAGTTAGTGGAAAGACGCAGGGCGTTTTTTTGCTCTGGAAGGCTTCAAAGAGATTCCCTGCAAACGCGCGCAACTGCAAAGGCAACTTCTGCGGTGCAATGATTTGTCATCTGCTCTCGGTCCTTCAAAAATGCACACCTAAAAATATCCGCCGTTAATTTTGGGTAGCCAGCCTATTGTAAATGATAAGGTACGCTCCCTCGCTGAGGAGTAGCTGATATTAGACAAAACACGATAACCTGGCCTGTTATCAAAATATGATAACATGGCCTTTGCCATGCCAAAATCAGCTTATAGCGCCATAAAACAAATAGGCACGCGTAGGGGTAGGAGATTATATATCACTTTAGGTTTTTTACTGGCAAACATAAAAATGGCCAGAAATATTATAGTTCCTTTTGTGTAAGGGCTGGTTGATGGGAACCACTCACGCTCGGCAACGTGAACCTCAGTTTGTGCAGGGGGGTGAAATACGCAGAGGAAAAATGATCTGGAACGCCCTGATATTTGTGACCGTGGCCTTGGTTTCATTTGTTAAATATGGTGGCAAGAAATCATTGAATATTGGAAAATTGATCAGAATAAGGCAAATAATATTATTCCTTACTTATTCTCCACGTGTTTTCCTTTCACAGAGCTTTTGCTGGGGACTTCTCCTTGTTTCTGTCCTCTCTTCGGTCTGTTACTATGCCTGCAGCTATGGACTAAAAGCAAGAATAAAGATTAAAACTAGCTGAAAATTTTTCATCAAAAATTTTTTAACAGAAAATTTGAATTTTAACTGAAAAAAATTTGATAGGGAAACAATTTCCATTCACCGTGCTGTTTTTTTTTCTTGAGAAAACTGAAGACCCCAAATCCAGAAATATGTTTCTAAAGGTAGAAAACTTAAGTTTGGGGTGGACATTTTTCAAGTTTGACTGGCAAAAATGAAAATGGAGGAAAAAACCCAAAAGTTTGGGGTTTTGATGGAAAAACCCAACAGGTTTTTTATGCATAAAACCCAACAGTTTGGGTTTTTGATGGAAAACATTCCACCAAATCGCACATTTTTCTATCTGTTGAGGTAAATTGTAGGGGATGAGTGTTCAGGTACAATAAACTTGCATAGCTTTTTTTTTTTTTTCCTGTTTTTCCTATTCTGAACTAATGATCTTGACAAATTTGTAATAATTTGTACTAAATTCTAGCTTTCCCCTATTTTTTTGATCTTAGCGTGCACGGTGTAGGTTGTGGCCCAAAAGGACTAATGTGATACAGAGAGCAAAGTGATGGAAATTTTATTCTTCCCCTACATAGGTTTCCCTTTAGGTATATCACAGGTGGGCTTTTTTTCCCCGCTTTGTTTTAGTGAAAATGGAGAACATTGTTGTGAAAAGGGAAGCTGGAAAAAGATCTGGAAGCGTAATAAAAAGATCTGGAAGCGTGAGTGCATAAATTATCAGAGCCAACTTTCGAAATATGCATTTGCAAGTGTTACAATCAGACACGTTTCCGAAAGTAAACTGTAGTAGCTGTAAGATAAATGGCTCCCCAGAGGAAAGCAATAAATAGTACAGCCACACGCTTACTACGCCTCGGCTGTGTATTTCCATTATTTATGAAAAGGTAGAAAGCAAGCTACAATTCCAGAAAACCCTTTGATCAGTGTATTTATTTTTCAAATACCTTTTCAAATAATATTAAAAAACCCAAAACAGAAGAGTCCTTGAAAGACTGGAAATTGGCTATGAACTTTAAATATGCATAAAGGGCAAAAAATTGGGATGAGTACACAGTTTCCCTTGCAACCTCTCCCTGATATCCATGATACTGCAAAAAATTATTAGACCACTGGAAACCAACTCTTTTTCTGCACCTTATGTTGCCCTTTCTTTCTCTGTCCTTGCTTCTTGTATGTGTGGATTATCACATCTTCGAGCCTTTTTGTTCTGTAATGGCCATGGGAGACTCATAAAAATATTAAGTACTGTTACTATTAATGTGTGTGTGGGAGGGGGTAATTTAGGTTAGAAGGGACACCTCTGGAGCTCATCTAATTCAACCTCCCAATGAAAAAAAAAAGGGCTAACTTCCAATGAAGATATTGGTTTAAGTGCCTTGTTGGATTGAAAGCTAAACCTGAAAACTGAAAAGAAAAAGTCTACGTGTTTCACGCAGCTGAAAGGAAGGCTGAAAGACCAGGAAAAAAACCCCAACCGCATCTGCAGTTCTTAGTTATCAAAGTAAAAAACAAGCAGTTGTCTCACAACAGAAACGTAGCTGGTAAAATCATGGAAATGCTGGTTGTGAGTCTATAAACAAGTTTGCGTTGAAAACACTGTTAAAACTGGCTCTTGGGATTTCCTCCCTGAATTCACATCACTTTTAGAAAGCGTCTGGATTGCACGTCTAGACTGGATGTCTGGGTCTCTGTATAGATTTAGAGATATCTCGGTGAAGGTATGGCAAGTCAGAAGGGCTGTTAGCCCTTGACTTTTTTCAGGCTTTAAGTGTCTGGAAGTTCTTCTCATTTTATACCGAACCCTCAGCCAACAAACAAGCATATATAAACATACAGTCCTGTAGGTGCTGTGTGATTGGTCTTTACCCAGCAGCACAAACTTGCTGGGTACCGTTTCCATCCGCGTACGATCCCAGTGAAATATACTCATAGATGACTTTGAATGGTCTCCACGTTGTCCCTCTCTGAGGGATTTCTCAGCATCCAAACCTTCAAATGTGTTGGTGTCAGTTTGCAAAGGGCTCCCGCGTGCCTTCCAGAAGTGTCCTCGAATCATTTGTTGCTACGTAGGAATGACTACCATTTCCATTGCTGCAGATATATCGCTCAGTATTAATATGAGAAGACGGAAACACGGGTAGTAAGATACTAACCTCACAGTTTATGGCACAGTGAAGAGGTCTCACTAGGATGCAGTAGAGTGGATGTGATGTCTAGCTTTAAAGAGTCAAACTTTCATAAGATCAGGGTTGTACATCAATACCATATGCTTAATATGGACTTGGGAATTTGGAAAGCAGAGACACCCTGCTATAACTCGCATCTGAACAGGAGTGGGCTTGCAGAATGATGACCTGATAGCATGGGAGAGCGCAGGGACTCTGTGTTCAAACACGGCCACAAAACTGCACGACCGAAATGGGTCCTGTGCCTCTGCAAACATACAGCCCCTTCTTGTGCCCCCACGCTGAGAGCTGGAGCAAATTATCCCTCTTTGCAAACCTTGAATAAGCAAATACTCAGGAGCACGATGGGGTGGGTCCTTTTTCAGAAATTGCTTTGAAAAATGAAATTTGAAAGCTAAACAATGCGAGGTTCGTTTATATAAACCATTCTCTCCCCCAGGAATCCCACTATATAGAGACAAATCTAGTTTGAATAAGGAAAAGAATATTCAAATGGAGGCCAGCAGATAAAGCATACCATTTGTGTGGGCATGAATCGAGGTGGGGACTTAGCAGTATTCTCATAACCCCACCGTTACCTAAGGCATAGCCTGAAAATCCCAGAACTCTTTATTGAAGATCTTTTTTTCCTCCCCTTTTTAACATAAAAAGCAATTTACTGACAAATCATTCTGATGTAATGGATTTTTGCATGCCTGAAATCATGGCTAAGCTTTAAGCAAGGAAAATCAATAAATGATGTGTAGCCGTCAGCCATGTGTACGGCAGCTTAGTATTATTGTAATAATGTTATCGCTGCAGAAGGAAAGCAGGGGAGAGGTATCTGCTGCTTCAGTTCAGCATTCAGCGTGACGCCCTGTCTGCAGAGGGAGCTCAGGGAGCCCAGTCCCCCCAGTGAGGCCACAGGGTGTCCCCTCCATCCTACCAGCGCCTCTGGGACAGGGTGACATCGGGGATGAACAGGCTCTATATTCTCCAAGTAACCTCCTCCTCCTCTGTCCATGATGCTGTGCATTTTCATTTGGGAGAAACTGTAATTCAGGCAAGACTAAAACCAAAGTGAGAGGCAATAAAGAATATTTGTATTGCGAGGGACAGGTTCCTGCTTGGTGCTTTCTGTTATAATTCTGCTGAAGCTGACGATCCTTCCCGGTATGTCTGCGCTCGGATGGGCCTTTCCCTCCAGCTCCTTCCCCGCTGATCCCAAACGCCTGGGCAGACAGGGCATCTCTGCATGCTCACAAATAACATCATACAGCCGTGGGCCAAGTAGTTTTGTCCTGTTAACCCAGAGCCACGACATGTCCCTCGCTGACCCCTGTGAAAGGCTGACGCTTCAGAGCTGGGGATGGACTAACAACCGGGCTAAGTCAAAGCAGTTGGACCCTGGACTTGGGAAGTCAAGGCGGGATCTTCCTCCCTTGTAAAATTGACGCTGGGTACGTGGCAATGAGTGGCCCTAATATCTTTGGCTGGTTTCCCTGATGGCACTGTCAGAGGTATTTGTGCTCGTGTCCCCTGAGGACCCCCCAGCTTGCGATGCAGCCTGTCGTGAAGTCAGGCCACGGGCAAGAGGAATTTGTTGACACAGAAGTGGATATAAACAGCATTAGGGAAACACAGAGCAACACGGTGGCCTCTATTCATCTTAGAGAGGCTGCTGTCACATGTTGCCTTCAACTTATTAATTAAGCAGCTATTAAACATCATCAAGTAATCTTGTAACTTCATCGAGTTCCTCTAAAGCAATGCAAGGTGATGCTTTGCTCACCTGGAGAAGTTAAAAGCTAAAAGGAGAACTGTAAAATGAAGTCAGAGTATTCATTTCTGTTGGAGGTCTTAAAAAATAATTATTTAAAATATGGGAGTAGCTTGCCTATTCTTGAAAACCCTTGTGAGACGATCTGAATGTATGAGTGTTCAGAAAGGGAGAGCACAGTTTACCCCGGTTTCCTTTTCCCCCTGAGGCTGGGCCAACTCAGGCAGTGGCGCAGGCAGGGAGAGTGTGCGTGGATGAAGCTGCTCAGTGTTAAAAAACATTCTTCCCTGATTAACGACCCAAGTTACTCTACACTGCCTGGAAACTGTGATGAGAAACAGGACAGCGCTCTAGAGATACCATGCTTTAAATTTTGAATAATATACTACCAGGATGTTTAAAATAGCTGAAGTGCAAACTGATCACGCAGGCATAAAAGGGCATGCTGGTTACATAAAATATAGTAACGTACCCTTCAGCAAAGTGACATGTTCCATGTAGGATATAATGTACTATATGAAATCGGTAACATGTAAGAGAGTGGAGAAGAGTTGCAAAGACCAGATGGGAGCAAGGAATAATACCAGAGAGTAGCACATGATGATATATGACATGTGGAGAAAATAAGAGAATTAGATTGAATCTCGGGGAAGATTGAAGTTCTCCACGAGGAGATAAATATAATCTAAAACAAAGATATTTGGTAGGAAGGAGCTACTTACAAGGCAATCATGTTGGAAGTGCCTAAGTGGATAGCAAACCAGATATGAGCATGCAATGTGATTGAAAAATAAATGTATAAATGCCAATGTAATTCTGGCCTCTGCTGTGACAGGGAGGCAGAAAGGGACACTTCCTCACACAACACACAGGCGACAGTACTTGGTAGGAAACGTTATCTTTGGGAGCCTTGATAATAAAGCTCCAGCAATCAGAGGTGACAGTGTGAGAAGGAATGAGGATACCGCAGAGAAATGTGGGACGCAGAACAGACGGACCTCTGCCGGAGCAGAATTGAGTAAGACTGGCGGAGTGGCAACCAGCACATGGATGGCTGCTTCTAAATAGCTGATGCAGGGAAGTGTGGTGGACCGTGGGCACAGCAAGCCTGAGATTGATCAAATGAAACGACTTCTTGAATTTCAGGGAAAAAACGGTCAGTAAAGCTGCTCCATCTTCCTACAGAAAGGGATAGGAGCTGTCATTTGTCATGTAAAAGCAGTTTATACGACTGATTCCCTAAGGAGCGAAAGGGAGCCTGAGCGTTAACGTCATGCATCGTCCCACTTCATGGCAGTGGGGTTTTGGGGCTACCGCTGACAAAGCGGAGGTCGTGCTCTGTAAGGAGGAAGGGCCGAGATGAGCTAGAAGGTTGTCCCACCTCTCGTTTCTCCTGCTCTGCCCTGAAGCAAGGATTGCTCAATAGCTCAAAATGTTTCAAGTACTGGGGGTGGCCAGTGGGTGTCAGTTTTGCTCTATGAAGCAGCTGATGGAGCTTCCCTTATCTAAAGTAAGAAACTACCTCTTAAAGGAGGCAGTGGAAAAAAACATTCCCGTGGAGAAATATGAGGTCAGCCCCACAGTTTGGCATTTTGGTTTTTTCATAGCTCTGTCTACTTTAAGAGCAGTCGCAGATAGTAATTCTTAGAGAAGTCGTCGTCTTAGTTTTCCCTCTCTCAGTATCTCTGCTTTTAGGGTGATGACAACTAAGTGAGGGTTTTCAACAGAGCTCTTTTGTCTTACAAAAGAAGAAGCCACCATCTACAGCCAGACAAACACTTTATTTCAAAGGGTCATATGTGCAAATGTGCGAAAGTCTTGCATGAGCTGTCTAGGATAACCTCGCTTGGAGGGTCATGATTTTGTTGTCAGCCAATTAAGACAACTCAATATAGTGTAGAAATCACTTAAAGATCAAGCCAACGCTAAAGACCTATAGATACTTTGGATACAATTTCCATGGAAAACATCTTCAGATTTTAAGGATCGTTTTCAATAGCTATTTTTAACCAAACTTTGGAGCCGAATGTAAAATTATACCCTTGTTGAATTAAAAACCATCCCAACAAAGCCAAACCAGCAGCAAGCCACTAGGAAAAGCATTTGCCTTTCTAATGCAATGAGTAAGCTGAGACCTGGTACTTCTGTAGGGCTTCATAATAAACTCTGTGAGTGTCTTGCGTGAGGAAAGTTTTGTTACGAGAAGAACACTCTTTAGCAGTGTACGGAAGCAATAAACCGGCCAAAGCAATTCAGAGAAGAATTTTTAAGACAAAGATGATGATAATATCTGCAAAGGTTTTTCTACTTGTGTCCTCATTCATAATGCTGTAAAATTTGAATCTTTATTTTTTACTTTTGTAAATTTTAGACGGGGTCTTTTCAGCTGAAGTCAGTAGGAGAATTTCTATTGATATTAGTGGTATAAGCTCAGGCCTGGGCAGTGAAGAAAAGATACCTGATAAAATGACGTCTTCTTCAGCCATCGTTCCACCACCCAAAATCTTAATTAGAAGAATCCCTCATGTTGCTAATGATGTTAGTTATTTATAGTTAGTTATAATAATAACAATTGTTCTTCCGGATCTCAGAAAAAAATGACAGTGTATTGGCAGTAGCCGGGAGTAAAAGATTGTCTCTTTAATACAGAGACCAAATGATGTCTTCATTGATTTAAATCCCCAAAGGAGAACTAAAAAATAGAAACGCCTCCCTCTTAAAAACAAACAAACAAACAGGAAAAAGGAGGCATTTTCAAACCACAAGAATGAAGTTATGTTTTCTTTGCTTGCACAGTTATGTGTGGGTAATGTCTGGATGTAGAGAAATGTTATTCCTTTCCTGGAGTAAAATAAGAATAATAAATAAAACTTTGAAAAATGAAGAAATCCTCTACCACTAAACGCATCAGTCTCCTAAAAAAAGGCTGTGGAGCACTCCATCAGCACTGCTGCTGGAGCAAGCCAGAGGAATGCTTCGCAATAAAAATTAACATGCAGCTTTAACAGGCTGTGGTCAAACGTTGTTTCATGTAACACTGAGAGGAGCGTAAAAAGATGCTAATGTTTTATTTTTATGATCTAAATCGTTGCTTGTGGTTAATCAAAGTTAACCTGGCTCCGCTTTAAAACTGATTATGTGGCCAGTTAATTTAAGGTGACTGTATTTTCACAATCAAACCCCAGGACACTTCTATGATGACACTTTGCTTATGGGCACCAGAGAGGCATACCAACCCCCTATTTTTTTAAATGGCTCTCTCCTGCACACTCGCATGGCCTCCGTCACAGCTGTATCCAAGTCCCTGCCCCTCTCACTGAGGTGTTCCCGATTCTCAACACAGTTGACAGAGGAGAAGAAATACTATCAGCTTTATTTTCTAGGTGAAGAACAGAAGTATGAACAGGGATATTCACCCACTGTAAGCAACTAATTTAGCCCGCTGATATCGCCAGTCTCCCCGTGTAGTCACTGGACAAAGAAACGCTCCTCCAGAGAGTGACTACAAGCAGGAATCTAATTTTGGTGCTTGGAGTTGCAATCTGGATGCCTCAGTCTTTTCCATGGACTCCAGAAGCAGCCAAGGAATAGGATGCTAAACAAGGCACCTATAGCAGAATACCCCTTGTAAATGGGGGGGGGGAAATGTATATCCTCCTCCAAAGCAAGACATTGAAAGCCAGTCTTCCACAATCCAGACTTACGCTTAATCCCCAGGCTGTTCTTCACCTCTGAGATGACAGAGTGTCAGCCTTTGGCTCAGCTGTGCCACTTCTGGAGGTGGAGGGCTGGGCGTTTTTGTTTCCTCAGACAATTTCATGTTCTGACTTCATTACTCGTGAGACTCTGACGACACACCATTTCTGCGACGATCGAACGACTGGTTTGGATGGCAGCTTTTCACCGCCAGCACTCACTGTAGAGGTGGTACTTCACGCTGTACGGCTCGCTCACTCTGAGCTCATGCATTGCATGGAGCAGCACAGAGGGGACTAATCCCTGCCCTGCTCCCCTGGCCTGGGACAGCCGTGCCTGTCCCCTGGTTCAGGTCCTGTTACAGAGCCCCACACCTGCCGGAGCTGCGGTCAGCCTGAAAGAGGCTTTAGCTGTTTAGTCCCTGACCCCCACGGCAACTAGTTTTCGACCCAGCACCACTGCCTCTCCCCGGCTCCCTACAAGCACCAGCATGATGCTGGAAAAGCGGTGAAGGAAGAGGGACAAAGACTAAGGAGGGTAAAGGACATGCCAGTAAATTCGTGCTGACTTTTTTGTAGCGATGCATGCTGAACAGGGGTGGTGGTGGTTTTGGAAATGTGGCGAGTGAGGAGTGAAGCGAATAAACAGGACGTCCTTCAGGTGTTTTGAATAAAGGCCCTGGGACCCTGAGGGAAATCATGCAACCACCCAGGTAGAATCAGGGAAAACAGCCTGTTTAACTTCCAGGGCGATCTGCAAGCTCCTGTAAGGTAAGGCGAGACATGAGCTTAAAACATGCCAGTGACTTCCCTCATGCACAGCATGGCTCTTCAGCAAAGGAGTGGGATGCCTACCAGCTCCTGCTGAGCAAGAGCGTGCACAGTCAATTAGACTATCTAACTTTACGATAAGGTCAGCTATTTGTTCCCTTGTTTGAAAACTCCCATCCGTAGCTGTCCAGAGTTGAAGCTGGGTTGGCAGTGTGAGGACCCTGAGGGCACTAACAGCCCTTAATGACCCGATCAGCCTCGGCTGGGGCCCCCACCCACACTCCTGCCATTGGGCCAGGAGCCCATTTAAGCTCAGCCCCATGCTTTGCGCTTTCTTTGGGCCATGTTTGGGCAGTGCCGCTCTCCTGCTTGGCCATAGCTGTGCCCAAGGTCCTAGCCATGGACCTTGCTGATCCCGACCTGCAGATTGACTTCTTGGCTCGACCTCAGGCCTGCCTCGTCACTGCAGACTTGCCTGAAGATCGGGGTTCTTGGTTAGACCTGATCGTCATCTCTGGCCTGCCCTGCGCCCTTGCTGGGGGTTGTGGGATGGACCCTGGCTGGTGAGGTTCCTGCCGTGCTGGCCTGGGGCACCTCTGTGGCTCCGGGCCCGCAGGGAGCCACTGGCTCATGCTGTGCACTTACAGGTAGGTTGGATTCAAAGAGAAAATTCCTTATTCCTCAATTCTTTGCCAAGCTTTGAAGAGCTGTAGTGGAAACTCATGTTCAGAAATGTATGCATAGGGTGGCCTTATCTATTCTATATTTCACCCAGGATGAGAAGTATTAATATAGCTGTAGTATACCTGGTTGAACCCAGAAGCTAAGTGTCAGAAGCCTTACAAGACCTGCTCCCATGATGTTTGCAGCCTAATTTGGTAGAAGTCTTCTGTATTGTAGAAGCCCCTTCAAACCCAAATGGCCGCTTTTGGCCTTTTGAGATTCAACCTTCATGTTAGTCCTGTCATAGAGAAATGGAAGAACTCCATTCCCACTAAATGTTCAGATGTTGCAAAGCCATGAGCCTGGTCATCTGTCACCGAATGTTCCCTGGTACTTTGCAATACTCAAAATAACTGACACCTATGATTTTGCCGAATTTCAGCTCGAGTAACAACTGTCTATCTGCCTAAATGCCTCTAGCAGCTCCACTAATTTAAATAGATCCAGCGCACTTCTGCATCAGCTGCTTCATGGACTTCGTAATTCTGTGTTGTTCACCGTTCAGTATTGGGTGTACGTAACTGTTGGTACTGTGATTTCCAGCCATAAGCAAAGCAAGAGTTAATTCTTATTTTTGTTGAAGTACTAAGTGGGAAGCTAGGTCGTGCATAAATCCTCATTGTGCTAGGTGCTGTACAAGCAAAGAATAAAAATGATCCCAGGCTCAAGGCTTCTCCGGTAGTAGCTGTGTCATAATTAAGTTTTGTTAGGACACTTTAGAATTGCCCTTCCTCATAAATGATATATCCATATACATTTATATCTCCATAATAAAAGAGAAAACCTGTACACTTTTATTATTGATAATAAAACAGAAAATATAATACTATTTTCCAAGTAACTTGGATATAGCAATTGGAATACACGGGGGTGAGGGAAAGGATCTTTGTTTCTTGTGTATACTTTTGGGTTATATACACCTAAAGTTGTCCACTTTATAGAAGAAGGAAGAAGTATTTGTTGTGAAAATTGTCTCTCTCGGAGCACACTGAATTCAGGTGGAGAGTACAGAGCAGGAGCTAGTGCCCTTTTAAGAATTAAATATTGTGTCTTCATGAATAAAGCTCTAACAGTAAAGATAAGAGAAGAAAATACAGCAACCATGTGATATATTAGCAGAATGTTTTACAAAGTCCCCCACAAAGCATCCGCTGCTCTTGAAAAGCCTAACCAGCCCAAGTGAGAAACTATTCACAAATTTAGTATTCAGATTACATACTCTGCCTTTTCAACTGCTCTCTGTACAATGAATGCCTGTACAACTACAGTAACAGACACAGATCTACAGTTTCTGTGGCCTTTGAGCGATTATGAGTATTGTGCCTCTCCATAAATTACATCTGCATGTCCTGAAAATACCAACTGTTTTAATAGGAATTAATCTATAGGCTTTTATCTTGGTGAAATACAAGGAGTACAGTATGTTGTGTCCCTTTTAAAATTAATAGGGTATGCTCTGAAGATATTCAAGGATGTTCATTATTTTCTTTATAGGTCTCTTTATTGATGCATATAAGCATAAAACAGTGCTTTATTGTAGTAAAGAGGAGGAGATGGAATAATGAATAGATTAGTGCTTATATGGTTTTTAGATTGCCCAACGCACAGTTAAGTAAAGAAAGGTCTACGCTTGTCCTCTTCAAAGTATATTGGGATTTGATCCAGTTTGTCTTCAAAGTGCCCCTTCTGTGGGTAGAGAAGGGAGGGTTCAGTCTAAAGGCAAGAAAGCTGATGCAGGGGTCTGCTGCTCTGTGGTCTTCACAGCTGTCCAAGGCAACAGTGTGTTAGATATGTCTTGTTAATTTGCTAAATCTAAATAAAGCTGGAGCTTTTGCTGCGATGAACTACTGTTTATGTGAACACCTAATACAAGCTTTTGGGGAGCGAACTCCTGGAATACCTTGACCTTATACAGGCATATAAAAAACGAAGATTAGATAATTTAAGGCAGAATTTACATAAAAGCGTTATGGTTGTTTTGAATAATAACTCTCACACTCATGCACGTGCATACGCGCACACACATATGGGTTAAATGTTTGAATATTTTGCCGAAAACAGGCTGAGCCCATCACTGGCTTATCAAAGCACATCACTGACAAGTGATGAGGAACTAAATTCTCCTCCCGGGGTCCCTGTGAGATGGGGGAGCTCTATTGTCTCCAGCACACAGGAGGAGAACTGAGGCCCATGGAGACTGAGTGAACGTCTGGAGGGACATCACGGGTCTCAAGAGTAGGTGGCTGTTGGCACAGCCTGTGATCCCCAGGGCAGCTGAGCAGGTGTGGCAGGACCCTGTCCCAGGGCAGGCAGGGCTGTGCGAAGGCCACTTCGATCTTGTCATGATGGACATGGAAGGGAAAGGGGCTGCCCACCGGGCTCACAGGAGCTCCGGAGATGGTGTTCTCAGAGATGTGCTGACGTGACCTCTATAACGTGGCAGAAGTCCATGGCAAAGCTGAGAATTGCTCTTGGGGCATTGCTCGGCAGAAGGAAAACTCCCATTGCATTATTCACTGCATTTTCAAAGCGGAGAACCGAAATGCAGAGAAATGATGACTCGGCTGGAATTACGTGGAGGACCTCTGACCGTGGTTGGATGTCAACCCTGGTCTCCTCATCCCCAAACCACCACTTGGTCCTCAAGATCATCACAGCTGCTCTGCCGAGTATGCTTTGGGGGCAGGTGTGTGGTTGACGTTAATCACGGTGGAGCTCTTGCTGCAGCCCCCGAGCTGAGTTTTGCATTGAAACCAGTGATTCACCCCCGTGTTGCTGTAGTGAAGATGCGCTCATCTCTGCAGTCCTTGGAGTTAACAAGCTGATTTTCAAAGGCAAACCCTTTCACTTTATTCCCTGTCCCTTGCTTTTCCTTCAGTCACTCCTCCTTGTTTTAACAGCTTCATTTGGTTTTGAAAGCTTATGGAGCAGCAGGATTAAAAAATCAGAAATAATTACTGTAAAGGATGGGTCTGGCTTTTCCCATCAGCTTCCATGGCTCAAGCAGGTTCCAGCAGCTTTGGGAGAAAAGCTGTTAGCTATTAAATTATTACCTGTAAGGAGAGCCAGCTGGAAGCTTTCAGTTTTCAACATTTTGATGAAAAGCACCATAAAAATCTTGACAACAAGACTTGTAGCATTTCAATGACATGTTTTGCATTTGTCCCTGCTTTTTCAATGGTCTGTAAAAGTGATCAAAGGCTTCAAAATGCTGCCGAGACCTGCATCTCAGGAATTTTGACCCCCCCAAAATGAAGGGGGGGGGGGGGAAGGCAAAACCCAAAGTGTGTGCTGTTGAGTGAATTCATTTGGACAGCTTTTGGGAAGTCACTTTCCATCTGGAAGAGAATGTCCGCAAGGAGAGTTATTCCGGCATAAACTGTTATGGTATAATTACACAGCTATAGCTATGCCAGTCTATTTTCTGATGTAGGCAAGCCAAGTCTAGTTGTTGAAACGTAGGCGTGGGAAACAAGAAGTCTGCTTTCTAGGCTCAGCTCTGAGTGCTCTTTGTGGCCTTGGGCCAGTCCCCTAACCTTTCTGCCTCCTTCCTATGCAAAATGAGAAGAGTTAAATTAACCCACTTCACAGATGTGGCGTAATGACTAATTGGCTAAAATTTGTAGTGCTGGGGGGAGAGCTGTCTATTAACTTCAGTGTCTTTGGCTGGCTGAATAATGTATTTTTAAAAGTGGAGTTTGTCTCCCTCTCTCAGGATAGGGTGGCTCTGCCACTACAAAGCAGAACGTCATTTGATGTGAAGTGGCTGAGCTAATGAAACCTGGGTTTTACTCTACTGCCTCTAACAGCAGCACCGCGCTCGTGTGTAGCAGGAGCAAGAGTTAAGGCTGTAGTTAAGATTTTGCTTGAAAGCAAAACTTACTGGTACCTAGAGCCTTTGCAGGCTCTTGATACACAAAGAACGTGGGTACGTAGTGATGAAGGTACTCTCGTCAGTGCATATCTGAAACTCACTGGCCAAATGTGTGTGTTATTCCCCTTTGGTACCAGTGAAAATAAAGGATAACTCCCTATTATTGCTGTTGGTTGCTCTGTTGGGTGAAAAGGCTCAAGGGTGTACAAACAGCCTGAATTCCGATGCTTCCTAGCGTTTGTGTGCTTAACTTGGCAAATTGAAATTTAATAATATCTGTGTATATAATGCATGACATAAACAACCACAGCTTCTTAATGGACTGTTAACTCTGGTGCCTAATAATGACATTACCACGGTCACCAGCACCCAGCAGCTCGGCTTCGACGAAGGGATGCTCGACAGAAAAAGGATGATGCTCTTGCACCTGATCTAAGACCTGTCGAAGGCGAGGGAAGGCTCCCGTGAGAAAGGACATGAAGCGTTCACCATCGGCATGGAAGCCACGGGGCACTGCCTTGCTGCAGGTGTGCCAGCCGGCTGCGGTGGGTTTGGGTCAGGCCCCCCGAGGTGGGACGGTGGCACCTGGGAGGTGTTACCTCAGCCTTGGCTGTGAGGCAGAGCAAGGGTTTTCCTCAGGAGAATAATGCCGTTTTCTCCCCTTTCCCCACCACACCGACTTCTCAGGAGAGGGGGCAAAAATAGCGTGGAAAGGCTTTTATTTTAACCGGGCTTCCTCTCTAAGCCTAACGCTTACAAAAAGGAGAAGAAATTACCTCATATTTACTTTGAATGTTCAATTAGATGACACGCACGGCAGCTCTGAACCCTTCCCCTCCGGCTTTACGCCGTCCTCCGGCTGCCTCCCCCCGGGGGGGCTCCCACCGCGGCGGTTAATGAGCGCGAAGACCAATACGAGGCGGGGAGAGCGGCGGGACGGGCGGCGGCGGCGAGGGGCGGCGGGCGTGCGCACCCGCGGCCGCCCGGCGGTTAAAAATAGAAGTGCTGAATCATGACTCCGCCGGCAACTTCACCCGCCCGGCGGCGGCCCAGCGGCTGCCGCTCCTGAGGGGAGGAGGAGCGGGGAGCGGAGGGAGACGGGGGGGGGGGGGAGGAGGCACGGGGTAGCCCGGTGCCCGGAGGCGGGGGGGACGGGGACGCGGCGGTGCCCTGAGGGGGCGGCGCGCGCGCGCGCGCGTGTGTCCGTCCGCGTGAGGCGCGGAGCGCACACGCGGCAGCGGCAGCGGCGGCGGCACTTGTCCTCTAATCGATTGCCGAGCGTGCTGAGCGGCCCTGCCGGCGCGGGCACCCGCCCCCCGCGCCCCCCCCCCCCCCCCCCCCCCCATTCCTCCCGCCCTCGCCGCGCGCTTGCCGCGCCGGCCCTTGGGTGAGGCGCCGCGGGGCGGCTGGGGCGGCGCGCGCCCGCGGGGTTGCGCGCGCGGGTCGGCGGCCGCGCGCGTGTGGCGGTGGCAGCGCGCGTGTCCGTGCGAGCGTGTGTGTGTGTGTGTCCGTGTGTGTGTGTGAGTGAGTGAGTGAGTGAGTGCGGGCGTGCGGCTGCCGCCGCCGCCGGATCGGTTTCTCGGGGTTTGACCAGCTGTCCCAGGCTAACCCTGCTCTCTGAAGATGGAGGAAGTAAAAACAGGATTACCCTTAGCTACAGCTCCAATGCCTTAGTTTCCATAGCCAACTGCCGTGCACAAACACACCTCCACTAGGCAGAGAGAGCCGACACTAATAAAAACACAAACAAAAGGGTGATGGAAGTGATTCACTGCCTGCGCGGCTGAGGTAAATCTGCGCCTGGCTTCTTTTTATTTCTTTCTCTTTCTTTTTTTTTTTTCCCTTCCCTCCTCCCCCCCCCCGCTCCCCTCCCTCCCCCCGGTCTTTCTTTCCCTGGTGGGGAGGACAGCTCCGTCCGGTGTGCGAGGCGGCTGCGGGGACGGCGGGGCTCGCTCTGCGTGTGTGGTGTGTGGAGGGGGTCCCCGAGTAAAGTGCGGTTGTGCTGCATCTCCCGCACGGCGGTGGGCTCCAATGACTTGTTGCTGTTAGCCCCCCCCCCCCCCCAAAAAAAGCCCCCCAAATCCATCCCGGGCGGGCGGAGAAGGGGCGGCGGGGGTGGGTGTGCGTGTACCGGGGGGCGGCGGGGCTCGCCCGGTCCGTTAGTCAGCGCCGGCCCCAACTGCCATTTCCCTCAGCGCCCGCCGCCACCTGCGGGCCCCCGGGGGGCTGCGGCCTGACGCGGCGGCGGGAGGGGGGAGAGACGGGGGGGGGAGGGGGGATGTGGAAGGGAAAGGGAGAAAATAAAATAAAATGAAAAACGAGGCAGGACTTCCATGACTTTGACAGGTTGTGGTATGGGCGGGGAGAGGCAGGGATGAGGCGCGGAGCCCGGTATCGCCCAGGGCCGGAGCAGCACTCCGGGGAAGTTGGCCTAGGTTTCCTGCGCGGGGTGTGAGTGCGTCTGCCGGGGCCCCCCCTCACCCCATCCCTCCCCACATCCCCTCACCCCATCCCTCCCCACATCCCCTCCTCTCCCCCCTTTTTCGTGCCGATTCGTAAGGAACCGGTGGATCAAGTTTTTCTCTCTCTCTCTCTCTCCTCTCTCTCCCCGCTGGTTAATCGCATTGCTGTAGCACCGGCTGACCTCCCTCCCTCCCTCTCCCTCTCCCTCTCTTTTTTTTTGTTCTTCATCTTCCTTCAAAGTATGTGCCATTCCTGAGCGAGTTTCCCTGCCGGCTCATCCCCGGGGCTGCCCGGCTCCCCGGCTCCGCATGCCCCACCTGTAAGTGCCGGGGGCGGGTTCCTCTCCCCTCTCCCTCTCCCCCCCTTTCTCTCTGTCTCTCTCTCTCTCTCAAAAATATTTTTTAAACTTTCCCTATCTTGCTGTGTCTTCAGCCCGAGCAAAACTCTCTCTCTCCATTCGTTGTGGAGAGGGAGGTTTAGCAGCTGGGATTTGCCATCACCAGCCTAAAAATGGTGACCAAACTTTTTTCTTTTCCCCCTCCTCTTCCTCCTCCTCCCCCCCCCGTGAAGAAATAAAAAATAAAAATCAAACCGTGTTTTAATTTCGGTTATGGATGTTTCTGTGTTTCTTTTTGTCTTCCTTTCTCTTCCTCCTCCCTTCCTCCCCTTTCTTTCCTTCCACTTCATTGGCTGGGATGATCTTTCCCTGTTGCTTCTGATGTTTCTTTCTTTTTCTCAGTGTGTGCCTGCCTACCTGGACTAGGGGGAAGATAAGGTAATTTTGAAGGGCTTGAGGAAGCGGCTTACCTGTTTTGAAAACTTTTTTTTTGGAGATTTCTTTTTAAGAGTCCTGTGAAAAATCAGTAATTGAAGAGAGTTTGGTAGCAGCTGGGCAGGTTGAAATTTAAGTGTTACGTGCTGAATGCCTTGGGAATTCGATCTGCTTTATACCAAAGAAGAGCACAGAGAAAAGTATTTATTTATTGGGGGAGAGGCAGGGTGGGGGGGGAAGGAAAGCGGGTTAAGGGAGGGGGAGGGAAGTGGTTTTGGAGACAAGAAGTGAAGCTGCCTGTTTTCCAGTAAGTAATGGAGAAATTCCAGGAGCCAGGGCTAAATATACTTGGCGATCAATACAGAAATGGCTCATTGTGAATAATTTAGCTGCCTGGTGCAGTGAGAGTTTTGAAACTAAAGGCAAAAAAGAGGCCGTGGAGGGAGAGAGGAAATAAAATTCTCCTCTGGTCATGTCAGATTCTTAACTTTTCCACTTAAAAGAACATAGTTATGATTATTGATCTCTCTCTTCTCCCCCCCCCCCCCCCCCCAATATATATCAAATGATAGCTAGGGGGTGTCATTCTATACAGTTACTTGGGTTTCTGGAAAGTAATAGCTTGTTCTGTGTCAGCAAAGTGCTTCCAGAAACTTTAAGATTGCTTCACACCACAAAATGCATGATCTGGGAGTATTAAGTGTGACATTCGGCCCCATGCTGTGGCAGATAAATAGGGTTAGAGTGAACAGGTGCGTGTACAGGTGTGTGTGCACGTATGGTGGTGTGAGACAAAGAGTTGTAATCACTCTCTCGAAGGGGAACGGGCACAGGAGGGCTTTATTTTGTTTGATCAGGATGGAGTCTCTTGGAGTGCATGTGAAAAGAGCAATTGTTAATAGTATCCCTCTCCTCAAAGTCTGTTCTGGCTGCGAGAGCTGGTAATTGATAAAGCATTACCATCCTGGCTAGAACAAAACAAGTGGAAAGTCAGGGAAAAAACTCTCAGACAGGTAAAAATGCGAGTGGGGGACAGAGGGGTACAGTCAGACCAAGATGATCCCAGTGCCGCCTGCCCAGGAGGCAGCTGAATTTCTCTACTTAGATGATTTGCAGGAAGAGTTCAGTGATTTGCAAATGAGTGCATGCAGCACACTTGTGTGTTTCTCTAGGCAATGGTTGCAACAGCAGTAAAATGGGCAACTACTTAGGGCTTTAAGTAAGTTTAATCATTTAATGGTTGATACTGACAGGCATCTTTGAGGGTGTACTTTTCTGCCTTGCAGCACTGCACTTTGACTATGGAAGCAGAGGCTGCTGATGGATATATAACATGTAAGTAGTCATTTCATTTGATTATTCTGAATTACTTTTCTTTTCCCACTGTCCTTTCTATAATGTAGACACCTGAAACTTTAGCTTCCCTGTGTATGGTCTTTGCATTGAGATGACACTGAATTAATAGCATTTAAACATAAACTTTGTGTATGACTGAAAAATGCATGGGGATGGGTGCACGGGTGAGTACCTGTAGGTTTAAATATTTGCTGAGGATGAATGAACTTTGCAAATGAGAGAGAGTTCATCTTCAGAAATTCCAATTGCAGCCTAAAACTCTTTATGCCTTTCACTATGCATTTCTGCTGTTTTCTGTGTCAAGGTTTGTGTAAGCGCTTTGTTTAACTGTCAGGTAACCCAGAGCTTTGGGGGGAAGGTCTGTATGGTGAAGTACTGTTTCAGTCTTCTCCTGCCCAGCCTGGATTCTCGGTGTCTGCAAATGGAAAAGTAATCCTAACTTCTCTTGAGACAAAGCAGCTGGGGCAAGGTTGGTCACGGGTGTGTGCGTAGAAGACTGGTGACAGTAGATTTGGGGGGGCTCTTAAAATCAGTCAGTCAAATGTTTACTTGTGGCCACTGAGAGTTCAGTTTTTCTAGGCTGTGGAAGACCCCGCTGGTAAAGGAGGGAAGGGCGAAGGGAGCGAGCGAGTCGTACTTTTTAATCATTGTGTTGCTCTGCTGAAGAAGGGGATGGAAACTTACGGGGGACTTGTTTTGTGAAAGCAGGTGACAATGAGCTTTCGCCCGAAAGGGAGCACTCCGGCATGGCCATTGACCTCACCTCCAGCACACCCAATGGGCAGCATACCTCCCCCAGTCACATGGCAAGCAGTAAGTCTCTTCTTAAACCTGTTTCTCTCTAGCAGCGGGTTTGGGTTAGTCTGGTCCTCCGGGTCCTCGGCTTGCTTACTGGGTCTTAACCACTGCTGTAGGCGTTGCTAATAAAAGAAGAGAAGGACAGGGTAGATTTTTTTTTTTTTTTTTCTTTCTTGTTCATGCTGGTGTCTCATCTAAACATGAATGGGATTACTAGTCTGAACTATTCCAAGGTGGCATTTGAGAGCTGGTCCTTACCTGTTCCAGGTAGGAAAACACTAGGCTTGACATGTGCTGGTTTTGTTTCATCAGGTTTTGAAATCCAAATGGAAATTGTTGTTATTGTTATTATTACTTACTGTGCTTCCCAAAACAGCTTGAAGTAGCTTTCTTTGAAAACAAACACATTTTATTTACAAAGAGGCTTTACTCTGGCAAAAGTATAAAGTTAAAATATCTGGGTTTGGTGGCAGGTTGTATTTTACTATTCCATATAGAAACTTCAGCATCCTATTCATTACCTCAGCTTTGCCTTGGCAAGTCCAAAAGTGGCTGGGATAATTGGAAGTTTATGGCACTCGGTAGCTGACTCTCTAACAAACTGAAAGGATTTTGTTTTAGAATGTCAAGGGAGAAATTGAGAAAATGTAGAGACGTTTGGGAATCTACCCAGAGTGTCAAGTGCTTATAATATCTTTGTAATTATTTTCATGCTATGTTTTGGAGGTGGATAAATGCAGTTTACACACATCTCATAAAACCAACATCCTTTCTTTTCTGTGTGTGTGTGAGTGCCATAGCTTGTTTTACTCTTGGTTACAATGTTACATCAAGATATTTACCTTAAAGTAACTCTATGCTTGTATTCAAAAATAAGGTAACATGCTTTGCTTCCAATATACTTTCAGAGGGTTCCTCTCTATGTGATACTGATTTTCTTTCTAGTGTGTGTACTACAGATATGTATTTATCTTTTTAAACTGAGTGTTTGTATAATAACCCACCAAAAACTGTGAAAGAAAAAGAGAGCTTTTAGGGTTGCTTGCTTTAAAATACACAGCGTATTGCCTTCAGAGTCTTTCTTACTGAGAGAAAGATGTTACTTTCCTTTAAGAATTCTTCTTTCCTCCTGCAAATTACGAGTAAAACGCAGTTTTTATGAGCCTTTAAAACTGAGGGTTATTATGAAGATCTCCCAATTATATACATGTTGCTAGAGAACATGATTGCTAATACTCTGGACTGAACTTTATATGACAACCGATCATAATTCAGCATCTTTAGACAATTCCAGTCCTGCTGCACTGGGATTCTGATATATTTTATTATGCTGTAAAAGTTTTACTACTCACTTTCTTCATTTTCTTTGTTTCCTTTTTATTAATGGAAAGCATTCATTGGAAGGGAAAAAAAGCTCCCTGTTTTAAATCTTCTTTATAATCTAGACTAAAAACCAGAGTCAAATTAGGGAATAAAAAGATCTGGGATGAAGTCATGCAAAAATACTTCAACACATTCAATATTTTCCTGTTCATTGTGTTAACATTTTCAGTGGTTTTTAAGCTTCGTTAGTTCTTGCAACACACATGTATCTGCAGCCTTGGTGAATATCTTATTTTTTGAAATGTGTTTTGTGGTATCTCACAGGCATCTCAACTGCTTTCATCACTGCTGCTCTGCATTAAGCGTGTGCTGCTGTTAAAAAAATTAGGGGCTCTGCCTGGAGTTCTTAAGCCAAGCAAAACTCAAGCTTCTTAAATGTGTTGTAATTTATTTACTCTTTGCAGGCATAGAAATGTTTTGCAGAGAGGTGGTTTGTTCTGTCTTAAACATGGAAGGTATTGATTAGAGGTTGTCGGCTTTTGTGGCAGCTGTTACGTTGGTTCATTTAAGGTTTTTGGCCAAATCTTGAATCTGGCATGTGTAGACTAAATCGCCAGGCTGTGCTTTAGAGCTTTCCACCTGTTTTGTGGGGTACAGGAAATCCTTTTAAAGGTTCAGTAACCCAGCGGCCTGCGACCTCTCTTTTTTTTTTTTTTTTTTAATTTTTTTTTTTTTAGGAGAGGTGGAGGTGGAAGAGTAAGGAGGAATGGCTGTTCGAAATATTTTGTATGCATTTGGTAGCTCCCATTGGATCGATCCATCATCCTGCATTGTAAGTGGAGGAAGCGGCTGCATTGTATTTCAGTATGGTTTAATTTCCAGTGGAGTCACTGGAGACTGATCTACTGTTGGCCTGCCATTATAGTGAAGCCCAGGGCATGTCATTCTGGCTGGGTAAGGTTTGCTAATGGAGGAGGTGGTACGTAAGGTGGTACGTGGATCAGACCCCAAATGTTTCGCTCCTGGTTTTGTTGCCAGTCATCCCCAGAAGGTGGATGGCCCTATTCAGCTGTGCACTCAGGATGTGCACCTGCAGGGCAGAGATCTAAGTTTTGACCTTTGTTCTTGCATTCCGTTGAATCGTTTTGAACCGCAGCTCTTAATTTAGCCTTAATTTGTGTCTGGCTCAAACAGAGACAAAACCATAAGAAGCAAATTTCTTGGATCTGTACCGAAACGACTGAGCAGTGCTCTCCCAGCAACAGTAAAATTATGTGCTAGGTAAAGAGTTTTCTATGTTCACTAGCCCCTGGCAATCCGTGTTAGTAGGAGTTCTGGCTGGGCTACTGATGTTTTCAAATTCTATTCCAAAAGGTTTCAGGTCAAATATTTTGCCTTGTGTTGGAGAGTTGTCTGCTGCATCCTTTAACCTATTATCATTTTCAAGTATCTGGACGGTACGTATAGGTTATGGATGGGGCTGACATTCAATTTTCCTTGTGAATGAGATGATTGTGAAAGATAAATCACAGTAAATCGGCTGTCATAGCTAACTAATGATCTTACATATACGTTACGGTATGTATCTGCCTTTAGCAGAATACTGTATGTATGTTGGCAGATGCTCTGTTCTAAAATACTTTATTGTAATTTTATGTAAGCAAAGATTTAAAATATGTGTAAATAGTCAGCTGAATAGGTTGATAGCCATTCTCACTTTCCTCTACAGCAAAAGACAAATTAGTGCTATACTGCTGAGTACAGATGATACATTTACATAGCCCCAAATCTGGAAGTCCAAATTTTCTTCTGATCTTCCATAGAAAAACTCTTCCAAAGGCTGACATCCAGAGCTGGGTGTCAAAGGCCTGCTCAATTAACTTCGTGTTGGTATTAGAGAGTTCCCTGCATGGCCCTAAGCAGTCCTGTAGACCCCGCCAAGTTCAAGGGAATCTGTCTTGTTGCCTTCGGTGAATCTTGAACTGGGCTGTAAGTGATCAAGAACCTCCGAATAGGAACTGGCATGCTGATTAAAGGCTGATGGGGAATCCGTATAAAAGACACTTTAAAAAGAAATAATTCCCAGTCACGTCCTCATAATACCACACTGAGTTCTTACTATAGTTATTAGAGGTACTTTTTTTTTTTTTTTTTCCCTGTGGGTTAAAATGGACTTAGAAGAATGTCCCCTTTAGAAACTGCAGGGGCACAGTTGTTCGATTAGTTGACTTGATGACCGCTTTGTATAGGATGAAGGATACTTCCCTAAGATCACTTGCCTGGTATCATACGGAAAATGACAACAGCAGCTATTAGCATCTGACAGTCAGTGACAGAGGAAATTTCCTCTTAAATTAGAGACTTTACAGTGGGTGTCCCGGATAACTTTCTTATCTTTGCTTTCATAGACAAAAGGAGCCCTTAAACGAAACAGAGTCAGAACAATCATAAATATCAAACCCAACATCTGATGTTTGAAACTGATTAAAATTGTGGTATGCTTTCAAGATGTGTTTATAGTAGCTTAAAGTGTTACTAAGATTGTGAGAAATAATTTATTAAGAAAATAAGTATTGTCAACTGACTGTTGCTGAAAATAATGAGGCAATTGCATTTTCTCTGTCGTGGGGAATGATCGTGCTGTCTGACAAGATAGCTATTGGGACAACAGTATTAAGCGTGAGTGATTTCAGCAGCAGTATTTAAAGAGAACTCGGGCAAGGTCTTATTATAATGTAGCCAATACTGTATTCCCAGTGATCAGGGTAGACTGGGGTGGACTATCAGTTGCACTCTTTTTTTTTTTTTTTTTTTTTTTTTTGTAACTTCAAAGCCCCGAATCTTTCTTGATTACTTTCGTTTTTCAACTCTAAATTGTCATACAAGCCCTGTTTTGTCACAGTTGTGTTGCCCCAAGCAGAACGTTTCAGGTACCACAGCTGTATCAGCACCACATCTGTATGGATAAAGAAATGTAACTGTGGAGCCTGCCTTTTGGAATGAAACTGCGTAAAATTAGAGGTTGCTTCACGCCTCAGCTACGCGGCAAACAAGTCTTGCCATTGCCAGAGTCTACTGCCCAGGCACGTGAGGCTGGACCTTGCACTGGGATTCTTCTTGGCTCAGTATGTGTTTTTTCAGTAGGATGAGGTGATGGAGGCTGAGCCTCTGCAAGAGGCTTTTCTTTAGGGAGGGTGGTTGAAACTGTCTGGGCTGGGCTGCAGCGGGGGGACTGAATTAGTGCTTTGAGGCAGTCACTCCCCTGACACGTGCATTGGGGCATGAAGAATTCTGGCAGCCAAACTGTTGCGCTCTGAAGTGGGGATTCAGGTCTCCGGTTCTTCCAAATATCTTGGAAAGTGTGAAACACTGCATATGGTGCTAAAAACTTCGACTGGATAACCTTGAGGTGCTGAGGAATCTCTTTCCTCAGTGGCGTTTAAGGAGTAGGGTAGGCAACATCTATTGTTCTGGGTATCTTTGATCCTGCCTCAGTGCAGGGAGGTGGACTTCTGACAGTCACTTGAGATATCCTCCAGTCCTTTGTGTCTGACTTTCCAATCTTGACAGTTTGATGTTTAGAGAGCTCAGCTGTGGAATTTCATGATGATGCCCGATACAGACGTACCTGTGGTTTTACAGGTTGGAGGGTGGTGAAGATGCACTATGCCAAGACGAGCTTAGACATAAGGGATGAGCTCAATAAAGTGTGGCAGGGAACTGGAAGAAGTGAGCTCCTTAGACACTTACAGGAGCACTGACTTTGCTTCAGTCTTTTAACCTCAGACTCCCTGAGAACTGCCAGAGGAATAACACTCATCAAAGTTTTAGCCAATGGGTTTAGCTTTCTAGAAGTTTAAGGAGGAAAAATAATAAATAAAAAGGTGACGATCAGGCTTTAAACAGAAATCTAGGTTTTTGTCCACACCTAAGAAACCGAAGCTCTGCAGAGTAGTGTTACACTGTTTGTTTCTTTTTAAAAAAAAGAAAGAAAAAAGGATTACCTGGGAATGAAATACTTGCTGGGATGCACCTTGGATTGTTGTAGCTTCGTCCACATTAGCTTAGATTTCTCACACTGGTATGGTTAAAATCATGAAATAGTTGATCTGATACAAACTCTGTGCATAAACAAACACCGAGTAGCCACTGAAACTAGTAGGTGGTCAAGTAACTACTATCTGTAGCTCACACTCCAACAGCAGAGGGTTCCCCTCTGTATTTTTCATATCTTCTGTCACAGTCTCTCTGGCATTCCCTATGGAGTCAGATACTCGGCTGCAAAAACATTCCTCTCTCTCGGTGAGTGTTATAACGAGGGTGGAGCGAAATGATCAGTTAATCTCATTAAATAGGTTTTTATTCATTCTGATGGAAGTCTCTCGAGAGGTCATCTGCCAGGGCTTTGTTGCAGCACACACCTTTCTTAAGGAGCTTCTGTTATTCTCTTGGACTGTCAGGTTCAGTTAACTTTCCTTGGTACACACCCTGTTACAACACTTGGTGCTCTTGCTAGCTTGGTAGTCAGCAAGTTTTCAATGTTTGCTTCTGGAATTTCAGTTCCTTTTCAGACGTGCCGACGAAAAGAGCAATCCTCATCTTCCTTGAAGTGTGGCACTTTGATAGCAGCTGGGTGACGAGATACCCATTAGAGAGCGCTCTGGCTTTCCCGTCCCTGAACATGGGGGAAGGTGCCACTCCTGTTGAAATCGATGGGTATTTTCTCCTGGGAAATTGGATCAAGGCCTTGTTTCCCATTCCTATGGGCCACAGGCTCTGTCTAGTCCTCCAGCTAAGTGACAGTTTGCAGGACTAGGTTTTATAGGTGGAAATGCAGCTACCTGTGTCATCGTTGTGCATTACTGAGGGTGAGCGGTGCTCATCCTCCTTCCAGTGCCAAGAGGGCACCTTGAAGGAGTGATGCTGTTCTAGCCAGGAGGAAAAGGCATAGTCCTCTTCTGCTTTTTCTTCAGTAATCCCAGTGAATGAAACTCCTTAGGGGATCCACCTTGAAGCAGCTCTGTAGAAAATGTAAGAGAAGGCTGTGCCACTGCTCTCTGCAGTAACAAGAGCTGTTGCCAGCCTGGGTGTGGAGCCTGTGCCACGGCATGTTGTCCCTTGCCTAGAGCGGTGAACGCTTGTTTGGGGTCCAGGCGGCTGCATCCCAATGGAAGGAAGCAGAGCTGCGATTATCACGGAGGAACAATGAGGCTTGACAGGTATGGCTCTGGGCTAGGTGACCAGAGGCCCGTTTTTATTCCTGACTCTTGTCATTGTAGGAGAGTCCCTTCATGTTTCTGTGCCGCTTTTTTTCCCCTCTTGCCTTTTTTTCTGAATCACAGAGGCTGTAGATCACTTAGGATGGAGGTTTGGATGGTACGTGTTAGGCCTTGTCAAAAGTAGGAATTTTATTACAATATCTACCTTGTTTAGGGGTTGTTTTACATTTAATTTTTGCAGCCCTACAATGAGACGCATTCCGAAGTACCTTAATACCAGCATAGCTTATTTCCTGTCCCGCGCAGGAATAATTGCGGTAGTCCTAAAGCACCCTGTTCTGGTGTGATTACATTAGAGCAACCACAGCATTTTAACTCTTCCCATACAGCTGAGCATTACCGGGTCTGTGCATGGACAAACCCCTATTTACACTACCCAGCAAAATGTGCCCTTGATCCGGAGCCAGGTCTACATTACTGGCTTCTGCTGGCACTGCTGTGTCAGCCTGTGGCTTTGAAGAGCTGTAATCCCTCACAGGCGGAGTGATGCTGGCAGAAGCTCCTGCTGTGAGCGTAGCCCTGGCTGGCAGGGTCACCTGCAAGTGGTGTTACAGGTGTTACATTGGAGTGTACTGTAAAACAGCAGACACTGTTCCTGGAAAAGCATGGGGTTGATTGATCCCCCTCATTTCTGTGCTGATAGGTCATGTAAACTTCCGTGAATTAGAACCTCTTTTTTTTTTTTAAACTGACTTTTGCTTTCTACACAGCTCTTATTTTTGCTTTCCAGTTATGGAGTTTATTCCTATAACGCTGTGTGGTCAAGGCATAGCACCACAGAGGTGGTGGGCTCCATGTGCGTTGTACCCACTCTTTTAGCTCACGGTTGCTCTGTGCTCAGCCTGTCCAGAGAGGTCACAGGGCTCTCAATCTCCCCTCTGGTGAAGCTGAGACTGTGGGTTGGATCCCTGTGCCCCCTCAGGAATGGGGGGCAACACCTGTAGATGGTTGGAGGTCAGTCCTAGGGCCAAACTGCACTCCCAACCCTGGTGTGGAGGGTGTGAATATCTGCATCTACCAGCTGGTGGTGAACGAAAAAGACAGCAGAGTTTAAGTGCATCATCTCCCTAAGTAGGTAGGAGCCCCTCTTCTTAGCAGGCTGTGAGTTTTACGCAAGGCATGAGCCAAGGAATCTGACTGACTCCAGACCTACCTCCACTCTCCCCACCATGGCTTCATGTTACCTAGAGAAGCTGCAAAGACTGTTTATTTTCACCTCCTCTTCTGCTGAGGTATTGGTACCACCTGTGAGGCTGTGGGCACAGATGTAGTCACTGCAGTAGGGGAGAGAGAAAGGGAAGACTAGTGGGGATATTAAAGTCCTTTCCCTATCACTGGGCTAGAGGAGGCCTTTTGAGAACTCAGCTCTACTGTCCACCCTGAAGCTTCACGCAGTGGGGATAGAAGACCCAGCCATATCTTGGAGCTGTTGGTGTCAGGTCCTTTCTCCTGGGGCGTGGAAGTCTGCAGCAGTTTCCAAAGAAGGCAGGACATACTGAAGCACAGAAAATCCATTCACCTTTGCCTGTCCTGTCTATCACCTTTTTTCTCATGGAGTTTCCTCTTACAGAAGGAGGTAAGACAGTCTGTGTCTCGTCTCCAGCTAATGGAAGATCTGGGCAGGGCTTACAATAGAGATGCTCCGTTTGCAGTTAAACCACATACGTGACAAAGCTTGAGTTTCCGATGAGGGATATTTTCTTGTTTATCCCCTTTGTTCCTCCACTTGAACAAAATAAGTGTTATCCTAAAGATATCAATGCTGTGACCTTCAACAGTAGGCTGGAGTCTTCTCAGCTCCTTATCAGTCGTGTTTCCCTTGCATTCCCCTCAGCCTCCAAAACCCCGTAATTCCATCAGAAGAAAGTGATGTTGTCCTGGTTTTTCTCAAGGGACACGTGTTCCCTCAGTCCGTGAAAGTTATGTTGGTGAGTGGCCCTGAAAGCTGGCTGGAGAAGCCTGTGATATGCCCAAGTCCATGTTAATTTTTCTCATAATTACTCTTTGATTTGGGAATGCGTGTGTGTGCAGTCATACGAGAAGTCACACCTACTCTTTCCTAGTCCTCAGCTCACCCTTCGGACATTTTATGATTCCCTCTGCAAGCAAATGTACTCTCTTAGGTAATGGTCTAGCCATAAAACACAAACTGAGAGAATTTTTGGTAACTGTATCTGTGCATCCTTTAAACTCTAGCAGCGTGAATTAAACACCGGCTTCTGCCCAAAGAGCAGCAAACAGGATGGTGTGAATTCCCTTCTTTTGAAAATGAAAGAAGTTGCCTCTTTCTGTGTGAAAACAGCAAGTCTTTTTACACAGAAGAGATATGAGGTCTGTTCATTTGGGGAAGAGCAGCTATTCTCTTTAAGTCATGGATGGTTTAAAAGTTTCCAGGAAAGAGTTGCAGTAGATTGAAGACCTTGTTCTGGTTAGCAGCCAGGTCTGTGATAAGGGGAGAAGGCTCAGGCAAAAGAAGAAAACGGGGTTTGGTTTTGGTGGTTTTTAATCTTATTTCTTGAGAAATTGATATCCTGCAGTGTGTGTTTTGCCTTGTCCAGATAATGGCCCCTGAAGGGGAACAAATCTTATTAATTAGCGGTTTTGCATACTGCTTTTAATTGTCTGTTCCTAGGTACAGCCTTTGTATTGCATGTGTAGTATTGTGGTGAGGGGCCTCTCTCCCTGCATCTCTGGAGAGTCTGCAATGATCTGGCACCTGTGCAGAGTTTGCCCGAATACAGAAATATTTTAGAATACACCGCTGGGCCTTAAATTCACACCGTTCCTTAATCGCATCACCTTTCAGATGCAGGCATGTCCTAGACGTAGACGTGTGTAATGGTTTTATGGTTTAATGTCCCAAAATTGGGTTGACTTTAGCAGTTGTTTTGACCTTGTTACGAGCACAGGTGGTTCCTGGGTGAGTTTAATACATCTCCATGCAGCTGTGTGGAACAATTGGGGGTATCAGCTTTACTTGAAACCCCCTGTTTGAAAATTTCCTCTAGCTTAAATACACAGGCCTCTCTCTCCATCACTATTAGGTATTATCCTTTGGATAATCTATTCTTCTAGAGTGTAATGTAATAATATCTCCTCGTTATATCATGCTTTTTCAACAATAAATCTTTACGAGCTTCACAAAGGATGCCAGTTGAAGAGATACAAATGGGTGAATAAAATTATAGGCTGAAGAGGTGGAGAAAAATTAGAGAAATTAGTGTTAGTATGAGTTCAGCTTGTATAGGTGGGAGGCAGCTTCATCATTTGTGTATGTGACTTCAAAATGTCAGATTATAGGTAGCTCTCAAGAGTTCAGAAGAATGATGTGCTAGTTGTGTATTTAAGAGTCAAGTAGTATATGACATTAGGAGACCATGAGAGCTCTGAGTTTATTCTTGTGTTCTTTTAAATTTGTATTAGTTGCACGATTTCTTTATTTCTCCAAAATCCCATGCACTTATATGTGAATCCTAACCCAGAGTGTTCTCAGAATATAAATGCTATCACCACTCAGCTGCCCCCAAATTAGCGAATACCAAGTAGAGAAGGTTGGCAGCTGGAGAAAAAAATATGAAAAGGTATCCAGGGCCCGGTTATGACAAGCCCGTACATGTGCGATGTGTGTAAATACAAATTGAAGGCACTTATAGAGAGTTTCAGTCACATACGATAGAGATGTACAGGCTTGAAAAATATTAGAATCATGCAAGTCTCATGAAATTAGGAAGCCAGAAAGAGGAGAGGTATGTGAATTGTGCCTCTGCTGAAGGAAAAGCTATTAAGCGCCACCCTTTTCAAATGTCAAATGCATGGGAAAAAGTTGTTGGAAGCCAGTCTCTGCTAAGTCAGTTTCTCGCAGAACCTACTTTTTTGTTAGATGTTTGTGCAAAATCACCTCGCTGGTCGGACTGTGAGACCAGACATGACTCAGGCTATCAGCACGTAACATGGTTTCAGGTTGCTGTCTTACTGTTCTTGCGCTAAAATGCTGTGAAGAGGTATTTGCTTTTTTCTCACACTTTTAAAGTGCTTCGTTTATTTAATGTCATTAGCGCTATTGTTACTTAAATTTAGCTTCTGACTGGTAACCATTAAATATTTATAGAAAAATCGATAATGGTGAGATTTTTGCTCTAGTAAATATATATCACACATGTATTCAAAACCAAAGCAAACTGCAGTGCATTCCAGGAAATAATCTATAATGATGCACTGTAAAGTACTTGCTCATCTTCATGTCAAGATGCTTTATCTGTGTCCCAACTGCAGCCATTCCTGCAGTGGAACTCTGGTTGTTTTTTTAACAGCCTAGAACAACACAGTACAATGCCTTAGGAGAAGAGTAAAAATAGTGTTTTCGTTGCAGAAACGTGAATGATAATTGCAGTATAATTATCCAAGGTTCCTTAGTGACTATATATGGGGAGATCCTTAAGTTTTATGTTGCATCTGATAGACAGCACCCCAGCAACAGACTACTGTGCTAGAAGAAGAGAATTGAGCTAGGGTATCGGTTCTGCTTTGCTTATGCTGTTCCCTATCATCCGTTCTGTTTTCTCAAACACGTGAATGTCGTTCGGTGCCCCAGCTTGTCGTGTTTTCCTCACTTTTGCTGTGGCATCCGAACACCCTTATGAAACTAGTGGTGTATGAGAGTCCCTTTGAGGAATTTCTGACGTGTCTCCTGTTGTGAGGTCAGTACTTGGGTCTGGGTGGAGGCAAAACCAGCCCTGCATTTGGGAAGGGTAAAGTGTTTTTGAGAGAAGGTGGCAATGTGGCAACTGAAGGCGATGGTTTAAAACCATTTAAAAGCAATGCCTTGTTTCAAAAACTAGGACTGTGACCTTAAACTGGCTTCAGAGGCAGGGTGGAGTTCATTGCAGGGGTATGGACAAAGGTGTGAGATATACCGGACGCCTGACACGTGGACAAGACAATTTCTTGTCCAGCTTGGGTCTCCGCACCATTTTCCTGTGTGACTGTAAATGGAATAGATCTTGATAGACCATCAAAGAGATGACCTGAATTAATTGTTCTGGCCAAGTGTTTTGGAAGGGGGAAAGCTTCCTTATGAGCTGGTGACAAAGTTTCAATTTATAATTATGACTGTAGTTTATAATAATAATTCTAATTATATATATAAACAGTGTAATCTACTATAATGTAATATGGTAACATTTGCTGAGCTTTGGCTGCTTTCAGATAGTGAAAATGTGCTGGTGGTTGTTGGCTAGGATTCAGAAACATTTGTCAAAATTTTGTGCACTATGTGAACAACAAAATTTTGTGTGGATTAAGCAATCATTAATTCTCTCCTGCTATCCATCAGATAAAACTACAACTAACTCATTAACCAAAATTAATCGTAAATAAAGCTGATCTGTTGTTGAGGAGGCTAATTAGAACGGTACTTGGGTAATGATGATGCGTTTAATTTCAAAATGCAGATTTAAAAGCTACTCCTTTTGGCAGTGATAGAGCAAGGTGTTCTGAAATGAAGTGGGATGCTTATTGCTGTCATTGTCCTCTTAATACCACCAGGATTGCCTGTGTTTTCAGTCTTCTTAGTGTCCCCTGTAGAGCACTCGGAAATGTCCTAGTTCTGCTCACATTGAAGCCAGTGGTTAAACTGTTTTTTCACTTCAATGGGAAGAAGGTGCTATATGGAAGTGCTAGGGTAAGACATTGCACGCTCCTGGGCTTACTACTGTAGCAGCGCATCCGCATGTCTGAGCTCTGGGAGTAGTGGCTGTGCTTTGGGATTTGCTAGTGACTTGCCATGGAGATAGATCTGGAGTTTCAGGCCAACAAAACTGAATTGTGACTCAACGTTTTAAAAATGATTGAGTGAGTAATTTTCCATGCAGTTTCATTACAGTATCTTTTGCCCCAAGGTTTATTTACTGTAGATTAACTTCCAGCAGTTTTTCACTGCTATATGTAATCTAGAATTTTAATAAGAAAGGAATTGTTTAAATAGGGTAGTGGTTTTATCCCAAATTGCCCGGTTCTAACAGTAAAATTAGCATCGCTAGTAAAATCAGCAGTTGTACCTGCTAGCCTGTATGCACAATTTCTTGATTTTTTTTTTTTTTTAATCTGTTGTCAAAATATATTAAATGCTATTATGAGGTGTTGGGTTTTTTTAGCATAGTGTGTTTTATTTTAACAAACTACCATTTGAATCATTAAGAAAGAAATGGGCATTGAATACAGAATATACGATTCACCTTGTCTCATCATTTGTAATCACTCCACTGATTTTTTTTTTTTTTTTCCTTCTGACTTGGTTTAGAGGGAATTACAGAACTGAAGCATTGAATTAATCTTGAATGTTCCTACTAATCAGACTTGAAAGGAATATTGAGCATAAATACATTTTACCTATTTTATTTTTAACTTTTCCTCTGTGAGGTTTTTTTTCCTCGTGCTTCCTGGTTCAGGGGGAGAAAAACCCTACAAGCATGTTTTAGTTACATCACTAATATTAGAACTGAGTAATCGGGTGGCTTTGGCAGCAGTCTCGTTTATAAATTGTTGGTGAGCAGATGGTTCACCAAGTTGGCATGCCAACTTCAAACTTTCACAATCATGAGTCAAGTTTTAAATCGCAAGATTGCCTTACGTGCCATGAGATTTTTTTTGTGTGTGTGTTTGTTTAATAAATATAATTCTTGATGTACCTTCTCGTTTCTGAGCTGTGTTTTGCACTGAAGCATGGCTTTTCAGCAGTCTCTGGGGTTGGGAATGCCTTTTTTTCTTCATTTAATGAAAGTGGAGACTCTTGTAATCACTTATCTGAAAATCTTGCTGCTAAGAAAAAACAGTAAATATCGGGCTAAGGGACATGAAAGTGAGACTTGGCAATCCTGGCTAATGTCAAATAGCTCAAATGGTTGAGATCATTCACAATTATACTTTCAGCAACTCCTGGTTTGTATGCACAATAATTTGCTAGAAATAATTTGCTGATATCTGTAATCCTGGATATGCAAATCTGTGCCAATTTGTTTGTTTCCTGAGTGCAGGGCTTAAGTCGTTAGGCTGCATAGAGTACAAATGTTACATTTTGAAATGCAAGAATGAATATTTTCTGTAAGCAAAATGTAGCAATAAGAAAACAGAGCTGAGCTAGAGTGCTCAGATGTTCTCACTGTGAACACAGTGAAGTTCCAAAAGGGTCAGATCTTGATCCACTTGAGAATTTGGACAAATATTACTGGAAGGACTTTTTTCTTTTTTTTTTTTTTTTCCTTTTTAAGCTATTCCTTCAACTAAAATTAAGATGGTATATGTGGGTTATAATGCATTGTGGGACCTGTTACAGAATGATAATTAGACCTTATTTCTAAATGATTCCACACAAAGTGTGCTGTTGTAAATGCTAAACAACTGCGTTTCATCCATAATCATGTAATTGGTGTGTGCAGCTAATTAGTGTGTGTTCAATTTAGGCCCAGATTTTTTGGAAATGTCTCCTGTTCTGGTCCTGATTTAGCAAAGCTCTTAAACAGATGATTAACTTCCATTGGCTTTAATAGGACTTAAGCACATTCTTAATCAGGGCCATTGTGTCAAATCATGTCTCTTGGTGACAATCAGAACAACCTGCCAGAGCCATAGTAAAAAGATCTGTAGGTCCGCCTTAAATTTAGATTAATCATTTCTTTAACTTGTGAAGCATTTTGTTTCAGAATCTGAAACTCTGTGTAGATCTCTCTCTCTCTTTTTTTTTTTTTTTAAGCAAATGGTTATTGTCACAATCTAATTGTATGTATAAAGTTTAAAGATTTTAACTAGCTTGGCAGGAGGCTGTTTACATCAAATCTGCTCAATACACCTTTGAGATGGAGAAGAAGAAAATATGCATCTGAGAGTGCCTTGCTGGAATATAAATGTCAGCGCTGATAGATATCTATGATAGAAAATTTGTGTGGGAGTAATAATTTAGTAATAAAATAGGTCAAATTAATTCTTATGCTGAAGGGGATACCTTACAATAACCATTTTGTAATTTTATGTTTGACAGTTTGCGCTGCATTATGTGGATAGGTGGAGCTGAGATAATGTAATCCATTTCCAATTGTAAACAAGATTGCTTTAAGAGCTGCTGTAGTAAGATGCATGTTGGCTGACTTTAAGCTGAAAGGTAATTGCCTCTGAATATTAATGTGCATGTGGGGATTTTGTTTTTAATTCTGGGATTTCATCTTTGCCCTATAGCAGCTCTGAAGAGGCCCTTGTTTTCCCAAACCCCACTTTGCTGCTAATTGAAGCTGATGGCAAGTGTTGCGCTTTGGGCCCTTTGCTTTTATTTTATGTGGCCTGTGTACCTCGGAGAATGCTGCTTTCTTCAGCTGTTTTCTTTTTTGTTAACCACCTTTTGAGTGGATGAGGTTTTTTGGAGATGCTCTTGCTGTCCTACAGCAGCTATGACTAGTTCCTGGGCTAGAGGAGGAATGATAGGTTATGAGAAAGGGGAGAAGTTGCTGCACTAATTGAATTGTAGTGTCTTAGAGAAATGAGAGTTAAGGTGCTGATCCTGTGCTGTGTAGCTGGAGAGCTTCCTCAGGAGTAATTTAGGACCTATCCAAAGCCCACTGCACTTCGTAGGAGATTATCCATCTAGTTCCACACATTTTTGGAGCAGACCCCTATCATGGGGGTAAGTTGTGGGTAGTGACAAGCTTAATCTGGGGGAAGATCAACTGGCTGCATTTGTATATGAAATTGTTTTAGGCATGGAAGGGAAGAGCCAGATTACAATCAAGTTGTACCTCGTCTTTCCATTTAAATTCTAGCACTTGGCTTCTACAATCTGTTCTATTATCCACTGCTTACAGCGAGGCTCAGCACTGGGTACAATGGGACTGGTGTTGAGCTGAGTGTAACTGCAACTCTGCTCCGGAGCAAACTGTAGTTGAACAGTGCTGCAGGAGCTTGAAAATCTGTTGTGTGCCAGGTTTTAACCTGCACGTGTTTTAATGGCACTGGATGTGTGGGCTGTCATTAGTTAGGACTGTTTAAAGATGTTATGACTGGCAAGTGTCCCACATGCCCTTCTAGCAGAGATGACTATTCCTAAGGCAAGCATTCAAAGCAGAGTTCAACGTGCCTTGTTCTCTGTGGCAATGGCAGCAGTTTTTCTAAAAAAGAAAAACCAAACAACAAAATGGGGTATTTTTAGCTTGGATCGATTCACTGATCTGGTTTACTGCATGGTCTCACACAGTGAGAGGGTGATGTCTGAGCAGGGGTGGCAGCTCCTGGTGCTGATGTTTCTGCAGAGGCGAAGGTACGCTGAACTGTGCTAATGCCTGGAGCTAACAGATCTGTAAATTGTGTTCATCAAGGAGGCAGCTTGGTCAAGGAGTGCCCCTGCCCCAGTGCAAAGGCTGGTCACCTCTTGCAGAGAGATGGGGCCAGCAGCTGAGAGGCACTGGCTTCGCAACCAGCCCTTTTGCAGGTCGCCTTTAGCTCCTGGCTCACAGTTGGAATATAACTTCATATAACGTCTCTAGTTAAACAGTGGGCAGAAGATAGGTGGTGTTACGGGTGGGAACTACTAAACAGAGACAGACTTGAATCTTCCACATTCCTGTACCTTGCACAAACTTTGGGGTATTGAGGTTTTTGTTTTAGAATTATTTTTAAATTTCCATAGTGCCCTGTCTCCAGTGATTTGGTCTGACACTTCTTGAAGTCAAGGGGAGTCCTTGTGGTCATTCAGTCATTTTTGCAACATGATGCTGCTTGTAGCAAAGCTGTTCTATGGATGCCTTTGCTAAAAAATTACTTAGCTACAGAAACATTTGACTGTAGGCTGATAAGCAGAAAAAGTGAGGGTGTGTGGGTTTGTGAATGTATGTTGCCCATTAAGGAGTCTCACTCTATGCTGGGGCTGCTTCATTACTATGATAAAAATAACATAAAAGGATTCTAATAACTAATTAACTTGTTCACTAATGGATCAACCATGGTCTTAAGGGCAGCAGTTTAAAAGAGTCCGTTTAATGAAAGTTGACTGGAGGTATGTCCTGTGGCTATTACAAACTTTGTTTTATAATAGCATGTATTTTTCAGTAGCTCCTTGCCATGCTGCAATGTGGTTGGAGTGGGAGAAATAGAAAACTGGTCATTTCCCGGCAGATAGCGATAAGTTTCTACTCAGTCAGAATGCTCTATACACTGTGATAGCTTTATAATTATTATCCTAAGATTGATGTTTTTAGGGGGGAGTGTAAATTTGTGCAGCAGTAATCCATTAAGAAATCAATAATCATTCCATCCTGAAATGCAGTTTCTCTACAACATTATAAATACACACCAAAGATTTGAAACTCTGCTTGTCTTCCCTTCCCTGCCTCCCTCCTCCTGCTTCCCTGAACTCCAAGTTCAATGTCCTTTGCTGTGTTGGAGAAGCAATTATGTGGTAGGACTCTTCTGTTGGAGAAAACAAGGGTGGTAGTATTAGCATAATCCTGAGAGCCAGTAAAACTTTTTAGTGTGAACTTTGCTTTCCCCCCAGTACCCTTTTGATCTCGGGGAAATTCCCCCTCTCTTCTGCCTTGGTTTCATCCCTGGTAGATGGGGATGATGAAGATTCATGCCTTGTTTCTCTGTAGAGGACTGTGGAGAGGAAGTGTTGTATAAGTGTGAAGTCGTGATATGTGTCCATTTCCTTTTCCTCACTCCTCCTCCTCATTCAGTCTTGGTTCTTCACGTAACAGTGCAGAGGTTTGACTATCAGAGGCCAGCACGTCCTGCAGGACTTTGCTTTTTGCTCTGAATTCTCCCCAGTTGGGCAAACACATTTTCAAAATGCTGCTGTAAGTTATCCCCTGTTCTAGAGAGCTGGAAACCTACTTTATCTCAGAGTAAAGGTGTTTGTAGCTGATAAATAGTAGACTGTATGAGAGAGACTGTATGAGAGTATTATTTATGTTTCTCGGTGGAAGGCTAAATTATATGGAGCGAGGTGCTGGGCCGATCTGGTTTTGATCTTGCAAAGAAAATTGTGGATGGGGCAGGGAGATGCTATTACTGTAGTAAGAGCCACAAAACACTGAGTACTTTTAATATTAAATTTCCATGTCTCTTATTTTCATTCTTCCTCTACTTCCTTTTTGTTAGAGCTGGTTGAAAAATCAGTTTTAATGAAAAATACCTCCATTTTCCATTTGAGTTTACTATTATTTTTAGCCAGCTCTGCTGTTGATTGAAAAATGGGGCATTCTTTAATGACAGAGTTGTGTCTTGCATCCATGATATTTGTTGTCCAGGCCTAACTGCACTCTGTTTTCTCATCTGCCCCAATAAAAGGCATGCTGGGCTTGGGATGGGTGTGATAACTCAGTACCTGCCTTTTACTCTTCTGAGAACATTGTCATCTAGTGCATGGATGCTCACCAGCCTTTTCAGCTTTGAGAGGGAGAGAAAGACCAGAGTGTTCATCACATCTTTCCTTTTGAGACTTGAGAATCTCCAGTTATGTCCAGAGGTCTAACAAGTGTAAAGTGTGAGTTTTGCTTGTGATTTGGCACATGTATACCTTGGCTTATCAGAGCAGGCCATGGGAATACCCACACGGGTAGAATTATTCATGCATTTCGGTCTTCACAGGCTTGTGTCTTAGGCAGAGGGTGTGGAAGAGCTGGTGATGAGCGAAACTGAACACTTAGAAGCCAAACACTGTTTCTCATCTGCTTAGTTGCTCTAAAACAATTTAAGGCTACTGTCATGGTAAATTCCCTCACTGTAATCCTGTATGGGGAGAGCTTTCACACATGGCTTGATTGTGGGGCAGCTTGACTTTCACTGGTTTGCACTGGAAAGTGTGAAGTTGTGATGCTACTAGGAAAAGGCCCAAATGCCAGCAAAAAAAAGTAGGTCTTGTCAATTGTGTTCAGTAGGTTTCCATTCAGCATTGACTTTTTGTCCGGTAAATTGCTTTTTTTTCTTCTTTAAGGCCACAAACCCCATACTGGGTTGCTTTCCCATCAATTATAGAATAATAGAATGGTTTGGGTTGGAAGGGACCTTAAAGATCCTCTAGTTCCAACCCCCCTGCCGAGGGCAGGGACACCTTCCACTAGACCAGGTTGCTCAAAGCCCCGTCCAACCTGGCCTTGAACACTTCCAGGGATGGGGCATCTACCACCTCTCTGGGCAACCTGTTCCAGTGCCTCACCACCCTCACAGTGAAGAACTTCTTCCTTTTACACCTCATCTAAATCTACCTTCTTTCAGTTTAAAGCCATTACCCCTTGTCCTATCACTACATGCCCTTGTAAACAATACTTCATTTACCTAAAACTGTCACTCTTGCTTAGATGCTGGTAGCATATGAATTTAGCAAGGGCTGGCACTTTGTGGGTTTTGACCCTTCTTAATTCAATACCTTGTAACTTGTGTCACTTCTCTGTTGGCCCACGTACTGATCAACGGCTTTTGTACATCAACACAATTCTTAATTTTGAAAATCACTTTTTTTTTTTTTCCTCTGGTCAACTTGTGGTATAGAAGCAGCAGCTGATTGACAGATGATTTTTCTGCAATGATTTGCTGAAGTGTTCATGCAAATGACATGTGGCTTTTCAGCGAAATAGGAAGACTTTATCACATCTTTTTGGGGTTTACCCATTACCATTTTTTTCCAGTGGTTTGCAGAATGGTGAGTGCTAAAAGCCCAATATCGGCTCACAGGATGCTTAGTTTAACAGATAGGACTTTATTAGCTAGCAGTTGCATTTGTCTTTACTTTACAAGTCTCTATTTAGAACTACCCGTGAGTGGTTATTTTCCAGTGTGGTTTTCTAAGACAAACCTTTTTTTGCTTTTTGTTGTTGCTGCTGTTTTTTTGAACTACTAAAAGCTCATCACCATGTATATAACTCTTATGGATGTGTATGTGTCCACCGATAGCTTTAATGGCAAGTTACAGAAATTGGTTTAAGTGGCTCTTTGGAAAGAAAATTCTTCAAAGAGAAATATTTAACAAATTGAACGATTAAGAGATGCCATCTCAGTCAGTAAGTTAGAGTTAACTGGCTGTGTACAAAGCATTTTTAAACAACTTCCCTGAAGATTCTGCATATTAGGCTTAGAGTGCCTTTCTAGTGAGGCTAGACTGTGAGGCTACTTTCAAAGGCTGGTTTCTTATAAAAAGTGCTTATTTTCAATTTTTTTTTCTAATTTCCAGACCCAAAACCATTTTGCATTGTAGCTATGGGTCTCACTGAGTGAATTTAAGACTGTTTAATAACAGCTTTGCATGTCTTCTTTTTTGTGTATGTGGCCCCCTAGGAGTATCCCATGCTCTAGTGACTGCAAACTGCTGCTCTAGAAAACAGTCACCAGCCACTCTCAGCCCACGGGCAGTAACAGTGCTGCAAACGTATTGTATTCAAGTCTCTGTGTTACCTCATTTTTCTATTTCTGTTGCTGTGAGCATTATCAAAGTCTCCCAAGTGCAACACGTTGACCACAAGCCACGTGTTAGGGCCAACAGTCCTAAACTGCTAGTTAAACTTTATGCTTGTAGACATGGCTTAAACCCTGTTGGAATTAAAAGGGACAAAGAACCCCAAGCCCCCTTATTAGTGCTAGCTGGCTATGGATAAGGTTCAGAAAGGGTATTTCATCCAAAGGTTTCAAAGCCGTCTTTAATGATGAACAAGCAGCGTCCTCTGCACTTTCAGAGAATGGAGGTGGGAGAAGAGCTTACCCTCTCTTTGAGCAAGAGCCACCTGTCTTTGGGATGCCTCACTTGGGACACTGTAGGCCTGACTTTTTGAGATGGTGTGGATTGCTAGACCGTTTGAAAATGGGTCAAGAATACATGAAGTTGGACTCTTGAAGTGTTGGTCCTAAGTGACTTGGTCAATGACATGCAGTGAGTCAGCGACCAAGCCACAAACAAGCTGAAACGCCTGTCTTCCAGCTATGAGTTCACTTCACCAGACCTGTGTTTCTCGCTCTGTGGGTTGTGTAGAAGTGTTAAATGTGTTTAATGAAGCTCCCTCCCTCTTCCCCCGCCCCACCCCCCAAATGTCACCTCTAAAAGTCAAGGTAAACTGTAAGAAAGAAAGAAATCCCTGGCATAAAATCAGTAGAATTAAGTAGTTCAAAGCAAAATGCTTTCTCTTCCTTAAATGCTTGCCCTGGAAATTGTTCTTCCCTTTTGGCCCACCAAAGGTCCTCACCGAGACTCGTAAGCTGAAGGAGGGTAATAGTCCTCAAATCATTTGAGCAATGCTGTATTCGAATGGAGAAATGTTAAGAAATCTTGTTCAGGCTAATTCTCCCTAGCTCAGTTGGGAAAAGGAGGGGGGAGTAAATCATTGAGTAGGTATATCTTCCATTCAGCAGGAGCTGCACATGATGGGATTATTAGTATTTCTAAACTAAAGCCCCTGACAGATCCTTGGATGCTTAAAGCTGTTGTGATGCTTTACCAGATGGTTCAGAAACTCAGACTGGAATATCTCATTGGTTGGTGCTGAACAATGACATTTCAAACCCACACGTTCATTTGGATTTTAATTTTCAGGAGGATTAAAGCTTTTTGGGATATGGGCTGTCTCTTTCCATATATATGCTCAGCACCTTATGTAGTTTAGATGCTTTTGCAGTGTCTTTATAATTCATCATATTACTTACGAAAGAGCAGTTTGAACTGTTGCACGTTTTTAGCTGTATATCTGGTCCAGCAAAGTGCAGACGGCATAAGTGTGCAAGTTGTTGCCTCACTTAATGCAATGAGCATGACGACTGCAACTGCTTTGTCTTGTATCTGGTAATTGTGTGAACAGGTGATTATGCTGAAACATGTCATTTTTGATGCTGTATCCCTCTGTTCTTTTCACTTTTCAAATCTTGTCTTTGAAGCCCCAGTCCTGCAAATAACTAATGCGTTCACGTTACTTGTATCAAGTGGAGTGTTGATGTTTATTCCTGCTAGGTGCTGAGCTTTTCAGTCCTGACTCTACAAAGTACTTTGAATGAGACCCCGCTGCTCGGGGGGAGATGATCAAAGGAAATTGGTTGGTTTTTACTCCCTTTCGGTCCCATGGCGTTTTGAAAACAGGATGGAGTGCCCCTCTGGCAAAATTTAAAACATTGTTAGGGCCTGCCAAGTTAGGCAGTCCTCCCTGGCTGCCCGCATGAGTGTCCTGGTTAGAACTAGGACCTTTCTGCTACTTCTGAACTGCCTTGAAGCAGGGATGGGAGTATTACTTCTAAATTCCCTTCTAAATTCCTTAGGGCAAAGATTGCTATTTTGTTGTGTGTAGATATATCAGGTGGTGGTAGGTTACTGTGTAAAAACGTAAGTGCACAGATGATTTTGGGATCAGGGGAAGGATTTGAGCTTAGTGTTTGAGGAATGGAAAACTTATTTATAACGCTTGTTTAAACAACAGTGTTAATGCACATTCTACAGAGCAATGAACCAGGATGCTTTGCTGACAAGTCTGAGAGGTTTTGCTTTTTTTCTGCCCTCTCTCACCCCTGACAACTCTATTAAGAGAAAAGCATTGGTGGGGAAAGAGTTTGGTTATGCTGAGAAGAAAAAGGACATTTTATATCATTATTTTTATGTGTTAGACTGGTACATTCTATCCCACTGTTCTCCATATGATTCATTCTATTTGTACACGACTGTTGCACAGTGTTAAATAATGTGCAGTTTTTTTCTGTTAAACAAGTATTCCCTTAGCTTGTCACAAAAAGCTGACACATGTTCATTCTTCACTCAGGGAGTTCTGCATCTGTCGACACTTCAGACATAATCAGTTTAGATTTCAGCAGCTGATTAGTGCTCACCTCTAACCAAACTGAGAAGCTGCTCCTCCAAATGGTAACAAATAATATCCTAATTAGTCCTCCGCATAACAATAGCGGGAGTCTTAGCTGAAAGCTACTGATCTCGGAGGCCTTTCTGTTCTAGTCCACTGGTTTTACAGACTGTTGTATCAGCATTTATGCTGAGCTTTTATTCCCCCTGCCTCAAAATGCCTCACAGAGCAATTAATTACGCACCTGAAGATAGACATTAGGCACGCAACAATATTCCACACACAGTTATGAACGTTTCATTAGTGCCAGTTAATTTATGTATCATTATGAAAGCAAGAGCAGGAATGCTGGGCAGGACTCCAGGATTATCCTATAGCACTTGTAGATGTTAAGTGTCCCTGGGAAGCTATTTGACCTGGCCAGCCGGTGCAGATGAGCGCAGCTCGTGCTGCCTTAAATACTGGTTTGCTCAAAGAAGGAACCCACAGAGTGAACAGAGCGGAAAATGAAGGGAGGAGGACAATATGGAGAGTGACTCCTCTGTACTCTGGTGACTGGCTGGTTGTGACAGCACCGGGTTTTACCAGGAAGTTTTAAATGGGTTTATGCTTTTCTGAGTCTGATTAGCTAGCTAGCAATACATGCCCATCCCTGTCTATTAAACTCTGTGTACTTCCTCTTAGCTAACACTATTTTGCACAAGCCTGGGGTTTTTAAATAAATAAATGTCCACAAAGGCATAATTTAATAAATACCACTCACAGGGATGGCATAGTAGCCACTGGCATATCTCGGGACAAAAGCCATGTGAGCAACTATAGCTGGATTAGTGTGACCTCAATAGTACAAAGAATTGAGGAAAGAAAGGAGGGAGAGAGGATGAGGGGGAAAACGCCTTAAGATGCCTTCAGGAACATGTGCAACCAAAGTTGTCCAAAGGCAGGCTGAGCAAGCTGAACACCGGAGTACATAAATATCCAATAGTTTAAAAAGGAAATTTTAAAATGTCAATTGGATTTTCAGGTTCAATTCAATAACTTTTTAAAACTCTACTTAAGTTTGAAATTGAGAGAGCCTATTTTAAAACATAAATCGACTGTAACAGAAAAATCACTTAACAGCAAAAGTGCTACTTAAATATTTGCTGCTGAAATGTTAAAGAATGCCTAGCTACTAAAATTGGGGATGTCACAAAATCAGCACCTAAAAGCAGAGCTTGTTGCTGAAAGTGCTTTATTACTATAGTTGTTGCTTTTTCTGTTGGTACAGGGATATTTTCTTCAGTTTATTCAGAGTTCAGTCAAAGTGAGTAAGACAGCTAGGAGATAAAAAAGCAGAAAGATTTGTTCTGCTCTGCAAGCTGGTGAATAAAAACTGGTTTGAAAGGTTGAGGCAAATTCCAATTTGCGTTCAGGATAAGGTTGACATAAATAATGAATTTAAAAATAATCTAGGAGATGAAGCTGTTAATTATCTTTAATATATTAACATGTAAAACAAATGTGTGAATAAATGAATGTTAAGCTTTTTAAATAAGTGCACGGTATATCCCCTAAGGTAATAAAAAGAAGTGCCTGATCTACTATAAAGCTTTCATTTATTTGCAAAATCACTGGTCTCTGTGGGTAATAGTTTTTGTTTAGTAAACAACTGAGAAGTCCAAATGCGAGACAAGGTTAAGCTATGGTATTTAAACTGAAGTTTCCTGGTTGCTTTTTTTAAACCCCAACTTTAAAGGGTGATTAAATCACTTGATTATGAATTGATTCACCATGTCTTTCTCTTCAATAAAATATATTTATCTTAGAAACAAGAAACACAGTATAGCTAATCTATCTGCATTTTGGTAGAGCAGCTGATATGCTATTACTGAGAAAGTTGTTAGTTAAACTAAGAAGATAGAAATTGATACAGCTATTATAAAGCGCATGAGAAAATGTCTAAATGGAAGATCATGGCAGGCTGTAATAGATGGGAATTATCAGGCTAAAAGAAGGTTGCAAGCTCCTTCTGGTTCAGTCTCAAAACGGATTTGTTTCAAATATTCATTAAAGAATTGCCATTAAAAATGAGGAGGTACTGATGTATCTTCCCAGTCAAATCAGAAGGCAATATCAACGTGAAAAAGAATCAGAAAATTGTACAGAAAAGGTTGACACACTTGGGCTGGAGCACTGAAAATAAGATGTAACATGATAGTGCACGGTGCAAGGTCGGACACACAGGGACTAAAAAGAATTTCTGTTGTAACCTGCATGCCTGAAAATGACAAAGGAGGAAAAAGACCTGAATGTTTTTAGGTGACACAAGATGTCTGTCAGGCACCAACACGATAAAGTTACGAAAAAGGCACATGCCATGATGTGATATTGCAGGTAAAGTGTTTCCAGTGGAGAAGGGAAATGTTGACACTGTTTTACAAGCCTGAGAACCAGGGTAGCTTAGCCCACGCAGAGGTCTGCGCTTCAGTGGCTAGACATCTTCCGTTTCATGAACTCCCTTTTCAAACTAGTTCGGGAATCTCTCCTCTATGTCAAGAAATGAAGGTGTATTCTGTCACATCTAGTCAGCCTGGTAAATTAAACCTTTTGAAAGGGTGTGAGATTGGGCCCATTGAAAAGTACAGGAAGGGGTAAATATCAGATAGGATGGCAAGCTATTTAAACTTACAAAATTGTCACAAGAAGCAGCAGACAACGAATAAACCAAAGTTACCCTTTGCTTCTGCCAGAATGTGGGCAGGAGTCTGACACATTTCTGAATGGGATCATATGGCATGATGGCCTGACAGCGGAGGGCTGAAAGTCACGCAGGGCAACAAGGCACTTTTTCACTTTATAGAGGTCACCAATTGTGTGGCCTGCCTGGAGCCATAGGCAACGCCTTCCTCATCTTCTCAAATTCTCACTCAAAGGCTGATGGCAGTCCCTCTCTTCTCAGAACTCCAAGCCAAGGCCTGCAATGTCTGTGCACATACACAAGGTCTTGCTTTTCATGGGCCACAGTTCAATTGTGCAGCAGCAGAAACACGATTTCTATGTACTTTTCATGACTTTCTGCAACTCCAGCATGAGTTTGCTACCCTGTTGATTGACGTGAGCTCCAGTAGGAAAACCAAGGTTTTCCTCGGCAAGACCTATACTAGGTCTATAGCAAGGAGGCAGTTGCCTACAAGAAGCCCCGAGATACATGGAGGCATGGTTATGAACTGCCTTTAGTTGGATGAGATGTTCCATATTTTACTGTAGAGCTTCGTGAGCTTGGCGTTAGTGAGGAGGACTAAGAGTCTGTTTCTTTTTTTGTTTGCTGTGCCACAAGGCAATGAAAAAATGAAAGTCTTCAGACATTTGTGTTTCCTCCTCTCCTTACGAGAGGCAGATGAAAGAAGGAAAGTCATCTCGCTGAGCAGCTGTCGAAGGAGTCTAAATGATGTGACATTTTGGCACTGTTCAGTGTTGCTTTTTCATTAGCTGTTGGGAGCAAGGTGAACTCACTTCTCTATAATAACCGTTGCTACCCAAACTCGAGGCCAGCCATGCAGCACACTAAATATTTTGAGGAGGGGAAGAACCAGTAGAGAAAAACAACATTTTAAACAATATGTCCCTAATCCTAATAAATATCGTTAAAATACATAGTTTTAGTCTGATGTTTTTCCCTTGAAAATTGTTTCACACCCCTTATGAGCATTTTAAGTGACTTTCATATTATTTTCTATACCCCTATACTCAGAATCTAATCTTGAGTAAAAAGGAAAAATCAGATCGAAAGAGCAAGTCTGAGGATTCAGTGTTCCTCACCGGCGACGAGTGACAGTAGGTGTGGAGTCTGAAAACCTAGTGCGTTCCTTTTTCCACTCGCTTTGTTCAGGGCAAGGTTAGGCCCATCTTCAATTTTAAATGAAAGAGTAGCGGCAGAAATCAAGGCTCAGGCCTGTATCTGGAGCACCGGAGATTTAACTCTCCCTTGGCTAACTGAAATTCTAATGGCTATGGAAATTTTGGCTGAACCATATATAATTTTTTTATAAAACCTACTGTAAGTTGTGTATAAATATTCTGACAAATTTGCTTTGATTTTTATGGAAGACGTTCATACAGAACGAAAATCCTCAGCTGGTGCCAAATTTTCATTTGGTGTAAAGTGCCATAAGTGTAGATCTAATATAGGGCTTCTGATTTAGAGCATCTGATGTTCTAGTTTACTAACTATCGTTTATTTCGTTTTTAAAAATGTGCCATCATTTTTATTTAACATAAAGCTCCATAATAAAACATTGTTTGCTTTCCTTTCCCACATATTTATCATAAGAAGAGAAGGAATGCCATTCTTCTGTAGTATGGTTGAAATCATGAATTCACTCCAATGATCAAAATTCAGTTTTACAATCTACCTCTCCTCTACTATGAAATAGGATGGTGTCTGTCAGACAAACAAGGTATGCTGCCCAGATAGTAAATGAGACAAGGGATTAATTGGGGCTGGCTAACTGGAATTTTTGGACAATAGTTAGTAGGCCAGTGTTTTCTTACAAAGAATAAATTATAATGTCTTTGAGATTTGTAAATGTGCATGTTAATGCCCAAACAGTCTGGGATATATTTTCAAAGCAGTGTTCGCTAATCCTGTTAACAAATAATGGGATTTGTGTATGTACCTCCTATGAGCTGCTTTGAAAACGTACCCTTACGTGTCAGAAGTCTTCTGGACACACGTTTAAGACTTACTGTATTCTTTAAAGACTAAGAATAGGAAATTCCCAATGCTCTCAGCTTTTATCATATCTAAAGTATATACTGGAAGAAACTACTGCAAGTGAGTCTTAAAAAAAAAAAAAAAAAAGACTACCTCAAAATTATCTTTTAATGCAGAATTTTCATGTTTCTGGGCTGCCTGATGTGACAATGAAAGAGGCTGGGCTTTTCTAGGAGATAAATATGTTCATTATGTTTAGGTAGGAGAATATATCTATAGTGCTATTCAGGAGAAAGGCTATTCTAACCACCCTTACCTCAAGATATCTTGTCTGTCAAACCTGAACAATAAGAAATTGTGCATGTATATGCATTGAATATAATTTGGTGTTTTGGTGGGTTTTTTGAGGGGTAAGATTCACCACAGATTAGTACCTGCTCACCCTGAGGTTGGTTCTTGGAATGTGATAATTCATTATCTCATGGACAGTGTGACAAGTAAGGATCAGTTCTTGCAAATTTGTTTCTGTGTCTACACCTATTTCCACTGCTGGGTTACTATCTCTACAAGGGCTGCTTGACAACAGGAAGGAAAAGCACATTTTGGTTAAAACTGTCATTGAGTTTTTACCTGTTTCCTTTAAATGGAAGCATCAACATAATGTATCTCTTTTTTTATCAAGGAATTTGTTTGCTGGAGGCAAGCTGAAAAATGGCACCTAGGGTCTATGGGTGCAAATAGACCGCAGTGTAATACAGCATCCTTTAAATATTGCATTAGCGATACTATTAAGACCTGACAGGTCCAGGATTTTTCTATGCCCGTGGCCTGCAGTAAAGCTGGAGAAAAGCAAAACAGTTGACTTGAGAAATATCTGTGTCTAAAAGCCAGGAAGTAGAGAAGCGTCTTCCTCTGTTCTCATGGTAGTTCTGCTGAATAATCACTTGGCAAACAGCCGTGACACGTTAGAGAAGCTCACGGTTGCAATTTAGGTATAGGATATGTTGAGAGGCCACTGGATGTAGGAAATGCTGTGTGATAAGAATGGTAAGTGTCCTCTTTTTCTTAAACCATGTCAGTGATCTGCAGCATTTGAGGTACTCAGTGCAAATGAGCAAAGCTGATGTTTTTGTCTGCTTGGTGGTGGTGGAACTAGCAAAATTGAGGACGCTTTAGGGAAAGGAGACAGTCTTTGGAATAATTTTATTTTTCACTTTTCTTCTTTGCTGAAAAAAGTATCAGGTGGCCTATGCTCACTGTCTTTTAGTCCTTCTGAGCTCCTGGAGCTGGATTTTTGCTGTTGGCTGGTCCAACACAAAGCAGTTGATCCAGGAGCTTAGGTGGATTCATCCAGAACTGCTCTTGAGTAAGTCTCCTCTAAGCTAAGTTAAAAACTTCAGTTTTCTTCTCCAAGTTACATTTGCCCAAGTTAACCAGGCACTGAAGTAAATCTGTTTACTTCTGTTCTTTTTACACTGCTCCTTCGTTTCTGGACCTTTTACCACTGTGAAACAGTTGGCGTGTGAACGATGTCTGTCCCTGCTGTACTGATGAGAAATTTCAAAAAGGTCTCCTAGAAATTGTCTTTTCTGCTGGGAATCAACCTGCCTCCTTCAGTTGTTCTTCATAATGTATGGGGTTTGGTATTTGGCATCTTCCTGATTGCTTTTCATTGAACTGTTTCTGTGATAGTAATAATATGTCCTTGAAGAACTGAATTGGGATTTATACAAGTTAATCAATATGGGTATTTAGCAAATGTCTTAGATCCAACTTTGGTAGAGCACTATTTGGTTTAACAGTTATGCACTTGTTTACCTTTGAGTAATCCTCTCCCCATTCACCAGGGGTCTGAAGACACTAGCAAGTCCCTTTGGCTTGTACAGGATTTGAGTGTGCACCTAAGAGCCTTGTTGAATGAAGCCTTCTAGAAGAATAACCACGTAATTTGTTTTTTTACTGATTCCTGTGTATGGTACTGAAATTTCTCAGCCACGTTTCTGCCGTGATCCCTAGTTAAGAATGGAGGAGCCTTACTGTCTTCAGCTATGGTAGAGGCAACTGTGTCTCAGTTCCCTTAAGCTCCATCTTGAATCTGCCTAGGCTTTTTGCCCCCTCTCCTCTACAGCTTTTCTAGACCTTTTCTAGTTTCCAGAACAAATGTCTTTGTGACCAATGTAAATGCAGCCTAATCTTTTCTTTTCTTGACCAATGTATGGGGTTGTGGTTTTGAGTACTTCTGTATACTAACCCCTGAGTATGAACTATTTAGGCGCACATGGCTGTATACTGATGTAGCTACTTCAGACTCACTTCTATTAAACATCACTTGATGTATGATGGCTCTGTTTCTTCACTGATCTAGTCCTGTTTCAATTTAGTTTCATTATTTTCCTTTTTAGCAACTACAACATGATGTGCAAATGTAATACACTGAAACATGGAAGGGAAGAGTATACCAAAACCACATTATGGACTTACTATACTTCTGTCAAACACATAAATAGGCAAGAAGAGCCTGTATAAATAAATGAGTACCTATGTATTTTTTAAGAGGTTTAAACTGACCTCTGGAGTGATCTTTTGATTTCATTCCAACCTGAAATATTTTCACTTTTGGTACACTTTGGCTCCTGCTCTTAACTCTGTTTACTGTATAGGCTCTTACTTTAGATTTTCCAAAACTCTTCACCTTAGCTGTTGCTGTCTGGTGCAGAATCTCGTGAAATGCTTTTTAGTACTCTGAGTATACAACATCCCCCGAAATTCTTTCATGTCACTGCAGTGCCATCCCCGGGGAATTCCAGAGGCTTTGCTAAGCGTGACCTCTTCTGCCTTGGTCCAGCTGCCACAGTCTTATGCACATCGCTTTCCACATTTTCCTAGCGTTTCATTCTTATGGCATGTAGTTTCCAAAACTTTCTCCCCACAGTTGATTTTCAGCATTATGGCTAATAATGTTACTGCTTATCTCTTGACCTGATATAAAGTGATACTAAACCGAAGGCCTTTCTAAGATAATTCACTGAAGATTAAGCCTATGTTGTAGAAATCTTGGTGCAGGGTCATTTGTGTGACAGCATCATTCTTGTGATGGACTAGAGTTAAGCTCCTTTCTATGTAAAAGCTCATAGTTCTTTTAGAAGTTTGATATGAATAAAAAAGTTTTTTGGCTTGTTACTCATGGGGATGCAAATTTGTGGCCTTCTTTCATTTTTTTGGATGGTATTATCTGAAAACAACGTAATATGCTTATTTCTGGTTTGCAGAGAAGGCAGTTTTAGAGCAAGCTGATAGTGAGCCAAAGTCTCTGAAACCTTAAAGTTGTGGTTAGCAGACAGCCAGTCTAGGAAATTAGGTCACCATTACCTCACTTTTTTTTTTATTTTATTTTTTTGAATTCTGTAGTATATCCTGTAGTTGACACTGTTGCTGTCTTACAAATGACACCCAAGATGGATTGAATCCCAAGCTGGCAGCAGGAAGGAGACCGAAGGAAGGACACCAAAGGAAGGAGACCAAAGGAAGGGCCTGAGGCTTCAGAGGAGTGAATTCAGAGTGTGAACTCAGTGCCAGGAGTGGAGCAGCAGTGGAGGATGGCTGGGTTATTTAGGAAGGAAGGTCCAAGCATAAACTGGTCTTTGACGCTGTAGGAGTAGGTTGGGTTTGGGGATCTGGGTGGTTTGCAGAGCTTGTGGTAGGAGTTGCTTCCCTGAGGACTGTGGCTCGGCAGAGAGGAGGCCAGGCGTGATCATGGTCCTTGGGGGGAGGCAGTTGCAGGCGCTCCGCCTGCCTGAGTGGGTATTTGCCTCTGCGCTCTCAGCTGTTACAGCCTCCACTGCAGCAGAAATCATCCCCGTGTGGGTTGGTAGGATGAGGTGGGAGCAAAAGTAACTTGAAAACTCGTACCTATTTATATAGATATAAAAAAATTTTGATTTTTCTTCTCTTAGAAATGCTATTAGCGGAGTCTGGGAGTAGCTGAAAGCTTTATTCCCATCTGTTACACTGTGCATGGCTCTTCTAAGGTGTGACCTTATCAAAGCTGGAATCAAAACACAAAGTAAAACTCAAGGCAGGCTCGATCTAGTTGAGAGGGAATCTCAGTAGATTCATTCAGTAGACCATGGCAATGGGGAACAATGGATGTGCTGCTGAAGTTCATTCTTTCCTTAAGTGTGGTTTTATCGGCAATTAGTGTGTAAAAATAGTGCTTACTGGCTTCAGGATCCTTCCCCCTGCTTTCAGACTTGTATTTGCTCACTGCCTAAAAATAAGGGAGGTTTCTACTCCAACTGTAGTATTGACTGAGCCAGTAGAGTCATAACTGCCACGTTAGAAGAACAGGTCAGTGGGATTATTTGTTAAGTTCCAGCTGCAGAACTTTTACTGTTGAGTTTTCTTCATGGGCCAGGAGGAGAACAATTTAAATCTTGGATTAGTCTTCCAGGCCCAGGAAAATAAATCATGTCAGAGACAGCTAACATATCATTGTATGGAGCTGGATTTTTTGGTTGCTTTTCAGGTGTGCTTTCAGTGCTTTGTGAGGGCTTTCATGAGTCACTGGGAATATTATGACTAACTTGGTCATGATACCTTGTAGGGAGAAAAGAGACTGAAAAGGGAAAGGAGGGATGCAGCGGGCAGACTTTGTTATTTGTGCTTGTCTGTAACCCCCTGACTCTGGCAGAGTAGCAGACTACTCGAGCAGATAAAGGTAAAATTGGCATCCCCCTCATTAACCCGAGTCTCTCAGCCTGTGCCTAGTTTGTAGGGAAAATGTTTGACCCCAGAGGTTTGGTTTTATGGAGGGGTGGTTGTTTTGGGGGAGGCAGTTCTCGATGCAAGTTGGAAGATGGGAACTGTATTTTGTATATTGTTGAATTAGCTTTAAGGTCCTTAACAAGTAATAAAGCATCAGCCTTCGCGTTTTTTCCTTTTCTTTTTTTTTTTTTTTTTTTTTTTTTTTACTACTTCACCTGTGACAGCTTCAGTTTACAGACTCCATTCTTCTTGTGGAAATTTTATTGTGTGACCGTTTCCTTGTTTAGTAATACAGTGGCTTGGAAGGAAGAAACTTTATACTTTTGATCTAATTTTAAAGCATCAGAATAGGTCATTCACTCCTCCAAACAATTTCTAAAGATTTTCAAATAAGGCATAACTTGATTTAGAAGGCGAGGAGTAAAGTGTCAGGGCCAAAACTTTGAAGGAGCTTTTATGTGTAACCTTATTGGGATTTTTAATGGGCTAAATACAGCATTGTAGGCAGAAGCTGTAAGCTGAGAAGCCCTCCATCTCAGCAGAGCAGATCCTTGAGGATATGCCCTTGGGAGGGTTTCAGACTGCAAGAAAATGTGGAAAAACAAGAAGATTGCTCTGCAGGGATGGACATAATGTAGGGAGAGGTTGGGAAAGATAAATCCTTCTGGCCCCCTTCATTATGAGAGTAAAACGACACTTTTGGCTAGAGGCCAGTGAAACCTGGGAGATCTAGGATGGTGCAGACAGGACTAGCAACAAGTTTTGTCAGGGAATGGATTGGATGAGTGCAGATCTGCCTCAGCGTTGTGGTTTTTGTTCTGAATACAGAGCATTAACCCCTCTGTTCCTGCTGCTTTCCAGAAGCAGAAACGAGGCAGAGGCGCTCAACCCCTCAGAGCAGATGGGAAAAAATTGTGGTGGATTTTAATTAAACGTGGAAAAACAAGTGGAGGCAGAGGAATGCTCGTGCAGGATTGTTGGAGGAGCATGTTGTTGTGATGCTGACCCAACGATACAGAGGTTAACAGCCATCCCATCTTCCCCAGGCAATCAAAATTCAGCAGCACCATGCAGAGGGGGCTGCCCGGCAGATTTGCTTACTCACAAAAAGCATTCAAAAAAACCAAATGTATTTCTTATCAAAAGAAACTGAAAATGATTTTCAGCAAGAAATGCTGCAATCTGTCATCCCGAAAGGTAGTGATTTTGATTTAAAATTTTGACACGCCCTTTTGGTTTCACCTATGTTGGCCCACCCAAGGTATGGCTGAGGTGGTGCTTTCAAGGAGATGGGGAAAACACTTGTGATCTTGAAAGTCTTAACTTAAATAAGCTGAAATGCAGCACCTTTCTTATGTCTATGGAAACTCATTTTTCTGTAACCGTAAATTTGTCAGGTCTGCGATAGGTGAAAAAGTTTGTCTTTGAAATTAGACCATTAAGGGCTACTTTTTCAAAAGAATTCGGGGTCGCTCTGCTCCCCTCAAAGTACATCTACAGTGTGGTCAGAGGCGTGAATGCAGCCTCTGCAGATTTACCTGGGCTGGCTCTAAATTAGCTTGTGTGTAGGTGCAGGGAGGGCAAGCGCTGCACCCCAGCAGCACAGGCTTAGCATGCTTTGGGTATCAACCCTGACTGCAGCCCAGGGGAGCCTGCGGGTACTGCGGCTGTGGCACTGGTACCCAGGAGAGCAAGGGAAGCAACAGATGCTGCCTTAGAGGAACCTTTGTAAAGTTGGCGCTGGCCAGGTTGAGCATGCTTGGGAGCCCGTGTGTATTTGCATGATCTCATGATCTTCAGGGGACGGTATTTAATTTTTTTATGGGAGTTGCATGTAAACATGGGAGGGTAGAATTTGGCCTGTAAATAGGATCTATTTGGGAATAAGCCTTTTCCAGAGCTATATAATGATAGTTTTCATTTCTTCAGTTAGAAACAAATGAGGGCCACAATCCTAAAAAGGCTTACATGGAGACTTTATTTTAAGATTCACCAAGTACTGAAATTAGCCTGTAACTTCAGGACTTTTAAGTGAAGCGGCTCTTTTTCAGAGCCTCTGGCCATAGAGCATTTCACCTTGGAGTATTTGTATTGTTCCAACTGCTGTAAGTCTAGGCATGATATCTTTCTGTTTCTAGAGCCTAAAATTTATTTCAAAGTCCAACTTTTTACAATCGGGAGATAGCAAGGGGCATCACTTGATAATGATATGAAGTAGAGCTGGCCGATTTATTAAAATTTCCTGTTTCTAACTAGGAGGAATTAGCAGTTGTGTTCTAGAATAGGAGGTCAGAACGATGAAAACACCCACGAAGGATAACTCTGAACAGCCTGGTGTCATTTGAACCTTTCAGCAACAAAAACCCCTAGGAAATACACTTTACAAGATTTAAGGACACACGGCATTTAATTTTACATCCCTTGGGTTTTTGTACTGGCAGTGCCCTAAGGAATTATACCATTGATAAAGATTCCTGCCCCCCCCCCAACCTTTAACTAATCTTTTGCTGCTCAAAGAGGAAAAACGTGGGGAAAGGGTGCTGAGATGTTAACTGGGTGTAGTACCAGGGATTCACAAATTAAATCTGAATTGCCTTGTGTCTGAAGGCTTCTGAGGGCACTGGAGAAGTGCAAAAGGAGTTGCTGTTTGCAGTCAGATTGTCACACTTAGCACAGCACCTTAGCTCCAGTCCTAATTTTATGCTTTTACGTACTCGCTTTCGAATACCATCAGCCTCCACTGTTCCCAGGGTGCTTAGTTATAAATCACACCAAACCTTTGAATCCTTGAGTCATTTTTCGCTATGACTTTTCCTCCTCTGTGGTATGAAGTACATGTCTGTTATCTGCTCACCTGGAGCAGATCTGAGAGGTGGTGTGGTCTGCAGGAATGAAAACTGGGTTGGGAGGCAGGAGGTGGTGAAATCTAGTCCTGGCTCACGGGGCAGACTTAAGCAAGCTGCTTCACCTTTCTGTTTCATTTTTCTCCCCTCTGCAAGGAAAGGGTTAAGGACGTTTCCCTGCCTGCCTCCCAGGATGGGTGTTGGGCAGAATAGTTAATTAAATCCCACCTGAATCTTTGGAAACATCACCATACAGGACACCAAACAGCCTTTAGTGGCTATTAATGGTGGTCTGATACACAGCAGTGGTCTGTCCTTATTTGCTCTGTAGTTGGTCTGTGTGGTGCATGCATGATCTGTGCTTTCTGCATTCCTGATACTGTTTACCTGTGGCTCTGAAGAAGGAGACGTAGCAAAGGTCGGCCGTCTCCATGCATTTTAATACAGACCAAAGTAAGTCCCAGTTTTCTGGTGTGGGGCGCCTTTGTGCTCTGACGTACGCTTCGGTTGTTCAATGTGGTCAAAATGTGCATGTCCGTTGAACACCAAAAAGTCATTTAGGGGAATCCTGGCTCTCACTTTTTGCTTTTCTTCTGCAGTTCTGCTTTATGCGCACCTTTCCTCCAGTTGGGGGAAAGGCTGGCAAACAAACACCCTCACACCTGCCAGTAAGGACCACACCTTGGGCTTCCTGAGAGTCAGAGCAGTCAATAATTTATTGCAGGGAGTACAAATCTGTTTTCCAGCTCTGCTCAGGCAGCAACCAAAGAACTCAAACCAACTGGTGATAATGCCTATTAGAATAATCTCTAACCTGAGAGCAGCCATTCTTAACAAAAGCCAAATAGGCATTTTTTCCCCCCCCTTAAATAGCACAGAAAACCTGTTGGTCCTTTGCAGTTTCATGTCGGAAGAAGTGATTATTTTTTCCATCCCTCAGATCAGGACCCAGGCTCGCGCAGTGTTGGTGTGCTGTTGTTCCAGCAGCAGTGTTGCTGGCAACAGGGAGAGGATAGGACCCCCATCCCTTGCCTGCTTGTTCTCATGTCCCTGCTACCACAGGCTGTGCACTGCCTGTTCTTCTGGTTGAGTTATGTGTGACCAGGCTGTGCTTCAAAAATCAGGAGAAAACCTGGAGCTGTGAAAAGCCAGAGTTTAAAAACCAAAACCAAAACGCAGTGTTTTATGGGTGAGGATTTTTTCATTTCTAATTTTTATGCAGATCTGGTTTAGAACATAGCTGGTACAATTCTTTTGAGCACTAACTAGCTTTTATTAAAATTACGTAAAAAAATTAAGATCTTTTTTTAAATTTAAGAAAGTAGTTATTTTTCTCCATTACCTTTTTTTTTTTTTTTTTAAATGTCCTAGAAAATACCCAAGCATAGCTAAATTCTCTGTGTGTTTCTTCAGGACCTTTTTTTCCTGTCTGTCTTCTTTTTCTCCCTTTGAGAAAACCCATAGGGTTTCTTTTCTGTTTAAGTTTATAGGTCTCTTCGACAAGATTGCTTCTTTCAGGGAGGGTGGGGAACTGTGTGAGTCAGCTTGCAGGACTTCTGCCCTAGCAACACTTGTGGAGTTAGGAGGAACTCCAGCTTCTATTAATCCGCTCTCTTCCAGCGGTATGCTCTCATATGTGCTCATAACCTGGGATTAAACCTGGCCTTGCTCAGTATCCTGGCTGGAAGCTTGACGGGAAGGAAGACTTAGCATGGTGGACAGCCAAGCGCAGCCACATGTCCTGGTATTTTCAGGGCGGATCACAGCACGCCTGTAATGAATCCTGAGTTAATTACATCGGTCGCACCATTAGAGTTCAGGACTGTCCACAGAAAAGCTGTGTACGTAATGTGCTTGTCATTTACAAGGGAGTGAAACAAGTTGATAGAAACCTTTGAACTACCTGCCTCTGGCACCCGCAGAGAAAGAGCGTCAGTGGTTTAGGGAAAGATAACAGCCAACAAGTTGTGGCTTCTGTGCAGGCATTGACAGGAGAAGCTCTGTGGGTAGAGAGGTCAGACTAGAAGATCATAACAACCTCTCCTGATCTTAATGTGTCCGAATCCTTCCTGACTCTGGACTTCTCAAACCATTCTACCCCCTTCGTTATTGGTAGTTTTCCTTTTATGGTTTCACAGTGACTTAACGGTAGGTTCTGTCTCGCCATACAATATTTTGCGTGAATGCTTGTAACCTCATTGCAAAGTTGTAGTATGTGAAAGCTTTCGTAGGTGAGCGTGTCTCTCCATGTCTTTTCACTCCTGCTGTTTCTCTGTAGTTGTTTCTCCCATGGGAACAGGGGAAAGAAAAGGGTCTGGTTTTTACCACTGTAGAGCAGAAGAGTAGATCTTGGACGTTATTAAAACCAGCATCATTGGAAGGACTTTGTATGTGGAAGACAAGTGCATGTTATCTTTCCCTCTTCCCAGTTTGAGTCTGTATTTCTTTTTCCAAGAGTCAATAAAGTAATTAAAATAAGTACAAGATTTTCTTCTGGCATAAATTAACCCGTGATCTGTAAAAGGGAATTTGGTATAAGAAATTCCAGTAACATAAAATACTCTGACTAAAACTTTCTCAAATCCAGACAGGGCTTATAATATTATAAGAACTTGACTTCAACGTCATGTGGCAAACATGGAAATGAAGGCATGGGTAAGCCATGTCCTTTTAGGATTTTTGAAGGGACAAAACAGGCAAGAAAGTAGAATGGAGGTGGTGGTGAGCAATCTGAGCGTTCCCCCCAAAGTTGGGAAGGCATAGCAATGTGGTCCAGCTTTGCTTGATATCTAGTGAGGATGACTTGCTCTGAAGATGATTTAGGACTGTTGTCTTAGCAATAAATGGTTTCAGCTGAAATGGCTGGTAAAAGATTTTCCAGTTTCTGTGGAAGGATCTGTGAAGTTCTGCGCTGAATAGTCCTGTCCACGAGGAGTTCATTTCAAGGAACTTCAGCCTTGCAGAAGCTAGATATCTAGTCCAAACTAGTCATTTCATCTTATTCTGTAGGCTCCTCCAGAAATCATCATTTCGCAGAACAGGTGGGATGAAATTATTTGCCCTCTGGAGATGCTTATTTATTTGGATTGACTTCACAGGGAACCTAGACAGTGCTAGCTGGGACTTGGCTAACTAGCTGTTAGATGTGTAAAACTAGGTGGCATAAATTTGCCCTCGCAGCAGTAAATGGTGAGGTGATAGTTAAACTCACCATGGGGAAGGACAAAGGCAGATGGGAATGCGTGCACAAAACCATTCTGGAATTTGAGTATGGTGAGGACATCTCTCATGTTGGTTACTTTAAATACAGTGGTTGTTTTGATATACTATATGCTCATAACAGTAATGATCTTTGTAGCATCATCCAGGGTGCTGTCTGCTAGTGGAACTCATATGCGCTGTAATGAGGAGTTTGGTTAAATACACGCACCACCAGATGATTACATCTGAGATTAAACTGGGGATAAAAATGACAGACTTCTCCATTTGCTCAAATAACAGAGCCATAGCAACTGCCATCCAAGCTTGATGATACTTTTTATTCCTTCTGGTATTACTGTGGTACCTGGAGTCCTTACTGAGGAGCAAAGTCCTGAGAAGTATTTATTTAACTTTATAAATAAGAAACACTTTCACTTTTCTCTGGTTACTTTGCTGATATGACAAACTAAACTAACCAACCCCACTAAAACCCTAACACTCCTTATGCAACACTTTGCTCAGGGTTATTCCTCCACCATCTCCCATTGCCCATCTCCATTCTCGTTATTTAGTCTGTGGACTTTATGGAGTTTTCTGTGATTTTTTAAGAAGGAATGGGGAAAAAGGTCCCAGTCTGGAAAGGTCTTACACTTGCATCATGGTCAGAAATATGTCAAGGATCTTCCTTGGTCTTACGTGGCCCCAAGTAGGAGGTGTGCCAGTTTTTGTCTCCTAAAGGAGGTGACCGGACCGGCATCACACCCAGCTGCCTTTGGTTTCCTGTCTCAGTTAAAGCAGATATCCATTTACAGCTGAATTGATTCAGAACGGCTTTAGGCTTCATCTAGAGCAAGGCTGCAGCGTCTGCCTCTGGATCTGTAGCTAGACAGCACAGCTACTTTGCAAAGGGCTGGTTTCACTGAAGGAGCCTTTGAGGATTAGCATTTGTAAGATTGTCATGAGTAATAGTACAGCCTGACAAACAGCATAGTCAATAAAATAATGCAGTCCCTCTATGTACTGTAGTTCTCTGCTCTAGATGAGGTGCGGAGTCCAATTTTGGAGTTATTAGGTCTGAAGCTTCTCTTGTTCACTAACCTGGAAATTCAGAAAAATAGTTTTATTGAAGGCAGCAGGATGTTGGCAGCATATAAGACCTGCCGCTGCCGAATCTGGGCTCGTGAGTGTTGGTCCTGAGTGTGAATGGTATGGGGGGGGCGGGTTTTAGCTCGTAATAGTGTCCTGCTTTCTGCTACCGATAGCTACTGGACTTTTTTTTTAGCGGAATTTCTGCTGAAAACATGAAAAGTCTGAGTAAATAATGAAATATGAGGCCGGTCTGTTATCTTCAGTGCATTCCCCACTATCTCTGTTGCACCTCCAGATACATAGTTTTGGGGGCTGACTAGATCTTTCCCTCCCCCACGCCCCCTAATCCATCAAACTGTGTCCAGATTGCTACAATTCTGAGGTTTTCTGTTGTTGCTTGGTTTGTTTGGTGGTTTTGTTTGTTGGTTTTTTTTTTCTTTTTTTAAATTGGGACAAGTCCGTATTCTCAGTAACAAATACCCTGACACCCAGCCAACACAAGTATAAAGCCGGCTACTAGTTATTTATCATTTGTTGTAAACTGTTTTTCATGAAGCTCCCTCGCTAGATCCACAGTTCCTTAAGAGAGCAACTGGGTGTTAATCCAGTGAGCAGAAAGGGTGCAGAGAAGCTGCTGCAGCCTATGACCAGCAACAAGCAGTCTTGATAGCATCTGTTGTGTGAGGATAAGGATTGGAAATGGCAAGGCCAGTTTTGGAACAACTGTATCCTTGTTTCTCTACCCTTGAGGACGAGGGGGACAAGTGCCTACATGTGTTGGATTTTGTTAGCTGGATCTAGTTGCTGTGTTGAGTTAATGAAGGTCATGTTAGTCTGTGGAATGCTGGGAAAGCAGGAGAAGCCGAAACCGAGCTGGCCCATCCCCAGGCAAACTGGTTTTAACCAGGAAAAAGTCAGAGAATGCGAAGAAACTTCTTGTACATCACCTCAGGCGGTTATGTATTCTGTTTCCTAGTTACATTTTTTTTTTCCTGGTATCAATTCCAAAACAAACAAATGGGGGGGGCGGGGGGGGAGCATTCCTTAAAATAACCCTTTAACATCTTGGGCCAAATTCTCTTCTCCTCAGGCCTGAAGATACAGTCTGTCTATGCTGATATTGGTAGAGAGTACCCCAGATACATGCTGCAATGATTGTAAAATGAAACTCTGATCCCTTTTTATTCCTTCAGAAGTAGGATTGTAGGACTGCGGCATGTATTAGGCACTACACTAAATAACAGGATAGCTAAGTGGGCACTGCAGGTACAGACCTCCTGACTTACCGCTGTTGCACCTTTTTGTTATGCTAGGTAAAACGGAGCACTGGGCAGGAAGGAACCCTGGCATTGTTTAGGATCTGTAGGCACAGCTCTGATGGAAGAGGTAGTAGTAAGTCTGTTCAAACAGTAACTTGGATATTTAGAAGTAGTAGTTCAGCACAAGTGTTTCCTCTTGGGCTTACTGGGAGAAATGACACAGCCAAACACAGCTCCCGGAGTGCTTCAGTTAGCTGACCTACCTTGTGAATGCTGAAACCTCAGGCCTCCAGTACTGACTGCAAATTTTCACTTCACTGGGGCATTTGCAATGCATGATTGTCATGTTGCAATGCTTGAATAAACCTTCTTTTTCTGTCTGTGGATGATCACATCCACTTTCCCCTCCTACTCTGTGTTATTCTAGTCTTTCAACTAACTTTTGACTCCAAAAATTTAGGGATTTTATCATGCCCCACTTTGGAACTGACCACTTGATCTGCTTGAGAGCAAAAGTAGAAGACATTTCTCAACTTCCCTGCACCGCTGCCCTCTATGTCATCCTGTTTCGAGCTCCTCTATACAGCTCTGAAAGTGCTATATAAGGTTCTGAAAAGTATCACGTTGCTTGGCTCGGTGCTTAAGGCAGTAGGGCACAGAGTCTCTTTGGCGTGCTCCAGCAGCCAGTGGAAACAAGGGTAAGCCAGCTCGTGTACATCTTAGCTTTGGCAAGGATGATCAGAGCCATAGCTCAGCAAGAAATCAGCATTCCCTCTGCAAGTGAAAGGTCAGGAATGCAGAAAGCTCACTGCCTTTTTAAGAAGGTTGAAAGTTTGCCCTCCCTTTTTTCCAAAAAAAGGGTAAATAGGAGGATAAGAATCCCATTTTCTGGTTTGTGTTTGGCTGAGAATGTGTCATCTAATCTATTTAAGGAATGATCACGTGTAATATTTTGAAAAGTTGGTAACCTCTGGGTCAAATCCGTTCCATTCAGTTCTGCTGTTTGCTTGACTCACCAGTGGCCAATGGCGTTTGGTAACCAGCTGACATCCACGGTCTTTCCTGCACCTAAGTTCTCCAGCCAGCAGATAAAGATATGGTAGAAACAAAACCTATCAGCATAGGCGTTTTCTCATTAAAACCTGTGGTGCTGGGCTCTAAGGTGGACAGTGTTCTGACGAGTTCAGGATGCTGTGATATTTTTCAAGCAAGGACATCCAAACCCAAGCTAAGAAGAGAGCAATAGCTTCACCAGCAGAAGCGCATGTAGGTACATATATATATATATGTGTGTGTGTGTACCTTTTCTATCGAAAAGCACAGGCACAAATGTACTGTTATCAATCTTGCTGCGAGAGTGTGTGGGAAACTATTCAGAGAAGCTTTTTTCCTGCTGGAAGCCTTTGGTGTCTAGAAATCAAAGCTCTCTGCAGATGTGTGCAAGTCTTGATGAGATCTAAATTGAGAAGATTTCTAAAATCCAGATGGAATTTCTGATGAAAACAGATGCGTGATCAACACCCTTGCCAGCTTAGAAAGTAGAGGCTGTAGCAGTGCCACGGAGCGCTTGGGCTCAGTCAACCTGAGCAAGTGCTTGAAGTGTCACTGTAGACCCCAAAGGGAGGCAGAGGTTATTCCTTCTGCTTGAATCGGGATCTGCTTCATCTTCATGATTTTCTCAATGACAGCCTTGACGTTTTCTGTATAATGCAACCCCTCTTTAATCCAGCGCTAATCATGCACTGTGTTTATAGAGGGAGATAATAAAATGTATTAGATAGGATTTTGTTCCGTGTCTCTTCAAATAGATACTATTTTAGCAGATGTAGTTACTTTTTCTTTCCAAATTACTGTTAATGACCTATTTTGCCTTAAATTAACATTCAGATTCTGGGGTTTTTTTAGTCAAGATATTCTATTTGCAATATAAGAAAAACTTACTGTAGTGACACAAGTTAGTTTTCCTTCTCAGCATAGTATCCAGCCATACTTTTCTTTTAACATTGGAAATAATGAGTCATGGAATCAACAGCACATGATGTGGTCTTTGTGAAAGACATCTCATCTGGCACGGGGTCACGTTATAAGACATTAGTGTTAGAAATTTCTTCCCACTCGCTTGAACAATTTCTCTTTTGTGCAAACATATGCAAAGTCCTGCCTGCCTTTCTTTTTTTGCAGCCTGTGTTAAACTTCAGTTGTCGCTTGAATTTATGTTCCAAGTTTTTCTGCATCAATTTCATTGAACCCAACAGTAGAGAACTTAAAGGATGTACAGAGATATTTTTTCTGAAGGGCTCATAAAAGAGGCAGGCTGCTACTACTAGCTTGAGCCAAAATATATGGAGTGAAAATTGTGCAAGTTTCTTTGCAAGCAGATGTATCTTGTCCCTGATAGAGAAGGCACTGGCTTTACACTGCTTACAGGAATCCCAGCATTTGTATGTCACTTACGCTGAATTAGGATTTGTTTCTGCTTCCATTGACTTCAGCACATGAACATTAATCTCCAACATTAATCAATTTATTGTCACTGAACCCCCATAAGAGAAAGAATTACAGCCTCTATTTTGTAGATTAACTGAGTTGCAAAGAGATTTGGGTTCCTATTTAAATGTGTGTTTAGGCACCTAAGGATGCGACTAGATGCCAAGTAAGATTTATGAAAGTGCCTTAACTGATTATGAGTGGAGGTTTAGGGCCCAGAGAAGTGAGGGGCTTTTATAAATTCAGCTAGGCACTGGAGTATCTATAGCAGCCTCGTGCTGACTTCCCTGGTCTTGTCTGTGTTTGGGAGCAGAGCTAGAGCCGAAACCAGACTTGCACCTCGTGGTAGGCAGAAACTGTGTGCAGGAGATGAAAGCTGGGTCCTTGAGGAGCCTGCAGCTTGTGTTTGGGGACAGCACTACTCACGCAGGCATACGCAGCCACTATTCCCCCTTTTTGTTTATTCCCAGCCTCGTACTTCTATCAGCAACCCCCTTCCCACCTCAGGTTATTTTTCAGCCGGATCAGTCCCAGGCACAACAGAGGGTATGGCTCCAGGACCCGTGGAGGTGTAGTGACTGCAGAGTTCCTATATCCCTGTCATGGCTGGGCAGCCAGGAACACAGAGGAAGCTTCTGAATTGACCATCTGTGCTGAAGAAAGGGATAGGAGGCACAGCTGTTTCACTCTCCAAAATATTATGTAGCTGTGCCATCATACAGTTAAGGACATATACAGGTTTCAAATGTTTGCTTTTTTATTTTTAAAATTTTTTTTACATTTATGTATTTAGTTTTAAACAATGCCTGTTTCAGAAATTCCTTGATTTAAATGAGTTCAGTGCTTCCCTACTTCCTGATGCAGAAGACTAGCTCGAGACTGGTTTGCATCCTTACAGCCTGCTGGGAACGAGCTTGCTGTGGAAACCGCTAGGTGGAAATGACAAGTAATAAATTTGTCGAAAAAGGCAGCTTGTGAGCGGGACCAGAATGAAATTTGAGTCAAGTTAGATGAAAATGTTGGGGGAGAAAACACTTCAGCAACATTGAAGTGGCTTTTGATGTTTGAAAGTAGAAAACATTTCCATGTTTGTTTCAAAATTATGTATTTCAACTCAAAAGGGCCAGCACTTGAAAGGGGGAGGTTATACAACTTCACAAACGTTTTCTTTTTGCTTAAATGAAATGTTTCCGTTTGTTTGACCCATATGATTATTTCTTTCTTTTTGTCTTCAGTAGTCACTGCAACAACTCTGTTTCCCTTATGTCTCCGACCAGAACTGAGAGTTGGAGACTGGAATATTCCACCTCCGTGTGTGCTGGGTGCAGCTGCCTAAAATAAATCTCCAAGCTTTAACCATCTCAGGCTGTGCTTCATGGTAGATGCTTTATTCTTACCCTAGAGTGAGAATCCCCTCTTGATGATGTCTTTAAGGAAGCCAATGATCCCAAAGCCCCAGGCCAGAAACTTGACAACAGAGTAGTAACGAGGCATTGCTTAGATGAACAAGTCACTTTCTGTCTGCACAGACTGAGCGTATATGCATGAATAATGGTGGTTATGAATGTTCGGGAACATTAAAGGAAATCAATGGATCCACTATGCACATGAAAGCAGATAAATGAAGCATCGCATGTGATATATAAAACTATATGTCCTACCTGGGAGTATGCATACTGCCTTCCTGAACCCCTCAGATCAAATTTGGCACCAGGGTAGTTGAATCTGACACAGTTCTGATCGTAACCTTTGCAACTAGAATTGTGCGGGTACATACACTTGACGAGAATGTGACAAGAGAAAATTGAATGTAAAGTCGGCTAGACAGCCAATAAATTTGTTTTATATCTTTATCTTTTCCTTGCTTGGCAATTATTTCACCAGGTGCTGAACTACTTTCTGCTTGCTGTGAGCGAAGGTACTCAAATGACCTACTGTAAATTCTTGATATTTCCTGTACTTATGAGAAGACGTAATCATCTGAGGAACTTGTATACTTAGTGTGGATTAAGACAATTTTTTAAATAATACCTTTTTTTATTTTATTTTTTTAAAAGACCAAGATTGGTCATAACTAGTGGTAGGTTACTTAGTACTATATAACTGAAATGTGTTCATATTGTCACCAAACCCCTGTTACCTATTTTTGAGATAGTGGGGCAGAGTTGTCGCTCAGGTCCTTCTACATTATTTGTTGTAATTCAGTAGACTGTTAATGACAGCATATTGCTATTAGGTTATAGCCCTCCTAGGTTATGATTTTCAGAACTGTAAAGCAAGAGTTGCAGCGTTTCAGAAGTTGATTACAGGGAGAAGTTTATTGTTATTTCTTACACTTAAATCTGCTAGGTAAGTTAAAGCAGCCAAGTTAGGAGATCTGGAATAGAAATGATGCGCAGTTAAACACTGAAAAACCTCTACCTCTCCTATACAGGAGAGCTATTAAACTATTGCTTGTTGTAGATTAGTATTCTGCGTTTGTTATCTGAAATGCTACTACAGGCAGTAGTTTGAGCAGGCTATTACCATTTCTAACTTCATGCTACAGCGTTCTCGCTTGTCTGCACAGTTGACCCGATCCTATATGTCATCAGGGAGGAGATGTTTAACTTGTGACACTACTAATCCTTTCCTGAAGGCTTTTCGTTCTTCCTGCACGTTGTCCTTTCATTGCTTTTGTGAGCTGGAACATGCTTGCTCAGCCCAATGATGATTTCATGTAATTACCTATGTATGTACCGAAGTCCTGTTGACTTTAACGTTAAAGATCAGTGATTGCTTAAGTATTGCACTGAATCAGGACCCCCAGGCGTTTTCACATGCACAAGCTAACTTGGGAATTGGTGCACCTTATTGTAGTTCTCCACCGATGGGAACGAACAGCAGGCTCGGGACACTCCCGCAGCCCGGCCGTCGCTGCAAGCGCCTGGCTGTGCACAGGGACAGCTGGGAGCACAGCAGCCCAGCTGGGTGCTCGTCTCCTCCCAGGTAAATCTGCAGACCACAGCTGGCCTGTATGCCTTTGCATTAACACAAGTGGGATACGTGGAAACAAATCACGATGGTTAGACAAAGTTCAGAGTGTGTATTTGGTTAATCCAATTCTAGAAAGCCCCATTAGTCTGTGTGCAGGTATGAGTTATGCAAAAGCACACATCCGCGCCAGGAATCTGCGTCCCAGTATAGCTCTGTGTGTGTGTGTACCTCTACAGAAACGCTGTTTGCAGGAGTTCGTGGTGCAGAGTCCTTTCTTTCTCAGCCAAGTTCTCACACAAGGATATGGATGATTTTCCGTGTGCCTCTTGAAAATGTGCTTGTCTCCACATTTTTATCTTGCTGATACAAATACACCTAATGCATTGTGATAGTGCTGTGTTTTATAGAGAAGGCTGCAGTACTGTCAAGCCCAAAGAGTCTAGGTTGGTCTTGGTGTACACAGGCATCAAGCCTTCAGAGAATATGATTGTCCTCAGCTGGAATGACTGACAGTCCCAGGGATCACATCTGAATTACAAAAAACCTTGGGTCTCCAGTTCATATGTTGTCATAACCCAGTAGACACATTATATATTCCCTGTAGAGGCTCATTTGTGATCCTTTCTAATACAGTTTGCGCTCAGAATAGTGTTAGCCCTTTGACAAGAGGGGAGATGTTGCTGTTAGAGCAGGTCCAGTCTGGGCTTCTGCCGGAGCTCTGTGGCATTGCTTTCCCAGGTGGATGATGAAGGGGTGGACTTTTGCTTTCTCCATCCCGTTAGAAGCCATCCGTGCTGCTTCCTCAGTGCTTTGATATTCTGCCAGCCGAGGGAGGGAAGAGCCATTTATAAATATTTCTGGTAATACAGTAAGTACTCTCACATGTTTTGCTCACTCATTTTCCGTATCCAGAAATCTATCCGACCAGAATCGGTTCACTCTCTTTTATTAGCAGAAATAGATCCACAACAATTAAAATTGATTTTAAAAAAAAAAAAAAAGAAAAAGAAAAAAAAAGAGAAGCAGCGGCAGCAAGCACAACATCATATTGACTGACTGTGTGTATATTCACACTGGCTTCCAATCCATGGATAATTACCCCTCAGAGATTGTGTGCTATGTACAGTACGGTGATGGAATTATGCACTTTAAAGAGCTTTAGTGAGGCTCTTAGGATGCCAAATTCTTTCCTTTTTTTTTTTCTTTTTTTTTTTTTTCTTTTCATTGCAGTGAGTAATGATTTTTAAATGCACAGGACCCATCCTCAAAAACAAAGTAAGGCATGTCAGCGATGTTTCGTGTCTCTGGGTCTCACTTTTCTTGAACTGACACAATAGAAGAAGTGTACCCATGAGATGAAATCTGGGGCATGGTCAGAGGATCTCTTGGGGTTGCTGGCCTTTGTTAGTGAGGGGAAAGGCAAGTGGAACTCAGATGTTACTTGTTCTGTTTGGCAGCAGGTACCCTAATTGGGATTACTGCAAGGAAAGAGGGCTTGAAAGAGACCGTGGGTACAAATCCATAGAAAAGCAGGCTTTGTTAGTTTGCCTGGTCATGGATCGTCTTACTTGAACGCTAAGAACCAGTGGTGGTGGTTTCTCCGACCTCTTTGTCAGAGCCAGTTGAACTGTTTTGATTTGCAGTTTCACACAAAAAATTTAAAATATTGCCTATAAATTTCAGCCTGAATTCTTTTTGGCAAAGTGATAAGCAAGTAAAAAACAGGGCCTCGTCGTAGGAAGTGTCAAGCAATCTTAATTTTAGGCAGAGGTACCAGCTCCTCCTAGAGGAAAAGAGCCAGTACGTAAATAGCTCCCAACAGATCCTTTACCCAAGGAGACAAAAGGGTGACGTGCAGAAGTTGCTGCTAATGCCAAATTTGAGCTTTCCAATGGGAATGTGTCACATACATGAGGTTTGAGTTTGTAAGATGTGACTTGATGTTCAGGCAGGAGTGTTTCTTGATACTCTGTGATATTTTGGAGGTATTAACAGCTCTCCAGATCCTTTGGAGCTCTTTGGAGAACATCTCCAAAGGTACTATCAGGGGAGTTGAAAAAGGAGGTACCATTTGAAATACAGCAATCAGGAATGTAGTTGCAGGGCTGCTGTACTCCTCCATGGCAGGTGCTTGTTCTTTGACTGCGGCTATGTTTATGGATTTTTATCTTTTGTTGATGTCTTTTAATGAATATTTAGTAACAGTGAGTGGTGCTGCATCCTGTTTCACCAGCCTGGACCAGCGGGCTGTTGTGTTAAAGGGAGGGCTCCCAAAGACAACTTGTTGCCCAAAGAGAGACTCTTTAACTGGGACAGACTGTAGCAGCTACGAGGTCCCCGCAGCTGCCCTGCTCCTGCTTGAGGATGAACGAAGGTGGGCCTGGGAGTGCTCCCAGGAGTAGGTTTGTATATACAAGTGTATAAGCCAGTCCTCTCCTCCCATCCCGCCTTCCTCAGAGCCCTGTGCCCCAGGGGAGCAGTGTCCCCGCTCTCCCCTTGTAACCCGGGCTGCAGAAACCAGAACAAGGCAAACAAGGACCTTCCTTGATGCTGCCCAGCCTCAGCCCCTTAATAAAACAAAGGACATACACTGCTTTACAGCTAACCGAAGACAAACAAATGAAATAGTTCTGCCGTCCATCAGAGAGGCTGTGTGCACGGCTGTACATGGTGGTTGAACATGCAGTTTCCACAGAGTAGCTGAGTTTATGGGACGTGTTCGGGAGAGGGCTGCATGTATCTCCTGAGGAAGTATCAGATGCTTCAGTCTATGAATCTGTCTCCATCTTCTTGACTCTTCTGGAATAATACCAAGTGGTGCTCAAAGCCACTTGCAGCATCTTTCAGCTTGTTCGGTGATGGTGCATCGTATGACCTCCTCAGCAGTATGAAATGTTTCAGCTTGGGGTTTGGTCCTGCAATCCCTAGTCCTTTCTTGTTTGAGCAGTCAATGGGGGTATCTGCTCAGCACTCTTGGGTATTGTGGTGAAAATGTGGTGGGTGCTTTTGGTGTTTAAGTGGTTGATATGAGAAAGTGTGTGTGTGTGTGTCCCCATTCTTATTGTTTTAATCTAGCTTGAGGAAACATTCCTTACTTGTTAGATATGTAGATTTTTAGGTACCTAATTATCTATTTTACTTGCCAGCTCCCTCTAGCCCCTTTCTTCCATGATCCCACCACCCTCTTCCCTTCTCATTCCCTTCAATATGTGTAGATGATGAATAGCAAATCTTCTCATAGAATTTTTCAGGAATATTTACTGTAGGGTTTTGCTTTTGTTTGCTTTTCTGGTGACTTGGAGATGGCATAGTGAGAAAAGAAACATGTGAGCTAAACCTGTCGGTTTGAACATTGTGTCAGAAAATATCCATAAATTGCAAGTTACTACACAGATGTATAGATTTAATGAGACTGTGTAATGCCATTTATTTATGCTAAAGAATCTGACACATACGGTACTGAAAAAAAGTTAATACTCTAAGAGTTATTTTATATTTTTCCATTGCCATCTGTCACTGCCTACATAATAATGATACAGGTGAAAGCCTAGCACTGCTTTAAAAAAAAATCAGAATGAATAGTCATTTAAATATCTTGCTGCTTTAATAGCTGGTGTGTTTTAAGTTGTGGGAAGAAGGCAACAGAGATACCCTCCCCCCATTTTTAGTATATTAAATTTTGGGTTTAAACAGATTTAGATGCTTGAAGTGACTTCTGAAAGTGGAAAATGATTATAAACTGTCTGTCCTTTAAATTTGGAAAAGTTAAGGGACTAAACCAGGTTCTGCCATCCTTATAACACACCGTCAGTGTCTGGTTCTTGGAGTAGCCCTTTCATGTGCTTCTTTAGATGTAGGTGAATTTTTGTGCTCTAAGTCCTCCCTTAATGTGCTGAATTCAATACTGCTGGGGTCTCTGAACTGTGAGCAGGTCTCTCTAGATCCCAGATCCCCAAATCCTGGTCCCCAATGGCCATCTGAAATAAGTAAAGAAAAAAAAAATGTGAGGGAAATACACTTTTTCAGCTGTCTCAAGTGAAAATACATGTCTCAAAGCAGCACTGTGCTGACAGAACTCGGCATTTACAAAGACACTGGCTTTTAAGAGTTTTCCTTCAACTTTATGCAGTCATACTGTGGTTAGGCAAAACTGCTTTCCCTTTTTTTCTTTTAATCACGGTGGAGTCCAACACAGCAATGACTGTGAAGTGCATGGTGAGAAGTCCCTACGCTCAGACATTTGCAGTGATCCAGGGCTGCAAATGGTCCTGTACCTGGGGATCTGCCCATTGCTTTGCATCAGCCATCTGCCTCCAAGGGTGCAGACAAGGCTTTGACTCAAATAAATGAAACAGGTTTTGTTGTTAATCTCCTTTTTACAATGTAGTGACAAAGACAGAAAATATTTTTGTGGCAGGTGCTTATCCTATAATTTTCCATGGGTTGATGAGTCAGGGGAAGTGCCTCCTTTAGAGGGAGGAGGATACAGCTAGGTCAGGTTGCATTAAGATGATTTAGAGTTTATATAATTAAAAATAAATACATCTTTTCCTGAAAGCTGTGAATGATCCAAAGGTGTAACTTTGTAATGAAGGCCTTTCACTTATTTAAAATAATGTCTCTAGTGGTAAAAATGCCAGAAATGAAGCGAAGTACCTAGTCTGGACCCAGAGAAGTCATTCCATTGGCTTCAAACAACTTTTTCAGGTGTATTTTCAAATATAGTGCAGATCCCTAATGGAAAGTTCCTTATAAATGAAATAATCATTACTGTTATAATTACTACTCTTTGCGTACATTGGAAAGCATTTTAGGAAGTCATGCACTTCTTAAGAAGCAGAGATGACAATGAGTGAGCAATGAGGTTTTGGTCACTTTAAATGGATGTTATAAATCACTTTATTTTTGTTTATAAGGGATGATCCATATATAGCTGTAGTTTGTCAGCATTTTCCATTACAAACTTCTAGTTTTTGGTACCATATAGAGCTCTCAGCAGCCTCTTAGAAAATCCACTTAGAGGTGAATGTTGTGTCACTGCTCAATGAGTGTGTGTTTCTTCTGCTCCTTTATTAGAATTTGAATCCGTCTTAAAAATAAAAAGGTGTTCATGGTTTAATGTTTTGAGAGACAGAGTGTTTCACTACAGGACTGAGCCTGGTTTTATTTTTCCTCCTCTCTGCTTTCCAGTGTGCATCAGAAATAACTCTGAAGTAAAAAAGAGCTGTGGTAGGAGAGGAGACTGACAGTATTTAATGTGAACGTTGCAGACAGTAAGAGACTTGCTTTAGATCGGCAAGGGAAAGGGCTGTGAAAGACCACCCACATCACTGAACCCTGCCTCCTGCAGTTCACGGTAACTGTGAAATAAAAGTTTACAATGAAAAGGGGCCCTGCAGAACACCTGCTATGCACCACAGCCCCCCCCAACATCACCTGCCCGTCTGTAACAAGCGTAAAGTCATTAAGACAAAGGCAGAAAGTCTTAGTGATTACGGTATGCGGCAGGAGAGAGCAGGGGAACGCAAGGGCTGACCAGGTCTTGCATAAAGGCAGAAAGTTTGCTGGATGACATTTGCCCAGAAAAGCACGTTTCATGCAACAGAAAAAGGAGAGGAAAAAGAAAAATCCTACTCCCTCTCACCCCATCAAAACATTCCAAAAAGTAGCAGAACAAATAAACAGGTATCCAACAATTGCTCCTAATTTGACCTTAGGGAAAAATCCATGAGTCCAAGCCTAATAAGTGGCATAGCTCAAGCATCAGTAGAGGGGACAGCAGCTAGGAGCCGAGTACTGCTGCGTTCCACTCGTCTTTCGCAGGGGCCAGGTTCTGACATTGCAAATGGATAGCGGGGCATGGGAGTGAGGAAGCTCTTCCTTGCACCTATAGGGAATCGGCAGAAACCTTGTATTATGTTAAGCGCAATACTTGTTGCACCGTAATTACTTTGTAAGTATCGGCAAAAAAGGAGGGGGAGGATGGGTCATCAGGAGTACTTTTGCTACCCTGGGATATGAATACATGACTCTCACTTGTGTAAGTACAAGTTGCATAGATGGATTTGTGGGTGAAATTTGGCCTGAGGTCCTTCTGGAGAGGAATCTTGCGACACTGAGCAATCATAATATATTCAATTAGGAATTCTTACTCTTGCCGGATGGAGGTATGCAGCATGGGTGACTTGTGGCGAGCAAACAGTCATGCCTAAAGGCTGGGCATCTGGGTGAAAATTCTGGTCTAGATACTGCCATCCTTACTTATACCAAGGTACTCCTTACTCAGCGTCTCAGCCTTTGGACTTCAGCAGGGTTCTCACTGAATGCGACTCAAAAATCATGGAAACCATCAGAATTTGGTCCTGTGATAGAAAAGAAATTTCAGGTCTTAATGCTGCACTTGCTGGGATGCTGTGTGCTTAAATCGGAGCCCTCCCAACTGTAACTGTGGTCTTTTCAGCTTAATATTTGTATAAGCTTGTTTAGCCGTTTCAGCATAAAAGTTGTTCCACAGGTTTCAGTGCTGCAGTCTTCATTCCTTGTGTCTGGCCATGGACAGCTGGGTTGGGAGAAGCTGCCTGGTATTTTAAAACCATTGCTACTGAAAGCATGCAGTGACATCCGAGGTGCTGCTCCACATCAGCCAAAGCTGGTTCTTGTGATGGCACAGTACACCTGGTCAGGCGCCTGATCCAGCTGAAAATGGTGGATTTTTCTCAGGAAGGTTAATTTTCAACCAGATTGGTTTACCACCCAGTTCCATGAGCACTGGTGCCAGTATAAAAGACGGAAGGGGTGGGGAATGAGAGTGTGGCAACAATGGTTTGTGTCAGCTAAAACCTGACTGAAGCTTGGCTTAGCTATGCAACCACATCCTAATTTAAACTAAACTTGGGTGTAACAGACCTGTTAGTCTACACTTACTGTGCACACCACCTCCAGAAGATATGAAATAAGTATTCTGTTGCATTTAGTGAGAGTTTAAATTGACTTCAGAGGTAGCAGGCTTAAACTGAGATTCTTCAATGTGAAAACTAAAAATTTCTAAGGATGCCTAAATAAGCTGATCATTTCTCACTGAATTTTTGGCGTATTAACTACCTCCATGTGGGCTTGAAGAATCCCGTTTGTAGCATGCAGAAAAGGACTCTGCACTAAGCTTCTAAAATCTTTCCTTTCCCTCCTTCTTTATATTAGTTATGAAATATTTCGTTTGATTTAACTGTTACGAATGGACATACGCCTGCTGCGGTCACCACGATAACATGGTGTCACCATCTAAGATTCCCACTTACTCACTGGCTAAAAGCTAAATCTTTGGCAGCTTGTAATAAACAAATTTGACACTCGGCATCGGGGATGTCCATGTGTAACGTAAGAGGCCCTGCTCGGGCTTTTGTCGCTTGACTCAAGAAACGAGTTGGGTAATTCCCCTTTCTTTGCAGGTGACGTTCACCATCATTTGTTCCATCCAGATGCAGCTTCACTTCTCTCTAAGCCTCCAGAAAGCCTCAATCTAATGTGAAAGCAGAACTGGCTCCCTTGAAATACACCTTTCCTAACCCCCAACTGAAACATTTTCCATTACAGTGTTGTTAGGGCAGCGTTGCCTACAGGTGTCATTTAAGAGACATCTTCCTTTCTCCTGAAGATCGTGGTTATCAACCCCGAAGCAGCAGATGTGCTGCCAGTGCCTTGAGCAGACCTGACTGTCCTTATTCCTCAGCATCACACCTAGGCCGCTTTGGAGCGATACCTGCTTTGCACCAGCGCAGCACAAGGAGAAGGGGAGGCCTGTTCGTTTCTCAAGAATTAAATATAATTTCCAGCTAATTTGCTTTTTAATGTCAAACTGTTTGCCAAGTACTTTGTGGCTATGAGGCGACAACAGAGCAGATTCCTAGCCTGGTTCTGCCGCTGCTCGGCTGGCATTCTCACCCTTTGTATCTGTGCCTTTTTAAAAAGGGAAGATTTGTTGGTGCTCCCTTGTTTACACATTTAATAACTCACAATTAAGCCAAAATGGACTTGAACAGCCTCGTTAATTAAGAGCCAAATTCTACCAGTAACAAGAAACTCAAAGATGAAGTTTTCTTTTCATTAAGACCCCTTTATACTATTCAAAGAGGAAAGTATGTTTAAACATGCATTAAAGTCTCACTACGCTTCTGGAGTGGTGTAAACACCCTCTTTAAGGACCCTTTTTGCTACCAGAGTGCTCTTAGACTGAACAAGAGTCAGGGCTCATTGTTTCCAGCTTTTGGCATTCCTTACCTTGAATTTTAAAAATCTGTCAAGATGGAAGAGTTCTCCCTCTCCCCCCCCCCCCCCCCCCCCTTAATTTTCATTTTACAAAACACTTATCAGTTTGCCATTCCAGCTCTTAAAATTAGCTGTATTCCACTCACCATTACTGAGTGCTTTTAATAGTATAGAAACAGGGCATTTGATAGTATAGAAACACTCCACATCTGAATCTTGTGGTGTGTAAGAACTAGGTACCAAGGTTCAAAACTTGCGAGAAGCTGGGTCATTTTCTATTTGTCTTTAGCTGCCAATTAGCAATGTCATTAATCCACTGCCTAGGAGAAATTCATGATTAAAATAGACGGTGTCGTTGACCATTGACAAGACGATACGCAGAAGGTTGTGCTGTAGGTGCCTGTCACTGTGCTGTGGTAGTTAGAGCTCGGTCTCATTCTCCAGAGGGAAGTAACAATTTCTTAATTTCTTTGCGTTCTGGGGTAAAGACAGACACATTATCCAGGCTTTGAATATTGCATTATATTGTGTTCTGGACAAGGAATCTGCAGCAGACCCCGGGAGAGCTAATGCACCACCTGCCCCCCGTTATCAGACGAGTTTGGTTAGAGAACACGTTGTGTCTGCATTAGCTGCAAATGTCCTTTGCTGTGTTCGCCCACAGAGCCACCCCAAGGCTCTTTGGGGGCGGCAGATTTGAATTTTGCCTCCTCAAGGACGAGTATCTGAAGCTGGGCCAAAGCTTTGTTTCCTGCTGGCGAGAGAAGAGGGATGGGGGAAGAGGCACGGGAGGGCATGAGGGGTCAGGCTTGCTTTTTCTGCTGCTCCGGGGGCAGCAGGAAGAGGCTGGTGGTGCGTGGCTGCTGCCAGGAAAGGCTAACCTCTAGCTGGAGACCACAAACCCTTGGTGACAGTGGCCAGCCTGGTTTTCCAAGGCCACAGATAAAATAAGCAACGACCTAGGACAGCAGACAGTGGAGGAGACAAGAGGGGCACAGTCCTGCTGCTTGCTCCCTGTTGTGTTGGACAGAAGGATTTTTGTTCTGTAGTGGGAATTGCACCCTAGCTTGCTTGCTTAAGAAAAAGACAGCCAGTGCTTTAATTTACATCCCACCTGGGGATCAAATCAGTCAGCAAGACAGGAGGGGTTTTTTTTTCCCCCAGATCTCACTTTTGAGGGAAACAAATTTCCATGACAGAGGACGAAATGCTAGGAATATTTTTCTCAGGTGGATCTTCCAACTTCTGGTTTGTAGCTACACTAATTTGTGGGTGAAGGAAATATTTTGGTACTGAAAACTTGCCAAAATGCTGTTTAACAGGGAATTGCAGTTTAATTAGCACTTATGAGACATTAACAATAATTGTATTCAATTTGGCCACTCAGGATAAAGTGTGATTCAGGATCAGCTGGTTGGTGCTCTGGGGGGAAAAAAAAAAAAAAAGAAAAAGAAACATTGCTGTGTGGTCTAGTGAATATGTGCCATTAGCATCATGTTCATAGGTAGAAGCTTTTGTGGCTGCTTGACTCTTTCCTCCCCCCCCCATGAGGTGTTGTGCTGGACTGGAAAAAAGTGGAAGGAACTTGTATCAACTGGAGGGAAATGGTTTGACTTCAAGTTCATGCTTTTGCAGTGAGCTGGATTACAGTTTATCCCTGCTATCTCTCTTGCTGTGATTTTTAGGAAAAGTGCCAAAAACTTTAAAAAATTTTTCCATTTACTTATTTATGCTTTGCTTTGCCAAGGAATGAGAAAGCTTGCCACTTTTAGCAAGCGTGTGAACAAGAAAGGCAAGGGAACCCAGGGTGAAATTTGATGTGGAGACTTGTGTACAATGCAGGATAGCCATAAACATCCCTTGAATATTTCTTTTTTTCTTTGCAGCAGAGTTCATTATGCTCTCTGAGTTTGTGGCTGTAGGTGAAAACACAGACAGTGCCACAAAATGATTGTAGTTTCAAAGGCTGGCTGAGAACAGAGAAACCAAACTATATGCAATTTAAGTGCCTGTTTGTACGCAGGCTGCCACACAAGCCTAATATATACACCAGTATGATGTAAGGCAGCGGAGATGACCTGATTAGCAAAGCCCTCGCAACAAGCTGAGGAGATCCCTGCTGCACCAGTGCTCCCCTCCTTGGAGACCTGCAGCTAGTCCCAGCTGAAGGCAACCTTTCTGCAGCAACAAGAGCTAGCGGAGTGTTTCTGAAAATGGCAACGATGGTGCTCTGTGTGTGCGTGTGAAGGTGAGGGAAGCAAGAAGAGTAAACAGCCTGCACAACTTTGCAGAATAGCTGGCATATCATGAAAGATGCAACGTGAATTACTTGGGCTTTGTGAGCTACGCTTGCAGGAGTTGTGGAGCACTGTGTGTTTGGGGAGGTTGCATTTCAGCAAACAGCTCACTCCGTTTTGTTGTGCTGTTTATCCTGTTGGATGAAAGCCATCATTGAGCAGAAAGAAATGCTAGGGCAAGATAAAGTAAGTGATCTTCCAGTTTGTAAGCTCTTGCGGCCTTGCTTTCGTGTGTGCTGAGCAGGCAGAGGTCCACAGACTTGAATGGGAACTCGTGGTGCTGAGCACTTATTACAGTCAAATGTTTATTATTCCATGTCAGAGAAATAGAGACAAAAATTTATGTACATAAGAAGACACGTAAGATACAAGGCTTTCTATCTCTCTTGTGAGTATGTATAAATATACACAATTGGTATGAGGGTTTTTGGTTATTTTGTGCACTACTGTGCATGGAGAGTGCGCAGGCTTGTGGCAGTGACCCAGGGTTTTAGGTGAGGAGCACAGGACACTATTTCTGGCTCTACCCTAGCTACTTGTGTGGCCAAGTGTATTAAATCCTGCTCCTGAAGACAGCAAACCGTTTATTCGGGCTTCATTCTCAGACTTGCTGAATACCCCAAAAGGCTGCTATTATTAGAGGGAACTGCCATTCCTTAGCTCTGAAAGTGAGCTGTCCATAAATCACCAATGCGTGCTTTCCACGGGGAGGTGGGACTAGAACCTCAGCTTTCTCCCTGCCAGCCCACAAAACTGGCAGAGCTCCCGCTCTCCCAGCCCCTCCACCGAGGGTGCGTCCTCCTGGTCACAAGGCTGGTGATGGCTGTGTCACCCACCATACCTTGGGCTCCGCACAAGCATCGGATGGCTTCCCATTGCTTCTCTTGCTGCCGTGGTGGGGCAGGCCCCCTCGCGCTTGCCACACAGCCTCCTGTTGACCTGTTCCTGCCTTTCTTCCTCCCCTTGTTGAGGTGGTGGTGGCCTCGCAGAAGAAGCTATTAAGAAAACTATAGCTTGTCCTTGGGGGGTGATTTGCAGTTACGTAAAGTTTTTAGGGCATCTTTTTCAGGGCCAGCAAGAGGTTGCTGCCATCCACGTATTTCCCTGTGTGTGCCGTTGGTACCGCGGTTAGCACTGTGGAGCAGAGAGCCGTCCCCGGGGGACTGTGCTTTTCCACCACGCTGGGTGCAGGTGGGGAAGGCCGTCCTGCGCCCAGGCCAGCACAGCCGCGCGCTGCCCCTGGGCACCAGCTGGGGCCAGGTCACGGTCAAGCTCTCGGTCTGTGCCATTGTGTCTTTTTTTTTAAACAATAAATGCATCTCTGTGGCAACAAAAATATCAATTCCCTTCTATAAATGAAGTGCTCAAATATTTTGTAGTTACAGACCGTTTCAATGACAGTGCCTGTGCTGATATTAGTCTGCTGTGATCTGATCTGGCTATGTCCTTGCTCTGGATGTGCTTTGGTGTAATAGTACTTTCATTCCTTAGCTCCCATTAGTGCCTTGATGAATAGTGGAAGATGTGTTTCAACAATTTTATGATTAAAAAGCAACGTCTTACCGTTGTTTGGTCTCTGGTGCCTTTACTCTGTTCATTATGCTTTGCCTAGGAGTAACAGCAGTGATTTAGAGTTGCAACATCAACATCAGTCTCTGAACCTTGTGTTTTCTTTAACCGTAAATTCTGGGGAAGGAAGAGAAAGGAGGATGAAGGAGGAAGTCTTAAGTGGTAGGGTTTGTTCTTCTGACATTTCCAGGCTGGCTGTTTGAAACTGTGATGCCTCACAGCGATCAGACACATTTACTCCTAACTCTCTCGTTGGGTTCCCGGACAGGGGCCCCTTGGGTGGCTGCTCTGGAGCACGCCTGGCCAGGGTTCAGAGACGCTGGCCAGGCCCAGGGCACGCATTTGCACTGCGGGTCCACTGCTGTCACCGGCACTCGTGCTAATGGCCTTAGTACAGAGGTCAAAGACTGCTTAGATATGAAGGCTGAATCACCTCCTTTTTAAACCCCTCAGCAGGATCAAGGCTTAGGGAAGCAGGCACGTGGGCTTGCCTTCTGGCTGACAGTGTGGATGGAGAGTGTGAATCTGGGACAGGCCTTTCGGCAGTTTCGACCAACCATTGAGGCATTGAAATGGAGGTGTCTGGTGATTAAAACACCCCGGCACCGACACCCCTATGTGAAAAAGCCTGATACATTCATTTTCTTTAAAGATTTACTCATCCCACAAGCTATTGCTAGTTAGAGGAGGCTTGTCCTGTGACCCGAGGATCACAGAAATCAGTGGTGAGCCCGTCAGTCTAACCAGGTAGATATGAAAGATCTTCAACTGCGCTTATTTCACTTGCAAATATAAATAAGCCAGCAGCGTAGGTCTCACTTCAGACCTGTTTGCCTTGGCAGTGTCCCATTTATGTGAATCAGAAGATGGTAGCAAAAAAGCACTGGAGGCTCATCCAGAGATTGGTCTCCCCTCCATCAGAAAACCTGCCCGTGCAGGCAGGGAGATTTGGAGATTACCAACACAGCCCACAAGCCCGGCTTCACTACGTCCCTGTGTTTTGAACAATCCTGCCTGCGAAGGGTGCTTGTTTCCGCAAGCTGTGGCAGTGCAGTGTCCTGTCTTTGGCAACCCTGCGTCTTGGTGCACTAGGCAGGAGAGACCTGGAAGAAGCGGCTGTGGCTATGTCCTTTGCTCTTGTGACTGAGGCTCCTTGAAAGGAAGGGAGCTCCTGTGTTTCAAGCTGAGAAGCAGGAGGTCAGTTCTTAAACCTGCTGCATCTCTACAACTTTTGGTAGGTCTCTGGATCACGCCGTGCCTTAGTTTCTGAGCTGTAAAATAAGGATAGAAATTAATAATTTAAAGAAAACCAAACAAGGCCTTGAAGAAATATGCAGTTGTAACTTGTGGTGCCATCACCACCACGAGGCCCTTGTGTTGGTTTGAGCTTCAAGGCTGTGCTTTAATATTGGTAATAGTAGAAATTTATCGTGATGTTAGCGATTGGGAACTTAGAAAATACACATTTTTAATTATTTTTTTTATTTTTTTTTTTTTTTTTATTTCAGCAAATTCAGTAAAGCTAGAAATGCAAAGTGATGAGGAATGTGACAGGAAGCCCCTGAGTCAGGAAGATGAGATCAGGGCTCATGATGAAGGAAGCAGCCTGGAAGAGCCCCTCACTGAGAGTAACGAGATGGCGGATAACAGAAAGATCCAGGAGCTATCGAGCGAGGGAGGAATCCGGCTTCCGAATGGTAAACTGAAATGTGACGTCTGTGGCATGGTTTGCATTGGGCCCAATGTGCTAATGGTACATAAAAGGAGCCACACTGGTAAGCAGCTGAAAGAAAATCTGATGACTGCCTGTGGCGTCTGATGTTGATATTACCTGACAACTCTTCTCTCTTCCCTTTTCATTCATGGGGTAGCAGGAGGCTGGGGAGGGGAAAGACGGGCTTCATTGGTTTGGTTCTCTTCCTGCTCCCCAAATTCTGGTGATGCTGTGTTTCTGGCAAGCATGATGCTTCCTTGATATTGATTTCCAGCCTTTGGTTCTTAAAACCAGCACAAAGTCTGGAAATTGCCTTCTTTACTGTTCTTGACCAGGGGCAAGATGGTGAGAGGCTTTCTCTGGCATGGGTGTGTGTGTGTGTTTGTGTGTGTTCATGTGTGTGGGCATGTGCAAGGCTTTTGAGCCTTTAAGGTGAGCCTTAGATGGTCTTCCCTTGGAGGTCCACATAGGTGGACAATGCCAGCAGCTTCCTGGGGATCTCACACCTCCTTTGCAAGTGGCTGGGCATGGTGCCGGTGGCCCAGCAAACCTGGGATTAGCAAACCCCACAGGGGACACTCGTTACCTAGTGATCCTGCCAGGGTTGGCTTGCTGCTCATCGCATGACAGCTCCATCAGGGAAACCTCACCTGAACCGCTGTCGTGGGCTAGCTCTTGGCTCCCCCTCACCATCCAGACACCATTTTTGTGGCACCTTTCAATGCTTGCACTCTCCTATCGTTTATTTTTATTGCTATTAGTACTACCACTGTTTGGAGACCAAAACAGCTTACTAGGCTTATAGATTTGAGAATTCAAGAGGCAGACAAAACCTTTGCGATATGCTGATTGAGCGGGTCTTTGGGGCATGAAAGATGAGGCCTCAAGTTCAAAACAGGGAATTTCAGGGGAGTTTTGGCTAGTATGACAAACTGGGGTGCCCAAGAGGCTGGTACTCACTCGCCTCTACTGCTCTTCAGGTGGGAGTGACAGTTACCTCCAACAGGATAAAAGTACAGATGATGCCAGAAAATAATGCTCTCTGGTCTTGCAGAGGTCTACCTGGCAGAGCCTTTGATTCAAAAAAGCACTTAAGCTTGTGCTTAACTTTTATGAGATTTAAGCACGTGTAAGTCACCTGAAGTGCTACAATATATGCTTAAGATACACTCTTAAATCTTATTAAGGTTAAGCACAGGTTTCTGTGTTGGAGCCTCAGTGCATGTTTGTTCTTCATATTCTTTGGACAAAATGAAAGATATTTTGGTTTTTATCTTTCTCTGCTATTATTTAATGGGGTGAGAGACTCACACTGACTGTGAGAGATCTGCGAAGATATAAAAAGAAAAGTGGGGGTTTAAGGTAGAGTAAGAAAGACTTTGTGTAATCCCTTTGTAAACCTGGTAGTTTGCAGTCAAGTAGTGTGCCCTTGATGGGAAAGAAATCAATAGAATTTCTGTACAGAGGAATAATAAATATATATTACATAGTTAATGCCCTGTATATAAGTTGTATTGATAATAACTTAACATAAATGTATAATGCAAAGCATTGCAGTATCGTTTATGATGCAGTCATGATTTTAGACAGCAATTACGACAGGGGAAAAGCATTAGCTGGAGAACCAAAATCTTGATTAACAATTTGACATGCTATTACTAGGAAAGGGAAAGAGAACAGAGAATGTAACAGACTGAGTCCCCAGCTTTCAACTTCCCTAAAAGTTTTCATTGGCACTTGCATGTATCTGAGCATATGTATTGTAGGTGCATCAGAGTCCACGTATTTGAACTTGAGCAGCTAAATTAGACCTGCTAAATTTAGATTTAGGTACTTAATTAAATGGTCTGCATTTTTTTGAGATACAGAACAGCTAGCGCATCTTTTAAATACAGACAAGCTGCCTTTTTCATGTTTAAGAGGACATGCAAATTCAAAGCGAACAGAACAAAATCTCATCTGCGTGCAGGCAAGACGGCTGTATGCGGGTGCATGGCTAGGAATTGCATAACTGGTAGCTTTTTCCTTCGGGCTACTGCTGGTTCCTCGTAGAGCTCTGGCTCTTTTCCCATCTGAGCAGAGGAGCTGCGATGTATTGCTCTATACAGATGATTTCAAGCATATAGAAATGGCATTCCTTTTAACGTGCAGCTCGGTGCTCTACTCTCAGTAAACCAGTTGGCAAATTTTGCGGGGGATTTTTTTTTTTTCCTCCACTTTGTTTGTTTGTTTTTTAATACATGCTGCTACTTCACTGTCCACAACAGAAGGAGAAGTTTGCTTGGATTTCCACATCCTTGATTTTAAGGAGTATTTTTAACATACTGGTATCTATCTTTTAAAGTGCAGTATTTTAAAATATATTGCCACTTCCTCGGCAGCCGGGCGCGATGGGCTGGCCCCAGCTCTGGAATGAGCCCTGACCTGTGGGTAGTCTGGTTTTGCAGCCCAAGGGAGAATGGTGGAGGGAAGGGAGGTTGTCCCTAGTGAGTGGAAACGGATGATATTCTTTATCAGCTAATGCAACTGGCATGTAAATCCTTACCTCTCAACGCCAATTTAAGTATGTTTTGGGAGCTGAATGCTGCCTCACTCTCCTCTTTATCTGTACACAACCAAAGCACGGTCTGGCCAGTTGTTTGCATTGGCAAAAACTAACGTCCTTTTCCCTTCCCAAAAAACCTGTCAGCATTCTATGTAAATCACACAAAATGCTGTGGTCCATAGTAGAGGCTGTAATTTGCATGTATGCTGGGGCGAGAGTGTGGCTTTCCTTACACCGGGGACCCAGGCTTTGCGAGAAGCTGTGCCATATGGCTTTGGCTGCGTTACACACGTAAAGGGGCACAGTTTTTTTTCAGCCATTATTCATCTGTTCCTGAGGAGCAGTTGTCTTCCCCTGCCACATTATGGTAGTCCAGTCAAACAGATATAGGGACGGGGAAAATAATCTGTGCCGTGGATGAGGCCAGAGTAGATAAGCTCAGTGTCCCATCTCTCATCCTCATGTGCTGCAGCATCCATTTCCTCTGATGCCTGCAGTCGCCCCTTCCCGTGACAGACTGAGCCAGGGATTTCCCATTCATCCTTCGGATCCGCGCCAGTGCTGCCTTGTGCACGTGGTGGAAGCGAAGCTTTGGTCCACGGCACCTCTGTCACAGAGCCCATGGCACTGCTCATCTGATACCACAGAACACGTTTCTCTGAAATACTGATAATTCAGGTGAAGTGTTTTTGTAATCTGCATGGGCATCAGGAGAAGGCCTTTCTATTTATCTGTCATCGCTGACAGAAAATAAATAAATCACTCAATGTTGGAATTAAGCGTGATGTGCTCCCTGCTTTAGTGAGTGGGGTAACCCCCTGGCCCCCTCCCTCATGTGCCACGTCCTCGTGTCAGAAAAATAGCATGTGTCAGGTTTGATTTATTTTCCTCCTTTCCCATACTATCTTCTTTTGGCCCAAATTTCATATTCCACAGCACATGCCCCGAGTTGCAGCATCTTTATCAGAGTTTTTTGTTACTGCGGGAGATGACTGGTCACATAATATTGCTGCTGGATACTCTGGGGGCTTGGGCTTGGGGTTGTTGAGGGAAGGGGAGAGGAAGAAGATAAGGTCAATAATCCAATTTTTCTGAGGTAATGAAAAGGAACTCCAGTGATTTCTCACCTCTTTAGGCTTTCTGCTAGTGGGCCTGAATTAAAATTTCCTTGCTCCTCGTTTTTGGTGAAGCAGAAACCATTTGCTGGTACAGCCATGCTGCTCCCTCTATGATCTGCAAGGTCCACACGTTGTTCTCCCTTGCGCTGTGAATTGTGATTTTTCTCCACCGTAACATTCAGTCCTTTATCTAGTCCACTGCTGGATTTTGAAACACTTTTTATTTCTAAGGGAGGGTTGGGATCATCTTCATTGTTTTAAGAACACCCAGAGGTTAAATGCTTTCTCTGGGTGGACACAGCGGGACAGTGGCAGAGCAAAGCCGAGTCCCCGGGTACAGCAGGCAGCAGGGATAGCAATCTTGCCTCACTTTCTCTTTGGGTTGCTGATAGGTTATTTTTAGGCTTTTTTGGGGTGCTAACTACAGGAGGGTCTCAGATCATTGCTTGCAGTCCACATGCGTTTTAGTAGCATAAAGTGAGTGAAATGAGATACGTTACGTGCCCATGAGGAAATCCTCAAGTTCTGCTTTAGCATCTGTAGCATTATAATTGAACGTATGCAACACTGGAACTCTGAATGCCATTTAGGTTTTTTTCATGCAGAGTTCAAGTTTTTGGGACACAATTAATAAATGAGGAAAAACCCAATCGTGCTGTTCAGTATAAAAGATTTTTACGCCTAAAGCAGCTAACCAGGAACAAATTTAAACAAATGATCATATTAACACATTACAATTAACTCCGTTGGACTGCCTGCCTTATTCTTCTAGTAGAAAGGTTTTATTTGGTTTAATTTGTAACCCAGTGCAGGCTCCTACCTCTCGCAATATGAATTGATTTGGCACTGAATCAAAAATTGTAGGGCCAAATTACTAAAAGTGATGTTTTCTACTTAGGTTCCTAAATCTAACTTTTCCAAAAGTCTCATTTTCTACTTAAGCATAAGGAAGGAGAGCTTAGGTTTTTGAAATTGCTCTCTGCATAAGGATGTGTTTTACTCGCAGTACTCAGTAGCTAAACTCTTCTGATATTTTTGCCAGTTCACTTAAAGGATTTTTCTCTCTTAAGAATATGGTTGTAAGTTTGTGTACAGAGGACACTTGGAAATCACCCAGGATTTCCCAGGAATTTTTCACGACAGATTTGTCACTACTGTTTTATAATAAATTGCCCTATCTGGAAGTAGGTTTTTCCCAACAAAAAACCCTAGTAAAATCACTGATTTCAAGTGATGTGCAGCCAGTTAAGTGAATCTGATAGAACAGTAAGTAGGTACGCAGACTAGATAGTCCCCAGAATAACAAATACAGAAATGGAGCAAAGCCTGCTGCTCTGTGTCTCACTTGGGTAAAGGCAGGTTGCAACTCACTGCCTGTCAGTGTGTCGGTAGCACAGCTGATATTTCATTTGTGCTCCTGGGACAGAGCAGAATCAGAGCAGTTGCAGCACCTGATGAATCAGGAGAAATGTTTCATTTTAACTGACTATTAACAAAAAGCCTACTATGGAAGGGTGAAAATCAATATTATTAGTATGAGCAAATACTTTCTGACGGCAGCATAGGCACAGTAATTTTGCGTTAAGAGGTTAAAAAAAAAAAAAAATCCTGTTTGAGAAGTACCTAAGCTATCCTTTGCATATCAAAAGTATGTGCCAAACAAAAAAGGCTGAGATCTTAGATATACATTTAGCCAGGAGAGATGTTAAATGTAGTCCTGGTTCTTATATGTAGAAGGACTCTATCCTGGCTTTCCTTGTTATTGTGAAGAGACTTTAAAACCAGGGTTTTTTAAAAAAAGGTAATTAAAACATTCACAGGAAGGGACTTGAGCACTGCTGTAGAAATAACCAGGCCTCACTGTTAATGAGAACTAGTGCATTATTTTGTGTGTCGCTCCGTTTGGTTTCAAAGGGACAAAAGTTACCAGCCAAGGGTTATGAAAACCTAAGTCTCCTTGGTTGCGAGGTCTGCAGGCTCTTTGTCCTCAGTCAAATTTCTGTTTTGATACAGAAAATATCATTGATGTATTTTGCACCGGTATGAGATTCGAAGAAGGATAACTCATACTGAAACTTCTGCGCAGCACTTCCGTGCTGAGACAGTAGAGTTATTGTGCAGGGAAGCTTCCAATTAAGCAGAAAAAGGAGTTGGTTTGCTTTTTGAAATAACATTTGACATATACATGGTAAAATATGAAAGCTATTAGTAGGAAGTTAATCAGTTCATTCGCCTGGTTTCAGGTTGTATCAGCTAGACAGCATTTGTAGCTTGTGCTATGAAGTCTCCAGCCAGCTGCCATATATTAAAGATACTTATGAAAGGACCGTGTCTTGCTAATAACCCTGACTCTGTTGGTCCACTTCACCTTTCATCTCAGTATTTGTTTACACACCAGCAAGTTAACTTGTGTACTTTAGATACTGGTGTAGCTAAAAAGCAGTAATATTTCATTATTATTTATCCTGGAGGAGACATAGCTGTAATGGATGCATGTTAAACAATGAACTGTGAAGTTTCAACAGTATTTTACTGTAATTTGGAGGTAAATATTTGAAATCATACTTTTTAATTAATACTTTATTTAACTGTAAAATGATAAAACCCCATCGATTTAATTAATTAATTATCAGGCCTGTTCCCTGGCACAAGTCCCTCTTACTAAGCCTTTAGGAAAGGTAATACTTTGCAGCTCTGGCTTACCTTGCCTTGTCCATTCCTGACGTAACTTTAGATAATTAAATTCTCTGCTCTGGAGAACAAGGCTTTTTAGGCATTCTTGGTTTTGTCTGGCTTTAGATCTTAAATCTGGAGTTGAAAAGAAACATCTTTTTTGTTTGGTTAGCTGTTCCTCCCCCTCTCCCCACTCAAAGTCGGGGGGTTTTTTTGTTGGTTTGGTGTTTTTTTTTTTTTATCACTAAGGTTTGAGGTTTTTCTGCCCTGGTTTAGCTCTAAAATAGAGAAAAGGTTTAATACATAAAATGGACTAAAAATATTTTGCAGTTACATTGCAGTCACATAGTTTCCAGTGCTGAAAAGCAAAAAGCTTGCTTAGTCACCTTTCAGTACATGTTCTTCTTATAAGGAGTTCTTATTTTAATAAATCAGTATAAGTATATAGAGTCAAACAGTAAATACATAGCTATAAATGGTGAAAAATGCACCATGCGTATAATTGTCATTACCCTCTTGTAGTCGTGTATGCCACCTGTTCAATAGGTCTATAGTTTCTGGTATGTCTGTGCTGCCGTCACCCCCAAAGATAGGAAAACATTTTAAACACAGTCAGGGACTGTCATGTAGAGAAGAAATGTATTTAAAGACTTTTTGTGAGTGGATGTTTAGTTTGAAGTGTGATTAATTTCAGCCTATTGATAAAAACTTTTAGTTTTCGCAGAAGAGGAAGGGAAGTGAATAAGGATGTCAAGGCTGTTATTTTGTTATTAGGAAATAATAATACTGGAGAACTGCTTACAAACCTACCAGGAAAAGGCAGCAGGAGAGATAATTGGAAAACAGTCTTCTCAAGGCACTGAAGAGATAAAGAAGGCTGGTTTGCTAGTATCTGGAGTGGGCATCAGACAGCACAGTTCTTGGAAAACCAGCAAAATCTTCTTATTCAGCCTTTACTTTTTTTGTGCACCCTTCTGTTGGATAATGGTCTCTCAGATTAGCTGTGCTAAATGTAAAAGCTGCTAATCAATAGCTCAAAGGTGTGACTAAAATTAAGAGTCATCCCAGAAGCCTGCAGCTTAAACAAGGAGCAGGAATCAAATGATTGGACAAAAGTATAACCAACAGATCAAAGCAGCTATTTACCCAGAATTAAGCCAGTAGGAAAAAATGAATTCATGCTGGCTTTAAATAGATACAAAGGTTATTTAGGGTAAGATGTGCTATTGTAGCAGATTCTGTCTGTTGCAAGAGAGGAGCAAACTATTGGTGACTTTGTGGTGAGTGTTTTTGTGTCATCTTTGCCACCAAACTGTGGTGCAGTGACTGAATTCCTGACCGAAGGCTTTCAGGATCTCTTCAGCTGCCAGTTTATCGAGGAATAATACCTGCTCATATGTGGCCTCCAAAATAACAAAGATAAGTGGGTGATGTAGCAGGTAAAACACATTAACTGCGTAGTTTTAAATACAGCAAGAGTAAAAGGAAAGACTTCAGACTTGGTAAGAAACTCGCTACCTTCTTTAATGTTGTCATCCTGAAACTGAAGCTATCATTCCTGAATACTGAGAAACTTGTCAAAGGGAGGGGTTTTGCCTGTTTTCTCAGACAGCAAAAGCAAAACAGAAAAGAAAAAAAAAAACCCATATATTTTTCTACTGCAGTCTCTTTGCATATCTCTGTTATGGACATTTTGAAATGATATAAAAGAAGATAATGGCTAATCAGATCCTTTAAGTATAGTGTGGGAGTTTGAAAGGGAAACCACAAACTCTTTATCAATTCCAATGAGCTCGTGTTCAGTGTATTGGAAGAAGAGCTTTATGCCCTGATTTTTTTTTTTTTTTATCATTACTCCACAATGTTCTTGGCAAGATTGTAGGAACCTTAGTATCTTCTTCAGTGCATCTGCAGTGGTTTCAGATGTAATTTCCAGCTCACGCATGTGAAGTAAAGTTGCAGAGGTATGGCATATATGTGGCACACCTGCCTTCTGCTGCCCTCCTGGCAGGACCATAATGCTGGCAGTGATTTAGACCACTGAAGCAAGAACTGCTTGTGGACATCTGTAAGAGCTCTCTTTCTTCCTCTCTTTCCATTTGAACCTACAGACTTATTTTGGACTTCACACTAGACACATGAACTACTTTGATAAAAACATAGCATTAATTTTGTTCAGCAAGGGAGTAATCATTTTAAAGCAGTTGAAAAAGGCTTTGGAGAGATGTGACAGATCACCGAATGTGTTTGTTTTTCACGAGGTCTGTGCTTCAGGCCAGTGAATTGAACCTCAGAAAGTCCCACCAGGATTTGACCAAGGCTCCGTAATAGGCGATGCACTGAAAAAATGAATGAGGCTGCTTACATCTGAAATCTGATGTTCAAGACCTTGTTGAACTGGGGCCCTACTTGGTGAAAACATGTCAGTATCTAAAGCCCAGCTGCAGTAAAGCGCTTAGGCAAGTGGCTAGCACAAGTATGTGCTTGTGCCCTATTGATTTGCACAGTGGGACGTACGCAGATGATTAGAGCCGACTGCCTGCCCAAGAATGCTGGAATAGACTGAGTGTCCTCAACAAATGTTGACATAGAGTATGGTTTTGATAATATGTCACAAAACCTGTGTGAGTTTGTCAGGGTTTTTCCTCTAAATAATAATAATTAAAAAAGGGTGTTTGTTTTTACGGATCCAATCCCCACTGTCCAGGGCAAATATGAAGGATTAACATCAAAATAAGTTTTGGATGTGTGTGTGTGAATGCATGGGGTGAAAGGAGAGGGTAAAGTGCAGAGTTTCTGTTAATTTTTTTTTTTTTCCATCAAACAAGTCTTTTCAATTAGTTTTACTTAGAGCACAAATTTGCTTATTTCACAGTTTAATGGTGTAAGATTTTTGTCAGCGTTTGCTACTGCCCAAAGCTTGTGGGCCTGATCCTCACTTGCATTGATTCTCTTCATACCACTCTAGCAATGCAAAGCAGCCTTTAAAAAGGGATTTCAATTAAAGTATAATGTAAGCAAAAGATTTAGTTTGAAGCAAAGACCTTAACATCTGTCCAAGTCCAATTGTTATGATCAGTTCTAAATACTCATATGGATTGGACCTATACTAAAAATAAGTGCAAAACCATAGAGATAAATACTACAAAACCACAGTTATGGATCTAAATTTTGAGCAGGGCTCATCTTTTATGAAGGATAAAACCTCTGAGGTAGAGAACTTTAAGAAAATCAGGCTGCATTAATGACCTTAAGGAAAGAGCCTCAAAGCACTAGTGGAGGCTTTGCCCGTTGTGCAAAAGAAACGGCCTCTGACTTTAGCACGTGCCGTGTGATGGTGCTGGTGGGGACCGTACCTATGTAAGATGGCACTGTTACAAAGAGCGGGATAACGGGCTCCATGCCTCTTCCGATGTTTCTTGACAGCTCTCTCCCTTCCATTTCCCTTCCAGGTGAACGCCCCTTCCACTGTAACCAATGTGGAGCTTCTTTTACCCAGAAGGGGAACCTGCTGAGGCACATCAAGTTGCACTCTGGGGAGAAACCGTTCAAATGTCCCTTCTGCAGCTATGCCTGCCGACGGAGGGACGCCCTCACGGGACACCTCAGGACGCACTCTGGTAAGCCCGCCTTGTCTTCTCTTCCCTCTTGTTTTTTCATTTGTCATTACCGTTCAAGTGAAGCAGGTTGTGAAAATAACTGTCTGTTCCTGGTGGCTCTGGGTCCGTACCATCCTCTTCAGATAGCGCAGCTCTGAACTTTGGGAAAGCCTTGATGTAAATCAGAAAAGCTGTGGTTCAGCCACACCTCTCCTTTTGTGTAACTGAGCTCCTCTGCTGATGCTATCGCATTTCCCTTTGAATGTCTCCTTGGGTGTATCCAGGCTTCGCTGGCAGATTGTTTTGACACTCTCAGCTCCAAAGTGGCTGTGAAATTCCAAAGATCGCAAAGAATAACCGTGTGCTCTTGGAACCTGCATTGCAGTTCATACCCATTTCTTCATCTAATAAATGCTATATACTGGTGGAGTTCGTACGTGTTCATCTTTCAAAAAACTCCTAATTGCATTTTTGATTCAGTTACACTTGCTGTAAAGTCCTAATTCATGGCAGCCACAGCACTCACCCTAGAGCAGAAGGTGGCGGAGAGAGATTGGTTTTGTCTTGCCTTGCTACTTGATAGTATCATGTCTATATCAAGTCTACTTGATATAGTTTCTTGATATGTTCTAAAGGAATACCCGTCGCATAACTGCATGTTAGTAGTCACGTTGGTAGCCCTGATGATCAGGATCAGATGTGTTTCTAGTCCCTGTATACTACACCAAGGGGCCGCATTCCGCCCACTTACTCATTTGTGTAGGACTCTTGAGTAAGATCTGAACTTGCTGTGTTTTTTATCTCCTAGGATGTTCAATTTTGTATCCAGGCCATTTATAGGAGACTGTGTTTTTCATTGTTGAATGAGCAGAGATAATTGGACTGGTTACAAGTGACAGCATTACAGATGAACTTTTTTGAGGTGTTAGCAAATGTGTGACTACTGAAACACAGTGGTTGAAGTGCAGCCACAGACAGAAACTCTGCATGTGAAAATGTAATCATGGAGCTTCCTGACTCTTTATATGCATTTCTTCTACAGGGTCAGCCTCGCTTCAGTAGAGGTTTCTGTTTTATGAGCATTAGGTTGGTCTTAAGATACAGAGTTGCCTTGACATTTCCAAGAATCAGAAAGGATAAGCTAGTAAGCTTCTCCAGGTAGACTTTGGAGTACGCAGGAGGCTGTATTGATGCAAACGTACTGCTGACAGAAAGCATAAGCTTCCAAGGGAGTGCAAGTGTTGGGACTAGGCTGAGAGAGAATTGCTTGAGAGTTGTCAGCCGAGAGGATTTGATCTGAAAGTCAGAAGGGAAAATGTCTGTGGAACTGTGAGGTGCAATTTTCACACATCTGACCATAACCATAGTTTCAACTTGAAATTTAGTAAAAAAGAAAACACAATAAAAATATTCACAATTAAAATAAAAAAGGGAGTTGTGACATAAAATAGCCCACATTACAAAACATGAACATTGCGGTTGAAGATTGTTTTCATAATATGAATATAGATTTTGTTACCTAGATACAGCTATTGATAGAGATTGTTCGTTCTTCCTGTGTGAAAAGTACATGGCTGATGTTTCTGCTTTTTGCATAAGGATGAAATGTAAAGGCGTGGGATTTTCAGAAGGCACCTAAGCTCCTTAGGCACACGAGTTCCCCTGGAGCTGCTTCCCTAACTGACTTAGCTGTGTTCAGCTGTGCTCCATTTGTAATTTTATGTTTTGTTTTCAGTGGAGAAGGTGTCACCCCTCTAAGCAGTGAGCTACAATAGTTTTCAGCAGAGGGCCACCAGGAACAGACAAGTGCTCCCACAATACTCTCCAAGACAATTCTTAGAGTAGCACTCACAGGTGAAGAGTTAAAAACCTGGGATATTGCCCTAAAACGTGGCACCCACCTACACAAAGGTGAAATGCCAATCTGAACGTGAGCATGGAAGTTAAGGTGTCTTTCTGTCTCTGTCATATAGGCAAGCTTGGTTGGTTTATGCGTACATATGTGAACATGGTTCATGGAGAAGATGGGTAGGTGTTCCCTAGAGATTTTTAACAGTATCGTATCGATGTACTATGCAAGCACTTTCTGCTTTAATAAAGCACACATCAAAGTCCATAAGTAGACCTTGAAGGTATAGCAAATCTAGTAAACATCGAATGTTTACATCTTCTGCTATTTCTGACCATAAAAGAGGATATCAGATAAAATATAGAAAGAAGAGTTTGAAAACTATTTTGAAATATGAGACTTCAATCCAGTTTCAATCTGGTACACTTAATGTCTAAATTGAGGTGAGTCTCAATATGTTTTTATATTTATCAGAGGAAAGCTCTTTAGATAAAGATTGGAATTACATCCCCTAAGCAAGGAAAGTACTGCTATTTCGTACCAGCTGAGAATCTGGCACATGATTTCATAAATGCAAGACCAATTTCCTTTTTTATGTTGTATGTCCTTTTCCTCCTTAAATAAGAGAGTGCTATTAATAAAAAAAAAAAACACCACTCTTTTTTTCCTTCCCAAGAAGGTTTTAAACTACTCATTTTTTATGGAAGGTAGAGTGTGCAAGAAAGGAATTGAAGAATTTTTTTATATCTTTTTTTTTTCTCCCAGCTAGTTTGATCTGTGAATTTGAAAGCACTTTGTTGGTGTCACCACTTAGTCAGTTACACTCTCTCACTACTGCCAGTTAGTCAATTTTTCCTGTGCTTAGTGCAGGGTTTTTGTACTGTAAGACAGGAAAGGTGAAAAAATAAGGAAATGTAACTGCAAACAGAAATTAGCAGAAGCGTCTCAGATATTTGAAATAGCTGAAACTACTATTAACTTAAAAAATAATTATTTGACAGGTTTTTGTGGGGTTTTTTTGCTTTGGATGGATTTTTTTGTTCATGCTTTTTAATATTATTTCCTATTTATTTGAAAATGTTTCTAAACATCACAATCCACAGTTTGCCTCTCCTTCTTGTGCAGAATAATATCTTACTATATAAGTGTTCCCAGGATGAGTGGTTAACAAAACATTACTTCACATTTGTAATGCTACTGCTTTTTAACCCTAAATAATTAAGGACTTATCTTGCAGTGATTTACTCCTGCGATTATTTACCTTTTACTGACATATGGAGTTCTGATGAACTTTGTGTCTATATTTTCCTCCCACATGCAGCTTCTTTGATTTCAGGAATATAATGATGCCTTCAGGACATCAGTAGGATAACGCCTGGGGTGAGATTCATGCACAGAATTACACTAGGAGTGGGCATGAGCCTCAAGGTACTTACAGGACTTCCAGATGTTGTTTTCAGAATTAACTCCATAGTTCCCCCGCACAGATAATACAGGAGAGGTGCCCGAGTGGGCTTCCAGGCTGTGAGTGTAAGGACAGGCTGTGGAGGGCTGGGGCAAAAGTTGGTAGCCCCCTCCTGCAGGATGCACTTGACAAACCAGCAGGAATTGGCTTCACCTTGCCTAGCTTTTGCTGTTTTTAAAGAGGAAAACATCCAGGCAAAGCGAATCTCCTGATGGCAGTCACAGAGTACCTGCTATCTCACCCTGAGACGTGCCCATTTTCTCTGTCATCTCTAGAATTGCATGACGAGACAAAGGCAGATACAGAACAGATGAGACGAATTCTACTGTAGGCAATTAATGAACAAAACCCAGAAGTTTTAAGGAAGACAATTGATCTGACAGATCAATCTGATGGTTAAAGCACCTAGATGTTGACCTCTGTACTTTGAAAGATATGATGTACAACCTGATGCTGTTTTACCCTGAAAAGCCAGGCATCCTCAAATGGGCACGTAAAATTAGCAGTTAGGTTTTGACATTAATTTCTCTTGTGTCTAAAATGGAGCCAAGTCAGCCCTCCCCTCATAATGCTATTATACACATAAATGCTTTGATAGTTCTTCAAAAAGTCAAGACTGCAATGATGAGCAATCTAGAAGAGCCCATAGAAAACGTTAGTGCGTTAGTTTTCAGAGCAGGGCTTGGGCAGTAAGCCGTAAATGAGGGATAGGATCACTTGCTAAGGGGAAAACAAAACACAGGCTAGGTTTTTATTAAGTGAGAACCTTCCATCCATCCTTTGCACTAAGCAAGGATGGTCCTGTTGGCAAATTATTTTGTGATTTTTGTGATTAAAAGACTGTCTCATCATGCATACGCACGAACTGGCCACACGAAGCCTTCTCAGGCAACCTGAATTCTGGAATTGCCTGATTTTTCTCTTTATCTTGGCAACTTCAATCACATTCCCTTACTGTGGGAGTATGTAAGTGTTATTCATATATGAAAACAGTTTTACTGTTTATTTCTTCCTAAAAACCAGGTAGTCAGATCATTATTTTTTCCTGTCACAGAAGCTTTTCCTCACAATATATTTTAAAATTTGCTTCGAAGCTACTTCTTTCCTGTTTAGAAAATGCTTTTTTTCCCTTTTCTGCTTTTAACAAATATTTGCTTTTTCCTCCCCCTCTTCTTCCTGCGTTGCTGCTGCACATTGTTTGTTACTGCCCAGCTCTTCAATAGCACTGAACTAATGGTATCATTTTATTTGCAAAAGAAAAGCAGTGAAGCATTTGTTTTGAAAAGAAAGGCTTAGGCAAAAACTCCCAAAAGCACAATCTTAGCAAACAGTGCGAAAGATAAAAGGCATGTATAATTAAAAAGGTAAATGCCCTGTTAATGGAAAGGGAGTTTAGTAACTCTTTGTATGTTTCTTGGTTTGCAAGTCTTTCTTTCTCATCTCTTCTTCTCCATAAGGACTTTCTTCTCAGCTCCTCCTGTGTGGTAGTGAGCCGTTCGAGATGTCCTACACGCCTGCAATTGCATGGCTGTTGTCGGCAGAACTGACAAGTGGTATCTGTGTGTGCGACTGTGCTCAAGAGGCAGAAGGAACCTGGTTCCTAATTCGGACGACGTGCCTGACTCAATACATGTTTGGGAGAGTCATCCCACCTGTGAGTGTCTCGGTCCAGCTGAAAAATTGGATGAACAAGCACAGTGCTGAAAAACACAATGCTGTGCATGAAGTCCTGCCTGTCAAAAGCCAGTGAGAATTACTGAAACAGTGGCAAGGATGGTTATTAAGAATAATGATGAGTCAATGTTTTAAACTGCTTTTTTTATCTTGAAGAGACTTTTACCACTATTAACATCTCCACTCTCAAAAGGCCCAGTATCTACTCTGTAACCATGTTTTTGAGGATGGGAACATCATAATTAGAAGAATCTTGGGACCTCATTACACTCTGAGCTGGATGGACTCAAACACATTGTGAATGGGGAAGTAAAAATTAAATGTGAACAAGTAGGATACTATCTGTGAAAAATGAAGCAAGTATGTGAAGAGGCGAGGGGATATTTTGCATACAAATCCCAGTTCTGCAAATAGGTTAGCAAACAGCATCTTACCTCAGTTGTGATGAGCCAGTGGGCATTTATTCTGTTGATCTGATACTTAGAGCTCTATTTAGTCAGGCAGAGCTGTTCTTCTCTCAGGTTTTCTTACGCCGTTTCAGCTAAACTCAGTGGAATTAACGTCGTCACAAAATCATTTTGCGTTTTTCTTATCGGACTCCAGGTTCCAAACTGTTATTAGCATGTACACAATACTGCAGCAGCTCTGCTATCTCATTAATGCTTCAGTACCTAGAGGCCTTTGCTCTGTGTTGTAGTGTCTAAAATCTCTGGTATTCTGCATTCCATATTGTTTGTATGTGCATTTTTGGAAGGTAAGATCAAAATGTGTTCAAGGGTAGGAGTTTGGTATGCCAGGTCTTTCATCCCCTTGGCATCCTTATTTAAAGTGTAATCCTCTGTAGAGCCAACTTGTACCCCATGCTTCGCTAAAACCCCATCTGAACCTGATCCTTGAAGTGGTGGGGTCCTCTTCACCTCCAGAGCACTACTGTGACAAGTATTAGTATCAGCTATATGAAAAGATCATCTTGTATGTGCTCAGGATTATCTCAGTATACAAGCTTGGTCATGCTAAGCCTTTTCTACAGAGCATAATTATCACTGAGAAACCATCTTTGATTTAGGGGTGCTGTAGGATCATGATCTTTCCAGAAAAAGTACATTTGGGCTTTGTTTTCGGGGGAAGTTGTGAAAAGATATGGTTCCACCCAAAGCAAGAAGTGTTTTCTTTTTGCTTGCTGGACTTTTTTTAAAAGTCTTGAAATTCCACAAAGATTCCCTCTTATCTGCAGTAGTTGTGGATCAATCTTTGACTGTTCAACCCAGGAGACCTGTTTCCGACAGATAAGACAGAGAAACGGGAGAAGTGGTCCTGGAGAGCAAAGGTAGATGTGCTGCGTACCAGCCTCATGAATCTCTTTCTCTCTCTTAGTACTGGGTATCAGCTTTTTTCCCTCCTTCCCCCCCGCCCCGGGTGTATGATTGAGATGACAGGGGAACAGACGCTGTGCGGCTCCCTGCTTTTCGTGGTGCCCCAGCGTAAGCAGGAGGTGGCCTGTTCCTTTAGTGCTTGGGGGCTGTCTGTAAATTGGCTGAATAGAGAAAGACTCACCCACTCTGCTAGTGATGAGAGACACCAACACCATGGGAGTATCCTCGTTCTAAATATCAGTTCACAGCAAGATTAGTAGGTGCTAAGATTTATCGTGGTATCTGTGAGACAAGTCTTGTGCCTCCTGCTATATCTCTCGGTGGAACGTGGCCTTGCTATGTCTCTGCCACCTGCAGGTCTACCAGCAAGTCCTCCGTTCTTCAGCAGAGAGAAGGGGGAGAGCAGGTCTGGAGGCACATTGCATTGTCTCCTCCCTGATCATCCAAGTTTCCTCTCCTTAATGAGAAATTGTGTGTTTGGTGTCAGGTTAAGTCTCTGGACCCTTGGCAAGGAAGAGTTTTGTGTTAAGGCAGGAGGTCCTGCACCCCAAAATGGGGAAGGGTACTAATGCCCCAACACTGAAGCTTCACCATGAGGGAAAGTTTCCCCAGGGCAGATTTCAGTTCTGCAGTGCAGCAAGGTGCTCACAAGGAGGGGACGGGGTGTCCTTTGCCCCTTTCTTCAGACCGCCTGAACCTGCTGTCCCCTCATGCAGAAAGTCAGATAGCACCGCAGTACTTACGGGCAACAAGGTCCTTGTTTAGACAGCATCATTGTGGTGTAAGATTCACATGGGATCATCCCCCATTAATTTTGACCAGTTCCTTTCTTCCTGACGGAATGCCTGTGCCAAGATGGAAGTGTGTGTTTGGGACGGGACTGCTGACATCCAGTTTTCTGCATGTGTTCTGTCTCCCCTCCACATTAGCAATTCACAGCCTGGCATCATCAGCCAGATTCTGTCCCTCTTTGTGTTGCCTCAGGCCGTATACAACCAGAACGAAGCACCTGGTCCTGCCCTACCGGGCTGCTATTTGGAGAGAAAACGGACACTTCTCCACTGCTGGGTGATGCCAGTTCTTATGCCAGCCATCCTGCTTTGGAGGAGCAAATGAGACAGTGACTTTCTTTTTCCTCTAGGCTTTTATTCTGCCACGGTGCTATATGTGGGATTTCACTGGCATCAAAAAAGCAGATGAATGTGATAAGACTTCTGCATATAGAGCAGCAGTCCTTCTAAACAGCATGCCTAACCTGTTTTTTAAACATCCAGAGAGACTGTTTCTATCGCCTCCCTAGGGAGACAATTCCACTTCCCATCTGCTTTTTAAGCTGTGACTCTCATCCTGATATTCAACCTAAACTATCCTTTCTTTTGCTGCAGATTATTGTTCTTCCTAACACTATCTTCTGTGACTGTGAGTAATTCCTGTGCTCAGTTTACACTGTGATAGCCTGTAGTCATATGGCTGGCATTGATTCTGTTCTAGTCTGTCTTTATCTTCCAATCCTCTCATCTCTTTTTATTACTAATTTTGAATTTTTTGGTACCCTTATTCACTCATTTATGAGGGACCTAAATTGTGAAGTCATTTTACGCTTTGGAAACACAGGCCAGTACAGATGCAGACCCCTTAACCTCATCTCTGCCTCAGTTGCCTGTCAGTGAAGTAGAAATAAAGAGCACTTCTCAACCTTGTCATGATGGTGAGAGGGCAGCATGCACAAATGATTGCAAGGCACGTGCATATTGCTGCAATGAAGGTCATGTAAATACGTAGCAGAGTATTCCAGTGCTGCTGGTGCCCCTGCTGCATAGCATTGCATATTATTTCCTTAGTTTTACTTAGCCTTTGTGCAATAGTGAAATGAGATAATTACAAAGTGGAAGGAATAATAACTTTGTATTGTTACCATAACCACTGAGGTATTATACTCTGATACTGGCGTGATTATCTTAGACACAATAGTAAGGTGATTATTAATAATGCTAAAGGACTTACTACTTAGCCTGCAATTTTTGCGTCTTGTTTCTTTTATGAACCCTATCTATTTCATCAGCCCAAAGCCTGTGTGAAGTGGGTATATGTTGTTGCCTCGTTGTTATCCGTTTTTCAGTGATGGGAAAATGAAATAGGAAAAAACCCTGAGAGACTCAATTTGCAAGTTCAGGTACCTAAGCACCAAGGTAGCTTCATGTGAATCACTTCTCTTTCTGCACCAGAACTACTATGGGCAGGCTGGCAGGTGAGAGTCTAGTAGCTTAGGTATTTAAAGATGTGTAGTCCTTTGCTCCTTTAAGTTCAAGCTATAGAGGCCTCTTTTGGCCTTGTTTTCCTTGTTATCAGGGATTGCTTCAGAAATCCACTATTTTTATGCTCGAGTTGGCATATGTACATACAAAACCAGAATTTAAGGTGCAGCTGTAAACACAGGCGTTGCATGGCCAGGCTCCAGACCGTCTTTGAGAGCTGGATGTCTCATTGCATTAGAATAAGCTTGAGGGACATGATGCAGTGCATCAGGAGTCCTGCTCCAGAGGCAGCCTTCTGAGGCAGCTGCAGTGGTTTTTGCAGAAGAGAGATCCAAGAGGTGACTGAGAGCTTTCTCGTGCATTTAAGATGAGAACATAGTTTTGACTTGACGAAGCCACGTCTCAGCAAAACCAAGACCACTTCTTGCATGTACTCGGAGCAGCAAAATACCACAGCAGCTCTAAGGAGGAAAAAGGTTTTATTTTTTTCTCCTGAGAAAATTATTTTCAAGGGCAAAAAGCTTTTGCATACTGCCTCTGAGGAAAGGAGATCCAGCACTTGGAGCAGGCCTTTGTCAGTTCTTGAAGGAGTTTGTGAAACCTTTCAGCTTGAGAAAGTTTGAGCTTGGAATCAAGCGGTGGTTTGAGGCCACCTTTCACTGCTATCTCAGAGCTGGTTTATGGGGCAGTGTGAAATGAAGAACCGCCACTGACATTTTTGATAATATACGAGTGCTTTAAGGTGTAAGAGAGGTATTTTTGCCATCTGGAAAAGAAGCCAAGAGAAACTAAAGGGGGAAAAAAATAACACAGTTAACACCATGCCATAGCAGAGCTGCAGAAAGCTGCTACTGATACATTCTCCCGAGCTCTCAGCAACCTGTAATTATGAATTGGCTTACAGCTAAGATATTTATGGATATCACTCAAGGAAGAAAATGAGAATGTCTAGATTTTTTTACAGTGAACCTGTACTGAACTCTGTGTGACTCTCCTCCTATTTATAACCCTGTGTGAAGTTCAAGGAAACTTGTCCTGGAGGTTTCCCATGAGAGGGAACTGTGTTTTTACCTGACTAAAGCTCTCTGGATATTTTCCCATTTTTTATTTGATCTAAGTGTGAACTTTCTCCACCCTCTGCCCCTCCTTCCTTTCTGGAGTGGTTAGAGAGGTTGATTACAGCCAGGATTACACAAGAGATGCCAGTTGCACACATGTTTTGCATAACTGTGCTGTGTTGATTTCAGACAGGGTGCCCCAAGTTCCCTCCCTGCCTTGCAACAGAGAGTCAAGATCTCTATCTTCATTCCTGAAGCTGGAGAAATGCTGTTGAGGCCCTGCCTATTGAAACTTTGACAAAGAGCACCTGGCTGGGACGCTCCCCAACCACACAGTTATCTGTACACTGCAAAGCACTCGCTTTCGGAAAAGCCTCTACTTAAAGGTTGTTCATTCTTTTTGTATTAAGTATGCAAGAGTCGCTGTACCTCTGTGGGAAGCGCTGTGAGGGAGCAGTGGGGCAGTGTAATTCAGTAGGATTTTCAATGTAAGGCAACAGAGTACCCTGGGATGCTGCTGCTGCCCTGAGACTCCACTTGCCCAGAGAGCCAGCTACTCTGTATTAAGGATGGGGGAATGTGCTCCCCAAGCACACGTCCTTTCCTTCCCTTCCAGCGAGACAGGCGGGAATGCTCTCACGTGCTCTGAGACGGTCGAGGGCCCGTGGTGAGGATCCTGACCGGAAGATTAAGACAAGCTCATCCTGGTGCTGATTTTGGGGCCAGTTCACCGTGGCTCTTATCTTCAAAAGCACTGAGGTCTGCTTGATTTCAGCAGGAATTAGGGGCTTTGACAGTCTGGGCATTAGCCTGTGTTTCTGTTCCTTTTGCTGGGAAATAGGTACTTTCTTCCTCCTGCCTCATCAGTCTGGAGTGGAAGTCTAGGACACCACAGAGTCTCCCCCTAGCCGGACAGGACTGGGGCTGTTCTGAGCTGCCTACAGCACGGTACTGTATCGTGGGATAGAGCTCGTCTCACAGGTAGGCAGAGCGCAGAGTATTTAAGGGCTTCAAGCTCTTCCTAGAAAATAAATCACATGCAAAGGATACACTGCTGAGAATCTGATGATGAAATTTTTATATAGAAAAGCGACATGGGCCGTAGACTCTCTCTCACTTGGATACCCTTCATGTGCATGCATTTTGCTCGTCTCCTTGGAGACAGTGGCTTGTCTGAGAGCAGCTAGCCTTGGCTAGGAAAGGCCTGACATTTCTGGTTTGTGGGATGAAGCTGTGCTGCTGAATTTTCCAACAACCACAAGGGCATGATTTGATACGAGCATAAGCAGTTCTGTACAAGGTTATTGTGTGAACATCTTTCTCTAATACCTCTCTGGGGACAGCACTCGAGTCCCCGGTGTGAAAGACGGGTTCAAAGATCCTTGAGGAGATCCTAGCGATCCCCGTCCCTTGGATATCAGAAACGTTTGTGAAATTTCTCCCTTCCCTTTCCTTCTTCCGAAGAGCTGAGTCAGCTGGACTGGCATGTCTGGAACTCTGTGGCACCGCGAGCAGGCAGTCTGCCAGCTGCATTACACACCGCATCCAAAGGAACACGTCACTCCTCTCTCTCTCCCTCTCCCCTCCCCTCTCTCTCTCTCTTCCCCCTTTGCAATCTCCACCCTCTCCCTTTTATTTTTCCTTGTTGATCCGTGTAGGTGAGTCAGAGAAACCTGCTCATCCACAACCTGTTCCTTCTTGCCAAATCCTGGAGCAGCACTCCCAGTTCTTGTTAGGTGTCAGGAATAGGTTATGAAAACAAAAACTCATACAGCCAGTGTATTGCTTTTAGAGCGCATATTGTAAATGAAAATTAAATGCACAGTGAATGTGCCACTTAAAATATGCTCCTAACAGAGTGATGTCTTTTGTAGGAGGCACTTTATTTTGTGATTCATATATAATATTATTTTTCTTCCTATAAAACACCAGGTTGGAACAGCGAAATGATTTAAGGCATAAACAAGAGCACATTTAGGGAGAAAAGCCATCTTAACTTCACTGGATTTTAAAACAACAGGAGAGTGGAAGATTTCCAGTAGGAAAATAGGTGGTTCACGAAAGTGTTTTTGAACAAAATGACCGAGCTTTTGATATCAATTCTAGTAGTACTAATCTGAAGAAACTCCATTGATATTGGCGTGATTCCTCAGAGTTTACGCTATTGATATGTTTCTAGCCCCAGGAATTAAAAAATCATGAATCTGGATCCCCCAGATCATAGATACTTACAAACAAGGAGAGTGAAAGGTGATAAATTGGTCTTTTTATTTACCTTATGATATTTATTTTGTGAGTGGGGAGGGAGTGAGAAAACACGCAAGCTAACTGTTCTCTTTGGTCAACTGAGTCCAGGAGCTGGAGATGAAGGAAAATATAGTATTGTATCTGACTTAGGGTGACACTGCAGGTGGTGGTAACACTGTAGGATCAGGTCTGTCTCAATATCCGTAGCTACATTTCCATTGAGCAGCATCAAAGGATGGATTTTTGGCATGTTTTGTTGGAATGAAGCTGCTGAGCTTCAAAGAATAGATCATCCACCATGAAAAGTGCTTTGTTTGACTTTTACGTGCCACAGTAAAACGTCCACGTTAGCTATATTGTGAAAAATGTATCCATTATGTTCATATCATTAGTCTTCTACGAGCAATGAGTTTGTCCCAAGGGCTAATGATGAGCCGACTTCAGGAGACTGCAAGTACAGTTTTGGTTGAGATACATGAGATTTCTGCCTTGATCAGCATGAAGTCCAGGATGAGTTTGACTTGACTGGTGTACAGTCCCTTGCATAGGATTGCACCATTGGTGAAGAGAAGGGAAAGGACCATTTTGTGTCGGGTAATATATAACTCATAGTAAGAGACAGTCATTTCTCAGATTGTTCAAGCCTAAGACAAGAAGACAGAAAGGTTTACTGCCCAACCACCTTCTGCAGAGGATGAACCTAGAGTACAGACAAAAAGGGACTTGTCAAAGGCATTCCAGACATCAGTGTCGCAGATAGGAATGAACCCAGATGTCCTACCTAAATCCCTGTCTGCTGACTCAGTTACAAGACTCTCCACACACACACACAAAATTAGATGTAAGAAAATGAGAAAAAGAGAGATTTTTCTTCTCTCTTCTCCAGGTATTGAGAAATGAGAAGTTTTACACTCTTTCACTCTTGATTCAAACCTCTCAGAGAAATTGCCTCTCTTTAATAGCCTAGTGGAACCTTCAGTATGAATTTTTGTTTGGGTTTTTTTCCATCAAGGAATGCAGTTAAGTATGTTCAGAGGTTCCTAAATTCCCTGTTGTTACAGGAAGCCTTTTAAAATTACTTCTGGATGTTTAGAGAGCTCTGTTTTGTGTTTTCCAGCTTTTCTGTCTTTACTTTCAGCCCAAGCAGTTGCTTTTTCTTTCCTTCTTTTCTTTTTCTTCCTTTTGGTTTAATTTCACACCCATATTTAATTTCCTTTCATTTTGTGTGCCCCCCTTTCAGCCACGATAACAGTTTCTGAATCTATCCAGGGCTCATAGTGCAAAACTAATCGCACCAAAAAAAACCCATCCTAAACCCCCAAATCTTTCCTCCCTCCCCCCCTCCCTCCTCATTCTCTCCACTGAGCAAACCTAAAAAATCCTGGGGTTTAGGAAGTGCTCTGGAACTGTCGTTATTTATTTTTTGTGTTACCAAAAAAAATACAACTAGGAAAGATGTTGAGGCTAACAGGAATTGCTGAATTTTATTACCCAGAAAAGATTAATGTGGCTTCAGTGTCAGACATAGACACTGCTTGATGTAGAGGTTTGCGCTAGAATGGAAGTTGTCCAGTATCCCAGATTCATCTCTCGGAGAGTTAAAGGATCCCATCATCCCTTAAAAGATTTCTTTACTGTTAATTTTTGTTGTGCTAAGAATTGTTTTCATACAAAACGGTCCTGACTTCCCTTGCCAAATACTGTGGCTAACTTTGAATGTGGAGCAGTGAAGACCACAAGTGTTGGTGACGAGCGTGGTGGGGAAAGGAGGCATCTGTCCAGCCCTGGTGGCAGCAGATTCATTTGCCTTGATGAAGCTGGAGTAAATGCTCTGGGTATTGGGAAGAGCATTTGGGAGCAGTGAGCTGGCCCAAAAAGTCTCATCCTGGAGGAGCTTTTAGCATATGAGATTTTCCAAAGTATGCTGCACAGCTTGGCTCAGCACTGTCTGCTTGAGAGAAGTCCTACCATTATTTCGAGCTCCTCTGTAATGGTGGTAAATATATATGTTGTTAGGCAGAGAGCAACAGGAGGAGATAGGAAAACTGCCTAGGTAAAAGGAGTCAGTCAGCTCTTTTTCTGTTTGACCTCATTTGACATCTATGCAAGACATGACAAAACCACATGCTTGAACAGCAGATCTTTACGAGGGTAACACAAAGGCATGGGCCACACTGGTTCTTGGGCAGTAAGGAAAGTATGAGTAAAAATTTTCATGTCCCAAAGGAGCCCATTAGTTTCACAGCCTGACCTGTTTTTGGAAGCAAAGTTTCCGTCCCTGCTGGCCTTGATCAAAATAAGTGAAAACTCCCAACTTCAGTAGTTGGGAAAAGAAGAGGAGCTGTCAATATTATTCCTCCCGTGTTGCTATTATCTTCATGACAGCTTGCTGTTAGTAGTCTGTTTCCAAAACTTTGTTTCTGACAGTGACAAGAAAAGGGAAAACTTACTTACGTAAAGGGAAATCGGAGCGCGTTCTTCCTATCTCCTAATATGAGACATAAAATTGAAAGGTGTCAGGTGCTAAAAGAAATGCTTTTTCTCATGCAGGAGCATGTAGGTGGAACGGTGGAACTCATTGCCATGGGATGAGAAGAAATGAGCTAGAGTTAAGGGCTTGTTCAGTGGTTTTATGCAGAAGAAAACTATCTAGTGCTATAGTAGAAGTTAAATGTCATGTATTCTGTCTGTCTCCCTTTGTTTATATAGTATAAAATAACTGGTAACAGTATGATTGGCACTGCTTGCTTCAAATAACTCATAGATTCTGTTGGCTTTATAATGCTAAAGGACTTCTGCAAGATATGCAAAGGGGCAGCACTTGGAATAAAAACAAACTGTAAGCGGCTGATGTAAATTGACTTCAGGGTATTACTTCCATTGATAGTACCTACGAATCTGGCCCAACATCTACACTTGTTTTACCCAAAGTGGGAAAAAAACCCCCAAAATAAACAAAAGCACTTCTCAAGGGAGTGTTTGTCCAGCAGCATTCCAGATCTGCACCGAGGTACCCACACCCTGTGCTGCATGCGTAAGCTGTTCCTCTCGGCCTGCAGTCGGTGGCTGCAGAGCTTGGCTTGCGATGATGTGTGGATCTCCAGTCACCTCCTTAAATTCCTGCTGAGCTGTGGCACTGATGGGGAGTGACAGGACAGGGCAAAGAAGAACAACAGATCGACCTAAACTTGTTTTCGTTTTTTCTTACTCGCTGTGTCCCAGGAGCAGGGTTAAAATGAAGAGAAGCCAACGAGCGTATTTTGGAAGGTTTGTCGTGTGAACCAATTAACGCTCCACTTATCAAGTCGACTTTAATATAACGTTAAAGGTCTGAAGTGGAGTGGAAAGTACAGAGCCAGTACATACAGTTAAGGTTGAACCTCTATCTTAAGGTGGTTCCCACCCACATCCAGATACTGTGGAGGTATTGCAGGGAGGAGGCTCCTTTCCGAAGTCACCTCTCTCGTATTCGTTGCAGGGCCTCTCCCCCTTGAAAAGTAAGTTGCCGTAAACCTGGCTGCCTTTAAGCAATTTTGAAGCTGGCCAGGTGATAAAACACCCAGTTATTTTGTGAACTTCCTGGGTTTTGTTAGTTTATCTCACCACCAGAGTGCTATTTAAACGGAGTCCCTTTTTAATAATATTTAACCATTTCGGAGTCAGTGTAAAGAGTCTGGGAACCCTACCAGTGCCAGGGGTGCCTGAAGGACTGGGATATGTTGGCGTGGGACAAGGACAGTGCACCCGGCTCAGTGGCCTCACAGCGCAAGTGCAGAAGATTTGCACTTGAGATTTTCAGATACATATGGGGGGATCTGAGAGCTCCGTTGCCATTAATATAAACTAAAAATGAGTGTCGAGTGCCATGTGCCAGCTTTGAAGCCCTTGCATTGAAGGAAATAAAGGTAAGCCAAGAGAAATATATATGAGGAGAGCTTCTATCTGTTGCAATATATGTTTCTTGGGACACGGAATTGGAGCAAGTATCCATGGATTTCATCTTTTTCAGAACTAAATACAACGTTAGTGGCCTTATCTGTGTTTTCCTTGATTTACTATGTAATTTATTTGCATGGTTTCACAGACACGTACATTTTTCTTTGTTTTTCACACATACGTAGATACAACATACAAACCTACGAAGTGAACTGTTTGTCTTCTGTGCTGCAAAGGAAGCAAATGGGGTGTAAGATTCTTGCTTTTCTGTTTTTAATTATTTAATGGGTGCTGAGAGACTGTGGCAGGAGCCCTGCAAGTATCTGGATGGTTAGGGAGATTTCAGTAATTCTGTGACTGTGACAATGAAACAGGAGTGAGTGAGTGAGTTTGTTTGTTTGTTTGTTTATTAAACTTCTGGCACAAAAATGCCACCTACTTATTTATAACCCTTGTGGCAGATTGGAACATTGTTTTATCTGTAAAATCCTGCAGATCAGTTAATAAATAAGCACAATCTGATGAATCAGCTTAAATAACAGAGCTACCAGTAGCTGCAAGATAAATCATAATAAACTACTAAAGTAATAAAAGGCTGCATACAGAACCACCTTGAAGGTACAAATAAGGACCCCAACCCCTTAGCTGTTGTACATGAACACTAATGTTTACTAATTTACACCAGATTCTGGCCTGTGTTTTTATATGTAGAGAAGGTATAGATGCTTGAAAGTTTGTCCTGACTAGTGTATTTACTTGTTTTCTGCATGTGCGTGCGCATGGTTTTGTGGTCCGTTCTAGCCAAAATGTAGCATGGATGAAGTCTTCGGAGTTTATATATAATCTGACGTTTAATACTGCTTGCCACAGAAGATCAAGGGAGGACTGAACACTATTACAGTATTTCACCACTAGCCACTTATTTTACAATATCGTAAACAACTGGCAGGTAGATGCAGGTGTCAAGCTGCTGGTTTGTGCCCTGGAGATATTTATAGGAAAGGCAGGCGTGTCTAGAAAACAAAGGGTGTGTAGGTGCAATGTTTTGCCATTGTTTTACTGTGTGCTGATGTACCACGGGTATCTAGTGGTGTTTCACTGCTAGCTGCATAGGGCTGCTGTAATAGTACGTGGTAGTTGTCAACAGAAATAACTTATCATTGACTGCCGCTGTGCAAAAAGTCAGGACAAGCCATTTTTCATTTGCTGGGAGGCTCACAAAATGTTGAACAGCCACATATATATCAATAGGCAATTGATAATAATCTTTACTAAGAGGCATTGGGCCACGAGGTCATGAAGTGAGTCAAGTGCTCTATTTCAAGCTCCAAGTCAAGAAAGTATTAGTTGCTTAATGGCAGGTATGTAGGCTTCTCCTGTTGTATTGCTGCATTTTGGTGTTTGAACCTTTTGAGGTGTCCGGAGTGTCCAGAAACCTTTTTAAGCACAGATCTAGCTGTATGGTCTCCTCTACCGCCCGCATGATCTAGTGAACCTGTCCTTTACCACGTGACCTCATGAACCCTAATACTTGGCCCAAAATATGATAATCTAAAAAGTGCTTGTAGAATGCACTGTAGACATCAGTCTACATGAATGTAGACATCAGAACTCCATGAAGTCCAGAAATGTACGTGCATCCCATGAAACGTACCCAAGGTATTGCTGCCTCCGCTTGGACTGGCAAGCATTAAAAGATTAAGGCAAAGTTTTCATAATGTGATTAGAGATTTGGTTCTTTCTGAAAATCAGACTGCTTTAAGATGTCACAGGTTGGGCACTCAGAAGTGGAGGTAACTTGACACTGCGTGTCACAAGTCCGTGTGTTTGTGTGCTCTAGCAGCATCTATTTTAGATGTTCACACGTTGTGACTTCTGCATGCAGGTTGTCTTGGACAATCTCGGGTTAGCTGTGGGACTTGCTGTTATTTCTGAACTCCGGTATATACCGATTATTGTGTGTGTGTGTGTGTAATCTCCCAGGCAAAAAAAAAAAGCAACAAATCAAAGAGCCCCCATGAATTTCAATGAACACATTTACAGTCATTAAGCACAGCAGCGAGATACAGCATCGGAGTGGGAGGCAGTTTCCTTTGCAAAGCTACATGCTGCTCAGAGCCAGCATGGGCTTAGGTCTCACTTTAATTTTTTTTGTGATTAATTCGTGCAGGGGTCTATTATTCATGTAAATATTTTTGTGTGTGAAGCTTTGAGCTAGGCAGCTCTAGAAAAGCCAAAGTGCGCTGTTTAATTACAGTAGCGAACCGGGGGGACCGTGTGTCGCCTCTCTGCAGCCTCAGCCCTCCTGCTGAAACCTCAGCACTGCCTCGGCCCTCCCTGGCTCTGACAATTGCTTCCTCGGCTCGAGGAATCTGGAGGTGGAAAGGACCGCAGCAGCTATTATATCCACCTTTTTGTGACTATTGCACACTCTCTTTTTTTGTCCTGTGTGGTGTTAAATGTCACCAAGCTCAAGGGCATTTTACATTTCCCTGGGCTGACCATTTCGTGGCTTGAAAGGACACCATGCCTGCAAATTGCCTCATATGCCACCTATTTTTTTTCTGATTTGATTTTCTTATTCCTGCTTGATCCTCTACTCTGCGCCATCCTAAATATCTCCTCCCGCTCTTTAATGTTCACTCCCATATCTAATAAAATCACAGTGTATTATTAAGTCCTTAATTTCTCAGTGGAGATACGGGCCGTATTTTTCTGTGTCTACCTACTTGTGTGAGCTTCACCAAATTAGCCTCTGTGCATCTCGCAAAGTGCATGAATTCATTTACATGCTGTGAAGAAGGGAATTATTACCTTAATCATACGTATGAATAATTGAAGCACAGGAAATCAGAATAACTTGCCTGCAGTCACACAATTTGTAGCGTAACTAAGAGTTGAACCCTATGCTCCCTAGTCCCAACCCAGGGCCTTAACTGTATTTCCTACCTCTGTGTTAAAACTGATCTTACTGTGATAAGTCCCGTTTGAGGCAAAGGGCTGCTTTGTGGTAGGCACTGTGTAACTGCAGAACAGCTCCCCTCTCCCAGGCAGCTTCCAGTTTTAGGGAAGAAAGAAGAAATAATGAATTAATTCTGGTTATGATTGTGACAGACGATTCTGCAACCTCACTGATAGCTGTGAGTATCAGCCCAAAAGAACATTCGAACTTCTTCAGTGCTGCTTCAGAAAGCTTCAATTGGAGAGTACTGGGGTTTCCTCCAGCTCTGGGGTGCTAGGGGCCAAGTGGGAATTCAGATTTTACAGAAATAAGTCACGCTCGGTGCGCTGCTGTCAGAGGGACTTCCTCAGACTGAAAGTAGCTATGTCAGATGGCCACTTAATTCAGAACTCTTGGCTGGCTTCCCTTCCAAGGCCCTGATGGGGCAATAATGCAAAAATAATAAAAGTCTGGTACAAAGCTCAGTGCAAAGTCTCTAGTCCTTGGATTGGGCTGACATATGTCACACAGCCATAGTAATGCCCTTTCCTGTATGAGCTGTCGCAGGGACTCGGGACGTGGGCAGGTGGACGGGAAGGAGTTCTGCTCTGCGCTGCTGCAGAGGAGAATGTGGTACCTGAAATAGGGAAATGTGGGAGTAGTTAATCCTGACTGCTGAAACCTGTGCATGTTTTGTCATTGGTCTTAATGGAGGCAGGATTTTAGCTCAGTGAAGTGTATTGTTGCTCTTAACCTGTTCTGTAAGCCTTTCTCATGTTATATGCTTATGGCAAGGTATTACCTGGGATGCCTTGTTATCTCCCTTTGCCTCACTTTATATTCTGCTATGCACTCCCATCTCTTTTGAGAACAAAATGCTGTGCGAACGCCTTACGGGCTCTTTCTCTTTCACTGACCTTTTTTTATGACTCTAAAGAAGTTTCCCTAGGCCCAAGTCTGCTTTCTGTCTTGAATATTGACCTTAGAGTTACACCATCTCATTGTCGCTGCACGCAGACTTCTCAGCTATCAAAGTTCACCCACAGGACTCAAAGTATTCCTAACTCAGAAACACTTTGCCTTTTATGTCCTCCTCCTCTTCCCCCTCCTCCCTCCACATAAGCATTTTAATTTCACAAGCAAACTCTGTTTCTCTGTGAATTTTGATGAGTGGTTTACCTGTTTCATGGTAAAAATTGTACTTCAAATTTAAATGTCTTTTTCACTGTGACTGTCATAATATTTTCCATTTGAGGCTGAGACTCCACTGTGGGTTTTCTGTGCCACATTGTCATCTGTACGAATCTGAGCTTAAATGCGTGGAAATTCTGACATTTCAGTAAGAAATATAAAGTGTTTTTTTATGTTCTTCAAGTTAGCTGTTTCATAGGTATGGCCGCTGGGTTTTGCCCAGTGCCCTGGTCTTTCCCAGTTCAACAACAGATCGAAGATTTGTCAAGATTTTGGGCTTGTTTGCATTCACTGTATTGTGTCATTTCTATGAGAATGAGTGATGGTAATTTTTTATCTGATTGCTTACCCTGAAAAGGTGATAAAGGAATAATTACCCCAAACCAGGGATTTCCAAACTGACTTTGTTTGGGTGCTGCTACCATTGGCAGCAGTGGTTACATACAATGCCTGATGTGGTGTCCGTGTACAATGGTCTTCAGTGAGGATCTCGGAGAAGGCAGCTTCATACCAAGCAAGCTGAGCCAAACTTTGAGTGGCTTCACGGTGGAAATGGCTCCATGGTGGAAACAGCTGCTTTTAGTGGGGGCTTGGAGAGGGTTTTGGTAGGCTATAGCGCTGTTGAACTCTTTGCCTTCAAGTCAATGGCCTATAGACCAAGACTACTCATGCCCAGTAGTGCAAGCCATGTGTTTTGGGGGCAAATTTTGACTATTAACGTTTACCTACTATACAGTATTTGACAAAGGCTGAAATCTCTCTTGGCAGTCATGTGGTTTCATACGGTGGTTTGTTATGTGGAACAAAGTATGCTGTTGAGATCATCACTGGAATTGAATTCTCTAGTACACTTTTACAGCTTTCTATTGGGTAATACGAAATATGGAAAAATGTACACCCACTGGCAACGTTCACGTCCACAAATATATATATTTTGTCATTAGTTACTTTGAGAATACGAGGGGAAATTTGCAGCTATTTCAATGACTTGACATTTGTCACAATGACAAGGTTTCTAAAATCCAGACCGTAATTGCTACCTTGGCTAGTTGCACCTCTTACCAAATAGGTTGTGAGAATTGCTGGCGACACGAACTGCTGCTATCAGAACTGATTCTGTTGTGGTCTGACCTGATCAATTGCGCTGCAACCCAAGTCACAGTCACTTTGTGTAATTTTATAGTATAAATCAGATTTTACACGTGTGGGGCTATGATGTGATTGCATCTGTAGAGCAGCGGGGACAGAATTTGGAAATGAACCCAAAGGAGTTGTGTTTAGTCCTACTCAACTGGAGCTCACAAACTTTGTTCTTCACGGTTGTGTCTGAGCAGCTTCCAGTTGTGTTTTAGGCAACATGACTAACATTTGTCACATGTTGTTTATTCTCTTATCTTCTCCCCAGAGGAAAGAGCATGTGTGCTGGAGTATTTCTTTCCTTGGGGAGTTACGTTCCTCAAATCCCATATTGCCTGTAGAAATCGTGCCTTTATCATTAGCTTTTATCATCTCTATGAACCTTGAAATTTGATGGAATTTGGGTAGCTGACTATCCTAGATAACATTGGAAAAGCTCAGCCTTGTTGTGTGTGAATAGTTTCTGAAATTGTTGCAATGCAGGGAGCAACCATTTGAAGAGGTGTAATACAAACTTTTTTTTGATTGTTGAATCAATTTTTTTTTTTTTGTATTGTGAGCTTGTAGCAGAATATATTTCTCTGTGCTAAATGGTAATATATTTAATTAATTGTAGCTACCTCTTGAATAGCTGAAAGCAATCATCCCTTTCCCTTGTGTCTTACAGTTTATCTAAGTTGCTTGATAACCTGGTGTAGCCAGACTGGGTTGGACTAATTCAGCACGGCTTCAGCTCGGTTAACTTAACCCCTTCAATTGCATTGGATTTTTTTTATTAGACACCGAGTTAGCTTCCAATAAAGGGGTCAGACTGACAGACATTGATGCCATCTAGATGCATGATGAAGCATTGTAATGGTGACGATAAAAGTCTTTCCATCCTCGGGAGCTCCCAGTGTGTTTTCCTAAAGGTGCTTCCAGAATGAGATGGCTGGTTTATGTTTAAGAGCTGAGGCTTGATCCAGATCATTCACATCAAGGGCAATTACTCTGGGGACGATGATGAGCCTCACGCTTGGCCTCCACTGAGATTTCCAGTACCAGCGCCAGTTATGGCAACACTGTAAGCTAGTGAGCAAAATAAAATAAAGACCACAACAACTGTTTGATCTAAGACACAATACTTTCCTGAGGATAAGCCTTATCTCTAAATAAAGAGAAATAAATCCACAGTTTTGACACTTATTAAAAGCAGCTTTTTTTTCCCCAGTGGAAAACTTGGTTGTGTCACTGAACTGCGCACACAGACAAACTTCTTGAGAAAAACAGAAAATTTCTGCAAGGGTGTTCATTTCATCAAATCCCTTTTTTCTGAGAGGAAAACATTTGAAACTTTTTGACCGGCTCTGATACTAGAGACACAGGCTTTTTCGTCTTCCATCATATGGGTGATGTGGGGCACACACTGGGCTATGTGCTAGTCCTGCAGAGGCCCCGGAGAATTTCCCTGACTCTGGGTCTTTCATATTTAGGGCTTCAGCCCCAATGCAAGGAGCCCTCTGCCCAGCTTCTTGTTGGCTACGGGTGTCCTCCCCGCCATTTCCCCTGCATTTTCCCATCCCAGTGATGACGGTGCATTTTGGCTGCAATTAGTACAGCTTGGATTTCATTAAGTAAATGACCGTGAAAAGCTTTCAATATTGGGACAAACCCAGTAGAAGCATGTATATTATCCAACAGAGGATGTTCTCAATTTCTTTGGCCAGAAACTAACATTCTTACCTAAGTTTTTCAAAACTCTGGAAGAAGTTTCACCTTCCCCATCCCTCAGCCATCTCTGAAAATCGCAGCCGATGGTGTTTTACTAGACTTGCAGTACTGACTTAATAGCTCTTTAGTTATTAGAGAATAAGGATTCGTGTTCTACAAGTTTAAATTATATTAAAAGCCTTTATTAGCACGGCTTGGCGAAATACACTTCTGGCTAGCTTTCTGGCCTTGGGTTAGGCCATTCTTGTGGTTTCTTAATGACATGCTACGAAAAGGATATACTTTATGAGAATCTGGTGCCAGGTTTTGCATGTATTAAGAGGCATTTGCCATTTGTTCATAATGCTGCTGAGTGAAATAAAAAAATTTAAAAAGTTGGAGTTATGTCTTGCGTTCATCTGGCTTGATTTTCATTGTACATGGCCTTTTATATTTTTTATATATATATATATTTATATTATATATATTTTAATATTATCCAGTCTCTGTGAATTACTGGTGGCAGCTCAGTTCTGGCATGTAACAGTGCTGTTACCAAAGTTACTTTCTGTTGTCTTTCCTTTTCCAACCTTCCCTTAGTAATTTTGGCAAAGTTTTGTCAATGAAAGAAGAACTCGTCTGGGCTACGTAATGGGTTTCCCCACAGTTGTTGGGAGCCGAATTAGGCCACTGGGGCAGCTCGTTTTTGCAAAGGCAACTGTTCATGCCATGGGGAAAATGTCTCAGAAGTTTCTTTCCCACGAGACTTGGTGACACACAGGCAGTGCTGGGGTGTGATTCAGCTGTTTGGTTTGTTTTCCCCTCTTGTCTGTTTATTTGCTTTGCGACCAACAAGTCCGCCTCTTTTTCCTTCTGCTGATACTGCGCGTTAGTGTGAAAAACGGATGAGGTGAAGTACCCGGCGGGTGGGAGGAGGTGTGTTCAGTGGGAAAATGGGGCTGGGAAAAAGGTCTGGGACTTGAGTAACCTTTCTTAGGTGTCTTTCCATTGCAAGAGTTGTTTGTTGCAAAGGTGTGATTTTTGATAGCGAAAGTGGGTTGCAGTGGATTTGAACTGATGCTCTCGTTCTTTCCGCAGTGGGGAAGCCTCACAAGTGCAACTACTGTGGCCGGAGCTACAAGCAGCGCAGTTCGCTGGAGGAGCACAAGGAACGCTGCCACAACTATCTGCAGAATGTCAGTATGGAGGCTGCCGGGCAGGTCATGAGTCACCATGGTAGGTGGAAACCGCCTTTTGAGGTCTCTTGGACTTGGAGCATCTCTTGCGGGTTTTTTTCCATCTGTTTTTCTTCCTTCCTTTCAGCTTTGCATCACTTCCATCTTATAGATTGCTTATACTCAGATAGGCAGGAGGAGAAAAGATGGGCTAAAATCTTCACTCTCTCCAATTTAACAGCACTGGTTTTGCTAATTTTTTAAGTCAGTATTTCACTTTTTAGTGTGTATAAATATGCAGAGATGAAAATAAAGCAGTCACCTGTGCAAAGTTACCCTAAGAATGAACTAAGCCTTGTTTAAAGTGTATGATTCCCCTCCCCTTCCTTTCTGATAGTGACTGATAATTATAAGAGATAAGGATGGTGTAGGTATTCAGAAGTCATTATTTCTACTCCCTGTAATATTATCTTATATCACCAAAAAAGGGAGGGATAGATATAAAAATCTCCAGAGCAGAATGGAATTCAACAGTGTTGATGAAAGTAATTATAACCAAAAAAAATGTTGATATGCATTTACATGTGTTAGTATTAATATGTTAACTAACACTGCATGTGTTAATATACATAAAGACTGAAGATTGCCAAAAAGATTGTTGAAAGCAAGAAATGTCAAACTCCGTGAATTTGTTTTCAAAAATTTCTGTAGCTATTAGTATGGATAATGAGCATAACGTCTCAGACTGCAGGGTTGTAGGCTTATCTGTAGCACTAAATACTAAATGTTAGCTGTCCAAAAATTGTTATAATTTCATTCAAAATTAGCGTTTCAGACACTCTTCTAAAACTGAACATCTTTTAATTTTTAAAAGTTGTATTTAGATGTTTATACTTGAAGTATTTAAAATTTCTTACTAATCAGAAAATATAAAAATTATCCATTTTCCATTTTGATTAAAAATTACCATATACCTAAGAATACCAAAAAGTTAGATTGTAGGTAAATGAAAAGACAAAAGAACATTTCCTCTTTTTTTCCATTTTGCTTTTCATTGTTGAGTGGAGTCATATAGCTTCATCTGGAAATTAATTATGTAAAAGTTCTGAAAGGTCACTTCTAAAAACCTAAAAATACAAGCTGAAATAAAATCTATTCAGCATTTCTAATATGGGCTATTTTTTGGTGAAAGAAATCACCAAAAATTTTTAAGAGTACTTTTCCATGAACAATTTAGTCCTATAAAGGCATTCAAAATGTATTTAATACATATCGGCGAAATGTTCATACAGCTCTATTAAGTAATTACTATCTTTGTAGACAGCCTGGAGACTAAAATCAACATTTAAAATGTAACGGATGACTTCAAAGACATTGAAGTTAGTGATTATCTGCTTTAGGCCTGACTTTATGCTTGTAAAAGTCAGTGGAAAGACTGATTTCAGGGCTTTGCTATTTGCAGGTACCTGTTGTGTGCTTGGTCTGGTAGATGGAGCGCTTAGTTGATAGTAGGATTTTAACCGCTGACTCCATTCCCAGCAAAATACATGCTCTTCACTCTACAAGGGTGTGCTTGTCTTATTAACCAGCTGGGTGATGATTTCAGTCAGCCTTTCCTTAGGGGAGTAACAGTAGGCTGATGTAGTTATGACAGCCAGGATGTTCCAGAGATCACGTTGTGGAGGATCTTCCCAAATTCCACTCAACTTCTGGGTTTATTATTCAGTTATTTATTAAAATTGGGTTTACTCTCATTGATAGTGTACTTCTGAGGAAATCTAAAGCTGTTTTTAAGCTGCTTAATGCTATGACAAGAAGGGTAAGTCCTTAACCTTGTCTACCCAAAGAAGCTGGAATGGTTGACCTTGCATTGATTTTTTTTCTACCAACTCAAGTTAAACCAGTGCAAACCCCATGTGGACAGTTCTTTTATTTACAGCCTGAATGAGTTTGCTTGGGCTTAAAATAGAAATGTTCACACAACCACTTCACTTTTCTCAACAAAATTAGCTTAAAACAGCACTTTGAATTCAACTAGTGCCTCTTTCTCCTCTTGGCAAATACGTCTAAGTCTCCCCTGGTGAATGTTTAAGGGGATGTTTGATCTACTGTCTTCGTTTAGCTGTTTAGTGAGAGCACAGGAAGGACAGGCAGCGACAGGGAGCTCCAAATTCAGCTGCGACCAGTAATAAATCTCACCTCGCATACCAGCATCACTCCCACCCGTGAAGCTCAGCATGGGAGTGAGGGTCATGAGCACCAACTTGTAGAGGTCTGCAGCAAAGTCCTTTCTCCTGGGACTATAAAGACACCAGGGAAGAGTATACAAATGATTACTCAGCTTAAAGTTAGGTCTTAGTCTAACCCTGAAAAATGTATTGATTTTCTTCTCTCCCATGTCACACATGGCAAAGATATTCCTGAGGATGAGCGAGTGTACGCTTTGCAGATTTTGATCATTGGTTTATTTTGCATCACATTGGGGTTAAGTTTTCCTGACTCTCTTTCCAAATACTTTTAAAGTATTTTGTTCTTGCTGAGTGTTTTGAAGCCTCTGACTGCATTTTGGTGTGACTCCTGGTCACAATTTCACCATTATGCGCAGAATAGGTAGAGGTGGGGATTTTCTTATCCCTACCGGCATCCTGCTTTAAGGACGCAAGCAGCTGTGCTGGCTCTCAACCAATATGGCCAACGTTTAACATTGGTCTAAATTATTTCTGCAGAGATGAATTGTTCCAGAAAACCGGAGGCAGCCCCTAGAGAGTTTGGATTTTTTTCAAGCATTGTGCTCAAGTTGATCAGTTTATAGGCTTGCTACAGACCTCTACTTGGGTGCTTACGCCATGGCCTGATGAGGCCTTTAATTTCAATTATCTTTGTCTTGCAGATGGCTAGATCACCTGACTAAAGCCACAAGGGGAAGTGAGAGGAGGGGAAGGAGGGCTAGTTTCCGTGTGTGGGTAGGAATGTACAAGTCTCCGGGTCTCTCTCCATCTTCTTGCAGGGTGCCAGTTGCTTGCTGAGCTGCCCCTCCTTGTGGCTAGGTCCTGTTCCCCGCTCAGCATGATAGCTGCTGCAAGAGAGCTCCCATGACTTTGTTGTTGGCAATTTTTGGCTAAGCAGCGCTGGCCCTGGAGGTAGAAATTAGTCCGCGGTCTCCTAGCGAGCGGTGTGTTGGGGGTGACAAAAGTGACAGTCTCTGAATGCCAAGAACATGACCTTTGTGGGAACAAACAGGGAGAAATGTTAAATGCTAGCTATGGTTTATACCCAGTTATATGTTCTTCTCCATCTCTACAAAGCAAAAAGTCCAGGGAAATTCTTAAAGTGGAGTGGAGAAGGATACTCTTTTTAGGAGAAGGAGAAAGAAGCCTAGCTCTAGGCTGTGCGAGGCTTGAAGGCCAGCTCCACATAAAACATGCAGTGGCCTTGTGTCCTTCCCTCTTACATAGTTGCTTAAAACATCGTTAAAATGCCGGTCCCACAGAAGACTTCATGCCAGGGTCCATGGGAATATTTCCTGTCACTTCTCTGCGCACACTTTTTTTTTTAAATAGCAATATTGTGAGCTTAGGAAAGGAAATTGAGGTTGATGGAGTAATACTAATTTATACCAGCTGAGACTTAGCCCAGTGTCTGTTGTCTGCACACAAAAGTATTTATCAGCAAAACGCACACTGGGTAATTTTTTTACTTCTTTTTTTCCCCTATTCTTTCCTCACTGGAACAGCATAAACTTTTTTAATAGTATGTGTGGTTTCTTACAAATTAAGAAGCAAAAACTAAAAGATAGCCACTTTGAGCACTATGATTGAAAACCCAATGTCTTCAGGAAAATAAAGTCTTTGTTCTGAAGACCATCCATGTTTGTGTATTGAGAGTTTGGGCTTAGAAACAACATTTGGTGTTAACTGCAGTTGAGGACATTAATGGTGTCAGAGGTGGTGAATGTTTGCATGGGCAATCCAGGAGCACACCCTGGTAGCTGATGAAGAACATGAACAGAAACATACTAAAATGTGAGCTTTTAGAATTAAAAAGCCTTCCTGAGCTGAGACCATAGGTTCACAGCCTAAAATGAATTGCTGTATCAAAGCTAGTTATAACATGTCAGCTGTTCTTCGGTAGCTCCCACTACCAAGGGAATGAAGTACAATGAAATACAACAAAAAGGGAATTGCATTTACCGCAGAGTAAATGTGTACACATGAGCTTCTACCACAGAGCAGCTGATTTGTGATAACTGTTGGTTGTGTGTGATCAGTTTGCTATTCCCCTTTTTTATTTTGTTTTTGAGGAAAAAACAAATTATGCAGGCTGGGCTATTTGTCCTTTATTTGTATATTTTTAAATTGAAATGAAAATTAATGTATCTAGAATTGACAATGTGATCTTTAGCTTAACCCTTTGGGTTTCTAAAATGTGACATCTCACCTGTTTGGTTCGGTCTTGCATGCAATTTAAATGGTTTCAGAAACTAGACTATTTCCATCTCTCCCTTCTGCCAGGAAATCTACATAACAAAACACATTCCGGTAACTTATTCCCATCGTAACACAAATATTGGCGTGATTCAGTGATTCTGTTGCAAAAGAGCCATGCTCCGGATTATAGAGTTGAGTTCTGAGGTGGGAAAAAGAGCTTGCAGCATGAAAGATAGCAAAAAAAATGCTTTTATTGGTGATGATTTTACTTTTAAAAGGAGTCCAAGCAGAATTTTTGCCTGACTTAGAGAAGAGCAGATGTCTTTTTTAGCACTATTCATTTTTCATGGAAGAAAGGTTTCAAATTCCATCTAGGAAATTTTACACACATATGCCCAACAGTAGAATTATTTAATTATTACTTAATTGTTTTAAGACATACAAATGTCACTACATTTGGGGCTTAATCAGATGGCTGTGAAAGTAATCAGGAGGTTTTCAACTGATTTTGTGGGCAAGTACAGTCCTACAAAGCCAGCATAACTTTAGGAAGCCTTGCTCGGAGGGCTTTAGAGCCCTCTGCACCTCCCTAGGTCCCCACCACCAGCCTCGTGTGTCCTGTCCACCAACGGCTGGAAATTCTTGAAGTGGCACTCACATGCAAACCTGGCCCATTGCAGTGATGATGGGTATTGCCGCTGAGCAGGGATCCAGGGTTTCACACAGAGTGTGTGTGCATGTGCATGCATACGCTGATTTTTTGTAAGCCAAAAGGACAGTCGGATGCCAGTTCCCAGTGAAAATCAACAGACATAATCTTTGCTTTCTTCCAAAATCTCCTTGGTAAATACTTGAGTAGAACTAGTGCAGATAGCTCCTGACCAAGCACGGTATTTAAATAACCTTAAAAATTTAGCCTTAGCTATTAAAGTATTCCAGACCTCCCAGTCTGCACTGGGCATTAATTAGGTCCCTTGAACACTGCATCCCCTTTTTGTTGCAACATTAGATTCATTTCATATTTATGCTTTTTCTTCCTCTCTTTCACTGATGCCAGCAGGACTGCCTTGTAAATGAGAAACCATTGTGTTTCTCAGGGGGAGCATCCTGTACAAATAAAAAAGCAGCAGAGTAAATCATTTTATAGCATATGGTAGATTCTAAGCCTCAAAGTACTCAGCTTTCCATAGCAGCAGAGGCACAAATGGAATCAAATGAATAAATTGCCATGTTTTCTTATTATGAATGTCTGAATTGAGAAGTTCACCTGAACAGATACTCTGTTTTGTAATTGCCTGATATTTGCTCTTCCTTGCTAGAAAGAAGGCAAAGACAAGGCTTTTATCACCCCATTTTTCATATATTATGTGCTAGCAAACAGCTGCATGTTTAAGAACAGGGGAGTGATTATTCCATATTAGGATCCTGAAGGTAGTAAAGTTACACGGGAGGAAAGGAGGCTGGTGGTGTTCATTTATGGCACAGTCTCAGGGAGAAGGTGTCTGTGACATGAAAGGCTGCTATGGTGAGATACTAGAGGAGGACTAGCAGAAGACAGGGGTTTTGGTCCTTCTCTGCTACCGCTGCAATACCACCTGTGACTTCACTGGAAGATTTATCTAATACAGAGAATGCAATGGGTTGCTCACAGTTTACAAATTGTAGGAACTCTGTGCAAGATCATCCCAGTTTCTACTTCTCTGCCATCCATTCTTCTCCTCAAATAATTTTTTACACCTCAACCATCCCATTAGCACATGGACTAATGGCTGATCCTTCTCAAGTTTCTCTTGCCACCTTCTGAACATGAATGTGGGCAATTAGGCCATGTACTAAATTCATGGCAGCAGAGCAAAGCTACACGTGGGATCACACTTGACATACATTGCAAATGACTCGGACTCTCTGGGCCTGATCCACAGCATGGTACCGTTGACCCTTCTTGGTGTTTATAAGAGGATGCTCAACAAAAACAGAGTACTTTGTAGGTATTTAGTGAATAGCTATGTCAGCAAGTGACATAAAACCCTATGCGAGTCGGTTACTACGCTGGTCGGAAGCCCGTGGAATTCCTATACTTCTTTTGCTCTAGCACCTTGTTCCCTAACCCAACAAGTGACAAAGAGTGAAATGAGTAAAGAGAGAAGGGGTCATTGATTTCTTGTTATTGTCTCAAAGACAATGTATGAGCGTTCCCCTAACATAGTTAGCACAGGAGTGGTCCCTGCTGATCCCAAAAAGTGGGAAGACAGATACAGAAGGCTTGCATTCACAGGTGGTTAGGGCTGTGTTTGAAGGGATAAAATATTAATCAAAAAAATCAATAGTTTCTGTGACTGATTCTGAAGGGAGTTTCCATATGATTTTAATCCTGTAATTCCAGTACAGTGTTTGTTGATTTTACAGTCTTGCATATAGAGAGAGGAAACGCACTTTAACAAACAGATCCTTCATTTGGGAAGCCGTTGTCTTGGGAAATGTGCAGCCAGGCTCAGGAAACACAAGTCATCAATGCCCTGTATGTTTTTTAGTCATTGAGATTAGTGTGAAAAGAAAATAAGAACGGTAAGCATGCCATATGATAAGCATGAAGTTAAGGGAATACACAAAGAATGATAACTAAGAAGTTACATTGGCAACAGGTGACCATATTGAAAGGAGAATAACAGAAAATGTCATCTACAGAGTGAGTTTTCAAGTGTCCCCTCCTCACTGGGGATCTTGAGTATACAGAATAAAACAAGTCCTTTAGTAAATGCTTAACGTTGGGCTTCTGCTAAATAAGATGGTCCCAAACAGAGGCATTTTGTAAATGTGGCTCTGCTTAAAGATGATTGCTATCTTGTTGCCCAGTGTGTTCTTGCACCTTGCTTTATTTTGTGTTGCGCTTGTTGCGCAATCAGCAGGCCCAAATGATTTGTGTTGTCTGTGAAGTGTAGACCAGACTTGTCTGATACGATTTTCTTGGTTTTATGTAGTACCTCCTATGGAAGATTGTAAGGAACAAGAGCCTGTGATGGACAACAATATTTCTCTGGTGCCTTTTGAGAGACCTGCTGTTATAGAGAAGCTGACAAGCAACATGGGAAAGCGTAAAAGCTCCACCCCACAGAAGTTTGTGGGTAAGCTTGAAATACGCCTTTTATTATTTTTAGTGCGTAGGTATAGGTTACTTGTAATTTGTAATAGCCAAAAGAACAAGGGGAAAAGTAGCGCTCTCAGAACTTGGTTGTGATGGGGAGGGACAACAATGGAGTTGGTTAAATCACAGCAAGAAATCCTGAAAATTATTGAATTAATTTTACCAACCCAGAGAATTCAAAAGTGAGGTCCTCAGAATCATGAAAATGGCTTAGAAAATCTTGAGATTTTTACTGTGCCTTAAGGCTGTTTTGGTTTTTTTTAACTTTTCTCTGGCCCTTTTGAGATTTAGACTTGTCATCCTTCCCTCTCCTTGCCCCAGCAAATGAAAACTAAGACTCTCATATAATTATCTGTCTCCATGTATGTGTGTGTTAAAAAAAAACAACAACAAACAACACCAAAACAAAACCAAACAAAAAACAAGTATCTTAAGACTTGTAACGTGTATTAAATTCTTGAGAGTTGGGAACAACTGGTCTGATAATACTGGCATGAGGAAGTAAAATCACATCACTTCTGTTGGAAGAAGTGCTTGCTCCAAGTGCAGCGTTCTGCACACAATAAACTTATTAACGCATGAATATAAAACAGCATTGAATGACTTTTGATTACCAAATTTAGAATCCTAGGCCCAGAATTCATATTTTGCTTTGTATCTTGACATCTTAAAATTGTTCACCTTGTAACCAGAGACAGTATGGGGAATTTTACTTGGTTTGAGCAGTAGCTTAAAGCTTCTTTTTACTGCTACTGAGGCAATGCTAAACTTAGGAAGGGAGCTGGGACAGAGAATTATTTGGGGTAAGTGTATGCTGCTAGACTCCAAAGTCATGTAATATGCGTTTTCCACACTCACTCCCTGGCAGGACAGTTGTACAGATTTTAAGGGCATCATATAATCATTCTGCCTACACTGAGGACACTTACGGAGGGAGGATCAGAGGACTGTAAGCAATTAACACAGCCATTTAGAAAAGTCATTGCCCCTCAGCTAAATGCAGATTCAGATGGATTTGTTAAATCACCACTAAAGGTGGTTTTAAGCTAACCCACATGGTTTTGAATAGTAGGGGGCTAGCAGCATGCAGCAGCTCACCCGGGGGGCACTGACACACTGACCTGGCTGCTCCCAGTCATCTGACCATTCCCAAATATCGGTGCGAAGCCAAGGTTAGGTCAGGAACAATCCGACCCACAGGAGGAACGCTGGGAGGCATCAGTATTTCCTGTATTGTTATTAGTCCTTCTGAGATAAAAGCTTAAGTCTTAGACTGTTGTCTTTAAGAGTGGTCTGAAATGAATTACTGTATAGCTGATAAGAACTGGAGGATTTATACTCTGATTTAATTTACTGCTGTGACAACAGTTGGGGTTGAAGAGGGTGGAAATGGGAGCAGGACTCTCTACTGACAAGCCAAATACAGCTTTATGAGATTGTAAACATGGCCCCATCATAGTAGGTTTCCCTAGTGTTGTCTCAGCAAGTGCTGTACGTTCTTGCAGGTTGTGATCAACAGTGAAATAGTTAACCATGCTGACACTTAAACTGGTGTGTCTAGACCTCAGAAATATTACAGCCACAAAAGGAAGAAGGGCAGTTCACACCTCTCGGTCTTTTTTCCCCCCAGGTTGTCCACAGACTTGAACACAATTGTGTCTGCAATACCTCTCAGAGGGTAACTTTGCAGGGGCTAGAGACTTTATCAGAGAGGGCTGGAGACCTTACTCCCTTCCCTTAAATTCTGGTGTACCCATGCCTGCTCTCAAAGCAGTGTAGTTTACTGACTATAAGTATACCTCGCAACTGAGGCAACCCACTTTTTGGATGGTACAAATTGAATCCATTTTTGGAAGCTGTAGATTATGGTCTCTTTTTTACACCAGAAAGGTTATTTTACTTGGCCACTTATGTGCAATTGACCATATGTTGTTATTGTCTTTGAAGGCAAATTTACTGATTGGAAATCCTTGCCTGAGATATGCTATAGCAGATTATTATTCTCTTCAGTAGGATGTACTACTTTGTTGTTAGATAAACCTGTTTCTTCTATAGGTGTAACAGATCATTTTGGTATTCCATTTTTCTGGGGCTAGGAATTCAGGGTTTCATGTGACATGCAGCTTTTTATCCAGATCCAGCTGTAGGGAAAAAGTGTCCTCTTTCATATTTACTGTAGCTTATTTTTCTGCCTTTTCTATCTTTCACGGCATCGCAGTGTTTGAACTGAAAAACAGCAGTCTCCGCTTTGCTACTTTTCTTTTTTTCACCATGACCTTACTTTTCTTCCCGTTTTCTCCCCAATGAAATATTGTTCAACTCTATCAGGAAGAACTTGTAATGGTTCTCTTGCTTGCAGGAAATTTTCCTGTGCATACTGCAAGTGTGGCACCTGTCCAAAACAACTTAATGGTGTTTATGAGAAGGTCATGTAAGCATAAGCTAAAATCTTTGCATGCTACATCTATCAATGCTTTACTGCTCTTTCTGATCAGCAATCTCCAAGGGACCTTGGTTATGGACCGCAGTCTTTACTCTGGCTGAAATTTCGGGAGGAAAGGAAGCAGCATACAGCAAATAGAGTTAATTTCTGAGTGAGAGACTTGGTTATGTATCTGCTATTGAGGTACTAGTCTTACCAAACCTGTTGAAATAGTGGAGGCAGAAAGCATAACTTATGATGCGCAGGAGTCTGAGTACTTCTTTTTGCTTCTCCTTCAATGAAGGGAGAAGCAGACACTAGTGAAATTGAAAGCAACCATCTTCAAGCTGATCACATGAAGCAGATTCATGTGTTTTCAGTTTGAATGTGGTGCTTACTCTCACAGAGTGTCACTGAGGTTAAGAACTGGTAGGATACAAAAAGAGACATTTCTGTGGCTTACGATAAGACCACGGTTGTTATAGTAAGAATTAAAAATACACAGGCATCTCGGAACAGATGAAGATCAACCAGCTTTAAAATTAGAGTTAACTTCTAGTTAATGCGGGTCAAGAAGAAGTTTACCCAGTGGTAAATTCTGTAACTGCTTTCTCCAAGATTTCTTGCAGCTTTCTCCCAAGTGTCCAGCATTGCAGTTGCTTTAGATACTTGACGAGATGGACTACAGGTATCACAGGACAGCTGTGTCTATGTGCTTTGATCTAGCTTCAAATACCTGTTTTGAGGTTTTTTTGAATGTCATACAATAAGATGACCACAGTGAAGAATGTTTCTTCTTTTACTTCACTGATGTAGGGCAAGAATAAATAGAATTTGAGCATAATTTTGCATGAAAATTCAAAATGATGAATCTGATTAGTTAGTTTTAAGTACAGATTTGGCTAAAGAGGAATTAAAATTGAAAACCATGTTGGACTGGTTTGTTAATATTTCTTCTGAGCTCTGTTTTACGCCCTCTCCTCCTCATGTTATAATTTATTTTACGTTTTTATGTCACACTCCATTTCTAAGGCTCTGACACCTTTGGAACCAGTTCATAATTAAAGGAATTACTAATTCAGGTCACTGCCAATTTATAGTTTTCTCTACTCTGCTGTCTGTGGTGGAGTAACTAAATGTGGAAGATAAAAGGAATCAAAGTAAGGTTTGCGTCATTCATCCAAGTAGTCCATAAAGGATAGGTATTATTTCTTGATCTATATAGCCTACAAAGGACTGACAGTGTGCTTGGAGGCTGGATCAGACTCTCGCCAGATCCAGTTCTTTATTCAAACACAGGAACGATACAGGTAGCCAGAGCAGGTGACAGGGACCAATGGACTTTTCCATTTTCATTTCTTTCTTCCCACCGTGCCAAAGACACCACGTGCATCCTGGAGCTGTCCTCCAGTCCCGCTTTGGCCCCACCTGGGAAGGAGCTGCTCAGTTTCAAGTGAGGCTGGAGCCACCTCCCATTACGGAGTTGTCCATCCTATCAGCGGCAGGACAGCCATCACAGACAACAAGACTGCCAGCCCATGGCAGAAACACTGAAAAGAGGATGTTTGATGGCATAAATCATCCTTAGGTCATGTTAGATTACAAAGGCCATCCTTGTAGCACCGTTTGCTTCTTCCTTCCCTATTTTTCTCCAAATGTCTAACGTGTAACAAAGGAACAGTTTTCTACGGTATGCTTTCTTTCGGTAAGCTGTAAGCGTAACACAGCCGGCTGTAGGGAAACGTAATGAGGTACATGAACGTGGTGTCTAATCAGAAGCATGTGAGCAGTGCTGCTGAAGAGAGTAGGAATATTCACGTGCTTCACTTCAGACTTGCATTTAATTACCTTGCTAATCAGGGCTAAGTTCCCAACCAAAAGTGATGCATCATCTCCAAGGATAACCTGATTGTTCCATAGGTAATGTAAAATTATTTCTCTCTTTATGCATCACTTTAAGATAAGCCGCTCTAAGTGGAATGAATTATTATAGTCAAAAATAAAATGCTGAGTGATAGCTATGTTGAAATGTACTAATGCTATTTGGAAGAGATTTGGGATTACAGTTCTGTTTCTTTCTTATGGTGGTTTATACACGTTTTGTTCCAAGCTATTTTGGCAAAAGGTGATAGAAGATTCTTGAGTTCTTTAATTCTTGGATAGCCAAACCAGTTGTATGTAGTGACTCCTTGAATTTATTAGCTTATACTATTGAAGACAAGTCTGGTTTTATGTACCGAGGCAGTGAAAAGTAACAAAGACAATGAAAACCAACAAAAATTATTTATCAGACTTTGTAAAATCAGCTTTAAAAGTTAACTGTCAACAACTAGCTAATATTTGTGTGTATGAAAACATATGAGCATGTATATCTTGTATCTTACACGTATAGTTATACATATAACCTTTTCTATTTAAAAAGAAGAGTTATTATATGAACTTTCCTTGTACTGACACTCTAAAGCCATCACTGGAAAAGCAGTGCTGCTGAGCTGAGCCCTGATGTAAGTAGTGGTAAATTTGTTAACTTCAAAGGAGAGCTGTGATACGTAACATGCCCTGTGACTAGCATAATTTACCAGCACGTGGTTCTGGTTTCGCATATCTGTAATGCCATTGATTTAAAAAGGTTACAAGGATGTGAATTTGGATTCACATAGTGATGAATCAGCCAGCTTCATCATCATTATGTATTTATTTATCCTGTGTCAATGAAAGTTGCTTTTGCCTTTTACCAAATGAAACTAAGCTATACATGCGGTTTCTCTATTTTGTTGTCTTGCCTAAATAGACACGGGGAGGGGGGGGCATCTTTTTTTTCTCAGTCCAAAACATTGGGATAGGGTATTTTTTTTTTTTTTTTTGAGGGGGCGAACTACAAAGATACTATAGCCTGAACGCGAGATGGCAGGTCAGCCCCTAGTGCTCCTGTTACTTGCTCCATTCTGTGGCCACGTGCAGTCATTTTATATTTTTTCTGCTGGTTGAAGGATTTACATATTGTGGCTCTAAAGGTGCCACCATACCAGCCCCCTGTACCTGTTGCTTAGATTTCTCGCTATGCAACCCTGTTGTAAGGTATGTATGAGGCACCTCAGAGTGCAGGAGACATGTAGTACTGCCTCCTTTAATTTTGGGAGAGTATGTCTAATGGTATAAACCAGCGGAGCTTCATTGACCTCAGTGGTTCAATGGCATTTTCTACCGGTTAACATGTATTTCCTAACGTGAAGCATGAGCACAGTCAGGCCCAGTGGCAGGTTTGGAATTCGTCTGGAGGTCGCTGCAGCCACATGCATCACCTGGAATAAAAAAAAGCTGTTGGTGAGGTTGCTGTTTTACCCGTCTCAGGACAGAAAGTTTGTAGGAGGTCAGTAAACAAGTAGAAGGAGGCTAACTTTGGACTCTGGAACGAATTTCACCCCAAGTCAGGGGTTTTCTATCCCTTCCCACCCCTTTTACAGTGAAACCTTGGAGTGATTACGTTGATTTTTCTCATTCATTTGCTCTTGTCCCTTAGGTGAAAAGCTCATGAGATTTGGCTATCCAGATATTCCCTTTGATATGAACCTAACCTATGAGAAGGAGGCTGAGCTGATGCAGTCTCACATGATGGACCAAGCCATCAACAATGCAATCACCTACCTTGGAGCTGAGGCACTTCACCCTCTGATGCAGCACACACCAAGCACAATTGCAGAGGTGGCCCCGGTCATCAGCTCAGCTTACGCTCAGGTCTATCATCCTAACAGGATAGAAAGGCCCATTAGCAGGGAAACAGCTGACAGTCATGAGAACAACATGGATGGCCCCATCTCCCTCATCAGACCAAAGAGTCGAACCCAGGATAGAGAGGGCTCCCCCAGCAATAGCTGCCTGGATTCTACTGACTCAGAGAGCAGCCACGAAGACCGCCAGTCCTACCAAGGAAACTCTGCCTTAAATCCCAAGAGAAAGCCAAGCCCGGCTTATATGAAGGAGGACGCCAAGGCTTTGGATGCCACAAAAGCTTCTAAGGGCTCTTTAAAGGATATCTACAAGGTCATCAACGGAGAAGGGGAGCAGATTAGGGCTTTCAAGTGCGAGCACTGTCGCGTCCTTTTCCTGGACCATGTCATGTACACCATCCACATGGGCTGCCACGGCTACCGGGACCCGCTAGAGTGCAACATCTGTGGCTACCGAAGCCAGGACCGCTATGAGTTCTCATCGCACATAGTCCGAGGGGAGCACACATTCCACTAGGCCTTCTCATCCAAAGGGGACTTGTATGAAGTAGAAGAACTGCACATGAAGAAATACTGCACTTACAATCCCACTTTTCCTCAGACATTGAGACGCCTATTTTGTTGTTGTTGCTGTTGTTGTTGTTGCTGTTGTTTAATTATTATTATTAACCTTATTTTTTGTGGACCCAACCTCATTTGCTCTGCCCAGCTTAAGAATGGAAAGAAGGAAGGGAAGGGATAAAAGAGGGGTTTGTTGTTGCCGTCACTTTTTGGTGAGTGACCCGCCTCGCTTTCTGTGGGAATTGAAAGGCAGTCCATTTCTGTCTCAATCAGCTGTATGTCATGTCCTGTTTTGCGATATCGCTCAACCCTGCTAGGTGCTTTAAAGTCCCGATGAGATGCCACTCATTTACAATTTCAGATGAATAGGTAGAAACATTTCAGAGGAGAGCCTTTTTCAACCGTGTGGATACGGTGCGGGGTTTCAGTGGCTGGAGGAGAGGGGGGGAACTTTATTCTGCAGAAAGAACAATTATTTTTAAAGCAAAACTGTTAGGGATTTGGGAGCATGAATCAAAGTTGATATTCCTTTCAAAATTACTTTCTAGAGTGAGCTGTTTTCCTGGGTTCAGTGTGTATTGCCCCCTAGAATGTAAAAAAAAAAGAAAAAAAAAAGAAAAAAAAAAAGAAATGTATGTCTTAACACTGTACCACATTACAGCAGTTTTAGTTTCATAAGTCTGAGGGCCTTCTGTGGTAAGTCTGAGGCTTTGCATTTTTATTTTCCTTAACTTATGAAGCACCTTTTTTAGAATTGTTGATTTGCTGTTACTCCATGCCTATGTGTTGACTCACTGGCTTCTTAGAGACCCTTGGGAGCCTTACGTATTTAGTTGCACCCTATGTTTTAAGAAATAGCATTTAGAAATAACATTTAAACTTGCTTCTAGGACAGTAAGTGGCCTAGGAGTGGGTGAGAGAGTCTGTAGTTTACTCAAGAGGTTCTGCTGCTCTTCTGAAATAATTTTCTTTTAAAATTACGGATTTTAAAATTACAAAAGTACTAGTAGCAAAGTGTTCTTTAAATATAATTATATATCTATATATACCTATATAAATACTTTCTTATCACAGTGTTAACCTCTTGGCAACAGCCTAAACTAAGACTTGCAGCTGGAAAAACGCTAGGAGCCAGATCCTTGGCCAGCATTAATCCTCTTAGCTCCATTGAATTTAATGGAACTACCCCAACTAATTCAGCTACATCAGGATCCGAGCCTTGACTGTTTTTTTTATCTTGTTGACATCTTATTTGCTAATTTGCTGAACTAGTGACTTCCTTTTGGTTTTAAGTCATCAATTCTGTTTTAATTTAGGAGTGGAAGTGTTTGCAGATTTTGCTGGATAGCCTTTGCTCTTGGAGAGCACAGAAGCCCTGCAAACGAACAGATCGCATATGACCTTCCCTCACTTCTTCAGAAAGTGATACATGGAGATGCAGGTGCTGTGCTTTGATTTGAATTTGCCGATTTCATTTTTATTCCTAATTTATTAATTTCACTGTAGGGAAAACAAATGGAGAAACAAACTCGAGAGCAAGTCCTTGAACTACAGACTGGACAAGAAAAAAAAAAACCACAAATCTGTTTTGTTTCCTTTCTTTCTCTCCCAACAAATAACAAAGCCAGCAACCACCCAGCAAGTTGCATCAGTAAAAACTGGGCTTAAACCTATGTGACAGATTGCCATTGAAACCCAACTGTTTGTACCAATCGCAATTGAAATGTTGTTGTTTGGCAACAAGAGCACAGCTTGAGAATGGAAAGATCTGCATGGGTTTAACCCCCTCTGTGCACGCGGTCTCCACGCGCTTGGTGAGACCTTTTCCAAAGTATAAAGTTACTAAAGTATAAAAGAGAGAGCAAGATCAGGCCATAATGAATTCCCATCTGCTCACTTCAATCTGCGTACTCGATGCATATGCCAGTTTGCTGTTCGTTTTGAGGGTACTGGTTTTTTTCTTCTTCTCTTCCTAGACCTGGAGCATTTGAAAGTAGGAGCTGAGTGGTATTGATTGAAATCTTTTTATGGTGACATTCTTGGCAGCTAGAACCTGTGTTTAGAAAGGATACAGTAGATCATGGCCAGATTACCTGATGACTACTTCCCAGCACTGAAATGCTATTAAGTAGGAGCTGGTAAAGTCTTGCAGTAGCCTATTAATTATAATACAATATGGAGAGAAATGTCATCTTGTGTAATGTGAGAGCTATCAAGGCTGGGAATATACGGGCTTTGGAGAGGCAGATTTAAAGACCTATTCCCAACATTGTTCTTAATGTCGTTGGGTTCCTCTCCCTCCTTCTTTCTTCCTCCTAATGTAGAGGAAACTCAGGCAAATGAACCGCTGCCGTCCTCCAGACCATTCTCATTTTCTTGTGCTTGGTGCAATCAAAGGAGTTTGTGCAGGAGAAAAAACGGGGAGATGCTGGAGGGCATCACTTTTATTCCATATGGCTGATTCTCTGCAGCTATGAAGGTTGGCTTAGGAGGTGACTGGCCATGTTCTGCATCGGGATGTGCTTGGAAATTCAGAAAAGGGGGGTTGCTTTTACAGCATGCCACCAAAAAAAAAAAAAAAAAAAGCGGTCGTGATTTCTGCTGAGGCAGGAAAGGTCTTTTAAGAACAGTGTGCCAAGGGAAAGGTGCTGGGCCTGAAGGTCACTAGGCTTGCATGGGCCTCCAGAAAGACACGTGCCTGAGCCAGAGAAAAGGGTTGCTGGCAATCCCTTTCAGTCTCTGGGGGACACCACTCCATTCTCCGCTCTGTGGTCAGTGGAAAGAACATGGGCTATGGTTTCTTGGAATAGTTAGCACTAGGGAAAAAGTGTTAAAAAATTCTGCCTGTGTTTGGGAAAGCACCAGAATACGGGAAAGGCAGAGAATCTCTTGTGTATCCACAAATAAGTTGGCTGCAATTATATCTGCAGTTTGTTAGTGTGCACTTTCATTCATTGGTGATTCATTGATACCTCCTGTAGTGTATATTCTGCAGATGTTTAAAACAACAGATGGGGAGGCTCAGTGGTTTTCTAGCTGGCTTCAGTTAAGCCCAACTTCTTGTTCCAATGGTAGCATGCAAGATCTGTATGTGAGCACTGCTATGTCCTGGTACCACAGGCACAGAGAAGTGGGGAGGCCGTGGGGAGACACGCTGGTTTAGTTATCTTCCAAAAACTGCATTTTTTGGAGAGCAAGAAGCTGAGGGGTTGCATTATTTTTTATTATCAATGTCTTTTTCTGAACGCTCACTGAAGTTTTTCATCCTAGAACTAGGAAAAGGAGAAAGATTAAATTCTAGTTCAAATTTTGAACAAAGTTTTGGACTAGCGTTTATTTTAACATTCACTTCCTACTGAAAATTATTGGAGGGCTTTGTATAAAGCAGTTTGCCCCTACACAGAAGTGTGCAAAATGGGGCCTCAGAGATTTTTTTTTTTCTTGCTTGCTCTCTGCAGATTTCTAAGAAAAGCTCTTGAGTTTTGTCAAGTTCATTAGTCATTCACAGTGTACAAGGAATTTCAGTAGATATCCTTGGCCTGCAGATCCATTTGTTCTGAGTATTTGGTATTGGAAATCGAACCTGGCTGATTTTTATTGGACTCTCTTGAAATTCTTGGAATCAGGTTTCCAGTTAAAAACATGCATTTGCAAATTTAGAATTGGCTTCCTGTGAGCATTCCCCATTTTCATTAAAAAAAAAAAAAGCCATTTCTGCACACATCCCTGCCAGTAAAACCTCTCGCTTCTTTTTACATCAAAAATGGCAAGATTCTGACTCAATTTAGAGTATTACAGGCGTATTAATTGAAATAGAAGTGTGACTGCTTATTCTGCTCTTGGTATGATCCATATTCTTGGAGCAAAGGGCATTATCTATATATCTCCTGTTATGGCCAATGAATTTTACAGCCACCTCTCTTTGCAATCAGTTAGGAGTGCACATCAAAATATATAGCATTTTTCAGTAAAGCCAGCTCTTTACTCAGTAACTTATGGGATTAAAACAATTTTATTCTCCTTAAAAAGTGCTTCCATCTATAATGTGATGTGAAAGGTGTCTAGGCATTAACCTCTATTGGTCTGTATTAGAGAGAAAGAATCTAAATTTGTTAATTGGCCTCATTTTTTAATGGTAGCATTTTCTACAATGTGAGGACAGAGCTTACAAAATAGCCATGTGGAACTAAAGTATATTTAGTAAAAGGTGAAGAAAGTCTCAATTTTAAGAGTTTCCAAATTTCTTTCTGTTTACAAGGGCATTCCTAAGTTGGGGCTGTCAGGCATAAGAGGAGGCCAGGAATTAAACCAAACCCTTCAAAACTGGCCTTTAGTAGGACATTATTACTGTTGTCTAGGTCCAGAGCTAGCCTTGTCATATTTGAGAGAAGCCAGACAACAGACACTCCTTCCTCCAGAAAGAAACTTTGGGTATAATTTAGGGAAAGGTGCTTATTTCAGCCAAGGACAAGAGCCGCAGTAATACACTTCCTTCACTAGATAATATTCCTTTCCTTAACTCTTCGCTCTGCATTATAATGTAATGAGGAGGGAGAAGGGAGGGTGCACTGATAAGAGTCGCCTAAACTCAGTGTGGGATTTTAGGAAAAGTGTGATGAAATTGGCTTTGACACTAGAAATGTGCATCTTAGCTTGGCTTAGTATCATTTAAAAACAAAAATGGATGGTAGTAATGGCCTGCGGTCTAGGGCAGCTGGAGATTTTGAGAAAGTATATTTATATATATATGGTATCATATAATTAGATATATGCTTTATTGTATATGTGCCTTTTTCAAATGCATTTTGGAAGTTCGTGGTGTCGTTCATGATATCCTACCATACCCTTTCAGAATGCACGACAAAAACCAACCCAAAGTAAACATCCCTTCTCCTACGGCGTAGCAAGGCAGATCCCTCTCCCCTTCTTCGCCCTCCTTGGCAGCTTGACCCGGAGAGAGGACCGTCTTAGTACTTTGCTGTGAGATTTCCTGGAGTCAGCTGGCTTTTGGGAGTGGGAAGGGCTGAAAATTACCCTAGCAGAGTGCATTCCAGCTATCCAGCCAGAGCTGGTCTCGGAGCTGGTCCCAACCAACACAGCGTCCCCAGAGCGGCGCCGAGACTCGCTGCAAAAGCCCCCAGCTGCACGGTGCCCCACAGAGTGCCAGGGCAGCGGTCTCCTGTTTTCTTCCCCTCCGTAGCTTTAAGTAAAGCACGCTTGAAAATGGGCTTTGCTGTGCTTTTCAGTTCCCACTTAGGAACGGGAGCAGACTTTAAAGCATCTGCCACTTGCTTCAACCTGGAAAAAGAGATCCGGGAAGAACTGAAGTCCTCTGGAAATGGTTTGCAGGTTTGACTGTTACGCTGCTGCTGCCCTAATAATTGACGCAGAGATGAGAGAAGCCCATCTGTAGAAGATGTTATGGGGGTTTATTAGCTGGTTCCAGCTAATTTTCACTTTGGTGAAAAGTGCAGTGTTTGTTTCGGTACTTTCCTGGCAGATTGGTGACCTAGTTTCAGATGTAGTTATTTACCCTGCACGGGTGCAGCGTCTAAGCGTGCCGGCACGGGCACGGCGTGAAGCCTGCCGGCAGGGGAGGTGACTAGCCCAGCACGCTTTCGGTCAGACCCTGAGGCCAGCGGCAGCCCGGTGCCAGCTCCTCGGCACCTCTCTGCTGGGGTCTGGGCCCATAGCAGTCCCAGAGAGTATGTGGGAGGAGGAATTAGGTAGAAAAGAGGCAGAATTTGCTTCATAGTAGATATATTCCCTTTTATCCCATTACGAGTTGTCCTGAAGTAGAGGCCAAGGAGAACATCACTGGTTTATAATTTAGCCTCCTACAGCCATGCCTGGAAGCATGTGATTTCTGTCCTCCTTCTCCACTGAGGCTCTGAAGTGAACAGAGGACAGTCAGGAGGAGGTGGTTTGCTGACGTTTTGCCATGCTGCACGCTTAATAGGCCAAGATAACAATAAAACTGGTATCTGTTTAAATCACCTAGCTTTTCAGTTGATCATGCAGACAAGCATTCCCGGTTCCTGTTCACTTCCAGCCTTTGGAAAGGTGGTTATCGGTATGCTCACGTGGATCGTCATTTGGGAGGATAACTGCCCATGCTCTCTCCTTCTGTAAAAATTTTTCCTTGACATACAAATCATGGGACCTAATTAATCAGTGGACGGAAATGACCGTTTCAACAAAGATTTACATTGCTGTAGTAAAACCTAATATTATTTACAGTTACAAAAAAAAATACTGTGATGTATTTACTAGCAGTATGTGAAGTATTTTAACAGAGTGAATGATGACGAAGTTAATCAGATCATGTCTCGAGAGGGGCTCGTATGATGTGTACTCTGTTGGGAGAAAGGGAGCAGCTTGACCCAAAGCTTAGGCTGATGCTTCCTTCCTTCCTTCCTGCAGCAGGTATTGATTTAGGCGGCTGCACTGCAGCCCAAGAAAACCTTTGAGCACATGATTAGCCTCCTGCCATCCCTTCGATTAGATCTGGAAGTGCACAGGAGCTTTGCAGTTAACCATGTGCTTAATAATTACCATTATTTGTGAGATCAGGGACTTATTTGCTAATTGGTGCAGCACAGCACCTCTGGTTAGGTCTCGGTCATCAGCACTCGGTGGCGGGGCTCTGCAGTGAAGACGCGTTCGCTTACATTTGTGTAGTAGCCTTAATCCCTCGCACTCGGCGGTACGTGAATACCGGTAGCCTCTAGTCTGTATTATCAATCACGGATAAAATACGGATGCCTCCCGCAAGGCATGGTGGAGAGCATGACTCCGTTATTGGCACAACGAGGCCAGTTTGCAGTAAATCGGGCCATTTAGTTTTACCTCAAGTGACATCGAATAAGAAAAGCTTCTTGAAGGGGTAGAGGTCACTGAATCCCCTACTATGCACTTACTGGGATTTGACATTGCTTACTGGAAATGGATGTTCGTTCCTGAACACACTGTAACAAGGGAAGGACTTTTTGGTTATTTTTGTAGTCATTCAGATTCTGAAACTGTGATCAATTATTTGACGAATTGTCAAGTGTCCTCAGAGCTTGAACGTGTTCGCTTCCTCTGCCATGTAGCAGTCTCCTCTGGCTTTCCGTGGTTTTCTCTTTCTCTCTCCCCCTTTTCCTTCTCTCAGCTTTAAGTCCGGGCCTGCTCTTATCTCCTGTAGCTTTGGGCTGTCTAGGGGTTTTGGGGTTTGTTTTTTGGTTTTTTTTTGTTCATTGGCTGTACAGTCTGTTTACATATTTTTGTACTCAAGTGTAGTTTTATATTAAAAACAGGAAAAAGAAAAAAAGATAGTTGATTTGAGGAAAAAAAAAATGTTAAGGTACATACTCTTTGTAACACTTTAAAGATCTAGGGTACCTTCTGAGATAACTCCACAGTGATGTAATTATAATACTGTATATTTGCCTTCCTTTTTAGTTGGTTTTATTTTCTGGTTGTATTTTTTTTTCCTAAAATGTATATCTTTTTATGAGAAACTGGAAACTTTTAATGCAAATGTTTAGAAAGATTTAAAATTGTAAAGTAAAAAAAAGTCATATAATTTTTTTTTCCTGTTGGAAGAAAATGCTTTAAAAAAAGTTTTACTACTGTTGTATTCCAGGGTGGGGGTTACCAACCCCAAATTTGCTTCTTATGCTTCATTCTTGGATCTTGCTTTCTAAACGTGCTCATTGCAGACATGGATGATTTGCTTATATTAGTTTAAAAAAAAAAAGTCACCAACAAAACCACCTTTTTGGGTTATTTTTCTGTTCAAGTGCAATACTTTCCCTGACGTCTTATTAATGTACAGTGGTTTCTTTTTTCTTTCCTCAGTTCACACAAATCAGTGAAACAAAATGCTCTGTCTTAAATACATTCAAAGATGAGGTTCAAGTAACTACGTAAATTAAGATTGTGACTGACAAAAGGTGAGAAACTGTAAGTTAAGGCTAAAGCCCATACCTTAACTCTGCTGTTATTTGACATTGAAACACATCCAGTATATGAATTAAGGACGTACCTGTTCTTGCCTCTTCCTTCCTTTTCTTTTATAATTGCAGCTTTCTTTTAAAGAAAAGCACTTAATATTGATGTTTATTAAAAATAACAAAAAAAAAAAAAAAAAAAAAGATCTTTTGGTCCGATCCAAAACCCACTCAGTGGAGACTCTTGTTGACTTTGATGATGGATTTTGGATTAGGCCTAATCTCTTAGCTAGGGCAAAACTGCCATTTACTGTAATGGGAGAGATTTGCCTGCATAAGAATTGCAGGACTCGTGTCCTTTATCTACCTGAGAGACCAGAAAACCTTCTTTAGAGTTGTCCTTGTCTTATATAAGTTTAGATGGGACTTGTTTTACATATCATACATATTTATATATAGTGTATTTTTAATGCCTTTTTTTCCCCCCCCCAGTAGACTGAAGCCGCTGTTCTGTAAATATGTATTTAGGTACGTAATAAAAAAAAAAAAATCCCGTTGAGATTTCTTTGAAAGGCAGTTACTGCGCATGCACAGTAGCCACTTTTGTCTTTTAAATTTGTATTTAAGATATTTCTTTTTCATAATAACAAAGATGAGGAGACTGTATCCCGTTCTGATTGATTGCCAAAATTATTTCCCAGACTCTCACATTTGAGTTCAAGAAGAAAAATGCATTCGGGGGGTGACTGTCGCAGTTGCCCACGCGTTCACGCTCCTTGGGCCAAATTCTGGTAACCTCACATAGGTTGTTCAGGTCCTCCCACAAATGGGGACCCCACTGAAGCAGTGGATCATAGCAAAGCACGCACCATTTTGTGAGCGTAATTTCAGGCTATCGGGTCTGACCCTTTTGTCACGGCATCTTCCCTGACTCATATGGAGTTGCACTCTGCCCACTTCAGTGCTGTTTTCCTGAAGCAAGCCGGGTGAATAATCTGGCAAATGACCGCTTTTCTCCCCGGTTACGATTTCTTTTTTAGTTGTGTGACATGTTCTGAGCTCAAATCAAGGAATCTTTTAAATTAAAAAAATGAAATTTAAAAACAAAACAAAAAAAAAGAAAATCAGAGAAATCAGAGTTTATTCCAAAAGCCAGTGAAGACACTGGGAATTGTCCCATTGCTTTACATGGTCATTAGAACATGCTCTTATAAAAGGAGTTCAGAAATGATCACTATGACAGTGGTGCATGTCAGCAACCCTAATGTAAACCTGTATCCCCCTGCTAAAAAAGTTTTGCCGCTATAGACTGAACTATGGGACTTGTTTTTATTTTTTTTCTTTTTAGTATACATGCATACATATGGTTCCACATCTGTATGTGTGTACTCTGTACATGTGTGAGTGTTGTACAGCCATGTGAGGGTGTGAGTCTGTATGTGTGTATAAATAAAAGAAGCTGCAGAAACTTTGTAATACTTTGTGAAAAGGATTATATTATAAAGGTTTGTACTGTCTTGAGTGCACAGCTACTGGAATAAATGTAGGGAATCTCAGGAACAAGCATATAATTTGTCCAAGAATTATTTCTTCTCAGAAGTGTAAGTGCAGTTTTTAATTCTGTATATTATTTAATATTTTACCAATAAAAATAAACTTCTGACACGAAAGGGTTTTCCATTCAAGCTTTCTGGAACCATTGGTGTATGCATACACTTTTCTTTCTTGCAGCAGGAAACATGCATGGCAATTTGGCACCTCAAAGGAATTGCATTTCTACCTGATAACAAATCCTATTAATGAACTAGAGAGACTGAATGCGTTATGAGTTGGGGTTATGAGTATGGGTTATGAGACTGGTGAATTGGGTGCAGATCCACTTTTAATATTCATTGAAGCTAATGACGTTCTTTTCATCAGCTTCAGCGTGAGCTAGAGAAGTATTCCCCCTAAGGTCTTACTATGTAAAATGGTGGCATTGGTCACCTGCCACTTGGTCTACCATGTTTTTGAAATGAGTTAGTGGCCCAAGGTCCGACTTTTTCTGGAAAACACTCAGACGACATAACCAATTCCTTTGAACCCTTCCCTCAGCATGGGTGTTTGGCTGAGTTCCCTCCCCTCTCTTGTATCCAGAGGTGATCTTCCCGGTAGGGATTTATTGGGTAGTTCACATCGCCTAACTTGTTCTTTCTTTCGTAACGCAGCTATCAATCTGGTAGCATTCACAGTACAAACTCTTCCGAATAAAAGGAAGATCTCATGAAGCTTCATAAGTTGTTTGTTGTTTGTTTTAAGACTCTCTTGTAAATTCTTGGTTAAAGATTAACCAGCCTCTCCCCATAATAAAAGTGCTCATCATTGACATGAGAATGGAAACTCCTTAAGATATCATCTGAATAAAACTTAATCTTCCTTTAAGTCATGTTTCATGTATGTTGTCTCCGAGGAATGCTTCTGTCCGACAAGCAGAAGCTTCCCTGTTTTCTTTCGCTCAGGATTGCCAGATTACTGGTTTTGCTTCAAAAAGACCCAAGATTCAGCCAATGGGACAGTCCAAATATTTAATGCATGGAGGAGAAATCGCTTTGTGCCATTGTAAGACAGAAATGACTGGCTTGACCGACTCAAGGTCCTGTCCCAAAACTTACTGGAGATGGTGATGCTCTTTTCATTGACTTCAGATAAGGGTCTGAGAAGACAGGGGGAGAACTCACAGGCAGAAACTACATGACTGATAATTATTAAGGCTGCTGAGTCATTTGCAGGAGTGAGATTCTGTGCATGGCCTCATGTTATTAAGGAAGAGAGTCTTAGAAATCTCCTGGCTGCAGCTCAAGGCCAGCGTGGTGTTTGTGCTTGTTGAAGTGTCTGGGTGAGTGTCACACTGTGGTGTACCATAGCCTTTTTCTCTGGATCACCCTGTCAGCAGCTGCAAGCAAAGGGCAGGTTGACCTCACCCATTCAACTCTACCTAGGCAACAGGGAATCACGTCTAATCCTTCCCCTGCATCGCTTTTGCTGGGAAACTCTTATTCTATTGAAAATAGCCTTTTCCTGCTTTATAGCAACAGAGGCTTAAAAATTACTCCAGTGACCAATGTCTGCATATGCTGTCATCGTTGAGTCTTAATTTGGTCAATGGGAGGCAACTGGTTTCAAAATATTTCATCATTTTCTCTGTTACTGGATCAAATGATGCAATCGCAGTGGGTCTTTTAAACTGCAGCATCACCCTTCATGTTGATCGACTGGATCAATCTAGTAGCCAGGTAAGCGACTTATTTCTGACCTGCCTGCCCAGCACCTTGGCATTAAGCTGAGATTCCCCTTGTCACCAACAGGCCATGACAGCACAAGTGAATTTTGAGCAGTGCGTTCTGACAAGTGCCTTCTGCAGCTTTACCAAAACCAATATAATTTTCCCAGTTAATAAAGATTAAGTGTTGGTTCCTGGCTTTTGCTTCTATAGCGCTAATATTTCTATTTTTATGCAGTACTTTCAAGAAATTACTAAAGCTTCATCTGAGGGTGAATTTGTGTTTTTAAAACGTGGTGAATCAAAGTACGTTTTTCTCCATCTCTGTGCTCGAATGTCAAATCCCAGCCCTCCAATGAATCATTTCCCACCAAGACACCGCAGAATATATAACAGAACCGTGTTAATGGGAGGCAATGGTTAGGTCCTCAAAATCGCATTATGAAACTCACAATAATCCAGGGACTAAAAATATATTTTGCTTGGATTGCAGTTTGAACATGCTTGACTTCTTTTTTTCTTTTTAGTCAACCCGAATGTAGTTAGTCCTTGATAAACCCAGCTTTACCCTTCCGCCCTTCAGTGCTTATTTTTGTCTCTTCTTGGTGCATCATATAAGCGTGTCATAATTTCCAGCATGCAATTATCAGCGTTTATTTTTTTCACAGCAGAGTACCTTAGGAGCCACAACGACTTCTGGATTCAATGAAATATGAGTTGAAAGGATTACTGTGTAAGTACTCGGGTCGCTTAAAATTTAAGACTAAGAATGAAAGCTCTTTTCAAAGGAATATACTTGTGAAATAGCCTCTGTGTGTCCTATTAATTCCTGGTACAGAGATTAGGGATGGAGTCCCAGAATACGACATTTCCCAGGGATTTCTGTCGGTGGAGAAACCGAGCCCTTCTAATGAGACTATATAAATGCTCAATATTATCTCATTATTTTTCATTAATCTGCGCACACCAGCCCACCTCCACACGCTCTAATTCCATGTTACCACCCATGTTCCCATTAAAATAGGAACAGATTATTCAAGACTCCCACACAAATCGTGAACCTCTATCCCTTCTGATCTGTCACCGGCCGTCCCTGGGACGGAGGAACCTCTCCCCTAGGCAAGAAGAAGTCTTTAACCCTGGCAACCCGGCCCTTCAGAGCTAAATGCCTGTTTTTATTCCTGGCAAACGCTCCTGTGGCATCCGACATCTGAGCCCAGATGAAACTACCCTGTCAAAACTGATTTTTAACAGAAAATTGCTTTTCAATGAACCCATTCTCTATGGAAAGTGTCTGCTTTTCATAGATTTGGGAGGATTTGGGGATTTCTTTTCTTAATAAGAAAGCCTGAAACTCTAAACCCTCTGAAGGTTTCTGGGTTATTTTGTTTGGTTTCAAGAGGAAATACTTCCCTGCCCTCAACTCCTGTTTTCATATCAGTTCAAATAATGTCAAGACACTATTTGCTGCTCTTTCCCATTATTTTTGTTACTTTTCCTGTTTCAGGCTGCCTGTGTGTAGTTTATAGGGTGTGGTGAGGAATGTAAATTATTATTTTCATGTAGGTGTGGTAGCTATTCAGTTGTAAATCCTGTTTTCAATCCTTCTGACTGTTTTATTTGTGATCTGTAATATTGATCTGTCTTCAGGGCAGAGAACGCTGTAATCTATCAGGAGCAGGGACTTTTATTCCTTGCTAAAATGAAGCATTCAAAGCACTCCCAGAAATCTCCAAGATGGAGAAAAAGAGATCTTGCTTGAAGCCTTTCTCTTCCCCCCCCCCCCCCCCCCTTTGAAATGAGTAGAGGAATTTGTTTCTGCAGTTGATTTGTTTTTATCAGTTAGTTGCAAAATCTGACCAGCCTCCCTTTTCAAATTCATCTCCCATGATAGCCTGCCACTGGCTGTCTCTTGATAACTGACTTTAAAAAAACAAGTTTAAAGGTTTGCCTCTGAATGTGATTCATGATGGTGAAGAAACAGGACTAATCTACAAAAGAGAGCTCTGCAGTTGCTGTTGGACTTGAGTAAAGTTGTCAAACTGTTTTCAGTTCCACACGAGCCGTAGCGGACATGCCTGAAACACAGCTGTATTTTCACACAAGCTGTGAAGAGGCATTTTGGCAGCCCGCTGTCAGCGGTACCGCAGATGCTCTGGCTCTCCAAAACCCTTTTCTGAACTGGTCCCATCTTAGGAAGGATGAGCTGCTGTATAAGGCACGAGGGGCTACGTCGCCTCTAGGACCAGATCCTCAGCTGTTACAAATCTACGTGGCCTGAGCAGCCTTACCGGAGCTAAGCTGATTTACCCTGTTTCTCTGCGAGACGCGAGCGCTCCTCTGAGCTCTCTGGGCTGTTGTGCGTGCTCTTATGGATATGCTCTCATCTGTGCATATCCTCTCGTATGTACCTGTTCCGGTAATAGCCATTATAATCACCAAAATGGGTGATTTTGAGACAGCATCTGCCTGTGTTAGTGCAACTTGACTTCTAGTTGTCAGTTCAGTCTATATCTCATTTATGAATAAATCCAGACATCTAGGAGCACAGTCTTTGCAGATTTTTTTTTTTTTTTTGATGGTTAGCTTGAGGCGTGTAGAGTCCTTGTGCCTTAGGCTGTGGCTAGTATCAGTCATTGGTCTCCATGAAGACTAAAGTTTAGGTGTCGCATGCTGCATACCCAAAACTGACGGCCACGCTTGACCGTTTTGGCCAGCGTACTATGAAAAGCGTGGAATATAGTTGTCCTTGGATACTTCTGTATATTGTTACCTATCAAAGAGATGTTTCGATGGCTGACCTGAAAACAACCCAAGTCCTACCAGCTTGAAAAGCTTGTCCTTTTACTGAAGTGGCAGAAATGCGTAGTGTTTGGGCGACGGTTGCATTTCCCGAGCAGTGAATACACGGTTCGGATGCCTGCAGTACATACTGAGTGTTATGCTGCTGCTGTGTGGCCATGATAAGGTATTTGAAGTGCTTTTTCCTGGGAGTTCTTTTTAAAAATTAATTTCTTCAGTCAAATGTTCTCTTTATTTGCCTTCAACTTTTCTCCCCTTTCTTCCAGTAAGAAAACAGAAGTTGTCAGTAGACATTAGAACACAGCAAGGTTTAAATCAGTCCAGGTTGATATTGATTATTTGCGTTATGTTAGTTCTTAGAAGCCCTTCGGAGCTAGGTGGTGTTCTAGCACAGAGCAAAATAGGTCCTAGCTAGCACTAACGGTTTTATCATCTAATTATAAAAAGAAACCAAGCTGCTTCTCATTTTCAGAAGTCCAAAGATATTTTTGTAACGCTATTCTGACTCCTTTATTTGTCAAAGCATGGATACCAGGCTTGGAGACAGTATTCCAGTAACTGCCCCTCTAACATCTTGCTGCTGCTTCTTGAGACTCTTCCCCATATACTTATATATGGGCATATACAGAGATATATATCCTTGTGTTCCGATGAATGGCTTTTCAGTATTTGTGGAGCAGCGAGCTGTGCTTACAACTGTGCATTGCACTTTTACCCTGTGTTTAGCTGACCTCTAAGCTTTGCCTGAATCGCTGCTTTTCGCAACACAACCCCCCTCCTTATAAATGTGACCGGCATCGCTGGTCCTTGGATGTCTGATCTGAAGCTGAGATGTACTAAAACACATGTTGGGCAAATGAGTCCAGCTACCCAACAGCTGCAGATGGCTTTGGATAACTGACGTCCTAATCTTTATCATGCTCTCACAGATCTGCCTCATCTGTGAACATTATTGGCTCTATTTCTCTGGTTTTTTGATTAGATCTTTTGATAAGGTATTAAATGATCTGGGTCAAAACCAGATCTACATGGGACCTTGCTAGAAACACTGCAGCTGGATGATGTCCTATTCACAGTTCCTACTGAAAACTCTCCAGTACATAGATGGGCTGTGATCCATTTAATATGTGAGCATTGATTTTTTTTTTGTTTTCTCCAGAGCGGGGGAAAGCGATAACAGTATCAATAGGATACCATTTTTATGCTGGCCATATCTGCTGGAAAGGAAGTTTTTAAGATTAAGCTGGTGTGATGCACCCTGTACAAGACACTTCAACTGCTCTTAGGAGACAACTTTATGTAACAGATGAAAGGTGAAGGACTTTCTGAGTTTGGTATAGACTCAGTTATGAAAGAAAACTTAAGATCTTAAGGAAGGAATGGTTTTGAAGATAGCATCACTAGCCAGTTCATTCAGCTTCACGTGAAGTTGCCGATATTTTGGTGACCTCTGGCTCTCCTGTCCTGCCAAATTCAGACGACTGCAATACAGCCCACGTACTTCATTTCATCGGGTGTATTGCTGCATTGCCGAGACTTCTTTGAGACCCAGGTTGTTAACAGGGAAACCTTTGCTGTTATTTCAGGCTGATCTGTGCACATCTAAGCTAGGCTGAATAAACCGTGGATGACCTCTGATGCAATTTTATCTTTAGTCGTTTGCCTCATTCCGCTACCAAACTTACACACCACCAGAATCCCTAACCTGAAGTTTCTTTTTAGGGGAAAATGATGGTGGAATAAGCCGAATGGTGATTTTATAGCACAATAGTTCTCCCACTGCTGCTCTCTCAGGGTACCCTCTAATTCGTCATTCTCAGAGCCTTTTGCACCGCTTGGCTTATCCCGTTCCGCAGTGGACCAAAAAGAGGGTTTAGTGCAAAGCACTGTGTATCTATCTTGGGAAGTATTTAGGCAGGGGTATTCCACAACAGCTATTTTGGGCTATTTCCCCACACAGAGAAGCTCTAGTGCTTATCTCGATGGAACAAAAGTCAGGCCTGTTCTTCTAGATAAAATGCTTTCCCCTCCAACTGCCTGATGGCTTATCTCTGGTCTTGCAGCATCACTTGTAACCCTTCTCCTGACCCACTTAACTTTCTGCTTTTAGCAGAGCTGGGGAGGGGGCAGGGAGACTTGATTAATGAATAATATTCACTTTCTTGTAATGTGAAAAAATCTTCAAGTGCTCCATGCTCACATAATTAGGAAAGAAATCTCTATTCTTAATCAGCTGATAAATTATCTATGGTCAAAGCTTTAAGAATGTATTTCTGATGCGTTTGGTTCATATAAATTATTGGGGTTTAAGCATTTTTAAGAATCTACTAACAAAGAAAAGAACTTTAATAATATCATTTGACACTTGTCACCTTGTTTTCTTTGGCTGTTTTAAAAAAAAAAACCAACAAAACTGTGTTATCTCTTTTCCATATCCAAAGCAATTTCTATGAAATCAATGTTTTAGCAAGCATAGCAATCTGCTAGTGCTCACCTTATGAGCTTCGAAAAAGGATAAGGACTGAGTATAGGTAGTCAAGGCAGTGAATGCATTGTCTCTTAAATTTCAGTTTCAACCCAGCGGCAGGTACAGCCAATGCAAGCTTGTTTGTTAATTTATTTGGAATTAAGCTGGTACTTTTAAGCCATTTCCTAGTGAATGATTATCTATCAAAATATTTTTATCAGCTGGAGCTGACTGGTGTTAATTCAGATAGTTTCTTGGAGAGCCACCACGTGTGTAGTTAAGCAGAATTCGGTCCGGTTTCCTATTTGAATATTAATTTTTGTGAATGCTTCCATTCTATACAGGGTGGCAGGGAATGCTCAGAAAATGCTCTTCTCCCTGAATCTGTGTGCAAACAAATCCAGCGGTGTGATAGAGATGATCCTGTTCATACGTTGCCACTGGATGGTCTGGCGAAGCAAGGAAGGACAAAAATTCTGGCAGTTGTGAGTAAGATTATTAAATGTCGGGACTCTGGACCCTCCAGGATAGACTGCTGGAGAGGAAGCCATGGACACTGCAGTTGAAGACATGGTTATGAAGTGGGACTAACTTAAGGGTTCTTCCCTTCCTCCCCAAGCCAGTTGAAGGGACTGGTTAGAGTGCTGCCAAGGTGCCGGTGACAAGACGCTTGGTTGACTTTATAGTTTCAGCTCCAAGGAGAGGAAAGAAGGGGTGTAATCATGTGCACATCCAACTTGTAAGGGTTGTCGCCAGGTTCTGCTTTTGGGAAATGGCAAAACAAGCAAGCGAATCAGTTAATGAGCATCTTCACATGGCACACAGCCTTTCGCATTCTTGCATTTACCTTCATTGCTTCTATTAATCGTATGAAGTGTCACTGTTACGCCCACTGCTTCCCAAGGACAATTTCACCACGTCACCTTTGATTTTATTATTTTTTTTTCTATGCATTCATTCATAGGTGGAAGAATGAAACCTGCTTCACTTAGCCAGTGTGGAGCTATGATTTCACTATGCTGGCATATTGAGTTGCAGCCATGTGTCACATCTTTTGCTTCTCACCTCCCATGCTCTTACTGTTCCCTGTCACTTTAAAATTAATTAATTGCTGATCACTTACTCCACCCAAATGGTACCCATATTCTTCTACTCACAAGGCACCACCTGATGCTTCATTTTGGGAGGATGGAGAGAGGGAAAAAAACCTGAAAATAGTGCTGTGAACCAGTATAATTAATATATCCCATATGTGACATTTAATTTAAACAGTATTAATAATGAAGCTAGCTCTTTGGTCAGAGCATTGCCTCTCCAGATATTGCAATGTAATTTTGTCTATACAGGGGAGCAGAAAGAGGAATGGAGTCAAATCTTCCTTTCTGAGTTTGTACGGGATCTAGCACTCCCAGCTCTTGGTGGATGACTGGGGCAATTTGGCATTAACACCGTGCGGATCATAGTTACATTAAAGAGTAACCATCTTCTCTGTGCCGTTGCCAAAGTCGCTTTTGGTAGCTGTGCTCTGAGTCAGGCTGGAGTTTTCGGAATCGCGGAACGGTTGAGGTTGGCAGGGACCTCGAAAGATCACCTGGTCCAAACCCCTCCTCAAGCAGGGTCACCTAGAGCAGGTTGCCCAAGGCTGTGCCCGGCTGGGTTTTGAATATCCCCAAGCACGGGGTCGCCGCAACCTCTCTGAGCAACCTGTGCCAGCGTTTGACCACCTTCACAGTTACGAATGTGTTTTTCTTGTGCAAAGATCACGGCGGCGTTGGGAAACAGGATGCCCGTGTGGAGCAAGGCGGGGTGTTGCACGCGCTGGACGGATAAGATCAGGGCAGAGCTCCTTTTTCAGTTGGCGCCAGTTGCTGGGCTCCGCTCCCTGCTTGCAGCACGTGTAGCGACGGGGAGCCGCCTTATCTACCGGCCCTGAGCAAGGAAGCCTCAAACCACGGCTGGGAACATTTTGAAACAGATTTTTGTCACCCCAGAGGAAACATCATAGGGGAATAACAGGCCCTTGTAGCTGTAAACCAGCGATGACAAGATAAAGGCACCCAACTTGTCCTTTGTACATATCTAATAGCGCGACTAGTTTTAATCCCTTTATTTCAGGGTGGGGAGGAACAGGGACATTTCTCTTTCTCAGCTTTTCTTACTATTTCGTTTCCCAATATAATGTATGTGTACGCCTCTTTTTTAATGTGTATATAGAGATATGTAGGAGGCCTGGAGGTCTGTATGCACATACAGAGAAGTGGGACGTGCTAAAATGGTCATCATTGGTATGGAGTTTGAGGAAACACAACCATGACAGTCGAAAGAAGGATTCCTGCTGTGTTGTGTGGAGCATCTCGGGTGCCACTCAGAGCCCAGAGACACGGCGCTGAAGGCTTTGCTGGACTTGTTTGACGTGTGACCTCAGGCCAAATTGACAGAATTAAACTTTGACCAAAGGCAGTACCTTTCTCTGCTCGAAGGATGCCTTATGCTTGCGTAGGAGTTCTAGAAAAATGTGGACAGTGGAAAATGCCCAGAGAAGGCCAAGTGTGGTTCAGGAAGGGTTCTTCAGAAGACAAGTTGGGCTGATCTGGTGATTGTCATCAGGTAATTGATAGCTGTCACTGCTATCCTCGTTAAAAAAAATGGACCAAGTATTAAATCGCTGTGGAGAAGTGAGGGAAGGGAAGCCAGAAAATCACCCACAGGTGGAATGGGATCACATAAAAAGCTGCAGTATTTCAAATAAAATTGATTCACTTTATTTACTCCCAAATAAGCACCTGAATCAGTATGAATCAATAGTAATAGAATCAATAAATGTATCTCAATTTAGTGTAGTTTGAAACCTATTTCAAAAGAGAACCAAAGGTAGGCTCTCGGAAAGCATTTTAATACACCGATGCATGAAATACTGCTGTCAGATAAATTCAGATTATCCCGGATAAGGGTATTATAACACAGAATGAAACTAGGCAGCAGAGATATAAAAGCAAAGAAACTGTTAGTGCTGATTTCTTGGGAAATATCAAAAAGGGTGACTTGAGAAGTGGTGGTGTTGGAGTCCCGGCACCAGCTAATATTTGTATTGCTGCTATTTGCCCTGCGCTTCTGCAGCAGTAAGAGAGCGAGCTCAGTCTCGAGCAATGCCAAATAATACTATTTTATTTAACTTTTTGAATTTTACTAATAAATGAGAAGTATGTCTTGTTTTTCTTCAAAACTTAGTCATCTCTGACACACCTGGCACCACTTCTGTTTTGAAAAAGGTGGTATCGTTTCCCAAATTGTAATGACTCCTGCATTCTCTGAAACCTAATTGTGGAGTACGTTAATCTGGTTTTTACAGTGTTTTCTAATGTGAATTGGTGCATGTTTCTGCCCAGTTTGCAATGTGTGCCACCCAAAAAAGACGAAGTTAATGTGAAAGCCAACCAAAAGCTGGACTAATGGAAAGGTCAAATATATTATTAAGCATTAAAATTCTGAGAAGTCCCTGTTGTGCAGGAGATCGTAACAAGAAGAGGAAACAGCACAGCATGAGCGATCTCTCGTGATAAAGATCTAGTGAGCAGAGAAGAGCGGAGGAAGTGGAGCACGTGTGATGATTCCTGTTACAGGACGTGGCCCTCCTCCTCCTCCCCATCAGGTGGTATGCTCAGGGCTTTGGCTGAAATATGCTGGAATTTGGTTAAACTCAGAAATAATTTTACCTTTTTGCTTATTTCATCAAGCGAATGAGAACCTTTGTTTTTATAGTTACAGAAAGGCATCTGAGGCTGAAGTTGTCCGATCCCAATAAAGCATCCTCTTCTCCTCTGGCCCCCAGTGCACCTTGGACCTAACCTAGGAGTAGGTGCTGCGTCTCTCCGGGATCACCGTCTCTGTACCATGCCTCGTGTGTTACTCAGATGCCTATTTTCTGAGACCTGGGATGGGACTACTAGCACTGTCCCATTTTGGCACCAAAGAGGTTGGAACCCAATTGCCAGGGCTAGTGACAAGTAGAGCTACAAACAAAGACTCCGTTTAAGCTCTTCTTGTGAAAAACTTTAAAGGTTTTAAAGCCCCTGTTGTTATTGTAAGGCGTGAGCGGGTTTGCGATATTTAGACGCATCATCTAAGGGATGAGCAAAAGTTGGTTAAATGACCTCAAATATAAAGAAATAAATTATTATTCCTGTCACTCAGTACAATCTGCTGTGTACCTCCACCATGGAGGCTTGGTTTGTGTCACTTAATGATTAGCCTCTGCTTTTACCCGCAGGCAAACCCGATGAACAAGGCGAGGGTGATAGAGGTCCACCTATGTCCATCTGTACCGTAGCTGTAGTTCATCCAGTAACGTACAGGTGCCGAGTCTCAGAGGATGGAGTGAGATAGTACGACCTCCGAGGGTACCATCCTCTTCAGATACCCTGCCTCAGACTGGACCTGGGCTCGGCTCTGCGGGTGAGTGGACAGCTGAATTTCCTCCTCCGATGAGGACACCGACCAGGTTACAAGCAGGATGGTCTTCCCCACGCCAGCAGGTGTTGTGTTTGCTAGTGGGGTCTTGCAGCCCTGCTGAATTGCAAAGCAATTGGTGTTTCTTTTTTTGTAGCCCCCATGTAGGCACAAGGACCCAAGAAAGCGAATTGAGGAAAGGAGGAAAACAGTCAAATTTCACAAAGCTCACCAAACAGCCATGAGTGATTAATAGCTGAGAGTTGCTCACGGCAGACTGGGTGGGGTTTGCTAATTCACCTATCCATGCAATTTCACTGGGGGGTGAGAAGAGGCGATGGCATGGCAATATGTCATGAAAGGCATTGGGGAAAGCAAGGAGCGAGGGGGAAAACCTGCTCTGTGCCCAGACAGGAGAGGAATCGCCTCATCTATTGCATTTGGAAAATGCTGGTATATGCACAGAGATGCAGGCACCAGCCAGGAACCCATGTTGGTTTAGGGGAGTTTTTGATAAGGTTATTCTAAAACTTGATTGACAAAAAATAAAAGGTGAAAAAAGTGACTCCACCACCTTCCCTCCCCACACAAGTTTTTATCTAGCTCCAATAATAAGTTAGAAGCACAGAAACGTAGAGCTGAAATGGACTGTAGGAGACCAAGCAGTCTAACACCACCACACAGAGACAAGAACCAGTTTAGCTCTCATGGTAAAAAGAATTAAATCAGGATAATATTTATTCAAGCCTCTGTCTGCAGGGGAGATTTACTGTGCTAGGGGGACGAGGCCCATCTTCACCCTGTACCTGCTCAGGCCACCTTCGCAGGTGGAGACAGTAAATCCTGGCAGCCTGTGGTTGATCTCCCCAGTGCCCTGATGGGTGCTCTGGTCCCATGGTTTGTGTTTCCCCATCGCACCCCAGCAAACATCGCTGCTGCCGGGCAAGAGGGGTGAAATCACCTGCCTGGCCCCTGGGAGAAGTCTGTATTAGAGCCGGGATGCGCAAGGGTTAGGATAACAGAAACGGGTACTTTCAGGTGCTGTCTTGCTAATTTTTCAGCGCTCATCAAAATAACTAGAAAAAGAATTTTGCAGATTGTATCAGAATAGCTTGTGGTTGGCGTGAACTGGCGCTTTATTCTGCGGGGACTGAAACGTGCAGCATTTTTAAAGGCCCGGACTTTTAAAAAATGTTGACATAAGGGGTTTTTTTAATTTCTTTCTTCCCTTCCCATTCACCATGGAAGGAAAAAAAAATCCGAACAAAAGCCTAATTGATGCCTGTTGCTTTGCTTCCTTCCATGCTTTTATTTCTCCTTGTTGCTTGCTACCTCGTGTTTTCCCTGCCTTTGGAGATGCTAGCGAAGAAGCAAAAGGGGTAATGAAACCCTGGCGATGCAATATTTTCCAGATACATCTATGTTTTGCTGTGGAGATGAAAAGGGAAAATTCAAATCCAATCCTGAGATGTTTCCATTTCAGGCCTCCAAATAATATTCTAACCCTTTTGCAAGCACTTTAGGACAGAAACTGTCTTGCTATGTGTGTAGCTAGCAAAGAAACAATCCTTTTCTGATCGTACTATGGGAACCCCTTACATTATGCTGTCCTACCTGTCATGCAGCTGGTTTGAAGATCCATGTGATTTATCTTCTTAAAAAAAAAAAAAAAATTCAAAAAACAAAGGGCTTCCTTTTACCTCCTTCAGACGCCTTTCTGGCGAGGGCTGGTTTTAGGTCAAGAGCCTGCCTCTGGTTTCAGGTGGCAGCTTGTCAGGCAGGATTTTATTTTAATTTTTTTTTTTTTTCCCCATGGATGAATGATTGGCCTAATTCAGGAATTCTAAAATCATTATTATTCTCTCTAGGCATGAGAAACACACCTGTAATTTCTCACGGAATATGCTTTGTGGCAGAAAAATCGCATTCCCTCCCTCACCGATGCGTGAAATGTATCCTTATGTAAAGAGCAGCTTAGCTCATCTGTTTATTGCTCCATCAGACTCAGGGCGGCCGTATGTAAAAGCTTGGCGTGTTTGTTTGTGTGCCGGTGGTTAATGCTCATTAAGCGGAGAGACTAATAGCACTGCCTGGAGCCAAGCAAAGTGGAAGGCTGTTGCCTTACGAATTTCCCCAGCTTGATTTGGCAAGCGCGGGCGACGCTTAACCTGCGGCACCCTCGCTGCTCCTCTTGCCAGTGTCGGCTGTGCGAGCTTGTGCCAAAGTCCGGGATGGCTTTATGAAAGGCATCTCCCTGCACAAAAGGCACTGATGACCGGGATGGGGGAGCGGTGTGCTGCCGCTGTACGAGGGATAGTGATGGAGCCGTGCCGGCGGTCCCGCTCCGCCTGAGTTTCCTCTGTTTTTCCAAGCTGTGGTCCCCTCTGCTGTCCACTGCTCCTCCCAGGAATCCTCCGCTCCATTTTCTTCAGGCTTTGCTGGCTAATTTCTCCCCCAGCTTCTTCTTTTGCACTCAGGGGATTATCTATGTGTGACAGCAAATGGGAAACTGAGGTCTCTGGCTGTAGAGTGTGTCATGTGAAATATGTCAGCAGTGGGGTAGTGCTAAACTATGAGAAAATATCACCAGGCTGACAGGTCAGAAGAAGATCAGGGTGCTGTTAACTCTCTGCTCTCTCCAGGCAGGAGAGACGGCCCAAGGCTGAAAATCTGGCATAGCACCGAGGGCAATATGGGTTTCCCCAATCTGTTTGCATCCCATGCACTTAGAGAAAAGGTTCAATTAGGGAGAAAGATGAGAAGCGTTCTGAAGTTTGATTCTCAGGGATAAACAAGCCTTAGGTACCCAGAACAGGTTTTTGCCCCCCAAAATTGTACCTGTGAAGTTGAGATGTCCACTGAGCTGGCCCCTATCTGTCATTAAGCATGAGAATGGCTACGATGAGAGGTGTCCGCAGAGACAGTGCCCAGGGGATGTGCCTTATTGAAGGCACCGGATCCCAGCTCTGACAGCTATGAAATCACCTTGTCAGCTGCACTGAGTGGATGAAATGCAGAACAGACCCTGCAAGGGAGCTAACGTGTTAGGTAGTTATTGAGGAGCCGGGCTCCAAATGGAGTCACTCGTTTCTAATGTTGGCATTTTATTAGAGTCATCTTGTTTGGACTTGGAAAGATGTGAAGAAGTCTCGTCTTGTGACAGGAGTGATTGCAGGTGTATGCGGCAAAGGCTGGGGTCGGACTTCAGGCAGGCATTCGAAGGTAAAACGTAGCGTGATGCTCCCTGCCGTGGCTGGAGGCTTCCTGAGGGATGCTGGGGGACACGACCGCAGAAGAGCCTGGTCAAAGGCTGGCAGCAGGGTACCGTGTTTGTGGAGAGAGGGCGTGAGGCGCCGTGCATCACTTTGAACCAAGGGAGAGCTTTTCTCCAAGATCCCTTGGGAGGAGAAGAGCTGAGGGGGTCTTCACCGAGGTTTTGGATGCTGAGGATCAGGCTGGGCACAGAGTAGGTGGATGTGGCAGGGAAGCTGGCAGTGCCCACTTCTGCCTGCCCTGGAGCTCTGGCCGTGGCCATGCCAAAGAGGCCAAGCTTTGGTCCAGGCATGTGCAGAAAACCACGCGTGGGTAAATGTCATGCTGGTAAAAAAAACAAAAGCCAGTTAAAGAAAAGCTAATCAGTCTTGGTGGGTGTGATTGGGGATTCTGCCATATGTGGAGCATCAGGCTTTAAGTCTCTTGGGATAAAACCCATCGCATTTTTCTCTTGTAGAAAGGAGAAGATCTCAAATCCATCAAGAAAGACTGCTAGATGGTCAAAGAACGCACAAAAGAGGTCTGAAGGGGATTGTCCTCAATGCTTATCGTTAAGCAGGTGGTTAAAATGGAGATCGTTAATCCTAGAAAAACTAGGCAGTGCTTACAGCATCCATAGGGTATTTCTCTGATAAGCTGTGGCTGGGATGTACAAAAGTGTCTAAGGGACTTAGGCACCAGAGTCTCACTCATTTTGTCTGACAGCTTTGGGCTTCTCAGCCTTCTGCAAACATTAAAATAATTTGTCTGGATGATGAGTGCTTATGTTCAAGCTATTATCGTCAGATAACTTTGAGTCTTACTGAGTGATGGTGGCTCCATAGTAGAAGTTACCTTTTCTCCTGGATGAGTTAGTCTTGAGTGACAATTTCACCCTCTCACTCTGCAGAAAAGATGCATCTGATCTTCAGACAGAGGTTGAAATTAGGTCTCATATGTTTGGTGAAAAAACTTTAACCAATGAGATATTGAATGAAAGCTTTTGCTTTTTGCTTTTTCCTTCTCCTTTTTTGGAAGGAGAATTATCCTGCTCAAATTCTTAATCTGAAAGATTGAAGTGCCACACTGAGGAGTGAATCTCAAGCATGATGAAATCCCAGGAGTGCAGAGTTATGGGGAGGTGAGATGAAAGGTACCTCCATCCTCATCATTCCCTCACTGAAGGTTTCCTAGTCCTTTTGTTGAGCTGGGGCAGCTGCCTGTTGGTGTGATGTTTAAAAGGATCTTGTCTTGAGACATGCGGCTCTTCCTACCCGTTCACAGCCCAGGGAACACCTCCATCCATTCCAGGCCCAGGTTTCTGCTATGGGGACCAGCCTCTTGGGAACTCTGGTAAGTCTCAAGGCTGCAACCCTTTAGCCCCTTTCTCAAGAGCTTGCCCCAGTAAAGTCAATGAAAGTGGCTTCTGAGAGCCTTTGGACTCATGTATATGTAGAAGCACATCCATAAGGTTTGATGTACTGAATGCAAAATATAATAGCACTCATATTGGAATAAGAGTTGATTTATTTTAACTTGACTTAATATATTTTCTTATTCTAGCTTAAGAGCATCCAGAAAAGCTCTTCTAGTCAATTTTCAAGTGTCAACAAGCTGTTTGTCTTGGTCTCACAAACTCATCTTTGAAATGGGAATAACTTAGTCTCCCATATGGTGTTGAAAGCTACTTCGTAGTGGAAATCTCCTGTATATTCATACAAAATTTTAGAGGAGCAGGTGGAAATTATCTGGCAATTAAAGTTAGTGCTATGGAGCTAGGACTTGGAATGACATAGTCAATCTATTCAAAGTTCCCATCTCCCACTGTCAGCAGTTGGTTATGTGACTGTTCATCGTGCTGCTCCTCAGGGGGGAAAAAAGCCCTTGAAGAGATGGCAAAAGATTTCAGCTGATTTCTGATAACGGCGTTTGAGCAGATGATTACATTTATCTGAAAGGAAATGGTTAAAAGCAGTTCTTTAGCAGTTCCGGCTCTGACGTCGTTCTGCAGACTTATTGGGGTATTAACGAAGAAAAGTAGCTTTCTGTGAATGCAGGAAGTGGCCTCCAATAAAGTTTACAAAATTTCACAGAAAAACGGACATAAAAAGGTCAAGGCTCTCCTCAGCCATTCATGTCTAATTTTATTTCGAGCAGTAGATTTCTCTACTCACTTAAAATACTCAGGTCTGAGCAATAATATAGGACGGTTGCCATCATCCTGAAGGGGAAGTGTTCATCATCCTCTTGCAGCAGCAGCCAAAAGTGTATCAGTCACCATTTTTCAGAATTGCACGGTATTTTTGTGGCTATTCATAGCTGATGTTAGATCACCAACGAAACATTTTTCTCCATTGCAGAAATGGCAAACTTCAGGAATTTTTTATTTGTTTGTTTCTCTGGCTTTTTTCAGTTTATGCAGAACTAATTATTCTCACAACTCTCTGAAAGGGTTTGCTCAAACTTTCCAAACTAACTTGAATCATGGCATTGCCGTGAAAACGCTGGTGTGCAATGAGAATCCCAGAGAGCATCCTCGGCAGTGTGGGTGCTCATCCACTCCTGACAAAACAGAAGCAAAGCCGCGTGGCTGGTGGGAATGGAGGAGGTCCCGTGGGGTGCCAGCACGTGCGGGTGCAAACTGTACTGATGGAGAGAAGTGCTTCAGGGTCAGCCATGAGGGTTTTGAGAATCATGTGGGGGATGCCATTCTAAATACATAAAACTGCATGTTCGCTTCACCACGTGAGTAGTAAAAATGGGTATGAGCAACCTAGGTGAGACCAGTTCCCTGGGGAGCAGATTCCTAGGTGAGATCCTAGAGCTATTCAGGGCCTGATGCTCAGGGAGCCGAGGGCTCTCTCCATCCTGCTGGGGCCTGAAGGTGATCGGGGAATTCAGCACTTGGCGTGAGCGGTCTTGGAAAAAGTGAGAGTTTAGCTGGCTTAAAATTAAGCAATGAAAATTAAAAGGGAGCACAATCAATCTCAGCTGGAAGTTGGTGCATTTTAAATATGGGATGGTTCTTTATTGCAACCTGTGTAAGAGTTTGCTAATGCCCCTGATTTATTATAGAAGCTGAAAGAAATAGCTTTGCACAGCGGGATAAGCATGCATTTGACTTGGTTCCAGGTATGACAATAGCTAAGAGCCATCAAAACTAGGAAGAAAATAGCTGCCAACAGTCCTGTCTAACTTGGATGATCCTGATTTTCTACTTGCTCTGTCAGACCCTGCTCCCTCGTTCCTTTCTGATGGATCCGAGGACAGAATTTCCCTTCGAGAGCGGCTTTTGTTCCTATCAGCATTAACCGTGCTTTCTCTGCAGGATATGAAGAGCCTTGGAAAGAAAAGTCACTCCTCTGCCTTCCTCTGCTTTGCTGGCAAGAAATGCTGGGTACTGAGCACGGAGGACACACGGGATGGAAAGAGGTTTGACCTCTAAGGTTCAGAGTATGCCAGCAGACAGCAGCAACACATCTAAGACGATATTCAGGAAGGCATTTTCGAAGAAAAAGATTTGCCATTGGAAGTTACGAAAGGACTATTGTCCCCTTCTCCTGACTACAGCAACTGGAAATACCAGACCAACTCTTTTTTCCCCTCCTTCCTGAAGAGGACAGTGAGAGGCCAGGTAAGCCTTCGCCACCCCTTGGCAAGAAAATATCTGTGCTGGGGAAATCAGTACGTGTGGACTGGGTAGGTGCTAGATGATGTGCACTATTAGGCTACGGGATTCAGGTCTGAAATAAACCCAGAGCCTGAGTGTTTGAGGTTTCCTGACACTGAAAAAGAATATATTTTTGCAGCTGTTTACAAAGGGGATTATGTGCATGCTGTGCAGTCGCAGTGTTTTGTTTTGCATGCTCATGTAGCACTTCAGCTGGAGTTTTATGGTGCTTTTCCTCTTCTTCTGGGAGGAACACGTTCCCAGACAGGTAAAGGACACTGTGGGTTTGGATGACCAACTAGGTAAGGTGATGTATAAAACAAGAATGAAAAATATGACATTCTAACTGGAAAAATATAAACTTCAGGAATTTGGGCACTTTTGTAGTCCTTTAACATAACTTGGAAACAGAAGGTTACAAGTTGGCTAAGAATGTTTACCCCTAGCCACAGATTAAGCAAAATGTCTATTTTATACCTTTTTTCCCCATTAGGCTGTTCGAACCTGCTAAGAAATTAGTTTTGACTATGAGTTTTCATGCATAATGCGAGCTGTACACATTTTTTTTCTTCTAATATGTAAAATAATTGGATTTTGAACAACATCGTAGATTTGAAGCTAGTCAGATATGTAACTAAATGGTTATGAAATATGGAGGGAGTTTCAGGTCTTTCTTTGAGGGTGAAGATGCTAAAGCAAGCCACGAGTTGGAGCACTTCAGTTCAAATACTTTCTTGGCTGCAGCTTTTGCTCTGTCCTGTGAATTTCCATTCTTTGCCAGGATATTGGGGATAAAGGCTGTCCTGAAGAAAAATAGCTTTTAAGTAGTAATACTGCAGTAAGAATGTAGCGTGTGTGGCAAGTATAAGCTAGACACCACCTGTATGGGAAAGCTCATATTGAAACTTTGAACATGCAGTCCATAGTACTGAAGGAGAAGATATGGGGTTTTTTGCCTTCTTTGAGAAATTTGATCTGGAACTGAATAATATAGCATTTAAAAGCCCATAGTGGTGATGTCTGTCTTTCAGAAATCTATGCAGGTGTGTAACTCGGTACTTTTGTACCCAAAGGCATTTCTCCACGTGTTTCTTCATGGACTAAGACTCCAAAACACCACAATGAAGTGCAATAATATTGCTTAGGGAAACTGAAGATAGCCTTGCCTTGAAATCCTGTCTCCTCATTGCTAGATGCATCTGAAGGCACGTGTAATAACTGCCCTTATAGTCATAAGCTGTATAATTATAAGCTATATATAGTTATAAGTAGCTACAAGCTACTTGGATACCCTAAAAACTGTGGAGGTGGAAAGGATTAAATATTTCAGGAGGGCTTGGGCAGAAAGAGGAGCCCATGCTTTGGGACGCGTCTCCCCTGTTACACACAGATGCACAGGCGGGGAAAAGTGGACTTGAAGAGAAGCCCCTGCTGGGTGTAAGGCAGGGAGCCTTGGGATGCTACTGCCATGGCCCCGGCGGTAGTGTCGCGCTCCAATGGTTGTCCACTCTTTTGCTATTATTTGAAGGTTTGGGTCTGCTTTGGAGTGAATTTTTAACATCAGTGCAGAGTGTAAGGGCTGCTGGTTTTATTTTTAAGGAAAACAGCAGTGTGTTTGTTCATCAGCTGCTTTCAAGTGGATATCAGGGCAAAGAGGGAGGAGGATAAGATGTCTAAGTTTGGATGATGAACCCCTTTCAAGACTATTCTGCCTTGGCCAGCAGTTTCTGTAGCTTTACAGCCAGTGCTTAGTGTGTGGATGGGGGGGGATTTCTTCCCTTCCCACCCAGAGAAGAAATCTGTCATATCCGCACCAAAATCCATCAGTCCCAAGATCCTTCCCCCTCCAAAAATCATTGTGCTCCACTCACCTGCCCCACGCCAGGTATGCGGCTCTGGCACTTCCCAGCCCCTTGCTCCTCCTTCCTCCACACCCTTCTGAGGGGCTTCAGATTTGGGATGCAGGTCTCTTTTCCCCTCCCCTCCTTTCCTTTGGTGCATTCATCCCAACCCAACCCTGGAGCCTGGGGTGGCACCGAGGTTGGCAGAGGGAGGGTGAGCTCATGCCCCCGTGGCAAGGCGAGCCCAGACAGCGTGGGTCAAATTCGGCTGTCTGGCAAATCTGAAGTCTCCCCAGAGCACCCCACTTTGCTGGCTTGCAGGGCAGAGGGGAAGGAGAGATGATAAATGAGTCACAAAAATGCTGTTCTCGGTGCACAGTAAGTGCCACAGGGCTCCAGAGTAGATCTGAAAACGTAACTCCTTGGTACATGCAAGCCGTCTCTCCCAAGGCTGGGAGTAGCTCCCTTGCTCTCTGACAGCCCGAAACCAGCTGGGGAAGCCGGCGTAGTCACAGTCATTGTTTTATGACATGTCAGAAAATAGCCCATGGAAAGAGACACACAGACTGCCCAGTTCTCTGTTCCAGCTTTTCACCCATCTATGTCCTTAGAAACACAGTCCAGGCAGATGCAGCATCCTCTTCTGAGCCCGCAGCAACAGGTTCGCAAGCTCAGGCTCTTTGTGGACCCTCTCAGATGCTTGTCATTAATCTTGAAGATGCAAATTGGTAGTAACTGAGAAGATTTTGGTTTTCCTGAGGTTAAAAGTCATGGTTTGTCAGCAGTGACTTCAACTCTAAATTTAGACAAGTTTTGTCTGGGCAGTATCTGACACACAGCTTGCCACTTGCTAAATCTGAAATTAAGATGCCACTTAGGATCAAAACAAAATCCCCTTACGTTAAGATATTATAGCTATGTTTTCTCCTGTAGGATACTGAATAGAAGCTGCTATCTAAAGGTGTGTTAGTGGGAAGCATCCATGGATGCTGATGGCGGCTCTCTCTGCTATCTGCCTATAGGATGCAGACATTCTTGTTCAGTTTCTAGACGCCACATCTGTATGTTAAACTTAAACATTGAGTTTTTCTCAAGCTTTTTAGGTCTGTGACTCACATTGCATAAGGATCATGGTGCAAATGCTTTTTCTTTTTTGCAAGATCAGCACAATCAGGCCGTATGATCTGGCTGTGCTCTGGACTGAGCGGCCACAGTGTTCGTCCCTGAGTACCACTATCTCATGGCAGAAATGAAACAAGCTCATTTGGGTTTTGTAGGTGACAGCCCATGTTTCCCAAAGACCACAAGGCATGTGCAGGAGTGTTTGTTTGATACAGATCTAACCGTGCTTTTAAGGAGAATTCCCCTGAGTGTTGCAGTTCACACTTGACATTACTTACTAATATTTATTTTCAAATGCAACACGTCAGCTTACAGAGGAGACTCTTAATGTGGAAAAAGTCAAATTCCAGTGAATGCGACACTGGATCTGACCCAGATTTCTGGCCAGAAACTCTGATCAGTGTGAAGCGGTTACCCTGAAATTCTTGCTCTCCAATTAGGCAGATGTCAGCAAGCGCATGGCTAAGCAGCAGTCTGGTAAACATAGGGATGTTTTTATTAAACAGCTTTGGGATACAAAATTATTTATACTGACCTTGTTTTCCAACTCTTCAGAGGCCCAAGGAGAAAGCTTGAGATTCTGTAAGAAGTAAGGCCCCTTCATTATACTGCTTCCCATCTGTCGGGTTAGTTTTTAGGATCTGTATGTATTCATCTCTCAGGGAGCAATGGGGATTTCACAGGCGAGAAAACACATGAATGAAACTTTGTCTATCAACGAAGGGTCTAAGAGCGCTTTCAGGTATCATATGGACACGTGTCCAGTAACGACAGGTGAGTGGGTTGCTGGGATGCGAGCAAGCTCAGGTTAGTTCTGTGCTATATCACAGAGCATGTAACTTGTAACTGCTGTATCCAGAAGCACGGATGGATGGCGGGGTGTGAAGTGGGAGCTCAGGTTCACGTGCTAAGAAATCAAAGCCTTTGGGTTGCAAGAGGAAAGAGAGGTGAGGTAACCTCTCCCCTTGGTGCCTGTGACGATAATTTCCTAAAGACATCATATAAGGTTGCGATTCTCTTGAAGTGTTGAGAGGATGACAGGCAGTAAGTAGTCTGATGGTATAACCAGTGAGAGCAAGCCCTAAGCCTGGATAAAAGATATGATTTTCTCAAGCGCTTAAGAGACTCATCATTTCCACTTCAAGCCCTACGATAACTTCAGGGGATATGTTTCCCTTTTTCCTTTTCGGTGCCCAGTGAAATTTTCAGCGGGTTAAAAGAGGAGCAGCCGCCGCATCTGAAACGCAGAGCGCCACGTGCACGCAGCCAGCGCCGGGGTGTGAGCCAGGTCCCGACCAGCATCGGCTGGGCAGAGGGCTGTGAGAAGCAACCTGGGCTCCCCAGATCTGGGGCGGCAGTAAGCGGGGCCTCTTGGGAGAGGTGACGTGACACCAGGCTTGACGAGCGAGCGCCTGGCGGTTCGTGGTCGCTTTAATGGAACTGTTTATTACCTTTTGGAAAATGTAATTAAAAGTGAAATCACCCATTTGACATACGGGTCTGCCTGGGAGAGGAGTGCTGCGGTGAGCGCAGGTGGGATCCCAGTGAAATCCTACACCTGAAATGCCTTCCTAGGGCATGTGCAGAGTGGGGGAAAGAAAGATGGAATAAAAATAAATAATGCTGGCTGCAGGAAACAGGTGAAATGATTTCCTATTACACCCAGCGTGCTTCTCCTCATTGCTGTCCCCAGCGAATAGAGGCAGGAGTGGGGCAGTGCTGCACATGTGAGGTAATCCCCAAGCTGTACTCAGAGCTGGCAAACTCGTAATGAGTTTTTACCATCTTTCTGCACCACAGAGGCCCCACGTAGCTGTTTGCCTCTTGCCCTGCCGTTGATAGTCTTTGAGGTATATTCTTGTGATTTCAGAAAGCTCGGTCAGTCCTTTGTAAATTGGAGGTGATCTCTCCTGTGCTTTCGCTTGGCATTGGTGCTCAGCAGGTTAAAACATGCCGAGAAGTCAAATGTGTTGATGCTGATTTTTCCCTGTGCAGGGACGGGGAGGCACGTCCCTCTGTGCATGGCTGGGGCGTGCGTGGGAATTGTGAAACCAGGCGCCTTCCTTAGGAGGGGAGGCAGCTCTGGCAGCAGTTTAGGACCAGCTCTAAACCTTGCAGCCGTTGTGGTGCACGCTGTCTTTGCAACCTGAGTAAGCTGTGGGGCACTGAGTAGCATCAGGTCACGTCCGCTGAAATCTGGTTGCTGGAGGCTATGCTGCTATCACTGCCTGTGCTAGCTGGCTTAGAGTAAGGTAGCCTGTCTGCTCAAGATGCAATGACCTCTCTGTGCTGCAGTATTGGTGTTCTTGACCTCTCTTATTGAAGGACCTTGAAATGAAGGTAGCTCCTGAGTCCTTTATAAATAGATCCATGTAAGCTAAGAAGTGGCATCTTAAAAAAAAATCATATGCATCCCATTCTGTAGCTTTTCCTACTCAACCTGGAACACATAATATGAGTTTAAATGAGCAGTGAAGCACATGGTGTGGAGCCATGCTCAGGGACGTGGAGCCCGTCTCCATCGGCCTTTTCCTCAACACCCTGTACCTATGTGGGCCCAAACGCCGTGGTGTTGCCCTGGCAGTAGAGGAGCTGGTTGTAACATGCATCACTAGAACAAACTAATTTTTATTTCAATATTGCCCTCACGGGGGTTTTTTTTGCGGCTCTGTCAGTGCTTGGTGATTCACCTAACGCCTGGCTTCAGATAACTGAGGGAGCACGGAGGACTTCTGCTTCTGTTGGAAAGCATGGGCCTTGCTCAGGTGGCTGCAGCCGCAGCTCCCAGCCCAGTGCTCTGCATTGCCCCTGGCTCTGCTCCTCCCCAGCCACTTGTGCTGGCCCTCCCAGTGCCTCCCGAGATGCACCTGGATCTCTCCTGGGCACCTAGGTGCAATCAGGGCATGTCCCTAAATCACTGTGCATGAGTGAAAACCTTGAGAAAGCGGGAGACAAGTAACCTTTCTTCCCCGGTTCATGAGTTTCGAGGCAGTGTTGGGATTCACTGAGGAGCAAGTGGGTTTGTCAGCTCTTAAAAGCTAAGGGAGTTATTCCATTTGGCGCCATGATGGTGTGTGCCTACCTTCTTAGAGGCAAAGCGGTCGTGGCGTCTCATCCTCCAGCACCAAGCCGCGTTCAGCCTTTCCCGTGGCTCCTTCCAGTTCTCCGCGGCCAGGTTGCTCTAGACTAAAGCAAACCTTGGAAGGAGGTGCCGTCCCTGAGCTGACGAACGAGGGAGAGCTCTGCAAAGCTGCCGTAGCGAAGCGGGGAGAGCTTGCCTTCTGCTTGCTGCAGAGCTGGGCTCTTTGGCACCCCCCGTTTATTAACCCTTGCTCTCACACCTGTTCTCGCTCTCGCACCTCCGGAGCTCCGGAGCCACTTCTTGCACCTCCCACAAGTGCACATGCTTTTGCTCCAAGAGCCTCCCTGGATTTCGGACCTGTGTGCGATCAGAATGAATTAGACTTGGCTGAGGCATGGGATTATTGCAGACCTGTCACTTCACAGTATGTTCCTGTTACAGCCCACACTCGTGTCTGCTAGTATTTTAAAGTAAACTTTAATTAGCATCTTCCGAAGAGTGTGAATAAATTGTTTTGTTGTTGTTTTAGGTTTGGTTTTGTTTTAAGGAAAAGAGTGTTTACTCACCAAGGACATGTTTCCAAACTCTTCATCCACTCTAGTCCTGGTTTTCTGGTATCTCACTGTGCGTATTACTGTGAAGCTCTGCGTGGTGCTGTTGGTGGGAGCAAGGTTGCTCAGCGGTGGGGTAGGACGTGCTGTGGAGGCACGTGCAAGCGCTGGAGTATTTTGGGGCCATGTTGGAGCAATGCTGTCAGACTCCTGATGGCCACGTGTCACTCATTTACTAGCAAACTATTCCAGGAGAGTCACTCCAGGCTAAGTAGATCTGTGTCTGCCTTGGTTTGGTGTAGCAGCTCCTTTACCTATAGTCCAATGGGCATGGCTTGGGCTTAGTGCCCTCAAAGGTCTTGAATAGCTTCTGTCTAACAGTGCTGCAATCCAGCAACACTGGAGAGATCTCCCCCTTATTGTAAATAACATGTCTGAGATGCTCTTTGGAAGGGGTGTTGAGCATGTTTTCCAGTCTTCGCTCCAGAAAGGGTGAATCAGGTATCTGATGTGGTCCAGAGATCTGCTCATAGACAGCAAAGGGATGCAAAGGATGTTTTGTACATGGCTGAATTCCTGCAGAATTACTTTGCTGCTGAAATTAAGTGTATTAATACTGTGTAAAGGTTTCTACCCACCCAACCCATTTACTAGACTGAATTTGTGAAAGTGGTGGAATAATGGATTGGAAGGGGATGAGCTACAGACCTGTTTGCCCTCTTTATGGGGAGAGCGTTAAGGAAGGGCTGAGAAATCAGGCTGGGGCTGGGGTGTTACCTGCTAGTGCTGGCACGGAGTAGTGATCCCCACCCCATACCATCTGTTTTAAAAGGTAGTGTGTGATGTGAGGAAGGTAAACCTGCTGCCTGGAATACTGGAGGCAGGAAGAAGTAAACTAGCAGCAGGGGAAAAAGGCTGAATTTAAAGGCCTGGGTGGTAAGCAAAATTTTTCAGAGGAAAGGTGTTGACTTGGGTGAGCTGTGAGGACTCCATTGGCTTTTGCATTGCAAGGAAATGTACTTGAGCAAATGTGCTGGTATGAAGTATTCAGGAACATAGATTGACTCCTTTTAGTTTCACCCATGCATGGCTTCGGTTCCACCCATCTTGTTTAAACAAACATACTTGGTGGGGATAAGGCAAGGAAAATCCTGTTCTCTGCTTGTGTTTGTTCTTCCCTCTGCTCCTCCAGCAGGGACACTTGAAACACAGATGGAGCTCAAGGCGTTAGGTTTTAACAGATCCAAATCAATTTGATGTGCCCTTAAAAAATCCCACAGTCATTTCCAGCGGCATCCGCAGAGCTGCTAACAGCCGAGCATGTGCCCAGTCACTAGCTGCTGCATGTATTGGTTTTCTTATACTGAAAACCATTCTTTTCCTGTCATGTGAAGGCTTCAAGTGTGGCTTTTTGGTGGCATCAACACAAGAGCATCTTTAGAAGTTACAAAGTGGTGTTACCTGGAGTATCAACGTGGGAGCAGCAGAGTGGTGAAGACCGGGTTGTCATCTTGTGCTTCTAAACCAGTTGTTCCCAGTTTCCTGGTGAGACCTCTGTCAGTGAGTGCCACATAAAAAGGCTCCCTGTAAGTGGTAAAAAAAAGGATAACGTCTGGGAATTGAAACACCCAATTCTCTGACCTGTCAGTAGTGAAAATGGGCTACCTGCACAGCTCAGCCCTCAGTCCCTTCCAGCAGTTCCCCAGAAGACACTGCTCGAAGGAGGACCCTCTGCCTACTGGGAAGGACTGGAGAAGAGTTGGCCCCTATTGCTTCCTAATATGAGATGGGGGGGAATGCAAGAGAACTGGCAGCCCGTGCTGTGCTTACCCACTGGTGTATGGCATTGTCCTCATTTGTGTGAAAATACATATTTGGTGACTTGCAAAAATAACAAGAGGCTTCAAAATAGGAAGGATTATTCTATTCATGCCACTCCTGCTTTATTCCTTCCTCCAAGGTCTCATAGAAGTGATGGTGGGAATGGACCTCAGGAGGTCTGTAATCCAACCTCCGATCTGGAGCAGGACTGTCTCAAACACCAGATCAGGTCAGCCGTGGCTTTCACTACTCAAAGCTTGATCACTGCTGTGGATGGAGATGTCACCACCTTTCTGGGTGGCCTGTTCCAGGTCTGTGCAACCCTCCTAGTGCAATTCTTTTTTTCTTAATGTTCAATCTGAACCTCATAAGTCACAATATGTGGCCATTGCCCCTACCTGCCATTACTAAGAAGAGCAGCCCTGTCATCATTGCAACTCCCCTTCAAATCCTGTGGGCAGGAGCTTGACTGTAGAAGGCGACACCAATTTCCGTTTTTTATTGGGTTTGTGTTCGGGAATGACTATTCGTACTCCTTGGCATTGCTGCTGGAGGAGAAGGCGGTTTTCTGTGGCCATGACCTCCCCAGCTGGGTGAGAGCTGTGCCAGACCAAGCCCTATGGGAAGGGTAGGAAAGTCCAACCCATGCAAGTCCATAGGGTAAACTGTTTCTTTGAAGAAGAGTTCACTTTCTTTCTTCCATGGCTTATTCTACTGAAATCGAAGAGAGAGAGAGAATTCAGTAGCTATTGATTATCAGTATAAAGGATTACAAGGGACTGAGCTCTGATCGGGAAGCTCTGATGAAATTTCCCAGTCTTCCCTATTATTTTCCCCTTCTTCTGACTCATCTGGTCTGGTTGCTGCGTGTTGCTCCATCCTGGGGGAAGCAGAGTGCTCAATGCGTTGCTCACCTCTCCTGTGACCTCTCCAGTGCCGCACCTTTGTTGGATGACAGCAACAAAAACAGCACAGAGAATTCCCAAAAGGGTGAGGACTCCTTAATCCCTTCAGAAAACCAACCCGATACTTCGTGGGTGGGTCTCTGCTAGTCTCAGAGTAAATTAACATCTCCTTCCTCATCCACAGCTCTCTGCCTTTCTGATCACACTAAATGCAAGTGCCAATCCCATGCGCCTCTGGCCACTCTGCCTTCTTGTTTGCAAAGGTCGTGCTTCATGGGGACAAGGGTCTTACCCTCTTAAAATCCCAGCCGTTTTCCCTTTTCCTAGTTCCACGTATGGCTGTCTAATCATGGGACAAGTTGTCTGCCTAGCAGCCAGTGGGACAGTCCCCTCGTCACCACTGGCTTAGATCGGTTGACAGTTTTGCTGCTTCTTCAGTGACTTCCCTCAACGTTTTCCATAACTGTGTTTCTCTTTGGACTGAATCCTTTGTCTATTTATTTAGCATCTTTCTTCTGTCCTGTATTTTGTACAGTCACATCACCATGGTGTCGAGACTCCCTGTGGTCAGTATTAGGTGTTAAGCATTGAGATGTTGGAGAATTTGCCTCCATTTTCAGAGAAAAAGGCTAAAAGAAGTCAATCGTCCAGGTTACGCGATAGAGTGCAGGTGAGACCAGACTCGTGGACCCCATTCCTGTCTAGTCAGACCATCCTTTCCATTTGGTGCTTCAAGAAAGACATATTCTGTAGGGCAGACCCCAGCTCACAATCCCTGTGTTAAGAATTCTTGAAGTTTTCCTGCCTTTCCCTGGGTTTGTAAGGTTGTGATTTATCGAGCAAGAACATAGCAAACCAACATCTTGTTCTACAGCTTCACCACAGGGATGATTCATATGGACTGCTGATGGCACCTTGCACTGGGTTTTGGCTGCTCTTCTGGAAATAGTGAGCCCTTTGTGGATATCTGGTCATTAGATGATGAATTTTTGTTTGCTCTCACCTGAACTTAATTCAGACTCAGGTGCCACACATCTTCATTAATCCTCTTAGCCGTGATTTGGGTGCACCCTCTTACCTGAAAGAAAGGAATTTGATAATGCACCGATGAAATGAGCTGCAGCGATCTGACATTCAAACCCAGACAAACAAAACTCTCTCGACTCGCTTGGAGAAAAACCACATCAATTACACTGTCAGTTGTATTTACCTTGCACAGTCCTGAACCATCCCAAGGCTGAAACATGTGCTGTCAACGTCTGGGGCAATGCCTCTGCGGTTAGGGATGTGCCCCGGTTGCTGGGATGGACTCGAGGCACAGCACGCAGAGGTGCATCCGTGGGCTGAACGAGGCTGCAGGAACGCTGAGGTGCAAAGTCTCCAACACACAAATGCCACAAAGTCCGATTGAGTTCAGCAAAGCACATTTTGTAAGCTTGGGCTTGTTTAAAAAAGAAAAAAGGAAAGGAAAAAAAGAAAGAACCTGCTGGAAAGGAGGGGTTTCCCGAGTTCCTGCAACATTAGACATTGCCCGCATTCCTGTGCCATGAGGACAGTGTAGTCCAGAAATGCTCACTTTGTTTGTTTTTCCCCCGGCCTTTGCTTCTTGCTTATGTCCAGCAGTTTGCACTGTACGGCAATACCCTCCTCTCCAGTTCCTGGGGTTAGAACGGAAACTTTGCTCCTTATGGAAAGCTGGGAAGCTCCTTACGGTAAGCTGTGTGCCTGTGCAGGGGAGCAGAGGGAAAGCGCCCTGCTCAAGGCCTGGGCTTGCAACACCCATTGCTCTTGTCTCTTTTCCCAGCGCTGCTGGTGCATCACTTCCCTGAGCTCGGAAACCTGCCATCGCAGCTCTCGAGAGCGGCTCTCCTCCCGAGGCCGACGAGCAGCGGATAAGGAGGGTATTGTTTTGCTGTCATCTACCTCTGCACGTTCAATGGGGAAAATTAAAACAGACACATGAGCGGATTAGGTGTCAGAAAACGCCTAATTATGGCTTATAAAATTACTGGCTCAGTGGCTTATAAACGGAAATGTGCAGGGGAACCCTGTATCAGTGTAGTCTCCAGCTTATCCCTGAAAGCCTCATCTCCAGAGAAAAGGGAAAGGAGCAAACCCACCAGAGCAGTCCTCTACGGCTGTGGAAGATGCAGACAGTCCATATCCCATCATGTCTGGCTTCTTGGGAGCAGTGTGTGCCCTACATTTCAAAACAGCCTGTTTCCTGGAGGACAGCAAAAGATACACTGCTATTCATTACATAGATCCTCTCTGCCTGCTTGCAGCTCCTTGGAGAGCTAATGTGGTTTCTGTCCTGTTTTTTGCTGAACGGTGGGGATCGATGCTGTTCTTTGCACCACTGCAGTGCTCGGAGTCTGTGCCTACGTGTGCAATGCTTCAAGAAATTCAGATGGAGGCCTTTACCCCTCCAAATTTATGATTTGATGGCTTAATGGTTATGGTTTGGTTATGGTTTAATGATACGTAATGATTTAATACTTCTCACTTTTAACAATTTTCCATGAAATGCAGGGATGACAGCAAATACGTTTTGCTCTCAGTTTTGAGCGTAGTATGTTTTACGGTATAACATCTGTATGTTTGTAGCCTATATGACAAAGACTGTCCCCAGAACTGTCTGCCAAGGCATGGCAAGGCAGAGGTGTGACTCCCCAGGAGGTAATTACTTGCTTATCAAAAGTTATTGGGAGTTTTTGACGGACTGTGTGGGCACGCGAAATGCATACGCACAAATAGGAATTCACCAAGGTTTTTTTCCAGCAATCTCCTTAAACCTTTCAGAATAAGTGTTTCAGTGAAACTTCGGTGCAACAACAGGAAAAGTATGACAACTTTTTTTTAAGCTTTCTACAAGGTAGCCAAAATTTGTCCTTTCATAACATACCAGCTGCATCCTTAACTGTTGGAGAGCCTGTATCCCTCCCTTTCAGTAACTAATATCCCATCCCTGGTATGCCGTATCCATCTTCCTGGCTGCTCAGAAGCCAAGTGCTGCTGCAGAGTCCGAGGGCCAAATCTTGGATCAGCTCGGCTTGGTATTGTGTAGGCCATACATGCAATGGCTTTTCCTCCTAGTGACTCATGAAAATAGGTGTGCCCTCAACTTCTTTTGGAACATTTAAGTGGAATAACTCAAATGGAAAGGGAACGCCTTATACCTTGCCTTGTGTGCTTGTACTGGTCTTGCCACAGCACTGGGGAAGACCCAGAGTTTTAGTCTTGCCTTAGAGAGATCCTGGGCACAAGGTTGCATGGGGAGTTGTTCAAACTGGGTTATGTTTTATGGGAAATAGTGTTTGGTCATTTTGTGTTTTAAAATGGATTGCAAGGGATGCGTATCCCTGGGCTTCAAATCTCTATCCTTTGAATATTTACCTGTGCAAACCTGATGAGTGTTTTGCTCAGCTTTTCTATGCAATTTCCTATAGTACCTTAATTTTGTAACCGAGATGAAGCTCTCCTTGAGAAAATCCCTGAGCTTCTACAGTAGGTACCCAACCTGGACTGCTACCAACCCTTGCAGTAACGAGTCAGAAAATCTTAGTAACTTTGAGAGCAAAGTTTTGTAGGACTGGATAAATAAGGATACAAGGCTCTCCAACAGAGCTGATTGCCCTGAACAGGTCACCGCAATACCCGAGATGGCTGGGGATGCGTGTACACAAAAAACTCATAGGCTTGGACTTGCCTGCCTTCTACTTTGTCTCCACATTCATACAAATTTGTAGGTTTTCAGAAAGTTAACATGAAAGCTTTATCTGAATCTGCTGGAATCAAGACCTTTTCCTCAAGGAAAGGAAAGGTGCTCCTCCAAGGCGGGTGGGCAGGTATTATATGCCAGCAAAGTGAAAAGCTGTACTGCAGGTGATGCTCTCAGCACTGCTCAGCGTATTTGCTCAAGCACAGCATCTTCAGATTGCACATGTCCCGCTTAGGCACAAGCCTGCAAATACCTGCAGCTATCATACCCACAGGTATACCTACCAGTAGAAATGTGGTCTGAATATTGGGGGCCAGTCTGGGGCCGTTGAGGCCATTTGCTGGACCAGTGACCTTATCCTGAGCAAATGTGCTGGTCCTCGTTGTAGCTATTGTCATGAGATGGCTTTGATGGGATGTCTCTGTCACTCCACGTGCGGAGCGTGACCTGGAAGGCCAGTTTGCACACGTGAGCGTCAGTGCCACTGTCGGTCAACACCGTGCAGTGTTTAACGTCCTAAGGGAGGAGTCCTGACCCCAAAGTGGTGAACAGCAGAGTCCCCGTGGGGCTGAGATTTCACAGGACTCTCCTAGAAATACAGCCTGTCAGATTTATGGTGCAGCTTCCTCTTTTCCTTTGGTGCAAAGCTGCTTGTTGGTTTTGTTTGGGTTTTTTTTTTCACTAAAAATTACCTTTTTTGTGTGCACATCTGCTTTCCACCCCAACTCTTGGTATTTATATATCATACTACTGACAACCAAGCTGTTCTGGCTGAAAACCAAAGTATTTTTGTGCAAAATGGCATTAGCGTGTCTCATGGGAATTGTGGTTTTCAGTGCCTTCTGCTTCCATTCTCCTTTCTGGGCCAAGTTTTGTTGCAACCTGCAGCTCCCAGGATGTGCGTAGACAGAGAGAGCATGTGTGCTGAGCTAGAAAAGTCTTTAGCTTTTGAGGTCTTATGAATTTCGGTGGAAAAACTAAGGCTACAAAGCAAAATGGGGGGGGGGGGGAAAGCCCTGAGGGACAAAACCTGAAGTACAGTGACACGTTTTTGAGTCATGATATTTTACTGAAAAATATTTTTCTCCTGTGAAAAATTCTGATAAAACCAAAATTGCATATCAGCACTTCCTAGAGGAAAATGCCTTTTCCTCCAATTTTCAGTCTAGTCTGCTCCTATAAAAAGAAAAAAGTTTTGACTGTAGTTGGCTTATGTGGGATTTTAACAGCCCAACTGAATGCATCAGAAGCCTTCAAGATATTTCATAGAAAAATTCTCTGGAGTTTCATAAAGTTTGTCCAGCGCCCTGAAATTTGGGAAGGTATTTTGATACCTGAAAAGTTTGTTTGCAGAATTACTGAGTTGGATGTGTAGCTGGCTGAAATCAATCTAACTCCATTGACTTTAGTGCTACAGTGATTTACAGCGCCGGCGAGTGCCGCTCGGTGATTTGAGCTTGCAGTTTGCCGTGCGTACAGCCGTCAAATCGAGGGCTGCTTGATACGCCCAGCTTGTGCTGCTTTCATTTATCAATATGGGAAAAGTGGTATAATGTGGCTGCAACTGTTTATATAAATGTGCTTGTTTCCATTAAGGGACAGGCTTTTTAAATTTTTTTTGTGGGGGTTGGGGTTTGGTTTTTTTTTTATTATTTAACTATGTCCACGGTAGTGGTTTTCTGGTATTAACTGTGTTTTGTAAATTATAGCACTTCTGCTGAAATACTGAGAACTGGGTGTGTGCTAGTCCCATCTGAGAAAAAATGAGCTTTTTTCAGTTAAAAAGTTCCTCTTGGAGTCAGAAAACAACGCACTCAGCTATGCCAATCCATGGAAATCACTGGTTGTGTTTATAGAGCAATTAAAGGGGGATTACAGCCGCCGTGGAGTTCGGCATCCCGTCCCCTCCCCTGCACGCACCCGGAGCCTCAAAGCCACATTGTTCCTTGTAGCCATCAACACCAGCCCGGGGACAAGGCGGGTCATGAAAATGGGAGAGGGTAGTTTCTGCCAGGGAGTGAGATTTTAAAAAAAAAAAAAGAAAAAAGGGTGGGGGAAGGAATTATAGTTATGTTTCCTTCTTCTTTCCGTGGCCATCCTTGGTGCAGGGCAGCGGGGAAGGGAAACATCCCTTCCAAGTGCACCCTGGAAATCATGCTTCGGGGGACGTGTTGTGCAAGGTGCTGTACGAGCACGTGGGCAGAGGTTGTCCTTGCCCTGAAATCTCTGGCTTAGCGTGAAGGACTCTGCTTTGGAGGTGGCGTCCTGAGGGCCTCTGCTCCTGCTCTGCTCAGAGGTCTTGCCAAACCCTCACGCTGGGGATGGGGTGAATCATGGAGGCGAACGCGTGTCTCCGTTTCAGCAGGATCCCTCGGGCTCGGTGCAGCGGGACGGCCACCAGCGGAGCCGGATTCCTGCTCCCCATGGAAACAGCCTCCCATAGCGCCCATCCCTGCCCAGACAGCCCTAATCCTCCCTCCGCAGTCACCCTGAGAAGCCTCCCGTCTCTCTTATCAGTGAGGATCTCCCTTTGGCAAATATTTACAAGCAGCTGCTTTGCAGCGGGGGCGGTGAGCCAAGGCGGGTGGCGGGGGCCCATGCCGTGGAGGAGGCGCTGGCGGGGACAGGATGGGGGGTACGGTGCGGCCGCAGGGTCCCTGCGGCGTGTGGGGCCACCGCAACCCCCCGTCACCCTCCTGTGTAGGGGAGACCCGGCCGTGCTCCCCCGGGTTGCAGCATCCCGACCTCTGCTGCCAGCAGGAAACCTTTAAAACAAGTGTCGGGGTGACTCCCCCAGGAGGAGATGATCCCCCAGTGACAGGGAGCGTGGCTGGAGGTGGGGAGATGTGGTTTTTGGTCAAAGAAGAGCAAACAGCTTTTCTTGCGGAGAGGGGAGGTTTAGGGGGGACGGGGAGCCCTGCTCCATGCCAGGTACAAGTCCAAGTGCTGAGGAGCCACAGGCTATGAGTGAGAGACAACAGCTTTGCAGTTAAGTGATCAGGGAGCTCCATTCTCGGCTCTCAGATATTTTTTAAGACCCACTAGAAAACAAAATCCAGCATTTATACTGTCTGCCTCACGGGCGATGGATGGAGAGCTGTCCAGAAAACATATCCTCCGGACACAGCAAGCAGCAGGAGAGATGTTGGTCCCTCCCCAATGTAGGGTATAGATTCAAGCCCAAGCACGGGTTACTCTGATGCTCGCACGGGTGTTTATTTCCACAAGGAAATGTATTTTCACTTGGCTGTGGGGCAGGAGCTGTTTTGGGTGATGCTGTGGAGGTTGCGAGCTGAAGTGCCACCGAGTTTTGACACAGCAACTCAAAGTGTGGGACTGTGAGAAAAGCTCGAGCGACCGATGAGAGATGATCCCGGCTGCGGTGTCGTGGACAGACCGGCGAGAGTCAAAATGAGTCACGAGGCGCTTCCTGCCCAGCCTCTCCATCCGCGGGACGTGCGTGTTGGTACAGATCAGCCTGCAGGTCCAACCCCCAGATCTCTGCTTCTCTGAGTGCTCAGAACTGCGTAGCCAGGTTTGTAGCTGAAATTCATAGCGAAACCAGTGCTTGCCCCACCCACGGGGGCACACGAGGCTTGGGCAATCTCTGCAAAGAACATGGAGGTCTTCAAAGGAATTGAAAAAGAAAACACTACCAACAAAAAAAAAAACCAACCCCAAAAAACAGGCTTTGGGAAAGTAACAGGTCCTGTCCCAGCTTTTGGTCTGACCTTGCTGGTGGCCACAGATGCACCAAACGCGAGTGCCTCACTCCTAAAGATGACAGCACCTAGGTACATAAATACCTGTGCATATAGGTGTAAGATCACTTTTTCTTTCTTTTCCCTCTGCAGCATGCAGTCAATCATGCCTTACGAAGGAAAGGTGAATGCAAAAGCTGGAGGGGCTTTGTCACCCTGCTAACAGTATGTAAAATAAATGGGGGCCTGAGAACCATTGAGCTGGAAGCAATAATCAGCCTCCATGATAACATCCTTCTCCCTGGACAGGCAGCATCGAGAGCATCTGTGGAAATGAGTTGACACTACATAGTGCAAAACAGTAAGTAAATGATATCTGGAACCTTTTGCAGCATTTGTTGGCTTTTTACATCTCCCCGTATTGCTCTTTCGCGCCGTGCAAACTGGCTGCTGGAAAAGGAGACGTGCCTTCACTTCCGCAACAGCACAGGGGAAGGTCAAGGGCCATTAAGGTTTTGGGTTGGTTCTGAAGTCCCTTTGCACGCACATCCCACGTCCCTTGTTATAACAGAGCGATGCTGGTTAAAGAGGTGATGCTCACTGTCAAAAACCCTGGTGAAGAAAAAAACCATTATCTTCTACTTGGGTTGAGCCTCAGCTTTGTCTCTGCTGCCTGCCGAAACCCAGGCGGTGCCCGGCAGGCTGCGTGGCTTGCAGGGGCATCTAGTGGCTGAACACTGTACAAGTCATCGGGGCGTCGCGATGCGTTTCATACCCTCCTCTCATATCAGCTTCAGTCAGCCCTCTCGTCTTATGCAGGTCCTTGTCCCTCATTACACAAATACAATCAACGCCTGGAGGTCAGAAATGTTGCCAATAGTCTGAGTTAAAAGATATCCCTCTCGCCATTCCCCCCCCCCCCCCGCCCCCCTTCCCAAAACACCCGTTTCGGATAAGAAGCAAAACTTTGCAGGTGGCTTCAATCCTCTTTCTGTTGAACGTGTGGAAATAATGCTTAGTGGCAGTGGCGTCCCTTCGTATGTTGCTGTGGCTTCCCCAAGCACACCAAGGGGCTGCTACGAGGAAGCCTGGGTGCAAACATCAGTTTGGAGGAAGCCTGCTACTACTCCAAAGTTTTTGGTTGCGTGATTTATTCAGCTTAAAAAGACCAAAGAAATCACAGAATTGGGTGGGAGGAACAAAAATCATCATATGCTGTTTTGCAAAGCCAAAATTTCTTAGCGTGCTACAGGTGTTCAGGACCAGATCTGCCGCTGCCGGCAGCGAGATGCCCAGGGAGAGCGTGGCACAGCGGTGCCTGTGGCCGTCCCCAGCTCCAGGGATGGGAAGGGGACGGGGAGGAGCAGGGGACACTGCAGTGACACCGAGCGCTGCATTCGCTTTCTTTAAATCTTCAGAGGACCATACCTGTGGCAAACACTCCCTGAAAGTAAAAGTGCAATATAGCGTATTCGAGGCTGATAAACAAGGCTCTTTTGTAAGGACCCGTGACTCATGTCTCCTGGATTTTATAGGAAAATGCACATAAAAGCAATTACTGGGGTGTGAATTATTTCATTTCTTAATGGCCTGACAGTTTTGACAGCTCCTAGCTTGTTATCTATCACAAACTCTCTTGATCTCCCAACTTTAACATGACTTTTAATTAAACTTTCATATGAGTAAAAGGACAGACAATCTATAGTCTGGTTTCCATTCAGTCTAACATACTTAAACAATAAGGGAAACTTTTCCTCCTAGCAGGGTAAAAAGGGTGACTTGGATGTCTAATGTGGTAGATATACTTAAAAAAAAACCCCACAAATAGTTCAGAGTTTGTTCTTTGTATGAATGGAGGGTGGATCAGTGCTTTCCTCCCCTCCCCTTTGGAGCTGCTGGGAAAGCCTTCTCCTCCTGGCCGTGAACCTGGCTAGCCTTTGCTACGCCTGTGTTTGCTGACGGAGGCTTGAGTCTGGAGTGCGGCTGCGGGTGTGATTGCCAGGCAGCGTCCGAGCAGGGAGGGGACTCCTGGGAAGGAGATGGGGACACGAGGAGGTCCCTGAGGGGCTCAGCTCCGCGCTGGGCACGGCAGAGGTATGGGGGTTCCCACGTGTCCCAGGCTATAGGGAGGCTTCCGAGCTGTCTCTGGAGACTCCAGTTTAGGGAAAATTTATTTGCATGGTGGGAGAAAAGTGTCTTTTGGTGAGCCTGGTGGAGCTTTTGGTTTCTCACCCAGGCCCAAACATGTGCAAGGTTCCTCAGTGTAACAGTAGTTGCTTCCCAAAATTATCACAAATCTAGCCAATTGCTCTCCATAGTTAAAAAAAGAAAAAAATCTTTTAATTCAGAATTTAAAAAATAAGAAATCATTTGATCACCACAGGCCTGAGTTATCAACGCCTTTGCAACGTACCTTGCTGTAAGGGCAGTAAGCTGCACTACCTTACCTAGAAGATGCTTTTTCTTTCCAAAACACAGGCTTGCGTTCCCAGTCCTGCTGATGCTCGGCAGCATCACGCATCTTGGCCCCCATGGCCCGTGTTCCTCCTGCTTAGCTCCTGGTCCAAGGGCAATGCCATTACAGGCCAGCGCTGAAAGGCTAGATAGATTAAGGATTAGAAAGAACTTGAAAGCTATATTGATGGACGTCACGTACACTGAAAGAAGAAAGATGTGAGCTGGAAAGAAAGTGTATATCAAAGTTAGGAAGGTTACACTAAAATTACAATAAAAGCCACAATGAACAAAGTTAGAAAATAAGTTTACTGTGTTCTTCCAGATCAGTCATTTAAAAGTTAGGAGGGACCAGGGTTAGGCATGCTTGTACAATACTTTTTTTTTTTTTCTCCTTGTGTATATGCATTAAAACACATTCTTTAATGCCATCATCATATATTAATTTTTCCCTATGACCTGTTATAAGCATCTCTTACAGTATTGGAAAAGAACAGCATATATGACCAGAAGGCCTCTGGAATTGCAGAGATATTAAATAGATCCCATACATCAGTTGTTTGTTGGTCTGTCTAGTGACAGGCCGCTGTTTATCTTATGATAAAATAGCATGTTAGGGAAATGCCTCTCTCAGCTGCATTTCTATAGAAAATGTTTTTGTAGAGAGAAAATATAAGGAAAAGGTAAGATGAGAAAAGTTAAAAAAAAAAAAAAAGTAACTTGAGAAATTCAGGGGCAATAAATCACCACACCAGATGGTATTCATCTGTGAATGCTGTGCAGAGCTATCAATTTAAAAAATTGCACAGGACTGTGCCATTAAAATGCAGACATAATTTCTGCCCATTTTCACTGCCCATCTTTGCGGTGCCTGGGCAGGTAAGAGGTGACTTAGTTCCGCCTGCCAACATCTCTAGGTGCCTTCAGAGCACAGCCGGCGTCCCCACCGCAGCCTTGGAAGATTTGACTCAGTGGATTATGTGTCTATTTACTTACTAATTCTCTTAATTATAGTGAGGAAGTGCAACTAAATAAGTGTATTCTGAATAATATTTTTTAAATCCCTGAGATATTGATTTGCAATGATCTTTCTGCCAACTTACGCTCCCACAGAGAAAAATGCTTTATGTCGAGCTCACGTGCCTTTCGTCCTAGGTTTTAGAGGGCTTTTGGATGTGTTGGCCCCATGTACGAGGAGACAGCCTGTGATGCACCTACATGTGATTCTGAAGATCAGGAATGAAGTCTCATGTTGCCATCAATGTGTAATCCAGCGGAGGCTGCTCTTGCTGTCAAGACCACTCTACAGACCCATCCCGGTCACTCTGAGTGGGGCTTTTCAGGTAATTCCCGTGGTTGGGGTACAATGGGTGGGAAATAAGATGTCTTAATCCAGTCCTGGGTCTGCAAGATAGAGCATCATCAATGAGAAAGCATCCCCAGCTGGTCGGTGAGAGCTGCCTGCTCTCCCAGAGAAAAATGTTATGTAGGAACCAAGGTGTAAAATACTAGGAGGATGCAATCAGCATGTCAGCTATAAGCAAAAAAACCCCAGCTTTATCTAATTTGGGATTTTTAGCAATTCTTTGAAAGTCTTGGCAAAATAATGGACGTAAGGGAATCCAGGAAAAGATGCAGAAGAAGGTAACACGTGGATTATGAAGCTCGCATTGAGAGCTTGGGAAATTGCAGTCTGCATAAACCGGGACTTCAGTGACGTCAAGTAAACCCCTTCATCTCTTGAATCCTACTTTCTCTCTTCCTTACCTTGCGGATCGCAGTGTGAGGATAAATTCAGTAAAAGACCGTGCAGTTACGGCAGGTACACAGTTGCATCAAATAAGGGAGTCTTTGCACTCGGTAACCTGTGATGCGGTTCTGCTGTCGTTTAAGTTTTGGTAAAGAAAGGGAGAATAAAGGCTGGTTAGGAAGCCGTGGTTGTGGCAGCGCGCAGACATTTCTGCTCATTGCAATCAGAGCTCCCTGCCGTGCCGGTGACACGGCTTAATAAGTGGACCTAGAAAAGGGGCCCTGGGGACCAGCTTTTGCCTGGTGGGGAGGAAGGAAGGAGCGGTGTGCGCACGCGGGGATACAAGCCAAATTGGGTAAACTCTCCGTATTGGCTTGTAACTGGGAAAATATTTCCCCTCTTTTAGATTAAAGTGGGAGGTGCTGGCTTCATGCCCTGTAAGTCCTGTTTAGAATATATTCAGAGTGTGGGTACTTTTTTTTTTTATACTTAATAAAGAAAAAAAGTGTTGTTTCATTCGCCAGTCCTAAAATGATGATTTGTAAAGAAAAGAAAATTGATTTAAAGGCCACAGGAACAAATTGAGGGGTCAATTTTGACTTTAATTCCAACAATTAATTAAGGAACTCTTCTGGAGAGGTTTGTAAAATGAATATTGATCTCAGATCTTGGGCACTCTGCAGTCATGTCTCCGTCCTGGTTTATATCCTCCCATTTTGATTTATGGATTGGGTTTAGCAATAGTGGAGCTACATGACAGGGCTGCTCAGCAGCACTGTGTGAGCACTTATCCTGAGAGCACAAAGCTCATTGCAGTCATCTGTACAGCGGAGCCGGAATATTTTAACGGCATGAGCGATGGATGTGTCACGTTCAGTGTGTGCTTTGATGACCAGGAGTCATCTACTGCTGTCCTGCCCCAGCTAACCCTCCTGGCTTCCAGTAAATGTTCATCTGAGCAATATTTTTGTCCCTACAGCAGTGTAAAATGAACTAAATTCCACATTGTTGGGAGGGCAAGAATGCGTTTGATACTGGAAGAAGCAGCAGTAGTTGATAGCCTTTATTTTAAAGGAAACTTGTCTGTAGAAGGACTGCCAAGGTTGCATTCGGTTTTTTGAGTTGTTTTTGGTCAGTTGGGTTGGGATTTCTTCACGACAGGGCTGGGGTCTGTCGCTACCAGGTATCTTTGATCGCTGAAGAAGCGGTGCTCGGGGCAGGCATGGGCGCGGGCAGGCAGAAAGGCTCCTCCTGGAACCTGCTGCGGATGGGTTTGCTCCATTGGGATGTCCTGCTCCATAGCATGAGCACTGCAAGGCTGGGCCAAAGTACAGCCTTCGCTCCCTGAAGAGTGTGCCTTTTCTCTTCCTGCCAATAGCTCGTCCCATCCTGTGGTAACAAAAAGAAAAAACCTGAAGTACTTACAGGAAAAAAAAAAAAAGAAAAAATTAAAACTATCTCATAGGTGACATTTTCTCTTTTATTATCTTTTCTGTATTCTCTCTCTTCTTCCTACTCCCTGTGAACACTTGTTTTAAGCCAACAGATTTCAGAGGCATGGATTTGGGGTGAAGGACATAGCTCTGTTTTCTGTCAACCTCTGCTGTGCCATAAACAGAAAATTTTAGGAAGGGTTAATCTGAACAGCTGCCCTTAGCATTTTACCTGTTTCCCTTCTTCTTGCAGATGCCCTTTTTGCTGACTACAAAGCACAGATTTCTCCAGCTGAGTGAGATGAGTTTGCCAGGAAAATCGCCTCTGCCCAGGAAAAGTTTGGTGATACGAAAACTGCCCCAACATTTGCAATCCAACAGTAAGTGACAACATCTAAACGGATTTCTAGTGTCACCTGGACCTAAACCAAGCATCAGTTTTAACACTATTGCTGCATGTAGAAGCCTGGGAAGCAAATTTCCAGCTTCAGAAAATGTTCCTACCTGCTCAGTATAAATCATGTTCACTCTTCGCGGGAGGATAATTGGATTAACAGGTGAGAGATATTTAGCATAACTTTAAAAGATTACGTGTGAATTCTAGTCACAGTGTAGTGTAAAAAGTCAAAATCAAGGTTTTTAACATTGGGAATTACTGCATGGCTGAAAAAGTACCCCTGACTATGAAATACTGGTATTTAGAGTCTTATTGTTTTATTTACTACTGCATTTACACCACGCCCAGCTAGTTAGCCAACTACTTATAAAACATATTTAACGTTTGTAGGCACTCAGTATGGCTATAAAATTATTTTTAAGGGCATGCAAACATAGTGTGTTAACAGCATTACATGCACTCGAGTTTCCTCTGGAAAAAAAACAACCAACCCCCCATTTTCTGAGTAGGCTCGATCATCTCATCCTGAACTTTGTAGATGGGCTACACAGCTCAAACTGGTTGACTTCCCAGCACTTGATGGGAACCACTTAAAAGGATAAACTTGAAGAGATCAATACCCCTTACATACTATAAGTGATGTAGCACTGAGTACTCCAGGGCTGTTAAAAATTCTGCAATAAAGGACTGCTCAGAAATTAAACAAGAGGGGAAAAAAACCCACACGGTGGTTTAGGGACTTAGTCCCGTTTCATTGCACGGGGGATTTATCTGCAGAGCTGGGGGCTGATTATAATCTTTCAGGCAAGTTTTCCTCTGGTTTTATTCCTGATTTATATGGGTAGCAACGAAAACAATATCAGACGGAAAGTCTGTGAGCAGGCAGAGATGAGAAGAGGCGCCGGAGAGAGAGGCACCCGCTTGTGTGTTTATCCATTTATGAAAATGGGGAATCCAGAGGCAAACATGCTCAGCAGTCCCTCGGTGCAGATAATTGAAAGTGAACGCTGAAAGCATGCGCTCCTGTTTCATGCTCCAAGGGTTAATAGTCTTCTGGGGCACTTAAGACGAAGATCCTTTGAGAGGCCACATGATACCTCCTGCCTATCCCTCAACCATTACTCTGTTTCTCCTTTCAGTAAATTCTTATTATTTAGGACAGAGTGGTGTTTTTTTCCCCGGCAAAACTCATACTGGCTCACCCTTCGCATATTATATTCATCAAGAGGCTCTACAGCTTTCCCTAAGGATCTTTGCTGCTATTCTTCCTGGTAGTGTGGGGAGGGACTGGGAGTCCTGGGAGAACCATTAGTTCCTTTTGAAAGGATTGGTATGGACCTGGCCTTCTTCCAGTCCCTCCACTGTAGTAATTGTAATTTAACATTAAAAAGCATACATTATTTTTGTTAGCAGTTCACCTACTTCATTCTCAGTTCCTTCAACTTTTCTGGACGGGTGCCATGGAAACCCAAATGATTTATTATAATTTAGTGGTTGGGATTGAACGGGCACCTCTTTATCGCTATCTGTACATCTCCATCAGCTCTGGGCATGGCGCAGAGCAACCCAGCCCCGACACCCGGTGCAAGAGGGATGGTAGAATCCAGCAAGGGGATAGAGAGCACATTCAGCGTCGGCTGCCGAAGTTGCTCGGCTGTGTGGCAATGGCAGCAAGCTGAGTTTGAACTGGAGGCAGAGCCCAACTTGCTGTCTGCTTCACGCCTGCCTTAGGTGCCTCGGGTTTCTGAACTGGAAGGAGTAAAGGCAAGAGACGCGTCTCCTTCTGTGTGCTGCAGTATGAACATATGCATATATTCGGGCACACATCAGGGCTGCTGAAAAATGTGACTCTGCATTAGTTGTTTTGCTGTCACACAGCACAGAGGTGCATGCAGTGTCCCAGGTCTAGCTGGCTCCCAGCCTTTCCTGTAAAGCTGGATCTTAAACTTGTTTCCCGTTATCTAAACAACCCTTGCTTCTCTGCTTTGGGGCACTACTTGCTGTTCTGTTGGCATGAGAGTAGAAATAAGAACAGAGAGCCTGAAGACCCATCAGTGTCTTCTCCGTGAATCCTTCCTCTTCACTGACCTTTACAGGGTTTTTTCGCCAGTTGCCCCAGACATTTTCCTCAACTCAGTAGAAGAATCTCAGCAGAAATATTGCAATAAAAGAAGTAATGCCTCTGTGCTGCCCTATTGCATGTAGGATTGCTACACGCACTACACTAACAAATTTATAACCCAGAGTAATGCAACAAGCCTGCTGCTACCTCACATCTGCATGCACCTATGGCCAAGCAATATATAGCACACATAATGCTGCCTTACATTAACAGCAGGATGGCCAAATAATACAGGACAGCAAACTTTCTCTCCTGAGATTATTTTGCTGGTGCAGACACCAAGACTGAGACATTTAGACGAGAAGATGCAGATCCCTGAGGCTGAACATAAAATATTTATATGAAGAGACCGTGGACCAATAAATTTCAGTTATAAATGTTTACAGCTGAAGGTAGTAATAAATAACCTTCCAAAAGCAATATTTCAATTTGCACTTATTGTACTTGTACTACACGTTATATTTTTAGGAAACAATAATAATTATAGCAGGACATGGAATTAGCTCATGTTTAATGAGTGATTACCCAGTTTAGTTATGATCGTTATAACATCAGGACACAATTAAAACTGTGAAATGTTGTTTATTCTGGAGAGAGATGGGATTGTTTCTCCATGGCTACCATTTATATGTCCAACCAATGCATAATCTGTTCATTAAATTGTGTCAGAGGTGGCTACACTTCAATAAATTTGTCAGACGACTCCTAGTTCTTGAATTTCCAGTCATCTAACTTCAGCTGTGCAGGCTTCACGTGGTCTTTGACAACAGAGAGTTAAAACCAGGAGAAAATTTACTCTTCAGTGAGCTTAATGGCCATCTCCTACTGATCTGCAAGAACCCAAGTTCAGATCATCGCAGGCCGTTCTCCTGCTTCCCCTCCTGCGCGTTCACTGTACCCAGCATGGCTGCTTTCTCCTCGTTACTTAGGGCAATACTGTCGTCGTCTTCTTTGACCTGTGTATCTCTTGTAGGGCAAGGCATAGCTTTGTTTCAAGTTGTCATCTTGCAATTAAACGCTTGGGATGGGTTTTAAAGAGAAATACTTTATCTGGTGACACAGATGTAAATGCTGTGTCGACATCTATGTCGGGTTGATCCAGCCTTGTCTGGTGCAAGTGGAGCAGTTTATGCTACATAAAAACGAGTCACTCTCGGTGCGAGGCAAGCACCTGCTAGTAAAATTGGTTGTCTATCTCACCTTCTGGTGACTCCGGCTGTCCTGTGGCAGGGACCAGTAAGCTCCTTCCAGAAAGGGAGAGCTCTTGGGTTGTCCATCTGGCACATCAACCTCAGATAGGGAGGGAGGTAATAGAGTTACAAAGTCTATATTGACTTTGCGTGCAAGTTGGAGAACTCTTATCTCACCTGAACTTCTAACAGATGGGCTTCACCTTTCATTAGGAATGGCAGATGTACAAAACTGTTAAGCACAGTCCTTAGGCTCCTGTGGGCAAGGCAGAGAGAGGGAGAGGCATCTACCAAGGACGATACCCTACCCTTGTCATAGGATGCTGTGAGTCTTCTCCTAGGGAGGCTTATTGCTTGTTGACTGTAGACAGCACGCTAAAACAGTATCTGACTGATCAGCTTTCACTAGACAGACAGCTCTTTGATGGCTAAATATGATGAGATGACATCTGTCCTCACTAATGTTTTTTATATCCTCTGAGTGAGTGTCTCCTGCCTAGTTGCACACTGTGATAATTTTTCCCTTCTTTTTTTTCTGTCTGTCTTTGTCTTTCCCCAGTGCTCTGTGTCTGGCTGCCTTTAGCCCGCATGTCTCTGCGGAGAAAAGACTGGCTTTGACAGGAAATATGTTCTTAGCCTTTCCTGGAGAGGACACGACTTACTGCAGCGATAGATGGGAGATGTAGACGGGCTGAACCACAGCGCATGGTGCCTCCAAAGCCCTCTGGAGACGGGTCTCAGACGTGTCTCGACCAGCCTGGTATTCAGGATACCCCTGGGTACATGAAGATGCCTGAGGGGTGATGCTTTACAAGTGAGGCACCTCTGTAACTTCAAGGCACGAGTCTTTATAATAGTGCTGTGACTGTCTTGGTTTAAAGATACAGGTGAAACAAGGTCTGCAAGCACCAAGTAATGTATTGAACAAACTATCATAGCTAGCAGGAGAAAACAGAGAAGCCTCAGGTCACGCAAGCATGGAGTAGGAACAGCTTGTTAATAAACCCAGCAAATTTCAATGCTAAATGCAAGCTGAGCACAGTTCCTCCAAGTCTAGTTAGGCATGCAGCAGGTTAGCTGTCAGAAAATGTGATGGGCACAAGTAGAGAGGAGTTATTGGTAGTATGGGAGAGGTGATTAGCTGGCTTTCTTCTAAGTGAGAGGTACTGGCAATTTATAATCTGGATAACTTTTTACTGGTTTTGCAGTTAATAAATGTTACGTGTATTTCCCAGGCAATGTCTAGATCCGCTTGGTGGGTGTTGGACTGCTGCGCTTGCTTCTGATGAAGTTTAGCGTCAATGGGAAGGCTGTTTGGAGGCTGGGAAGGGGCAGCGCTGGAAAAATGGTGAAGCAGAGTTAACTTTTCTTACACTCTCCCTGGTCTAATGCGCTTGGTGAGCTGCCTTCTCTCTTTCTTTTCTTTTGTAAGAGAGTATAAAAAGGCTGCCAGATTTCCCCCTCATAGTCCGCATCTCCCCTAATGACTACCTGAGATAAATTTAGTTTTGGGAAACCAAACCGGTTGGATTGCCTTTTGGGGGAAAGCAACCGATTTGCAGGCTTTGATCTTTGCTACAACGTTTGGAATGTGCAAGGAGATAGAAAAAGGAGAAACGGGCAAATACTTGAATGCAGCCCTCCGTGACAGCTCCCCTTAGCAAGCACTGCTAGCGCCCAAGAGCCCCTCGGAGAGCTTTTGGCTGCGTTATCTCAAGACTGGCCCTTAAATGGGCAGATGAAGACGGCAAAGGCAAGATGAAAAGTAAGGATGTGTCTGCTAAGGATGCACAGCGTTTCCGTGCTCCCCTCCACACTTCTGAGCAAGCTCTTGTACGAGGTTGTAACCCTCGTACCCAAAAAGGGTATTTCGGGCAAAATTTTCCCATCAGTGAAAGCAGAAAGAGTATTTCCAAAAGCACAAAGGTAGCTCTGCTGCCATCAGTGAACCGCTCGTGCTCTTAAAGCCAAGAGCGCAGTTGAATGCTTCGGTGCGTTGGGACCTTGGAGTAGATAGGGGATCGTGCGCTCTGCACCTGCCCTCGCAAAATGCATCGCTTGGGGGTCTCGTTCAGCTGCTTTTCAGCAGCTTTGTGCAGGACAGCTAGACAGATGGAAAAATGGGCAAAAATAGTGAAAATATTAATACTTATTAAGGTTCCCATTAATTATTGAATTCCTAATTCAATTATTGAAGAATAATTATTAATATTTATAGCATCCAGATTGGTGGTGATAGATTAACCGTGATGGCATAATTTAACAAATATTTTTAAAATAAAACATTTAACAAATAACAGTTCCACCATTTTTCCATCTTAAAAAAAACAGTGTGAAGGGTTCATGAATATATGCAATCTTTTCTGTTTTTAAAACATGTTTTTGTATATTTTATTTTTATTACAGATTGCTTTATTGTAGATTTTATCCTCAGGTTCTTCCCCAATGAACTTCTACACTCTCTGAGGCAGAAGGAAACCTATGGCAAAATAAGCTTGTAGTAACAGCACTATAAATCCGTGGTGTAAGTACAGTAGTAAGTAAATGCATAATATGGCTCTATTTCTTTCTACTGATTCCTCTTTCTGAAGACTCTGTAACACAGTGATTGATGTATATGAAAACCATTTAGCACATATTAAACTGGGGAGTCAAAATATTATTTTAAAGTTTTCCAAGATACGTTGATCCAAATTTATGTCAGAATCTCCTGAAAGGTTATGTTGGCCCATGTTTTGCAATATTCATTTTTCATTGCAAAAGTTCCTACATTGCATTGCGGTAAAATCTAACATATATATGCATACCAAAATGCAAAATTCCACAAAGACATTTTCTGAAGCAAAACAACAAGTGAAATTTGCAGTTTCTGCAAAATGTCAGATTTGTAAAGGCTTGTTTGGGCTTCTTTGTCAAAAATGATTTGCTAATATTTTTATCCCCAAAAGGTTTATCCTATCGGAAAAAAATGTTTTGGGGGACGTCACTCCACCTGATCTTACGATAAGCCTATGCCTGCCAAATTTTTAAGGCTCATCTGTAGGAACTCTTTCAACAGATGTTTGCTGTGTGTGATATTATAGTGTTTTCTTTAAAGTATTTAACTGCGCTTCATAGGAAAAAACGATTCTTCGACTTCCTTCACAATAACATCATGTCAAAAATAGACTTGAGATCTTGTTATTTATATTACTGAAGTACTGAATGGCCTTGCCTGAGAACAGACTGTTCTAGCGTCAAATAGAGTACCAAATTATGGTGGGAGATGGTCTTTGCTCTGAAGAACTACACTCGAGGTAAACAAGACAGACAAGGAGAAGACGACAAATGGAGCATCCTGAAACTGCCGCACAGAAGTGGTGGAATATGAGCAGCAAACCTAAGCCATTTTCCAAAGTATCCCACCATTTTCTGTTTATTCATCTCTCCTCCCCATCCTTCCTCTCTGGCAGCTGGGATGGGCCTGGCATGTGCTCCTGGTGACAAGAGGTAGAAAATTCCTGCTTTGCTTCGGTGTTTATACTGAGAAATGAGCTTATTAAGGAAAAAGATCTAGAAATGCCCCAGGTTGTACCTTGTAACTCAGCTGAAGATGAGCCGACAGGGAATGAGGATGACTAAATTTATTCATTCAGTGGGTGGACATTCCTGTCTTGCAAACCACGATGACTGATCCATTGTAAAAAGTTGGGCTATTAAATTGCTATTTAGCAAATACAAACTGAAACACCTCCTGTACATCTGAAATGATGCATCTTTGCAAGGTGTGGGAGTCAAGCTGGCCTACCTGCCCATGCGATTGCTTTCGTTACCTCTTCATCGGCATGGCTGGTGAGGCTGGTCCTTTAGGAGGTCATCTACCCTGAAGCTCTGAAAGGAAGCTGGCTTACAGGTTCATTTTATTTAAAGGCGTCTATTATAATTTATTTATTCTGGGGAAAAAAATTAACTGAAAATGTGCAGTTTTTCCAAAGCATCAGAGTAAGTTTCTAATTTCTTTGTTAGTGCCCTTTTTAGGATGCACGTCCTACTCCATGTGAGTGCTCTGGACTTCAGTTTCTTTTGTCCTGGGTCATATCGCAGCTGTAATCTCTCTGCCATGAATTTACTGGAGAATATGTAGAGTTTGCAAATAATATTTCCTTGCCTAAAAGGCAAGGTGATGCTTCTTTAGCAGCTGCTGTTCTTTGAACTTATCCGAGGGCTTTGTCGGCAAGCAAGCTCTCTTCAGGATTCCGCTTCCTCTGATATATCGGAGGCTATTTCTTGGCATGAAGTAATTAGAGGCAAGGCAATTTTACAGTGGAAGGCACGGGGATGCTTGCTAATCACGGCCTTCTCCCTGCTCAAGTGCTGCGCTGGCTGACGAACCCCTCCTTGCTGGAGGCAATTGTGTTTTCTGGGGCAAATCAGGTCGCCGAGATCTGCACGCTTCCTGGCGGCTAATGCAATAAGCAGGAGCTACAGGAGACATCTCTTCAGGATGGCACTTGCTATGGGTGAATGTGGGCGCCCTGCGAGGTGGAGGCGGTCATTAACTGTCCACCTGGCAGAGTCAGGGGACGGGAGCTGGTCTGGCGGGGTGTTCATTTGCAAATAGGTGCTTGTGCTCATCCAAGCCTGAAGAGGGAATGGCTGATATCTTCTCCAGCCTCCAGAACAGGGGGCTTTGCCAGCAGAGTTTGTGCTCCACTTGAAGGGAGGTGATCTTTCACAACATCCCAAGCACCCCCAGAAGGAAAGCAGAACCACGTGAGGCTGTCGCACGTTCCACGGACAACACCGATCGTCCCCGAACCACTGATCGTTTTAGAAACACTTCTGAAAGAGCAGGATGGTGGCCTGAAGTCTTTTTACCAACGACTGCAAATGTAAATGGAGAGTTTCATTGTACGGGATATAAGGGAAGCCCAGATGTGATGCACTAAGTGTCTGAAAAGCCTGACCTATTTAGCTCCCTCCTCAACTCAGGTCATGATGGTCTTCCAAAACCAAAGCTCTTCTCACTCTGACATGCAGAGTTTGAAACTGCCACTTTTCTACAGCCACAGGACCAGGATGGGTCTGTGCCATGCAAAGAGCTTGTTTTCTGTTAAGTATTTGTGCAGGGAGATGTAGTTTCTCCAAAGAGACAGCAGTTCCCTTCCTCACCTTTTTCACCACAGCTGGAAGCCAAAATGGATTATTTCATTTTTTTCAAGTGTTAGGTTCCTGCAAAGAAGATTCAAGTGGAGCTTCGCATGGTGGGACTCCTCCAAATGGTCTCACTTCAGGTTTTCCATGGAGAAGCTGCTGGTTTTATCCTGCTTCCCTGCTCTCCCAAAGGTCATCAATTCGGCACTAGGGCATGGCAGATTGATGGAGCTGTCTTTTGAGATGTGCAGCTCCTCGAGGGCTGGTGCTCAAGGGCAGATGCGTGGCAAAACAGCAATTTTCTTTGCCAGGAGGTATGGGGACAGAGAAAAAGGGTGGCAGTAACACAGCAGGTTTTCCTGCTCGTCCCTGTTCTTTTCTCAAAGTTAAAATCTAGCATCCTCGCAGGAGGAGCGATGCAGGATGGGAACGGCGCCTTATCGTTTACTGGTAAAGTCACACCTGGCAAGGAGAAGAACCAGAGAGAAAATGGTTTTCCTGGGGAAAAAATGTCTTCCCGGCAGATGGCTCGGCCAGCCAGCGAGGATTACAAACCTCTCTGGGAATCCTTTCTTTATGGCTAGTGAGAAGGTGATATTGCTAGTGACAGCACAGAAAGATTGGCTGAAATAAAATAAAGAGGTTTCCATGGTGATCCCTTCATATTGCAGTAAATTTCATCTTGCAGTCAGCTGGGTTGTGTTTCTTCCCCCGGAGGAAGAGTCCTTAGCTCCCCCCGCGTTATTAGTTACTACTGGTGCTAACAAAATGCCAGCAGACCCCGAGTAAAGCAAAGCCGGTGACATGGACGTCTCTGCGATGGCCTTGTTAATTATCCCAAAGAGGTTGGACTGCCCAGGCAGCCTGCAGGTGCTTTAGAAATAATTCTGCTTTCTCTTTTAAACTGTAAATAGATAAAGAATAGATATAAAGATATAGCTGTGGTTAAAGATAAGAGAGGAAAGAAGTAGGTTTCTTCCCATTTTACAGCTGGGGAAAGAACTATAGTCAAATCGTGTAACTGCCCCAAAACCAGAGCCCAGCTGTTGTTAGAGGAGGGAATTGAACACGTAATTCCCAAACTCCAGCACAGAAGACGCCTTTTCTCCCGAGGTTAATGCCAGGGAAGGCACTGACCTGCAGAGAGACCACTGGCAGGGAAGGGAAGCTCTTTGCACCTGGGTGACCGATGCAATATCACCTATGGGAGCATAGCACAGGGAAGAGGCGAGGGGTCCTCCCAGGTTGTGTGCTGTGACAGGGGTGAAAACTGCCCGACAAAACAATGACCTTTCTTTTCGGGAGACGAGGAAACCCCTCCAGCTGTCATAGCTGTTTCCTCACTAATTCCACATAAGCGTGATCTCTCCTACGGCGCTGAGGAAATGAGCAGCCGCAAGACGTGTCTTGCTGTGGGTAGGCTCAGCGACAAGCTTCCCGGCTCGTTCCTGGGATGACAGCATCTTTCCATCTGCATCTGAATTCGAGAGTCACGAACGCAGTGCTAGTCAAGCTTTGCCACCCAAAACATGCTTAATATGAAAAGCATTTCCCTAAGAAGGTGTGTCATTGAATGCAAATGAATGCTGCCTTAAGATCATGTTAATTTATGCTACAGAGCAAATCTCTTCTATCTGCTTAATGCGCTACACAACCAAAAAAACGTTGACCTACCCATGGCCACACTCAAACCTCTGTGTCTTTGGGACCGTTTATTTTATATTATATACAATTCAAATAATATGCTGGAGACTTGAGAAGCAGAGAGGGATGTGCAGGAGGGATGCTCCGATTACTGCTAGCTGTAACGGCTCAGGGTGTGCGAGGAGTCTTGGGAGAGCAGAAGGTGCATGGGGCTGAGCTGCTCCTAAACATCAAAATTGCTGGGGTCGGCTCCCAGCTCCAGCTGGGAACTCATCGTGGAGAAGGATAAAGTGAAGCCTCTGAAGGCCTTTCTCTCTTCCTTTTTTCCCCTGAAGTTAATCTTTCTTCCAGAGCTTGGGAAAGCTGAGATTTGTTTGTCTTGAAGCCACTGTGCTCAGCTTTAGCAAAATGCTGGATCCTACCTTCTGCTTGCCTGTTTGTAAATCTGCCACTACTGCGCTGTCAGGAAGCCGGGAGCTGTGATTGCAGCCCTGGGCTTGGAAAGCACCAGCCCACCCAGCCTGGCAAACGGGCCGGTCCTTGTACTGTCTGCTACCCAGGCTCTGCACGGCAGCCACGGTGGCCAAGGGCATGATGGTGAGGGTCCACTGGCCACCAAACCAGCTGGCTGGACAGGCTGATGCACTCGGAGGTAATTGCACGGTCTGTGCTGGGACACGTTACACCCGGCGTTTTGGGATTAAAGTGCTCACGTTTGTTTAGCCCCAGCCACTTTTCAAGATAACCTTTCATCGGGTAGGGCATGTTTTGAGACAACCTTCCATCAGATGGAGCTGAGAGAGAGGGAGGGGGCGTCAGGAGCTGCTTGAACTATAGGAGCTTTTTGTTGGATTTCTTCTTATTTTGCGGTTTGGAGGAAAACTGTTGCATCCACTGGCTGAAGGACTGGATCGGTGGTCCACAAAGACGTCTTTTGATTGCCACTCTAAGCAAGAAAGTAATTCCAAGTGCTAATTTCCTGCTGTTGTTGGTGTGAATTGGGGCTCAACCCTCAAGTTTACAGTAGGGCAGCTACAAAAACATGTTTGGCAGCCAACTTTTAATGTGCAACCAGTGATGTTCACATTATTATGTTAAGAGAAAGCTGTGATTCTTTCTGCAAAGAAAAGAGCTATTAAAAAGAAAACAAAGCACAGAAAACAATGAGAGATCAAGACACATGCAGACTGAATCTGCAAGGAGAGCTTGAGAAAGTCTTACAAGGCGAAATAAAAAGATATAGGCTGGAGGCTGTGATTGTTATCCCACTTCAATGCTGTTGAGCTGCAGTGCCTCGGCATCAGCCAGGCAATCTGCTTGGGGTGATTGCTCGCATCTCCCTCGCTTCTCCCCGGGAGTGGCATGTGTGTATTACTGGGGTAAATTTGCTTTGCAAATCTACCTTTGTGTCTTCAGATTAGCTTTATTTGCTCAAGGATTTTGGAGGTAATGTGGGGGAATATTCATGCTTCTATTCGTTAATATTTCTGCTTCTTGTTAACATCATACCAGCATGTCATTCAAGGCAAGCACCTAAAGTGGGTATTTTGGGGATTAGAGATGCATTTTTTTCTTTGCTTTTAAATAGTTTCTCTTGAAGTTGCTGACTCCATCATGGGTATGTCTCCGCTGCGCTCACTGCTGTGAGTACAGCTCAGGTTGACCACTGGCTCCTGCTTTTGCTAGGTGGGAGTGCTGCTTAGCAGCACAGCTGAAAAACCGCTGAGCCCAGTACATACAGTAAAGTCATCCAAGGACACATGTAAACATTAACTCTCGGCACCGCCTGTGTAGGTGTGCTTTTGCTGTCTGGTGCTCTCTGCTCTGCTGGCACTGCTGATAGCGCACCCTTCATCTTCGTGCAAGCGCCTCTCAGACGTGCGTCCTTCTGCTCAGAACCCGACAGCAAGACAGGAGTGCAGCACGTGGTGTTCTGGCTGTGAAGGCTAAACAGTCATGTCTTGCCACTTGCTATTCTGAGTAACCCAGCATTAATTTTGAGGGTGATGTGAGAAACAGAACTGATCACCTGTGCTGTCAAAGCTGGAGAGGGGAAAGCAAAAGGTCCCAGGTCATGTTACTTAGTTGCCTGCCTGTGCCAGAGGAGCCTTGTGATGCCATCCCATCAGCCAGTTTTATTCCCAGCAGAATGGTTTATCGTAGGCTTCTTTATTTAAAGCAGAGAGAAACTCCTTTCAGTAGGAACTTTTACCTCAGACCAGCCCTGCCCCACATCTGCTGCATGTCCAAATTACCCGGGACAGCCTAACGACCTCAGCATGTTGCACCTTGTAAACAGGGGATTTTCAGTCAAAGACCATGGGCAGACTCAGAGAAGAGTCAAAGAGTCTTCAAAGCATAGGAGGAGAGGAAGAGAGCCATTCATAGCATGGTAAAATACATTGAAATTGCACAAAACTATGAGTTCTCATCTCAAAACTATCTTTGGCTACTTGGCAAAAAAGCTTCAGCTTTTTCACCAGCAACGCTTCCTGGAGATAGGCTAGAGATAGTAGAGCAGAAGAACAAGAGATGAAAAGGAGTAGGCTGTTGCCATAGAGGTGATACTGGACACCACGCAGATCTTCTTGGTACACTTAGGTGAGGCCAAGAGGGTGTCTCGTTGCCCTTCCTCAAGCTGCAAAGCAGCAGAGCTCTGCTTGGTCTAGCACTAGGCTGGCTGCCCGGCATCCCGGCGGACGTGGTGGCAAGGAAGTGGGAGAGCTGCAAGAGAAGAGCATTAGCCAAAATGTGCTGCCTGGATGGCCCAGACCTCAGGGATTACCCAGAGTTTGGGAGCAACAGAGAACTAAACAAGGTAAGCAAAGTAGCCTTGCCTGAATCTCTGCTGAGGTTCAAAGAAGCCCAGAAGTATTTTCTGATGTCTCAGTCTTTGCCCTCGCAGGCTCTGAAACCAGCGAGGGGCTGTATTACCTGCTCTGCTCTGCTGCAGGACTCTCTGCAGCTCACGGACGCACGACTGCACGCAATCGGTGTAGGCATCCATCCACCAGAAAGCATTAGCAGCATGCTCAGAAATTGCATTGAGGTAGGCAACCACCAACTCCAACAATGTGGCATCTGCAGGAATTTGTTACTCTTTATTAAAAAAAAAGGGGGGGATGGACTTTTTTTTACAATTCCCATTTGTTAAATAACGTGCAAGCACCTCTTTAACTCTGATGGTATGATATTTTTGGCTAGCTGCATTGCTAAGCATGTGTTAAGCTCTGATGAAGTGCAAGAAATTACCTTTGTAACAGCAGTGGTGTCTTCTGAATGCAGTTAGCGCCTCCCCAGTGCTGATAAGGTGTGAAAAATGATCTTCCCATCTACAGTTGTGTCAACTGAATGCAATTAGCACCTCTACATGTGTTTAAAATCATGACCGCAGGTTATACGTTTCAGCAGCCTGCAATACATTAGCACTTAATCCCGTCTTTGTGAATCGAGGAAAAAAATCGCTGCAAAACCAGTGCAATGAATACAATTAAGTGCCATTAACATTCCATTAACTATTTTTAATGAAGTAAATCCGATCTCAGATTGGTGAACAACGGACTAGGGCGTTTTCGTAGCTCACGGACAGTAGTTGCTTGCGGTACAGACATGTGTCAGAGGAAGATCTTTTTACTCCTGCTAGACCTTGTTTAAACACCTCTGTTAAGCTGGGGTGGCAAAGCCAGGCTTTTCCCTTCGTTCTTAGGGTACAGGCACCTCGGGATGCTGCAGAGAGTGCAGGATGCTCCTCCTAAAAATGCTGCTTTCTCTGAAGGGAAAAAAAGAGAGAGAAAGACAGAGGAAAAAAAACTACAGCAGGTATTTTTTCCTTTGGTGCAAGTAGCCAAGTTCCAGTGTATTGATCATTTATTGTATCCCTCTCAGGCTATTAATCTCTTCTCTAACTGCACTAAAAGAGATCCTGTCTATGTCTCTCTATGAAAGTCTCTCCATGTCCAAATAATTATTGTTAGCAGTCTCCAAACTTGTCCTTTTCCTGCTGTTTTCCTTCCAAGTTTGACTGACTAAAACTTACTAGACGGAGGATTAGCGTGAGTCACACAAGAGCTTCAGTGATTTTTTTCATGCAAACACGGTGTGCATACAGAATGGTCATCTTCAGACATCAAATACCGTACACTTCCCTTATGAATATTTGAAAGCTGTAAATAAGAAAGTAATGCAGACACACACCTCAATAGGACTGACAAATACTTTCATCCCAAACACACCTTTACAATATATATTGAACAGACGATGAGTCCAAGCCATTTTCTGTGCAGGGACTCATATGGCCCTCTTTGCACAAAGCCATACTTTTAAAGAAATTTTGCTGAAATCGCTAGCAACACCCCACAAGAGAGAGCATCTTTACGCTGGGGCTTGGGATGGAAGCTGGACATGACAGCGGCAGCTTCTATATCTCACCTCTATTCATTTTTTAAAAGCCAGCTATTGATTTTTCACTGTCAAGAGGGATCTGCAACAGCTGTGACTGTTTTAATTTTATTTTTATTTCCATTTTTTTCACTAAATTTGTAATTGAAGGGGACAGATCTCCATCTGGGACACTTGACAGCAGATGTACAGGGGTTCTCCTGCTGGCAGCAGCCCCTTGCCAGGACAAGGCTGTACGGAGACTATGTCTTGTTAGGGCAGAAAGAAACACCATGCCCAACTCGTTTCACTCCCTACATAACACAGGACATAAACCTTTACTCAGTGATTCCTGCACAGAGCCAAACAACTTGTAGCTGAACTAAGGCATATCTTTGAGAAAGACACACTCAATCTCGCTGTAATTTATTCTTGACCATCCTTTATTTTCTCTGTATTTCCACAATGCACGGCACTCTGCACAGGAATAACTGCTCTGAGAAAGGTTAACGTCTGCAAAGCGCTCTCTGGGAGTGATATTATCCTGGTTCTGAACCTAAACCCAAACCCTGTCCCAGTTAATAGAAATGTCTACTGTGAATTTAGATGTTCATGTTTTTTTCTTCTCAATGAAGCAAAGGTTGCTGCTGCAAGTCAGAGTGGGGGGCTCCTTCCTTTCCCCTCTCTCCCCTGAACATATGAGGTGAAGTTATCATACAAGATGAATGTCCATCGAAAAAGTCCTTCTCACCCTTGAGAAGCCTTCAAGGCAGCCGGGATGCGAACGCCTGATGGTAAGTGCCTGGGATGCTGCTGTTGCCTTTCGCCTTGCCACAGCAGCACAAAGTGACCTCCTCTGTGTTCTTCTGAAAACTGCCCCACAAAATTCCTTGTGCCAGCTGTAAATATTGCATTTTCACGAAGCGGTGGGCATGCACATTCTGCGTATTGCTCTGAACATGACCTGCATCCCTCGGGGCAGCCAGGGCTGAACTTCACGTACCACAATCCACTGATTTTCTCGTGCCCTTGGGGAAGGGTCACCATCTTTTTCCAGGTACAAAATATTGAGGTATCATGATGTACAAGGCTTGGAGTGCTCCTTTTTGTAGTCTGGGGAAAAAAAAACAAACCAGTTTTAAAGGTTATCTTTCTACACCCAAGCATGAGAGCTTGGGTGTCTAACTCAGTCTTCTGGATCAACAGCGTTAACCGAAAGGGGCCTGGTCTGAAGGCTGCTGAAGGCAGTGGGATCGGTGGTTAGGTCTGGCTGATGTTGGCTTTGCTGGCTATTTCTTTGACTTTTTGGTGAGGTTTATGAGAGATCTACAGGTCCCAGCATGGAAATCAGGTGTTGGGGAATCACACCTGTACTTTTTCTTTTATTAAATCGTATCTTTTAGCTGTTCCCTTACTGTACTGGGATAAATGCCTCTCTGCTATGTATATCCATGCATAGTGATACCCCACAGTGTCTCAACTCTATTTTTCACTGGCCTGGCATTGCTGAGAGCCGCAACATCAATCTGACCATGCTCCTTTTCTCAGGGCAATTCCTGCTGGCTCCAGGCTCTAGGAGTCACACCGGCTGCCGCAGTGAGAGCTGCTGGGGGGAAGACAGCATCCAAGCAAGATGAGCTTGCACCTCATAGGCAACGCGGTGCAAGGGTCACTGCTGGCTGAGGGAGAATCTGGGGGACAAAGTGGCTGTGCTGAATTGTTACCTCCTTGCCTCTTTGAAAGGCGATGCAACGTTGCGGTCAACAAAGCAGGTCAGGAAGAAATGAATCCGTTTTAAGGAAAAGTCCTAAAGCTGGAGGTGAGAAGAGACAACTCAGCATTATTAAGAGTAAGTGGATCTGGGGCTGTGTGCCTGGCTAGGGCTGGCCGGCGCTGCGGCAGCCTCTCGCCTGGAGCTGGAGCGTTCTGCAGTCCCACTCAGATGCAGCCGGGAGGATGCGGCGCTGACAGCCATCCAGTCTGTAAATTAAATTTCACTCCCCTCGGTCGTCCTCGGCTCGCGGCCCCGCTCACTTGCGAAAGGATTGCTGATCTCGCAGATTATTATGGGCTGAATCCAAAACCTGTGAGATCAGCGAGAAAGGCTTCGGCACCCCAGGGAGACGCGAGCTAGGTGCTCCAGGAGTGGGTTTCAGCTCACACATTGTCTCCAGCTGTGGGCATGAGGGGTGCGATGGAACTGGGGGCCTCCTTTGCTGCTAGCGGGCTGCAGGTCAGCATATAAACCATTGGATGTTGTGGGATGCAGGAGCTGACCCCGGCTGTCCCGCTGCTGTGAGCGGGACAGGACAGGCAGTATTTCCCCGGCGCCTGCCTGGCTTCCCTTCCTCTCCGTCCCAGCCTGAAACCTCTCAACAAGGACTGAACTAATGGACTGAAGAGCCCAAACCGTCTTGTTCAAAGCAGTGAGAGGGGACTGAAATCAACCGCAGGGTTAAGTGTCTCTCCTTGAACCAGGCTGCAAATCCCTGTTATGATATCCTGCCTCTGTGGGCTGAAGTCTCTGCATCTGGGAAGGGGAGAGGAAAATGTGAGCAGTTAACTGGAGCTGGGAGAGTACTGCTGTGTCAGCAGGGTCTGAGGGAGCCTTCTGGCCTCAGAAGCAGAAAATCCCAAAAAACAAAAGCATGATCCTTGCTTGTGACTCCTGCTGGGTTTTTCAGTGATATGCTGGGGAAAAACAGTCCGTTCAGGTTATTGCACAATGCAGATATTTATAAAGTTGTATCTATTTAAACAGAGGAATGTGCTTTTTCCCGATGAGGTCTCTGAAAAAACAGCAGTATGTCGCTTGACCTAGGCCTTTAACTGGAACTGTCTTGGCAATTTAATGAAATTAAATGGCTGGACTATGGGGAGTTCATTAGTAAGTAATCCAAAGGCTAAAGCTCTGTGAGCTAGTTCAGCTCTCAAACGCTTATTTGTGTTTGCCAGATTCAGTAAAGCGAAACCCCTTAATAGGCGCTGGCAGTATTTATAACATGCTCTCCTCTGATCCGGAGATGGTAACACATGTACTGGGGTGACTTCATATTTCTATGTGAGATTTCAAAAAAAAAAAAAAAGCACCTCCAGGACGGCCACGGGGTCCACTGGTGTTTCACTGGGCAGGCTCGGGTGGATTTGCAGAGACATTTCTGCCACTCGACGTCTCAAACCTCTTGCTTCTGGCAAAGCAAGTGAGGGAATCTCATTTCTTTCCAAAAAAGCTTTCAGAGATGGCTGCTGCTGCCAGCAGTGCAACGCTGAACCTGCGAGGGACTCGGGCTTTCTTGTCACGCTGGGCCGTGGATGGGATAATGAGCTGTTTTATTTCATGCCATTTGCCCAAGGAGGGGGACCAAGGATGTAAAGCGCCTCTAGGATTTTGGTGGGTTGTAAAAAAGGATGCTGAATTGCACTTATTTCCTTTGAGTGGGGATTTAGAGGAGCGAGAAGGGTAAGGATCTTCCTGCTGCATAAAGGATTTCTGCATAAAGGTTTCTGGAAACCCAGAAACCAAGTGAATGCGCTTAAGTTTCACACTCTTTAATTCACCAGGTATAAACAAGATTTACAAATAAGGGAGCTGCAGCACCACTAAAGGTTTGGCAGGAAGTTCACTAAAGGGTGCTTGAGATAGTCAAAGGAATATCCTGACTCCAATATACCTGAATTTATTTTTTAAGGTAGCATGTAAAGACCAACCAAACCCTGTGCTGGCCCTTAGGGGTTGTCCACCATGAAAGCCCTTCGGGAAGGCTCTGTATGCCACATCCTAGAAGTAGCATTTAGTTTTTAAAAAACTGATTAAAACCTCTTGGTGTGAATTTGGTAGAAGTCCAACGCAATCATGTGGTCAGCCCTCGGGCTGGAGTTGAAGGGCTGTGGATTAGATCCACGCAGGAAAACTTCCCTGACCTGAGTTAAAGCTGGTGACATCCCAGGAGGAAACGGGGTTTTCTGTAGTTGAAATCCATTTCGTGGAAGAATTCTTGCTGGGCTTTAGTGTAGCTGCTGCACAAGTTCTTCTTAAAAGTAAATAATACCATCTGCCAGGTGCTTCTTGCAAATAAATGGAATATTGAAAGGTATGAATATTACAGAGGGAAAAACATCAATCTGAGTAATAGATATCCCAAATATTGTCAGATCTGCAGTGGTTTCAGCAGTGCAGTTTTTGTTCTGGAGTGTGCGAAATGCCCCAAGAATCAAGTGGATTTTTGAAAGGATGGTGACTGCCAAACATGCAGGGGACCTGCGTCTTTTACTGGGGGTGCCTGAACCTGTCTCAATTTACACCATGGCACTGCATCCCCAAAAGAGCTTGCACTAAATTAGGCATTGCCAAACGCAACTTCCATGTCTTAAATTTACAGTATGGAAGAAGACTGGAGATCTTGTCCAGAGGTAGGATGTGAAAGGTCTTGTGGCAGCTACAGGAGATTTTAAGTTCTGCGGAAGCCCATGTAGCAATCCTGTCTTCTCTTCTATGAGCTCGAGCCAGCTGCTAACCTTTGCAGGCACCTCTTCTTCTCCTTCCAGACTTTTGCTAGCCTGGCTCGATGAAGTCCAGGGGCTGATAAAGAGCCAGAATTAGCCACAGCTCTAAAAATCTCTATTCCCAGTGTGGTGTTGCAAAGAGTGGTCATGTGCCCCTCTCCACGGGTGCTGTACAAGCATGGGCTTCCACGCTACAGCAATGAGGGATGTGTTTTTATTCCTAAACCCTTCTTTCCATATAAGACAGAATCCTGGCAATCCCATCTGAGCAGTCTTTCTGCACTCGCTATGCCTATGCAAGGCAGCCCCGCACTCGAGGTCCAGGCAGAACGAAGTCCACGCACGACCCAGCCCGTGTCTCAAGGTGCTGCTGCAAGTCCTGCATGTCCATGCTGTGGCCATGGCACGGGAGGAGACCCGTGGACGCTTGCTCACGCGCTGAAATGAGTGGCTAGAGCAAAACGTGAGTACCTCTCCCCAAGGCTGGTATTTTAGCAAGAGACAAGCACGGGCCAGGTCTGTAGCTTCGGCAACGTGGAGCGTGCTGTTTTGCCGGGCGCCGCGGGAAGCCTGTCCATAAATGTCACTAGAGGCGTGGGGTGCTCCCAAGGAAATGGCCTGGAGCACGCGAGTGTGGGTTTGGATGGGAAAAGTGGTGCGTTTCCCTGCGAGGGAAGCGGGGATGGGCAGGAGGGACAAAAGCGGCACAGCAACGACATCTTGTGATGCACGGCGACGGCTGCATGTGCGTGCTGGGAGAGCCGAGCGCTGCCGGCTGGGAAGCCCCTTGTCCCCCTGCCCAGCTGGAGCGCTCGGCAGTGTCCTCACTGGGAGGGCAGGGGCTGTGGGGCAGGGAGCGGGGAGCTGATAGACGGGGAAGGATGTTGTCTCCAGCATGTTGTGATGAGCTGGAGCCAAAGCAGGAATTTGGCAACAGCAGAGCGGGGGTGGGAGTGAAAAGGCTACGAAGGAAAGTCCTGCTTATTGCATGCTCTTTTTTCTTTTCCCTTTCTTTCTTTTCCCTTTCTTTCTTTTCCCTTTCTTTCTTTTCCCTTTCTTTCTTTTCCCTTTCTTTCTTTTCCCTTTCTTTCTTTTCCCTTTCTTTCTTTTCCCTTTCTTTCTTTTCCCTTTCTTTCTTTTCCCTTTCTTTCTTTTCCCTTTCTTTCTTTTCCCTTTCTTTCTTTTCCCTTTCTTTCTTTTCCCTTTCTTTCTTTTCCCTTTCTTTCTTCTTGTATGGCATTGCTGCAAAGCAGTGAAATCTCTCTCGAGTGCTCTGTGGAAACCTGCACTCCACCCATCTGCAGATATCTGCTGAAATAGGTACACCAGTAACATTTCATTTTCTTTTTGCAAGAAGTATGCAAGTGCAAATATTCTGTCTTATATCTGAGGATCCTTGTGGCTGAAGACCCACTTCTCAAGATGCAGACTGGCATTTCATCCCAAACAAGGGTGGTAGTACCCATCCCTTCCCACTTTGATTGCACCGAAGAGGAGCAGTGGCGAAAGTTACTCCAGACTTGCACCCTGGGACTCAAGAGTCAAGGTTTCCAGCGGAAGGGCAGGAGCAAAGACTGAGAGCAGGTTGAGCTGGTGCCTCACCATTGCCCAGCTGCTGAAGAGCAGCTTCTTTAAAGTGCCAGCCCAACCCACCGAGTGGACAGTTCTTGACACCCTTTAGTTGTAACCTGGGTTGAATTATGACCACTTTTATACTGCAAAATCAGCAAGTTTTGGAACCATGGTGACTGAGTTTCTTTTTGAGACTTTGTTCACACCAGTGCTTCCTTGCAGAGCTTGCAAGACGGAGGTCACGTTCCAAGGTGCGTCAGAAATAAAGGAAAGCCTTTGCGTGAAGCCCTGCAGCATCCAACTGCTGCGCTTAAGGTAATCATGAGCAGAAACCAGAAGGCTGAGCTACGCCCTCTTGTCTGACCTGTGTTGCGTTACGTCTCTGGGTAGGATTTTCAGAGACACCTACAGCACGTAGCAGCAGAAGTGCTACTGAAAGTCAATGAGACTTTGTTCAGAAGAGCCTCAGGTGCTTTTGAAAGACTTGTGCTCTTGTGTGTTGCTTTAAAGACTTGTAAATTATAGTTAATTCCTACGGCTTAGGTGTATTAGTTGATAGAGCCCAGGATTACATTCCTGTCCTCCTTAGGATCCCGCTGCTGGGGCCTCCTCCTAGACAGCCTGGATTGAAAGGTTGGCAGGGCTTAGGAGTAGCAAATCCTGCCTTCAACTGCGTGAGAGCCGCAAATGTTGCTTGTGTCCCAGTGTCCCATTCCCCAGCCTGAAGGGACAGGTCTGCATACCGCAGGTGGGACAGTACTCTTCCACCACAAGAACTCAAACTCATCCAGTGCAAGCTGCTGGGGACAAAATAAAGCTGACTGAGCTGTGGTCATCCTCCAGGCCACCACCAGCTGAGAAACTGTGCTACTCGCAGGGCACCTCTGCAAGGAAAACGAGAGCGGCTGCGGTCTTGCGTGGTTCGTGATGCTGACTTCTCTCTTTCCTGTGGAAACGGAGGTCCCTGTTGCACTCAGACTGAAATTAATGCCAGCAAGGATTGTAACTAGGCCGCCTGCCTACAGAGCCGTCATGCCGTTACACTCCTGTGAGGGTTTTCTTGTTGACTTTGGTTTGGGTTATTTTTAGGGAATATCAGTCCTTCCCATGTTCTTCACGGATAATCAGGAAGAAGTACCCCCCGTAAATGAGATAGGAACTTGTCAGGTTTTTATCTGACCTGTTATTCACTTCAGAGAAACTTCTGAAATTGGCTGCAGGTGGTGAACTAGCTGCAAGGTTTTGTCTGCTTCATCATTGGGTTTTCCAACCTATTCTGATCAGAAACAGCTTGTTGCCTTCAGTGAGCCTGGCCGAGGCTGTTGGCTTCAAGCAGATTAAATAATCTGACCTAATCTATAGGTCAGATGGGTAAAACATGATCTGCAGGAAACAGTAGGGGACTGAGGGTAGGAGGTGGGGGGTGATAACAGTCTTTTGCAGAAAAGTCACTGGTTTTGTCCAGAAACCAGTGTCACAGCTGAAAACATCGTAGGCAAGGGCTGGTGTTTTCATCTGGATGCTTGTGCAGCACCTGGCCTGTGGGGCCACCAGACTCCTCAGTTTGCATTGTGGTGTTGGGCTTTGGTGCTGGACTACATCAGAAAGGAGGCACAGTTGTGCCTGTCCTCTGGGTCTGATGGGAAAGTTCAGCTCTCGGAGGCAATTTGCAGTATTGTGACAGCATGTCTCAATTCTGCTGAAATTTCAGAGAAAAACCTCTGAAAAACCTTAGCTGCCTAGCTAGCTCCACAGGCAGGTTCGAAAACAAGACCAAGGTTGTCCTCTCTGTGCGTACTCCAGTAAAATACAAATTCCAAAATATATCCAGGTGGTTTGCTGCTCTAAGTCTTCCTCCACTGGACTGGAAAAGGTCTGTATAATTTAATTTGTAACATCTTGGGGGAACTCAGCGTAAATGGCACTGAGCAGAAGACAAGGCCACGGCTGCAGACAGGGGCTCCGGTCTGCGCCTTGGGTCACGGATCAACTCTTTGAGATGACTTTTGGGTTTTGCGGAACCTTCCCAGTGTGGTTGTCACGGCCCTGAAGGTGACATTGTGTAATGGAGCTTGTAAGTCGCCATTGGCATCAGACCCTGGTTTGGAAACTTTTTTGGAGGCTGCCTGACCCACTGCCTCGGCCGAAGCAGAGGGAGAGCAATGGCCATGGCTGCTCCCTCCTCTCTTGGTTTTCAAAGAGGATGCTCACCCCAGAAGGTGGACGGGGTAAAATCATACCGGGGACGTGCAGTATGTCAAAGGTTAGCCGTGTCACCTTCTCTTTCTCAATCCCTGCAGACAGAAAGCCCAGCTGCTGATGAATCAGGAAACAGTGATTCATAGTGGAAATGGCCCTTGCACGGAGAAGAAGCCGATACTGTGTCTTCACGGTGCCCACACTGAAGACTAAAACCTTTTCGTTGAAATTGGGAAGGACAGTTGGATTGTTCTTAGTCATCTCCAATGCCTGTGTGGATGAGGGTGGGGGTGGGTGGTGGGTGTGATTTTGTTTTTATTATTATTATTTTTCTTTTTCCCTCACGCCTACAGATTGAAGTGTCTGCAATGTTGTTGCTCACAGCAGCTCAAGGGTCACCAGCTCCTCTGAACAGCACTCAGAGGTCCACGAGTGCTCAGGCTTGCTCTCGGGACTATGGGGGCAGCAGAAATAAATGAATGAAGACAGCAACAAGTAAAGCTGTGAGTCAGCCTCAGTGCACAGGGCGTTGTGGAACGGAACAGGGCTCGGCTGACCCTGGCATGCTTGTCGAGGAGATGCCTATCTGGGTGCAGTGGAAAAAACTTGCAGAGTGAAGTGCTCGTGAACTATTTTAAGGTTGCGGCATTGTTCATCTTACAAAGATAACTTAAGTGTGAAACCCCTTGTGGATTTTTAATCTCTTAAAATAGATCCTTAGGTGCGAAGTTTTCTGCTAATTGGTGCACAAAGTGGTGTTGTATTAACCTATAATACATCAGCTAATACAAAAGAGAGATTTTCCGTTAAGCCACAGTGTTTGTGCAACATCTGGTGCTATGATTTTTGTAAAGAGAAGTCTTGTGTCCTTATGAAGCCACTTGGTCATTCCCTGGGAAGACTTGAACTCTTTGGCTGATTTCTGTCACATCTCATGGTTTCTCCAGGCCCTATGGGAAGAGGTTGGGTGAAGCAGCGCTCCCCACAGAGGGTCCCCAGGGAAGGACAGGCTCCTGGCACGGGTTCGCCTTTTATTAATTTCCAACAAATTCAGCAGCACACAAAAAGAGAGAAGAGGAGACTTCAGTCATTTTACTGCTTGTGGAACTGACTCTTCATCTCGACTAGTGAACTATTTGTATAACTGTATGGGAGAAGAAACCCGCTCGAAACCTCTCCGTGCTGATTGCCGTCTATAAAAAGATCTTGACAACCTCTCCTGTGAAAAGCTCTCACACCTCCACTCTGCAGCGCGCCTTTGATGCTTTAGCAAGTGGGTAGTCTTCAGGCTACTGAAATGCCTTTTCTTTGTCTTCCATGCTGCTCAGCTCCTGCCCGCCCGCCCACGCATGTCCCTCCCGCGGTGGAGGTGGACCCCCTAGGTACATCGGGAGCCCTCACTTTCAGTGGTGCAGGTGCGAGGAGGTGCTTGGAGGGGCCCTTATTTTGCTCGGGTACTACAGGTTTGTCGGCTGCAGTGTCTCTAGCCTGTAGATCATCAGATTTCTGGGGGAGGGAAGAAGATATTTAGCACTGAAACTAAGCTTGGGCCAGATTCTCCATCCTTCTCTAGGCAGGGGTTCAAGAGCAATCCCTTCTCTGCTCGTCGGCTCCTATTTCATATTTGACTGATATAAAGGAAGCATCATCCATTGGTGTAAAGGGATCACAGAAAAACAATGAGGCATGAAATTATTTTCCTTCTTTCCTAGATAAATCCCTTGTTGTAACTTAAGTAGTTTACCCATTTAACTACAGGTGAATCACCAATGCCTGCATAAGTGTACTGTTAATAAGGAGGGAGATTATCCAGGACAAACTTTCGGACCTCTTGGGTCTCTCTTGCTAAGGATGAAGTAATGTTCTTCACAAGTTATGTTATCACCGAGGTAATGGGGAAGCTGCAGAAGCAGCACAGCTTCAGCTGCTCTCAGTGTGTGGGATCTGGATGGGGTGATATCCCCATGCTTTAAGTATTATCCAGTTCTCCATGCACAAAAGGAAGTTTCCATTGAAAAGAAACTTGGGATTAGCATTGGATCAAGTTGTCCATGCAGGCAAACCTTGGAGCAGGCGGACGGACAGCTTTGCCGAGGCCAGCAGGAGCATCCCTTGGGTGGGCTCTGCCAGCAGCAGAGCTGGAGCCGGGGGCAGGGTGTCCTTTGACGGGCTGCGCTAAGCGACCCTGCGTGGTGAGCTTGGCGTTCATTAACCTCCCTGGTAAAATCTGAAACTACCTGCACACCATAGCAAACGCAATCAACTATAACTAAGCCAACAGAAAGACAGGACTCATCCTATTTTTCACTGAATTGTCTCAAAATGAGTTGGAAATACTGTTTGTTTTACACAGTGGATATCAATTCTTTTTCAAAGTGCTTGAAGCACGGTGAGAGTTTTATTCCCATGGTTTGAGGATCAAGCCCTGAGAAGGCTTGACCATGTGATAGGAAGAGTTAGCGATGGGAAACTTATTAGTAGGAAGAGCAAGAGTTGAGCCCCTCAGGCTGCCGAGTGCTAGGTTGTCTAGTGCCAGCTGCAGGAGTCGCTGATGTTTCTGACCGGTGAAGTATTAACAGGGTCCTAAAAAAGATAACAAAAAATGACTGCAAGCAGCAGGCTGTCATGGAAGTGGCAGGTTCATGTTTTATTCCTGCAGCCAGAGCTCTCCTGGCCCCCCGTGGCTTGAATTGGCTGTCCCGGTGGTGCAAAAACACTACTGAGGGTAATGCTTCCCACCACGATGAAACAGGGCTTTAACCTCTAGAAACTAGATTTAGAGCTGATGTTATACATTCTCTTAAAGCCCTGTGATTTGGGGGCCTCATGCTCGTAATTAAAGTTACTTATAAGTCATTGAGGCACAAGTGCATATGAACTTCACACTGCCATCAGCCGGTGCCGAAGCCCCCCTCCTCCCCAGCCCAAATTCAGAAGCTGTTGTTCGTAATATGCAAAGAAACCTTTCCAACACACCTACGTGTGTCCTCAGAGCTGGGGAAAGCCATTTCTCGATGCCCACGTACCGTGCCAGCTCAGGGCTCCCGTGCCCTGGTGGGAAGCCTGCAGGTGAGTGGGTCCCACAATAGGGGAAAAAAGCCTAAATGCAGTATTTCCATGCCTTATATCTGCTTCTGGCAAACCCACGTTTCGCTGGGGAGAAGAGGTTGTCTGACACCCACCAAGCTCTAGCTGATTCTTCCCAAATCTGTGCAGCCTAGCACCACTCGCAGCTCATGGGAGCTGGTTTTGGGGAGCAGTTTCCCTTCCCTTCCCTTCCTGGTGCTGTCTGCAGCATCGCTGGTCCTAAAGCAGAGCCCATGGCTGCCACGTGCGCTTGGACCTCTAAACCTGGCAGCATTGCTTCTCCTTAGCAATTCACTTGCATTACAATTATATTTGTTTAGGTTCTTGGGGAGTGTTGATCAAAATTGGCATTTTCCTTTGAATCTGGCTTATAAACCGCTTGTCTCCTGGCTTGGCTGGGGTGTAAGGGTGTCCCCAGGCAGGTATTTGGACTAAAATGTTTCCAAAATCCCTTTAGTGGCTCTTAGGTTATCAAGACTACAAACAAGGTTGGAGACATAAGAGGTGTTGCGCAGGTGTTGTTTTTGGGGGATTTAAGGCAGCTTATCCTCCCTGTGGGAAGGGAAGGGAAGGTCACTTGGGCACTGACCGAGTGTTTGGCAATGACCTCTGCAGGATTTGCAAAGGTGAGGAAAGCCCTGACATCCCGTGAGATCTTGTCTCTTTTGTATGTGTCTCAGGGCACAGTCTTAGGAGATCTTTAGTTGCCTAATGCAGAAGAGCTGCTGAAAGTTCAACTCTGGATTTCAGTGGGTTTCTTATCTTCCAGTTGATTCAACAAAGGGGTTTTGTTTGCTGTTGCTGTGGGTGAGGTGTGTTTCACAGCAGTGTGAACCTCCACCGTGCATCCTGCTGAATCCTGCTGCCCCGCACATCACATCCAGCCTTAGATTAGTACAACTAAACCAGACTCCTGGCCTTTCCCACACATTGAGCGAAGCCGTTCTGCACTCCAAGCACCGAGCCAGGCAGAAATCCTCTTTTCTGTCAATACACAAGTTATGTACATTTTTCCTCTTGCAAAAGTTTCAAAGGTGGGGAGATAAAAATACTGCCCCACTTTATGGCAGAGCAAAAGGGACAAGGGGCACAAAAGGACTGTCAGATTTAGGAACTGAGTCTAAACCCGCTGAATGCTCTTCAATCTTAACAGCATGTCCTGCTTCTGAGAGATTATATCGATAGACGTGCAGCTTAGAAAATTATTTCCAAAGCTATTGTCAACATGCCTGTTCAGGTAAATAAGTGGTGAGCCTATTGCTTAATCCTCTTTTCAGAAGCACTAACATAATATCAGAAAGCGTCAGCTTCATGAAAGCATCAGCTTTGAATGTGGCAGTTTTCCTATGCCTTTCTATTCCCTTTCCTCTTTGGAAGCAAAAAGGTTAAATACCAAGGAGAAGCAATAAGTTAGGACTCGTATTCTAGTTTAGAGGAATAAGGCTGAAGCAAACCTTTGTCAGAGTTAGAGCTTAATACTGATATTAACATTTCTCCCCTTTGGTGACATGGATGCTGCTATAACAGCCTCATCTGCCGCTGAAATGCCCTCCAAGAGTATCATGCTCACAAGAAATAGGATGCTGAAATCACAGCCTTCTCAGGGGTCACCCACTCTCTCTCTGCTAAGGCAAAATCAGTCAGATCAAACATCTACCAGAAATGGATCCGATGAAGGCTCCTCACCATCCCCAGCCACCCGGTGTTTCTCACTTATCATTGTTAGAAATCTCCTTCTTAACGTAAGCTTAAACCTCTCTACTTCCACCATTCATGAGCACCTTGAAAAAATCGTTTCCTTCCTGTCAATAGCAGTCATGGAAGGATTTTTATATTGTCTCCTCTTCTTCAGACCTCATCTTCCACCCTCTTCTCCTGGATCGTGTTTTCTGGATGTCTGCTCTTGCCTGTGCTCTTCCGCAGTCCATGTCTTTGCCTTAAAGTCAATGCAGCGCTTATCCAAGGACTGCTTTGTTTCTTACTGATGATATTTAAGCGGCAGTAATCCTGCAAGGGCTTTTTCTACCTGATATGAAAGACAAATTTTTCAAATTTTGATCCTATTGTAAGGACCAGCCTACCTCTTTCACAAAAGCTGGAGTCAGCATGAGAGATTTAAGTTAAGCAGCATTTTTCCTGTTACCTAAGACATTTTTGCTTTGGACTGGGAGTAGAATTAGTTCCACAGTTATCACTAAAATAATGTAATGTTTCTGCCTAAGTTAGCAAAAATGTCTGATCAGTCCCCTAAAAACTCCCAAGTGCCTATAACTCATGGTCGTAGCTGACAGAGGATTCGGATCCAGCTCCATCACAAACTGCGGTGGAAATCCTACCCCACTGCCTCTGACTGCTTTCAGATCATTCCCTGCATCTCCGATTTAATTTGATCTAACTATAGCTTGCTGGCAAATGAAAATTCATAGTTAGGCGATTTTCAAAGTCTAATTGCTCCGGAGTTTTCTCAGTACTTCAGAATTTCTTAATTGTATTAGCCAAGGTGAGGATAATTGCTGCTTTCATATCCTTGAAACTTCTCATACAAAAGAGGCTTATGCAAGAATCTGCTCATTCTCTCCAATAAATGATCTCTCTGTTATTAAGGAGTGTGCATTGGGGGACTGCTGGGAAGCATTCCACTGCACCATTATGTACTTGAACAAAACCTGAAACTTGCAGATACAAGACTAAATTATAGTCTGGGGCAATCATCAGAACACACTTTTTTTTTTTTTTTTCCTGGAGGTTGCTCTTTCAGAAGAAGAATAAGCCCCAAATCTACAAATAACCCGGTATTTTGCATTTTGGGGATCTTCTGGATGGGGGAAATCTCCTATTTATAGGTCACTGGTGCTCTGACATTGCTCCTGGTCACAGATACCGATGTTGTCCTGTTTAAAACTACTAGTCTGTGCCAGTCAGTGGCCTTATTTTTTGCTTTGTTCATGAAATCCTCGAGCAGGGACCGTTTCTTCCCCTGATTTGTATAGCTTCAGGATCTTGAGCAATATGCAGGGCTTCTAGACATCTCAACATTGTAGCTGTGTGCTTGGGCATAAAGTGCAATAAAGCCACTCCAGCAGAGAATTAGACATAATGTTCTTCCTTAAGCTCCAGCAATTAAACATAAACATAGGCATGCACAATAAAATGCCGTGTATCACCTCTGAGGCTACAACTACCATTTAAAAAAAAAAAAGAGGATGAACCATGTATTTTCTAACATGCCAATTTGATAGACTGAATGTGGGAAGGAGGCATTCAGTGAGTCAAACGCTTAATCCAAGAAGCAAGTTCTACACAAATTGCTGATAAGGTAGACAAATTTCACAGCCCGTTCTGGGGAAAATATTACATTTCATGGTGCTTTACAGATGATGAGAAATCCTATTAAAATCCTGGAAAAATACGTATACAAGTTAAACATGGATATTTAAAATGATCCGTGTTTTTGGATGCAGGATAAGAAGTAAAATGGGCATCTCTTAGGGATAATAGCAAGTGTCACAGAGGTTTTACACAGGGTCCTTGGTAAGAAGTAATCTTATTATAGTTACAGGACCAATTTCTCTTGCACCACATGAAATAATGCTCAGAAATAGCCTAAGTATTTCTTTCAATTGCTAGACAAACTCAGAGGATAAATAAGATGGAGACTCTAATAGTGAGTGTTTGAAGGACTGCAAGAATATCAAACCTTTCAGGTGAGCTCTTTCCTCGCTCCAGGGCTTTAAATCAAGGTGGGCTATGCCATCATTTTGAGGCAGCTGAGCTATAATTTAGGAGCTTTTTCCAGTTACCATGACTGGCTGAAGTACAATGGTATGAGCTTTGCAGAGGTTTAAATGATTGCTTTTTAAAATCGGATGCCAGTGCTCTGACTGCAGAGCTACGCCGATGCAGCAGACCACAATGTGCTACCTATTGTATTCCCTGTCCGTCTGGGTGTGAAGCGGATCCACACCCATTGGTACCCGCCTTGGCAGCCATAGCTTTTGTGTCACACATTTTTGCTACAGATACTTTTAAATCCTCCATCTGGATTCTGTCTCTCCAGGACTAGATAGGTCTCAAAACAGCTCTAAAACTCTTGGTAGCGACGTAAAATTTCTCCAGATCAGGAACCAGCTCACCCCGAGTGAACCTCGCTCTAGAATACATCAGCGCGTTTTCCCCCACTATGTTGCCTGATTGTGTTTGCTTTTAAAAGCACCTCCAGCGTCGGGCTTGCAATAGGATCTGGTTTCTGTGGAAGAGAAGGATAGGCTCCGTGCCAGAGTCCTCCCGGGGAGATCTTGACCTCTGGTGACCAGGTACTTTACTAACATTGTGCTTCAGGGGGGCTTTGCACTTTACTTCTCGTGCATTAACCCATATAATTGCAAACCTCCTGAACTCGTGGAGTACTGAATCTCCCCTGAGAGGAGCTCCTCGTGGTCACCACGAGACTTGGCATTTGGAGAAACCCTTATATTCCTGGGAGTTAGTGCCACGTAATGACCCAATGGAGGAGCTCTGCTCCTGAGGGACAGATGTTTATAGAGGCCATGGCAAACATTTTCGGTAACCTTCCTAGTGCTTTTTGACCATCTTACAGTGATGTCAAGTGAGAAACTCTCCTCTAAGAGTGTGGCACGCTCTGGATGAGAGGACAAACGTGGACCCAACCCAGCCATGCCCCATTTCCTTGCTATAAACCAGGTACTGCTGAATTCCTGCATTAGTCTGTTTTCGTTAGCTGTAGTACTTACAGAAATGAGAAAATGTTTTGAGGCATGAATCCTAGCAGTGTGACAAAGATGCTAGCAGATGAACTAGGTGGCTCGATCTGCCATGGATCCCGGAGAGCCTGGTTTCCCACAGGCTCATCCTGCACCTTGGCGCCTCAGCATGCTCCGAAGTCCAACCAGGAGCTGTTGCTTTCCTGTGACCTAATATGAAACCAACAGTCTGGAATAATTGGTCTTGGAAACTTAATGCCAACTTACTTGCTGAACTTCAATAAGAACCATCACTTCTTCATGACAGTTAAGTACTGGGAGGTGCTAAAATGGTCGTAAGTGACCTTCTCTAGTGAAGGATGACAAATGATTAGCTTGTGGGGGCTGTGTCAGTTATCAAACACTCAGAAATATTCGAGGGGAAAAATTGCCTCCGAACACAGATTAGTTTACTAAAAATAGCACCAGGAATGACTCTTATGTCAGATGGTGTGAAATGATGTAAAAAACAAAGCCTTTTTGAGAGCCTCTATTACAAGGGATGTATGGGATGCTGCTATAATAGTCATTTATATGGTTGCCTGCCAGCAGGTCCATATATTTGTTACTGGCAATGAATGTCCACACTCTTGGAGGGAAAAATGTTTGTCCTCAGACTCTGACAAGATAGGTTATCCACTTTGGATGGAGGGAAAGGCTCTCAAAGGAGAATTATATTCCCAGTTGCTCTCTCTGCCTCTGGAAGCTCTTCCCAGAGCATTTCACAACTGTGCTACAAGCCAGCTCGGCTCCTATGAGGTTTCACAGGGGCATGTTGACTTTGGGAGCGGGAAGAGAATGTGAGGTTTTCAATTTGACTGTCAGGGTTCAGATGTGAAATTCTGGTTGAACACAAAGAGATGAGACAGGCAAGCTTACATGCGTATCTTCTTGGAGGGAGGGAAATACAACCTGGAAGGACAAAGAAAAGCTTTCTAATAAGAAGAACTAGAGCTGCCCAGCCGTGATGACGGGGTGTGGAGGGGAGAGGAAGGTGGCTCATCCCCAACGTGTTGCAGTACTGCAGGAGCAGGAGAAGGGGAAGGAGATGCCAACAGGGTGCAGTGGCCGGAGGGAGTCCAGAATAGGAAAGGGTCAGTGCTTCCTTGCTGCTCTGCTGGCATGACTGCTCATCTGACCCATCTATCACACCAGGAACATTTTTTCATTAAAAGACTTTTGAGAAGAGAGATCTTCCTAATTTTCTTTTTTATAATTCCAAAGAACTAGAAAATCACCTTTGAAAATGAAAAGGAGACTTGAAACAACTTTCAGGCATGAAACGACTCGCTAGTCAGGTGTGAAACTATATGGCTACAGTGAGGACGCATTTTTTGATTAATATTTTCAACTAAAAACTAGCTTAATGACGAGTGATGGGACAAAACACCACGATGAGGTTCCCCAGTCTGTAAATACGCACTTAATAACATGCTCATCTACACGAGGCAAAAAAAAAAAGATAAAGGTTGGCATGAAGTAGCAAAAAACTGGCATGTGCCTTTTGGTATGGGAGCTGTTGCCATCAGTATTTAATAGGTAACCTTAGGAACTGGTTTTGCTCTCAGGACATGTGATGTCTGTTTTTATAAACATGCTCAGAAACATGTTTTAAGCTGTTTGTATAAAGTGAAAGGGGCAACTGTGGGAGAAACTGCAAACCCATTTTAGAAATCTTACTCCCATTTTCCAAGGGAGCTGAGCGCAAGGTGGGAGCAGAGGAGATTTGTGGCTGAGTTTGGGTCCCAACGTCTGCTCAGGAGCAAAGGCAGGTAATATTTGCTGACATCGGCTGACTCAGTAGCAATGCGCAAGATTTATGGGAAACCCCCTTCACTGTGCATGGTTCTGGCAAACAAAATGGATGGGTTAATTTTCCTGGGACCGCGACCCTAAATTTTCTGTGGCACTCCCTGCGAGTCTTGAGAAATTTCTGAGGTGCAGTTACCTGCTGGAGAGGCACTCCTGGCTCCCTGCCAAGGATGCTGCGAGCTGCTTATGTGGTTTAAATAGGTTGCAGCTGCCTTCCCTTTCAGGCATTCAGAAAAACCACATGCTCTCAGGCCAAAAGTGCTCCTGAGCCCCTTGCAGAACTGCTGGAGAGTTTCTGGAAGCCAAAAGCAGGGCTGACAGCCTTCCCACTGAAACGTTTTATGCTGAAGAAGCTGGGTTTCCAACTAAACCATTGGTATTTCAGTGAATGACGTTCTCAAGGGTTTCTTCTTTTTGCCTTCTCTTTTGAATGGCATTTTTCTTACTCTCCCAGAGGTACATTCTCTGCCCCACTAAATCTCCTGGAGTGCCACGCTCCCTCGGGTGAGGCAAAGAGACCATGAAAGCCCTGGTGGTATATGTCCCTGGCTTCAGGAGACTTCACATGGTCCTTACTGCCCTGCCATGCAAGAAGACATGTAGACGGGGCACTTAAAGACATATTCTAGTGGTGGACTTGGTAGCGTTACGTTAACGATTGGACTCGATGATCTCAAGGGTCTTTTCCAACCTAAATGATTCTGTGATTCTAAGATGATAGGAGACCTCCTCTGGTAGGAGAAGAGGAGGAAAGGCCAGGACTCCTGACTGGGAGCTGGTTGCAGGTGAAAGCGGTTTGGAAATTACCTAATGGGAAAGGTCATGTGTGGATAAAAGGAGAAGGCGGGGTTGTTCATTCGTCCTTGGTTGTCTGTGTGAGTTTTAAGCTAGGGGACCTGGCTGTGATCTAAGGCTTTCTGTCTCTTTGTATACGATCCTCAAAGTTAAGAAGAGGTACCTTCTGAAATGTGGATCCTTCACCTCTTAAAACATTTCTGCCCTCCCACAGGGGCACCTCCAGCAGAGGAGGATGAGCTGATATGGACCTGGGTTTTCCCGGCAGCCTGCTCGGAAGGTGCAGCTATGGAAGAGGAAACATCTCCTTACCTGGTACAAGGTCTTTCTTATGCTATGGGGATACAGGTTTCTCTTCTGTTTCTTGTCAGCCTCAAAGGTGGGCAGAAATAGTGTGTTGTGGCTTGATGCTGTTGGGGGGAAGCAAGCCCATATCAGATCTTATAGACACGCCATAGTGGGGCTTCCAACAGGGCTGGGAGCTTGCGGATAAGAGCACCTTGAGTGCCTGTTTGTAATGCTGCGATTTGCGGTGCGGTGCGATGCTTTCTGGAAGTGTTTAGATAACTTAATGGGTCCCTTATGGCATCTGAGGAGACAAGACTTGACATTCCTCAGTCAGCACTTTGATGAGGAGAACATTTGTATTTAACTAATACTGCTCTACAGTAATGGGTATGAGGCTGTGGAAAGCTGAGCGGGGGTGAGAACAACATTGCCCAAGTCCAGCAATGCAGAAAGAAATTATTAGTTTAACGGGGCATGAAATTATCCATTCTGTTTTCTTCAAAGTTAATCGTAGTTCACAATATAGTCTGCCATGGCTGACGAAACCCCGTCAGGGTTGCCCGCGCAAGAAACCCGAAAACATTTGCATTCACTGTAGGGCTCTGATGTGTAGCTCTGAGGACTGTTAGCAGATTATCTGCCCCGGCCACCAAAAGAGACCAAAGACTGTTCCCTGGCAAAGCTCACCTGGTTATTCTGTTATAACTTCTTTTTTCCTCTTTATTGCCCTCGGTGGCAGTGCATTTGGAGGACTGCCAAGAATAAATAAATAGCATTTTTATCAAAGCACGTGGTTTTTCTGCAAGGGGCAATGGCCACAGAATGGGTTTGCTGCGCGTGCCTTGTGGTGGCTGTGTGGCAAGTGGGAGGAAATGCTCCCTGCTCAGCAGAAGAGTTACAGATCCAGATGGAGAATCCAGAAAATGCTGAATTTGGTCTCTGAAATCACTAATGCCTAAGACACGGGAAATGAGAAACTTCACGGCTTTCTTAGAGTTGATGGATGATAGTTGGTAGTAAATTGATGGATGACAACACGGAGCTGTTTTTAATTCTTCCCAGGGAGGAAAGCTAGGTGGCTGGGTTCTTGGACCGCTTTGGGCATACAGATGTGAGAATGGGACAATGATATTGCTGCAAATACTGAACAGACTTTTGTATCGGCATCCTCATTTTGTCCCATTCAAATGGTTGAAAATTTGTCCAAACCCAGAACTGCTTCAGAGTAAAATTGCCTATGTCCAAGAAGTCTTAAAATGTAGGCGATTATATGAATATTTGAAGGTCCAATAGTGGATGAGTGATAAAAGAGTGAACAGAAACTCCCCCAGCTCACCCAATCCAATCAATAGCAAAAACTCAGACCCTTGCAGTCAATTTGTTACTGAATATGAAGTCAAAACAACCTTCCAAATCCTGGCTTTTAGCTCAGCCTTGAAAGCTGTCCCATTCCCACCCTGTTTTAAGCCCACACCAGCCGTTCCTGACTCGGCATCCTTTACCTCTGCCGTGGTGTCGGTGAGGGGTTCTTCAGCAGAAATGTGTAATGACACGAGAATTTATTTCTCTTGCTATTGTGCAGATGGAAAATTGGCAGCTCATCCAGTGTTAATTAGATGTGGCTATGTGGCAAGTAGTCCTTTTCTGAAGTACTGCCATAAAGAGAGATGCTGTTGAATGTGATAGAAAGGGGGAGAACCTTTAAAGTTAAAATATAAACATAAAACACTTGCAAATATGTGGCAGTTGGCTGAAATTACAGCTGTTAATGGCTGTATATGAAATGGTTGAGAACCCATTGCTTAACCAGCCTTTCGAGTCTCACAGTAATTGTTCTGGTGTTGAAATCGATGCCAAAACTGTCGCTGATTTCCTGGGTACCAGGCAAGAACGCAAATACTTTCTATTTGTCGGAGACTTTAACTGAATCATTAGTAATGCTTTAAAAGGAGGGAATAAAACTCTGGGGCTGATCTACATATGTTTTTACACAAACGTAACTTGAGTTGCACAGAGCAACGCTGATTTCTACCTGCATCTTATATGGAGGGCTTACCAGCTTGTATTTTTTCTATGCCCTAGTGGTCCCCAAACTAGGAGACCTTTTTATGAACAACGTCTTTAGACAGTAGTGGGATAGCTGAGGGCTCTTGATCAATTTTATCCTGTCCAAACTAGCCTGGCTATAAGGAAAAGCTTATGACGAGCGAGTAGCCTGCAGTATGTGGATTAGTTCTGCATTGCCTGGTAGCAGTGGCTGCAAAACCAAAGGTGCATGGCTGATGGCTTATTCATAAGACTTCAGAGATTTGGGTGCTTTGCTTTAAAAAGTGAAAGGCTGACACAGTCACAGGTTTCCTTCAGCAGCACTTTGTTCTGATTGTGCATTTTTTGACGTCGGTGGGAGTTGTGGCCATAGCAAACCACACGCTAGGTGCTGACAAGTGGTTCCTGACGCGGTTTAAAAATAAGCTTGTTGTGGATTGTTAAACTCTTGCAGTATCTGTCTGCTGGCTCTCCTTTTTCTCCTGGTAAGCGGACTTGATTTTTCAATGGAGACTGGATTTCACCAAAACAAATTGATATTTTGTCCTGCGATATAAAGTTGCTTTATGGTTGATTGTTTGATTTATTGCTTCCAGCCAATACAACAGTTGAAATGTCAATTTATATTATCTTTCCTTCAAACCTATATTAATAGTGACCCTTTGAGCCATTGTTAAGACAGCAGAACAAAAGGCAGCTGGGACAGATCTCCGGTCATCCGCTGTGAGAGTGGGGAGAAAGCCATGATCCAGCATGCTTTCCATCTATTTCTATGGAGAAAACACTTCATTGCGTCAAAAGCTTTTTAAATCAAAAGCCATCCTCCATGCTAAAAAGTGAAGCAATTACTGTTTCCTTGCTTACGCCCTATCCTGCTGGTCCCGGGTCTGCCTGGCATACCCTTTCCTCCCTGAAAACCCCCTCTGCTAAGCGTGAGTAACGGATGCCAATCTTCCTCAGCATGTGTCGGGATATAACGTAGCCCAGCGCAATTAGATTTGCTTTGACTTGTTCATACCACACTGATTCAATGCCCGGATTTATCAGGCTGGAGGAACACTAATGACTTTTCAGCATTTGAGATGGGATGGCTCATTAGATGGTCACTGGTAGTTTCCGTTTGGTTTTGGTTGTTTGTTCTTACTCTTCAGGAAGTAGACCAGAAAATTGGATTTCTAAATTTTTTTTCCTTTTGCCCAGGCTTTGTCTAAAAATAAGCCATAAACCTAGCATTGTATTTGGCGGTATCTGAAGTGCAAAGGTCCTTGATATATTCTTCTAGAGGGCAGCTTAGCCTTAGATTTAATTTCAAATAGGAGTATATCCCTGTCCTTTCAGTAAAGTTTTACAATTTTCCATACTTGCTTGGAATCTGTATGACCTTTGCAACACTTCGTTTATGAGTAGTGACATAACAAGATTAACATTGATCTTTCTGCAGCAAAGGTACTCCCCTACCTTCCCCCAGAGGCCCGTAGGCTGCCATTGAGTACAACTAGCACCCCATACTTGAAATTCCATAGGGAGCTTAACGCATAGGTAGCCCGGGGAAAAAAAAAGGGAATTTACTTATTTTGTCATATCTACTTGATGGCGCACAATTTCTCATTCAATCAACACATGCAAAGTGAGACAGAGCATACACATACTGATGGACAAAAGATAACACAAAACCCACCTTTAAAATTTGCAGATGGTGTTCATCTTTCTTTCAGTATTTTTTTTGTTTGCTAGTCGTTATAGCTGCTTCGTTTTTTTCTAACATACAAGTACTCTGAATGGCAAATGACAATCTGTTGTGGCTGTCCAGCATGGAGCACCTTTGATGGTCAAAGAGGGAGTTGAGAGGTCGCTTTTCTTCAGCCCTGTGTTGGGGGAAGAGTGGGAACAAAAAGGATTTGGGGAGAGGAACAGAAAGGTGATACATCAGAGACAGGACCACCTGGAAGGCAAGGAGATCTGCTAATTCCTGCAGTTATTGGTATCTCAGGAGGTTGCATGGGTTAATTTAAACTGCATTTGTGCTGGAGTCCAGCCCCAGTCAAGCCAATAGTCTGCATGGCAATTTGCTACAACCTTGTTTTGTCTGTGAACAGAAGCTCACATCCAGCTTCAAAATCCTGCCTGAACTCCCAGAAAACTAGAGAAGATGTTTCCTTTCACCAGATTTGTACGCAGGTGGAGGCTGTAGCTCTAGGCAGGCAGCAGGGTTAATGCAGTCCCTCTCCTGTCTGTCACTGCTATAAATCCTAGCCAACACCTTAGCCAAGCAAAGGTGGGACATGCCACCAAGTACGTGGGAGGCAGGGTAGCAGGTATACTGACATATTAATTAAAAAGTATAAGGAGTCATTAGTTTTTGAGTTAACAGTGCAAGATTGGTAACGCTGGAGTATTTTCCTTTGTGTTGGGATGGAAGCAAAAGGCTTATTAATGAGCTATTCTCCTTCCCTCCCCTACTTTCCCCCAAATTTTTAAAATCCAAGTTCTTTTAAAAGTGCATTGCACAAACAGACTGTGTGTGCACAAGGAGAAGGGATAGGACTGCATTTTAAACCATGTAACGTATTGCTGATCTGATATTGAGATGACAATGGCGTACAATATACCTAGGTGAACTTTTTCTTAATCACTTGATTTGAGAAATTTTTGATTTTCTAATTCAAATCTAAATGAAAGGTGGCTGTCCTAGTTGCATGAACCAAATGTTGAAGATACCAGCTTCAGTTAATGTTGTCAATGTGTTTGAACCCATTTTGTTACCTGAACTTAAAAACAGTTTAAGATCTTAGTGAAATTGCTTCTGACAAAATTTTGAAACTTTTTCATATAGCTAAAAAACTATCCAATTTCTTTTTCCAGGTCAAAACCTTGATGAATGTTATACAATGTAGAAAAAAGGTTTCAAAGAAATGGGTATGTTTCCTTCCTTATATTAAAAATTCTTGGCTAGGTCTGTTAAGCAGCTCTTAGCAAACATAGGCATATTTTTTACTCTAGATAATATTGGCAGATACCTTTGGTGTCATGCATCTATTTGACTTTGCTACTCTTCTTTAAACTACTATTTCCGTGTGGAAACAAACTGGGGAGAGGGGAAAGTACGACTTTCTTTTGGCAACCTTTTGACCACCTGAGAGAAGGAGAGATTGCTGCTGTTTCGAGGGGGCCTTGGTACCGAAGATGCTTTACATTCGTTAGTTAGTTATTGGTAACTCTTCATTCACCGTGACTGGAAATTTCTGTAAGTGTAGGTAAAACACTGACATCTAGTGCCTAAACCAAAGCATCCAAACGTGCTCTGAGACTCCAGTCTTGTGTCTTCTGTGCTGGACGTTAACTGTCCAATAATATTATGGACTGGACGATATTATGGATATTATAGAAATACTATGGTTTGGCTCTGGATCAGTGAAAGGAAGTTATTAGTTTGTGCACTTGATATCATGAAATGCACCTGGAGGGTGGCTGGTGAGACAGGGCGGGAGATGAAGGTCTCTACTGGGAGCTGGTTGTACTGGGATGCTAGAGTGGGGGCGGTCAAACACCAGGAAAACCAAACCTGTGCGTTATCTCTTGCTGTTTTGAAGATAAATTACCTTTGAAATTCCTCATGTTAATATATAGCAATATAGCACATTTAAATACAGAATATAAAGGGGAAAAAAAAGTACATTCTTTTTCATGAGTCTGAGTACTGTCCTTACTGATCCAGATGGGAGGGAGTTGCAGGGTCAGGTTGTTCATCAGACCTGCTGAGGCAAAGCTGTTAACCAAAAAATGGCTATAGTCCAGAAAATGGCCATCGAGGGCCAGGTCTGAGAGCTGGAAAACCCTTCCCTTGCTTAGGGAGTGCCATTGAGGGGTCAGCAACACCCTTCACCCCACACCCTGGGCAAGTCCTTGCTGTTACTGACCTGGTGTCTGCCATTGCCCATTGCGATGGTAAACAAAATGCTGAGGAAAGTTGAAATTTTTTGAGCAACAGCAACGGATAATGTTCCACTTCTCACTCCTTTCAATTATTTTTATTTTATTTTTTTTTAAAGCCACCCAGATGTCTTGCTTCTGTTTCAGCCCAGTGTTTGCTGATGCCTCACAGTGTGGTGGTTTGGGTGCTGGAGGCCCCATGTGTCAGAGGCTTTTCCTGAAACAGCACAGACTTCAAAGTAAAATCCCCGTGGAGGCCAGCACATGGGAGGGATGTGAATCTGATGTGCAGCATCGTAAGGCAGCATGTCTGTAAGGACATGCAGTCTTGGGCCTCGATAAATAAATCTGGGTGGATGCATTGCGTTGGCTCAAAAACTGGAACTGGTTGGAGTCAACCCTAACTGGAAATAGCTGATGTCCAACAGAAAGATAAACTTTCTCTCGTTTTGCAGCCTTGTTCCTATATACCAGTTGATCAAGACAGGACTTAAAGCTGGTTTGGTCTCGCCAACCAGCTCTCCCAGCCATCTTGCCCATGGCTGAATATGCCAGCCAAGAGGAAAAGCTTAGCTCTTTTCCTATGTGAATGCGAAAAAAGAGAACAAACTTGCTTCGTCGTGCCTCTGGTATGTTACTAACTTGGCTCAAGCAGCTAGGAAAATAAGAGTCCATTTGGAAACCAAGAGTACAACAGGGCTAGCAGGTGCTTCTCCCAAAATAGCACCCAATTGATTAAAAATGTGTCTTGGACACGTGGTCCAGAGCAGCTATTTCTTCATTATTGTCACCTCAGCTGTAGGAACATCATGATGCTGGTCCCGGTTTGCTGGCAGTCAGTCCTCGGGGAGGTGGCAATATAACAACGTTGGTGTTTGGAAGTGCAAATAAGCAGGGCCCAATCCTGGGGCAGTTTGCTGTAGATGTTGTTCCCGTGAAGCATTTCATGTGGGGGAGTATGTGGGAAAAGGTTTGGAAGATTTGTAAAATCTGGGGATATCTTTAGCGGGTCTCGTATCTGAGTGGCGGGTGAAGATGTGCAGAACCTGGTCACAAAACACTTCACCCTTATCTTAAATGTGGAGTATGTTAACTGATGTTTATTATTCCCAGGTGTAAAGATTAGCACATCCCCAAGCATCTTGCTAGTTTCAAAATAAGCAAACAACGTGTGCCATTGACCAGCCTGGGAGGACACGACTCCTCTGAGCTGAGGACCTTGTAGTCAGTGTCCATCAAGTAACTCCTTGAATAGCTGTGTCGAGCCCCATATAAGAAGTGGCTATCATCTCTTCTGGCCTGTATTATTCCTCTTAGAGGGCTGCTCCATAAACAGATGTTTCTAATGGTTCTCTAATCTGTTTCTAAATTCAAGCTTAACATATTTGTGGCCACCTAGACTGACTTGCTCTTGTGCCATTGCTAATCTTCCTTTTCTACAGAAGACAGAAGGAGAAGCTGAGCTAAACACCAACTGATAGAAGCAACTCCTTAAAGTCATCTGTCTCACCGTGCCTTTCAGTACCTTCCCATCTCCTCCGAAAAAGCGTCTCCTGATCCCATCTGGAGGTGCTTTTGTCTTCCGTAGCAGCCTCATGCTGGTGGTCCAGAGGCAGCCTACAGAACTCTGATGAGCCATCAGAGGTTTCCCTTTCTCAGTTGTTGCCAGCTGATGGACTCCTGCTAGCAGCAGAGCTGCAAAATAGATTACTTAACATTTTATGCCTTTATTATTAAACAGGTCCTTAGAATTATTTATTTCCTTCTGTTTATGATTATCTGTATTAATGATGACATTCAGCAAAGGCTTCCAAAGAATCTCAAAGACCCACAGTGCCAGGGACCAAAACTTTCAGGAATTAACAATCCTGGCAGCAGGACTCCCCTCCCCAGCTCCACTCCTTAAGCTGTCCTTCAAACCCGCCCCCAACCCCAACCAAAATACCTTAAACTAGAGTTATGCCCCTAGACTTGATTCTTCCTCCTCCCCACACTCTTTCCCCTGCAGTAACCAGCAGCGCCTTCAACTCATCCGTGGCTCAGGCACCACAAGCTCTTCTTGATATCATTTGAGGCAATGGACTTGCTTGGAGCCTGTGCACAGCTACCTTCCTAAACCAGGGCTGCCTGCTGAGTTTTAACTGGCATTTTAAAATGAACTTTTTTTTTTGTATAGTATTTTCAAGGCCATCGTGAAAATGGCAGAAGAAAGCTCTGGTTTGCTTTGGTACCACTGCCCCCTCAGGCCCTTACTCCCTTCCCCTTTTTTTATGCTTGATGAGATTTTTTTTTTTTTAGTCATTCTGTAAGATGAATAGTGCAGACATGCACAGCTAAGTCCACCAAGGGAGAGCAAAAATGCAGTGGAGTTTGCAAGGCTATCTTTTGTAGGTCAGGCTTTAGTGGCTAGACTGCATAAAAACACAAGTCCTTCTGCCCCTGCGAGACCACAGATCATAAAAGGGCATTTGAAATTCACATTCAGACTGATAATGTACCAACTTAAATGTCTTTAAAAACAAACAAAAAATCCCCCCCTTCCCCCCCCCCCCCCCCCCCCCCCCCGAAAATATTTGTCAGGTATTTCCATGTGCAGAAACCAGCAAGGTGAGTATTAACTCACGTGTTATTTCTGCAGGCGACTCTGGTGTTTCCAGGTACAATAATGAATGAAGCCACATTGCTTTTGTGTAGATGCTTTCCTAAACAAGGTTTATCAGACTTCCTAGATGCAATGTTACAGAATTCTCTCACCTTGCTCATGCTATACTGTGCTGATGAGCTGACAGAAACAGAAAGGCAAGCCTATAGCACAGGCTGGGAGCCACACTGAGTGGGCTATTCAAAAAAGTTTATATATCAATAGTTGGCTGTACTTATTTCTCCAGAGGAGGTAGCTAAGTCTTTAAAATCAGCTAGGAAACCAGCTCAATGGCCTGGAATAATTACTGGGCACTTCTTGCTCGTTTTTATATAACCCATTAAGTATATCCTAGGTTTATCTTCCTATTTCTGCTGTTATATGTCATTTGAAGTTTCTAGTCTAAATAACTGTATTTCTGGGATTAGCCAACAGACAGGCTGCCCCTCAGATGAGATTTGGTACCTGGGATCTAAGCTCAGGAGCAAGGATTTCTGTCGGTCTGCCACAAATAACCCATTTTGTATTTATTTTGCATTTCTTGTTGTCTAAATGAAATAGTGAATATGTTCGAGATACTTTTGTTTCATTATGGCCACTAAAATATAGGAATTACAGAAACTTTTTATGCCAGCCTGTCTTTTATGAAACCTGAAATCATATCTGAGTTATTAAAGTTTAATAGCTAATGGGAGGGGGAGTAATTACTTCCCATAACATCTTTCTCTATCAAGAATTGTAACCCGTGATGTAAAATTATTCCACTGGCATTATAAATTGCAGTGTAATATCTTATAATGTCACCTCTTACTACCACAGAGTAACCTTTATGTTATGACTTAGATTATACATTCATAACCTACACCAAAAATGAAGACGAATATAATGAAGGTAGATAGCTAACGTGTCAAGGTGGCATTTGAGCTGAGATTTTTTTTTTAATATATGTGTGAGAACATGAAATAAATTAGCCAGACTTTCATCTTACCAAAAAAGGAGCAACACTCAGTTGTCTTCAACGGTGCTTTGCCAATTTTCCATCAACAGAAATGGTGTCAGCAAATCTCAGATTTGCTTTTGGCTTCACTGTTGGTTCTTCAGTGGTTTTTTTGGCATGGTTGCTGGTGATTTTTTTTTTTATGCCATTTCTTTAGATAGAAGAAGAAAAGCCTGAAGTTGGGTTTGTCCTTCAGCTATCAGACTGCTTGTCCCTAATTTAAAGTCTCCCTTCACCCTTTTCTTCACCTTTCCTCATTTCCCCACCAAAACCCCCACCAAGACTGGAGAGGATGCAGAGAAGAGCAGCACTATGTGCTACAAGCTCTCCCTCTCCAGGGGCTCCTCAGCATCTGACACGTCTTGGAGTTATGTCAAATAACAGCCCCACTGTAGTGTATGTTTTATAGTAGCTAGAACACTGACCGGTGTGAATAAGACCTTTACACGCCCACACACGCACTTGCGTAACACCAACACCTCTCCATTCAACCCGATCCTGGCAGGACAGGCTAACAGCCTCCCTCTGTGCTCAGCTCCGCTTCCTTAGGCATGGTGGGACTTGCTAGAAGATCCATCAAATGACTCAGAGTTTCCAGTTGATCCTAAATTTACAGAGCACCAGCTCTCCCTTGCACCAGGGTATGGAAGTTTTTGTGAATGCTGTGGGGGCCAGAAGCAGATCGCTGATCTTCTCTGAATAGGAGGTTTATTAAAAACTATCGGGAAGTCCTTCAGTCCAGGCCTCTTTCCCATGAGATCACACCCCATGGGAAGTCATACTATCAGAAACAATGTTGGGAGCAAGTAGTGCTTATAGGCACCTCTCTTGGCATCTGGGTCATCCCCCTCCAAAAACAGATCTAGTTTTGATCTGGTGACTCTTCTTGCATGAAGGAGATGGAGGTATAGCAATGGTAAGCAAGTAGGTAGCCATAAATAGCGATGGTACAGTCTCCTGCCACATTTTCAGTAAGCTGCGAGTGATCCTGCTCTCCAGCTGATCTTCAGCTGGCCAGAATCTGGCCAATAATTAATTTATTTTGGATGCATGAGAAGTGCAACTCCTTATCTGACTTCCTCAACTTCAGAGATTTAGGGAAAAGGGAGCTAAAGTTGGAGCAAGCCTGGACGTCTTGTTTAATCCTGAAATATCTTCCTTGGCTCATCCAGGGAAAGGCTTATCCTGGCAAAGCCTTGTTTCTTTAATGGAAGACAGTCCTTGCTGTGGCAACTTGGTAGGAAAGGTGCTGGAGATATTAGATCCGTTTTTCCCCCCCCCTTTTTTGCTGGTAATAACTCCACTGGTACAAAACTCCTATCAGCACCAGAGTATTTGAGTGTCATTCCTCTGAAATAAAGTCTAGCCAGGCATGGGTGGGATGGCAGTGAAGAGAGTTTCCCATGAAATGTTTTGCTGTTGGAAAAAATGGAGTTTGTTCAAATAAAACACAATGCAGAAATGTGTCAGATGTAATCAGCGGTGGACAGAAGAATGTCAAACATGAAATCTTTATTTGTTACGTGCTCATTTTGATGTTGAAATGCTTTGCTTGAACTTTCTTTAATTTAGTTTTGACTTTGTGCTTCTTTTTGTTTTAACCTTAAGTAGAGGATGTTGCACTGGAGAATTCATAAGGTAGGGAAATAGGATTATCTGTATAAAATTTCAGCTTTATTAGAAAGAAATTACTTGATATTTTTGAATTAGACTATTTTATAGACTTTTCCCCCGCCGTGGGTCTTTGATTTATCCTTAAATGCCACATTCCTGGAATGGAGAGTTAATTTCTGACTTCTGGACAACCACACCTGCATGGGAGCTGAATTGTTTTAAGGGCATCAAAGCACATCAACTTCAAGTTCTTCAGACCCAAAGCAGCTTCTATCTCTAGCTGTCAGCTACAGCCTGAATTGCTTTTTCTTTTTTTATTTTCTTTTTAATAGCAGCAGTCGTATTATTATAGCAAGGTTGTTTGCTTCGCCAAAAAAACTTCCTAATGCCCATCAGCAGAGACAGGTTTCCGACACATGCGGTGGTTCTGCTGATCGTATTTCAAGTGACTCTTGTAATTGGTGAGCATCAACTGGCAGTGAAGTTTCAGCATTAAACTTTAACTTTTCTCATTTGGGGTCTTAATTGTGCTTTGAAATGTTTGATGGCTTGGCTGACCTTTTTCTGGGTTAGCTGAAGACTGAGATGTGTCTGCCAGGAGAGAAGCCGCCGAGGAAACCTTGGAGCATAGCACTTTATTGGTTTCAATTAGACAGCGTGGTCTGGTATCTCTCGGTTTAGAAACACCTCTGAGCTTTTTATGGGTTTTGAATGGAGCTATAGGAAAAAGAAGACGCTGGGAATGCCAAGAATTTTACAAAGAGTAGGCAAGGAGTGTAAATTGAAGAGCTACATACATTAAATGCAGGGATTGGATGCTGTAATCCCTTTTTGTACTTCTAAAGCATTTCTAAACCTTCCTTTCCCTGTGGGAAATCTCTCAGGTGTGCGGCAAACTTCCCCTGCTAGTAGGAAAGTCCAGCATTGCCATCTACCCCGGACCGCTTCCCTGCTGCCACGGGGATGGGCGCCCTGGCTCCCAGCTCTTGGCGAGGGTACCCCGGATGGGGCTGGATTGAGACCTTTGCCGAAAAGCCTTACAGTTTGCAAAAACCTCCTTTTCTGACCTGAAGCTGTTCCGGAGACCTGCAGTTTTCTCCAAAACTAGCAAAAAATTTTTTTTTTTCTTTAGCTCCAATTCAACGCTACCCAGAGGGACATATGATGCATACAATGAATGCAGATATTGCATGTGTAGGCTTTTTCCCGACCCTACAAACGCTTTTGATTTCCACGCTGGCCTTATGGCTCTGTGCTGACATTTGTTCTGCCGGTCCCCGTAGAGCTGAGCGCTGGCGCTGTGTCCTGAACCACCTGGTTGGGATGCGGCCCCTCGTCACTGTGTAATTAGTCTGAGAGCCACGAGACATCAGAAACCTTGCCTGGCCGTGTTTGTGCAGGAGGCGAAGGGCAATATCAAACACAGAAGGTAAGCAGCGGGGCAGGCAGCTCAATTCAGCCTGAGGGATGACTTGGGGCAGCGTGACTAATGAGGGGGGCTCATTTGAGGGGGCTGCAATGCCTGCGTGTCACCAGGGGCCAGGAGACAAAACATCCCTTGGGATGCTGCTCTTCAAACCTCCGTTCTTGATGGCAAAAGGGAATTTGGTGCCTGAAAGCAAATCCTCTGAAGTCCTGCAGTAAGGATGCACAGGCTCGTCCCAGACTAGCTGCATCCCAGCCTGCAGGTAATGCCCATATTCCCACTGGACTTGTGAGCCCTCGCGTTAGCAGGACCTGTGGGCTCTGGATCAGACCCTGGGGGGAGGATAGAGTGAAGAGGAGGAGAAGGGCTGGCTTCTTTCCAGCCCCCAGGAGAAGGGAAAACCCTGCGGTGCTGGGAATGACATTGGCAGCCAGGGATGCGGCATGTTTTGGTAGAGATGATGAAATCACCTAATGTGCATGATGCTGGCATCGTACCTAGGGCTCCCCAACAGTCCCACTCTCGGCACAGCATCCCCATGCATTTAGAAGTCCTCTCCCTTTGGCTGACACCTTGTTAAATATTGGCCTCCTGCAATAATATTTTATCTTGTATTTATAATCCCAGAGCACTGCAAAAGAAATACTAAGATGAATACAGTCGATTACCTTACCTTCATCCTTCAGAGCATTGGGTTAACCCCAGCCACTGAATAATTGCACCTGCAAAATAGGTTTTATTGGAAGAAACAAGAGCAGGAGGACTCTGCAGCCAGCAGAGATCAAGATCGGTTGCCTCTGTAAAACCGTTTCAAGCCTCTTGGCTTGAGACTATGTCGTTAGCTTATGTTGGTGACTAATTTGTGAAGTATGTATTCAGTAATGGACTATTTATTGTACATAGTTTAGTCCATAATCTATTTACTTTCTGTTGCCAGCACATCACACGGTAGTGTGTTGCAGCTAATACTGAACAAAACTCTGACCTGTGCAGAAACACCTTTTGACTTCTTCGCTTGCCATTTGTTTTCTTATCGGGAACGAGTCCGGGAGAGCTCGGTCTCTTGGCAAAACCCTGCCAGTTATTTTTCCTGCTCTGGCAAGCCTTGGTCCTCAGCTCGCTGGTGATGCTCCGTTGAGATCGTGGTTTAAGCACCATCCAGTTGGAGCCACTGTGGAGAAGGGCAGTGACGGTGGCTGATGAGCAGAGGAGCATGGAGCCGGAGGCCACAAGTCTGCAACCAGAAGGTAAAAGTTGAAGCTCAAACTTTTTCAGTGAGTCTTGCAGATCAGGAAAAAACTGGAGAGACTGAAACATTATTGTGGATGGCTTACTGTTAGGCTGGCAGCATCCAAGTGCAGCTCACACTTGTACCTGCCTGTTTGATTTCCAGCTCAGGAGTCTGAGCTGTGCAACAGAGATGGCTGTATGGTCAATTTTTAATAGCATCTTGCACCCTTTCTTTTTTTTTTTTTTTTTTTGGTAAAAGTGCCTGAGGTGCCCAGGGAGTTATTTGCTTGAAAAGTGAATCCAAGAGTTGCTTATACAGAGAAGAGCTGCAGGACTGGAGCTCAGGGGGCACAGCTACGTGCTGGGAATGAAAGCGTTTGGTTTCCAGCACATGTAAACTGAAAACTCACCATTTAGTATGGGCATGATTGATATGCTTGGACAAAAGTAATGTGCATGAGCGGGCGGGAATGAGACTGAGCAGAAGAGCAACCTCCCAGCTCTCCATGGCACAGCCAAAGCGGGGTTTAGACTCTGTGGTCAGTGTCGGGGAGAAGGATGGGCAATGCCACGGGGGCCTCTTACCCCTTCTTTGTGCCAGGGTGAAGGGGCAGGAAGACCGTACTGCACCTTTTTTCCCTCCATCCCAGCTGTGTCCGCTGCCCACACGCCTTGAGCCATCCTTCAGGGGCCTGGGGCAGCACCCAGCTTGGCTTTCCCAGGCATCCGCAGCGGCAAATCCTGCTGCCTTGTCACCCATCGAGGACACCTGCTCCGGGCAAACATCTCCTTTACCTGGGCTTAGCGCCGACTTGATGTTACCAAGGGAAGTTTTTCCATGTTAAGAAGGAAAACTGTCTCTTTTCAGTTTGCACGGCAAGGTCAAAGCAAGGAGAACGTGTGTTGGCAGCAGTCGATGCAGTGATGTGCGCTTCTGTGTTTATGTTTTTAGTGTGGGTGTAAACTTGGGGAGAAGGCGGCATCGCTCAGTTCAGCGTGGAAGCAGGGTGTTGCAGCACGCCAGGCATTGGTGCCTCGGCTTTCCCTTTGGTTTCATCCCCCCCCTGCCCCCCGTATCGGTGATGCGCGGCTGTGGAGCAGGGATCAAACCCACCCAGCCCACCTTCAGCCTGGGGAGCAGATGAGGGATGCGGGTGGCTGGATCCCTGCGGCACTCTGCCCCCGTATAAAATGGGGTGCACCCCCCAGCGATGCTGGAGCTATAGGGGGTATAACCGCAAGATTTTTAGGCCGGGGTTGCCTGTGTGCCCCCGTAAATGTTGTCTTTCGGCAGCAGAGGAGCCGTGAGAGGGCAGTGTTGTACTGCAGGAGGAGGAGGAGGCTGCGGGAGCCGGGGCGGGGGGGGGGCAGCGCTTGCGGCATCCCCGACGGTCTCCCGGAGCGTTTTGACTGTATTTTTGTGGTGTCAAGCCGTGGTACTTTGCAACAGGGAGTAGTTGCAACAGACTCCCTGTTGCAAAATTACATTTTGCATTTAAAGGAATTTAAAGATGTAAGTAAAAGCTTTTTTTTTTTTTTTTTTTTTTTTTTTTTTTTTTTTTTTTTTTTTTTTCCCCTGAGGGATCACCCAGCGGTGCTTATGGAGCACCCGGGGGCTGGAGGGTGACTATTTATCAGCTGAACATCCCTGCAATCAGTGGCTCAGGGGTGGGCAGGTGCCCCAGCCAAGATGCCCACGATGCCCCGCCACATCCCATGCGCTCCTGAGCTGACCGTCAGCCAAACCTCAGCATCGCGGCCACCTCTGCTGCGTGCCCGCTGGGGTGACCCTCCAGCCGTCAAGGCCCGGTGAAGTGGTTATGCCACAGGTTTTCCCTGGTTTAAAAAGAATAAAAAGCCTCATTGGTGACAGTAATTTAAACAAGTGAAAATGTGCTATGTCATTTTGCCTCGTGCAGTGCAAAGCTGCCCGTTTCCCTACGCTGCTTTGTTTTATCTCATTTTTCGAATGCTAAGTGATTGCAAATTATATTCTCTTATTTGCTTTCCTTTCATTTCCTGGAACCAAAAACTTTCGATAGGTGCAAACTATTGTACCTGAGCGCACGTGGTAGTGAGCTGCCTTCACCTGTATCTGATGCTGTAGGACAGATGAATCCACACTACAGCAGAGCACTCGCAGATAACTACCTTTCTTTCGTGAAAATTTACTTATCGGTATAAATGGCATCTCAAGATGGCCAAACAGGAGTTCAGGTACTTCACCTTTCTTTCACAAGGTCAAACAATGAGGAGATGATGATTTTTCTTCTGCTATGGTAGTGAAGCCACCAGCTCATTTTCAATTCCTACTCTGTATGACAAGAATATTAAGAGTGGGAGGGAAAGACAAAGTTCTGAGGGATGAGCCCTGCACCCCGCAGTTGATGAAGGAATGTCCACCAAGTGGGGTGGAAGGACAGGTCTTGCCAAGGCACACATTATGATCATCTCTCTGCGCTCACGTAGACTAAGTGGGTCCTTAATGTTCAAGCCAACCTCTTATTTCACTGCAGCCGTCTGTATTGTGGAGGCTTTCCTTAATATGTTAAAAACCTGAAGGACTAAACAGCCCCAGCAATGACTGGAACAGGAGTTATTCCTTACCTAAAGCATACCCTGCTGTAGGTCACCCTTTCTGCAATGCTTGTCAGGCTAAGCAAAGCGAATGACCAACACAAGATGACTTTTTTTTTCCTTGGGCTCCCTTAGGTTAAAGTTTTGAGAGGATAAGGATTATCTCTGGGACTGAATCTTACTTTTGAGTTGACTGATGCACTGTAGGCTCTGCTCCCTTCGCACCCTCAGCTCCTCCCAACAGCAGGAGACATGTGCGAACCAGAAAACCAACCAGTGGCAGCCCCATGTTGTTTAAGATAATTCATCTCCAAAGCAGTGACGTTTGTAACATCACCTTTGAGCGAGGTTGCTGTTGTGCTCTGGAAAGCTGGAAGCACGACCAGCCCTTGATGGCTCCCCAAGCCTTGCTTCTGCAAGGGAGCTCAGCACTGAGAGGTCATCAGGAAAACCAACATGAAGCCTCGTGAAGATCAGGAAGCTGCTCTGAAAGAAGCCCCTTCCAGCACTGAGTTTCATAGCGGTCCAACGGGCTGGCAGGTGTGGTTTGTTTTACCTGGTCTCTGATGCAGAGAGGGAAGAAAAGCTTGGTCACTTCGATCTTTAATAAGTCTAGTAAATATTTAAGAAGAAAGCGGTCCACTTGTTCTGCATAGTCCAAAAAAATAATCCACACCAAAACACGATGGAGGGAATATCTGTCTGTCTGTCTATTTGTACCAGCTAAACTGGTATTTCGGTGGGAGAGGGGCTCAATCCTGGGCAAGTTTTCCAGGGCAGTTAAAAGAAACATGGTGGTATCAGAAATGCTACTTGCTCCATGTGCGCGTGGCTTTGTTAAGCATAGAGATCAACAGAAGTGAATATATAACATTTATCTTTACGCCTGAGCCTGTGAAGAGAGGATGGGTTAGTTTAATGACTCTATTTTTATTGAAATCCATCTTTGTTAGGTATCTCAGGATTTACAAGTGACTAATGTCTTTCCATAGCGCATCTCTCTATCAACAGGGACAACTATGTTTACAGGGCAACATTTTTCACCTGCTTGTCAGCGTGTCAAGCACCAACAAAACACACAATCTCCTTCCGAATCCCACAGCTAATCACTCATTTATTTAAACATCGTGTGGTGTCAGTAATGGTATCGGAGATCAGTTGACACAGCCAATGCTTCTGCATACCTATGGAGAGATGAGAGGTTCAGAGCATCTATGAGAGAGGTGCCACCAGTTAAGAGGGAAAACCTTCTTGGCATTGGGCTTTTTTTTCTTGCAGTCAACTGTAGATACGCTTAAAAAAGAAAAAAAAACCAACTATCTGGCTATTAACAAGTTGGTTTAATGTTGACAAGGGTGCTTTTTGGCATAGTGGGAGGCGTAATCTACTTAATGTCCCACAGCAGAACAGCCTTTCAATCCACATCTCTTTTACACACAGTGGCGGCAGAGGTTCCCCCAGATAGTGCAAGCCTCGTGTTTCATTTCTGAGGGAGGTTTATTCATAACGAAGGAGGAAAAATTGATCAGCCGATCCGCAGGAGGGAAAAAGCACGCTAGGGGATAAGTCACAAGAATTAAGATGGGCAGACAGATTTCCACAACTCGTATACATAAAAATCCGTACCTGGTAGACTTTAGCTGTGTTAAAGGTCTCATCATTTTAGCTGTATTTCTCCAACCCACGTAAATATTTCTGTCCATGGGAAAAGAAGGAAATTTCATCTTTCATAAAAGCTCTACAGCGATCCCGTTATTAAAAACAGAGGGAAAAGATATATCGGCAAGTCAAAGCAGTTGCAGCCGCATAGTTGTTTTCAATAATCCAGTGAGTCACTACATCTGAACAGCCTTTCATTTCCCCCTGTGGTTCAGGCTAAATTGTTTATTAGAATTTTTGTGCATTATTTTAAATAAAAAAAGGGAAATTGTAGCTCTTTGTTTTAAAGACTGCTGCAATAAAAATTCAGATTATTCAAATTTATCAAGTGCATTGTATAAGGCAGTAACCACAGCTATTTTTTTTTAATACCACAAGATATTCACTGGCTTTTCCATCTCGTTCATAGTCATAAATAAGCAAGCTGTTTACAAGGTATTGCTGCAGAGAGGAAAAATATTATAAAAATGAAAACTTGATCCAGCCAATGGCTGGAATTGTAATGAAAGACCTAAGTGGAAGGTAAACACCAGCTTAATGTAATTCTTTAAATGTAATTCTTGAAAAGTGATGCATGATAGCTGCAAAGGGGATCTGTACTTCAGAGCTTCACCCATGTAGAGGTGTGGAACAGAAGCATAGCTATATGCATCTATAGCTATACGCATAGCTGTAATGCACACAAGAGCTGCCAGAACAGACAAGCACAAATATTTGAGATATTTCACTATTTTTAAAACACAAAGATAGTGAAGTTGCTTTTTTCCAGGAAATTGAACAATTTTAAAATAAAAGGAGGCTGGCTGAAAGCGTACCAGAGCTCTACAGGGATTTCTTATGCCATTTCAAGGGAGGATTCGCTGTGTTCTCGAATGTGTAAATATTGTTTGGGGCTTGTTTTGGTTTTGTTTTTTTAACTCAGATGCTTGCCAAGCAAATTGAACCTTACAAACATAATTAGCCAGGGGCTGAATATTTCATCTTAAATTCTGAGTCTTCATTAAGTCTTAATTTAAACCTTAGGAGGGAAGCATGCAACCATTCCCCGCTCGTAGGGATGGATGCAATTTGTGGCAGGTTTTTATGGCAGAAGAGGGAAACTACTCAAATGAGGAAAGCTCAGAAAAACTGCACTGAAGCCAGTAAGTGGTCAAGCAGTTGTATCATGGATAGTGGGACGAGATCCAGACTCGGGTCACCTCTTGCGTGATCAAAGCAGGCTGATTAGGAAATTAAGAGGGTGGTATGGGAGAGCTGGAGGGCTTGGTGGGTTGAAAGGCAGGGGTTTTCCCTTCCTACGAGGGTTACTCTAAATCAGGATAGGGTGTTTTGGGGTTGTTTGTTTTTTCCTTGGGTGATCTTCCAACAATGGCATTACTAGTTTTACCTAAAAAAGGAAGAAAGTGAAAATCTCTGCCTGTGGATCACTTTTTGTCTATCTATTGAGATAAAATAAACTGCTACTGTCGAACTTGAGATAAATTTCTAAACTAGAGATGGTAGGGAGAGAAAAAAAATGGAGGGAGAAAAATTAACTAAAACAGGACCTTATATTTCCTTCTGCAAGTGCTTCTATGAGCTGGGCAGTTGTGGAGAAATGTGAGGGGGCTGTGATTTCTCCTATACCTTCCTTTCTGCTTTTTCAGTGATAAGAGACATCAAGCGACGTCTCTCTGAGGAACGTGCCAGACTCTCTGCACACAGAATAAGGCCCAAAAAGCAGCAGAATTAATCCCCATGACCGTTCATGCCAAATCTGTTCTCCTGTTCGGTGTTGTCAGGGTGGTGGGACCTTTGTCATAACTTGAAGTAGCGACCTTTTTTTTCCTGATGGCCAAATATGCAGACAAGCAGTAAAGGAAGTTAAACATAAATATGAAAATAAATTGAAAAAAAAAAAAAAAAAAAAAGACTTACATAGTACCTAGTACTTGCTGAAAGTTTATTTTTCTAGTGCACATTCTTAAAAAAAAAGAAAGAAAAAGCAGTGCAAGAAGAGAGCATTCACCTCGCAAATGGCTGGATTCCAGGAAAAAAGAAAAAAAAAAAAAAAAAGGGAAAATTCGGGCGGAGATTTGCACGGCTGCCTGCAGACAAGGCGACCCACTGGCCTGCTGCCTGCTCCTGGCCTGCCAGCGGAAGTTTTGCCCTTGCCTTGGCAGCAGCGCCCTGAAATCCTGCTCGGCTTTGTGCTGCAGTTCCCGGTGGGCTCCGGCCCCGGGAGGAGGCGGGTGGGGGTGCCCTGCGTGTGAAAGCACCCGCGCGTGAGCTGCCTGCCAAGCAGCGCCCGGAGCCCCAGGTACCACCTCAGCATCGGTCGGCACAGCCCCATCACCTCTGCTTTTGCCACTTCGATGAGGACAAGCGATTTCAATCGCCAAATTTATAACAAGGCGGGTTTTAAATCCTCTTCGGTGCAGTTAGCTAAGTTATTGAGTGCTTCCGCTCACATCGGCAGCTTCGTGACTCCTACAACTATACAGAGAATTAAGATTTAATAGAACTATTTAACACAGGAACAACAGCCTGAAAGGATCTGACTGGTGCAGTCATTCCTACAAATAAACTCGGTATGAGCCTGTGTTCAGCTGCTTATAAGCAAATGGGCCGGTCCCCTGGAAGCGACCAAACATCTCGTCCTGGGCACATTAACAACCAAGCTTGAAGTAACGGTGATTTTTGGAAGCTGATTTTGATAACGAGGGTCTATTTGTAAGGTATTTGGAGCTAATAAAGCTATCGCGGTCCTAGGAGTGCCCTTCTCCTTGAGCACAATGAGAAACTCTTCTTGGCAGGATTGCTATTAGAAACAATGAATTATCGGGCAAACGGGACCATCCGGCAAATTGTGCCAGACCGGGGATGTGTGCTGATAACGCAGCAGCGTTAATTTTCTCTATTTTGCTATAAGTAGAGCTCACATCGCCTATAGAAATGTGAATAGGCAGGTGAGCTGTAGTGTCTATTATTTATAGACACATTCTGTGCTGTATAAATGAATTTTTCATAGGAAAACTTTGTACAAAAAAAGGCGTCCGAAACTGCTTCATAAATAACCTTGACTGGGAGCTTCAAACGTGCTTCAGGGAATGGGTGGGTATCCTTTAGTCCCCCTTAAAATTTTCCAGATGCAACCCCGAATGTGTTGAAAACAGTGGGGTGCTTTGACCCCGGAGGAGAAATCTCAGCCCCGTTACTGTCAGTCTATAGCACCAGGCTTGCAAAATGCTGAACCGCAGGCTGTATTGCCTTCAGTCAGCTTGCAAAATTGAATCCCCCATGAGCAAATGCAAACATTATTAGTATGTTGATACGCTTGCATTGTATGGCTTGAGAACTGATGTATCAGGACCGGACTGAAGTACGATCCACCAACTACAAGAAGAAACTCTTCTGATATCAAGGGGGTGACCTCTGTATTGTTTTTACTGCACTCTGCTTCAACGCCAGTTCGGAAGAGGCTCTTTTATTTTTAAAAAGAGGGAAGACACGAAATATGGCAGGCAATCATTGAGCTGCGAGGAGCTGGCTGCAGAAGTGAGACCCACCACCAGGATCATGAAGAAAACAGGGGAGAGGTGGGAAAGACGGATGAGTGAGAGAGGTCTAGGCAAGAGGATGCTGTATTTGGACGTCATATATGACTCTGGTAGGAGGAAAACACGAACACACCCACCTTTTTGCATGTGGATGAGGGAAAATAAAGGCTGCATCTTCTTTTGAGCTGGGAACCAGAGCGCTTTAAGAGAAGGCGCTGTGAAATGTGAGGCCCTTGGAAAGGCAGGTTACCAAGGAGATTGATATATACAGGAGGACCACCAAAAAAAAAAAAAAAAGAAAAAAAAGAAAAGAAACAACATGATGCCCCAATTCAGAGAGGACCTCGTAGACCTGTTTTAGGTCTCCTTAAATTGAGAGTGTACTTAAATCCTTTTGCTATGAATGAGACATAAACACCGCTAAAAACCAAGCGTGGTCTAAAATGCTTTCTTGAGATCAGTCCCTAGTTCCAGAAAATACAGTTATGAAGTCTGTGTTGTATTGGCTACCTATTACTTCTGAAATTTCATGTTTATAACAGTTTTTCTATGATCTAATCGGCTGGCCTCTCTCAGGTTCCCAGAATACACTTCTTTGTGCTCCAGGGGAATTTTTGTTACTCCCCAAACAATAATTCTGCAAAAAAAAAGACAAACTAGTGCATTGCACCATCCTACAATGGGCCCACTGTTGATGCCGGATTAACTGGCCCCGGTGAATGGCTGAGCTCACATCTCACAGCCTGCTTGGAGCTCCCCTCTGCTCTGCCTCTGGGGTTATGATATCATCTCTGAAGTCCTGCAAACACAGCTGAGCTCCACACTGCTCCCATTGTAGGTCCCACTTCTCTAAATGTGGAGCTGGGGATCTCAGCCAAGTGGCAGAGCATCTTCTCTGCAGGAGATGGAGGAGGTGGCGATGCCTCTGCGCCGCTCTTTTTCTCCCCACAGACCTTCACCACTGTTATCCACAAAGGCAACGTACTTCCAAAGCGCTGCTCACGTGGGCGTGGGCGTATAGATCCTGTATTTATTGTCCTGCTTGTCCATGTGTGAAGGGAAAAGCCTGCACCTACAAAAAACCTTCCATAATTAACTGTCTCAACGTCAGTTTGAGGTGGGCTAGTTGGCATTTCCAAGGGTCCTGGCTGCCCAGAGGTGAGAAGCCATCTTCTTCTTGCACAAGCTTTCTTCTTGCACGAGATTTTGGCTGCTCATCACACGTTAAGTAAGGCTGTGCTGGTAGACATGGGGGTACCTGAGGGAATATTTCTCTCATGCAGTGTGTTTGTATTTGTTTCAGGGCTGCTCGCACCTCTTTGCTGACCCGCTCTGTGCAAAGATGCTCGCTTCCAGCTTCATGCGCTCCGGCACGTGTTGCCTAATAACCAGGGCTTCTCATTCGGCCCGGCTGACACGGAGCGTCTCTGTCACCACAGCTGACACACGCTTGCTTTGCTAAATGACACAGGATGCTGCTGTGCAAGGCACAAGTTCTCCCATGCTTTCAGCTAAACAATTTATTACTGTGATGTATATATCCTTCTCCAGCCCAGCGAGCGGGAGGAACCCGGAGTTTGTTATACATGTGCCAGCTTGACCAGCTCTGTCCCGCTTGACATTGCAAGAAGCAGTGAACATAAAGTGATACATTGACCTAATGCCTTACATGTATGATTCAAACCTACTCTGCGTGACATGTTGGGAGGTGCTTTGCACTCTCAAACTGCCTGCTGAGGTTTAGCACGCTGTGGCCTTTTTTGCTCTGCTACATTGCAGCTTCTGCAACCCTCCCGCCTCTGCACCATCCCGGGTGTAAGCAAGCCCAGGGGTTTGGAAAGCATGCTTATCCCCGCAAAATGCAGTATCGTCTGCAAATCAAATGCTCGTCAGCGACTGGGAACGTAAGCAAAGACTTGAGGGAGGAGAGGAGGAAACCATGCTTGATCCCACAGAAACCACAAACCCGATTTCACACGGAAGGCAATTAGCCAGGCACTCATTTGGTTAGGGTGGCTGCGCTACTTCATAAAACGTGACCTTTTAATGAGCTTGGGTTTAAATCTGGGGGTTGCATCCGAGTTTCTGCTAGTCTGCACTGGCAAAGGGAAAGCACCGGTGATAAATTATCATCAGGAGTGGGGAGCAGGGGTGAAGCAGCCGTCGAAACCGGCTCTGTGCACACCCAAGTCCTGCTCCGCACGACGGGACCAGACGCTTGACCCCACGCCATCATGCTCAGCCTCCCTCCCAAAGCCACCGGGATGCTGTGGCATCCTTGGATTGGCAGCGCTGACTCAGGTGAACGGTCCCGTGCCCGCTCCCTGGCGCTGCTCTCTCCCAGATATTTCACAACCAGAAATAAAAATCCCTGAGTTAGACGTTTGCAGCTGCACTCCCTGCAAGGGGAAGCAGTAAAAGGCTGATTTATGCTCTGAACCACAAAAGACTTTTATTGCTTCTATTTTTTTTTTAATGTAACTGTCTTGCCCTTAAATGTCTAATCCCTTTCTAACAGTCCTGTGGAAGCGGCAGGGCTCCGGTATCTAGCGGCAGCGCGCTCCATGGATTAAATATGCTGTTTTTCAAGAGGACCAAGATGTTCACCAGCTCCCCAAATCCCCGCTTGCCCTGGCACAGGCGCTCCTCCTCCTCTTGGAGAGGGAAGGAAGGCAGCAGCAAGCTGTCTGCTGCCGGCATGGTCCAGCACGCTCTCCCGTCTCTCAGCTTTCTGGGGTTTTTTGAGGGTTATTCCATCACTCGGAGTATTCCCTGTCCGTCTGTTTGTGTCTTAACCTGCTGAGACAGTCATGGGAACTGCTGCTCCTTCGGGCTGCTCTAACTGAAACGGGGATTTAGGAGTTTGACTCCAGGCATACACATTTAAAGATATTGCCCAATTATTGCTTCATTTTTATTAATTACCATTAGTCATTTATGGCCCCTTTTTAATTCAACCGCTCAAGAAAAATATTACTTTAGAAAAAAAAAAGTCATTTCATGAACAATTAGCAAAAGCTACAGCTGCGCCATAAAAAGAGAAATACTTGGGGGGAAAGAAATGTTTCAAATCGACTGGGGCATGCGAGTTGTCAGATGGATGGAAAGCCAGCTGAGATCCTAACGGTGACGCTGGAGAGGGGCGATTTGGGCAGGGGAAAGTATGCAGCGTGGCATCGCTGGGTTCATCATCAGGCCTGCTGTTCATTACTGGCTTTATTAATGATTTGGAAGCAATGGGAAACGTTGTGTTAATTACATTGGAAAACGACACTACATTGGGAAGAGCTGAAACCAGCGGCGAGAGCAGAAGAAAGAGCAGCGAGAGACGCGGGGAGGCTGCAGACGGGAGCCGAGGGCTGGGGGATACAACAGCGGGATTTTATTTGATTCAGGCTCCGAGGGATTTTCTATGGTTTTCCCCTGATAAAAGAGCACCGATAGCGTTTGTGGATGTGGAGGAGGCCCACGAGAGATCAGACAGGAGGGTCTGGTTCGAGGCAGGCACCCACGGGGAGCCTTCCCGCTGCCCTTGGTGGAGGGATGGAGCCTTGCCCGCAGTGTTGGCCGCGCAGGGTCCAGGCAGAACAAAATCGATCGGCTTGCAGAGGCGGCTGATGTCAGAAGTCCTGCCTGCCTCTAGATTATATAGCGGAGCGCAATCTAGCGCGTTTAAAAGAAAACTGTAGTGCTGCAAAAGTTAACACGTGTCTGCCTGCTGTGCAGCCAAACTGAAGACAGGGGGAGAAACCAGAATCCTAAACCCAGACAAATTTAGAAATCGTGTTTAACGACAATCTAGAGAAACCATACGGCAAAACTGAGGGAGCGAGCTGCCGCGAGGTGGCAGGGAGGAAACCCTCTGCCCACCGGATGCCACTGTTGCTCAACATTAAATCACGTGGAGAAAACTCCTGTGGCAAGAGACTATTTGGTGCTTAAAGACACCCAGCGCTGCAGCCACCCACACGCCGCCCCTTTCAGCAATGCACTTGCAACTTATTTGGTCGCGGAGTTAAATCTTTTTGCGACTCATTGTCCCGGAGGTAGGCAAAGGTGGCAAAACCAAGGACAAAGGACTGTGTAAAATTTTACTTTTACTAAGCGGGCCCTAAAAAGCCCAACTGGAGTTTTATTGTGTGGCTCCTCGGGCTGACAGTCTCCATTAACCATCGGCTAATACTGCAGAGTCAGAGCAAACCCGGTGTCGCGGCCCTGTGCTATTAGGAAGCGTCCTTCGTCCCAGCAAACACCTCGGGGTGAGAATATTTTGCATGAAAAGCCACCGGCACAAGAGCCAAGCCTCTCGGCTCTGCATTGCAGTCAGCATGGCGCACGCCATCCCTCCACGCCGCAAATAAATCTACAATTTCTCAGCTGGGTGCCTTTGGAAGCCACACGCTAATACGCTTATACGGGAAGAGAGACCAGACAAGGTTCAAATAAAGAGCTCATGTAATAAATAAACATGAGGTCAGTACGGGAACAGCAATAATTGCTTTGTATGACAAGATTTGCATAGCAAACATTTGTGATTAATGTACAGCCAACGTTAGGTAAGGAGCCTTCGCTATCGTTGCTCCATCTGCACCTTCCAATCTTGAAGGTACGGCAGCTCCAGCCAGAGCAATTAGTCACTGTTTACTGAAAGGCAGATAGAGTAAAATTTTTCTAGTTCAATATTTGAGCGAGTTTCGTCCCACAGCCTCCCGTCGGATCCATTTCTGCGACAGAAAGGAATTACGCTTTCCTTCCTGGGGGTGGCGAGGAGGGACGATTATAGCATGGCTGCTAATCCCGTCGGCAAGGGCACGGGCTGGCTCCCGGCCTCTCCCAGCTGGCCTCACCCGAACAATGTTCTCATGGAGAACCCTAAGACAGACGCTAAAGACCCTGCACGGCAGGGCTCCGCTTCCCTGCCGCCTCTTCCTTCTCCTGCCGCTGTGCTGGCTGGTGGAAGTGCCACTTCGCCGCCGCTGATGTACGCCGAGCTGTCGCGGGGCGGTGAGATGCAGCGCCGAGGGCAATAAAACCTCCGTTACGGCCTCTTTTCTGCAGAGACCAGCTACTTCTTTTCAGCTAAAACTTTTGGCTCTTTGGAGAAAGAGCTGCAATCCGACTTGATGTACCGTCTCGATTTGGGGGTATTTTTAAAAATATGAGCGAGCCTCCGGCTTCGCTGGAAAAGAGGCAGTTTGGCGGGAGGGGCTGGGGTTGATCCTCTGAGGTTGAGTTAATTCCCATCGGAACTCTCCCGTTGGAGCCGGCTGGAGGGAAGATGCTCGCTGCTGCGCTTTTCCACTAAATCTGCTCGGGGGTGCTGGGGAGAGCCGTCGGGGTCGCTGGGAAGAGGAGCGCTGCAAGAAGCATTGTGTAGACCAGATAGAAAGGGGCGAGGAGAGCTCCTTCATGTTGAGGAGCTCCACAAGGGCTGGATTGGGGTGAGGAGGCAGCAAAAACTTATCTCAGAGCACACATTTCGGGGAAATAAAAGGAAGAACTGAAGATGCTTCTACGTTCTTCTCTCGCACACTTGTGGAGTTCAGTTCAGCTGTGACTGAGGCTCTGAGGATGCCGATCGACTCGTCAAGAGTGATAAATGGCAGCTACCGTCTCAAACCTGTGATAAGATGTTGAGATTTTCGGTCGCTGTCTTGCCGAGACAAGCCTTGCCGAGATGCTAGTCCCCTGGGAGGGAGGATGTCTGAGTCAGCATTTCACCCCTGTGCCGGGGTGGGCGATAGCGAGGGGGATGCTGCGGCAGCTTGGCCGGTGCTTGCAGGAGCCCTGCACTGCAGCTGTCCCCACCTGGGTGCATCTAGGAGGTGCCACCAGGCTGGCAGGGGCCATCAAGATGGCGGACGCTTAACGCACTGGTGGGAGATGCCACCAGACCTCTGCGCCCCACGGCTTTGCAGGCGGGCTGGAAAACGTGGCCGCTCATCGGCCGCCTCAGTGCAAAGTCCCCCCACCACACTGAAGAGTGAGCTCCAAGGTGCCACCACCCTGCCCTTAAAACCTCGCCCTCCTTTCCACCTCCTCCACCCCAAAGCTTTCCAGCCGCCCCACCTGAGCGCTGGGTGCCTGCAGCCCCCAAATTTACCAGGGGACGCGCGTGGCACTCCAGCGTAGCGAGCACAACGTGGGGTGCTTCGGTCTTCGTATGTGATGTGGGGAGGCATGGGGCCGCGAGGACCCAGCGAAGGGGGTGGTGGCGGGGGGGGAAGGGGGGGCAGCACCCAAGGGAGCACCCAGGGAGAAGGGTGATGTGCCACGTCCCCGTCTGGGTGAGGCGTCGGGGGGGTGTGGGGGGGTGTGTGTGTGACGCTTCTCACGCTTCGCCCGCGGCCACGGCTGGTACCGCCGCCGGGACGGGGCTCAGCCCAGCACAGGCGCCCCATCGCTTCATTCAGCCCTCTGCCTCCGCCATTTCCCGGGGCTTCCCCTCCCCTTGGCCAACTTTGGGAGGTGATCCTGTGCCCCCCCGCCCGGGTCGCCCAAGGGCAAGGGCCCTGGCCGCCCGGGCTGCGTGCCGCCACGGGACGGCGGGCGAAGGGGAGAGCTCCCTTCGGCGGCCTCCCGCCGTCCCGCGGCCCACGCGCGCTCGCAGACGCGCGCCCACCCGGGGTTTTGGGTTTTTCTTTTTGCCATGGCCGTCTCGCACCCGCACCGCGCAGCCCCGCCGCTGCCCCTGGGGTTTGTTTTTTTTTTGTGGCGCGGGAAAGCGAGCGCGCACACGCGCGACCACCCACGCACAAACCCCGGTTTTCGGCGGGGAAAGTGGGAGCGGGCACCGGCGCGCTGGCGGAGGCGCGCGGCAATGCCCGGGTTTTGCACCGAAAAGTGACAGCGCGCGCCCGCGCGCACCTGCCCCTCATTTTTGCAAGCGGGGTGGGGGGTGTGGTGTGTGTGTGTGGGAGCGCGCGCGCGCACGCCCCCCACCCCCGCGCGCGCGGCAGCCGCGCAGCTCCGCAGGTGCGGAGGGTGGCTGAGGCGGTGGGGGGGGCGGCGCGGGGCGGGGCAGGGCAGTCCCGCGCGGCGCCGGCCCCCGCCCGCCCCTTCGCTCCGTCCCGCCGCTCCTCCCCCCCCCCCCCCCCTTCCTCCCGCTCCCTCCGCTCCGCTCCGCGCCGCTCCGCTCCGCGCGTGCTGGCGGTGCAGCGCCCCGCGGCCGGCAGCGGCGGCCGCCCCGTCGGCGCCGCGGCGCGCCCGCGGAGGGGCGGCGCTGGGGGCGGCGGCTCGGCGGCGGCAACTTTTGGGAGCCGGCGGCGGCAGCGCGGAGGCTGCGCGGGGGATGGCGGCGGCGGCGGCGGCGGTGGTGAGGCGGCGGCGCTGAGGCGGCGGCGGCGGCGGCGCGATGCCGGCGGCGGCCGGGGGGCTGCTGTGGTGGAGCTGCTGCGTGCTGGCGGCGGCGGCGGCCGGGGCCCCGCGGGCCGCCGCGGCGGCGCAGGCAGGTGGGTGAGCGGCCCGGTCCGCGGTGAGGGGCGGAGAGGAGGGTTGCGGAGCGGCGCCCTCCCGCCAACTTCTCCGCAAGCCCGGCGGGGCTGCGGGCAGAGGGTCCCCGTTCCCCTGCGCGGGGTGCGGGAGTTAGTTCGGGTCCCGCGGAGAGGCGGCGGCGGTGGCCAGAAGGCGACGAGCCCTCGCGGGAGCCGCCGCGCGGCGGAGCGGAGCCGGCGGCCGCGGATCTTCCGCGCAGCCCGCCGCTTCCAGGCAGCGGCGTGGCAGCACCCGCTTACTTTTTTATTATTATTGTTATTGCCGTACGTGACAGCGTGCGCGGGGCTGAGGGTCTGCCTCGGAGCCCCCCCGCACAGAGCAGCCGCCCTTTTACCGGCAGCAGCTCTCGGGGGTCCCCGCTCGGGTGGCGGCTGCCGGGGCTCCGGGGGCCGCCGTTTCCCTGCCAAAGCGGCGGCCGGGCGCGGTGTGCCCGCCGGCGGCAGCCGCGCAGGTGCCGCTGCCGCCCCGACGGGGCCGCGCGCTCCGAAACTTCGCGCTGCGCCGGGCGGGCGAGGAAGCTTTTCCCTTCCACGTATACGCTGTATCTATAACGTGTGTCCGAACTCTGCAACGTAAACACAGGTCCAAGTGTGTGCGCGCGCACGGGGGAAAACGAGCAGGCGGCTTGGAAGTTAAAGCCAGAAAAGGCACATTTTCCTCCGGCGGGATCTGGCCCGATTTTTTTAACTTTCTGGAGGGAAGCTTGCAGCGTTAGCTTGATTTTTTTTTTTTTGTTGTTTGTTTGTTTGTTTTCTTTGGCATCGGAGCAGCGCTCTCCGCCGCTGTAGTACAGGGCTGTGCCGGTGTAGTCGCCCGGGGAGGGCACCGGGATCGCCTATTGCTGCATCGCGCTTCTCGGGAGCCTTTGCTATGAAATAAAACATTAAAAGGAAATCTCTTCACTCTTTGTAACTTTTTTTTTTCCCCCCTCCCCGGTGATGCAAAATTTATGATGTTTGGGCGGTACTGGTGCAACAGCTCCTCATTCTCACAATTCAGTTTATATTTTGGGGCTTTATGTAACTGAGATGATGATATGTTTGATGAGAAGTGAAAGAAGCGCGTCCCGGCTTTGCTTCCCTGGTTAGGCTTCGCAGGCAGTTTTGATCTTGGTGCACAGTTTACTTTTTCTGCGTGTGACTGTTTCCTAATCCTTGAAATCAGGAGGGGTGAAACGCTGGGCGGCTGCTGCTGCTTTCCCTTACGTTTTCTTTTCCTGCGGTTTGAATCAGTAAATCCCAGCTGAAGGAGCATTGCATTCCTTGTTTCGCAGGCTCTGGTTTGCTGTACCTTTTTGCCTGCCTCCTTGTTTACATGCAGCCTGTCTCCTCTCCTGACTTGGTACTTTTCTGTCTCAGACTTTCCCCGTAGCCTGCCCCGATTTCAGGCAGCAGCCGTCCCCGCTGGGCTGCTCCTGCACTCTCCAGCCCTCCTTCCCCACCGCTCAGATGTGGCTGTTGGAGTGGATGATCACAAAGATGCTCCCTTGCTGGATTTATACTCCAGTGAAAATAAAAGGCATCGGTCCAGAGTTGCTCGCCTGCCTTCCTGCTGCCTCTGGGAAAGCCTCTTGGATCTGTGCTGCAGAAAAGCCTCTATGCCCTGCGCTGTGCAAAAAAGAAAACCTGTTTATTAAAATAACAGGGTTGGAGTGACATTTTCTATTTGGAGGGGTTTGAGTGCTGCTGTGGGCAGTGGCAGGTATTAATGATTGACTCTTGCTGCTTGGTGCTTGCTGAAATAGGGAGGCAGGCTGGACAGGTGAGCCTTGATTTGCAAGCATTTAGCACCCCCCAGAACTGGGCTCTCCTGGCTTTTGGGGGCATTAGGATGGGGCTCTGGCTGCTGCCTTAATTTTCAGCACATCAAGGGAGATTGACAATGCCTTAGCTCATGCAAGCGAGGTGTTGGCCAAACTTTTGATTTCATTATCCCGTGTCTGTTGGTTAAGATGCAAATACGTGAATACATTGGGATTTTTCGATTTCTTCTATCTCAATGCTAGGGCATGTAATGTTTGCAGTGCACAGCTCAGCCAGGGTCATGTGAGCCAAACAGCTTGGGCTGTTACCTGGAAGCTGGCGAGTCTTTGTTCTGCTTGGAAATAGCTGATAAATTAAATCCTTTTTTCTGATATATGGGGTTGTTGAGTTGTTAAATAATTACAGCCAAATTAACTTAGCCCTGTTTGAAGTATTCAACTGCTCTGAGAAAGTAATTGTACTTCAAATATTTTTGCAGTGTAGGTTGTTTTTTGTTGTTTTTTTTTTTCAGTGAGGAGCATGTTCAGGCTGATGTATGGGCAGGCTTTAATTTCATGCTGCTGCTCCTTTCCAGGCCATGTCGGATGGGACATGCCACATGCTTTCGGAGAGAAGCAGCTCCTCTCCTTTGCAGCAGCCCTCCTTGGCACCTCTCCCGTTTATTCCGCCACGGTGTCTATTTGATGGTTAAAATTAGGCTGAGCTCCGAGTGCCTTTGCAAAGGCACGATAAATATTGACTGGGAGTTTCAGCCTGTAGCTGCCATCAGATGACTCAGTCCCTGCAAAGGGGATGTCCCGTCTCAGCCCCTTTTACCGAAGGGGAGTGGGTGCTGTTATGGACCCTGCATCCCTTCTGGGAGTCCTGCTCCCCCCCTTCCCCCCCCCCCCCCCCCAATCCCTGTCTGGCTTCAGGGCTGTGGTGTGGGGGTCTGTGGGGGGGGTCTCTGTGGTAGCCAGGGCAGGCTGCCACTGTCCCTGTGTGTCCCCTGAGGGGACTGCGAGCCAGCGCTGCTGCAAGGCAGAGGAGACTGGATCTGGCCCTGCTGTTTGGGGCATCCCCCGGGAGCCTGGGGCAGCTTCGGCACTGGGTTGCACTGTGCAGCCTGCGTGCGTGCACCTGCCCTGCCGATACTGGCACTGCAAACTCCTGGAGTGACTTAGTTGTGACTTTTTTTTTTTAAAGAGATGGTAATTGATGTATATGTGTATGGATTCTGGCACTAAGAGCTGCGCTTGTAATTAACATGAAAACAGTAATAATAAGGACCTGAAATACATGCCTATGAGTAAACCAAATGAGACTCGGCATTAGCAGCTCACAAAAGGAGAAGCCCTTCTCCTGAACCTGCATGGTAGCGAAGTGGGACGGGTAGCAGGGAGAGCCACGTTGGTTCCCCTGTGAACGTGGCAGAGGAGGGCCAGCACGCTGCGTGTGGGTGCGCTGAGCTGAGCTGCAAGTGCTGCTTTGCACTCCTGATCTTAATTTGTAATGTTGAGTTGTTCTGAAATGTGCCCTCAGTTTTCTAGCAGGGAATTAGCCACAACCCTTAATTTAACTAAATGTTTTCTTCTAGTTTTCAGGGGATGTTAGAGTTGTTGTTTTTTTTTTTTTAATTAAGTAAATATAAGCAAACTACAGCAAGTTCACTCGCGCTTTATGTGAAAGCGCAGCCTGTCATCAAGAGCATGCACGTGTTCAAAGGCTTTATGGAAAAACATCTTTATGCAAGTCACTGCCAGAGCTGGTGAGCTGCTCGGGTGGGTTGTGAGCCTTTGCTGCGGGGTGTGATGGGGTGCGATGGGGCGCACGGGGCGGCGTGCCCGCAGCCTTGCTGTGTGAGCATCTCTAGGTGGCAGCAGCCCCCAGGAGCTCCCAGGCAGCAGGACGTGCAGCCCGGAGTTGGAGATGTGATTTCCCAGGCTCTGGTCCTGCTGCTCAGCACCCCTCTCCCGGGATGGGGAGCAGCTTTTTGGGTGCCTAGAGGGGAAGGGGAGTGCAGGGAGTCGGCTGTCCCTGGAGTCCTGTCCCCACCTCCCATGCCCTCGCTTGCAGGATAGAGGAGGTGTAATAACACGCTGGGGGAGTAACTCAAAGACTATGGAGTGCTTCAGATGAGCAACTGAAGGAGCACAGGTGACTTCAAGGAGGAGTTAAGGATCATACTGGTTCATTCTGGTCCTTTTCTCAAAAAGCAGGTGCTTTGGCATCACAATGAACCCTATCCTGTTTTCTTTAGGACAGTAAGGGTGAGCTGGTACGTGGTGGTTCATATGCGGCAATATGGTGGTTCCCTGGAAGCTTCTGAACTTGCTTTGTCTTGCCTGCGCAGATAGGGGTTTAACACTGTGCAAGCAGACGTTAGTGCTCTTAAGGCTACCGGTAAGCGATGGCAGCTCTGTAGGAACAGCTAAGCCAGGTCTGCCCCCGTAGACTCTGCCGCTCTCAGTGCGCTGAGGCAGTTTTGCCACGAAAGGAGTGGAGGCTTGTTCCTGAGATTTACTTTTTGCTGTGGCACGAGCGGAGGCAGGAGGAGGTGACTGTAGCTGGGCTGTTTCCCGTGTGTCACATGTGTGCTGACAAGTCCTCGGAGTGTGTGACGGGCTCTTGTTTTCACTGACTTAAAGGTTTCCCTTTTGCAAACAAGTGCAGGCTGCTGGTGGATTTTATGTGTGCCCACATGGCCGAAGCTGAATTATCCCATGGGAGTACTGGAGTGTGCCAGAAAGATTCATCATTTCAGCAACTTTAGTTAATGTTTGTTTAGTGACTTCTTGCTTTGGACGAACAGTTTAAGCCGTGCTCCATGGCAGCTTGCTTGTGATGAGCTGTGCGTCCACGTGATAAATGGTCTCATTTCTGCACTGTCCGCTACCTCTGCTGGGCATACGGGCACATGCCAAGCCTCCTGAAGTCTTTGAACAGCTGCTGCTATATATATATCCTTATTTTTTTTTTCTCAGCCTGCCAGGGAAACTCGTCCTTCTTCCTCCTTTACATAAAGGGGATGCAAAGTCCAGGACAGATGAATATTTGTTTGTGCAACAGTGATACCTGAGGGTCTGACACTGGCAGGCGTTTGGACAGCAAAGTCCGTAATTCAAACTACGGGAGCACATACTAGTCACACTGTAAACTTGTACTTGAAGAATACCAAGAATATAAATACATATGAGGAATAGAAATTTGTACTGTAAGAGTAGTGAGAAGTATTTTTGTTTTCCAGTGGTAACTGCTTTTTGTTTCCATGCCTGAAGCCTATAAAATCTAGCTCCTGACAAAGGAGGAGGTGGGAAAATAAAGTAAATAAATGGGAAAGTAAGCCCCAAACTTTTAGTGGATGCAGTTCCTTTCAGAGCTATAAAAAATGATCAGTCAACATATACTGCTTCTGTAAAGTCCTTCTTAGAGATTTCTAAGATATACTAATTTCATGTTTAGTTCCTCTTTCTCCTGATGTCTGTGCAGCTAGGCGTGCAGTAACCGAACGGGCATTTATAACTTGATCTTTCTTAATCTTTTCCTAATAAATCAGTGTTGCAACATGGGCTCTTGTCACATGGTGACATGACTCCTGTATCTCATCACCAGCTGGTCTTGAGCTTACAGAAATCTTCCAAAAACCCGTCTGGGTGGGCACTGGTCTTGGGGACCAGTCCGTAGCTGATGCCAGGGAGGGGTGAACCCTTCCTCCTCAGTGGTCATGGCTGGTTTCCAGCCACAGCAGGGTGATGCTGATGCACCCTCGCCTCCAGCAGCATTGACCCACTGCACCGAATGCAGGGAGCCTGTTGTCTCTCTGCTGGTACGTGGGGTGGCACCTACCCACCACAAACCTCAGTGCCTCTGTTTTTTGGAGCATGCACCAAACCATCACTGCAACTGGGAGAGTCAGAAAGTCAGGGAAATGAGGCCCGGCAGGACTTGGGGAGGGCACGGGCCCCGAGGCAGGGCTCAGCCCTGTGCTGGCACTGGGGCCAGGGGCTGAGCTGCCCCATGGCAGGCAGGTCTCCATCCCAGGCTGGCTGGCTCCCAGTGTGGCTGGGGAGGATGCTGAGCTGTGGGACATGCTGCTGACAGGTCTTAAATTCATGTGGGGAGGCTGCTGTGGCACTGCAGGATATTATTTGACCCTTTGCCCGCAGCTGCTCGACTAAACTGCCTAATAAATGTCTATTAAGAGTTGTGATACCTGACCTCTCTTTTTCACACCTTCCTTGAGTTTTGTGGCATTGTGATTCATGAAGGAAACAGGTCGAGTCAGAGGGAGGTTGGAGGGAAAAAAAAAAGCTTGCACGCTGTAAAAAAACCCCCTTCTGAACAAAGTTGTGCTATGAATAAGTTGGAGAAGCCCAAAGCTCTGTGAAATGGCAATGCAGCCTTGGCTATAGCATCGCTGCAAGAGAGCACACTACTCTTGTGTCCAGGGTTGGTGATGATACACTGGGTAAAGCTCTGAAGCCTATCCCTGTCCTACTGACTTTTGGCATGGCTTGGCTCCCGCTGCTCCTCCGGGCCTCTCCAAATGGTGCTTCCACACCTTCATCTCCTGTTTTCCCAAGAAAGCATCTCCTGTGGGGCAGGCACCTCTCGCTTGTGCCTGCAGCTTGGTGAGGTGCCTGGGCAGATATTGCAGACCTACTTGCACACTTTACATTTAAGCATGCCCTTAAATACCTCGGTGTGCAGAGCTGAACGTGCCGGGAAGAGATTTGCGGCGGTGTTTTGCTTGCTTGAACCCCAGCGAGCTGCTGAGGACCTGCTCCCGTGACAGGAGCCGGCACCGGCAGGATGGAGCTGTTCTGGTGCATGGACCAGAAGAAAAATCATCACACTTAACTTGACATACATCCTAATGTTCAATTTCCATTAATTGAAATTATATTGAAATAGTGAACATTTTAAGCATAAAAGTTTATGTACCATGGTTAGTATGCTAATGGAATATTTTAGTAATCTTTTAAGGTTAGTGTCGCAGCCAGATGCAACGATAAGCATTTGTTTGTAAGAGTTATTTTGCTTTAACCCCTTTTCCAAGAGTATCCGTATACTGACGACTCTTCATTGGCTGCACTGTGGCTGCCATCCAGCTAGAATTTTAAGATTTTTTTGATCCGATGCACTATACAAAGTTGAATTGTGGATATTTTTGCTCATTATCTTTGGCAGTAAAAATATATATATCTAAATTTAAATTGCTGTTTGCTGAGGATATGTGACAGTATTTAGAATTCAGTATTATTTTATTATCTCTTTGAAAGGATAAAAAAAGGCTCATTTATTTCAAGAGATATTTCTGTAGCGCGTAAAAATACCAGTGAAGTAGCTAACGTTTTCCAGTTGTTGTTGACTTCAAATTTAGCAACCATTGTCCCTGTTGATATATTTGGTGCTCTAAAAATGTACTTGCCATTAAGTAGGAAGCTGAAGTGATTGGTAGGCAGATAATATTCTTTAGTAGCTATTAATAATGCTCAGAGGACGTACGCATTGGAGTGTATGGAAAAAGCCATGGAATTGTGTAGAAGGAGGCAAAAATAATGTATATGGCTGATTTATTTGAAAGCTGCCTTTATTACTCTATCTGTATGTACTGCAGCGATTGCTGCCTGAATTAGCGCATTGTGAGCGGGAGAAACCGATACGCAAACAGAATGGTGTGCAGCTAATTTTGTTTAGCAAATTGAGATCTGATCCCTGCTATTTCACGCCCTCCGCGAGCTGAGTCAGTCCCTCGTCGCAGCATCCTGGTGAAATGCCTGGGGACCCGATTCTGCTGGGGGCTTCGGCAGTGTAAGGCGGGAGTCGTTCCCCCCAGAGCCAGCGGAGCTCACGGGAGCGAGGGAATTGATATCCCACTAAGAGAAAATGGAAAATTTCAAAACAAATGTAAAGCCGTCGCAGCTTTTCTCTCTCCTTTTGTCTGTTCCTTGAGCCAGAGGGCGGCTTTTGTGCCGGCGCTGATGTGCCCCCAGTTGCTGCGAGTTTCTCCCCCGATTTCTCCGCGCGGAGGATTTCTCTTTGTCTCCCGGAGTTTTGAGCTGCTCTTAAGATCACGCACGTTTGGGTCCTCTCATGCAACACGTTTAAAACTGCTGCTAGCTCACACAGCCATGCAGCCCTGGTGTCACCCGGGGCTGTACTTTGTATTGGGAAGATCATATTAGAAAAATGTAAAATTATTAGAGTCTATAAATAGTGGCGATAACTTTTACAGCATTTACATTGCCCTTGTGCTGCATAACACGCTGAAGTCACGGGCTGGGTTTGCTTCATGTGTCACTGTGAAACCTTGTTATATCACGATATAACAAGCAGCTGCTGCGTTGATAATGTGGTGCCTGCAGCACAGGTGGGGGGGTTCTTTCTGAAGTTGCTAACAACTGTAGCGATGCTTTACATTTTCTGTGGCTCTGTCCAACTTCTCAGAAAGGAAACAAAATCAAGTCTGCTGAATGTTTCTGGCTGCCCAAAGGTTTCAGTGTGCAGCTCGAACCTTTAATAAAATAGCTTCTTAAAAAGCCTTTTATTAGCATTTACTTTCTTGTAGTAACTAAAGATTGAGGACAGAAGGAGAATGCGCTTTTTTCTTCTTTTTTTGGAAGACTTACAAATAGATTCACACAGTGTTATTGGCCGCAAATTTCTTCGTGTTAATTTTATCCCAAGATCTTGGAGCCGTGAGAATCTCAGTCTTCGCATAAAGAAGAAAAAGCATCTTTAGTTGCTCTGTGTGCAGAAAAAAGTTAAAGCTCCTGTAGCTTAAGAAAAGGGGGGAAAAAGTTCAAGAATTTTTTTTTATAAGCCATGGTTTTTAACTCATTTGTAAGATTTTATGCAGAGGCTGGTTGACTTATGGTTTTGCAGTGTCCGACAAATATTGCTGGTGACTTTGGAGATGGAAACATGGGTTTATTAAGACTCTTAATAGCTTCAGTCCAATTGCTGCCATGACATGTGGTTAAGGCATTAAAATATATGGGTTATGCCTCATGCTACCGTAGAGCAATTACCGGGTAGGTGTCCTTTGATACTGGAAAATGATCTTGCCAAACTTTTGCTGTCAGCTTGAACAATCTGTCTCGCTGAGGGCCCATAGAAATGAGAAAAAAGCATTGTGAATAGTAGCTTGCTCCAAGCAAAGGCCATACAAGGGTGCGTGATTTCTCTACGTCCTGTCTGTCCCAGATGGATCCTGTCCATTTGGGCAGAAAGCTTCTGCTCCAAACACTGTCTACCCTGGGCTTTTCCTGGATTAAAAGTGTCTAAATTGTCCTAGGTTATATGAGAATTGCTGTGATACTTGTTTCCATTTGGGTTTTTGGGTCTAGCCTGACTGTTTTTTTTTTTTTCAGTGATGTGATAAAATGACATCAACTACCGGTACATTCATGACATCAGTGTTTGTAAGAGCATCCTTTTTGGCTCACTGATGCCTGGGTCCTTCCTCCAACGGGGGAGCTTTGGCATTGGGTAGCCCCTGTCAGGTTTAGATTTGTTTGTGTTGCTTTCTGGGGCGAATTTAAGGCTGTTATTGCTTGTCCTGAGCCTTAATGATGCCAGTGTCTCCCCGGGGCACGGATGGTGTTTAAGCACTTTATGGAGGCAGCACTGCTGCAGGCTCTTGGAGGATGAGCGCTGGAGCAGTGCCAGGCAAGGAGGAGGGATGCACTGCTACCTGGGTTGTTGCTCATTGATTTGGATAGTGCTGATGTGAGCCAAAGTGCCACGGTTTTTTGGGATCCCAGCTAACTTTTGCAGAACATGCCTAAGATCACCAAAGCTCATCTTATGTGCGTTTCTTAAACCAGTCGTTGGTTAAATTCTCTGAGAACTTGTACGAACTGGAGCATGCTTGTGTTTCTAGGAATATGTGGAATAAAACCCCTGTTTATTTGGTAGCACAGGCTCAGAGGCTTATTTTGCCAGGTAAAATAAGGCTTTCCTTGGGAGTCAACAGTACGAGGTGCTGGAATAGCATCACTTCTCAGATCACACAAGCCTGAATTAGTAATATTGAGAAGGGTGTATCTGGGTGCCAGGTAGCATAGGGCCTTAGTGGTGTGTGGAGATGTGATAGAAATAAACATAAGCAGCAGGTACCAAAGTACCAGGGAAGGGCGGAGAGAGGAGCAAGCACTACCTCAGATCCTCTCTGTGGTCTAAGTATAGGTGTGATGGGTGAAATACAGGCTTGAGGGCATTGGAGTTGCTTTTCCCCAGCTCTCTGCAAATGTATGTATGGCTCAGGGACTGTGATATCGGGTCTTTCCACCAACGTGCATCCCGAGGGAGCTGGCAGTTACTACCTCGGCGACAGTCTTTGTGTTTAACACTGTCGTGGTTTAACCCCAGCCGGCAACTAAGCACCACGCAGCCGCTCGCTCACTCCCCCCAACCCAGTGGGATGGGGGAGAGAATCAGGAAAAAAACCTCGTGGGTTGAGATAAAGACAGTTTAATAGGACAGAAAGGAATGAAAAACAATGATAATGATGATAATAATAATAATAAAATGACAATAATAATACTAAAAGAATTAGAATATACAAAACAAGTGATGCACAATGCAATTGCTCACCACTTGCCAACCGATGCCCAGTTAGTTCCCGAGCAGCGATCCGCCCCTCCCAGCCAACTCCCCCCAGTTTATATACTGGGCATGATGTCATATGGTATGGGATATCCCTTTGGCCAGTTTGGGTCAGCTGTCCTGGCTGTGTCCCCTCCCAACTTCTTGTGCCCTTCCAGCCTTCTTGCTGGCTGGGCATGAGAAGCTGAAAAATCCTTGACTTAGTATCAACACTACTTAGCAACAACTAAAACCATCAGTGTGTTATCAACATTATTTTCCTACTAAATCCAAAACACTGCACTATGCCAGCTACTAGGAAGAAAATTAACTCTGTCCTAGCTGAAACCAGGACAAACACACTACTTTATCTCTTTCCCACCAAGTTTGGGTTTCCAACAGTATCATTACTTATGGACTTGTAAGTCAGAAATAGCTTGGTAATTGCTATATTGCTTTGCCCACAGTAGCAACAAGTGTCCTAAATTTAATGCATCATCCACACAGAAAATTGGTATTTGGCCAAAACTTGAGGACTCTGACAGTTAATCTTAAAGAGCTTTTGGTTGACATGTGAAATAGAGACTTGTGGATGACATTCACAGGAAAATTGACGGTCTTTAGAATTATTCCGTAAAAGAAAAATACTCCTTACAATTGGCTGAAAATACTTGATGATTAAGTTTACATGGAAGCCTCTCCTTAGAGGTCAGCAGTGCAAAGGCCTGGGACATTAACCGCTTGGATCACGTGCAAAAAACTTGCGCCACCTCATAATTCAAAGCCTGAATTTTGCCTGATCTTCGGGGTTTGTCTGATGAAACCACACTCACGAGCTGCTGACTGGCTTGCTAATAGTAGGCTTCTTTTAATGTGTTTTTACTTTGATTTTCCTCCCTAGAATACAACCTAAGGAGCCAGAATGCCCCAGAACAAGTCTTCCTCTGAAAAATTACAATAAGGAACTTGCCAGTGTTTCTGATTAAGATATCTGGCGTGTTTGTACAGATATGTGTGCCTACATTTATGATGTATTTTGCTGTCAGTCACAATTTAAAGGACTGGAAGTTTCAGCAGAGAAACTTGTAGCTCAGTTTGGTGGGTATATGCTGCTTTATACCAGGGTTACGTGATGCTCTTTTGGGTAAATACGCATTTCAGCATGCTTTGTCAATATTTGGTTTTGAGTCAGTAGGTCTGGATGACTTTGCTTCAAAACTACTTTATTTATTAAATACAGCGCTTGTGTTCAACGGAAGATGTAAGACCCAATTTCAAAATTAGGCCCACACAATTATGCAATCAGGTAATTGCGTGTGTAATTGCTTGCACAAATGGTCAGTTAGATGTGTAACTGTCCATTTGCATGCAAAATTAATCAATTTTGCAAATTGGGCTTTGAATATTCATGGTAGAAAACACAGCTTTCTAGAAATGGCTGCGTTGTGTTGCACGTTCTCCTTCCATTGGTGTCCTCCCTTTACGAGCCTTGTGCATTTTGTCTTCGCTTAAATGTTAGTAACAAGCTGCTGGAACTGAAGGAAAAAGTGTGTTTTTCCCTTTGAAACTTAATGCGTATGGGTACACTTTCAATGGGTAAAAAACGATGAGTGTCTGATGAGAAATGCCCCCGAAGTACAGGTTGTGGCACAGTAGTTCATTACTGTGCAAAAGGCATGCTCGAGGCTTTGCCCGATTGGTACGGATAAGCACCAGATAAATACAGTACGGAAAACCAAAAGCCACTTGCAGCTACGTGGAGGTGTTTAGTGAGCAGCCGGCAGGTTGAACAGTAAAGCTGTAGATGCAAGCGCTCTTTCAGCTGGAGGTGAGCCAGCACAAAAGGTGCTTCTCTGTGTTCAGCTGTCAGCCTCCTGCTAGGGATAGTACTGTCCTCCACGGTTGCAGAGTGCTATTCTTACGTTACTCATACAATGGATTTTAATAACATTGCAGCTGAGGTTGGTAATGCTATCAGTTTAATGCATGCAAGCAAAGCAGTGGGGAGGAGTACGGTGGGTAGCCTGTGTGCCAAAGGCTTACTAATTTAAAGCCAACGATGGAAAGAAAAAGATGTGATGCTGAGGAGTGATGTGACATATTCGCCCTTGTACAAGTCGAGGGCTAAGCCAAAAGCAGCATTGGGCTCTCCTGAGTAAGTCTGGCACTTCTGGGTTTTGCTTTCGCTGTGGCCTTGTGCTCCGGATCTGTGACAGTTGTTTAAAGGGCCATGAAGGGGGGGTGCGTTACACCTGTGCATGTGTATTAAATTTAAGACCTACTAACATACATGCAACCTCATTGCTCTGGAATTTACTGTTTTGAAAACATGTAATGTGATGCTTTTACAATGGCAAAAGCAATTGTTTGATTTGTATATTTATATATATTTACATATACACACACTTCAGAGGCTTTTTTTGCTTTGTTTTTGTCTGGTGTGCTGCCAAAATATTTCTTTTCAATGACAGAATTCAAAGACATAGCTGAAGAATCTGTAGAAATACTCACAATCACTGCTTTGCAGTTAGTGCAAGCTCTTGTTCATCTGGCATGGCCCCTGGGGGCTCACACGAGCAAGGTTTTCGATCTCTCTGTGGCCATTGCCACTCCATGTGTTAGGAAAAGGAGAATTAATGTCATCTCCAAAAAACCCAGAATAATTGTGTAACTGGCTCATGCGTACAGGCTCTAACCCCCAGAGATAGGTGGTGATGATTTGTTATCAAAATTTGGCGCTGCTTCCAAGGAGGGAGTACTTGTTCGTGCCTTTAGAGAAGCGCGTGTGCTTATGCATCTCTCCAGACTGGGATGAAGGAGATACTGTTGCCCAAATTGTTCCACAGAGCAGGGAGCCACGTTCCCTTCCAAGGCATCAGCCGACTGCACTGTGCTTCCCAGTCCAGATCTGTAGTGCACATGCCCATTTTAGGGCTCGGTGTGGCAGTTTCTAATGTGTGAGAAGGTGGATTTGGCAGGAATCTTTAGGATTTGTTGTCTGGGACCCCAAAGCTTTGAAACCCTGAACAAGAGAAGCCACAGGCTAGCAAAGCCTTCAGGCCTGACCTGGGACAGCGGGGTGAGCACTGGTGGGCATTATAAATTAAATATCTTTTTTTAAAAAAGTACTTTGGATGGAGTTTTTCCTTGCAGCTTCAACAGCAGCTGTGCCCCCATACTTCCCTGTGGCAGGATGGGTGCTCCTGTGCAAAGTGCCCATTGCTCCTGCATAGGTGGGTTGAGAAGCAAAAGCGGTTTCTGATGTGTACCTCCTCATTAAAACCTGGCCCTTTGAGCCCAAACACTCTGACTTTCCCTGAGAACCAGCTGTCTCGAGTAGTTACCTGCACATCAGATCTGTGCCCTGTGCTTTCCAGCATCGTATTGTCCAGGCGTGGGTGCAGCTGCCCTCTTCTTGGCATGCTTCTGCCCCTGTGCAGGAGAGGGCTTAGTTGACAGCCCTGCATGGCACCTCTGCTCCTGCTGCTGCAATGCTCCCTCCCAACAAGGGATTTTCCGCAAGGAGTCACCCAGTGCGCACGTGGGATGGGTGCTTTCACTGGAGGGCGAAGTGGCACCTTGGTTTCACACTGGGTTGTCCTCCCAAAGCGATGGTATGCTGAGCCTGAGAAGGATTAAGCAGGAGTGTATTAAGGTCACTTTTTATTCCTGAGTGAGAGATTTATGTTCTCTGTGCATATTAATTTCACAGCTTGGGACACGGTAGAAAGGAGAGCAAATAAGAGTGCAAGCATGTTGGGTAGCCTTGGCAATTGAACTGGAAGAGAGAGCACAGACTAACAAGCTGCCTTTCCCTCCCACGCTGCATTAGCACAACTGCTGTAAAAACGGTGGAAAGATCCAAGCCCGAAACTCCAAAATGACCAATATTGTATTTTCATTTTGTTTATGCCTGCGTGGCATTTAATTGATTTTGGCTGGCGTTCATGGGAGGTTATGGGGAAGAACAACAGGGAGTTGCAAGTTGCCGTATGCAAAATTTACGTCTTTCATGTCTTACAAGCGTATAAGCCAGAGCTTGCAAAACTCTTCCTCACACTTTCCCGGTAGCTTTGAGGATTACACGTCCACAGAGGGTGACGGAGATGGCATCAGAAAAGCACAGTTTGTATTTGAGTTGCAGCCAAAACTACAGGTGAAGGGTTGCCCCTGAAATGATGTTTGAACGAGGCAGCCGGGAGCGATGTCGGAGCACGTGGGGCTTGTTGAGCTCTGTCTTGGCACACTCTGATGAACTAAAAATCCTTTGACTTTTTGCGGGATGCACAGGCAGTCCTTCCAAATTCCAGTGCAAGTGGTTGCATTTTTTTTTATTCCTCTGTGTAGAGCGCCATCAGCTTCCTGCCTTTGGGGAGGATGGGACCTTCGTAGGGGATTTGTGGGCAGGAGCTGGTGGCTCCTTGGCAGTAGCTGTGGGGTTGGTGTTGCTGGACCTCTCAGAGCATTTAGACGTTGCTGGAAAAAGGCTTTTGTGGCCGTTGGTGACCACCAGCTCGCCTTTCTGCTGTTGGCACCCTGAGGATTGGGAAACACGGTTCTGAAGACTTGAAAGCTCTCCGAAGGCATGAATTTCTGGTCCATGGTCTCACTTCAGGCTTATGTGATGGACAGCCTTTTGAGTAAAGGTATAAATCCATAAAGCATTTTGGGATAGGAAAGGATAAAAAATGCGCTGTGTAAATTATAATACTAATTATATTATCAGCAGAAGAGCTAATAGCTATGCTTGCTCCATAGCAACTGCTACGCTCTGTTACAGATACTGCTGCGAGAAGACGCAAATGAAAGGGTTAAAGTGTGTTATCCAGTGATAACTGATGTACAGGAGGACACAGGACCGCTCTCTTCCGAGTCATGTATTGGTCCTGTGGGTGAGAGTTGGCTGCATGACTTAGAAGCGCTGTGAGGTCTGTGGGTTGTCAGGCTCACCCCCACGGGGGGGTGAAAGCTAGCCCCACGGGGAGCTTGCAAAAGCATTCATGTTTGTGTCGCTCTGCCTCCTCCTGAGTCACCACTGCAACTTCTACAGCCTTTGGTACAGACTTGCTTATCTCTTAATCTGGCTGTGAAACAAAATATTAGAGATGAATTAAAAGATCTTTTTATTAAGGCAGTTCTGGCTTGCTGTTAGCGACCTAAAAATAGGCTGTGGATATTCTTGATTTTTAGAGGTATTAGCCTACTTCTAAAAAACAAGTAAGGAGTGTGTATTTTATACACAGCTCTCAGCGCTGTATGAAAAAAAGCAGACTACAAAGCACAGCGCAGGAAAATTGATTTATCATCAATTTATTGCTTGGAGCTCTAGGCAAACTCATCTCAAGACAGAACAGAGATCTATAAAATCTTTTCATCTGAAACTATGAATTAAATTGGGAGGAACTGCTGATGAGAGACCAGAACCAACCCTTAAACCAGACAGGCTTTCGGGAATGCGTCTCCTGGTGCAGCAAAGGGAGTTGGAGGGATGATGCTGATTTACACCATCTGAGGATGTGGAGCTTAATTTCATATTACCCTATGTCTTTCCTTATGGGGAATCTGGCTTATGCAGAAGCAAGCCTACAATACTCCCACTGCCCCCTCCTTGATTTCAGTATAAATTTTCCTTTCTTCGTCGGCGTGTCTTGTTAATCTTGCGGTTTCTTTTCCTGATGTGTACTCTTTTCTTCTATTGTGTGTGTATTCTTAAACCTCCTAATAACAGGGTAACTTGCCTTTTTCAGCAGGAAGCCTCTGAAAACAAGCTGATGCATCTCCGTTGTCAGATCACTATATAAATAAATAAAACGTGTTCATATATTCCCTTCAAAGAAGTGAGTGAGGCAATGCTAAAGAACTCTCTCCCTCACTTTTTTTTTTGGGTGGGGGAGGCGGGGGGAGGGAAAGCTGTATTATGTCAGCGACCTGTAATAAATAGCACTGCAATGAGAAGCGACAGCCTCATTCACCTTGCATCCATGCAGAAATAACTAAGCTCTCTTCCCATGCCTTGGAAAAAAAAAAAAAGGAGAAAGAAGGGAATTAAAAGAATTGACCTTGGCTTGCAGTTGCTCCCGTACTACCAGGGAACAGTCTACCAGCAAGAGATTGAAGTTTTGCTGGCTATTCTTGCAGGCGGCGTATTGCCTGTGTTACTGCAAGCTATTCAGCTCAGAGTGCATGAAGTACGGTCCGCGTCTTTCTCTTGCTGCCTGAAAGTGTAGTTAGCTGAGCTCTTAATTGGCAAAAGGCAGAGGTTTGGAAGGCTTAAATATTTTAATGGGAAAAAAAGGAAAGAAAGAAAGGTTTATACAATAATGAGGCGCAATGTAGTCAGACCACTTCTCTGCAATCTGTTTTTTTATGTCCTTGATTTGTTACAGTTTATTATGAAGTTAAGGTAATTTGGAGGCTTTCTTGCAAATTAAAGTAGATACCAAATTAAAGGGGAAAAATGTAAAAGGCCTTTAAGAGACCTGGTGGAAGACAGACTGATGGAAATGTACATCTTTCTGTTTGTAACAATTTCTGTTAAATCTGTGGATGGTTTTCTTTATTGCTTTCTCATTGGGGTATTGGATTTTTGAAGTTTGCAAGAGGCATTGGAAAAAATGTTCCTTTGTTAGGGTTGTTATGTGTTGGTTTTATATCAGCAGGTGCCTCCCCTTTCCCTGTGTGGACTCTCTGTCTCTTCTTATCTCTGCTGGGATAGCAAGAAAGTTTCTAGGGGTTGGGAACGGGGAGACAGAAGGAGAAGAAACACTGGCATCATTGCTTTACACATTTCCCCTTTGCCCCCTGTGGACCAGACTCCATGGCTGCACGAGCTCTGCTGGCTTTGGGATGCTGCGGGTCTGGATCCGGCCCCGTGCTGACCCCCCTGCCCTGCTGCATGGGATGTCACGGGTACTCCACGTCTCCCCTTTTGGTAACCTTTAGTGGGAGCTGCTAATCCCCCAGTAATAGCCTAGCACTTGCTGTGGTATCCAGCAGGTCAGGATGACTAAACTCCTCCTTTGGTTTGCCTGGGAAAGGCAAATGGCAGCTGTCATATTGTTTTAGCATCAGGTTACTTCTGAGCTCAGCACTGGTGTTATTTTTAGTGTGTGTGTGTGTGTCCACCTGTCTGTTGTCTGTATATGACTGCATGGGCGTGTGTTGGAGACAAGGGAGAAGAGCTCTTGCCCTCAATGTGGTTTCCTGTGGCAAGGTGAGGAGGGTAGAAGGATGCAGCAGGAAGAGAGCAATAGGGGAGAGAAAACACACAAACCAGTTTGTTTTTTGGTTTTTTTTACGAGCCCTTTCAGACAAGGTTCACTTGCTGAACATCGTCATCAGCTGGGGTCATCCTGAAGTAAATACAGTTATTGGCCCTGCCCCTTGCTGAGCAGAGGTGGTGTTGCCTGCCTGGTGTCGGTGAAATTGCACTTGGGTATCTCCCCTAGCAGTGTGCATGGTCAAGGCTCCTTGTGGTAAAAAAATGCAGGTTTTGCAGCAGGAAAGCCTCACTTCCCACTGCTGGGAAGGGCTCTGGTCCCCATCAGCTTGTTAGAAGAAATAGATACATGCATCCCGTCACTGGCTGCATCCCTCTGTGAAGTGCATCCTTTTCACTTAGTGGTGCCACCGCCCCAAAAACCACACAAAAACCTCTGTCGGGGTTTCACGTGTGCTGCCCAGGCTCGTCCTTTCGTCCACTGGCGGGGAGCAGAGATGCTCTATGGGGGGAGTCGGCACCTTCCCAAACTTCAGCCGGGGAGAGCAGCAGTGCAGGGTGGTCTGGCGAAAAGCAGGGGAGCGGGCTGCGAGGCACGCTGGCAGCATGGCCCAAGGGAGGCTTTGGGACAGAAATGCAAGGAGGAGAAGAGCATTTTTTTAAATTAAGTCTCAGTATGAGAAGAGTGTGACACTTAACCCTTGCTTCTTGTGCTTTCCCAGATCCAAGGAATGGGAAGATGTGCAGGAAAAGCCGTTCTCGCCCTGCTTCTGTTTCTTGGTGGGGTAAAATTTTCTTGCAGCAGTTTCTTTATTATAAATTTGTTTGATACTCGGTCTATAAGCAGTAAAAATAATGAAACCATTTAGTATTCCTGGGGATGCCACGTGTACTTCTGAAAGTATTTTATTACGGTTCAGCATTAGTTAATGGATGCTTACAATAAACTGTTATCACTTGGGTTGCCTCTCATTTCTTTCTACTGAGTATTTTTCTTCTTTAACACGGAGTACTGTGCTGTTTTAGTTCATGTGATACTTAAAACGTCATGTGGTGGTAATTTACAGAGAAAGAAGGATAAACAAGCATATGTGCTACTGGAGTGATGCTGCCTGCTAGCTGTCCCGTCTCCGTGACCGGCTTTGGGTTGGGGCGAGGAGGTGGTTGTCACTCTCCATCCCGCCTTGGGGCCTGGGAGGTTGTTGTCTGTGTTGTGTGGAACTCATCTGGACGTGAAGATGGGTGTTCCTCTGCCCTTGGCTTCATACCAGGGTCTGGTGGGCAGCCTGTCTGGGTAGCAGGCTCTTCTCTTCTGCCTCATTAGACCTACAGTAACTTCAGCATCACTGGGGTTGAGGCAGGCTGTTTTTGTTGAACTTGGCCACAAAGTGCAAAGACTTGGAGCACTTGGACAGATGCAACACGCTCTGCAGCCATCCAGAATTTACTTTCTAAAGGAACTCAGCTGAAAATAAATAGAAGAGGTTCTTTATGTCTGTATTTTTTTTTCTTTTCTTCTTGTCCTGGTTTTGGCTGGGATAGAGTTAATTTTCTTCTTAGTAGCTGGTACAGGGTGTTTTGGATTTAGTGTGAGAATGATGTTGATAACACTCTGTTTTCAGTTGTTGCTAAGTAGTGTTTATACGAAGTCAAGGATTTTTCAGTTTCCCATGCTCTGCCAGCAAGCAGGTGTGCAAGAAGCTGGGAGGGAGCAGAGCCGGGGCAGCTGACCCAAACTAGCCAAAGGGGTATTCCATACCATGGAACGTCATGCCCAGTATATAAACAGGGGGGAGTTGGCCAGGAGGGGCGGATCGCTGCTTGGGCATCAGTCAGTGGGTAGTGAGCAACTGCATTGTGCATCACTGGTTTTCTTCCTTGGGTTTTATTTCTTTTTTTCCTTGTTATATTCCTTTTCATTACAATTATTACTATTATTATTATATTTTAATTATTGTTAGGATTCTATTTTACTTTAGTTCTTAAACCATCTTATCTCAACCCATGAGTTTTACTTCTTTTTTTCCCGATTCTCCTTGCCATCCCACTGGGAACCGTGAGGAGTGAGGGAGCGGCTGTGTGGTGCTTAGTTGCTGGCTGGGGTTAAACCATGACACTTCTATACAATGTTTTTGGCAGGTCAAAACACTTTTGTTATCTAACTACTCTTTCCAGTGTTTCATTGTTAAGTGTTTGTTAATTAACACTTAACAGCTGGGTTATGATGGAACTATGGAACTCTTATCTGAAGGCAAAGGAAATGGCAAACGGATTCATTACGATCAGAGCAACTCTAATGAATGTTAAATTAATTCATAATAATGTGACACTTAAATGTTAAGCATATTGTTAATAATTACAGATACACTTCTACCTTATCCGCTTTTAGCATTATTGCTTTTTACTATGTATAGTAGAGGGCCAGCTTTCCAGTACCTATCTTTTTATCCTGATAATTCCAGACTTCTATAGCTGCAAATAACTTAATTACCTATTTGTCTCTTTCACAGTAATTACACGAGTGTGAAAGCTAGGAAGTTGATGTAAATATATAATTTATTATGAAGATTCTGTAACTGCAGGTTGTTACATAAAAGTGACAGTGTAATTAATGAGGATGGTCTGTTGCTTGCCATCTTTCGTGGGAGAAAGGGGAGGGGAAGAACGTCAAATATTCCCACACTTATGATTAATACAATATCTATGGTTAGTTATTACAGTTATTTGAGAACATAGAGTGATTTATTTTAAATAAAATTATATATTTGATACTTAGATTTAATAAAAATCTAATGCCTAAAAATGCCTAAAATTAGTTTTGCACGCTAAACCTAGCTCTGAGTCGTCTTGCTTGTATTTGTGGCTTTGCAACCATCTTTATTTTATTGAAGTAGTTTTCTTGCTTACCTGGCACTTTAAAAATGGGAACTCTTTCAAAAAACTTAAAAACTAAAAAAATCGTTGTCCTAATGTGTGTGAGATACAGTAGTGGCAGGTGGGAGGGTAGCAGGCACATCCCGGTAAGGTGAGACAGGACAGTGTGTCCCATCAGATGCCTTTACTGTTTAAAAACACCCATTGCACCATACTTCAGGATTCAAAGATGTTTGTTAATACTTGCTTTCCCATCCAAAGCACTTCAATATTCTTCCCCTGGTCCCAAAGTACTCACAATGAGGCTATTTGCCATGTAAAAATTTGATGGAGATGTCATGTCTGTGTTTCCCAGCAGTGCTTGCCCTGGCTGCCTGGGACAGGGAGCTGGGAGGATGTTGCTGGAAATGGGGGGGAAAAAGTGGAATTTCAACGTGGCTAGAGTGAGCAAAAAGTTACCAAAGGCTTTAATGGGTGTTGGGTACGGTGTTTAGGTTTTAGTGCATCATCACAGATCTTACGCTTTGCTTTACTTACAAGTCTATGTCGATATGCACATTATGATTGAATCGGCTGTGGTGTTGGGGCACACGGTGGTCCGGCGGAGCCTGTTGAAGGAGAGGTGTCCTGGCGTGATTTCATCTGGCCCAGTGGAGTGATTTTTGGCGCAGAAGGCATCGCCCTTGGGTTGTGCTGCTGTGCCACAGCCGTGCTCTGCCCAGAGTAGGGGGGCTGGTTTCTGCTCAGCCCGGCTTGTGCTTTTAAATCCCACCAAGAGCAAAAGGGTGTATTCTTCTTTTAGAAAGAAACAAAAAAAGTGAATGCTCATTCTGTTGGTGGAAAATAGTGATCAATAGTAATTAACCTGCACCATCTTATTTCTTTCCCCTCTACGAGGAGTGCGTTGTTGTTTTTGCAGAGCCGCGGGAAGTGCGGCGGTGCTGCCTCCTGCTCCGACAGCTCTTCCCTTTTCGGGCTTTGGCAGCAAAACCTCTGCCAGGAAGGTGGCTGCGAAATCCCTTGAGTTACAGCTGCTGCGAGGCAGTGCCTTGGAGGGGTGTTTCTATTTTATCTTCTTTTTTCCCCTCCTGCAACAGCGGCGTGGAAGCGAGAAGGAAGGCTTCCGTGGGCTGTGCCTCCAAAGGTCATATAACACTTTATTTTTTCGCCGACATGACACAGAGTGACAGAACAAAGTATTTATCTTGTGTACTTGTCAGCTTCGTTCTGCCGGCTCCGAAATGATGAAATACTACCGAATATGCTGCTGCTTGTTTCCTTTAGGGACTTGAGCTGATTTGTTTAAAGTGTCGTCTGCACCCAGTAAGTGCTTCATTTATTACAGCTGACACCTGAAAATGTCTGAGGGAAATGTATCAAGGCATCGCGCAAATATTATTTTCTTTATTTGCTGTTGTTTACTTATGTCCTAATATAAATGCAGTCTGTAATGATAAATTGCGTTTCTTGAGGGTGCCACCTGTGTGTGCGTGTGTGTTTTGGACTGCCAGGGTGAGGTTTCTGGAGACGCGCTCCACTTCCGTCAGAAAAATGCATTTTGACTCGTGATGGGGTCAGCTTCACTGTTAATTATCGCGGTGAGTCACTAATGAGCTCTTGCCTCAGGAACTTCGTATGGCCTCTCCTCAAACTTTTCCCCATTACTTGTTCTCATGCTTAAGCAAAAATAAAAATAGATCTCTTGCAAAAGGGGTGTGGGGGGAAAATGAATATTTGAGATGGTGATGTGATGTGAGCCTCATAATTATAATATTTGATGCAAAGGCTTTCAGATTTAACTCTCAGTATCATGTTAGACTTTGTGGGTGATTTTTTTTAAAGTGGTTTTTTTTTTTTTTACATTAAGCACATCTCCATTGTCCCTGAAGGATAATGGAGAATCCAAATTCCTCTCTCAGCAAAACAATCAGTGCAAAAATAATGAACATCAAAGAGATGGAGGGAAGCAGTTTGCCCACAGTACTAATTGCTAACGTTATCATGTGTCAAAGTAAAGAACTTAAAATGTGACTCCAAGTTCCTGAAAGTGCACTTGCTGTGAGTTTGAAGGCTGCATGCGCTTCAGGGAAGCAGCTTTGGTGCCTTTCGTCTTCTGTCCCCTCATGGTTGTGTGGGCTAGCAGAGGTACAGGCAGTATTGGGACCTCCTGCAATTCACTGCTACAGGCAAAAAGGGCCTTTGGGCACATCGAGGAGCCCCTCTCACTGCTGCTCCAGTGGAACAGCTTTACTTGGGCTTAGAAAATGCATGACACAATGTCTCTGCATTTTCCTGTGTCCTGCTATGTATGCATCTGTACAGTATACAACACGTGTACGTGTCTATGCAATGTACTGATGCTCTGTATCAGCATGGCAAGTGATGGGGTTTGTGGCAAGTGATGGGGTCTATATTTTGGATGCTTTATGGTATTGTGAGAGCCCTGGCCCTGCAGCCATCTGCACAGGTTATACTGCAGAGGTTGTGCATTCATTGGAAAAATACAAATCTAGGAGAAAAATAAGCATATTTGTAGGTTTTCCTTCCCCTAGGTAAATAAGCAGTGCCGGGGAAGGAAGGCCTTCTCTATACGATGGGAACTTGTAAATGGCAAATATATTGCATGTTTTCATGTTGTTTTGTTTTACAGCCGTGGTTACAATTTTAATGAGCAAAATTAGATTCCTTGCTTGAATAGCATCCTTGTTTTAATTTACTGCGGTGCGCCTTCCGCTCGGTGCGTGCAGGTTGGAAAGGAAGAAGGACCCCACTCCTCCTCAGGTGCGATTGCTTGCTGCGGCTCTGGACAGGGCAGCTGAACAGAGCTCTGCAACAATGCTCGGGAGCTTGTCCAGGGGCCTAGGGTCCCAGGGCCTCGGGTTTCCTGGCATCCCCCTGCACCAGCCGCTTCTCCCCTGCCTTGGTTCCCACTCCTTTCTCTGTTTTCTTCTTATGGTAAGGTTTTTTGGATGCAAGAACTGTTTTTTCCCATGTAGCTGTGCACAGTGGCAGCTGGATTTTGGCTTGTGGTGGGAGCGTTAGGGAGACAGTTGCTGTGATGGTAATATAAGGATAAAGATCATGAAGATGGAGTTGAGGAGCTTGACTACTATGTTATCTGTATGTTGTGGTGAGCAGTTTTTGCTGTTGTTTTCTGCTGGGCAGTGGGGTGTGCGTGTCCAAGCTGGTCCTGCCTTTGGGCGCTCCTCGGCTGCATTTGCTTCCAGAGGCAGGGTGTGAAAACATGGGGTTTGACTGCTAGCTGCTGAAGTGGCTAAGTTTCTACCCCAGATGGTGAGGGTTTGGCTGGAGTGGGAATTGTAAAGAGAAGCAGGTGATCACCCCTGATCCAGCCTTGTGACCTGAGATAAAGCAGTAGTGGTATTTCTGTCCCGTGTTTTATATGAGCTAGCCAGAGCTTGTAAGAACTTCTTAATCACCCAAAGTTTGGTTAATCACAGTGAATTAAGAAGTGACCCTAGGTGTGGGGCTGCCCTCGTCGTGTACGGGGCCATACATCTCCTCCCTGGAGAGCAGGAACCGCGTGTCTCTGCAGGAGGAGTGAATGCTTGCTTGAGGCAGTGGGAGCCGGGTGTGCTGGTCCCATTAAATTGATGGTACTGGGAAGGTCCATCACTGGTAAGCTACTGGCTTTATGCTCAAGAAAGTTTGGCTGTATCTGTAGCTTAGTGCCTTGGAAGAGAAATTGCCTCCTGTTGCAGGGAGAGCTTCAGTGAGGTGGTGAAATGTCCTCTGTGTTAAGGAAAACTCCTTAAAAAAAATAATTGGTGTCAGTCATTTCTATGTTAATATTTCACCGCGGCTAATTTAGCAAACAGATGGTGGTCCGTATTATGGCATATGAGTAGGGCTTTTCCCTGGGCCAAATGATCACCTCCCCAGTTTTCAATTAGCAAAGCCTGCCAATTACCTGGAGTGATTTTCCTTTTAATTATGCAGCTATTAGGGCAGGGAGGTAGCCAGCCTGGGGGGAGGAGGAGAGAGCTCAGTGGCATGGGCAAATCTTTATTAGGAAAACCTGTAAAAACAAACCAAAAAGGAAAAGCCATATGATGGGAAAGAGGAGGAGATGCACAACGGGGCAGCACGATGCGCGAGTCCTTTTTCTGCTGGTGTGAGCATTGATAAATAGCTTTAAAATGCCTGTTTGGCAGGTTGCGGCACATAGGTGGTTGTAGCACAGGGGAGGAAGGGTGAGGTCTGGAAGATGCTCTGGTTTGGTGGTCTGCTGGCTGTATGCTTATTTTTAGCTCAATGGAGTTCACTAGCTGAAGGAGACAAGCCAGGAAGGAAAGCCAGCCCCCAAGCAAACTGCAGGATCCTGCTGGCTCCCTGTGCCGGTGCAGGTGTGGGCAGATGTTTGCTTAATGCCAAGGAGCAGCAACACATGGTGTTGGCTGATTTATGAAGTCTGTGGCTGTCATCTTGTTTCCTATCCCAGCTAATAACAGTCCAGGCAATGAAAAGATACTTCTTTCATAATTATAGACATCTCATTTTCCCTTTGAGCCCCACGTTTAAATCATCAGGCGTCCTCTTCATCTGAATTGTTTCCTCGAGCTTATCTTCCTCTGCAGATCAGTCTTTTATTGTATTTTATTTTGACGAGACCATTCATCTTCCCTCAGCTCTGCCACTACCAAAACCCGTTCCCCCCATTGTCCTCGAGGAGCGAGGAAGGAGATGGAAGAGGCTTTGGGCTTGAATTAGCCAGTGATGAGGTTGGGTCTCCTTTGGGATGGAGATATTAATGCAGCATCATGAAATATGAGGTCTGTCTTCACTTTGGGTGACTCTGATAATGAAAGAACATAATTAATTATATTTGGCTCTGCAGAGGGTATGTAATCTGGGAAAAACACCTGCCCTAAAGGTGGCAGGAGTATGTGAGAGGAGCAACAAAATGGAAAGTGGAGCTGCAGCAGCACAGGCTACTTCTGTAGGAGTATTCAGCAGTGCTTGGGGGAGCCTTTAATGACAGGATTTTGTTGCAGTGTCCCAAATCCTCTGTTGCTGTGCACAGCCCTTCTGTGTGCATGCTCCTCCCCCAGCGGAGCAAAAACTGTTACTTGGTGCAGTTTATGGCATATTAAAAAGCAGCGCTTTGTTGCTGAAGTGCAAGCTTGGGTTTGTGCTTTAGCTGGCTGCAACACCATAGCATTGCAAAATAAAGGAGACCCTCTAACTCTCCACTGAGTCAAAAGCAGTTGCTTTCCTTACTCAAGTAGCTGATTCAGCCCAAAAATAATTATCCTTTATTTATTAGCATGTTAAAATGCCTTTAATTAGGTTTTGGTGCAGTATCTTGAATCTTTTGACTTGAAAGTTTTCTTGCTCATAATTTACAAGTCAACCCTTTGGTGTGGTGTTACAGCTCCACAGATTATGTGTGGAGCTAATTAAGTAATAACGATTGAGGTGCAGGGTATTTCCTTGGGATTAATGACTGACTGGGAGGAGTTGACGGCCCAAGGTGTAGCCAAGGGCCATTAACACCAGCCAGCTATTAATTCTAAGAAAATGCCGTGTGCCAAGGTCATTACTGCTATTAGAAGTTGAGGGCAATGAGGAGGTAGGTGTGGGGGGAGATGAGGTAACATGGGAAGTATATGGATTTCAAGAAAATGTAATATGGTTTTAATGGGTATCTGCATGATGTACCTGTTGATTAGCCAGTCTGCTTCTTCCCTCCATTCCTCACTGTTCTGTCCAAAGCTTAATGGCCAGGATCACAGTGAGCGAGGATGACACTTTTCTCGTCTGGTGCCCTTTTTCTTAATGGTGCCTCATATTTTGTCGACTTTAGAGGACACTTAATATGCATATTACCAATGCTATTTTTTTTTCTCCTTGTAGGAGAAGTCTTAAAAACCCAACCTAGCAGCAACCAAAAGCATTGAGAATATCGTGGATTAGTGGGATGAGGTGCTAAGTTGTTTGTATGAATAGGAGGGAGAAGAGTGGTGCTATTGAAAAACCCACAGGTTGGCCAAGTGCTAATTCAGGATTAACCACAAGTAGTGTGTCAAAGCACTTCGTTCTGTAGCAAAAGGACTGTATTTCAAAGCTGAACTGTAGTTGCAATGTGGCATACTGCATTTTGGGGTTTTGGTGGATGGCTAAACCTAACTGCTCCCCAAAGGCTGTAGGATAAAGATAAATCTTCAGATAATTGCTGTGTATATATTAAGTTAAAAGCTTAAGGGACTTGGATTCACACAGCTTGAATTGTCACAATTGTTGCTTGACTTCAATTATGATCTTAGGATCTCTTGCAGAGAGAGAGACCTAAATTGCACAGGTTTTTTCTTTAACTTAATATTCCCAGTATCAAAGGAGTAGGGCTTTTGGCTATGTGAGGCTATTGTCCACCAGTGAGTTTTCTGTGTGCTCTTCCCTTCCAGGGTAGGCTCTGATATGAGTGCTTGCCTCTTTCTCCCAGTCCCAATATATCACTGATCTCCCGCTGCTGACACTTGGATTTACACTTTTGAGGGTTCAGAGTTATAGGATCCGAATTTCCAAAACTGGTGATACTGGAGGCAGTTTGGAGGAGCCTTTTCCTGAGTGGCAGATATCTCATGGGTGGAAGCATTTGACTATCTTTATCTCAACATGATGGTTTGTATGAGTGAGTAATTATATATATATTGAAGAGGAGGGCTGTAGGAAAACCCATCAGAGGGGCCGTCTCAGCTGCTGAAGGAGGGAGATAGATATGTTGGTATCCATGGTGTTAAACAACTGATTACTCCCTCGGGCAAGCCCTGGCCTTTGCTGGAGCAGTGTACTTGCAACTGCATTAAAATTAGGTCTGGGATGCCTCTCCCAGTTGATTTTTCTGTTATTAGTCCTTGTGAAACCTGCCTTTCCTGTGTTTTCTCATTTGGCTGGAGCTCTCAGGAGGAATGAATCTTTTAGAGGAAGGACTTCAAGGTGTCCTTTTCAAAGGGGGTTTGGTTGAGTTTATGATGGGGTTCAGGCAGTCTTAGAGAAGTTGAGCATCCTCCCATCCCTGCGAGAGGCTCCCAGCAGCTCAGGTGAGTGGCGGTGCAAAAGCCGCCTTGGGAAACTCCCTGTTGCTGGCATCCTTCTGCAGTCTCTGGTCATGTCCCAAAATCAGTGCGTCTGGCTAGTGAAATGGGTTTCTTTCTATTTTTTTTTTATTCATTAGCTCAGACATTTAAGAAAAGTTTTGAACAGAGTGGGGACAGATGCAATTGAAAAATGATGTTTTTCATAACTTTGTAACTTTCTTGCACATCATTGTAATCTTAATAATGATAAATAATCTGTTAAAAGCAATTATGGCCTGAATAATAATCCTAACTAATAAACAGAATGTACTGTGTAATTTTGGTTGTTTTCAGCCATCTGGCTCCAGTCTCCCTAATTGACTTAAAGCATAGTGACAATGTCAGCAACATGCAGTTTTCAGCTTGGCTGAAATTCCTGAGCAGGCATTCCTTACAGAAATCCAGATTATTTTTTTTTAAGAAAAAATAAATCAATACATCAAAAGTATTACTAGCTCTATTACAGCAGCACAGATCATGAATCCATCAGTGTTGTCTTCCACTGGGCTCAAAAAACTTTATTTATAATGATTTGATTGTGTATGGTTTCATTATTTTCTAGTGGAACTGCAACTGGAAGACTTTGAATGTATCCAAGTATCTAAATTCATGCTGGCACTTACTTCTGAAGCTGCCAGAATTTAAATGCTTTCAGTGTTGGCCGGACTTAAGGCATCTCTTAAAACTCACGCGTTCCCTTTGGTCGGTTGCTATTTGCGGTTTGGTTTTTTGATTAATGCGCATCATTGCTAAAATTTCCGAGGTTTGCACTCAGTCTTTTAGACGCCTTGGTTTCATTTGCCAAAATGAAGCGATGTGTCCATCTCTGGTTTTGCAGATGCAATGGTTTGCCAGGTTGGAGCTTGGTATTTCTTTATACTTACTGCGGAGACGACTTTCTAATTTTCCAGCCAAAACCGCAGCATACAACTTCGTGGCTAGCTCTGCTCAGTCTAGGTGCTTGCAGTCTGTTATGATTACTGTGATGAACCTGAAGTGCCAGCCCCCAGTTTGACCTCCCTTCAACACTTATTACTGGGAAATAGAGTGTCCGCTCCTTTACAGTGGGCAGACTTTTTCTTTGTTTTGGACTTAATGAGGAAGGATTGAGTGATGGGATGGGATCAGCCTGTGCAGATGCAGAGCGTAAAGCAAGGTTTAATGGTCCATGTGAGAACATACAACTTGGCTGGGTCAAACCGCGGTCCTCCCTGTCCAGGAACCTGGCTATGAGAGTGGGCACCGTGGGTGCTGGGGGAGGATATAGGAGCAAGATCCGCATATAAAATTCTCCCCAGAGGACTTTACCGGGCTCCCGCTAATTTCTGGCTCAGACCCCTGAGCAGGAGGTGAAGACCTGCATTGAATTGCACTCGATGGAGGCTTTTCAGCTGAGAATTCGCCTGCTTTTTTGAACCCATGCAAACCTTGGCATCTGTGGTGCCCTGCAAGCCGGCGTTTCACATGCATTGTGCTTTGTGTGCAATTTCCCTATACTCTTCCTCGCTCTGATATTTTAAGACATTTCTAGAGGGGTTTTGCAGAGCCCTCTGAGACCTGTTGCAGCTTAGCCCGTCGCTGTTAAAGCTTCGGTGTTTAGAGTGGCCGTAAACTTGCCAACATACAGTTGTCAGTATAGCTTCCATACTACACGAAACGTAGATTTTCTGCAACTTGTACTGTGATTTTTGCAGAGCGATGATGGGAAAGCTTTGGTGGGGCACTTGAGCAAAGCACAGGTCCCTGTTGCTCACAAGCCAGACCTTTGCATCGCCCTGTGCTCCTGTTCGCCTGACTCAAGGCTGCTCTGTCAAGTGTTTGTTCTTGAGGAGGACACAGTTTATTGCCTGGGTTTGCTTAATGAAGCAACTGGCCTGGTTTGCCATTCTAGCCACTGATGTCTTCTGCTTAGTTTGCTAAATTTGATTATGCCATTTGGACAAGTTTTAATATTTACACAGCTTTAAGAAGTGGAAAGATATGAATTGTAGCTTCTGCCCTTAATTTTGTGGGATACTGGGGCAATACAGCTGTGGTTAAAGCAGTTTGGGTACTCCTACTGAATACATGGCATGCTGACTTATTACTTATTTTCACCTATGCTACCGTGTATAATCATAGCTGCTCTCAAATACTGGCCCCTATCCCTTGATGTATATCATCAGATGTGTATCATTGGATAACATTCACCTGTTTCAGGGGTTGAATGTGTTGCCGGTTTTCAGTAGGTAATGATGTGAAGAGTTGGGAAGGAGGAAACACAATTTCTGTGAGATCTGGTGAGGACGCAAGGGTAAAGGCTTGATGTTCAGAGGGAGCTCTGCAGTCTGAGCCATGTTTTTGGATGTTTGTTTATTTATGGGTCTAGATTAGTTGGTGACTCCAAACTTTGCAGCCCTCAGAATGGGAGCAAAGAGCTGCTTCGGTTCAAGCAAAGCCATTGGGTCAAGGCCAGTGTGGGATGTGTGCTGAAATCTGGGATGAAACTCATCTCATTTTGGGCTGAGGCATTAAGATACTCCCTGGAGGGTTTTTAAATGGCTTGTGAGTGAACAAGTCCTCCTTGGTGTGCAAAGAAGGGTGGGCTCCATTAAAAGTCTCTTCTGGGTTTCATGGTATTTTGGTGTGTCGGTTTTTGGGTTTTTTCTCTTTTTTTTAGCAAGCCCTGCAAAACTATTCCTTGCTTGAGGAGCAGACTATTGGTATGTTTCTGATCAATGTAAAACCAGAGATCTGCTGGGAATACTCTATTAAAATAAAAAAAATAAAAAAAAAAAAACCCCAAGAAAGCTGTATTTGCAGTATCGAGCACTCAGTCTATGTCTTGTGGTGGCTGACAGGGAGATGTGAAAGCCCTTGGTTAGGTTGATTGCCTTCATGATATGCTCTATATGAGTTAACTTGTTTTCTGTACCTTATACCATTGCATTTTGTAGTAGCAAATAAAGCTTAGATGTAGTAAATGTAATGTCTACTGCTGCTTGATTTTACAGGCCAGTGAATAAATGAACTTCCTCTGATATTCCATATCTTCTCCTAATAAATAGAAATGCCGCAGTGGGATTGCGTGCGAGTGACTGGGAATTACTTATCTCTAGCTCGTCTCCTTAAAGTTGTTTTTCTCATGCACTTGCATGTTTGCAGTTTACCAAGAAAATAATTTTTGACATCAGATTTAGAATCGGTGATTTAAAACTGAATCAGGGCACTCACCCACGTGATTGTTGCGTTGGGGGTCCGTGTTTCTGCAGTGCTGCAAAGTCAGAGGCGTTTGAAATCGTATACCTAATTGAATCTATTGAAACTAAAAATGATGAAAAATAATTAGGAATTTTCAGTGTCAGATAGTGAAGGGAGTAGCAACAACAGCTTTTTAGATGAGTCTTGATCATGTACTGCTGCTTACAAGTTTCAATTGTTTTCAAAACATGTATTTTAAAAACCGTCATGGTGTGGGAGGCATTAGGGAGGCAGAGATATTGAAGACTTTGATGCATTACAAAACCAGTCATCCTCCAGATGGGTGCCTTCCCGTTTGCTGTGTGAGGAGGTCTCGGAGCAGGGAGAGCCCCGTGTTCACTTGCACGGAGTCCGCCAGAAAGCAGAGTGATGCCTTGCAGTGTAGACTAAAATCAACAGAAGAGGGGACTGGAATGACTTCATTAGCATCGTGCATTTAATTGGTAATAAATTCCACGTGCCCGTGCTGCAGCTTGCCTGTGCTTCCCGTGGCGTGAGCCAGGGTCACCCCTTGCCCACCTGGGTGAGCAAGCGGTGCAGCGTGCCCGACCTCGGCGCTGGCGAGCTGCTCAAATAGAAACCTTGGCACGTGGCTCCTCGCCGGAGCAAAGAGCAGCAATGTTCATCACGGGCACATCAGCGATGACAGGACTTGGGGAGGAACCTTTTGGGATTAATGCTAAAAATATTCAGGTAACCATCTGAGTGCTTGAAGTCCTTTTATTTTATTTATTTTTTTTTTCCGAGGCACGGCGAGGAAGGAGATGAAGACTCCTCATCTGTTTGCTGTCCTCATAGCACAGCCTACCCGCTGAATAGCTGAGTGACAGGCAATCTGGCCTATCCATATGACCATATTGTTTTCCTCCCCTAATTAGCCTGGTCCTTACTGTGCTGATGAGGAAACAGATGCACTGAGCAGCAAATTACCTTCATCTCGCCTCCGAACAAAAAAGACACAGCACTTAATTGACTCATTTGATCTCCGGCAATTCAAAGCAAGTAAAGTGGAAATATTTAAAAGTGGCACTTCATTTCTGAAAAGGGGGAAAGTGTGCTGGGAGTGTATATGCATTTGTGTATGCTTATGGATTTAAAGTGTCAAATGTGAGGGTGATGGTGAGGCTTGTAGTGTTGCTATTTGATGCCTTTAAAGAGAGGCACAGAGCCTCTCCTTACCACAAGGAAACATGATGACAAAATACCCTGTTACTTCCTTTGTCAACAACAAAATATTTGCATACTTAACTGCACCAATATTTCTTTACGGTTCCTTGGCAGTAAATGTTCCTTTTCTGTGCAGCATGGTATGCTGCACGTACTGGCAGCTGAAATGGCTTGCTCCCGCATCCCCAAGCTCCTGCCTGGGCACTGGCCATGCTGCAGGGCTTCTCTGCACCTGTTTTCTCTAGTTATTTTTTCCTACGTTTGTATAAATATATATTTTTTTTCCCTGCTAGTTTTTTTTCTTTGTTTTCTTTTGTTTCTAATATAAATCAAATATATTTATATATGGGTATGTTTTGGAAAGTGCTACTCAAGGGATTGAGGAGAGGTCTTGACAGCCGTGCATAGTTGGTGCCTGATGTGCACCCCAGCATTGGTGTGGGTGCTGTGTCCTGCCACCACCTTGCAACTCTTGAGGTCACTGGGAAGCTCTTGGCAAAGGTGCACACTGCACCTTCCCGAAATTCCCATGTGCACAAAGAGGATGTGTCTGGCACAACGCAGTCTAGCCTTAAACGCTGAGAAGAAATTTGTCTTTTATAGCCTGTGTGCGTTTATGCCTGCAGCCACATCTCAGGTCCCCCGGGTGGAAGTCATTTGGTTGAGGTGAATGGTCACTCCTTGAATTTACCTGCTCGTCGTGGCTGGACTTCTTTCATGGTGTCTTAATCCTTCAAGAGGTGGTTTCTCCTGCAACTCTCTGCAGTGAATGCTCTGCAAAAAGAAAATAGTTTCCATACAGCCGTTGTGGTGGCCGTCCTCTTCACTGGGACACTGTATCTTAGCAGATCCTAAGGGATGTTTAAGGTGCAGATATTTCTTCTCTTCCTCTGACCTAACTTGGCCTTCCCCACATATGATGTATGTCCCATTGATTTGTCCCTCTGCTGTGCTTCAGTAAAAGCTGTCACCAAGTCTGCTTCCATTTCTATTTAACTTCTTTGAGGTGTTTAAAGGTTAGTGTAAGTGCATGTACAGGGGCTGCTCAGAGATTTGCATAGTAATAGTACCCTGTTGCATACTATCAGGACATAAATGAGACTTATTCATGCCAGCTTGCATTTGTCAGAGGAGGGATTTCTTTGTTTTTGACACCTAACAATTTAGAAATATTACACTTTCTCTTTAAATGACTAAAATTCCATATTGATGCCTGTAAGATGATCACTGAAATGTGTTCGGGCAGTACCAACTTCACTGAGTGGATTTGCCCTACCCTGCATCTCTTCTGCTTCTTCCACTTTTCCTAAGCTTTCCACCTTCTGCATTTGTTGCAATTACCTATTCAATAGGTTGCTATTGCTGTTGGTTTGGGGGTATTTCTTTAAAGACCTTTTTCTACTTGCTTCCCGGTTTCATTTTATGTTATTCATATTTGTATTTTATTCATATTCATATTATTTTCCTCCAGCTTATAAAGCGCCAGCATGGAAGAAAGCTTTTGGACTGAAGTGGGCCAGTTCAATCAGGAAAGCTTGCAAGCACACACCAGCCTGAATGTGCAGTGCTAATTCACTAATCAAAGTAAACCATGCTGTAAAGAAAGATGAGTGTTGACATAATTAGAAGGGCTATTTTGGATGCAATGTGAATTACACATGCTAGATTTGCCATGATAAGAATCCCAACATGTCTGTTATCTTGGTGATATTTTTTTTTTAAGTCGTGAGGTAATGAATACTTTTTCTAATAAAAATTAGATATGCTTTTTCCATTTTACTTGAGTGTAAACCTTCCGGGGGAAAGAAGTGGGCTCAGGTAGTAGAGTCAGATAGTCTGTAAGCATCGTTCTTGTAGGTATATTTTCCAAGCTATTTTTTCCTCTGACTATATGATGCTGAATTTCTTATACCTGAACAAAGAAAGTAGAAACAAACAATTATTAAGCTACAGAAGGCAGAAACTATAAGGGCAAAGACAATGATACCTGTAAAACAAGAATAATGGAAAGATCACTTTAATTACTGATACAGTAAGTGGCACCTTTTTTACCTAGCATCGTATTACTCTCATCTATTTAATTATCTGTTGCTTTTAACATTGCATGTGCTTTAACAGAAATGAATAAACGAAAAATGTATCTGCCATTGAGTCAGACTGTTACGTTTGTTACGAGCTGTTTGGATTTTAAATAATTTGTTAGAGCAGTTTATAGTAGTAGTTACATATGCTGAATCAGAGGCTATTTGAAATACGGTTGGTATGTTATATACCTGTGTGCTCGCCATGCATTGTTGTGAGAAAATCAAGGTAACAGTCAATGAAAGTAAAATTCACCTCTGCTAGTATAGGTTATTTTAGGTGATTTTTTTTTTTTTTTAAAGTGGCTGTGTTGTGCAGAGCGGCTGAGGTTCGAGAGCCCTGTTCTGGGGTGATGTATGTAGCAGAGGAGAGGCCATGCATGCCCACACTGAGGGGTGGTGTGTAGGGCTGCCTGTGGTATGATGTCATGCCTGTATGATGAAACAGCTTCAACAGGAGGGTTGACCAACAGGTTCCTCAGTCCACGTGGCGTTGCATGGTCTCAGTGCCATCCTGCAGCCATGAGCGTTTACGGATAAACATACGGCAAGCTGAAAACACAGACATCTCCTTCTAAAGTGGATGGGTTGGACTGTTTAGGTTTTCAGTGGATAGTTCGCACTGTTGGTCTCCAGGTGTGATTGCAATGCCAACTTGAAAACCACAGGCACTGCGTGGGCCGTGGGGCATGGGCAAGTCAATACACAGAAGTCACTGAAAGTTAAAAGGAGCTTCCTTGCTAATCCTGCATAAAGAAATGTATAAGCTTCTACCAAGTTTCAGACGAGGAGGTGAGCTCTTTTCTGCTGACGTGAGACTCCAGCTGCCTGCTGTAAATCAGAGCAGGGCTTGGAGTATTGCTCTGGGACTGGTGCTGTTGGCAATCGGGGCTCTTGTGCCTGAGAGGTGTTTTGCAGCAGGTCTGAATGTGGCTGCAGGTCTGGATTTCGTTGGGCAAACAAAGTCCGGAAGGTGCTGGAGAGATACAGAGGGAAACCTGGGACTACAGGCACTGAGTGTTACCTGCGGGGATCCATGAAGCCTGGGAGACTTGAAAACTTACTTTGTTCCTGTCTTTCAAGATTATTGTCAGGATTGGTTTTTTGTTTGTTTTTTTGGTTTTGTTGTTTTTATTCTTTTGCAGCTTTGGCTGCCATTGCTAACAGATAAATCCGTCTTGCCACTCCTGGGCAAGGTGGTTCTTTGGACATCTGCAAAATTGGGGGTGGGATATCAAACCAAATGAGCCCTTGAACCTGTCTGGTTCCTCAGTCCTTGGAAAACTGTCCTAATGCAAGCAAAGAGTAGGAGACTGAGGTGATGCTGGAAGCAGGTGCTGGTACATGTCGTCTGGCTGGGTCTGGAGCTGTGCAGGCAGGCAGAGCAAGCCTCCTGCAAGGGGTCAGTGAAAAGATTGGGATCATCACTCTTAAGTTCATTTTATGTTTCTCTTTATCGTCCTTCTGCTCCTCAGTCCAGGATGAAGGAGTGCCCTGAGCATCCTATGACTTATTTGTTGAAAAGCACCCAGATGTGTGTGTTCCCCCCATCAGGATGGATGAACAAAGGACAAAGATTAAGAAGTTGTCTAATAACATAACAAAATAATGAAAAAAGCATTAAGGGCAGGAAAAAAGCCATCAGTCTGAAAAAAAAATAGTGATTTTAAAATGTGGCTAAAAGTATTAGCTTTTGGGTGCAGTGGTGACCATCCCGGGACTTCCAGGTGTTACTGACAGTATGTCATTGAGGAGCTGTTTTGGTGCTCTCCTGCCTTAGGTTTTGAGTGCTGATAGACAAGTATTTATGTGTGCACTACACCACTGCGTCGGCCATCTCATCGCAGAGTGGGAAATTAATTGTTCCACCGTGGACAAGATCTGAATGCTGAGTGCCTTCATCCTTCCCCCGCCTCTCCGCTTTTCTTCTTTCAATATTTAGCCAAGGCAGCTGAACTTAAATCTAAGATTTCCCCATGTCTTTGCATACATCATTGAGGGACTGTAATTCCATAAACCAGAATAGGCCTCTATTAATCACCTTTTGAACTCAGTGGTGCAGCTAATTGAATGAAACTTGCTGGGAAAGACACAAAATAATTAATTTGTGTCTGTTAGGTTGTCAATATGTGGCTATTGTAACAGGGTTTCTCCCCGCCCCCGCCTTTCCCCCCATGACTACAGTTTACGTATCTTTAAAGTATAATTAACATGGAGAGCCAGAAAATATGTTTGTTTTCTTTGTGCTGAAAATGGCTAGTTGTCACTTGTCAAGATGGTAAGATTTCAGGAACGGGGAGATAAATACTGCACGTTTCATGGAGGACTTCCCAAATGCATGTCCAAAGTGATCCAAAGGTGTGTGGTTTCTCAAGGGCTTAGGGAGGTGGTGAGGCTCCAGTGAAAGTGTGGCAAGATGGAGGGGAGCTGGGTTACACTTTTGTCCCATTTCTTGGCCGTTGGTGATGGATTTCTCCTCTCCAAAAGGAAATCTCTTTTGCACTTTCCCTCCTGTTTTCTGCCAAACAGGAAAGTGATAAAAATGAGATGTCCTCATGTTTACAAAGCATTTTGAGATTTGTGGGTGAAAAATCATCTTAACCCAAGTAGTACTCATTATGAAATGTGATCTAAGGTATAAGCCTTGTGGTCCTTGAGTAAAATGCGCTTGATTCACTGGGAGCTGGACCCAGGCAAAAAAATGCATGATGCTATTTGTGGCTCATGTTTTCCAGTGTTTTATCCAATAGAAAAAAAGTGGGGAAAAAAGTGGAAAACCTCTAAAATGGCTTTTTTTTTTTCTTAACTGGGTGGGAGCACCTGGTACATACAGACCCTGTCCCAGTGCTCGCTGCTGCAGGGAAGACTTCAGTGAGCAAAGCACCCGAGCACATGAAATGTTTTCATCTGTATTGGTGGGGCTGTAAATGCAAGTTCAGAGGACTTTTCTTTGGAAAAGAAGGATCAAGGAGAGTGAGAATTTTTAACTTGTAATTTATTCCATGCAAGCAAGATACCCTGTAGTTGTTATCAATGCCTGTGGTAAACTGCAGTGTTTGGAGTTTGCGATTTCGCAGGACTATGGCAAGAGACACGTTTCTGTCTGTGAGCCAGCGAGGAGGTAAATCCTCTCTCTGCAAGCTTGTGGGGTGCTCAGCTGGAGCTGGCTGCAGCTGGGACTGCCCTGATGACTTGGGGCTGTCATGGCATTTCTGCCCATCTGACTGAAGTGTGTTCACTCATAATTCAGTTTTTCTCCTCCTCTTTTTACGGAAAAGTAGATCTAATTTAGGTGACTATCCTGAACATTACACATGCACACAGGAAAGGTGAAGATGTGATCCATCTTGTGGTGGCTTGCAGTATGTTTGCAAGGTGCTCAGGGGTGGTGTGCACCTGCAGGTTGTTAGCAGCATAATAGAACAAATCTGCCAAGAAAGTAGTTATTTCATTCATTTGAAAATAGGTGCCTATCGTATCATCCAGCTTCCTAAATGATTTCTCTATTCGCAGGCGATGCCAGTGCTGCTGAAGGGTCCCGGGCCCCTCGCAGCGGGTGCTGCAGCGTGTTTGCTCGTTTGCCTCCCAGCGTTTTGGTCCCCTCCACCTTCTCTCAATAGCACTTTTCTTTGCAGCATGAAAGCCTTGCATAGTAAGGACCTCACAACACAAGAATGAGTGTTACTTCCTTTTCTTTCTTTTTTTTTTTTTCCCCTCTCCCTGTTCTGTTCTCTGCATCCACAGTTTTTGCTCTCCGCTGCCAGGCCAGAAGCTCCTTTGTTCTGTCAATAGGGCTGGCCGAGCTGGGGGGCTGTAGCCCTCTTTTACCCATGACGGCTCACTAGGAATATGTGTGTGTCTGTGTATCTCTTTCTTTTTTTACTCCTATTAGCCTTTCAGAGTAATTAGCGTGGCTTTATGGCTAAAGTCGGTGAAGAGAGTAGCAGTGAAATCTGTCTGCACTGAAGTGTAGCAGAGGCTTTTATTCAGCTTATAATTGAGGAAAAACTCAAAATGAAAAAAGTAATGAATTGCAAGCAGTGTCACAATTTGCTACCCCTTTCATTTATGCAGGATGTCAGCCTGCAGAGACGTTGAACCCTGTCTCTTGTCATGCATCTCTAATCCTCAGCAATTTGGGGCTGCAAGAGGGAGGGGGCTGCAGCTTGTGCTCCCTTTGGACCACCCCACTGCAAACCTCCCTTTCGTCTCCCAAACATGTATTTGCAAAAGTTTCAGTTCAAAATGTTGCACAGAGAACTGTTTTCAAATACTTTATGGAAAGCCCTGTGTTGTAATAAAATGTATGCGTAGGGGGAAAAAAATAAAGGTAGCGTGATGAGACTGGACTTCTGGAAGATTTTGGCTCACTTTTATTTCCTCCACATCTGAGAACTCGTTCCTGTGCAAATGCCAGCTTTTCCCATGTTGGTGCCCCGGGATTTGAAAACCAGAGTGACATCTAGTTGACTTTATGCTTAGGTAACTTTCTTGTAAAATACTTAATTTTCATTAGCTTTGTTATTGGACTCCTTTTTTTCCATGTAGAGTTTCATGTAATAATAATTGGTCATTAGTTGAACAAATGTAAGTCAGCAGTTTTCAGCCTACAGAGCACTTTTTTTTTTTTGACAGATGAGATGCTTTTTGGTAGAGGGACTTAGGTAGTTTCTTCTGATCTGCTTTCAGTTGTCATACCCCCAGAAAAGGGCTCTCTGCAGGTACCTGCCGTTCCAGTAAATGCCCAAGTTGCCATGTGAGTGTCTGCGCTATGGGGCTGAGCCTCATGTGGTAGGATGGGAGAACTGATGCTGCAGATGAAGAGCTGTGAGAAATGAGGCACGGGGTTCCCTGGCGTACCCAAGAAGGACCATTTGCCGTTGAGTGAACATGGGGAACTGGGATGAGAGGTGGTGGGTTGGATGCTAAAGGGGATGAGCATTCAGCTTGTGTATTTTCATGGCCTTGAATAAATTAATGTCCACAGATCTGAATTTAAAGAACACTAGTTGCTTGTTAATTCACTTTAGTGGCCTGTTACGATATCTCAGTTATTTCTAGAGTTGGTCAAACTTTTTCACATGAATAACTTTCCCACTGAGAATATCTTGTTTGGCTTAAGTCAGAGTTTTCTAGAAGAAAACTACTACTCTTGGGTTTATTTTTTTCCCTAACAGCTGAGTTTTCAGACTGTCTTACCTTAATAACTGGAAAGAAGCTGTTAATTTCCACCCTTCTCAGTCAACTTCTTTGTATCTTTCTTCTTAAATGAAACTGTAATAAAACATCTTAACATCCTGAAATGGACATCCAGATGTTTTGCAAAATTGGAAAGCAAGTGGTGCTTGAAAGTAAGCTGAAACTGGGAAGGCACCTTTTCAAAAGGGAGGAAAAAAAATAAATCTGTGCTTCTAAAAGGAAATTCCTTGTGGAAAACCAAGCTTTGGAAAAGGATCCTTTCTTCTTTCTCTGCTTTTTGTGTATGGTAATATTCTGCAAAAAAATCCCAAATACCTCTGGGTGGTTTGTGTTTGGCAGTAAGGGAATAAATGAGCAGGATTGCATCCATGGCACCGCTGAAAGGTGCAGAGGAGATTATTCTGCTTTACCGCTTGTGCCTCCCCAAGCGCAAAAGGTGAGGTGGTGACAGTGCTTCCTCCTTTAAGGTAAATTGAGGCAATTTCATTTTGGGGAGCAAAGTTGTCTTTTAATAAGTGTGTCTCCAGCAGACACTGCTGTGGGATTACTGCTGGTGGCTCTCCTGGCCACGTCCCATCTGTGGTCTGCCTGGACTTGGTGCTGGTCCCATGAAATCTGGGGCAAAAAGGTGAATACAGCTACCTCAGCACCCATGATGAGTGAGGATAGCCAATTGTAGTTTGTGGTCCAGATTATACATTTCATATATTCTTTGGAGCTTAAATTTAATTGCTTCGTAAGTTTGAGCAAACAACTACAATTCTAACCCAGAATGACTTGTTTTGAGGTGTGTATTAATAAGATTATTGAAATGCCATGAGAGTAAAATCCAGATTTTGTCAACAGGGTGGACTTGCAGTATTTGACTGCTTACCTTTTGCTTTAAAATCTCCTTGTTTGTTCATTATCCAGGAGCATGTCTCCATACAGACTGCGTAGGGTTGTATATGATTCTCAGCGCCCCCGTTTTAAATGAGAAGTTTTATAAAAGGATAGAAGTTATTACAGTACTAACTCCGCATGTAGTTGGAAAAAAAGTAAATAAAAAGTCTAACAACCCTCATCAGTCTGTAGGAGTTGGGATGAAAAGAGCTAACGATTGCTATCTAAGTGATAAATGGGTGAGTGTCTGAACGGGCTTTGGCAGCAAGACAGATGAAGGCAAAATGGCTGCTGTCTGCCTGCCTTTCGTTCTTTGAAGAATATTATGATTAAAGCATATTTAGCAATCTAGCTCCTAACTTGGGTCTAAATGATGTTTTGAATGAGACAGCGCAACAGTAATAAATTAGAGCAATTAGTGACTACGTATCGCTTTTTCATGTAGAAGCCTTGTGCCACAACATCATGTGGAGAGGGAAAACCTGATTTCAGAGCGTGAGAGGAGCACATACCTGTGGTAAACCCACGTTGGGGTGTCTTCAGTTGATTGCTCTGTGGTCCTACTCTCTCCAGTGGATGGACTTTGCATCATTGTCCGTGGGAGTGGGATCCATGTAGTTAGGAATAGCTGGTGTGGAGCACTCCGTTATGGTCATGCTAGAAGGTGGCTGAAAGGGTTGGGATGGGACTTAGGGAGTTCGTTTTGGGAAAAATTTTGATCAGATCTGACTGTGTGCATTGGAATTGCTGTGTTTAACCCCGTTTCTAATGGTAACGGTCTCATTCAGTGTGTGAACCAGTGCAGGGGTGAACATGGTCCTTTTTAATGCCAGACCAACCCAGTTCAGCGAGCAGTCAAGGACCAGATTCTCCAGAGGCACCTTGTGAAGCTTCCGTGGTCCATAAGATGGTGCTTGAAGTTCATCATAAGCGCTTTAATGTGGAGGGATGAGCTTAAGTATGTGTAAAAAGCTTTATGGGATTGGGCCGCAAGCAGGAGAGGGACATGCTTTTTTCTCCGTGCTTCTCCTGGAAAGGTCACTGACTTGGTGGTGTCCTGCCCTTGCAGAAACTACAGCTCTTTCCTTTTTCAGATTTACCTGGAGCAACGTTTCTGGAACAAGGAGGTCAGATAAGACGTCTTGGCGGTGTGCGGCATTTGGGTTGCACGCTGCCTGGTCCTGTCAATACCAGTAAGCAGCATGGGGCTGTGCTCGTCCTGGGGGAGAGCTGTGCGTTGTCTCACCCACTTTGTCACCAGTTTGGAAATAGCCTCTTACGGGGCACGTTGCTGTTGCCTCCAGTTTGAGTTGTCATTAGTGCGTGGCCTTTACGGAGCTGGTTTCCTAGCCCCTCCGCTGTTGAGGACATAAAGCTGAGTGCCTGCAGTCTTACCATCATCCTTCGGCTCATAAACTGTGCCTGTGCTTTTCTTTTCCCTTGCTCCCAGAGCCTATAAAACTTAACTCCTGGTAAAGAGACACAGGTGTGAAGTTTTTAAACTGGTGAGAGTGAAACTCATTCACTTAAATATTTGCAGAAGGGTATGCAGAGGAGACGTGTGTGAATTCGTGCATCTGCAGAAGCGAGGACTTGGAGCAGATTTTGTCTGGCTGTTTTTACCCAGATGTTGCAATTTCTGAACATACTACTTCTAAACCTTATTTACTGTGCTGCTGTTCTGAGCAGTGAGACTTGGAGCTGTAGAGCAGAAACTGCTGCACTCCTCTCTTTGTAATGTTGGGGTTGAAAAGAGCAAAGCGAATTTGTCATATGGGAACAGCCAGATCTCCTTCCTGCTTTTTAACATATGGGGAAGAGCGTATGCTAAACAGTTATATGCCTTTTTTTGTGCTACTGCTCAGCAGCTGCAGCAGGAAGAGAGGTTTGGACCACACTGGTGTCAGAAAGAGGGATGCGAAGAAAAAGTAAGGGCGATGTCATTCTAACAATAAATCTTACTGAAGAGGTATGTCCTGCTTTTCAAGAAGATAAAAGGCTTATATAAATAAGGTAGCCAATAAAGTTTAACTAAGAAATGGAATACTAAATTAAAAATGCAACTGTCAACTCACTTGATACAGCGTCAGCCTTCTGATAATGTGCTGGTCCTTTGAACTTAATTGATTAATCAATCCACTATTCTTTTCTTAAACAGGCAGTTATATACTGAAAGAAGGAAGTATAGTGTGGTTTGATTCTGTACATCAGTTATTCAACTTTGTGTTTATATAGTGATATCTAGGTTACAATTCTATAAAACCTCTGATAATAGCAATCGTAAGTATTAATTAGTTGATATCAGTTTCTTCTATTAAATTCTATAGCTTCTCTAATTTGTGACTCATTTCCTTAGACAAGCTTTAATGCTGTGCTGCTCTCCTGTCACAGTTCCCAGTTTAGAAGTAGCTCAGTCTCACCAGATTGGCAATGATCTGCTGTCATGCTCAAAGTAGATATTTTGATGACTTCCAGGGAAAACAAAACAGGAAAAAGTCAGCGCTGTATGGGGAATTTTTAGTGTTACTGGTTGCTACTGTACAATTTTGTCTACAGTGCAGTTCTCAAAAGTGCTCAAGCTGCCCTGGGGGAAGTTCTGGATACCCACCATAACCTTGGATGATCCTCCTCTCGTTGCCTTAAACTTTGTCTTGTACGTGCAGCAGACTTCTCCCAAAGCTGTTCATCGGCTTCTCGCACCTGTGTGACCTGAGAGTGGGAGGGATGTGCCATCCCCTCGCTGGCGTTTGGATGCCTCTGTGTTCACAAAGATTCAAGGAAGTGGAGAATGAGGTTTGTTGTGCTGCTGGGCATGGTAAATCAGGAGCAAAAGGGCTCGTTTTTACCTCCTTCCAGATTTCACAGGTACTCGGGGCTTTATCCAGAACCCAGCCTGAGCCTTGTGCTAGTCTTGGTAGCCCTCAGGTCCAGTTCTTAAGAGATAATGGAGAGGCAGCAGGTGTCTGCTCTTCACTAACTTCAGTGATAAAAGTGGTTGGCAGATGGGATCTCTGAAGCGTTCACCTATTCATGTTGTGCTTCTGGGGACTCAGCCTGCTTTGTCTGTAAGTCCCTGACTTACACGCAGCATGCACTGTCCCATCTTAGTGATTTGGGAGGGATTCATTCTTAACAAAAATACATTCATTTTGATGACAAAATGAACTCATGCAAATATGCAATTGTTTATTGCATCAACTGAGATGGTGCATTTACTAGCCGATTATAATTCTAGAGTTATGCAGTAAATTCCCTTTCTCCCTTGCTCTCTTTGGGAGAGGCCCTAAGTGTATCAGGACCTATATCTTTTGCATTAGTATTCTGTAACGAGTCGGCTCCTCTGTTTTCTTCAAATTTCTCACTACCCTATTTGAAATCACTGCAGACTGTGAAGACATTATATAGAAAAGACATAAACCCTACTGTCGGCATTTATTACATTGCAGTGCCCTAGAGCATGGGTGAGTTCTTCACCCTTCAGTCAGGAGGAGGACTTCCCTGTCCGAAACTTTTTGTCTTTTAAAGAAATTCATGTCTGAGAGGGGTCACAAGGAGGGACCAGGAAGGGGGAGTCAATCTGATAGATAACGCAGGTAAAGGTCTGGGGAGAAGCCCTGAGGCTGAAGCCCATGAGGCCTTGGCCACCTCCTTGAGGAGCAAGGGGACCAGCTAGAGAAGAGAGTTGGGGGCAGCTGGGCAGAGCTGAACACTGATTAGGGGAGGAGGAGGAGGACTGTGTGTGAAAAAAGGCTTTGATACTTGATTAGGTCTGGACAGCAAGAGGGGTAAGATGATGCCAGAAGGAAGGAACTATAAGCATTGTTCAAAACCTACGGGTTTTGAACCTATATTGTTCAAAATTTATTGTTCAAATTTAAGTCAAAATTGTTAAAAATTATGGAATAATCAGGTACATATTTCTGGGTCAGAATTTACATAACCTTTCTGGTCCAGTAGGTCATATATATTGATAAGTTGCAATCCCATACTGTTTTTTTCATGGCCTGTGATGTCCTCAGCACTCCAGCCAGAGGTGGTCTGCTCTGACCTCCCCTCCAGTGGTAGGGAGCCGTTGGTGAGCGTTGTTCTCTGCAGCCTTTTCAGGATGGAGGCCTTCGATGGAAGCAATTATCTCCTTAAGGGGGATGTTGTGAGACTCTTAAATTGGAGGCATCTTATTAGCAACACTTCATATGCCAAGCATTAGTTATAAAAAGATGCACCTTGCTGCTAAGACTGAGTGATTAATTTGCAAGCCAGTGAGTTGTTAGATTGTGCTAACAATTACCATATTTGATAGATTAAAGCCTGCACTAGGATATCTGTTGCCTTGGGAGTTTATTTACAGTTCCTGATCTGTGGCAGGCAAAGAATTCGTGGTACGACAATTACTATATAATGTCTTGATGATCCTGTCACACTTAAATTTTCTGCTTCGACATTATTTTTTGCCCATCTATTTGTTACACAGGGACCCAGCCCCACCAACCCTTCCCGTTGGGAAGCTTAGCTTCTTCCTACAAGAAGTCATCAGCCAGATGTAAATCTCTGCGGATAACTTCCCTTCTGCGAAAATAAAGTTAAGCAACCACGAAGCTCATGTTTTGCCCTGAAATGAAATGAAAATGTGACCTTTTAGACTATAACTATATATATATATACTGTGACTATAACTGTATTTACATATGTGTGTAAACTATATATAACTTATAGTGTGCACAAGAAGCTTCAGTTTCTCTTGTTGGAGTTACTCCAGTTTGGCACCAAAGATGCTTGATTATTTATGCAGAGAAAGAGCACAAATGACTTTATGGTTCAGTGGTCTGAGAGTTTCATATTCTTCAAAACACGGGTTAAAACAATTGGGGGTAATGGTGGCAAAAGACGAGGAGGAAGTCACTGCCTCAGCTCCTTTGTGATCAGAAATGCCGTCCTATAAAGTGACAATGAAATTCCCATTGCTTTCTTTTTTGCAAACTGATACCTGGCTGGCCAAGAGCTGTTGCCCTCTCCAGGTCTTGGCATGAGCATTGCAACTGATGTTAACAGCCATCCTTTGCAGCAGCATCGCCCACGAAGACAAAAATAGACGTGCCCCAAAACACCCATCCCTTCAGGAGATTTTTGACCTGCATCCTTGCTTATGTAAAGTTTTCATACCTTTTATCTCCCTCTTTGCCAAACAGCTTTATTCATTCTGACTTGCGATCAGGCCCTGTTTTAATAACTCATGAGTCCCTGTTGTCCCCGCAAAGCGGAGAGGAGGACTTGGCATGTCAGAAACCTTTAGCAGTGGGCAGCGCATGAAAGGTCATCATCCAGCCGGTGTGATTTATGGGCCCTGGGCAGCTAGGCTGCTTCCCTCCTCCTCATTCCCTGCGTGCCTTTGTGCCCATGTCATCGTTGGGCACTCTCCCTCGCTCTCCCCGTTGTATTACTACCAATTTTTTTTTTTAATGTCGAAATGAATGATGGTAACCGCCTCCTATAAACAAGTTTTTGGGGAAAAAAAGCGATGTGAACTCTGGCAACCCAGGCGATGTGCGGGGAACAATGTCGCCCTTGTTCCGCTCTCCCTCTCAGGCATCCGCAGCTTGCCCGGCCCCGGAAGCCCAACTCCGTCCCCGGGATGTGGGGCAGGCACAAGGGCACGGCACGCCGTGCCAGCTCGGGGCTTGCAAAGGCTGGCGTGTTCCTCGACATCCTGGTGATGTGGCACTTGGGACGGCACCACATCCTCTGCACAGGTTTAGTAGCTGCGGGGCTCAGATGAGTCACTTCGGGGTCTTTTTGTTGTTTGTTTGCTTTTTTGGGGCAGTCCTGCAGCCCAGCCTAGACTTAAGATGATTCATAGCCATTTAGTCTCTGTCATATTGATTCTGCAATCATCACTAAGAGATCTCTATTACTATCTTTTTCCTTTGGTTTTTGGTAAACTTTCTGCCTTCTGCCCCTTCTAAAGCCAGTAGCAGATGACAGGACCGCAGCTGGTATAAATAGATTTTATTTTGATGGAGCTGCTCTCATTTACATTACCTGAAGATCAAGCCTGCACTGTTTGTTTAACTCTGGTACTTCTGTTAAAAAATAGCTCTCAGTGATAAATTCCCATTCATTAGAAGAGAGAAGAAAGAAAATGAAAAGGAGAGCATCTTTCCACCTTTGACATATTGTAGACAGAAAGGTGGTTTTTTTTTTTCTCCTAGTTTGAAGCTGCATCATTCCTCACTTATTTAACAGGGGTTAAAATTTTTGTCTTCAATTTTTTATCTTATATGGGAAAGGAAACAGAAAAGGAGCTGTGCTTGGCCTTGCAGGTAGTGCCCTGAGAATGCTTTTTGTCCCTTCCTCACCTGTAAGGCCTGGGTTTTGATATTTATATTCAGTGTATGGCTTTGGGAGTGTAGGCAGACCCATTCAGATGAGTGAGACTTGTGTGAGGCAGCTTCTCAGGAGGCATATCAAAATCGGCTCCTTAGTTTGTAGCGGGTAAGATGATAAATAAGATGGATTTTCAGTAGGGTAATTGTAATTGAACAAGAAATAATTTATCAAATGCAAATGATGGAAGAGAAAGGAATTAATGCATGAACACAGGTGGAAAGCGTTCAGTTGTTATTGCAGAAATTTAAATAGTGGTGTATCCTGTTGTGTGACGAGCCACACAAACAAAACAGTCTCCTAAGAGCACTCCTCCGGCTTTAATGGTAGCGTTAAACACAATAACCAGCGATCGCTCTCTCAAGGTCCAAGGTACGCGGTTGGTACTATGCCACGAAGGACTGCTCAGATCACAGTGGTTTGGGGCTAACCGTGAAAATGGTACGAACATACTTGCAAAAACATCAGAGCACTTGGTAGCATTTAAAGCAAAACTGACTGAGTTCCTGATGAAACTCAGCATTTCAGTTTGAAAGATTGATTTGTTAGGAAACTTTCTTAGTCAAAATGTCTTGAACAGATCACCCTGCAGTCCTTCTCCTTTCCATGAAGACATTGGTTTTCTCCAAGGAGGACCGTCTGGTCCGTGGGAAAACCAGGTGCCTGACACACCAGTAAGACCTGTCATGAACTATTTGTGGAGAAACCAAGAGGAAAATTGTCTGGAACAGGAAAGGAAAATGGAAAACTGGGTGGGAATTTTTTTTCTGGTGACAAGATACGGAGTGGAGGTAAAAGAAGAGAAGACTGCTGTTATTACTAAGGTTTAGCAGTAGCTGATTATTAGCAGTTAACAAAAAGGGCTAATGTTATTGCTAATAAATTGCTGTTAAGTAAGAAATAAAAATCTGAGCACAAGCACTAATTTCTCCTCCTTGCATCTGAACCCTCTGGTGTTGGTACAGGCTTTGCACTGGTACGTTGTGAGCATCCAGAGTAGTTAAGGGAAAAAAGGTGGAGATAAAATTGGAGTTCGGACAGAAGAGACGCCTGCAGAGAGAAGTGTCATATAGATTTTGGTGTTAAAAAAAAATTAAGGTAATAAAGCTAGACACAGAAGTGAAAGAGAGGCTATAACCTCAATGACCATATGCTACAAAAAAAACAAGCGGGAGGAGGTTCAGTGTAGCGCAATGTAAACTGCAAACCCTCTCCACTGGGCTTAGCAGGACTTAAAATAAATGGGAAGATAATAAACAGTGCAGCAAATAGAACAGAAAAGAAAAATACTCCAGCGCTGCTGAAGAGGTCAGCCAATGTCTGCTTTAAAAGTGGTGATGAACAATCCCTCATTTTCTGAAATTGTGAGTTGGGTCCTTGGTTTGTCCCAGGATGCAGCACAGAGCGTATAGAGCAGCAGAACTGAGACAGGGGAGGAGGACAGATGTAACATCCCTTAGCGATGACAGAAGGGGATATTCATATTTTCCACAAAGGGGAAACATTTAAAGAAGAAAAGCCCATGGCTTGATATGTGGGGTTTTACTGTTGCAAGCAGGAGTGCCTCAGTTTCCCCATCTGTAAAATTATACAGGCTTCTTCATGAAATGTGCTTTGAGATCCTTTCTATAAAAAGCTGCGTTGAGGATTGGGTAGATACCTGACTGCACCCAGGAAACATTTGGGAGTTGAGCTAACGTCCTCTTGAAAACGTAACCCAAATGTCCGTGGTGCTGCTGTGCCTGCAGAAAGGAGGTTGTGCCTTTCCTGAGAAAGATGGTATTTCTACTAATTCTCCTCAAGGAACGTGACAATGTTTGCAGCATTAATGGGATTGTCTATCTGAGTGGGCAATGTAGGACTCTTAATCATGGGCCCTTTTTTCTTCTGCTTTTGCTTTGGTCCTCGATTGTTACATTGATGTTTAACATTTGTTGTAAGTTCATTTTAGCTGTGTCTCATTTCATGTGCTTGTTACTTGATCTGTCGCTGATTTGAAAAGCACTCCCAAAATCACAGGGATTTTTCTGGCTTCGTACCGTTCTTTGAATTATGTGTTCTAGGAGATTTTCATGCATCACAGACTATGTTTTTTTGGCTGTAACTCAGAAAAATGTTCCTGGGGATGACGAGGGTTCACTTTTTCACCAATTTGCTTGTCTCCCAAATGCAGCAAGAAGCGTTTTTGTCGAGTAGTTGATACCATCCTCCCATTCTCTTCGGGCTTAAAAAAATGGCAATTACCCAAAATTCACACTTCACCTTGTCACCTGTAGACAAGGCATCTCTGGTGCCTGGTGTGAGCTGCTCCGTGTTGTGTGACAGGCTGGTCTACACCGAAGCTGGGGTGGGGAATTGCCTGGACTGGGAAGGACCCCATGGATGGACCAGGCTCCAACATACCGAAATGATCTTACGCTCACGTGTGTGTATACAAGTAGTGGTTGAGTATAGGTGGGTACGTACAAAATAGGTGGCTATATGCATGTGCAAGTTTGTGGGATCCTGTGCAAAAGCCTGTCTAGAAACCTGTGTGATAACCTCCTAGACTTGCTAGCACTGAAGCTTCCTACCACCCACCACCCTGAGAGCCAGAGTGCGGCTTTGGGGCTAGGGGAATGTAATATATTAAACAACAAATAATACATAAGGGGATTACAGATGTGCCCAGATAGCTCAGAAGTTGTGGTCTGTGGTCCATCTCTGGCAAGGGGCAGCGCTGGCTGTTTGGGGAAGCCTCTCTCCTGAAGGCGCTTTTGGCTTCACTTGCTGCAGTTTTGGTTCAGCTCTTCCCAGCTGCTCTTAACTAGAGGTCAGCGCATGCCCTGAAGCACAAGCATTTGTATTTCTTCCAAAGCTTTTAATCATTGGGGTGGCAACCCTAGCTGGTCTCCTTTTAATTTGTGGATTATTTGCACGTAGTAGAAAAGGCAAAATGTGTTTGAATAAATTTTTCATGATTGATGGTTTTGTCCAGAGTTATTGCTGGTGAAGATGCAGGCATAATGGCAGTATTTTATTTTTTGGCTGACATATAAAAGCAAGGGAAAGCCAAAACTTTTTTTTATATAATAGAGTTCAGAATGTCTGTCGTCTTATTGGTGTTATTTTTAGGGATATAGAAAGAGCAGGTTGTAAATTGTGAGTAATTTAATTTTAATTAGTTCTACCAAAAGCTTTATTACTCTTTCTTACTCTTTTTCCCTGAAAGTGATAGCAAGGCAAAGGCAAATGTTTGTGATCCTGAGTGCTGTAAGAAGGTGCTGTTTTTCAGACCTCCTGGCACAGCTTGTCAGCATCTCCAAAATTCTTTGTGATCCCGGAAGCCTGCACTTCTGAAGTGCTCAGCTCTGCCCAGAAAAGCTGTAGCAAAAGGTATCTGTGCTAGGCAGTGCAGGGAGTGGGTTGAGGTTATTAAAGAATTTGTTGTTACGGTTGGTTTTTGTTGTTGGTTTGGTTTTTTTTTTCCCCTCAAGAACCTTATTACATGGAGATCAGCAGTATCTGTTATCTGTAGGGCTTTGAAGTTATTCTTATCCAAAAATGAAGGAATTAAAAAACCAACCAACCAAAAAAAACCCCCAAAGTAAGAGTAACCGCTGCCTGTCCTGTGGCACAGACACAGATTTTTGGTGCTCTCCTAGCTGCTGTAAGCTCCACTGATGGATGCGGGTGGGGGATTGCAAACCCTTTGGGCAGAACTGGGGAGCACAGCCACTTGCTCCTCTCCTTCGTCTACTTCCATGAGGTCAGAATTGAAAATCATCCTTCATGGGACATGCTGCTTAAACCTCCTGTTGCTGTTTCATGCAGAAATTAATTTGCATATACTAGAAAAATAGGGTGCAAATTCAGAAAGCAAATTACTTTTTAAGTTGTGGGACGTGGCGATCCATGCTCGTCAGTGGACTGGCTCTGGAGAGCTCAGCCAGGCTGAGCTGGCCTTTAGAAACCCCCTCTGGTAAGGCCCTTCCAAGGGCTTGCCCCTTTTTCCTGGAGCTTTGTGGTGTTTACTCGGTGCTGCAAATGGCTGCTACTCCTGCCACCACTGCCGAACCGCGGGGCAGGGACCGCGACCGTGCCTGGGAGCTGGTGGTGGTTGCTGGAGGGCAGCGTGGGTGCTTTTCCCAGAGGGCAGGGGCAAACATGCAGGTTTTAAATGACTTTTCTGAGCCTGCCATGGCCCTCAGCTGTCCCTGCCTGCTAGCCAAGATTTCCAGCTTGCCTTGAGGTTTTGTGCTGGTTTTGGGTTAGCCAGCGGATGCTGTCCAATGGCCTTGTGTAGCCACGGAAAGCTGCCGGGCTCGGCGGGAGAGCTGCTGCAAGGTCGGCATTTACCTCATTTGTCACCGCCGTCCTCCGTGGTGATGAAGTGTGCTCGTTAACCAGCTCCGCTCGGTCCCCTTGCCCCGCCACGCTGATGGGATGGACCCTCCCAAGGCCCCGAGATGCTGCCCTGGTGGGCTGCAGATAACTCTGCTGGGCAGGTAGCCTGGGGCGGTCATCCCAAAATGGGCTGTGGCGTATGTCCTTGCACGTGTTAATGATGTATGCTGGCACTCCTGCAGTTGTTTTGTGTTAGTCTGACTCTCGCTGTGTCTTTCTCACTGCAGAGTTTGGCCAGGGCAGGTTTTGGTACCAAAACAACCTGTTGTTCATCTCATTATTTGGATCCCTGTGACTGCTGGGGTCTTGGCGTTGGAAGGACAAATGCTTTGCTTTTATTACTGCTGTTGTTATTTACTTGTGGTGGTGATATAGGAGGTCTCTGTATTTGTTGTTGTTTGTCCCAGAAACTAATTTTTCATACGGTTCTTTTGGGGAAAACCTTTGAAGCTTTCTTGTCTGGCCCAATCTGCAGTGCCGCTGCCACCAGCCTCCCAGGGCTCAGCCTTTACAAATGGCACCAAAAAAACACCCCCCAGCAGACCACTTGTGTTTAATGAATTCGGTTGCACAGCATGAAAATGCAGCTCAGCCGAGTGCCGTGATGGCTTTAGAAAAACAACGGGGGGAAAAAAATAATCCCTAATTGGATTCTATCAGATAATCTCTCAATGAAGCAACACAATTGCTAATTACTGCTATTGGTGGCAGGTAGAGTTATCGAAGCATAATACTGCTTTCAGGTTCAAAAAACAAAAAAGGGCTATATTTACAAAAAATAAGTTATTTAACACTCAACAGGGTGCATCTTGGATAGCTTTGGAATGCACCTATTAAATTTTTAGTGCCAGATTATGATTCACAGCCAGGGTACAGAAGTTGCTGAGCAGCATGACCCAAGCAACAATTATTAATTAATCAGGTGCTAAAAGTGCCTAAAGAGAGAGCAGTAGGCAAATAAGAGCCTCCCTGGGATACAATATACTTTTTTCTTTTCTTTTTTTTTTTAGATTGCAAATTAGTTAAAGCGTGTATCGTAATGTGATGTCCCCTTAGCAGATATTGCATCCATTATTCTTTCTGCCCATATTAATAAACCCATTGATGAATACCCTCATTCTTTAGACTGTTCCCAAAAATGATTTGCGATTGTAAAACCATTTAACTCTGCAACTGTACGTACTGAAAGGAAACTTTGGGAGATACTGTAAATTATTTTGACAAATTTGAAAATGCTGTTTATATGCGTTAGCCGCTAAAAGTGCCAGGATGTTGTGATTTGACTGCCTCATTCTTCCTTACTGAAAGAGGATGTGTTAGATAATTTTTGAAGTCAGTAAAGAATGAGGGAAAAACTTCTTGTAGGAAAAAAAATACCATCGAGTATGTAGGTAGCTTTAGTTTTCTCCCAGGGTTATCAATTAAGTTTCCCTCTGGGGAGGGACTGGTGGCTCTCTGCAGCATCCCACAGAGCACAGTGCTGTGTGTGCATCCCCTGGGAGGGGAGAGATGCCATTTCCTATAGGGGCGATGGAGGTGTGGGGGAGCCAAGCCAGGGCTGCCAGAGCTTCACATACATATTGCATTATAAATGTCATCACTGACAGGATTGTTTTCGCAAAAAGAAAACTGATTTTTAAAGCTTCCCAGTCTTACGTTGAGTGAGAAATAATGTATGTATTGGAGCTTATTAGCACATCTTGAATGGTCGTTTTTGGTGTCACACTGGTTCTGTTTAGCTCATCATTTTCAGTGTAATTAGTTTGCTTTCTGGGAGCTCTAATGCATATGCATTTAAGAGTGGCTTGACCTCCTCTCAACTTAATTTTCTTTTTTTTTAACCACTGAGTCAACGGAATATGTAGGAGGACAGGGGAAAACCAGGACACTGAGGGATAAAGTCCTGTTCCTAAAGAACAAAGCAGCATCTTTGCAAGGATATATTAAATATAAACACCGCTAATAGCAGCAGCGTTATTGAAGCAGAACACAGTCCTATTATCACTCTTGCTGGACGTCAGTCAGGGAGTTTATGACTGTCCCGTCATCCCTGTTGCACGCACTGCCATTTCTCCTTGCTGGAGGGGATGTGCCTTGAGCAAACAGCCTTGCTGCAACACTAGTTCACAGGCGAGGCATGCCGCTGCGATCGGAGCTGGGGCCTGGCCTCCCGGTCCTACCGGGCGTTTGTGTTGCAGAAACGCAGGAAAAAAACTTGAAATCTCACTCAATGCAGTATCAGAAGCAACAGTATCAGAAGATGCTGTTTTATGTTTTAGGGTTGATGTTTTGGTTTGGTTGCATTTTGGGTCTTCAGTTATCCCTTGCATGTCCTTGTCATTGTGTCCATACAGCTCTTTATGAGGCTGCTCCGGGAACTTGGTGGGTGAACTAACTGGGCTTAAAAATAATCCTTTTTTTCCCTTCTTTTTTTGCCCACAGTTGTTGTGAGCAAGCAGCTCAGGGTAGGGAGAGATAACTCCTTAATTCAGCTTTGCCATTAAATGCCATCCATCATGGAGCTGGAGACTTTTCTGCCCACCTTACCTGTTACAGCTGAACTTGGTGATTAACTCCTGCTTAAGTAAGGGCTCCCTGGTGTTTTTTCTGGTACAGTCAGTGTACGTAATTGCTGCCCCCAGTGCTTCCTTCAGGCCATCAACTGTACCCAGCTGGTCTTCTGAAGGCATCATGTAGCTTATGAGTAGGGATTGGGACAGAGAACTGGAGATGGGGCAGTGTTGGGCATATCTGTTGTGTAGTTGATGGTTTGTATGAGCCCCTGCTGATGCGCAGCGCTTGTTTTGCTTCCTCCCTACAGCTTCGTTGGGAAACTTTGGTCCATTGGTATATATCACAACTTGGGAAGGCAAATGTGTAGCTTTTGTAGTGTAGTTTCTCAAATACTTTCTTGTGATACATGAAACATAGTTGGGAAATCTCTTATGTTGAGCTGGAGGTGGGCTGGGTGACACTCTTGGTGTATCATAAGTAATTTTTGGAGCCTAATGAAACGGGCGGTGTTTAGAGCTGAGGAACTTTTGTGGTTGTTTGATACCTGAGTCTTCTGCGTGGTGGTCCTAGGAATGGCAATATGATCAATGGTCATATCTTTACTATCTAGCTGTCATTCTTGCATCTTCATTTGCAAATGAAAAGCAAGTAACCTGCTTTTTAACATATGGCCCATTAGCTACCTCCTCCTATTCAGATGGTAATGTAGTGGACCATTGGTGATTTAGCGCTCTGACTTGTATGGAAAGTAACAGATTGTTTACGCTGGTAATTACACTCATTTCCATATCAATTGGTGCGGCTAGACCAATGCCTTAAAATAAAAAACTTATGGCAGGACAGTACTTACCCAAACTGGATAATGGAGAAGCATTGTGTTTATCTTGGGTACTACTTTGAATTGCTGGGGAACCAGACAAAGGGAGAAAAGGCAGTTACAGATGAATCATGTATTTAAGGAGTGAAGACTTCGGGTGAGTCCCAGCAGGCACAATGGATGTGAGGAATTTGATGAGGCTGGAAAAAAAGAATGACTCTGAAGGATTAGTTGGAAAATACTGTTCTAGATCACTAGCAGATTAAAGTCAGCAGGGGACTCTGGGGATCTACATATTTTTAATACGCACAGGGGTGCTGGTCTCTCAACTTCCCTGGAGTGGCAGTGATTCATACCAGTTGAATATCTGAACAACTTCCATGAATTATTTGTGTTGTAGCCATACCAGGAGCAGCTGAGATCCTCCTGCTGTGCTTGGTAGTCAACAAGAGTTTGTCATCAAAACAGAAGTAGCTTTTTTCTTTTTTTGAAAAGGTTGAATGATAGGTGCTTTATGCCCATTGCAGGAGTTCTGGACCTGAAGCTGGCAGTGATTAGGTGGCTTGTGAAGATGACACTTGATGCTGCTATCTGAGCTGAGGTTATCAGAACAGAGGTTGTCAGAGTAGGTGCTTCAGAGAGGTCAACATCAGCTGTCAGTTGACAACAGTAGTCTATCCAGCCGTTTCCCTTCTTGAATGCCTTGACATGTGGAGTTAGTAAAGGTGTTGAGCCCATGAATTAATCAGATGCCTATCAGAATGGCAGTGATATATGGGACTGCAGGGCATAGTCTGGCCGCAGAGGTGCACCAAGACTGCTGTTGAATATAAACAGTTGGACTGCACATTGCCATCTGATGTACTACTCGTGAGACTTTTTGTTTGGTTGGTTTTTGTCGTTTTTTTTCTTCTGACCTGGTCAACACGTGGCAGGTCTCAGCCCAAGCACTGCTCTCAAATGGATATTGAGTGTCCCAATGGGAAAGGGCAGCTGGGAAGAGTGTGAATGGGAGCAGCAAGAATGATTGGGAGCCTGGGGGACAAGATATTCGGTGAAGGCTGGTTGTTTAGCTTAGAGAAGATGATAGAAGGTAGACCTGGTGACAGCTTTGAGATGGCAGGTTGCTGCAGAGAGGAGGAGATATCCACATCAGGCAGGATAGAGACACAGCCTGAAGCAGTAGCAAGGGACCATCAAGTCAGATATTAGGAAATACATTGCATTGGAAGGAGTAGTGACACATGGGAGACCCTATGTTACTTAGGTCCTTCGGATATTTCACATTAAACTTTTAGGCACTGCTCCTCCTTTGTAGTGTGGGGGTGGTTGAAGCAGACATTGTCTTGGTGCCCTTTCCAGGTCTATCTTAAATTATTCTATGTGTTCTTGTTATTTTAGGCTTAGAAGGGAATAACACAAGGAAATATGAAGGTTTATCTTTAGGGAGTTAAGGAATGGTGTGGGAACAGAGAGGTTTCCAGGATTTTGGTATTACAATTGCACTCTATTAATCAGAAATCCAGATGTTTCTGGCATATGAGAAGAGGTGAGACAGCAGACCGGAGGAGTGAGTTGGTAACAGACCAAGAAAGGGATCCCATTAGCAGTAATGAAAGAGGAATAGAGCCAGGGAGCGACACACGTCCCAGGTTTTCTCTGAGCAAACAGCCATGTGGAGCTTTGCAGCACTTTGTGCATGGGATGCCATGTGCTTGTTTGTGCAAGAGCTCCTGGGCAGGAAACTGCTCACGTCTCAGTCAATGAAGTGGTAGTGGTGCAGGAGAATTCATGATTATTTAATAGCAATCAGTTCCAAATGAAATAGAGGCAAACAGTGACAAAATGGGCCCCCCAAACGACAAACCAAACATGTGACTCAAAGTGCTCAACCAGAGACGACGGGCAGACCTACCACTTGGCGGAAGATGGAGATTGGTAAGGTACAAAAGAGACAGGTTGTTGCTGTGACTTTCTAGTACGTTTAGTTTCTCAAAGATCCCAGGGCTGCCTTTACTACAGGTTGATGTGTTACATGCTTTTTATGCAAAACATAGAAATTACATGTGTATATTCCAAATGTGATGAGCGCATGATATTTTGAAATGAAAATGATCTAGAAGAGCAATAACACAGAACAAATAGGTATTACAGGACAACTACTACAATTATTGTAACATGCTGTGCAGAGCTTTTTCCTTTTCTTCCCCATTTGACTTTACAGCCATTTTTGGGAATGGAAGACAATGACTCAGACTGAATATTATTGTGAGTGGAATAAAGACACTTTTGTTATTAAAAAACCCAATAGAGTACAGTTGAAATATCAATAAACATTCGTCCTGTGGTATAGTGACACAGGGGTGTACTTTTGAAGACGTGCAGAAATGCTGCTTGGCATTGCAAATGCAGGAGCAGGTTTTATTTTGTTAAGCACTCCAAGATGTGCAGCATTCATCAGCGAATTTTCCGTAGTAGAATATCTGGTCATTTGTGGAGCTCGTAGAATACTTAGCTCAAGGTACAGAAGTGCATAACACAATTTTTTTTTTGCACATTAACACATTTTGGCTTCGGACGATATCTGTTGAGGAGCTGTCATCTCTGATCGGAAGGGTGTCAGAGTTAAAGAGGCTGGGAAAAACTGATCTTTGTAATGTAGTTTGTGGTGAAGGTTGAGGTTTGGCGGTTAGGGCACTGGGGTTGCTCTAGCAAGGTGATGCTGGGTGAACCCTGATGCTGGGTGAACATTGTAGCTTCTCTGTGTCTGTTTTATCTCCTCTTAAACAGATGAATTTGAAGGATGTTGTTGGGGAAGTACCAGAACTGGGAAAGGGCTTTTTACAAAAAGTTCCATTAACTACAGCTAATTAGGTAAACATCCACCCTGCAAGTGCTGCTGCTGCCTTGCACCATAGGTTTGAGGTCTAAAACAGAGCGGGGGAAGTAAAAGCATTCCTTAAAATGAGTTGCTGAATAAATACAAGACTTACTAATCAGAAGGAGCTGGGATAGTTGATTAGTATTTCTAAGAAATATTTTTTCCACCCATTAGTATACTGTTTTTAGTAGGAAAAAAGCAGATGAAAATTTGGTTCTAGGAACATTTGGACAGCACTCTGGTAGGCAGTATGGTGGAAAGAGATTAATTATCGCACCAAAGAACAAAAGGCAAATTGCACCATTTCATAAAAATGAAGACAAGTGATGAACAAGACCAAAATGAAAGCATGAACAGCTACAGACTGCCATAAAGAGCCGGTGCTAACTTACGACATGAAGATGCACTAAGGCGTCTCACCTAGGATTTACTCTGACAGCTTTCACTTTACCTTCATCCCTGTCTCAACTCTGCTACTAAAAGCTTTCCCATAGTTACTGCTAAACTTATCTTGCCTTTCTAGGAAAAACCCTTAGCTGCAGCTCCTTGTAAAAAGTGGCCTATTATAAATAACTTAGATATGAAGTTTCAAACAACCTGTTACCCTGAATGTCTCTGTTCTCAAGACATGTAGGTTATATGGTGAAAAACGTGCAATAAGAGAGGAAAACATCTGCATCTCAACGGGAAAACGCAGTCCGTGTATATAAAACCTGTGTATTGTTATCCTTCTCTTGGCTCACTCCTCAGGAACAGCCTGGCAGTAAGGACTCATTCTTATGTGCATTTTCCCCACCCTCATCTGCAGTAGCCAAATGCAACGCTCTGCAAAGACACCTTGATTTCAACGTAGGTGATCAGGCACTTGCAAGAGAGGAACCCCATGGAGCTTGTTATGGGCTGGCTTGTGTGTTTCTGTGCACGTTTAATGGGGTTCTGTAGAAACAGCTTAAGAAAGTGTATTTAATATGAATTATTAGCCTTTACTTTTGTAACCCTTCTGCAGACATTAGGAATGAGGATATGGTGCGTTCAGTCCTGTTAGATACTCAAGAAGAGATTAAATCAGGTTTAATAACCCTTAAATTGTCATAGTGTTAGACGTTGCGGGGTTGGACTTAGATGGTCTTTAAAGGTCCCTTCCAACCCAAACCATTCTGTGATTCCTTTGCATTGCTTACCGTGGTGTTTGCAGCAGCTGGTCGGACATTAGCCCTATAGGAGGGGGAAGCGTGGCGAGGCTGGGCGATGCGCTGCAGGGTGTACGCGGGGCAGGCTCATGAATTCAGAGGTGCGCCAGCAAGCAGGGCCATTTACAATTTGTGCATCTGCCTTTTTTCAGAGCTATAAAAGAAAGACGACGAGGAGGTGCACTTGGATTTACTTTGGGTCTAGGTAACCTTTAAGCCACAAACGCAGAGCTTCCAACACGATCAGCAGCTCTTTGTGTCTCCGAGTAAGTCCCTTCGACGTTATCTTGTGAGAATTACAAGTTGTTTTTTTTAATTTTCCTGTTAGCACAAACAGCGCTATATTTTTCTCCTGCAGCCTTGCTTTCCCTGCAGGAAAAATAATCTGTGATAAAATCTTATCAGGACTATTCCAAGCACTGTGTGGACCAAAGGAACCTGTAAGAAATCCAGCTTATTTCTGGTTCGGAGTCAGCGAAGCGCAGAATGCCAATATGCTGATTTTTATCTCGTGCATTAAAGAAACTGGGAAATGCTGCTAGAAAGCAGTTTTCTCCAGCCATCATTTAGGAGTTGCATTTATTTCCACTGCGACTGTGCATCCTGACTTGAGCTATCTGGGAAGGGGGGGCTTGCTATTCTTCAATATCAGCTCAACTCGAAGGGACGGAGGGCCCTGGGCATTCGTGCCAAAAGCGTAGTGCCAACCGGCATCCAAACTTTGCAATTACAGTGCAGGTGCTACTGCCAGAGTGGGTTGTTGGGCCCTTTGCCTTTGGATACAAGTTTGTGCTTGCCCAGTGCTGGAAAACAGCGTGGCAATAGGTTTAGCGGGATATTTTTAAGCCCACTGCGTGTTGCATTCTGCAGGTGTTTTCCTAGCATTACATGTGTTTGTATTTGTCAGTGTAACAGCTAATATTAAGATTGCTGACCACATCTGAGAGGCAGTAAATTGGAAAAACAAATACTCAACAGGAAATATTCCCTTCTATTCTATTGAAACCCCTCCTCAACACATATTTTCCTATTTTTTGGATTTTCCATGTCAGACCTTTCAGTACCTTTGGTTTAGGGCTTGTTATGCTCCCTTTCTAGGAACCAAGCATTTTCAACAAAAACGGAACTATTTTTTTTCTCTATTTTGTTATGAGAGCTGTTTTCCAGGATGAAAGGCTCGATGGAAATTTTCTTTTCAATCAAGTACCTATATTTTATGGTAAATTAATACCTGCTGTATGTTCCTTCTACGTATTTATATAATCTCTATCAACAAAGGATTTTGGCTATTTTTCCTGCTTTGAGCTTTGGGCATGTAGATATTTCTGCTCGGGGATTAAAAAAGATACATGAAACTCGCTGCGAGAGGTTGAGGCTGAAGAGGAGTGTTACCTTGGCAGAGGGTCCATCAGGAGCCTGACCCTCAGCAGATGGTTTTGTTCAGAAAAGTTGACTGTGTTCAGGCAGAGTCAGGGATCACTCCCAGCTTGCAGAGCCTCCTTCATGCCATAGCTTCTTGCCTCTTTTTTTTTTCTTCTTAAACTAATTTTTCTAAAATGGAACAAAACAGGCGTGTGGCAGAATTGGCCGAGCATTGGGAAGGTTTACCCGCAGCAGGGCAGCCACGCGGACCTAAAAACCTGTATCGCGGCTGTTTGCTGTGGCATCACAGCATCTGTGGGCATCAGCGTAAATCCATTCAATGTGCTTCTTGCTTCCCAGCCTTATAAAGTCGTTGGAAAATGAAGTGAGAAATGCTGCACTGATTTCTAGTAACTTTACTCTGTGGGAACCAATTTGGAAGCGTTTGAGTGCACATTTGCAGGAGGATCAGAGTACGAGCGCCGCAAGGTCTCCAGCAGTACATTTCCTTTTAAATACTGTAATTGGAGGCCTGAAATTTCTTTAAGCACTTTATTTTAGAAATAGCTGAGGTTTTGGAACGAAGTCGTATAAAGTTATGGCGGCACTTCACAATTTTAGGAGACTTTTAGCCTGCCAAATTGGAGCCACGGTATCGGTATGCACGGAGCCTCTTCCTCGGTGCGGCAGCAATCATGCCGCCAAACTGCGGGCTCTAAATCACAGCTATTGGCTAGAGCAGCGGAAAATGAGAATACAGGTTTTTATGACCTTTTGCGAACAGGACTATGAACCTGTCACTTGTGAAGTTTTACAAAACATCCCCTTAAGAAAGGGAGTCGCGTTGGTGACATTTTATGTGAGCAGATATCATTAGCGAACTCGGCTGCTGGTGGCTCGGGGAAAACTCTCACCATGTTCTACGTAGAACTGAATTTCACAGATATTGTTGGCATTTTTCCCCTTACATCTTCCTCTCTTATTACTTAAGTATGAGCGCAGGAAAGCAAGGCATGAGGAGCTGGATGTTCGTTCTTCTCCTTATCCCACCCTGGACGTTACCACTTTGCGATTCTCTTACGGGTATTACCTTTAACCGCTGTTCTCTTTTTTTATTTTGTTTTCCATCGGAAAACTATTACTTGCTAATCATTTCTCCGGACTTGGGCACCTCACCTAGCGCCGCAGGCTGAAACTTGCGCTCGGGACTAGAATTGACATCAGCTCCCTGGGAGGTACCAGGGCAGATCGCAGCACCAAAGAATGTCTTCATGTCTTTGGGTAAACACAAAGCAAAAGCTTCATATCGAGCTGTCGTTTATATTTCTTGCAATAATTTAAGGTCATCATAAATTGATAAACCCCCTGTTAAACCAAGGCTCTGTTGACAGAAAACAAATGAATCAAACGCATCTGTCGCATCCTTTGGTTGGGCTTCACAGGGAGCAGAACAGCAAATAAATGCAGTGAAGACCCAGGCTCATGTGTGAGCTCCTTCCCGCAGGTATATTTGTATCCAGAGGGAATTTTTTTCTCTGTAGGATGGGAAAGCCAAAAATCAAATCTGAGAGAAAGAATCAGTAGCTGAAATATGTTTTTAATAAAGCAAAAAAGCAAAGATACCCTCTCAACCCAAAGGATGATTTTGACTCTATCTTTCTGTTTTGTAAATGCATTTAGGTCTCTAATGACTTTGCAAGCCTATGTGCAGCTATAAATCTGTCTCCTCAATGTACTCCATTAGCAGGCTTGGTTTTCCTGCTGTGCCGTAGCTTTTGGCAAACATGCTGTTATGCCTTCCCCGTAGTTCATATTCCAGTAGCGCGTAGGGGAGGATTTTGGTTCAGAGCAGTAGCGCAGTTTTAGGGCAGATCCTTCCAGCACCGTCACTTACGGCACGCTGGTTTGGATCACAGCGTGTCCTTGGAGCAGGTACCCTAAATTTCTTTTGCAGCAAACAGTCTGGTGCTCCGCTTCAGGCGTGCACCAAATGCACTCCCTGAGAGACCAGAGAGTCTGAACCAGTCCTGCAGGCACCTTCAGTCCACACATGGAGTCAGGCTGATGGGCTCGGGGACCACCCGGAACCCTTCCCCTAAAATTTTACACAGTTGTGGTGTTTGATGGTTTTGACCTACTGATCTGCTCCTCCTGGTGCACCAAATTACTTGCACGTGTGGGCATAACCTCTATTGTCCAGGCTGGTCTTCCTAGTTTCTGGTTGCTGTGCTTCCCTGCTGCACTGTGTGTATAGCACAGTAAAAAGAAGAAAGGGAGGGGAAAAAAAAAAAAAAAGAAAAGCCCAGCATGTGTCATGCCTCATCTCTGTTTTATAAGGCAAAAGTGTCTCCCCGTATGTGCTGTTCAAATTTTTAGTGGTATTATGAATATAAATATAGAACTGGGCAAGATTTTATCTGGAAGAGCCTCCCCTCTCTCCTGGGCGGTGTTGGGCCAATGAGCTGTCAAAGGGAAATGAAACATATCAACATTTCATAACTAAAACTCTTCAGAACTTTTGTTCCAAGAAAATAATTAGGGTAATTGGACATTGCTGTCTTGATCCAGGATATACGCCCTGTGTCTGTCTGGCTGGATGCAGCACTGAAATTTGAGAGTACTAGATTGATGATCCAGTTTACACATCTTCTTAGTGTTTATATATGGGGAGTTTTAAGCCATGTGGTTTATATTTTTTTATTGATGAAAATTTCTGGTGGCTAGGTTACCAATGGTGGAGGAAGTCGAGTATGAATTACAGTTGATATCTTTAAGAGTAGCCAGGAAGGTGCCTCACCACATCATAATATTTCTGAAGTATTTTATTTCATGTCGGCTCTGTGGTTGATATTATGTACATCTTTTTCCTTTGTACACAGCATTTGCTTTGGTGGTCAAAGAAAAATGATAGGAATATATTTCTATAGTACAAGTGACTTCAGCAACTTTTAAAGCCTTTTTTTCTTCTTTTTTTAAAGAAGAAAAACATACTTGACTCTGACCCTCCCTCTCTTCAAGAAAAATACCAAGCCTTTTTCTGTATATGTCAGATTTTGAATGCTAAGATACCTGTCCCTCGAGGGTCAGAAGCCTATGTCTCCTTATAATCACAATGATGTTTTTCTGGCTTTGTAAAGGTTAAAAAGTCCCTCTTTCTAGGTTTTGGTGGGTTCCAGCATGCATCTGTTGCGTGTTCCAAACTGAGGGCAGATTCCCTGGGAAAACGTCATTTAAAATGAGCAAACCAGCTGGTGAAGCTGCCTGGCAGTGTGGAGGGTCCCAGCAAGGTGTCGGTGGGCACGGCAGAAGTATGTGTTAAGTACAGTCTATGTTCGTTGCTTGTGTGATATAACCGTGAGCTGCCATGGTACGGTCTGGTCAGATTAGCTCAGATAGCTTGTCTCAAAGAAGATTTATCTTATTTCATAGTCTAAAACTCTGGCTCTGATCTTAAACCCATCAGGAAGGCTCCATCTGTGGGCAAGAACAACTTTCTCCTGAGACCAAGCCATCCTACGTGCTTTAAGATACCTATCTTGTCATGGGATCAGGCACCTCTATTAAGATGCTGACTACAGAGGAGCCCACATGACTTGTTTAGAGCAGAGGCTCAAGTTTTGGATGATGGGTATTGGGGGAGGAAGGTTCCTCCTTCTCCCACCTGGGGATGTTCGGGAGTGGGAGTGACCCACTGCTGCTCACGATTTTACACTTTCACAGACTTTTCGGAGTCTGATTTATGTGTTTATTTTGTCCAGAGGTCCCAGTGTTGGCCCAAACCCCTTCCTACAGCTCTGTTTATTTCAGCAGAATTTAGCCCGTGTCAAGTTTAATCTCTAACGACCTTGCTAAGTCATTGACGCATTAACTCGGCTCCTCCTTCAACATAAATCTCATGTCCAGCTTTCAGGCTAAGGAGAGAAGGAGCACAGTGCACTCATTTAAAATGAGCAAATGCCCTTGGGCTGGGGCTTTTGATCCCAGCCGGAGGCTGGGAAGCATTACAGGAAGAAATTTGCAGTCCTTTTGCGTGAGGCTGCAGTTGCACTGCTGGTTTGGGGAACCCGTTGGGATGTGCCTTCAGATACCAAGTCTGGCTGCCCATCGGCCAGAGTACGTCTGATGCAGGACACGACCTGGAGAGCACTGCCCCATTTCACTCTCTTTAGACCCTTAAAAAGGTCTTTAGATCCTTTGTTGTTGTTTTTCCTTACTTATTTCTTCCTTCTGGTAGCCTATATCTTCAGTGCTTGTCAAATACAGAACAGAGCTAGTTTTTCCTGACTCATACCCCCAGTTGGTTATATTTATTCCCAAAAACGTAGCATATAAAGTTTAGGAGCTGGGATTGGCGGAGGAATGTTGTTTCTGCTCTGCAGGTTGTCTTTAGACATTAAACAAGGTTTCAAAGTTGGAAAGGAAATGCAGTATTTTAAAATTGTACAGAATAGCTAGGATTGAAAAAATAATTTGGAAATAATGAATCATTGGGTATGTATAAACAGAATGGTATTGAGTAAAATAAATAGAAATATAATTCAATTAATATACATGTCTAAGTAAAATGACAAAGTTGAAACACAGTTACTCTGTTCTTATTGAACAGACATGTTTTGACAGTATTGAAATGAAAAAGCAGAAACAATTATCTTGGAATTTTACCCATTACGTTTTTGCTGAAAATAACATATTCCATTGAAATATTCCTATCTTGGTGAAGGTGGATTTTGCAGTGGATACAATTCTTGTTGAAAAAAATTTCAAAAATGCTAGTGGGATTTTTTGACATGTTAAAGTTCTGCCACAGGTAGAATAAACCTGTGCAGGATGACCGGTGAGTCTCTGCTATTGTAAAATACGAAATACAATTATCATTATCTTCTCAGGTAGCAACAAGTATTGGACCTAAATTAAGTTTTGGCCAAGTATTTGTGGTTTGGAGACATCTGGATAAGGATCAAGATTCTCACCTGTCTCTTTAATAATGCCCTTAAATTGCAGAAGAAGTTTAAGTGTGTTGTGAAGTCCAGCTCTTTCTCAGTAAGGAATGTAATGAGGCATTTAAAGTCTGTCTTAGGGACCTAAAGACGCAGTTAGGTACTTAGCAGGGTTTTCAGAAGCATAGTGGTGATCTTGCTCTAGGTATATCTGCACCCTTAGGCATCTGAATGTTTTTAAAATCTAGTCCTTGTAAATGAACAAAGGGACACTTTCCTGACCCTCACTGATATTGGGCATATTTTGCTTCACATCTGAACTTCATGTGTTCTGAAGTTCATCCCTGATTCTGAAAGCAATTTTCTGAACTGAATAAAGCAGGTCGTGTTTTAAATTTCCAAGTCCATCCGGTCCTGGCACATCCTTGCTTGGGAGAGCTGGTGCTGGCTGAGCTCTGGGAAAGGACAGCAGATAGCAACATGTTTGGGCTCACCTTCCCCATCAGTTCTGCGCACAAAAGGATTTCTGAGCTCCAGGGGTTAAGTAAGCCTGGAAATAATCCGACTGACAGTCCCTTAGTGAGCTGCCAGTGGGAAACCTTGCTATGCTAATACGATGGGTCTTTCTCTTTCTTTTAAGCTTGACTTTCATGGGATCAGTTAATGATAGTGAGTTAGAAAACTGGTTGTTTTACAAAGTCAATAAATGGTGCCAGCGTTGAATGATTTTGTTACGAACCTCTCATTACTGGGCTAAGCAAACAACGCAGCTTCCAGCCTTGATGTTTACTGGCAGCAGGGACCCATGGATAACCCAGTATCTTTTCTCCTAACATGAAAGGTGTAAATAAAACATCGGGAACGTACAAAATGATGCAGGCAGAGTGAGTTTGATTATCCCAACTCGAGGCAGCTTTTGAACAGAATATAATAACTTAAAGCTCCGATTGCATTCAATGCCATTTGCATGGCCACTCATTTCGGGAAAGAGCAGTCGGAGGACTCAGACACGCGAAGGTGTTTGTGTGCATGCACCGTTCATGCTGCTGATTTCCGTGGGATCGCTACCTACACAAGTTAAGTGGGTATGCCAATTTGTACAGGTTCTGTTTTACTCATTAGAAACAAATGTAAGTAATAAGTGCATGCTGGTGGTGCAGTCCAGGAGACGACACATCCATTGCCTCTTACGTCTTGCAAGTCATTGCTGTCTTGCAAGTCATTGCAAGGTATGGTGCCGGCATATGACATCGAGTGAATCTATCCAGGGAAAGGTGTGACCTGCCTGGGAGAAAAGCTCTTTATCATCTCAGAAATTTATTGCCTGTGAGTGCTTCCTCTGCTGTGTGACTTGAGGTCTGGAGGGAGAGTGGTTGGATGTGCTCGGTCAAGGCACTCCACTGATGTCGCAGGGCTTTCGTCCTGTAAAAACAGTGAGGCCATATTAAGTAGGAGACTGATAACCTTTCTCTGAGAGAGGGAGGGTCTGCTCTGATGTAAAGTGTCCTTAAGGGGATCTTACCTGTGTATTTTCACACTGCAGCCTTTAAATTGTGCTCCTACAATTGCATTGGATATACCCATCTCTAAAGGCCTTTATTAGCTTCCCTTGAGCTCGCTGCTGGGGAGGCTGTGATACAGACCTGCTTTCTGCCAGCACAAAGGCACCTGTAACCACAAGGTGAGTGTGCCATAAACACCTGCAATGCATCCTCAGAGCACTGCTTTCTTCCCTAGCTCAGGAGATCTGGTGATATTGGAGTTCAGATTTATCCTGATCAGTATTAGAAAAGGTCCTGTCGGCTGTGTTACATGAAAGGCAATATTTCAAGGCTACTTTTGAAGTCTTAAGGTCTTGATGCTCTTAGCCCTTCCTAAATAGCACTGATAGTACTACATATTTGAAACCATAGCATAAAAAATTACAGGTTTAATATCAACTTGATCAGTAGAGAAAATCCACAACGCATGCAGTCAGAGGACTGAAGGTTTTTGCAGTCCCAATCATTATGCCCTCCTGTTGTCATCCCTCCGCAGCCCTCTGGGGACTGAATTCCTGTTTTGTTTAGTTTAATAGATTAGTTTAATCCTGTGCACCTTGTCACTTACTCTTTGCGTGCTGGATGGTGATGTGCTTTGTGATATATATGAAAATGCTTAAATAAAAAGTCTCTGTACATAGGCATTAATTGCTGTCAGATCCTCACAGTTTGAACCAGGTCATTCCTGAACAGGCACACGTTTGTTTGCTCTGCTTTAGCGAGATGCTTTAGTATCTGTCATTAATAGCAAAGGAAAATACTTGATTTAACTGTTTGGGGGAAAAAGGCACAGTGGAGGATGAAGGTCCAAGAGCACTTGCCAAATTTCTTTCAACCACATCAGCTGCTACTCTGTAGTGTGAATGAAGAAAATTGAGAACGGCAGCTAAGGCTTAACTAATGCAATCCTATTTGGGGCTGCAAACAAAGGCTTTGGCCTCTGTTCACAGTGTCCGACCTTCCCATTGCAGATTGAAAGCTAAAATTATTGTGGAATTCAGTTTGACCAAGAAAATACCGGGAGAGTGAGACAGAAGCAGAAACCCTGGCCAGGTGTTGCTGAAAGGACATTTTGTTTGACACGGGAAAAACAAAAAGCTCTGTCTTCATCCTCAGGTGTAATTTGTAAGCACACTGAACAAAATCCTTCAGGATTTTGGTAGGCGATGGTGTCCATCTAATGCCATGGGCGTGTTAAATAATCCCCAGCCCTGATGGCCTCAGGATTTGTTAGCTGTTGTCACAACGTGTCTCCAGCTCTGTCTCTCGGGGGCATCTTTTTCCCATTAGCAGTTACTCATATGAAGAGCTCTTGGGTCTCATCCAGTATTAGCTCTTTGTTTTCTCTTTTGTTGAATGCCCAAGGAAAGGCCCTCCAAGAGGGGTCTGTCTGTGCTGTATTCACAGGCCACTCTTGGCTGACTTGCTTGGAAATATGCACACAAAATAAGCAAGCCCATCTGTTCCCTTAAAGGAAGTGATAGTAAAATCAGCTGCCACAGCAAAGATAAAATAAAACTGGCGGTCTGCAGCATGCAGGTACGAGCACACACCTGCAAACGTGCCTGTGCAGCCTCCCGGTGATGGTCATACCGTCCCAAAATCTGCTGAGACCATAGGGCAGGCTTTAACCCCTTGGGGAAAGAAGTAGAAATAATTTTATAGGCGTGCCCTGAAGCCAGACAGGCTGTGCCGTGTGTGTCCAAGCAGGGGTGCTCGCATGTTCATTAACGTTAGAGGTACTCTGGCAACGGGGCTGGACTCGGTTCTGGTGTTGGGTCTGAAACAGCAGTGTGGCTGACCTGAAACAAGGTAGGAGTTGGTTTTAGCAAAACATCTATGGTTTTTGAGTGCTTTCCTAACCTTTTTTTTTTTTTTTAAACAAGGCTAAGAAAGTCAGAAAATCTGGAACTGTTTTAGAGTATTACTCATAAAAATTGTTTTAAGAGGTTTATGACTGTAAACGCAAAAGCAATTAATAGCAGGAATGTGTGTTGGGTCCTCTTTCTAGCCAAAGCCTAAAATTGTCAAATGTGGTGGCACTTACAATATTAAAGCCAGCTTTCTCTTTTTTTTCTTTAACCTTTCAACAAGGTTTTACATAGTCCACTACTGTCATATTCGCTGGATGTCTTTTAATGCTGTGTGTGTGAGGTATTGGGGAGGTACAGGCAGCCTATACTTCGCTATTCCATTAATAATGTTGAGAAAGTGGCTTGCTTATCTAATGACAGCAAACTGCTACTTTAGCAACATTTAAGTGACAGGGTCATCCCTGCTCGGTTAGGGGGTGAGCAGTCAGCCCATCTGGAGTTGTCTCCTTACTTGAGGAGGTCCTTCCACGGGTCTACCTGTGCTGGGGTTGATGTTCCTGGGTTGTGCGATGAGCTCCGTGGCGTGGCTGGGTATTAGCTGGATGGTGTCTCCTTCAACAGAAAGAATTAGGAAAGAATGATTTCCCTGTACACAGTGAGGGAGTAACTACTAGTAAGCAAAAGTTATAAATAGAAGACATCCTGGCTGCAAGCGAGTAGTGAAAATCCATCTGCATACTTAGCGATATAGCATTATGTTCAGAAAAGATGAAACATCTTCTCTTTCTGGCTTTTTGCCCTAAAACACACCGTTCACGTGGGCCTTCCACTGTGCTGCACTCCAGCTTCACAACTGTTGCAGGTACCTCCAGCAGCTTGGAGACCCCCATTGCATTCCTGCAAAAACATCAAGGAAAACAATTTCAGTTTTGCGGGAGAACTGACCGGCAGCTCCAGTGGTCAGACAAAAGACTTGAAAATTGAACACTTTTTGACTCAAAAGTACCAGTGCGGGTGTCCCATGCTCACCCAGACTGTTCCTCCCTGGTGGCCCTGCCCGCATTGGGGGACTCTCCTCGAGAAGAAACCAATGAGGCATTGCAGCCCTGTGTCAAGATCTCAACAGTTGGGTTTTGGGGTGGTTTTGTTCTTTTTTTTTTTTTTGAAGAAAACTGACATTTTCCAGTGGGGAAGCATACTTTTTTTTTCTCTCCAGAATGTTTTCCTTTTAAAATGAAAACAGAAGCAAAACGAAATCTGTTTTGACAGGAGGGGGGAAAAAAAAGTATTGGCTGATGGTATGCATGCTATTTTCAGTTCAACTCATGGAGGATGAGTTTCTGGGAGTCTCCTTAGAAGCCCTGTGCATCATAGAAGGCTCCCTGGTAGAAGAGAAAGCGGATGGCAGACCCTGAGCACCCGTTCAGGGTGGAGGCAATGGATAGAGAGATGAAACCAAGAGCAAATGCTCTTGGGTTCTTGCTCAAGGAGGAGGGAAGAGCAATGGTGAAGGCTTCTTCAAGACATATCTGAACTCTTTCTGAGAAGAGGAGGCAAGGCTTTACTTCAAGTTGAGTAGTTAGGGGTTGCTTTTTTTGCCAGTTGCTGTTTCTTTTGAAATTTCTTGGCATTTTTAAGAACTAAAAATGTAAAAAGCTTCAAACTTTCACTTTCTTGTTCTTTCTCCAACATTTCCCATTCTTCATTTTCCCAGAGATAAAATTAAGAAATGTTAATAGTGAGAAGCATTAAAAAAAACGAAAACCAAAACAGTATTTGATTTTTCCATGTAGAAAACCGCAGAAAACTCTCTTTAACCCCCCTTTACTTTCCAAGATACAATTGCAAAAAACCTGCTTGGCATTTCTTAGGCCCCCCCAAAATGATCATACTTCCCACAATATCGCTGTATTTAGGAATAGCATAGGATCTTCTCATTGCGTTAAATGTTTCCTGATGGGTCTTGGAAATGAGATGTTTGTTTAACTATACCACCCTTACTTCATTTGCTAATTGCTTGGGTTTTTTTCCTGTATGACTGAAGATCTGGGTTTTAAATAGTTGGTAAATACACACACGCACGTGCACACACGCATAGACACTAGCATGCCAATCTGCTTTCTATACACTCGCCTTTTTAATGCTTTTTTTTGTTGTTTGAAAAATCATGTAAGCATAATAGGGATAATTAGCTTTGACTATGAGCAAATCTGGCAATAAAACACATTAGCTACAGCTTTAAATCAACATCTCAGCTTGCAGCCTTGACTTAACTCATAGTCCTGGTAAAATCTAATTAAAACTGAAATGATCATCTAGGCATTTGATTTTAATTGCATGTGTGTATGTGTATGTTTGGCTATTTGGCCTGTACAGCTGATTTTCTTCAAGTAGCTGAATTTGCTGAGAGCTGCTTTGAACCTTATGCTATAATCACCGGGAAAAGACACAAAAACTTAACAGGCACACGGCTATTAAGTTCAAAGCCTGCTAATGGCGTTTTGAAATACTCCTATAGGTAGCATGTCTGAGTTGCAGTATTAGATGCCTCAGAATATTAGCTATGCATTGGCTTAGACTTGCAGAAATCAGGAGTATATTTTTAAGTCCACATTCCTACAGCAAGAAAAATATGCCAGAAACTTGAGCTGAAATGTATAACAACAGAGCCTCAGCTTTCCCCTACCCTTGAAAGAAGAGCTCTGGGGTTGACTTCAGCCATGAAAAGACATTTGTAATGCAGATTAAATCTGTTCACGTGGGGAATTTGCGGGGAATTACAAATGCATGTTAAATTCACGGTCTGACTTACTCGGCACTAATTTCACCTTGTAGACCCGCCCTCCATCTCAGTAAAAGCTGATGGGGGTCAGGCACCAGACCCGCTCACGCCATTTGGAAAACCTTGCTAGGCATCTCCCGGCACCCCCCTGTACCTGATGCCTTTGGAAACATGACCTTAGGTGCTCGCCTCCTGTAAATGTGCGTGCTGCCACTGATTTATTCTGACTGGGAATGTGACCTCAGGTCTCTATTAATAAACACCAAGAGAACAAATGAAAACAATGCAAGAGGTCTCGTGTACTTCCAGAAGAACAAAGTCTAACACTTATGCAAGCCCTTTGTGATCGGGGCCATCTTTGAGAGCCTAATGCATGCTTGGGCACCTTGGAAATCTCCTGGGGTGTTTCTGGACACCCCAAAAACAGTATAGACTTACACAGCCCCTATGGTTGGGATTTATGCAAAATGCAGCTTAAAACTGAAAGCAAGGACATAGCTACTTTGGGGGGATATAATCAGATTTAAGTGAGGCTAATGTTGAAGTGCATTATTCCCTTTTTATTTCCCAGTGCCACCCAAAATAAGCAGAAGAAGCTGGGAAACTTCCATGTGCTTGGAAAAACCAATGATGCAGTATTTTAATATGTGGTATCTACGACTGGCTGGGTGCACCCTGACTTGTACAAGGTGACAGAGTTGAGGCAGTTCTGCAAAATGCGAAAACCCCCTTGATTTAAACAGCCACAATGACTGAAGATGGGTTTGAGCGCAGATCAATGGAAGGGTACACCTCTGATTTTTTTTGCGGGTTCTGGATGAGAGCAGTTTATAGGCACGTACCAGCTGCTCTGATGGAAGCAATGGCTTCAGAGGCAGCGTGGCAGAGTGGTCTGAGCGTTTGATAAAGGCAAGAGCTCCGGGCTCTGCTCCCTGCTGCGCAGAGGTGGTGCCCTGGTAGCAAACCTAACACCAAATGCGAGGTGGGTTTTGTTTGCTGTGGTGTGTGGTGGTTTGTTGTTGTTGTTGTTGTTGTTGTTGTTTTTTTGTTTGTTTTGTTTTTGTTTTAATTCACATGGGGTGCTTGGTACCGGCTGGAGTACTGGCCAGGCTGAGTGGTCTTGTTGAGCTTGTAACATAGTTTTACAACTTTATCAGACATCAGTAGCGTATTGCCCTTCCTAGCTGAGAGTGTCTGGGCTTTCGCATCTTGCTGACTTCAGGCTGGGCTCTAACTGAGATGATCCAGTTTTAGGTCTGCTGCTGGATGTGAGACCACACCATTGACCAGTTTGGCCAAGCCAAATGGGTTTGGTCTATTGCTCCAAGACGTAGTGTTGAGCTTGGACCATGGACCTCCCTTCCCTTGACCAAGGGTGGGTAGGTAGGGAAGTTCAGCCTAAATTACGGGACGAGATAAGGTTGGGTATGGGATATGCCAGTCTCAGCCATGGAGTTGATCTGCGGTGCTACAGAACAGGGATTTTAAGGAGAGGGGCGTTGACGGGCATGGGGAGAGAGTTCGCTTTTAGAGTTCATTTACCAGAGCAAACTGTTCGGAGCATTTCAGCTGATGGTGCACGCTGTTCCCCAAAGAAACAGTAACTCGTTGCCTAAAGCCAGCTTCAGTGCGAATGCTAATGATTAATGCCTGGAGATCCCAGTGGTCTTGGAAGCAATATAGTTAAGTAAAAGGCAATGGGTTGGATAAAAGGTCTTAAATCAGACTAATGTTGGCAAATGTCACTTGAAAGAGAGGGATTTTGGAGGAAAAAAAAGGAAAAAGAAAAAAGGGAGAGTAATTTAAGAATAAATTCAAAGGAGGGAAAGCAGACATTCCCACAAACTAATAAAATCTCTGCAAATGAGAAAATGAGCCCGCTCAGATTGAAATTTAATCACAGAAAGGATTTTATTGTAACAAGGAGAATTATAATTACCACTTGAAAAAGGAGAGGTTTTTCTGCCTCTCAGCCAGCACGTGGCTGCTGGAGCCCAGTGCTGAGCAGGAGGGATGGTGTCGGGGAGGGAAGGATGGGCCACAGCAGTTGTCCTACCAGTAATTAATACAGTCGCTGCCAAAAACTAAACCAGATTAATTTAGAGAGGCAGTTGTGAACGTTTCATGTGCAAGTACCGTGAAAGCACTGCTCTAGCAGCAAGCATCTATCTTTCCCAGCGGTGCATTGCTGCCCGGGGATGCTCCCTGTGGGGTCTTCATGGTGCTCCTCTACCTGAGCTCGTACCGAGGCATGGCTTGGGAGGGACTTTGGGGCACTGGAAACCCTTGTGGGGTTGTGCCACAACTGTAGTTATACTTCAGACTCATTTAAGGGCACCCAAAAGGTCAATAAAAGCAGAAATGAAGTGCAATATAAATACAGAAGTATTTCAGTGGCCAATAAAAGAGTACCAGCATACACACCTTGTATTTCCTTTTGAGAATTAGCAGGTATTTGTATTTTTGTTCCAAGAAAAAAATAAGAGGAGAAATGATGATAAAAATCCCACCTGTTGTTTGTAGTTCAGCAGTACGAATCCTTTCAGGAGCAGGCTGACCGTGCATTTGGACTTTTAGCTTTATTTAGAAACAATTACAGCTGCCTCAGAGCTCAAAATACGTTTGTAGCTTCTCTTTAACAAGTCAATATTTTCTCTACTATTCCCCTGCTGAATAGGTTGTTGTTTCCTTCCTTATTTTTGTTATAGATGCAATTCAAGCTGGGTTGGTTTGATATGTTCTGTTTCTTTTCTCTATTTATGGTGTCGAGCTCCTGGAGTCTCCACTGACTTCATTAGAGTATTTTGGAAAATAAGTGTCCTCAGCATTATTTTCTCTCCCTGTCCTAGTAAAAAAAAAAAAAAGGTAGTACAACAGAAAAGCACATTGAAGCATACTTTAAAAGAAAAAAAACCCAGGTAGTTTGTGCATACAGTGGAGTGGGGAATGATACCGACAACATTTAAGAAGTTCCCTTTTTAGTATTCTATCAACTGCAAGGTTTTTAAAAGAAATTAAGATTAACATAATATTTGACAGCTTTTACCACATTTAAAATTGCTGCTGAAGTGCTCGGTGGGCAAAACTTGCATTCTGCTTCCTTAATTTGGTTTCTTAATAATTATTTTACATCCACTTCTCTCCTGCTGAATTTTAGAAACGTCGTTCGCTTCATCTCGAATGCTCTCACGGCTGATCACGTCAGGAGGAGGGGATGCATTTCAAATGGCAGAGTGAGCATTAGCGTGCGGCCGCGCCAGCCACCTGACGCAGTGCGAGATAGGAAACAAATTACAATCATCGCTGTCAAAATGCATGTGGTCCTGCATCGATGGGTGCTCTGAGCCCTTCCCTGAATGCAGTGGGTTACCAGTGGGATGCCAGCGGGTTGTTTGAATAAGGTCCCATTAACCTTTAAAAAGGAAAGTTTAATGGGAATATATGTCTTTGTGTCAGCACTGGAAGGGTTAATAAGATTAGGTTTAAAAAAAAAAAAAAAAATTAAAACTCTTTTATTTGGCCAGAGTATGCAGTGCAGACACAGCCTGTGCTATGTCTCCAGCTCTCCGTGCCAGCAGAGGCATTTGGCTAGTGGGAATTAAGCAAAGAATTGTGCAAACATTGGGAAGCGTCGCTGAAATTATTCAGCAGGCGTTTTTTTGCTACTTTAGGATTAATTTGTAAATTTGCTCTTGATAATCATTTGTAAAATAACCATAACCCTGAAATATTTCAGGTCGCGGCAAGATAGTGGTTTAAACACGTTGAGCCTGGTAAAATGAAAAGTCAATCAGAATAGAAATATGACTTCTGTAATATTTTATATTGCTTTGAAAAGGATGGTTTCAGAGAATTAAGAGAGAAGTGAGTCCCTGGCCTTTTACATTTGTGTCTAGTGCTGTTGCCGTCAGTGAGCTGTACCTCTAGGAACTCGCTGAGAACGTGAATACTTGATTTTTGTTTTTTCTTTAATATTTGGAAATACTGTCTTTTTTTTAATTATCTCAACTATTAAATGAAGAGCAGTGAAACATGCTTTTATGCTGTGTATTTTTACAGCAAAGTATTTAAACCGGCCCGTTGAATAATTTCATGCTGCATTAAGTTCAGTAAGATCTTTTCCTATGCATCATTTTTAGTGCTTCCTATATCTTCGGCCATAAGCTTTTTAATTGCCATGTAAAGAAAAGTAAAATGAAATTTAATAAGAAATAATTTTTTGGTCGTTTGGCTTCATCTGATGCAGTGTTTTTTCAGATGATGGAGTCAACGTCGGTTGCATGTTTTGTTTGGAAATCACTGGATCGCCTTTAGAGTAACTCTGCCCATTGCTCACCAAAGGCTTCAAAAGCAGCTGTTGCGTGAAGAGGAGAGGTTTTATTAGGGCAGAAAGTTCAACCTCTGGAACCAGAAGAGTGCTTGTAATTCCAGCAGTCGTAGCGATTCGTTAAATCTCTAGGATTTGGGAATGAGTACCCCAATGGCACGGGGAGCACGTGGGTCTGGGGTTGTCTCGCCTGCCCCGTCCTCGGTCTGGGGCTCGCACCTGTAGCCCCAGGCTGGGTTTCCTCTGCAGCAGGCAATGCTTGTCTTATCCCACAACATTTTTTGACTTTCAGAGGCCTTTTTATCTTCACTCTGGTTTTGACCAGATGACGTGGTGTTGAAATTATGGGCTTTTTCTAACAAAGTTTCCCTCAAACCCAGCGTGGTTGGGTTTTGAGGAATCGGCATTTTCAGCAAAGGAAAAAGAAAATGTTTTGTCAAAAGAGATTCCTGGCTTGGTCTAATTTAGAGCTGCAGGCTTAAGCTGGGCAGTCCTGGGACATTTTCCTTGGAGGTGTTTTTTACACTAGACCTGTCCATAAATACTTAGAGTTACGTTTCTAATGCTGACATTCCTGCAGCCTTTATGAATACAAATAATGTGCTCATAAATTCAACAAAAGGGAAACTAAAAAGTGGAAGCCAATGAGCCTGTCATATGTCTTAGAGAGAAAAAGGAGAATGAAAGGTGAAGACCTGGGTTTCCTCCAGCTCTGAGCTGCATGTCTCCTTATGTCCAGTTCCATGGCTGTCCCAGTGCCTGCAGGTGAAAGCCCCTTCCCTGGGAGCTGCTGCCTAATGGGCAAAAGAGAGATGCCCTGAGGGTTTACTCACATGTGTTTTAATGTAGGATTAGAGCTCTGGCTTGGTATTTTGCTGTCAAATAGCTTCCACCCCATTTTAAAGATTTCCAACTTGATATTTATCCACTTTTAAATTATTTTTTAATGTATCCATTTTTAAATGGTAGTGGCTTGAATGATTATCTATTTGTGTTAATTTATCCAATGTTTTAAATCCGCCCTACAATATTGAGATTTATGTGTGTATCACTAATACACACTACCTGTTTGCTAACCCAAGCCGGTGTTCTATCTGGAAAGCCTTTTGTTTTTGTGAATTTTGGTATTGCAGATCAAATGTACTTTTGAGATCCAAATTTAACTTGGATCTTGAATTTGCAAAGCCTTATTATGGCCCCCCATCCTGCAAACGTTCTGACATGTCCTAGGAATTCACCTGTGAGCACAAGCCCTTTTCAAAGTCTAAGGTACTGTGTAGGTGAGCAAGCCTCAGCAGGTCTATCGATGTTCCTTGGGAATGGACCTAAGGTTTTGCAGATTGTCACAGTTGAAGAGGCACGCAGACGGCTCTCCTGTTGCCTAATTGTATTTTTAATTGGATAATAGCAAAGGGCTCTCACTTTAGCAATGCATTTGCTAACTGCTGAGTGTTGTGGCTGAGCTGATGAAGAAATCAAATCTGAAAAAGCCAGATCCTCCCCAGGCTGAAATTGATGCTGGTTTGGTGTTAAATCTGGATGTGAGCTGCTGAGCCTGGAAGGATGAAATGAAAACTAGAATCTTCTCATTGCTTTATGTTTTCTTTGGGATCTGTGAAAGCATTTTGTCAGACATACTGACCGAAAGACTTGTGGGCTGGGGGGGGGGGGGGGGGGGGGGGCGGGTACATGCATTTGTTTAGCCCTCTCTGTGTTCTGGGACTTAACCCAATCCTAGAGGACAGTACGTGCTGCTCCAATACCGTCCCCATCTTATCCTCAAATGCATATTAGAGAGGAACTTGTGGCACCAGTCATGTTTTGTCTTCCATGCTGAACATTAAAAACGCAGGGGGAAAAAAGCCCAGCTGGGTGAAACTTGGAGGCTTGAGCTTGGAGGTCACCCCCAGCAATATGGGAAAGGAAAACTGGACTGTGACTGTGACTGTGGGACTGGAGGCGGGTTATCCAGTGTGTTCATTTCAGGTTTCAGAGCTTGCCTTTTGTGTGGCTCAAAGGTCCACGGACTCTGTATGCGCCCCAGGAACGTAAATCTCTGCTGCTGGCTTTGTGTCTAGGTAGTTAATGCAGTGGTTGGTTACAGACTTGTTGGGGATGGACAGACATTGTTTTATTCCCTTTTAGTGGTGTTTTTTTGTTGTTTTTGTTGTTTTTTTTTAATTCCAGTTCAAGTAGGTGGAATAGTCTTCATTTTCTTTTATCATAAGGTAAACACAATTCCCATGATATATCTTCTCCAATTACTGTTAGGACCGCACTTTGAAACTGTAACCTATTTTTAGCTGGAAATCCTTAGAGAAAGTCTAAGAAGCCAGAAAGTGCTTTAGTAGGAAAGTGATATGTTCAAATAAACCTTACAGAGATAGTGCTCACCCAGCAGATGAAAATATTAAGTCTGAGGATTGTTAGGCAGAGGAGTATCTCTGAATCTCTCGTTTCTTTCTAGCTAAGGTAACCTGATTATCACTGTAATTTCTTTTGCTCTGTCAGTTTGAAAAGACAGTATCATCTGTCATTCTGTAGGAAAAAACAAAACCCCCAAATAATCGTAGGCAAAAGCAAATATTCCTTATTTGAGCTTTAGTTTAAAAATGAGAGTAATATTCATACAGCCAGAAGCGTATTTTATATTTTTTTATATATATATACACATATATATATAAAAAAGAAGGCACTGCTTTTTTTTGAGCAAATACGTAGCACAAGGTTTATGCTCTGTACCGTTTCTGCAGGAGATATCTGGGCTATTGGGCCATTACCTATTAAATGCTTTATCTTCTTAGCAGAGATCTCCTGCAAAGGGGCACTGGCACTGCCTAAGCATGTCTAAACATATGTGTGCCAGCACATACATTCATCTTCCAGAAGTGGGCTTTGACCATGCATAGGACTAAACCATTGAAGAGCACTCGGGAAATATGCGATATTTTGCTCCAGCAGTTAAGATGCTTATGAAAATAAGATTTAGTTGGGTTAGATAATAAATGAGAGGGATCCAGTTATTTTTGGTTTGTCGGTCCATCCTGAGAAAACTACCTATAAGTCAGTAATGGTCTGTATGATGTGATAACTTATTTAGCAGAGAATCCATTGAACGAGTTGGGTTAACAAAGTATTTTTATCCTCAGGACGACCAAAATCAGCACTGACTGCCTCTCCCATAACCAAGGGGTGCATTAGCTGGATGGCAGATGCACGCATATACACAGATTATTGTCCTCCGTGAGCGTCCAGCCGGTGCCAGGTCTCTCCTGACCTTCCTGAGCATCCGTGGGTGCTGGATGCAGTTTTGGGGTCTGGCGAGGCATTGGGTTCTGGCTGTGCAGAGCAGCCCCGTCGGGGACAAGGATGGCCAATTCGGGACTGTGGGTTTTTGGCCGACGTTGGTACAGCTGCCGCCCTTGCTGGCGGGGAGGGAGGACACCTGCGTGCCCCTCTGAATGAAGGCAGCCTTCGCTTCGGGAGGGATGCCGCCGAGGTTACCACAGCGGCGCTGCCCCGTGCGGAAGCGCGAAGAAAAGGCTGATGCTTTCTGCCACGCACGCTCGGTCGCATACTAAGGAAGCGGCGATGGGGGAATAATAAAAGGCACTGGCTCATCGGCCGGCTTCGCCGCTATTCAGAGCTTGCCCGAATTAGCAAGGCTGGTGTAATCCATTCTGCACACCACAGTAATACAGTAATGTTTGAAATACAGGGGGGGAAATCCTGGCCCCATTATATTTGTGGGAGCTTTTCCCAGTGAGATCAGTGGAGTTTTCATCTCTTAGGTTTAGTGTTTGGTAGAAGAGTGTTTCCTCAGCATCTGAAAACGATTTTGTTGAAGCAAGAGAATACGGTTTTGTTTGTTTGTTTAACTATGCAAGGTAAAATAAATTGTGATTTTTACAGTCAGGAGCAAAACTGGGATGGTTTCTTCTTGATCTTTTGCAGTTGTTACAGCTGGTGTAAACTCCTCTGGGCGATGCCCTCTGGGTGATGCCTGTCAGAGGGAGCTGGAGCACCTGAGAAAGGCATTGAGAATCAGTGAGGGCTCCCCTCTGCTCTCTCCTGCCGCCGTTTCCCACTGGCTGGAGGAGCCTCCTCCCGTTGGCAAAGTTTCAGTGGCAAAACCCCACTGATGTCCAGAAGCAATTCGAACGGCAGCTCCTACGGCTTCCTTCAGCCCAGATGGTTTCAGCTCTCTGCTCTTCTGCGGTGGCCATAAATTCACCCTTGTGGTCTTAGGGCACGCAGGTGAAATCTTCCAGCTGCGGCTGTCATTTGCTAACGCTGCCTGAATCTGCTTTAGCCTGTTGATGGAGGGACACTTCCCCTTAGATGTTTATAAATAAGAATTTAGCGCGAGTGAGTGATATCTAGCGATTTCCTAGTAATTTCTTCAAATGCTTAATAATAGATGTGTCCCTAAATATCCTCTCCGTCTCAGCCTTAAGACTTTCAAGCTGTGACAACTGCTTCAGGCTAAAAAGAGTGGTGTGTATAGAAGTTTTTATTTCTTTTAATAAGACAATATTTGTATGTTTGCCTTGTGCTTTGTTCCATGCTTTTCCCACCAAGTTCAATTGGATGTGCAAGTAAACTACTAGACCTCTAAGACAGACCTTTTTATGTTACCTGTTTTTCAAGTCATGCCTGGTCTTTCTTTGCATCACCTCAACAGAGCCGAAGCATACAGAGAGCGATAATAATCATAATTAAACAAAATCTGACTTACAGGAGCTTAAAAACCAAGCGATACCGTCCCCCAGGGGACAAGGGATTAGAACTAGTTCTGTTTCAGCTTGGTAGTTGGTGTCGCTGGAGGTCTCTGTAGGCTGCAGATAATAATGTCACAAATTTTGCTGGCAGGTGTTGATCTCTCAAGACAGAAAGCAAGCTATCTTGGCCCACCTTTGAGCCTCTGTAGTCTGGAAAATGGCTTTCAGCAACACTCTGGACAAGCTTTCCCTCTTCATTCAAGCCTGAGCTTCCTTGTAAACCGCTTTCCTAAACGTCTGGATGACTTACTTGAGGGAATTAAATAGTGGGGGGAAAAAAATATTTTAAAAAATATAATAAAAATATATATTTGTTTGACTTGACTGTATTTTTTACCTTGCTTAGCCATATAGCAATTTTGCAGGATGTTTCAATGAATTAATTCTGTTGTAATGGCATGCACGAACGCGTGAAGGTGCTTGCCAATTTGTAATGATATGCACCAGTAATGTGTATTTTCTGAAGGAATCCTCCCTACTCGGGAGAGTTTCTTGCCCTCTAGTTCTTACCCCAAGTCCACAGGATTTGGGATTTGGCTGTCCTTCGTGTCTGCCCCGAGGCGGACTCATTCCCAGAGTAAGTGTGATGTGTTATTTCTTGTCTCAGTTTGTTTAAAGAGAAACAAAAAAAAAGTTGTCTTTCCCAACATCATGGCACTTTAGCCAAATATTTGCAATGCAACTTGTAATGAATTATAAATGAATCAACAATGTGGCATAAATTTAATATTAAAAAATATCCTATCATGTCACACTACCTTCATTTTCTCCTTTATTTCCAAGGCCTAGGCGGACTGGTAAGATTGGCAGATGCACAGTGCGAATGAGGTAGTTTTCAATTCAATGGGTACAGCTTGAATTCCTTCATGAAGAACAGTCTCCCTCATTTTAAGCTGTCAAAACAGCACTTGATTGAGGCTGCAGTTAGCACAAGTGCCGTGTGATGCGGAGAGCAGCCTGAGTATTCAAGTCACGGCCATTTGCGCTGTGTCTTCTCCCTGGGCTGCCTGTGGGTCTTCAACCAGAGATCGCCTCCCTCCTTCCTCCCCTCTGGTCTTGCACCAACAAGATGGCCAACTTAGGTTGGACAGGAGCATGGGAGGTCATCTGGTCCAGCCCAAAGCGGAGCCAACATGGATGTCACATCGAGTTGCTCAGGGTCCTGCTAATCACTGGGTAACTGCGATGAAGGCAGACCTGGGGATGTGTCCAGGTCAAAATGACTCCTCAGAAACCATAACATGAACATTACTACTATGTTGTTGTGCTGAGTAGTTTCCTGATAAAAATTAGTCTGGTTTTTATGCTCAGTCATAACTGATTGATGGCTTTAGGGTTGTTGGCCGAGCCGTGCAGTGGGGACCATTGAGTTGGTCCCAGACCATGCATTTGTGTTGTTAATAAGCAAAGACACATCACCAGCTCCAACGTAGCTCACCAAGGGCGTGCTCAGGTAGTGAAACGTTTACAGTGTCTATTTGTGCAATTAAAAACTAGCTGAAGACAGAAATCCTGTACTGCTAACTCCAGTCTCTGCTCTAATATCCCAGTGATCAGTAGCAGGCTTTCCTAACAGTCTGAGATGATAAACTGCTGATCGTGTCCTTTCTAAACTCTCCATAGTTAGGTCTTGTGTTTACCTAAACAATTCAGCCTCTTTTTAGTGTATTGTAAGCAGAATCATTAGCTCCTGTGCTTTGCTAAGGCAAATGGAGTAAAGCAGTGTGTTCTCTTTTCTGCTTTGTTTTTTTACTACAATTAAGTCCAGTTTGGGTGAAAGGCTGAGTCTGAGGTTCAGAGTTTTCCCGAGGCAACGGGAAGGTTAGAAACTCTGACTATTGATACTTTTTTGTGATGCAAGTTCATAACTGTCATGATTTTCAAGATGTGGAAGTTGTTGGGAGTTTTGCTGTGTGCTTCAGGAGCAGGAAAAGCTCTTTTTAAGGGATGCTGGGCTAACATTGATTTTTGCCTCCAAGACTGCGTTGTAAGAGCCTGCTGTGGAGTGGAGCCATCCTGGTAATGCTGCAGATTGGAGCATACCTCAGTGTTTCCATGTCCATTTTCTCCCTGTGAACAACACCGGATTGATTAACTCATTCCCATAATTAATCAAAACCATGTTTTGCTGGCGTAGTTGCTGAGCTGAATTCCAGTGTGACATTTCCACAGATCCTACTAAGTTATCTTGGAAGGATTAAAGCTCATTTAATTGCCCATTTTGTTACTGCTGCAAGTGTCTTGATCTTACCATCTTGTGTCAGCCGTAAGATTTGCTTTCTGCTCTCAGATAGCAGGGAATCCCAAAAGTTCACATTTTTTATGTTGTTTATGTTAAGTACAGTCATTCTTGGCCTTAAATTTCCATGCCTGTATGAACTCTGTGCCTCGATGGTTTTTAACCTGGGGAAGGTAACTTAGAACAAGCCTACTGTCAGAGGGCTTTGAGGTGATGCTCCAGATCAAGATCAAGTAGCAGTTAGGCGTAATAGATATTGATGATCCAAAGGAATCTGCCGACAAAGACCTTTTTGCTGCTGTTAATACCAGATGAGATCTGTGCAGGACTTCGCGGGACTCTTAGTGACTTTCAGGCAATTTCCATTAGAGAGTAAATAGATTACGCTGCCTGAAATGAAATGCTAAATATTCTGTTTATAAGGAACCAAAATGTGAGGTTAATGGAGAGAGTGCTGTAGGGATGTTCAGGATGGTCAAGAAAATGGAGAAGTAAGAGAGGGGAAGAAAGAAATGACAAAGTGATGCAGGCTTAAAACTTTTTATTTCCTCCATACAGTTTTTAGAGTTCTTGACAGGCATGTGTGCAGCCATGAAATCAGCAGACAGGCAGCTTTGAACTGTGCAGTGAAAGCACAAAGAATATTGATTCATCCAAGCTTTCACTAACCTGGGTAATAAAATACTTCAGAGTCCAGAATTTCAAATGGACAAAGTGTTCTTCAACCTTTTCTTCAATGTACTAATCATAAACTGGCTTTTCTTCAACAAAAGGCATCAGGACTTCTCTTTCCAGCCAACTTTTTTATTAAAGAGACATGAATGTAGAAGAAGTGATCTTCCTTCGTTGTGGCCAGGTTTGAGGTACTTTCTATGCCCCTGGTCTGTCTAGTGCTGTTTATTTGGTTATCTGGAGTCCTTGGAGGGTGATTCTTAGGGGGGAAAAAATGATCTGGTACACTAATGTAGCTTTTTGTTATCTTTCTTCTCCATAATAGCAGCTATTATGTGACTTTGCTATCATTTAGATTAATTTTTTTATATATAGAAGAATGAGTTGTTTTCATTGATTTCCCCCAAGAAGAGAAGAGCATCATCACAGGATGTTTTTGTGAGGTTTATTCATGCTCTGACATAGCAGGACAAATGCAGTGATACAGTGAAAAATCAGGTTTTTCCCTGAAGCAGTGTAGGAATTCCCCTCTTCCAGGTTTTAGGCTGGTACCCCATGCTTTCTTATGCAAGGTGTGCTCTCAGCTTTAGATCCAGTGGTGCAAGAAGAGGTTACTAAGTAGACTTTTTTAGGTCAAAAATGTTCTTACAGTTCCACACAGCTTTTCCTTATCGATTGAAGGAATTGTGTGTTTTACAGCAGAAACACACATAAACTGTGATTTGTTCTGTTTCTCTGCTTCAAATGAGTAATTGGTCAGTGCTTCGAGTAAACTTTTAGTTGGTTGCCAGCTCTGTGGTAGGAGGTTTTATCCAGGGCACCGGGATGTATTTCAGTGTCGGGAAGGGATTGGGAAGAGGGAGTGAACGCACTGCTGGTTAATGTGGTAGGTTGCAAAATGTCTTGTGGGAAGGTTCTTTCTCCTGCCACTGCCACCAGTGGTACTTAACCAAGTCATGAACCTCTCCCGGACTGTGCCACATCAGAGGCACTCTGTTGAGTTTCTCTCCTCCTTGGGTTGAATTTGGATAGGGAGAACAACCTTGCTTTCTGGATGCACAGGAGTGTGGCTGGGTGGTGACGGTGTGTGCCTCTGCAGCAGAATTGGCCAACTCTCTTCACAGTCATTGCATTTTCTGAGCACTGAGCCTCTCGCCTTGGATTTGCCTGCCAGATGTTTCCCATTCAAGGCATATTGGTTTCCCTTACCACCTTGAAAATTGACTTGAGGTAGAAAGGAATATTGCAATTATATAATTTACTTTTCCATAAATTAGTGTCATTTTCTCTTAAATACCCCGCCATTTTGAACAAGCGTAGTTTATTAAAAAATAATAGTAGCAGTTCAAAAGCTTTGTTTCTGAGTTTCGGGGAAGGGCTTTTTTTGTGGCTTTTACACGTGCGGCTCCCGAAGCAACGTGCCGCCATCGAGGCAGAAATCTGCACATCCTCGGAGGGTCAGGCAGTGGCTGGCAGGAGCGAGCAGGACGAGCCCCGCAGCCCTCGGCCTGTCTGCCACGGGCATCCCGAGATGCCCTTTGCCTCCGTGCTCCTGCGGCCGCCCCAGGCAGGGAAGGAGAAGCAGAGATTGAGTGGAAGGTGCAGAAAGCAAGCAGAGGGCACAGCTTTGCGGGGAGTCGTCGTTCATGGGAGCCTAATGCTAGTACACAAGAGTTAAATTGAACTATGTAAAATCCTTAATACAGTACTAGATGTTCTCTTTAGGAATCACGAAGCATGTAACGTCCTTATGTTCTCCAAAGAGTTTGTTTGGCAGCCTGTTAGCATCTCACTGTGACGTGACTGAAGGGGGGATAACCAAAATAACAAGGAGGGGGAAAGAAGGCAGCAGTCACCAAATTGGAATAACAGCTTCGTAGCATAGTACCTTTGAACCTGTGACTTTTTCCTTTCCTTTCCCTGGCTGGGTAGCAGGGCTTAATGCCCTTGAAGACGATATTATGCTGGTCAAATTGTGATTGGGACTCAAGTAATTTTGCCTAAGGCTCCCAGTCACTGCTGGATTTCACTATGTCTGAGGATGAGCCAGTCCATGTAATCCAAGGCAGTGTTTGCTCACTCACTTTGGCCTTCTGCAATTATCCAGATTTTAGGCGGAGAAGCATCTTTGCAGCTAACCATGGCAGCATGAAGTTGCAAGGTAAATATTTCAGACAACGGGAAGGAGATCCGTGCTGTAGGTAAAGATTGCTGCTTACAAAGAGACAGTAAGTAGTCAAGGTAAGAAAATAAAAGAAAGGGAGTGAACAAAATAAAGGATTAGGGTGTTCAAATAGCTGGTGGATTAATAAGGCACAGTGCATACCTTTGGGTCTTCACTCTCTTGATTTAAAAAACAAAACAGCTTCCAGCTCATCTGTGATATTAGTTTTTATACAGATACCTTTAATCCTATAGTTTCCATTTTCAGAGCAAACAAAGGTCTGTTTATTTTTCTTATAAGCCTTTTTCCTATCCTCCATGCAGTATTTTTGAAGCTAATGACCTAGATAGAAACCAGAGGAAAGCAGGAGTAGGGTGCTAATGACAACGTGTGGAAGGCAGCTCCAAGCCATGGGCTGGGCACCCCCCCATCAGGGGAACATCGCTGCCCGGCCCCCATGGAGGGGTGCCGAGGGCCGGTGTGGTCTCTGCACCTCCGGACAGGGAGTCACTGGCACGTGGGCTACTCCGGACTGTGCGTACTTGGGGACATATATATGTATTTTTATACTTTACTGGAGAAGTGACCATTTTGCTATTGCTGTTGCAGTTTTGCATGTGTTTAATGGAAACAGCAAACCCATGGCCATCCCCAGCAGGTGGGCATCTCACTACTTCGGAGTAGTCTCTCCCGGTGCGTTGGCCTCTCTCTTTAGCTTCTAGGTTGTGAATGTTCTGGAGTGCCTTTGGGATCCCCTCTGTTTGGGAAAGGTGCTGGATCACAGAAAACCAAGATACGATGCAATGCCGTGAAAGCGATGCTAATACTACGAAAAGATGGTACGTGTTCTATAGAGGAATTCCAGAAAGAAGAGCAGCTGTAGGAAGCTGTGGGAACCATGGGAAACCTTTCAGTGTTTCCTCAATCCTCCTGTTATTCTCTTTTATATTAAATGTTTTTTCTTGCTCTGTTTGCTGTGTTTTGTACTGGGACAGCTTTCTCCTCCTCCCGGCTTCCTAGCTTTTCCTCTCCCCTTGCCAAAAGCAGCACCACTAGATAAGGGATTGCAGAACTGGCAGTTCCATGCAAAACATGGGGAAGGATGCCACTCCTCTCATGTGAGCCTTTTCTGTGTTATCTATGATTTTCAAAGTTTGCATCCTTTTTCTTTTTTTTTTAACATCCCTAAAATTAATGCAAAGATTCAGTGCTTGTGTGCCTAAATATATATATGTGTGTGTGTGTATGCATTTATGTATGTATAAATACAAGTACACGTATAATCTGCCCAGTCAAAATAGTTTCCCAACACATCTGTTGCTGAACAGATGCTCTCTGTATTGATCGGTTTGGCTGTTGCTGGCTTTCTGTGGTTGATGTTAACATGAATATTTAAAGAGTAATGAAGATCTGATTGCTCTGGTGTAATCTAATGTAACACAGGAGAATCCCAAAGCTTTGACTTGCCTGAGGGGTGCCACCTACCCCTAAAACCACATGAGGTTGAGTTCACTCCTTTAAATGAAGGAATCAGCTATGTGACTTTGATTGCTGGCACGTGGCAGCGGATCTTGGGCTGTTTCAAGGGGGATGTGTATGCAGATTAACCTCTGTCATTTGAAATGCTGCATAGCAATGGCATGTAGGCAGTATTTATTAATAAAAAATTAAAACAGTACTGTAAAATATTAAAAAAAGTGAAAGGTAATACAAGAAAAGGGCTGTAGGAGTCGAAATCTTGCAATATTTAAGAACTCTATACATATTAAGCATTTACTTGCCTGACTCCAGAATGTCTACTTTTAAAACCTTTAGGAAGTAATATTTTTATACAAATAATGCAATTATCCCTTGTGCCCGCATTTATAATGTAGAGATACTCCAACTGGTGTTAATTAAAAATGATTATGTGGGTGGAGGAAAGAGTATCAGTAGTCCTGCGGGTGCTGGTGGCTCAGGTGTGGTTCCTTATTCATGGATCTCCAGGAGCTTCACCAGGAAGAAGAAATACCGGTGTCCTCACCCGACGGCTCCTCTGTGCAGGGGGAAAGTGTCGGAGAAGGGAAACTATGCCACCCTGCTCCCCAGCGTGGGCCATGCTCTGTGTCCCGAGATATCGTGTGCATGCAGCAAGAGTTTGTTTTCTGCAAGCATTGGCATCTGTCTTCATGGCAATAACTGCTGGGAGGCATTAGCCTTGGGTTTGGGGTTTGCCTCTTTTTTTTTTTTTTTTTTATTTACTGTATGTTATATACAGTGTGTGTGTGTATATATATATGTATTATATACACCTGTTGTTCCAGGCAGAAATCTCGCAGATCCATCACTGGAAAAACACACAGCCGACTGTAATCTCTGCAAATACTTCAGGTTGCAATAATAATGTTTATAGCATAATAATTAACCAGCCCCTTCCCCCCAACCCAATTATTTTATACAGGACCTCAGCTGATTTAATCAGTGCCCTTTCTAGCAAGTCTGTCATTTTTAAGATGAATGGATTTCCAGCAGGATCGGATTTTCTTTCTGACTCTTTTATTGCTGGTTTCTTTAGAGATGATTTAATCACTGTAAAACTGGTCTTCGTACTTGCCATTCTTGATTATATTGCTACTTAACAAGCTGTATTAAATGCGTGAAAAAATCAAATCAGAAAATTGAGCACTAGACAGTAACAAGGAAAACCTTTTTTTCTTCAGTACTGTTGCCACTGATGGGAAGTGTGTGTAATCAAGTTATTTTTGAATTATCTTCAAGCTGGGAGAAAAAGAAAACTTCGGATAATGGATGATTTGAAAGTAACCACACAGAAATGCTGCTAAAAATGATGGCCCATAACTTCATCTTGCATAGCTCAGTCCTTGCCGTCTCAGCTGAACCGCTTGCTTTACCTTGTGCACACAACAGGAGCCTGCCCACAGTGTGGAGGTTTAAAGGTAGTTTGAATGAAGTTAGCGCTGTGGAAGGGGACTCTCCTCCTTGCTCTGGTCTTGGCAAATCTTCCCCAGAAACAGCAATTCTGGGTACCACGCAGCAGATCCGACCTGCAGTGGGCATGTGGGCTGATGGGCAGCTGCTGGTGCAAGTTTTGGGTGGTTTCACAGCCCTAAAAAGTGGCTGTAACAAAGAAGAGCCGTGGCACGTGGCTGCAGTAGTGTTCTCCGGGGAGGGGAGCCATCCCAAATCACAGCACACCCCTGAGAATGGAAATCAGGTGCCGCTGAGGGCCAGAAATGAATGTGGAGCTTCATCCTGCTGTGGCTGAAGGCAAGGGTGAAGCTCTCGGGGCTTCCTTGGTACATGGTCAGGGCTGGAGAACCGCAGCCTCTTTGGGCAGCGGGGTCTGAGCTGCTAAATAGAAATAGTCCCATCCTCTACCATGGTCCTCGTTGTGACCTCCCCTTGCTTTTCTTCAAGGGCAAAGGCATTGCATGGGGGTCAGGTGCTTGGGGCTCGCAGATGCGTCCCCTGCGGGAAGGGACAGTGTAGAAAGACCAAGTCCCACGACTTGGATGCAGATGCATGGGAGAAGATGGACAGCGCAGTGCAAAAGTGTCGTTCTCTGAGCAGAAACTCGAGTGGCACCGTCGGGATGTAATAACTTGTTCACAAGGAAAGTTTCTTTCTAATGTCCATCATTTAATGGTTGGCTTATGCCCTTGAAGCGAGATGTCTTATATCTGTAATACAGCCACGGTAATTTCATTCTAAAAGTACTCTATTTGATTAAGAACCAGCCATGAAGGCAAATATCAAATCTCCAGGTGGAAACTTGGCCTGGCAGGAGAGGATGAGAAGTTCCCATTAAGCGAGGCCGGGCCAGGCCGTCCCCTCCGACCAGGGGCGCAGCGCGGCACGGCCCATTTGTCACAGCAGGAATATAAATTTGTTTTCTATTACTGACATGTATTTGTCCTTTCTTTATTGCAGCAATAATTTCTGCAAAATACCTTTAAAAAAAAAAAGGAAGAAAGGAAGTGTCAAGAACATGAAAGTTTGATCTTAATTTTGTCCTAACCTTTACAAAATCGATTAAATTACTCCTGCAAGTAACACCAGCAGCCTTGCTCACCCCGAGCGGCGATAGCCTGCCAAGGCGCTTGTGAAAGGGGTGAGCTCTCCGCCTTGTCATAGTCCTTAGAGCATGAAATGCTGGGTGCATTTAAACAGCAAAAAAAGGTGATGCAGTGTGGTAGAGAAGCACGGAAATGTTAAACCAGTCTTGTTGAACTGGAGGTCTCTCTCTGCCACCGACGTGGTTCCCCCCCCCCCATAAATTTTTATGCTGCTATATAAAATACTGAGACGCTTTCGTGTGATGATGCGGCATCAAATTATCAGAGAAAGTGGAAGAAGGGAAGGTGTTCTACATCAGAGATAAATAATTGCTTTTCTCGAAGGTTTATGGCAAAGCTGTGTGCCTGGCAGCGTGCTGGTGCCCGGGACAGAGCTGTAGGGAGGAGGCTGGGATTTAGCGCGCTCGCGATGGTGGTTTTATGGAGCAACTTGCGCCCGTGAAGCTATCCCCCTGGAGTGGTTGGGCACGTTTTAAGCAAAGTGGGAGCAACTACAGAAAGTACGGAAATTGCCCAGCTGCTTGCAGGGTCTCAGGCTGAAGGGAAGAGGAAAATGCCTTTTTGTTTCTGATCCCTTCTGTAGGAATTCGAAGCGTTTTTCACGGGCCAGGTCACCACTAAGGTGATTTTATCCCAGCACACCTGGAGGATGTTTTTGCTTTTGCCAACTAATCGGAGATGATTAAATTGCGGGGGGGGTTGGGGGGGGGGGGGGGAATGTGGAAGGGTGCAAGAATAAGGTTGTTATTTTTTGGAGCAAACTCCCTTCAGTAAACCTGTGCCTTTTAAAATAAGATAAAATATTTACATGCTCTGTTGCACCCAATCGTAGGTCCTTTACCTCTGCCATAGTGATTCACAGGTCCTGGGGAGCCTCTTGCAGTGTGTCTGTTTGGTGTCGCATCTGATACGTGCAGTGGGGAAGGTAAGGGGGAGGTGGGGTGCTGTGTTGGGAAGTTAAGTGTCATATTTATGTTTTCTGAAGCTATATGGGTGTGAAACCAGGCTGATAGTTGCTGAGCTGCCCCAGGAGGACTGGTCTCTCCTTGCCTTCCTAGACTGGTGTGTCCTGGTTGTATGGTCTGTTCACACTCCTGCATTAGTGGTCTTGGCCCTGTTTCCAACCTGGAAGAAGCCACACAATGCTTCTGGCCCCGTTAAGTGACTACAGCATATTTTGCTGTAATAAATTGGGGTGATGCACTGGTGCTGGAGGAGCTGATTCAGCTGGCTTTGCAGAAAAAAAATTAATTGGTTTTGTTGTTTTTTTATTTTCTTCTTTTTTTAAAGGGAAAAACAAAATAGAAGTCACAAGGGAGAATGTGTATTTGTTCATCAGCCTTTTTAGTTCCTCTCTGGAGTGTTTCTTCCCCCCCCTCCACAAAAGCAGGCTGTCCCAGCCTGCAAGGATGCTGACTGAGGCTGCTTTAGTAGCAGGAGTCGAGAGGCTTGAGACAGAAATGCATGTTGTTGTTTTTAATAGATAAAAGTAGGAGCTCTAGTTGGAGACACCTGGGAAAGAGCATTTTGTGCATTTGTAAAAAATCTTGGGCAAAACACCTTGTACCTGGGGAGAGGGCAGAGGCAGCAGTGCCAGGGATGGCCTCGGGGGACTGCTGGGGATATGGCACTGGTTTCTCAGCCCTCCTTCAAGATGCTCCGTGATATTTCTTTGACTCCTTTGCTTTAGAGTCTGGCTGCATGGTTTAACTGTTTTAAGCGTTTTCTATACAAAAAGTCAAGCTCTGTGCGTGATGCTCTAGTCATTAAAAATGGGTCACCGGGAAGTTTGGCAACAGCATGAACCGGTGGCTCCCCCTTTTCTGTTTATCATCATTCATCTTCACCTGCTTGCCTTCAAAATAAAGGGCTCAGAGTTATCCTCTGAGCTGTTATTGCTGTTCTACTGAAACATGCTGTGTATGGGCACGCAGACACATGCCACCGTGCTGCAGGAGGGGTAAAAATACAGATATGCTCACACTGCTTCAGTGCAGGATTCACCAGCATAAAAATTGCAGTGGTATTGTTGGTAGACGGGCAATATTTTGAAGCTCTTAGTCACTGTGGTGTTCACCCAGTAAAAAGCAGCTTCATGGTTGGCACATAGAAACTGGCAGGCTGTAGACTGTGATTAAAAATACACTTGTATCTGTGTAAAATGTCCCTGGTGTTGATGCTTGACTATTTCTCTTGCTTAACTTTTTAACCAGGGAAGTTAATAAATAAATTATTCAAACAAAGGTACAAAGCGAGGGCAATGGGTAGAGATTTAGAGATGGGTTTCTTCAGCCTGGTCACTGGCTCTTGATTTTTATGCTGTGGTCCTCAAATTGTACTGAAACAGATAAAGGTGGGACTCAGTGGTACGTACAAAGTGGTGTTCAGACATTTTTCCCCATCTTGTAATTGAATGTTTGTTTGCATCAGCCACGTATAGAGGTGCGTGGACATACCCATGCAGGTCTCCCCAAGAAAATGGCTTTTCAGTGGAGCATCTGCAGCAGGCGCAGGGGACGGGGCTCCTTCCCCATCTCCTCATCTCACCCTGGGAAAGCCATCTCCCTGTGGCTTTCCCAGGGTGAAAAGCTGCAAGAGGGGAGCAGGAGGAGGTTGGGCTCTGCCGCGGTGCTTTTGCCAAAAGCACAAATTGGCCCCAAACGTGGGAAGACACAAAGTCCAGCCACCTCTTCCAGGAAAGCTGGCTTGTCTGTCTGCAGTGAATGGCAGGGGCCAAATTAATCTCTAACAGGAGTAGGCACAACTCATCACTGGTATCAATCACTTATTTATGGTGGTGACAGCTTTAAGCCTGAGTTCCTGGGTTCGTTTAAACACCCCTCAAATCGATGACGTTTTGAAATACAGCGAGGAACACACTCATAGAAGAAAAATCCATAGAGGGTTATTAAATGTGGAGAAACAGCCTGTGGCTCAGGAGGTCCCTCGCCACGATCTGCTGGGGACCGGGGGAGGATTCTGAGAAATACAGAGAGATGAGTGACAGTACCTGCTCCAAACACATCCCTGGTGGACCTTCATCGACTTCAGAGTCATCGCAACAGGGCGAAGCCAGCCGAGGTTTTTCACATGCCCTCTCGCCGCCTTTCCTGCTGGTTTTGGAGCTGTGCGTTCCCCAGACTCACCCCTGCGCTGAGGTTTCCCCACACAAAACCCTCTTTCAGCAGATTCCTTATCTGCTATCAAGGGAGTGTTTACAGCAGCAAAAGCTCTTAAGTGCCTTGTCTCAGAGACTGATGGTGATAATTAAAGCAGTGCTTTCCAGCCCTCTGCTCTTCTTTGCTGAATTGCTGGGAAGTGGGGAATGGGTTTGTGCCAGCCAATACAAACCCTGGAAATCCATGGTCAGTGATTTGGTGTGTATTATTTCGTTGGCTTGTTAGCGTGTCCTCGCTGCTGGGTGCAGGTACCTAGCTTGTGAAAACCTCCAGGTAGGGGAGAGAATTGCCTGACAATTGTAGGTCATATTTTTTTTTCCCTTCTGTGCTGAAAAAAAAGTGCATCAGTATGTGATGTAATTTAATCAACATAAACCCCCTGCGTGTTGATTTATGAAATGATAGGGAAGGGTAGTGGGATATTATCTTTCAGGATAAAAAAAAAAAATGAACCAACTGATTTCTCCTGTGCTACAATTATGGATGAAATAGCACAAAACAGCATCCAGCTAAAAAGACAGACGCAGAGATCGTGGCTGGTAATCACAGTGACACCAGGATGAGTTTTTCTAGAAGTGCTGTGAAATTGTGCAGTAAATTACGTTACACAAGATGTATTATTCCCTGGTTTAGTAAATAAGCCTCCTGACAGGAGGCCCCAGCAACGCAGTTGCAGATAGCTTCACCACTGCGCCGGAGCCAGGGCTCGGTGCAATGTGGTCCAGCTCCGGCAGTTTGGGAGCAAAGTGCTCCAGGAGATGCTGCTGAGGGCTCATGCACTCACACAGCTGCTGTTGTCCTCTTTGCTGTCTTTTCCTTTTGTCATCTCTTCAGTCGGGCTCCTTTCTTCTCTCTTCCCAGCTTATTCAAAGTCTGGTTCTGTCTTACGGTCCTGCATCACCTGTTTCTGCGGGCGAGCAAGGATCAGCTGAGCACCGCATGGCTGCTGCCTCAGCAGTGCCTCATCTGCAGCCCACGCGTGGAGGATGTCTCACTCTCGGATCCCTTCGCCTGCCCGTGGCACGGGCTGATCCCTGCTCAAAACCATACGGTACTAGCAGTGCTTGGTGCAGGCACTGTGTTTTTGGCCCACCTGTTCTGGGCAGGAGATCAGAGCTGCTCCTGGCCGTGTCCACGGCTGGATTTTAGGACTTGGCTTCATTTTTTTAACCTGGGAAGTGTGGAGTAACTATTAAAGAAACTGAACTAAGGCCATTAGGGTCTGACCTCTGGATAAAAATAAGACAATTTGTTCTGAAAGCAGTAATGCAATGAGAGCATCCAAAAAGTCAGCTCATGCGTGAAGCCACAGAGTGCATCAGGTGGAAGCTGCCTCCGTAGCCTCCAACGCCTGTATCCATTACCCAAATTAGCACTTAGCAGAAGAGGGGCTCTTCCCCCCACTGTGCTCAGCGGCTCCTTGCTCCTACTGGGAGAGGATAAGTGAGCAATCATCTGTCTGAACCCGTTATGTGCTGTCGTGCAGGTAATCACTGCTGCACATCGCCTCCCTGGCAGTAGGTGCTCTCCAGGAGCTGAGGGATGGTATTACAATATCTTCAAGAGGTTTAATGATAGCATAAAAAATGAGATCAATATTCAGTTGACTTAAAATTTTAGTATTCAGTTGTAGCGTTTGATTACGTGTAGCAGCTCTCTTCCCGCAGTAGCTGTTAGCATCATTGGCCATGGCATCCTCTTGGTACAGCACTGAAATCTTGGGCTGTCTGCTGTCCAAATCCTATTTTCGCTGAGATGCCCCCATAAGCAATGAAAATAAATTTATTGATATGTTGATTTGGAGATTTCTTTAGTAAGGAGGTGTTTAATAAGCACCTACCAATGTAAACAAATTGAGTTCCTTAAGCCACAGCTGGAGTTGCAACTTTTTCTCCCTTGATTATGAAGGAATACATTCTGCATGGAAGAATTCACAGCTTACAAAGACATCTGGTTGCTAAATAATATAATTACAGTAAATACATCGTTACAGGGACATACTCCCATGTTCCTAATGAGCAGAAAGTAGGTTTTGGGTGAGGGAAATACATTAGCTGGTGGAGGGAAGCAAGAAGGAAAGAGCAAAGAAAAGCTATGAGGGGAAACCAGAGAGAAGGGGGAAAATGAGAAGAGGAGAGGAGGTGAGAGGTGCCTCTGTGCCAGAGCCTTGAGCGGCACGATGTCCAGAGGCTGGTTGCTGCCAGAGGCAGATGGTGGTGGTGGAGGTAGCTGGTGGTGGGGCCGTGACAATAGCAGTAGACCCAGGCGGTCCCTCAAAAGAGGTAGGGCACTGTCTTGTGGGGCATCTAGCTGTGTTGCTTAAAGTTTAGAGGCTCTTTTTCTCCCTAAGTGATTGTATAAAGGGCATTTTTCTTCCTAAGCGATTGGCTTTTGCCTTTTACTGTTTCTGTAATTTTGGAGAGCGGAAAGCCAACTGTTGACAAATCTGTGCAAAGTTGCTATATTCAGTTGTTGAAGATAAACTGCTCACAGGAGCAGCCGGGTGGAAAGCAGTTAGCTGGGCTTGGCTGATCTGCTCTTTGCAAGCCACAATGTTTGAGTAGTCTGCTTGGGGAGCTCTAGAAAGGCTTTTCCAGTCCTTCCAGCAAAGGACCAAGGTGGAGGTAGTGGTAACCTTGAACAATCATCTCCCAAAGGTGCCTTTCCCATGGGCGAAGCCCAGGCACTGCCATTGTCTAATGCCAGGGGAAGAAGGTGCCCCCTTTGCTCCGTAAGGAAGCCAGCGTAGCATTCGGGAGAGTGTTCCTGTAGGGTCTTATCCCCAGGGCTTGGCTGTACAAATATCCTGGCCCTGCTGCGTGATGGGTATTGCTTTCTCTCACTCGGCAGCTGCAGTGCTTACAGTGGGGTCCTTTTCCTTCTGTAACTCATCTCATCTGAGCAATCATTTTGGTGGTTACTTTTTGGCATTACTAAAGGTGCACACTGTTCAGCCGTAAGGGTAAATCTGTACTTTTCCAGAAAGTTTTGGGGGAATTGTTAGGCCAAGAATATTTTTCCCGCTCCATTGTAGACCTGGGTTATTTTGGCAGAAAAACATGTTTAGGAGATCCTGGCAGGGCAGACTATCCCAAGGATGATTTTTCAGGCGCCTTTTGGAGAACCTCTGCTGAGATAATAAACCCCACGTCTGTTTGCTTGCAAGCCTTGCGCTGCCCGTTCGATCCTCATTGTCTCTAATATTGTACCCAGTAGGAATTAAAGATAGCGATAACTTACCTTGCTCTGGCATCAGCACGTCTCTAATGTTCCCAGAACAGACAGCGCTTGCTGTTTGTGCGAGCTCGCCGCCGAACGACGATGCATCACGTTGGTTTGGAGAGGCGAAGCACAGAGAAGCTGTCACCTGGGGCTGCTGGGGGAGGTGCAGCACGGGGGGAACCGCTTATCCATTTTCTTTACCAACCACAAACAAATTACAGCAGCTGAAAGCATGAATGTGGGTTGGTCATATTCCCTTACTAGCTGCCTCTCCCACAAAGCGTTCTGTGGCTATGTTATCACAGACCTCTTTGTGAGAAGCCATCATGGGGTTAAGTGATCTACCAACTGGGAGGAAAAGTTGGGCGAGATGATAGTGCCAGAACAAGGGCTCTGGTTTTATGGAAACCAGGCAATAACTGTCCTTACCTTTTACACATTACTACACAAACCTTTCATCTACTCTGCTCTAAGGAAGATTTTCCCATCTAATACCCTGCTACCAAATACATTTTCAATGCAACCTAAAATAATATATTTCTTTACTTACTATATTTTATGTTACTGTAATTTTTGTATGTCTGGTTGCATATAGTGATCTGCCGGTGAACGGGCATTGCACTGACGTATGGGTTCCCCGCAACAGTGGTGTGCAGGAGTTCAAGATCACATACAGAAATCTTTATAGTAAAACTCTCCCATGAAGTTTTAGTATGACAGGCAAAATGACCCAAACCAAAAAACCCCAAACATCCAAGTAACTATCACCCAAAACATTTCATAGAGGATGTTTTGAGTTTTGTCTGCTGTTCTTAAGCAGGTATGAGATGGTAAAATTCATAAGGTTGCTCCTTTTTCTCCAATACATACTTGATTTCGTACATGAGAGCGCGCTGCTTAGACCGATGCGGGAGTGACAGGCAGAGCGGGACAGGAGCAAGCAGAGATATCAGTGTTTACCTTGCTAACACAATAACCATGCTGCCGAATATCATCCTTGTGTTCCTGGGCGCCACGTGCCTCGCTGCTGTGTAGTGCTGGTTCCCGAGAGGAGCAAACCTGAGAAATCGAAGCTTTTCTTAGACATCTTTGACTGCACAGACCACATACTGAGTAAATTCTTTATTAGTGTGTTCCCGCATTGAAACCTTTGTGTGAGGAACTGATTTATTTGCTGCTTAAATGTGCAGAGCAGTAGCATATGTGAAAACACATGCAAGAAATGTAAGGTGTAGGTTTTGTGTTGTTGTGGTTTTTTTTTTTTTTAATGGGGTTAGTTGCGCTTGTAATAGAGAGCATTTGTTTACATGGTGTTCTGATAGCTCTGTGAGCTGCATGGGGAAAACAATTTGCCTTTGGGGAGAAATGTCTCCCAATTAATTTTTCGTGGCGTTCATACCTGAGTCACAGAGGGGTGGAAATTCAATACACTGCCCCCAAAAACTACCGGTGTGAAGTCAGCTATCTGCTGCAGAGGAGGATTTGAATGGTGCCTCCAGGCTCCCCACACCTTTTGAACAAAACTCGGAGTAAAGGGCAATACAACAGAGAAGAAATTGCAAGTGCTGGCACTTTTTGAGTCTGTGGATAGCACGTGGGGGGAATTGCCAGCCCTGGTGGTGCTGGGAGGGGAAGAAGCAGCATTTTGCAAATCCCCAAGCAAGGAGCTCTGTGAGCCCCTAGAGCTACACAAGCCCCACTTAATAAAGTGGGCAGCCTTGCAAGCCATCTAGACTTATTGTAGGTATTGGCTTTGTAGCATTAGATGGCCTTTTTTTGGTTTGGTTACTTTTTCTTTGTGTGTGTGTGTTACAGAAAAATGGTGGAGGTGGTTCAGAGTGGTGCAGGCAAGGTGGGTGCCTAACAGGGAGAGAAGCCAGCAGCGATGGCTGTGCATGTCCAGACAGTGTCAGAAACGCTTTCTCTCATCTCCGTAGGATTTTCTAGTGCTCTTCAAAAGGCTAAGCTTGGGAAAAAGTGACACAGCAGCAATTTAAGGACTGCCAGAGGTTTTCAGTGCTCTAGAGCTTTGCTGTGAAGTGACGTATAGAGACAAACACAGGTCCTGGAGCCAGTCTGAATTTACCACTGTGTCGCAATAGATAGTTAAATTTAAATGTGTGTCCAGTACTTGCCATTTCAGTAGGTTGCAATCGGCTTGAATTGATATTACCTGAATAAATCAAAGAGCTGAATAGCACATCCATTTCTTATACAGTAGAGCAGTGTACATTATCCGAGGGTGAAAGGAGTTCGTGCAGAGACACTGACTGGTGTTACTGTAACCACAGCTCAACACTGCAGTATAAAAGAACAAATTTTGATATATTGTGGACTTCTCCAAAATGGAAAGTGCTTGCCACTGCAGTGTCCAAGCTGGTAAATTACTGTGATTGGCTTGTACAGAGATTGCATAATCTGTTGAGTGGCTGCTGAGCAGCCGTACGTACCATCATCTGCCCAGGCTGGCCCTATTTACATGACTGTTGATAGGGTATTCTTCGTAGTAATTAAAAATGACAACCAATTTGATGCGGCTGCATTCGGTCTTGGGACAGGTCAGCCTTGGGCAACACCCAGCAGTTATGCCTCCCTGTGATACATCTGTATTTTCTCCTAGGGAAAAGTTTTTTCTTGTTACTGTTCCAGGTCGCATCTGGAGCATGTTTTTGAAGTGGATTTCCTGACTTGTCCCCACTTACTGTGCTTGGGTTCATGCTGTGGAGCTGCCTCGGGCTGCTGAATTTCTTTGGGGTGAAACTCTACTGGATGATGTGCTCCAAATCTCTGTTAAGGCCCTCTGGTTGCTGACAAGCGTTTAGTCCATGGGATTGGGCTGGACCTAATCTGCATTAAAATTCCCAAAATGCATGTGCTGTGGGTGTTGGGTCCTGGGTGCTGCTTTGTTTCGTTCTGCAGGTCCATTGGCATTGCTGAGCTCTGTTAGCTAACGTAGGCTCAGGGGAAGGTGCATGGAGCTGGGTGGTGTACGTGCATCCCAGGACATGTCGTATGTCCAGTGCGAGGAAAGGAGTGACTCCGATTGTCTCTGCTTTTCCTGCACCACAATATTTCCATCTAACGTGGCGTGAGAGTGTCGGATGAGGGAGGAGGTCTCCTTGCACGCTGTTTGTTCGCTCTGGACAGCCCTTTACTGCTTTCTGTCCTCTCTGCTCATTGCCACTTTCCTACAAGATACTGAGAAAACCTCTGCGCTAAATCCACCTGATTTGATTTTGTTTGGGGAAAACAAACTGCTTCCCATCTTACAGCTCCATCAGCTTCATGAAATCTTTCTTTTTGCTCAAGTTTGTGGTTCTTACAGACGTGTAGGCAGATAATCACATTTCTGCTTTCCTCTTCTCTTTTCAACCCACCGTGAATCTTCTGCTGCTGTCCTGCCTCATTTGTTTCTTCCTCTGATTCTCCTCATTAAATAAATTGCAGCCAGAATGTCCTGTCAGACGAACAGTAAATTAATATATTGCAGCCCAAACTTCAAAAAGGAAAAAAGAATTTAATTACAATGACCCGCGTCCTCATCCCACCACGGTCAGTGATAAAATGGCTATTGACTTAATTGGGAACAAGGCATTGCTCCCCCTAATTTCGTGTTGCTTCTTTATTATCATTAATAAATTGAGTTTCCCAATTTGTATGGCGAGCAGTCGCACTGGTTGGCCAAAACCTTCCCTCTTTGTTGGTATAATGGTTAGGGAGGTTTCACGGCTATAGGCCAGCAACCTCCTTGATTGAGCTGGTACAGGGAAGTACCACCTCCATCGGGGGAAATCAAAAGAAACTGCAGTACGAGATAGGAAGTAACATACCGGGTGGGTATAAAATGCATTCATTTGGCTCTGACATTTTTTTGTTGAAGTTCTGAAGAGAAAGCCATATGGAGATTACCTTTCTGTTTTATATATTGAAATACAGGAGCTCGGGGGCAGAATTGTAAATGATGCGGTTATGAGTTTACTCTGCACTCATAGGTATGTTCCCTTATCTTGTTATATGGCTGCTCCTAGGAATCAAATATTTAAGTTTACATTGCACTACTTTTGATGGCTAGAAGCCTTCGGTTTTTTAGATGACGCTATACATCAGGTTTACAGTTCTCCTGGTAGTTTAAAGGAAAGGGAGAACATGCTCTCATGACTCTCAACAAGACCTTAAAACTCTCTGGCACTCTCTTTTCCTGGAGGACAAGATATATTCTGGTTATCTACAAGCGTACATTTTTCAGTGACTGCTGTTTTTGGTGCTGTCTAGAAAGCAAGGCTACTTACTTTGATAGAGAGAGGGTTTCCGTCCTTCTTGACTTTACAAGAAAAAAAGAAAAGAGCGCTTCAGTTCTGTTTTCTTCTTCAGCATACACACCGTGTCATTATACAGCAAACGTGTTATTCCCTTTTGCTCCTGAAACACCTTTTCCTTTCAGTCACTCGCTGTTATGGAAGCGTTTCTGGCACTACACACTGCAGCATCTTTGTTCTGCAACAAACAATGAACTAGAGGTAACGCTGGAGCCGGATTTGAAGCCCTTCATTGAAAAAAGGAAAGGGCGAACTTTACACTTGTATGTTAGTGCATGAGTCATGATCTAAAGCATATCACAGACTGGATTTTTGTTTGTTTGTTTTTCTGTTGTACATCCTGACTTTGTCATGTTCCCATGATCTGATGGAGTAGAAATTAAGAGTAAGTTATGTATCTGGAGGGCTTTTGCTGTAGCACCTCATCACCTATCAGGAATGTCTTAGCACCTCTTTTTGTGTCACTTCTGGTTTTCTAAGTGTGTTGACCAGCTTTCTGGATTTCAGGGCATCACAGGTCAGTCCGGGCTTGCCTTTCCTGCCTTGGGGAGTTAAAAAGAGCTGTGCAGCGTGGTACCCCATGGCACGGCAGCCACCAGGCAGGCAGCACGCCTGAGCTTGGGAGCACCTGCTTATCTCTTACTGTGCTGTAGATTCAGACTGCACTATGGAGAAGTCATTTTGATTATTCAAAAGTGTTGTTCTTGCTGCCAAAACACACTTATTTCTGTCTGTGCTTTGGTCTTGCTTGGGTCTATTCTGAATATAAAAGAAATGGTGTGTGCAACTATGGCACAGATTGGATGTCTTGCCAGGGGAAATGCTGTGTCCCCGCGAAAGCGATGCCCACTGAACTGCTGCAGAAGAGGGAGTTTGCCAGCTGAGAGGGGGTTATTTTGTGGAGGAGGAGCAATGAGCTGCAGGCAGGGGTGCCTGCGTTGCCCCGCTGCTGCAGGTGATCAGGCAGCCCTGCCCGAGTCTGGCCCCAGCCCCACCATTTACTGCGGCTCCTGGGGTGCGTGGCTGCAGAATCAGGGCCATGTTGCAAACGCAGAGGAAATTGCTGATCTGAACGTGCCACAGTTTCCCCAAAGCTGTGTCCTACGCTGAGCTAAGACGTATGGCATCCCGCTGTCAGGGGACACACACAGTCACCTCCGTCCTGGCTGAACTTCCCTGCAAAACACGCATGTCACTGACGCTGGCAGAAGATGGGTGCTTGCATGCACCTCCTGGGCTTCCTCTCCAGCCACGGCGTCAGGAGCCAGCCAATGTCTTCGTGGCCTATTTGTCACCCTGAGACTAAACCAAAGGAGTGACAGGAAATTAATAAATGTTAATATATGCTGGTTTAATTCAGAAGCGCTGTTTTCATCAGCTGCTGTTTGAAGAACAGACTTAAGTATGTTTGTAAGCTCAAACAAATGTTGGCTTTTTAAAGCTGTTGCACAAATACAAGGATCTTGCTGCCTTTAAAGAGGTTTAGAGCTGTGAACTGTTCAGAACCCAAAATCTATGGGCGAATAATGTGGCTGGGATTCAATAAAGCCTATTAAATATAATATTTTTCTACTCGGTAGCTTAAGCCAAGTCAGCCTTCAAATCCTGACTCATGCACCTTATTTTGTGGGTAGCTCCAGCACTGCAGCACCCAGCCTTCTACGTTATTTGGAACAAGCAGAAGTGATCTTCATCTCATTCCTGTTTTCATGTGCATGAATATGTTTTTCCTCCAGACCTTGCAAAGGCTTCACCTCTGGTTTGAGGAGCAGGAAGAGCTTGTTCTGAATGCCGCTGAGGGAGGCTGGCTGTTCTTGCCACTCTTCTCACCATCCTCAACACAGAGGAGTCTTGGGGCAATAATTATCACATGGGGGAATGTGATGTCTGAAAGCAGAACTGAGAGTTATGTTTAAAAATATTTGAGAAAACTCCTGCTTTCCTAGGGAAACTGACTGAGACATCCTTGCGTCCTGAAGCTCAAGTGACATTCACCTTAGAAACATTTTTTCAATTATTTTTAGGTGAAATCAAGGACGTTTCTGTAAATTAATTACACTTGAGAGGTAAAGTGCAATGCAATTTGAAAGTTATAATCCAGAGCAGCTTTTCAAGATTGGTGGAAAAGTCTGAAGGCTGCCGACCTGTTTTTAAATGTAGTCATGGTTACTTGGCTTCTGTCTTACAGAAAAGTTTGTGCCTAATCCACCAGGCAGGTAGGAAAGATAAGACCTATTAACTACAATGAGTAGCTGGAAAACCTTGAAAAAGCGTGCTTTGGGAAGGGATGCATATTAATAAATAAACATGACTTCAGTAGGTGAGTTCACGCACAGCAATATGCATGCCGAGCATCACTGCCTCTTTCTCTGCATGCAAGCCCAAAATAGGGTTGTTTCTTCAGAGACGTGGTGCTCAAGGTATGGGAATTAGGACGTCCTTGAGTTCAAAGTGAAATCCCTGCTTGAAAGCAGGATATGAGAGCCCTTGTGTTCTGGTTAATTAATTCTTGTGATTTCCTATGGAAATGGCCCTTTCATTATTTCATCGGTAGCAAAATTAATAAGTGACCCCTACTCAATAGCAAGAACGATAAGCTCATTGTGATATGCCATATAGTGCTAACCTTTCTTAAATATAACCACAGATTCAGATCTGTAATATTGGGCATAGCATGCTGATTATGCTGTCCGAGACCTTTGCAAACCGGTTTTCTCTAATTGAGATAAAACCTGGAAAAATAGACTGTGCTGTAGCTCTGATCTCCCAGCAAGAGGAGACAAGCATCCCTTGTCGCAGTGCGAGGATGCTCGGGGCAATGCATATATTTGTGTAGCACCTTCCATCCTCCTCCCCGCCTTAACCAGCATTTATTTTAACCTACTCGGGGTTCAATAGCGAGCAAAAACCTTTTATGATTGAAGTGCAGCATTGAGCCACCGCCGCCGGCTCTGTGTTTGGACTGACACGGGCTCTGTCTGCGCACAGACCGCTATTGATTTGGCCAGCACAGATGCCGATTCACGAGGAAGGGGCTGACTAACAGCACCCGTGGCTGTGGATTGTGCGGGAGTGCCTGGGGTTGGTGTCCTTCCCCTTGGGAAAAATGGGCCACTTCAAAGGGGTTTGTATATCAAACCCCAGCTGAGGGGCAGGGAAACAGAAACCTGAGTATGGGGGCTTTTTTGTTTTAAAAGTGTGCAAGAAGGGGGTTTTGTGACTCTGGACAGATTAATTTCAGTTTTTTGTTTTCTTTTTTTTTCCCTCCTCTTACTAGTGCATTTAGCAAAGTTAAATAAAAATGCAAGAAGCTGCTGGATGTGGTCATGCTGTGTCAGATATTTCAGGCAGCCCCAGTTGTGACCAAGAGTAGCTGCAAAAGTCTAAATTGGGCAAAGCACCCTCTGTATGCAGAGACTAAGGGCATCTCCTGAGGGTAGTAATTTTCAAGTAAATAATCCCATGTGGTTGTTTATTTTCATCTCAAACAACATCAGGAAACTTTAGGAGATATATCACCCTCATTTCTTTAGGTGCTTTTACAGAAAAACTAGGAGGTGGAGAAGCAATCAGATGTGCATGTTGCTTTTCAGAAATCACAGCTTTTCTTTCTTTGGTTGCGTATTTATGTTAAGTAAATAGTCTTTATGCGTAAGGCTCTTATGGCCAAAAGAAAATCTTTACGAAAGAAGATGATAGAACTATTTGAGATGGTCTTCTAAAGTTTGTAGGTAACCCAAAGCCACAGTGCTCGGGTATTAATTCTGGTGTAAGAAGAGGTAAATTGGAGGTTGGGGACAGTTTCTCTAAATGCATGAGGAGGGTCTCATTTCACTGCCTGAGGGTGATGGGGAATGGAAAGGAGCTGCCATCTTAGGAAGATTTTGACCATGCTTCCACCAGTAGAAAAGATGCACAGGACCAGCTCTGGTAGGCAGGGAAGGTGGGATTTACGGTGCTCGCTGCACACAGCATTCAAGGCCAAGGGATAAGAGAGTAAGCACTGGTGTAAATTAAGCAAACAGGGCGGTGTGACCTTTGAAGAAAGCGACGATTAAAACTTGGAGGCTGGGAAGGGTTGTTTCCATCTAGGGCAGCCCAGAGAGCCTGCGTGGTCTCCTGGGCAGGGGTGATGGTTAAAGGGGACATTTGGGAGGAAGAGTGAGGAGGGAGGGAGGCAGCACACTCAGGAGGGCTTTCAGGAAAGCAGAGCAACTTGCAATATTTGGAGGGGTTGGTGAAAAGCGAAGTGAGCATTAGGACTATAAAGCTTGACGACTGCTATCAGCCGCCTGCCGCAAGTGCTCTGCAGAGAACCGGGATGGTTATTTTCCCACTCTGTTTTTTATTTGTCATTCCAGAAGCAGGAAGGCAAGGCCCAAAGTCTAATGGAAAACAAAACAGAGCAGTTTTTGATTGCACTGCACAGTCAAGTGGAAAAATGTGATAACTGGGACTCCAGTTTAAGGCACATCTGAGCCAAACCAAAGAGGAGCCTGGCTCCAGGTCGTGTGGCAGAGCTGTTGGGACTGCCTTCAGGAGGGGAGCTGAGTGAGGCCTGCTCAGCAGCCCCCAACAAGGAAAGCTGATCAGAAAAAGTGAATGTTTTGTAGACTTTAGAGCGGCTGTGCTGTTTTGAATGTGCCTTAAGTGTCCGAAGTTCAGCTGCTTGTTAGGGTGATGGGCAGAGTCCTACGTCCTTTCCCTACCAGAATTGCTGGGGCTCATATAAGATTAACTGTGCGGGTGTCAGAGATATTACCTAGGTGAAGAAAAATTGGCAGATCAAATACTAGATCCTTTTAGAAATGTTGGTAGGAAAAACTTGCTGTATTTTTTTTCCTTCCTCCAGCACCGAATTAGTCAGGATGCCTGCGAAATAAATAAAACTGAGTCCCAGTGTTTACTCCCCGTGAAAAGTAATGCTCTTTTTTCCCCTCCCTGAGGTTGTGTTTTTGCAAAGGCTAATGCATGAACATTACGTGCTCCTTCAGCAGCTCATGGCCCTGAGCATGGGAATGTGCCGGCAGAAATGGCTGGGGGAGACGGGGGCTGCTCTTCCCTCCGATGGCCGCCCATCGCCCCGCTGCTGGGCCCACTGGCAGCGGAGTGGAGAAATAATGATGGAAAGAGAAACAACCAGCCATGAAGGCTCCGGTTGGACTTTGAGTAACACGCTTTATTTAATGATTTTGGTATAGAAATAGTCAGAAACAGCAGGAAAAGCGATACTCTCTTCCAGAAAGAAAAAGACGCCTGTACCTGGGGCTGGGAAACCAGCTGTGCTCTGGGAGAGGCTTCCCAGCAGGCAAGCCCAGCCCAGCGCAGCACGGCTGCCCGCTCTGTGCTCTGCCTCGGCTTCTCTGAAGAACGATGGCACATCCCTGTTCACCATGCAGTACTGCTTTGAAGTCTAAAACCCTGCTCAGACATGAAAAATTATTTTGTAAGTTGATAGGCACCAGCAACGTCTGGCGAGTTGTGCTAAATTGATGCTCAAAATGAGGGGCGGCATCAGAACTGGACCTAAAATAGGGATTTCTTTGAAAGAGAAGTGGTGCAATTACCAAAAATGAAGTCAGAACAAGGACACGGTGCCCCGGCAAGGGCTGGAGGGCTTGTGGAGCTGTGGTCTCCCAAAAAGTTCTGGACTTGCCGGTTCCTGGAGAGAAACAGGATGCTGTGCATGGGGGGCTTTCCACCACCATGGGTATTTGTACTTAAGGCATGTGCCCTCCTCTCGGCAATCTTCCTTCGTTCCCCATGTTAAATTAGTACCATCCTGTCTGCAGAGAGTCCTGTCCTCTCATGTGTTGTGCAGCATTACCTTGGTCTGTGGAGAAATTCAAGGGAACAAAATGCCGAATTTTTCATGAATTCTCCCTGGAAAAATATTATCCCTTTTTTTTGGCAAGCTACCTTGCAGGGATGCCGAATCCTAAGCAATGTTTGTGGTGAGGCAGGTGTTCCCCAGAGGCTGACATTTCTAGTATCACTCCTATTGTGGGCACCCAAACACACAGAAAACCAGCGAAGCCCAAACACATTATGCAACCACTGACCTTGATCAGGTTCAAAATTATCTTAAACATTAAACAGTAGCAAGCGTGACTTTTATTGTGGGAAGTATTTTAGACTGCATTCAAGCATGATTGCTGTAGTCTGGGGTCCGGGTTTGACTTTATTATGCTCCAAGTATTTCAAGTTAATTTATCAAAATGACATACAGCTCTGGGGGCAGCTCCGTGGTATATGATTGACCAAATAATACTCTGAATATCTGAAAGGCTTTTAAAGTTCACTGCTTTCACACCAGGTGTATTTGTTGTTCTAATGCAGGTCACTTCCTCTCGTAGTCGCGCCATCCTCCAAGCAGAGCCTAGTACAAACAATTTCTAATGACAAAAATTGGATTGCAGGGTTGAACAGCGATGTCTGAAAGGGTTTTTTTCTTATCCAAATGCTATTGAGCCAGTTGTTTCCTTTTGACACACACATCCATTTTCAGATGCGATTAACAGATTAAATGGCGAATTTTGGTAAGAGGTTTGGAGGCAGCTGTCGTTTTGTGGAGTGGCTGCAGGCATCGCAATACCCTTCTCGCTTGATTTGAAATTCACCCATCGCTTTCAGTAGAAAATGAAATAACTTTTTAGACCTTTTAAGCATTACTCATGGCACGGTAATTTTGATTGTTGTCAGTTCTTGGCTACTAATGAAAGAGCATGAAATTTGAGTGTCCCGTTATAAATGTATTTGTATTTCAGAATAGTGCTGAAGAGGAGATGTAGCCTGGGCAGTGCTGATTAGGGCAGAAAAGTGAGGACACTGACATCGTTTCAGGATGGGGCTCATTTCTGTTTCTTCCCAGGGAACATCGGCATTTCTAGTTCATTAAGTTCCAAAATAGGATTTTAGGCAGAAATTCCAGTTTTTGACAAGTTATTTGTCTTTACACCAAAGAAAAGATGGGTTTCCTGTTGTATTAGGGAATCCGGCAGGAGTTTATTCTCCTTCCCCAGTGGTCCATGGTTGTTACTGTACTTCGCTAAGCGATGATATAGTCGTATGCAGGGATTTCTTCCTTCCAAAACCTATTTTCTAATCTTTTTCTAGCAGCCCGCCTCAAAAGAGAATAGTTATCTCATGAATGTGCCAAGGGCTAGGTAAGGACCGAAAGGAGTAGAAAGTCGGAGAAGAGGCATCTCAGGAGCAAAGCAGATTAGATTGGGGGGAAAAAAGTGGAGAACAGGCTCAAAGGTGTGGAAGAGAAGTGGAGTTGCCTGAGCCACGATTTCCTTTTTTCTCTAAAGTAAAATTCACAGCCTGGCTTAGATCACGTTGCGTGTTATGTGCTCTACTAGCAGACAACGCACTGCAAGCATTGGCTGCGTACCGTCGAAGGTCGACACAGCTTGATGACTGGGTGAACAGCTGTATTACTGTAACAATTTCTATTTCAGAAAAGATAATGAAGCGTTTGTGAAGGCTTGAGAACAAGGTTGAGAGGTGAAGCTGTTCACGCCAGGCGATATGCTGAACAATAAAGGAGCTTGGGGTATAGTGACACGCTGCTTTCAAACCTTACCCAGAGCCGAAATGAGGTGCTGAGAGTGCTTGGCACTAGGACACGATCGTTTCAGTTTGGAGGTCTGTGATCATATGCAAGGTAACTTGGAAGTGAGACAAGGTGATGCGATACCATCCCTGCCTGAGTGAATATGTCCTGTGTTTTGTAACCTCAGCACGCGTACAAAGCCTGAATTGCTATCACTTGCAAACAAATACATATACTGTAAGCAACAGAAAAATATAAGCTCAGTAGGAATTGTGGGAGGAGCTCTTGAAGACTGTGCATGGAGATTAAGCTGGCTCCAGCTGACATTAATCATAGAATCATGGAATGGTTTAGGTTGGAAGGGACCTTAAAGATCCTCTAGTTCCAACCCCCCTGCCAAGGGCAGGGACACCTTCCACTAGACCAGGTTGCTCAAAGCCCCATCCAGCCTGGCCTTGAACACTTCCAGGGATGGGGTATCCACCACCTCTCTGGGCAACCTGTTCCAGTGCCTCACCACCCTCACAGTAAAGAAAAGTGTAGTAATTCTTTTCATCCCTTCTCCTAATTGCAGATGCTTTTTGAGATATGTTCATGAAGATTTTTGCAAACCTCTCAAGGGTGACATCTGCTCCTGGTAGGAGGCTCCGAAATTGTAGGTTTCCTTTACTGCCACTGTGCATTCTGTAGAGTCTGCTAAATCTTGCTTTCTTAGTTGAAAATCGGAAGTTTTAGTTCAGTGAGTACAGAGAGTGTGGGATTGGTGATGTAATCGAAGGAGCCATACGTTGTGTCAATCACACAAATGTCTCTGACCACTTTTCAAGCAAACTTTTCAATGTCTGTGCCTGCCGTAAGTCTAAAAGTCAGTGCCCCATGACATGCTCCACTTAGGCTCCTTTGGCATTTGCGCTGTCTGCAACTGCTGTAGTAGATTAGAGCGTATGCTACTCAACTGGGGAGTGGGGCTAATCTGACAATAAATGTGTATTTTAAGTGTAGCTGTTGGATTGCATTAATGTTGTTTATCTTCCGATGCTAGCCCTGCATTGGCACATGACATGAGCGATATTAATGATGTGGGAAAGGCAGGGCTTTTTAAGGGGCCATGCTGGTGCAAAGTCGAGTGTGGTATAATTAGAGCAGTATCTGGTCTGCTGATAAAATAAAGGCGGCTAATTGCCAACATTTTCATTTTCTTAGTCTCTCTTACTCATCAAAGACTTCTCTCAGTTTGGTGAACGTATCCCTTTCAGGATAAGGTGACTTGTGTGAAAGCCTTTGCAAGATTAATTTCCACTTACTCTCAAGAGAATTGGGGAAGTTACAACAACCATGTACATTCCCATTATTTTTTGGGGCATATTTGCCCACTGGGGCTGTTTCTAAGATGCAGAAGCAGTAGGTAACGTAATTGGGTAAATAGAAAATGTTCAAACTGTCAAAATATAGATGCAGAAGTTGCATCACCGAGGGAGGAGGGTGAGCCGAGCCATGGCTGTGGGGACTCCAGGGGATCGGTGTCATGCATTACTCACACTGAGATGAGCCCAGCGCCGAAAGGCGCAGGCACGTGGAGAGGGACAGGCGGCTGCTCACAGTCGATGGGGGCTGGGAGATGCGGTGCCAGATCAGGGGAGTGATGCCGAGATGCAGCGACGGCCACCTCCCATTGACACCCTGTAGGCAGGCTTGACCTCTGGTTTTCCAGAGAAAATAACGTACGGCACACCACCGTGGAAAAGCTGCCAAGCTGCAGCGACGACAGGTGCAGATAAGGAGGCTGAGTGAATGAAGCCTCTGTTTTTTATGAAAAAAACATGCAGCGTGTTGAACAAAGCCAGCCTCTTCCCACGTACAAGGCCCATTAGGAACTTTTCAGCTATCATTTATTTAGACAGGAAGTATATTCTCCTTTTGCAGTAATTTATTGGCTGATTTATAAAGGTTGCTAGTTAAATTTGTTGGAGTGGGAGGACTGAAAAATGGAGACGAACAAGCAGCTAACTGAAAAGCCATCCCTTCTCGCATGAACCATGGTCCGTACTGTTTTCCAAACAGGAATGTTAATAGCAGAGTCAGTTATTTCTGGTTGTTTTTCTTTGACCTTATTGGAAGCCACGTGGTTCCTGTGCCACTCGAAATACTCTTAGAGATTCCCGAATCCTCTGCTAGTTAATCAAAATTTTGAAGTCAGTTAATGTTGTAATTGGGAGGATTTATAAGCTTGGGTTTGAAATCTGTTTAGAGGCATAAATTTAGTAGGCTAAAGAAATAACGATTATATATAGAAGAGTACTGTTATGTGGATCTCCAGGAGTTTGTAAAGTCAGTCCATTTCTATGGAAATAACCTGGCATTGTTAGCATCTTCCTCGAAGACTGATGCCAAGGTTCTGTTATTTATTGGATATTCTTCTTATATTTAAAAAAAAAAATTAGAGTATAGGATTTTTGCCAGTCTCTATCACATTTAAGTCTATTAAATCCTCTGTATACCCTATATCTCTCAGAGGCAGAATACCAGAGGCTTGGAGGAAAGTGTTAAACCTGTGAAGCTGACGTATAAGATAATATGGCCATAGGCTTCACCCTGATCTCTAATAGCGAGAGACTGCCTATTCCACCAAGGTTTACAGTTTAATATCGCTTCCGAGATGTGCTGTCATTAACCATGACTTTGGAACTAAATCCTGTGTCTTGTTTTATCTTCGGGACACTTTGAGGGCTTATAGTGTTTATAGTCTGGAAACCAGAAGTTTCATGGCATCACAGAGATTGCAGTTACTTCAGTGCATTAATTCTCATGCTCTGTCAGCTGTGGTGAGACAAGGCAGACTCCTTCACTTCTACCGCACTGCTACCATATGAAACACTGGAAGAACTGAATAGAGCCTACTCAGGATTAGTAAACTTGGGGATAGTTATACTACTTTTAGTAGTTGCTCCTTAATTAATTTCTGGGGGATGCAAGGTTTCAGTTAGCTCTCCATATTACGTAATGGTGCCATGAAAATTGATGTTGTTGACTCCTTGGGTTGTCTTTCGGACCTTGTTCTGTGATCTCGGCAGACGATTTCCTTCATAAGGGCCTGGGTATGTTTTACCCATCGTAGGCTCTGCTGACCCACTGGGTATGTCAAAGAAAATAAGAAGAAGGGTCACAGAGTATTATGGAGTGAAACTTTCTGTCCCTGCGGAGCCTACATTACAAATCTCCTGTCCCTGTTCAATCTCTGATTGCAAGAAGACTCAGAGCAAGGATCAAGGCATTTAGGAGGGGGAAGCCAGATTTGATATTATGAAGACAACTTGCTAGGAGGCAAAAGAGGGGCAAAAGTTTAACTGCCTTTAAAGTGGAGCTTAGCTTTCAGCCCGCTGTGGATCGGGGACTTTCCTTGTGGGGGGCAGCACCCGCAGCTGATGGCACCCCTCACTCTTCCTCTCCCCTGGAGAAGCTGCGCTTCTCTATGCATGGTGTGGTCTGTACTTCTGGGTCTAAGTAAAAGTTAAAGTTCAATCTGCCCTTACAGTCCCAGCATAACTGAATAGGAGGGGCTGAAAAACAAACCCTGGGTAGAGCTGAATGAAAATTTTGCGTGTGGGATGTGGAGTTCTGCAGTGTTTGGTAACAATAACAGACTGGAAAATAAAAATAACCAACTTGTGTAAGCTAGCACCGGTGACAGCTATAATTTTGCTCTGGGCATGAGATGATCACCATATAACAGGCCTTAACTCCAGTTTCTAATTTTGTAATTCCTAAGCAATTGTAATAGTCAAGTGAGCTCAGCGTAAACTGTTGTATAAACATTTTTGTAACATGGCTGGCAAAGACGGCTCGACACTGCCGATGGATACTGGAAGAGTAAAGGATGTCTAACTGTTGCATCTCATATTTATATCTGCCTCAAACCTCTTATTAACCTTCCCATAATAGATCGTCTACTGTTCTTGCTCAGAAATGCACTTAGGCTTGTGCTTAGCTTTGAACACATTTGCAAACCTGACTGAGCTCTGTGGGAATTAAACATTGCTTAACTGCTGTGCTCAAATAAGACCTTGGTTCAAGGGCCACCCTTTTTGACCCACAAGTTTTTCCTCTGTGTCAGCTGTGATAATGTTATGTCTTTGATTCCCATCTGCAACATATGCCCTTTATCCCAATACAGGTCTACCAGGCTTGTTCCAGGCATACCTTATTCTTTCTCAGCTCATATAGGCTGTGGTCTTTCAAGAGAAAGGAGATTATCCTTAGTCTTGGGTCTTACTGATGCCAGTGAGGAGCCCTCACTGGTATGCATGGAAGGCTTTTGCCCACAAACTTTTGGTTTTGGCTACCATCTGTGAAAATTTTTATATATATATTTATACACACATGTATATATAAGATAGAGATATACATATATTCATTTACACATATTCATATGTGAACATCTACATAAACATACATATATATGTATACGTACTTATATGTATATGTATTGTTGTTGCTTGGTGAACAGCATTTCTTTGATATATTTCTGAGAACAAGAACTAGAAATGTCCACTCCAGCAAATACCTACTTGGAGAGACTTACCATACAGAGGCTATAAATGATATAAAAAGTGTTTGTTGTTAAACTGTGTTAAACTTAGCTACAGGGAAGCAGCTGGTGCTTTATTGTCTGTGAGTTCCTTTGTGTTTCCCTAAAGCTCTAGCCAGGCAACGGCACATTTATAATTTTTTTAAATTAAATGTAGAGTAGGAAGAGCCGTGTTGGATTTGAGATGCGAGGCACTCCGGTGGGATTGCTTCTAAGTCATACAGCTGGTTACCCATCTACTGAAAGCCTTTCTCCCTCCTTTCATTCTCTGTTTGGGTGTCTTGATTTCCTTGGGAAAGGGCAGTGTAAATGAGTGATCCCCGCAGAGCACCTCTGCACCTTCAAGAAAAATGGATAAGCCTGGAAGTGGAGGTGCCCATTTAAAAACTGTTGGCGATTCCCTTTCATGGACCAGTGCACCATGGCCGCTTGCACTTAGTAGTTGCTAGACTTAACCATTGCTGCAAGCCTTCTGCAAAGTCTCCCGTCGGAGTTTGGAACTGCTCATATAAGTATGCAGAAACATCCTTCAGTCCAGAAACAGACATTTTGGTTCAGCAGAACAATCTGCATAATGATGTAATTCCATCCAGTTTGATACTGAACTCATTATGTTTTATTTGAATTCATGTATTTAAAGTCAGTGTATTTTCTCTTTGCATTTTCAGTAAGCCACAGATTTTTGCCGTGTCCACATATGACTACCTGGTAGAAGCCCTTGGTTGTGGCTCTTAAACAGAAAGAAGACATATTTCCAGAGGCATCTAAGTATCTCCCAGTAATCAAAATGTGAGCTAACAAGTCTAGTGTTGTGACAGGCAGAGGAGCAAGGCACAGGCCCAGTGGTTGCCCAGATGGTGAAGGCAGCATCAAGTGAGCTGGGAACTGGTCCTGCCCGCCTTGAGACATGAGCTGATGCAGTGACCATGCTTACATTTCTCCTTCCCTCACAACTGTGGGACAACAGCATGAGCTGGATGTTTTCCGCTAAAATAAACAGAAGTGAAATGGCTTATAATGTCAGCATTTAAAATACCGTCAGTAGGTTGGAGTTGATGTGCCTGTGTTAGCCCTGCGTCGTCTGAAGCTGCCTGTAGATCTGAGAAAGGTGCTATACTCCTAACCGTGTGATAGCTGTCTCACCTCTGGCCTTTGATCCTTCTTGTATTTCTGCTATAATGATAATATACTATGGACAGTCAGTCTCCACTTTGTTACTATGATTTCTCCCTTTATTGTTAGGTGGAGAGCTGACTAGCACAAATACATATTTGATGCAAACCTCCTGGAGTTGGATTGAGGAAACTGCAGTGTTTTCACGAAGAGATCCAAGGCTAACGTGAGGAAGAGGCAGCATGTTGGTTATGGGAGTCGTGTGTCTGAAACCCACTCTAAAATGAATATTTAATGGTACATCTTCAGTATGCTGTTAGCAAGGTCTGGAAAATGCTCTGTTTATTCCAAATTCAAGATCTGTGTGCACATGTCTTGTGGACTTGCTAATGCCTCTTTGAAGGCAAATAAGAGGCCAGCATTGGTGTCTATGAAGTGCTATGTGTGGGTGGGGTTTGCCTGGTATTTTTGCAGTGGGTGGCTGTTGTGGGGCTAGAAATTCAAGTGAGAGCAGGGCTGAGCAAACAGACTGCTCTGACTTATCCTGAGTAGCTGATGGGATGCATTTTCCATGCCCAGCTCCCTTTTGCAGCTAGTTCCGCTTCCTCGTGTAAGGGAAAAGGCTGGAGAAACAGTGTTTTTGTCACAGGGGTGATGGCCCCTTTAGGAGGGCTGGTACTCAAATACACCTGCAGCAGGGTGAAGCCCTCATCTCATCTCAGCTAGGGGCAATTTCTTTAATTGCTGGTGGGGCTGGAGAGCACTTAAGTCAGCACAGTTGTGCTAGGAGGTCTTAGTTCTCAGGCTGGGAGCAGGCCAGGAGGTGTTCACTAACAGCATGGAAAGACTTCACTAACCTGCTCTGTGCTTTGAAGCAAAAGAAAATTGTCCTGGAAAGCAGGGAAAGGTGAAATGGGAAGCAGACTTGCTTGGATTGGAGGTAAGTCCCAGCAGCTATGGATTAAAGGGTTCTATGGGCAAGTGGGAGATAGTTGCAAACCTGAGGAAGAGTTGGTTTCTTTTTTAACTTGCACGGCCACAGACTATATGTGTTTCATGGTATGGTTAGAGAAAACTCATCTGTACTCTGGAGTGTAACTCATGGGTGATGAAACTGGGGGCAGTGGTAGAAATGAAAGCAGAACTTAAGGAATCCTGTTTCTGGTCTCTAGCTTTGCTATTTGTCAGCAATTAAATAGAAAACAAAACCCAGCAAATCAAAACAACTTGCCTCAAAGTACACATTTGCTGTCAAGTAACTTCATGAACAGGTTTTTCTCTCTTTCTGAACTGGCCCTTGCATTAAACTTCTCCGAGTTCCCTCATTGGCACTCAGTTTGAAGTCTCAAGGCTCAAGTCATTTTTTCTGCAGTAAGAAATGGCAGGCAATGCAGTAACCTTCAAAACATATGAGTAACACCAGTTCTTTGTCAGAAAGCTGTATAGCTGAAACGGCTTGGCCGAACTACCTGAAGTCAGAGTGCAGACAAAATGCGGTTGGTTGCAACTCAAGTTTTATAGGTGTGTAAAAAGAATGGAGCGCTCTCTGATGGATTTTAAAGGCTGGGGGAGCGAGTTACTGACAAGTTGTCTTGGTACTACAAAGCCAAGTCTGGAAAGTATCTCTGGAAGGGGTGAGTCTGTTTTGAAATGCATTTGTGTTTTGACCAGCTGTGAATGAAAGTGTACTCAGCTGTATATGGGGAAGTGTGATAGAGAAAAGGTCATCCTGAAGGTATTTTTAAGGAGAATGAGGTAGGTTTTGACTAGTAAATTGAGGGTTTCCATTTTATGAGCCAGTGTTTGCCTTTTTCTTTGAACAAAACTGGGGCTGTGGTGCTGCAAGTGTGTTTGTATTTGGAAAAATCTGAGATGTCACCTGATTGGGAGCAGAAGGCTGTCCAGTTTAGTCCTCAGTTCTTGCAAACCGTTGTATCATGTAATCCCTTCTGTAAAATTTATCGTGCCCTGCCTTAGAGTGCTAGGTTGCCATTTTTGCTTTTGCTCTTGCTCTGGGAGGACGGTTCTGGGATTCCTGGGATGTTAAGAAACCCTTACTGCCAACCTGAGTCTACTCTGCCTACATTACTCTTTGTTCTGGTGCCAGCATTGTATTAAACAAGTTCGGTTTGGTGTGTGTTTGTTTGTTTTGTGGAAATATATACTATCTCCTTGGTAACATATGTATAGTAAACAACTAAATGCCCTCTTAACCTTTATTTTCTGCGTCTAAATAAATTCAGTTTCTGAGTCTGCCCTCTGAAAGTGGGCTTCCTGGTTACTCTGCATGCCTGTGTCTCAGCCTCCTTCTGTTTGAAATCATCTGTACGGAGGAGGTTCCCGTGGCTTTCTCACCAGGCACTAATACAGATCTTTATCTCTGGAGAGTCCCTGCTTGCGATACCGCCTGGCTGCCTCATAGGATTTTCATGGGGAAAAAAAAAAAACCCAACCCCAACCCCCCCCCCCCAACCACTTCCTCTTCACTTCTTCCTTGCAATTTTGTCTTTGGTTTCTCAGTGTGCTCTCCTGTGCAGCAAATTTACTCCTCAATTCAGTTTCTCATTTCCTGGGTAGTTTTTTACTTCTTTTTGGTGCCACAGATATGTTTTTCTTGTGTAAAATATACACATAAGTACCTGCAGGTCTCGAATTGTCCACACTGCCTCTCTGCTCTTATATCCTTATTCCCGCTGTCTGAGCTTCAGCATTGTTCCCAGCTCCTTCTCTAGTCTTCGTACCGTTTTGATGCCAATCTGCAAGGTAAACTTCGTGCATCATTTCTGCCAGATACTTACTCAGTGTGCATCCTATAGATCCTGTATCCTTTCATGTTTGTTGTAATTCTCAAATGTTTTTTCAATACTATAATTTTTTTTCCCTGTAGTGCTTGCTTATCTTTAGAGAGAAATTGAACAAAATCCTCAAATATCTTTCCCTTACAAAGTGTCCTGTTTTGCTCTCCGAAAAATCCCGAACTTCTTGGGTTTAAACTCTTTTCTTCTTGCCCTCCTGCTTCACCACTTAAGCTCATCTCTGTGCTGTAGCAGAGCTCAAAGGCAGGAGGATACCTTCATTTATTAGAGCTGTGCCACTCTCAGTGTGTAGCCACCACCTGAACGCACCAGCAATCTACAGCCAGACAGCACAGTCTTCAAGCGGCAAAAAAGCCAACCATACAGCAACATGCTAATGTTCATCCACACCAAAGGAATACAAAATGGGAAAGGAACAAGTCCCAAGCAAACTCCCTTGGTGATTTTTGTTGTTGTTCTCTGCTTTTTAACTTCTCAGCAGGGATATTGGCTTTTTGCATTCCTGTCTGAAAGCCAACAAAACCACATTGGTAGTTTCAGTTTTCTGTTTGAGAGCGAGCCCCTCCATGCCTGAGAGGAGCCCTAGAAATCTTAGCAGATACCATCCTCAAGACTTATATAGCTATATGTCTGAGTTCATTTCAAAGTGTCTTCCATAATCCAGATAATAATCTACTGTTCACAATTAGATGTAGTTCCAATTTCTTGAATGCTCAAGCAATTATTTTCTTTGGTAATTGAGTTCCCCATAGAATTCCACTATTCTGATCTCCTGCTCAGAAAACTAAGCATATTAATTTGAAAAGCTGCATGAATGCCTGGCCGGGATAATGGCAGCAGAATAATTGCAAGGAAATCTCTTACAACAGGCTTATTTTCATCTAATAAAGCTTTCCCTGATGGTTACGCTGCATGCCATGAATATGATACAAGCTCTAAAGTGTGCTTGTGTGTGTTTGCATGTGCAACTCAGTTGAATTTTAACATTCCGAGATCTCGTCCTTGTATTTTTTTATAAGTGTTTAAAGATGTATTTTTTAAACATTTACCATTCTGTCTTTCTTTTCATGATGAATTTTGGGTGAGAAGGGGAAGGAGGCTGAGAGGAAAAGTGACATCATCTGCCTGCAGGTTTTATGCATATATCATATGCATTTACACATATTGGAATAAAAGTTGCATTCCGGTCTCCAAATGAAGTTGAGGTTGTCTTCTACTAGATGTAGGGCAAACACTTAGCAAGGGACCAGAAGCCTTTACAAAGAGCTTACAGCTCAGCAAAGCAACAAAGGAGAGGAGAAAACAGAGGTACAGAGGGATGAAGCTGCCCCCAGTGTCATGCAGCAGGCTGGTGGCAGAGCCTCAGCTGTCTGGGTCAGTGTTATTGGTGTCTGATAACAGTGAGTATAAACCTTGATCCATGATGTCAGCAATAATACTGTCTGGTTTACAGTTAGAGTCTGGTTTGACTAGGTAATTTAGTCTTAGTTCAGCAGTTTAGGATGATATCAAATACCCTGTTTTCTCCTAGGGGGCTTGCCTACAAGGAATATCTGTGTATGTTCAGACCAAGTAGCAGATGCTATTATCATGTGAGATATGTCTAGAGAACGGTCTTCAAACCTTGAGCGCTACCTTATTAATTAGCACTGTTGAGCTCTGGGCCTGCAGTTGGTGAGCAGTGGGCCTTCTGCATTTCACATTGCTGGAATTACTCTCCTATTTTTTGGGGGGGTGGGGGTATTGTTCCTCTGTTGTTTCACCTACTGGAATCTTTTGTGAATTGGATGCTTAAGTAACAGAAGATGTGAAGTGGGGTAATTAGCAGGGGTCCCTGATAGGGAGACGGAGTTGGTGCTTGCCTTACATTTCTGGATAGGATGTTTTTTCTTGCCTAACGAGGTCAAGTGGCATAGTCTTGCAGTTTCGGAAGAGCTGGGTGGCCAACTCCCATTGAAGTTGACTGGATTACATGAATCTATATCTCTTGATCCCAAATGCATTTTGGGCCCATTTTCCTTTCATGTGTGTTTTTTAGTTTGATGGACTTAATGAGACCCAAGGATGCAATAGAAGTCAAATGACTTGAATCAACATAAGAGAAAAGACATCAGAAATATGGCTCATGGTGGAGCTGAAGTACTCTAGGGATGCAGAGCTAGTTACAAATGAAAGATCTGTCCTTTTCAGACTTGCTGCGCCCCCCACTTTCCATAAAAGATAGCAGAATCTATAGATTAATGCCTCCATAAATATTCGGTGTATGTCAACAGTTATGTAGCACAGTGGTGTTAGCTTTTTGTTATTTACAAGTAGCTGCTGTAGAGGTTTTGCACAGTAATCCAGTAGCTGGAGCATTTCATACAGAACTTTTTTAGTTCCTGGCAATCAGATGAGTGATGTTTCAGATGTCAGATTTTCAAAGGAAAACTGGACGTGCAAACCCCTATTCAGGACCTCTCCTTTCCTCTGCTGCTAATATTGATCAGCTGAAACTATTTCAGAAAAGAGTCTTATTTTCATAGTAAAAATTTTAAGCAGCACCAGAAAAAGATCTTCCTTACCATTCTCCCTGGCACCTGGGGCATGGGCAAGTAGATCCCTGAACTGACCAGAGGTCTATAGAATAGACTATTTCAGTTGGAAGGGACCTACAATGATCATCTAGTCCAACTGCCTGACCACTTCAGGGCTGACCAAAAGTTAAAGCATATTATTAAGGGCATTGCCATTTCTCTATGGAAAATGCTGTCTGTAGTTCCTAGACTGGAGGAGGTAGGATTTGGGTCCCCACTTCTGGAGTCTGTGCATAAAGAGTAACAGTGCTTTGCTCTGTAACACAGAACAGCTTTTTTTCAAGTGTCTTGATGTTTGCCTTTGTTCTGCTGTGGTACTTTACTCATACAGCGATGTGTGTTCATCTTGAGCTATGTTTGTAGTGACATGGAGACTGGTTGTGTGTGCTTGCTGATAATGTGGGATTTTGCACGGCAATAAAGCAAATGGGGATGTCAGGCTGTGTAGCTGAAAGGGGTCAATTTCTCCCCAGGAAATGCTGGAATAGGAGAGCTCTCTGTTACTAACTCAGGTACAAATGTGACTGTATGCAATGGCAAAAATATGTCTCTATACGGAACGCTGTTGCCTGATACTCCCATCTAGCTACCACGGTATACTGAGGTGCAGTAGGACCAGAGGCTGAAATTAAAGGGCAAATAATCTTTGTCAGACACGAATAAATAAAAACAAGGAAAATACGGTGTACGTACCTAGCCACAACTTTGCTATTACATTTGCACTTGCTGGGTTGGCTTAATGTGATGTAATGACGAGGGGCTGAATATTGAGGCACTCTTGTGCTTCTGTCAGTGAAGTCACTTTCAGTTTCTGCATTGCCTGCCTTCCACCAGTCATAAATGTCCTTGGCAAAATCACATTTATTATATATACAAAAAACAACCCATCCCTGGCATATTTATTTTCTGCTTCCTGCCTCACTTTATTGGATGGTAGAACAAGCTCCCTATGTCTGCGTGTCTGCGCAGGTATGAGTATAGATGTGGAATCATAAATATTTAACTAATATCGAAGGTAGCATTTTATGTAAAGCAGAGGGTAAGCTGCAAAAGCCACGCTGCCGTTTTTGCCAGTGGGTTTTCCCTAATTCTCTCTGTCAGCAGTGCTGGCGTTTTTCTTGGTATGTTCCACATCTCTTCCCTGTAGTACCTATGATCCGTTGCTACCAATCTTTACAAAATAGTTTTGTGGGAGGATTTACAGGTTGGTTTTTTTTTTTAGTGGAACCTTTATTTTGTTGGTCAGTAGCATCACTTGCCTTGCAGAAGGCTTTGAAGGTGACGGTGATCTTGAGGTCTCCCCTGTTTCCTTGTGCCCTTGCCCCCTTGCCGGCCCAGCTTGGGAAGGGGGGAGCATTGTGCTGAAACACCCAGGGACCTTCCCCTCTGACAGCGCGAGGCGGCTGGCTCTGCTGCTTCCCCGCAGTCGCCTTCCTCCTTCGGCAGGAGACATCTGGGCTGCTTGGCTGCTCTCCTCCGCACCAGCTGCTGACCTGACCCTGCACCGCCAACCCCTTGCCCACGGCAGCACCCTGCAGCTTCCCTCCCCGTGCCCACTCCTTGGTCACTACTTTTATGAGAATTAACCTTTTGGATGGTTTAATTCTCTTTCTGCATGGATTGTAATAACGCGCACACATGTGCAACATGGGTCTACTTGTACGTACATATGTTTTTTGACTCAGGCTGGTGGATAAGCATTTTAAGAGTGGCAGTAGTGGTCTCAAAACCCACATGCGGAGCAGTTCTCTTAGTGTAGCCCTTGTGTTGAAATGGGAGTTGGCATTCTGTTTGGAGAAACTGGGTTTTATTTTATGTGATGGACTCCTGTGACTCTGTCCCTGAATTAATGAAGGAACGAAAGGTTGCACGTTCTGGATTTGTAGACTCGGAGGTCATGATAGGTTAAGAAAACTTTACATTCCTTCCATCGTATCTCTAATGTATTGACCTCCAGAGAGTAGATGAATTGTGTCTATAGGGCTGGCAGCAGCATTCTTTAAAAGAAAAAACCCTCTGTCTTGTTCTTAGAAGCTAGACAAAGTATGTCATGTAGGAAGGAGCATGACTGAGGAGGAGAAAAAAAAAAAGAGCAAATTACGTGTGCTGAAATAAAGGGACTAACAAGATGAATCAGGCCAGCCAAGAATTCCTTGATATTGTCCATGGTTGTGTCAGACCTCTGTGTAAAACACTTGAACTTAGTGGTGGACTGTGGAGTTCAGCTGGATGTTTGGTTTGTTGTTCTTTTTCCCTTTTTTTTTTTTAACACACTGGTGTGTTTTTTATAGCAAACATCAGAAACTGAATATGTACCCTACACCAGCAGAATATATTTGTTAATATATTTTGGCATTCAGATGTAATCTGTGTCAAGTATTGAATATCTGCTTTCCACTCCACTGGCAAGTCCAAGGAAATGGCAGGACATTGGAGAAGCATTGATTTCTGGCGTATGTCATTAGAAGTACATTATAAAGCTGGCACAAAGTTTGTCTTAATCCATCTTTTCATGTCCTTTAGAGAAGAGAGACACGAGTGTTGTCAAATCACCAAATGCCTCTTCTGTTCAAAGCTCCCACATCTGAACGCAGGAGTGCCTGGGCATAGCTGTTCTTCCCATCTCGGATCGGTGATCAAAAGCGAATTGAGCCACCGTCCTTCCAGCCATCTGCTGACTTTGGCATCTGCTGGGGTGAAGGACGGTCATCGAGATGTATCTTCCCTTACTTCCTGTATGACAAGGAACGTCATCTACCCGTCCCTAATGACAGGTAGATGTTGATTTAGCTGACTGTTCACTTTCTGTATTCTAACAGTAAGCACTATAAGTGTGATGGAAAGAAATACAGCAGTAAAACTGAAGGACAGAGTGGGGTGGGGGTTGGAAAGAGATGCTCATTACTCTTAAAAATTCACTTGTTTTGCTTTGGCTAAATGGGGTTTAGTGGGATAAATCTTACAGGATTTAAGGAGATAAATCCTGGGAGCTGTGCTCTTCCTCGTGGTGCTGCCTAGAGTGAAGTGCACAAACTTATTAAACCTGTTCAGTTATGTGAGGCAACTCAGGTGACTTTAAAATCAGGTTAATTTCAGATTTGTTGTTTTTGTCTGTATTAAAAGTTTTTCCACTTCCTGCCTTGTGTTTTACAAGCTGTTCCTTAGCGGTCTGATGCTTTCAGTCATGTCTTGCTTGATATGTAGTTGTGTATTCATTTTTTTCAGTTTGAAGAGGTGTAATATGTCATTTCTGCCAGCATTTGTCTGCCTCACCTAAGACAACTAGCATTCATATCGGAGTCGCCTTCTCACTGTGGCAAGTACCTAAAATCAGTGAGATCTGTATTGACAAGACCCTTAGCTGTGGTGTGTCAATACTGACAATAAAAAGATGACCTTTGCATGTATGTGTAAATAAACATACACTTTAGGTATATATGTGTGTATATATATGTAGGATAAAAGAAATGATGATTAAATAAAAAAACCCCAAACCCAAAATTGCAGGTCATGTGCCTTGCAAGGGATCTAGGCAGTTCTAAGTATAAAGAGACAATAAACTGTCCCTAATTAGACTTGTGGCCAGGTGACATGGTAACCTTAATTTTTAACACTCATTGACTCCATAGATCCGCAGCAGTTGTAACTCGGAGTTAATGCAAAGACACAGGGCTTTTGTCTCAGTATAAGGTTAGAGCTAGGAATGTCTGGAATGCCACAATTAAAGAAAAGGCATATTCAAGCTGTTAGTAGCTTGAAAAATAATAATGCCTGGAGCTGTATAACCTGTTAAACATCAGCATCCTCTTTCAAACCAAAAAGAAAAATATCCTGCTATTCTTTAGAGAGACCAAGCTGGAATACTGAATGAAAAACTAATTTTTTGGGGGGTATTTTTAAAAATAAACCAACTGGGCTTGACACTTAAAAATTATCCTATTTTTGTCAGGATAAGCTAGTTGTTCAGTTCCTGTCCATCAGCTGACACTACACACCCCAAGCAGGCAATTTCTTTCAGCGCTTTATTGACAAACCACTTTTATCCAAATGCCGGGGGCAGTGTGGGTGCAATTCTGAGAGAGAGTGATGGGGAACTTGCTCACAACCACTGGGGACTCCAAGGTAAATTCGCCTGAAAGCTTGTTTCAGCGTGAGTGAGAGTTACCGTGCAGCTTGTGTACACTAAGTAGGAGAAATCTAATGATAGAAGAGCGTGAAGTGGGAATTGGAGTAAGTATTTGCTTGCTGCAAATATGCAATCATTGAATCTGGTTGAAAGGGCAGCTTTGGGGAGCCTGGATGTTTGTCGTAGCAAAAGGCCAGTCAGCTGATTTCCATCAAGAGAGGTGATGTTGGTGTCTGAGTCATGTTTTCCTTAAAAGTTGAGGCGCAGTGAAAGTATTTAAGTGCAGTAGTTTGCTGAGCAAGGCTGTGAGCACAGTGTTTGTCAACAGTTTTTGCTTATTTAAAAAATTGTCATGGCAGTAAAAACAGGAATTCAAGACCTGAACTAGAGAAGCTGGATAATAAAATATACATAGAGGCCTCAGGGGACCTCGCATCTCTTGTAGAAGCTGAGTCCAGCTGCTTTGTGCGTGTTCAGAGTTGATTCAGTTTGTCGCTAACTAGTGTACATGACTGGTGCTACATTAGCAGAGTTAAATTAAATGCTATTTCCCAGTGCTCTGGGGCTAAGTACAGACCTGAGCTCGATTTGGCTCCAGGATGCGGAGCTGAGATCAGCTTAGCCAGAGGCTCCCTGCTCTTGTGCTGGCTGCAGGTTGGAGAAGCCTTGGGGTTGGTCTCTTACTTGTATGAAGGTTTTACCTTGCAAGTGGGCTGTACGAGCACCGGGTACTACAGATAGGCCTTTCTTGTGTTGATCACATGGAGAAATGGCATTGAGTCAGTCTTAAGCTGCCCCAATATCTGTTTAAATGTTCTTGACTGATGAATAATTATAGCTCCAGTGACGATGATGGATCATACAGAGTCTTTTCTTGTTATAGCAGATCAGCTTTACAATGGATGTAGAGTCATATATTTGCACTACAGTATTTTATGTATGTGTGTGACTTTCTCTTCTAGAGGGCTTGGGTAGCTGTTTTTGCAAACACATGTAAAAATATAGCAGGAGGCATTTAAAAAAAAAATTGGTAGTGAATTTGGACACTAGAAACTGGGAGTTCAGAGATGGGACACAGCCTTTTTCAGAAAAGTGTGTGTCTCTCGGGTAAGTTTCATACCCCAAACTGAAGCCACCCAAAATAACTAGACACTGAAAATGTAAATCTTGTTACTAGTCTTGAAAGCTGTGAAACATAATCATCTCATCGAGAATTATTGCCTCTTAATGACTGCATTATTAGCTGAATAGTCTCATTTTTTGCTAGACGTTTAGCCTTATATACATATAATTTATGGTAGATTAATTTAACAAGTTTTAAAACTTCCAGAGTAGAACAGGAGTTGCGATCCTGACTGTGAACAAGCTTTATTCATGTTTGCTCTGCTTCCTTTTCCTTTGTGTCAGGCTCTTTTGTGGCAGTTTACAATACCTCCAGTGAGTGGCCGCCTGTAAAAGCCAACAGTGTGCTTGTATGGATTAGCTAGGTGTTATGTGACCGTCTCCCCGTTGGCAAAGTGTATAATTTGTGCTATATACTCATCCTGCACAGGCCCAGGGCATCCGATACACATCAGATCCGGAGCTCATTTCTCCCAGTTAGCAGTTCACTTATACAGTTGCCTGAAGACTAGGGTGGCCTTGATCATTTTCATTGTCCTTGAAATACTCTGGTTTTTTGTGCGCGTGTGAATTGTCCATGTTGTTCTCCTTGGTGGAAAGCAGCTGTCTTTTGATACACAGGAAGAAATCAGATAGGTGAACAGACAAGGAAAAACAGGGTGTGGTGGTGAGGGAGATGAAGAAACACTCAAATGGAATCGCTCTACCATGCTCCCAGCAGGAAAATTTAATTTCTGGCAGTACTGCTTTGCATTTGACTCCAGCTACTATCTGAGGCCTGTTGCCACTAAGAAAGTAGTTTTTGTGGCAGTGGGTCCTTCAATATCCGGCCTATTCTCTTTCCGAAATGTCTGTTTTCTCATTGGCATGCATGGCTGGGTCCTGTGACAGAGCTGGAAGCCTGCAAGAACACCTCCAGCCATAAGTAACCCCTCAAAAACCTGCAAGAAATTAGCTCAGATTTTCTGTCTAACTTGGATCATTAATTAATTCTATCTCTGCCCCCATTACACAATTAGAAATATTGCCAGTGTCCAAATGTGCGATTACTACATCTGTTAGGAAAGGGAAGAAAGAAAAGAATTAATGTTGACGATAATTTATACTGACACATCAAGGATGGGGAAAGCACTCAGGGCACTGAAGACCTGGCCGGAGATTTCAGCTGAACATTTGGAACGATCTAATGATTTGGGCAGATTTGGACATCGTTCTTCCTTCTTCTCCTCTTGTTTTTGCTTTACCCCCCGCCACCAAGTGACCCAAAAGTCTTTTAAAGTACACTAGTGTACTGTTCATACGTCAACACTGGAAAATATTCCAAGGCTTTGTAAAGATTTGATTAACAGGAAAGTCTTTCAAATGGAAATAATTTCTAATTTTTTTTTTTTTTAGCATTTTGAAGGACCTTATGAGGTCCTTCTGTATAGCACTCTGCGTTTCTGTCACTGTGACGGTTGGGTCAGGCTGGTGGTTCAGCCAGCCCAGTCTTCTGCCTCTCTGCATGGCAAAAGGGACTGGCATTTAGGGAAAGGAGGTAGTCTGGCCTCTCCTACAGCACCCCCCACCACCCACAGTTGTTTTGGGGATGTGAGGTCCCTGCCTACCATCCCAGTACCTGTTTGTGGACCTATTGTCCATGAATTTGTCCAACCCCTTTTGAGTCCCCTGGCACTGCCTGTCTCCCCAGCCTTGTGCGGCAGCAAGTCCCAGGTGTTCACCACCTCCTGTGCAAAGAAATTCTATATTTTACCTCTTCTAAATCAATCTCCTAATTCTACCAATTCCCCCTACTTCTCATTCTGCAGCACTTGGCAAACTGCAGTTCCTTAAGGTTATCCACTGCATCCATGGTTTTGTAAACCTTAAAACAGCAAACCCTCTTAAGCTTTCTCCTCTGCAAGCTGGGCAGTCTGAACCGTTGTACTCTCTCCTTGTGCAAGGTGGCAGCTCCATCCCCTTTATCGTATCAGTTGCCCTTGCCTACCTGCTGCAACCTTCCTGAAACCAGGACTGCGTACAGGATGGGGACATGCCAAGGGCTTGTGAAGGGCTTGTGAAGTGGCAAATCAACACCTGTCCCTTTCACAGTATCCCTCCAGATGATTCACAGCATTTTGTTGATTCTTTTTTTGGAGGCCACTGCACAATGAGCTGATGGTTTCAGATAACTGTCAGTGATGACGCCAAGATCTGAAGTTGTGACTCCCATGAGTTCAGCATCACGTAGGCATGGTTTAGGTTATTAACCCTATGTGTATTGCCTTTAAGCTTTCTAGTGAGGCTCAGCTGCCGCCTCCTTGCCCACTCACTTGGCTTTTTGACTTTCTGCTGGTGTTCTTCACCATTGCTGTGCCATTTGACTACCCAAAATGGTTTAGTTTCATCTGCAGGCTCTGATATTTCACAGTTTCTCCCTTCTCCAGGTCTGTGATGAAGGTATTGAATGAAACCCTCACGAACGTGTATTCCTGGGGGACCCCGGTGCTAGCTTTTCTTCATCCCAAAACCTTTGGCTTCCTAACCAGCTTTTGGTCCATAAAAGAGACTTTCCTTCAGGCCAATGACAGCTGAGTTTCTTTAATAATCTTTCGCATGGGACTTTTGTCAAAGGCTTTTTGAAAATCCAGTTATTTTGAAAAATCGCTTTCATTCACACACCAACTGACCACCTCATATGACTCCAGGTTATCGAGGCAGGATTTCCCTTCATAGAAGACATGCCAGTTCTTTCCCAACAAGATCCTGCTTATCTGTGTGACCAGGGGTTCATTCTTCATAATAAACTCTGCCATCTTAGCAGGGCTGGAAATTGGTCTGGGTGGTCTCCAGCCCCCAGGACCCTCTCCAGGGCCATTTTGGGGATGGGACTCACTCTGGCCAGCTGCCATCGTCTGGCACAGCGGCTGCTGGTCCTGAGGTCGCATGCCTTGGCCTGCTCGTCTGCGTTTTCTCACTGAAGTTCCTCCACCACTCTCTGGTGAATAACCACCCTGCTTGCGTGGTCTCATGCTGCCTGCAAACTTGTTTTGGCTAGACCTAGCTTCTCGGATGTTTCTGCTGGAAAGATGCCCCTGGCCCTTCTCGGGGGGGTGATGGGGACCCGGCTGCTGCGAGGGACAGTGACGTGCGGCGAGGCGGTCCCCTTGCTGAGGAGCTGTGAGAGAGGAGGGAGGAGGTAACTCTGCCTCAGGGACGGCGCCTGGTTCTCCTCAGGAAGCATTTTTGGCTCAAAATGGCGAGGGAGAGGGTTGAATCCTCTGGTAATGCCTGGCTTGTGGGTAACATTTGTGTTTTCTGGCGGATGCCTGGGCAGTCCCTGTGGGTGCTCACAACTGCCTCAGCAGTAACCACCGAAATACTTCTACACACTCAAGGCAGGCCAGGACCCTTCGCTGGCTTTGGGAGCATTTGTGGAGGTTTCCATATCTCCTTCAGGTATGTCCCCTGGTCCTTTTTCTTCTGGTTTTTTTTTTTTTTTTTCCTGTGAAAGGGCTGGTCAGGAAAATGGGGTCCCAGGGAGGAAATGGTGGCCGCGCTTCGGCTGGCTCCCCCGCCGCCTCAGAGATGGGCTGCTCTGAAGGGCTCAGCAGGGCCGTGGGCCACACAAAATGTCTCCCTGCAGCCCCCCCCCTTGGGGGGAACATCACGGTGGCCGGGTGTCTGTGTCCCCCAAAGGGCCCCAGAGGTTTTTGGGCCTTTTTGAGGCATTTCTGCCCTGAGGGCATGGCACTGAAGAAAACAGGGCGGCTGTGTGTGGCCCCTGGGCTAGGGCAGCTCTGGGGGATTGGGCTTACAACAGACAAAGCTGGAGCCCAGTAACAAAACTGTGCATGTTTATCCACTGAGGAAAAAAAACTTTTTTAATCCATCCTGAAGAGCATATATGGAGCAAATTTAAAAAAAAAAAATATTAAAAACCCAAGAGGTTTGGAGAAAAGAGACCGTGTTTCCACATAGCTCTTCCTGTGGCTCCAGGAAACATGGGGAGCATGCAGAGCAGAAGCCACGGTGTCTCTGAAACTTCAGGGAAGCTCTAATGAAGCATCACCAGCTCTTTAGTGCTATGGTTGTCAGAAAAAATTCAAATGTGGCAGGTCTCGCATGTCAGTAGCTCAACAGATGCTACTGTAAACGTGGTGTCCCAGACAAAACCGTGTAATTAACGCTGCTTAACATGATGGCATTTGGGTAAACGCAGATGCAAATTGAAAAAGCATTAAAATAATGTCGTTATTAATGCATTCTGTTAATAGCAGGGGGTGGCGACTCCTGAGATTTCTAATGAGTTATGCTCATACGTGGTTGATACGAAAAGGGATGGTGTGGGTAGTTTTGCTGTGCTGCTCCCTTGCAGTCTTTTAAAATATTTGGTAACCAGAGGAAGGATTTGTTTAGACCATAGAGAGCAGGTGCTCATTGTTTCACCGCAGGCAGACCATTTTGTTAACCTCCCACTAATAGTGGCTTGTGGCGTTGTGCTGGGCTGTGTGTGTGTTGTCTGTAATGCCACCATCACTGCCGTGCCTGTGGAGTTTGCTGGACGCTGGCAGGAAAACCTGCCTGCGGCGGTGCCTGTGCCCCGTCACCTTTGTCTTAATGAGGTGCTCTCCGTTTTCAACCTGGGGAGGGGGGGAAATCTTAATGATTAAAGATGCTGTGCTTTCTTTTTGATTTCTCATTTCTCCTTATCAATAACTCCTCACAATGCTGTGGCAATACGTGCTCTCTATGAAAAATTAATAGCTACAGGCTCCTCGTTACTGAGGCAGCCTTCTGATGCCCTGACAAGGGAACAACATACCAGCTAGCAGGCAATGGAGCTGCAAGTCGGGATAGAGGTATTCCTCTTGATGTAGAAGATGGCTGGCTGTCTTGCTCTCTTTTTACTTTAATTAGTGCATCACTGCCACACATGCTTTTAGAACTAGAATACATCTTTATATCTAATAGCAGTGTCATGGATCCTTCATGAGTTCATTTGTACATCAAATCCTTTTCTGGCTCCTGTAGTGGGTTTAATTAAAATGGACCTTCTAAAGAAGGTCTCCTGTCTAATATCAGGAGACGATGGAGGTTTTTGCACCATGCTGGCCTCTGCCGAATGTGCTGGGCTGTAATTCTGGCCACGCTGAAGACCATCGCAAGCTTTCCATTGATTTCAATAGGGCCAGGATGTTATCTAACCTGTTAGTACAAGTTAGCATGCTAGCTCATCGCTGTTAAAACATACACGTGCTTTTTGATTACGTGTGTGTTCTTTGCCACTGTATATACCAATACACATATTAAATAAACCATATCATATCATGTAAATCGATGATACAGCACTGTGTCTGCTCTAACGATGAATTGATGCTGCATTGACTTGGCTGTAGTATTTGCTATATAGGGGAATTTGTTACATGCATGGCTGAAACTAAGCTCATAGGAGTAGATTTAATTGGGATAGCTTTCTTGTTTCCTTCCTCTTCTTGGTTTCTTTCCTGAAAATCTGTAGTCATACGGTGAAATAAATGGGAATATTGACACTACAGAATACTTGTTTTCTCAAGGTCTGCCAGATCAAAGCTTTCAGGGCCCTCTTTTTCCATTTGAAACTGAGTCTGACATTGATCCATAAAGCATGTTTCCTATCATTGGAAGAAAGATGGGTATGTTTATTCAAACTGAAATTCTGATCCATAAAAATGTTCTTAGTTTTAGATGGAATACCATTGATTTTGGTGTTGCAAAGTCCCAGTTGCTTCAGCAGTAAGTTGATGGCTGAAATGCAACTGAGTGAAGGTAGGCACATCTTTGTAGGTTTTCAAGGATTAAGAAAATCATACCCTTTTCACTGGTACTTGCTTCCTTGTTCCCATGGTGATGGCTATTCGTGGATGGACCAGCTCTGAAGTTGTAAGTAGCAATAGCCAAGTTGTGCGTTATATGCTGCAAGATAGAGTAGTTTAGTAAAAGGTTTTCAAATATATCTGCAATTTTTGGGTGACCAGCTGGAGCCACTGTGAAGAGATTTTATTTGCAGGGTCCTAGATACTGTGCAGATTTCCTGAAAGGAAATTCCTTTAAAGCTGCTTAAAAATCAGACCTTCCAAACTTGACTATTTTAGTTTTTATACATGATGTAAGCTTGCAAGCAGACATATTTGAAGTTTGGTGGTTTTGTTTTTTTTTTTAAATCCTCTTGCGAAAAGGCAGTGTTTAGGGGAGGTTAGTCAAAAGGAGGAGTTATTTAGAGCAAGTGTTTTGCACATCTATCACTGTATGTGCTGCCAGACAAAGCAGCTATTTTAGAAAGGGAGCATTTTATTAACCTCGAACAGATCTACAATCTGTCAAAGACAACTGACTGTTAACTCTATTGCTGGAGAGTCTGTCAGGAGCTGCAACTCAGTGACTGAGACCAACTTGCTAGATCTGTTCAGAACAGTACCTGCTATTGAAAGGGTAAGGAAATATTTAGGCATTGGTTAACATACATAAATAGTGAAATTTATCTTGAAATACTGGAGTACATATGCTCAAATTTAGAACAGCAGCAATCTTCATGTTCTGGTATATCCATGCCCCTCCTGCTTTAAACCTCCTGGAAGGTAGAAGAGCCGCATGTGGTGTATTAAGCACAGACTATTTTTCCTTGTTTCTACAGAGTCTGATATAAGAGTCTTGGTTTCATAAGGAGTGTCCGTAGTGGGAAAAGGAATGGCGTAGCTTTTTAGTTTCAGTCTGGAATCAGATAAAATGTTGACTTGCTTAATGTGTAATTAATTTTTTTTTTTTAAGAACGAAAGCAAGTAGTAAACTAAACCTAGTACCCCATAACTGCAGCTGGCATTTTCAGTGCAGCAGAAGCAGGGATAAGCTAGCCGTGTGGGAAATGTTCTTTGCATATTGGAAAGAAATCCCCCCTGCAGTGTTACACACAGGCAGGCGCACACATATCCCCACAAATACTGTCTCAGCACTGCGCTGGCAGGAGGCAAGGCTGTGATGGATGGTTGCCTTGCTAGAGAAGTCAGTCGTGGATGCCCCTCACCCGTTTCATTATTTAATTACACAGCGGTCTGAATGTCGGGCAGTAAAACTGCATTTTTACCCATAGCTGATTTCCATTTAGTCTGTCATGTTAATAGTGAAATAAATTGCTGTAATTGCCTGCAAACTTCATCAAATTCATATTTCTTCCTTTTTTTTATTGAATATTTATTAAACTTCATGTCATGTCTTGCTTGGTTGGTAAAAGTGGTCCAGTCTCTGCATAACATTACGCTTTAAAATACAGGGTGTCACATTTTCCCTCTTCCTGTTGAATTTTAATTTAGATTGTGAAGTTTTGCATTTGTGTTCATATTAATCATGCCATTTGAAGAAAGAAGAACAAGTTTGCAAAGCATACTTGTCTCTACATAGGCTATGCTTCTGATTGAGCCTCTTTTTTAAAGGAAGAAGCCCTGTCAGGGTGAAATCTGAGGCTGGTGTGAGTGTTCTTGACAGAGGGGTCTGCTGTTGGTGTGCATGGACTGGGAGCAAGAGGCTGTCTTCAGAAGACCAAAGTCAGTTTAAATTTGTGAAATGCTTATCCCTTTTGAGCTGTATGAATTCTTGTACTTTTCAACTGCAGACACATGCATGAATGGGTCAAGTGACCTGTGTGGGGAAAAAAGTAGCAGCGGAGTTTGTTGTCCTCCAAGAACTTGAAAGAAAAGTGACACAAGTCCTAATTGATTCTGGATTTACTGTTGGTTTAATACTTGGGGCTGGGGGAAGAGGAGATACCCATTTAAGCATCCTTGAGAAAATCACAGTGTCATGCTAGCATTGCTACAACTAAATATTAGTCAAACGTATTGTTTTTAGTGTTTCTCATTCTATTTTTCATATGTCTCATGATACTTAAGTTTTCTTTGAGAATCTTTGCTCTTGGATTTGTTTATCTACATGGCAATCTCTGCTGCCACCTTTTTTTGTTTTCCTTCTTTTCATTTCTTGAAAGTAATTTCTGGGCTTCATGTTCATGGGGAAAAGGTAATAGAAGTGAAAATGAAAGGCTCGAAAACCATATGGCAAAGAAAAAATTATGAAAGGACTAAACTAATATTTATAGCTATTCCCCACCCCCCCAATCTCATCATTTTAGGGCCAGTTTGATGGTTTTATTTATTTAATTATTTTTTTATCAGCTTGACTCCTGGTTTGGGTACTGTGTGTATTTGTAAGACTGTGACTTTAGAAACCTCTAGATAGTACCATAATTATTGCATAATACTAAGCAATGTGCACACTTCTTCCAAAGATTTAGGAATTGAGACAGGATCAGCTATTGAGGGGTAATTTTAGGTACCATAATTCCAATTAAATATTTGCGTGAAGGGGAAAGTAAAGCACCTAAGCTCTCATGAGAGTGAAGAAGAGGATGTTGCAGTGGTTAGAACATCATTTGACTGCTTTGTAAACTGCCTCTGGTTTTTAGCTCCTCCAGAATTTTTCCATTTTCTGTTCAGGTAAGGTGCCTCTCTCTTGACTCTTGAGGATGATAGCACTTCTCTACCTCTTAGGTCTTTGACAACAAGTGCTCACCAGCTCCTCTTTCATGCACTGATCTTCTGATTCTGGGAGCAGGGGTCCAGTGCCTTGGATGGCACCTGTCAGCTTTGTTAGCTCTGCTGGGCAAGTGGGTGTTCACATGGGGAGATCTTGCTTCCTCTGCTTGCCTTTGTAGAAGATTTTGGAGCAGTTGCAAGAGCAGTTGCATTTTTATACTCTATTCATTAGATAAATTATTGTGTCCAAATATGTATTTGGATTGCTATATTTTGCCTCCCTTGTCATCTCTGTTGCTTCCAAAACTCACAGGAGGTAAAATTCAGCCTGCTCAGACTCAGAGGAAGGCAGATTCATGCCAAGTGATCCTTTTTCCAACTGCTTGTAGGTTGAAGGTGCTGCATACCCTCTTACTTTTTCCTGCTCTGCCATTTAACCATTGAAAACATGTCCTTAAAAACTGGAATTAACTACCTCTTTCTTGATTTTTCTGTTTGGTGGTGGGTTTGTGTTGAGGTTTTTTTGGTTGGTGTTCCCCCCCCCCCCCCCCCCCCCAGCTTCTAACCACAGTAATGTATTCTTCTTTGTGGATATCATCAAAATATGGTATTTGGACCTAAACAAGATGCTGAATTGAGAATGCATCTTCATTTAAAAAAATAAAGCATAAAGAAATTAACCAGACTGTTGATCAACCCGAGTAGCGAATGTGCTGAAGAGGGTTTATCAGAAGGCTTATGTGAAAGGCTTTTGTCAGAACACTGGTGGAATCATATATAATGGTTTTGTGCACCATTCATAGTCAGTGGTGGTGTTACAATGACATAGACTTGCTGAAAGAGTCCTAGCCCATTTAATTAAAAAAAAAAAAAAGTTAAGTGTGATTTGTATTCCAGCTAAAGAAATGAATGTGTAAGTACTTATCAACAGGCACAGCTTTCATGTTTATTCATCCAAGGACTAGAAGCACATATTTTAGCATCTGAATGATTATAAATATGTTTACTAGCTATCAAAATCAGAGCTATTTAATTTGAGAATACCAATTCATATTCAGATGTGTTTTGCTTTTCACTACTAGTGTTAGTTGTCCTGTTTAGCATTCATAGTTCTGGCATACATCATTTTTAGCTCACAACATATTGAGATGTAACTGAGGACCGGTGTCAAAGAGGTTAAGGGACATGGTTGTATGTTTTGATTACTCTTGCGTCAATGCGTCTTGTCAGAAAAATTGGATGGATATGTTATGAATATATGCAGTATTACCCACCATATCAGAAAGGCAGCATTTTTCAGTTTTTCTTTTTTCAAGTAATGTACTCGTCCAAGAAAAATACAAAGTACAAAGTCAGTAAATAAGCCTGACTCAATTAAAAATGATTTACAGCTGCCTTGAAATAGCCATCTCCAAAACACACCTTTTGTAGCTGGAACAAAGCTGCTAATGATTGTGATGTAAGAACCCACTGGGGCACGCTTGCATGATGCTGCATTCGTTTCCTGTGTTGCCTTGCTCAACATCACAAAATGTTCATTTGCTGCAGCTCTCCATTTTTCTTTTCTTTTTTTATAATATCTGGTAAGATGTCTTTCCCAAAAGTTGATCCAACTGGAGTTTACGTCAGCAAAATCAGCAGTTCACTGAGGTTTACTGGAGTCAATAAAAAGGAAAGAGCAGACAGAAAGGGAGGTCAGACCAGCACTCCCAGGTTCTGGATCAGGTCCTTACAGGCTTTGAGTATAGTCTCTGATGCTGTAGCCAACCTGTTGAAAACAGTGGGTGGGAACCCCCTTCCTCATTGCACAAGTGGGTTTTGCAGTAAGACTTACTAATTACCTAAACTCTCCTTTTCAAAAGTTGAACGCAAAACTCTGTATGTGAAAAGGTCTGTTTGGGGTATAATTCCATCCTTCCCTCCTGTCTGATTTCCTTTCTTTCCTAAGCCCTGTAACAGATTATTCTAAATTATACATGGGTGTAATAATAATGTTTAGCAGCTCACTTTCTCCCAAGCCTCGGGCTTGCCTCGCAAACCAAAGCACAAATTGCGCTCAGATGATTGCACACTGATTTGTGAACATCACTTTTCATTTCAGCAGCTCGGTGCTGGCATCTGAGCCGCAGGGTCTTGGCAGTTCCTGCCACTCTGGTGCTGATTTTTCCAGTTTTTTTGGCCTGGTGAAGTTGTCAGAATTTGTGCAAGCGTTTGAGGTCTACCGTAGGCTACCTTTTCTGTATTGAAGGATAGCTGGAAAACAAGCTCTCCCTGAGATTTCCTCAGACTGAAGGGTCACTCAAAATGCTTTGCTAGCTAGCAGCTTCAGCTTAGGGAGAAAAAGCCCCAAACAACTATGAAGACCTGCTGATGTTTTACTGGTGTCCTTAATGACTTACAATAATATGTATGAGCTAAATGCAGCTCTTTTTGATCAGGCTCTTCTGCCTGTGCTGAAGTTTTGTTTTGTCCCTCTTGGTTTTTTGCATAGGAGCATTTTGATGCTGAGTGGTGTGTTCATTGCTCTCTGTATGCTTCCTCTAGTAGTGTCCTACTTGCTAAGTATGGCAAAGCAGTTTTTCTGCGCCACAACCAGCCCTTTGCTGTTCTTTCCTTCCTTTCCTGGTTCTCACTTCCGAATCTTCGACTTTTTTTTCCTGATGACTGATTCTGCTATTGAAATCTTTCTTTGCCACTAATGCAGACAGCTAACTCTGCTGTAGTCTGCAGATGTGAGCAGAGTTCTCCTCCATACGTTAGACCTACTGTTGGGTCTCCCTTGAACTCTCAAAGCAGAGCTTCAGGTGAAATTAAAGTTTTCCTTTCACTGATGTTCTGGCCAGAATTGCCTATGATGTTTGCAAACTCCTTCCTGTTTCTGGCAGGTCTTAGAGATTTCTGTAGTGCCACATGGTTTCCCACTGTACATCCACTCAAAATTAAAGGACGGGTCGGGGGAGCAAAATAATGGGAGTATTTTCCTGTCATATAGTGAAAAGTCTGTAGTTCAATAATTTTTCTTCCTCTTAAGTTTGTTCTTTCTTGCCCAGGTCCTGCATTAATGATTTTGTTTTCCAGTGTGTAAAATCCTTCCTCATGAGATTTCTCCCTTCCCCACATCCCTGGCTTGCATACACTCTGGTTTTGTATCTTGTGTGATGCTAGCAGTGGCTGCAGGCAAATACTATTAATTTGAAATCGAGGCATACTGTGCAAAGGCAATGGGAGGCGAGGAGAGTTTTCCAATATGCTTGTTTTTGAAAAAACATGGTTGTCTTGAAGTATTATTATCATGCATTTGTTTTACAGACTCTTTGGGGTTCACGTTTTAAAGTGCCTTGTGGTTAACAGATGGTTGTTAGGGTTGAAGGTCCAAAAGCACTTGACATCCCGCAGCTCCTGTTGGGAACAACTGTGGTCACTGGGAGTGACCCCTGCTGTGCTAGGCAGGAAGATCACCAGGGCTCTCTGTTGTTACCTTGGGTATGGGGTATGTAAACCTCTCAGTGTAACACCTGTCTAGTGACGTTTGGGGAGTGGTTGATTTGATGTAGAAGTCCACATGGGATAATCCATTTAAACAGCCCTAACTGCAGCGATGGTGTAAGTCCACTGGAATCAAAAGAAATTACATTTGTCCATTATAATTCTCACTAACTGCTATAATTTCAATACACCAAGAAGTATGCAAATTCAGTAATTGTTGAAGAAACCTCCAGGTGAGAGGAGGGCTTACTGGGGGGAGGGAAGCCTTCAACTTGGTGATGAATTTAATTCACAAGACTGTTGTTTTGCCAACAAAGCTTTCAGTATGTTTCGCAAGTTCCATCTGTCCTTTAAAATCATCTTCCAACTATGATAGTACAGTGTTGCAGTGGTGACTTCCCAGAAGGATATCTGTTTCTGTGGTCCTGGCTGTCAGTTAACAGGAAAATTGCCCATAATGTTGGGGTTTAGCTTCCTCCTCAGGTGAACCTGGTAGTTTGATCTAGTTAGTGGTTCTGAAATGTGCGAATACTCCCAAATACTGCAACACCCAAATGTGGAGACATCTACAAAGTATCTGTTTTATTTGTTTTTTAGGCAGGGGATCGTCAGCACTTTCTGAAGATTGGTCCTTTTTCTCTGTGTGGGTTAAAGTACCAAAAATGGCTGCTACTATAGGAAAAAATAATTTTCTTTGATATTGCTACTTGAAAGGAAAGTTTCAGTATTGAGCTTTAGTTATTCCCCACTTTATTTACTTTTTTCCTAGATGGAAAGTATGGGAGGAAAGTATCCAGCATTTCTAGAGAGATACTTATGTTCTTCTGCCAGATACAGAGGCGTGAAAGAAAGCATTATGCATAACAAGATATTCTCAGGAGATCTGTTTAGCGGAAGGGCACAGTGTTAGATGTAATTTGTTTACTGACAGTTTCCAACAATGGTGCAATGGACCAGGAAACATCACTAAAGTAATGAGTCCTTTCCTTTTTTTTTAAAGTGATTATGTTTGAACAGTGCAAATTAACCTGCTTTTTGAGGCTGCTGCTTAGGTGAAACAATTTGCTGATGTAAAGGCATCCCCCAACTTGCTCCAGCAGCTGATGTAGAAGATGCAGAATCTGTGCGTGCATAGGAGAAAAGCTGTTATCTGTAAATCAAATGCGAGTAGCAGCCAGGCTGATCTAATCTAGGACCTACTGTAGTTAAATTGTGAGGCTAAAAACAAATGCATTGTACTGTGTATAAAGAAACTACTGTAAATAAAGTTAGCTGAACTGGAAGAGCAGCATACTTCCTGGGGGAAGAAAAAGAATTACTGCAAATACGGCGTGATCTCTTCACACAACAGAAATGTCTATCAGCTATCCCTGCTCATTTGTGCCTGGAGTCCGGGATTTCTACAGCCCAGTGTTCATCCTTGTGGCTTACTACAGTGATCAGGCACAGATATTATTGGGGATGTTATCTCTGAATAATGCACTGTCATTACTGCAGTGTCTCAAACACCATTTCACATAGCTGGCAATAATGACCTGCGATTTGAGCTCTCCAGAGAAATCACTCAACATCTTGCGAAGGGCATGCAATAATAAGTGAATGTATAGCATGTTTTAGGCAGATGCTATTGGTTATTCATGCTTGACGAAAGCAGAGATGCACATTATAGCATTTCTAGCCAGCTCTGATTGTGAACTGTCTGTAAATGGCCTCTTTCTTTTTACATTGTGGGGTTTTTGTTAGTAATGAATGCAAGAAGAACCATGTGCTCATCTGAAAATTAACTCGAATGGAGTATTTGGCAGTCCAGCGTAAAAAGTCATATGGGAGATTTCCATATGCCCTGCTGAGAATTGGGCTCAAGTACCAGTGGGAACTCGGTGCCCAGCTGCCGTTTGTCTCTTTTAAAACAAGTCTTTCCATAGAAACAGTGCTTAATAATAAATGAGTCTAACTTTTTCTTTCCTCTGGTCAACTGAAGGTTCCTCTGAAGGAGCAGTCTGGTTTGTCCTCTTACCCAAATAATTTTGTAAGGATTTGTTATATAGTTTTGATTTCCTTAAATACTGGAGTTGGGCTTGAATGACTAAAACCAGTGTATCACTCTGCTGCGCTTGAGTCTCCTGATGCAGATAGGTAACTCAGCCCTTCAACACAATGTTTTGTTAGAAACTGCTGTGCCTACTGGTTATAAAGCCAAGAGGTACCATTCATAGTAATGCAGACGCCTCCCTGGGATTATTGACTCTCCTCTGGTGAGATCTGCTAACTTGAAATGATCGCCTGTTTCAGAAAAACACATCTCCTTTAATGACTTCCAGTATCTCTTGCTTAGCTCTTTCGGTGACTGTTTCCATTTCAGTGGCTAATGCTGTTAATAACTGTAATCAGAATTCTTTGTAATGACATCCTCTGGTATAACTAGTAACACTAGTATTTTTGTTTTCCATTGTTAAATGCATTTTCTACGTAAATATTATATGTGTGTATATTTCTTTCCAAAGTAGAATAAAGCTACCCAGGATTAAGCACTACAGCTTCTGCTTTGGTGTTAGAAAAGCCAAATTTTAACACACGTCTTTTCCTCCTCTTAGCTGAGTTACACAGGAAAAATCAGAAAGCACGCATTAGCCTCATGCGAGTGAGCTTTTGAAAAAATTTACTGCTTCAGGCTGAACCCGGTTTCTTCCGCATCCTGGCATGTGGAAGATGATGATGACCTCTCGGCAACCTTTGGAGTATTCAATGATGTTTAATTCTCAATTAAAAACTTTGTGGTTTTTCTGTTTGCCAGCAGATGACGTTACCGCAGATTTCCCTGCACTTAGCCTAGGGGCTAGCTAGGGAATACCAGACAGCATCGTAATGTTAGTTCTCTGGAGTGATTTTTAGCAGTAGGTGTTGTAAGCCCATACAGCTATTACGTTTTGTAAACTCATCCCTAATCCTGTTCTTCTGATTTTCTTCATTTTTGCAACTTTAATATTAGCTGGCAGAGAACTAGGAATTAAATCTGTGAGGAAAAAAAAAAGGAAGCTGGCAGAATAAGCGCACAGGAAAACAGAAAGATGGATTGAAAGTGCACGTTCAGTAGTTTGCTACCAAGTCCAACAGCCTATTGTGATTCTGATGTGAATAGATCAAGCACAGGCAGAGAGAAAAAATAAAAATGCTATGACATTTCCATCAATAGTTAATAGATCTTTATTTTGTTTTACTCATGTCTCTTACTATGAATTTCCCTCAGTCTTGCCTTTTGATAAGAAAATCTTCTGAGGGCTAGACGTTTACTGAATTTCCTACCCTTACTCTCAAGTCTGTGACATACAGCTTCCCCCCCCCCCCATCCCCCTGGCACTGCAATTTAGAAATGACTATTAAAAAATCCTCAGGAAAAGCTAGCTCACTTAGAAACAACTTATTTTGGAGAAGAGAGTTTCACATATGCTTTAAAGTGCTGTTTTGTTCACAGATAGACAGTGGAGGTGAACAGTGAATTACAAATGCAATGGATATCTGGAAAATTACCCTTGCTTCTTTTCCTAGTGGTGATGATGTAGGCCAGGCTTTTGAAAAGCACCAGTTAAGTGTAATAATGATTTTGTCTTCATGTCTTGCGATACAAGTACTCCAAAATGTTCACTGATATTGGTGTAATAATTCCCAGGGAAAAATCTCTGTTCAGACTTGTTGTGCATTTAATACACAGGTGAATGCAGATGCACTTGAGCTGGAAAGGGGCTTTGAAGGAATCTTCCTTTTGTCTTTTTTCTTCTCACCAAAATGATAAAAAGTAGATTTATGGATTTGTGGTGAAAAATTGAGATTTCACTGTGAAAGCTGTCCCTCCAGAGTTCTTCTCCCAACTCCACCCTCTTGCCCCATGAAACCCCAACACCCAGCAGCTGTTCGAATGCGCTTGTGCAGTTTCTGTGCACGTGAATGGCAGAGCACCTCCCTGATGGTTACGAATCTTCTTCAAGTTGTAAATGTGAGGGGCTTTTCCCTCTGCTCGGGCAACAGAGGCTCTGGTCTGTGGCGATTCAGTTCCCAGAAACCACATGATTGGAATCATCAGGTGTATATTGTAACTGAAGGTTTGAATTTTTTTTTTTTAAAGGCACTAGCATGTTATATTTATTTTGATGTATGCTAAATTGCTTCTCTCAGGAGATATCAAAGCTTCTTCCAATTACTGATGCCAATTCTCTTTAGCGGTAGCTCATGACATAGCAACATAAAAGTGGTAACTTATATTAATCTGCAGTAGAGCTGTTTAGTTTCCGGGGTCTAAAGAAAATGTGTTTCTTTGAGTTCGATCACTCTCACTTCTGCATGCAGAAAGACAAGGAGGATTAGGGAACCAGTTACAAAATACACCAAACTATATTTTGCTATTAAAAGCAAGACTGAAGTAATACCTTTGAACTACTTTGTGTTGTTTCCTTATTTAAAAAGGGGGAAAGAGATGACATTGCACTGTCTATCAGGAAATTTAAAAAAAAAAAAAGGGGGGGTGGCAGATTGGCCAACCAGTCAGATATTCAGTACTTCCAAGTTAGGGATCAGTGATTTTGGTCCTATATTTTATGGCATTGTCAATTGCAAGGACAATGCCATAAAATGTGGCTCATTCTAGATGTAAATGTTATTTGGTTATCTATCTAGTGTACCACATTTGACAATCGAAAAGGTAGCAGTATCTTGTTTCTTTGCCCTGGTCAGTAGCTGTTTATTAGGAGGCTGTCTTGTCGAAAACTGAAATCAGTTTTCAGTCTTCCCTTCTTTTTGTTTGCATTGACAACTCAAAGTGAATCCATAGGTACAGCATTTCTCTGTTCTGAAAGCTCTGTGCCTCGTATTACAGATTATGCCAATTACGTGTTAAGAGTTGGGTGGAAGGTGGTGATCACACACCATTACACGGCAAAGAAAGATATGTGCAAATCCACATCTGGCTCCAGAGGCTGGGATTTGTTGGGAGGCTACTGTGAAGGGAGAGCTGTTTCTGCTTGCCATGCTCTTAGGCCTCTGTAGGCATCTGCTTCAGCTGTGGTTAGAGTCCAGGCAAAGGCTAGCAGGCCCTTTCCTCTGACCCAGTACAGAGGCTGCTGTGTAATGATAATTTCAGTAAGTGGTAGTGGTGCTTGACCTCTGCTGTCACTGCTTTCTCAGCTGTACCACGGGGTTTTCTAGTATGCATGTTGACCTGCATGGACTAAGGACTGGCAAGGCTTTGGTAGAAGAACGTAATGGAGTTTGTGAAACTCTGCTTACCTGAGTTTTACAGTTGTCCAGGAGCTGAGTCCAGCCAACGCAGACTCAAGGCCCTGATTGCAGGACTGACGGCTGTTCCATTAAAACACCAGTTGTGAGAAGACAGGATGGGCGTCTTTGCCTATGATTGTAACTAGAAAGATGGAAAAATACTCAACCCAGCCTCCCAGGAGTAAGGAAAATATAATAATGAAACCTGTAATAAGTATTTCTGCCATGGATGCTTCTTTTTTTCTTTGTCACAGGTAGTTAAACCCATTACCAAATGGGATTGTTTAATGCTTTCCTGGATGGCAGTAAACCATGGACCTGTCACTTGGGGAGTTGTTCAGGCTGCTTTGGTGCTTTCAGTTTGTAGCTAATGACCTCTGTAGTGGTCGTACCACCAAATGTCACACTCAAAAGGCTGGAAGTCAATGAAGCATTCGGGCCACTCAGTATATCAGCATTTAATTGACAATGCACAAGACCTGCTTGTGATTTATAGCCCGATAAAGGGACACACTTTTTATGTTCTGCCAACACAATTGGCAGAATATTTTAGGCACAGATGGCACATTAGCCTTGGACAGCTGGTTCCCTCTCTGCTGTCACATCCTAGGACCATCTAACTAATACTGTCACACACAACCCAGTTCACTGGGTAACTGAGAGGGGTTCTCACGCATGGCTTTGTGTCAGCCTGAAGGCACACAAAAATCAATCTGCTAAAAGACTGCCTCTAAGAGGTTTCCAAGACTTAGCACCCTACTATGCCCTTTTGGCTAGTCACTTGCTGACCTCTCTCTTTTTAGCTGTGTGGGTGTAACCAAAGAGTTTCTTCCTAGTTGTGCGATGTGCACATGTGCAGCCTGCTGAGCGTGGTTCTCTCCTTGTAGTGTCCTCTACTTTGCATCTGTACAAATGTGGATTTAAAAAAAAAAAAAAAGGCAAGAGGCAACACACACCTACGTAGCATGCATTTCTTTAAAGCTAGAGAATGAGTAGGAATCACTGAAAGGTGTCTATTTTGAAAGGTTTATCTTTAATACTTAGCAGAAAAAACCTCAAGAATACATGGTAGAGAGACAATATATAGTGACAGTATAAATTATACGTAGATGATAACAAGGATAAAAGAACAGAGGATGAAGTAGAACTTCAGCTGCTTTTGGAAAGAAAAAAACCCAAACGTTTTCTGGAACGCAGTTAGACAGGAAAGGTCTGAGGTGGAAAGCTCAAAGCTATGTTTGTTGGTAGATGAAACACATTTTTCACATCAGAAACTTAGTATTTCAAGGTGTGATCCCCGTAAAAATACAACAGTTTTATTTTTCCAAAGCATAAGAAATATGAGGTACATAATTTCTTACTGTTCTATCAGAGCTTCACTGACTTTGCTGCAAACAAACTGCTGTGCAGAAAGCCTTTAAAATGTATTTTGGTTTACGACATCAGATACAGAGTCTAAGAAGTGGTGATGGGATTAGAACTAGCTTTTATTGGTGCCAAGCAACTAGACCAGAAAAACTGGAGTTTTGTGTTTGTGTTTAAAGCCATAATTTAAATAAGGTAGAATACAGTTTGTTGTAGAATAACGCTCTTGGATTGTGGAGAGGTAACCAACCGCAGGGATGTGTGGGCACTGGGAAGGAGGAAACATCACCCTGCCAGGGGAGCACTGGGAAAACACCCACTTGCCTTATCCCTGAGCTCTTCTGTGAGCAAAGCTTCACTGCCTGTGTCTGGAGAGCAGCTCGCTTAGTCTTGGAGCAGGGAACACGTGGATGTCTGTATGCAACATGGTGCTTACGATATTCAAGGGATGACAGAGAAGGGTATCTTGATCCCAGTCCCATGTAGCAGGATTTCCGTTAACTGAAGCCCCAAACTATTTAGGTATTACTTTTTAAATTTTTGTGCTATTTTTTTGAGGTTAATGATAACAAAAGGTAGACTGAAGAGCCATTCAAGTTCAGTTATTTTCCAAATTGGGACTATAGAGAAAGGCTTTGATTTGGATGTTTTCTACAATATTATCTGCTGTTTTCATGAGGGTTTACCCCCAAAGGTGAGAATCTCATTGGACTGGATAACTGTTTAGCGGAGGAAACTCCTGCCTGAATAGACTGCGAAGTTCTTCATTTAACATGACACAGAAGCAGATAGCAGTAATCCAACTCCATTTTAAGTGAAATCGGCATTAAAGTTTCTATCTACAGCAGGGGGGGAGCAGATTTAGGACTTTTCTCTGAGCTATATTGCATGTTACATGCCTCTGTAGAACTGCTATAGAAGTGGCAGGCTTTAATTTTTAAGGATTCTTGAATATTTCAAGGTGGGATGTGTAGAGATGGGTTTGACCATGGTGTCAATTTTCATTTGCATTTGAGTCACTTCCAGGGAGCTGCAGATAGGATGTAAAAACAGCTTTAAAATCTGCTTTTAGAGGCATTGAAATACATTTCTTCATAAGATTTCCAGTGTATATCTCTTGCGTATATTACTTGACTGACCAACTGTCTCTTAAGCATAACATTTTTGAAAGCTGCGTCAGGGTTAGGTAACCTTTTAAAGACTTTGTGCTGTTATAGCACAGTAACATACGTTACACTGATTTAGTATCCCAAAGGATTTGGTAATCTATAGCTAACAAATTAGTGCCAATCAACAGCCTGTTTGGACATTAACGATCGATTAGCGTTGGGATGGACATTGATGTGCTTCTGAGTCCTGGTATTTCATTTAGCAGATGAGGACCTTTGTGCAGCAGAGTATGAGAATCTGCTGTAGTCTTGGTAAAGTGGGGAGAGTTGTCAGCCACAGGTAGGAGTTAATAAATATTCAGTTGTTCCCAAGCTGAGCAGGTGGACATGGAGGCCGGGGGAGCAAGCCGAGGGGGGAAGTGTGTGTTTGAGTCACCTGGGAATTCTGCAAGTGAAATGACCCTCCCTCCCATTTATTTTTTCCGTTTCACTCCCACCTGCTTCCCACAGTATAAACAGTGGGGAAATGCTGATCAGCTAGATCCATCAAATGTGAGCTGTAATTTCAAGTCAGGCCATTATCCAAAATTAAAGTATATGTGGCAAAGAAATTAGCAGTCTGCCATGGAAATGCAGGTTTGTACTGTACACCTGGAGGTGTTATCTGCCTTTGGTGTTCTCTGCTTCAAAATCAGGCAATGGGTAGCCTGAAATAAGCGTGGACATGGATGCAAAACATCTTCTTGAGCTTGTTTGCTTATTTCTAATGCCAAAATGAAATATTTTGTCTACCTTAAATTACACATTCCATTTGGTTTAATTACATAATGCTACTTCTGATTGCACGCGAGCCATAGACAAAATCATTAGCAAATGGGTACACTTCTGTATACTTACTGGCATGGTAGTTATTGTTTCAACTCATACCATCATCCTCTCAGATCATTTAAGTGATGGCAGATATTATGAAAGCACTTGTCCTAAGCTTTTATTCAGAAAGGAGTTGTGCTTCTTACTCTTAAGGAAGGTTGATGAGAACCATGCATCTAAGTGATGTACTTACAGAATCATAGAATCATTTAGGTTGGAGAAGACCTTTAAGATCATCTAGTCCAACCTTAAACCTAGCACTGCCAAGTCCCCTAGCACTAAACCATGTCCCTAAGCACCACATCTACATGTCTTTTAAATACCTCCAGGGATGGTAACTCAACCACTTCCCTGGGCATCCTGTTCCAGTGCTTGACAACTGTTGCGGTGAAGAAATTTTTCCTAATATCCAATCTAAACCTCCCCTGGCGCAACTTGAGGCCCTTTCTTCTTGTCCTATCACTTGTTACTTGGGTACTTGAAAATACTAATGTCTTAAACGCTCACCGTTCTGGCTTTTTGAGCATAAGTGGATGAGTAATGGAATTTCCATTCAGTGTCCAAGGAAAAGTTTACTTAATTTTAAGAGTGGGTTATTTTCTGATGCCATTTCATTCTGAAGTTATTTAATCCTTTTATATTACCTTTTCCTTAAATATGACAGCTTCTAAATGAAAAACAAACACACCAAAAAACCCAACAAATCAACAATTAGTTTAAAAAAAATACCTTAAAGCTTCAGTATTTAGAAAATTAAAAATCATTTACATGAAACATATTGGCAATTTTACAATCCCCACCCCCCCCCCCCCCCCCCCCCAGAAAAAAAGCTGTTCAATTAATTCAACTTGAATTGTGCTTTTCAGCTAATTTTTGCTGCAGGTAATTGGAACTTTGCCTATTTCAGTGGCCATAGTAAATTTTTTTTTTATTAAACTTTGCGACTTTAATTGACTAGTGTTAGACAGGTTTTGTTGTTGGTTTGTTTTTTTGTTTTTTTTTTTTTTAATAGGCAGAATTGCAAAAGAAAAACCCCTGTGCTCTCTTTGGGACCAAAGTGAATTTCTTAGTACCTAGAACTTGTTAGCTATCTATGCGAATATTTTTATCTCTAGCTGCTTCTGAGTTTTGATTTGGAGGTTTTGCTACAGTGCGAGAAGAGCGTCAGTTGATGAAACCAGTTCTCCCAGATTACTATGGCAGCAATATTATTGTTGTTTGGGCTTTGCACTTGCTGAGCAAGACTTCTATATAAATTGGTGTAGTTCCATTAAATTACATTGACCTGTCCCTGCAAAGGACTTTATTTTTGTATAGTATTAGATTTAATAATTTTCTATGCTTTCCACTCTCTCCAAGCGTGGAGTGGCAGCTTTACAGCACGTGCTCCTCACCTCAGCTGAGGTTTTGCTCTGTTCTAGGTATGCTATGCAGTATACAGTGCCTTACTGTTGATTGAGGAATGCTTGAGACTGCAGGTTGCTACCAGCATCCAGCACCGAGCATCCATATAATACTAAAAAGCAGGAATCATTCACTTAGTGCAATTTTAGGCTGCCGACACCACGCCCGTGTGGTGCAGCAGCCAAGCTCGGGGCTTTGCTGGGAAGGACCTTTGCACTGTCCACAAAGGGACTCCGTGTCACCTTTCTGCCCAAGGCCAACACGGTGAGGACTGACAAGGCGGCTGGAGGTTGTACAGGTTGCGGGCTCTGGCATATTGCAAAATATTGCTGCTGTTTTGGCCTCTAACAGAGGAAATGGGCATGAGCAGGCTGGGCTTGGCACTTTGGGAATGTCTTGGGTTGCCCTGTGTTAACAGAGCAGGGAACATTTCCCTTCCTGAGGAAAAACTCAGACAAGAGTTGAATCCAGCTGAGCTGTTAAGATTTTTGGCAAAATGGAGATTGTGTTTTGAGTGAAAGTTCACTCCAGGTGAAAATTCAAAACCATATTGGTCATCTCCATGAGTTTCATACAGACTTTTCTTTCCTCGTGCTATGGTAGTTAGCATAGGAAAAAAGAGTGATGTGTCAGGGTTTGTTTCGTTACAGTTGGGCAGCTTACCCAAGTATTCTTCTCAAACAAAAAAATGAAGTAAAATCCAGAGTAGACGTAGAGCAACTCGTAATGACAACTTTAAATCACTGCTCTAATTAGTGAGCACTCCCTGGGGACTCATTAGAATTATAAAAGCATTATTGTCAGTTATGCAGTGGTTGGAACATGTTGAGTTTTGGGCAGTTCAACAATAGTACCTTGAAGAAAAGAGTTTTGCAGCCTTTAAGAATTTTCTGTAGTTTGGGAGAAAGCACAAATTGCAATGTCCTAGAAATCCTTTATGAATTGGGCCTTATGTTCGCCCTTGTAAATAAGGAGGGTTTTTGAGTTTATATGCCACGGTCTAATAGGTATATAGTGACTGCTTAATGGGATTTACATTCACTCAAACAAAATTAGGTTGGTAAAAGACAATGCAACATGCTGTAATGTAAATGGGACTGACGGCAGAATTAAATGTTTGTGGAAACAGGGCAGCAGATTTATCAAGAGCCAATTAGAGAGTTCAGAGACAGATTTGGGAGTAAACAGCACCAACAAAGAGAGGAGAGCAAGAAAGAGAGAAAATGGAGTCTTTGTGCGGTGATGAAAAGGAGTTATAAACAAGGTTATTTAAATTGGAAGGTCTGATGGAGCCTATCCCGTGAGAAGGGCTTAGTCTTATCCGAACCTGTTGATTAACACAAGTTGAATGGCAACTTTGATAACCCCTTTTATGTGTAAATAGTCCCTCTTTGTTGCAGTTTGCTATTCATGGTATCTTCCTCTGATACACTTTTTCATCACAGTATAATGTTTCCATTTGCTGTTCAGCCTTTTTCTCAGACACCAGTTTAAAAACCGACTTTGACCAAAATATTTCCAGCAGCGGGAGGAAGCCTAGAGAGCGGCACCAGGGAAGACAAGAAGGTTTAGGTCTTTCCTGTTCCCCACAGGCATGCGTGCATGGGAGGAAGGCACCCCTGTGGAGAGCGATCAGGTGAAAATGATGCTGTCGGCAACAAGGGCAGACTGTCTGAACTTGGCACGCAAAGGATCCTGTTTGCCTGTCATGCAATCAGCTATGGTGTCTTTGCCATTATTGCTGCATTTGGCACAGCTACTGCCTTTTGTAGACTCCTATTGTCAGATGAAGGAAGCAATATCTGTTTCAATAAAAAACTGCTTTTATTTAGTTGAAAAAGGTCAGTCCCTAAATTCAGTGGGAACGGAGTTTGATTAAAATTAATTTATTATAAAGAAACATGCAAAATCATTAATGAATCAATTGCTGAGGTATTTAAATAATTTTCGTTTAGTCTTCATAAATTCTATCTTCAAACCTAGCTTAAGAAATTCTCTGGAATTAAGGAATTCTGGATAAGAAATAACACTGTAACTTTGTTGTGATTTTACATTTATAGAAGGCTAGTTCAGGGCAGGCCACAACATTTCAGTTGTTACCATCTTTGGCAAATCCTGATTTGGGTTTATTTTTGTTCATTCTTTGCACTGGAAATAGATGAGCCTTGCTGAATTTTGCTGGTGGGTGTTGCACAATGATGTTTGTACTTGGAGGGGATCAGAAAAACCCTCGTGCTTTTTGGGTTGTATTTAAAATGGGAGAATTGTCCTCTCTTTTGACAGCAGAGCTGGGATTATAAGCATGTAAGAGTTGGGACCAGAAGCCGTGCTGGTTTATCTGACAGAAAGTGTCATTTTTCAGAGGGAACCATAAGGCTTTGTTATGAGGGGTTGGTGAAGCAGGAAGGAAGGGAGTGCCATGTCTCAGGGCTTTTCCTTGAAATTTGAGCACAAATTTCTGTCTGAAACCAAATGCACTGACTCTGAAAGCCAGATCAGATAGGAGCAGGGTTCTCTGTGTGAAGCGTCTGACAACGTAACTCTAGTTTCAACAGAAATACACTGTAGACTGCTTGTCTTGTTTGCTCAGAGATGCTGACTCTGGTAGGTAGTGGTATTTTATCCCCTGGGGAGTGTTATTTGATGAAAGACATCTGGGTTTGTGCCAGGAGGATGGAGCCCATGCTGGATCCTGGAGCTGTGGGTTAAGGAAGATGGGTCTCTGGCTGCAGACCTGGCCCAGGCTGGGGCTCCCTGGTGCTGCCTGGGGTGAGCTCGGTGCAGGTTGTCCCTACAGGGCTGCTCCAGCAAATCCTCCTATGTTTCCTCCCTTTACCCTTAAAACAGGTGGGAAGAAAGCAGAGGACAACACACTTTGGTCCCAGAGGAGCCAGGCTCTCGCCCAGCTACCAAATCTTACTGATTTGAAGTAGATGCTTTGGTGTCTTCTAGATGTCAGCTAGACCCCTCAGCTGTCAGAAGGAGGGTTTCCTGGCAAGGATGATTGTACGTACTGCTTGCTTCCTCTCTGAAGATTTCAAAACACTTTTGTTTTGATGAAGAATAAAACTGAAGGGTGGAGGACAGTGGGAGGAAGATATTAACTGGGGCCAGTCCTAACCACTGCGAGCTGATGTGCCTCATCTCCCTCTGTAGTCACTGGGAACGACAGGTTCCCCCAGAAGATGATCTGGAGCAGAGCCCTAGCTTTGTAGGGTCTAGGTAGTTGATTTTTCTTCTCCCCTTCTGCTCCCCACATCTCAATACCACCTTTGCATTGGTAAGAATACAGACTGGGATATGACATGTGCCCCATAATGAACTGGTCTATAGGAGGTGATTTTGTTGTTTGTTTTTTTTCTTTTTTGTTGTTTGGTTGTTTTTTTAAAGTAACTTAGTGGTTTTGTTGTGATGCTGAGAATCCATGCTGCTTAGAGGTTCAAGTTACACAAAATGTTACAACCTGCTCCTTTCCCTGGACTAATACTGCTGCAAGGCTCAAAATTATGTGTGTTTTTTTTATTTCATCTGTGCAAATGACATTCCCCAGGGAAAGTAACCTGGCCTGGGTGTGGTAGTTACACATTGGAAATGGATTACATTCTTCTTTTTTCCAGCTTAGTGTTCTGACAAGTATGGGTCACAGGTAGTTTCTTTGCCTTTACTGCATCCTTGCGTTTGAAAAGTTCTGTGGGAAACTGTTGACTTTCATGTTCGTTTGATTACAGTTTAAAAATGAAAGGTCTGCATTTCGGCACTGACAATAAAAGCACAGGGATGTTTCTGATCCCCTCTCTTTGGTGTCTAATGGAAAGAGAAAGGCAAGCTTGTGTGTTTCAGAGAGGCTTCGATGGGCCTGGGTTTTCTTTAGGGAGCAGGTGGGGTGCGAGTCTGGTGACCGAGAGGAACATCATGGTGGAGAGAGGAGGTCTCGGGGTATGGTGGTCGTGCACTCACTTCTTCCAATTCCTTGGGCAATATCCTCTGAAGAAACTCTATTTGGGGAAGGGTGCCCACACTCGAATGGCAGGGAAGAAAGAATCTGCAGGTAAGCCAAAACTTGTTACGTGGTGAATCTGACAGATCTCTTGCTGTAATAAAAATAGATTATAAAAGTGGACAACACTAGTCGTGCAGTGTAAATTGGCAGAAGCCTTAGCATATGTTATTACTTTGCTAGTAACTGTCACCAAGCTTGTGATTGACTGCAGAAGGATAAAAATCACACACCCTTTTACCTTGTTTCAGTCCTAGTAGAGCCTTTGACAAATTATTTTCTTATTTCTTAGGTTTCAGTTGAAGAATGCAAAGCAGCAACTCCATGTCTGAGGGTGTTTCACTACAATTACATTTTTCACAACAACAAATAGATGTCCTATTGTTTGCTGGAAAAACATGGATAAAAGTATTAGTGCTTAAGAAATACGGCTTGGTGGTTTTCATTTCTGGTTTTTAGGAAGAGCTAGAGTTGTCCAATGACAGTTTCTTAGAAGAAATTACCATCTCTCAACTTGGTGCAATGAATACTTTGTCTTGCTTGCCCTCTGCTAGCATTGCTGTGTTGACGTAGGATCAGTTGCTCGATGCTGTGACCAAACAAGAGCATACGTGTTGCAGATCTCATGAACGCTTCAGACTAGACATGAAGAGCAACTCCTGCTCTTTGCATTTAAGCTTCCTTAATGTGTGCTGTTATTTATGAATGCCTTGTCCGAAAGGCTTTACTTAAACAGCCCTCTCTGAAATCTGAAAATGCACTAGCCAAAATAAAGAATGGTGTTTTTGCAGACATTTGGCTTTCAGAACCCAACTTTAAAGCTCTATTTTACTGGGTAGGAAAAAGTTTGGCCTAGATCCCTTCAGTTGTTTTACAGGTTGTTTTCTCTAAAAACAATAACGTCTAATCTTATGTCCTGCTCTGGATGGACACCCATCAGGACTGAAGTAACCTCTGGTTCGGTTCATTCTGTGAAATGGAAAGATAGGTATCGTTTTGGCAGGGAGATGCTTTGAGATCTTGGGTCCAGCTTTGCATACAGTTGGTGTCTACAGTCAGTGGCTATTGCAGGCTTCTGGGGACTCTCAGGTTGTTTCATTACAATGCTTTGAGGTTTTATATGGATTTTTTTTTTCTGTAGGAAGTCAATGTTTGTCCTAAAGTTTCATCCTCCTCAGTTTTTTGTACTTGTAGAACATCACGAAATGCATCAAATCATCATATTTTTTTATTAATTTTGCACTGTTATATACACTATATAATTATAGTGCAGAGATTTTTTTCCAAGGTGAAGTCACTATTTTATGTACAAGTTTCATTTTATTTCATGATAGGAGAATTTTGAAAAGTAAAAGTGAATTCTTGGATGTAAAAATCTGCCAGTTTGAAAAATCTGCCCGCTTTGAGTTTCGACTTCATAAGGCTGCGCTGTGCTGAATGCCTGGGTTGCTCCACTGTTACCTTCTGTGGTGTTCTAGTAATACAAAACTGTATTGATTGATTACAGTTGCCAGATGCAACTACTGTACAGGAGTACTCTTGTTTAAAATTTCAGGTGTAAGCAGATTTTAGTCCATGGCTTCTCATCTCCCTTCTAGCTCGTTTCTTGCCCCCTCCCACCTAGCATCCTTGCCTGCTCCCTCACGTGATAAATAACACTGTCTTATCAAGGTCAGTCAGGCCCTTTTTACGTATCTCATAAATTTTAGCCAGGTGCCACCGATGTGAGATTAATGTAATGGCACTACAGGAAGCACTCAGGCTTGTCTTAATTATGCTAAGGTTGCCGGTTCACAGTTTCTCTTCATCTGTCTCCCGCTTTAGGGAACACTAAACACTATGTCATTAGATTGTCTGTTCCACAACATTGGCCCTTTGCATTTACAAAGTCATCAGATGGCTTATGACCTAGCTTTTCTAAGAAATTAAATTAAATAAATAGTGAAAACAAAAAATTAAGCAGAAAAGGAGCCTGCCGGGGGGCGAGGGCAGAAGGGGAGAGATGAGAGGGCTGGGGAAAGGGTTGGGGTAGGTATTCAGTGCTGTAGGCTTTGAGGGAGCAGGGCTTGCTGGCAGGACCATCATTTTTGAGGTGCTCTGCAGGGCATGGCTCTCAGGTGCTTTCTTTTGACGGTATAAATGCACGTGCCTTCATATGTGTCACAGGGTCTGCAATGGAAAGGGTTGGAAGCTTGGGGTTTTTCCTGTTGGTTTATTTTTTTGTTTTGTTTTGGTTTGGTTTTTTTCCTTTGGAAGTTAAAAATCCTCTACTGCAGTGTCAGTGTTTGGGGAGTCTGTTGATAAAGGGCTCCCATGAGTTCCCCAAGGCTCAAATTGACTTTGGATGTTTCTTCCCTTGGCTCTAGGAAGGGGAGACAGGATAGCAGAGTCCTGCGGCAGTGTGCCAGTGATAGCTTTATGTCCTGCCAAGGTAAAGCTCCTGTTGGGGCAGGGAACCACACCCTCCTACATCTAGGAGATTATGAGAAGTATTTCTTGGACACTTGTTTTTTCCCATCTGCAGGCTCAGTTTAGCAGCCTGGAAAAGGCTGACCTTGATTTTTATTTTATTTATTTTGTGCTTTATGGCCACATTGAAAGAGACTTTTGTTTCTTGTCTGAGCATCCTCTGCTGGCTTTCCAGGGAGGAGAATTTCAAGATAATCAGATAGGACTAATTGCACCAATTTTAATTTCTGTCTACTGATAAAAATAAATGCCTCCAAAGGGACTGAACAAGGCTTGTGTCAGAGCAGTTGGGCTTGTTGGCTGTACTGGGAGTGGGGGAGTCTCAAACTTTACCGTGAGAAAAGAGAAACCAGGTATCTGATATAGTTTGGTAGCAGCTACCCGAAACGTGCTAAGATGGCTCACTCTTACTTTCTCCAGCAGTATATGAAAATTAACATGGGCATTGCAGATGAGACAAGTTTATCTGTTGGTTGCATCCTCTGAGTACCAGTCAGGTCTTAACAATTTCTGCAACCAGGGCTAAACTAGAGGATTGTGCTCCCTCTACTTCTTAGTACTTCTAAGAATGTTTTAAAAAGAAAAGGAAAAGTATTCTTCATAAAGAAGGGCATTATGTGAGGCACAGAAAGCCAGCCAAGGCAAAGCAGTCATGCTCTGAATAACACACAGGGCCCACTCTCTTCCAGGCCCACTAAGCAAAGACAAAAGGACCTGATGAAGAGGTAATGAGAATAATTGAATTTTTTCCAGTGTTGTACAGAGAGCTGCTGACTTATGGCACCCATGTGCTTATAGTGCTGGCCAAAACCCTCCATGAAGAAGAGAGAGTGTGTTTGTGGCTGAGATTTAAATGGGAGAGAGCATGGAAGCCTGGTGTGCTAATGGGGGCTTCTCCCCTGTCGATGCTACTGCCATGAGAAGGTAGTCCTGTACGAACAGCGTCTCCTCTGGCTGGGTTTCCTGAGCTACTCCTGCTACAGTTGTACCTTGCCAGGGTCTGAGGACCCCTGCCTCGATTTCCCTGCTGTTGGTAATTAATGCAACTGCCACATGTAACACAGGGTGTTTTCCTACTAGGAGGGAAAGCGCAGGTGGTGCATATCTGACCTTTTGAATATCTAGTGCAAAACTTCAGTTTTTCAAAATATACCAAAGCTAATCTATTCAGTCTGAAACTAAAATTGCTAAAGACTTTCCCGTATAGACTGTGAATCACGTACCGGTTACTCCATCAGTTATCTGTGGCTCCAAGACACAGATCAGGTATCTGTCACTTTGGTGTCGAAGCGTCGGGTCTATAACGTAGGCGTGGGATGTTAGCAATTACCGGTAACATGGGAATTACTGCTGTCATTTTATTAACATAAAATAAAGATAAATTTTTAAAGTTTTGTTTAGCCAATAGACTTCCTGTAGTTGACTGTCCAAGGAACACTTATTTTTTTAACCCTTAAATATTGTTTTAAATTCAACTGCAGTGTGCGCGTAGGCAGCTTAATTGAAACTGTTTTGAAAATAATATTATCACCTCTGTTCAGGTTCAGTCTCCTGCCAGCATAATTCTAGTGAAAGCTCCTGTCTGCAGTAGAGTTGACTAGTTGCTCCCAGACATGATAACTAGAAATGTGGTATCTAGTAATGATCTGTGCTGTTGCATTATCACAGCATTATAGTGAAAATAGCTCCTGTCACCACAGTAGGAAGCACATCTGTGACTTCCTCTAAAACGTCTGAGATAAACATGGCTATGACAAATCCAGCTCTAATGGCACATTTCAGAGCATGGAAGGTCTTGTGATATCACCTTGTCTTCGTAGGAAAAGATTTATTTTCAAAAGTGATTTATTAAGGTGAAATTAATATGCTCCTACACAGCTTGAATTTCAGCTTTGTTTCATTTGTCTGCTAGATGAGGAGAAATGCTACTTTCTTGTTTCTGTGAGTAACATTATTGCAAAAACATTTAGGGACCGGTTTAGATGACCATATTCTGGTAAGCTTTCCCACAAAAGCCAGACCCCTGTGCCCGACTACCAGAAATTTAGGCTGGATATATTGTTCTTGTCATAACTCTTGACTGCAAGGACTACTGATAAGCATGTGAACATGGGTCCTAATGGCCCTTGGAGGAAGACTGAAGCAAAAACATTGACTTCATTGCCTGACCTACCTGTATTTCTTGGAAGTGAAGGGATGGGGGAAGGAAAAAAGCTAGGAAAAGTAGTTGTAAAATGGAAGGGAAATAGTGCAGTGCTTTGTTTTTTTAGAAGCTGAAATGTTTAAAAATGAAGTGCAAATGCAGTGTGGACAGATGTGCTTTAAAACACCATTATTTTTCACTGAAAATTTTCAGTCTTGCGGGGGTTCTGTGTTTACCCAACTAATTTACTGCTTTGATTCGGTGCAGCAATTGCATGTTTAAAAGAAGAAAATTGCTTCATTTAAACTAAAATTTTATCTCTGTGTCAAAAAGCCTGTGAGCAAACTGGGTGGGTCTGGCTCTTTTCCTTGCCCACCACTATGTTCCCGAGTTGACTGGGTCTTTCAGAGCTCCTTGCCCTTACAAATGGGAACTTCTCTTCCTGCTACCCAAACCCCCTGGTGATAAAGTCAACCTCTTTTCTGGTGCTGCATCTTTATTTCAAAAGGGACACTGGGAGAAGCTCCTGGAATGCTTGCTACAGTCCATGGTGCCTTTTTTGGCTCTAGGAGCGAAAGACGTGCCAAGCTTAAGCGTTTCAAGGGAAAGTGAGGGGAAAAAGGAACTGGAAAGGCCACCAGCTCTGAGTCTTTCAAGCCGCGAGATGATTTTGAAAATGCGTTGTTCACTTAGAGTGTGTTGGAGTTAAAAAATGAAAATTACTATTGCAGCAAAGTGCACTGTAAGGTCTGCAGGGACTGATTAGCACAATGGCTCTGTGTCCTATATAGTAAATGCTGCTTCAGTGGTTACTGTAAGATAGGATATGAAGGTGAGAGAAGTTGAGTTGCTCGAGCCCCTGTGGTTCACAGTTATCGTTATATTAAAAGACAGAGGAGCTCTGGTTTTACTTAATTGGCAAAGACAGCAATCGATCAATCGGACAGTTTAATGCAGAGGTTTTTTGTTGAATGGCTCGTAACTTCATGAGGCATTTTTGTGCAGCTGTGACATAGGAAGTTTTATTTTCCCTTGATAAGATGTATTTAGTCAAAACTGTCTGGATGATGGCCTGCTTTGATCCTTGCTGTACGTGGGTGAGAGGGAGGGGAGGGGGTTAATTTTGAACAGGCTGGAGAGGAGCAGAGGCAGCAAGGTTCTAGATGTGGATGCAAGATGCTGCATCTGTGATGGGTAGGGATGGCACTGTATAGCCTTCAGAGGCTGGTTTAATTCACCATGGTACTGAGAGGAAGCCCTCAGCCCATGAACAACTTGATGATCCCAAATTAGGGCCAGAGTATCACTGTTAACTTCTTTGAGGAGATCACAATTGCCCTTCTGGCATCTGATTTTTTTAGAGTGGTGGTGGTTTTAGAGCTGCCTCAAGCATACATTGACAAGTCTTCCTGGACTTGTGCAAAGCATTTGACACTGTCCCGCATGACATCCTTGTCTCTAAATTGGAGAGACATGGATTTGACGGATGGACCACTTGGTGGATAAGGAATTGGCTGGATGGTCGCACTCAGAGTTGCGGTCAACGGCTCGATGTCCAAGTGGAGACCAGTGACGAGTGGCCTTCCTCAAGGGTCAATATTGGGACCAGCGCCGTTTAACATCTTTGTTGGCGACATGGACAGTGGGATTGAGGGCACCCTCCGCAAGTTTGCCGACAACACCAAGCTGTGTGGTGGGGTCGACACGCTGGAGGGAAGGGATGCCATCCAGAGGGACCTTGACAGGCTTGAGAGGTGGGCCCGTGCAAACCTCATGAAGTTCAACAAGGCCAAGTGCAAGGTTCTGCACATGGGTCAGGGCAATCCCAAGCACAAATACAGGGTGGGCAATGAGTGGATTGAGAGCAGCCCTGCAGAGAAGGACTTGGGGGTGTTGGTTGACGAGAAGCTCAACATGACCTGGCAAAGTGCGTTTGCAGCCCAAAAAGCCAGCCGTATCCTGGGCCACATCAAAAGAAGCGTGACCAGCAGGTCAAGGGAGGTGATTCTGCCCCTCTACTCCGCTCTCGTGAGACCCCACCTGGAGTACCCCAACATAAGAAGGATATGGACCTGTTGGAGCGAGTCCAGAGGAGGGCCATGAAGATGGTCAGAGGGCTGGAGCACCTCTACTATGAAGACAGGCTGAGAGAGTTGGGGATGTTCAGCCTGGAGAAGAGAAGGCGCTGGGGAGACCTTGTAGGCCTCCTTTAGGTACTGGAAGGCTGCTACAAGAAAGCTGGAGAGGGCCTTTTTACAAGGGTGTGTAGCGATAGGACAAGGGGTAATGGCTTTAAACTGAAAGAGGGTAGATTCAGATGAGGTGTAAGGAAGAAGTTCTTCACTGTGAGGGTGGTGAGGCACTGGAACAGGTTGCCCAGAGAGGTGGTGGATACCCCATCCCTGGAAGTGTTCAAGGCCAGGCTGGATGGGGCTTTGGGCACCCTGGTCTAGTGGAAGGTGTCCCTGCCCATGGCAGGGGGGTTGGAACTAGAGGATCTTTAAGGTCCCTTCCAACCCAAACCATTCTATGATACTTGGATGCGAATTTTGCACTCAAATAGAAGCTTCGTTTATGTATTTTCTGTGAACAGTTTTGTCGTCATCTATGGTAACAGAAATCTGAATTCACTTGTGATCATAAAGCAAGAGCTATGTAAGAAATACCTATGAGAAGAAAAATCTGCTTTAAAGTACCCCGATTTGGTTTAGGCTGGAAAATAGAGGAAGGCTTTTAACTGGCTAGAGAGTGAAGTGCTGGAATGGTTTCCCGTTAGGAGCGCTGGGAAGAGGAGTCCTGGCAGGTTTTCATGTGAGCTAGGAAAACGTGAGGCAGATTGTGTAGCCTGATGATCTGCCACGCCAGGGACTTGCCCAGAGGACTCAAGGGCCTTCAGTCCTATTTGAACCACCTATTCAGAGCTGGGAATCAGAGCACGCTTTTGATTTTGTGTGAGTTATTCATGTAAATGCAAGGTATTTTTGGTCCAAGGTACCTAAGGTCCAGATGTTTCAGATGGCCTAACAAGCCTCTTCTCCTCCATAGTCTTCTCACATCCCTGAGGTGAGGTGCAAGCACAGAAGGCTTGAGCAGGCGCGGCGAGGAACAGGAGCCAAATCTCAGATATGACATGCAGTCGATGGCCCGCAGAGCCTCCGAGAGATGTCACTTCAGGAGAAGTGCTTGGTTAGGCACTCTGTATGCCAGAGAGATTTGTGTCCACCCACTTTTGTCTGCAGGCTGGCAGATGAAAAGGGGACTTCTGTGCATGCAGCGAGGTCATGTACATCTGAGAAAACTGAGCAGCTGTGGATCATTTCCCTGAGCAGCCCTGGGTTAGGGCAAAGCCTGCTTGCAGAAGAAGAAAATGAATCCTGTAAAAGGGTTTGATATTATTAGCAGAGGGGGTATCAGAACATATATGCAGAAGAGGAAGAGATCATGTCTGGATGCACTTTCTTAATTGTAGCACTCCTAGCTTGACATTAGTAAAATGTCTTTTTCAGTAGGGAATATCTATTAACACATGCATAAAAACAAAGACATGAATAATAAAATAAAAAGCAAATATATATATGTTTATGTATCTGAAAAAATGCTTCTACTGCTTATGTACACTCTGTGTATGTGTGGTGGGCTATGTTTAGGGGCTATCTCTTGCAGATTTTACTAGCACAGAGGCAAGCAGTCTCTGCTCAGGAATAGACTTTCTTGCATTTTCCAGGTCACAAAGACAGTGACCCAATATATGTTAAAAATAACGAAAACATGTACAGAGTAAAATGATGCTATAAGTAAAATGATGTCTGGAGCATGCTGAGATCGGTAAATTGCCAGGAGAAGAGACTCATCCCCTTTCAATTTCCTTCCTCTCGTGTTTTAGTGGGCTACATGGTGGGTGCCTATTCCACCAAGCTAATGAGTCCACTTGCTGCATATTTGGCAAAGTCCCTGGCTTGTGCTTGATTGGTCATAGGTGCATGAAAAGTACATCTTGGCATTAATTGCCTAAGGTTTTGCTATGGTGGACTTGGGGTGTGGAGGATGTATAAGGTGAGTATCTGCTTGGGAAGATAGATGTTTGTTTCCTTCTGATTTTAGTAAGACTGAATGAAATACCACAGAAAAGTTCTTGTCTGGGATTGGAGTTACCAAAAGCAGCTGATCTTGGTACTGAGTTCTTGCTGATTTATCCAGGCTAAATAATTGCCTCTTGTTTTTAAGAGTTTGCATTTGCCTGCAGATGCAGAAAAGGGAGTTACTTCATTTAAACGGACCTTTTGTTTTAAACTGTATGTAGAGAGCCTTCCTTGTTGCTCACTCCTTTAATCAGGCAACTTGTTTTTAATCTTATTTTGACATTTGTGTTGGAATTAATGTGATTGGCAGCAGAATCCAATAAATGAGGATTTCAGAGGTGTTTCTGTGCTGCTAAATGAACCTTTGCCTGCAGTTTGACTTGGCAGCACTTGTAGAGTTCCGCATCAGCTGGATTTTATTGTGTGGGGAGATGGATAATCAAAAAGGGAATCGCACGTGCCTGCAAATTAAACATTTTGTTCAGAGTGCTCGCTTGCCGTTGAACAGCAGTGTAATGTCAGGGAGAGAAGGCGGGGGTACATGAGCCCAGTGTGCCGAGTGCTAAATGCCTCGTCGTACAAAAGCACAATGGCAAATGTTCAACAATGCAGTTGTGTCAAAACAAATCAGATCATGAGCAGCACCGGCTTGCTTCGCTTTATTTGCAGGGAAGTTTTTCTTGTCCCTGCCTCGTGATTAATGCTGCTGATAAGCGCAGGGGGAGTTACTGTATACAACTAATGTGTGCTTTAATACCTGTTTGAATATTAATTTTGTAGCAGAGATTTTTTTTTTATACCTAGCCCTTTGCAAGCCTTCCAGAATAAGTCGTGATACTGCTATACAAATGCTGTAATTGATTTAATTGTGCCAGTATATGCCTTTTTCTGCCTGTTGCATTCAGAAGGCATTGCACTGTGTAGAGAAGAGATGCATCCAGAAGTGGACATGACCTCTCTTGTGCCGGGCCAGGAGCTTCAAAATCAATGGGTCATGCTCTGCTTCTTGGATATAGAGCCAGTCCTATTGAAGCATGCAATGCTAATTTGTCTGAATATTGATAATATGTTGGGAGAAGTCCTCTTCCTCCCCCCACTTCCCTACCTCGATGGACCTATTGATCTTTTTGTTGTGATTCTGTAATTTATAGACCTTGGTCTGGTTGTTAAAGAAAATTATCTACTGAGCAAGCTGATTTTTCAGTTTATGTTTTTAATACTATGAGGGAGTGGAAGCAACATAAAGCTACAGCATTTTTCAGTTGTATGTGAATGGGATGTGGCATGAGCCTTGTAGCTACCAAGCTGTTTTTTATATGTGGAAAATGTTGGGCTCTTTGTGGGGATGAGGATAGTCAGCCTGCGCATGTGTGTGGGAGTCAGGCACTTGTTTTCTGTTTGTTTTGATACAAACAAGAAAAAAAGAAAACAAACAAAAAAAAAAAGGCAGGTGGTATTAATGCAAAGCAATATAACTCAGTTTTGCTGTTCATATCTGGTGTGCGGACAAGCTTCACCTGGTGTTTGCTGCTTGTGTGTTCCCTAGATGCGTGTTTGCCCAAGGGTGCTGAGCTGGGCTTCTCCTGAAGCGGAAAGTGGGGTTCAGCAGCAGCTCCCCCCCCACAGGGGGGATGGCACTTGCCCTGCTGCGACTCTGCACGCACACTGCCTGTTTGCTGTGTGCTCCTCTTACCCACAGAAAAGCCGATGGTGTTAAAACATGAGATCTGTCAGGCGGCTGACGTTAGCAAATCCTGCAGGAGGGCTGTCGGAAGCGCTGATGTGGTGTGGGATTTCTGGGGGAAGTTTTGTGGCTGTTTCTGAAGGGCACATCAGAATATTCTGTAGTTCAGCTTTGTCCACGTTCCTCACCACAGCTACTCTTGTAGAAAGAATTACACATTTTAAGGTAGTTTTGAGTTTTTGGACGTTGTTTTCTGTCACTTCTGCTTCTTAGTAAAATGGCTAATTATTAATAAATCTAATGAAATAACAAAATGATTGCAATACCACAGCTCCATAAAAAGCTCTAGGGCTTAAGAAATTTTAATAACTTAGGAGCTATTTGGCTGAGTCACAATTCCTGAAAACAAACAATATTTAAATTTTATTAAAGAACTCCAGTCCTCCTTGCTGCTGTCATATTTGGAACATTGTGTTCCAGTAAAATGCCGATAGTTGTTGCAGCCTCCCTCGGGACAGGACCAGAATGGATGACTTGCTATTCCAGTGGTTTAAGCTGGCAGTGGTCAGTCTGTAACCAGAATTTTTTGCTTTATTTCTGGAAGGCAGTACTTCTTTTCCTAACGATACAACCTTTGCAATTACCTTCCAGAATAACTTGGTGCTTTTCTCTGTGACAGGTAGATCTGGAAATGGTAATGTATTTTCCCGCAAACTTTTGGTCTAGAAGACTGAGGGAGAGACCTTTGTGTGCTGAAAACTGGTACCACCATCCTTGCTTTGGGACAGGGTGAGGAGCTTGGGAGGTGCTTTGAGGCAATTGCCAGTTGAGACCTGTGCATGGTCTCACCTCCTGTTAAATGTAAGATAGTGCTGCAGCTGTGCTGCCTTGGTGTTGGGTGCTCCAAGAGGTGCATAAAAGTGCTCAGCTGTAGGGTGCTGCCCTGGCCCCCTTATTCTTCGTGTGGACATACTGCCTTCCTGGGGGCATTCCTACTAGGAGGAAAGAAATGTGAGATGTATTAATATGGTTGGGCCTGTAGCATTCACTGAACAGTTTGAAGCAGGGATAATGAATCAATAAATCACGCCAGGACAGTTTTTTGCATTATTCTGTTTATTGAGCGGATGGCAGATATGCAATAGAACAAATGCACCCCACAAACCTTATTAAAAGAGCATTAGGGTTGTGGTGGTGAGCATTTGGAAAATATTTGAGGAACTGCATTGACCGTAGAGCTTTAATTTTGTCTTTTTTCAAATGCAATGTGAGGTGGTCTTCAACTGCATTATTCTTTTCTCCTGAGAAACTTCTTTCTTGGGCAGGCTCTGATTCAGCAAGGCATTTAAAGTTATTGGCAAACCCATTGACTAGACATCAGTGTATGCATGCATCTGCTTAAATAGGTACACGAACATTTTGGTGACGCACAGCCCGCTTACACAGGGTCTGTGATGGAGAACATTGTTATAAGGGTCGTGGTTCCTCATTTATTTACATGTGCTATTTATACGCGTGCACACACGCTCTTCCATTTTTCCATCAAATACTTTGAAATAATCATTCTTAATCCTTCACAGAGCCCAGACTGGAGGCATCTCCTGAGTGTTACCAGGAAGGCTTGATCAGATCACCTGGGGGCTGGTTTTCATGGTGTTTTTGCTCATCACTTTGCCATGATGAGCGCTCTTCACAATGGGTAAAGCGAAATAAAATAACAAAACACATGCCATGGAATACCTTCAATAGTACTGTTTCATTAAAAAGAAAAATTGAATATAAAAATCACATCCCAGCACTATTCTAGCCAATGTTTTAATCGCTTACGAGGCAAGAGGGCTGAACACCATTTTTCTTACTGCCTTTTTTCTTTAAACTTGCAACAAAAACATAAATGGCAAGCAGCAAAATATAAACTGAAGCTGTGTGTCTTACTGTGTATCCAAACAAGCAAGAAAAACAGTCTCAAGGCAAGCCATAGGTTTGAAATCTGAATTTTCCAAATCGTAAATAATGTATTTAGTCTGGCTGTTCTGACCAGGAGTTTCAGCTATAATGGGCATGCTGGGCAGAGCTGATGGGCAGAACTGAACAGATTAGACACGTAAATGACATGAGCTGCAAAGAGGATTTCATCTTTTCTGGAGGGGGGGGGGAAATCTTTCATCAAATGTGTAAAACTTCTTTAATGACTAGACCTGGCAGGGAAACGCATGGAGTTCCAGCAGTGATAATCGGTGCTTCAACTCACTGGAACAACCAACGAACCAAAAGATTTGTGTTTACCTAATTCCCTCAGGACTTGAACAAGTGAATGTCATTGCCTTCATGCAAAATAAGGGCACAGAGAGAGAAAAAACAAAAGAAGGGCTGGGTTATGTCTATAATTATTTTTTTCATGACTTAAGGACTGACTGCCTTCTACAGATCATTTTCTGTGCCGAGTCCATCTAGCCCAGTGTCCCATTGCAGACAGGAATCAGCCCTGGATCCTCTTGGATACTCCCGAGAAGCCAGTATTTAGCCAAAATCCCCTTTCTTCCACTACATTAGCCCAAAATGCACGTAAGCATGTATTCACCTCTTGCATCCACCACACCCAGTGGCATCCAGTTGAACTGGTATTTGTGGATCAGGGCTTTGAATTGCTCACTCTGAGCTTGCACTCATTTTTAATATGCAGACATTTGCAGAAATTAGGCAAGATGGGCAGACCTATCCTCTGAGGTCCCCCTTTCTGGTTGCTACAGTTTAACATAGGGAAATAGCAGTTCCCACTGTCCCAGGGTGGGCCACCACCTCTGCTTCCTGGGGGTGCAGGCAAAGCGTGACTTCCTCAGAGTAAAGCCTGTGCATCAGTTGTGTCCTGTTTTGTGTTCGGATACCGGATTTAGGAGGTGATTTGTCACTGGCCACAAGTTATTTTCACCTGAACGTGTGCTTCGCTGGAATGCGCATGCACATCCCAAATACACGCAAGTCGTACGTACTTTCTATGTGTCTGGCTGTGGCTGCTGGTTTTATTGGTCTCCCTTTGGATGAAGGCTGTCTGAGAGCCTCTCACATCTGTAGCCCTGTCACTGGGAGGAGGATGCTGGAAGAAACAAGGTCGAGTGTGCCTGATTTTTAGGGCTGACCATGCTACAGCCCTGGTGCAAGGCACAAGCAACCTTCCTCTCCGCTCTGTCGAAATGCACTCTGGGAGACCTCAGCACAAAGGTCCGTACTTCAGCAACGAAGAGCTGTAGCAGAAGTAATTATTCACACTCTCTGCTGCTGCTAGGTTTGAGGACCCTCAGGAAGAACGATCAGTGAGGAAATTTCTGGGCTCTTGTATGAGGAGTAGGAGGTAAGAGGGACTCTTGAAGGTGGGCCGAGCTGAGCTGTAGTTGGGATATTAATACTAGTAGCCTGACCTGGGAAGCAAGCAGGAGCACACTTTCTCTCCAGCCCCTGCAGATGCTGTGAGAAGGCTGTTTGCTGTGTGGACGGTAGGCTAGACCTCAGATTTAAAGGCAATTTAGAGCTCCATTGACTTGTAAGATAAAACAGTGATTTGAGTTTATTTCATTCCTCCCATGAATAAGGGACGGTGAGCCAGTGCAGGGGAAATACAAACTACCTTAACCCAACCGCAGTCTTTACCCAAAGCTTGAAGGCAAGCCAGGCCTTTGCTGTGTCTAAGGAAAATACCCGTCTTCAAATGCAGTGGCAGGCAAAGCCTACGCAGTAGGAGGTTTTAACCTGCACCAAAAAGCATGGGTTGGGATGGTTCAAGGGGGAAATGGAAGTTTGCTGGAGAGAGTTTGCTCCAGACTTGAAATACAATTGTAGGAGCAGGAAGATGGGGGGGAAAAATTGCAGATACTTTGAAAAAGCTTTATGTTTTACTCTACTTGATGTTTCCCTCACTGTGGAGTTGGGAGAACTTGGCTTCTTTCCTTCTGGTGGTGTTGCTGTATTTATTTTTTTTCTTTCTCAGGGCAAATAAAAGTAAACCTCAGCAGTGGCTCCAAAAATCCTGGGTTGCTGAATCAATACTATTTCTGCTCTCCTAAAAATATGAGCAGCTTGATTTTTAAAAAGTGAGATGTTCAAAAGCCAGGCAGTCCTGCATTTCTTGGAGCTGCACAACAGGGACTCGGAGCAGCACGCGGTCACGCTTAATTAGACAGCCTGGGGCTGGGATGGCTAAATGCTGTTTCTGCTGAACCTGAGCGCAGCGGATATGAACCTCAGCAGAAGTCTCGTCTGCTTTTATCCACCCTGGTAATGGTATGGAAGGGGGTTCTTGTAAATGTCGCAGGGCTGCTTCTTGTGAGCCGGCTTGCAAGATCCCATGTCAACTCTTCTTCTGCACCAGAGATGTAATGACTTGGGACTTTGTTTGCCACCAAGTTACCTTACGTGGTAGATCAACCTGGATTTGTGCACTGGAGTCTCTGGGTCTGTACAGCGCTGTGTAACTTTTGCTTTTGTCACTTGTGGAGGCTTGTGTTTTAGGTTATTTATCTTGATAATGAGTTCTGTTTCACACCTCTTCAGACAAGCACAAATGTGGAAACAAATACCATTAGGGAAGGAGGAGGATCTGGAGGCTGAAGTCTCCAACAGATAAATAGGGTTTTTACCTCTGGTAGTACATGGAGGTCTTTCATTTTAATACCTAGCAAGCAGCTGATGTCCTTGCTACCACGGAGGAGATGCATCTTGTCCTTCTTCTGCTCTTTCAAACAATACCAGATGTCCATCACTAGCCCGAAGGCTCTGAAACATGTGGGAAGGGTAGATCTGTTCTTTGCTCATCTGTTGTGTGAGTGGTGCCTGAGATGGGGAGTTGAGAGAGGTGGTGTCTTTTTCTCCCTCCAGTTACAGCCTCAGTTGTGCAGTTTAAAGCAATGTGGGTATTGTCTTTTTGGTGGTTTTTTTTATGCTTAGAGCATTTTAGAAACCCAAGTCTGAAAAAGGAGAACTCTTCTGTATAAAATGTTTTAGCCTATACCCAGAAAGTGCTGCAGATCAAAAGGCTTGAGCTTTTTTGTGAAATGAGGCAGGTTGCTGCTGAGCATCTTGAGAGGACAGCTGCTCTTTCTGGTTTTCAGAGAAATTTTGCTGGGGGAGAGAGTGGCAAGAAGGGCTGGAACAAAGTCCTTGTTTACTCATGGTACATGCTCTCCTTTTCTCTTTCAAGAGCTGCACCAGAAGCTTATGGGAAGACAGGAGCTGCTAGGACAAGGCTTTGCAGAGAGCTGGTCACAGCTGCCAGCCCCTCTCCCAGGAGAGGCAGGGGGGTTTTGGCCCCTCAGAGGTGCCTCCCCTGGGAAGGCGCTTAGATTGGGGCTCCCATGCGGCTGTGTGAAACAATTCTGCCAGCGCCAGGCTCTGAGGTGGGTTTGTAGGAAACCTGGATTATCATTCCGCTTTTACTGCACTCTTTTTGAAGCGTTCACTGATCTTATTTATTTTTATGGCAGGAGACTTCTGTTGCATTGTCTCTGTTGGGCTGTATTGCAGGTTTTGGTGCTGATGCTTGATGGCAGCAGATTTTTGTTGAAGGGGCTAATCCATTCATATCAAGGTCTTGCTTACAGCCCATTAGTCCCATAGTTAGACTTAAAGCTCTTTAAGGAAGGACTTTATTTGTGTGTGTGTTTGAACAGGGTGTACCTGACACAAAAGAGCCATGATCTGGCATCGAGTGTGTAGCTATTACTGCAATGGAAATAACAGCTCCCTTTCTCCACTTGGATGAGCAAAGACATGCACGACTAGGAAGTTATGCAAGGGGGGCCTGATCTTGCATCTTGGGCACCAGGTGCCCTGTCCTCAGCATGTTTAAATACTCCAGTTTACAGTGGATCGAGAGAGCACTGATGGTTGTGAGGTGCTGAGGACTGGCCCTGGCACTTGTTTACGGCATTCAGCTGGTTTCAGCTTGCAAGCTGGAAGGACGGATCTAGTATTTTGGGAAAGCTGCAAAGCCTTTCTGGGCTTTCATTACCCAAAGAAGAACAAGCAGCCCTGTACAGTGCTGGAGGGGATGGTACAGCAGTGATTTAAGGGCTGAGCTGTTGAGCTGCCGTGGGAATGGAGGCTCATGAGCGTTGCGAAGGTGGGCGGATCCCGCACAAAAGTTGCTCTGTGAACTGGCTGGTGTTGCAGCTGCTAGAAATACTAGAGATGTGGGCAGTTCAGAGATCCATTTGTTGTGGATGTTTCATCACCCTGAACACACTAGGTTACCAGAGAAAACTGGGCCTTTTTACGAGGAAAATATGCTCTTGATATATAATTTTATTTTATTGGCCTTTTGCAGCTTTTAGTACTCAGGCTCCCTTTCTGCTGTTGTGCTGGTGGTGGTTTGCAAAGAGTCTCCTCTCCATGCAAAGTAGGACAGCAGGGTCTTGGAGATCCTTGGGTGTAGGAAGCTTCGCTCTTCTCTGTGTGAAGCAATTTGGCCAAGCTAGCTTTCCTTATGCTTTTTGTGGTCTTCCAGGCAGCAACATGGAGGAGGGGAACCCCCACCCCCCCCCCTTTTAAAAGCACAGAACTGTGAACATAAAAGTCAAAGCACTGACACCCTTCGTACCTCAAACCAAGTAGTTTCAAGCTAAGGCTGTTGGTTTTTTTTTTAAGAAAACAAAACAGCACACTGTTAGCATAGGGATACTATATATTCTGAAAGAATTTCCAGGGTTTAAGCATAGCTATTAGCTGCTTCCTTTTAAATGAGCCATTTCAGGGCGATAATCTCTCCCTATCAGATCATGATTTTGAGCAATTGGTATCTCTGATATTAGCTTTAACCTTTCCTGTGTAAGCTCATTAAGATGGAGAAAACATACACTGGGGAAACCACACAGTCCTCATCTTTCAGTGAGGAGTCCTTCGTCTTTAGCAAGAGAAACCGCTTAAACAACAGTCAGTAGTATGTTGTGATTTCTCCTGCGAGAGCACCACGGAATAAATGAGACTGTGGATTCATGAAAAATCAATGTCACGTGCCACACAGTGGTGTCCTCGGCTGCCTCCGATACTGTCACCCGCAGACTTTGGTTTGGGCTGTTGATCCTTCAGCAGAGGGGACTGAGCCAGCAAAACCTGGCAGAGCAGAGCAGCAGGTGAGGGAGAACACAGCAAGGAGGAGCAAGATGCTTATTGGTGCTGCTGAAAGGGTGATTTTTAAGAAAAAAACAGGGCTTTTATTTCCTTAGTGCGTGATCTCTGCAGGCAGATCCAGTGTTGCTGTCTGCATTTCACCCTAATCTGTACAATGTTGATCTAGATGTTTAATGAGTGGATTGGTGTGAAATCAGGCTTCAGGCTCCCAGACAGTGGCTTAGTAAATACAATAAGCAGCCGCTCTTCTAGCCTGGAGGGGTTGTTATGAATTTTTTATCACTGATTTTTATGACATGCCATTCCGACAACATTTGGATTTGTAGAAAGAGAAAAAAAAAACCACCCCTCACTTTCCCAAGAAATCTGCATTTCAAAGGTTTACACACTGCAACAACTACTACCTAATTGTTGGTGTATAAGCCCCTTGCAAGCAGAGGAGACAGACACTTGAAAAAAATCATCCCAATATTTACTCTGACAGGCAGATAGAGAGGTACCGTGAGGCTGATCAGAGGGTGTCAGGCACACTCTGAAGAGCTGCCTGGGAGACAGGCGTAACCTGCTGAAGCCCACATCGGTCTTTTAACTCTTTCTGTCAGCTGATGGTTGGATTTTTAGCAGTGGTGCTTTTGCCATCCCTGTTATTTAAAGATGCTCAAAATGCCTCCTGGAGTAGCAGGTGGACTGATTCTGTGCAATTGCCCCATTAATACGGTTTCAAAACTATTGTCTTGCTCTTACTCTCTTGTAAAGACTAAAAACCCACCAGAAAACCGTAAAATTAAAAGCACCCCCTTCAAGATAGCTCTGCTAAATCAAGGGGTGAAGCCTTTTTAGTAGGAGAGCTGAAGGGGAGTGGAGGCAGCCCTGTTCTCCAACTTTTATGACAAGATTACTTGCGCTACAGGGACACATAGTGCCGAGGGCCGTGCAAATACAGCTGCGGAGCGCTTGTGCACTCGGTAAACAAAAGGGAAAGGCAGAGCAGGGAGAAGGGGAAGGGGATGCCCCGGCTCCCTGGAGCAGGGCAGCGGGGGACAATGAGATCCTGTGCTGGCATATGTGGGAAGGGACTGAGGGGGCTGCCCCGCTAGCGGCCGTGAGCTTGCAAGCTCCCTGCTTGCAACCCTCCCCTGGGGTCCTGCCCTGTCCTATGGGATGTTGGTGAGGCTTAGCGGGCTGCAAATGTGTTCAGGTATGTGCTGGGTTGCCGTGGTCCCCGTGTGCTCCTCAGTATTTGTCAAAAGCGAGTGTAAAATGCTGAAAACTCCCTTTGCGTGGGCATAAACAAGTACCCAAAGGAGCAAAGCGGTGGGGAGACAGGTATGTAGCTCAAGGACACCTGTACCCAGCTGTACAAGCAAAACCTCCTTATTCTCTGCTGCTCAGTGCTAGTGAGCAGGGGCTGTGGGACAGCTGTGGGGCTGGGGCCGCTCCTGACCATTGTAGGAGAGCACCGTCTGCTGCAGCACACACAAACTGGAGAGATGTTGGCCTGCTATTAAAAACAGGTAATGGGCCGTGACGTCCACCAAATGAGGTCTTGTGATAGTCACAACAAATGCGGTGTTTCAGGCAGATGAACATAATTCTGTCAATGGGATTAAAAGCAAATGCTGCAAAATTACACAGATGGCTTTCAAGAATTTGTAAAAAGTTAATTGAAATGTGTTTTTTTTATTAGTTGTGTGCTGTGTTGCCACAGAGCACTGGGCATGTGGATTAAAAGGCTGTCTGGATTTTTAGGGAGCTGAAGTGGGAAGGATTCGATGGGACCTGCTGGAAAGAGCTCAGGGGAGGTTTTTTCTTGCCCTGTCCTGCAGCTTTGCATCTGCCCAAAAGGAGGATACTCCTGTTTATATCTTATGGCAAGGCCAGCTGAGAGGGAGAGGCATGAGCATACCACGTCGGTGGACTTGGGGATGGGGCGGGCACGGCTGCTAGGGTGCTCGGGGCAGCGAAGGGAAAAATCCATTTTAAATCACGTTTCTTTGATTCTCGCCCGGCCGGTGCCATTTTGCTTGTGCTGAGGAGCTGGCCAAGTACACAGCCTCCCCTGGCAGCTTGCACAGGAGGCGGCAGTGTCCAGTTTGCCCAGCAGTCTGACTATGAAAAATTAGAGTAGTCCAAGGAAACCTCAGATGCATATAGGCTTCCTCATCCGAGTGCTTCAGCTCCAGCCCTTCCAGCTGAGCTGCAGGCTCTGGCTTTCAGCCTTCATAGCCAATTTAGTTCCTTGAAAATTGAGTGTGTGTCACATTCACAGCACAGAATTCAACAGAGCAAGTGTGCAACTTCCATTGCCAGTGTTTCTTTCTGACAAGGTGTGCTTGCTGCTGGGGTCTGTGCTAGAAATTAAATAAATACTCACTGCTACTTGCAGAGCAGGAATCTGAAAGCTCGTGGCTGGGTTTCTTCTTCATTGCAGATCCAAGCCCTGCAAATGGCTAATGATGGTCGGAAGCGACTGCACTGCCTGTCTGTAGCATTTGCATACCTGCCAGCTTAGCAAGTCAAGGGTGGGTTTTGAGAATCTGGTAAGATAAATGCACAGAATTCAAAATATGATTTATTATCTGTTTTAAAAATAACACGCAAGCACCCTAATTGAGATCTGAGCTCCTTTTGCAGGAGGAGATGATCTCTATCCCAAACATGTTGCGGACTAGTCAGAAGGTGAACCAAAAACCAGAGGCACGGAGTCCAAGCGATTTGCCTAGCATCACAGGCAGGCTTTGCCCTCGGTATTTGGGTTTCTGATGCATGGGTGGAGTTTTTGGATCCTGGACACCCTGCAAATGCTCATATGGTGGTTGGTGTCCCATACCTGTGCTGAGGGGACAGGGCTGTTCCTGTGGAAGTTGCCAGTGTCCCATGGACTGTCCAGCCCGCATGCATGGCTCAGGGGTTCAGTGTCCCTGAGACACGTGCCAAACTTGTGTTCCCTCCCTCGCTGTGGGTAGCAGAGGCACAAAATGGGAAGATGTCATGGCTCCTGAGTCTTGCAGAAGGAGCAAGGCGCCGGCTTTTTCTGCTGAATATCCAGTGCTGGCATCTGTGTGTGGTGGGTTGACCTTGGCTGGATGCCAGGTGCCCACCAAGATGCGCTCTCACTCCCCTCCTCACCGGGGGGTGGCGGGTGGAAATAATATGGAAAAAACGCGTGGGTCAGGATAAAGGCAGTTTAATAAAGCAAAAGCAAAGTCCGTGCAGGGAAGCAAAGGAAAAAAAAAGATTTATTCTCTACTTCCCATCAGCAGGTGATGTTCAGCCACTTCCCGGGAAGTAGGGCTTCAGTACATGTAGTGATTGCTCTGGAAGACAAACGTTGTAATAACAAATGTCTCCCCTCCTCCTCCTTTTCCTTAGCTTTTATTGCTGAGCAGATGTCATATGGTATGGAATATCCCTTTGGTCAGTTTGGGTCAGCTGTCCTGGCTATGTCCCCTCCCAAGATCTTGCCCACCCCTAGCCTACTGGTGAGCAGGGCATGTTGGAGAGACAGCCTTGATGCTGTGCAAGCGCTGCTCAGCAGCAGCCAAAATGCTGGTGTGTTATCAACACCTTTCTAGCTACCAATACAAAGCACAGCACTATGAGGGCTGCTATGGGGAAAATTAACTCCATTTCAGCCAGACCCAATACACTGTGAAATGCTGCTGTTGATTTTATGAAAGCAGTTAATGAGTTGACTGTAAAGCAGGGAAGTTGGGAGAGCAACAGCATGGGAACAAGCTGTGTATGGTGAGGTTTAGATGAAGGCGGATGCCAAAAATTACAACCTGCGCTTGCTGAGCGGCAAAACCGAGCTATGAAATGCGCCGTCTGTGTTGGCCCCTCCTGGTCGGGTGGGGAGGCAGTGCAGTAATGTCCTCTCCCAGTGCAAGTGAGGCAGGCTGCTACTGTGGGTTTTGGCACAGTCATCTTTGCCTCGGGTGTGTGTCCACGCACTGAGGTGGTTCAGACCTGCAGCACGGTCCAGATGGGGCCCGTGGACCGGCACGCAGCTGGCACCTGTGTCTCAGCCAGGGGTAAGGGTGCAGATGGAGACCAAACCCGTGTGCCTTAACAGGGCAAAGAAATACTGAGTGTAGTTGGTAGAGGTGAGCAATCTCCCTCTAAGCCTCTCTGTAAATGTCAAAATCTGAACCAGGGCAGAAATACTGTTTCTGCAGAGGACAAGTTACCAAGCAGGATGGGCTCTGTCTCCATTCGAGTCAGCTGTAAAGACCTCTGCTAACATGCTCTCGTGTTCATCACCACGAAGGCGGCGCCATGGGAAAGCTCAGTCTGGTCAATGAAACATCTCCCTCTGCAGACACACATCTTTATTTAATGTTTTACAGTGACCTCCTGCATGGTGATTTTCTCCAGTCTGTGAATTCCTGTGTGGTATTTTAGAGCTTACTTCTTGGGGAAGGATTTTTGGCTTTAAAGACCTGGGTGGGGAAGTGTGTTTCAAAGACTTCTGAAATGTTACAGCATTCAGCTCCTATGGTGTCGGAGAGCTAATTTCTTCATTTAGTCCTCACCTGATGTTGCTTTGCCTGTTGTACAGCTGTGGGAAACACTGAAGAGATTTGCATTGGATTTGTTTGGCCCTGCCATGTGGCTAGTAGGATCAGATTTTAGCGGTTTTATCAGCCTGTCAGCGTGCATCATTTTCTCTCGGGGGAAATAAGTGATCCGCTTGCCTTCCCTGCTTATTTCACATTTGACTTGATGCTCCCACTGTGGCAAAGATACCCTGAACTCTTCTAATCGTGCTCCTTTGGAGATGGCGATTAAAAAAAAATCTCTCTGAAGGCATTTCCTCAGCCTGCGGGCTAATTGGGGCCACCGGTGATTTGAAGTAAGCATCCTTGTAAATGAGCCCCTGACCAGCTTTTGCATTTCTGTCTCGCTAGTCTGTCCTTACATTTTAGGGATTTTGATCATCAAGACCAAGTCTGAGGCACCAGATCTCAGTCATAGCTGTGCTTAAAGTAATTCTTTTTATCTCTCTAAAGCAAACTCTTCTAATTGTAAGCACGTAGGGAGGATTAATGCTAGTTAGTAATTTGTCTCTTGCTCTTTAATACACTTGTATCCCCATGGGGACACACACTGACTCCAGTGCCTCAGAGGAGGGAAATAGCTGGACAAACAAGGCAGCTGGAGGGCTCAAGTGGACCTTAGGCGGGAAATAAATCCTTGCCCTCTGTTCAGGTACTCATCCAGGCTTCCCTCTGGCTTGGTAGCTTCGAAATCTCCTGCTCCAGCAGCCCTGCAGCGGTTCTGCTGGAAACTATTGAAATCTACAGCCAAACACCAGGCAGAACTGCACTGTTTTGTCAGAAATTCGTCCTTGAATGTTCCCTGCATTCGTGATGTACCTGGGGATGAGTTTCAGATTTCCCATTGTAATTTTGTCAAATTTGCTTTATATGAACTGCTTTGAGACTGAAATGGAAGACGTGGCCTTGTCAGACAACTTGCTTTGTGATTTGGGCTTGTTCCCACCTCAGTTGGTGAGGGAAAACATGACATGAAAACACCCTACTTGAGTTAAGCACATGAAAACGTGGGATCGAACTGTCCCCGCTATGAAGTGGCATCATGTCACATGGTGTGGTTCGCAGGGCCACTGGAAGATTTTCTCAGACGGTGTCTGTGTAGTGCAACCCTTTGAAATGGTTGAAATGAGAACGCAATGCAGGAAAAGTGTTCTCACCAAAAATCTTGGGAACTTCACTGAATAAATGGCCTAATTAAGACTGAAGAGGACTTCAGTGCTCTGAAACACTTGTGAAGTGGTTAGTTGAGTAGGAATAGACTGAAAGAAAGAAAACCTAAGGTTTTTTCCTTTTTTTTTCCTCACACGCAGACACTGGCAAAATCAGCGGTTTCATCTTTGCAGAAATTCAGGTGCCAGTGTGCATAGTCACAATCAAAACACTTCAAATGAAAAATTGCCACGTTTAATAGGGGTTTTTTAAACAGAGCAATTGGCAGCTACCTGCTTAGTTTGAATGATTTTTATTAGTGTAAATTAGCTGGTCTTTTTAGTTTGTTCCACTATTGTGTCACAGGTTTATGCACAACCTCCTATACATTCTTATGTAATTAAGATATTTAAAATGGATATATAGAATCTGTCTCTATTCCTGACAACTTGAGCAATTAGTTGTAATTTGTTGGCAAAGAGAAGGCAACTTTCCTATTTTCATAGCGAGAACTTAGCTTACTGACCTGTAATGGTACACTGAAGCTGCAGAAGCTGCATCTCTCGGAAATAATGACTGTCTGGAGACTCCTCCTCACTTGGATGTCCACTGGTGGTGCCAATTTGCTGTGCTTTAGTTGCGTGGAATAAGAACAGCTGTAGTGGGTCAAACCAAAGAATCCATCTAGCCTTTCTGCCTGTCTCTCATATTCTTAAAAGAGGGTATATGGACCAGGGAAGCAAACACCCCGTGTGCTGGAGGACAGAATGTATTGGGTTACCCAAAACAGTGGTATTTCCCTGAAAGGCAGATACCATGCTGGCAGTGTCATGCTGCTACTGGGAATGGATATGAACTGATGGGTTTCTGCAGTCAACTCTACAAGAGGCAAGAAGCCAATGTTGTTAATTTAGGAGAAGACCATGCTTCTGTTACAGTTTTCCTTCACATTTCCAAATCATGTTGACATTGGGGTTTTTTTATTTCTTGATGCTTAGAGCACTTAAGTTAAACTTTACTATCCTCTTTTCCAATGATTGTAATCTTTTCTGCTTTCCACCATAGTGCCTCGGCCTCTTGCATAGCAATAGCTGAGCTGTGAGAATGCTTGAACAGTTGCCAGGAAAGTTGAGTGACGGTCAAAAGCTGCATAGAAGAAATTATTATGGATGATGGGTATTTCATTCGACTATTTTCAGCACTGGCTGATCCTGTTGTTTTGTCGTGGTTTTTGAGATGACCCTGCTCTAGCTAAGCTGTAACAGGGCGGTGCTAGAGAGCCCATGAGACTGCAAATGGGAACTTAAACAGCTCAGATGGACTAATGTGTATTGAAGGAAGAACAGTCAACTGATGGTAATTATCTTGAAACAACAATTAAGTTGTCTTGGTTCACTGTTGTGGGCCAGTGCTTTTTCAGATGTCAGAACAGGAGCTGGGCAGCCACAACCTCAGGTTGTGTCACTGTGATCATTTTTCCTCCCTTTGTGCTCTCGACTTCCATTTCAGACTGTCATGTTCAAGCAGGCAGGATGCCTTGTGAAAATCCTTGCATACGTGCCTCGTTAGCCTCCTTTACAGCTTGTGATTTTTTTGATCGCATCTTCTTAATACACCATGTAGCGCGCAAGACATCATCTGGTTACTTGGCCATCTTTCTCTGATGCTTTCCTAGGCAATCCACTGCCTTAAAGTGCTCTGGGCTTCACCTGCATTGCTGGACAATGTGTTTAGCTCTTTACCCGTTTGGTTCCCTATCACATTTGATATTTTTAGGAGGTACAGCTTAGCACTTCATCTTCTGCTGTGGGTGGTGAAGCCCTCCACAGGGTGAGCGGAGGAGGAGCATGGCTGGCACTGATGTAGCATCCTTGAGGACACTGTGCTTGCCCTGACTAACGTTACTATAGGGAATGTGCTTGTGGTTGCTTCACCCCTTGTAGCTATGGTTGCTTCTCCTTTTAAAACAAATACAGGCTTTGCCTGCGTTGGAGAACATGCACCAATTACAGCTAATGGTGGGCAATTAGTTTAAATTCAGCAGAAGCTCTGCTGTCACAAATTGCAGCTTTTCTTCTTCTTCCCTCGTTGTGCTGTCGGCAGCTGTAATTGGGTCAAATGCCGCAGCACAGAGGGGACCGCTGTTCCCCGTGTCCCGCTCGGCAAAGCCCCCATGCTGCTGTCCAAGACGCGGTAAAGCAGCTCATGGCTGCCGAGCCCAGACGGGGCTGGGACTGCATGTTGCACTGACCAGACGTACCCAGTGTGAATTGGTTTTATGACAGCCTGAGAAGCAGGAGGGAGAGGATGGAGCACCTGGTCCAGCGTTTTTTATTTGCTCTTTCCATTGTGTGAGATGGCACTGACAAAGAGGAGAGGGTGCCTGCCTTGTTTGCTACTGTGCTTCTATGTAATTAGAGTCCATCCCTGTTCTGAAAAGTTTATGGTTTTATATAGGTTAAGTGGGAGAGAAGTACAAATTGTTTCCATTTTTCCTGATGGGGGAACTGTGAGACAGAGCAGTGTTTGACCTGCCCACATCACATTGCTGACATTTGGCACAGCTGAGTATTTTGAGCGCAGATTTCTTGAATGTCAGGCCAGTGCCCTATAAACACAGGTTGCCTTTTGTTGTTTGCTGGGCACAACTGTATGGGAGAAGCTATAAAGCAGCTCTGTAGGCAGGACACTGAGGAATGCTTGCTCAATTTACATATGAAAACATTTATCCTGATACTCAGAGCTTGCATAGCTACTAGTGAGGGGTTTCCATGGGCCTGAAGTCTGGCAGAAAGAGGGTCACACCACCTTCTTCAAATGAACTGCTTTAATTTTAATTAAGTCCACTACCTCCTGGGAAGTTGCAAGCTCCCAGATTTCTTAATTACCTACTGTGCAGCTGAAGCTCAATTGTAATTTCGGGCTTGGTGATTTTTTTTTCTTTCCTTTTTAATCGTAAACAGCAGCAGAGAAGGAGCATGTACTGCAGTAGATGCACTGGCAGTGATAGATGAGCCAGTGCAGAGAGAGACAGAAATAACATGGCAGATAGGCTGTGGTTTTTAGCTGTCTAGGAACGAAGCAGAAGAGCGCTGCCCGCACACCATCTGGATGAGACAGCAAGAGGTGGCGAGCTTCACGTGAGCGCAGGAAGAGGAGGGTGCTTTTCACTTGTCGGAGATCAGAACTGACACTTCGATGTGTTCAGGGTGCCATCTACCCTGTCTAAATATTTATTTCTTGTGCTGTGCTCAGTCTAATGCAATCAGACTACAGTGTAGAGGGCTGCCATATCCTTTTAGCTCTGAATTTGTTTTCCACTAACAGGCTCTACTGCCCCCAAACTACGCATGCATATTGCAAGCGAGGAGAAAAGTTGGAGCACCAGCTCGCGTTACAGCACCTCGTGCATTGCCCCTCTTCTTGCTATCAATTAGATCTGACAGAGCTTGCTGTATGGACTACCTTAGGGTTTGTCATGCAGAGCTAGAGAGACACTAACCAAATTACGTGCAAGCTTGATTCCCTTTATATTAGTAGGAAGATAAATTAGCTAGTATTTTCTTTCGAAATCTAAAAATGTAAATTGACTTCTACTGATATTAATTTGTTTTAATATTTCCACTGAAAATTGAGCGATAATGCACTCTGCATGTTTTCCATACATTCCCACTAGTTGAAGAACAGTGTGCTGTGACAAAACCAGTCTGAGCAATCTTTCTGCTAAGCAGAAACATGCTCAATTTGAGCACGCTAACCTTAAGTTAAATTATCCATTGTGCATGCACTCCTCCACCTGTGCACAGACTGTCCTATGAGGGTAGGCTGGCTTAGGAGAATTTTTTTTTTAATCACTTGGGTCCCTTGGACCTGGGTGAGATACGGAGTTGGATTTGTTGAGCCTAACACACCCACTGGTGCCTGTTATCATCAGTCCTGTGGTACCTGTCGTCTTGGTCTGCGAAGCTCTCTGTAATAGACTTGTACAGAATTGATTACATAAACACATATTGAATAAGGAGGGTAAACTGTTTTACTTGGAAGAAGAGTGCTTATTCTGCTCAGCTCAAGCATGATTGTGATAGTTAGGTTTGGTCCTTTGTTCTTCCAGACTTTTTTTTTTTTAAATAGGATGGTTAACTTTAACTCACCACCCTGTTATGTCTGTAGTCCAGACTAAAACTGTTTCAAATAAAGGGTATGGAGAACAATTTTTCAAGCTTCTCAGTGTGGAAGAGCTAAGTCATTGAGGAATGTTCTTGTAGTGCTGTGTCGTTACTGCAGCATGTGGAGGGGAGAAGTTGAAATACAGTTAAGGAGTGGCTTGACCCCATGCAAGAAGTGCACTGTTAAAACAAGCCCTTTCCCCACTTCCCGCAGCTGATGTAGGTAGTTGCAGAAATTTGGAGCATCCCTGGGCAAATCTTATTTTTGGGTGTGGAGAGACTCAAGGCTAAAACAGGCTTCTGCTGCCTACTGGACACTTTAGGGTGGCCCGGACACTTGCTGAATGCCAGTAAATGTGACACTGGACCCATAGGAGACCTTCAGTGACAGGGGGAAGTCAAGCAAGATGTCTGAGAGTATCTAAAATGTCCCCACATGTTGATATCTGTGCACCTGGCTGTCACCTGAACTTCGCAAGCCACATTGTTGCTGTGTCCTCACAGAGCTGCCTGGTTGCACCCACATGTCCTGGGCCGATGGAGCAGCTCCCAGGGGCTCCCTGCCCAAGGTCTCGAGTGGTTGTACGGTGCTTTCCACTTGGCTTTGTTTTCCTGTATGTTAGCTGTAAATGCCACAGGACAGAGGGATCTTTCTGCCTGCAGGCATGTGCCTACAAAATGGCTTGCTGCTGCTGGCGCCCTGTGAGCAGGATCCTGCCCCGTTCTGCCGACCTGAGTGCCGCTATGCAGCAGGACTCCTGTGTCTTCCCCTCTCCCACTGGAGTAGGACTGGGCTCTACTGTGAAAGCTCAGAAATTACACCAAAACTGGGAAAGTGTTCTGATTTATTTTTTTTTTAATTTACTTCCATTTGGTTTTATAACCCATCCTTACGATGTGTCGCAGGTATTTGATTTAATAAATTTAAAGAAACGATGGAGAAGAGATACTGTCTGGTTTTATAAAGGAATTACAGGAGTAATTACTGAAAAAAATTTGTTTGCATATGTGCATGTATAAATAAATTTTCATGATCATGTATAATTTATATATGACTACATACATTCACTGTGGGATTTTATAGTATTTAGTTATTAACTGTGGTGAACATCCTTTAAGTTGTGCTTACAACTTAATGCCAGATAAGTAAATATGCTTATGATTTAAAGGCACAATCAGCTGAATAAGAACTAGTGAGCTTTGGCAGAGAGGAGAGGGGATGTCGGCTGTGAACTTGGTGTGTATTTTGCTAAGGTGGATGCGTCAATGAGTGTTGATAGATGAGGGGCACTCAGTGAAAGATTGTCCCTCTTCAGCACTATGGTCTTACAGCCAACCATTCCCAGGAAACTTTTTTAAGATGGCATGGGGTTTTTTTGTTTTTTAGTATTGGAGAATAACCTCTTTAAAATAGCAATGTAGAGGTCGGAGGGGCTCAGACCCAGAGGCTCATCTGCTGCAGCACAACAGGGGGGCAGGCTTGACAAGCTGTGAGGGTACCTTGCTTCTTTGTCCTCTGATGAAAATGAGGATAAGAGACAGTGGAAGCAATAGTAATACTTAATTAAAAGATATACTGTTGTCCCCTGTGTATATTTGCCACTGTGTATAATGTAATTAGCATTACTTTAAAGATGCGTGGAAAAATACCTGCTCCTTTGGGGACTTGGTAAGCAGCTAAAGGACTTTGTGTGCAATGCCACCTCCTTTATTTTTATGAAGTAGCTAAAAGGAAAATAGGTGTTGAAGTAGAGCAGGAAAGCTCATTAGGTTGTATAGCACCAGTCCATACAAAGTGGGTTGTATTTGTCTGCGTTGGGGTGGGGTGGGGGGGACAGTCTGTATTCTTCTCTCCACAGCAGCTGTCTTGGATGATCTTTTGTCCACGCCAGTTCCTGTGACCGTGGTGGCAAGCAGATCCTAGAGGCCCCTGGGTGCTAGCCCTGTTCCCAAGTAAGTCAGTGCAATCCTCCAGGTGCTGTGGCGTGCCTTGCCAGTGGCTCTGGGACCGCAGGGTGAGATGCCACAGCTCTTCCAGTCATCAGGAGATGACATAGGAAACTTGCTGGATGCTTTGCCTTATCTTTAGGAGATAAACTAAAACACAGGATCAAAGAGAGGGAATGGGGCTGCAGGAGAAGTGAGGGAGACTTGTATGCTGCTGCTGTATGGTCCTTAGGATCTCACTGTGGTTTCAGCCTTCAAATATATGGGTGGACCAAGTATACCACTGATAGACAAGGTCCTTCTGCACAGTCTTTATGGCTGCGAATTTATTTTATGTATTTTTGAGAAGTTTGTGCAATTGTGCCATTGCTTAGGTCTTACAGAAGCCCTGACCCCCCAGCAAACAAAACTCTCATGTTCTTGGGGTTTGTTACTGGAGCCTTTTGTGTAGCTCCCAAAAAAAAGGTGTTCAGTTTAATTTGTAGATATTTGACCATTCCAACATCTTTGTATTATCTTTGCTTAGTTTAGCCCTTGGAGGTTGTTTGTAATTCTTCACTCTGTTTGCATGAGAGGTATTAAAAAAAAGTGTTATTCCTAGCTCTGCATGAGATCTCCTTGTTTATGAAATCGTACCAGCTTGAGACAATTACCACAAATAATTGCCAAGAATGCTTGCTCTAAAACTTAAACTTAACTTTCTGGTTATTGCTGGCAATGCTTTTTACAAACTGAGATTGGCTATTTAAGGCTGAATATTATGTTCTTATACTTGGTAATCGGGCACTGAGACTGTGCGCTACAGTAAGATTTTTATTATCCTTAAGTGGCATTTTATTTAATTGAAGGAATGAGAGGAGCAAGGTTCTGGTCCTTCAGGTGATGGGGACAAAGTTTGGGAATCACTTCATCCTTGCCACCCTGCCAGGGAGCTGCTGTGGTGGACAAAAAACCATGCGGCCAGAAAACGCTGTCCTTTCTGACAAAGGAGACTTAAGAAGGTGCAGTCTCATAGCATGAGACCTTCTTTGTTATTTCTCAGCTACACTTTATGCTGCTGTGTTGCCCCGTTAGAGCTATGGATACGTTGTCCTTTTGCTGTGGGATGGGTGAAATGTGGGCCCTTCTTTGGCAGCATTTGTGCCGGGTGGCAGGAGTGCTGGTGTGTTGGCGAGAAGGATTAACGCTGCTTATAGCGTGCCACGTGGCAAAGTTGCTTTCGTTTCTTTTAGTTTACTTTTCTTCAAAAACTTAATTTCATGTACAAGTAGACCTTTTCCAGATTTTTATAAAAATAAAAGTAAATTAACTAAATAAATAATATTATTAAATAACTAAATAAAACTAAAAGCAAGCAAAAATTTTGGGGGGTTGTTTTGGAAGAAAATTGTAGGGGTTTTACTGAAAAATGTTGATATAGTTTTTCATCGAGATATTGTAGGGCTGTAGGAGTGGGGTGAAGGATAAAAAATGGAAAGTATAAGAAGGGCTTTCCATTAAACCCACTCCCCTGAGAAACAGAGGACATCACAGAAAGATGCTACTAATGACAGACAGTGTGGGGTCTCACCCCTTAAACCCATCTAGTCAAATGAGAAACTAGCATTAGCTCGGAATTTGAGGGACGAGTCCCTGCTCTTGGCAGACGTCAGATGTGAAGGGCTGTTTCCTCTGATACAGTAAAAATCGGAAGATAACGGAGGGCTCCGCTGTGCGGGCTGGGTGCTCGGGTGCTGCCCTGGGTGCTCGGAAGATCAGCAAATGGCCGAATAATGCTGCAGTGTGCTCTCTCATGGGTTTCTGGCAGGCAATCAGCATCTCGAAGAGTTCATAGATTTAATCTCAATAGCATTTTGTTATCGTTTCCCCAATGGCTGGTGTATGCTTTTATTTTTAGATAATGGGTGCTGGTGGGGCTGTTTTTCCCACCCCTCCCTCCCCTCAGGAAAACCTTTGAGCTTGTCAAAACTGCCGTTAAAAACAGGGTTGACTATTTCCATGAAAGGGAATTTGCCCTGAGCTGTTATTAATGAGTGAAACCGTCATTGGAAACGTAGGATTTTAGGAAGGATACTGATGAAAGTCAAGGAGATCGGGAGAAATATTGACTGCCAGAGATGGTCGGGTTGCTTTGCTGCCTGTCGGGAAATCTGGCTCCTATGAAAGGTGGTGTTTGCTGGTCCTGCCATCGCAGGAGCAGAGCTGACATTGTCACTTCACAGTCAGAAAAGCTCCTAACTGTTTAAGGAAGGGTTTGGATGCTGTGATGATAAAAGCTTCTGTAACTTTAAACAACCATGAAGCAGAATGGCTGCTTTTTTATTTTAAATTTATTTCCAGCATACCACGTGAGCTCTTTTTTTAACTGTGCAAAATTATTTTGTAAACTGCTGCTCTGTCATCCCAAAGCATCAGGTCTAATATTCAGATGCTAAGTATCTGCAGATTCCCCTAACTCCAGCTGGAGTTTTATTTCCTCTTAAAATCAATGTTGTGATGTTTTGCATTCCTAAAACCCAAACTCCAGGAACTGTGTGATTTATGAGAATTTCAGCTTTGATAAAAAGATCAGAGAGAAACAGGAAAATGTAAACATAAATGTGTAAAACAAGCCAAGGAAAACTCCAGTGCTTTTTTTTGTATTTATCTATCTGTGTGCATGTGTATATAACGTAAAGGATTCTGAGGAAGTCCATTCCGTGATTTTTGGATGCTGATGTGGTCAAATTAAAAGCATAACGAGGTCACGTATAAAATGCAATGCAACTATTCACTGAAAAAGATGTCTTTATGTTAGAAAATATATTCTTTTGTATGTCCACAGATATTTCACTGAGTACAATTCCAGGACAGTTCTTTTCCTCTCACAAACAAAACGCAGAGAGTGCAGCGGCATGTCCTTAAAAACAATTCCTTTGTGAAGAATAACTAACTGAATTTGCTGCAGAAACAGCATTACTTACTGTCAGAAATATGGCAGATCTGTAGACGCGTGCTTTTGGTTACTGAGGTAATTGAGAAAATTAAAGGATGATCCTATTTGGCATGAAATGCCTGCTCGTGCATCGGGCAGGGTGCCTCGTGCAGCGTGGCTCGTGCAGCCTTCTTGGAAGTTACTGGGAAGTGAAAGTGCTGGGGGTCCTACATGGCTGGACTCTAAATGCACGTTTTCTTCTGTGTTGTTTTCACTCGAGTTGTTCTGTTTGGAACTGGAGGATCAGTTAACAAGTAATTTATTAACTGAACAGTTTTCTCTACTTTTAAAAGCTAGCTCTATGCCTATGCACGTCTGGCTCCTGCCAGCTCCGAGGCATTTGTACATCTTGAAACATGTGAGTAGCTCCCAGAAATCAAGGGCATTGCTCACGTGCTTTGAGTGTTTACAGGACTGAGACCTTAAAGAAAACCTGGTCTAAATAAGAAACAAGTATCTGAGGCTGCCGCTTCTGTGAGCAATCCTGTTATATTGCATAGGAGCTTTATAGGAACGTTATTGCAGGATGAGGCTCTAAAAAGAGGGAGGCAAGAGTCAGACTCGTGCTCAAAAGTAGCATTTGATTTGCGGTAACTCCCATCTGTGGGCTCCCACCTTGGAGCTCCCCTGAGCATACCATGAACTAAATCTTCAGTCTCTTTAATGTGTATGATCCTAAGGACTGCAAGTCAGTAACTGTTTCTGGAAATGGTGGCTAAAAGAAAAAGGAGATGAGGAAGAAAAAGAAAGAGGTGCCAGGAAGAAGGAGAGCGAAGGCTAGCAGGAGTAAATAGTTTTAGGCAGAGATGGAAGTAAGTGATGGACAGTTTTCCCTATTTTTATACAAGCTCTTCATCAGTGTAATAACGTGACTGGTGTGGCGTGACCTTTAGCTGGAGTGGGCTGGCAGGGAGCCACTGAATCTCACTTGTTTTCGCTTTGACAGTGCGATGTCAAAGGACACGGTGGCTCATTGCTGTAAATCTCACTGCTGTTTATTCTGCACCACCGTGCAAGGGTCTTCAGGCAGAAGTCATCTTTCATAAGGAGTTTTGTTATATACTGACCAATAATCCATAGGGTCTGAGCACGATCTCTTCCATCTCTAGTCAACGTCAAAAGAAGGTCCCAGTGTGACGAATAGGGATTTTTTCCTTCCGCCACTGTGGTTAGGGGCGTAGCGATGGGAAAGCACAGCACAGTTCGAAGACCTGCGTTACTGAAATTGCATTTTAATGCTTTATTCATATCTTCGATACTGCCTGACAGAAGGCAAATTTATTTGTTCTATATTGTCTGGCTGTGATAGAGAGCCTAAGTCCTAGAGTAAGATAAGTGGTTAGCAGAGATGCTGTTAAAGCCTTTACCTGTGGTTTTTGGGCTGCAGAATGACAGAAATGCCACCAGAGGGGCCCTTTGGAGGTTACCCAGCTCAAGCTCCTGTTCCAGGGGAGCCCTCAGCACCAGAGCAGGTTACTTATGCTGGTTTAAGGAGCATTGCTACATCCAGGGATGAGATCCTTCTTCCCATTGGGAAGATAGATGTGGGCAGCTGGTTGCCTCCTCTCCACCAGCATAGGGAGCTCCATAAGACAGCTCAGTGTCCCTGGTAGCCCTCTGGCCCTTCTCTGCAGGGCCGCTGGCTCCACTGGTCACTGCATGGTATTAGTCTGCACCCCCAGGCAGAAATTCGCCCTTTGCCTTATCAGACCCCATTAGGTTTCTGATGGGCTCCATCCTCAGGTTTATCAGGGTCCCTCTAGTGTTGGGTTCTAGCTGTTTCTTAGGTTGTCACCTGCAGACTTGTGGAGGATGTGCTCAGTGTTGGCACACGTGTCGCTGATGATGGCCCCGATATTGACCCAATTTCCTCCTTGTCCTTCACTGCTTGGAGATGGATGCCAGGAGGATGGGCTGCCTGGGGACTTACCCAGCACTCCCCATGCCCTCCCTTCCCTAAGGGCGGGGGCAACATCAGCCCTTCCCCAGATGTCAGGGACCTCCCCTGATCACCAGTTTTTCACAGATGAGATTTTCCAATTTTCAGTTTTACAGGTTTGGATTTAGTTTTTTGGTGGTTTTTTGGGGGTTTTTTTGGGGGGGGGTTTGATAAGTGATATGACATACACAGAGGATATATTACAAGCTGTAAGTTTTTACGGTATATCAGGAATGGAAGCAAGCGGATCCAGCTGTTGGCAGCAAGTATTAAAAATGAAGCAGGTTTAGAGCGGATTATTTCTGCCTTTTCATTTGGAGAAATAATCTCCATTTAAAAGTTAGTTACTAATATGCCCCATGACTATACATTCATCTTTACCCCTAATAATGGATTTTTATCATTAATATGCATGAATTTTCACTTATGTTATAATCCAATCAGCAGCAAATCTCCCTCTTTAAATGCAAGGTATTCAGCAGAACAGGAACTCTCTGAAACTTTGCTGTTGAGTAAGATGGCTCAAACATAGTGGAGTGAGTTTAATTTTCGCGATACTATATGATACAGCAGAAATTGTCTTTTGCTGTATAATTTGAGTTTTCACATGTACAGTGTGGATGTGTGGAATGAAGTATTTGAATACCCTGTGTAAACTTGGAGGCCAAGCTGGGGAACCTCAGAGGCTGGGGATTTGTTGGGTATGGGGAAGGTACCGATGGAGGGGCAATGGGTAACAGGGCTTTCTGGGGAGAAAAAGCAGACCACAATTGAGCCAGAGACTTCTGGAAAGGAGAGCGCTCTCTTGCCCTTGATTTGGCTTATCTTGCAATTGCAAACGCGTCCTTGGATTATCTGCATGCTCACCGTGAGCTGCTCTTGAACATCAGGGTCTTTTAGAAGCACTACTGGAAAACTGAGTGCTTGCTTGGCTGGCACAAAAAGGTTACGGAAGCAATATTCCTTCTGGTGCAGCCCAGCCAGCATCGCCCGCACAGGGCCAGCGGAGCTGCTGTCCTCTCCAGCTGGCAGGGGCAGGCTTGAGAGAGGTTGTGGCTTATAAACCTGTAGGAGGGTCCTTGGCTGGGTGAGGAGTTTTCAGTGTGAACAGACATTTCGGTGGGTTTTTCGCCTCCCAATTCGATATCAATGAAGTGGGTTTTTTGTGGTTTGGTCCCTGCTCCCCCCCCCCCCCCCCCCCCCCCCCCCCCCCCGTGTTGACGATGTCATAGACATTAGTTTTTTTTTAATTGAGTTTCTGGTTTCACTATGACTTTTTTCCAGTAGAAACTGCTGCTCGGTCTGGGTTTGCCAGCCTTATTTTCGCTTATGCTCAACTGAGATTTTTCTTTTTTAATAAATGCAAAATGATACTAAAGCTCACTTCTGCAGTTTTGGGGTGGTATTTTTTTTCCTTGGTGTGACTCTCTTTCTCCCTGATGTTATAGTTTTCAGCAAGTCATTAAGAGGAATTCAGGATTCACTTATTGACACAACAGCCTGAAACTACTTTTCTTTTTCCTCTGTCATCTGCCACTCTGGCATTTCTGATGTTTGAATCTTAAAGTGCAGCTGGCAGAACAGACAAAGCTCATGTGCCCACCCCATTGGGAAGCTGAGGAAAGCCCTGGGAGCGGAGCAGGGCTTATCCCAAGTGATGAAGTGGTATTGTTGTTCCTTAAGGTTTCCAGCAGTTCAGACATAGTGTGCACTCAGGACTCATGTAGTGCTTCACAGTCTCAATTGTGGTTCATTAAGTGGTAATAGAGGAGAGGAGTAAATGCCATTCAAAGAAATATCTCCTTTTATTAGGGCCTGACCACTCTGACCCTGAATTAAGCCAAAGGGGACCCATGCAGAGCCAGGTACAAAGCTTATTCCCTTCATGCTTTGTCCACTGGGCACGAAAACATAGTCAGCACGGGGTGGACATGGTAGCAAACCCACTAGCCCGCGATAAAGCTCAGGAGGTCATGATTTCCCGAAGTGTGGCACTTTGGCGTACCTTAAAACTCTGGGCTGGAAGCGGAAGGGAAGAGCCCAGTGCTTTGCTTTCGATCCACCTAGTGTGTAGCACGCAGGGGGAGCCCCGCACCACTGCTGCTTTGTTAATGGATTTGCATCTTATTCAAAGGCACGCGCAGGTGGGCTATCCATCACTGCCACCTTTCATTGCACCTCCCCGGCTGGCAGTGTGCTTGCCACGGTTGCTGCCTCTCCCACTGCCGTGGTTTAATTGGCCCCTCAGAGCTACTTGCCGGGACCCTGGCAGGCCAGCAAGATTTGAGTGCTGATTTTGCCTTTGCTTTTTCTTATTATTCCTTGAGCAAAGGCTAACACTTGGGTCTCTGTTCTCCCCAATTTTTATGCCTTCTCGTGCTGAGCTAGCAATTTAAGGTCATTTTATTTTTATTTATACCTACAGCCTTGGCTTTATCAAGTTGCTCTCCATTGTCACCAACTAACGACTTGGATAGAAGTGTTGTTGCTCAGGTCTTACAGGAGCCTAACGCAGTATTAGCTGCATAGAATGAATGACTGGATGTCCCATTTACTTCTTGCATACAGGGTGTGCTTTAAAGCCTCTGGTGCCTGAAGAGTGCAACCAGATGCAAAGCTGGTACCAGACCTTGCTCATAAGTACCTGATTCACAGGCTCTGTGTTCACAGAGTGTATATGTGCTAGGACATAAATGAGAAAACATCATGAGCCCGAAGTGAGAATCATTTAAGTATCCAACTGTACAGAAAACTAATCGAAGCGGTGCTTTGGGGAACTTGTCCTACCAAAAGGTCTTTCTGCAGCTCCTGTTGAGGGTCCTGTGCCTGGAGGAGTGTGGGGGTTGAGGGTCTCTGTTCATACAGAATAACTCAGATTATCTTGGGAACAAAAAAGAAAACTAAATTCCCTGCTAAATCAAGAAAGCCTAAAGGCATGCACTGAAATGTTCATAGTGCCACAGGAGCTTGGAGCAGAGATTAGAATTAGGGATTCACCAGATTGCATAACGTGATGCTCCTTTTAAATTGCTTGTGCTGTGCTGATGCCTTTTAGTTTGTAGCGTTCAAAGAAGTCCTTAAACATGCCTTATGGTGAGGGACCGTGACTGAGAAATAGGTGAGCTGGGCTAAAGTCAGATGGACTCATGCTATTTTACACAATGGGGTCAAAATTGCATGCAGTGAGAGCATTTAGAAGAAGGTAAAAATAAACCCACTGAATATTTGGATAAACCTGTAGCTGTTCAAAATGTTGATGGCTTGATTATTTGCCTTTGTCTAGTTAAAATCTGTTTTCTTAATCTTTTGCTACCAAATGACTGATCTCCAGGAGACTTACAGTAAAAAGTACATATTTAATTTGGAAAAAGTCTTGCAGGGAAGAATGTATTTTTGCTGGTTTGCACAATAAAAGGGCAAACCACTTTTCATTCCTGCCTGATTTTTTTTTTTTTTTTTAACTGGAAGAGGCAGCTTTCAAAGACAGAAAATTGTCATTTTGCCATGAAAGGCTGTTTTTGCTGACACAATTGGTAGTTTAGCTCAGCTTTGATTTCCTATTCTAAATATGTTGTAAGATTATAGGGTACATCCCAAGAAATATTCAGCATTTTTTTTTCCTTTTGAATGGCTTAAAAATTAAGAGAATGATTATAAACATAGTGTAAGTCTATGCAAGATGTATTTTTTTCCCCTCTCCTTGACATTCAGTGTGTGCACTCTTGGGATAATATTTTATTACAGGACATTGATTCCAAGACGATAATTTAAGTACATTAGGAACGAATTGAAAAATAAATGTAAGGCCAGAGTCTCAGCTGGTGTAAATCAATGTCACTCCGTTGAAGTCAGTAAAGCCATGCCAGTTTATCCCAGCTGGAGATGTGCCCTATGGTTATTTTTTCCATTTGTCCATAGAGCAGAGCTGGTTTTGCCACCACAGGTAAAATTTGAATGTATCTGAGGAAAAGAAGAGGGGCTCAGTAATTTAAAATCATAAGGGAACTCAAAAAGTGATTTAAATACTTGCCTCTCCAATGTAGGCAGAGACAAGGGCTACATTAAGGAATAACTTCTTTTTCCTTTAACCCCATGTGTCTCTGAACTAGTAATGATTGTTCGTAAGAAATCAAGAGATCATCTAATGAATTGAATCACTGCGTATTTCCTCAGTGGTTTCGTGGCAATATAGAAGTTTTACTCAGCCACAGAAAAAGTGACCCATTTCTAATTCAACTGGCCACCCTCTGGGGAGAAGGGATTGGTTTGGGACTGTACCTCTCCTGCTGTACCCAGGCTCGTATGTGCAAAAGTGGCCAAGTCAAGCCTTTTTAAACAATTAAACACCCACTGTCTCTTCTGCAAGTGGTGCTGTTCGTTCCCTGCCTTGCCAGCTGGATGCCTCTGATTTGTCTTCCCTGACGTGGTCCTTTTACTCGGCTCCTGCGGCTGTCCACTGTCCCCCGTCAGCCCTTCTCCCTGTGGCTATAGTGCTCCTGGTTTTGTACCCCGGCAGTCCTCAGGGATGGAGCCCATCTCCAGCAAGGAGTTGGGGCAAACATGGCATGGACTTACCCTCTCAATAGCTTCTTTCAAATTGTGGTGCATCTTTCCAGTGGGCATAGGTTGTGCTGCACAGCATGGCCAAAACTATTTTTTTAAAATTGAAAACATGTTGCTGATGTGGCAGTGATCTCTCTGGTCTCTCTCCTCCCTGGTTTTAAGGACCTATGCCAGAAAATGGATGTGGTGCTAATTTATTTATATTTTTTTTTCAGTTTTTCGATGAGTTAGTCTTAAGAATTATTTTTACAGACGCAAAGCATATTTTTCCTAAATCTCATTTGTACAAATGATGAATTTGTTCTGGTATTTCTACCATCACCCTTTCAAAGGAAGAGAGACACATGCATCCAGCAAGGGAGGTGGGAGCCTGAGCAATGCTGTTGGATTCACTCTTATAACAGGAAATGTAGCAGCGGTCGTAGAGTCAGGGTAGAGGTACTGCCCCATCCAAAATACCTCTGTCACTGTGGCGTGAAATTAATCTTGAGGTTTGACAAGTTCATTACATGCAGCTGTTTACATCAGCTTTTTATGAGAGAATTTTTATTCAGGGAGAAATCCATAGTTGTACTATTTTTACAGGCAAGCAACCCCTCATGGTTAGGGTTGGGTTTCTTTTGCCTACTTATTGATGGCAAATGCTTGCAAAATGTGATACAGATCGAAAAGTCCAAAAATACAGCTTTTTTGTGTATGGAGTCACTATTGCAAATGTCATGTTTGCATATTTTGAAATTAAAAATCAATACACCATTACATATCAAGAAAGAATATTTCACAGCATCTGCTGTAAAAAGGTTATGGATTTCCTCATTAGCAGCTTACTTGTAATAGAGCTGAATGAGAAGGAGTGGGGCTCTCAGCAGGCGGACGGAGCAGCTTGGGGCTGTGCTGATGCTTACAGTTCAGCATGCTGCCGAGCCTGGGGTTTGGAAAACGCACCGTTCCGCTTTTGGAAAATTAGTCACGCTCAGAGTTGGTGCCTTGTGTATTTCTTTTGTAAGGCCAAATCTGAACTGCTTATTCTTGTTGTACACTACGTGTCAGGTAGAGGATTAATTTTTTTCTTGTAAGTAGCTATTGATGCAAATCTTCCAGGACAAAGCTAGAGAGGGATGAATCTTAAATACCTTTAAAAAAAAAAAAAAAAAAAGTAGTAGTGCAAACTGGGAATTAAAATGATAAAACTTAAAACCTCTTCCTTTTTTTCTTGTCTTTGTTTAACCAGTCAAGGCAACTTAGTCATAACAACCTATTTTGCTTTCACAGAGTTTCCCTGTATGTCACTGCATAGACATGGTACGAATCTGAATCCTACCTACAGCTGTTAAGTGTGTATGGATGCATGGGCATGTTTTTATTAAGACTGTACACAAACAGCCCTTTAAGTGAAAGAAAACCAGAAATAAGTGCTTACTGGGTAATGGATTATCTTTCTTGAGTCAAAGTCGGTGATAATGTATTGAAGTAAGAATTTCCTTATTGTTACAAGAATAATTTGGTGGGTAGCACATAAGATTTATGATACGATTCACCTATTTGTTTCTTTGATTTTAAGAACACAAATTTTGTAAATGATGTGCCAGTAAATATAGAACTCACTAGCCCTAAGTTTCCTCTTGAATGAATGTATATGTGACTGATTCACCATCTGGGATATAAGCAAACCATTCTCTTCATTAGTCATAAAGTCTCCTTATGGGCCACCAGTTCCAAGTGATCTCATTTTTGTTCACTTCTTAGAAGTTTCTGGAGTGAGCCCATACTTAAAGATATCTGTAGGCTAAGAGTTGGATTAGCTGAGCCGTTGGACGGATAAGTTTGTAGCACAGCATCTCTTAGAATTGATCTCAGGTCATAGTCTGACCTGTCTTTCTTTCCAACCACTACATATCTTATCGGCCTTTACCAATTTTAACTTTTCCAGCACCAATCACCCTCTTCTTATGTCTGTAGGAGACCATTCTGGAGATGCTCTGTGACCTGTTTAAATGAGAGAAAATGAAAAGCAATTAAATGAAACATTTGGGTAGTATTTTGTACAACACCCAGGCTTGCAGATTGCTTTTCCAGTGTTACAGTAAGCTCTGGGAGGGCTCCAAGGCCCCCACGGGAGAGCTCAGAGCTGCTGATGAATGGGGTGGGGGTGTCGTGGTTTAACCCTAGCTGGCAACTAAGCACCACGCAGCTGCCTGCTCGCCCCCCCCCCCCAGTGGGATGGGGGAGAGAATCAGGAAAAAAAAAAAACAACTCGTCGGTTGAGATAAAAACAGTTTAATAGGACAGAAAGGAATGAAAAACAATGATAATGATAATAATAATATGACAACAGTAATACTAAAAGAATTAGACTATACAAAGCAAATGATGCACAATGCAATTGCTCACCACTCGTTGACTGATGCCCAGTTAGTTCCCGAGCTGCGATCTGCCCCTCCCAGCCAACTCCCCCCAGTTTATATACTGGGCATGATGTCATATGGTATGGGATATCCCTTTGGCCAGTTTGGGTCAGCTGTCCTGGCTGTGTCCTCTCCCAGCTTCTTGTGCCCACTCCAGCCTTCTTGCTGGCTGGGCATGAGAAGTTCAAAAATCCTTGACTTAGTATCAACACTACTTAGCAACAACTAAAAACATCAGTGTGTTATCAACATTATTTTCCTACTAAATCCAAAACGCAGTACTATGCCAGCTACTAGGAAGAAAATTTAACTCTATCCTAGCCAAAACCAGAACATGGGGGGAAGAGCAAAACGAACCATGAATTTTGCTCAGAGTTGCCATTGCCCAGTTATTATTACAGCAGTTTGTCATGGTTCGAGTGATGGGCTGGGTCCTGCACAAATGCTGGATGAAAGCACAGTCCCTTCCTAAAGATCTCAAGCCAGGCAATTAACTCCCTGATTTCCTACGAAATAGTGGCCTAAAAAGTAGGGTGAGGTAGATTCAGGTGGCCAACTGTCTCATAAGCACTATTGTACTGGTAGGATTTCGTGTCTTTTATTTCTAAAATAATTTGATGAGTCTGGTAAAAAATGTAAGAGTTTGAGCCGTTCACATTCTTCAGAGATGTGTCACCTCAGCCTGGGGTAGTTTTGCCCTGTTTGTTGGGTTTGGCCACTGCTTTTCTCCGTGGTCTTCATGCTATAGAGATATGCCAATAGGTCAAAGGAGTGGGAGGATCTATACTGTCCTTTGGAGACTGTGATGATAGTGAAGTCACATCTTTAGTCTGTACCATAGTCATTATACCTTTTCGGGGGGCAAGAAAAGTGGAGATAAGTTATTATATACCCATCTAAATCATATGCTTCCTTATCAAGCAGTTTCACCCAATAAATCCATAAGCTCAGCTGTCATTAACTTACTCTGTCTGTGTGACTCTGTGCTTCTGGAAGATTAAAAAAATGTATTTAAAAAAAAAACCAACATGCAAATATTCTGCCAGTTTTTTTAAATATACATTGTCAAAAAAGCTCAGTGGAAAAGGTGAATTATTGCTTTTCTGCTGGAAGAAAATAAAAAGCATGGTCATGCAAATGGTTTTGTCAATGCATAATACTCTGTAAAGTAAGAGAGTTTGGTAAAATGCAAATGACCATTACTCAAAATGCTGCTGGAAAGATAAAATGACTGCATGTGTTTGGATAGATGGTCGCAGAGTAAAGATCTATTGTGCACTAAGTCTTGTGGTGATAAAGATAGGCAGATAAATGCGAGTCAGCAGAGGAGGTAAGACAGGCTATATAATGACAAGCCAGTGTTTGAGGGAATATATAAATCTGTAAGAGCCTTTGCAACAGATGACGTGAAAACTTACGGCACAAGTGTTTTACACACAACACCAGAGCAAATCTTTTTTTTATTAACTGAGTTGAACTTTAAAATTATGTTATGACCAAAAATCAATAAAGAGAAACTGATTTAAGTTCATCCAAGTGTGAAGGGGTTTATTACCAGTGCTACATCACTCTAATGATGTACTCTTAAAAATTTGTTTTTGTGATATATTACATCTATTATTGCTAAAAGGATAAAACTGCAAAGCTACAGTGGACATTAATAAATCAATTTAAAGAAAAATGGGCAGGTAGCCAGGGGAAAACAAAATCCAATTTGCAGTTTTTAAACGTTGTCCAATTGTAATATATGCAAATGGCACCCACAACAAGGCCGTGGGTTTTCAATTGCTAATGGGATTCTCTCCTTGTGCTTATTTTGTTTGTTTGGCATAGGATAATCCTCCTCGGTAACTGCACTGTGACAGTACACTGATAAGTAATATTTCTAAAGCTAATTTTCTCACTTAACCTTCTGGATAGATCCACACTATAAAAACAGCCCATAGGGCTTTGTTGATCGGGTTGCATGAAGCATTTCTCGGAGTCGTTAAAACACAAAACATCTGTCTTCCTGTCTCTGTTTCCATCTAAATTTATTGTCCTGGTTGTCGAGCATGTGCCATGCGGAGAGGTGCTGAATTGGTGCTGTCTTTCTGCTTATTAATACAAGAGTTAAAGTAACAACTTATGCTGGTCTGTCTTTGAACAACATTTAGGCAAAAGTTTCCAAAAATGTTCCAAAATATTTGCTTGTTGTCTTCACCTAGCTGTAACCAAAATAGATTTAGCAGTGGAGTATATTTTTTGCAAAGCAAACTTTGAATTTCTGCTGGGAAGCATTCATTGCCACATCTCCTAATGCTGTCTGCTTGCGGACTGTGTTCTTCACAGAGAATTACATGAGATCCCTCTTTGGCTGTGACCTTTCTTATTCTAATGGCATCTGACAGTGAAAAATGCTAGGATTTTCAAAGGAGCCTGGGAATTTAATTGGACATCCACCTCTTTAAAGCTCTTTTAGCAAGCCAGGATTATTTATTTTTATTAATATGCTCACAACTCTGGGAGAGGGCAATACAGCTGAAACGAAACCACGTACATAATTACAAAGAATTTGCGAAACGCAGAGATTAAAATAAGGCAGCGGTGAATAAATACGCTTTTGTCAGCCCCGCTCTAGAAACTCTTCAATCTACGTTAAGTCCAGGGGCTTCTTCATTAGGGTGCCGTTGTACATGGAGAAGCGATGCTCTGACAGTGGCAACATCAAGCTCCATGTTGATTATTTCCTAACGATTACCATACCAAATGTGCTCAGGTCCGGGAGGGGAGGAGAGAGGTTTGTACTTTGAAGTGTCAGGGTTTAACCTCCAACTGTTTGGCATCACCTTGAGAGAAGGTGCTTTGTGCCGAGATGCACTGCTAGGTGTGCCCTCGTGGGTGGGTCTGGCTTGTTCTCTTGTGGATGTGCTGACCTCGTAGAATGGGTAAAGATGAAAAGTTGTGAAAATATATTTGGTATTTTTTGATGCACAGACTGCAAAGGTTTGGAGACAGGTCTGTTGAGGATGGCTGTCTATGTTTTTTTATTTGCTGAGTGCTGGGCAATATTGTGAGAGGACTCAATGAAATTAAACTGTTTGGAGAGGGTTTTTTTTTTAAATAGGGGCTACAGTTGCATGTAGTGCTCAAGGAGCGTATATTCAAATTAGTTTCTATAGTGTTCTCCAAATGCTTTCTGTAAGCTCAGGGAAAGCTGAATAAAAGGTAGATGCTTTTGGAAGTTGTTTTAAGCACCAAATAGGACTGGGATCTTTGCTTTCTCTTACTTTGCTTTACAAGGTTGGACCCTAAGTAATCTCGAGCTTCTTAGCAGCCACTTTCATTTCTTGTTATCAGTTTTTAATTTCATATCTTGTACATTACTAATGTAAAGTACAGAGTTTGGGAGCAGGCAAGTTAAAACGCTTATATACTCAGGAATTGGATCAAATGACGATTTTTGGACAGCCAGCGGCTCAAACTACAACAATGTGCAGATCACCTTCAGGAAGCTGGAAGGTAAACGCAAGCCAGCAGTCAACAGAGACATCGCAAAGCAATTGCAGAAGGATCACTACAGTGATACTTGAGCACACATCTTTATTAATATTGAAATGCCAGTAGTATTTTTAGCCCAGCGTTTATTACCCCTTTGAGCAGGGTGCCTAAATGAATCCAAATGTCTTGATAGATGTCTTTCCTTGGTGCCTGCCCCAGAATAGTTGAGAACCAAACAATAATTACAATCACTTCTATACAGGCAAGAGAATGATAATCTTGGATCTTGCAATTTTCTTCTGTCTTTAGCTATCATGCAAGTCTGTCATTCTTGCAAGTTTTAATTTCTGGCATCTGCTTGGCAGGGGTAAATTAGCTTAATTGCTGTAAGATTTTTCAGAAAGTCTTCCAAGCGTTACTCCAGCAGAAAAATTGTGTTTGCCTCTCCACAAAGAGAAGCAGTGATAGTACGTGTCCCAGAATGTATTACATCCACTTACTAACAATTTCACTGCTAACCTCACAGTCGGAGCACTGGTAAAGCACGGCGCTGGAGAGCAGTGGCAAAGTTATCAAGCAGAAAACTTCCCTGTGAGTAGTGATCTGTGTTATAAAATCACTGGACATGTTTAAATTGATTAAAATGTGATGACGCTACAGGTGATGTAAGTACTAGCTCCCTAACTATGTTTTCTGTTGAGAGATGTCCAGTGAAGTGTTGGACTGCTGCTTGCTGGCAAGGATGGCTGATGAAAGACAAATGTGAATCCAGTCTTTCCCAAACCTTTGGTGTGTTGAAGCCTCTCAGGGACCCACTAGTGAGAACACAGCAAAGAGCGTACTAAATGTGTCCCTGTAGGAAGAGGCAAACGCCAACCTACCTGCAAGAAATTTGAAGCAAAATATTTAATAACTTTACACAGGCTTGGGGGATCCTTGTTGCCATGTCAATTCAAATTACTAACACGGATGGTGGTTTCAAAAAAAGGGTGCTTAGTCCCCAAATCCTTGTCATGATCTTGGGCATAGGGTAATTGAAGGAGTAAGACAAAGGAATGTTGCCACATGTAAGATTATTGCTGTGCTGCAACCGCTACCTGCTCTGGGAGGATTTAACAAGACAAAGATGGTAAAACCCAAGCCTAATCTAGTTTATTTTTTTCACACTTTAAAGGAAAAATAGATCTAAAAGAGCAGGTGGAAGTAATCTTATTTAATTCGCAGTTTCTTTTTACCTGTTCCTGTGGCTGAATTGTTTATCCACAAGGGATTAATTTGTTATTTTTTTTTTTAGTGATGGAAATGAATTAGTTGTGAGAGTCTATTTAACAAAGTGTAATAGAAATAAATACTGTGTTATTCAGTAGCATGGACAGGGCTTCAATATTTTCTCATTTCTCAGAATCTAGAGGTTCAGACTCAGAAAAACATTGTTGAACTGGGGAGAGGAACACTTCTGACATCTCACCTAAAGCTCAGCCTTCACACTTAACATCATTCCTGTGCACCCATGGTCATGTACTACATGGGTTTGCAACTGATCGAAACATTTACTTCCATTTAGCATTTTGTAAATACTGAGCTGCAATTTGAACCAATGTCTTGAAGATGCATTTTAGACATTGGTTGAGCTTTTCCACCTTTGCGCGTAGTGGAACCATGTTTCTTTTGGGCATTATTTTTTAATAAGTCTGTCTTTGCATAGCACATGTGGTGCTGTCTGTCCAACTGCAGTCACAGCTGTAAGTCACCAGAGAGCAAAATATGCTGTGTCTCTGTCCTGATCCACAAGATCTTCTAAGAGCTGTGCATGAAACCTTTGTCTCAGGGGCAGGGGGGAAAAGGCAACACTCCTGTGGTCTTGAATGAGGCCACGTTTTGTGCTATTTTTCAAAGACCCAGAGCTTCCAGGAAATGTCAAGTGATTTTGGCAGTGTTTGAGAATCCGTTACGTATCTGTTAGGTTGCAGTCCTTATTTCATCAGTCCTTCTATAAGCAGTGCCTCTAAAATTGACGATAAAAGGGAAGTATCTAAAATGGTGAGGTAATGACCTCCAGCAAGCAAGATGGGGAGTTGCTCTGCATTATGCAGGACTATTTCTGATAAAGACTTCTCTTTTCTGTGTTTGTTTCTGCAAGGGCATATTGAGTGAGAATTAGATGGAGCCAGTTTGGCTGGATTTATATTGGCAGGAGATAAATACTGTAGATGAGAAACATGTTTGTCTGGGCCAGAAACCTGGTGTTGCAGAGAACAGTCCAACAATATTCATTGACGTCCAGTTTTCTTGGTGCAGTTTCTTCTTTCAAGGTACCTTCTACTTCCTGTGGTAATTTAGCATGTTTACCTGATGATAGCCACTTAGTGTTAACAGACCCTTAAGTTCAAAGTCATTAGCTGCAATGAACTCGAAATAGATTCAAGATCTATTTAATCTGTGTTCTGCCAAAATTAGGTGGTAAAAGGTAACGTCAGTCAAATAAAGTATTGCCACTTGTCAGATTAAAAACCTAGTGGTTCTGGTTGACGGGTTAAACTAAGCTGCTGATTTGGTCACTTCTGAAGGGACATGTCGTCTTGTACTTGAGAGATCAGAAAAACTGTAGATGTCATCCCTCTGAGCCATAAAGCTTTCTTCTTTCTCTCTGTTGCAAACTCTCATAAGCCCTTCAAAAGCTCCTCAAGCTTGTATAGTTAGAAGTCTCTCTATTTGTCATTTTGTTTAAGCTTAAATACTTCATGGAGACATCAGACTTTCCACAAAACTTGTCGGAAGTAAACGTGCTATCATAACCTGAATAATGGTCTGGGATAGAAGGGACCAGAGTTCCAGTTTCTGGCTTGCCTGATTTGGCAGCTTTTGATGGAGTTTTTCTTCCCTGGGACTACACAGCTTGCCATTTCCGTAAGAAATTCCCAGTAGTCCAACCTGTGATGTTTCAAACAAAATGTTTGGTCTTTGGAGTGTAAAGGTCTTTGTTCAAGTAAATCTGACCAGCCCTGATCGAAAGTGTCTACAAGTGGGTAGTTATTTTCCCAGCATTTTTGTGCAGTGGTTTATTGATGGATATGGAGGAAATAAGGAGTGGTGAGTGTACAGCCCCCTGGGGAGACGCAGGTTGGAAGCGGTGGGCTCAGGACCTTTGATGGGAAGCCCCTAGCACTTGAGCAGCCCTTAAGCCCTGACCTCCAGACTGCCCAGTGCTTTCCAGAGTCCCACAGATGAAATCTGTCTGCTGTATTTAGTGCAAGTGCACAAAACCTCCATCAGTGGAATGGTTAGAAACAGACTTTTAAAATACCAAATAGCAGCACCTGCCGTTGCTTATCCTGACCCCATCTCTCACCTTCTGCCCTCACCCCTCTCCAGTTTTATATCCCACTAAAGCAGCTGCACATCTTACAGTTTCTGGCTGCTGCTTCTGCTTCAGGATGTTTATTAAGGTCTTTTAAAGAATTTATAGTTACTTCTTTAATGACCTTTCCCAGTTCGTTGTTGATTAATTTCCAGGCTTGCAAACTGGGAGGACGAGTGCCGGCAGTGTGTTTTCTGCCTTGCTGGCACACCAGGGCCAGCATTGCAGGAATTGTTTTGATGTCTAACGCACCGTGTCTGTTACCATTTTCCATCTAATTTTTCTTCCCTCCGTATTGGGCAGACGATGCCAGTGTGTAATCTGATGTTACTTACATCTTTTCGTCTTCGAATTGTAACACGTTAGAACATCCTTCATTGGAGGGGTGTGGGGGAAGAGTTATTTATCCTTGGGAGGAAGTGTACCTTCACATTTAATCCCTGGTCCTTGAGTTCAGTGGTTCTTTAACTGTAGTAAGTCTGAATGTCACACTTAGCAAGGTAACAGCTAAAGAATGTTGTTTAAAAAAAACCCCACAAAACTGGCAAGGATTTCGCAGTTGGTTGCTTTTGGCCAAAGTCTGTTGACATAGGTGATGTTGTTTTCACAGAAAAGAAGTTTAAAAAAGCAAAACAAAAGACAAAGTCTTTTATAACCTACAAAGTCTCGTGTGGGATCTATGTGGGAGTTTTGCTCGTTTTCGTGTGATTAGAAAAAGGCAGAAATTGTGTCTCTGTGGTTTTCTTTTTTTTTTTAAAGCCAGTACTACATGGCAGAAACACAAATATTGTTCTGCCTTGATCTTGAGGCCGAGTGATGCCTTGGCATTGAGCCAGACCCAGTCCTGCCAAAATAACCTGGCTAGGACACCAAAGGCAAGGCCCGCAGCATATCTGAAACAAGGACTAGCTCGGAGTCGGGATGATGAAATGATGAGGACTATGTGATTGTAAGCATCTTGGCAATGATTTATAGTTCCTATGTCGCCTGCGCTCTTATTTGTTTCTATTACTCTGGTTTTCTTCTGAATTTTTGGCTAAGTGGTTGTGGAGACTGAGGTGGACTTGGCAAGGTGGACTGGGGAAATTAATCTCTGACCAGACACTGGGCAGACAGATTTAGTAAGCTGCAAGTCTGGGAGCAGGAGAGCTCCTAGGAAAAGTTTTGTCCAGCCTTTTAGACTGCTTCTGATATATCTACTGTAACTCTGCCCTGGCTCAGATGCAAAAGTGACCTGGGTTTAGTGATCCTGGACAAGTCTTTACACACTACCTAAGCTCTGGGTTGCAAACGTGGCATCGCAACAGAGGAACTGCATGAATGGAGGTTTGCGTGCCTTATCTAATGAGGTCCATGGGTGACAGTTGATTATAATCCACAAGCCAGGGGAAATAAAAATGTAATGGCTGCCTGCAAACAACATCTTAGGTTCATTTAAAACTTTCTCCTAAGATAATCAGTGTTTATTAAAAAAAGGCATAGGTAGCTGGCCCCAAAACCTTAGGATTGTGCCAGTGTGTGCTGTGCGACGTCCACAACACTTCTCTGTGGCTTTTGTTGGGGCAATGGGATACAATGTATGCTGTTGAGGTATATTAAAAAATCTCCTTGGTTATATTCTTTTCATCATATGTGCTTAGAAACATATAATACAGGGCAATAACTATCCTCTGGTCCTGATTAACTATCAGCAATCTTGGAAAAATGCTTGGTAAGCATCTGTTTCTGCAGATCAGCCAGATTGTCTGATACTGAATTGCGAACTCTAAAGGAAAACAGTGATCAAATGCTATGCCATTTATTGATCTAGTACATTCGCTGGTCCTGGAATACAAAAACAATGAAGAAATGAGGAAATTCAGGTGTTTATCTCCTAGGACGTGTTTGGTGCCGGCCATGTGCCTCATTCATGCTGCGGTGAACACAAGGCAGAGCCAGTCGCATGCTGGCAGCATCTGACATAATGCCACTATTTCCCCTCTCAAGAGAGAAAAGCTGTGGTGTTTTAGGAAAAGTGCATGTTTACAGCTTAGGGCCTTCCATTTTTTTCGTGGAGATCACTGGTAGAAGGTTTTTCTAGAGCTGTCTCTTTGTCACATCAGAACTGTGTCCACAGAGTGCACTACATTGCTGAATCCCACAGCGGAGTTGAAGGAGTCTTGAGTATCACTTTCTCTTTTTTTTTTTTTGTCATAACTTTAATGTAATTGTAAGTGTGCCTCTGTATTTTTGTCAGCTGTGTAAGAATATGTAACTGTCATAAAACCCCATTAATGTGAATATTGCTCCTTTCCAGTTTGTTTTAATAGAAGGCACTGCCAACAAACTCCCAATTTGATTTGTGTTACTTTTCTATTCCTGTGAGTTAAAATAGAAGAGTTAGCATAATAACTAAATTAGTTATGGTCAATTTATCTGATATCAAAGCAAGGTCTGCAATGCTGCAGCTGCTTTGCAGCAAGAACATCAGGAAATTTTGTTGTTGTGTGTTTTGCAGCGAGTTTCCTAACATCAATATATTTATTTCTCATTTACTTTACGGAATTACTTCAATCTGAATGGTATGTGTAATAACAGATCCCATCTTGCTTCAGAGCTTAGCAAGAGAGAGGAGGAGGTCAGCCTGAAAAACTTGGTCCAAACTACTTTTTTGTTCTTGAGAAGTTTGGTCAAAGGACTCTTCAAAACATGACCAGAATCAAAATGAATAGTATCAACCTCTGTGCTGAGTGACTATCTCCCGCGTCTTCCAAAGTTATTCTGGTATTGTTCTCAGGTATGATTTTGTATACTGTAAAGGGGAAAAACAACACACTCCATGGATTTTTGTCATTCTAATGTAATTTGACGTAGTAGGAGCTGCATGTTGATTAGCTGACGATAAAGAGGGGAATTGATCAACAGACATTAGGTACTTAAACATTATGACAAGTCAAGAGAGAACTTGGGAGGAAAGTCAAGAGTCCTCTTTTCTGTCCTTTTTTTTGTTTTAATTCTGGTTTCCTGTAGTTGCTTATTTCAGGGTAAAACAAACATTGTAGATGAAATGAGATTGGATTAAAAACATACAACCCTGAAAATTTATTTTGTGCGTATTACAGAAAAATATTCCCCTTAACACCAAGCCTATATTTGGGCTCTGATTTTTCAGTTAAGTTAATCCCAGAAAGCAGGTAGGTTTTGTCCATTTCTGTGTTTGTATTCATGGGGACAGCATTGAGTGGCACAGAAGGTACCATGTTGGGCAGTCACCCGTTTAAATGGAGAGCTGGTGACCTCTACTACCTTTTGGCCTGAGTTCCCAGTAATTCAGAGAGGAAACTTTCCTGGCAGAATATTGTAAATTAAAAGAAAAGACATTGCAAAGAAATGCGGCACCTTAAAGTAAGGGTGACATTGTATGAAGGCACTGGCCTGTGCATCAGCTATGGTGATGTTGCGGAGAGCAGGGACCATGTCGTTGTTAAGAGTCAGTGCTCAGGAGGAGGAGATGCGATGCTGTAGCTCAGTTGCTCCTAAGACCAGCTGATTGAGCTGCAAAGCCACACAGCGTTTCATGCTCAAGTGCTTGATGCTGTAAAGTGAGTATTCATCCAAACTCCTTATTTAATGCAGATCTACAAGGTTTATGTAACTCATGGTTTTGAGGCACTTTGAAACGGTAATGTGCTGTTGCTGCATGTGTGATCATGGTTTCATGAAGCACTATTCAGTTTGCCATTTACTCAGTCTCAAGGGAAAATAATGGTATTTTTGGATACTCAAACACTTTTGGGCTGGACCCTGCTTTCTTCAAAGCCTGTTTGAAAAAAAGAGCAAGATGGGGCAATCAACTAGTGGAGAGTAGGCAGGAGGGAGGTAATTTTTTTTTGTGTGGTTGTTTTTTTTTAATAAGAAACCAGTGGTTTAACATGACCTAGAATCACAGAACATAAAAACAGATCAAGCAATCTTTTATTGGCTTAGTTATGTCACTTTTGTTGCATTCTTTAGCTGTGTGTTTATATGAAGATCTTGAATTGAGAAATTCAGTTTGACTGGCACTTTTCAGTGGTGTCACTCAAAAGGGGAAAAAACAGAAATTTTGAAATGTCTTAATACACAACAGGCATCTGTGTAGCAATTTGCACTGCTGTAAGGGTGGTGACCTGAGGCCCATTGAAACTGCTGGGGAGAGTCCCGTTGATTTTGGTGGCTTCTTGATTTCTCACGTGATTTACATACGGAAACTTAGCCTAAGTGAAATGTAGTCCTCCTTTAATTCCCTAGCCGTTTGGTGCCATGGCAAGTCTTTAAAATATCATGATGGAAAACAAACACAGGAGTGCTGAAGAAGATCCATGTCTTTTGTCTGTGCTGCTCCGTTTCCAGAGGTTTCCAAGAAACATATATGTTTCTAGAAGAGTGATACTATATACATATAATTTGAAGAAGACTCGAGGACAAAAAGTACTTGCCCTTTCGCATAGCAAGAGTCTAAAAACTTGGAGAAATGCTATCTGATGGGACCTGCTGTGGAGCCATCCAGGTGTGTGGTGGCTGCATGGGAGGGTAAGGTGAGATGCTGGAGCCTTGTGCTTTCCAGACTGTGGTGTGTGTCCTGCCCTCGGGAAGGGCTGAAGGCACACCAGGGGACGGACAGAGTGCATTTTAAGTCCTTCATCGGGGCTGCTTGTGGCTTCTTGACATGGACTTGGCTCAAAGCAAGTTTGGGGACTTTCTGAAGAGCGGGGAGTGGAGAGGAGCTGTTCTAGGTATCCATGCTTGGCTGAATCATACTGGCAGCACATTTTCCCCTCTTTTCCAAAGGAGGGGAAGGTGAAGGAAGGACCGATAGACCAGGGGAGTTGGAACCATGTGAGCGTTTACTGACTGTTTTGGTTGGCTTCGTGTTTCCATGGCAACATACCCTGTGTGGCTTGAGATCCGCAGTGAAATGGTACTTGTTGTGTCTGTGAGGGGCTGGGCAAAAAACAGGTTTCACGAAGCTAGTAAAAAATAAGTTACCTTCAGGCACAATTGGTTTTTAAGCTAGATTTACATGATAGGCACACAGCTTATACGGAGACAGATACCTGGGGAGTAACTGAAGCATGCTATGGTTGGGTCTTAGTTCAAGTGACACCGGGAGGGGAAATGCGGAGTAAAATAATCTCATTTAACTAATTTTTGTAGTGAATTAATGAAAGTGCTATTTTTAATGCAGATTATGAAGTAAATTGTGATGAATCAGGGCTATGAGTGAAGCACTTCTTGTGGAAGAGGATAACATTTCAAGGTAGCCAGTACAGAGAAAATGGATGCAACTCTTTGGGGTTGTGCCTTCCTTTTCCAGCTGGTTGTCTACTTTTTCCTACTGTTATCGGTCAGTCCATTAAAGGTACCACTCTTTACTATTGGGCAGAAGCTGAAAACCTTAGCACACAGTACTGAGTTCAGACTGAACAGCTACTCAGCGCCCATTAATTCACTTAAACAAGAGCTGAATTTTCAAAATTACATGGCTCTCAGCACTTCCCAGATCTCAGATGGCTCTCTGCTAATAAGGATTTTTAAAAAAACACAACTCTATTCTGGTGCCTAAATAGGCATTTATCTCATCTGAGAATGTGTTCTGAAATATTTTTTCCCAGCAGCATGGTATGGGAGAAAGTAAAAGTGTGTGCTTGCGGTGGCTTGGAGTGGGACGAGTGGCTCAGCTGGCTGGCAAGAGGGGTCCCGTCGGGAGCTGAGCTCCCCAGTCCCTGGGCTGTGAGACTCTGCACAAGATGATCAGGAGCCATGAGCCTAGTATTGCAAATGCGGGCATTAGCAAAGCTGTTTCTCTGTAAAAGAGAGCTTTATAGTGTGGTTGAAACCATTGCTACCTCCTGCAGCAGAGAGGAGGTCTTCTGTTGTTGTATCTGCCTCTGTCTTGAGTTTTGTAATGTGCCTGTCTCTGCCACCTACACTACCAAACGTGAGCGTGAGGTCTTTCAATGCTGGAAAGAAGGTCGTGCAATCTCCCCCGTCTCTTGTAATAACATGTTTTTTCCAGTATTGGACAAGGCACCTCAAGACCTGCTTCTGCGAGGGGCTGGGACCTCCCTCTGATGTGTTTGGTGATTGATGTCAGCTCCCTGAAAGTGCCAGGAGGTCATCTCCCCAATGAGCTTCTCTGGTCCCATTTCTGGCCCATTTGCCTTGTTTTTTCCATCCTGAAGGATTGCAGGGTTTGGGTGTAAGGTCCTTTGCCTGTGGTTGCTCTGCATTCCCGAATACTGAGCTGGCAGTCTGGTTGTTCCCCGAAATATTAATCCCTAAATCCCTCCTATGCCACTAAGTCTGAAGCAATTACAATCTTTTCCCCTCCTCTGCTAATTATATTCATTTGGAAGCAGACATAGCAGTCTCAAAGGATCATCCTTTTAATTTCCCTTCCACGTGTAGCAATTAGCCGGGGGTTGTTACTGGCTGAAACAATGAGCGCACTGAATAGGTTGGTGTGTTAAGTACAGCGAGAAAGTTGTAGGGCTCTAATGGGCAAACGTGGTGTCTTGTCTGCCAGGGCTTGACATAAACGGCTTATTGTTGGGTAAGCGATGCCTGGGGAAGCCCTACCCCTGGGGCACACACTGGTGGGAACCTGCTTTAATCAGCTTTTAAAGGAAAAGTGAAAAAAAAATTTTTTTTTTTTCCTTGCCCTCGCAATGTATCAGATATCAATCCTGGATTGCCCTGGGGAGACAAGTGTGTGTTTTTTCAGGGCTGTATGAAGAATTCATATGGTGTAAATAATTTTTGCATTGTCTGGACTACTCGGTTTTTCATCTTAAAACATACATCTATAGCCTTTTTAATGTCTTTTTTTTTTTTAAAGTCTTTATCACTTGGCAGGGATATAAAAAGTTAATAACAGATTTATAATTTTATTAGCATTTATGCTGCAAATGCAAGAGAGTTCCCCAACCCAAGTTTAATGCATCCTTAAGGTCCTTTTTATTAGCTTGTTAATTCCCAGCAGTACCGTTTTATGGAAATGCGTATTGCATTTTTTTTTTTCTACAGGAGAAACAGTCATTTAGATCCAGATGATGAAAACATGGGTTGTGTTTGTTTTGTTTTGTTTTTTTTATATGGGGAGGGGGTAATTCTTCGTTTTTACTTCCCCAAAAGTGACTGTTCTATTGTAGTATTGCAAGTACTTTTGACAGATATAGGTGACAACACAAGGTGGTGAGGAGTGGGCACCCAGGGTCATCCTTTTCGGCAGAGGAACATGACTGAGCGGTCGGCAGGCACGAACACTACTCGCGCAATGGGAGTGAATGACAAAAAGCCTCTTGGTGACCCAAACCTGCTCATTCTCTTCTGTTTCCCGTCAGACTTGGCCACGTTCTCACACCGGTTGGGTGGGTTTTTCTTTTTTTATGGGTTTATCTGTCAGAGATGAGGTCCCTTACTGATACATTTATTTTGACAAATGCTGTTTAAGTTAACAAGATATTTTGACTGGCCTTGACTTTTTCACACCCTGAGGATGGGGAATTATTTTTAAAATAAATCTCATTTTCTCATTCCATTGGCAAACTGAAAATTAAATTATTTTGGGGGAGGAGCTGTGCATATATTTCAATATATTCGAACTGTAGGATTATGCCCGTGTTATTTTTATTGTTCATTCATATAACGGACAATATGGTGTAAATTAAAGGTGTATGGTAGCTGTTGCACACTATATAACCCCCCTCCATTGCTTGTATAGTCATCCATCCGTGTTTCCATGTGGGAGCGACAGAATTTGTGGTTATTGTTCTGTTTTGCACATAGCAGGAGCTGGCAGCAGACTTGTGCAGTAAAATAGATTTCAAACATTTTCCGTATCACTAATTGTAATTTCCAAGGCTTCCTCTGTGACAGAGCGTGCAAAAGGGAGCTTTAATAAAAACTATTATTAGCCTCGTGGATCAATATGGTTTAGGAAATACAAAACAACTTCAGTTGTTTAAAAATAGGAAGTGCCAGAGGGGGTTCCCACCTCCCCACTGAAAGCAAATCACAGGATTGATCAGTCTTCAGTGCAGCTGCAAAATTTGCAGACAGCAGGTGAACTAGCTGGGAATGCAGAGCCGCTCTGCAAGCCGGTACCTGCGTCGTTCTTAGCCCTCCTGGGAAACCCACAACGGGTCCTTCATAAATGAGATGGTCGCTTGCTTTCTGGGGGAGTACGAAGGGAGTTAATGCAAGCCAGTGAATGCCTCTCCCAGCATAGCGTTGTTGTGTTTCTCTTTCTATTAATGTTTTCTTTTAATCTGTCTCCCACTCTCAGATCAGAACAGTTTCTCGGGCAAGTCACAAGCCAATTTCAAGAAATCCACCCATGAACACAGCACAAGTCACGAAAAGAGAGACACCTCAACTGAAATGACACCGGTAGCCTAGCCCTAGGTCAAGGAAAATGCTGAGAAAAAAAGAGGTCAGCTGACCTGAATGTTTAAAATACATGGAATAGTTGTATGGGGCTCAGTAAAATGTTCCCCAGGTAATTTGCTTTGGGGTTTCTGAAATAATCTCTGTGGATTTAATCTCTGTTTAGTCTTCAAGGTTAGACTCTTACGTCCTGCTATGAAACACATTTCTCCTCCTGTCCTTGCAAACCTGCCTCCAAAATGACTGGAGGCTTCAATGTGTCAGCCAGCATATTCTCAACACTTTACTTTGATAGGAGGAGGAGTTTAGAAATTTGGTGTTATTTTGAAGCACTTTACTATTAACATTTGTTGCATGCACTCTTTATGCACAGTGCAGTAAGGGCCTTCCCAAGATCACAGCTATGTCATTCACTGGGCTTTTCAGGGATTAAGGTCTGTAGACTTACTTTCTGGTATTTATTAATGAGCGATTTATGAAGGCCGGCGCTTAGTTCCTCCACTGTTAACTCCATATTGTATTACATTCCTTCCAGCCCACAGGGGTAGTTTTCAGGAAAAATGCATTGGGGGTAGGACAACAGCAGCACTGATTTTGCTGCATGGATTTCTCTTGTGAGAATGAATGTGGCTGGCTGTAGGTGTCTAAAGAAATTTGAATCACCTGGGTGGCACTGGGCTCCTGTATTTTCTTGACCGTAACCCACTGGAACCAAAGTTTCTCTCCTAAGTGTCACATTACTTCCAGGCAAGGAGGAATTTTTGACTGTTTGACTTGTTCTGTTTCTATCTCAGCTTGCCGATACTGAATCCACAACTTATTTTAACTGGTATTTTAACTTGCCAGTAGAATCCCAAATTAAAATGTCAGAGTGATGAAAGCCATCTTTGTCTTGACCAGGAAGGAAACTGTGGCATCCCAGGACTAAAAAAGTAAATTTCTGTGGGCTGAGCACATGTCTGAGAGAGTTTATTTACTGAAGGAGTGGCCAGTCCTCTGAATGTAGGATTCCTCCTGGTCTGGTAATGAATGTCAAACCAGTGCATTAAATCAGCTTATGGGGAAACTATCCTTATTCAACTGCAAGTCCAACTTGGAAAGTTCTGTTTGAAAGATACTAATTAATGGTTTGCAGTGAGTATGAACTCAATTACGAATTACTATAAAACCTTGATAAACTCATTAAAGCAACCTAACTTCCATGGTATTCATGTCCCTGTGCAGAGCAGTTCAGGTACTCAGTAGCTCCGGATGCAATGAAAGGCTGACGTGTGGGCTCAGCTGGCGCTGCTCCAGGCTGGTGCATTCCCAGCAGAGCAGCCTCCCTCCAGCTGAACCGAGCTCCTCCCTACAAACGATTTTGTAAATTGATGAAGGAAATAAAATGACTAAGATGCACAGTGGTGCTGTGGCATCGCAGCTGGACTTCACGGTTTGGATCTATCCCTTTCGAGGAAGAACTGAAATCTAAATAAACCTATATCCAGAAACTAGGAAGGGTGGCTTCGATTAGGTTTAAAAGATGCTGAAATATAATTTTGCTTAAGTACTAAGATAGTGTGCCAGGCTGCCTCTCTCATCAATGGATATCTCTAAGGGTGATTTTAATGCCAGCTCAAACAATTGTTTGAAGTTGAATTGCCCCCTTTCAGTAGCATGCTCTCTTCCAGACTATAGGCAAAACTTACTGGTGGCACTGTGTTGCACATTTGGATGGCTAGAAATGCATGGGAGGAATCCCACTCTTCCTATTATTAAGATCTCTCTGATTGTATTATTGCATTTTAAGAATCAGTAGCCTAAAGATACACAAGCAAGCATGACCATTTAATCCATAATTAACCTCTTTACTGAAGGCTTTATATAGATTATAATAATATATTATGGGGTTTCTGTGGTTTCTCAAGGCATGCTTAAGTATCGTAATCTCCTGTTATGTATTCAGTGAAGTCATTGGCATTTGTACAATAGAGAATAGCTGAGGGAAATGGTCTTATGTTGCAATTTAGTATCATTCACTGGAAGCTGCCAGGGTTTACATCTGAAGAAGACATCTTGCACAACTGTTTCTTTAAATCGCCTTTTATTTTTTTTTTTTGTCATGTGTGTTCAGTCCATGCTGTCAGCACATTTCTAAATACTACAGCATGGTATTTCAAGTCAAAAATTCAGACTTCTCTGCGTCTCTGAAAGCTCCACAGATAAGAACTTTTGCATGCCATTCGGAAAGATACCGTAGATCAGGTAGGACTTACATAAATATCAGTGATGTCCCAAAGATTTGGGCCTTTGAAAATGCTTGATGTAAGGATGTCTCATCTTGAAGATCTGGTTTTCATGGCATCAGTTTTCATAGAGTTGTTTTAAAATATGAAATGGTTACTTTTTCTAACTTTTCCTTTGTTAGTGAAGGGCAATATAATAAATTATTTCTTAAAATTTTGTCCATATTCTAAAATGTTTCCCCCTTTCTCAGTTTGACCGTGGTTTTGCAGAAGAAACAACAAAACCACAACAAAACCAGCCCTATATCTTATACTTTTTTTATGCCTTTGCAGTTATTGGCTAACAGAAAGAAAGGAAGATGACGTTTCAGTTGTACACCTTTACTTTCCACAATAAACTAGATGGGGGGGGGAAAAACCCTAAACTGGAAGCGTTTAATTAAAATTCTTAATTTGAGTAAAAATGCCTGTAGTTTTATTTAAGAAGAAAACAAAAGCTTGATTTTTGATAGATGACCGGGTTTAATAATGGCTTCTGAACCACAAATGTGTGAACTGGTACTTTCTGCATCCATCCTCTGATCAAACATGGCACCTGAGATGTAGAGCTGTTTTTCATGGGACATAATACTAAGTGCATCTAGGGATCTGGACCTAAATGTGCGCCTAGTTTAAAGCATGTTATAAATCACTTTGAAGTTGGTGGAATTACGTGCTTTGATGTAAGCGCATGCTGGAACACCTTGCTGTCTTGAGAGGTCAATATACTGAGTCCAAGAGCTGCCCTCCTTTACAGTTACATTGGGGTAGCTAAATTCTTAATTTCTCTTGAGCAGCTTCTGTTTCTAGTGCCTGTGATGCAAAAATACAGTGTTGCAGAGAGGAAATAATAGCCAAAATTAAATCTTTAGAAGCTCCTCTGCAGCTGGGAGGGTGGCAGATATTCCTATTGGCATGCTGATTATTGTAGCAGAGCACTGGAAGAGACAGGCGGTTCTAATATTATCAACGATGGCAGAGCATTATCTGAAATATTCAAAGAACAGCTGTGGTGTTTTGGCTATTGCAATCTTGATTGTGTCAGCATAGATAGATTTCTTTCTGTTTTTCCTGGAGAACTTAATAGTCAAATGAAACCTGGCTAACTACAGCCTTGGGGCTGAGTCAGTGTTCTTTATCTGAGATGTGATTGCAATTTTTGACAGGAAGACTAATCCGTGTTTTATTGTTGTGTATTTAAATTTGATTTGGGAGTAGAGGGAGAGAACATTTTATTAAAAAGGGAAGGAGAATAACTTCTTAAAATGTTTCCTGTTGCTCCTCAGGCGGGCTATGGAAGAGAAGATAGGGAGATCCGGGCAGTGCTTTTTGTTTGAGGGGGTTTGGGCACCACAGAAATGCTTCTGTAATAATTCCAATCCAATATAGACCTTGACTAAGCAAGACCATTTAAGTAAGGGCTTAAACCCATTCTGGTTCAGCAATTCAATGAAGCTGTGAAGTTAAGCACTAGATAAAGTACTCGTATATTTTGCAGCAATGAAGTTTAAAATCATGGTGTTCCCCTGGCCAAGCAGCTTGGAGCATGGTGGAAGGATATTTGCGATGCTGATCTCTTGCACGTGAGGTTTGTGGCACTGACTTGCTGTGTTCAGTGACAGCCATGGCAAAAACCCCTTTGAGCTCCCTCTTGCTGAACACACCTGCCCTCCTTCATTGGCAAAGGGAGTGTAAGATGCTCGTGCTTGCAACAGGGAGCTGTGCTGCAGCTTCCTTCTGACTCCGCCTGACCTCTGGCAAAGTATAGTTTTGTGACTCTTCTCCTACGTGTAGAATAAGGATGTGGTTTAGCCCTGTAAAATCTTTTGAGTGTTATTTGTCATAGACTGAGCAGGGGGAGATTATTTCTCCTGTGGAGCCTGAGAGGTCCAAGACATCAGATGTTGCCATGATCCAACATAGTACCCAGAGCTCAGCTGCTGAATCAGCTGAGAAAATTCATGGGGATTTTGGGAAACAGATTTTTAATTTGCTTGTAGTTCTTTTCTTCTGAAGAACATCTGGCTTCAGAGAGAGAAAAATGGGGTTCAGGGCTTTATATTCTGAAATAAGCACTTTATATCAAGGTTACATATGTAAGGTGTGCAGTGTGTAGGGACAGTGTCCCTGTAAACAGCTCAGGATCCCCCTAGGACAGGATTTTTAAATTGTGTTCTGTCACCTTAGGGGCCTTTGTCCTTTTTGTGAAGAGGTCCATAAAATGCAAGGAAGAAAAGAGGTTTGCTGTTAACAGACATAAATTTTCTGTACGTGGTTGCAAGCTTTCACTGTGAAATTTCTGGAGCCCACAAACTGAAAAAGATTAAACCTGCTTTTTTGGCAGCTCTGTCTCATATTGCAAACCCTTGTGAGAGCCCTGGTCATCAAAATAATAATAATTATTATTATCATTATTATTATTAAAGAGGAAAGAATGGGCAAAGTGATTCCAGCTTCACAGTTTGGTTTGTATACGGTTGGGAGCAGGCTGTCTTTGCCTTGGATATACATATGTACAGGAGCTGAACATACATGGTACCAGCCACAATCATGGGAACGTTTTTATTTTTAAGTATGTGAAACTTCTGTAGGTGCAGTAAAAATAAAATACGAATCCTGTGTGACTTGACAAGATGGGGAGCCAGTGTAAATCATCGTTGAGCCAGACGTGAGCCATCAAAGTAAATGGAGTTTCAGCAATTTACAGCTCAGTTCAGTCACCAGTTGATACCCTCAGATCTGTAAGAAGCACTGTCATTCCTTCGGCTTGGTAATAACCGCAGGAGCGCAGGTGACTCGCCTGCTCTTTTTCTGGGCTTGGAGTGCTAGTATTCATCATGAAGAGGAGTTGTGAACTTTTCAGGGTTGTTTTTTTGTTTTGTTTTTTTTTTTTGTTTGTTTGGGGTTTTTTTTTTTGTTTGGTTGGTTTTTTTTTTAAAAGGTGGATGGGGTGGGCAGGAGGGGACAGGGAGCACCTGGTACTGTACATGCCATTTCTATTTTACTTTCCAGGATTTTCTCAGCCCTCAAGGCAGGGTGACCTTTAGCAGCCTCAAAATGAAGGAGCGTTGAATGATTTTTCATTTTGAGATATATAATACAGATGGCTAATAAATATAATACTCCGATGGGCAGAGAGCTCATTGTAAGGCAAGCGAAGAGCACGTTCCCGGTTGAGAGCTGCTCTGTGGAGAGTTTACCATCGCTGTCAGCTGCTTCTCGTGTCCGCGTGTCCCCATAGTGTGGAGGAGTCGGTCATCAAGGGAGATGACATTAAAACAGTGTGTCACTGCTGAAAGTTGAAAGGAGAGGGGAAATGAGTGTTAACAACCCTGCATGTGCCATGTGGTCCTCTGTCCTACCTGTCCCTGTCCCCCAAGTGAGCCGTTTCCTCCTGGTGAGGTCCAGGTGCTACGTTGAGAGTGAGGGTGGGAACAGCCGTGCAAGTCATGGCTAACAGTAGCGTAAGCGTGATGGTAAACTGCAAACAGAGAGATGTTTGTGAGCGTGTTCAGAATGAAAGGTGAGATTTGATCCAACTCCCTGCAAATTAGTGTATTCATTATTTCACCCACTGTAAAATCCTGCAATTCCTCTGTAGATCCTCCTGGACTTAGATTTATGTTTCCTGGGCATGAACTGTAGGATTTTTCCCCTAAAAAACCTACCGGCAGTAGAGTTTTATGGATAACTAAGAGGGATTCAGCGACTTAGCTGCTCTGAAGTCACAGGGGAGTCCCATGGGTGTATAGCCTTAGGTTAGCTTTCTGGAGCCCAGCTGGAAACTGTCACTCTCACTAGAGCTGGAGACATCAAAGAGAGGTGCTACCTGACAGGTCTAGAAATGACATGTTAAAATCTAATTATTAGAACTATTTACTCACCAGTTTTTTAGGGGAAAGTAGATAAATACTAGGGTTAGTCCTGCAGATGGAAAAGGGGGTATCCCAGATAGAGTGTGCTTGTAGGTATAATGGGTGGGGGGGGGGAAGCCTCCATTCTGCATGAAACCTTGGTGCTGAGCTGGATCTGACTTATCTACATCCATTGACTTCAAGCTCTCTGTCTCCCCTCTGCTTCATTGCCTGCAGTTGTCAGCTTTTGGCAAAGCCTGTTGAAGTTGCAGGGATTTTTTTTTCCCCAAAATTGTAAGTGCCTTATAAACCAAACGGGTCTGATGTCATTTCTGTAAAATCTGGTTTTTTTGATGATGGGGTAAACGCTCTCCCTGAATACCATTTTTCTTGTCTGTTGTTTGAAAGTCTGCTGTTTGGTGTTTTCCTTCAGTCCTGCTTTTTTTTCAGAAATGATTATGGATTTTTTTTGATGCTTAGGCTGTTGTGCTTGGGGTGGTGTGGCATACTTTTTGGTGAAAGTCTAACACTGTGAAAACTCCTCTGTAGGGTGCCCCCTGCATTCAGTGTTTCTCTTCCATAATAGTGATTAATGAATAGCACAACATTAAATTAGTTTTAGGCTTATTAGCAGAGCTGGTCGAGTGCAAAAACATCTAAAGGTTTATCATCATTCAAGAATCAAATTTACGATTGTAAATTGAACTTGCATTGTCTTTGGAGTTATGTGCGATCTAGTAATTTCCTTTAACTTGCTAGCACAGTGTTTCCTGCTCCTGCAGAGTCGATATCTGCTCATTGCAGCACCTGCCATTGGGGTTAATAGCTGGTAGGATGCTATTTGGTCCCGTTGATGTATGTGGACCTGTCCTCCACCCAGCGCCCTGTCCATTTGCAGCCTGGCAATGAGGATGGCATCCCGCACGTGGGCACGGGCTCGGACAAATGCCGGTGTCTGCACTGGGAGCAGATTGGTGTGTGTTGTTCTGAATGTGGGCCTGGCCGTGTGCCAAAGCAGCTCACTGCGGTCGCCTCCCAGCTGCCAGAGCAGGGCACGTTGGCAGGACTCACCTCCTACCAATGCTGGTATGGTTCCCTTGCCAAAATGGAGGCACAACGCTTTTTTGGTTTCTGTTTTTATTTTCCTCTAGTGCACTCACTGCATTTCAGAAACATGCTGTATTGTTACCGAGCCGTGCTTACTGTGAGAGTTGGGTTCGGATGTCCCTGTTTCAGATGCCACAAGCATGTGTGTGACAAGCCAGGAGTGTTGCGAACCCTGGCAATGTGCTATGTGTTTTTATCAAGCCCTTAAAATCAGTGGATGACGCTGTCCCACCTGGAGAGGCTGGTTCAGCACGAATAGCAGAGAGGACAGGGTCTTCCCTTTCAGAAGTATACAAAGAAAAAGAACGGAAAAATCTTTGTGGTGTTCTCCCCCCCCCCGCCCTTCCTTTGTTCCCCATCTCTTACCTTGGGAGCCTGCAGGCTCTCAAATGATTGTTGGCTCTAATTGGAAATTGAATCCCTTGCTTTTAAAATCTTTTCATAAGACTCTCTCCTACTTCATTAAATCATTAAATGAGTTTAGCAGGTATTAGTTTTGAGCTTTATTAATTGTGACTTGTTTTTCATTATGAGACAATTGTCAGTCATGAAACATAACTGCTGTAATGTATCTGAGCAGACAAAAGTTTCCAGGAGGCAGGGAGAGAGGAAATACAGAAAGGTCGCTTGTATAAGAACTTCTTTAAGTAAATCCTTGCTGGAGGTATTGAAGGATTCCTGGGACTTACCTTGTTTGGGATGCAAAACCAGCAGCTTAAAAGCTTCTCTAAAGCATCAGGCATCAGGACCTCCGGCAGGAATTTGGTGAAGAACATGATGTGTTTGTGGTTTGGATTGACTGTGAATGTAACCAGTCCTGCCCTTGATGAGAAATATTTCCAATTTCCAAGCTTGCTTGGTTGGGGTGATTTACAAGCATGGCAGAGCTATCAGCTTCTTGAAGGCTCAGTGTATACTAGGGGCTGCGGAGGGAGTTTCAGTTAACTTTGAGACCTGGGGCTGCTTGCAGCCACAATTGCTCTTTATTTTCACAGGCTGCACAAATTCTGTGTTTTCTGTGGGTGCCCCTAAGCTGCTCAAAGTGCCCCCTGTGTCAAGGGGCACAACAAGGTGTGCAAGCGTAGCGCACCCTGGGCTCGGGGGCTCACCAGTCCCTGCAGTGGTGGCGGTGGAAGTGAGACTGGTACTGAAAAGCACGGGGCCTGCCTGGTCTGCGTTGACAAGAGTGGTGCAATTTATCTTGAGCTATTTTCCAGGGACTTCTGGGAAACAAACTATGCATCATTTTAAAGATGCTTCCATGAAACAATTAGGCTGCATTAAATTATTTCCACTTTAGTGTGAAGTGCTTCCTCGGCATAGACAGACCTTGATGCACAACTCTACGGGCTGGAGAACAAATCCAAGCTGCAAACCCAGTTTGGAACTAACGCCTGGTAAATATGTTTCAAAGTTTTGTGGAGTCTCAGTTATTAATCTAAACGTAATTCATCCTTCCACTCAGAAGAAATTACAGTTGTAACGCCAACATTTGCAAGCAGTAGTGAGTGATACTAGTAGCCTCTGAACACCCATTCTTTACTGAAAATAGATTTGCCATTGCCAAGTGATAAGATAAAATCTTTTCTGCAGATGATGGCTTCTGGAATATAAAAAAAAATATAGTTTCTGAGAATCCTGAGAATAAAAGATATGTGGTCTTTTAAGGGCTGTGTCTTAGAAACCACACCGCTGCTATGATTTCAGTAGCCTGATATTTCATCTGTTGTTTAATGGGCTAACAGAGTAAAATATCACCCTGTAATGATTCTTGAATGTGTGTGGGTTTCTTTATAGCCTTTCATGGAGACACAGGCTTCAATTTTGTCCTGAAGAAGCTCCTAATATAAATGGGTAATAGATCAGTAAATCAGATAAGACCTGCTGGTGGGGGGTAGAGGGATGGAGCTGAGGCGAGAGTGGCGCAGAGGAGAAGAGGCCAGCAGCTGCGAGGGATGGCAGCCGTGTCTTGCCGAGCCCCTGCAGCCACGCTGCTGCTCTCCGCTTTCTCTTTCCTCACTGGCACCGGGAGCCTGTCAGCCGGTGGGCAAGGGGGAGCTTGTTGTCTTTTAGGTGAGGCTGGAGGAAACAAATGCATCATCTCTAAACTGGGTAGCTCAAACTCATTTTTTGAAGCACTCATGGGGGGGATTCACTTGGTAAACTCCTTTATCTTCTGTTCTTTACTGTATTAATGGAAGTGGTTCATTCAGGTGCTGCTACTGCAAATGTATTCAGATCTAAAAGCTATTATATAGAGCAAATTTCAGAATTGGAGCTTAATCCTGTGTGTGGCAGGACCTTGCTGTAAAACATTTAGCACATTGTGTTGGAATGGATGCGAAAGCAAAAAATTTCCTTGTAATAGCTGTTATTAATATGGAGGTTATGGGGGATCATAAGCTGAAAGCTAGACATGAGCTCCTGCAAAGGAAGCTAGCATCATATTTGGTGTTATAAACAGAGTATCTCATGAGGGGATGTGAAGTCACCCCTCGGCTGTAGCATTGCACCCAGTTTTGGGCAGACTGAAAGAAAAAGGGGAAGAAGGATGAAAAGTTTGGTGTAGAAGAGACCTGGGGTGGAGGGAGGGAGGTAGCTAGTGTCATGTGCATAAAAGGATGCTGCAGAGAAGGACATTGGATGAGTCATGGTCTTAAATACCAGCAAGAGGGACAGAAGTTAGGGGGAATCTTTCTGACACTGAGGATGGCGAAGCATTGCAAGAGATTAACTGGTGAGATTGTGGGATCTTCATCAGTGGAAGATGTTGGGAACAGAAATGGCTTAAATCGGGCTGTGTTTTTGTCTCAGAGATACAGGATGTCTGTATCAGAAACCTGTAGGGATGAAGGTGGATTAGGTCTGGCTATACATGACTTAGAAAAGACTGCCTCTCACTTCAGGCACAGTCCTCGGTAACCATTTTAAAGTTTCTTAAGAGTCACCACAGGTTAATAAAATCATTTTGACATTGTTCTAATGTAACTGATGAGCATTTTTTGGAGACATGATTTGCTTCTCATTCAGCTAGTTGGTGACAGAAGCTGAGTTATTAGGTTAGGTTTTTTTAAAAAAAAAAACAAACCCTTGCTTATAATCTGTACTCATTCATAAGCAGATTCAGTTTCTTCTTCTTAAAGCTGACATATATTTTTTGCTTACAACCCCAGGAAGAGAAATGGGTGTTCTCCTGTGTGTACTTGGAAAGCTTCTACCACAGATTTCGATTCACTGCACTCAGTGGAGTTTGAGATTGTGCAAAGCTAAACAGCTCTTTTATGGAGTCAATGGAAATGTTGTTTTTAGGACTTTTTTTATCTAGCATCTTCCTAGGCAAAGTCGTCATTTCCCTCTCTGCTTACAAACTGCACCAGAAGCTAAATCTTACATGCTGGAGTTAATCAAAAGGCTGGACCTGATGGAGTTCCTGTCATCATCTTCAGCTCTCCCTAAAGGATGAAGACAGCAGCCTTTAACTTAGCAGAGAGAGGAGAAAGAGCAAATACTGCGTTAGGGTTATTGTCCAAAAGATCTGTGCACCTTGGCAGACTGATTTGTTTGTAATCACATTGCAAGAGAGCGAAGTGAGAGATCTGGCTGCAATGCTAAAGCCGTTAGGAAGGAGGATTATTGTAATGAGTGCAGTTGACATGGTGAGCTCTCCCTTCCAGTCTCTCTGCACCACAACTGTGGGCGATCCCCCCCAAAATATGTCCACTTTTGGCTGGCTGTCAGATCCAAAATGAAACACCTGTGTGCAAGATAAATTCATGGAGATGAGCGCTAGCTAGTTGTCTGTGGTACTGAGCACCTGCCGGGCTTTATGAACTTGCATTTATGTGCGTGTGTATTTATTTTAATACCTTTTTGTCGTCGTTTTTTTTTTTTTTTTTCCAAGTCATCTGTAGTAAGGGTTGAGCAGTGTATGAATATATAGTTTGTGCACAAGGCGTCATGGCAGGGAATGGGAGTTGTATTCACTCTTTGCTTATTTACCTTTAATCTAGACCCCTCTGCTAGCGTTTCAAGCAAGTGCCTACTGTAGTCTTGGACTCTGCAGCTTGATTTTTGTTTCAGTGAGCTTGGGCTCCTAAGAAGTCTTAAAACCATTCCCTCCACAGGTACTTGGCTAACCTGAATGCCACTCCTCCACACAGAGGGGAGGATTCAAGGTCAAACTTGATGGTACTAACTCGTTTTCTGCTGGTTCCAATAGCATTCACAAGTGAGACTCTATTGTGTTTCAGTACTTACCTCCGTGCAGAAATATATAGGCTCTCTATGAAGATAGGATTCCATATGTACTGCTTTCGGTGAAATCTGTTTATCTTCGCAGTTGGCCAAGAATAAATAAAACAGCCTTATGGTTCCCGTGAGTATACACTATATGCCTCAATTATTGGTGCATTATATTAGTAGCAGATGCTACATTCCCCCATATAAAAGGGAAGAAGATTTCTGAACAGTAAAACCAAATTTTTTGCTTATACACCGTAATTATCACCATTCCTTCATTTCAAAGGCATCTGTCTGACATACCCTAATTGTAATGCGTTGTATTACCATTTGCATTACATTTTGTTCCTGAAAATAATAGTGACAGTGATGGTTAAGGTTGCAGGAAGGTTTCTGCTCGGTTCAAGCGCTTTGAACCTTGCCATAGCATATTTCTTTTAGCTTGAATTGTTTCAGGCATTTCTTCTGGGCAAGTCCAATAGCCAATTTGCCCTCGAGAGAGCTGGTACGGATACAGACCCGCCGGCTTAAGGCTGTGTGGTTTGTGTTGCTGGGGAGCTGCCCAGGGCAAGGGGCTGGACAGACATACAGCTCTGTTATCTCCAGACATTGTCTGATTTGCTTTTACTTCTCTTAATGTGTTACCACTATGTATTTTCTCTCTATAAAGAGCTTTGGTCAAGTGAGCCTATGGACTCACTTGTTCTCCAACTACTCAACAGAAAGATTACGGTACTTTGGGGGGGGGGGGGGGGCGGGGGGGAGTGAGATTGGGACGGGCATTTTTGCTGACACTAGATGCCTCCTGTAGGCTATGGTATGAGACAAAAGAGACAGTTTTCAATAATCTTACCAGGCTTCCTCCCCAAGGGACATAAAACCTGCTATTTCACCGTGGCTTGCTTCTGCGTTTTTGTTCACAGCTCCAGCGTGTGGGAGTGTTACCCCTCATCTCTTGCAAAGCTGAACTGAGAACTGCTCTGCAGCTTCGCCCCCCGTTTCGTTGTAAGCAGGATGATGGTAACACCAAGAAAAGGTCTTTCAGCTGTCTCAGATTCTTGTACCCATAAAACTTTTTTTAACGTACTTCTAGCCTCAGCACACTTCTCCCTGATGTATTCTGGCTCCTAGGAGATCAGCCCTTGGTAATTTTTCAGGGTTCACCTGTGTCCTGTGTGAACTCCAATGTGGTCCTTTCCATTTGATTTCATCCATGTTGCCTTTTGCAGCTTGAACCTTACTGGAATAGGCTGCCATTTTTTCCCGTGGTTAATGCACAACTGCGTCCTCTTCTGCATCTCTCCCTGCACGAGAGCTGATGTGACAGAGGCAGCTTTGCAGGGGGACAAGCAGAGAATGGGGGCTCGAGCGTGTGAGTGGCCTCAGCCCTTCCCAAAATTGCCACATAAATGTTGTTTCCCCGAAAAACCTCTTGTGAGTCATCTTTAGAGACGTGTTTCACTCTTAATTCCCTGTCCTACCTGCAGTGTTCAATCAGAGTGGCTGCAGCAGGAGGCTGTCTAATAGCAGACCTTTTCGGAGACAGGCGGTTAATGGGAGCAGTAGCAGGCCCCGAGGTGTGTTTATACAGTCGGTCTCGCTTCCTCCACTCCTGTGATATATTAACTACTTCGGAAGTTTCCCAGCTGTTTCAGGGGATAAATAATGGCAGTGGGAGCCCATATTTAACCTTCACCGTTCAGGCTGCATGCTTTGTAGTTGTCGTCTTTTATCTCCCTGGCTATCTGGGAGAGACTTCAGATGCCTTTCTGCTCTCGGCTGCACTGTTCCCCCTCTCGGCCTGCTGCCATGCACATGGGAAGGCACGGCCACTCACGTTTGTGTTGGTCGGAGCACAGCCTTCATCCTGTGCATTTATGGATGCGCTGCAGGCTGGCTCCCCCCAGCAGCGGTCAGGGACTTCCCAGAGGCTCTCCCAGCAATGCGTTTGCATCCTTCATCTCAGAGTTACTTGCTCAGATGTAGCCTGTCACTCATTTTTGTTGTGTGTTTGTTTTCCTTTATCTCAGTGACTACTAAATAGAGGTGATTTGGGCGGTTTTTCTTTATTTCAGTGAATGATAAATAGAGGTGGTTTGGGTAAATACCAGCGAACATCAGCTGTGAGATACCCCGCACCTCTTGCTCCCCAAAAAGACTCCAGCCTGGAAAAGTCCTGGCCTGGCATGCAAAAATTTAAGGTATTAGCTGTGACGGTGTTGCACCAGGCTGCACTGGGAGGCAAATGCAGCTATGCTGAGACATCTTGGCGATCCCTACTTTCACCTAAGTGTTACTTACCTGGGATTAAGTTTTCTGGTTTTAAATGGGTGGAAAAGAAAGAATCAGATGATCTGTTGGGGAGGCTGAACTCCCCTTGGGTAAACCCCAGTGGCGACCGTGGATGGGACTGTCACTGGATGGCAGATAAGGATTTTATGTAGTGTGGGTCTGAAGCCATTAAGAAATACTAAACTATTTTGAAATAGGAAGGAAAAAAGGGGTTTGTTCTGCATTATTTGGACCACGAAACTGTCCTTGCATATCCTTATGGACCCCAGAGCCATCAAAATAGGGGTCTGCATTTGGTCATGTAGGGCTGGGTACATAGCCAGCTGCTGGTCTGCTGCTCTTACCAACCTCAAGTGAGGAGCTGGTCTTGACCCTGTAGTAGAGATTGCCATGCTGAGCGTTCTGTTGGGATTGCTGCAAAGAGGTGAGGGGGTGTGTAAGTGCACCATTAGTGCAAAGCGTGTGACACCTTTTGTCCTTAGCTGCTGTGTATGATCTGCAGTAATGAGTCACCTTTACAAAATCCAGTGATCAGAGAGGCAGAAAAAGTTCTTTTCACACTGGTACGAAGTCAGCTGTGGAAAAGCCATGTAGGTGGGGCGGGGAAAAACAAGCAGCATGTTCTCCTTCACATTTACAGAAGGAAGAGGAGAATTAGTTTGGTTACCGTTCCTCTTACTATCATAGACTATGGCATGTTAAAGAACTGATTGAGGGAATAGGTGTCACAGGTGCTATACCAATAACAAAGATAGCCCAGGTCCTCAGGATCTTGCAGCATAGCGATTAGGACAGCAACAAGTAAATAAGGGTAAATGAGATGGAAACAGAAGGTGGCAGAACATATACGCCCATGTAGCAGAGACACATGGGCGTATATGTTCATTTTAACAGTGCACTCGGTGGCCTCAGGTAGTCGTATGGCCATGTAACGAACTATGTCCAATAGTCATCTTAGTCTTTAGTAGCATGTGAGAGTACACAGAGAATTTTAAATTATTTTGGGAAGGATTATGCGGCCGGACAGAGGGAGGGGCTCTGTGACCTCCCAGGGCCTCTTCTAGACCTGCTCTTCTGATTCTGTGATGAAAAGTTTCCTTAGAGTTACTTTGCTGCAAAATTCCCTGGTTTTGCTTGTCTTACTGCTTTCTGTATACTTCTGTGTCCGCCCGAACAGCCTCTTTAACCTTAGTGCTGAGTGCCTCTGTCTCCTTCATTTCACCAAGGTACTGGCTTAAGGAGCCACAGGCTGAGACATTCATACTCTTATAAAAGTAAGCTTGAACTTTAGGATCGTTCAGAAGATACAGCAATCTTGCACTTTAGTTTTTGTCTGAATCTAAATTTCAAAATGGAAAGGCTTTGCTCGCAGCGGTTCAAGGGTACTCACCTTTGTTACGTTCACAAAATGAAAATACATGTTGTTCCAGAACAAATCGACTTCTGTCCTTGATACAGAGATGAGTGAGATATTATTTCTTCATGTCTCTCACTTGGAGGCTATAGAATTATTGTTGCTGACTGTAAACGATATCCTTGACTATAAACAGTACTGGAGCGGTTTGTTTTAAAGTATCAGGTTTGGAAGATGTGCAGTTTATTCAAAACTAGTATTGAAACCCTGAATCTGGCAGTTCAGTATGGACATCTTTCAGCTAGATACAGCCTCTTCCTTAATGAAGTTACGGGACAAGCAGTGGGAGCTGTGATTTCCTAGGAAATAATCTGAAGCGAACTGATAGTAGAAAGTTTTTATGCACTTCATATTCTTCTTGTTCTCAGTCCATCTCCCCTTAGACTCTCAGAAGTATCTGGTAAGGGAAGCTCATCTCTGAGTGACTTGTGGTCAAAGGTATATGACCCAATCTGACAAAACACTTCAATGTGGTTGGCTTTAGGCATTGCTCTGTTCCTAGTAACTTCAGTGGAGTTGTGCAAGTAGTAAATGAAAAAGATCTTTTCTCCCTCAATTAGAAACATAGAAAAGTATGTGTGTTTTCAGTTTAGGAGCAAGTCTTGAAAAAACTTACTACCTTATTTGAGCATATTTGGTGTCCAGTCTTCCTTTAAAGCCAAAAAATCATACTGGCATCATCAGTGTCCCCGGATCATTTTGGTAACCTTGTCTGAGGAATAAAGCAGTCACAATTGCCTGTTCTTTTCCTTATCACGTCCCATCCAAAACAGGTGAAAGTTGGCAGGTGCTGTTACATCTCCGAGATGTTGGTTTTATTTGACTCCAGAGGGACTGCAGTGGAAGATACCTGTTCTGCTAATGAGTAGTGCTCAGAAGCCATTTAAAACCCTTGGAAACTCAATAGCCAAACAGGTAGCCCCTGCTGATGTCTGGAAAGCTGCCGCAGCTGCATCCTTCCTGCTGCTGCGCCTGGCGATAAGGCACAGCTTGAATCTTCGAATGCCACTGGGAGAATGATCAATCTCAATCCAGCCCTGTCCTCCTTCTCTCCCCCAGACAACTTCTGCTGAGGAAGAGAAGAAAACGTAAAAGCAGCAGCTTTAGGACGTGGGAATTTTGAAGGTTAAAAATCAATCATGACCAACAACAAAGGGCTTGCGACTTAATCTCAGGGAATGTTACTGCTGTGGGATCCCGAAAGCAAGTAAAAAACCATAAATGCAGACACAAGCAAAGATGAAGATTTTTGTATTCGTCCTATTATTATCCTCAGTGGAGGAAAAACTGCTTATTCTATCCACTCACCAGACAAACTGAAGTTAAAATAAGATAGAGGGGATCCTACTTATCTGATGTTTGTGACAATGCTATGCATATGATATACAGCAGGGAATTCACATAATACAAAATAAAATCTAACATTAATCCCCAAGAAACGTCTTACAGACCTGAACACAAGATGCTATGTATTTTAATCAGGGAGGGGTTTTTTGAGTGTTATATTTTGGATTTTTTTCTTTTTCTTTTTTTCACTAGTTTCAGCAAATGTTCCATTTGCAAGCATTTATCTAATTCTGTCTCCTCCCTAAGAAGGGAGTAAGACTTAATGTTTAAAGGTTTGATTTTTTTTAATTTCAGGAAAGAGTTTACCCCCAAATTCTCTCAAAGGTCTCCCTCTTCTCCCTGAGATTTTTTCTGTTACATTTGGAAAATGCTTGTACCTGTATAACTCTTTAAGATCTGACACTCCAAGGCAGATATTTTAAATATAGGACCTGAAAATCTGTATTTTGGCCTGCTTTCTATCAAAATGTATTTTCAGATAAACCATGCTTCAATCTATGGGACACAGCTCTTTGTACTACCTGAAATCCAGGCAGTGATTAAATGCCTGACTGCTCCTTAAGTACCCAAAGAAAGGCTTGGAAGTTTTAAAATTAGGTGTGAATTCTTACAGGGACGTTTAGTTGATGCTGTTTAAAATAAGAAAAGAAACCCTGTTCTCTTACTGATTGTCAGGCCACTGAATGAAAGGCTTCAAAAACAGTAACGAAAATGCTTTTATTTCAGACTTGGTGGTGGCTTGCACCTTCCCGACCTTAAAGCCATGTTGCCATCTTGCTTGCTTTCTTATCAAGTATTCCTCCACTGGCTTTTATTTTCCTCCTTGGTTTGGCAGGTCCCACATCTTTGATGATTTGGTATTGAGAATCCCATGTCTGTCCCTCTGAACTCTTTTCCAGATGATGATTTTTGGATCTGTGAGTCTCCCCTTTGCAGTAGCTTTCTCTCTAGTTTTTTGGAGACCTCTTGAATTCAGGGCACTTGAAATTGGGGTTTCACCGAGGCCGCTCCAGGAACAGAGGTGGATTTGAGCAGTTGGGGGACAAGCGTGAGCCATCTGAGGAGAGGTCTTGAATTCAGCACAAAATTTGGTCCCAGGTGAGATGCTGTCTTCTCACATACATCTCTGGGCAGACAGCGATTCTGCATTGACACACAGCGTAAGGTCACAGTAATCTGTAGCCAGATACCTGAAGACTGAAGGCAAAATACAATCAGCAGATATTGTTACACCCAGAATACACCTAAAATAAAAAAGTGTTACCAGAGGTGATTTCCCCTAAGCTATGGACTCTTTTAGAATCAAGTGATCTAGCAATAACAATGATCTGATGGAAAAGAAAGAGAAAATGTCCAAGTTTTCAGTTAAACTTCTTTTTTATTAAATGCAATGGCCTGCAAAACATGGAAATCTCTCTTCTTGTCTGCTTTTATACCAGAGCAAAGGCTTAATGTCTGCTTGTACTCCAGGTCTGCTCTTTGCAAGGTGATTTATCTGTGTCGAGTTTGCTGTGTGTCTATAAAATCAGGAGCCCAGCTGAGTAAATTAGAACTGAATGAAAAGTTTTTAGTCTGGGGACGAACAAGATAAATCCATCATACAAAATGAATCTGAATTTTTGTCGAGTAGTGTTGCTCGGTATTGTTTCACATTATTTCTTACAAGACTTTATAAGAATTGTAACAATTTCTCCCAGCTGGGAAAAAAGAGTTTCCGAAGTTCATACATTTACTTTTTTTTCAAGACCAACTGAACATTTACAAATAATGGCGTTACCTCCAGATCTAGAAATAGGTTCTTCTCTGCTGTTCTGTGAGCTGTCACACGTAGAGGTTTTATTTCAGGATGATTAAAAAGTACACGTGCTTTCCCCCTGTGCACATGCTTTACATCTATTGCGTTGTATCTCGAATCAGACACTGAAATGCATTTGGAAGATTTCACAGTAGAAATGCAAAACACAACCTTTGTCAGTTTAATTCTGAGTTTTTTAAAAAAAAAATAATTCTTTCCTGAAATTGGGGTTTGAAATAGTACTCAAATACAATGGTTCCTTTGATCTGCCCTGATTTCTTCAGCAATGATGAAACACGTTAGGAAACCCTTTGCTACTTTGCCTTTTTATGGTTGAGAATTTCATTGATTTGTGTAATTACAAGGTTGGAAAAACGTGACCAATGTTTGCACACAAAGTAATAACAGCCTATACGAGCAGGAGAGGGAGGGAGATGGTATTGCACAAAATCAATCCTTTCAGTCACAGTTCACTCCTATCAACTGAGTCTTGAACACTTGCAATTGAATATGTGCTTCTGTAATTTGCTGAATTGGTGCCTTGGAGCTTGCTCCTGCCAGCACTAAAATTAGCCCCAGCGCGGTATTTGAATTCCTCTCCGAAGGAATGGGGTTGCTGGCAGAGTGCTCCCACCCGACGGCGCTGTGTAGTTCGGATGTGTTGGGTCAGTTGCTGCTGTTTAACAGGTTTCTCTTACCTCACTTGAGTGGTTTTGGCTCGATGTGAGAGGAGATGGGGGCTTTTAGATGTGTGAGCAAACAGAGTGGCCTTGCAGATGAGGGCTGTGCGGAGGATGCAGATGAACCCGGCGCTGGGGCATCACTGGGAGAGGAGGGGCAGAAGGAAGGGTGATAAGGGAGAAGGCCAGATAAGGAAGGAGAAGCATTGCCATGAAAAACCTTGAGGGCAAGGACCAGGCGACTGCTCTGGTGAATAACCCTCTCCCTGGAGTGCTGTGCTCAGTATTACCACGTAGCAACAGCGTCAACCCTGGGCACTGTGTGAATATATAACCAGGTAATCCAGGCCCATCGGTGGAAATTATCTGCTGAACTGACAATAAAAAATAAAAAAAAAAAAAAAACCAAAACCTTGCAAGATCTTCAGATCCTCTGTGAATAATTCCACTTTTCTTTTCCCATTGCTTTTGGTGGCGTTTTCCGCAAGGTGGAACGGTAAGCACAACAGAAAGGAATCAAAAAGGCAGGGCAGTCCTCAAGGGTGTGCATACAACCCTGACGCTTTAATGAAGCAGAATTAATCTGTCTTTAAGAGAAAGATTTGATTTATTCAATGATATTGGACTGGAATTTGTTGATACCTAATATCCTGTGTGCTGGGAATAGCTAGCGAAGGAGTTGCAGCCCCAGCCTTTTTCGAAATAGGATTTTGGGGGTGGTTCTGGGGCTTAAGTATATTTCCACAAGGAGAAGAAGCGTGAGATGAGAGAGAATTTGATCAGTGTTCTTAAAAATCTATGAGAGGCCAGTTTTTTTGATGTTAATATCAAGTTAGTGCCTTATAGTAAATGGCAGAAGAAAATCACAGATACGCTGTGAATCATGAAGCAAGATCTTTCCCCTGGAAAAGTCCGTGTTTGTAGTCAGGCAGGCTCAGTGGTGGCAGAGCACTGTTTGTTGGAAGCAAGTTTCATGGACAGGAGGAGAGTAAGGATGGTCCAGCGGCCACGACGCAGGTGTAGGAGTCTGGCAACTCTGACTGTCAGTCTTTGATTTCCTTGCCACATATTCCTGGTACGTTCAAGATTGAGATGTGTAAGTGCTGTAGTAAATCAGAGATGTAGTTAGTACTTTTGCTGTTTTGATAACAAAAGGCAGATGCCGAAGGAAATGAGTTGCAAACTGTACAGCCCTCCATCGTCCTTTACAGCCACACTTCATGTTGGCTTTCCTGACAGCGTTTCATGATTCTCCTGACTGGTGGCCCAGAATTAGGGAGGACAGTTTTGGATCCAAAAAAAAAAAAAGGATATAGGAGGAGCAAGGGATGTAATTGGAAGAAGACTAGGAAAGGGAGGAGCTGCCCAGGTGGGATTTCAGATTGCATTCTGTCTTACCGTGATGCATTCAGCTTTTGTTACAGGGCTCTGTGTGTGACTAAAGCATGTGAAAATCCATGTGCTGACAACACCACGGAAAGGGAAGAGGTTTCGGAAAGATGCATCAATCTGGCAGCAGGGGGGTATGCACTGACATCCCAGGTGGGCAGCACTGTTGGTAAACAGGATGCAGAGAAGATAAAAAGGAAAAGTAATTTTGGCACCATCATTTCCACTTCTCCCATTACAAAAAAATCATGAACAAGATCTGCTTTGAAATAAAAAGCAAGCAGCTGTATAGTATTACTACAAAGTATCTGAAGGAAGGATCATGATAGAATCAAACTGCCACGGAGAAAAGCAGTTATGGCTGTGGAAAAATAATCTTGGTGCTTTTCCGACTCAAATACAGGTATGTGGAGGAACATCACAGCATGGCAATGAGGTGATACTTGTCATTTGTGTGACAGAGACAAATTAGAATCCAGCCATCTCAGGGTGGGAATGATTTTTGTGAAAATTAATGACTTGATTAGAAGGAGAAATGAAGCTTCTTCAAGGGGACATGCAAATAAAGGAGGAATCACTAAAACTGTCACATGATGTAAAGGGAACATTACACAAAGAAAGATAGGTGGGATATTGTACAAAGACAAATTTGATGTGATATTAATTATATAGTGCCAGTGGGAGCAAAGGGGAGAGGGAGAGGAAGGATTCAGCGCAGTATGGGTATGACTGAGGGAGGTATTTTCTGCTGAAGCAAGGGATGAGTATCCAGTTCCCAGGCGAGCTGGGTCCATCCTCAGCACCCCTGGGCTGGGGTGCTGCTCTCGGGTGGGTTTGCCAGGCCCTGTATTTTTCTGGGTGGTGCTTCCCACTATCTCCAAGCCCAGTGGAAGAGATCAGCCTCCTTTCATCTAGAGGCAAGGGTAATAGAGAACCATTAATTTCAGCAAATGCTTGTAGTTCCCCGATGGCAGATTTGCAGAGCATGGTGGGGTCTGCATTGGGTGATTTCTGCAACCTTTCAGGAGGAGTAGGGCCACCATATTTTAAATGACAAACAGCTGTAATCTCTGCTGGGAAGAAGCACATCAGGCTAAAACTGAGCAAGTATTAAACCCGATTTTGAACTTAGGTTTGTTGCGTTAATAACCCAATCTACAGGGGCAATTAGTTCCAGGTTCAAGCCCAACCTTATCTTCCTGGGGAAGGACCATGTTTGAAGACAAGCAAGGCAGCTAAACCAAAAGCAATGCTTTTCTTAAGCAGGAGTATTACCTGCATTAATGACTACAGACATGCAAGTAGTATGTTCACAGAAGGCCTTGGTTTGAGTTTGAGGGGTGCTTGAGAGGTTTTCTTAAGTTTTCTCTAAGTCCAAATGATCTGTAAGGTATATTTTTCTTCTACTGTCTCCTTTCCTTGGGTGTAGAGAGCCACAGACCTTTCAGCCTGATGTAGGTAACACAGTAGGATCCAAAGCTGTTTATCAAACGCTGTTTCTTCTCGTCCAGCACTGCCAGCGGGAAGGAGACTGATGCCCAACCAGTTGTATTGATGATGTATTTTGTCAAACTTAAGTTTGATGGGAATTTGTCATGGCAAAATGAGGGCTTTTGCAGAGACCTAACAAAAAAAATCTAGTGCCATGCTCTAGCTGCATGTGACAAAAGGAGGTGTGGAGGTAAGCTGGTAAGTTCATGATGTGGTGATCTCTATTTTCTTGGCTGCTGAGCGTTAGGTAGTGCCGGTGGTGTAGAGCCAGCTGTGTGCTCTCGGGGTGGTGATGCTGGGGACAAGTAGGATGGATTTGTGCTGCTGGGAGGCATATTTTTGGCCCATCTATCTGCAGGCTCTGGCAGAAGCCCTGGAACAGTTTTCATACATTGAGACACATTTTTACAACAATATGGCTTAGATTTTTTAAATTATAAGGAAAGCGTATGTTACTGAGCACATGATCCCTTTCCTTGGGAGGTAGTGCTCTGCTGAGGTAGGATTTGTTGCTCGTCTTTGTGGCAGGAGCCACCCTCTTTCATGTCCAGTTTTAGCCCACATGTTCTTGGTCTACCTACTTTAGAAAATGCCATTTTTACTGTTGGTGAGATGCCTGAAATACTTGGTTCTCTAGCTGCATCACACCTGTATCACAACAACCTCCAAACATATTCCCTCCTGGCCAGGCATTGCCACCTGGAATTCCCTCTGCCTGCAAGACGGCTACAGTATGTTCTATTTTGCCAGAAAATACACGTACTTTACTGGTCCATACAGGGCACTTATTTCCCTGAGATCAGGGCGATGGCTCCGTGCAAAGTTACGAGAAGCCTTGTGAAAACCGATCTAAGCACGTGTGTGCAGTTTTCACTCAGAGTTGCACAGGCATACCTGGAACTGCCTAGCTTGCCTTGAACAAATGCCCTTTGTGTGTTCACATTTAGCATGCAAACTGGATGCATGTTTCTATGTTTTTTCATGCTTTCAAAACTTGATCCTGTAGGGTCACTTTATCCTTTTTGTTTTGTTCATTTTTAATAAGACGACGCCAGCCATTGCTGTCCCTCCAGGAGCCAAATACTCTCTGTTAATGGCAGGGTCCACTCATTCTCCAGCTAAGACTTTCCATTGTTCTCCACCAAAAAAGCTTTGAAGCCTCCACCTTTTTCCTTTTGTTTGAAAGTAGTCGCTGGGACTGTCTTCATATTCCCCGTGTATATTTAAACATAAATTACATCTGACTGCGGTGACACTAATTAAGGCAGAGGCACTCAGATGCAGCCCCCCTTGCGGGGAGCGCGGCCAGTGAACCCACTGTGACTGGCAGGTGTTTTGACCGCTTTAGACAACCACAATTTCATAAAGTGTCCTTCCCCCTCCGGGGCACCCGCCGCCAGGCAGGAACCGGGTGGCTTCAGGGAGCACGGGGCTGGCATCCTGCACACCCCCTGACCTTGCTGGCATCTCACCCCATCAGGGGTCTTTTCAAGGCTGTCACCTCCCCTTTGCTGTGAACAGGGATTTCCCCCCCGCCCTGCCACCCCCAAAATATGAAAATATTTTATATTATCCCAGTGATTTTATAATATCCCAGTGATGTGCTCCTGAGGTGTTTGACCAAATGTTATTAAAACTCTGCAAGGGCTAATAATCCTGGAAGTAGCGTGATGCCTTCCTGTGACATTGAAATCATTTAGTAATTTTACAGTACATTTAAATTTCGGTATCGCTCAGCTGCTCAGTTTCCATTAACTTTGCCTGGAATTTCTTATGTCCGTGCACACAAGCAAAAGTGTCAAATTTCTCCTTCATGCTCCAAAACGCCACCTGAATCACAATTGTGCTGCAGCTAATTGTTATTAATTAAGCTGTTCCTAGCAGTCCTAGCTGGGTTGCGCTTTTTTTTTTGTGGTTGTAATAAAAAGTGAATGCATTTAGTAAGCACAGTATTCAGGAGGGAAAACAAGGGAACCCTGCTCCTGGGAACTTCTCTATGCCCTGCGAGATGGTTTTGGGGTGGGTGTGGGTGTTTTTAAGGACGAGGCCACTGTGCTGGCAAGCGGTGCAGAGCCAGGCTTGTTACCATCAAATTAGCGTCACTGACCTTCACTGCCATTTACCCATCACAGACAGGCAGCTTCAAGGACATTTTGCAACGGTAAATTTGCACTGAGCCGCTCCGGCTGCACGTGCTCCCGCATCACTTAAGCATGCGGCCGCAGCCAAAGCCCCCGGCACAAGGTTTGGCCAGGATCACATGCCGGGCGTCCTGTGCCCCCCGCTGGGGCTCCCCCTCCTGCCTCCCTCCCATTTCCCAGGTTCAACTGAACCGGATCATCAAGTGGAGCGAGCAAGAGGAAGGTATTAATGCAACTGGGACCCTGGGAGCAGCCTCCTTGCAGAGGGCTTGTGTTGGGAAAATTGCTTCTTGGCCTTGTCTTCTTAATGAGGCTGCTAATAATGTGCCTGTTGCTTTCTACCCAGTGACGAGGAGTGAGACGCCTGTCATTCATCCGCCTTTCTTGGTGTTTAGGAAAATAAAATCAGGTGGGGAGGTCTTCGGGCAGAAATACTATCATCTTCTTGTGAGAGGCAGGAATATGAAACTGCTTTTGGTCTGTGGGAATGTGTCATTCACGTCTTCAAAAAAACCAACCAGCCATCTGCCATGTCTTTTCTTTTTGTCCACCTTGCCTTGGGTTAAGAACCAGAAAACAGATTATTTTGGCACATCACTGAGACGTTATTTTAACAGTGAGCTAATGGTTACCATTTGCAGGATAAAGGTGCACATAAATATCCTCCTAAGAGGTCAGGAATAGTCTTGAGAATTTTCCGAGTTGAAAAGGATCAGGGAATGGCTTGTGCACTGACGTAAGAAATAAGCCCAGGGGTACAGGCTGGTGGTTGCTCCAGATTGCTCACCTGTAGCCTTGCTGGAGCAAGCAGCGTGGAAAGGGAATCCCTTGGAGAAGCATCACAGGTGGTTGGGGTGGGAGTCTTCTGCACCACACTCAGTCTCGGAGTGATTTTTCTCCTGCCATCCTCTCCGTATGCTACTGGCTGAAGCTTTCATCTGTCCACGGATCCGCCCGGTGCTGCCACTGCTGTTCCCAGGGCAGCTCCAGTGTTTTACAAGGCATTGCCTTTCCTTCATCCCAACAAACTCCTTGGCATTTTGCTGTTACATATCTGTTCTTCTGCTGGTAGCGTTTGCAGAAAAATGACTAAATATCAGCTGGCAGCCTGAGCTGGGACCTGGGAAGTCAGTGAAGGGCTTTATGGCCATTTGCAACATTAAACCCCTCACCCTGCTCTTCCAGAGTCTCTTACGACTTCCTCCCAGGACTGCCGTATTCGCCATAGCCTCCTTGATCCCTGGGGGAGGTCTGGCTGGTGGATTTGGGCAGTTCGTTCCCCAGGCAAGGTTTGTGCCCATTCTGTATTGCTGTCTTTCTGCTAAAGCAGCTTGCTTTGCATTGTCTGCAGAGGAGGCCTGTCTGGCCCCCCTGGGGTGGGCATCTCTTTTCTTGCAGGTAAAACAAGAACCAGCCCTCCACGGTTTCTGTATTTCAGTGAAAAAGGGCCAAGAAAATAGCCACCCAGGCTCCAAAAAGACCAACCTTATTTTTTATGCGTGTATATATATGTATGTGTGTATATATGTGGGAATAGCTACATGCGATGTGCTCCTGTGTTCCACACAGAGTTAGCAGCAGGGGAAGACCCATGGGATCGCGGTGTTACTTCTGACCATTTTGTGTGGTGGTGCGAGTGCAGATGTGCATTCACTGCCTTTGATTCCTCCTGCCTTGCCCGATTCCCTGCCAAGGGTGTGCAGTTTTGCCTGGATCCACAGTTATTAAGGGAGGCAAGCTCCAGTACTGATTACTCCAGTGATAAAGCAGTCCTGCTGTTGCCGAGTGGAGGATTCAAAACTAATGGTGCTTCTGCTCCTGGGATTTACCATTTGGAAGATACTTTATTGCTATCTTGTGACATTTCCCTGCACTTTTATGCTCGTTTATATAACTGTTTTCTTTGATTTATGGCAGGTTTTCTTCATGTATAACAGTGTCATAAATTGTGCGGCCCTACTTTCAATGGTTATGAATTTGAGATATTCAGTAAACTGTGGGATGGGGGGAAAGGGCGGAAGCCTTTTGAAGAGGCTTTTGATCACAACCCCAAACAAAATAACCTGTTCTCTCAGTACAAATCTGAAGCAAGCATCAAAATAAGTTGGCATAGTCTGTTTCTTGACTAGCCAGCTGGTTGTGGGGTTTTTTTTTTAGTGCAAAATGTAAGTTATTCATGTATGATAAAAGGATGCATGAGGCCAAACACATACAGTGGTGACATTTGTGTGGTGATCCTTGGGAGCTCTGTTACCCGAGGTCTGCAGAGGTTTTCAAGAGGAGCAGCGAATTGATGTTGTTCTTTTCATAAACCTTTCTCATTCTCTTCTCTCTTCTCTTTCTCTTCATAAACCTGCTTTTTCACATGTTGTTGTTTTTTGACCCTTAGACAAGCTCAGATTTCCAGGGAGTGTTCAGCAGCCATCAGAGATCCAAAGCCTATCAAAGCCACTGGTCAAGCCAGTGAAATAAAGACCTTGGGTTTTGATTTTGTTGGCATCTTGCTTTGTAGAGGAAGAGAAACAGCTCATTTAAAAATTGCTTTCTGAGTTCAGCTGTCAGAGAAGCTTTCTGTTGACCTTTACAAATTGATACAGTCACAATCAATGGACAGAAGTTTAAGGGCAGTCTCTGGGGCGTTGGGGCGGGAATAAACCCAAACATTTATAAAATATATATGGAGTGCATTTTAAAAAGCCCAACAGAAAGTATTAACAGGGAGGATATTTGAGCAGACTGATCTATAAAGAATTCGTAATACACGATTTTGACAAGTACAGTTACTTAGAACTTACCTTTTGGGATGATTTCTGAAAGTATGTGAAACAAAAAATAACAAATAAATACACGTTAGGTTAGTGCAGCGCAGCAATAGGTTGGGCAAGGAAAACAATTAGAGATTTTGAAGTCGCTTTGCCAGATTTGACTGCAGGGGAAGTGCATTTGAGGAGCAATTTCACAGCAACTTTGGCTCCCCCCATGCCCCCTTGCAGCCTTGAAAAGTGAAACCGTTTACAAAGGCTTAATAGGAATTGTATGAAGAGGGGCAAGTCAGTCTGTGATTTCAGCCGCCAGCTCGGTCATTTTTAAGGAATCAATGAGACAAACTGAGAAGCTCATCACACGCAGCCCTCGCCTGCCAGGTAAAATAGGCAGAAGCTTCAGCATTGCAGGCATTTGCCCTGAATATACTGCTCATGTACGATGAGGTTATCAATTCAAATGCAAGTCCTGCCTCTGCCCCGTTTGTGCAGATTTAATAGCAGCTTATGCCAGTAGCCTCAGTGAGGTTAAAAGGAGTCCCTTTAATTTCTTAACAATGGGAAAAACATCTCAATGGTAGAGGTATGGTTTTATACGGCATGACTGTACCCAAAAATGGCTACTGTGCTGCTGTTCACCAGAGCTGAAGCCCTCAGCGGCCTGGGAAGAATTTGGGTGCTCAGGCTTTTATTTAGCTTTTTATTTTTATTATGTTTAATTTAAATTGTGCAATCCAGGACTTGGTTCAAAACATGCGGGTTTGAGAAGGTGGGAGTTTGGTGTTCACTTGCACCTCCACTCCTGAGCATGCCAAGCGGCAATGCCATACATGCTCAGCAACCTGTATGAAGCTGTTCATGTGAAATTTGCGTGAACTACCACAGATGAAGGATTGTCTGTGGCAGAAGACACTAGCTTAAGACTAGGCTGTGTGTTTTTATACATAGCGTATAGAAGTAAAAAAGGTTCTTGCATAAACTTTAGTTATTGAAAGTTTGTTTTTCCTGCCTACAAACTGATACCTGAAAGCACTTGGTTTAATAACATACAGGTTTTATTACTTAGTTTAGCCGTGGGCAATTAGGAAAATAGAACCATCAGTTTAAGGAAGGCTTGTGTAAGACAGCACTTTAGATTAATTCTTTGACTTGATCATCTTAACGTATACGACCACCGCAGACCCCAGGATGTGGTCCCTGTTCCTAGGTCCAGCGTGTTTTGGCTCCAGACAAAGCGTGGCGTCCACCCGCAGGCCCGGCCAGCCTCCGTGCAGCCCCTGCCTCTCCCTGCAACTGCAATGCCATTCTCCTCATCTGCAGTACTTCCAAGTTTAAATAATTACCATTTCAGCTGTCTTACATGAGCTGAATTGTCCTGTCTGTTTGACAAGGTTATTGTGTTGCTTGAGAGCCTGTTATTTTTATCAATGAAAAATAAACTGCATGCAGTTTCAACTTAATATACCTATGCGTATTGGCTAAAATAGGGTAGTTTCTTTAATCACATTCTCCTGCATTGCACAGTCACCTTGAAGCACTTGAGCAAAGCAGCTCCAAAATGTTGGGTTTGCTCTTGCCTGGTTGATGGGGACACCCAAGCCCCGGCATGGCCATCTCGGGTGCTCCCTGTGAGATGTTGGTTTTCTTTATTTCCCAAATGTTTTCCCAGGGACTTTCTGTTTAAGCCCCTCTGCACTTTTGTCTTGCAGGGTTGCCAGAATTTGGGGAGGTTCTTCTCTCTGAAGCAGTCTGTTTCTTTCTGTGTTTAAATTTCATAGTTATTTTAATCATTTTTTTTAGCTGGAATTCGCGTTATGTGATAATTACTAATGTAATGCGAGAAAAATTTCAGTGAGAGATCTTGGGGAAATACCTTTTTTTTTTTTTTTTTTATGTCGCAGGTGGCTTGTGCTTACCCTATAACAACACGATGGTTGCTGTGTGCTTTAGTGGTGACTAATTACCCACAGTTACATTAGAAGATATAAAAGCACCTGTCCCACCTACCCTGTCTGAGCTGTATCTTTTACATAAATGGTGCTTAAGTACTAGTGAGTAGGATCTGAGGGCTTATGCACATTTTGCCAAGTGTATTTTAAATATTGTACAGGCAGCAATGACTGCAATCCTGTTCCCATTGCAGCGGCTGCTAACGCTCCCGCTAGATTTCTCAGGCTGAGAATCAGGCAGAAGCTGAATGAATGCGCTCCCTTGTGCACGCACAAACTCAGTGTGTTTGTACAATGTTAATTAAAATGCATTTAAGTTGAGTGAATGCTTGCAGTATTCAGGGGCCCTCTGGGGAAGGAAAAAAAAAAGAAAGTAAGGCAGGCAGGCGAAGGCCCTTGGCTGTCGCGGAGCTGTGTGATTCCCGGTGGAGCGGCAGGAGCTGCTGGGGAAGGCGGCCACCACTGCAGCACCGCAGCAATGCTCCGTGCAAGCTGAGTGCCTGTGGGCCCCCAGGAGAGCACTGCAGGGGGGGAAGGAGCCCTTCATGTCCCCAGCAAAGCAGCCTGGTTTGTGAGCTGGGAAATGATTTTGGGTCAAGCTTGCGGCACATGTTACTGGTATTCCTCGCTAAACTGATTTGTGTTGAAGGCACGTGTACAAAAACCCAGTCCAAGTGCCTGGCTCCCCTCTGCTCCCCCCGCTCCCACCCGTGCATGTGTTCACCTGGTACCTGTGGTTTGTGCTCCATCATCTTCTCCCACTCCTTCCCCTGGCATTGAAAAAACAACCCAAATCCTTCCCACTGCAAATCTTCTGTAGAGATTTCCACCACTTTGCCCTAGTAGGGAGCCGGGATACACCGTGATGTAGTGATGGAGGGAAACAGGTTGCATGAGCCATTGCTGCTGTGCTGGAGTGGGACTCGGGAAGGGTGAGGGTTGGAAAGCGGGGAGAGCAATATTTGCAAACTCTTAGGCCTTCAGCTTGGCATGTCGCTCTGCGTTTAGCTGCCCAAGAACATGCGGCATTGTATTACTCATGATCGTTTGTCTGCAGACTTATCCATCTTAGAAGGCTGCTACTGTAGGGAAGGATTTTGGTTCTTGGCATTAAGAGTTAGATTTACAAGCTTAATTTGGAGTGCTGCACTCAAGTGGCCAAACTGGAGACTAGTGCAGGAATAGGCGGTCTGTAATTGTCTTCACTGACTACAGGGAGAGTGATTCCTCCATGTGATGGTTCAGAGCAACAGCAACATTTGCGTGGACTAACTTTCCCTCTGGAGTGGTATTTAATTTCCTCGGGGAGGAAACGTAGGTCAGTTGGAACAGGGGTGCTGGTGATATTCTTGATCATACTGGGAGACCCAGTAAGGAGCCCAAACTGGAAACCTGGTAAAAGAGAAAGGTCCTGATAGTGCTCAGAAGTTGGAGGGCAGAGGAGACAGGTGTTGTATTTCAGAGCTATTTGAAAAGCTTTTGCCTGTTTCAAAATGAGGCCTTACCTGAACTAAGCCAGGTGCTGGAAGCAGAGACCACTCAAATCTTTCTTAGATAATGTCTATTAATTGCTTGTTTAGGTTATGTGCTTCATTGGCAAGTACATTGCAAATGCTGAAGACATTCCTATAAAGTAAGTTATTTTTTGCATCCTGCATCCAGTAAGAAAATCCCACACTCCTTCTAAGCTACCATGCTGTATAAGTGGCCGCAAAAGAAATCTTTAATTTTTAAATGCTTTTCTGTCACAACTTACGTGCCAGTGATTTGCCAATTTGACCACTGGAGCCAGCAAGCACCTCCTTGGAGCTGGCCCGATGGGGGTGATGGTGAGCAGCACAGGGCCACATGCCACCTCCGTCCCTCGGGTTCCCTGCCAGCTTGGAGGCTTATCTGCTGCCTACTCGTCGGAGTGAGCGCTTCCAGATTCACAGCAAGACCTCAAGGAGAGCCAGATGATAGAGCAGATGGCAGATGACTAATTTGGCAAAGTTAGATGAGTGGAAATTGTTTGCTTTAATTGCTTGTCAAGTCCAGTACCTACATTATAGTTAAGAAGCAACTATTTATCCTCCAAATAGAAAGAAATGAGGAAAGAAAGTATGTTTGTGTGTGTCTGTGAAGAGTAGGGAGAAAAAGGGAAGGAGAAGTATCCAGAGAAAATAATTTTATACAGAGGCCTGAGGGGGAAGAACCATTGGTAAAGCTTCTTCTATTAATTTCTGCTTTTTTTAGTGGTAGCTGTGTGATATAAGTCCTGCAGTACATTTTTCCCATTTTGTCCTTTCGAGTTGCTGTATTATAAGATATATGTGACAAAACTAAAAGAGAAACAATGCTGGAAATATTGGCATAAAGCAAGCAGATGACAATGGCTTGACATGGTCAGTACGGGCACTTATCTTTGAAATGTTGCAGTATAAATCTAGTCAACATTTTGATGCCGTTTTTTGGTTGGTATGAACAGGAGTGCTACATTGGTAAAATATGCTGTGTAGCATCCGCCAAACAGATTTTGGAGAGCTCAGTGCAAGGAGAGGGTGCCATCAGCTCGGGAAAGCGTTATCACACATAACTAATCCTTCTTTATGAAGTTACAATTACTGTCAGTCTTTACTGTGCCTATTTGTGTTCCTGTTCATAAAATTGGGAAAGAGCTTCCCTTTGTAGGTGGCATCTCATCAGTCTCTACTGGAGGTGGGACCACCCTGATAACACACATCCCTGCAACTTTTCTGGAAGTGCTGGGAAGCTTTTACAATGGTATATGAAATGATATTTGGGAGTTTAGCGAGCAAATTTCAGGGAATTAATGCTTTTGGTCCCTGGTGCTATCAACCCAGGGACCTCTTCTCCATGCAAAGAGAAGAAAGGCTATAGAGGTGTTTCAGAGTGTCCTTTTAGCATTGCAGATTAAAGTCTGGATGAAAATTATAGTTAACTTTTTTTATTTGACTTTATTTAGCAGTTGTGGAGAGCTTAACTTGGAAACCAAAATAAATAATAGCACTCCCAGGCTTGTGTTTCTGGGCCGTTTGCATGCAGATAGAAGGGATTAAAGCCATGAGAGTGTGGCTTACAGCCACCATGGGCCAGCCTGTACTGTGTCACCTCATCCCAATGACACCCTGACGGACTGAACGGCGGCTGGATGGCAATGCTGGGCTTCTCCGCTCATGGCCATGTGGTTGTCCAGGGGTTCATGGCAGTCGGGTTGATTGCATGCAACTGGATTTAAATGTGATGATAATTTTCTAGCGTAGAGCAGACCTCACGGAAGGAAAACACTTGTGCCAGCTGAGCTTTTAATTAGGAGTACACAGAAAATTATGCTCTCCTTCATTACAGTCTCTCACCTAGGGGAAGCAAGCCTCTAATTTTAAAACACTCTCCAAAACCACTGGGTTTACAGGAAAACGGCTGGTGACCTTAAGGAGTGTTTTGCCTTCTCCCAGGAGACATCTGCAAGACTGTAAGTGCAGGCGGTCCCTCCCTTCATTAGGACATGCCTAATTGCAAGAAAATTCAGGGCTTTTCCTGCTCATTCAGGGAGAGCTGTAAAATAATAATGAAAGGATTAAAAGTGTGTTTACCCCTTCTTCTGTGTGTGTACATGACGGTGCCCAGGCTGTTACTGAGAGCGTGGAGCATAATGAAATGAATGGGGACTGCTGCGGCAGTGCTAGTAATTAGTTGTTCCTTAAGGGGCTCGAGTATTTCCCCCCATCTGGGGGTCTTAACAAATTGCCATGAGTGTTTGCATTTATTAATAAACAGTTACGTTAGCTGCCTTTCAAGAAACCCTGATGACGGTCTGTAAAAACACAGCTAATTAAGTAAATAAGTGGGAAGTACGGGAAAAGAATGTATTAGAAAAGAGATGCTGACAGTTGTTGGGCTCGTCCTGTCTGACATGAAGGAATATGTGATTCTCTTTTCATGAACACGTTCCTGAAACCAGTGAGTCCGGGAGTTTAAGCCTCCTCTTGCGTTTTTGGCCCACTTGACAAACCAGTCGATGAAGGGTGGTTGTGCTGCGTTCAGGCGGAGGCTGGTGCGGGGCAAACGTGCCACTCTCCTATGTCCTCGCCAAAGAGATAATAATCAATGTTTTATGATTCAAAAGAATATATCCAGATGCTCGAGATAACTCCCTTGGAGTTGGCAATGAGGATGCCTCATCGCTGCTTGACTGAATGTGCTTTGGGAGAGGAGTGAGACACCAGTATTTCGGGTGCGGGTGACCATGCCGGAGATGATGGGATTCACTCTTCCTGAGTAACTCCAAATGTAGGCAGATCCAGAGAGGGGTTGAATAAGAAATGAAACAAGTTGACCTCCTTCCAAAAGTTAGTTCATCTGTTAAGCTGGGAGGATTATAAAATCCATTAGTATTACAAGAAAGAGAACTAGATAGAGTCAAATGTGATTTCTTAATTTAACATATGGATTTATCATCAACAGAGCAGAGCAAAATAATGGCCTAAAAGCAAAAGCTAAAGGACATTTTTAAATGCTTCCATTATTTGCTACCTTTGAGTGAGCATCCGAATGATTTGGCTTTGTTATGAAAAAAAAGTCAATGGGAAATTAATTTCCAAGTCATGTGCATGAATATTGATGAAAAACGTAAATTCGATTCGATACAGACGATTATTACTGCTGTAATTGGGGCCATTAGGAGCTGAAGCTCTTCTCTGTCACTTTAGGTAGCTGGTAATAAGTAAAGAAATGAACGTAAAGCGTGAATGTCTGAGTAATGCCTGAAATCCACTTTTGTGATGGCTAAGCAGCGCTCTGCCCCAGCACCCACCCAAAATTGCCCGTGTTTGGGATGTAGATGAGAAGCGGCCATGGGCTGGCAGCCTGACCGGTTGCTGTAACCGCCGGTTTGGGGCTTCCCGAATGGGAAGGTGCACATCCTTCAGGTTCAGGATAACAGTAGTGGTGGGTGTCTCTGGGCATGTACACATGCACACTCTCTGAGATTTGTTGCCAGAGTATGGAAAGAGAGGGAAATGCCACCTGCATGTTGGTGGAGAGATGTGTTTGAGAGCTGCATGGCATGCTGGTAACCCGGTACACGCTGTCAGTCAACAGCTCGCTGGGGTTTCCGTCAGGGAAAACGTAAGAGGACATCAGATTTTCCTGGGCGTGCATTGAAATGGCGCTGAAGGGTTTCCCTCATTGAGACGCCTCTGTAAGACCTCCTGATCAAGTCCGGAGTATATGTGCTCAGAGATGCTCAACAGTGAGAGAAGCTGCAGACTGGAGGCACATTTTAAGCTGCTGCTTTTTTGACCTCTGTTAGAGGCAGGGGAATTAGTATTTTTTATTAACCAGGAGAGGTTCTGCTGCAGGGACTGCTTTTAACACGCAGTCTTTATTTTCTTGCCGCTCGTTGGTTTCTGGGGCTATATAAAATAGTGTGTCTAACAATATACAACAAAGTGCTTTGAAGAGAGTTTATGAAATATAGATTATGGTGGGTTTGCATGGCATGACAGGGAAATACGTTTTGTTGTGCTCATGTTTATGCCTATATACGGCTGGAGCATCACTGAAAAGATGTATTATTTTGGCACTTAATTTTGAAGAGCTGCTGCAACACGTAGATGCCTGTTGCTGTTCCAAGAGATGAGCAGGAGGGTGAGGGGGAGATGTTCGTGCTCTGTGTCGAGCTCGGGGGCAGAGGGACTGGGGATCCCACGTGACTCCTGCTCAGCTCTCACCTCACATGCCGTTACTTCAGTGCTTCTTAACTATTTTGACAAATCAGACCCAGAACGATTATTTTTGCCCTGGAGCAGCTGGGAATTGCCTCCTGTGGCTCAAAATGGGGGGATGGAACTTATTGTGCACTACCAGTTCACAGCCTGCTTTCTGGCCTGTGTCCCTCCCAGGTTTGGCTCCCTGGCATGTGTGGGCAAGTGGGATTACCTTTGTAATTGTCCATGGCAGCAGCATTTCTCCCTCATGGCAGGAATGGCTTTTTACCCTATTAGTTGTAGTTTGCCTTAAAAAAACACCAACAGCATATCTAATCTCTCTGTTTTAAAGGACTCTCTGCAAAGGATGGAGGTAGTGTCCCAGCTCTATCCTCCTGCAAGTGACGATTGATCTGCTTTTCTTAAATACTTTCATGGTTTTCTCTCTTGTATTTTGAATCTGGCATAATTATTAGGTACATCAAAAGCGTATGTTCAAAACCTGTGCTGTAAAGCTGAGGCACAGAGAGATTAATGGCTTATTATAATAATGATCCATGGTTATACCCACATTTGCTTTGGGACTTCAGCTTGTTCTGCAGGTCGGGGCTGCCTCCTGCTCCGAGTACTGTTTCTGTATTGGCTGCACTGTTGGTTGGGTACCAACGGCAAAAAATCTGCCGTGCTGCACCCTCTGATGTAGGATAATCTTACTTCTGGTATACGACTTGATTTGAGGCAATCTGTAACCAATTTCTCTTTTTTGTGGAGGGGAGATGACCTGTCGGGACAATACAGAACTGCAAAAGCCGAGCCAGGCTATGCAATGGTTGGGAGGATTGATGCTGGACAGTGACTTTCCCAGGTTTCCCCAGTTCTATGGCAGAGAAGGCTGGGAAGAGCCGGGTTGCGCATACCTTTTGCCACGTATCAGGCAAGCAGCAGAGGCCCAGGTGTGAGCTGGAACAATGAGATGTTTTGTGTAACAGAGGATCAGAGGATATTTCTTTTTTTTAAGACAGAAATTAAATGCTTGGAATTACTATGAGATAAATTTAAAGGTTCAACGTGGCTACTTCTAAATTCGCTTTTAAGATTTTATTTATCTAAAAGAATTGATTTCCGTAGCAATCTCAAAAGCTGGGAGTAGTTACTGCAATGGTTTGGTTGTACAAAATTAATCTCACTTGAATAAAACTTGCAGCCCTGGTTTACATCTGGGCTGGCTTCACCCCCATTGAATCCTCTTGCAAGAGCAGGCTCCAGGTGTTCTGCCTCCTTACAGCAACAAATGCCTAAATTAGCTTTTGGGAAATGTTTAATGGGTGTGCAATGTGAAATATCAGTGTTGCAGTATATAGCTTTATTAGCTGAGCTGCTGGAATTGTTTTCCGAGCTATGTTGATCCTCAGCACTGATAGCGAAATGGAACAGAAATTATTTATTAGTCCTCGGGAGCCTTAAGACAGAATAATACTTATTCGGCTGGAAACACAGGCTATCTTTTTGTTATAGATGCTGCTGTGTTTAAGGAAGAAGCAAACAAACTGATTTTGTAATTGGTAGCAAACGTTTTTAGAAGTCTTCTGGCAGGGACAGGCGTGCATCTCCCTGAAGGGTGGAGATGCTTGTACAGCAGATCTCGAGGTTGTTCCAATTAAAACTTTAAATATGAGCTAGGACAGGGCTTTGTATTTCAAAAAGAAAGAAGTGCCATCCCCTAGCAGCAGTGGTTAATCCTTCCAGGTGTTCCCAGTCCAGCAGAGCTACGTCAGGTCCCAGTGGGACTGTGTCTTTCCATCTTGGGAATCCCCAAAAATGGCTATTAAAAATACTATAAATAGAATCTTGTTTAGATATGTTTTACTCTAAGTAGTAAGGTTTTACAAGAAAAACTTCAAAATGGGAACGTTCGTGCTTTAAATTAAACCTTGAAACGAGGTGGTACTTTTTATTTTAAAACCTGAGCAAACCAACCAGTTTTGTTTTTCTGCAACAGAGCATAATGAATATATGTCAAATATTTCAAGTTTTTAAACTTAGCAAGGACTTTGAAATTTTACTTTTACCAGGTCATAGAAAGAAATAAAAAAAATTACGTCCCTACAATATTTCCTTTTGTAACTAGATTAAATGTGTATTTGGAAAAGCAGTCCCCTGTAGAGCCTGTTCAGCTTTGGTCCATGCTCTTTAGCCACTGGAAACACAAAACCTGAAAATTATCTGATAAAACGTTCATCCTGTGAATGGCTCACCATGAAACTAGCTCCTGCTATCACTCCCCGGTGGGGAGTTACGGTTCAGGAGGAACAGATTTCTGCTGCCATTTTTGAGGCAGAGGGAGTTTCCTTGGGAGAAAACTTTGAGCAGTTTGTGGGTTTCTGGTTGCCTCCCGAAGCCCTTCGCCAAGAGGCTGCTTGAAGCTCGAATTACCCTGGCACAAGAGCAGATTGCTCTGCAGCAGAGAGTCCGCAGCAGAGAACAGAGATGAGAATTATTCCCATTTCTATTTAAAAAAAAAAAAAAAAAAAGCGTGGGATGTAATAAGTAAACAGTCAATAATAGTAGTACTCAAAAACCTAATTACTTTTGATATTTAAAAAAAGGACCCGCATCATTCGAAAGAGCATATTTTAGCCAATTTTACTGATTATGCCTCCAGTCATGGAGAGTTTTGTTTGTATTGATCTAATCCAGGAGTGGGAATGGCTCCAGAAATGCTATTCTGGTCTGGCTCATGTTTTGCATAATATAATGCCCATTTCAAAAGTTTGGATATATTCGTATTAATTTGCTCACAGATAAGAACAACCCACAAGCTGTTGGTAATCAGGAAAAGTAAGTGCATGCAAAAAAAAGCCCAGCCCCACACTTGACCATTTAAGTAGCATTGCTGTCCTGGTAGGCTGAGCGCTGCGTGAAAAACTGCTGTTGTGAAACGCTGCTGCTGTGTTTCTTTCCCGCATTCATTTTTGTCATTGCTTGATGCACGGCAAGCTAATAGACTGAGCAGAGCTGTGATGCGGCAGTAGCTTTGAACTGGACTTCAAAATTTAGATGTTAAAGGGCATCTTCTGAAAACTAACTGTATTAGGATGGTGTTTCCTAAGTCATCTGACGCATCTCTACTGTACATTCAGGTCATAGTCTGGTGACTTGTGGAAAGACGGTATGTTTTTTGCTATTGTCTTTCTCCCATTTAATTGCATAAAGCTGGGAAGAGCTGGGGTCTTAAGGAAAGTGATGGGGAAAACAATGTTGGGTATAAGCCTTCTGGTCAGGTTGCTCTTGGCTTGTCTGACAGACCCTTCTGAGTATCAGCTGAGTAGGGAAAACGTTGGATTACCCAGGTCAGCCTGGATGCACGGGTCTCTCCAGCTTTGTGTCCTTTAGTCCGTGAGTGGCCCATCCATGTTCAGTGTCCGATTCTGTCGTTGCCAGAACTGGTAGGGACTTCGCTGAGACCTGGGTTTGGCCCTTTAGGTGCTGGGGTCAACGAGTTTTGCATTTTTCCTGCATTTCTGTGTGTTCAGCCTTTCTGCATTTGGCGGTAAATACCAGCACTTCATCCCATTTGGTGAGATGTGTTTAAATTGCTGAGATGATCATGGACCGTATTTGTACCTTCCTCTCTCTACTGCTGATATTCAAGTAACCTGTGTTGGTTTGGGGGGGTTGTTTGTTTGTTTTTGGTGTGTGTGTGTTTGTTTGTTTTGGGTTTGTTTTGTTTTGTTTTTGTTTTGGGTTTTTTTTTTTCCCAGAACCCAATCCTGTGAATAATTCAGGATTTTTGTTACAATTACCTGTATCCCTGTATACAAACTCTATTTCCTTCTCTGCTCCTGTGCCCCTCTTCCATACTCATTCTGATTGTGTGTCCTGTGGTTTCTTGCAGTGTGTGCCGGCACCGAGAACAAGCTGAGCTCCCTCTCTGACCTGGAGCAGCAGTATCGGGCCCTGCGCAAGTACTATGAGAACTGCGAGGTAGTTATGGGCAACCTGGAAATCACCAGCATTGAGCACAACCGAGACCTCTCCTTCCTGCGGGTAAGCAATCTTCTTTTCTCGTGGGAAGTAGCCACGGATGGTGGGCTGGAGAAGGGCAGGTCTCTTTCCCAGCAGCTCTGCTGCAATATAAGAGGATAATGAAATGTCACGGATGTGCAGAGAACAAGAGCAATGTTGTTGCTGTGACAGATGCTCTGAGTATGCGTCATTTAGATTTATCCAGGACTTGGGGGAGAAAGCCATGTCACAATGCAGGTAGGTGACACCTTGCAGGTCTCTGTCACTGTGTATTGCCAGCAGGTATGGAACAGGTAAGGTACGGTTCAGGAAGGTTAGAGAATCATGCAGATAAGCACTGGTGGCTTGGAGAAGCTAATCCTAATAAAATGCTATATATGGACTGGTTGATAGACTAAGCAAGGAAAGAACTCTGGGCAACATTTTTGGAGCATTTAAGAAAAAGGAAAAAAAAAAAAAAAGGTGATCGCTGAATGAACATAAAACCCTCTTCACGTACAAGACTGGAGTTATGAGCCTAAATGAATCTCCAGCATCCAAGGGAAGTCTCTGATAGATGAAGGCTGTCCTGCCACCGTGGAGCCTGGGTTGTGTGCTCCCTCAGCCCTCCTTATATCAAATTTTGAGTAAATATCATGCTTCTGGGTTTGTGAAGGAACATTTCAGTGTGGTTTGTACATATCCTGTTAACATCCTAGCAACCACAAGGAGGGAAAGGTGAATGCTGAATTAAAAGAATTTAAGCCCACCGTTATTTGGCACTGCAAAACTAATTATGTTTGAAGAAATATCCTGGTAAAGGAGTGATCCAGTGCACTCAGGTGGGTATCTGAGGATGCTGCAGATGATGTGGCTGCAACATGGAAGAAACTGGTATGTAGGTGTGAGGACCAAGGCAGAAAAGGCGGCCCCTGGCAGTGTGCTTGCAGGCTGTGCTGGTCATACTTTACAATAGAAGTCAAGCCATGACACAGATAAGGGTTTACACTGCTTGTATCATATGGCATTGCTTGCGTATACTTCTGCAAAATGCTAATGTTGTGTTTTAAGATGCGTGCCTGTATGTAACTAGCATTTTCATAAAAAACACGTAGGGGGAGCAGTGAAATTTAAATCCGGCAGCAGGAAGAGGGTGGCAGGAGTCAGCCCCAGCAGGTTGTGTTACACTCAGTCGTTCAGTTTGCCGGGTCTCGGCTGAACCTAGTGCTCAATTTCAGTTTGTAAAAATGTGAACTTTCCATTACGAGTTCTAATAAAGGCAAAGCAGATTCTCCAACAGCATGTTTAGCTTTGCTTCACGTCAAATTTGTTGGGGATTTCACAGGATTTCCACTCTATACGTTGGCCTATATTTACTCAAAGCGTACACCAGGCTGCTAAAAGATCTGCAAGCAAAATTCCACTACCAGATATGTCTGGAGTAAAGTTTGGGGTGCTAATTGCACTCAGACTAACAGGTTGCCTGTTAATTTGAGCAACGAATGCCTAGGAAGTAAATGCTATCTATACATTTCACAGTTGTGACAGGTGGGGAAAACACATATGCTTGTGCTCTGAAATAGATATAGTCTTGGTGCAGCTGGACTAATGTTTCCCACCCCGTTAGGCAGGCAGCAGATAGATACCTCCTGTGAGGGCAGGATCCCCGTGCTGATTGAGGCATCGCTGTGGTTTCAGATGCCTCCTGAAACCCCTGACTGGGCCATCATGCGTGGCTTGCCTTCATCACAGAGGGTTCTCCTGCTTCGGCTTTCCTTCCTTCTTAATGCTGCCTGCTGGTAGGTAGGGAAAGCAAATTATTTGGAAATTAGGGAATTAACGTTCCTTGCAGAGAGCTGCCATAAGCAGAGTAAAATACTGGTGGAAAGTGGGCAGTAAAATGAGCAAATGAGAACAAGAAAGAAGGGCCCTGTGTAGTAAGTGAAGGTGGTTCGGTCAGTTGTGCTTTTTGGTGACAGCTACTATCGCTTTTTTATTAGTTTTATTACTTCTCTTACCTGTGTCTGCCCTCTCACAGATGTCTCAGCAAAAAGCAGAACTTGAAACAAAACCCAGCAAACTGGAAGTCTAGTTAATATGATAAATTGTAGTCATTAAAATAGAAAACTAAACAGAGGAGAACATGTTCTTGGGGAGGCAAATAAATAAATAAATGTTGGCATATTTATGTCAATAATTCGACATTCATTAGTTAGGCAGTATTACTTGTTTTATTATTTAAAAAATGGTTTTAATGGCCAAATGAAGGTGGCAGATGAGAGATAAGTAAAAGAAAGGCTATTTGTCTCTCTCAGACTTAAATATAGTGAACTCATTGTGCAAGATGATGTTCCTCCAGCCTACTCCAATATCGCTTAGTCTCTGTTGCAATAATTGCCCTCTTCTTCCACCAAACGAACGTCAGGTAGGCAGTTGGCACACCCCTGGGTTATCTGTATGTCCGGCTGATGAGTACCGTGGCTTTGTGTGCCTGCCTGCCTTCTCGTTAGTGCTCAGCGTAGCTGGGCGGCCTCTCGCTCCAGGACAGAGGAGAGACCTAGCAAGCTAGGCATGCTGAGCCTTTTTATCGTGCAATAATAAACTAATACCATAAATGAATTGAAGTGAAAAAACCCCATAATTTTATTTACCCTGCAGAGGAACATTAAAAGATCATCATCCCATCTCTCATATTTATTTAGACATTTATTCCCTAAGTAGATTTGCTTTATGTCTTTGAGTTAGCTCTCTGGATATCTGCTGATTAAGACTAAAAAGGGCTGCCTTCACCTGAATGAAGTGCTCAACCACTTAAACTTCCAGGCCTGCAAGCGAGTGCATCCTTTGAGATCACGACGAGCTTCGTTTGTGTAAGAAGGGATTGCACGTACCAGTGTTTCTTTTCCTAGCATTCTTGTATGTGTGCAGAACAGGAGTACAAATTTTCTCTTTTACGTATTTTATTTTTGCTGCTGGTTGTGTATTCTTGTTATTGCTTGCACGTGGTGGCCAAAACAAGGGTGAGCAATTGCAGTATGAAGTTGTGCTCTGCATGTGCTACCCTCCAGCTCCATCAGCTCTGCTCCTGCTGCGTGGTGCTTCCCTGCACCACAGCCGCGACGGGAGTCCTGGCAGAGGAGGGGAGCACTCAGTAGGAGGAAAAAATGTGTCTAAGCCTGAGTGCTGGGAAAGGCAAGATGTTTCTGACTGCGGGCTGATAGCTGGTTTTCTTTGTTATTCTTCTGAGGCTCAACCTACCCACAGAAAATGTACACTGGGGTAATTCAGTCTTCGGAGTCCCACCGCCGCAAGGTTTGGCAATGAAATGAGCCTTAGGTTAATGCATTATATTGCTGCTGGAGTAGCACCTCCCTGTCGTGGCCAAGGCAGGCTCTCCACTGGCATAGGTGCTGCAGTAGGGAAAGGCACTGTTTCCAAGAGCATGATTGAACTGGGCAGGACAAATAACTGGGTGGAAAACAGGCCCCGAGAGCTCCCTTCTCCCTGTCGTGTGTCCAGGCTCACCCAGCAAGTTGGCAGAGACAGTGGGAAGAGTTTAGGCTCCATCTCCCACTGCTTCCCAACCCACCGGCATCCTTCAACTAATTGCATGACCAGGCTTTTGCACTAGGACTTGCTCCGTGAAACTAGGTGAGATGGTTGAGCTGGTGCATGTCTTGAGACTCATCAAGGCTAGAGCTGAGATTTATTTCCCTGCTTTGAATTTCAGAAAAAAAGATCTTGAGAAAAGCTCAAATTGTGCACTGGTTCATATTGCAAATGACTGTTTGGTTTCAGAAGCAGGAACCTATTTTAGTTTCACTTGGCAAAGCTGACAGTTTGTGTTGTGGACAGTTCTTGTTTCTTAATAGCATCTCCATATTCAATTTTCAAAATAAAATACACAATTAGTATACCACAAAACAATCTTCTGCAAGCACTCTTGTTCTGTTAAACACATTTGGTAAACGAGAGTTATCTTTGGCTAATCCCCAGGCTTTTAGCAATTCAGTCAGTAAATTGTCTTCTTGCGCCTGGATTTTATTTAACCAATTCAGATTATTTATTTTTGAAGACATGACCAAAGTTCTGTGCTGTTCCCTGCAATAACTCTCCCAAATGATTATGAAACTTATTTCTAACTGCAATCAACAGCCTTTGAAAATGATCTGCCACCACTTTATAAATTCTGTTTTCATTTACCTCTGTGGTGCCTCTGTAGCACCCTCAGCCACAGCTACATTGGCAGCTATCTGCCTGCTGTTTAACAGGGTGGGTGTTTCGTGGTGGGCAGCTTTACAGCTGCTGCAGTTACTGCAAAGACATATAGCCCCGTCTTCCCTTTGTCAGCATACATAACTGCGTGCTCAATGAAAGCCTGCACCAGCCCATACTTATTACTTTCCTTACAATCACGTTTAGACTTTGTGGCAGATGGAATTAGGGGGGTTTGGGCTTTATGTATTTTTGTTTCTGGTTGTGTTTTAGCCTTGGAGAAAGTCTGGGTCAAACAGACCCCTCCAAGGGGGGAGGACTGCCAGACCAGCCACGGGAAGAGTTGGTTGCAAACTGTGCTGCCTGGCTCCTGGGCATTTGGAGCTGCTTCTGGTGGGAAAAAAAAAGTAGTTTTTTTTTAACTTTTTTCATCTTTTATAGCAAAACAGGTCTAAGCAGACCCTTCTGAAAGTTCCAGTGGCAGAGCTCAGTAGAGATGCGGGCACGGAGAGAGCCTGCGGTCTGAACAGACGTGTCAGGAAGGGGAGTGCCGAGACTGGAGGGTATTGCCTTGTCCGGTTTGCTCGGCATATCACTGTGATGATACATATGGCTCCTGAAGGCCTGGCAGCACAGCTCTGCGTCCTCTTCTGCAGCAAAATGGTATCTTAGTTGCCAGCTGACAGGCTTCAATAAGGTCCCAGCTCAGCAGAAAGGGAGCAGGATGTGGAGTGTAGTGCCTGTCAGGAGTCTCCAAAAAGAGAGACTATGGGGTGGCTATGCCTGTGTGGAGGGGGATTTTCCCCAGCAGTGCTTGGAAAGTATTGCAGTCTGGCCCTACACCAGTACGGGGATTTTGGGGGGGGGGTTTGCTGGGCAAAGCTGCCCTGTAGCATTTGTCCCGCAGCAAGGTGCATCAGGAGACTCTCACCAGCATGTGTTTCGTCCTTGGCTGGCAAGAGGCAAAGTGGCCTCCAGGTAATTACAGACCTGGAAATCAAATACATGTCTTTATGTAGTTGCCCTCCTAGGACCTTATCCATTAGAAAACGAAGCATAAAGAGCCAAATGGTGTGCCAGCAGCGGCGTGAGGGGCAGGGCTGTGCGTGCCACACAAATCCAGGTGGAAAGAGGACACCTCCAACTTTCTGTGTAAACCTGGCTAGGGCACCCTGCGCACACACCAATAAACACAACTGCTGCGCTGGGTGGGTTACAAGAGACCAGTGGTTTGCCAGGCCGTGCTTCTGGCGTGGACAAAATGTTTTATGCTGGCTGTGATCAGCCGCCAACTGTGCTGGATGAACCCGAGCTGTGTTTAAAGTGAGTTGGATCCCAAACTCAGAGGGTGGAGTGGGAGCAGAGGCTAACTGCAAAAAGCATGTGTATTACAGCTCTCCTCCAGGAAGACAGCTTCTTCTGCCATTTCCCATTGCTTTTGCAGAAACAGTAGCTTAAAATTATCTCAGTGGTTTAAACTGGTCTCACAATGGCCAGGGAGTATTCATTGCCAAGGTGAAGAATGGCACGGATTTGTGGGGTCTTCCAGACCTGTCCTGTGTGCAGAGGCAGGTAGTGAAATGGGAAGCCCATGCTGCGGCCATGGTGAGTAGCTGAGTGCTAGGTGCTATTACAGTCATTGGTGTTCCCGTTGCCCTCATCCCTTGATGTGTGGGACAGCGTCTGGGTGGTCAGCGCCGGGTCCCTGCTATTGAAGATGAATATCACATGCTGTGTGGTCCCTAACATAATCTCACTCGGCTCCATCCCAACCCTACCACTCCCAGAGCCTCCCAGCTAGTAGGTAAAAGGCATCCAGTGCTTTCTGGCCTAAATGTGTTCAGAGGTGCTACATTATTTTTGTGCTTCAGTTGCTTATCCCCCTCACATTACACTGATAGGAAAACATTCGTGTCTCTGCAGCGTCTGCTTTCCTGTGCTGTCCTAGTCAGGCATCTGTAATGCAGGTATGTCCTTGTATCTCTGCAGACTGCCCTCAGCAGCCCCTGTGCTTCCGTTCCTCAGATGCTCAAAAACCCCTTTTCAACAGCCTGTCTGGTATCAACCCATTTTTGATAGATACAGGACACGGTACCGCTCAATTCATACCTCTGCCAAGGCCTCTGTGGTGTAAGCCGCTGCTGCTGGTGCATCTCCTCTGCTAGATGCAACGCAGCAGCATAGGGACCCTGTTCACATCTCCCCTTCCTTCCCCCCAAAAAGCTGCCTGTGTGGCTGCCAGCCTCCCATCTGCCTCCCTCCCCGCCTTTCTGCCTTGCGCCTGGCCACGCTTGCCTGCTTGGGGACACAAATAATCCTGGGCGGCTGACAGCCGCCCTGCACCTGCTGTGCTGCGGCGGCTGCTCCTTCCCACCAGACCTCAGTGGAGCTGTAGAGCATTGAGGGGTGACCCCGAGCCCTCTCCCCACCTCCCATGTCCTCCTCGCCCTGCTGTGACAGCCCCGCTCACCATGCAGATATTTCTGTCCGGCTCTTGGGGAGCCTGTTTTTAACGTTGTTTACAAACCAGGCAGCTTTGTCTCTCCAAGCAGCTAATGCTTTTGCTAGTTCCCCACAGCCAGAGTTTGACTTGGGTTTTATACTCCTCCCAGACCTATTCTTTTGTTTTTATAGCTGTCCTGGGCATTGCAACAGGCAGAATAACTGGGCTGGGAGGCTCCTTTCATACACAACGGCAACCTCCTCTCCCTAAAATAAACTGAAAAACCCACTTGCGCAACCTCTCTTTCCCCTCTCCTCCTTTTCCTACCAGCAATGCAACACCAACAAGCAGCCCAGATCAGCTCTGCAATGGAATTTGGGCTTTGCTTTCAACTGAGAGAAACTTAAAGAATCTGCAATCTGGTACTCTTCTGTTTGAATTAAATTTTTAGCTTCTGCACAACAAACATAGAAGAGAATTAATATACAATTAATCCTCGAGCTGGATTTGCCAAGCCGTAACCAAATATATGTATATTAGCTATTGCTCCATTAATGTAGCAATTATTTTTGGTGGCTTCATATGAAAGATATAGTTTGAAATAACCACTTGTGTTTAGGAGGAGAGTTGCATGCTGTGGAAATGCAGGCTCCTGTTTTGGCGCAGGGATGGACTGTAAAGTGGCCCTTTGCATCTGTGTGTGCCAGGTGCTGTGCAGCCCCCCAGGAAGCATTTTTTTGGGGAGGTTGTGGTGGAGGAGGGCTGTAGATGATGCCCTTTTTCAGGGGAGCCTGGGCCTGCTGGGGACGGTACTGGGCTGCTCCTCACATCCCATCTGCTGCAGGGCTGCTCTGGGGAGTGCTGCTGAAGCTGCTGGGGCCCTAGTGGCTACGTTCCCTTGTGTCCACGTCCCTGTGATCGATTTGCTGTATAAAACACGTGCCGTCATCTGCGTGGAGCGACTAGTAGATGGTGTTAATAGGCCCTTCGCTGACACACACGCATCCATGTATGGGGAGTTTGGAGAGGCTTCCCCGCTGGGTCTCTGGGAGGATGTGGGGATGGATCCCAACGTGGGGCTTCGTTTCCCCCTTCTCTGGGTTGGCAGCAGCTGAGAGCTTCCCCAGCTCTCCTGCAGCCTTTGCCTGTGTCCCCTTCAGTTGCGGGGAGCATCCTTCAGGTGTATCACACATGGAGATGAGAGGTAAAGATTTGAAGTCCAGGATGATTAAGGAGTCTCTTTAAATTGTCTTTTAGCATTTCCCTTTCAGCTCCTATTGAATGGGAGGCACCCCCCCTCCAGCCGCCTGGGTAGCCTGTCTGATTCATGTGTGTGGCAGTGGTAGCAGGAGAGAGATAAAAGAAGCCTGACTTAAATTATTCAGAGTAACCCAGATCCACACACATGCTCAAGATCAGTAATACCCTTTTTGCTTGCTATCCCATTTTCGTGGTTGCAGCGAAGCCGCCCTTCATTAGGCAGAGCGCTGGGGAGGTGATGTGGGGCGGCTCCCCCATGCCCAGGGGCTGCACCGGCAGTCCTCACAATGTGAGGCAAGGGTCTGTCCTTCTTGCTGGTCCTGCTGAACCTTACGAGCCCCTCTGGCAGCTTTTGGGTGCTGCAGGGATACCTGTAAGCCCAGATGGGCATGGGAGGTGCGATGTGGGAGCGCTCCTGTTTGCGATGGGATGCCAGCCACGGCTGTAAGCGACGTTTGCCATTTGACGGTATTGCCACCCCCTTCCCAGCCCCATTGCTGGGAGATTATGACGTGCAAGAGGCCCTGGTGCCAAAAATATGCCCAGGACGTGGGGTTCACTGCTCCAGGTGGACTGCTTTCCAGGTTTGGCAGAGGTAACGCAGTGAATGGGTGCCAGCTGGCGGCAGCTCAGCCTGGGCAGCACGTGGAGGATGTTAAAGGTAGGGGAAAGCATTTGGAGGAGCTGGCAAAGTCTGCCATCACCCCAGGAATGTCACGGACAGGTCCGGAGGCTCTTTGCTTAAACTGCTGAACAGTCTGTGAAATTGAGGCGTTCCCGTGCTTTGGTCATATAGCATTGGCTATAGCTGGGAAGACCTTCCTCCTCCTCCTCTGTAACACAGATCTTGTTCCCTTCCTAACAGCCTGCTATACAGGGCTGTATTTGGGGGTACATGCTGACCCCAGCCATTCCCTTCATGATCAATGCGTGCTAGTGGAAACATGTTACTCCTTGGTCTGCCAGGGATCTTTGAGGTGCAGGTAAACCTCCTGCCCGGGTTTGCCCCATGTCGGTCCGGGGCCAGCACTGTCAGCTCACTGGGCTGCGGTACAACCTGCCTTCACCTGTGCACTGCCAGCAAAGTGTCTGACAAACTTGTTGTGCTTTCCAACTGGTTCTGGCACCCAGAAGCTTAGCCACTGATGAAAATACAGATCAGGAATCGAATTCAAAATGCAACTTTTGAGATTCATGGCTCTGTCTAGGCTTGTTATTTTTTTTATTAAATACAGACTATGAATTTCTTTCTTTTCTTACCTTTAGCGTCTCATCAGACTCTCCCTTCTGTTCGTCCATGAAGGAGTCTGACGCTGTCAGCTCCTACATGTCTGCAAAATACGTGTGGCTAAGCCAGAACTGAGAAGGTTCTGTGATGGGTACTATAAAAACACTGGTAGCACACAGAGGACATTATTAAAAATAAAACAGTCAAACCTTCTTAATTAGGTGTTACTTCTCTTAGAAGCTGATCTTCCCTTTAGGCGGGTGAAACCAATTATGCCCTCCGTTTCAACCACCTTATGCTGTTAATGATCTTACTCTTGTAAATGTAAACCTCTCCCCTACTGATGCGATTGGAAATGCTGGCCTAATTGAAGCTGCACTAAAACAAACAATGGAGTGAAGTTAAACTAACCAACAGAAAAAAAACCTAGTTGCAAATGCTTTTAAATTATAAATGGATTTATTAGGTTATACAGCAAATGAGTAGTTTTCTTCCAACCATAGAAAGAAAGGGTTTTTGGTATAAGTGGTGAGAGTAATGAGTTTTCGAGCCTAGTGTTAACCCTAGCTAGGAGATGGCATAAACTCTACCGTTTCATGCTGTTCACTGACAAGCTTTGCTCAGGTGTCGTTAAGGCTTATTTATTCTCCTCTTTGTCCACCTGCCCTCTCAAATATTTCTGTGTAACCGTGATTGAAGTCAGGAGGCACAGACGAGGTATAGATAGGCATATAGATACAGATGTAATTGTGGTATGGCAGCCTGCGCCAAGTGGAAGCATTTTGTACTTTCCTTTGAGTGACATTTTTCTGTTTTTCTGAGCATTTAGGCAGTAAGTTGCCAATTTTTCCTCTAGCCCCCCCTCCCTCCAATCCTATTTTACTATGGAATAAAATGAAATTAAACAAACTGACTGTCAGAGAGCTGAATAATCTTGCATTGTAATACACTGACTCAGAGTCCTGGATCAATGGGCTTGAATTGCTGTTAAAAGCTGTATGAAGGGGAAAGCAAAGTCTTTTGCTGTAAGCTGTGTCAAGGGGTGGAGGAGCAGAGGAATGGATGGAGGCTTAGCCAACAGTTTTTGTGCTAAACTGGATCAATTTTAAAGGTTTCCTCTGTAGATGCCTGCCGGAGGGCTTTTATAGTTCAGAAGTGTCAGCACAATTGTGCAGATAGCAGCATTCAGCAACACTCCCACCCCAAACCTGATACTAGCACTGGGCCATCTAATTACGGCACCATGTGCGTCACGCAGGCATCCTGCATAGGTACCCAGGAAGCCTGGGGCGGAGGGAGAGGTTGGTCGTCTTGAACGTCCACCTCGAAAATAGCATCTCAAGGGAGCGTTCACGAGGATGCATCCTAGCGAAAGCTGCTCCGTTGTGTGGGGCTGGTCTGAGGAGCCAGGGAGACTGGAGCTGGCCAGGGGTGTGATAGTGGATGTGTCTTTCTGGGATTGAGGTTGGGTTTGGTCAACCCAACAAGCAGCCAGCAGGGACATCTTTCTTAACCACGTGCTGGCTCTGAGTGCTGAATCCTATGGGGTGTGAAATCAAGTACCACTGACTTCTCAGATGAGATGTCCCCGGTGTCAAACATCATCAAGGAAAGGTGGAATCGAGAGGTTTTGGTTAAAGTGGCAAGGACCCAGTTCAAGGCAGTACTTCTGCAGGTAGTTAAGCTCAACTGGTCTTATTGACTGGTATTATTTGTGTTTGAAGTTAAGTAGGAGGGTAATAGCATCTGCATGCTGTATTGAATAGCGCATAGTGTTTCTTTTCCCCCTTTGGTGGTGATGAGTCCTACCAGAGAGGAAGAATTAAGTGCTTTGAGTACTGTCTGAACATAATGAACTTGAAAATGTCAAACGGCAAAGTGGAAATATCATGCCGATTTTGACAAACCTGCGCTGTTTTGTGCAGGAAAAATAATAGTGATAGCTTAATGTTGCTCACTGGAGAGAGAGGTTATACCAAAAATACGTTTTGTAAGAGAGTTTATGCTCATGCTTTAAGAAAACAAACCTTAGCAAGCCCAAGATGGAGACGAGAGACCCTCAAAGTAAATGCCATTCAAGTTTAATAGGATGGAAGGGATGTAGCCAAGTGGTCCGAGAGCTTGAATGGTGGCCAGAGCCTGATGTTGCCACTCATTCTGATTTCTGATGTTTTGGGATTGATTCAGATCCTAAGTGCCAACAAAGGAGCTGTAAAACACTATAATTTGCTTTATAATTCTGGATAATCATGGTGATGGTGGAAGTGCCTGCGTCTCACTGCAGGTGACAACCTGTGAAAAAAATGACAGGGAAACCCACCGAAACCTATGGCTACCTGCAAGTATATTGCTGCCTCCAAACGGGGAAGCCTGAGATATGAAACATCATTGCTTTAAACCCTGTTCATACCACCATTGCTGGTTTACACATAGAAGGACCTCTCCTGCCTTGAATTTGGAAGGGGGCTTCTGAAAACAACCCCTCAGCTCCGTACTCATCAGAAAGGGCTGAAGGCAGGGGAGAGTGAAAGGGATGAAGGCAGGGGAGAGTGAAAGGGATGGTGAGGCGCGTATCGTATTGCTGCTGTAAATCAAAAGCAACAACCCCATGCAATATGTACCTCAGGAATGATAATGACAGTTCATCCTTCAAAAGTACGGTGCAGAGTGAAGGCCTAAGAAAGGAAAATCCATAATGAATATCAGGGAATTAATGGCTATCTCTGCAAAAGTGTGGAGTAACCTCTTTGGGAAGTGGAAGATGTTACTGGATTCCTTTCAAACCCGCTGAGTGATCAACTAGAAGAAAATATATCTTGTAAGGAGCTGTCTTGCTTTGATATGGGTGTGGAAAACCTGACCTAATAGGTATTATAGATTGCTGTCGTTTTTGAAATACCATTTTTGATTTCTTTGGAGTCTGGCGAATTTTTAGGTAAAAGGAAGAAAGAAGGTGCGCTCTGCAGATGGCTTACCCTCCCGTTCTCTGAGCTGGCGAGCTCAATGCAGAATGTCCCTGCTGCTGTGGTAGCCAGTCTCTGCAGCCTGGTTATGTGAACATGTTTATGTTTCATCTGCTGTGCAACTTCAGTTATCTTCAGGTTATTTGGAAAAGGCTCTTGTAGTTAGAAGCATGGAAGATGATTGGGGAAAAAGAAAAGGGAACTGCGAACCTGTGTCCTCCCTGCATTTCTCTCCCGTTCGTGTGATGTTCTCATGAGCAGGTGGTACCTGGCCTTACCTTGCTTAAAATAGGGAAACCTATTAAAAACAGCTATTGCAGGAATCCCTATGGAAGGGCACTGCAGAAAGGCATGGGGTGAATTTCAGTTCTCAATAATTGTCAGAAATGTGCAAGCAGAGAGAAATAAGAGGGAAATATTTGTGAATATTGATGCTGTGTTAAAACTAGCATAGAGAGCAGAGACAGCTGCGCAGCTTAAACCTAAAATGTTTTGCTGGCATTTGTTGCAATCGCAGTTATCTGACCGGTGGCTGGGTATCCTCCTTCCCTGCCTCCTCTGCCTATTTGTTTCCTGAAAATGGTGATATTTGTAATTGAGGCCAGGTGAGGTCCATCAATTTAGCAAACCACAAGCTGATCCCAGCCATGCTGTCAATTAGCTCCGGTGCCCGGCATCAGCACGGCCGGAGGTTACGGCAGCGGTGCCTGGTAATAACGGCGGATGCTGAAACACGCTCCCTTGTCAGCTAATCATTTCAGTGCCAAAGTAATCATTTGATCTCAGCAGAACAGCTGGTTTTAAACTACAGATTATCCACTACTTCATGTCCTCACTTAGCTGTGGAGCTGATTTGTTTCAGCTATAGATCAATTATACCCCCAAAACAACACTCAGTTCACTTGTACCATGTGAAATGAAGATAAAATGGGTTCAGTTGCTAACGATAGATCTTCCATTACAGACCCTCCGTCCCTGCACATAAATACCCATCACCGGGGAGTGAGTATTCATTCATTCCTGGAGCCAGTCGTGCTCATTTCATTAGGATACAATGCATTACTTCAGCAGAACAATGCATATATAAGAATAAAATGCGGTTAAAAGGGCATTTATTTCTCATGCTGCCTGTAAGTGTCCCTGGTCGGGTGACACCAAAATCACTCAAACTGATCAAATGTAAAATCAAATACATATGGTTAGAGCCTGTCGGGAAACAATGCGTATTGTGTGCAAGGAAATTCAGTCATTCCAAAGCAGGTGTTTTCACGCCATCTTTTCCTTGACATTATTATGGCCTTTTGATAACAAATTTCTCCATTACTGGCCACTGAAATCAAGAAATTTTGCTTCATTTGCAATGAAGACCCCTCACCTTGCAAATTGATCTGGTGCGTCCTCAGCTGGTGCTACGCCCAGACTATGCTGATGAAACGGCAAAGTCCCAAAATCGTGAAATAATAGCGTCACTACAGGTGTTCCTAGTAGGCAAGCCAGCATTCCCTTGGGCAGAGTAGGTCCAGCACACTTAAATCTATACCAACATCAATATGTTTGCATCTTTTGCAGCAGCCCTGCCGTTTTCTACTTTGGGATCGATTCGGCTTGTGTTGGTGGACGTGCGGCTCGGCAGCATAGGGCTAAATAGAGCTGGCTGGAAGTATTCAAAAAGCAAATTTTGGTAAAATGTTAAAATACCATTTTGCTTTGGCTTTGTAATCCTGGTGTTTGACCAAAAAGTGTTGTTTTTATTTAATAGAAGTAGTAATTAATAAGTATGCTTTTCCCGTAATGGATTGCAGCGACGCAGGTATCGTATGACAGTTATCATCGGAAAGTTCCCCAGTTCTTCCTGCTGCAAGCATTCAACCCCATACACTTGTCGTGTTCTCTGGTGTTCCTGAGATGGAGTGAAACGCTTATTCAGCGTTGATGGGAAATACTGAGTATGTCGCTTACCTCAATATTGTGTTTTCAGTATGCAGAGGTTTAACGCATGTAGTTCCTGGTATGAGCGGGTGCTTTTCTGCGTGCTCAGCTCTGCGCACTTTTGGTCACCTTTTCCTTTTCCAGCTTCAGTTAGAAATGTGCTGCTTTGGAAAACAGTGTGCGAGGAAACCCAAGGGTGCTGTTGGGAACAAGGAGGTGCGCCGGGAGCTGGCATGCGGGGTCTGTCTTCCATCGGGGGGGCCGTGTTGTGTCCTGCAGCGCAGGCACCCACACCCCAACGGCTGGATGGAGAGGGAACAGCTCGAGACAGGAAAAATCCCCCTTCATCCGACTGTTTTGCACCTGGTTTGATGTTTTTGATATTGTTTCTTGTTCTAGTTAGATTTCCATCACAGCAGTGTGAGATACCTGATTTGCGCAGTAGAGATCCCGCTGCGGATCCGTTGCCAATGCCTGCACGCTTTTGTGCGCCAGGGAGGAGTAAACTACCCACAGGTATATATATATTTTCTGAAAAGGGATTTTTCAGGTGGCATTTGGAACAACCTGCATTAGAAAGTTTTCTGTCTCTCCTTAGGCAGAGCGGTGGGATAGGGGAACACTGTAAGGGTGGTTTCTGGCCCCATGTTGGGAGGTGCGGAGCAGCTGTTTCCAAGAGACTTTACGGCACTCATTAGTCCTGGGGCTGGTGTCCTCAGCTGGATCGGCCTAATGATATGAATGTGAAAAGATCAGCACTGAATGGAAACCGTTTCAAATAAGGTAATCTGTGCACACTCTCACAAACACATCGGAGCCAGCTAAGCCCACAGCCAGGAGTTATAAAATTCCTATTTGTTTAAATGACAATGGATAGAGTTCACACGCTCCCTGAGATTTCAGTTTAAAAAGAAATAATTTTGATTGTATTTCTGCACCTCAGCTCCTCTCATAAAAGGTCACCTTTCTCCAAATGTTCCTTCAGACTGTGAGACATAGTCCTGGTTTTTGGTTTTGCTCCTTTTAAAGCTTTGGTTGTTTGTTAAAGCCCTTGCTGAACTGCTGTACCTAAAGTGTTGGGTTTTAACTCTGACCTCTGGATGGAAATTACATATCTTTTTATGTCTAATAAGGGCTGAAATTTTGTTAGGTGAAGCAACTGTCAGTTTTACAATGTCTGCTGCCTGTAACTATCCCTGCAACTGTGAGGAGCCCAAACCCGACAGCTCCTTAAGCAATTTTTAATTTTTTTTTTCTCCCATGAAATTTTAATACTGCATCATGCCATGAATTCATAGCGGATGCAAATATTTATCAGATCTGCTGCAGACAGCGTCCACTGGATGTTAATTTGCCAGAAGGATGAATCCTGTTGTGTCTGGTTAGCAGGGACTTCTCAGAAGCAAAATAAGGAGGCCTTCATCTTGGATTTCAGTAAAGCTGCCAGTAAAGGCTCCTCTTGTTTCCTTAAATAAACGTCTTCAGCTCCATCCTCCAGAGGCATCTCCGAGTGCCCCTCTGGGGCTCTCACAAAACAAAAAGGGCTCTTGTCTGATAGCACTTCTAAGAGACAATGATTTTTCTTAGCCCTTGCTTAACTGGTGGGTAATCGGCCATCATCTCCCTCAATACAAGGCTTTGTTTTTATTTGTTTATTTTTTAATTGAGTTAAATGCCTCTTCTGCTTTCCCACTACCTCTGATCTCTGCTGGAGAGAGCAAATCTTAGCAGCCTGGAACATCACACGTTTCTCTGATGGCTTTCAGCTCCCATATGCTCTGGTTCAGTAACAGTTTTGGCTGATCACTGTGACAGCAAAACACCTTTTTTTATTTAAGCTACAGCTTTCTAGAAATACATCTTTGGGCTTAATCAACATAACCTTCAGCAGTTCTTTGAAACCCAGGATCTAAAAGCCATGAATGTCAGAAACACTTTATGGCTTGTGGGAGTCTTTGTGCTTCTGACAGATGAAAGTGGAGGAGGAAGCCATCAAAAAATACACCAAATACAGGCTGGAATGGGATTTTTGCTAGTAGCTGACAGTCGGGCCCCTGCATTGGAAAGGACAGGCTACTGAAAGAAAAACTTATGACTAAGAAACCAAAGGGTAATGTAGCGCTGAGCATAACGAGGTGAGCAGCCGGTTGGGTTTTATATAGTATATGCTCCGCAAGCCGTCTGTGTGCGCCGAGCTTAGGCACCCTTTGCTGGCAGAAACAGTCCTCTGCTGAAAGGTCTTTCGGACATGAGAGCTGTCGGTTTATTATTAGAATAGTAGTGGTGTTGTTGTTTTTAAGAAGGGGAGAAAATGAGAATAAATTACAGTAAAATGTCAGCAACTGCTGAAAATAGAGGAGTAGCAACAGTGTCTCTGGCATTTTTGCAGCCAGGCAAGCAAACGCAGCAGGAATAGTGCCAGAGTGCAATTTCCATCAGCTTCAATTACTACCTTTGCCTGTTTTTAAATGTTTAAAGTTTAATGATTCATTTTGGATGACGCTGAATAACAAGAATCAAATATGAAAATTCACATTAAAGTATCGGTTGCAGCAAGCACACATCAATAATATAAGCGGGATGGGACTGAATGGCCATGGTCTTCCAAGAAATCTTTTCCATTTCTCTTGTGTTCCCTGTCTAGACAAGATTTATTAAACAGTCCTCTGAAGGGACTGTCCTTCTCCGCTACCTTTTATTATTGGTGGGAGCCAATTTGAGGCTCACTCTGTTGTGTGAGGGGCTGGTTCCCTCGTGTGATTGATGAGCTGGATGGGAAGTGATTAGACTTTTACAAGCCCACGCTGCTTGGAACAATACTACCAGGACGAAAAAGGCTGTTCTTCGAATTTCAGATTCATTGCCTATTATTTCCGAGCTTCAGTTTCTCTTTCCGCCTCTTCGACATCTCCTCATTTTTCTGGCTTGCTTTGCAAGATAAGGAGAGAGAGTGGAAGATCTGCACGGTGCAGCTGATAGAGGTAACCATAGGAGAAAAAGCTGCCAGCTGTTGTGGGCAGTCTTGCTTTTTTGCTTTATTGTTCTTATTTTTTATGAAGACTGATTGCAATTTGCTCTTGATACACTTCCCCAGAGGTCTGCCTTCTTCAAAGAGAGGCAATAAACTGGGCAAGCTGTGGAACAAGGCTGGTAGGAGGAACAGTAGGACAGGTAGGACATACGTGCTGTTTCCCTAAATAGAAGGTGGGACAAACCACAACCCCTAATATTGGGGCTGTCGGTGTGAAACCCCTTTGTCCTCTGCCAAAGAGCATTTACTGGATCACTCCATGGTTTGCATGGAGTGCAGAGGCTTTCCTCCCAGGGATCCCAGCAAACCTGATATCTGACTGTGTGTAACAGGCAGCTTTGCTCCTGCCTGTGATTGGGGTCTGGAAGGCCTTTTTAGAGGCAGAAATCCAAGTCTCCCTATTTCGTTCTGGCTTTCACCCAAGCCCCCCATTCACCTTTAGCACACAGTTGTTTCATCTTACGTTAAGACCTCTGCTCCTTTTCCTCTTCCGGGTGCCTGGCAGAGATTTTCATCCTAGAAATAGAAGAAGACACAGCCTCTAAGATTCCTAATTTAATTTCTTTTGTTTTCATTTAGGGGTTTCCACCTTATTTATTGTTTTTTTTTTGTTTTGTTTTGGTTTGGTTTTAAGTCTTCCTCAGGAGACCTCTAAAACTTATCCACTGGAGCAATGGCAAATTGAAACCAGACGGCTGTTTTTTCTTTAGCACCTCTGAGGACTACTGATGCAGGCTGAAACATATACACTATACAGCAACCAGATATTACAGTGAACGGGGGAATCCTATTCCCCTGGTAAAAGTCAAATGAATTATTCCATTTTAGCTTTAAAACTGAGCTCTTTACGCACATACCAGAGCCTTGGGGGACTGTCCCCTGTCGGGGCTGTTAGCTGGAAGTTGTCACTGAGGCCGAACAGAGGCGATACCCAGCCCAGCACCTTTGGGGAAAAACATGCTGGAGAGGTGAGCAGGAGCACCTTTGCTCATGGCTTTGTGGCATCTCTGTGATGTGATTTAATCTTATTAAGCTGGAGCAGAGCTTAGGGTGTGGGTGCTCTTTTGGTGGCATTGGAAGGATGTTTCATCAGTGTTTGTCCTGCTGTAGGTGATAAAGCTTTTGCAATAAGGAAGAAAAGGTAATGGATGATGTTTTATAAATGAGAGACCTAATAGTGACAGCAGTCACCTGGGTGAGGCGAGTGGGAAAGGAGGATTTGTGACCAAGAGAAGCAAACTTCTGTAAAAGCCAGAGCCATGTTGATGCTTCAGCATGGTGACTGAACTGGGAAAGAATTAGAAAAGTCATTTGGCATTGATGCAAGTGAGAAATCTCTTCCCCCCCCCCCCCCCCCCCCCAAAAAAAAAAAATACTGGAAAATGTTGCTTTGTGATAATTGAAATTTTTTTGTTCAGCTCAAAATTCTTAATTTGTTTTAAATAATACATTCTGGTAAACTACAAAGCAATGAGCACCTTGATTTTTCAAGTGTGTTTTTCCTTCCCCTTCACAGCCGGAGCTATTTGCCACATTCAAGATTAATATTCAATTTACTTTGGTCAACCAAAAATTGATCTTTTTTTCCCCTGTGCTGATATGTTTATTCTTTGAAAACTTTCTCCAACCTAATAAGGATAGATTTTTTTTTCATGGCATTTTATCAAATCTGCCTTCTCTTTGCTGGGTTAAAATTTGATGGAAACAAGTTATTCATAAAAATGCAGGTCAGGTTTTGTTGTACTGAAAAGAGCTCTTGCCTCCATAAGAAATATAATAAATGAAACAAAATGAAGATCACAGATGTTGTAATAAAATTAGTAAATGTGTGTATCATTGAACTTCATTGAAATTATTGTAAATGGTGCTGTTACATTGTTTAATTATGTACAATTAGCCCAGGAATTGCTAAGTCCCTGCTGGAGCCTTTTCTCTTAGATTTGCAATAGGTCATGGTAGAGTATTTTTCTCATTACTGTCATGGAGGCACTAATTGAACTGGATCCAATCTCCCACATTGACTGGTTTCATCCATAGAAGAATAATTTATTTATGTACAAATAGTTCTTCTTTGCTGTATTTAACTGGAGCAGGCCTAGAAGAGATGGCAGAATTTATAGTCCATTAAAGCATCTTCCATCGTGTCATCTGTGAAAACTGTTTTGGACATATAAAGCAGAAACAAGATAAATGTAGTTTTCGTAGGTCTTGAAAATACTTTTGTTCTGGGCCATAGACAGCCAGTATGGCGAAGCTCTGGGGAGTTGTGCAAAAGAAGTCAGCGATGTTAGGGCTTTTTACATACATATATATATATATGCATTGAGAATCCTTCTCCAGAAAACCTAGGAAATGCAATATTTTGGTTTTGCTTCCAGAAGGTTTTATGTTTTTTCTCAGAGAGCTGAGAAAGAGCTGGGAGCTGCAAAGCGCAGCAGAGAGGTGTTGCTTTGCTTTGCTAGATGAGCCTGGGGGCAGGAAGGTGTGCGGTGCGTCTGGCCCTTGCAAGGCTGAACCGACACTGTTAAGTCGCCCACACAGGAAGGGTGGCAGGAAGCATGGGAGGTGGAAGAGCTCCTCATTTATTTCCAACCTGAAATCCCCCAAATGCCAGAGAAGAATCCAGTCCTTGCAAAAACAGGCATACTGATCTGTTGGATCCAAGGGTTTTGTCTTGTTAAGCAATTCAGAGCATTTGGGGGTTTCTTCATACTGATCATCCAAGCTAAACCCGCTCAATAATATGATAAATAATTTATTTGCTGATGCTTTTCCCAGCCTGCTCTATATGCACCTCACATAGGTACGATGTGAAAGCTGAACGTGTGCTTCCTGGAAGTTAGCTTTGCAGACAGGGAGGGCAGCAAGAAACAAACACAAAGTTCAGCTGAAGCCTTTCCTGCAAGCTCGGCTGCCTTAGGCATGTGCCAAGGAGAGGAGGATGGATCTGCTGCAGAGCCCGGAGAAGGCTTCAAGTGTCAGGGAGACCTGTTAGGGTAGGAGGTGAGTGCGCGGTGCTGTGGAGGGGTACCAGCTTGTGCTTGGACATGGCAGCTCTCTGTTGTGTTTAAGCGTGAACCAGATGGGACTTCAGATTTTAGAGAAGGCCGAACCACGTGAACTCTTTCTCTGCCCATCTGTAAACACAAACTTGGCGCAATTTAACATGTGCATGCTGTACCCGTGGAGGTTGATGGATATAAGGTGCAACTGTCTCACCTCTCTGGACCAGGAGATCCCTTTGCCTCAGCTCCTTTATACACCCTCCACCTTGCTCCTAAAACACCAGGCATTGCATCAGATGGAGTAACAGCACACCAAAACTCACATTGGTGGTTCCTGGCAGGCGCAGTACATGTGGACGTACTGGAGCTGTCTCGGCAAACACTGCCAGACGTGTGCAAGTTTATTCAAAACTGTTTCCATCAGTGTAGGAGTACATTATTTATGATTCCATTTTCCTCTCTGTTTGGAGAGCATTTGTCAAATCAATCAGAGAATTCATTAAGTAATTGTTATTTTTTCATTATTTGCCTAAGCCTTGGTGTATTTACCCCACACAAATAGAAAAGCCACTAGTAAATGGGATCAGGAGCTTGAAATATCCATTTTCCTCCCCATAGCGCAGAGGAGGAGCCTGGGAGTGGCTCTGTAGTGTGACAGCTAGCAATGAAGTTGTGATATATAAGAAGTGATGGAATGCTGTCAAGTGTCATTTGTCATCTGTGGCCTGAACAAGATCTCTGTGCTGGTGGATGGCCAGAGACAATTCATGCCCCATTTCACGTATGCGCAAGCGAGGCACCAAGAAGTTATGAGTCAACACATATGAAAGACCCTGAGCAGCTGCGACCCCCCAGCTTAATCCTGTTTCGCAAGGTCCCCTGCATCTTTGTTAGCGTCCTGTCCCACATGGCATCTGGTGTCACCTTCACCATCTTCTGGTGGTGATTGTGGTTGGAGCTTCCTAGGGCAATACCAGCCACCATTCCTCTGCTCTTTCCTCAAAAAGGGGTTTGGTTTTTATGTTCAGACCGGCTCATTTGGTGATTTTACCAAGGACAGCCCAGTGGTGGGTGGCCTGGCTGGCCACCGGGCTTGGCGACCAGGAGCAGTGGGGACAGTGCTACGCCTCACACCACATTTGCCATGGTGGCTGCGCCTCCATGCTTTCCGACCCCACGTCAACACGCGGTTTCTGTAGTTTGGGATTTGCCACTCCGTGACTTGCAGTGACAGGGAGAAAACATGTTCCTGCAGGATGAGGTTATCTCAGCTGCACAGGGAGCTTACCAGTGAGTGGGGCCACCAAAATGTGGTGCTTCCCATTTCCCGGTGCGGGGGAGCTCCTGGGCTAGACTCTGTGATTGGATCAGAGCGGGTGAGGACGAAGGGGACGGGGAAATTATAGCAGCACCATGTCAGGTCAACTTAAACTGCTGTACAAAAAGCAACAGTTCCAGACGTGCTTCAGGAGCACCCCCAAGGTGAGGGGCTAGGGGTGGGTTAGGGTGTCAGAGTCTTTTCCAAGACACTGACCCACGCAGGCTAAGGGGATTGCTGGGAAGATGACGCTGCAGCTGCCTGTGTGACCCCTGTACCCCACCTCACCTACTTTATGGGGTTTATTTTCAAGTGAATGTTGGATTTTGTTCTTACCAGCTGCTTGCAGTGTCCAAGGCATCCTTGTCGCAATGTTAATGAGAAAGCTTTGCGGTGCGGTTTTTCTCCAGGTGACCTAGCTATTCTGAAAAGTACTAAAGGCCACGGAACAAAAATGTATAATGTATAATTAATGCAATAATTGTATAATTTTATTCCCCTTTTCATCAAAGTTGGTGTACACAGTGCATGTATTAAATATGACTACAGTGCTATTTCCCAAGACAACTGCTGAAGATGAGTTAGGAAGACCTCAATAGGCTATTCCAGTTAAACATTTTCTTTGCAAAATAAATACAGGCTGTCTTGTGAATAAGAATGAGATTAGCTGAAGTCATTAATTAGTATGACTTTTAAAAAGGAAGCTGTAAATGGAATAATTCACCACATACGATGTCTTAATTTTCTTCACTGTGAAATAGTTTTCACTTTTTATTATTTACCCTCTGTTGCTGTTAAAAGCCTTTTGTAAGTTCAGAACTTCTTTTTTGGAGGGTCTCTCCTGGTCTTCTGGCTTGTCGCTTTTGCTCCCCTGTTGTCCGTTGTCCCGCTCTCAGGTTTTGGACAGAGACAATATTATAATTGTGCCCAAACCATCTTCGCCTCCCTCCAGCGTTGTCCCTCTCCGAGTTTCCTGTCGCCATAGGGTTCAGCTTGGTGACCAGAGCTCAGTGCCCAAGGCAGTTGGCTTTGACCTGGAGCTATCTAATAAACTAGAAAAAGAGAGTGCAAGGCTGCGGGTCTCTGAAGTAAGGAGAACTCGGTATTGTCACTGATTTTCTGTTAGTGTGTGAGCATCACCGGTGCACGCCGTATCGTAGCGTCTGTTGTCATAAGTCCTGACAGCAATCTGGAGACCTGAAATCCTAAAATGAGGCACAGAAAAGCTCATGAGTCCTTTGTGTTAGCCTGTTTGACTCATGTTTGTTTGTCTTCCTTGTGTAGTTCACTTTGGAAACTGTTAAAATTCATTTTAATCTTCTTACGACACGTTCCTTTACAATGGATGGAAGGGGTTAAACTGAAGTTAAAAAAAAGAAAGTTTTTGAGAGTTTGTTTCAGAAAGAAATTCAGAAACAGAAAATTGGATGGTTTAGTCTCATAGCTTTTCCCTAAAGGTTGGAGCAATTTGTTTAAACATTGATTTTAACATTTATTTTCCTACTGTTTTTTTTTTTTTTTTCCAGTGGCTTAATTTCCATTCCTTGTCTGGTGTGCCTGTTAATTTTGCACGCTATCACAAGCCTAATTCTTCTCTGTTTAAAATGAATATCATATAAATTAATTGCCATATGATTACCATGTAATTACATTGTGACTCATGACAGTTTAGACAAAGTATCATAGCTACATTTTAAGAAATGATAAATGTTTGACTAATATGTCAGAAAAATGTAAATATATTTTGATTATTGTGGCACTTTTGAACACATTAATTCTCTCCCTAGTTTCTGTAAGCTGTCAGTCATGCTGTGGCAAAGAGCAGTCAATCCGAGCCCCTAAATTTATCCGTGTTTAGGCCATGTTTAGCATTTTGGGAAGGTTTTTGCACCAAGGGCTAGGGAGGAGGTAGGTGGCCTGAGTTGCACCACGGGATCATGCACGACACTCTTGAGAGAGCTGTATCTTCCAAGTAAGCTGCTTATTAGATAAGTTTATCCTGTTACACACTTCTAGCTACCTTTTGCTGTATTTCACAGCACGCGCACAATTTTATTCCAGCTCAGCATCGGGGGCTATCAGTTAGTTTTTACTATTTGGGGGCTCTCCTAGCCTGCCTTGTCTGCTTGCCGGGGCATCTCCGCTGCCCGAGACCTTGATGCTGGCCATGGGACTGAATGTGTGGTCGCTATTAGCGATCTCAGCCGTTTTGTCTCTGTGTCTTTCCCTGTCTCTCTCCTGTTCTCCAGAGCTGCAGAAAAATATAGTTAATTAGTGTTTAAGCACACACCTTGGTCTGTGGCGAGGCACTAATTGGAAACTAAGCCCAGCATTTCGCCTGCAGAGCGTTGCCCTGGGGAAGGCCTGCGGGCTGGCAGTGGGAAGGTCCATTGCTGCTGCAGGGTGTTGGGATGGAAAGGGTTGCAGCGATCCACAGCTGTGGCTGTTGCATGGCTGTGGAGCAGAAGTGAATGCTGTGAGCGGTCCAGCTGCTGATGCTCACAAAGGCTTGGGTGAAACGAAGCTTTGGCTGTCCAGCGCTGATGGTCCCTTCCGACACCGATCAGTGGGGACCTGCTCTATTAATGATCAATAAGTGAAGTTCTATCTTCGGTTGAAAATTAGGAGTGTTTTTCATCGTATTAACTAAGTTGCTATTCAGTATGTCTTACGGTCAACGTAGACAGGGACAAAGCTTTTTAGCAGCTGCTGTGAGGTGTCAGGCAGACTCCTGTTGATGGCAAAAACATGTTTAGCATTGAATTGCTTAAAATAGCGTCTTTAGTTTAAATTGCTCTGAGCTCTGTAAAGGTATTAGGAAACATAACAGCCATGCTAAGGAAGTCACTGAAAGCCAGATAATGGATGTTTGGTTTCAGTTATGAATACCTTCACCACTGATCTTGTCTTATCACTTAGAATGAAGTGTCCTTAGCAAGACAGCAAGATTACAAAAGAGCACTTTGCTGTTTTTCAGCTTTCTTCCATGCTTGTATGTCACCACCATACAATAAAGTCAGGATAAAGCGTAGTTATCTAGACCTACAGCGATGCAGAGAGCTTTTTGTCTGTGGAGGTGCCAGCACACTGTTTTAGGGATTCAGCCTGCGATGTCTCAAGGGCTCATCTCATCCTCTTCTGCATGCCAGCGGCTGCTGCTCTGCACTTGGTCCTGCCTTTGGAGCATGCCCCTATGCTACTTGAGGTGCTTGCCAAGGATTTAGAAGGGCTTCCCAAGCAATTTCAGAGTGGGACAGATCTGGTTATAGTCGTGTCCCGTCCCGTCCCCCGTCCCGTCCCCCCCCTCCTTGATACTTTGCCCTAGGGATTTATTTTTGTCTGCATTAGCAGGCCAGTTGCTGCTGCTTTCCCAACCAAATTAAGTAGCCATCAGTTGCAGTGATTCACTGAACTGAGCCAACGGGACAATGTCCTCTGTTTATTTAAGGTCCTGGAGCAAGACTAGTAGTAGTTGACAGCAAATAAACAGGCAAATCCATAAAAAAAAGTAAACTGTGGAGTTTGTGAGAAAGGGAATATTTCTAGTGAATTTATAAGCTGGAAATGATCAGCCCCATGACTTCAGATCCCCTTCCTTGATGATGAGTGACAACCGAATTACTTGTCCGCCTCTGATGGGCTTTAAAAGGGAGGGATCGCAGCTAGCCAGGCTGCAGGGACCTAGGGAGGCTGTAGGCATTTCCAAGCCACCCATTTACAGCCATCCAGCTGGAAACCAGTGTCCCAATGCCCTATAAACCCATCTCTAAAGAAATTGTTTCCAATCTGTAGCCACAGTAAAAATGAAATCAAGTTGCCCTAGTTCTAGGCAGTGCGAACTTCAAAAGCCTACGCGGAGCTCGTTTAAATATTACCAGTGTTGAACATGGGCAGTTTCTTTCCCCTTCCTCCTTGCTCTCCTTTTATTAGCTGAGAAAAGTGGGGAAGAAAATAAATTGAAAGACTTGGTTAATGCAATGTGTGACATTAGAAATTGCCTTAATAATGAAATGCATGATTAGGCCAATTAGAGAGGTAGGATGGAAATGCTGTGTGTGTAGGTAGTACATGCTTAGCATACACAGCCCTTAAAAAAAGAGCGGATAACCATCAGGGAGTCAAGAAAAGAATCGTGTGTTTCCTTAGCTCCAAAACTCTAGTTTGGTGGCCTTTGCTGTGGCCAAAGCCAGGTCATCTTTGTCCTCCTGACTTTAATTTGTGCTAAGATTGCTAATTCTCTTCTCTTTTACGCTGCTCTCATCGTAAATCTAGCGTTTCATCCATTTCTCCCCCCCTTGCATTTCACCCTGCTGTTTCTCCTTCACTCCTTCCCCAGAGGTCTGGCAGCATAGCCTTCAAACACTGGCATAGGTTGGTCTCGAAATTAAAGTCCGGTTTGCTTTCCAGAGGTGTGGTAGCTCTGCTCAAATGTAGGGATCGCAAGCAAGCTGCCAAGTGAAGTCAGAGGCGCAGCTCCTCAGCTGGTGTGCTTGAGCACAGGACCCTGCTTTTCCCGAAAGCAGGCGGACTTGCCGTGGCTGATCATCTGCAGGCTCCGCTCCTCGCAGGTTCATGAAAGATGATAATTTAGATCATCTCTGCTGCATGATGGATAATGGGCAAAAGCTGTACTTGCAATCCAGTGATGCATTACCCTTCCTCGGCCACCGTTCCCACGCTGAAATCTTTATACTCACAGATATTTTTAAGATGTATGGTAATGCATGATTTCTGGCATTAGTGCCAAGTGTCTTAAAGAGATTTCATTTAGATAAATTATCAGCCGGATATGAATAAGTAAGAAGCAATAAATTACAGAAAATCAGCTGTTTCAGCCAGACGGGTGTTTTCATATCTATGATACAGTCCAAAAGGAAAAATCTGGTTTGTTTTGGTTTTTTTAATTGAAAGAGGTGGTGCTAAGGCATAGTAAAAGACATAGGCCCAACGGTGTGTTTAATTACAGTTTTGTGAGCTAAGTTCTAAGTTCTTTTTTATCTATACCTTTGAGAAAAGACATTGCTGTTTCAGTGAGTAGACTGACAATGAACATTTTCTAAGAATTGCCAGTCTTTCCTGCTAAACGTGGTGTACAACTTCTGGAAGGTTTAGACCATATCCTGTGGTTGATGCCATGGATACCTGATCACAGCCATGTGTGCAATTGTTTGCATGGAAAAGCAATACTAAGAGAATATTTATGTGCTTGTAGAGTATATACGTGTGAATCCTGCTGGAAAGCAGCTTAGGTGTCCCATCCCTGTAGGATCACCCATCTCAGCAAATCTCTCCTTCAGTCATCACATACCAGAAACTTGAGAACTACTGATCTGCACCTCGGAGTTTTATCCTTCCCATCCTGCTGCACCAAACGTGTTTGATGCCACCAGTCAGCATGGATCCTCCCCAGGGAGGGGGCTCCTCCATTTTCCTTGAAAGGTCTTCCCTTTCTTTCCCCCATTTTTTTCCTAAATCCAGATCATATGCTCGGAGTCCCTTTCCTGGGGTGCCATGCCCACAGCTCTTTCCCCAGGAGGCTGTTGCCATTCCAGTTAGCTTTTTCTGTTTCCTCTCATGAAGTAGTGAATTAGGCAGTTTTTAAACTTCTGTTGTTGTTAGGAAATGCCAGTTTTGCCCAGTCAGCATCTTTCACAGAAACCTATCAATATGGGCTGGGGATTTTGTGCCAGTGCAAACTGAAAACTGATTTTTTTGATCTCCGAGTGGCTGAAAAATAGAAACACTGTTTTCCAGCCAGGTCTGTTCACATTACCTTATATGAACACAGTAGCACTAACATCATGGTAAATTATGTTAAAATGCAAGAAAAGGCTATAAAAGTTAATTCAGTGAGGTATGCTGGGTAGCTTTTTTTAATGTTGCTATTAGCGTGCATGATGTGAAATATACCTATTTCTCACTGTAGGCAAGACGCAAAAGTGGATGGCTAAGGAGGAGGGAAAAGTTAAAATCTAGGGCAGTTTTTAACATATCCCTTTGTATTAAATTTGAGTGTTCAGAGTGTACAGCTATACATTTTTTACATTGTTCCTTAAGACAACATGTTTTCTGGACTGCCATTTCTCAATGTCGTGTGTTTCTTACTGGTTAGTCTCTGCTTCTGTGCAAATTCTGTTATTCACAGTATGGGTGAGCTGACGGTCGTAGCAAAGTTTTACTTAAAGAACTCTTTATCCCCAGGAAGGCATGAGCATCATCTTTGTTACAAGCCCAGCACTGATGGCAAAGGCAACATTTCTGCCATGCTTCTTGGGGAGATAGTTTAGCATTTTGGATATTTCCTATCATTTTGTGAAAGCGGGCGCTGTCAGTTCTCTCTTTGTTCTCTACTATTGCATTTCCAATTACAGGTGCGTGTTGGTATATTCTACATGAGGGCGGTTCTTTAGATTGCTGGAGGTTATGCATAAGCAGACATAAACGAAGATGCTGTATTGAGTAATATGATACTGAAGGGCCTCATTTCAGATTTATGGTGATGAATGAAAGAAGGGTTACAGAACAGAATAGACCTGGGAGTCAGCTTAGCCACAAGAAAATACTTGACACAATAGGAAAGCAGAGAATTGAAAGTAAAGCGCTTACCTCAAGTACAGTACTTCCTGTGCAAGAGCTAGCAGTTGTTTAAATAGAAGGAATTTAAATTATACTGCCATTTGGCACAATAGTACTTAGTCTAATTTTATCAATTACAGTATAAACCTGTCAGAAGGAATGCTGATTAGGGGCACACTGTTTGGCTAGGGAGTGACGTGGCAAGATCAAATGGGTGCTAAGCATCTGGTTATTAGCTTTATTAAGTGGAATGTTTTGCTTGTAACATTGCCCAAAGACTTCCAGGTTTAAAGCAAGCAATGCGGTGTGTGTGCACCTCTGTGCATCCACGCACACATGCAGCTTGCTCCAGGAGATCTGGGTAAAGGTGGGAATTCAAGGCCGGAGGTGCCAGAAAAAAGGCGGCCCCTGCTGCTTTAGTTTCACTTTCACATCTTGCGGTATGGTGCAATCCCTGCTGCGCTATGCTGCAATTCTTGCAATACAGTTATTTTTCCTCTCTGGACTTCTGTTTTCCTCTGCGCCTAGGCGGTGTCAATGCACACTAGAGTGAATCCTCGGTATTGCTGCCCTTCCTAATCTAAGCCATTGCCCAAACTTCGGTCTAGCAATATTTTTGTCCAAGAAGACAGATGGATTTTGAAGGCAGGCATTTTTAATGCTTCTTTCCCAGTTACACTTATTTGTATGGAAACTGCTGAGGATTTAGGCAGCCCTGTTATGGTGCACCGGTTTAAAACATGTCCGCCTCCAGCTGCCTGTCCCATCAGCAGAGTCCCCTCAGGCTCAGGCTATAGTTACTCTGCTTTGTTGGCCAACATTTTAGTGAAAGCCCACCTCCGTTGGCAGCTTAAGTCAAGGGCCTGCGTTCTCCACCTGGGATGTGTCTGGGTTGCGAGCGTTGGCCCCTGGTCACCTTCTGCTGACGCCACTGCTGCAGGGCCGTAGCACAGACGGGCTGGCTGGACACGTCCAAAGCCTCAAACCGACACAGCAAGACTCACGAGGGACCATCTGTTACTGCCCAAAGCCCTTTTTCTCTGAACACAGAAGGAATTTAAAAAATAAGAGGAGGTAATTGCTTTAGTTATTCTTCCAAGCTTCACCCAGCAGTCACTGCTCAGCCCAGCGCGTGCTGTCCTTGCATGGGGCCGGGCTTTCTCCAATTACAGGGGCTCTTGCCTTGTATTTCTGCTTGTTCCTTGGTTTCTCTGGCGTCTTCGGTTTCCCACGCACATGCTGTCCCTCACCGCGCCGGCAGACCTTCCCCTCATGCAGCCAAGACATGGACATGCCTTTTGCTTCGGTGGCATCTGCCGTGCTCCGGTCACCGGCCCCAGTTGCTTTTCCCGTTTATCCCAAAGGACGGGCAGCATCTGTCCCCACTGGTTTCACCGTTTATTGTCTCCAGGCCTCCTGCCTTCCCCGCGGTGGGAGCTGGAAGGTACGGCGTTGGCCAAGGCACGCTGCCATGCATTAAATGGTGGAGATGAAAGGAAATGCCTGACAGCTGCCTCTTTCTCCAGCTCTCTGCACAACCTCATAGACTGAATGGGCAATGAATTCCTTTGCCTTGGAAAATAACAATGTCTGACACACTGGTGAGGCCTTGATCTTCTGATGGAAATCATGCTAAATGCTCAGCATAGGTGTTTGTGTCAAGATGGTTGAGATTTTTTCTGTTTTTTTCTTTTTTTTTTTTTCTCTGTAAAGGACGAGATTTCTGCTTAAAATTAATAGCACTACGGGAAGTGTAAGCATGCTGTGAAAAAAATTCCCTTTGCATGGCAGGTCTGAGGAATCCCCCCTTTTCCCATGTTGGTTATTGGAAGGAGTTATGCACGAAAAAGTAAACAGGGTCCCTGTCGACAATTTAGCTTACTTCTCCTACTCCTCAGTTACAGCTTTACAGTAAAAGGTAAAAGCCATTTCAACATTGCTTTTGTTTTTTCAGGACAGAGCACGTGAATATGTATGTGTCATACTTGAAAACTATATTAACTTAATCTTGGAACGAGTCTGGCGTGGCACTCTTGCTTGACCACAGCCCTTGTCAAAGAAATGATTCCACAACCAAGAAATCCAATAAGCAGCTTACAGTCTTTCCAGATAAAGGAAGGAGTTGTAGCTGGGACATAAAAGGAGGAAGGATTGGCACAAGGATGCATTTCATTTTGCCACTTGTCACACCTGGTATAATTGTCAGCTATGCAGCTGAAGCACTGCTTACCCCGCTCTTCACTGAACCTTTCTGCGTGGAGTACTTTCTCCTGCCTCATTGACCCGAAATGGAGTTACAAAATTCTAGCGGTGATTAAACTCAGCATTATTAGCCCATTCTTGTCCTTGCTTTGGCTCATGCATGCCCCTTGAGACCTTCATTACAGGTAGTGGAGTTGCTGGAGCGTGGTTCGGTTGCCATTGGTGCTGCAGGAAACCCCCGGAGAGCAGGAGAGGTGTGGTGGTTTGGGGATGCACTGGGCTGCTGGTGCCGCTCCTTGGCGGGTGGATGGCCCTGGCAGCACTCCAGGCTACACCCATCTTCTGGGTGTATCCGTTTTGTGGAGCTATAAGGCAAGAGATGGTCCCACTGAGATCTTCCAGTGACCTGCACAAAAACCTTGAAGCTCAGCTCTAGTATTGTATCTGTATGCGCCTTAATTAATCAGTAGTGCCTTGCTGGCTATGGGGGCCCCAGCCAGGTCTGGTGCAGGTATTGCATCTGGGGTGAAACGCACAAAAAGCCGAAAAGTTACTATTTTATCAAGATCCTTTTAGTACGAATCACAAGAATTGAGTGTTTCCTAATTTTATTTGGGTGACTAACCACCCCAGTCCCAATACTAGGCATATTAACTCTGTCCAATCTAAATAATTTCTAGAACCACAAAAGTACATATCCTGATTTTATTTGGATGTATTACAACCTCTATCCTAATATCAGTACTGGACATATAAGTTCTGTCCAAACTAAATGATTTCTAGAATTTCATTAAATACCTTTAGGTGCTAAAGGCTAAATCTGCTGCCAGTGTAAATTAGCTGAGCTCGACTGATGCCAGTGGTGCTGTGCAAGGTTTTATCTGCTAAGCAGCTGGTTTCTTGGAGTTGGGACCCCACAAACTTAACCTTCATTATGATTTCAGAGGGAACATAGTCCCTGTGCATCTGTGAGTACTGACAGTCTGCGCCCGAGTTTCTCCTAAGTGTTGTGTCAAAGGGTTAAGTAAATACGGAGGCACGTTTAAGCTTGCAACCTGTGTATTTGAAGAGACTGTTCTTGAAACTACCACCAAGTGTACCAGGAGCAAAATCCACAGCTTTGTGAAATTCAGTGGAAAATTGACTTCAAGGAGCATTAACTCAGGTTCTCCGTGAATGTCTTTCTCCTTTATTGAGAGGGGGGAAAAAAAAAGAAAAAAAAGCACCTTTAGATACTAAAGTCACTTTTTTATTTTCCCTACAAGTTGGACCTTGTCCACTACTTGGAGTATTTTACTATTTTATTTATTGCTATTGAGGCAGAACTAGATTTAGGCTTAATGCTAGGCTCCAGACGGTTTTTAGAAGGTGATCACATTTACAGTCCCAAGATTTGTGCATGGCTGCTTCCCCTTCCATGCCTTACAGCTAAACTCCACTCTCTCAGATGTGTGCTCCTGGAAATGCTTTATGGCATTTCACAATTCCTATAAAGGAAAAGATCTTTTTCTGCAAAGCCTTTGGCATGATTTTTGTCTCCACCAGGTTTCCCCCTGCCAGTGTGAGATGGCAGCGTAATTTTTCCTGGTGCCCAGGCGTGCGTGTGTCTCGGTGGCCCGGAGGGGTGGTGGCCAGCTCTGCAGCCTGGTCTGACTTTGCCGTGGGGTCTCTGGAGAGGTGGATTTTTTCATCCAGTCCTCTAAGGTCCAGTGGGGCCACAGTTCTCCCAAGCTGCCAACGGTGGCTGAGACACCCTGCACATCAGGCATCGTATGGTATACCCAAACAGCAGCTCAGCTGGGGATTGGAACTGGGGAGTGATACTTTTAAATCATTTGGTTTGTGTTCTATGAAATGATTTTGAATTACGTTATCTTAAGATGAGACTTTTTGCTACTCCAGGTCAGTTCAGTGTCAGAGGATCATGTAAAAATGTAAAGGACCCTCTGGTTCCCCTCCTTGGAGCCTGGAGCCCCTGCGTGGGTGCCTGCTGCTTCTCTCACCCGCCATGGTGTGGGAGAGCCAGGGTCTGTAGCTCCCTTTATGCTCTGAATCGTACTTAGCTTGATACCGTGTGTGATAATTTTGTTTTAAATGCCGCAGTACAGCAGCGTGTTATTTTGTAAGAGGAGCACCATGTTATCCAGCCCGTGGCTTTCTCTTCCTTTTTTGCTTTTTCTTTGCAAAGACAAGCTATAAACCCAGCTTTTTAAAGTAAATGTAATGCAGGAGCGTCAGTGCACTAAGGCAGGATCAGCCCTTCCCATGCTGTCTCTCTGTTCCTGTAACCCATGCCACAAAGGTGTGCATATCCTATTTTTCATTAGCAACTAGAAAAATATATCTTATTTTAGCACAAAAGCATGCAGAAGGTGTTTGCTTGAAGAGAGGTTTAGGCTACCAGAACTTTACTGAGTGTGGGTACCGACGATGGAGAATAGCGTGAGGAAGCACATGTTTCATCGTTTCTTTGTACATTTGGTTTTCAGCTCACTTGTGTTGAGCTTTTCAGTTTTTGCATCTGCTATATTATTTTGCTTTCACTTTTAAAGTGTTCTATGTACAACTAAACCCACATGAGGATGATCTGTTTTCTCCTTTTTGTTTCTTTCTAAGGCAATAAGACATCTGGCTGCTACTAGTGTGAATTATCAAGTCGCATCCTTTTAACCCTCCTCATAATTTTATTTGTAAAGTGCTCACCCGCTGAGATACCAGGGGCCATGTGCAAACAGTTTAAAACAACATTGGGAAATAAACGGCATGGGCAAAAATGATGAGATGTTTTTAAAAGCCAAAAAGCTGTGAGCACTGAAAAAAAGCATGTTGTTAGGGAGGAGGGAGAGAGAGGTCAGATCAGTCCAGCGTAGCTGCAGAGGCTGAAGCTGACCCTTCTTCCAAAAATTAAGCATAAAATTCAGCTCTTTAGCCACGGGTGGTGACCCCAGCAGGCATTGGGACGTGCCCGTAAATCTTTTTCTGAATTTAGCCAATACTATAAGAAAAGCCATATCCCTGACCATTTGGGAGAGCAGGACCCCAGTAGTGCTGGGGTGATGCTCACTGTAGGGGGAGACTAGAAAGCTTTTAAAAGCCGAGCTTTTCTTCTGGAGGCAGCTAGTGGGGAGACCTTTGCATGAAGGTGCCGGGTCCATTGGTGTTAAGATGTACCCGCGCTAGCCCTGTGTGCAGGGGCAGTCTCTCCAGAAGGTCTGTTAAAAATGGAATTGCAGTAATAAAGCCTGGCTGTCCAAGGCACGTATGTTGCTCGTGCAAAGTCCTTGGAGGATGAGTAAGGATGGAGGCTAGACAAATGAGCTGGCTGGCTATGTTTGTGTGCCACATCTGCCAAATGGCTTTTTTTTTTGAAAGAGTGCTGCCAAAAAAAGCCCGAAACAACAATGTGTTGCCAAGATGTTGAACTTTGTATCCCCGCTCCAGCAGATAGAGATATCAAGAAAGAAAAAGCGCTGTGCTGATGGCTGCCTGTTTGTGATGCTCCTGTTCTCCCTTAGTTATGCACGAGGCAGCTTGCAGGCGCCCAGATGGCAACACCAGCCCATGGCTCCTTCGGGGCCGGCGTGGAGCTCGCCGGGGTCGCCGTGTGAGCGATGAGGCTGCGCGCGAGCGATGCTGTGACCTGTGTGTGCAGAGATGGGGCCGCGGGGTGGATTAGAGGACGGGAGGCATCAGCCCCTGTGTGCTTCTTTTCAGCTCTGTTTATTGTCTTGCAGCACTGTCTTGTGCTTTCACAGTATCTCTGCAAAGAACTTTGTAGAAAATAAATAGGAGTTTTCATGGAAAGTAAGAGGGTGATAAAACAAATAACACATCCTTGATCTGTATGATTTAAAAATAACTTAAATGCAGGAGAGTTACCAGTAGATGAAAACAAATTTCCAAAACTGATCACGGGTTTGAATGGCCACAAGAGCTGAGCTGTCAGTCCCTCTGTCTGGGATTAACGCAGTCTATCCTGAGCACTGTGGGAAGCAGCAGTAGCATCAGAGAGGATAAATGCTGATTTTCCTGGTGCTTTCCCATCTGACAAAGCCTTTGAAGTCTCACACCTCACCGAGAAGCTTTAGGACTAACGCAGGAAGGAGGTGAGCAAACTCCAACCCTTCATGCGAGCAAAGTGCTTGCGTGGAAACCTGTCCCTGCATTGGAGGGCGAAGAGCTGGGGTGGCAGGGATGGGCGCGAGCAGGACCAAGGCAGACTTCAGGGGATGAATGGTGAACACCGTTGAGTGCATTATTAGTAATGAGGTGGATGCCGGTGTTGCAGAGACAGGGAGCCTTCAGGAAAGAATTTTTTTCAAAGAATTTTTTTTGCCCCCAAAGATTTTTTTCCAAAAAAAAATTCCTTCATGCAAACTTTTCATCCTCTGGATGTTTATTCAGATGCCATACATTTTTAGTAATCCTCACTGGGACAAATTTAGTCAGGTCCTTCAGGGTTTTCTTGGGTAGAGATGAAGGCAGGCATAGGCTTGAGCAGTTCAAGGGCTGGTGCCTACAGCAAAGGAGGAATTTTGCCCAGTAACAGCTTGAGCATGACGAGGAATTTGGCTTTGCTATGGTAGATGGCAGAAGACTCAGTGGGTAGGTCTGAAATTGAGGAATTTAATCAACACAGCAAATGACAGGTGTGACTTTAAGCAGTTGTCGTTCTCTTCAAATGGAAATGGGAGGGTTTCTGGTACTAAGAAAGATGGAGAAACCCCCTGTGGTAAGCTTGGTAGGTGGATCGGGAAAGTCAATGCTGTTTGGTGGTAGACTGCTCCCCAAGCATCTGGGGTCAGACTGCATCACCAGGATCTGCTCTGTCATCGTGCCAAGGTGCTTTGCTCATATTTCTGTGTTATTACATCGAAAGAACTGTTTGATTACAAAGTGTTGATTGAAGAGCAACAGCCATGACAGCAAAGCATGGCTGAAAGGAAGTAAGAAATAATCCCAGAATGGAAACTAGGCAGCCCAGTGCCACCTAAAAGTGATGCATCCAGTATTTCCACCAATGAAGTGCTGTAGACGTTTTACAAGCATATTAAAATGATCTTAGCCAGGAGAGCAAGAGGGGAAAGGCTATGCAATAACATACGAATTGCTTGCACTGATTGAAAACCAAATGAGCAATTCTCAGCCACAAAAATCAAGTGAGAGGACAAAGCAAATGAGACCTACAAGGCAGGCTAATAATCAAGATAAGTGCTAGAGATAAAAAAAGCCTGCACAGCATTATCGTGTACTGCTCAGTGTTTGTTAGGAGATTTCCTATATGCCGCGAGAATTTGCCGATGCTGCTGTCTACATTGAGTCAGGCTTCTCGAATAGTTTACGCTGAGCTTATTATCAGTGTTTTTCTTTAGGGTGTTAAAAGTGCAAAAAATACTTCTGATTTTTTCCTTGAGGTATAAAGTAACATAAATATGAGGATAAAAACAAAAACAGGGTTTTGTTTTTTTTCCATTTCCTCCCTATTAGCATAATCCCATGATGTGACTCAAAGTGTTTTAAAGGAGCAATTAATGATTCATTTGTTTTTTACACAAATATTTCTCTGACACTTTCCTATTCTAGGCAGCTTTTGGAAAACAAAACCAGTTTGAATTCAAGAGGAAGGAAGTTTAAAATATTTTAAACAAATTAGCTTCTCCTAGGACCTTAACTACCGTACTGTCTTGGAATTTTAAATTAAATTGTTTGAATAAAGTATATGACGTCCTTTTTTTTAAAATGGAGGGAAAAAACCAACCTCTGAAGCAAACCAGAGAAAAAGAAGATAATAGTGCTTGGAAAGCAACCTCTTGGCAAAGAGGAACAAGAGCAGTGGAATAATTTAATTGCTCGTCAGCTAATTATACAGTATTATAATGTTAATGTGTCTTCATCATGACAATGTAATAGGTATAGATTGAAGCATATGAAAAAGAAAGTGTTGATGCAGTAATTATAACTAAGAGCAGAGCTGTTAGAGTAATTATAACACTTCATCAGGTAATTAACGTATTGTTCAACTTGAGACGGAGAACAAAGAGTGAAGAAGTTAAATATTGAAGGACATGCCTTCCCCGCTCCGGGGCCGTCTTCCTGCATTTGCTGCAGACGGCGATACTCTGTATTGATACTGTTATTTTCTTATTTCCTTGTACATACTTTATTGAGGGGGGGAGAGTTGTTGGGGTGCGTGCAGCAAAATAGACCGGCAGCATGGCAATTGTTATTTTAAGACATTTATCCTGAAGACCCTCCCCGATCCTCCTTGCTGCGGAGGCAGTCAGTTTGCGGACAGGTATCTGGGACTAAAGGGCAGCGGATGCTGCTGCAAATTAACCTCCGATCAAAGACACCTATTCATCACGGGCAGAACTGATTCACAGGAAAAGTGCTGGAGCGAAACCACTGCCCAAAGTGCATTTGAGTTTCTCCTGTCTGCCCATGCGACTGCTTTTGGGGTGCTGGAGGATGCCAAGGGCATCCCTGGTGGGACACAAATGGAGATGCAGAGCTGGTACCCTGCACTTCTGCTGCTCCTGTACCCGCATCTCACTCCTGCTGCCCCCAAAGCCCTGGGGAAAAGCAGCACTAGCCTGGCTTTTGCTACAAAGCTGCTGGGCTGGGAGTTTTGCTTAATCTGATCAAATCGTCCCCATGCCCAGCAGTCTGGTCTCCGGGGGGGAAGGTGTTGGGCTGCCGCCTGGCACACCTCCATCCCCAGCTGACAGCGTAACTCACTGTGATCTGCACGGCTGTGGCCGCAGTCGGGGGGGGAACTGCTGCCGTATGGCTTAAGGACTAATTGGTGGTTTCATATTGATGTGCCCCAAAGAGGGATGTGAGATCTATGCTGCCTGTGCAATTTGACTTACGCTGTAGTAAAAAGCTGCTTGGGATTAAGGAAAAGTGCTTGAGGGGGGTTAATGTATCTGGGTTTGATTTTTCATTTGCTGGTGAAATGGACTGAGTGTTGGTTTAAGCTTTGTACAAAACTAATAAGGAAGCCCTTGTGTCTTGGGTAGCAAGTTATGGCAACATAAACATTACTTTTAAATATCCAGCTTTGTGTCTATTCCCCCCCCCCCCGCCCAAAAAAACCCCCAAGAGAGTAGGAGTTTCTCCCTGTCTCCCGCATCCCAAAGGAGTGCTTTAAGTTACTAGACCAGTGCTGTAAACATGTGGGCGCACTTAACCATGAACATTACTTACACATGTGTCTATACTAACCTTGTAAGATCTTATTCCCATCTCGATGTGCAAATTTTGACACAGCAATAATTTTTATCAAGGTATCTCCCAGTCAAGTCTACACCTAAACCGTGGCACGTGCTAATAGCACAGGTCGGGTTTGTCCCCTGTCCTTGGTCCATCAGGACACCCTCAGCACCAATGCCTTCTGCAAGACTGCAATCTGCATGCCTCCCTGGAGAGGTAATGGTATTGTTGACAGCATTTCTTTTATTTTTGGCTTAACTTCCCTCCTTCACCTCAGGATAGTTTGCTATTGAAAATCAAACCACCTCACACTGATTGTCATCATCAACGGCATAATTTCTGATGAAATTAGGGCAACGATGGGACTGGTTTGGTCAGTTCGTTTAGTGATGTGCTAATTTGCAGTTCAGTTTTATGCCCTTCTACATTTTATTTAAGTGTTGCATCCTTTTGCAGGCTTTACAGGCATAATGCTGTAGTACTATACCCAGCTAAAGTACTGAGTGTTTGGTCAGAAAGAAACGAATGAAATGTAAAATGTTATTTTAAGGCAAATAATGTCATGCAGCAGAAAGGAGGATGTTGTGCTTCTGGTGAAAGATGTGGAAATAGATACTCTATGGTAACAGAAAGGTGGGATCAGGGTAAGCAAGTGAGATTAGGATGAGCTGAGCTTCTAGGAGCTTGGCTGCAAAGATTGCCAGTGCAGTGCACTTGCTGGCTGCAAGCCGGGAATCTGTTTAGGTGAGTTGAAGTCACTTAAGTGCAGTAAAGAGAGGGCTGAAAGGAAGTAAGATTGCTGGTGGGGAAGGAAGAAGCACAAAAGAATAAAAAGTAGTATGATGGCTAAAAGGACAGAGTTAGATAAGGGTGAACGGACTGAATTTAGGTTAAAAAAAGGTGTCTGAGTATCAGAGGGCAGAGGCTTTGGAGCAACCTTCTGGTCATAATGGCGAGTGGAGTTTCAGGATGGAGGTTCTTAAATTTATAAGGGGGATTACATGCTATAATGCCAGCAAGAGGAGGCTACTTCAGGTCCTGCATTCAAGGCACCTTGTTCCACCTTGATCCAGAACAACCTAAATGTGCCCTGCAGACAACTATTTTTATTTTTTTGATGGGGCAAGAGAGAGGAGCTGGAGTTCTTGCAGCTCGCAGTGACTGTGTGCTGGGATGTGCGGGTGTGTTAAGCTGACTCTGCCTGGGAAGCAAAGTAAATAAATGTGATTAAAGTCTCTTACGTCTTCATCTGAAATGCCGTCGTTTAGGACCTCGATTCATTATTGTTTAATAACATAGTATATACTAAGTTCACGTATTAGTAGCATGCTGCGTTTCATTGAATATATACTAACCCAGCGCAGCGTGCTCTCTGACTGAGCATTTCAGCATGGCTGAGTAGAGAATTTCAGTTACTCTTAAAAATGAATGAAAATCAGACACCTACGTCTTTTGAATATCTGTGAAAAAATTAGCCTTAAAATACAGTTAAAATGACACATCCTATATGCAACAAATTATAGGCAAAATGGAATAAAGCTATTGCATCAAAAAAAAGGGTTTTAATACACTTTAATATTTTTCTAGAATGTATTTGTCTCGGTCTGCAGAAAAAACGTTTTTTTTGAGCAGAATGATGTATTCTTTTGGTTAGTCCTTTCTGGTTAGAAGTTCAGGAAGTTTGTTCCCTGATAAAAAGCACATTTCTCTGTCTTTTAAGGATTTCATTATATTTCCATGAGCGCCTCTGTTGCAGGCACAGATGTGTTATTTTAACAAGTCTGTCTGTTTAGGCGTCAATGTGTAATATCAGTAGCACTCCAGAAAAGTGAGCGTGCAGTAATGACGGATGGCCATAGAGTATCTTCTGCTGGATTGCAGCTGACGCTGTGCAAATAGCTCAGGACTAACCCAGTACAGTGTTTCCAAGTGGGGGAATCCAGTTTTCTGATCAGGATGGGGCCCCTCAAGAACTGCCACCGCTCATCTCAACTTGAGGATCTGCTCATAGTCTGGGGGTCCCAAAATCCTAACAGGGGGAAGCCGGCTGCCGCGTTGCAGCTGCTTCAGCTGATACAAGCGTTCCTGTTAATCTACCCGGGGTCCTTTCTCAAAACTTGAGTGGATTCTTTCTGGAGGGTTCAACTTGTTTGTTTTTAAAACATTTATCATTCATTTCTTTACCTCTGCATTTCTGGTTTTGGGCCAAACCTAGCAATTGAAATGTGGAAATGATAATAGGAGAGGTTGTTCGAAGGGTATTTCTTGCAGGAAACAGCGGGAGCAGCAGAGGAAAGGCGGTTCTCGAGGGGCTGCCGGCCCAGTGGAGCAGAGCCCATGGGGTTGGGGCAGGCAGGAACCCATAGGTCTGCCATCAGCTGGTGCAGGCAGTGAATCCTTCCCCACAGGCAGAGCTCCTTCTCGGCCCTGATTGCAGGCACAGCTCTGGGCCCCAGGCCTGGAGGGATTGTATTTACACCTTTAAAAACTTGCTGTTATACCTGAGAATACTCTGGTTGTCTTTTCAGCTGTGAGATCCTTACAGAAATCCTTTTCTAAATCCGTGAATTTAATGGTACCTTAGAGTGGGGAGAACCACAGCTAACTGGGCATTGGAATTAATTTTTTATGTCCATTTATCAGGTTTAAGTTTGGTGGCTTTCGATTCTTTTCAGTGATGGTTATACGTTTGGAGGGAGGCTGAACAGAATTTTGCAATCCATCTCCTCCCCACCACGTAGTCATGGGAATATTTTTATCATTCCTCCTCTTCCTTTCAATGGTCACCCTTTTATTGTGGATTTCCTTATTTTGGCTTTGTCCTTTCTAGTTGTGAACACGATGTCCCACATGGACCTGGACTGCCTATACACTTAGTGTGTTACAGCATCTCTCTGGTATTCGTTCTCCCTTTAATCCTCCTAATATTTTACATTACATTATTTTGTGATTGCTAGTGCATTTAAATATGGGGTTATACCTTTCATAGTAGCCAGGACTGACCTGTTCAGTAGTACTTGATTGCCATTTGCAGAAGGGAATTAAAAGCCCAGGTCAGATATTGAGGCAGAGAGGAAGTCGTGCCCATCTCCTCTGTTGGTAACCTCACTGCTCGCGCTGTGTGTGCGCTTGCCTGCTGTGCTGTCTTCGCAGCTTCACCCCGGATGCCTTGCAAGGCAGCCTGGGCTGTGGGGTATTACAGATACTGCAAACTTTTAGGACTTTACCCGGAGTCATACTGAAAGTCTTTGGGGGTTTTGCCTGATATGGCTTCTTTCACAGAGATTTTCTTTGCAGGTAACAGCGATCTTTTTCTCCGTACTGCCGCATTCCAGCCATTTTTCCTCCCCCTTGATCCATACATGGAGTTTAAAAGCTCAGCCAGGGAGTTTTTGTGTTGAGGCAGAAATACAAACATGTCGGTGGGCCTTGTTTCCCTCTCTAAAAGAGCATTCATTCTGCTATTGACACCAAAGCCAGGCTGAGACTATGCCTTGCTGAATTAAAAACTAAAAAGCAATTAGAGGAGCCCCCTTGGAAAATGTCATCCAGCACAACCATGGCCTAATATTCGTGTCCTCCTCCCCAGCCCTATACACCTTTTTAATTTCTTTTCTTTTCTTGCAAGTCATCCATTCAAATTGCCTGGGAGTGGAAAACAGAGTTATTGACTGTCTTTTCATGAGCTGTCATGAAGCAGTAAATAGAAGCAAAAGACAAATGCAGGCACATCCAGGGAAAGAAAAATCATAATTAATATTTCAGTAGAATAAAGTGCCTGTATAAGGACAAGAGTGGAAATAAAAGGAGAAAGAGATATTAGCTTGACATGTATCAATGTTTTAGCTATATTATATATATATACACACATAAATTTATACTGCCGTTGTGCCTAGAATGCATGTTTGACTAATAGGGAGCATAAAGGCAGTATAGAAATGAAGCCTTCGAACGAGTTCTTAAAAAGTTTCCATCAGTTGTCAGAGATGGGGATAAGTCTTGGATGTCAAAGTTGCAGGAGTCATGGAGTTGCATTTCCTTATGATGGGGACACTGTAAACACTTGCAAACTGAGCATTTAATGCAATGCTATTAAAAATGTTATAAATGCAATGTATGAAATATATGTATGTATCGCAATGCAATAGGTAGCTCTGGCCCTCTTATAAAGGGTTGTTCTTTGCAAAAAAGGATTGGGCATTTATATCAATAGCAAAAGTATCTGCATTTATGGTAGGCTAAGCTGAAGAAGAAATGTCAGCCTTGAGCACACAGGTTAAAGTAAGTATTTCCCTCAGAGGCACCAGGGTAGCCGGGCCTGTTTCAGACAGAGGAGTGTGTAGAGGCTCCAGGATATCAACACGACATCCCTCACCCCTTCCTCCTGCTGCAACACTGCCCTGCGTGGTTGCCCATCTGGATTTTGGAGGTGGACACCATGTTGCAGCTGCTGGCAGACATTGTTCAGTAGAGGACATGCAGTGCCAGTCCTGTACGTGGGGCAGCCTTTGTCCAGGATGGTGTCTCCGAAGAAGGGCAGATCATCCTGTCCTGTAAACCTCAGCATGCAGATTTGCTGTGCTTGATCCCACCGACCAACGTGGAGTATTTCAGAGATCCTCACTGTAGAAGTGACTGACCATGGTAGCCCACAGTCAGACTTCCCCGTGTTTCTCACGATATTTCTGGAAAGAAGTATCCTGGAAGCCGCAGATTCCTATGCAGAGCCTGAGCTCTGGAAGCTGAGGGGGCACAGGATAAACTGAAAAGCTGAAACATCTGCCCTCTAACTTATGTAGATCATTTGAAAGTGTAGGCCTGCGGCCAAGAGCAGATAAATTGCTCAGGCAGTATCCAATAAGTTACACCTATTGTGTGACTACTAATAATTGTGGGGTTTTTTTACAAGATACATGTCTTGCACAAATACAGTTACTGTATTTTACAACAGTCAGTGCAAATCACACATTTCCATATTGTATACCAACTCGGTATCTGATTAGCGCCAAACTCAATTTGTGTTAATAAGCCTAAGGCAAAATTAGCTTGATACAGTATCATTTAGCAGTATTTAGATATGAAAAACAAGTTGTTTGATTTTGCTTTACTTGGGTGTACCGTAATACAATAAACAAGTTGATCCAGAGTGTTAACCTGAAAGATGATTTTCCCCATCTGGGAAAGATGGTCTGCGTTGTCAGGGAGGCTGGACAGGTGGACGTTGACATTACAGAAAGTGTGATGGTCACAAACTTACACTTCTGAGCTTACAGGAAAGAGTTCAGATGGGAATAATATGAGAATATCAATAGAATATTTCTTAGGAGTCCAAGAAGCATCTCAAGTCCATGTTACAACTCGATAATACCTTTCTAAATGCCAACAGGAGTTGCCTTTGGTGGTCTGTGGGCTTAGGGACTTAAAGTTTAACATGATTTAGAAAATATTGTCAAAGTGTAGCCCACAACACAAAGACGCTACGAGGAGCACTTTCCTGCTTCTGAGACCAGCCAAATACTGCCTTTAATTATACCTGTGAAATCCCATTGATGTAGGACATCATCATTTTGTTTTGCAAAGTCAACTGTTCTCAGCAGGACTAGCCATAGCTGGACTTCTGTGTCCACTAATACTGTGTGAAATGGTTTTAAAAAGGGTAACATTAATCCCTTTAGTGGCAATTTTCATATGCAAATCAGTTAGGCGCACACATATCCCTTGGCTGTTTGTGAAACCTCAAGGCACTGAAGCGTTCCTGTAAGGTTATTTTTCATTTTCCCTTTGAGCTGCCCCTCCTGTTGCTTCTCGGTTGATTGCTCCACCAAGACTGATATGTTCCCTAAATCCAGTGGAGGGTAAATGCATTTTACTTGAGCTGAGTCTTTGCTTGGCTTTCAGGAGCTTGAAGAACAAACTTTCCATTGTGCTTCTCTATTTATATATGCACTTAATTGAAGATAACACACTGTTACCCCCATATAAACTGTAAAGTGGCCCAAGCTATTTTTTTCCTGTGTAAATGAGCACACTGCTCGGTTTGTTTTAGTAGGTATCTGCTGATTTACACTAGCTGAGGATCCAGCCTGGACCTCCTTCCAGTCAGATGGGTGTGAGACTTGCCTGCAGGACCTCGATTGTCAGTAAAAAGCCGATGTTAGCAATTTTCATCAGGCAGCATGGAAATTAATTAGGCCAATTTTATGGAAATTAGCTCATTATAAATAATTTTAGCTGGCCCATTCACAAAGCACTTCTCACATTAGGGAAAAAAAAGGAAAAAGCAAAGCTCTGTGAATTGGATCCCGAAAAAACTCTTTCTCCCCTCTTTCTAAAAACAAATGCATTTCAGCAGCTGTGCCATTTGCAGGGGAGGGGCGGCACCCACAGATTGAGCCTCTAGACTTCGCTTTCCCACTCAGCGCCTAAAAGAGCAACAGTGAGTGATTTGTTCGGCTGAGTATTGTTTGGGGCTGCAGATGTCCTTGCACAGCCTGAGTTTGCACATTCTGCTCTTGCTACCTTTGGGCTTGGCTGAGGGAGGAGGAGGTGGGGAGAGTGGAGACGGGCATCTCCGGAGGCATCTCCCTGGGGATACTGGTCCTGTGGCTAATAAGAAATAAAATAGTTCAGACACAAATATGTAATTACAGGGGTGAGAGCAGGTCCATGCGCTGGAGGAGCTCTGCCATCTCCTCTCCCTTAGACTTTTTAGGCTGTAAGGTCTTGCACTGCAGAGCGGGAAGGGTATGTGAGCGCTGAGGGGTCTCATGCGTTTCAGTGTCTGTCACAGCCCCAGAAGGTCCCGTGCATCAGCTGAGCCCTGTGAAATCTCCAGACCGTCCAGGGCAGATGACCCTGAGGCTGCTGTGTTTTGATTCGCATCTTTTCTAAGGATTTCTTGGTTCTGAGGAGGATCTAGCACAACCTCTATCTCCCGTTTCGGTTTGCGCTCCTTGCAGTGCTCATGCTAAAGGGGGTTTTAATAGTATCTGTCTTCAGACTAGTCATGAAATACACAGGTCATGCAAGGGAAGAAACACTTTCAGCCCATGCTTGATCGCAGCGTTGTCACTTCTCTTGGGAGTTTTCAGGATTTACTGATCTTCAAGATGTCTAGAAATTTGCCTGGGCCTCATGATTTTCCTCTTGACTTACCGAGCGTCTGTGTCCAGCAACCAGTTTTCTCCTAGCCTGGACTGAGTGTCCAGCTGAAAAATGGTTTTTCCTTCTGAAAGTGTTATCTCTCAGCCCCAATTTCATTCTTTTCTCAGATCTCTATGTTTTTTGGACTCTTGTCTTCTCTCCCTTTGGCAAATGCCATTCTTGAAACCCCTGGAAGGAACCTGGGGAAAAAAAAAAACCCTCATTTTATTTAGTGCAATGTGTCCTGTGTTCCCAATGAGCTGAATGTGCTCAGGTGCTGTAGCACTTCAGCCACTGACACCGCCGTTCACGTACATAGCCATGGCTACAGGAATGGATCAGAGCATTATGTCTTAGGAGGTTTATTCCCATTCACTTTTTGTATATCTCTTTGTCTGGGTCTCTCCCTGGCAATAATTAGTGCCCAACTGGAGCACCTACAGGATTTTCTTTCCTTATAGCCCCTTATTAGGTGTCTGGCATTACTTGTTTCACAGATGGGTGACTAACACTGAAGACAGATGAAAGAGCAGAGCACCCCGAAAGGCTCTTGGGCCGGTGCAATTCGGAGTGCAGGAGAGGGACCACCTGCCCGAACGAGGAATGTGGGCAGTTTGCAGGGGGGACCCGCAGACGTCAGGAGGGGATGAAACATTTTCCTGTATTTTAAAGTCTCTCCCACCTCCCCCACTCCTGCCCCAAATATTTGCAAAAGTCTTTTGAAAAACTACCATCTATTTTGCAACAGGGATTCATGCACTCAAGCTGATGGGAGAAAGGAAAAGGTGTGGGAGGTTTGGATAAATATGGTCCGTGAAAATTTTATGGAGGGACCTATTTGTAATCAGTTCCACTGCAATGAGGCAGCGTATTTGAGAAAACTAGTGCCAGAGTCCCAGGCAGTTCCTGGCTGGGCAGCTTTGAACACCGCTGGCTTCTTTCTCTACCAACAGAAACCGTTGGTGCACGTTCACAAGCGCGTGACGATGCTCATGAGCGGGTGACGATGCACAAGAAGCAGCCGTTGCTATAACATGCATTTTCTAAAAACCGCTATTTAGAAGGAATTATGCCACAGAAGATGCTGGTGTTTTAAAACACAAACTTTAAATAAATTGAAGCTGAAGGAATGTTTTGGAGGTGAGAAAAATCTTTCTGGCAAGTGACAAGATCAGAATTATTACTCCTCCACAATTTGCTTAAGCAGCTACTATAAACAGCTACTAATCAGGCTCCCTTGGTGTTTAGAGATATCTGTGGATTGATTTTAATTAGATTGGCACCTCTTTGTTAATTCTAGAATGTTTGTTTGCTTATAGGTTAGAGTGTTTTGGTGCTGTGATGCTGTTTGTTTAACTTCCTTAGTTAAATTCGAATTAGGCTCTTAGGCATGTTGTTCTCTCTGCTAGTGGGGTTTTACAAGAAATAGAGTGTGTGCTGATTTTTTCAACACCCCAACTGCAATTTTTTTTGAAGCACCTTAGGCACCTCCACTGAATTCACCAACATTACCAAATGAAACGCAGGAATAGGCACAGACACAAAAAAATGTCACTGTTTGGGTGTCTTACAAAGTAGTTTTTTTGGTTGTTATTCCAGAGCAACAGGTTTATGTTCTAATAAAAAAGCAAAGGATGAAAAAAAATACTTGCAAGGTGTTTCAGACCCAGTAATCCCCAGCACTGAGTTTTATCTGGAGGGCCCCAGATCAGCTTTCTGTGAGCACCCATCTGCTGCTAGAGCCGCCTCGGACGGGCTGTAGACCTTAGCAAGCAATTTCGATGTGTTTTATTCCAGACTGAGGAAGGGTTTAGATCTGTGTCAACAATGAAGATGCTGAACCCACATGAACTGAACTGAGTCTTTTAAGATTGGAAGTCGGTTTTGGCTTTCCCTTCTTTCTTTCTTTGGTGTGAAATTGTTTCTCTGCAATAATAGCTGATTATCTCTAATCTGCACCTTTTCTATTATGATTTTTGTTGATTTACCTTGATTTGAGTTTGTTTTTCGTGGTTATTATGGATTTTAGCCTGCTTCCCACAGGTTGTCGGAGCTCTTCCTATGCTGAACCCATTTCTGTCTGATTATCTGAGGGTGCCCCTGATGCGATCCTGATGAAAAGTAGGTAGGGGGCTTGTAAATTGAAAAATGAACTTTAAAACAAACTCCCCAAAATGGAGAGTGTTCTCCATGAGAAGAATTTTCGGTGATTAAAAGATATTTGTGCTGTACTCCCTTTATAAATCTGGGCTTAGGAAATGAGACGAGGTATGTTTTATCACTGATGTAATCAGGCTCTGCGTAATTGCATCTGCAGCATCCTACGTGCAAACAGGGTGGATTTGTTTAAGCCAACCAAAAAAATAAGTTTGGAGTAAAGGCTGGACCAGAGAGAAAGTGGTTACTGTTGTGGTGGATGTGGTAACACAGCAGTATCTGTGAAGGAGACCTAATTCCCTTAGGCCCCGAGCAGAGGCCACCTAAGGCACAGCACAGGAGAGAGGTGAGAAGGGGCTGCCAGAGCGGAGCAGGGCCCTCTGCCGGGACACCTGAGAGTCCAAGCTGATGCATGGTTAGGGTTAAGTTTCCAAAAAGAAGGCGGCCAAGACCTGCAATGAAAGTGTTGTTCAGGATGAGCTGCCAAAGGGCAAGGGAGGGCTGTGGCTAGAAATCCCTCACAAGCACCATAAATTTCGGATTAGGGTTAGGCAAGGGTGATGCTGACACTGGGGGTGGTGGGATCTATCCCAACCAACACTGTATAACCAACCCTCTGCCTCTTTCTGGTGTTTATTTGCCTCCAGCTCAGGGCACTGAGAAAGCACATATGCTGGAACCAAGCCCGGCACTGGGGAGTTATCCATGTTTTTCTCCTAGCACCTCTGTGCAGTTATTTTAAATCTTCTTTGGGTTTCAGTCTTTCATCTGGCATTTCTGCCTTTCATCCTAGAGCATCTCATCTCTTCTTGATCTCAAATCTGATGACGAAAACAAACCAAACTTTCTCTTACTGCAACAAGTATTTAATTCAAAGGCTATTTGAAGATCAAGAGAAGAAATTTCACTTTTTACTGAACTAGTTGGTCCAAACAGCCAAGAAGGCTCAGTCTTTTCTTTTTAAAAATTTTATTATAACAAGCGAGATAATTCTCTTTGGGTGGGAGAATTTGGATTCTTAATTTTTTGGGGGGGAAGCACAAAATAATACCTTGGGTCTATAAGTATTTGTACAGTATTTGTATGATGATACAGTCCAAAGAGCCTCACCTGAGTATCATTACTGGAAACTTTATTGCAGGAGAGGGAGTTCTGCTCTGCGGTGTTTCAGTCCAAACAGTCCAGGGAGTTGGAGAGGTTGGGGAATAGTGAGGGAAAGGCCCGAGATGTGCAGAAGACCTGGCAGGGGATGTCTGAATGTCCAGGCTGGTGCTCTGCTGGCCACACCAAATGGTCCTTGGTCTAGGAGTCATGAACTTGCAGTATTGGGGAAGAAAGAGGGTTTGTTTATTTATTCTTTTATTTTATTGTTTATTTTTATTATAGGTGAGCATGTGTATGTGAGTGGTAGGAGGGAAGGTCAGCAAACACTGGGAGAGGACTGACTGAATACTGCACGGTGTCCTGGTTTTGGCTGGGACAGAGTTAACTCTCTTCTTAGTAGCTGGTACAGTGCTGTGTTTTGGATTTAGAGTGAGAATGATGTTGATAACACTCTGATGTTTTAGTTGTTGCTAAGGAGCACTTATCCTAAGCCAAGGATTTTTCGGTTTCCCATGCTCTGCCATCAAGCAGGTGTGCAGGAAGCTGGGAGGGAGCACAGCCAGGACAGCTGACCTGAACTAGCCAAAGGGGTATTCCATACTATGGAACATCATGCCCAGTATATAAACAGGGAGGAGTTGGCCGGGAGGCGCGGATCGCAGCTCTGGCATCGGTCAGCGGGTGCTGAGCAATTGCATTGTGCATCACTGGGTTCCCCCCCCTGCCTTTTTTGTTATATTCCTTTTCATTACTATTACTATTATTATATTTCATTATTATTATTATTAGTAATCTATTTTACTTTAACTATTAAACTGTTCTTATCTCAACCCACGAGTTTTACTTTTTTCCCCTTTCCTCCTCCTCACCGCACTGGGAGGGGGAAGGGGGAAGCAGCTGCGTGGTGCTGAGTTGCTGACTGGGATTAAACCACGACACATGGATAGGGTCAGCGTGAGGATGGCAGTACTGTGGTTGCAAACGGATAGTGTGATGGACACTGCCGTCGTTAGGGTTTGGATGGAGAGGTACGTCTCCACCGAGGTACATTGGTGGGTGCCTGGCCTAAATTGTCAATGTTTTAGCCAAGGGAAATGGTGTTGCTTATGGTTTCTGTATTATGTGTGAAGCAGCAGCTAAGCCCCCTGTCATGGGAGTGCTGCTTTTCCAGGTGCCTTTGCCTCCTCTTTCTTCTTTCCAGTGGCAGATTTGATTGCACGTCCCTCTGCAACCTTTGCACTGAGCCACCAACATGGTATTAGCATGAAAATCCAGTGCACTGTTCTCCCTTGGAAGCATTTGCATATGATGCCCACCAGCTTTAATACTAACAGTACGTACCTCTCCAGTGAAGGCAGGCCCACAGCCAGGATTCGAGCCATGTACTTCATGTTTCATGTTGTCTGAGCTTTCAAACGTGTTCACATTAGCCGTCGACTCCTAATTAGACACACAAAATCCTGCAGAGACTCATGGTGCCTTGCTCCCATAAACTTCAGCTCCTGACTTTAGTGATATCTGAGCTTCTCTCTTTATGAAATCCCCATAAGCAGTTTTTCCATGTGTTTCTATAGCTGAGTTGGAGGCGAGTCCCTTGCCTTGACACGAACAATGCCTGTGGTTCCTGACTTACAGGCTAAACTGATTATTCAGCAGCAGTCAGTAAAAAATGAGGAAAAGAGGGGTCTCTCAGCAGCTCTATTGAGTGATGGTTAACAGCAGAGAGGGTTAGCAGGTGTACCTGGGTGTGGGACATTCCTACATGAGGAGATTACCTTAAAGGCAGTTGTAATCGTCTGACTTAAACCTCTAAATGCAATTAAATCCTGAGTTAAGCCTGAAAAATTTGACCTGACATTCTGCCTTTGACTCATCCGTTTTTGTGTTTTGGTATTACAGCGAATACACTGTAACGGATCACACACTCCAAAGAGTCTGCTGAAATAGCCGGGGTAAATTAGGGACAGCACATGAGGCTGGATTTTCAGTCTCAACCATCAATTTCATTTTTGTAATGTGCGCTAATGTCTGACAGGTGAATATGTATATAATGAGATTTTGAAAGGAACAGAGTTTTGATCTGTTAGAACAACATGCCATGTGAGAAGGTGCCTGTGCTGGTGCATAGCTCAATGCTTTAGGAAAATTAACTCACTCGAATGCTAAATAAGGCTGAAAACCAGCTTGTTAGCAGGAGAGATGCTGTCTGCTCTGTCCCAAAGCATTGCCTCTGCTGAAGGGGGGACCCCAGCCTTTTTTAAAGGCTCAGAAATGTTTAATTAACCTCACTCTTCCCATTATTTTTCACTTTATTATGCTATGTAACCTGCCAGCCCTTCCATCCAGGTGTCCTTCAGATGCTGCCTCCCACCCGTTTGGTGGGAGAGGGGCTCTTGATGAAAGCCCAGAAACCTGCAGTCTGGCCTTAATTCCGATCTCCCTTGAACACTTGCCACTGGCAGAGCAATTCCCTCAGCACGGGGAAGTGTGAGCGTGTTCTCCCCAGCTGATGGTGCTTTTCAGGGTCATCACTGAGCTTTCCTCCGGCTTCTCACAAGAGATTGCTGCATCTCATGGTTTTCTCATGTCTTTGAGTTTGGCTATCAGTTGCCCAAGGGAGAGACTTTCTCTTTGGGTCGATGTTGCTCCCAGCCACTACTGCAGTGCAGGTAATAAATAGCATCCAGGAGAAATACAGCATACAGTAATAGGCTGAAGTGGAGGGTTGTTTTTTTCATCTGCATCTGTCAAAAATACCAGAAATGTATCAAAGATGGCTTGTGAAGAGCTTCTGCTGCAGCCCACCAGACACAAGAGGCAAGGGTAATTCAGGTAGGTATCTAAAATACAGGGATTTCTCTGAACTTTGAACCTTTCTGCAGCTTACCTGTTATTCATGTGAATCAGCCAACATCAGGTTTCAGTAGAGTAAACTCATCCCTGGTATAAGAGCAGTAGCTTATAGCTGTTTCTTTAAAGCTATCGTTAGCCCTGTATGCTGGAGATCTGCAATTATTTTCAAAATCTGGAAGGATCCTAATTATTAGCATCTTCCTGTGTGGAAAAGCATGATAAAGTTGGCCGTACAGCAGCTGAAGTGCAGTGCTTGGTCTCTCCATTTCAATAAATATTTAGAGGTGCTGGAATAAAGGAGAGCACAGAGCGAGGTGATGTGGTGTTACTCTATTCCATTTCATGGTTATGATAAGGGCTGGTGTGGCGCGTGGCCGTAGTCCAGGCTGCTTTCACCAGGGAAAATGTGGTAGCATTGGAGCCATCTGGGGGAATTTCTCTATTGATTTCTGTTGTGCCTTTAGATATCTTTTTCCTTTTCCGTGCCTCTGCCTGTGACCGAGCCAGTTTAAATCCATTTAGCTTCAGTGACAGGCTGGTACCTAAACACATGCCTGCATCCAGCCTGTTGCAACTTTTTTAAGCCCCACCAGCAAATGTTTTTTGGGAAAACGGTCCATAGAAGCAATGACGAGCTTCGAGCTACCTGAATTGCGCGGCAGTAATTGCAAGCAAATGGTGAATTGTATTGCCCTTCACCTGAAGCACTGCCATCTTGGCTAGCTCCTTGTATTTCTCCTCTCTGACTGTTTGTGTATTTTTATTCTTTCTGCGAAGGCTGGGAGCGAGATCTGAGCTATTCTGTTTGGGGGTCGAGGAGGGCTGTGAGCAGCCGCTTGCCAAATGGCCACCCCGGTGCCTACAGACAAGTGGGATTTCTCTTGCTTTATAAAATGTTCCTTTGTCAGGGTCGTGTATTGCGAAACAGTATAAAAAAGAACCTAGTAATTGCAGAGAAGGTGTAATTTAAAAGCTTGTGTTTTCCAAAGGCAGAGAGTAGGGCTGTGTAGAAAGATAGAGACTAAGAACACATTGTAGTGGTGTCATGTAATGAGATGATTGTCTTTTTCTTTCAAGCACTTAGCTTTTGTCCTTGCCTGGGTGGGTAAGAAATATTTACCAAAAGCAATAAATTTGATGATTTTCTTAGATCCTGTGAGAGGACAGCAAGTAATCACAAAAAAGGGTCAATTAAAGGCTCAGGGTGTCAGATTAAGCAAGTGCAAGGTCTCTGTTTACAGAGGATGCACTTTGATGCTGGGCAGTTGGGAAAAAATATTGCAGGGTTTCATAATGTAGGCAGCACTTTCCGATCCTGATTTTTTTTTTTTTTATTTGATACAAAAGTTTTTCCATGATCCTCAGCTAAAGAGTAGGGAAAAGCTTTCAAACTTTTCCCAGCTACAGGTCTGCCAGAGGCAGCTGCTGGGGTAGAAGGCAGCACCAGCAACTGCGGCATGGCTCAGCATCTCCAAAATAGCTCAGTTCACATGCTTCAAAGCTGATCAAGTGATCTTGATTTTAATGACCAAGATAAAAATAAGGACTATTCACCTGGTTGCTTTTTTTCCTCCAGATGCTTTCAATGAAACTTTAAAAAAAAAAAAAAACAAACCAAAAAACAACAAAACAAAGGTTCTTGTAAAACCCCCTTTTGGTTCAGATTTTGGTTTTGTTAAGAAAATATTTCATTTCACTTTTCCTTGAAGGTCTTTGTGATTTATAGTTTTGTGTGTTGTTTCTAAAAACTGGCATTTCTTGGCCAGATGTGTTTCTGGCAGTGGGTCTGTTTTTCTCTGGTTGAATATTGCTCTTACCCTTTTTAAACCTCATCCTGTCAATCACTGACATTTGCCAGGGTATGTTGCATTTTGAAAGTAGAATAAATGACTGTTTGGGTTTTGTTGCTTTTTCAGGAAATTACTCCAAACAAAATGTATTTCTGTTAGGTTCTCCAGTTGCACTTTTTTCCAGAGAGTATCTTGTGAACAGGCAGCATGTAGGTGAGAAGAATTAGTGAGTCGGGTTTTGTTAGAAAGAACCTCGAATCAGACTTCAGAAATGAAACCTTCTGCAGATGCTGAGATTTTTAACTCTTTCTTCTTGCTATTTTCTTGTCAAAAGTGGATGGCATGGGGATGGAAAACAGCCTTCGTTTGAAAAAATTAGCTTTCTGTTATTTTGAACATGCGCATCCTCTGTGTTTCCTGGTTAACTGTAGGAGCTGGAAGCCGTGTAGATGATCGGATAACCTGCCCCGAGCAGTGCCTGTGCCGTCGGAGGGCAACAAGGTTTTGGCTCCTGGCAGAGCTGCTCTAAAAGCATGGTGCAGAGAGACACAAGGCGATTTTTTTACACAGCAGAGTGTGGGACTTTCCATGATTCCTTCTGAAATTACAATGTTAGAAATTGTAATTCCCTGAAAGATGGCAGGCTAGCAAGAGACAGGGATCCCAGCGATTACCTTGGCACAAAGTCACACCACCTGAACGTAAGCCTGCCTTCCTACATATAAAAAAGCATCTGTGTGAGGATTTAATATGTTTTAACTTAATTTTATAGACTGTATGACTTTATTTTCACTTTCTTCACTGTGTTTTTGTATGCAAACCTTCGTGGTACAAAAAAGCTTCTTTATAGATGCTGACAGTCTATGTCTGTATCACATCCATAGAAAACTCTCTGTTATGGGGTTTGGGAATAGGTTAGAAATGTGTATGCTGAAGATGGGGGCACTGAAGAAGTCTCCAAAGAGTCTGTCTTTGAAGTCTCTGTCCCTGTAGGTGTGATGAGATCTCTGAAGTATAAAACAGTAGGGCAGATTAAAACTTGTGTCAATTGTAGTGGTCAGTGGAGGGATTTCAGGGAAATCAGTTTGTATTTGCAAAGTCTAAGTCCATCCGTGTCCCGTCCCGTCCGCGCGTGTGTGTGTCCCCAAAAAACGCAACCAAACCCTAAAGAAATGTGAAAAGCAAAAAATTGACTGCTCAAATCTCCACAGATTTTTAAAGTCAAGAAAATAAAAAGAAAAAAACTTTGTCCAGTGATTTTTATTTTCTTTTTAAAGTGTCCTAGCCCAAAGTTCATGATTTCCAAGGCAGGCAGAATTTTCCTGGAGAGTAATAAAAATGTGTATTCAAAAACCCTGTTTAGCTATGGAAAAAAAACTCTAATCCTTGCATCAATGTTTGTATGAAATCTGTTGATGATTTTCTTGAAGAGGGTCCTGTGACATCTACTTTTGCCATGTACCACAACAAATAGGGTAAAGGGTACTGGCAGTAGCAAATTCAGATGCCTGCATGATGTTTCTGGGTTAGGAGGTTGCATTCCTTTGGGGAAGGATTCAGACCAGCTATCTTAGATTGTGTTAGGCAGTTTGAATATCCTTCAAAATATCCCATTTCTGGGGGGCTTTTCTAATTTATTTTAATTTTTGTGATGTTTTTGTGCCCACTGCTACTCTTAATTCACACTCGAATCAATTTGCATCCTTAGAATTCATGGGCTTACTCAGAAATCTTATTCCAGTGGATGCTAACAGTGCAAAAGCTGCATTCCACTATGGGGGGTAAATCAGCCTATGAAAAAGTGAGCTATAGATTAAATCTCTTTTTAGTCGTCTTTTATATACATCTTTGTGCATTAGATCTCTTACATCCCTGTGAAAAAATAAAATAAAAAATAAGAGCTTACTTAGTAAGCCACCGGCAAATAGTTGCCCAATGTGCTTTAGTGTGCAAATGGTTTAGATGTTATTTCTTGCCCAGTCTCGGAAGACTGCTCTGGTCAGTGCAAACCTAATCAAGGCAGCCCTGCTTCACACGGGCCAAGCCAAATGTCAGCTCAGACGCAGATCTCATCCCTGGAGTCCATGGTAGCAGCTGGTCTTTTATGGGCTTGGGTTGTCGGAGCTGCCAGTCGTGCCTCGGAGACCGGGGCAGTCAACTTTGCTTCTTCCAGTTTTCCGCAAATTTGGCAAAACGAGTCCTCAGACGGCTGCGGGGACTTGCCCTCGGCTTAAAACCACAGGACTGCTGGAGAGGGCACGGGCTGCATTAGCCTGTGCTCTCCCGTGGGATCAACCCTGCTGACCTGCGGGCTTGCTCAGGCATTTCAGGGCAACCAGCTCTGTAAAGAGAGAGTGGTGCCACCGGTTGTCAGGGCATAGTGAACACCGGCTGAACCTGTTGGGGTTTTTATTCTTTTTTCTCAGGTTCTGCATGAAGGTGTGTGAGTGCATGGTCTGTACAGGCGTTTTACGTTTTGAAAAGCTGCTTCATTTTCCGTTTACCATCCCTGCTGTTTCTGCTGGCCTTTGCAGTGCAAAAATGAAGAGTATCTATTTCTAGGCAGAGGAGGTTCCTGTAAAGGCTTACACGGGTACATCTTGTGCCTGTCCTGTGCCATGTCCCAGCTTCACTGGCCTCTGCCTGGTTGGCTTTAGTGACAACTTAGAGCTCAGCACAAGCAGCAGCCATCAGCTTTTCAGTACCCTTGGCTGATCATACAGTATTTTAGGAAAGATTTCTGTGTCACTGACTTTATTTCCCTTTGCCTGAGCAGGTAGTTCAAGTGGCTTAGTATTTGGGCTAAAACTCCCCAAATTGCGTTGCATTTGCATGTACTCTATAGGACTTTGCTTGTGGAAGCACGAGAGCTGCCTTTTGTATTTGTGCTCTGAGCGGTGCAAATAGTGAGCAAGTCTCCAAGAGGCCCACGGGAGATATTGTAGCCACGCCAGAACCATACCAAGATTGGACAAATGGCAGGCAAGGGAAGGCCAGGCCTTCCTAATTTGAGCTTCAGCCAAACTTCTCAGAGGGATCCTGAAAAGTGAGATTATTTACCCTTACCTCTGTATTTGGCAGTTGGAAGTGATACACCAAGGTGAAAAGAAAACGTCTGGTCATTATGGTATTTCAGTCAGGGTTTAAACATGGGCCCAACTACAGGCTTTCAGGTCAGTCCCTTCAGAGATAAATGGGAAGAGAGACTTTTTGCCCTTGTTTCACTCGTGTGAAAAAAAACTTGAGACCTAGAGAAAGTATATGACTTTGAATGATCTCAGGATATAGCTCTGACTGCCAATGTTCATTTCTATACTCTTGTAATAAGTTAACAAGGCTATGAACGAAATAAAATGCAATTACCCATGTTCGTTTTGCAAACTAATGAAGAATTCAGGAGGCTGTGAGAAGTGGCAGTGAATCATGCAAAGACGTTTGTGATCAAAATCAAATCTGCTCTTTTCCAAAGAAAAGTGCCTCTAGACTTTAAGGCAAGACCCAGGGAAAAGATGTATGGTGTGGTGTCAGCAACGGTTAGACTGATTGCAGTGGGTCTAGGTCAGGACTTGTTATATGTGATGATAAATCAATACAAATGAACCCAGCTCTTGCTCTTGGGTTATTCATTGGGTGGAGCTAATTTTTGGCACTTGGAGGGAATTTAGCACTGAAGTGACTCCCATTGTTTAGGAAAGCACGCTCTTTCCCTAAAACTGTAACAGGGGAGTTGGCTGCTCCTGACGTGACCTGCTGCAAAGTTTCGTAAGGTACGTTCTGGGGAAGTTGTTTGCCTTCCAGTTGGTGTTCACGTCCGAGTGCCTCTCTTGCTGCACTGAGATAACCGTCAAGTAGCTCAAGTTTGAGGCATGGAGAAGATGATAACACTTAGCATGGATGATGCTCTCAAATCACTCCAAAGAGATTTGGGCTTGGGGAGCCTTTGGATATTTTTTAAAAGGGTATGACAAGCTGAAGTTTCTCCAGTAGGATTTCATGGCTTGAGGGAAGACCACGTCTATCAAAAGCTTCACAGGACTGGCTTAGTTATTGTGTCCTATGTTCAAAGCTTTTTTCTGATCAACTTTGGCTTTGAATCCATGCCAGCTTCATAAATCTGGTTGGTGGTGGTTCTTCCCCCTGTGCCAATAGTTAAAAATAAAGAAAAAATGCAAAGACTTTAAAGCTGTGCTATAATGACACGAATAAACAGTCTTTGTATACTTAATATCAAAACATTTAAGACAGCTTTCTTTTCCCATAGATCAAAAAATAGCCAGAAAGCAAATTCATTGAGCACATGTAGTGCCTTGAAATATTTCAAAGAACCTGCAGGCAGTGAACATTTCCCTGGTCTGTGCTGGTGACCCTTACGGTGCCTGAAGGAAATGATAGTAGTGAGAGACAGTTTGAGGCATTTACAAAGAGCTATGGACTTAAATGCTAGTCTCTACTGGTTTAAATTGGTAGGATTGCATTCTTACTTGGAGATGGTCCCCATCCCTGAGATTTTGGGAATGTACAGTGTGGAGCCGTAATAGGCATTTTTAATACTATTCAAAAGGAACATTTTACTTCTGACAAGATATAGTACTTTCTTACATGCTTATTTTTCTAGAGAACGTGTTCTCTAGAGCAAGAAACTTTGATGGTTTAACCTTCCTGCCGAAAATTACTGACCTTTGTGAGGCTTCTTGAAATGCTGCATGAGATCCCTGCTCTGGACCAGGAGACTGTGGGAAGTCACACTTTGTAAGGCTCCAGGTTGTATTATAGGCTTGAGCATACATGTCCAGAAATTGAAAAAGTAGAATTGAGGAAGGATTTTCCTGGGTCACAGTTCTTCTGGAGGTGGAAAGAGCTTTCCTGTTGCAGCATGTCAGCTGGCCTGTGCAGCCATCAGCTCCCACGTGTTACTGGGACAAACTCCAGAGGTAAAGCACAGGACTTGCAGAGCTCTCAGGTTTCGAGCTTCTGTACTCATGCAAGGGTTCATTAATTTGCTCCCAAATGCTTTCTGTCCACGTAAGAGTTATATTGCATGGAGCTAAGGTTTCTGCATGAATTAGATGTAGTTTAGAAAGGAGAGATGCAGTAGATCATCGTGTAGATCACCGGGAACTTGTCCAACACATTCGGCTCTTGAACACCATTTTTGCATATTACTATCTTTTCTGCATGTATTTGTCACTGTGTTACTATTTCCCATCACTGATCATACCTGGAGTCCATGTCATAGATGCGTTAACCATTCATTCCAGCCTGGACTCCGTGGCAGACCATCCAGCGAAGCTTTTTGACATCTGTTTAATTCAAAGCATGCAGGTCTTTGGCTTGTGGACTTGAGTACATGCTTCACTATGCTAAATAAAGATGAACTTAAGCACTTGCTTATTTAAAATGATCATTTTTTAATTGTCTGAGGTTTCTGCTCCTGATGCGGTTAGCAAATTGCTGATGGCCAATTTCATATTCTTCACACACTTCTGGTATTTACAAGAATTTGCAATCTACTGTACTTTGGAAAAATATTTCCCGTACCATGAGTTGACAGTGAGCTACTCTGAGGGATATTTCACTGTTTTTTGCTGGTAAGGTGTGTTCAATCACACCAATCTTTGCTACTATCTACATAGGCCGTCCTTAATAATTTCTGTTCTCTCACTGGGTGACTGGAACTATTTTTTAAAACGGTTTTCATGAATTGCTAAAGACAAATAATGTTTATCGTATGAATCATTGAATAGAGGTACATGTGTGCTAAAACTCCTGTAACTGTTAAGTATGCAAATAATTTTTTTGGCATTATTCAAATGCTCTTAAAACTTGACTCAGTAAACGAAGGTGAATAAAACTCACGGTTATGATTCACAAAATTACGTGTGAACCTCTCATTATATGTTTAAACTGTGTCCACTGTTAGGAATAGAAATCACAAAGCCGAGTTGCAAATCGATTTCTGGAGAGCTGTGATACAAAGTGATCAGCTTCCCTTGTGCTTTGCCATTTCTGCAGCTCCTCTTCCGTGTGCCATGAATCTGACGTTGCTCATCAGTTCATCAGAATTACTGAATATACCTTGAATGTGACTTCTATACGTATGTGGTTTTTATGTAGCTGTGCTATGCAAAAGGTTTGTGGCTATGCACGTTGACTGCCACGTAAACGTGCTGATTTATTGACGTGGCTTGTGAAAAGGCTGTTTCTTTGACAAATCCAGTATGGATTTGAGATAGGTTTTGCAAAACAACTAAGAGATCTGGGTGTAAAGTTCAGTGATCAGCTGCCAGACTTGGGCTGGGAAGCGAGGAGGCCAGGGTGTGTTAAGGGCGAAAGCCTCAGGGTGTTTTTCTGAGATCAGCCCAGCCAGGAGCAGAGTGAGGCCCACCACCTCACAGGGTTTCCCAGGCACTTGCAAGGGATTTGGCAGGAAAAGGGGATGGCTGGGGCCAGCCGCGGTGCGGCGGGAGCAGGACTTGGCACAGCCCTTGGAGCGGGCTCGAGGGAACTGCTGGGGCTGGACAAGCTCCTGCGGGGAGGGTGCTGCGGGGCCGCGAGGGCTGAGCTGGATTTGTGTGGGGCCGCTGGTTTGAGGAAGGGTTTTTGGGGTGTCCCGTGTGAGAGAAAATCGCTAGGGCTGTGCCAAGGCCATGCACATAAAAATGTACTGAAATTATATATTTTCAGTATATATTTCAGTATATATATTTTCAGTGTAGTATCTATTAAACCACTGAATTATTCTTGCAAAGTACTTTGAAGCACAAGCGCTCACAACCACGGCTAGCCTGGCGTGGGCACCGTCACCACTAGCAGTGCTCGCACAGGTTGATTAATCTTTTAATTGGGCCTCAAAGGTGAAATTCAGTAGCTTTTCAAATTGCTCTGGTCCTTAGAATTTCAGGGACTTTCTAGAGCCTGTAAATGTAGATTTAAATACCTCACATCATCTACTGCATTACAGACCCTGTCTTTTAGATGGTCCCCTATGGGCAGGGAAGCAGAGCCCAAGAGGGGTTAGCTACAAGCTTGTTATTTTCCCCCTAAGAGAGTTGCCGTAACTAAGTGTGCCAAACTTTCTCTGTAAAACAATCTATTAAACTCCGTATTGAAGGGTGACATAAATAAATGACTGGCATTTACTTGTTGCTGCCTGGTAGTATTGAACCTAAATCTTAACATTCAAAGGGTGAATAAATTATGGACGCGTGAATTTTATGTTTTTTCCAGCTTGCTGGTAGCGATCTCATCGTCTTGCACAGCTGTTCTGCCTTTGTCTTGTTCCACCAACAGTGACATCCAGTGCCTTGGCTCATTATATTCCTTTCAATCTCTTTCTCCCTCCAGCCCTTTTTAATTATTTCAATCTATTTTGACTAGTCTTGTGCAAAACTTCATCTTCCTCATGTACTCGCCTCTTTCAAGATGTGCTGTTCCTCTGCCAGTGTGCGGTACAGGTTTAGGAATATCCACATGACCCTTGTCTAGGGCTCCCTGGTGACTTTGCCGAGAGCCTTCTTGAAGAAGGATGGCAGAGTAAGGCCCAGTAATAGTAATTATGGCTGTATTACGTACTTACATGTTTTTGGTGAGTTATCTGTTAGTTGGGGAGCTGTGCGAAGGGAGGAGGACAGATCATCTGTGTAATTATCATGGTTCCTTTTTTAATGCCATTTGTGCTTGATGGAAGGAGTCTAAAATCCGTTCATTTCCCGTAATCTCATTAAAGACTGATTTGGAAAGCTGAAAAAGGAAAGATTTCTTTTGGGTCAGTCTAACTACAGTTAAAATACTTCTGGTTGTTGAACTGGCTAGAAGCTCTCCATTCAGGTCAGTTCATCAGTAGCTTGTGTTTCCGTATGTTTAGCAGTCAGGGTGGAGAAAGAGAGGTAAGGAGAAGAGAATTATTCTTTCTTCTGACATAATAAGGCCTTGATAATTCTTGCGTGAAGCAGATTTTATTTATCTCCTTGAGCATTTCATAGATTTTCTTTTATAACTAAGGTAGAGGTACTTTCTCATCTTGTCACAACTCATTCCTCCTGCCATCACCTTGGTGTTGATTTTCACTAGCTGCAGGGTCAGTGAGACCAAACGGCTTTTTTCTTTCAATTCTTTGGTCATTCAATCTTGGCAGGGTTATTTTGGGTTTTTTATTTGAAGTATGCATTGCCAAATGATTTTGGATAATGAGCTCTTGAAGAGCAGCGGAAGACTTCTCCACTAACAGCAGCAATGTAGACTGCAAGGCTAAATGCAGCATTGATGTTCCTGCCTTACGGGAAAATTCTGCTCTTCCAACATTTATGGTAATCCTGATTTGGGATGACAAGTTAAAATATCCAGAAGTTCAGCAGAATGAAATGCCCACGCAGAAACGTATTGGCAATGACAAAGTGAATTGTGTTGTGAGGTGTGATGGTACCAGCTGCACCATGGTGCTGTCTGAGTTGCAAGTTCAGCTTAAAAATCAGCAAAGCTATAAATCATAAGTGCCATGAAGCAACATGTTGGCAAGTTAAGGATGAACTGAACTGAACCAGGGTATTCCAGTCAGCTCATCAGAAATATTTCAGTCTGAGGGCAACCAAAACATTCTTTTTCTCCTTCGGGATTTCCAAAATTACTGCAAAAGAAAAAAATGTAGAAAATAAATATTATCAGTTAAATAAAAAGATAAAAGGAAGAGAAAGAGGCACTGCCAGGAAGCTAGGCTTGGGTCAGTGGAGCATTTTTGGCTCAAAGCTTGAAATCTATCTCCCTTGCCCTTCCCTCCTAAAGGAAAGCTGTGACTGTCATTTCTGGGCTAAAGAGCCGTGACGTGGTTGCTGCAATTTCAGGGTATGAGGTTTCTATCACTCTCATCTGATTTTACATAATCTGTAACAAAGCAGGAATAGATTTTATTCATCCTTATTGTTCAGAGGAATACTTAGGAGGGAGTCAAAAATGAGTAGAAACAAGTAAGAAATGGAAGGTGAAATAATCGTTCATGCCCCCATCAAAATGACAAGAGACCACACGGTGCCAGGCTCTAGGGCTTTTGTACGTCCTCCAAAGAGAGTTGATGGAAGCAATGAAAAAATATGAAACTTGTGCAACAAAAGGCAATGGATTTTCTATGAAGCTGCCTGTTTTCATGGTGTCTTAATTCAAATGTGCCCAAAATTCTGGGTTATGCCTGTCTAAACCAGCAAGTAAATCCTTTGGGCTGTGAATTCTTGTGTAATTAATCAAGGATCACTGACAAAGTCCTCCAAGGCAGCTATTCTGAAGATAGCAAGCGGTTTTCTGGAGGAGACAACCTTTTAAAAACATCTGTATGTCCAGGGGAGCTAGTACCAGCTGCTGAACGCTGGACACAAACATAAGGAGGTTTTGAGAAAAGCAATTGAAAAGGGAATTTACAAGTTCTGTGGAAAGAACTGAGCTGGTATGAAAAGCAATTCCCAGAGCAATTATAGTTCACCTTTGGGGTGTCAAATGTTCACAATATTAGGCAAAGACAGCTCTAGATCTAGGCAACAGATAGAAATATGTCTGCATTGAAAATGAAACAGTAGCAGCTTGAAAACAAATTTTTAGAATATACAAAAATGTATAATAAAAAACGGTTAGTAAGGTAGAAGAACAGTTAAAAGGAAAATGTTTGTACATAAAGCTTTCTGATGTCCTGATGACAGGAACTAAATTGGGCATTTAGTTTGCTTTGCTTTTAGGTATCTTGCTTCATCAGTGATGCGTCTGGGGGTCAGATTTGGATGCTGTTGGTAAGGGGATCACAGCCTTGCCACCGATCTCTCTAAATAAGTGGCTGCTGCCGGGGGACCAGGTGCATTTGTTCTCCATCCTTCACATTTGCAGCCCGATGCAGCCTCTGGGGCAGCGTCTTCTCTTGTACCATGGTAGGGCAATTCCTGCCAACCTGGTGATGGATTTAATTCCTTCCACCAACGGCTGCAGAGGTTGAGGACTGTTTTGCACCTTCAGGTCACCTTCTTCCTTCTTCAGTGTGTTACTAGTTTTAAAAGTTTTTATGGTGTGATGCATAGGGGTTGCTAGGTGGTAGTTCCTTCGCGTTTTTCACTAGTCTAGAAGATTACTTAGGATGCATGGTTTTAGGCAGCAAAGACTATAAAATCTGTTCTGCTCCACTTCACACCTATCAGCAGCAAAATCTCTCTTGGCCGCTGCCTCAGAAAAAGATTTTCAAATGGAAAACTCACAATCCTCAAGCGCCTGCTGAGCAGGGGTCTGGCCCCTGTGTTTGACACTGTATTAAGAAGTGCCACGCGCTTCTGAAGCAATTTTCTTACCCAGCATTCGTAGGCTATCTTTTCACCAGGGTCAATGCTTCACAGCCTGCAGGACTGCGAGCACCGACAAAATGGCTTTTTGAATGTTATTCGCGGTGGGCATCGCGCAGCATGCAGGCACGTCTCCTCCTGCCCTGCTCGCCTGCCTTTGCAGATCCATGGGATACGCAGCTCCTGTTTTCAAAAGGAGTTAGGCTCTTGAGTTCAATTGGAAGCCAAAGGTTATTTGAGTTGTAATTAGGGAGTTTGCTCCAAAAATAAGACATAAGGCCCCAGGTAATTTTAGGCCTGTAAGAAAAAGTAAGCACTTGATGTGAGTTTGCACTGTATGAGCTCTCTTTGGAAAAATCCTTACGTGCTTCATGGGGATGCGTGCTTGATCTGAGGCTTACGCTGTGTATGCCAAAGTGAAAGGCCAGGAGAGAGAAAGGTGCTGGGAATGGGGAAAAAATTATAGTGTGCATACGATGCTCTCAGTAGGCAAACGATTATAGTTTAAGAGAGGTTAATTAAAATGCAGTGTCTTAGCATTTCCTGGGCAACGCCTCCATGAAACACCTCACCATTTCTTTTAGGGAGAGGTTGGGTAACTTGCCTGGTGATCACTGGATAGCAATAGAGATGTTATTTGGGGCTGATGAAGGAGTGCTCAGAATACCAGAGTGTTCGCAGAGGCACTGGGATGAGGGGAAGGGATGAGCATCCTCTGTGGACATCTGGATGAAGAAACCTTGCTGTTTTACCTCTCCTGCCCTAAGGGCATGGCTTCTGAGAGGCAGAGAATGACAGCTGGAGGAAAAATTACATATGCTAATTACTCAAAAAATGAATTAATTGCTATTAATTATTTTATCACAAAATCAATTAGTATTGTACTGCAAGTCATTTTAATTAAAGTAGTCGATAAAAATGAGATAAACTGTAGACACAGCAAAATTATGGCAAAACTCCAAAGTTAGTCTCTAATAAGAAATGAAGCCCCAAATAGTTCAGCACCGAGATTGAATTAGCTGTTATTTTTATTAAAAAATAAGAGCCCACGGCAAAAACATGAAAGCAGAAGCTTCTTTGCGAAGGAGAAAGAAAGCTTTTGGTGTTCGTGAAGGAAGTTGAAAAGGACAGTAGTAGCTGTGGGGTTTTTGTATCTATCAACACATTCCTGAGATGATTTTCACCTTAATTTAAAAAAAAAAAAAAAAAAAGAAAGAAAAATCACTGTTTGCCAGTGTTTAGGTTATTGTACTTAAAGGGATGCTTTAAAGGGACTTGATCTTGAATATTTCACCATCCTCTTAAACAAAAACATGCTGTCTTTATATTCTGCACTGCTAGTTAAACTCAGAGTAGTCTTGGTCCTAATCTTGGAGTAATCAGGTTTCTAAGGGGAAGAAAGAAAATCAAGAAAATTCAGTCTTGTTGAACGTTTTCAGTAGGAATGTGGTTGAAGAGATGATAGGCAAAAATTCAGGGCCAGATCTCATGGTGGCATAACTCGGCGCTGCTCTGTTGGTGATTGTGGTGTTTCTGCCTGTGTTTCTGCCTCGCCCGCCATCTGACAGACACAGCCATCCGCTGAAAGAGGCTTCTGCGAATTTAGGGATGCCAATCGTTCAGAATTGGATAATGGTGAGAACATCAGAGGCATAATTAATCCGCTGCCTTTGCTTTTGAGTGATTATGTGTGGTATGTGGGTGGGTGGAGGTTTGCATTAGAAAGGAAGATGTTGTACTGCTGTCTAGAAAAGGACGTGGACGTCTGGTGTGTGGCAGAAACATGCAGGTGTTTTGGATGCTGGTATTTTATTATCGAATGATTTGCTCGCTGGCTAATGACAGCAGCCAGGAGAAATGGATACGGGCCTTCCAGAGCATGGGTGTTTTTTTGCAGGGAGATGCCAGAGTGCTGTAATGTGTGTGCTTAATAGAGCCACACGAAAAAACATTTCTGTTCTGACAAAAAAAAAGGCTGCAAAAGAAAAGTTATCTGGACTGAATTTTTTGAACTCATGAGCAGAATTTGATGTTTGGGACTTCATTGACTAATGCACAAAGCAATTTGAGTAACGAAAAACTATTCTTTGTCAAGCGAGAAAACAAGAGGCATTGATGGAAAAGCTAATTTATTTACTCTTTTATGGAGAGAACATGCTTTGCCCAAGTTCAAAACTGACTGTGCAGCTACTGATGAGTATTCCTGTGAGTAAAATGCCTAATGAAAGCACTGACGCTATTGCCATGTCTCTCTTTTGAGACTTTAAAGTGCAACTTTACTGCATGGCTGTAAAGGAAGGGCTCACAAGTGCTCAGTGAGCACTTGTTAGTGTTGCCATATGGTAAAAACTTGCATTTTACAAGTCTTTAGTGCTAGAAATAGCTTGTTTCTAGCACTAAAAAGCACTAAATGATGAAACGGCTGGAAGGCGTGTGGTGATTACTGACCCCGTCCTGGCTGTCCCCATCCTTCCCTTGTCCTGCAGTCTGCCCTCTCCTAAAGCCCTCCGCATGCCTGCTACAGCTGCGTCTCTCTCCAGCAGGATCTGTGATCCACTACTTAGGGGCAAAAGAAGATTTGCTCATTTTTCATCTAGTTGACAGAATAGAGTAATTGCTCTGATACCGTTGCATATTTATGGGTCCCCATCTGAAGTCTCAGTCCTAATGTGCAATTTAGGAGCACTTTGATTCACAATTCCTGATTCTAAGTCCTTGTAAAATTTAGTTATGACCAGTTTAACATCCATGTGTGGAATTACCAGGTGAGCGGTATACTCCAGCTGACTAAACTCAAGTCCATCTTCCTCCCTAAGAACTGTGCCCATAACCTGGTTACAACAGGCTGGTGGCCTGAGCACAGTAGTTCTTTGTGTAACTAGCAGTGTAAAATCAGAGTACAAATCATGAATTTTGCTGAAGCTTGATTGAGGATCTGGGGTTTCACGCTTCTTTGTGCCACAAGTCTGCAGCGAGGTTTTAAGCTGCAGCTTTTGTGCAAAGCCATTAAATAGAAGATGTTTGGGGTCCTTTTGCTTAAGAGAATGGGAATGCGGTTTGGAAGATGGAAGGAGAGAAGGGAAGGAGCTGAGATTGGGGCAATTTAGTGTCTGTACTCTCCCTCCCTGCCCTAATGAATGAGGATTTGAGTCCTCACCTGATCGCCTCCATCCACCTTCTCTTAGACTTGCTGTATCACATCCATGAGCTCTTGTTGCTTATAAAGCTAAAGAAGTTCTATACGTGACAACAAGGATATTGCAGTCTACGTAAAAAGGTATCCGCTTCATATAAAGACAGAGAGGTCTTTGAGTAAAAATCTTAAAATGCCAGCAATCCTCTCTCTGAAATCAGTGGGCGATTTGCCTGAAAAGACTTTAGGCTGTGGTCCTGGAAAATTAATCTTCCCCTGTACAAACTCCTACGACCATGTACAGAAAATGAATGCCAGCTAAACAGTATTCACATCCACATACAAGTATGCTGAAATGACACTAGTGCCTACAGTCTAAACTATGTTAATCCCACAGACATTTTTGGTGGAACTGTATCACACTAACCCTTGATCAATTTGTGCAGACCTCTGCAGTAGGCTGCCCACACTGGAAAGCCACACTCATGTTTACTGTAGGGAAAGTCTGTCCGGACTCCTACACGCCGTACAGCACCAGGCAGCTGACTGCACTGAAGGGATCGAAGAAAAAAGTGTGTGAACATACCAATGTAAAACATACCGATATAATTTTAATAACACAGTATTTCTATTGACCTCTTAAAAATAAAATTGCAAAGTGAGTTAACACGCATGAAGTTTGGTGATGGGCCTTAAAACCAATAGCAAAACTATGTTATTTTCAGTGCCTTTCTAATTCCACAGCTGTTATAAAAAGACCAAAGCAAGTCTCACCCGCCCATGTCCCTGTCCCTTTTCCACTGCCAGGTGGAAAAGCCTGTACCAGCGGCGGCCGCTGTACCACAGTCTTCCTTGCATTCAGCACGGATGTTGCACGTAGATACCAGCAGTAGGCATAAGATGATGATACGTGCCTTCTTCCTTGCCCATCCTCCTGAGACCAGCTGCAAGGCTGTTAATAAGCAGTTTGGACTCAGCCTTGGGTATCACTGCAGTCTGTCACTTCATTGCCACCCCTGAGCTGAGATCAGAGAGCACCACATTTTACTCGTTGCTTACCCGGGTTGTTTTCATGCCACCTACCCAGAAGTGGGAAACCTCTTCATGTCTCGGTACCCCGCAATCTGCACTTTCTGCAAAAAAAAAGCCTTTTCAAAGAAAGATATGTTCAGAGCTTTCTCATTTTGTTTTACACTTCACATCATGTTGTTATCGATGTCTTGTTCCATCATGTTGTGTAGCATAATGTAAGAGGACAAGTGCAGTAAGGTGCTCACTGTGTAGGTGGAAAATCTGAAAAGATGGAGTTCTCTCCAACATATGGCTGGGCTTTAATCAGAGAATTTTTTTTTTTTTTTTAAATGCTTCACTTTTTTCAAAGGTTGGTCTGCCTGCAGGAAAGTGACATTTCTGTGAGATGTAATCAAGTAGGCATGTACAGCAAAAATAAAATGCAGGGCAAATCAAATCAGCCTTGCTTGTGCTCTTGAGCAAACACACTCAGCCTTGAAAACCTCCAAGTCAGGTCCCCGGTGTGGGTGACAGCGGGCTGCTGCAGAAGAGTCAGGATCCTGCTTGGCATGTACTGAAGCATCCCTTATCCAAGGGTCTCGGTGTTACACAAAATCCTCATGTTACAGAGAGGAAACAGGCAGAGATGAAAAGTTTTGACTAACCATTTGGTGAAGGTGGGGCTATAAAGTACCACTTCAGCTTCCTGGCTTTCAGACGTTTGCTTGCTAGACTGTCTCCAAAATGGATGTCTGAACCAGTCTCTTCCGAAAGGAAGACTGTCCGTGTCTTTGATCGATTTTTCATGAGCTTTGTGCAGAAGGTGACTCATGTCCAAAACATGAGCACATCTGTTTACTACTGAGGCCTGGGTGTACTTCCCAGAAGGGTGTTTTCTCTATCTGTTTCTATGAATCTGGCAGAAGCTGCTTTTATCCATGGAAATGTTTGTTCAAAAGTTGGAAGGTTCTTGGGAGAAAGCAATCGGGGTACATAGCATTTTTTTTCCTTATTATCAGAGCTTTACACACCATGACTCTGAGAGCCCTTATCGTAGTTTTCTGCATTAAATCAAATTAGGATGGAGAGAAACAGCCTAGGTGAGCTACAGGTGCTGTGCATCATCGCAGGGGTACTAGTGAAATGGTGGCCTGAGATTGTCCCCAGAGCAGGATGTCTCCCATTGCTTTACCTCCCTTGAAAATAATGCTGGGTTTAAGCATGGGGCCACAGGCAATGCTGCAAGGAGTCGAGGTGACATGCTGGCTATTCCTTGGGTTTGGGAGAGGGAGTGTGACAGTGTGTTGTGCCTAAAGTAGGTACTCTTTGGACCTGCTTGTTCCTCTAGGGTTTAGTCACTGGTTTTGGTGGGGTGGGTGTCAAATGGTGGCTCTGAGAAAAAACAGCACGTTTCCTATTATTCTCCAGATCCTAGGGTTTGCATGTGCATTGCTGTGACTTATGGAAACACTGTGAGTAGTGATGCCAAAGTAGTTAGCACAAGATCACAGTGAAGCCCACGCACCAGCATTCACTAGTGTTTCTGTAATATCTTGATGTATGGTCATTGGCTCAGCAGTCACTGGCTTGAGGCCGTTTCTGTTGAGGGTATCCTGTTTTTGAAAATAAGGCAAATATTCCCCTGCATTCTGACTTCTCATGTGGCTTTCAGCGTGGTGGTTCAGCAGGCTGCCTGGTAGGGCTTGCTAAGCATTTAATGGGGGCTTCTGATTAGAGCTACCCAGCAAAATTGTCTCATATCGCCTGTTGTTGCCTATGAAGGGTGGGTCTTACAGAAACCTTCTGGTGGGTCTGTTAGTCCAGGGGCCAAATGCTGTCCCCTGCCATGTGCTTGAAAACAGTCTGAAAGCAGCAACAGGAGCTGAAAGCCTCTGCTTTGCGGTGGCCCAGCCAGCCAGCCTCAGGAGCCGTGTTTATAAAGCACTTCCTAATGAAGGGAAAAGAAGCTGAAGGGTTATATTCTAAGAATAAAAATTCCTTTATGGTTTTTTGAAAACTACTTTACACTTTGCACAAATGATCGCTTAGCATCTGGCAGGCTGGGTTTTTGCCATGTGTGGCAGAGGATACAGTTTGTGTAGTTGCAAGCAATCTACTCGAAAAGCTTTTGTGTAGTCCTGGAGCCCAGGAACTTGTTAATTTTGAGCAGTCATTTTCCACATTTAGCCCATTAGAGACTCTATTTTTGGTGACCTAGTTTGAGCTCTTTAAAAAATAATCAAGCAGCATTTTTCAGATCTGATTTGTAATGGGACTGTGGATTGGTTTTGCAACTTGAAATGAAAGTTGCGGGGGGGGGGTAGAAACTGCTTTTTATCTGCCTGGTCCTTCAGAGCTAACATTTGCAATTGATTTTAGAAGGCCTTTTGGAAGGTTAATCTGACAAAGACTATGGCTTGGTTTCACCACTTCAAGGGTTATTGTTTGACATGCCGCTGGGAAAATAATAAAGTAGCTAGCTTTAAATAATACTTTCTATGCGATAACCTCCAGGAGTGCTACCAAGTATTGCTGGGCATGATCCAAACGTCGTTAAAGCCTGTGGATTCGCCCGCTCCCCAGTGTGTATGATGGGGTTTGGATTAGAGAGCGAGCAATTGGAGCACACACCAAAATGGCTTGCCTTGGGTTATGCACTGACGCTGTTGCGGCAGAGCTGGGATTAGGGCTCAGACCCGAAGATCCTATTTCCATGCTCTAGCTCGACTGTGGGAATTAGTACCACGCAGGAGAACTACTGGCCTCTGGCTACTTGTGACTGCAGGGGGGCCTGGGCGGTGACAGACCTTTAGTTTTGTAAGACAGGAAAGATGCTTACAGCTGAGAGTTGCCCGGGTGCCAGCTTGTTCGGATGGGCAGTTGTGAGCAAGTCCAGCAAAATTAAAGCAAAGAAAAATACCTGAAAGTAAAATCTGTTTCTAATTTTATATATATGAATTGTTTTTGCATTTTGTGGCAATGCAAAATTACATTCCTAAATATCAGGTGTCCTGGAGTGGCATTGCAGTGGAAACATACTATTTTCACTTACTTGTCCTTCATTTTCTCTGGATGCCCCTTCCCATGCTGTGGCCAGCAAGCTGCTTTGCTTGGGAAGCACACCCCAACTTCAGGCTCCCTCCTGAGACCAGGGAGAGCAGCCTAGCAAAGCTGACATTGCAAGGAGAAGCACAGAGTGATCCTCTGGATCCCAAAGAAGAATCTCTGATATTTTTAAGGATCTGCAAATTTAGGGATTAAATCTGCCAATTCCATAGGAAGGGAGAAGACAGCCCCCTCCCTAGGAGACACAGCGGTGGGGGGTGTCCCTGGCAGGGAAAGGCTCAGAGGATGTTGAGGTAACTATAGGAAAGATGTGCAGCCAGCATGTGTCATGGATGTGTGCACCTCCCAGCCATCGTCCTTGGAAGCTCCTTCACCGGGGCATGTGGAGAGGGAGGAATGGAGCCGAAACATGCAGAATTACAGCAAAGATTTGGAGCGGCTGTGAGACTCCTGCTAGGGCCAGCTGAACCCTCCTATTAGGGAGGTCAAAACTGGTCCTTCGTCCCTCTTGATCCCTGCTTGAGGCCCAGCTTGTGTGGGGCTGACCCACAGAGCACAACTCTGCTTCAAATTGGAGTTTCTTACTGTTGGATGCTCTGTGTCTCTGTTTTCTCAGTGTAAATACTCTTCCAGGGGCCAGAAGTTGGCAAAGATGATCATATAATTCAATTGAGATCAGATTGTTTGTAATTAAAAACGTTTGGCCTATTAGAAATATGAGACCCCTATATTTAATTTGTATTTGATTTTTAAAAAAGAAGGAAATTAGTAATTTACCAGTTTCTATTGCCATTTTTGTGTTTCTGTAGCTCAAAAGTATCTTGATCCAACAAATGAGATATGGCAAATGTTCTAAATACTGTTTAATTTATTTTTTTACTGAAAAAATATGTAAATGCCTGAGAAATTATACTTTGAAAACTGGCTACTGCAAATTAACAGCATTTCACATGGATCTTACTTTGCATTTTTAATACACATAATGCGTGTCCCAAATTACATGATTTGCATTATAAACCAGAACAGCTCCTGTGTCGCTGCTGCTGTCCAACAGTTGAATAACAAGGCTTTTCTTTCCAAACTGTATAAATACATATTTACCCAAATGATGCAATTTAGGGCTCTTTTATTTACATTTTTCTGGTCAGTCAATCACACTGACATCTTTTATAGTCAATGCTTTTTAAACGTATCTGAGTAAATCTAGCATTTGAGGAATGCGAGTGCCAGACATACGCTGGAAGTAATCATTTTGTTACTGCACTGACATTTTGGCTCCAGAGTTGGCACCTTCTCTGTCTCTGCCCTCGACTTGTGTAAAATGTTGCATTATCGTGTTGTGCCATCTTCAGCCGTGGTGGTTCTACTTTTCCCTGCTGGGCCCGCAGTGTTAAGCGTAGGGTTGGGGACACCCTGGTTCCTTGGGCCAGTCCTGTCCCAGGCTTCATTCTGTGGGCGGGCTGGCACGCATTTCATCAGGACCCAGGATACTGAAAGCGTGTCCAGCCACTGTCTCTTCACCACTGCGGAGTGTGCTTACAGTAGGAGCCTGTTGCCTTCAAAGTCTTCCTCCTCCTGGTCCTGCCTTGTTTCTCCAGCCTTTAGCTGTCTGAAGCATCTGGAGAAAGAGTTGGATGACCTCCATCACATAATCTTGTCACCATCAACATTGTTAATTGTTCAAAGCCCTGACTTGGGTCATCCACACCTGGTTTCGGTAGTTTTCCAGTATTGCTGATCCTCATTGTCCGAGGAGATTCGGTTTATGGGCTTAGTATTCCTGCATCATTAGTGTGGTGTCCCCACTGCTTGAATTTCATTCCAAGCTGGAGGTCAAAATCATAAATGATCTTGAGTCAGCTCACTCCAGTACGTGTTGGCTTGTGGCTTGAATACGAGGAGGGAGAAGGTAAATGGGTGGATAGACTTGCTATTTCTTTAGTTCTGTCTCCCTTACCCAGTCCCTTTACAGACAAGTTTCTTAAGCATTCAAGGGTTGCGTGTACCTGTTACTCGGTCGCCTTCCCTTTTAACTTTCGTTGTCTGGTTTCAACCAAATTTGTCAGTCAGGTAGAGTTTCCGATGACAGTATGTTCCAGCAAGGGTTGGGAAAATGATTACACGGTAGGTGGCAGGGACTCAAGTCAGTGCCTCCCCATAGGGATTCACTGCAGCTTGAGCTTCACCACACTATTAGTCTCAAGAAAATTCTCCCCAGGAAGCACTAGAGAAAACCAGCAGCTGTGCTTGCTGCTGCTCACGAACCTGCTTCTCTCCCTCGCCTCTGGCTCTCGAGCAGAGCCCTGCAGCCTCCTGAGCTCTCATTATCTGTCCTTGTGCTGCTCATGGAAGAGGTTAGTTGTGGCAGATGAGGTAAGTTAAGTGAGCAGGACAGTTTAAATATCTCTCACTTAAATAAAACAAGCCCCAGAGAAGGGTAGGAGTTGTATGTTGCGTCATAGTGCCTAATAAACAGGCATAGTATCTGCTGAAATTGGGAACCTGCAAGTTTAAGAGTTGTCTGAATTTAAGAGCACTTAGGAGTTGAATGTAGCCATGTCCGTGGTGACAGCATCACTGACAACATTTGCTTCAGTGTTGCTTTCTGCTTTGCTCTGTATAGAGGGTCCCTGTGATTTTGTACCTGCCTAGCAAGTAAATGGTAGGTGCTGTTAGTACTATTTCATGTTTCTGGCTCCTAAGACAGCCTGACCTTCTGGTTATAGCCACGTACTACCAGACTGCAAACCCAGCTGTGGGCAGCCCTGATCCTAACTTTCAAGCTCGTAGGGCTGTGTTAGAGCCAACGTTGTAGCTCAGTCTGCAGCTTGTGAACTAGTGTTCGCTTACAAACAGGCTTCAGGAGGAGGGGAAAAGGCCAATGCCACAAAACTAGCCATAGCTGAAATGCCTAGGACCTGAGGCTTTTCAGATAAAAGAAATGTGTTTATGATAAATGATGGAAGCAACAGCACTTTATGCTGTTCTCATAATACCTAGCCAAGTGAAAAAATCCAATAAATGCCTGTGGTTACCTGGCTGTGCAGGACCTGTGCCAGTGGCAGCCAGTGTCAAACACAGCCCCTTCAGCTCATGAAGGATCGGGGATGAGAGCTAGTCGGCGTGTTGGCTGCTCAGGGAATTATTTCCCGTGCAGGAACCGCGGATGGCAGGATCTCTGGTGCAGCACCCGCTTAGGGCCGGTGCCTGGGGAGGGCTGGTGGAAAGCAGCTGGTTTGTGTCAGCGAGCAGCAGCCTTTCTCCTCGATTAAGAGGGCTGAGCACTCCGCAAAAGGAAGCCAATGCAATCCTCTTTTGGCTTTGCCAGGAGCTGCCACGCTGAGACTCGGGAGAGTTAAAGGTGGTAGCAAGGGAGTTGTTGCGGCTCCGGCAGTGGGAAGCGAGAGGTGTGCTGGGCAGTCTCTCGCCTGGGGATTGCCAGGGTAGCTGCCGACTTCAAGGGACATTCACCATTGACACAGCAGAGGATCGAAGCAGGTTTTCCAGCACTTTTCCCCTGCTGATTGCCCGCATTATGCAAAATGAGCAGATTCTCAGCTCACTCTCAGTAAGCATCAGGGTTTTTTTTTTAAGAAACAGAAGCCATGCGCTGCTTCTAATCAACATTTTCATGGCATCCTATTTATTGTGTTGATCTCAGTGCAGCATTGCAGACTGGAGGGATCTTGCTCCCTGGCTCTGTCTCCGTTTGCTACTTTGATACTCCCTTGGCATGACCTCCTTCTTCCCTTGTGCCCCACTCCCTGAACCATGTTTCACGCCTTGCAGTAGTTACAGGCGTCTAGTAAAAGGCTGTGTACTGCATTTCATGCATATGCTAATGGCTGTGTCCTTCTGGAGTGTGTAATTAAATCCATAGCTACCAAAGTGGAACCACACCATGGAGTTTACCACTAGTTATATCGCTATTTTCAGGACGGTAGGAACTGTTCATAGTCTCCCATACTTTGTCCCCAGCCTTTATCTGTGACATGGCGAGCAGAAGCTTATCTGCTGAGTGATACACAGGAAAAGTACAAGGGAGCAGAGCTGTCTCAGTAGCAACACACGTGCACCTCAGAAGTCATCTCTGAGATGAGGAGAGGGTAGGAATAGCAGCAGCGGGATGCTGAGAAATTGGGAATGGAAGACACATAACATAAACAGCTCTTTTGCCAGCTGAGAACCCAGCAGGATGATGATAAAGTGCACAATGTTTATTGATATCTGAATGACTATTTGTTGCCAAAAAATGCATTTTAGAACTTAGCATAAACTCAGTTATCTGATTCTAGCACAGCTTAGTATTTATTAGGAAATATATGGCTTTTTTATAGCCATTGTTCACCTTAGGGAGAAAATAAAAAAAGGGAGAAGGCCATTTTATTTTAATAGCACTGACTTCCTAATCTAAGCACTGTGTACTAGCAGCTTGGTTGCAGAGTGGAAAGAAATGGTGGATATTACCATTTATCCTTTGTTAGGGAACACTATCACCTCTCTCTATCTCCATCAGCAGAGCCAGGCAATAATTTACTGCAGCGGACGCTGAGGGATATCAGCTCCCAAGCTGCTCCAGTTCAGGTAGTTTGTCACCATGAGCTTTCAAGAAGGTAAATAAGTTGATTAAGGGGGAAGATTTGTCATGTCAGCGTTTTTGCCCACCTAGAAGGCAGTGCTCTTTCCCTCCCTCCTTATCCTACCCCTGTCTGTCTTGTGCTGAGTTTTCTTGTGTACATAAGTCGCTTTGATAAAGAGTTACTTTCTTAGCTGTGCCTCAGAAATAGCAAGTGTTATATATATGGAAATGTAAATGATGTTGATTAGCCAGGTGTCGTGGTTTGAGGAGAAAAGTTCAATCAGAACATGAAGAGCAGGAAGAATGTTTGGCCACCCCATGCACGATCAGCCCTTTAGCAGCTACCAGAGAGATTCCTACTAATGCTTGGAAAAGCAGGACCTAGGAAAGGCGGTCAGTAACTGCAAAAGATGAAGACACATGCCTGGTGTAACACTATCTTTCTAGAGTGTGCAGTCGCACTTGCTAAATGTCTTCTGACAGTTTCCGCGTTCTGTAGTTAGTCTCTAAAAATTCAGAAACATGTTGAATAAGGTAAGTGTAGGGAGCCAAGGAGCAGAGGGCAATTCAGCACCCCAGTCATCTACCACTGTCACCTGATTCTTAGTGATTAGGATGTTCAGAGAGCTGAATGCCATGCAGTAATTTCTAGAGCTGGTCATACTGTAGTTAGGCTCTGAACAAGCCTTCAAGGCAGAGCTTGTGGCTCTGATAATTTATAAACACCGTGACCCATAGCAAAACTTCCGTCATCCATCCCGATCTGCTTCAGGTGGAGCCTGTTTGGTTATGACCCACCACAATGCACTGTGCTATGCTGTGATTAATTTTTAGTTTTCAGAGAGTAAGACAATAGTTCTCCAGCACTAGGTAAGTCAGATTCTGGAGCTGGGAGGCTTGGGATGCTCCATGCCTTAAGCCAGGGCTGCTGTCTAAACTCATTCAAGGGTTACACCAAGAATTTCTTCCTAACAAGGAAACATGACAAGACAAGAAAGGACTAAACCCAAACGTCTGCATCATGGCAGTCTTCCGAGACATTGGCCTCCAAAATATGAGCCAGCCAGAGTTTTGCATGACGTGTAGCTTCGGAAAAAGGTATCAGAAACTTTTTAGCTGAAGATGCTCTTCTGACTAAATCATTTTCCCTTCAAAATGCTGTTAGCTTGGAAAGGATGATGGAGTTTGACATGCTGACATCACCCAGGGAGGACATCCTGAGGCAAAAAAGAAGTCATTTCCATCTGTGTTACGACAGCAACAGCTGCGTGTGGTTATGTACTTCGCAGAGCAGGGACAGGCCTATGACTTGCATGGTTTGGAGCACATTCTTAAAGGCAGAATTCAGAAAGCATTTAAGCACATGCTTTAGCTTACAGAGCGAGGCTAAGTTTTTCTAGTCCATGCCCACGGATATGTGCCTCCATCTCTAAGTGCTGGAGTTTCAGTTCCAGTCTTTTCTTAGTGAAAACCTCAGCTGAAGTCCCCTGGCTGTAGCTGGCCTTAACATGGTTCTTTGTCCTCCTGCCCAAACCAAGACCAAGCTTCTGCTGAGGAAGACGGACATTGTCGTGGGGGAGCTGGCTACAGCTGCACAGCAAAGCCTCTGGGGAAATGAAAGGGAGTTCCTGAACTTATGCTGCAGTTCAGGAGCTCTCTGGATCAGCCCTGATCCTGTTTGCTTCTCTGAAAGGAAAATATTTCCTTCTACTCAGCGTGTCACATAATTGTTAATATTGAAATACGCATTCAGTGATGTCAGTACAGTTGAAATTAATCCCAGCACAACTTTCCTAGAAGGAAAATACCTGCTGTGAGGAGCCGTGCAAGCAGGCAAACCTCTTTGTCCGGCCACCCGTTCTGTAGCCCTCCCCTTTGCAGGCACACATACGCACACACGTGCAATCCCATCGTTGGTTCTAACCAGTCCCGTTCCTCAGGTGTCCTGCAGTGCCGAAAGTGATGGCTTGCTGGCGAAGATAAGAGTGGGGGAATATTTTCAGTTCCATGAAAGGACATAGCATGAAGATAATTAATTAAAATTACTGGGAGTTCCTCTGAAGCAGCCTGTGGTTAAACATAAGGATTTCTTGTGGAACAATTAGGTAAATTTGGCCTCAGGTATCTCCCCCCACTTCTTGGCCCCTAAGGGGGGAATGATGAAATTCTGGTTTAGAGCAATGCTTTGTTAGAGTTTTGTCTGTTTTAATTGATTCATCTTTAGTTACAAATCTCATCAAGAACAGCCAAAGCAAAGGACACATGTTAATTTGTAAGTGTCCCGTGAGTTAACTTTGACTCCAGCAGAAAAGAAAAATGCAGTTTGCCTTGTTGTTGGAAGCACCAGAATGTGAAGTGACATGAGAATGAGCTTCCAGTGCCTTCCAGATCCTCGTCTCGCATCTGTATCATCAGTCTAATATTTGCAGTGAGGGTGGCAAAGGCTGCAATAGTGAAGTTTCTCCAGCGGACGTTATCCTTAAGACCATGATGGTATGTCAGGAGCCAGGGGATCTGTTCTTTGTTCCCTGAAGTTTGCTGTTAATCTGGTCACTTGGGTTATTGGAGTCCCACGAAGCCATTTGTACCTTTTCGATAATGTTCTGGCAAGGCAAAGCCATTGGAGTGCCAGGGCTGTAATTATCTCTTCAGACAGGGAGTGCCTGCTGATTTTTAGGTGCTGGTGAGACACATAAACCTTAGTCTTTGGGCTCCGTGTGAGCCCAGTGTGAATTGTTGGAAAGACAAGATGGAAAAGCCAATGAACCTTCACTGGAAATGGCAGGATTGCTGGGATTTGTAGTACAGGGTGTGCAGATGTTATCATCAGCTCTGTTTTAATGAGTAGCTTGAAAGAAATGCTTATATAGAACAGCGACTTTTCAGCTCTCTTCACTAAACTCTAAGCATTGACTTGCAAAGATCACAGCCATTTTTCTGTAGCTACTGATAATTTGTGTTTTACTCTTGACTTTGCAACTTCATTTCAGTTAAGAATTCCATTACGCAGCATAAGGACATCATATGACACAGGCCTTTCCCTTTTCTGGAAAGCTTACAGCCTAAATGGACAAGAGAAGAAAAAAAGCTGGCAATTTTATGAAGGCAAAGGAAGATTTGCTATAATCCTCTCTTGAGGAACAGAGAAGCAGAGGGATGAACTACTGGGCTGGTGGAAGGGAATAAAGAGCCTCTAAAAGGACGGGAGACTAGAAGAGCTGAGCTTTGCTTGTTTAGTGTAGCAAAATAAAATCTCAAATGGTGAATTAATTGCTGTCAATACCTGGGAGCAGTTTGAACTAAAGGACAGCGCCAGCACACAAGCAAATGTCAAGTAAAATAAAAACCCTTTGCTTTTGAGAAGGTGTGGGCAGGTGACAGTTCCCTTCTTTCTCAAGCTCTGGTTCAACAGAAGCCAAAGCCCAAAGCTCTTGCAATGACAGGCCTTTAACATTCATGCCGGCAAATGTAATTAAGGTCTGCGAGGGTTGCATCCTGGACAGAATTTAGCCCTTGGTTTATAATGCTTTAATTTAGTATCAAATATTCAAGGACTGGCAGGGTCAAATAGGGATAGGAAAGTACTGTAACAGACATTGGCGAAGTAGGATGCTAAAGTATTCAGCCAAAAGGTCATCCATCCATGGAAACCCATTAGGAAAAATACTGTAAATATCTTGCTGCATCTGTGAGGAGTCAGAGAGCTGAACATGAGCCACTTCTGCCCCTGGCGTGTAAGACTCCCAGAGTATGAAGTGCAATGCGTGCAAGCTCACATGCTCACACACACACAATATTTCAAGTGAGCAGACAACCAAAAGTGCAAGTGTTTGGCTGGTTGCATAGTTACATATATAAACTTTTTCAAATGTTGGAGCATGTGAGGTGCGGTCTGCACATAACAAGTCCGTCATATCTCATGGGTTTAAGGGACAGAAAAGGCTGGTTTTGAGACATCCTGGAAATATCTATGCAAGGTGGTTGTAAGACCAAATGATTTTTTGGGGCATGCCCTGACCAAGGAAGGACGTGATTCAAAGCCTATGAAATGACGGTTATTGACTTCAAAGGATCAGGACTTACACTGTGCAACTTAATGCTCACAAAACAAATGTATTCAATAACTGAAATTATCAAATTAATTCAATAAAACTGAATGGATTTATTCATTCAGTAAGATGTTTTTGAGGCCTGAAAGGTGTGTTTGGTGCATCTGGTAGGGAGTTGGGAAGAGTGCGTCAGGAGGCAAGAGCAAAGACAGCCCTCAGCCAGTGGGACCATGCAGGAAAGTAACTGAAATTCAGAGCAGCTGGGAATGATGAGCTATTAGAAATCAACGTGTCTCTTCTGTCTAGGGCCGTGTGAGAAAAGCGGGAGGAGAAAAATAATTGGGTAAACAGGCAGTGGAGCAATATGGAGAGAGTGGTTGTCTGGCTTCGATGTCTGGAAATGTGTGGTACTTTAGGAAATAGCATGAGTGGATACGGGGGCGCTGGCGCTAAGTATACTGACTATATGCTCCATCTCCAGGAGTGAAACACCCCTGACCTGCCATCTTCTGTTTTCTCAATTAGCTCTCAAAAGCAGTGGTTGCTACAAGTAGAAGAGAATTGGGTAAAAAGAAAAAAGAAAAGTCCTTTGCAGCCAGGAATGTCTGCAACTTTAACCTGATATTATACCTGCTGATTGAGCCCTAAAGTCAGGCTGGGTGCTGTGAGAATGAGAACTGGTTTTGCTCAACTGAGAAAAAACTGTCATTTTAGCCAGATTTTTTCTCTTGTCTCACAGCAGCATGCAATTCAGTGAGGAAACTACGTAAGGATTGCATTTTTAGACATCTAAAATATCTGAAGACAAGAAATCCTGCGGAAATAAAAACACACGCATTTTTTTGTTGCTTTGCATATATGTATATTTGTAAATACATATAAAAACTATATATACACACATACATACATACATGTATGTTGTGCAGAATATCTGAAATTTCTGAAAACTCCGGAGTGGCAAAACTTAATTCTGCAAAATCCTCAGGCACTTTTTAGAGTTAAATTAATACTGATATAATTAAAATGGTAATACTATTTGTTAAAAAAAGAAGAGTATTTAAATAATTCATTTTCCTATTGGTTATATGGAGTGTGCTTAGGCTCAGCAATTATATGCTAAGTAAAAGCAGCCTCTCCTGTAATGATTTCATGATAATCTGACCTTTGATGGTCCTAGCTCACAGCAGCTGGCACTTTCTGCATAGTTTACAGACTGTAAAGTAAGTAATATCTATGAAATACCACTGCTGGCCTTCTGATGTAGTTGGGTCCTTGAGCGCTCCCTTTTCACTGTCTCTTGAGCCATCTTTTCTTTCCTTGTGTCCCTGAATATTGAATGACAGACACATTTTCAAGGCCACTACCAAGCCAACATCCGGCTGCCAACTTTGGGCAGAGAAGGCCCTTGTTGGAAGAAAAATCTCTGCGGGGTATGCTAAAGTGTAGTCTTGGGTCTTGGATGACCCAAGTCACCCAGTCCTCTTTCTGAGGGAGGATACATCCCCAACGTGGTCAGTGAGGTTAAGGAGGCAGTAGTGGACAAGTTCAGTCCGCTCAGCCTAGACTTTGCTGTTTCTGTGGTTTTCGGACACAGCCTGGCTCACTCGCGTGCAGCCCTCAGCGTCTCAGGGTCACAAAGTGGATCGTGAGTTTTTGGGGGTCTGGCTGCTGGACTGCTCCTGCTGAAGGGCACATCCCAGCTGAGGCAGGCACTGGTGAGCACCCTCTGTTTAGGGTTCAGAAGACATAATTCAAAATCTGCCATGCTTAATTTTATTTAATATTAAGTACGATAATAGCTCTTGAAAAGCTGTCTTTCAGGGAAAGGTAATAAGGGCATTAATAAACACAAGTGAGGAGAAGAGGCCCTTTTTTAGCTTGCTGCATTATTTTATCATTGTCAATCAGCTGGGAACTAATTTGAGATTATTCCTGTATAGTTAATGACATTGTTTCTGTGATGACTTTAATGACTGAACCTTTCTTCCATCCTTAGCTATGACAATAACCACTCTGCTTTTTCTCTTTCACCAAGCTATTGTGTGTGGTTCAGTACATTAAGGAACATTATTAAATATAGAGGTTTCCTCTAATTAAGCCATTGGCAAAAGATTGCTTGTCCAATCACTTGCTGGTGATAAGTATTGAAGGAAATTATATCTTGTACAGAGTATTACACTTTTCCTGCCATGCTTCCCCTAAAAAAAGAACAAAATGATATAAAAATAAAGCAGTAAGATTGCAAATTCAAGCACTCAGAAATTAGATAATGCCAGAACGATGGCTGCCTGCATCTGCCTTGTGTTAGGAAAGACACATTCTGTCCTTCTCCGCTCCTGATCACGAGCAGTTCCCCTTTCCTCTCTGATGTCTTGCCCTATGCCCCATCTTTTCCTTTCATAAAATTACCATTTCTTCTGGGCTCTTAATTCTTAAGCTTTTTAGAATTTTTATATCAAAAGCAAACCACTTTTTCTAGTCTTGTTCATAGAAAAAAGAGAAATAATTTTATGTAGAACTTTTCCAACAGCCCCCTCCATAAACTCACCAATAATTCAAACAAAAAAAAGATGATGTTTGTGCACCTTGAGGGAACCACCGTTTGTTCATTGTTTCAATAATTGCGTGTAGTAACAATGCTATATTTAAGGTGTCCTGTTATTCTGGACATGATTAAAAAAAAGCTCCCATCTCCTGTAAGATTGTGCATCTTGCTCGGTTCAGGAACCACACAGAAAATGTAATGAGTGGGAGAAGTTTTTAACACGCACCCTTGAAGAAAAGTAGTAGAATTAATGCACAGAAAAATCTTATCTTATGGTTAGTTCAGTCACTGCAGATTAGAGGTCCTTTTCCTGGTTGGTGGCACCCTGCATAATCTCAAAATCTGGAGTTTGTGTGTCTTTTGTAAAGAATACCTCTGAATTTAAAAATCAGATGCATTTACTAATTGCTCACATCTTATAAATTATGGATCTATCCTTGAAGGAGACTTTAACAATCTATTAAAGCCTGAATAACAGAGCTATTCTCCAGCTTCTAGATAAACAAAACAAAAACACAGCTTTAAAAACAACAAGAAGCCTCTTCACTTTTTATCTTAATGGAAATAAACCTAATCAAAAGGCAGCGATTAATGAATCTCTCCAGGGTTTCTATTCTTGAAGAGATTAGAGTTACAAAGGCTGAAATACTTTCAATAGGTAGGTGGGATGTTGAGCTCAGATGATGTATTCGTATAGGCTCAGCTAGAAATAAGAGTTGCTAAAATCCAATATTTGGATGAAGATTCTCCTCTTCAATGAAACCAGACAAACAGTCAACAACTCTTCCAATATTCACTAATTTATGCGTGCAAAAATGTCCTAGAGTGCCAATAAAGTTGGTTCCTCCCAGGAAATGCATTTAAAATACTCATTAAAGAGTGGTTGTTGCACATATGAAACAAACTGAAAGTATGTTTTTAAGAAAGTATTCTCTTGGGAAAGGAAAGCAAAGCTCTCCAAAAATAAGCTAACTGCTTTTTCAGGATTGGACAGCCAGCTATTTGCTTCTTGCAAAAAACCAAAAGCCCATACTGAGAATGTTTAGCTGAAATTTGGCAAGGTTAACACATTTTCACTATGTGTAGTCAGTTCCTGCATCCAGAAATAGAAACAGCCTTTTGCTTTCAGGAGTGGCCTGACACCTTCATCTGCAGTTTGAATAGAAAAATATAAAAGTCCTGTTGTTCAGCTCCACCTCTGTACCAGATCTCTGGGATGTTTAATTCATTCTGCATCACTCCAAGGAGTAGGAATCACGCCAACTGAGGGCTCTGTTTGCTTATGCAGTAGATGGTAGAGAAATTTTAATAAACACATTTAATTTATCTGGCTAACTATAGACTTCCCCGTAATTCATACCAACTAACCTGGCTGTGTACTAGGAAAAAAGAAATCACAACGTCTGATGTACAACGCCTGTCACTCATATTAAATAAACAAATAAAATCTCCTTCTGCTGTTAAATGCCCACAAAACAGTCCTAGGATCCTCACAGGGAGCTTGCTTACAGTGGTGTGTAATTCTGGACACCCTGTTACGGCCTGCACTGCATTTGTCATGTGTATTCTTCCATTTGACTTCTGATCAGACACTTGACCTTTCATAACCATCATGGGAAAGACATCCTTTTTCATCTCTCCTTTTTGTTCCCTGTATAAAAGTTCATCCACTTGCTGTCTCAGGCTGCATGTAAGCTGGAGAAGCTGGGAGTGCTGCCTAGCTGTGAGAGACTGTGAGCACTGGTCCTGCTCCTCCTCCTCCTCTTCTATTTTCTTTCCGTGCGAAGGAGACTTGGGCATGGATGGGCTCCCTGGCGTGCTCCAACCAGTTTCATGATCCGGAGGAGCAAGTAAGCAGCCTCCCAAGACTTAGTTCAGCATAGACACGAGCAAAAGTGTCATGGGGATTTAGAGTATCACAAATAGGAACAACGAGGAACTGTGAATGCTTTTTTCTTCTTTTGTAGATGATACCTTGTTTTGCCAAAATAAATGCACCAACTTGGTTCAGTCCACTGACATCTCAGGATGCCTGTGGAAGTGCAGGCGGCACTTAGCGTAAATACGACTGTGAAGCATTGTGCAGTGAAGGCAACAACTGGGGTCAAAGCTCCCCGCGTTGTTAGGAAAGCACGTCTGCTCTGAGAACTTTACAGTCTAACTACAAAAAAAGAAATATTAAAGCTGATTGTGGACGCAGACATCCCAATGCAGTGCTCACGCTGCTGGCCTGCGCTGCCTCTCTAAAGCAGTTTCAGGCATCGGTTTGATAAGACAGCCCTCGCTTTGTCTTTCCTGGTGAAAGCGTCCCGAGAGCCTTGAATGTGCTCACAGCTTCTCATAGGTTATGGCTGTCTGAGGGAAATTGATAAAAGAGGATGTGTTTTCCCATGGTTATTACTTTCCTAAAATCCTTCCAGAGTGTTGATATTATTTGGTTTATGAAGTAGCGGTTTGTGCAATTTTATGTTGCCTGGAAAGAAACCATGATTTACTTGATTGAAGCTCCCAAAAGCAGAGAAGGCAAAAGGCGTCAATCTCTCCAGTTGGAAATTCTGTAACTGGGCAGCTATAAGCTGATGTGCTTTGAGTTTCTGTAAAATGTAGCTACTACTAAACAGCCCAAATGGTAAAGCATTTTGTAACAGCATAATGCTTTCATTTCAGTCTTTCCGATCTAATTTATGACTAAGTTTTCCCTTGGGAGATGATACAATAAACTCTCCTGGAAACCAGTCTGCAAATATGTTGAAGGCCAATTGGATATTACAGATATAATGTCAAAATTCTTATTGTCTTGCTAAATATGTAGTCATCCATAGCTTTCCTCAGGACAGAAAGATGTTAGCTGTGAAGATTGGGTTGTTACAGAGTGGAGACTTCGTCTAGGTCATAACGTTTCTCAGCATAAACAGCTTAGGATTTATTATGTGCACTTAGGCAGCCTGTGTACCTGAAAGTTAGACACTTCCTAAGCAGATACACAAACAGAGGAATTGCGTTTTAGACAGAAAACATTGAGAAGACTCTCAGATATTGATGTAAGCCTGATCAGTTTCTCTATTCCGATGGTATGTTTAACTGAAGTAGGCATAGACACATGGTGCAAGCTGACACCTGAGCTTAAGTCTAACTCAGTCAACAGGAAGAATACTTGGATATGTCTTCAGAAACTGTATTTCAAAATTTGAAAGCAAAAGGGGTTTTTTTTGGTCCTGTTATTTACCTGTTATTTCTATTTAATGTTCCCATTCCCATATTATTTTATTATTTTGTTTGTTGTTATTTTATTTTTCACATCCCACTTTGTTTCCCCAGCAAGACTTTGCAAAATGAGTCAAGATACACATTTCAAAGGCTCCCCATGTTTTTGTCCGTCACCATCACTTATGTGTTATTTATGGGGCTTCCTTTCCAAATGCCAGATTTGGGCATTGATCTGCAGTTTAATGGATTCTAGACTGGCATTTGTTTTGCCTCCAAGCCCTCCCTAGACCCTTCTGTAATGTATATTAGCTCAGACTCGGCCTAACTTGCCTCATGTATGCAACAGTGTGATTCCTGCATCAAACTCGATAAATAAATAACTACACAGCTAATTCTCCTATTTTAATGTATGAAAAGTCCCCCTCTTGGAACAACAAAATGTAAAGACCAACCATTCAGAAAACAAAGCTTTAGTTCAACAACTCCCAAAGTGGGTTCTATAAATTATGTGGCAAAATCTTCACTTAAAATTTCCTACGGCTTTAATAAAAGTTGCATCTAACTGACTGCTACTTTACATTTGAGGAAATCGAATGCTATGTTCAATCCATTGATCTGCTGCTCAGGATATTATTAATATTTTGTAAGGTTATTACTAAAGAAGACTAGATGTCTGTGAGTACAAGAGTATGATTTAAAGTTTCTACCAGCTGTCTTAAATAACTGAATCACAGTTCGATTCTGCAGCCATGCAGCAGTGCAAGGCTCCTCAGGTACAGCTCTTAACAAAATTACATCTAAGCCCTTCCTTTGCCTCTAATACATCTTAAAGCAAACTGAAAGACTACCAGAAGTTCCTCTTTTTTTGGTAACAAATTTGAATCTAAACTGCAACTTTACTGTTTTGGACAATAAATTCTCTGCAGCTGCCAAGGCAACTCTAGTTACGGTACACTGCTTGCTTCTGCATCAGGCACCAGAAAAATGTTTTTCACAATCTGTGTTCTGATATTGATCAGTGTGCTCAATCTTGAGGGACTTTTATTGAAGCTTGTACAGCGTATCTGAAAAACCACTGGTGCTCAGAAGGGCTTAACATCACAATTTCACAAGTGTTGATGTAATTGAAGGATGCACAGCGTGGAAGCAGACAAGACGCGAGCTTGTTGTGGAACAAAATTCCTTATGTGCGTGCTCTGTGTTACCTTTGACGTTGTTTCTAAACGGAGTGTCCTCTTAGACGTGAGAAATGTCAGTATGTACTACGTATTTCTCATGGTTGTGGATGGGGCTTTGCGAGAAGTTGGTAACAGCCGTGTGCCTGAATCCTGTAAATACGTTGCCTGAACTCCTTTGAAAATCTTGGTTTATCATGTCATTAAAAATTCATAACCATCAACGAGCAATGCATGGAACAGCTAATTGAGCTTCATAAATTGCAATAGGCTAGCTATTTCCACATTTAGGATATCAGCGTTTCCCTTAGAGTTAGCATTGCAAGTGCTGTAGCTGCTTAGAGGCCACTTTGTGGTTATTCAGTAAACGCTAACTTTTTTAATTATGACAATGAAAGATGTATTGCATTGCATGGGTGAAAATGTATGAACAAATAATGAAAATTAGTTGATGGTGGTTTAGGTTACCAGCACACTCACAAACATGTCCAACTGAATTTTGTGAAGGTGGCTATTATGATTGCCCTGAGAACTTGTTTAAAGTTAAGCAAGTGTTGTCTTTACCGTATTGTGTTTTTTCCTCACAATAAAAACAGGAAACAAATTTGGCCAGTTGGATGTTGCACAGTTTTAACTAGATATAAATGTGTACCTTTTAATTGATCAAAAAGCAAAATGTGAAATGCTCTGTTCAAATCAACTTGAGATGTGAAAAGCTTCTGAAGGAGATGACGTGGTGGTGACTGTTCACTTTCGTTATTTTAATCATGACTTTGCTGTGGCATATTAACCTTTGTTAAGGTGGAAAAAAGGATGATGCACTTAAGAAATATTTTCCCCTTTGTATCACTTAGAAATCTGACTTTCTTAGGATTTAATGTAATGCAACAAAGCGCACAGTTCATGTTGGAGGGTCAGCCTAGCTCCTTGGATCAGGGTCAGGAGACGTCTGTTATCTGCTGGCAGCTGAGCTGCGCGAGGAGCCTCACTGCTGCTTTGTGAAATGGATATCCCCTGAAAATAGAAATTACTGGTTTTGCAACAGAGGGGATGAAAAGTGTCCACTTGGCTTATTCCCTGCATATATGTACTTTAAAGTTCTTTGCCCTTTCTATTTCCCTCCTTGTGGTGGAAGAAGAAGAAACCCCTTCCCTGTAGAAACCCCTGTGCCTCCCCAGACTTTTCCCAGTAGCTGGCTGACTTTATACCCCTGGGGGTGGAACCCTGGCTTTCCCTGGGGACCAAAGCACCTCTGTCTCACTGCAAACGAGTGCTGGAAAAGCAAAGGCTTTTGTCTTTGTCTCTCGGGTGAATATGCTGAATATATATTCTTTAAGTCTTTTTTTTTTTTTTTTAATGTTTGTGAATTAAACACACTCATTCTTCAGGTGATCCTCATCTCCTGTGCTTGTGTTTATTGGCACTTTCGAAGTGAGATCATAGCAGACTCGAAATGTACTTAGCTTGTATGGAAAAGGGGAAAATTAACCTAAAGGATAATTAATTGTCTGGGGTCCCACAAGCGTGAGCTGACCCCTGCAGCAGGTTGCTATTGCTCCAACTCCTGTGCCAGCGACGTGTGTCCAGTCGGTTGAGGCAGCGAGGGCTTTGCTTGATCACCTGATCCGGTGATCAGGTTCAGCGACTGGATAAATAACACATCTGCAGCTGAAATAAAAACCCACAATATAGCTCTCTTCGGTGCCTTAGCCACAGCCTAACCTTCCCCGATAGATGTTAAGAAGACTTGGTAGTGTTTATGAGAAACATCAGCTTCCCTAATTGTTCATTGATCTGTTGTTCTGGGCAGAATGATGAAGTTTTTGCTGTTATTTTGCTCCGTTTCACTCGGATTCGTTTGACTTGAGCCGAAGGACGATTTAAGATGGCAAGGAACAATCTTGCCTTTTACTCCCAGCTGACAGGATAATTCTGGCTTTGCTGTTGGGAGCTTAAAATGCTTTACCTGTGCTCAGCTAATATTAGTTGTAATTAAGGGAACGGGTTGTCTAGAGCTCGTTTTTACAGTTCATCACCTGAAAAAGAACCTCTGAAAATAACCCTTTTGGTTTTGGTGTCATTTTGGGACCCTGTTTCTCTGTTTGCCCTGCATGCGCCCACCTGCACCCTCCGAGGTGGCTGCCTCAGCACGGCTGAGGAGAGCAGTGGCCGCCATGTTGTAGCAGCCCCTTGAGGCGGGGCAGCTCCTCGGGGCGGGGCGGCGCAGTGCCTGGAGGCACGAAGAGTTTCAGGACACACGGCCTTGACCGGGTCCATTGTCATCGAAGGGTAACGTGTTTTTAAGTTTAAAAACAAAAAAATGCCTATGTTGGGGATAGTAGAGGCTGTTAGGAGACTGGTTGATAGGCTACTGTGCCTGTTTTTGGGGTGCAGGGCAACGCTGGGCCTTAGAGACAGCAAGCTGTGGAGCACAAGTACTCATCTCCTGTCCGAAAATACAGATGAAGAGCTTTTCTCTGGTAAATATATCAGATTTGAACCCTGTGGCTTGGTGTGGTTTTGAAGCAGCTCATGAGGCTTTAGATTTGTCAGTGATTAATAACCCCCACCCCCTTTTGTTTCCTCCTAGAAGCATGCCCTTTCTTATTTCAGGATCTGATACCTAACAGGCCCAGTCAGAGGAGCAGACACCTTTGGCTCTTGAATCCTCGGAGGTGTCTCCTCATCTGCTTTCAGGCATGTCTGCTTGGAGGGCTCGATGAACAGCATCCCTTGTCCTTTTGCGACAGGGAGCCTGTGAGTTTCAGCCTTTTCCTCATTCAAATCTATATGCTCATTCGCGCTGCCATACCTGAACAACTTTGGGGAGCCAAAATGTGTTTACCGAAGCAGCGGGAGTGCTGTGGGAGCCTGAGCCTGTTGCTGCCTCACTTGGTGGCTTCTTCACATAACAGGTCATGTCTCAGGAGCTGGAAAGGTGATAAGGAAAGGCAAGATCACGAGGACTAGGAATTCCCAGTCAAAATAATGCTGTAATGGGGTTAGGGGAGAGTCCCACAAAATCGCAGTGGTCAGCAATCAAGATTGGAGGTTGCCAGAATTCGTTTGGTTTTCCCCGTTGGAAACTTTCAGCTTTAAGTCTGTTGGCGATTAATCTGCCTCTTTCCATTCCAGTTGTAGGTTATGGGAACAAAATGCAGTTATTTGCATCCTTGTCTCCTTTTTTTGTTTCCTGAGGGACAGACTCATGAGAAATGTATTTTTGCAAGGACCTCCAGCCCTAGCAGGAGAATCAAACTAGGCAGTGACATTCAAACTACCAGTGCTGTGAGTCTCTCCATTGTCTTGGTGGAACACAGATCAATGCTGAAGCAAAAGTAGCTCAAATAGAGCATTAGGATACCTGAGCTCAGGATACCTGAACAGGAAGGCATTCAGCCTTGTATACAAAGGACGAGAGGTTTAAATCATGCCTAACCTTGGCAAGAGTTGCAGAGGAGGAGATCAGGCTGGCTGATCCTGTCTGGTGTGAGGATTTGTGAGTCTGCATGGAAGCCAACAGGCGTCTTTGCGGTGACTCCAACAGGGCTTGGAGTGAGCTCCAAGCGGGCAGGTGTTCATTTTCAGTAAGACTCATGTCAAAACTTGCAGTGACTGGCAAAGTGACAGCGTTGGCCAGGAGTGGCCAAAACCTGAGCTGCCTGCTGCACTCCCAGTACGTTTTTTCAAGCTGTACCAATCAGAAAACACACTATCCTGCAAAACATGTTATTGCTCTGCCTTTTTCATTCAAATTTGAATTAAAAAATAAAATAAACCCCCAAATTAATATGACAGACCACTAGATTTGGTCAGTCGGGTTGCTGTGTTCTAGTAAATTAGAAACCCTTTGGTTTATTTTCATAGTTTTGTTTTGCAAGGATTAACATGCCAGTTTCTCCAGCAAATAAATAGGTGTTGCAATATGATGGAAGCCATGGGACTGGAAAGGACCCTCTGGTTTGTCAAAATATTTGCCATAATTTGTCATTTCAGTTGGATAAACCAAAGTATAGGGCTTCTGGAGTAATTCACAATTATCAACAAAAACACTTTGTCTTTTTCTCCCCCTTTTTTTTAAAAACTTTGGAATGAAGGTTTGCTGCTGAGTGTGTGTGTGTGTGTGTGTTTAATTTCAGTGCCACGCTGAATTAGGGCCCTTTCAGGTGGACTTGCTGTTCAGCAGTAAATAAGACATACCCTAAAAATAGAGAACGTGGTTATAAGTGACAAAAATTGGCAGGGAGGACTTGATCAGATGCAGTTTTGGAACCGCTTTCAATTTTTTCCAACTCAATTCCAAGTTAAACATCCCTTTAAATTAATTAGAGCAATCACAGTATCCATAGAATATCAGTGGAGAAATTGAAGCCATGAGTATGATCTTAATATTTGCTAAATTCTGAAGAGAAGCTAAAAAAGCCAACTTAAGGAAATTTTTGCGTACGATGAAAAACAAATTCCTGACCAAACTGGCTAAGGTGAAATGCCTGAAAGCAAAGACCTATCGTGAAAGTGCTGGAAAGCTTCTGATTATAATGGAATCGATATCCCAGGGTATAATGCAGCTCTATATTTAATATTGAGTTGCTGAACTGTACTTCTCAACCTAGCTCAACTCACTGGGTTCTCATCAAAGTCCTGTGATGACACTGTGCTCTGTTTAGATGCCAAGCAAGTCTTGAAATAGCTCCAGAGCTTTTTCAGCAGCTTCAGCTGAGTACAGACGTCTGACTTCAGAAGGACAGCTAGTGCCTACAGTTTGTGGCATATCAATCCTTCCTTATGTATACTGCCACACTTGTTAATAATCTCATGAACTTTTTATAAACCTAATTAAAAGGCTCTTGCACACTTACGTATGACATCATGGCAACAGCGCTGAACCAGCAAAGCAAAAGCCTGTCCTTTGTGCTGCAAATCCATGTTGCCTTTCTTTATTAATGATACATACACAACACATTTAATTCGATGCCTGCTATTGTCTGCCTGTTTGTTGTTATTACAATATTGACTGGAGTCCCCGTCATGTTAGTTATAGTCTGTGCACGTTACTCTAAGCGGAATTTTTCTTTCTGTGTATTGTTTAAGGTATTGACTTTGCCAAAGGGAAGAAAAAAGTGCATGCATCCGCTTAAGCACACAAGTAGTTATATCAATTTCTGTCCATTAAATATGTATACACACATTAATATACACGTATAGAGTGGTTGCAGGCATGGAATTAGGTGAGATTTGAAAATCGTATTTGAGAGACCCTTTCCAACATGGAGGTCCTGTTTCTGGGAGCAGCTCTGGGCAGGAGCATCCCTCAGCGTATGTGAAGTCCTGCTGAGGATGATGGGGCTCTATGTACGTGTTGAAATGACACTTTTCAAAGGCATTTGCAGATTTCTAGGCCGTTTATTTAAATTCCTTAGAATGAACTTTACTTTCTAAAAGAGCATACTTTTAAATCTTTTTTTCTTTCTGAAAAAGTCTTAGTTCTGTTAAGCTTTTGGACTTTGAAAAACTGTTTCTAGTTATTGGGCTTTGGGGTGTTTTTTCCCTTTACAACCCAGGCAATCAATTTCTGAGTGTGAGCAGGAGGGTTATTGAGTAGTTCATCTAAAGCAAACAAAGAATTCAGCCAACCCAAAGATGCAGCAATCATTTTGCTAAAGGTTTTGATACTGGTTTTGATCAAAGTCTGGGATATATAGTATGTATGGTTCCAGCACTTCCAAATGAAACTTGAAGTTGAATCTTTGCAAATGTTCGGTGATTGATTTCATTTAGAAGTACAAAAATGAGTGTTAATACATATGTGCTTTGTCTTTATTTACTCTTCCAAACCTGCCCCCTGTTTCTACCATCCATTCCTGTTCGATGGTGAACTCTTCCAGAGGGGTGTCTCTTACCCCATGTTGTGTCCCTTCAGTCTCACCCTGAAATACCCTGTACAATAGAGAGTTACTTGCAGACAGAAAATCTTACCTGAACTGTGGCATTGCCCCAGTGGATTCTGCTCATGTCCTGCAGAGGCCTTAGACCTTCTCTCTGCTTTGAGTTGCGCAAAGTCATCCTTTCGTGCATCTTTAATACTTTACTATGGATTTCTGCTCAAGTTTAATAAAACTGAGAAGAATGGCTACCTCTTTATTTTCTACTTTTCAAACAAGTAGCTCTAATAAACTCAATTAATTGAAACAGAGATGTGCTTAAAATCAATAAATTGAAACGGAATTTATTTTCCAAAGCTTTTTTTTTTTCCCTTGGGTACCAGCATCTCATACTAACACATCCACTGTATGAGAAATTCAGAACAATTAAAAATGGACCATTTCTAATGTGTTTGTTTCATTTTTGCCTTTCAGTCTATCCGAGAAGTCACAGGCTATGTTTTGGTGGCTTTGAATCAGTTTGAATACCTGCCATTGGAGAACCTGCGCATCGTTCGTGGGACCAAACTCTATGAAGAGCGATATGCTTTGGCGATATTTCTTAACTACAGAAAGGATGGTAACTTTGGACTCAGGGAACTTGGCTTGAAGAACTTGACAGGTAAGTGAAACTCACAAACGTTATGGATTAGTTGCAAGAAAAAAATGAGCTTGTTGAATATTCGCCCCAGTGCCCTCAGTCACTTGCATTCTGCAAGTAACAGAGGTACCACGAGAGGCTGGCAGTTGTGCATTGTTTGAGAGGCTCATTGGTACTTCATTTCATTCCTTTTTTGGTTCACAACTGTACTTTTCTCAGTACTGTTCAAAGGCTGTGTGTGGAATTCATGCCAAGAGCATACTTGAAACAAAAATAGTTGTTGAAAGAGTAGATGAACTTTTTTTCTTAGTTTCGAGAACATGAGCATGTTGGTTTCCTTGTGATCCTCGGTTATTGCACGTGTGTTGCTTAAGGTGTTACGTATTTTCTGCCAAGTTAGCCTAGCTGTAGCATCCCCTCTGCCTCCGCTCTTGCTGCTGTCTGTGTCACCATTGCTGCTGCACTGGGGGGGTGTGGGGAGAGGAAGAGCATGGGAGGGGGAGACTGTACCTTTGGTGTATTTAATTTTAGAGCTCCCTTTTCTAAGCAAAAATAGTGTATGTGAGAAAAGTGCTTATTTTCTTGAGACAAAAATTTAAGCCAAGTCCATGGTTTTATGTTCATCTGTAAATTCAGGGCTGGATCATGATGTGGGGTAGATCAACATTTCATTTCTCCCAGCTGAGGATCTACAGTCAGTGGTGTGGGAGATTAAAAATTGGCTAAATATCACTGGACTGTAACTCAATAAAGTGCAGGCAGTGGCAAACTCTTTTTAGGGAGTTCACTGGAAGTATTTTATTTATACCTGGTTTCTCATCAGCTATGATCATTTCTACCCTAAGCTTTGGTGATTGTGAAATGGCCTCATTTCTGCTAGTGGCTAAAGGCTGACTAAAAATCACTGACCTGAGCTGGATGTGGAGTTCGAACCTGAGTACAGAGAGGTGGGAGCCTTCTGAACTATATTTAGGCAGCTTTCACTCTCTGCTTTTTTTGTGTCACAGTATTCAGTGGCACAAAAGTGCTTACAGTTCCTTGTTGTTCAAGCCTCACTGGACCGTACAGCTAAGCTTTCAAAAACAGGAGGGAAAAGGAGGCCTGAAATATTTTACAAAATAAAACAGTTTTGGCTGACTCTTTCTGATCAGGCTCTCTCTTCTGGTCATATTTTTAACAATTTTCTTTACTGAGACCATCACGCTGATATGAGAGTGCTTCCCAAGGTCTCTAAATCCCTGCCATCTACTACTCTTCTGTCACTGTCATAATCCAATTTTCTCCTCTCCTGTTCCCACACTTCTTCCCACCTTTCTGATTTAGGATGTTCATTGTGACTGTCTATGCCTTCACATAATACAGAGCCATAGCATTGGGTAATAATAGTATTATCTGTTTCTTCATATACTTTTTCTTGTCTGTGGGTCTCAAAATGCTTTGTAAAAGACATTAGGCTGGGTGAAACTGAGACAGAGAGGTGATGTGAGGCCAAGGCCAGAGAGGGACTGGAACCCTTTGCTCCTGGGTCTGAGGCTGCTGTTCTGCCAGGAAGTGAGGGTTGTATTTTCAGTGCTTGTTTAGCCACAGCTTTGCTGCTCAGTAACATAAAAAACCTTATCTGTAGGCTCCGGCTCAAGATTTTCTTCTTGAACCAGCTGCCCTGCGCCAACAGGCAGTTCGTCTGACTCCAGAGATTCTCTCTGGAAGCCACTTTTATGTGATTGGTACAGCACCAAAACGGCCCACCAAATAGCTTGACTTTCTTTTCAAGTGTCATAAGAAAACCTGTCTTAGCTCAGCCTCTGAATGTTTCCTAACATGAGATCATCACAGCCACTTCATCTGATTTAGGTGTTTACAAAGGCCTCTGATGGGATTATTTGGCTCAAAATGTATTGTTGTCTCTTGGAAGAGAAGTGCCCTAATAACACTAGCTTGTCTCCACTGAGCACTTAAAATAGCTTCTGGGTGCTGAATATGAGCCAGTGCATGCTTCAAAATACTCTTAATATTTTCTAGATAGCATGTGCCTCACGAGTCTCTTCAGCAGCTGTTCTTTGACCATTTTGTATACTGGTTAAGATGCACCTGGCTATTTTAACCCACAACCTGCTTCTTGTTGCAAATGCTCTCCCTGGAGCATATTAATACTTAATTTATTTTCCTAACACATCCTTAGCATTAGTAGCTGCATAAAAATAACTGGTGGATGTGAGAGTCAGTGATGTTGCAAGGCTGCGATAAATCAGCAGTGTCTGAACCTATCCTGTGTCTACCAGCAACTCCATATTTACATCAGAAACAACCAGTGATTTGTTATTAAATTTAAGATGAAGCAGCCCCTGTGAGCTTGCATCCTGCAAGCTTCTAGTCCACTGCAGATTTCAAGAGATTGGCTTTGAATGGTGCATCTCTTTCACTTGAGTAAAATATAAACATAACTCCTGCCTTGCATGTGGAGAACTGTCTTTCCAGGGCTTATGCCTTGTTCACAGAAGTTTGGGAAGTTCTGTTCTTATTTGTGCAGTGTCTGGATGATGGGATCCTGAGGGTATTTCTGCCCGGTACTGCACAATATACAAATACAAACACTACTCCCTGTGTTAAATGAGGAAGCTGCTCTCACCTGCAGATTATCCTCAGACTTAACCAGAGACAGGGTTTCAGCCTCCTGTGCAGTACCATTGCATTGTTCTCAGTGTGTTGTTAACAGCTGTGTTTTTATTGCCAGATACGTCTATCAGGTTTTCATATTTAAATGTAACTTTAAATGCTTGAATTTCATCCCTTACGCTATAAAAACCCCCCACAGCTATGAAGGCAGTAAGTTTTATCTCACACATGATCCAGTTCTCACTCATGATGTCTGTCAACCCGAAAGGGAGTTTTGTTTGTGTAGCGCAGGCCAGGACCATGTCCTAAAATTCATGTGACACTTGCAAAAACTCTTACCTACAAAAATCCTTTTCTGACTTGTTATAAAAACTTAGTCAATGGTTCCTCAGAAGTGTCAAAACCAAACAGACATTCAACTAATGAAGTGGCTGCTGCCATCTCAGCTGGATTCATCTCAGCTTGCAGATTCAGCTGCCAAGTAGCCTTAAAGTAAAAAGGAAGGTTTGACATACTGAACGTATTATTCAGCCTGAGATTAGCAGAATAACCGATGCTGAGGGAGAAGGTATGCCACCTTCTTCCATTTATTGCATGTGAGCTAGTGCAAATCATTCCTGTCTTCCCCAGGTAGCTAGGCAATCAACCTTAACTTACCCAATGAAAGGGCATAATCATTGTTCACACTTTGAGTACTCCAAATATAGACAATACCTGATGGCTGCGTTTCATTATGGCATTTATCTTCATGAGTGGGGAAAGAGGGATAACTCACAAGTGCCAAAACCACTTATGAAGTATCCCATATTTTCCTCTGAGTGAAGATGAATAAGAGAGATGTACAGCAAATGATGTATCTTTGACTGAGCAGTGATAACCTCATCTCCCCTGTTGGCCTTGGGGACAGAGGCTCCCCTGCATGTCCCTGTGCAACCATTGAATTCCTTTAATATATTAGAATAAAATGGACTTAGCAGTGATTAGTTCAGTAACACAAAAAAGCAGCAAAATATGTAGTTTCTTATCTGCTTGTTTTGCAGGAATGCAGATAAATGATCAGTTAAGATAACTGAGGTTCAAGTGACGAATGCATATTGTAGCTGAAAGGATTTGGTTGGTGATAGCCAAAGAAAGGAAATCTAATTTGATGGGTAGGAGAATCATAGGGAAAGGACCATCTTCACTGGGTGTAGAAAGTGATCCGTTATAAATTTCCCCTTCTGCAGATTTTTGTAATAGGTTTTATTTTTTTAGGTTTTGATTAAATTTATTTTTAATTGTTCTATAAAACAAAATGTTAAAGTTCTATGATTATTTCTGTAACATTTTTATTTTCTCACCACCACCACCCCACCCCACCCCCCCCCCCCCCCAAGAAATAGAAAATGCTAAGGAGTGCTTCAGAGGAGGGAGAAAAAGAATGGTATCTCTTATGAAGGTTGCTTTTCAATGAGTTTCTTGGGTTTTTTTAACAAGGACTGCTCATTTGCTATAATTATATTGCAGCTTGATCAGGTTGGAGGGAGGGGCATGGGAGGAGTCGAATTTTCTTTCCGCTTTGTTCACTGTGCACATTTTGGACCTACAGTGGTTTTGGAAATCTTATTTAGATACCCACTCAGGGCTTGAGCTCTTTCAGCGCTGTGTGACTGCACATAAAGCATTTTTGCTGCAGGGGTTAAGGCCACACCCTTTTTATTGCCTTGATCACAAAGCCCTCAGCCTGTATCAGCAAGATCTTTCCTTGGACCATACGCACACTGCACGAGCCACTGCTGAGTTCATGGTGTTTATTGATACGAACGCCTGTGTCTGACACCCGGCCTGAGCGGACGAGACTGGGCTGTGCTGATTGTGGCATATTCCTTAATCTCTGCGGCTTCGTACTAGTGGGGCAAACTGGGAAGAAAGCAATATGTAACTTGCCTCAGGCTTCCTATGCAACAGGTGGGCGAGGCATCACATCTCTAACCTTAGAGAGGTGTTGCTAGGATACATGGAGGAATGAGGAATTTGTTTAAAAAATCCCTTTGGTACCCTCTGCGTGCAGGACTGCTGCAGGAGTTACCTGCCCTGTAGGAGAAGCTGCAGTGGCTCTGTGATTGCCCAGGAGTGCTCCTTTCCCTACATCCTCAGAACTGCATGGACCACAGAGGCATTTGTATCCCAGCACCTCTTTGCTGAACGGCCAGTGGGTAGGAGAAAAGGGAGGAACACCTCGAGATGGCTGTGCTTCCCTTGGGAAAGGAGGGCTCTTCTGTGTGGTGGCACAGACCTCAGGGGCACAGTGCAGGACCTGCCATGGGTTCCCCTTGCTTACCTCACCCCTGTGGAAAGAAGGGCCACGGCTTGTGGCTGTCCCCACGCTCATAAATGCAAGTGTGCCTGCTGGCGCACATTTGTATCCTCTCCCCCAGGACACTGTTAGACTATTTCCTGGGAAAAAAATTGCCTCATTCCAGCTACTGCTCTCCTCAGACATTGTAGGCGTGATTTGACAGCCAGGAGAGTCCGGAGACCAGTCTCTGCTGGCAGTCGGTACGCAGCCGCCCTGTGCTGAGCATGGAGGCAGTTACTAGCACGGATTCAGGCTGCTCCCTGCCAGTTGGCATCAGTGCCTGGGAATGCTTCCAGGCACTCCTTGGCTTACGGCTGCAGATGTGGCCCTGAGGAATCCCAGATAAGGGGCCTGCAGGCTGGGGAGCAACTGCCTCCAGCTAGCAGAAGATTGCTCACAGGTGTTATCAAGGCAAATAGGTGTATTCTATATGGCCAGAAATAAATACTGATTTTGAGCCCCATGAGATTTGTACTCATGAGTTTATTATGTTCAGTAACAAGGGTGGGACATTGTTTTTTAAATTTCAGTAAGGCTAGAATTTTGCACAGTCTCTCTGAAGGATTTGGATATGCTTTTGTCATGCTAGATGGTATAGCTAATGTCTGTAGTTCTTTGCAACTTGTTGATCAACAATTTATGCTCAATTTTCTTTATTTCAAAGCACTTTACTGTTTTCAGTTCTGTCTCTAGTGATAGAAATGCGTGACCTTGTTTGGAATGATTATGGCAAGGAATTAAACAAAAAGCTCATCGTAATAATGATATATTGGTAAATGTTTTTAACTGGAAATTCAAAGGATCCCACAGAAAGTTGTTTGCTGGTGTCCCCCTGCCCCCCAATATTTTCACGTAAACTATGAAATGCATATAGTGGATTGCAAATGGTCTAAAACAGTTTATTGAAAGTAATACACAGAATGTTTGATGTGAGTCTCCGATGTCATGCAGCAGGAAAATCACGCAGCTTCTCCTGCAACAAAATGGGGCTTAAAATCACGGAGAGGAGCAAGCAGGCCAAATCCTTAGCTGGTGTAAATTGGCTTACTTGCTTTGACTTCATAATGAACGGAAATTTAAATTGCCCTTTACTTTCTTCAGTGGATCAGTTAATTCACACTTTAATTTATAAGTTAACTAGTGCCTAACTCCCACTTAAGCCCTTTTAAGGATGTTGTGTTCAGGGTGCTCTGTCAGGATTAATACCAGCTAATGATAGCTGACTCAAGGCATGTCTACACCGTGCAGCGGGGCTCTGTACAGGCATCTTTGAGCTAGCATCGAGCCTAGCTAGCTTTAGAAATAGCATTAACCACACCACTTGGGTCCTGTGCTTGGGCTAAATAACTCGGCAAGGTGGACACAGCAGATCACTCCTGTCTACCTGTGGTCTCTGCAAACAGAAGCACGTTGTCCTGGGCTTTCAGGGTCTTAATTATATGGCTGCTGGGTAAAGAAAGGTAGTGGACTGGGAGGAAGGACTGGGATCTAGAGTAGATAGAGGAAATCGTTCCTAGCCCTGTGGTGTAACCTACGCCTCTGCTGCTTTCTGTTGTGAATCACCACTTCTACAACAGAGCCAATAATGCTTGCCCACTTTAATTAGACTTATTTTGAGAGTTTGGTATGAAAATGCTACTAAGGGAGGATCTGGCGTGATGGTGGAATTCAGCTTTTAACACTGACAAATGTTAGTTTAAATGTCATTATAAAATACATCCAGGTACGCTGCCATTGTCACCTGATAATGCCATGTAAAATAATAATGCCATTCATTCACCTTTTCTTGGCAATTTCTCCTTTTCACCTCTCTGCAGTAGTTCTCTCTATCTGTGCATTTTTCAATTATGAAGTAAGAAATTCTCCGTGTTCTGGAGGTGTGAAACACCCTTTAGCTTTTTAGAAATATGGGCAATCAAGATAAATCCAGTAATACTGAAGCCTTCTAGTAATGGAGTAGCTTTGCCTGACTTCAGTGACTCGAGAGCTTTAGCTGCACAGGGATTTCTCTAGCCACATGCTTTGCAGGGAGTTAAACATCTGAACAGAGTAATCCCTCCATTTCAATCCCACGGGTCAGGAATGGGTGGCATTTCAAAACACCCAGCTTTGGCAGGCAGATCTGTGTTGAGCTACACTATAACTTAAGTAAAACGCAATAAGCATTATAGTCAGGAAGAAATTGTAGTTTATAGCGACAGCACTGCTGAAAAAATATATCCCAGCTCCTCACCTGCTTAGAAAGGAAAGAAAGAGTTGGGTTGTGCTCCACAGCCCAGGCCAAGTTCTGGTCTTGACTAGGTATTTTAGAAATTAAAATCCTTGCTACTCCAGTAGTTTATCTTCTTCAGTTCAGATGAATGAAGGAAGCGTTAATTTCAGGGGTTTTTTTCTTTTTCTTTTTTTTTCATCTTTCTCTCTACAGTCTTCTGAATTCATTGATTTTCTTATTTCCTTCTGACAGGCTACAGCTGAGAAGGAATTTGGTGCTTTTGTAAAATAATTAAAGTCTTGTGTTACATGGGGAATGTAACCTATCAGCACTCCCTAGCAAAAGGCAGGTTACTGAGCAAGATAGTTCAGTTGCCACTGGGTGGTGGGCTCTCTCTGTTCGCCCGCAATGGGGATGTGAGCTGTGAGCCACTGGTGGGGCAGAGGGACCAGCCTCCAGCAGCGTGGGGCTGCGGATGTCTAGGGCTCAAAATGGCATGAAACTCTGGGGATCAAGTGTCAAGTTTAGTGCCTTTACTTAAAGCTCAGCAACGGCATTTCAGTGGCTTTGCAGCATATGTCTGCAAGGCGGTATATGTCTACAAGGCAGCATATGCTTACAGGCCTGGATTTAAACCCAAATCCAAGGGTGAGCTCCCTTTTCTAGCTTTTCTTGCCCAACCTATAGGAGTAAGGAGTTGGCAAGGACACCATTCATTGCAAACAGAAAAGTTCCACTGAGTTCAGAGAAGGTTGGATCAGACCCCTAGGTTTACACAGTGGAAATAATTGGTGTTCCTAGGATATTTTCATGCTTGTTCATTTTCATGTCATTTGCTGCTGGGAGAAATTCCCTAGAAACTCTATATGGAGAGACTGGAGAGGCAATGAACCCTAAACTGTTTCATTTACTACATCTAGCTCCAGGGAAGCCCCTGCAGACAGAGGAGGCAGAGAAGCCCTCCCTAACACTCAGCACAGGGGCAAGACTTGTCACGTAACCTTCACTGCCTGCAGGCTGACAGAGGCAAGTACTCCCACCTTCCGCTTGGCCAGCTCCATCCCAGGCTGCTTGTTTCTTGCCTGCACACAAACCTGTTTCTTGCTGCATCGCAAGTCTCAGCCTGGCCAGCATTGGGACTAGTCTCGTCAAAACCAACATCGTGTAGTTTTAACGTGGGTGGGTCTGCAGCAGCCTTGAGATGTATGTGTGGCAGTGCAGGGCCAGGAGTGAGCAACAGTTCCTTAAGAGTTCTATCTGAAACTGAGTTAGATCACACAAGCTTTGTATGTTGGGATGTGAAAGGGAAATGCTGCTGTTATGAGGGTTCGTTGTGTGTTAGTCTATGAAAGAAGTAGCTCCAACAGATTGAACCCATCTGCAGTGCTACACTGACAGGTCCTGCCTGCAGTTTCCAGGGTGAGGAAAGCTCTTGTTAGCTTACCCACATGAGCACTGCTTCTGAATTTGCACACAGCAGTTCCTGATGAGGAGCAAGGAGTTTACCGTCAGGAGGTTTCCTTACATGACTGGGGGAAGTAAAAGGGACCGACAATTACGGTTGTCTCCAGAGACCCTTCGTGGCCTGCCTCATTTGTTACCCACACCCTGCACCACGAGAGTGGACGTGATGACAGCGATGTGTTCAAGGGCAGCAGTTCTGGGCAGCTGGGCGTACTGTGATTGTGAGTGTGCTTTGTAAACATTGAAACACGCAGCCACCTGCCCTGCATCTCTGCAAAGCTGCCGAGGCAAATGCAGAGATGGGCAGGAAAAGGTAACCTTGAGGGGAACATAAAAATAGAAATGCAGACCTGTAGAAGGGAAATCACCATGTGAACAGAGGTAAGAAAGTGGGAAACACCCAAATATATGCCCCACAATCTCTTGGTGGTGCAGAAGGACTCACCTGAACTGTAACTGCATTACGGATGAAGGAGCAGACAGGCTGCGCAGGAGTGCATCTGATACAGAACTGCTGGAGTTCTCTGGGACTCAAGACTCCCGGGTCAGTCCCGCCTAGCTTTGCAAGAGCCACTTTCCATATAAAGTGAAGTTTGATTGGTCTGAAGTGACAGCGTGAGGTAATCAGAGCGGGAGGCAGGTAATGCATGTGGACGCAGAGCTGTCCATGGGCTGTAGGAGCCTTTTGTGCATCACTAGGAACGTGCCTGCAGGCATGGAGTGGGGGAACAAAGGTATCAGATGAGGAGAACTCGCTGGAGGCCTTTTTCTTTGATGTTTGGAAATCGCTCAAGGGGCTGTCTTCTCTAAACCCCTTTGCCTTCCTTTTTTTTCTTCTTTTTTTTTCCCCCCTTGGTGAAACTTTCATAGATGTGCTTTCATTTCTTTAAGGCTTAGAAGCGAGAGGATGTCCATCTGGCCAATCATCGTACAAATGCTGTGCTCACGCTGGAGTTCCCCTGGGAGCTGGCTTCTGCTCCTGCCCATCAGAAATAGCGTAGCCACATGCTTTGGGTTTGAAACCACGAGTGCTCCCGATGCGGGGACACAGAAGGAAGGGCAGCATCAAAGACGTCTCTGTCTGTTGTGCTGGAGAGAGGAGATTGTGGTGGTGTTTTTTGGGGTTTTTCTGTGGTGTTGTTTTTTAACTGATCAGCTGGGCATGCATTCAGATTGATGCTAAAGGCTGTGAAAACTCTGGGAGCTGGTTCCATCACAGTGTAGGGGCTGTAGAGTCAGTCAGCTTCGAAAATGGCTCTGGGGCATGGGTACCTGAGGGTGGGATGCAGAGGCTGAGTTTACGTAGAGAGGTTCAAGATGTTCTTGCCAAGACTATTGTGCAGGGTGAAAGAAGCTCATCTGCTCCAATCTCCTGTATGTAGACTTCAGTTAGAGCTAGTAGCAGATTTTTTGAGAACTTTTTTAAAATTGAAAAATGTCTGACAGGGAAGCTTTCTGTGAGAAAGGAATAGTTTAAAAAACAAGGGGAAAAGTGCTGAAATTGTCAGGCACCATCTTTCATTTAAAAATGAAAATGTATGGCTTATGGTATTTAACAGTTTTTCATGCTTTCTTCTATGAATTAACTCACATTTTTAACCAAACAAATCAAAATAATTTGTTAATTGAACAATAATAATTGAATCTGGTTTAGATTGAATTTTCTTTTCCATTGAATTTCAGCTCACTTGAAGTATCTGGTGTTGGCTTGTTTGCCTGGTCCAGGAAATGAAAGGTTTTAAAAAACCTTAAAAAGGGTTGAAAAGTTGTTTTCTGCTCATATTTCATCCCAATATCAGTCATAAGATACTTCCTTTGTTGTAAGAGTGTGTCCAATGGAAAATAGATATACAGAGCAAGTTGTAAATGAATTGGCTCAGCTGCTGGTTGTGGTGCAGGTCTGTCAACATGATTTGACATGAGCTACCTGCTTCTTGGCAGGGTAAATTGTCTTTTTTCGGGAGCTGCTTGCTGCCAGGTTTGAACTTAACCCAATATACTAGTTTCAGACTACTATGGATGTCCCTAGAGCAGGCGGCAGTCACTTCTGAGGTTACACTGGATGCATAGCCCTAACTTCTGTGCATTTCTGCTAATTTTTAAGCGATAAGACAAACTCCAGGCTCCCAGTATGTCTCTGTCTGGTTCTGGAGTGAAGAATTAAATGCAGGAGCACATTGTGTCTTGGAGTGGTGCCCTTGGTTTACTGTTGTTATAATTTCTTTTATAAAAGCATGCTGGTTCCTTTTTTTTAAGCCAAAGCAACATCAAATAAGTGCGCCTGAATTAGTGGCAAGCTTTGTGGTGAGCTTTAGGTCATGACTGAATTCATTCCCTGGCTTGAGGGCCCAGTCCAGATCCTACTGAAATTACTCTGTGCTAGCTTTGTACAAGAAGCAAAGTGGATGTGTAGCCCAGGAGATGGGTTTCTCATCTCTGGTGGAGTTCACCGAGTTTTATTTCCATGAAATAGTAATGATTATCTTCCCCTAATACTTGAATTCTTTACAAGCCTTGGCCAGTTAAAGATCCATTATCCTGAGCACAGTGTTGCAAACACTAGTAAAAACTGTAATGCAGAAGAGGGGCAAACATTAATAATAATAAAAAAGTTGTAATGCAGAAAAGGGTAAGACAAATACAAGGAGGATAAAGGTAAAGCTCCCTGTCCCATATGTGGTCAATGGGGAAGCTGGGGTGGACACAGCTGAATGTGTCCTAGGCTGTGTAAGAAAAGGCTGTGAAAGAAGCCCATGGCAGTTGATAAAAGATTTTCCCTCGTCTTGAATTGATAGTTACAAGGTATGTTCTGGGAGCGTCGGACATTGACCAGCATTGGCATGACATCTAAAGTCTGGCGTATTGTCCTGGTTTCAGCTGGGATAGAGTTAACTCTCTTCTTAGTAGCTGGTACAGTGCTGTGTTTTGGATTTAGTGTGAGAATGATGTTGATAACACTCTGATGGTTTAGTTGTTGCTAAGTAGCGCTTATCTTAAGCCAAGGACTTTTCAGTTTCCCATGCTCTGCCAGCAAGTAGGTGCACAAGAAGCTGGGAGGGAGCACAGCCAGGGCAGCTGACCTGAACTAGCCAAAGGGGTATTCCATACCATGGAATGTCATGCCCAGTGTATAAACTGGGTGGAGTTGGCTGGGAGGGGCGGATCGCTGCTCTGGCATCAGTCAGCGGGTGGTGAGCAATTGCATTGTGCATTACTTGTCTTTTCTTGGGTGGTTGTTTTTGTTTTTTTTTTCCCCCCTTATATTCCTTTTCATTACAATTATTATCATTATATTATTATTATTATTTTTAGTAGTGTATTTTATTTTACTTCAGTTATTAAACTGTTCTTATGTCAATCCATGAGTTTTAGGTTTTTTTTCCTCCTCCTCGCCCAACTGGGAGGGGGCAGGGGGAAGCGGCTGCATGGTGCGTAGTTGCTGACTGGGGTTAAACCATGACACTTATCTCTATAGCATTGGTGTTCTCTGCCAGCCTCACCAGGACCGAGCAGGAATTGCATTTTGTTCTGAGATGGTGATACTGTGCTCCCTATTTTTTTTTTTTTTTCCTTCCCCTGAGAAGGAAGCACACTGCTGGCTCTTTTTACAGACCAAAGCGCTGTTTATTTATTTCTTTAATAGGAGACGTATGCTACTCTTCAGTTAGATGTCAAAGCCCCGCTACTGAGAGTTGCCCCCGGCTGGTGTTTGCTCTCAGTAACACTCAGGTGCAGCCAGCCAGCTTGGACTAGTCCTGATGGCTCAGGCTATCAGCACGGCTGTCCCAGCCCTGCCCTTGGAGGCTGTGTCGGGGAAGCGGCAAAGGTGGTCGAAGGTAGAAGGGATTATTATTCTGAAACGCTCTGAGTACAAGATGAACTGGGCGGATCAGGACTTGAGTCTCCTTTGTTTTTTTTTCTTTGCCTACACAGGGTGTGTAGGAGTTCTGAAATGATGCTGTTGTGACTGCATGGCTGTGGTTTTCTTCGCTCCTGCTGAGTTAACTATTACTTGTGGTAGCCTTGCTTCTGGTGGTCACACTTAAGTGCTGATACAGGCCAGTTCCAGGTGTGCGCTGTAGTGCTACTGTCAGGTGAAGGTGACAGTTGTGAAACGCTTCAGCAATGTCTGGGCTCAGAGGCTCTTCTGCTTTAGAGAGTGCTGATCTTTAAGTGAGACTTGATGTCTTAAAAGGAGGCACCGAGCTAAAATATGCATAGGGTAAGGTTGCAAGGGCAGCATCCTCCTCTGTGTGTGTCAGAAGAAGAGCTGAGAGGAATATTTTAATGGCTGTGACTGCGTAACAGCTTAATCCCATGGGTTGTACAGTTAGCCCCGCACGAGCTCAGTAAATCTCACTACAGCCCCCATTTCATCCAGGAGCAAGACTTCTAGATGTTCAGAGCTGAGGGGTTTTGATTTAATACTCAGAAGCATTCAGCTTCCCAAATAAAGATAATAGTTTTGCTAGTTGAGAGATTTATTAATATCTTAACATGGCCTTAGTTTTAGCCTTTTATTCCTCCCTTTCTAAAAAAATTTCTTACCACAGACCAGCCTTGAAGTTCAGAAAAGTAATCAAAGCTCTACTGAGCAAATTTGACTATACTGATGGGTTGAATGAGCTATGACCTCTGCTGACCTCATTCTGCTCTATTTCCCCTTCAGGCTGGTAGCAGTGGCTGGAAGTAAACATTAATCTGTTAATTTAGCCTCTGGTATAAATAGAAAAAACTTGTAATTGCAATCACTGTTTTGTCAGTGGGCCTATCCAACCTTACTGCTTTGCTTCTGAGAAAGAAGTGGCAGTGCTGCCTGTGTGCTTCTCTGCTCAGGGGACTTTCCATCCCACAGTATTTGGGTGGGGGAGATTCTTGCTTGCTTGTCGCAGCAGGAGTGCCAAATGGGCCACCTGCTTCCTGGGCATATATCCTCCAATATCCCCATTTAATAACTCTTCTTCTTTCTTGCATCCTTTTCTGGAGACAGCTGCCCTCCATCTTATTTTTCTTTGGGTCTTTCTGGGAAGACGTAAAGTTTATCTGTATGGAGACAGGTTGTGACAGGTTACCTTACTGTGCCAGTCCTAGGAAAGAAACTATGGGACGTGGAAATAATGTCCTGTCGCTGAGGAAAGGAGGGCTGGAAGGGACTACCTTCAGTCTGGTTGAGTTCAGATAAGCATTATAGCATATGTAATCCTTTTACAACCTTCTCAAGGGCCAGGCATGGATTCATGGAGGGGAAGAGGGAGCTGGGCAAATGGAGTTGCAGCTTCCTTCCCGCTTTCCACTGGCATGGCGAGTTTGCATGGTACATGGCACTCTGACAGCTGCGTGGCTGCAGAGGCAGTTCTGGTCAGGGTTGTGTCTCCTGGCAAGCACCAGCTTACAACCAGGTAGAGGGGTTGTTTGTCTATGCCTTTACAGGGCCATTTCAAAACTTTTGTGCCTGTGTGTTGTCGGTATCCAAACCAAGTCTGAGGTCTTTCCGCGAGCAGCATGAGAAAGCTGCCTTGCTGCTTCTGACTCGGCACAGGTGTAGCCTCGAAGACGGAAGCTGTGTTTTTTGCAGCATCTCAGAGGTCACTGGAGGAGGTCGCTGGCTCTCTCTTGTCATTAGCATGTGACTGGTGTTTACGTGCTTTGGCATTGCATGATGGTGGTTTCACTGACCCAGCAATGAGAGGTTTATGATACGAGGTTCTGACGGCCGGTTTCACATCCATCTTCTGTGGGATCTGATGCAGAGACTCAGGGTAGCCTGCTCAGAGGTACAAGGGTTGTTTTCCTCTGTGCTTTCTTACGTGGGTAATTAGTGTCATAATCTAGGGTTTAAGGATAGCCAACAAAGAAACCTTACTTGGGTTTAACTAAAATTGCTCCTTAACATGACTTGTTAAATTGAAACAAACCCCACATGAATGTTCTTTTAAATCCATTTACAAGTGCCTTGTATTGATTTAGCCTACTTCAGTAACTCAGGTGAGCTAAATTGATGTCTGTGCACTAAGTTAAGTGCATTCACTTGGGATTTCATATCTGCTGAACTGACTTGACTTCAAAACTGATTTTAGTTAAACCAACACAAGCCTTGTGTGAAAAATAGGCCTTTCTTATTTGTTGCTACCGGTTTGACGAAGAGCAACATGACAACTTAGGGGAAAAGGTGCCTTTTGCACTGCTGACTATAATGCTGGGGTGCCCTACTAACCTTGTCCCTAATTTTGGCCTTGAAGTGTACTAGCATTGCCTAAATAGCTTAGTAGCAGCCTTCTTTCTGCAAGGCAGCAGTTTGAAAAGACTGTTTAGTTAATCCTTTTGCTTGTAGGTGCACTGTTACCTAGTATCTGGAGAAAGGAAGAGGAACAAAAGGCTTACAGACCTACTTCTCTACCATCCTACCTAATGCCCCCCAAGCCAAACAGGAACAATTAAAAGCCCTTAAGCAAAGGTTTCTTTCCCTTTTCAGGCAGTGTCTTTCAGCTTTGGCTGAGCTTTGTGTCTCTTTGTGCTATATACCAGAGTTCCTTCAACCATTAAGCTGACAGGCTCTTTTTATCTCAGCCACCAAGAGCTAATCTTAAGTGCCCAAACTAACACTTGTGACCAAATCTCTGCTCCACTGACAGGGTGGAAAGGAATTGAAACCTAACCCATCATCTTCCTGAGCTGGCCACTGGGCCATGGACCCTGGCGAGGGCCATGGTTTCCCTTTAGTGCTCTGTGAAGGTAGGATGTGGAAGATGATAGCAGGTCTGCAAGTTACCACAGGTTCATGAGTCGCTTGTTCATAAATTATCACTCAACAGTTGAGCTGTGATAACTGGTGGTGTATATGCTCTTCGCGCCCTAAATGGATTACAGGAATGTGTTTTGCCTTATTTTTACATAGGGTTACTGGGCCTATTACCGAGGTTTAGATGGTGGGATAGTGTTAAACGGCAACAGCACAATCTCCTGAAACTACTGTCAATAAACATTGAACTTTCTCTTACCTGTGAGAAAAGTGTTTCCGCATAGGCACTTCTAATTAGGGGCTGTGTTCATGTTTTAAGTAATGAGTTTGCAAGTACATGTAAACTTTTGTAAATGTTAATGTATAGACCTGAGCTACTTTTTTCTAGAACACAAGGGTCATCAGCTTACAGAGGACGCATCTGTAAGCAGCGCTTCCCAGTCATGGCTCAGAAACTCATAGGAGAAGAGAAAAAAATAGCCCCTGCCCTAAAGAGCTCAGCGTGATTAAGACAGGAGGCCACCAGTGGACCCAGAGAGGCAGGTAAAGCAAACACAGGGAGACAGAGCAGCTTCTTATGGGGAGCATCAGTTCTGCACATCCATAGCTACTGAGACAGCCAAGTTTCACTTCTATATGAAGGCAAAGAAGGTTTGAGGGGAAGGATTTGAAAGAGGTCAATGAGATAACTTGTGGGACATCCACATCTTCGAGATACAGCACAGAAGAAAGAACAGAAGATGTTTGAAAATGTATCTCGTGTTTGATGAAAGGTGACATGACGGGCTTACTGAAGGTGGGAGAAGACATAAATAGTGTATGAGAGAATGATAGGCTCTGGAAGATCCTGAAAGTGAATAAAATTTGCTTTTATATGATGTGATGAGGAGGCATGAAATGGGGGGAGAAGAAAAAGGCATGTTTAGAGTGGTGAGCTAAAGAAGTAGTCGCACAGTGGAATTTGGAAGGAAACAGAGGAGGGTGAAATTGCTTCTTAAAGGAGAGATGCTATTGTCAAGACATGAGAAGAGCCTGGACAGGAGCTCTAGATTCAATGACAGACAAAAAAGGCCATGTTAGAAAGAGAGAACAGAGGTGGTGTCAACTTTGTCACATGGATTGAGACTCTGGAGAAGAGGTGAAAGGAGAAAGGACTCCAGATCGCTAGGGCAGTTGGCAACACTGGCCACAGTGGCTGTGAAAAAGCGAGGACAGAGTGTGTGTGGGAGAGGAGGTGCAGAGTTTGTTCTCTTTGACAAACATTTGTGCGGTATCTAGCCTGGCACTTAGAGATGTATTGTCTAGCTCTAATCTGCGATCACCGTCTCCAGGTGTATCTCCACATGCTAAGTACCTCCAGGGAGGTTTTGTCAGGAGCTGCGGATGCTGAGCAGTTGGGGAGGATTGTCCAGCCTCACCTGCTATCAGAGTCTGTGCTTTCTTATGTCAACAAACTGTCATGCTCACGGATGTCACCAGGAAACAAATACGTGTAGCACAGAGCCATTTCTGATCAGAGACAAGTATCCCAGAAGGGAGAGTTTCAATAAATGCACAAGGAAGCTGCAGCGGTTAAAGTTTATATTGTGTTTTTCTTGCTATCACACTTGGTGTATTATCTAAAGGGATCTGTGGGTGAGGTGGTAAAACAGGGCTTTTTTAATTATACATCACCCAGCAAACTGATAAGGCAAACAAAGCAGGCAACCAAATAACACAGGCATGAGCCACTTCAAAATAATAATGTAGCAAGAACAATAGGGGAGTAATTCACAGCTCCCTAAGAAGTTTTTGCAGTTCAGAGGGGGTGAGATAGCAAGCAGCTATTGACTGTTTTCCTTTCATGTTTTCCACCTGCCATGTGATTGGGAAGTATATTACCTGAATCCTTGTGAGAGCTTTTTGCACTATTGTCTTAAAAGCCTCGCTCTACAAGAAACGATCCTAATGGAAACTGAGATGCAGGTATGAAATGCATACAGGGCATGGAGTGACAACTAATTTAACTATAGTTTAAATCCTTTATAACTTTTGTTACATGTAGATGTACAAGGACAGCTCTGGCATTTCCCTGGCCCCTTTGGGCTGCTCTGGCGCTGCAGAGTGGGGTGAACTGGCAGCGGCCCAGCACAAGGGAGTTAGTTCCCTTTAGGGTCAGGCACTTTCCGCCAGCGCCAAGGCTGGGAGGGAGAGTGAAGGTCGGTGTGAGCTGGCAGCATGCTCTCAGCACAATGGCCAAGTGTTAGTCCAGCACCATGCAGGTTTTGTCCAAACTGAGGTTTACAAGTGTGTGTGGTTGACGAAGGCATTTGCTAACAGACGGAACATGTAGCATACAAAACACAGGTGCTGCCTCACAAAGCACCAGGCCACTGTGAAAGGCAACCTCAATGTGTGAAGAATTTAGTAATTCTGTGGCCTGATGGTGCAAGGTGGTTGTATGCTCTGCCTTGTCTGCAAAAGTGCTGAAGCGCATGTCTGCACTGCGGAAGCCAGGGACTTAAGCCCCAGCTAGCTGCCTGGCTCAGCTGCTCTTGGCAGTGGAGCAAGGGAACCTAACATAGGCCACAAAGGCTTCCCCAGATACTAAGTAAACATTTGGGCTGGAGGCCAAAAACTATCTCCATGCTACCCAAGTCACACTGTTCACAGTATGAGATCTAAGTGGTCTGAAGCCAGCCCAGAACATCTGCTTGAGATACCGTGATTGCAATACAGGCGTAACCTTTAAATGAGAAAAGACATTTTGAAATCCTAATCCGCTTCAAAGTTCTGTAGCAATTCACATTTGATCTGCAGTCCAAACTGGGGAAGAAAAGCAAGCTCTCACAAGCTTGTCTGTTGTCCTTTCAGCCTCAAGGTGAATGAAGAACTAGAGGAATCAACCCACAGTTAAATTTCTTCACCTTTGATTGTAGCAGCTTCCTTAAGAAAGGAACATTAATGTGCTGGAGAGATTTAGTAGAGGTATTCATTGCAAAAACACTAAGGCCTGGGATGTGTTTTCAAGTACCAAGTGGAGTAAGAATCCTGACTGAGTTGTGTGTGTGTGAAGGCACACATTGCTTGCTGTTTTTGTAACAGACAAAAGAGGATTGACTGCAAGACAAAGCTACCACCGTCTAGGGTTTGTAGGGGTAAGCTGTGCTATTTGCCTTGTATAACTTCATGCCATTTGCAAGACTAAAGGGCATTCCTATGTCTCTGTCTTTGAAAAGCTAAAAACTTATTAATATATAAAAGACTGGCAGCATTCAGTTGTCACACTTAGGGAGTTTGGTTTGATTCTGTTAAGTGTTAGAGAGGTTTGGAGAAACAAATTCTACTTCTCCAAGTCTGCTCCAAACACAGATAGAAACAAATTTAATCAGTGTAAGTAAGAGGATAGGAAGAAAGTTTTCTGGTTTGTTGCTTCTCTACATGTGTCCGTCTGTCCATCCTTTCAGCTTACCAGTTTTCCACTTTTTTGCTAATGTGGCAGTATTTTAAGTACAACTTTCAAAAGCCAAAGACCTAAAATAATGAGCCCTGTTTTCAAAAGGTGACGAGGGCCACATATTTAAAAATAGAGAAGCATCTAACTCAAATTGGTAAGAGTTAGCCATCTAAATACCTTTTAAAATGGTATGCACTCGAGGAACACAAGTCCAGTTTGGGAAGGGTGGGACACACAATCCTGAAGTCTCAGGTTCCTGTGCTATTCTGAAAAAGAGATTGAACGTCTTAAATTACATAGACAGGTTTGAGAAAGTCAGTTTGAGGATTCTTCTTAAAACCTTAAGTGCTCAAGTTTTGTGATGGCCTGAGAATTTCAGCTTCCATTTAAAAACAAATAAATCCATTTTCAGCCATCACAAATGTGGAACGAAAATGAAAAATACGAATCCTGAATTCTCAGAAGCTAGAATGCACATACAAAAAATAACACTGATTATTTTTAACATCTCAGCATTTTTTAGTCATGACTTCTCAGGGGCTGACTGAGATCCTGGAATGCTGGGGGCTGGTTATCCCACATTTGTAAAAATAGCACATGTCTAGCAAAGGCAAAAAAGCTGAAGGGCTTTCCACGCCACCTTTTATTGTGTGCTTGCAGAATGGGGTAATGTAACATACTTTTGCTTTACTTTGAGAAGGTCCAGGTACTTATTAGGAATTGCACAAGTCATTTCTATTTCTGTGAATGTATTGTAGATGATGAAACTTTCTATTGTTGGCCACTTTCCAGCCAGCATTATCTGTTTATTACAGGCCATGTGTGGGAATGGAGTCATAAACAACCTCTTTCTTTGGCAAAACAAGAACACTAATCACTTTTATATTAGCTCCAATAAATCCTGAAAAAGTAACTGTTGTGGATTAAAAAGATAATAATGTGCTAATCCTTTCTGTGGTCACTGACCATTTTAAGCTGTTCCATCTCTCATGTCTGAAGGGTAAATCCTCTGGCTCTTGATGGAAGGCTAAATAGTGAAGTATGTAGGCGCATCAGACACCAGACTTGTTATCAGCAAATGCATTTTTCTCACTATTGCAGATAATTTTTGATCCACTTTTACCTTCAATCTAAGATCTCACTTTTCCTCCCCCAGCCCACCCCCTGGTCTTCTGTCACCAGGACTCCTTCATGGCACACTGCTGAAGAGGTTGTCTTACAGAAAGACCTTCCTCAGCTCCTGGCTGGTGATGGGGGTTCAGGGCGCCTTTTGGCAGAAACTCTTCTATACTGGAACAAATACATGAAATTCCTATAGGGGCAAAGAGACTGATAGACTTGAAGCGGTCACATAAAGGTCACTCATTTTATAGAATAAGTGGATCAAAAAATTAACAACAGAGTGTTATGGACATGCTCTGACAGCTATTGAAGTCAAGGGAGAGGTTCTCCAGCCTTAAATGGGCTTTGGATCAGGCTTTGCTGGGGTGGGCTGTCTCCTCTGGGAATGGAGTTACCCTACACTAGAGCCAGAAAAGGGGGAGAGAGGATAGCGATACAGCTGAAGACTTGGAGGTGATGCAAACAGTTTTCAAACTTTCTTTCTCCTTTTCAAAAAAATAAAATAAATTACAGCTTCAAAGCACTTCTGACTTTAGGAAATTCAGTAGCTGGTTGTAGAAGTTTCAGTTGCATGTGCCAAGCTGAGACTTGAAGGTAAAAACATTCTTCAGATCAGTTTCTGCTACTAACCTCCAATAAATATGTTTAACAGGTGTATCAAACAAAGCCACAGCAAGTGCCAGTATGGTCCGTAAGCCATTAGTTACAAGATTGTTCACATTATACAGCAGTCAACATACTTCTGATTTTTCATGTTTGGCACTGGAAGTGGTGTTTTTCCTTTGCAAAGTGAATATTGTTCTTCACACAGAAATGCAGGAACTGCACAGTGCGTGAACAAGCAGTTGATTAAAGATTAGAATAGTAATGAATGTATTAAAGTGGAATGTACTTGGATAATTGATTAATTGGTGCAGTCTAAGCTACTTACAGAGCATTACATTCATTCTCTGTTAAATCAATCTCTGTCTTCTGTCCAAGCCTTGTGACTGAGAGCTTAAAGGCATGAACAACTTATTAAAGTCATCCAGATCGGTTCTACTGGAACAGGGGGAGCTGGTCAGTGCCCAGGGTCCCATCTGCAGCCTGTTGCTTGTTCTGGATCTCATGCTTACATTTCAGCAGTATCGCAGGATTTGCAGGCAGGTGGAAGATGTAATTAATAATGCTCTTATCTTCCCATAGTCCACTTTTGCATTTCTCCCACCTTGTTGCCGCGTTCTTCTTAAAAACAAAGCTGTGACCTCATGCAGAAAGAAATGGCACAATGACGTTTTAATTAACATGTTTGTCCAAGGGAATATCTGATTGCTGTGAGAAACTGCAGTCTGGGATAGGAACCATACATTCCTTAGCAACACAAGAATGCCAGAAAGGACTCCCTTAGTACAATTAAAAATCACATAGCAACTGAAAGCTACAGACTCATTGCTCTGGGGTAACACCAGAGCAACAAGCTCTATAAAGCAACACCGTGTTCAGGACTGGTTATTGAGGACCAGGGAGAAGAACAAGATGGGATAGGATAGGCTTCCTAGAGAGCCTGCTTTATGAAAAGCTTCTGTTTCCTAATTTTAGTAACTGTTTGGCTGTTTGTAATGGAGGATATTTTAGCTCCTTTCAGGGCTCAGTGGAAGAAGAGTATACAAGAAGGTCAGTGAACTGATGGAGCACATAAAATGGATGGCAGACTTTGTGCCTTTCGTGAGTTTTCTTTCAGGCTTTTCAAGGTCCGTTCTGTCTTCTGCTTTTCTCTTGCTGTGCCACTTCTGCTCTCATCTGGTGACTGACACAGACTCAGATAGATCAAACCTTATTGTATGTGTAGGTACAGTGTGTGTTTAGAGGATGTTAGGATAGTTACTAGCCGCTCACTGACGATCTGTCAAATGTCCTAGAGAGGTGGGAAAACCCTTCTTCTGGGAACACTCCTCCTCTGATGATCTTCTGACTGTGGTGAAGAACTGCAGCTCTTTGCTCTTTGTGCCATCATTCTCCCTGGTGACTCTGTCCCAAATGGATGTTTCAGGCATCAAATCTGTTTATCCTTCTGGCAGTTTGTTGAAAACAATGAGTGAATCTTTTTGGAGCATTTAACAAACACAAGCTGGAGGAAGGTGGACCCTTTGATTCATAAGCAGGGCATAGACTTACCCCCAGAGTAACTAGCATACTCTTGTTATTTGCTTAGGAGTATTTCAACAGGCTATGGGCCTAGGGTTTAGAAAACTAAGTGCTGAAAGTGAGGCACTGACATAAAATAATAATTTCCCAAATATTTAGAGAAGCATGTGTATAAATGTTTGCAGAATTAGGGCCTAGAGTGTTTTGTTTTGATTCTAAACCCTACAAGTATGCAGTTGTTTGAATGTGTGTTTTATTTTGATGCCTAAATGTGACCTTTTAGGAGGCTTCCTTTCAGTTGCTACTTTAAAAATGGATCGTGTGTCTAGCTTTTTATTTCTTATACAACCTAAAGCTCTACGAAAACCTAGTGACATTAAACATCGACTACCATTAGCATCCAAAAATTATGGCTTAATTTCCCACCATGAATATTCAGAGTTGAGAGCCCATAACACTAATATGATAAACACCGAGGCTGCGGCCTGCTGCATTGACTTGCATAGGAACCGTTTATTATCAGCAAACATGGTTTTGACAACCACTCTGAGGCGACACTGCTCTATATCAAATATCAACAGAATTAGCATGCGTTTTCATGTTAATTACTGTAGCGCACCGTGCTGTGTGATGGCCAGGGAATGCAACGGGGAGATCTGAGCTTTGCCAGTCACTTGCAATGTAGAATTCAGCTAATGCGAGTTTATTAGCTCGGAAGAACAGCATTTAATGAGCTGCTAACCTCACGATAGGCCTGCTTTCCAAATGGTTAACAGGGCCTGCCAACTCGTAAGTAATGTATGAGAGAGGAGGAGGACACCACAATAGGTTTCTGGTATTCATTAAGAAGGCCCGCAGAAGTCACAAGGGGCAAAGTGGGTGACCCTGTGGTAATCTCTTAGAAATGGAAATAAAATGTGTATTCCACTGACTGGCTCTTGGGCAATTATGTTTACAACACTATTAACCAAAATGTATGGGAAGGAAACATAAACATGCTTTGTTTTTAAGCTCCTGGGTTTTTTTCATCAGTCTTTGAAAACTTTGTGAAGGTGCTGTTCATTAATAGCACCATAAAAACATGGGTGTTTCCATGGGCAGATACTCTTCTGTGATATAGGGATAATTGTAAATTAGTAAATTAGGTACTCATGTTGTTGTTGAATGTATTTGGAAAAGAAAAATCCTTGATGGTCTGCTCTTCCTCATTAGTATAGTGTAAATATGCTTAATAGCATCACTGTAAAACATTGATTTCAACAACACTTGGCATCACATTCAGGGTAAACTGCTCCTTTCTCAGTGCTGCTGTTACTTTGATTTATTCCTGTAGTATGGCTGCTAGTTTTGACTGGCATACCTGCTTCTCCACTCTCTTAATTCGTCGTCGTATTGGTTTATTATTTTAATCAGGACTCGTAAGCTGCGCTGAAAAACGGAAAGGAGCCCATTTTGTAGAGACAGACAGTCAAATCTTTTATCTCTAGTTTCTTTAGGTGACTGTCTTTAATAGCCTCTCTGATACTGCGACACTGACTGGCGAGAACGATTTACCACTAAGGCATAATAAGGGAAAATGTAATAAGATGTCACCAGGCACTGCTCATTTGCAGTTGTTTGGCTAAAAAATAGGTTTCATAAAACTTAGGTGAACTTGGAAATCACCTGAACACATTACTTCCTAGATTTATGGCTCAATAAGTCTGCATATATGCTCATAGCCAATTCGGAGTACTATGACGATTCATCTCACCTGCAGTCAAAAATTGTGCAGAGGGTTGCAATCAGATGTGTCAGGGAGCATCTTCCAGGCAGCAGATACTGGCCTGAGGCTCTGGAGACGTGGCTGCTCTTGTGGGTACAGGCATCCCATTTCTGTAAGACTTTTGGCAAGTTGTACCTCTTTATTGTGCCTTATGCTGTCCATCCTTGTTCAGCCAGTAGAATAAATTTAGCCTGTAAGTTACAAAAAGCAAGTTTCTTGTGAAGTACCTAGGACAAAGAGGGGTACCAGCCTCGTGTGGGCCCTGACCACCCTTCTGTAGGGCAAGCATTTAATGACAATGGTATGTTTCCTTTATTCATATTATAATAATATATATTTATTATTATATTTCTTTTATTATATTATACATAATTTATTATATTATAATAATTCATATTGCCATGCTTATTCCTACGAATGCATTAAGTGGCACCCAGCTGTAAGGGTTTTCTCCAAAATATGCAGCAGTATACAAAACCTTCCTCAATTACCAAAGTAGTGTGAAGAAAATAAATACAGCCCTATCAAAGGGATTACAGGTTCACAAATGGCTCAAAACTAGTTTAATCCAGTGCTGTCCTATGGCCCGCCTAATGTATTTCGATGCTGGTATCTCAGAGTGTGAATTTATCTTCAAAAGAGGGACAAAAGTAGCATCCCTACTCAAATACTCTGCTCAGATTACTGCCGTGGAAATTATTTCCTGCATGTCACCAGCGCTATTGCTGAGCAGAGTGCTCTGTCCCAGAATAGCACTGGAGTTGCACAGAAGAAATTGAAGTCTCTTGCTTGTGTTGCAGTTTCAGACACCTGTAGCACTGTCCTTACTGTTCGCAGACGGATGCCTTTCTCTTTTCTCCTCTGCTCTGAAAAGGCAGTTTCTCACTCCTGTCTGCTCATGAGCTCCTGGAGTGGGATGTTGTCCTGCCTGTGGCAGTCCCTGATAGTGTTTCCAGGATAGGGAATGGGTAGCTGAGCCCCACCTCAATATTTCATTATCATTACTGATTACAGAATTCATGTTCAAGAGGAGCTTGCTTTTCAGCTTGCTTTCAGTAGGTGTAAAGCAGACTGCTTGCATGTTTCTGGCCTGGCATTGCATGGATATTGAGAATGGAGGAGGCATTTTGTGGTCAGAGACGTGATTTTCTTCTGATGCTGTCTTTAGACAGACACACTTCTAGACTGTTTCTGTGTTTAGTGTAGTAAAGCTGTGTCTGGTTGCCCGCAGCATTTGTGTGTTCAAAGGACTTCCTTGCTTTCAAGATTCCTTGCATCTATTACCTTAAACTTCCTCCTGCTTTGTGTAGGGTTCTTTATGTTCCTACGGTCTTTGGGACTGTAAGGTCCGATAGTTAGTGTCCTGGCATATATATGAGCTCATTACCTTACAGGTTGCTGTGCTTACAGTTGCTTTTCTTTAGAGAAACTAGTTTGAGCTGGGTCAGTTTTTGTGTCAGGAACTTGCTTGCTTGCCAGCAAGTCTCGCCTACGAATGGCGCGAATCCAGTTTGAACTTCCTTCCATTAGACCTGGGCTGGGCCGGTTGCACCAGCGCTGCCCTGCCTGCTGCCCTGGCCACTGCCCTCTGCACACACCTTGCCCTCTGTTTCTTTATTTGTGGCAAGGCAGTTAGTCCTGAAACAGAGTGACACGTCTGAGAGAAATACAAAACAAAATGAAATGAATTGACTTTTTCCATTGACTTTGGATGAGACCTTTCATCATTAGTCTATTATCTATTTTAATTTCATAAATTGTTTTACATTTCCCATGACAAAAGAATGATTTAAAATGAAAATGAGGATTTCCTTATACAACAACTCATCCTTTAGTGCTTTGCTCCATGAAAATTGCGCATTATTACAGCATGAATCAAATAAGATGAACATTTGCCCAAAAGAAAGGTTTGTGTATATGTGCCTACACACACAGCCTAAAGCCATGGGTTTTGCTTTAAAGTTTTTTTTTTTCCTGCTGATCATACTTAAATTTAAAAAACTCACATATGTATTAAGAGCATACATGTGCTTTATGTGCAGTATTTCCCCTTTTCTGTATATATTGTTTCTGAAAGCCATAGGTATATGAAATGCAAAATAAAGTCATGCTCAGAAAGTGTGTATACCTGAAGTTTCCAAAGCTAGAGTGCCCTACAGCTAGCTGGTATTCCCACTGCTTTTTGTTGAAAGTATTGCTGCTAGTTTTTTAATCATTTCTCTTGTGAGGAAGCTGCTTTCCCCTGGTTTCTGGGTGCTGTGTGGGGCTGGGGTGGGAGCTGATGGGTGGGATGCATCTGGGAATGTGTGTGGCACCTGCACTGTGCCCCTGCCAGCCACCCCACATGCCATGAAGCTGTGCCTCCCTTAGTGTCAGGCAGGACTAAGCTTCTAAACACCATAGTTCAAAAAGGCCTTTCTAAAATCTGATCATAGGAAGGGAAGCATTTATTTGAGACTATTCCTGGAAAGGTATTTTAAATAGTCCCTCAGTGTACAGTTCCATTATACTTAATGTGAAGTGCCAGAAGAGCAGAGACGATGGAGTGTTGGCTTGCAGACGCAGGCTCAGGTTGCTCACACAACAAGCTGAAGGGAGTTGGGTTTAACTGTTTGGTCAAGCGGCATCATGTGAGTCTAACAGGAATTTCGAGAGCGTGGGGCTGAGACATGCTTCCTTTCGGTTCCCACCTTGCACAGATGCACTTGTGTGTGTAACGGTACACAGTGTGCAGCTCAGCTGTAAATGTGATCCGAGTGCTTGACACTGAGCTCGGAAGTAAAATTTTTCAGAACAGTGACCAGTGTAACTTGGATAAGCTTTTAAATTATTGGAAATAGAGTTGCATAAGACTGTATGATAATTTAAATTTCAATAGAAGAGGGGTTTATTTAACAGATGAAAACTTTTCCTAATTTCTTAAATATCTAGTGAAAGACACTACATGTATACCTGTGTAAGACCATCCACAGAGACTGTGCTCTGGTTTGATTATATCACCTTGAATTCATACCTTAAATGGTGCTAGCACAACGTGCGTCTAGAAGCCCTTAGTCAGGATGCCGCCCTTGCTAAATACGCTGTGGTACAGCTCCACTAAGCGTTAGTTTTTAAGACAGATAAAGCCTTTGCTTATAAACAGGGATTACAAAACAAATGGTTGGTGTTAAAGCCACAGCTTAAATGAGCTGCAAAGTAAAATAGCAGGTGAATGGAAATTCCTATGGGCTTCAAACAGAAGGACGTTTTCCTGCTCTTCTCGTATGTTTAGAAATATCTGAAGTGTGAGTGGTGGACCACCGCAATCAAGTGTTGCTATGGTGTTGCAATGAGTTGGGGATTTGCTTCTAGGACTCCGACACTAGGATAGTTATTTGGGTGCAGACTCAGGGTTAGGTGGGGTGAGGAACTCCTGAAGTAATGTGACATGGAGATGTTCCTGATCCCTTCATTCCTTTCTAGGATCTGCTAAATAATTGCCTTTTTGATCTAGGAATAGCAATTACAATTTGCTGCTGGTCAGGGAAAGGTTAAGCCTTCCTCCAGGGCTATTTTTAAATGTGGCAACAACTGTCTTCAGTGTTCGTGATCTGTCCAGAAATAGATGCCACTTAACAAGAGCGCTAAGCAAAGAGAAGGGCCTTTTTCAGGAATTCCCACTCTTCATAGGCATTTCATTTTTGAGATCACTTTCAGCCCAAGGACACTTGTGGCTGCTGGCAGTCAGGTTGGTGACCCTGGGCCCTGCTGGAGCGGGAGCCATGGGCAAGAGCAGCACCTTCTGGAGCACAGGCTGAACCACAGCAGCTTGGGGAAGGGTTGGCGTGCGAAAACCCCCTCTCACAAAAGCGAAGGACTGCGCTGAGATCAGGAGGGGGAGTTCCCATAAGGCCAACCAGAGCGAAGCCAGCGTGGTCATGCTGTGTGGACATCCCTGCCACCGTGGAGTGTACGTCTTGCTTGTAGTTTGTGTGTGCATCTTATCGCTCGTGACCTGTTAAGCCCAATCACTTATCAGGCGATTCTAGTGCGAACAGCAGTTTTGTACTTCATTGACAGGTCCTGTTAAATTCAAACCAGCCAAGCCAAACTCTTGTGTCAGGGAGAGGGGAAGATATCTCCACAACTATAAGACTTCCCCAGCTTTCTCACCTGCTTCAAAGCAATTCATTCTTTGGGGGTTTGACGACGTTTGCAGAAAATGCATCTGCCTTTCCTATTCCTCATCACATGTATTGGGTTATTCTTTATATTGTGTATTGAGTGCTGCTACATTACGTACAAATATCAAAAATAGACTCTGGAAAATGCATAAGGTCAGCGAACGCCTGGTTCCCTTGGTCACTGCTTGTGATGGGAGACGCATCTGCTCACTGCTTGCGATAGCTGCGTACCACAGTGGGAAGAGCCAGACTTCTTGTCTTCAGTATCTCTGTATCAGTATCCCAGTATGCCCAGGCAGATGAGCTCTGGACCTCTAATTTTAAGCAAGCCAGAGACCTATATATATATGCATGCAAGGCTGGATTAGCTATGTTTTTGAGTCTGAAAGTGGCATCAGCTGCCTTTGTAAAACCATGTAAGTATGGGAAGGTGGTTGAGTGTTAGTGCAGTGGAACTGAAGGGCGTGTTTGTACATTCAGCATGCAGAGAGCCTGGTAGGTTTTCAGGCTTGAAACTACAAAAAGCTAAGGTATCCATACATAGGTCCCCAGGTAGAATATGAACCTAAATATTAGAGGCTCTCTCTTGACTCATTGAATCCAATGTACATTTTGCCTTATTGAGCAGGATTGAGCCCTTTAAGGTGTTATTTTCCTCAGACATAGGAAGCTGGCAAATTTTTATTTTAAAATAGAATAGAAAGCAACTCAGTGTATGCAAGACATTTTCAGTTGCCAGAGACATTTCTGGCATACTGGTAAGAAGTAGTACTTTTAGCAGGAATTGAAAATTTTTTTTTCTCTGCCAGGGGTTGAAGATTATAGCTGGCTGCGATTTCTGTGTCTGATAGTTCTGAGCTGTGAAGGGACCAGATCATTCTCAGCCAGCTCTGATATGTGAGAAACCTGGGATCTGGTTTTAGAATATCCCTGAAAGCTTAATTTGCAACACCAAAGTTACAACACCTTGTGAGCAGTTTAGCAGATACAGCCGGACCTGCATTACATGGATCATGGTACACGCTAGCTTGTAGCTGCACTGTTCTTGGCAGGAAGGCAAAGAAGTTGCTTAGCAAAAACTGGCGACTTGCTTTTGGTTAACCAAACGCACATGTATATGATAGTAATTTAAGAATGAGTTTGTGGCAGCATGTTTTTCCTTTATTTGCCTGTCAGCATTCATGCCAGTGTTTCTTAAATCACTAGATACTTAATACAAGTGGAAAGACTGACTTAAATTAACTGGACTTCAAAAGAAAGTTACAGAAAGTGCCGGGGACTGATAAGACGTCCATGAAACGTAATACACCTCTGTATCAAGGCCCTGTTTAAGAAAAACAAAATACACAACCCTGTCACTGTTCTGTTGAGGGCAGAAATTTAAACCCCTGCTCCACAGGTGTGTAATGAAGACGGAAGTCGTTGGCTGCATGTTGAAAAAGTACAGAAAAAGAGAAATGGAGAGGAAGTAGTTACAAATTCTAATGGTGTTAGTAGAAAGCTATAAATTAGCTAATGATTTACTTTTCTCACCTTTCCTGTTTTATAATTTAATAAAAAGAATAGTTTGAGGAGAGGGGGAAAGTTGAGGAGAGAAGGGGAATGTCACCGTGGCAAATGAGAGACCTGATTTTACCACCCATCTTGTCACTGTGAAGGGATATTTCCCCACATAAGCTATGTATCTGTGGCTAGGGACAATGTGGTAGAGCTAAGGCTAAGCTGAAGCTTGAGAGATGGTCCTCACTCCGTCCTTTTGTGCATCTGGGGAACTGGGCAGGCAAACTGGTGGTTCTCCTGTGTTGCTTCCCTGCAGTTCCCCTCGTTGCTGTAGTTAAACACATAGCGAGGAAATGGGACACACACAAAAGTTTCATGGGGTTTTCCTACCACGTGGATTAGTAGATTTGGCTGATTTGACGTTGAGGGAGTTGTACAAGTACAAAGTTGTGCTTGGTCGCCATAACTTAAGCATTCTTATTCGCATCGCCTGGAGAAACTGCATCTAGATAACTTGGAGTGAATTGCTTTTGACAGCCATATGTAATTCCATTTCCATTTATAACGATTTATAGATACTTTGGAGGTGATCTATTATGCCTCTTCTGGGATAGATCAAGTGTTGGTCCTTGGCTGACGAAGACCTCATTCCCGAGTGCTGCAGGCACCAGAAGGTATCTGATGAGTGGGCTAAGTATTGTTCCCACTGGAAGTCGTGATATATTCTGTTTACACAAAAAAAGTTTTAGCAAAATATGAAGATTGTTTGAGATGAAAAACAAACACCCCAAAGCTGCCAGCTATTAAAGGGAGTTCAGTGCGACTTTATTTGCTGGCTCCGGCCAAAGGACTAAAAAGAACAGCAGAAGTAAGGTGAGATGAAGAAATTACTTTTGTTAGGTCAATATGCTACACTATTCGTTTTTAATTAGGCCATGACAGCAACTCTCTGCCTGTCTTGCACTGATCATATATTCAAAGATCATCCAGAATATGCTAATGCAAGGCTTTTAGTATCCTTTTTGGGATACATTTAGCATATTAAAAGCGTACTCTGAGCATTTGCAAGACATACTGTACTGGTGGTTCACAGTCAGTGAGACCTGGAGTTTACTTAGGCCATTGTATGCTCTGTGTCCTGTAAATTATTACTGTGTATATTTTTTAAATTGAAAGCAGGTCACTGTTTCCTTACTAATTAAGGCTGGAAGCTTATTCCGCTGTGCCCATCTGCTTTAATGTGCTGCTCAATAAAATCTCTATTCTTAACTGATTTATTCAAAACATGTAGATGCTTCTTACATTCTTTGAGGTCTTTTCCATCAAGGCAGTCATGACTAAGTAATCATAAATGGGTGAATTTGTCATTTAGCCACTGTTAGTCAGAATTTGGACTTTATAGAAATTCAGGCTGAAGGGAATCATTATGTCCACTGATCTCTAGCTGCTGTGTGTGGAGCCTCTCCCAGTGATTAAGACCAGCCATTCAGGATTGCAGCAGACTGGGGGATCCTCATTCATTCCTCCTCCTTCACTGAAAGTAGGCAAACATTTTCCCTCCTCTCTGAGTGAGTGGCATTCCCCTAGGACTTCCCTGGCTCCTCTGTGCTGCATCAAGGACTCCCGTCCTCTTTCCGTCCTGCTTCACTGCTGACCTAGAACAGGCCACCTTTGGATGAGCAATGGCTAACAGCAAACCTGTCTGAAACCAGGAGGAACCTTTGAAAGGGTCTCCAGGGAGTGGGAATTATGATATGTAAACAGGAAATATTTCATATCAGAAACGGCAACAAATTTTGTACAGGTAGATCTCATCGCATTATATTAACATGTGTCCTACACACCTGCTCCTGGGGTACCTATTGTGGAGTTGGCTATGAGACCTGGTTTGAGGATAATAGAGGTACAAGCTTTTGTTATTCACTGACTTCCAGTCCCAATTAGCAAACGGTGAATGTAGTTTTCCAGAGGAGTTAGGAAGTTAATGGGAAGAGGTGCAGAAAAAGAAATGTCTCCTGTTAGAGAAGTAGCTGGCCACCTGTATCACCTCATTGTGGTGGTGGTTGTGTGATGACAGCAGACAAGTAACTGAGCCCCATGTGCTTCTGCTCCCAGCATCCCTTACTGTTGCTCTTCATTTCTCTTGTACTACTGGACCCTAACAAGCAGCTACAGCTTCCTGTTCTCTAGAAATGCTTTGGACCTCTTTGAAGATGCGTGTTTCCATCCCTTTGTGCTTCTGTGACATTGTGCGAGACACTGTGCTGCAGGGTTGTTCCAACACCTTTGCTTGTTCACACCTCTGAAGGAGTGTTTCAAGAGCCAACTCAGAACAGGACACTAAAAACTGCAGGTATTTTATAGAATTAAGTAATTTCAAAATTAACATAGCAATTTGCATAAATTACTAATCACTTTAATATTTTTTCAGGCTCCCCAAGGCAATGTTTTAAGGCATGTTGCATAGCAAAAGTGGGATGAATCAAATGAATGTTCATGCACGTAGGGCAGGATTTTCTAAACCGATCAGTGTTGGTGGTGTACTGGCAGGACTTTGCTTCACTGAAGTCATTGGTGAAAATCTCAGTAGATCCCTGCCGAAAACCCTACCCTGATAGCGTAGGGATGTATGGGTGCTGGCCCCAGCGAGTCCTGCAAGGTATGAGCACTATCTAGCAAAGATTTTGCCTCTAGGAGTCGGCTCATGGACTTCCATGTTATTATTTGCATATTTTATTTCAAATGCTCAGGCTCTTAGAGGACTAAGCCCCATTTGACCCCATGGTTTCCAAAGACCATCTCATTATGAAGCCTGAAAAGGATATGAGATTATGTAGTTACATCTCCTGCATGAAACAGCCCAGAAAATGTCCATTGATTCATATGTACTGGCAGTGACCCATCTGCCTTTTGAAGGTAGACTTCCACGAAGGAGCTTTGCCCCAGCTCTGGCCATTTGCTGGGCTGGCTGGTAACTTTTCCCATTCAGAGCACATGTGGTATTTCTTGCCTGAATTCCTGTAGCGTTACTTGTCATGTCCAGGATATTTGTCTGCTAGAATGAAGAGCCTTTTACTATCCAGTGTGGTATGTGCAGATTGTGATAAGGTCAGCGCTTAGCTCTATTTCAGAAAAGAAAATAGATGGAGATTCAGAAGCCTTTCACTATAAATCATGATTTCTAATCATTATGGCTCATTTCTGAACCTTATTCAGTTTATCTTTATTCTGATTTTGTCACCAAAACTGGACACAATGCTCCAAGGTTCTACTGGTGCCAAACACAGCACCTACTCATCAGCCGTTTCAGCCGGAGCCCTGACCGGAGAGCCTGGGTTGGGCTCCTGCATTGAGAGCCCGGCTTCCTGCAGTCCCCTCTGTGCACAGAGCCCTGCTTCTTCATGCTTTGACAGCTTCGGCATTATTAAAGTTGTCCGTTGAACCATCTTATGGGTTTTAATGTGTGGTAGACTGTTGGTTGTCCAGGTGGGGTTCAGCACTTTGCAGCCCTGTAGTTAATGTTCGCTTTTTGTTAGGCAAAAGTTTAATGTAACTTTGTCAGAAGGGCAAAGAGAATTACTTGCTGGTGTCTCTTTGCGCTTGGTTAGTGCCATGTTTGTCTGCCATCTTGTTTAAATTGTTTTTTCTTTTTGGTGTGACTCAAGAAATGCATCTTGAGCACTGTAAAAAAGTTCCTGTATGCAAATTTGTTTTGGAACTGATTTTGCTGTGCATCACAAGAGTTATTGAAGATGATCAAAGTCACGCTAAGCGTTAGAGAAGATTACAACAATTATTTCTTTATTTCATGTGTCAGTCTCTTATTGTTCTTTGTTCTAGCTGTCTCTCTTTAAGTCTGTACGTTTTCAAAATGATTTCACCATTCTGTCACTAAAGATTCAGCTTTTTTAGTGAACCATCAAAGAATCAGTTATTGACTGACTTTCTGTCTTGGCAGAAGTAGTGCTTACCTTTCAGCTTCTTCTCTGTGTAACAAATCTACTTCATTTTTCCTTTGCTAGGCTTAAAAAGAGTAGAGTTTGGTAGGGCCTACTGTGCAGTAAATTAATTCCAGGCTGAAAGTGAGAACACTTTCAACAGGAGAGAAATTTTAAGAGTAAGAGATACGCATCTGTGTATGCACTTCTTTTTTCTTTTTCTTTCTTTTTTTTTTTTTTTTTTTAAAGAATTAAGGCAGGCATGAATTGGTCTCAACATTACACGTTTATTTCTGTTGTAGTTTCAGTAGAACTTTCTATAAAATAAACTTCGTATACACCCAGGCATGCACACGCACACACATGCATGACACGTACTTTTATGTGTACTTACAAAAACTCATACTTTAAGTTTAAAAGTAATCAGTGTAAAAGTGTGAAATGCATTTCCCTTGCTTATTTTCTCACAAAAGGATTTGGCACTAGAATCACTACAGGCCAAATTTTGATGATCTTGTTTATACTGATGATATTTTGCATTGTGAGGATTTAATGGATCTTAAGGAAAACAAAGTGCTAGCATGTTTTCTTTAGTGATTAGTAGATCTGATTTGAAATCATTGTCATCTGAATGCATTTTTAAACACAGGTAGTGCATAGTTTATTTTTGGACAAAGGCCGATAAAATTTTGGGGTATTCCACAGTAGATGGAGCTAAAAAAAAAACAAACCCCAAACCACATTAAAATATCCATAGGAGAGCCATAGAAATAATACAAGTTAGGTAAGTACTTTTGTATGAAATATAAGTTTTTGTTCACAACTGGAGAAGAAAGCAGTCTGGGGAGGACACTTGGGAAAATCGTCTGCAGATAAAGAAATGGGAGAGGGTTGGAGTATTTCTGTGCATGCTTGATTGGATTCATGTGAACAACTGTTTCATAACAAGCGTTCATATATGCCGTAGTCCAAAGCCTGCCAGGAGGAGCATGTATCTCCTGCAGATTCGACATTGTGTGTAGCACTATGTACATATATTTTTAAGGCAACATTAAGTATCTTTCTTCTTTGTGCTGCGTCATCCCCTTGCTCTAGTTCTTTGTGTAGCTCACGCTCGTTAATTGGTTAGTTGCCATGTCATTTCTGTGAGCAGACCTCAAAAATACTATTTGCTTCTTTTCTTGTTTGGGTTACTTTTAAATCTCAGATACTGGCTATTGGCAAAATGTGTATTTTAACCTCGGAAGAAACAGGATTTAGCTAATTGAGCAATCTCATCTTTATCACTGAAAGAGTTACTGCTTTGGGCAGTGTTGAATTCACTGTGAGGTTTGCATATTGGTAAGGTGGGTCCACTGTCGGTGATTTGTGCTGGGGAATTTTTGCTCAAATCCTCCCAGCAATCCTCTGTTAACATCTACAGGCGCTTTCATTCTTCTTCCAAAGAAAATAGAGGAAGTGGGGGAAAATTGGAGAAGTAATTAAAACTACAAGACACAGGAAACAATAGACCTCATCATCATCAAAGCTTTAATTTATACAATTCTTTAATTTAAAGCTGGTGCTTGCAAAGGTGTAACACCAAGGTAATTAAACTTGTTTTGTAGTTTGGTCACTTTGCCTGTTATCTTGTTGATTTGGGTGGTATTTTATTAATGATCTCTCAAGGGAAAACTCCTGTAGCTCGGAAATTAATGAAATATTAATAACAACCAAAGGGATGTGTATGACTCCACTTTGGAAAAGCCTGACCTGAATGTGCTCTGCACTTACTGTGCTCTGTGAGCAGAAAAGTCAGTGCAGAGCATGTGTGCCCCACACCGCCGTGAGCATGCTGAGCATGGTGTTCCTGCAGGGACTCTTCTGGGTTAGCAAGTAGGAATCCACAGGTAAAGCAGAGTCAGATGTGAACAGCGGAGCAAGATCTACAAACCAGCTGAGCTGAAAATGAACCTAAAGGAGCACACCAGGCAAGATTAAACCTAAGTGAACAAAATCTCTGCGGAGGTCTGGAGGAAAAGAAAAAAGGGACAGAGCTATAAACATGATTCGAAGAGGTGGAACTGCCAGAGAGGCCCATCTTGGTCCTGAGAGAACAGAAGTACCAGCAGATTCCCCTTCAAGCACCTTCCCTGATTTTTTTTTAAAATCCATCCCCTAGTGCTGTGCAGGTGAACAGTTGCTGTTCTGCAGTAAGTGCCAAATCCCCCTCTCCTTGGTTTGTTTATCACGGTACGTCTTTGACTTTGGCCTCTTCAGGTAAGTTGAGGTGAAAGCTGTGTCTTGGACGTGTTTTCCATTGGTAACATTAGTTCGTTTGCCCTGGTCATCATAAATACATGTTAAGAAACTGCTACTTTACTGGAGACTGGAGTAGGCTTGAGGCAGATGTGTAATATAGTAACAGTTACAATAGTCCAAACAAGGTTTGTAAAACCTGTTGGTTAGAATTTTTGCTAGGCCTCTGGCAAAACAAGAGTTTTTTGGACTCATTCAACCTTATTAGCTCTGTGAGTGTTTACGTACCTCCACGTACATGAAACACAAACTGTTTAAAAAAAACAGCATTCAGAGCATGGCCCAGATTTTTGAAGAATTACAAGTCATTTCCAATTCCTCTGAACCCTTCCCCTCTTTCCCTGAGTGTGCAGCGTTTTCTTAGTTTAGAAGCTTTTTGATCATTTAGGAAATTAACATTGCAGCGGCTTCTGAAGGGATGTGCTCATCAAGGAAACCAATTCAGATAACAAAAAGGCACAATTGTTAGTTGTCTCTATCGTTATGGGAAAAAAAGACCCTGCAAGCTGATCAGAGTCCTCCATGGTTGCTGGCTCCCAGATATCACCTTCTGCCCTCTTCTTCCCACCCTCCCCTTCCCAGCAGCTCTGTGAGCAACACCACCACAAAGATGCTTCCTTACCGTATGGTGGTACGTGATAGGAAACGTGACATTGGTCATTACAGAGCCATCTTGGCTTCCCTCATAGAAAAATCGTGCTTCCAGCCGGCCAGACACCTGTAGGTGACAGTCTGGGGAAAGGAGAGGCCAGAGAGAGAATGAATGTGCATGTTCTGGAGAGTTTTCCCATGCTGAATGGGATAGATAGATAGATAAGAAAGTGAAAGGAATCATGCAGCCTAATAGGTTTTCCTTGGGAGATCTGGGCTCAGACCTTAGTTCTGACTTGGGTAAGTTATCTCTACTGTCTTTACCTTGTTTCCCTATCTGTAAAGTAAAATGGTGGTACTCCTCTTTGGATTTTCCTTTTGTTTTTCTTGTGCCCACACAAGTTTGAGGACAAAGGCTGTCTCTTCCTCGGGGTTCTTACAGTGGCTGAAGCCTTGGATTACCGTGTAATCAGAAATAGCCACAAGGTTGAGTTGTTGGGTTTTCCCCAATTTTGAAGTCACAAGACAAAAGGCATTTTAGCAAGGGATGTATTTGTGCAGGTACTTATGCGCACACACCCATTAACATAGTGAGTGAAGCTGCTGAAAAATAAGCCGTTGCCGATACTGCCTCTTAACGTGTCTTACACCCAAGTGCACACAGCAGCGTTATTGACTGGTGATGTGGAAATGTTCTTTCAAACTAGGCATTCATAATTAAACCGAGATCAAATACTCAGCCTTTACTCTAGTGCTAATGATGTGGAATATCTTCCTTTTCTTGTATTATTTTTTCATGTTTGTGTGTGTGTATTTTTGCAGCAAGCTGGAAATGATATTTTTAGTCAAGAGGACTAATTAATAATTCATTCATGAATAACGATGAAAGTAGCTGATTAAAATGTATGTCTGGCTTCAAAAGGAATAATCTTTAGAAGTTATAAGTGTTTATAAAGTCCATCTCACCCCCCGTCTTCTCTTCCCAGCCTCTGTGCAACAGCTGTTGTTATTCCCATTCACAGGTATCAGGTAATAATTATATTAGGGAATATGATCCAGAGTAATAAAGTCTAGTTTTCTGAGGAGGTGGGCAGCTCCCGTTGACTTAGCATGGTTGGTGCTCAGCTACCCCGGGCATGGTAGGAAGCTGGACTGCATCTCCTGATGGCAATACAACGTGGAGCTTCAAAGATGGAGCGCCACAGCTCAAGGGGTGGGGTGGGGTATGTGTAGCACAGAAATCAGAAATGCACATGGGCATTAAATGGGTTTGCAGTCAGAGCTCCTGCAACAAAAGGGCTTACCTGAGGATTTCCTAAAGATGACCTCCATTTACGAGAGTCGTACTGCCAGTGTTTTCAGCTATTCCTAACAGCACACAGGATGGCCCAGGGCAGGGAGTGTTAAAGTGCAATGGTAGTGACATGTCAGCATCGTGATTCCTCAGGGGGAGTAGCTCCTCTCTTCGGTGCCTTGTGACCATCAAAGTATCATATTGAATGTCCTTGACCAGCAAGCAGGCCTGCAAATGACCCGCTGCAGTTATAAGAGGTGGGGATGTCCTTTAGCCTTGTATCTCTTGGTTTAGTGGGATTGTGTTGAATTGTGTCCTACCTACAAATTCCTCAGTATCTGTTTTTCTCTCCTTTAATCTTTCTTTGGAAGAAAAAACCCTGAAAACACAACACAAGGAGAAAAACTAAAAAGAGAGGAGGGATCAAAGTCTTTTGTGAACGTAGTGTGTGTGTGTAAAATCACCTGCGGGGCAGATTTGTCATGGTACATTTTTGCAAAAATCATTAGCTTGTCATGGCAAAATGGAAAAAGTAATAAAACAGCAGTAAAAACAAGTTAAATTCTGAGCCTGGAGGATGAGCTTGTCTAAAATAAATGACACTTTTTTTAGGGGTCAGCTCTTACTTTCTCCAATCCTGTGTGACCATCGCCCTTTTCCTTTTAGCTTAGCCCTTTTCCAGGCCTCAACATTTCTGCAGTATTTTGTATTTGACATGTTGAAGAACACTCATTATTACCCTTTCCCCTCTGGATGATCTTTTTTTTCATCCTGGTGATGTAGTGGTGGCAGTACATAAAATTATAGCTAATTCCACTGGCCTGGTCCTTTCTGCTACTCTCAGCTTATATCCTCAGCTCGAAAGTACTTGAAAAAGTTCCAACAAGTTTTTAGGCAAAAGAGCATTTGTTTGCTAGATTGCTGAGGCCTCTCCTGTTGTATCATGTCTTCCTGAACTGTGAGTCCTTATTTTTTGTTAGTGCAGATATGCTTATTACTCCTGGTGAAACAAAGTCAAATTACATGCACAGTGGGCAATGTTCAACTCCTAATAACTCATCTGTGTTTGCATTCTGAACTAAATGACCTGAAAAATTGTGGGTTAAAATGGAAGGGAGAAGGAGGGGGGGTAGACACATTAGAAAGAAGAGAGGTTCAGGAATGTATTTAGAACTGAGAAATCTTAATTTTCCAGCCCATCTAAAACTGGAAAGCCATTGAAAGTGTACGACTAGATGTTCATCTGGTGTAAATAGACATGGTTCACTGATCATAAGGGAGCTATGCAAACTTATATCTGCTGAGGATGCAGCCCACAATTTAAAAAAAAGGCATTTAGAGACCAAAGGGAGAGTAAGAGAGCTGTTATTTCTCAGTAGCTGTGCCAGGTTCACCCCAGGTCAGCAGTGAGCAGGTCAGTGCTCTCTGCTGCTGCCTGCATCTTTACTGCCCCATTCAGCCCAACATCCCCATTAGCGTTTGCTCCTGCAGGAAGCCAGCTGCCAACATTACTCCGTTTCCAGGCTGACAGGTAGCCAACTGCTGCCACAAATGACACCTTTTTTAGTAATCTTGGTTGGAAGAACCAAATGACTTACCCCTCAGAGTGCTGCGTGTAGGACAGAGGCAACATGGAGGTGGTGGTGGCATTGGTACCGCCTGCTCTACACTCTTTCCTGCTCCTCGACTGATGTCTCACATGCTCCATCCTGGCTGGGACTCATTCCTTCCTGCAGCTCATTAAAAAACATGTGGGAAAAGTGGCATTGAATAGTACTGCAGGCATTTAGCTGGAGTAGCACTACCTTAGCTAGTGCCGTTACAAGTTAGACTTGCTCTTGTTTATTAATTGACACTTTTTTTTAAAATATAAAAATTCCGTTTAGTGAGAGAGCAGCAAGCAGGTAGTGTGATATAATGGCAGAGTTGGTAACAAACTTGGGAGCCCACAGACATTTACACACACAAAATCTATCAGCTCTCTTCAAATATGTTTTTCTGGGTTTTTTTCTAATTTTATGACCTGGGGGTGAAGCTCCAGCATTTAGTCTTGCAAGTGTCAGTTCCACATCCCTTGAAATTCAATTGCAAAACTCCCCTTTGCTGCTGAAGGATTAAATGTTACCTCTGCATTTCTGTATTTAGACCCTCTGGTGCAGTGACGTCTTTCCTGTGCATTGCACCCTGTGTGTGATGTGACAGGCTGGATGGTATTTGAAAATATATTGTGGTTTTAATGTATGGGGGCTCTGAAGTGTATTTAAAAAGCTCTTGGAAGATCTGAGGAACAATAGAAATTTGTAGGCTGGGCTCTGGGCTTTTGTTAGTCGATGTAAAGCAGTTTTCTTTGAACAAATGGCCTTTTCCTTGTGGTTCCACTACATAGTGGCAGCTGTCCTGATAATGCAGAGGCAAGGTGAACTCTCTTCATCTTTAGGCTGAGGAGGCTGCAGAGACTTGAGCTCCCCAGGGACCAAAAAGCTGATTTAGAACATGGGTGGTGGTGGCGGTGGTGGTATACACATGCACACATATATTTTAAAATGCTAGGACGACATTACCATGAAGATGCCCTTTAGTGCTGAGGGTGGGAATAAATTTGGCTATTTTGATTCATGACCCTGACATTCTGAAGCAGACCCTTAACTGATGAAAACAGCACTTTACTAAAAGCAGTGGACTAACATTTGACATCTATATTAGCTGTTGTTTTTCTGTTCCTAGCTTGATCATTTCTATTCTCTTCTTTCAATTATCAGGCCTGGCTTAAATCCTCAGCAACCTCGTGCCCATCTCCTGCTCCTTAAGCTAGCTAATCTTAGCCCTCTGCCAATTTTTCAGTAAAGATAGTACTTCTTCAGTTTCCAACTCAGCTCTGTTTTGGCTTTAGCACCTCCTGCCCTGTCGGTTAGGCACATGGACTTTTATTTTTATCTCTTCTTGGTCTCACTAGTGAAACAGTCTTGGTTGCTGTAATAGTCCAGTGGTCAGATGTGGTTTTGATATCTGTCAGTCCAACAGCTTTCTTAGTTAAAACCATTAACCTGCAAGATATTGCGATTTCTCTTACTGTGAGAAATAAAGCATTTGGGGGCGTACCAAAAGCAAGCGTGCCCTTATGCTTTAGAGTGTTTAAAGCAAAACTGAATTATGCTTTGTATCAAATTAGCTTTTGTGTTTTTCCTTCAATCACACTGCCAGATTTTTCTTTTATTACCTTGAATCAATTTTCCCTCCCTTTTCAACTTCTCCACCCTTTTTATTTTCACAGCTTTGCTTCTGTTCAAGCTTCTATTCAAGCTCAGACTTCCCTTCTATTCAATGGTGATCCTTAGGTGGCCATAATCTGGAAAATGCTGCTATTGCTTGGCATTCTTTTAATTATTAATATTTCAGTTGTTAATATGCAATAGTAACTCATTATGCAAAGTTTATATCATCCGGAAGAGCCACAGCTTTAGCAGGGTCCAAAGCACCAGAGGTTTCTGCTGAGAAAATAAAAATTTATTATATTTACTGTCAATAAACTTGCAAGATAAAATTGTATCAGCAAGGGGGCAGAAAAGCAGAAAATTGCAGACTAAGATGTGTGAAGAGCTTACAGACTAGAAAGGTTAGTTAATTATTTACCTTAGATGGGTAGGACGGTGTAAAATCCATAGATAACAGTAATTGGGGTGACTCATTCTGCGTTTACTTTGTTAACACTTAGAAGAATAATCTTTTTTTAATCAAAAATTGGACACAAATAAACTGGTTCCATTAGTTTCATGTAAAAGATAGAAAACAAAAAACGATGAGCTCCGCTGTTTCTTCCAAGGAGGATGCCTGTTTAATTTCTCCGCTTGAGATTTAATGGACGTGATTCAGGTCTCACTCGGACCGCCTGTAAATCAGAACACTCCCCGGCCATCTCAGTAGACATAAAGCAGGAGGTGAGACCTTGCCTGGTCGCTGTAAAGCAATCAGCAAGCTGCCAAACGATCAGGAGGTAATTTGGGTAATTGAGGAAAAAGGCGTAATATTCGTCAAGTCACAGAGATGCTGGGAGAAGACACGATGCTTTTGTCCACTGCAATAAATCCACTAGCCCTAGATTCTTATTATCTGCAAAGCCTGCTTTTGACAAGGTTGTGACGTGCAGCAACAATCAGTCTGTGGCTCCACATTTGCTGCAATGGGGATCCAAATTGTTTTTTGACAAATCCTTAGGAAGGCTGCCAGAAGCCTTCTGGCACACACTAACAACCAGTTTATGGTTCCGCACAAATATACAAACTCCTGACAGAGGTTAAATGTACTGCATTAGCAATTGTATTCTATTTTATCATATGACAGGAAGAGAGATGTTGTGATGAATTTGTAATTCACTCAAGAGTAGTTTGAAAATATTGCAAACTTGACAGATGGCAAAAAGATAGCTTAGCAATGTTGCATTATTCCTATTGTGTTTTAATTTTTAACACCTTTGCTCATTACATATTAAAAACAAAAGCAGTAGGCCAATACTTGGCATGGCTTTTTGTTGCAGATTTGTCAATTACACAGTTTCTCACCTGGGGAATCCTTACCTTCATTTCCATACTAGAAATCACAATATTGTCTTTCCGGAACAAACAGTGAATGCAAGCAGGGCATCTCAACTCCACTGATTTCGAAGTGCCAGAAGAACTCAACTACTGCTTGATTTCTTTATATTCCACATAGTAGCTGAAATGAAAATATAGAAGGTGGAGCATGAAGCCAGTTTGTCTTGTAGCCCATGTTCAGAAAAGGCTTTCCCTACATCTTTTGATGTGGAAGGCTTTGAAGGTGTGCTAGTGGAACAGGGAGTCACATAACCATGTGTTTTCATGCAGGATCCCACCACAGAAGAGTACCAAGTATGCAAGTCTCATTGCAAGCAGCCTTAAGGTAAAGAAAGAAGGAATGGTGAGATACCAAACTGGCTCCAGTACAACCAGAGACAGAAGTGAGGCTAGGGCTGGCCAGGAGTCCTGGTGCAAGTAAGAGCCGTTTCAGGGCAACTTAGTCCCTTTGATGAGAGTCAGCTGCCACTGACTCACTTGGTCTCTTCTGCCCACTTCAGACAGCTTAGTGCCCAAACCGAGGAGGGGAAAGAGGGCCAGACAGTGTTAAACTATATATCCCAGTGCTGTTTTGTTCAAGGCTTTCTCACTTTCTGGGACTCCTCACCTACCTCTACAGTGCAGCTTTTAACATCACAGGCAGAAAAGGGACCTGAGAGAGGATGGTCCAGCGCCCACAACCATCAATGAGCTGCCTTTGAACTCTCTTCATTCACGGGTGTGGAGCTGGACGAGACTCCTGGCAGTTTCCCATCCCTAAAGCTAACAATTTCCATAAGCTGTGTCACCATGCCCATCACGTCACATTTCGAGATCTGTCATTCATCTTTTCCTTGTTCCTTGCACTTAGTCTTGGTTTTGCCAAAGGAAACATTTTCTTTTCTCCCATCCGTGGCAGTTTTTGCTCTCTTTGCCTCCCTTTTTTATTTCTTTCCTCTTTCCGTCATATAAGGCAATGCTAGTAGTCCTTTCCATGTAAAAAATAAATCCAAAAAAGGAAAAGAAAGCATGTTTTGGTACTCTGTGTTACACAAACATATTCTTCAGAACAAGCATATTTTATCCATTAAGGAAGAGAATAACTTTCTTTTGCACTGCGACTTGCAAGCTGCTGTGGGATGATGGAACAAGCAGTTTTCAGATATGGTAAAATCATCCATGTGGTAAACCAGACTGTTAAATGTTCCAGACAAGATAGCTTTTCTGGAGACTAGTAAATAACCAGTTAATTCTGCGACCACTGGTTGTTTGGCTGAAGAAAAAGAATAGATCAACCTGTTGCCTTAAAGGGACCTTGTGGCACGGAGGTGTTGGAGTTCCCCATGCTAGGGCCTATCAGTGCCCAAAGTCTGTTTAAGATATTCTGTACAATTTGAACTGCAGCTGCTTACCAAGAGACTGAAATAAATAAAAGCCCCAGCACCGGTGGGAATTTCTGAAGCTGCTGAGCTGGTATCTTGGAAGCATCGTGGCACAGAGGAGCTGCTGCACCACCTGAAGCTGTGGCCCCTCAGGCTCGGACCTCGTCAGTGCCCGAGTGCAGTGAGCTGAAGCGTGGTCAGCGCGCCCGGACCTGCTAGGAAATGCCAGGCACTGCAGGGTGCTGGGCGAGGATCGCCCGCAATTACAGCAATAAGACAGGACAGGTTCTGTTCTATCTCCATCCTGGTTGCCCAAAGCTGTCAAGGAAAGGTGGCTTAGCTGAGCCTTGTGGCAAGTGGCGGAGAGCCAGTGTTGTGGTTTCTGTGCTCCATCGTACTTTTCAAGTGCTTCTTGGTGGAAGGGGAGGAAGGTTTAGGGGCCTGGAGGGAAAGGAGATGTGAACTCCATGTTGCCTTGACAGTGAGAAAACCCCTGTGAGCTGTGGTGGGAAAAAGGAAGGGGTCTGCTCTAGGGTGTACTTGATGGGCTCCGGGGAAAAAGCGAGATTTCTTAGCATTTGTGTTTCTTCCTTCTTTTTTGTGGTTGTGCATATGCCTTATCTTCTGAGAGGCTGCGGTGATGGGTGTGTCTGTTTGTGATGGGAGGTGATACTCTGAAGGTGTTTTGAGTAATGGGGGGGTGTTATATGGTTTTCAGAGGAGAATGGCCCCATCTCATTTTCTGCCTGGTGTTTCCGTGAAGGAGTGCTAGAGAATTAATCAGACTTGACTCCTTAGGAGGAGATCTGCTTACACTGCTAACTGCAGGGTGGCTGAAGTTATGTCTGCAGTCTTTTACGGGTCAGTATGAGTTTGCTTTGCTCATGCTGACAGCTGAGTCTGAGCTGTCTCTCTTCAGTAACACCGTGCTGAGGTGTGCGTCAGAATACATTAGCCCAAGTCTAGCACTGCACTAAAGCAGCTATGTAGCTTAGAAGCTACATAGGGGACTCAGAGCATGGATAAAACTTGCTCATCTGTATCAGAGAAGTACCTACTCAGAAAGGTACCTAAACTAGCTTGAAATGAACCAGCTTAGTTACCTAGCATAGCCTAGCTGTTGCAACATAGTAAATTACCCCGTTTGAAATACCTATGTGTGCAACAGCTTGCCGGCTCACAGTATCCATGAGCTGGTTCCTTTGGTGCCAGCCCTGGGGAGAAGCGGGTGTTTCTGTGTTACGTTCAAGGACCATGTAATCTTTTCTGATGCTATGCGACGGAGAAAAAGCATTTGCTCTGTGCTACACTGCTCTCTGCAGATACATGAGACAGGCATTTGGGGGGGATTTCAGTTATGTTTTGTTGGGTGTCTGAGAGGCTCGGTGGGCTGCAGGATGAGGCCTTGCGTCGGGCATCCAAAGACTGTGGCTCTGGCTGTGGTGTTGCCACTGCCACTCTGTCCCACTGTACGATGCCCTTTTGCGCCTCCATGCCTTTGTTTCACATGCCTTGTCCATCCTCTGTACAAGCTGCTCAGGGCAGAGACTGTTATGCGTAACTCTGTGTGCAGGAGTCAGGTCTTTATGGAATGCAGAGGAGCTGATTTTATACTATTATTGATAACAAACAACATCACAACATAGCAACAAATTGATTTTTTTAATCGTTTCATCTTCTTCCTCTACTATTGGATGGGATTATTCTGTCTGTTAACCTTTAAAGCTATGGTACTAATTTGCTTTATTGCTTAAAAACCAACGTGAATTTCCCTGAGGCTGTTCCAGAAATCACTTGCTTTGTTATCAAAGGATCAACAATTCAATGAAGACAGGTCTTTTTTTTTTTTTTTACCCAAAGCTATTCTAAGAAAAGAATATCAAGATGTGTATGAAGAACAACTGTTGAAGTAGTTCAGAAAGTACTGCTGCTCCTGTAACAAGCTGTTCTCATGGTGCTGTGCAACAGTTGTACCATCCCAAAATGCTTGCTCATCCCTAGAATGGTGTGTGTTGTTCCAGGCACCTCATACAAATCTTTGCACGGAGACTTAAGATTTGTATTTCATTCTATTTTGTGCTGTAAACTGAGCAGACCCCAGAAAATTGTGCAGAGGGAGGTTTCCAATGGAAGTACTGGGGCAGTTGTTCAATTTAGCGATGGCCCGTGCGAGCAGACAGACAAATGCTCTCTATAACTGTCCTCTTCATAGGTTTTCATCACACAGATGAGAAAGACTAACACCACAAACATGAAACAAGGAATAATAAATACATTTGTAGACAGCTGGCTGATTTGTGAAACTCACTGCTGCAATACCTGCTGCAGTCAGGAGCATAGCAGGCTTGAGTAATGGGGCAGCTGTTGGTGCAGGTAATACCAGCTTTCACCATTATAGTGCTCTTCAGAGCATGAAACTGCCGCAACTGCCCACTGGTAGGAATCCATTTTCCTTAAAAATGGATGCTTTTTTCAAACACTGTGTAACAACAGAAGAGGGAAGGATATAGAAGAAAACCTAGTCTGAGCTGGGTTGACTACTTTTGTGCTTGTATACTTCTCATGCTTTGTGACGAAGTTTTTGCATTTACTTGTGTTTGACCTTCTAAGAGTGCACCTTTGACTCTGAAGCTAGGTTGTTTTCCAGATATAGCTGCAGGAGCAGTGTTTTGGGTACAAGCTATTCTTCCTGCCTTTAGATTTATGTTAGACATAGAGTTTTTCTGCCATGAAATACTATCCCAAGTTCACTGAAGGCATGTTGTAATTAGTTCGTTTGTTTGACGTGATACTTTCAAACTACCTTCTGTGATAGCTCGTCTGCAATTGTCACCTGCTCAGGTCTGCATTGGTTACGTTGCTCTTCCTTTTGTTCTCACTCGTTTTTATGATTTAATTGGAATTCAGCAATGACCCTGACAGAAATGAAGAGAAAGATTCAGGCAGGAGAAAGCAAGGTATGTGAAAATGAAGCACAGTATAAAGGAAGTTTTTGTAAATTGGATGCCACAGAAGGTGAAATCTAAGCAACTTAGTTTTCTCGGGAGCATCTGATTTCATTCTTCATCTGCTTACTATACTTAATGAGTATGGTTGTCATTAACACTGAGGCTATTTTGCATGGCCCATTTTGTCTATTGTAATACCTCTGAGTGGTGTAAACTTGTCTGCTTGGGAAATGAGACAGCTTTCAAGAGCATGGCAGAATCACGCTCCGCACTTGGACTTTGTGGCAAGAACAGCTTGTTGGGTCAGGACCGCTACTATCCTGCATCCTGTGCAGTGATTTTTGCTGGCAGTGAATTAAGCTAACGTGGCTGCTGCTTTTTGGGTTTAAGAACATTTTCCAGTTTGCAGGGGCTGAGGATGACTACAGGAGCGGAGGGCAGTGAGCAACAGAGCTGCGGCGTATGTGAAAGCTGACCTTGTGCACATTTAGATCGCACTGAAATAAGTGTGAAGTGGGCCTGGAGTGCTGCCCAATTGCCTGCTCTGCCGTCATTGTGGAAACACCTACTTAAGGGGTCAGGAAAGCGGAGCGGCTGACCTCTTGATGGACCTTGATTGCTTCCTTATTGATGTTACTGTAAATCAGCAGAGAAGGAAATGGCACAGGCAAAGGTAAAATGAAGCAAAGGGAACTTGCTGCATCTTGTGGGGTTATGCAGGTGAACAGCTAAAGCTGCAGTGTAGGAAACATGCATATTAAAAGCATTAGTATTATCTGTCTCTATGAGACAGGTAGTATAGCAAATTAGGTACTGGTGCATCACCTCTCACTGAACTCAGAAGAACATTTCCCCCTGACTTGGCTCTGACATCGAATGCGTTCTTTTGGCCTTTTGTTCTGGTTTATGAGACAGGCCTGAGGCCCTGCTACAGGGGTTTCCATGATGTGAGTCCTTGTGTTTGAAGCATTAGCTGTTCCAGGGCATCCTTATCTCCCCTAACAATTTAATGAAGATTTGAAATTGGTTGTGCTATATGAGCGATCCACCAACCTAATCAAAGAGCCCTAATGTGATATTCATGTTTCTGACAGCCTGTTTTACATATGATTTTCAAAAGTCTATAACCTTCTTCAGTTAAATTCATGGAATATTTTAATTTTTTAATTAAAAAAATTAACTATTTTTGCAAGGCTATTATTTAGAATAAGTACTTTACTGTGTCTATAAATCAGGAATAGCCCTTTCCATGTGTGACAGTAATAACCTAGCAGCTGAAAAAAAAGTTAAAATTTTCATCATAGGGGAAAGAAGTCAAACTCTCTGAGCTATTGGTTTTAGCTAAGATTGTTTTATGCCTGCTAGGAACCAGTTTATCAAAGAACTCTTTCCATATTTAACGATTTTATATATGTTACATTTTACATTTATAAAAATGCAGGAATATGTATATTTAATACTATTTTTTCTGCATTTCACTTACACTGTTACTGATCACTAATACATCTGTGTTGGAAAGCAAGCAATCTTCATCTTCTCTACCTATGATTTCAGCTATGAAAAGAGAAAAGCGTCTTTATTATGCTCCTTGCAGAGCTATTTGCTTGGAAACCTAAGTTCTTTTTCTAATTCAGTATCTTTGCATCTTATGGAACAAACAAAAGGAACAAAAAGAAAAACAGAAGAGAATTACAGAACAGCGTTAGTTTCTTTAAGTGGAAGCAACGTACAAATTGTTCCATCTGGTTACATTGACACCTTTTTATAGTTTATCGCTCATTTCGAAATGAAAGTCACGATTCCCTTGTGCAGAATGCTCTCATCCTTCTCGACAGAAGAGCTGACAAGAAAGCCCAGATCTCCCAGGGCTTCAGGGCAGCTCTGTGCTGGGCTAGCGCCTGTGTGTCCTTTCCCTGCAGCCGGAAGAGAAATGTGCCTGGGAACAGGGTGACACAGTGTCCCTGCCAAAATTGTCAGTGTGATCAAATCAAAATTTTATGTAGACTGGGGTTGGTTTTAGATGGATTTCCCTCATTTAATTGAGGGAATTTAATTGTTGTCAACAAGTATTTTAAATGAAGAAAATGAGTGTCACCCAAAATGACCTTTGGTTTTGAATAAGTTGTTATAGTAGATGAAATGGAAATGCCAATAATCTTAATTCAGGTTAACAAAACACTTGGTATCATTATTTTAAAGTAATTTATTTAAAACTTGGTCTTCCAATTGGCACAAAACCTTTAATCACATTAACGATGTGTTTTTGGGAAACCTCTAAAACCTTCCTCAGAAATCTCTGTTCCAGTATTCCCAGTTGGTAGTGAGTTACAGTAGACAGCCCAGGAAGAGAAGTGCAGGTTGTCTCAACTGGAAGAGGGTATGTCAGTGTGCAACTGAGAAGTTGACAATATGACTCTGCAGCTTTTTGAAGGACCTTTTAGGACGCTGATACTCTGCGCCTCAAAACTGGCGGCGGGAGGCCTGTTGGTCAGTGGCTTGTACAAGGAATGGAAGCAGTTTGGTGAAGTGTGCTAAGGCACAACTATTTCATGGAGATCCCGCTCCCTTCTATGGTGCCAAGCTGAGATATTACAGACACTGGATTGTGACAGCTTTCAGTCAAACTCAGATGAATGTCAGCTGGTAAAATACCATTGTACTTTGCTGCATGTAGCAGTACTGAATTTTGCCCAGCTGTCATAAAAGACAGCAAATTTCAGGCATCTAACAGCATCACAGCTTAATTTTGTAAAGAAACAGTTGGAGGGCAGTGTGCAGAGCTACCAAGGCTTTACAAATTATTACTTCTAGTTTCTGGACCGCTGCACAACTCAAATCATAATGGACTTCTTAATGTATATGCAGGGGGGACCCCGCTCATACTCTGCTTGATGTTGTCCAAGCCAGTCATAAAACACTAACCCAGTCTGTCTCAAAGCACTAAAGAGACTGATAGGATGTTAATTAGATCAATTTCTGAGCCCTAATTTGCAGATTATCCAAATCATTAAGCCAGTGCCATCCCTGGCCTTCTCTGATAGTGCACAGCAAGCTATTGAGTGCTTGAACCTCTTTGCCGATGCACTGAGCATGGTAAGAGCTGCTGAAGGTCTACCAGATAACATCTGAGAAGCAGTAGAGACAGTCTTGTTAAACCACCACCCAGCAACTGAGAACCGCCCCTTCCTTGTAGCAGAAAGGTAGTGCAAGATGACCTGTGAGCTCTGATATGAAGGAAAACCAGCCTTTTACTTAAAAGCTTTTGGTTGTGCTTGAACGCTGAGGAGCTCAATTGCAGGACAGGAAAGCAACTATATGCGCAGCAGGTTGGGGCTGGCTGCGCTGGAGGCTCTGCGGGAAGCTAATGGTGACAGCCTGCAGGGCATCTGTACGTGCTTCAGTTTTACCTCCCAGTGGGAGGAGAAAAGAGGTTTTGGGCTTTCGTTGGGTTATAGACTCCGGTAAAAGCAAAGCCTTTCTGGTAGGAGGAATGATGGTGGGGGGGCAGGAGAGGGAGTGAAGGGGGACATGTTACTGGCCCTTCCCCAAAACAGCTGATAGCTTAGTGGCCCAGGTTGATGGTCTGAACGTGGGACCACCTCACCCCTTGCTCTGTCCCAGAAGAGGGCGCCAAATCCCCCTGCACCCAAGCCTGAGCACGAACTGCTTGTGAAGAAGTTGGCTGATAGGGTGGGTCTCTCCCCGGGAGCTCCCTCCCGAGTCTGAAATGCGCCTGTGCTGAAAGACTTGGTTAAAGTTGCATTTTCACAAAGTTTTGGTTTAAGCAGGTTGGCATTTCCCTAAGAAAAATCGTTTGAGTTGGAAAATTTCCGAATAGCTCTGGTACAAAACAATGTGGTTAAATTTCAGAACTCCTTTAAAACTGCAAGATGGGGGGAAATGCTCACAGAGAGGTGCAAGCAGACACGTGGATTTGCTTTGAAAATGGAGTTAAAGAAGGAACTCATTTGACAACTACTTATTAAAGCCATAACTGCAGAATCTCAAATTCTGAAATTAGCCTCCCTGCTTCAGTTCGAAATGTCTTTGCTCACTGTCTTACTTGTCTCTTTCTTATGTCTCCACTGGAGCGGTCTTGTGCAGGAATTTCTAAGCAGCTCTTCCCCGCCCCCCCCCCCCCCCCCCCCCCCCATTTTTTGTATATGTTTTGGGCAAAGAGGACTTTAGCCTAGGGATCAGATGATTTACAGAGTGGAAAAATATTGCTTTATAATAAAAGGAGGATATTGAATAAAACCCAGATTTAATACCCAACCTAACAGAACACCCTGATGAATGTAATTGCATTTTAAGCATTCTGATTGAATTTTTGATCCATATTGCATTTGTTTTGCTTGTGAATCTTTTATGAAAAAAAAAAGTGTCTGGAGATTAAAGGATTACTGAGTTCTTAAGAAGCCCAGGCAGCTGCTAAAGCATCTGAATATTCTTGCCTAAATTTGGTGGGAAAGCTGTATTAATCTTGTCTATTCTAGCAAACGATGTGTCTTCAGCCAAAATAGCCCAGGGGGAGGGGGGCAAGAAAGAAGAGATGTAAGGGACAATTGTTTCTACAGGTGAACAAACTGCAGGGTATTAGCAAGAGCTGGAACGAAACAGTGCTGTAATTGAAAAAAGAATTCATCTGAAATGATTATGGGGGAAGATGAGGTTTTTCTGTTTTTTCTCTCTTAATTTTCTGATGAGGTGGAAAGAGTGAGCAGTAACTTGCATATGCTCGGATCATGAGGATCATTCATTTCTGTTCTCCCTTAGTGGCGAGGCGAGGAGTGTGGGCAATATGTGGAGCCTTGAACTAAAAATAAGATTCCTGCAGGAGACATGGAGACAGCAACTGTGCTTGCAAAAGGGGTTTCAGCAGTGGAGGTAGGACTCTAGCAAGCGTGTTCAGCACAGAGCGTAAGTGATGGATTTAGCCAAGGGAAGTGATTAAAGTCATTTAGGGTCAGGGTGTGCCTTTAGGCAAGACAGAGGGCAAATGGCTCTGCTTTATACATAAACACACACAGCTATGGGGAGCTGTGAAACACTGGTACTGACTGGAAACTCATTGTCTATTTGTGCAAAACTCTGTTAATTATTAGGTCCAAATGACCATTGTATGTCCATGTAAAAAAGAAGCAAGTAAACTTCTTAAAGGTGACTGCACACAGAAGCAAAGTTGTCATCTCCCGAGGACAGAAAAAATCCTACCAAGCACTGCAAAATCAAGGGAGGTCTTTCAGGCTTTAACAGGCTCTCCCAAATCTGTAGCATGTTTTACCAAATGCTGGCTGCCTCTCAAAATCTTCTCCTAGCTGAACAAGACCTCAAAGCAAATCTTAAGAAATGACTTCCAGTCTGATCAGGGTACATGATAAGCAAAGGGCAAACTCAGCAGTGCTAATGGGGAATGGCTTTTGGCTGGTGGTTTTTTATCTATGTGAGCAAGAGATCACCACATGCTGTTGTGGCTGAAATGTGTTAACAAAATAAAGTGGTAATTGTTTTGTTGTTCTGAAATGATACAAACAATATTTATTTCCAGTGTTCCAAAACTGTAAATATAATATTTTATAGGTAGCGCCACTTTAAAGTATTCTTAGCATAATTTCTGTGCTAGTCAAAGCTTCACAAACCATTAAAAGTGAGAACAGAACTAAAGAGCTGAACAACAAAAGCAGTGTAGGAAAAAAATGCCTAGGGAAAGAACTTTTTAATTTCTTCTATCTAGTGCTTTTGATTAGACACACAACATGGGGTTGGGGGGGGGGGCGCTTTTTCTCCAAGTCTAGAGTAGGTGGGTGAGGTTTGCTGATATTTCTAAACACCAGCCTTTCCAAATCTACTGCAGGCAGGTAAGTCCCCCCCAGAACACTGCAAAGTCCAAAGTGGTTTTGTTCAGGACAAAGCAGACATGGGAGTGGGAGTAGAAATCTGCATTAGAAACACTGCAAGGGGAAAATCGATGCCTGCGTGAAACCTCTGGCTTGGTTTAAAACCAAGCTGGAGTGAAGCATTTTAGTCTTCTGCGCAGTTCAAGTTAGGCATAACCCATAAGCAGAGCTGCAGATTTTCATGTCTGTTCCTCCCTTTTTTTCTTAAAAATCCTGTGAGGTGTTTAGAGTTGGATTGAAATTTGGGCTTTTGTGCATAATGGAGACATCTGAAGTAGTCATTCCATATACACTTGACTTTGGGCAAATTTCATATCCCTACGCTCTGTTGTTTGGGCTCGTTTGTCATTTTGTGGCAGCAGAAGCAGGAAGATAGATATACCCAGAAAAAAGGGACTGCTTTGGTTGTAACTGGAATCTTAAATGCTGTAATCGTGTGACGGTCTTGGTTTCTGTGGACTTCCCAAGCCAAGGGCAAGAATTGAAAATGGGTTTCTGTGTGTGCTCTTAGTCTTGAACCAAGCTGAGCCTGTGCTGTGAATGTGTTTCAGGTATCATTATATCTAACCAGATTTCCTCTGTTTGATAAAGTGCACTCGCACTTGGATTCTTTATTTGTTCTTTTATCTATATACAGCAGAAAGTGGTGGATGCCTTTAAAACTGTTCACACCAAACACTGCATCAAATGAAAGGGATAAAAAGGTCTGGCTTGATCTGCCAATCTCATCCACAGCAAGTTATATCCTGGCCTAAGAGCTGCCATCTTCGCTAATCACATTTCTGCCATCTAGGCCCTGTGGATTGACCCTTTTCGGCTCCATTTGGATATGCAGGGGGATCTATTTCAGCAGTACTCTGGGTGCACTTACGGTCGTCTTTTTGGAGGTTGTTGATGGATGTAAGCAATCAGCTCAGAAAACTTTGGGCTTCACATGCAAAGGCCAACATTTTTTGGTGTTATTTGAGTGGAACAAATGCCATGCCATCAAGGCAGTGGTAGCACCTGGACAAGCCCTCCTTCTAGCCTCCTGCACCAGTCTTTCCTGTGATCAAATGGAGCAAAGTTTAAAAAAAAAAAAAAGGAGAGAGGAGAAAAAAAAAGCGGTAGCTCCTTCCATTACTTTTTTTTTCTCCTCATTATACATTCTCCTTCCAACACAGGGGTGAAACTGTCTGGTTTTTACTGACCAGTATGCAAAGATAGGGGAGTAGGAAGTCAAAGCTCTACAAATCATTGAGAATGCAATTGTGGACAGCCACGGTCCTCTGCTAGGCTCTAATAACTCATATTTGGATTTGCTTGTGTCTGTCATTGCTTTGCTTATGATGATAATGCTTGTGGAGATGGAGCTTAGCATCTTTTTTTTTTTTGTTAGAAGAAAAAGATCCTTAAGCCCCATGTATTTAAATGAATTCATGTAATTCATAGGAGCTAAAGAATGAAAAGATACAGGATCATAATTATTTTTACCCAGGAAAAAATCCATTAATCCTACCATCCCTTTATTGCTAGCGGCAGTCACAAAAGCAAATCACTGAGGTCCTTCGGCAATAATTTTCTAGCGAGCTTTTTGCACTTTCTTGACCTCTTCTCTCCTCTGCTGTGATGGGAAAGAAAGGGCAGAAATGGGAGATAACTGAGAGTGTTGCTCCATGCTGGGAAGTAAGCATGTGTGAACCGAGCTGTCATTTCATGCTCAGAGCAAAGCCAGCTTAGTGATCCCACCTGCTTCCACAGGCTGAGGAGCCAGCCTGCTCTTCAACTTCACTCTGTTTGCACCGGTTGCATGTAGCAAACAAAAACAGCTCATCGCCTAATTCTGGTGGGTCAGATAGGTTTGCTTTTGAAATAGCGAATTCCCTCAGCGTCAATTTGCTGGTAATAAGCAATTTACAGTGTATAGTGGTCAAATGTTAGGATTGAACTGTTTTTCCACTCAAAATAATACTGCAGATCCTACTGCAGATATTAATGCTGTGTGAAATAATCATTAATAGGTTCAGAATGCACAGTTGGCACTGTGACATGTATTAAAAATTAAGATTTGCCCTGGTTGATGTTCTAATGTTAAACTTTCTCTAAATATAATTAGATGTTTGTGTTAAACCAACAAGTAAACCCGGTGTATAATTTGGAGTCACAGATCATTGAAGTCAGTGAATGCATTTTATTAATTTCATACAGAAACTTGAAGGCCGGGGGAACAGCATGGGAAGTTTTAAAACAGTGAGATATTTATTCATGTCAAAGTTTGCTGGAAGAACTGTGAAGTTGGGTCTCCAGATGCTTTCTGAAAACAATCCCCCCTTACTTGTTGCCTGAACCCTATGATTTTATGCAAATATAAAATGGGGGTACGGTTGTAGCAGTGAAGCCCAGCGGTAGTTGTGGGGCTCAAGTGATGATGCTTAGCTTTTGGATTAGAAGAAAAGAGCAGGCTTTGTGGTGCAGAAGGAACAAAGCAACATATACCTCAAAGGCTCAAAAACAAGGCAAGAAACACAATCTGTCTTCAATGAAAAGATAAAAAAGAACAAAGCCAAACCCTTCGAATTTTTGAACGATTCATGGGAGTTTGGGGGCCTTTTTACACTGAAGAGTTAAGCCTGGCCTTGCTAACCATGTTTAATGGATATTGTTGCTCCCTGGGCTTATCTTGTTTAGCAGGAAGGGAGGAAATTAAGCAGGCCAGAGGAGAAACTCTGTAGGAGATGGGAAGGGAGCTACGGCCTCACTGGGAAGGGAGGAGGTAGCAGTGCCTATCAGTTCTCTGCAGATTTGATGCCTACCCTCAAATGTAGTCTGAAATCTTCAAAACATCAACTTTGCAAAACAACCTTTCTCCAACTTGCCTTCTCCTCAGCTATGGCAGGCAACGCAGTATTTGTCCTTTTTATGTCTTTTTATGTCACAAATTATAATACAGTTAGGGTGAAAAGAAGGAAGAACATTTAATTACTGGGAAATAATAAATGTCTAGGAATCAGAATATTTTAAGAGTCCCGGTCACTGTTTTACAGGAAACTGGTTTCTCTTTAAGGCCTTTGTCGCTTCTATAGATATGATTAATCAGACATCTTATTCATGTGCAGGTTCCTTTTGCTTCTATGATAACTTGCTTCAATAGAAAATGTGCTCGTAAGAGCTCCACAAGTAGCATATTTTGGTCCTAAATGTAATTCAGTTTACAGGAAGGATAAAAACCTGCTACAGGAAGAGGAGGTCTTGGAGCTGAGCCCACGTTTTCTGAGGGGTTAGCCTTGATCCCCTAAAAGGGTTCATTGCAAACTGTTGAAAAGCAATTACGCATGGGTAGAAAGTCCTGTATGATTTGCTTCAATTACTATGCCTGAATTGTATTGTGATATTGCTGTATACCGTGGGCTGCGGCCCCACTTACCTTGAGCTTGCTTATTTAAAGGAATGGTTGCAAAAGTGTGGTTTTCAAAATTGTTATGCCTGGAATATCAGCTGTTCCTCATTCAGGATTGAAACTAGGTTGGCAGAAGATCTCCTTTCTTGTTTAGGCGTGTAAATAACAGCTATTCTTTTCAGAAATGTTCAGCAAACCTCTGCTGTCACGAAACAGAAAATAATGTCTTTTCAAATAGCGCAACACACTGACCTATTTTGGGCTTCTGTTTTCATAAGGTACTTCCATTTTTGGAGGTCTGAGCTGACACTCCTCAAAGTAGTTTGTTTTTCCAAGAGCAGTGGTTATTTTCCCCACTAAAAACGGGTCCCCTTCTCTGTATGTCAACTTATCCCCTTCTGTTATCGTTTATCACTCCTGAAAATCTTGGACCAATGGCATAAACAAGAATTCTTTTGAAACCTTGGGGTAATTAGGGGTATTAAACAATTGGGAAATTTTTGCCTTAAGCTCTTCTGATCACAAAAGGATGTAAGGAAAACAAATTAACCAGACAAATAATAATTAATTTAAATTTGAATAAAGTTCAGGGAAGAAAAAGACATTATTACTGGTGACTTTGAAAAGGCCTTTTATGTAATGTGCTCCTAACAGTCCCCTTTCTGTTTGGAGGTTGAAGCTTTCTGAGTGTTGGTTGTGCTAAATAAGGTGTTGCACTTTGTGTGTATAATAGTAGAGGATGTGAATTACATACTGTGATTAACACCCTCCTCGAACCTACCGCTTGTCTCCCGGCTGTGCAGAGGTACTGTCAGGATTGGATGGCACTATAGTTCATAGTTGCCAAAAAGTCATTTGAAGGCCTTGACACAACGTGTAAGAAAAGCTACCTTAGTTGTACATACATTAGTTTCCTTTGGTTGGTCATTCTGTTATTTGCAAGTACTGGCAACTCCAGATAGAACAAAAAGGAAAGTGTCACCTGACTTTGCCAGTCAGATTTGTACTCTTTTATTTATAGATGGCATGATTCAATGAATTTTGATCTTTTGATGGGTGAGGTTTCATTCATTGGAAGCACTGTTTTGCTGTAGTTTTGCTTCACTTTAAGCTTAAGAGGATGGGAAACTAAGTGCTTCCCATCTCCAGACCACACCTCTTAGCCAGGCACTACATCTCCTCAGCGAAGAGTATTGGATCTCCTGGACAGTAGAAGTGGCTGGTAGGCTGAGGAGGCATCTCATACAGTAAGCTAAGTGATCTAACAAGGGTTGCACAGAGGAAATCACCATGCCAGCGTTACAAATGAAAGCAGCTCTTAAATCCCAGATGACTCCTCAAGGCAAGCTGGAGTTGGTCCCCATGCTTCACTTGTTCTGAACCCTTCCTCCCTCTGCTGTAGCTCGTTACTCCATGTCTGTTCGCCATGATCAGGGAAGGAGATTGTTCCCTCCTTCTGTGCAGAAATGACTTATCACCTTCCTCCTCAATCCTCTTTTCCTTAGACCAAACAACCCCCTTTCTTTCGACCTACCCTTGTAGGTCTCTGCTCACTTCTCACTTTTTTCCCTCCAGATTTTCTCCATGGGTCCACCTTGTTTTGAAGTGGAGTGCTCAAACTGAGCTAGTGTTTGAGCTGCTGTCTTGCCAGGGATGAGCAGCGTGAAAGGATTATCTCATAAACATTGCAGGCTCTGTGCCTCTCTGCGCACTGCAGTATGGTGTTCACCTCTTTTTGTGACAAGGCGTCACAGCTGGCTCGTGACAATATCTTAGGGCTGCGGATCAAAACGTTTTCCTGAAGAGCTTCTCCCTCTTCTCTTTTCTCATTCAGTGTTTGTACAGTCGATTATTTCTGTCTAAGGATAGTTCCTGGCACTTGTCCCTGTGAATTTTGTTCTTTTCAGACCATTTTTTCAATTTGCCAGGACCATTTGAATTCTAATTTTATTCCCCCATTTATCTGAGGTCCTTCACAGCGTGACGTTGTCTGAAAACATATGAGCATACATTCTTGTCCATCACCCAGGCTGCTGTTGTAGACAATCAGACAGGCTCCTCAGCATCGCTCCCTGTAGGGCTCCGTTTTGACCTCAAGCCAGCGGTAGCTATTCCCTGCGCACAGCTACTCAACCAGTTTTCACTCGCCTCCAAGTTTTCCCAAGACTGTCTTTCTCTAGTTTGCTTATGAGAATATTAGGCAGGACAGCCTTATGTTCCATCTCAAGCAGAAGAATGTATATTTTCTAGAAAGATGCTCATGTTTTTTAAAGTTTTGGCCTTCTGAAATGAGCCAGTAGCTCCCGAGGTGAACACCTCTGTGATGTTTTGCACTCTCCTGCCAGGCTGGCTGGTGGGAGGCAGTGCTCCAGGCACAGCAGCTCTTCCCGCAGGTCCTCACAGAGAATAGAAATGCTTTAATCAAGGCTGAAGAAAGGAGCGCATTGGTAGAGAGCCAGTCTGGAATCAGCGCTCCTGATCTCCCACAGAGCAGTGATCCTAATTGAGGTGGCAAGTGTGATTTGACAGACCTAATGCTCCTCAAAATGGGTATATACTTGGATCTATGTGAAAAGGCAAGCTACAGGTGTTAGGAGGCATCTGCACGGGGAGGGACGTGTCGAGCTGATGCCAGGCTTTTCCAAAGGGCTTGTGTTGAGAGCCTTGAGGCACCTTTTCCCGCTGCTAGCATAGATCCAGATTGCAGCAGCCAGGGCAGCATAAACCCACCTAAATTTTTCCCAGCAAGGAACATGGTGGCTTCTTCTCCAGAGTAAATGTTTTTGACATAAAGACTTTTTGAAAACACGGTTAAGAAACACAAGATGAGAAACTAGCCAACCTCACAAGGCCATAGTGTATACCAGAAAATCAAGATGCTGGCTCTGCATTAGAAATGGTGCTGCAAGCTTTGTAAACACAGGAAAGCAGGCTGTTATTTCATTTAGTCCTTGTAAGAAAAGGGGACCATTTTGGTATGTATGGTACAATGCTGCTCTACCATCTGGGTTTAACTATTAGAAGAAAATGTGTGTAGTTGAAAATACTAGGTCTGTGAAATTTCTACTTTTGCAGAGAGTTTGCTTACTTTGATGGTGAATTATAGTTATCAGTACTGCATTCCTTTAGGGGAATAAAACAAAGTGTTTCCCCGCTTTAGACCTCATGAGGCTCCAGCACTGCTGAGAGGACGTTGTGCTCTGCCATCTGAAGCAGGTCTCTAAATTTACACTGTCCTTTTCCAGTACATCCCAGCTGACAAACACTTACAAACAATGATGTTGGGATTGTGGTTCTCCAGTCTTACAGCACACGTCTGTATGCTGTGTCCCTTTGCCTTGCTGGCATTGAACTGTATCTCCTGAAGCCTGTCATTTGGTGGCTTTTCATGCTGTGATACTTCCTGGGATGTGGTGTTTCCACAGACACTGTAAGTATCTGTATTGCTGTTGTGCACAGGCTGCACCCCTCCTGAGATTCACTGAGTACATAAATTCAGTTGCATGGCTCAATATGTTGGGCTCAGAGCAGAATCCACCGCAGCGTGGACAAGGGTTAAACGCTGAGGCTGAGCAGACGGGAAGAAGTGGGCAGTTTTCATTTGGAACGGTCAGAGTGGTTTAAGAAAAAAACAGTCCATTCCAAGAGCTGTGGATTTTTCTCAACATTGAATCCTGTGTATGAAAAGTGTCTTTTGTCAACAGCAGGTTAATGAAACAAAGTACTTGGGGAGCTACTGAACGATGAAAAAACTGAAAGCAAGCAATGCAGATCAGCCATTAGCTAGTGTTTGCTGCCTGAAGTGTTTCTGTGCTCTGCCACTGCCATCTAAAATGGTTTATTTGCGTAGAACACAATTACTCTTTTTTTTAATCCTTGGGCCAGTAATTTCAAGGACTGTGGTGTCACGTCCTTGATTTGGGAAGCAGAGTGACCATTGCTTCTAGCCAGATGCTTGTGAGGCTTTTTCCACTGAACTTGTAGAGCTGTGCTGGGTGGGATGGTGTAGGAGAGCCATGCTGGAGAGGTGCCTCTCGTGGCTCGGCAGAGTGCTGCCGGAGCCTACAGCATTTGCTGTCTTGCCTTACTCAGTTCTGACTGTGATGTTGAAATATGTTTCTCTGATGACCAGCCTTAATTGCAGAGGCTTTTTCCTTTCAAGGGGCACCCTCTGGGTCTTGCTAACATCATTAGAGATGGGAAAGACAAAGGTACTGGCTGTGCAGCCTCCAGCTCTTCTCAGCATCCAGAGCTGCTTATCAGCGTTGGAGCAGGAGCCAGTGGTGTTTCGTGTGGATATGCTACTGTGGCATGTACAGCGTATTTCATGTACACTGCTAGTAAGGATCTCATAAGGAACTGGAAGAGAAGAGAAATAGTGGGATTTTTCATTTGGAAGGGACTTTGCTTCCCCTTACGTCTCATAAGTCCTCCTTACTATGTAGTAACATTGGTAAATATGGTGAATACTACTAGAGCAGCGCACAGATTCCTGAAGCACTAAGCTTTTGCTAATGCAGCAGGTATTGTACTGAGCTACAGCAAACAGGCTGTGGTGGTTTAGCTTTTAGGTTTTAAGTAGAAAATTTCATCTTTTTTGTTGTTTTTTGGGGTTTGTTTTTTGTTCTTGGTTTGTTTTTTTTTTAGTTTGGATAGCTTTTCTTTCCTCTAGGGGTGTTTTGTTTTGGTTTTTTTTCATTTTTGTGTTTGTGATTATTCTTGATTTGCTGAAAAAGCAACAGAAGATTTTGTGTATATGGCAGCAAAGTTAAAACAATCGAAACAGTAGGATTTAAGTACAGGTTGGCAAGTCAATAATGTTATAAATAACACACATATTATATGAGCAATTTTTGTTTCTTAGGCAAATACTCTTCTCCTACCTATCTGAAAGTCATTCCTCTATTTCCGAATTCTGTTTTAGCCCACTGATTGCAAGCTTAACAGTTTTTATTTGAAGATTACACCAATATAGGACTTTTCTTTCCTTTTTTTCTTTTATAGGCATGAAAATAATACTAATAAAAACATGTTAGATTTACACTGTTAGGAGTGTTAGTTCATTTCTTTTGTGAGAACTTGAGAAAAAAAGTCAGAAGCATTAATTTCAAACTCTAGCCCCTAGGGCAGCTACGGAATATTCTCTTCAATTAAAGAAGAAAAAGTTTTGAAATTCCCAAGGGAAGTTTCTGTATTTTTTGGACTGAATCATTGAAGTGGGATATCAGAGTCATCATTCTTTTTTTTTAAAAAAAACAAAGAGTTCAAAACCTTCAACTAAGTAAAAAAACCTATTAAATGTAAAAAAGAGTAGGGAATACTGTAAACACAATAGTCCTAATTTAAACCCAACTTTATAAAAACAATATTTTCTTGTATATTTTTATTTCATTACCTCTTGCTCCAGTAAATAATCCTGCATTTTTCCACTTCTTGTACGAACATCTTCAGAAACCAAATGTTTATGCATATATCGGATTGCAGCCTGCTTTGAGGTGGAAATCAGCCTTTGAGAAAAACTGCGGAACGCTGGGTGCCTATTTGGTGGAGAAAGTTAAAGGGGATATTGCTTGTTAACTGAAAGTGCAAGAGGTGCGTTATTTCTCATTTTTGGTATTGGGAAAGAGCTATCTCATATTCTGCTTTATGGTAACTTTTTTTGAAAGGTGATGACTGCTTTTTCTCCTTTGATTTTTAAAATTTGATAAACCCTTTACTGAGAGTAAATATGCATTTAGTTTGTAAAATATCTTGCTGTTACACTCTTCATAGGCTGTGCACACAGACGAGTAATCAACCTATTAAAAAAAAAAAAAATCAGTGATTTTCCTGTAATGGTAGTTAGCTTTAATCAAAACTTCATAATATTAATGCTATATTAAAAGCAATCACATTTGCCTTCACACAACAATGTGGGTATGAATAAACCAGTTTCTTAGGGAACTGAAGAAAGCAAGATCCCTCACGGGCAAGGAGCCAAGGTGCATATTAGTTGTTTAGCCAATGAGCAAACTTGCCAGTTAATAAGACCGCTTAATAATTCTGTTTCAGTGCTGAACCTCTGTTGCACTTGTGGGAGCACCAAAGTCTCTAGACACTGTGGTACTAAAGCCCCTGCACTCCGAGGAATATACAGCACGGAAGATGAAAGATCTTCCCCTGAGCCACTGTGACATGCACTTCCAGAATGGAAACAATAAATAATTAGTAGGTGGTTCTTATATAGATATCAAAGCGCTTCATAAAGAACAGGAGATGGATTTTGTTCCCCCCACCCGTTGCACACACAGTGAAGCATATTTCTTCTTCCAGCTCCTCAGTAGCCTGTGGAACAGCTTTTCCACAGCCAGAATGTAAAGGAGCACTTTATGATTCGAGGCTAAGATAATGTTCTTTGTTCTCCTGGCCTCAGGGAGCAGTCTTATGCATTTGACAAAGGGTTTAAAATGGGAGCCTTCCAGACAAGCAGGTTGGTCCCTGCTTCTCTGATGAAGCAGCTGTTATTTTTTTATGTACTGGTTTTGGCTGACGGAGGGTCTGTTAGTTGTTAATTCTGTAGCTTTACAGCATCCTCAGGAGTCAGAGACTTGCCGCTGTCTCCATTGTACCAATGGAGACCAGGACAGGGATGGCTTGCCCAAGGGTGCAGAAAATTTTGTGGCGTAGCAAGAAAATTACACCTGGATCTTCTGGGACCCAGACCTTGCTCCAGCCACCAGCACATTCTGCTCTCAGAATTATAGCTCTCCTCTCCTCTTGTAGCATGATGTCCAAAGCTGCTCAACTACAAGATGTGTAGGAAAGTAAATTTAAAGAAAAAAAAAAAAAATCAGAAGAGACCTAGGAATCTGTAAACCAAATGCCTGCTGGAAACAGCTGGAGTTTTAACTCAGAAGATGGGGTTCTCTTTATCAGAAAGATCAGAGAGGATTTGGCTTTAGTAGATAAAGACCAGGAATGCAGGAAACGTGCATCTATTTGCCCTGTGGGAGATGCTCCATGATATACTTTGTGCCGTACTTTTTCAAAGGCAAGTTAGTTGAACTGGACCATGTAGAGCAATAAGTAAGAAGTAAACAGAACAGCGCATGCCAGTTCTGCTCTTACCATTTCAAGAAGGCTGTTGTAGAATTACAGTAGGTACAGAGAAACGCGACTAAAATGATTAGGTGTATGGAGCAGCTGCTTTATAAGGAGTGTCTAAAAAGTCTGAGACTTCACTTTGGAGAGTTGAAGGCTATGGGGGGAATATGATTGTGGTTTGCAAAATCAGGAAAGTGATGGATAAGTTGGATATAGAATTGCTGTTCACCAAATCCTGTGATACTAGAGCAGGGGGTGCTCAGTGAAATAAGGAGATTGATTTGTAAAAGATAAAAGAAATAAATTATTTGCACAGGAGGTGGTGAACACCTGGGACTCACTGCCCTGCGAGGCTGGGGAGATAGGGACTGCCAGCGGGCTCAAAAGGGTTTGGACGAGCTCATGGAGGACAGGTCCATAAATGGCTAGGTAGGGACCTGACATCCCCAAAACAATGGCTGTGGTTGGTGGGGGATGCTGGAGGAGAGGCCAGGCTACCTCCTCTCTAAGCACCAGCCCTTTTGCCATGCAGAGAGACAAACTGGCCTGGCTGGACCGCTGGTCTGTCCCAGCAGGACATTTCTGGTACTTAATAGACACATTGGCAACCTTCCGCAGGTGCCCGATTCATGACTAATGTTGCAAATATATGCACCACTTTCCATTGCATTTTCTTTGTGAGGTTATTTGTTTTACGCTAGGAAGGAGACAGAAACTGCTTATGAATTCTGAAAGTTTTCTGATTTTCTGCATAAATAATTCATTCCAGAATTCATCCAGGAAGCATGTTACCCATTAACCTGCTTTGGCAGAAATGTTGCAGTTACCCGGGCAGGGAGCAGGAGGTACTACCAAGTCTCTCAGGTGACTCCAGCCGTCTCAGGTGACTACAACTGCAGCTCTTGTTCTTTAAGTAAAAATGGAGGTGAATTTAGTGATAGTGAGAACAAGTGACTCTGTAAATTATTAGGGCCAAAAAGGCATCATCACATTAGGAACTTTTCTTAGCTGCCCTCACCGCTATTTTGGCTTCTCTCCTTGCTTCAGGGATAATGAAGACATAGTAATGTTCTGAAAACGGTGTCTCCTTGAACACTTGAAACCTTTGCTGTGTAAAATTGTTGTGTATTAACTGTAACGAGTGGCTTGGAATTTACCCAGAGTAAACACACCAAACTTTCCAAAGATGTGAGTTTCAGGCAAATATCATGAACAACACCTTGAAAATAAGACTTTATCACACAGTGCTGTCATCCCTTGTCTTAAAGACATTGGGAAGCCCTTTCATGACCTTTTTTGTGGACGTGATGAGGAAAACATTTCTTGGCTTTTTATGCGTTTCTAATCAAAATGGTAGTGTGAAAAAGTAGTTGACTCTCTTATAATATGTTTTACTTCAGTCATCTTTGCTAGTTTTGTGCATCTGCTAATATCTCATTCATTATCATATTCTCTTGTCAAGATTTCAAGGCAGGAGGGAGCTTTCTGACAGCACAACCTTACTATTGCCTGGGGAAGCATATTTTTAGTTTCCCAAGATAATATATGTTTTATTTTTAGATTCTACATATTTTGAGACAAGATCTTAATTAGAATTAGTTCTGAACATGATAAAAATGTAAAACCTGTTCATTTCAGATTTCATACACTCCTTTTTTTGCAAGACTTTTTGAGGGCTGAAAACTAGTAACAAAGAGCAGAAAATACTCTTCTAATTAAGTAATATACTTAATACTCCCTTTACAGTAGCCCGTTTTAGCAGTTATCTCTTTTTTTCAGTCTCAGCTGGGAACATGTTCTTCTGTGCTTCATTATGCCCTAGAGAATGTTTTTAGCCTAACTGATGGAAGGACACATCTTTTCAGGGCTTGTCCTATGGACTTTTTTAGTGCAATCAGACATGTCTAAGTGGGACCTTGGCAAAGCTGCAACTGAACTGTGTGTTCAGTGACAATATGTACCTCTGTCAGAACTGGAATGATTTTGTAGAGGAGACTGTTTCAGCAGAAGTTACTTTGGAGATTTCCTGACTCTCCCAAGACAGTTCTGACGATGCACTATTTCAGCTTTTCATTTTAAAAATATGTTTTGCTTTGAATATTTTCCTTTGTAATATATATTAAATTTTTCTAAGGGCAAATCAAAAGGAAATATTTACATTTGCTGAAATGAAATGCTTCAAATAATCTGAGAAATCTTTTTGCCAGAGGAATTTAAATTTTTGACTTTCAGCTTAAAAGACAATAAAGTCAGACTTCAGAATTTCAAATCCCCTGAAAACAGGTCTTGCAGTCTTCACGTAACATGGTTATGAAACCATTTCCCATGTTTTCTCTCTGTAGCAGCTCTACTGCTGGATTATTTTCTGATCTGAAACAACATGTCTTCACTTACTGGTTCGGGAAACTAGGCCAGATAATACTAATGATTTAATCCCAAATCAAAATATCACTCATAGATTTATCTCCATCCTGCAGCAATTCAGTCCTGTGCGGTGGAGATATTTCATTGGCCAAACTAGTTAGCGCAGAAAAAAGTATTGGGCAAATAGAATTAACATAGCTATTTTGGTACTCTCTGGATGAGGCAGGATTTGTCAGAAGAGCTTGTAAATACATACTAATGATAAAAATCTCCCATTCCTTTGGGGCTCTGGTCCTCATGCTGCACCGCTAAAGTTTGTTGGGCCTTTGGCCAAGCCCATATCTCCTAATGTTTTTAAATCAGGTGAGCCCTGTGTAATTACACAGTGTTGGTGGTAGGAAAACTAACAGAATACCCATATTTCTTGCTGGTGATGGCCAGCCTGGGAGTTCCTGGAAATGCCATCACATACAATTCCTGCACTGGTTTATTACTTTGGCCAAATCTTCCAAGAGGTTTGTGTAAATGTCCCTGCTTTCTGTTCCCATGTTGCAGGATCCAGCAGTCAGTGTTGATCTGTGCCTGGCTGTGTAGGTGTCTCTGTTCTTTCACTAGAGCTTTATTGTTTCCACTGTAAAGCACCCAGAAAAGTATGTCGCTTTCTTTATTTTGTACTGCAGTAGTACCCAGAGATGTGCTACATATGGAATATTGGTCAATTGCTGATCAATTGCTGGTGAGTGCCTAGCTAATAAATAAAACACTGGTTATCAGTTATGTTTATTTTAGAATTAGGCTGTCTACTACAAATGGGCACAACTTAACAATTTACCACACGTGGATAAGCCCAAAAAGAGCAGTACATCTTGCACTTTTGCACTCTTGCAAATGCCTTTTTGGTGTTTTTTCATCTCACCTGTTTTACACTGCTCTCTGTCTATCAGATCTTTCACTGTGTTGGTATGGTATTTCTGAGAGAGGATCTAGACCTTTGTGCTTCTGGCTAAGCATTTAACCACATGGATGTAGGTATGATTATGCCTTTTTATCAGCTTTTGCTTTTCTGTTGTTTGTGTAAGCATTTTTCATTTGCGTCACCATTTCTTGGTTTAGGAGAGACATTCTCTTCTAAGAGTTTGAAGTTTCATACATCCTTTTTTTTTTTCTTCCCAGTGTTGTAATTGATTTCAGGAATTAATCATCTCAAGGTGGCTTGTCATCGGTGTGATTTGTTGGATTTGAATCTTCTGTGATATAACATTGAAAAAGTTAATGAGGAGTTCATCCGAAATGTGCTCCCTTCTGTCATGAGAAGTGAGCACACAAACTGCATAGTAATGGTGAAATCTCCCCTTCCATTGGGCTCTGCAGCACATGGTGCATCACTGGAGTCTGGGGAGGCCTTGGACGGACCATCAGATCCAACCCCGTGTCTCCTAATATTTTGCAGGATTCTGCTAAATTCCACAGGCATCCAAGAAAAGCATTTTCATATTACTAGGCCTTTGATTTTTACCACAACCTCTCCAACCCACTTTCCTAGAGAAAGCTACAATTGGGCACAATACGCACAATACATGGCATTCTCAAGGGATGCTCGTCAGTTTTTTTGACTCTCGAGAGGCCGAAACTCTGACACTGCACAGACCCTTTCTACCAGCGACCTCAGTCCACCTTAGATTTCACCTTGTTCTTCCTAAACTCTGCAGGGGCAGAGACTACAATGGTACAGCTTTCGCTCTGGTTGGTCCGGGGGCTTGTTAGAGCTGAAACATCCTGCAGCACTAAAATTAGGTATTTGTGGTTACTTGACAGGAGCAATCTCTCTGCTGGTTTGTTTCTGACACCATGTCATCAAAGCTCTTCTGAAACAATATGCACTCATGTGGGAACAGCAGCGTGTTCTCAATACATGGGCAACACTTCTAGTCCTGATGTGCTGTGGGTTTTGTTCTGGCTTGTTACAAGAAACTACAAAGGAAGCAAGCCTGCTATTACAGAAGTGGGGTGGCAGCAGGGAATATTAGAAAATGCTTCGTGTTGGTAGAACTTTTCCAACTCAAAAAGAATCCAGATTTGGAAGGTCTTCAGTTTTGCATGAAATACTATGGAGGGCTGTGAATGCTGCAGCAATGAAAGCTTAGCTTGTTTCTTTGCTTTAATTCAGAAAGATAAAGCCCAGGCACAGGGAATGAGCTGTAACTAGAAGTAACAGAATAAACTGGGCACAGAAAAATTTTGGTAGGAAAATTTTTCCAATAATAAAGCCTGCCTAGGCTCTGATACAGACTTTAGAAGTGTCAAAAATTCTTTGTCCCGATTTATTTTAAGTTAGCCCAGAGAAAGGCCTTTTGGAACGGACTGTTAGGAGTGTTTTGCAGGTGGCAGTGTGATGCGAACTCCAACTTTTAAATGGCCTTTCTGTGCAACCCTGCATATGAAGGCTGTGCACATCCAAAGCAGGAACTTTTCATGTTCAGTCATGATGAACGGTTAACATTTGTTCTCCAGAGAAGTGTTTTTATGAACCATTAGGTTGACACTTACTTTGCATAGCCCATTCGATTGTAAAAAAAAAAAAAAAAAAAACAGAAATCAAAAGCACTGTTCCAAGCATAGTGTATTGAAAAAAGTAAATGTGTTCGGCACTGCCTCCGATGTGACCAGGTATGGTGTAATGCAGTCCTGAGTCAGAGTCCACTTCCAGAACGAACGCAGGGAACATCCAGCATGAAAGCTGCTTTATTACAAGCATCTCTAAAGGGCAGTTGGCATTTGTCCTGATGGAGCATCTTTTTCCTGAGTGGCGACTTGTGAGCTATCACAGAGAAGGGCGAATACATTGGAAGGTAAAAATATGTGCTTAAAGGGCAAAGCAAAAGATGTAAGGCTGAATTTGCAAATGCTGTAAATCAGCATGGCTCCACGGACTGAAATGTGATCCTCAGCCGTGCTAAGGCCCCAGCACTGATAAAATAAGGGCACACAGGTCCTCCTGGTCTCAGAGATGCTCTGATTAAAGCTGCATGTTGATGGCCTCCAGTGGGCCAGGCAGTAGCCAAATCCTAGCAAGCCATAACAGTTGTCTCCACAACCCTTTTATCTGGTGATAACCCTGGGCAGGCGTATGGGAAGGTGAAGGGTAGGGCTGCCCTGGGAGTGTTAAACCACACGAGGAATCCCTGTGAAAGAGGAATCTGGTATGAGATAATAACCTCCACTAGGACAGCCCTGGCAGCCAGAAGTGTTTAAGGGCGGCCTAGACACAGAGCAGAAGGTCTTAAAATAACTCTCTGGGCTTTGCAAGCCAAAGTTCCTTGCTTCCCAGCCTCATGGTGTCAAGACCACAAAGTGTCAACTGTAACTAAAGTGCAAAAGCAGACTTTGAGGTTTGGAGAAAAAGTCAATCTGTTACTGAAATTTAGCTATCCCTTTCTAATTTCACCAATGGTACCAGCTCTGGGGCATATGGGGAATAAGAAGGTGACAGGGGTCTTTGTTCATTTTTATTTAAACTTCATTTTACGTTGGAAAGTGTCACTTTTGAACCGGGACATAATTTCTGGGAGAAACTTAATACCCCATGACCCTCGGAGGAGTAGAAACCTCAATTAGAATCAGCGATATCAAGAGCGGAAATTGAGAATGCAGTATCACATCTTCCAAGTGGCAAAGCACTGAGACCAGATGGCTTCAACTCAGTTTTACAAGTACGTACAAGAACATCTGGTTCCTTGAATGCATCAGCTGTTTCACCTCTTTGTGAGCTGCAATAAGTTACTAGTTTCTTGTGTTGCTACCTCTCTTATGCATAGTCCTAAAGAAAGGCTAAAATCAGTGTGCAAACCATAGCTCCTTATGCCTGTGATTAATCAAGAAATTAAATCTTACAAGTAATAATCAGCTTTATTTACTTCAGTCAGCTATAACATTAGGAAAATGCTGTACATCACCTGTTGATAAAACCTGCCAAGAGGGGCCTCGTTTTGATGAGGAGGTGAGTTCCTGACTTACATGCACACCCATATTCCTGGCTCTGCTGGCATTTCAGGAGGCTGTTTTAATTGCTTCAGAGTTCAAAAATCTATCTGACTATTAGAGGGAGAAGGGAAATCCTGTGTAGAAACTACTCTTTGTAGATTTTGAATGTTTTCTCATGATCCTACAGCTCTTCTTTTGTTGTTCATCAGTGTGTGCTACGAAATGAAAAGAACGCTGAAGAGAGCTGGTGATATTAAAAATTGCCTTATGGTAGTTGTTTTCACCAAAAGCTTGTTCTTTGTGGCCTTTGCACCCGGAATTTTATGGGCAGATTGCTGCCAGTTTTGATTTCTGGACTAGAAACCTCACAAGTCTGCCAAAACCAGTGTTAAGCAAAAAGCCTTGTAGTGTCAAATACTGTAGCTTTTCTGTTTTAAACGTGCTGTCTTAGATGATACTTGGAATGGATTCCAGATCTCCCTGGGCTGAAGTTTCGCTAAGTGAGTGTGTATAAAGGAGAAGAAGAAAATAGGACATTTTATGGGGTTTGAATTTTGTTTTGTTTTCCTTTATGACTGAAAAACCTCTGGTCATAAATAAGTAGGTACAGTGTTTGATCCAGCAGTCTGTAGAAAGTAGGAAGCAATGGGAGCTTCATTCTGGAACTGCATCTGAGACACGTGAGGAGAGGCGGCAGCACTTGCATGGTGAGCTGAAAGTGTGCCGTGTTACAAGTGGGGAAGAAGAAACTGGGTCTTTCATTATTGACTGTATTGACTGCAGCATCTGGGATGTGTTACAGGGACTTCAGATTTTCTCTCAGGCTTTTAAAGCTAAAACTCTGCGTCCTGTGAGGAGAAGGCAGCTGCCACAAAACACGGAGCCTGCACACTGTAGTGTTTCTACACGAGCCAGTAGAGCTGAGTGCCTCAGTCATGCGGGTCTCTGCTCCCGCAGCTGGAAATGTACAGAGTGGAGGGAGGACTTGAGCAACATGGCAAAGCTAGTTGAGTGCTGGGGCTCTTAGTTGGCCTCTGGCAACAGAGTGATGGCAAGAGAAGAAGCAGATTAGATCAAATAGCTCATGTAATTCTGTTGCATGTCCATATATTTATGGTAGATGTGATCGGAATGGATCCTTCCTGTTACAATGTGTCGATCATGTAATCTGCCTGGATTATGGGAAGGGGAAGTGTTAGAGTTTGAATCCTTTGGGTTTCCCCTGTCTGCATAATATAAATGTGGTGTCTTTCAAAGCTCCGAGTGCCTGCACAACTGCTCTTTTATCTCCCACTTTCTTTTTTGATAGATTCATGTTGCTGTTTATGCTTGTGGGTATAAATAAACTGAAGAAAAGCATAACATTTTATTTTAAAGGCTTAGGTGTCATATTTAGTTTACATATTTGATAAAAGGCATGGTTTTGCATCCTTTGAACAGTATACTTTTAGCAGGGCTTATGAAGTTTTGGGGGTTTTTTGAGCAGCGGTATTTACTCTCCGAATACAGCAGAGCACTACATTATTAATAGAACCAGGAATTGATCCAACAATTTATGAAGGTAGCAACACTGGCATGTATAAGTGCATTTCATCTAGTCCTTTTGTTACAGCAATAGTGACATCTTAAACTGGAGAGGTTTTGGCGGAGGTTCCCAAGCACTAGGTGTTTCTTCATTTTGTTGTTATTTCTCCATTTGTTTTTAATGACAACCTCTGGCACTCTGACAGATGCCTTCCGTTTGCTACTCTACAGAGCAGGCATGCCCCTCGAGAGCTTGGCAAGACAAGAAAGTGGATCTGTGACAGGTGCTAGAGCAAAGGACATCATATCTATACCAAGGTTATCTCTATAATATGAATCCCTTATGGAAGTAAAGCTTTGGAAAAGATTGCTTGCCTGTGTTTACCAAAGATGGGCATTTAAGCCCGTGCCTTAGGCTGCTGTCCTAAATAAACTAGTACTTGTGTCTTCTCATGTCATTTTACATCTTCAACAACTTTTAAATTAGCTCAAATCCATTTATCTTTTTTTACTTGCTTAGACTTTTTAGAAGAATGATTTTTCATTCTTCTCAGACAGCTGAGTTGGAAATGGACTTTTGAAGGATGATAGTCCTGCCAGTGATGGAGAAATATGAAGTGTCAGGGTCTGGTGATATATCTTCCAGTTAGTCCAGCTTTCTCTGTGGGAAGCTGGCAAAAGGCCAATTGCAATAAGCCCTGAAATATTCCCCAATGAGAGCCTACGGCTCCACTGGAGTCCACTGAAAGTTCCCATCCCTGAGAAGAGGCACCGTGCTAGTGCGTCACCAGGCGTGCTTTAAAATCCATCATAAATGAAAATACTGCATGCTTTCATAGATTTGTGGATGTGCTAAGTGGTCAGAAACATTTGAGAACAGAATTTGAAGTCACTGAGAAATGGGGACAGTTTCCAGAGAGCTCATTTTGACATATAAATCCATCAGTTCATTTTCTGTCTGCGCCAGATTGGGGTGGTTCTGAAATTCTAGTCTGCTAACTGATTGCCGCTAAATAGTCAGCAACAGCTTTTAGGGAGAGGCAACTGGAATTTTCTATAGGTTTCACATCCCGTAAACTTGCAAACTCTCTGGGTTTTATCATTAACCAAGTTGGCATTTTAATTGCTGTGTACATAAAGAGATGAAAGTCCCTATAAAATGAACCACATTTAGTAAACATACTGAGGCATGACTGAAATCAAAACAAATCAACTCTTTTGTGGTGTAATAACATGCTACCTAGACCCTTTCTAGGTTTTTCTCCTTGATTATAGGCGTTATCTGCTTCATTAATTTAAGTACTGTTATTGTATCAATCAAGTACTTTGCCAATTTCTAATTGCCAGGCTGGGAACTGAGTCACTAAGTTATCTTGGCTAAGAAACAGTTCAGGAATGACAGTTATTTGGGTATTAATTTGTTTTCCTAAAGGCCTTGATTATTTTAAAATTGACATGAGTTTCTTGTATTTTTATCTGCCTTGGTGCATTTTATTGGCCTTTAAATGGGTCGCTCCATTTAGTGGCCTTCAAGTCCATTTTGTACTAATAAGTAATATAGTAATATATACGAGCACTGATACATTTCAGCAAATAAAAACTTCAGTGGTGGTAGAAATATTTTCAAGTGACCCAGGATTATTTTATGTGTGTTCCTCAGCTGTGCAAATAGGTGTGAGACCCACTGGATCAAGAATACATCAAGCTGTACTTGATGTAACTGCAGCTTGGAATAGTTTGCAGCCAGGTTGATGCCCTGTTGGTGTACCACTGTAAAACTTTTTTTTTTTTAACATGATTTTATCTTTCAATCAAAATAACACAGTAGATATTTTTGCTGATCAGGTGTAGCTAGGAGGTGCTGATAAAACCATTGCAGTTGAGTTAAATCTAGTTGTTATTTGAAGGGCATGGTGGCTGGTCGTGCTGATCATGGCATTCATTTCTGGTCCTTGGTGGAGTGAATGAAACTCCCATATGCCAAAATAGGCAGACACACACATTTCGGGTCATCCACATGGATTTTTCTGGTTTAAAGTGATACGTAAGCTCTTTTATGTGGGTCTCTGAGACATTCTGGTCTCTTGAGCAGGAATTTACTTGCACAAACAATCACAGCAAATAAATGAAAACATTTGGGAGCTACAGCAAAACATGTTTGTAGTCTTTGAGAAATCTCACTGGCATGGAGAGTGAAGAAACTCTAAGCCTAAAAGTTAATTTTTCATGCAAGAGAATGGGTAAGGTTCATTACAAGTTTCATCTCTTACATGTTACCACTGTTTAGTACCACACAAAAGCCATACTCAGTCCTAAATATTTACTGTAATAATTTGTATAATTAGGCCAGGCTTTGGTTTCTACTGTTGCTAGTACAATACCATTTAAGAACACAGAATGTATTTTATTTAGAAAGGCGCTGACACATACACAGGGCTTTTTAGCAATTGAGTCGTAAGCACAAGGTTAATTACACAATGAATCAGCAAACAAACAGAAACTTCTGAAGTCGGTACATCTTTCCGCAAATATATAGCAAGGTTAAAAGTTAAAGACTCCTCTCTCTTTCTTATGTATTTTTCAAGCAGTGAGAGAAGAGCACAGAAGAAATGCATCTTAACATCCTGTCCAGTTTCTGCTGTACCTCCTTGTCTACCCCAACAGGCTCTTCAAAAGAGCCTGGTGATATATTCATCCTGAACAAGTGCTCGTCGTACCCCTTAGCAACGGGAAGCACATGAAAGCTCTCAGGGCAGGTTTGCACTATTTCTCTTCAGGGTTTCTTTTTAGTTCAGTGTCTTACTTGCTCAGGCAAAGAGCATTGGTTATTTAATGAACAGTTCAAAATTATTGGAAAAAAATCTGAGGTAAAGAACAGCATGGTTTTTGTATCCCTTATGTATAGAGTGCTATCTACTCCAACTTCTCTACATCCAGGATACTTGCATTGAATTAATTTCTGAGATAGGTATTACTGGAAGAATAATAATAATATAGTGTAGGGAGTACCTCAGAGGAAAAAGACATCATCCTTGAAGTTGCCTGTATGGAACATAGTTCTGTAGTTTGTGGAATAATGACACATGCTGCTGATAAGCAAAACTTTCGTATATCGGTGGGATGTTGTTTTATCATTTTCTGATAGGCAGTCAGTTTGTGTATCCGTGTTCATAGCTGATTGATAGCCTACTATAATAGCTATACCAAGGGAAGTGCTTTTGCCTATGGTGGCTTCTTCTTTATTGGATTTTTAAGTTACAAATTTAATAAATCTCAGTTTTAATTAACAAAGTAAATACAAAACTGAATTATGGGTTTAAAGGGAAAATGTACAGGAACCCCATGACTAAACATAAGATCTGAAATTTTTTTTCCAGCCTTGAGACATATTTAGTCTTCTGTTTATTCTTGCCTGGCAAGAAATATTTCATATGCTAGGAAAGGTTAATTATTCCTGAAATGAAATCAAAATCACCAAAGAAAAAAATTCCTAAATTTGTAATTATAGGTGGTTGTTTCATCATCATAAGGTTGTTTTCCTGTGTATTTGATGTGTGGCCATATTCTCCTTCTGTCTTCTTGTAAATGAGTGCAGTGAGTATGTTTACGTTTTTTTCTTAGCTGAGATTTCTTTAAGACCCCTCCGAGTACCTATATGCCATATGATAGGTTTAATTTACAGTGTGGGTGCTACTGTGGCCTGCTGGCGCTGCCCTTTTGAAGGATGCGAGTTCCAGTCTCAACAGGGTACAGTCACACTGAGAGTTAGATGCAGGTAAGAGCTGTAAGGACTTCTGATTTCTCTCTGCTCTGCCAGAGAGGCAAAATAGAGGATTTGGCTCCTGAGTAAGACGCAGTTACCAATATACTGTGTGGTACAGGGAGAGTGGGCAGCATCCAGGAGAGTTCAGCTTGCTGCAGTGTTCATGTCCAGTATAGCACATGCTGTACTTGGGAGAAGCAGTTGGTGTTTTAGTGGTTGCATTTCTCTGTTGAACCAGCTATCATCTCTGTGTGAGATTTGGGCAACTGTGAACAGAAAGTTCAGGTTCAAACTTGTCTGGACTTAAATCACCTCTTCCATAACTCAGAAGCAGGTGAAGAAGAGCAAGTGCAAGAGAGGCATCAGCACCTGTGGCAGCGGCCATCGGGTCCTGATGATACTGACAGCGTACTCTTAGAGCTGCTCGGAGCAATATTTTGCATCCCAGATCGGTAAATGTGTGAATCCAGAGATCTCGGAGTGCCTGCTGGAACCCTGAGTACTTTGTCCCTCTTGTGACAAGTGCTGGCAGGCAGTCAAGGACATTTTCTCCTCTGTTCACATTACGGGAAGGGGCAAGGCTTGAGCTAGCTCAGGCTGAGCTGACATTCATGCAGGTGGAGTGCTTCACAGAGCTTGCGGAGGGAGAGGAGCCTGAACTGAGTTTGCTTATCCAAATTCTTGCTCTCGCCCAACTCTGCCTTCCCCATTGGTCCAGCCTACCCCCTCAGAGAGTCTCACACAAGGCAAATTCATAGGAGAGATGGATGCAGTGGAGATGATGCTTTTCCCCTCTTGCACATCTTCAGCTGGGATCTGCTTTGGTTGTGACCTGTGCAGTGCTGCTGTGCTAGGCCTGAGCACCAAGCCCCGTCGTAAAGAACGTGCTTCCTCTCGTCAAACCACGGTGTTTCCCTGGGAAAAGGGGAGGAGGGACATTGCTTGTTGTTTGCAAAAATTCCTTCTACTGTTCTTAGCAATCCTAAGCTCCCCTGGAAAGCACCTGGCAGCTTTTGAGTGAAAAATAACCAAACATCCAAAAACTGCAGATCAGAGTTGGCAACACACGTGCACCCTGTGCAGTGCCCCAGTGGGAGTTTTGTTGAACCATTGAGTGGTATTAAGTTAGAAGGGTGCTGAGACAAGAGACTGACACAGTCAGTAGTGGGAAAACTTTGCTTGCAAAAAGTGCCTTAAAAAGCCCAAAAAAGCCCCAAACGTATAGTTAAGTCCATAATTACCAGTATGGTTTTAAGCAGATGTTGGTCCAATTCATCTGAGAGTACTAGCTCTTTCCAAAATACACATGTACCAGCAGTGTTATTTCCAGAGATCACTCAGACATGCCTCTGCCTCTGCACGTGGTACCTCTTGCTCTGGTACATCGTCAGAGGTCTGTACGTGTTACATGTTTTAGGAATTTCCCTTCTTTCTATGTGCGAGGAGATGGTTTTGTTCATGTGCAGACTGTGATTTGTGCTAACGGTACTGCCCAGAAGACCAAGGTTGAATTTTATGCTGTACTCGTGGAGCCTTTTTAACCTCCTTCCTCCCTTCCTGGGTTAACCCAGAGGCAGAGGGGCTCAAGGTGGTCCCGCAAGCTGCTGCTCAATGAGGGTACGCCGTCTGGCCTGTCGGTGGGGGTGGCCAGCAATGCTGCGCCACCGTGTTGTGCCCCAGGCTTGGCTGCTGGTGGGATTTCTCCACAGGTGCTTGTGTCTGCAGAGATGGTGGGTGCTCAGGGGATTGTTTGCTTGTCCATCACTAGTGATATACAGATTTTTCCATCTGACACATGGGTCATTCACAGGACCCTTTTCTAAGAATTTAATTCTACAATGGTGTAAAACAGGGGAAAAAAGGAAGGGCAAGATCCTTGTCTGTGTTAAAAAATGAAAGCCAGTGATTAACAGGCTTAAAACCCTGGAACAGATTTTGCTCACACCACAGTGCTCAGCCTAGCTGCCCTTACCAATCCCTTCCCTGCGAAGCACTCGGTGGAGTTACCTGCCTTCGCTCTGTCCTCTTGTCTGACGTGCTCTGCAGCACCAGGATTCCCCAAATTACTGTGGAGCCCCTCGCCCTGCAGGAGTGGGAATCTTCATTCAAGCTTGTGACGGGAAAATGACAGCTTTTAATAGGGTAGGTGAGACATCAGTGATGGCATTTAACAAACTGCCTCTCTTCTCTGCAGGTGAGACCATTAGGCTTTTGCTGTCTTCTGCGGCTCAGAGAACAGGCAGAAATGGGCAGGGTGACACAGGGGAGGGTGCTTTGGCAGCAGCTCCCGTGTGGGTGCCACATGCTCCGTGGCAGAGGCTGCAGTGGGGCAGGGGGAGGAAGGCTGCAGCAGGGAGGAAAGCTGCTTCCCTGCAGTGCTCTGGGACCAACATAGCCCTGGCTGAGAGCCCCCAGTGCGTGTGCCCATGTGCTTTGGGAGGGCAGGGTAGGGCAGGCAAGGAGGCTGTGAGTGAGCCCTGAAGCCAGGATAAGACCCTGGAGAAGAGCAGGGAGCTGGCATACGGGGAGATTTGGGATGGAAAGGAGGAGGTTTTCCTACGAACATAGGGAAGCTCCAGGATGCAGCTTGTTGTAGCCACCGAAGTTTCTCAGACCTATAGAGGCAGGCTGAAAGAGGCAGCTTTCTTCATTAGGAGACAGCCTCTAACAAGGTGTGGGGAGGATGGTTTGGGAGCCATTTTATTTTCCTCTCCTGTCACTGTGTCCGTGGAATCGGTTAGTTGCTTTGAGCACGCGCCCAGGCACTCAGCGTGCAGGGAGCTGTGTCTGGGAGACTGGCTAGTAAATTTGACAGGCTTTTTATTTTCTTTATTTTCATTTAAACGTTTACATCACATCTTCTCTTGGCTGTAATTAGAAATCCTGTGGAATTAAGAACCATTAAATTCATTGAGATTTCAGCCTTGGGAATTTGCCCAGAGGTACACAGCTTACAGGCCTTTGCAAGGCTTGACTTTCCTTGAAGTCATCTCCCCCTCCCCTGCTTCATCCAAGCCTTTGTAAAAAGGAACTATCTTTTCAATTTTGCTAATTAATTGCTCTTGCCAACCAACAGATGTTTTGTAGCCTTTGAAGACCAGGAATAGCCAGGTATATAACTTCTGCAGCCTTACACTGGCTGCCTGTGCAATTTGAGCAAGAACTTCTGAAGCTCAAGAGAAAGACAAGCTATAAAAGCCAAATAAAGAGTTATAACTCAGAAGAATATGTTTTTCCCCCTATATTTGATTAGATTAATATTCCTGTCCTTTTACCAACATCTGTTCAGTTCTGGGGCACAGCAGTCAGTGGACTGAGAAAGAAATTGTCATTCAGGATATCTCTTACAATAATTTATTTATTTATTTATAAATTATATCCAAGATGCATCAACCTTAAAAGGCAATGGTAAGAAAAGCCACAAAGCTAACCACGGGCAATGCAGGGGCAGAGGTGCAGGCTTGAACCCTACCGAGCTGAGCCCTGAAGCCGGGAGAAGAGCTGCTTTGTTTTGCCCTCAGCAACTCTGTTCACAGCCTGTGGTCTGTTTGTGCGCTCTCCCTCTTTTGTGTAGGGTTATTTGGGAAGCTCTTTGGCAAAAAATTACTAAGACTTGTTCTTAATGCTAAGGATAGCAGTTAGTACAACAGAATTGGTGGGTCTGGGCACTTACTCTTTCCTCCTGTTGTCTACTTTATTAAAAATGATCTCACTGAAATAAATACCATCAATCAGTGCCAGCTGCAGTTTAGCTAGAGTGTAGACAAGGACAAACTGTGCGCTTTTGCTGCCTGCAGACAGAAACTGTTTGGACTAGTTTAACTGCAGAGCGGTAAAATGCTGGAAGGAAACCGAACCTTTTTCCAGGAAGAAAGTGTATTCTGCTATCAAATATGACAAGGAAGGCAACCCTCGCTTCTGCCAAGGTTGCATGGGTACAGAGCAGAAACGAGTTAGAAAAGGGACTGTCCACCATGTGACAAGCCACTACTGGGAGCTGAGTATGTCCTCTGTTAATGGCGGCGTAGGTCTCACTGCAGCTTTACTTCCATGTCACTCCAGGCCACAGCATCACTCTTGATCTACCGCATCATAACTGAGAGCAGCTCGGGTTCAATGCAATTCGCGTGCTGGGAAAAGAAAGAGGTGTGTTGGGAGAATGTTTGCAACCATGTTGGTTACAATCAAAATATTGATGGAAAAAAGAAGAGGATGTTTTCATTGTGGCTTTTAAAAAGCTAAATGTGTAGGATGAGGCATTTTTAAAATTGGGATTGGTGGGAGATGAGAGACTCGTATTTAAGAGCGGGCAGAACAACTGGGGAACACTTGAGGAGAGAGATCATAGTCTTAAAAAAGTAAATGAACTAACCCTGAACTCTCTTGTGCTTAGGACCTTGTCACCTGTTTCTTTAGCTCCCACTATCCGAAGTGGTTATTTTGGCATGAATTCACATGTGCTTATTTGCCTCACCTAAGTATCTGGTTTGAGGTTAGTAGTTTAAGTAAAATTGGCCTGAATTCTCTATTTTTTTAATGTAACAGCCACATTTTAGTTGTTGCCACTGTTTCACTACTACCTTATAATAGATGCACAGAAAACGGGCATAATTAAGGTCAAAAGGATGTGGTCAAACATGATGATCATAGAAGGTACGTGAGTTTTGGGGAGGGAGAACAGTTAGCAGGAACACATCAGCTGTGTTTCCACAGGGTCGGCGGCTCAGCAGCATGGACAGGTTCCCTGACATCTCGTCAGATTTGAAACCTGAATTAAGTGTGCATGCAAAAGCAAGAAGCAGGACTGACAGTGACCTCTTAGCAATTATAGTAGTTAAAGGGGAAAAAATATGAGTTGGGATACTTGAGGCTCAGACCTTATCAAACTCATTAACTTACAAAGAAGGCCTTACTGATTGCTGTGATTAACATGCATGTTCCTCAGTTTATAGGCCTTCTTTTGGCTCTCTGGCTGTCCCCAGCCACAGCGCTGGGAGGGCAAATGCAATCCAAGGTCCTTATGGCTCATAGAAGCGAAAGAAGAGTCACTTCACAGTCCTCTGTGCAGGAGGAGGATTTTCAGCATGTCATTTGCAGAGTTTCAGTACAGGAGAGCACAGGCGCTTCCCACCTCAGAGAAATTTCAATTAAAATTCCTCTTCGAAGAGTCGACACCGTATCTCAGGAGAGGTTAACAACGTGGCGTAGAAATGTGAGAGCGTACTTGAACAGATCCCATATAGAAATTTTAAGCTCAGCGGACACAGGCTCCTCTTTCGAGCCCAGAAAAAAGATTAGTTAGGTTATGCAATTGCTGGAGCTGGCGTAATACCAGCTGCATGCCAATTACCAGCCCGTATGTAAATGCTTGTACTGAAACGCAGGATGCAGCTGGACGTGGGTCTGGGCACCCTTCCAGGATTATTCCAAGCCACATTATGACAGTTTTGAAAGAGAAGGGCTCTATGGAGCCAGTAATTTCTTACAGCCTTTCAGAAAATGGAGGAAATTACCACTACATCCAGATCTTAACTATTTTTTTCGAAGGGAGAAGGAATTTCTGCATGTTGATGCCAATCAGGATGTACTTGAGGCACTTATGCTCCAAGACAGAAGGCCATCAGTCTGTTTGCCAAGTGCACGGCCTGAGTGCCAGATGTGCTTGGGATAGAAAGCAGGCTTCTTGAATTTGTCAGTGGTTGTATGAAAAGAATTAAAAAATAGACCGCCAGATAATGCCAGAGTTGAAGCTCTTGGGGATGCTGCAGGGAAACCCTGCTGCATTCAGATGCCTCTGGCCCTGCTGAGGTTTCTGTTCCTACTGCTGCTTGACTTCCACGTGAAAAGCCTGCTTGGAAAGGGTGCAGCGGCAGTGGCAGACAAACTGTCAGGCAACATTTACTCGCAAGATGCCTCATAAAGAGCTGATGCCCGGAGAACAGGGACACGGTAGTCTCACAGTTACATATCTCAGCAGATGGAAAAGATAAATTGAGAGCTGCCACCAGCAGACATGAAACATTACAGGTTTGATCAAAACATTATATAGCAAATGTCCTGACGAGGAGAGGCATTTAAAATGCTTGTGTCTGTCTTGGCAGCACAGAAATGAATCAGTCAAAGTATGTAGCCTCATCCTGGGTGGAGAAATGATAAGAACATCCTCTGAGGAGAGAACTTTGTAAAAAGTTTAGGGGAAAAAATAAAAACAAGTACTCACAGTGCCATTTCTCAAATTTGGCCCACATAGATGAAAAGAAATGTAAGGTAGTCTTCAGTGGAGAGCCGATTTCCTTAAGGGTTCAGTTTGGCTCAATGGACCTCATATCTTAGGTGGCTCCAAGCATCAGCTTCCACTTTTTCTGGCCTGGAATAGAATGCTCTCTCCACTGCTACCCCATGTTTCTTCAGACTCCATTGATTGTTGGCTGCCTTCCCTTGAGATCAGGGAAGGAAGGAGGTGGGATGAGTCCCTGTTGGAGCAGTGGGACAGTAAGGTTTAGGTCCCAGTATCATACAGCGGGACTCTGAACTAGCAGAACAGCTGGTCATAGGCGAAGGAGGATGGTTGAAGGATCAGTCTGCAATCTTACCCCCAGGAAGCCTTGACTGGTGGTTCTCTGTAGAGTTTGTGGGTGAATCTGCAGCCAATGGAAACGTCCTGGAGGCACTAGGAAACTCTGCTGGAAGCCACTCATGTTGTTGTAGGGCTGGCAAATAAACATACTGCCCCTCAGGAGCAGAAACCATTCATCTGGAGAAATGCTTCAATCACAGCAAAAGCTCTAGAGAAGTTATGAGGAAAAATGAATGTGAAACCATCATGGTGAGCCAGGAAGGGTGGCTTGGTTGTGTGTTGTTGCTGCACCTTTGCAGAAGCTGATCAGTGTGACAGATGAAGGAGTTGTTGCAGCTATAGGGCATGGGTAGCATTTCAAGAGCGCAGAAGAAGAGACCCTGAGGTCTGTTCAGTCTTCACTGAACAAATTGGGAGGATGTCTGACACAGAAAGCAGGGGCTGTGTCATGAAAGACTGCAAGGCAAGCGCTGATATAGCTGCTTTGGGTTATTACACCAGATTATGTCCCACAGGATGCTCACCATTAAAGGTGACCAGACAGCAGAATTCCAGTAAAGTGGTATCTGTCAGAGCCTCCAGGCTTTCTGGAGCCCACTGGGACACCAGGGAGACTTTGTTTGCCCTGTTGGTGCACCCAGTGCACTGCACATCATCTCCCCTTCTGCACCTTCTGCTGGCTTGCTGCCAAAGAATAAGAACAGGGCAGAAGAGAGGTGATTTATTTCGGATTCAGCAGGTTTTAGTAACTTCTGAATAATCAGATGCCCACAGCTGTGCTTCCATGCTGAAGTCCATGCTCAGAGGTATGGGTTTGGAACAACAACAACAACAAAGGTAAGCACTGCCAAGTAATGGTGTGTTATCAGAGGACTCGCTGAAGGGGCACATAGCAGCACACTGCAGAAATGGCTCACCTCTTCCTGAACGTGCGGTCGCTGCTAACTGGGACGCAGATATCCCCATCAGGTAGTGCTGTGCTACCTGAATGTTAAGTCACGTCTCCTGTGAATGAAATGACTGCTCATTTCTGACTGTTGGTGTATTGCTGCTCTTATTGAGCTCAAGAGTATGCCTTCTGGGGTGAGCTAGTGACGTGTCATGCTCTCCATAGGCAGTAATTTGAAACTCATCAGTGATTCATTACAGTGACTTAAATGAATACAATTTTCTTTTTGCTAACAAAAATCAAAAGATCGAAGGGCAACAGTTCTTTCATACTGAAAGCTGTAATGATTCTTAGTCCAGATGTCCCCTTTGCATGAAATGGGGGACAGTGACGGTGACATAGGTTCTGTATTTCAAATACTGTAGCACTTCTTTATACACACACGTGACATGCTTTTAAATGTATGTTATCTTCCAGATGGGTGTTTTGCATCACCAAATGCTTATCAGTAGATCAAAGTTTAAAGTGAAGTATACTTTTATAAAAATGGAGAGAACGGATTGCTTATGGAGTGTTGTAAGTACTGTGGTAGTAGATGATTAATAATTGTAGAAGGACAAAGTAATTTAGGTTGGAAGGGATATCTGGAGGTCATCTGGTCCAGTCTTCTGCTCAGAGCAGGACTAACTTCAGACAAGGATCAGGTTGTTGTTTATGAAAGTCTCTAGAGATGGAGATAGCACCACTTCTCTGGTTAGTCTGCTCCTGTGCTTAACCACTCTTGTTGTGAAGAATATTTTTCTGATGTCTATCAGTGCTTCCCATGTTGCAGCTTGTGCCCGTTGCCTCTTAAGCTGTGCACTTCTGAGAAGAGTCTGGCTCTGTGTTCCCCTGTAGCCCTTCTTTAGGTAGAGGCAGACTGCAGTTAGGTGTCCCCCCCTCCCCAGTCATCGCTTCTTCAGGCTAGACAAGCCCAGGTCCTCTCACCTCTCCTCATATGACAAGTCCTCCAGCCTCTAACCACCATAGTTGTCCTTCCCTGGACTTTCTTGTGGTTTGGCAACAACTGTGTTGCACTGGAGTGCCCAAAATGGACCCAGTGCGTCAGATGTACCTTCACAAGTGCCCAGCCAGATGGGCAGCATCACCTCCCTCACCTGCTGGCTCTGCTTCTGCAGCCCACTGTGTGATCACCCTTCATCCCTGCATGGGTGCACTGCTGACTCATGTCCATCTTGCCACCCACGAGGACCGCCAGGCCCTTTTCTGCCTCTCTCCCTGATTTGCAGAAACCCACAGGAAGCCATGTGGATTGTTGCAATGTTATGTTTTATATCTGTTAATCTACCTGTCACCCCCCAAAATTATATTAATAAAACAGTAAATCAAGCACTTGACTGCTAACGTCAGGATCAGAATTTGACTGGACAAAGAAGTGAGGCAATTAGCATCTCCTTCTGAAAATTAATATCTCTGTAGCAGAGTCAACATATTACATGAAAGCTCCTCACCTGCAAAGTCAACAGGGTCAAACAGCTTTCAAAAGCTGGTGATGGGAAAAGAAGCAAACAAATGAGGTGGGTAACATTGTAAACAGCTACTGCTGCTTCTGCAGTTAACATCTGCAAAGGAAATGCTGGAGCTAAGGCTGGTCATACAGCTTTATGTCTACCCTGTTGTTAATTAACATCAAGGATATGTGATACTGATGGCAGGTGTATGGTTAATGAATGTTGTGTTGGTTGGAATCGGTACATCTTTTTATTCTCTGTTGTGAAAGCAGAGTAATTATTACAGGAGCAGGAAGCCTCCTCCAGAATGGAGGGGAAGGAGATGATTGAAAGGTAAACCTGGGCCTACACACTTTCGGGAATCAAGATCCAAGTAGGCAGAAGCTGCTGTGATCATTGCAAGATGGGTTAAATTGAGCAGCCACTAGGACAAGTGAATCTAGCTGGATTATGGAGGGAGACCATTTCCTTTAGCACAAGCCAAGTGTGTGGAGTAAAAACAATTATATTTAAGTACAGGAGTGTTTCTTGTGAAAAGAAGCACATCTTAAATTGAGTTTATACCCAACTGTTTTCTTCCCTTTTGGATGGGTGAGGGTTTTTTGTGTTATTTGTTTGATTCAGCTGTTTCTACTCTCTTCCATAGTATTTTGGATGACTTTCTCCTTGCACTGAACCCTTTGGGGCCATGTGGCTGCATTTTATGTGCCCAATGGTCTCAGTAACTGCTCAGGGTGCAAGGTGAAATGGGGCCCATTAGCCTGATGCAGACTTGCACGCCAACTTGCACTTCCCCCAGTATCAGGTAGTCATGGAACATATATTGTAACTCTGGCGTGTTTACCGCAAAAGGCTGGGATAATTTGCAGCATTGTTTCCTTTTACAAAGTAACCAGGTAAATGATTTGGTGTCTTAATTTTAATAAGGCTGTGAGAAGGAAGAATTCAGGGCATGCACAGACAGAGGAATAATCCAAGCAGATAGAAATGTTGTCTTTGAGTTGGTTTAATATGGCTGAACCCGTTCATGAAACAGATATTCCCTTTGGAGAGATCACTAAAGAAAGAGTTGACCAGAGCCTGTTGTCCTTTAATGAAGTAGCTAAATGACTCGCAAGGACCCTGTGAGCCCATCTTCACGCACATTTGCGGTGAAATGGTGAAAAGGGTACCCCATCAAACTCAGCGAAAGGTAATCAAATTACTCCATTTTTATTTAAGCAGCAAAATAGGTAGCTAGATTTGGAAGATTTATGCTCAGGTGCTACAGTCCAGTGTTCTTAGTTATTGAGCAGTTGGAAGTACAGACCTACAGGCTGCACATAACACTGATTACTTTTGACAGAAATAAAGAATATCTTGCTGTTACCATCAAGCCTTGAAACTGACTTCCAGCTAATGACCCAAATAATCTTTACTTGAAATTGTATAATTGAGATCGAAGGCTGTCTGGGGCTTCTAGCTGGTACACAGATTCCACATCCATGAGCTTTTGAGTATGGTCATTGAGCTGAAATGGAGAAGGTTAAAACTCTCATTTTCATTACTAAGCTCCCCCCATCTCCCAATACAAATGTGACATTTCAATTTTACACAGTCCAACTCTTCTTAAATCATCTGTATAAAAACTTCAGATCTTGATTGATGATGGATGAGCTATTGTCTCCTAAAGCACCCGGTTCTCATTACCCTTTAAGACATAGCTTATTAATGACGGACCTGAAGTGCTTTCCCAGTGGGTCATCAGCAATCAACTGTGCTAAGAGATCAAAAGACTTGGTTTGGCATGAAATTTCCAGGCCAAAGCCATTTTCGGATACTGTGTTCAGCATCTTGGGTGAAATATGACAGTGTTTTGAGAGTGATACAGTATCTGACAACAGATCCCCATCACCTGGGTAATGATGGCGAAGACGCAGCACTGTCAGCATGCAAAGATGCTTCAGCTCTAACAGAGGCTGACCTTGGAAATGAAGGTATCATCAACGTGCATTATATAATACATATGTACAGAGTATACCTGTATGTGATGTAGTGTAAAAGACAGCTATTTTCTTAGCAGACCATCAGCTTGGAAGGTATAAGATATCATAAGATATATGTTTTGCTTTTGAAGTAGTTACAGTGGACATGCCCAACAGTTTTTCCTTATTAACTCATTCCCCTTTCTCTGCCCACTTTAGAGCTAGTTCTTTTCCCTCTCACTATGCCTTCTTCCAGTTCATCATGCCAGCTGTCTTCATAGCACCAGAGAAGAGCTCTTAATTTGCAACCTTGAATAGCAATAGCAATTTTATAGCCAATTTTATAACAATTTTAGAACCAGATTCTACTGCTAAATAGGTGCCTACAGCCCCCACTGCATAGCAACACACACGAATTACTTGCACTTCAGGATACGTTGCAGAATGTGAACGTGTTTTGCCAATTTAATCTACATTAGAAATTAGATAACAGACTGTGAGGAATTACACTGTACACAAGAAAAAGTCAGCTGAAGAAAATGCCCTTTTAACAGATGGATGAAGAAGATTTCTTTCCATCTCCAGTCTCAACAGACAACACACTTGCAGAGCTAGTGTTCCTTTGCCTTATTTACAGTGATCTTAAGCTTCTGGTGGCTGGTAACGCATTTTCACTGACTCCAGTCAAACTCATTCTATTAGAATAGATGTTATGAATTTAGCCCCTTTTTGAACTTAGCAGACTAAGTATAAATTGTGTGTGATGTACCTACCCGTGTTCCATGGCACTTTATGGAAAGTGTAAGATACTTGTGTTTCCTGGTTGCCAGAGACGTGTATGTTTCCATTCCTCCTGTTAGTATTGTAAGTATTGTATGGTAGGTTACCAAAGTTATGCGGTAATGGTTCTGACAGGTGTTGCGGCTACTCCAACCCCGGCAACAGGCACTGTGGCTACTCCATCACCGGCAACTAAGCGCGACACAGCCGCTCGCTTGCTCCCCCCACCCAGTGGGATGGGGAAGAGAATCAGAAAAAAAACCCCAAAACTCATGGGTTGAGATAAAGACAGTGTAGTAGGACAGAAAGGAACGAAAATAATGATAATAATAAAATTACAATAATAACAGTAAAAGAATTAGAATATACAAAACAAGTGATGCACAATGCTCACCACCCGCTGACCAATGCCCGAGCAGTGGTCTGCCCCTCCCGGCCGGCTCCCCCCAGTTTATATACTGGACATGATGTCATATGGTATGGAATATCCCTTTGGCCAGTTTGGGTCAGCTGTCCTGGCTGTGTCCCCTCCCAGCTTCTCATACCCCTCCAGCCTTCTTGCTGGCTGGGTATGAGAAGTTCAAAAATCCTTGACTTAGTATCAACACTACTTAGCGACAACTAAAAACATCAGTGTGTTATCAACATTATTCTCATACTAAATCCAAAACATAACACTACACCACCTACTAGGAAGAAAATTAACTCTATCCCAGCCAAAACCAGGACAGGCAGGAATAACCCAGACTGTTTTCCCTAACTTATTTTTAATGTGCACTACAGGGACTTTATCCACTTCTACAGTACATAGAAGTTTTGATCGGGCAGGGCCAGCCCAATTGGCAGATCTCCTAGTGTTGACTAACCAGGTGGCCTTTGCTAAATGTGTATCCCAGTGTTTGAAGGTCCCACCACCCATTGCTCTCAGTGTAGTCTTTAACAGTCCATTGTATTGCTCGATTTTTCCCGGGGCTGGTGCATGATAGGGAATGTGATACACCCACTCAATGCCATGCTCTTTCGCCCAGGTGTCTGTAAGATTGTTTCAGAAATGAGTCCCATTATCTGACTCAATTCTTTCAGGGGTGCCATGTTATACTGCTTTTAAGCCAGTAAAGTAGCTCTAATAAGGAAGATGGTAAGATTTTGCATTCACTTCAGAATCAAGTGGCAAAAGACTTTGGAGCTACTCCTTTGCTCAGAGCACCGGCTGCAGCCCTGGTGCCAAAATGGGAGATCATGGTACTCTTAAGTGTGGCCATCGGTACCTTACAGGAAGGTGTCCAAAATTGTCTGACACCGTTAGGAACTCTTTTCCCAATGAAAGCTAGTGGGACTTGTGCTTCAAAATCCCCTTTAGTAACTGTGTCCCTGAGCAGTGTAGAAGTCCAAGGTTAATGTTTGCTGCCAGTGCGGCCCAGTAGGTATTTCAGGCAGCAGCTGATAGAGCTGAGTGCTCTGCCTCCTGTCCCAGGCAGCAGTGTTGTACTTAGACTAACAATTTTCCAATGTCACAAAAAATGGTTTTAGAAGACAAAAATACTCTCCCCAAAATGGTATTTAATATGTTCCACTGTGAGCAGTCCTTTTGAGTGCTGCTTTGGCAGGAACTAGCTTCTTTCTTCGCAGCAGAAATCACAAAATTCACTAGGGGACTTGTCATTCTCTTTCCTGCTCCAGCCTTGGAAAGAGTTCAGCAAAGAGGCACCTCAGGTGTTGCATGCAGGAGAAGAAAGCTCTTTTTGCCTGGCTTCCTTTGCTAGCTCGCCTACATAGGCAGAGATGCCTGCCTTTCTCTTCCTGTTTAACGTTTAACTTTATCTCTCACTTTCAGTGCTGTAAATTAAAATGAGATGATGACTTTATGATGATGAGTTCATTATACAGTAACTCTATTGTATATTGATTACATTTGTGCTTCATTTGCTTAACATGTAACAGGGTTTATTAGGTCTTTCCAGGCATTGTTCTTGCTAAGAGAGGGCAGAGAAGTGCAAAATGCGTTTGAGTTTAAGTCAATGAAGCCAATGCATCTGTGCTGATTTACACATGCCGAGGACTCAGCATAAAGAAAAGTAGGATAGCAGGTTGGAAGAGGAAGATAGCAAGGGAATGAATCTGGATCCCACAGAGCAGGAAGAGTCAAGCACAAGTACTTTAAAGATTGTACTAAAATTTGAACTCAGGGTTATTTAATATCTGTAAGAGCCCATCTTTGATATTATTACTCAGGTTTATTAGCGCCTCACCGCATGAATAGACCTGTAAACTTTAATCCAGTCACCTGTGAAAAATGGTACAGTGCAGGGCAAGTAAAGACCCCAGTGCATCCTGGTTTTGGAGAAGGGCAGCAGGAACAATGCTTATTATTCAGTGATGAGGGAAGTCAGAGCATTTTCCATGTTTGCTTTTAGTAAATCACAGGGAAAGCTGTCAGCTTTCCTTACAGTACAGAGGGGACATTTTCTGGTTACTTTTATGCTGAAAAAAGCCTTTCTCCACAAATTTAAACTATTAGAATTACTTTTAGAGTGAGGTGCTGCCCGCTATACAAGAATGCATCAAAGTTCCTAGCAGGAAAGAAAATTTGATAGGTATTGTCAAGAGTGAATGCTCTAAAAACCAGAAATTATGCCAGTGGCAGGTGTTCAGATGTACCAACTGATAGTGACACTATTTGGAATCGTGTGCAAGTGTTTAAGAAGCTATGAATGTAGATTTTACAGTTTTTCATCGATTGTTACATGTTATTTTTAGTCAAAATCTGGGCCATAATGGATTTGGTAATCCTGTATAGCTGGGACAACACAGAGAAATCATCACTAGTCATGTTTTCAGGTGTTCTTCTAAGTCCCACTTTTTCCCCAGAGCAGAATTGCTAACAGATGCTGTATGTGTTTTTTCAGGGATCATAAGAATATCATACAGACAGATCATTGCTATATCTCTAATCTGGACTCTTTTATGTATAAGATTATTATTATTGTTTTCATTTTTAAGCCCCTTTTCAATGAAAAGCCAAGCTTTTAAACCAGAGGTTTCTAAGAAATAGTAATACTCTGAACTGATTAATATGGCGGAAGGGTGTATTTACCGATGATCCTTTATTTAATACGTTCTTTTCTTGGGGGCTATCTCCTCTACATGCTGTGGCCTGTAAACCCTGAAATTTAAAAAAAAAAAAAAAAAAATGCAGTAATTCCTTCCTTGTTGTTTGTCAACATTAGCATTCCCACTACAGCTTTTAAAGGTTTTCTTGGGAGATGAGAACTATCAGATGACCTTAATCATTGTTACCATAGTCAAGATTTACTCTTAATGTCTCTGTGAGAAGTGTGACACTCCTGACTGTACAGCACCACTTAATGTTGTTCTAAGGTGCTATTAGTAACTAACCTTCAACATTTCTTTGCTGAGGCTTGAATCTCTGACACTAAGCGGTGCAGGAGGTTTTAGCTGCATAGCTCCTGTTAACTTTAATGAAAGTCACATGGATTGTCCTCTGCTTTGGAAATACGAGAGGCAGGTTAAGTAGAGAAATTGTGAATTTGAACAAGAGTTTAGAGGGTAAAAAAAACAAGTTACTGCTCCAGAGAAAACCCTGGTGCTACAACCAACAACTGTAAGATCATTTTCATGTTGAGATTTGACAAATCAAGTCTTTAGAGACAGGGCAACAAGCCTTTTTTTTTTTTTTTTTTTTCAACAAACTGATATAAACATGAAAATTAAAAAAAACCCAACTTTCATCTGCTCAGAAACAATCTCCCTTCGACACAAAGCTTCCAGTAAGGCATGTCAATGGTAGTTTTAGATCACAGGATTTGAGATCTGGACCATAGATATTGAGTATTTTGGATCATGGTGTTACAGCAGCACAGTCTGATCAGAAAACATGCTTTTCCAGACATCGTGGTGACTGGACCCTTCTCATGTACTATGGGCTCAGAAAATTCCTACCCCAGCGGAGCATGTTAGTTTATTGTATGTTTTAATCATTCATATGTATTAATGAAATACAGCATAGTGTGGTTGATTGCTTGTGTTTTTAAAGTCAGTTAAGTCTTGAAGGTTATTTTACCCACAAATAACAGTACTGTTCCATACTTGATTACACTGAAACAACAGGTAAACCCAGTAACTCATCTAGCAACTGTGTGGCTGTCTTCATCAGGTTTCTTCTGCATATAAATAAATGGTTCCTGTTTACGAGTACTGTAAGCTACTTGCCCTCCAGTTTTCAGAGTATTAAGTGAGATTACAGTGAGAATTTTTTGCATTTAAATTTCATGCCCTCTCTCTCCAGTACACAAAGCAGCAATAGATTTAATCAGCTGTATGTCTAAAGTCTTACAAGTATGATCTCTTGTTCTTTTATGCAGAAATATTGAATGGAGGGGTGTATGTTGGCCAGAACAAATTTCTTTGCTTCGCCGACACCATTCATTGGCAAGATATCGTGCGTAACCCCTGGGCCTCCAACTTCACTTTGGTTCCAACAAATGGCAGCTCAGGATGTAAGTACCGGTTTTATTCTTAGCCTTGTCATCTGCTGAGCATGAAATGGTATAAATAATGACCACAAGTTTTCCCTGATCCTCTGTTATGGAGAATTGTATTTGTAAATTTTCCCTGCATTCTTCAAAGTTTGTACACTGCTTGTAGGAACACTTAGTCTAATCTTAAAAACACTTTTTCTGTAGAGAGTATTTGTGAACATCATACTTTTTCTGAATTTTCTCTCATCTGTTTTCTCTATTCTGCATATTCTTTTTTCTATTTATTGCTGAAGCCACTGTGCTGCTGTGGAAGCACAGACGTTATTGTTTGCTTTGTGTTTGTTCCTGCTACTCAGGCTGGTCCTTGAGTCACAATGGTCTGTCTATGGCATCGTAATTAGCTGCTGGAGTAATTATCGTACAAGCTCACGAATATTCTGACTTTAGATGAGAAATGAACCTCAGAGAAATAGTTATCCTGTTGTCTTCTGTGTCTGTGAAGAAAGAGAGGGAATTTGCAGAGGATGGGGTGCTCTTCACGATATAGCCAATATTTCTCTGTTTTTAATATGTTCTCTCTATTTTAATGCTCTCGATTTCAAACTTGGAGTATCTATGTACTTTGATTAATTTGTTTGATCTATTTCTCTATTTCCCTTCCCTAGAGTTATTCACCCTCAGTAGTATTTTGAAGATTCTTGCAGCAATAATGAATTCTAGTGAATGGTGGTGACAGTGATACAAAGTGTTTAGGTAAAATATTCCATAATATAGTAAAGTGCATTCAAAATGAATACCATGCTATTAAACAGTACCCTCAGGATGTATCAACGTTGATATTCAGGTATAGGCTGGGAAGAAGTTTATATCTGATGTCAGAAGTGACACCACAGCAGACATATTGTTCTGAGCATTCCGGATATAGGGACATTCTGGATTGCTTAGCATATCCTAAGGTGTCCCTCAAGGATGTGTAAATGACTGATTGCCTCTTTAGCTTCCACTACAGCCAAGAAACAACTTCAGTTCTTCAGTTGTGTTAGGAATTCAGGGAAAAAAAAAAAAAAAGAAGAGACTCTGGGTGATGAGTCCCCATAATTTCTAAGCAGCAACTTGTTTTTAACCAAGTGCTTTGTGGTATAATAGATTTTATATAAGGCTGATTTGCTTTTGTATATCTCACCTGCTACCCTCAAAACCAGAGCACAGCTACTTGAGATACAGCTTCCTCCGGGAGCCTGCCAGACTCCACTGCTCCTTGATCTTCCAACTCCGGAGCTGAGGCTCGTCTCTTCTGCCTTCTGGCTGGAAACCTGACATAGTTGTAATGCAGCCAGCTGTCTTATTTGCATATTAAAAAAACTCATTGCTGGTGATGATCAGTTCTAAGCAGACCTGATAAAACCTTTGAAGGTTAGGGAATGCCTGTACCCTTTTATGAGTCATTACTTCAACAAGAAAAAGACTTGGTTGTTACTCTGTTTTGTTCTGTTATTGGATTTTCTTTTAGCCTTTGCCAGTTCTTCAAGACAAATGCTTCTGCAACACCAAGGTAATAAGCTCTTTTAAAAAAGCGACCAACATCAATACTATCTTTTTGAGCTAGCGGAAGTTTTAGTGGTGACTCCAGAGGAATCGGAACAAGATCAGTGCTGAGTACTTTTGGAATCATACCCTGAAAGTAATAAAGGCAAATATTAGCTCCCACAGCAAGATGAAAGAATGTATGTACCTAAGTCCAGTTTTCTTAAAACATTTTTTCATTCCTTTTGAGTTGTTTTGAAACAGAGGGAAGGAACAATTTGTGCTTTGCCATTTTGTGCTTGATAAACCCGCATTATTTCAGTGATGACTGAGAGCTATGTACTTAGGCAGCTTCATTAAGATAGCCACCCCAATTTTACTTTATTTTTCCTTACTTGGGATGGAGCAGAGTGCAGTTGGACTGTATTTAATTTAATAAACATAAGTCTCCTTGTCCAAGAAACTGGATTCCATCTCAATACTATTCGTGAGTCCTGCGAAATTTGATTAAACTAGCTAATCCAAACCATTTCTGCCTTCACAACTTACAAAGGTGAAAATCTAAACCGCATTATACAGAAAGCGAACAAATGGCTAAAATGGTTTAACAAAGGTGTTAGGGCTTTGGGAAACAAAGAATTCAGGTACAGAAATCACCATTAAAAACAGCCTAAAATTAAATAGCTATCCGTGTGTGCGTGTGTGCGCATGTATTACGCACACACATGCACACACATAGGTGTGTGTATATGTATAGAAAGCCTTCCAATGAAATCACTCAAATGTGGAACCTTACTACTACATGTCAAGAGGTAGGAGAAAGGGAATAGGCTACATTGGTAGTTTACGAAAAAATTAAGTTATTTGTACTGGTGCAGAAAGGGCTTGGAGAAATGACCATTGAATTATAACCCTAGAATGGAAATCAGTATAGAGTTATCATTAAATAAGGTAGATGCCTCTCAAATTTGGCTCATGTCACTTTTCATAATCTGCTAGGCAGTGTGGGTACTTGCTGGGCCCAGCCTTGCTATTTTTCCACTGCTGCAAATGATGCTCAGTGCATTACAAAGTCTTTGGTACTTTTCTGCATAGACTGTGGCTCATAGTTGTTTGGATCCAGCATGTATATGTATTTACTGTTTATTTTACATGACTGTATTAAATTGCCTGAAGTCTCAGGTGCCTCCTATCAAATGCAAATCTTGGCTAAGTCCATTGGAACTGAGTAAGTACATGTTGCTTGGCATTACTGAGAATATCCTAAGTGCAAGAGATGTCAAGGAAAGCCCCCTGGGACTTTCCATGTCAGAATATCTTGAAAAGAATGAGTGGGTTTTACTGCTTATCTAAAAACCTTTACAGGGGAGGGAGAAGGTCTGTCAGAGAGGCTGCATCAATCTGGGAATATAAACCAACCATACTTTCTGGGTCAAGCTCAACAGAGTCCATGCTAGTAGTAATTTAGGGAAGTCTGTGTAAATGTGTGATCATGTAAGACCTGGGTAGGTGCATCGGCCTATGTGCCACGTTTAGCCATGACTGGCAGGACCGGAGGGGAGCTTATGCCCCAGGAATTGTTAGGACTGTTTCACTGTGACCGCCGCAGTAGTGCTTCCTGGCAGAGAATATTTTGGGGACAAAAGGCTGCGAACTGCCATGAATGTTAGAATCAGATACTCCATCATTCCAGCACGTCCTAAAGCCTAAACCACAGTTTGGTGGTTTTGCATTGCTAGCGTTGTTTCTAACCATCAGTAGCAGACATAAAATCTCCTCCAAGGTGTCTACATGTCTGAAAGAGGAAGGGCCCACCTTCAGAGAAGAGCGCAACGCTTGCTGGGTTTTTGCGGATGCCAGAGTGGACTCCAGCAGGTTGATATAAATGCGCTGTCATACTGGGAGCACCTGTGCATCAGCATGTGTGTGCGCTCAGGGCTCAGCCATGCTCCTTGTTCCGCTTCCCCCCTGAGGAAGCTGACACTGCAAGCTGCTGGTGCTGCTCTCTTCCCCAGCCAGACGGAAGAGCTGATAATGGTCCCACTTAAGGGATAATTTCACTTGCAACCCTCCCTGCTGTTCCAAGGCAATCAGCAGAGGAGGAAGACAAAAGGGCAAAGTGAAATGAAGATGCTTTGAAATAAAATCAGTCCCCTGCCTCTGTGCTTGTTTCATACCTTGGATCTGCCAACTCTGGCAATCCCCTTCATTTACATCAGTGCTAGACAGAAGAGAATATGGCCAGTGACCTCTGGGAATAAAGCTTTTCTGATTCCCTTCTTCGCAGGCTTTACATTGTCACGTCAGTGTTAAGAAGCCAGTTGAAAAGGCCATGGCATCTTAACCACTACGATAGAAATACTGCAGACATAGGAATCCTAAGTGCTGCTTCTCCTTTCTTCTTTTTCTTTAGCCTGAAATGCATTCTACCCATTGCTTCATGTTCTGATCAAATGCATGCAGAAAAGCTTGTGTTAGAGGCCTTTGAATTACACGGTCTTACTGTTAAGATGAATACAGCCAGTGGCTGCCGGCACAGAGCTCAGCATGTACTGCTGAAATATAATAAACAAATGCTGTACCAGGGACCATGCATACTTCAGCTCTCCAAGGACAGATACCTCTGTGCCTGGCATTTTGACTCGTACGCTGAAATAATACGAGTATTTACTGTTTGCAGAGCCTTCTCACACTGGTATCTTGTAGCTGAAGCTTTTAAAACTAATTGTAATTTGAAAGCAGCCTTCTCTTCCATTTACCTGAAATCAATGCTATCAGCCTGGGGTTTTTAAGCTGGGCACCTTGCAGTGGGAATCTCAAAAGTGCTTAACTGTCTAAGGAACAAAATGTTCCCTTTAGGTATATGTTACTGAATTTGTTTCTGCAGTGCTGAAAATCTGTTTTCTCTCCTTCCAAAAATAACCCATGAATTCAAGCATTAGCCAACCATGCTAAAGCCAGGCTTTGCAAGAGCATAGTCCCTTGTTACCACATCCACTTGTTGGATTTAGTCCCTTAACTGAAGAGCTAGAGCTCTGCCCTTCAGAGTTAGAAACCCGAGGTGCAGTTCCTAGCAGCGGTGCAAGAAATAAAGCAAGAAATAAGGATTAGACTTCTTGCCTAAAATGCTTCTAGATTGGTAGACAGCTCCTCTCTGACCAGCTTTAGGGAAAGTCCAGTGGAAACCTGGCTGCTTTAATCTGTGTCCTCGATGTTCTCCTTGGTGGTGGTGTTAGCAGGAACTGGACTAGCCCCCCATTGTGCCAGGTGAGCTCTTTTGCAGGATTTGACAAGGACTGTAGTATTAAATCAGAATTTTCAGTGGAGCTTTACTTGGAGATTTTGTTTCACAGAAAAGCCTGAAGGGTTTGAATTATTGGATTGAGGTCACTGGCATAGCTAATAGCATAGGTTCAAATAAATCAATAATGCATTTAAAAATACTGAAACTATATGGATGCATGTTCATGATGGAGCTGGTAACTGTTTGGGTAATAAAGATTAAAAAATTACTTTCCATTTTCAAGTTTAAAAAAAAAATACACTGCTTTTCCAGAAATTATTCAAGAAAAATGCAGGACTGCATGTTGGCATGTGCCCAGAGTTGCGAAAACTGAACTCTGTGAAAATTAAGCCCATTCTCATGAACTGAAATTTCTGCACAGACTCTGAAGTGCAGTGAGATCTGTGGAAAAATTTACCTTGACTTGATCTGGCTTTTCGACTGAGCCCCTGTCAGCTGTGAAAAAAGCTGGAATTTTTGGCAAGACATTTTTTCAAGCAGAACAACTTCAGTTACTTGCTATACATGACATAGTACCCCTCTATCATTGCTTTGTATCTAATTGCACCCAGTAATGTAAAAACACCCAACTTCTGAGCTGTGCAGAAGTACTTCTACATTGTTACATGATGCATAGGAAGAAAAGGCTTGGTCTTCAGCTGTGTACCTGTGATTCAATAAATCCCATGATGTATTTAAGGGAAACACTGCTTTAAAATGTCTTCCCTCTTTTTTACCTATTGATTCACATATTTTTCAAGGGCAAAAGAAGCCTTAAAACATCATTAGCTCTGATTTTCCTGTATGCCGAGGCCCTGAAGTATCATCATCTTGCCTGGCATTGAGCTCAGTAACTTTCCTAACCACAGCACATCTTCCAACCAGGCTTTGAGTTTCAGAAGCATCCCCAGCCCCAGTGTGGCTGGAGCTCCCACAACCACTGGATGGGTGAGCATGGGGCTTCGGTCCTCTGTACGCTCTCCTGGCACTGGTTTGAATCATAGAATGGTTTGGGTTGGAAGGGACCTTAAAGATCACCTAGTTCCAACCCCCCTGCCATGGGCAGGGACACCTTCCACTAGACCAGGTTGCTCAAAGCCCCATCCAACCTGGCCTTGAACACTTCCAGGGAGGGGGCATCCACCACCTCTCTGGGCAACCCGTTCCAGTGCCTCACCACCCTCACAGTGAAGAACTTCTTCCTTACACCTCATCTGAATCTACCCTCTTTCAGTTCAAAGCCATTACCCCTTGTCCCATCACTATATGCCCTTGTAAAAAGTCCCTCTCCGGCTTTTTTGTAGGCCCCCTTTAGGTACTGGAAGGCTGCTACAAGGTCTCCCCGGAGCCATATAAGACCTTATAAGGTCTCCCCTGAAGCTTTGCAGAAGTGCAGCTGTCCCTCAAAAAGCTGGTTACTTCCCTAGTATTAAAAGAAATACTAGCTGCCTTCATTTCTAATTTGAACACAGTTTTAAATTGCAGATGTTCTCAGCTACCTTCTCCAGCTAGCTCAAAGAGCTGTCTCATAGCCAGCATTTTCTCCCTGCAGAAATGGCATGTACCATGTAATCAGCTCACCTCCTGATCTTTTTTCATAAGCTAAACTGATAGAGGATCTCACATCTCTCACAGCGAGGAATTTCTTTCCAGCCCCAGAATAATTTTAGTTGCTCGTCAATGTAAAATACCTGTATTTTTCAATGTGCTTTTAGAAGGCAGCAACCAAAGTGCATATAGCGTTTTATTACTCATTTAACCAATATCCTGTAGAAGTAAAAATTGTATCCTTTGTGTTTCAGCGTCACATGAGGAACCTGGTGTTCAGGCAGTTCTGACATCTGTGTATTTTAGAGACTCCCTGTTGTCCAGAAAATGTAGCCTGTATGCTTTATTTGGAAATATGCAATCTTATGTTTGGCTATATAAAAGACATTTGGTGTAAGTGACTCCAGCTTACCTGCCAGCCTGGCTCACTCTCTAATACTGGCTGCTCTTCACTGTAATTTGCTGAGATTTCAGTCTTCCTGTCATCTGTTTTTTTTTTATTGCTTGGGGTTTTGTAATTTTTTCTAAACCTTTGGTTCGAATATTAAAAAGCATCAGTCCTGCGACGATCCCTGGGGAGCCACACCCCAATTGTATTCTAATTGCTTATTTACAGCTACTTTTGGAGAGCCCTCAATTAGCTGGCTCTTAATGCATTTTTCATGCGTTTTATTAATATTGAAACATAGAGACAAATCTAATTAAATGTTTACCATTTAGCCAGTGCTTTGCATTTTAATTAAAGGAACAGAAAATGGACTAGCCGGCTGCACAGTTGCTTATGAAGTCAGCTCTCTGTTCTCCTGGTGCAGACAATCCAGGCTGTGATTGACCTTACCTGGGTGCAGGTGTGTTTGGAAGCATTATAGCTCAGTTTGACATACTTATCTCTATACAGTACGTATTTTGTTGATGTGAGTCAGTGCTTGGCTCCATATTGTTTTTCTCCCCCCCCCCCCCCCCCCCCCCCCCCCCCCCCCCCCCCCCCCCTTCATTTTCTCTGTTACACTGTCTTTGTGAGTTGCTTTATTTAGCTTAACCTGCTACCTGATCAGCCCTGATAACTGAGAGTTTGCTGGGCCATGTTCTACTGCAGGTTTCCCACATGCTAGCAAAAGGAGTAATACAGTTTCTAAAAAGATACTTCTTTGAAATATTGCAGAAATGGGAACAATTTGGTAGAAACTTAGTTTAGTAGAAATGTGTCTCTATGTCAGACTAGTTTAAGGCCAAAAGCTCCTTACATTTTTTTAAATTGGCATAGGAGAAAATCAGCCATGTGGATACATGTACATCCCTTTCAGCATACATAGTATATTCTTGTAGTGTGTTTCACAAAAAGCATAAGTTGATATTTGCATGGAATTTTGTATAAGTGATAAGCTTTGTTCTCCACTGGGTGCTAACAATCTGTGTTTGGAGTTGCTGGCAAGGGATGTAGGTGAATTTGTGTACGGCCATTTGTTGCAGCTACAGAATGAGGTCTGAAGGGTAGCCAGCCCATTGATTTAATGTTCAGTAGTGACCTTGTAATTCTTCACAGAGCACAGTAACTCATTTTTTGTACCAGTAGTCGCCATATTAGAAAAGGATCATTTTTACATGTAGTGACTTATCTAGAAATTTATACTCTGGTCAAACCATTGGGTATTTAATTCTGAAGTAACTGTGATAGTTATGAAAAATAGGGGTTCCTCAGATCCTTGCAATCTCTCCCAAAAGTCCCAACCTTCCACCAGTTCTCAGTTACGCTGTGGCTAAATTGTATAAAATGCTACACACATGCACACCAGTGTTTCCAACTGGACCATCCAAAACACTCTCACGCAGGACCAGTCCTGCTACCATTGGGAAGCCACACTGGTGAAGTGGGGAGTCTTGGATCAGAGTGGGAGGGAGGAAGGAGTCCTTTCCCTCGGGTGTAAAAATGCCATCAGTTAGTAAAGATTCAGGAGAGCTGAATGCAGTGTAGATTAAGTACAAGGAAAGGTTTCCTTTAGACCAGTGGAAGCTCCTGTAACAGGAGACAATTATGTGTAAATAATGAATACGTGTAAATCGAACCCCGAGCCCTCAGTACCAAGACCCAGGTGAGATAACCACGTTTCGTCCAGTTACTTCTGCAAGATAATTCGTGCTTTTTCAAAGCACAAGGATTTTGCTCTACAGAAGGCCAGAGTAAGAGCAGTATATTTATGTATGCTGGCGAAAAGAAGAGAGGGAAGCGACTAATTCACACTTAAAGCCAACTTTCAGAATAGCTAGTGTATCATTTCTGGTGTACACCTAAATCGGAAACTACCTACGGAGAAAATGGCATTCCAGAAAGTATACCCTGAAGACATTTGTTATTGCAGAGTTTGTTAAATTATAACCTTTCATTGAGGTTATTACTTGAAGTTCAATTAACATTTTAAATGTATGTTTGGAGATCAGCAAACGGGGCCTCCACAGACAGGCGGTCTCGGTACAGAATATGTTCCCTGCCGCCAGTGTCACTGTGGCAAAGCCAGGAGGAAAAGCTGTTCTTTTCGATAAAAAGCCACAAATAACTAAACCATTTTGTGAAAGCTCCTTCTGTGTGGAACACGCTTCAAGGGCTTGCAGCATTGTGTTTTAGAAGTAGTTACAGTTTCATGGATATCTGTCGTGGTTTAACCCCAGCTGGCAACTAAGTCCCACACAGCCGCTCGCTCACTCCCCCCCGGTGGGATGGGGGAGAGAATTGGAAGAGTAAAAGTGAGAAAACTCGTGGGTTGAGATAAAGACAGTTTAATAGGTAAAGCAAAAGCCACGCGCACAAGCAAAGCAAAACAAGGAGTTCATTCACCACTTCCCATCGGCAGGCAGGTGTTCAGCCATCTCCAGGAAAGCAGGGCTCCATCACATGTAACAGTTGCTTGGGAAGGCAAATGCCATCACTCCGAACGTCCCCCCCTTCCTTCTTCTTCCCCCAGCTTTATATGCTGGGCATGACGTCATACGGTCTGGAATATCCTTTTGGTCGGTTGGGGTCAGCTGTCCCGGCTGTGTCCCCTCCCAGCTTCTTGTGCACCCGCAGCCTCCTCGCTGGTGGGGTGGGGTGAGGAGCAGCAAAGGCCTTGGCTCTGTGTAAGCACTGCTCAGCAATAACGAAAACATCTCTGCATTATCAACACTGTTTTCAGGACAAATCCAAAACATAGCCCCATACTAGCTACTGTGAAGAAAATTAACTCTACCCCAGCCAAAACCAGCACAATATCTCAGTTGGAAAGAAAATTTATATCAGAGCTGAATATAGACAGCCAGAAAGTCCCACAACTGCCTTTTCTTCAGCATACGTGGAGGCTGCTTTTCGTACCATTAAGGAATCTCTAGTCAGGACAGAATTTATTTATTTACCTGGAATTGAAAGACAAATCTAGTAACAGAAGCAATTGATTTTAAAGAATAGTTTTTACCAAGCATATGTAACTGAAGATGGAGGAATACAGGAAATCTAGTGATATAATGAACTTGTTTTGCATTAATATGGCAAGCTGAACTGCTTGAAGTTGCCTGTAATGTTTTTCTTCAACCCACAACGGTGTGTTTTGAATAAAGGGAATCGGTTTAGTTTCCTAATAAATACCTTCAGCCAGCATTTTCAGAAGGGATTTGTCAATTGGCGAATGCCCTTGAAACAGATTTGAAAGGCAGGCAGATGTGGCATTTAATGGAAATACAATGCTTCTAACAATTGAGTTCACCGAATAAAAAGTAAGTAACAAACACAAGTATACCTAGCTCATATGAATAAATAATGCCGTGAGGGACAGAACTCCTTAGGCTACCAGAGCCTAATCCAGGGATCTAGCAAGGGAACTGCTACAAAGCTGGGGATCCTTAGGAGTCATGGACACAGAAAGGAGGGCACTGAGAAAGCCAGCATTAACAGTTTCTGAAGAACCTCTAACATGGGCATCTCTGTATGGTGAAAAATGTATTTTTCAAAAAGATAAACAAAAAATACCCAACCCTAAAACCAACCCCCTCCCTGCCAAAGTGCCGACCTGTTTTCCTGAGTATCTTCCTTCCTTCTTACAGTAGCTACAGGGTGAAAGTTACCCACCAAGTGGCACAGGTTACCATGCTGATGTATAAAAATATTATAAAGTGGCACTAATTCTGTAGCTATAGAATTTAAGTAGTGCTCCACATAGTAGTGTGTGGCAACTGTTGGTAAATGCTTATCTTTTAATGGCAACCTGTGTGTGTATAATGTATTACTGTGTACCACCTGTTTATAAGCAGATTGGCGTTTAAGCAGTATATTGCACAAGGGAGAGACTTTCAGTTTAAATGAAAGCATCCCTTTCCATTATAAGCAGCTTGCTTTATCACAAACACCAGTGTTTCTTGAAAGTAGGAAATAAACCCCAAATACTCTGAATATTTAAAAAAGTCTAATTGAATGGTAATTGGCAGATTTGTAGTGAGTGGGTGGAATTGGTCTTTCACAGCAAGCTCCAGCTGCTCTAGCTAGCTGCCTTTGAACAGCTGCTTAGGGAAAGAGGAAGAAAAGAAAGACTATAAAATCAGCTGCTTAATTGTATCTGCTGATTCTTGAAGCTGCTGTGTGCCTCCCACCCTTTTGAAGTTGTCTGTTGTTAAATCTGCAAGATGCACATCCCAGCCACGAGCTCAGAGTGGGCTTGGTCGGTGCTGCTGCGCAGGGCACAAGGGTAGGTGTATCACTCGGCGGGTGCAATGTTGGGACTAGCCAGGCGGCATCGTGATGGGCTTCTCCCGACAGACTGTTCTGTTGCTTGCATAAAACACAAAACCACCCCAAGCCTTTATTGCTATCATATCTGCATTTTTTTAAGGATTTTATTACATATGCCTGTTTTGGCAGAAATTCTCAGAACTGTCACTAAAGTTCCTGTCCTGCTTTTGTGGACAGCCTGGCTAATGAGCTCTGGCCACTGGTTTGCTCAAACTCAGGGCTGTTTTGGGGGCTTCTCTCTGATCCCTTCACACCTCCTGCAGGGAAGAGGACAGTGCTGTGGCTTCAAATGAAGCTGAGTGACCAGAAGGGAAGTTTCTGTCTGCTAAGCAACAGACAAGGTGTAGGAAGTAGCAAAGCAAAAAAGAAGAGTGTATTTTATGCTCCTGTAGTCCCTCATGCTTTCTGTCCCTGTGTGTAGGATCTCCGCGTTCGTAACTCCTTGGACTAGTATTCAAAGGAGCTTTCACATCTCAAAATCTTTCTGGTCCTCTTGTAGGAACTTGTAATTTACTTTCAAAAACTCATAAAAGCCATCATCAGTGAAGTGTTCTAGCATAAGGGAAATGTTGGGAATATTTGCAGAGTAAGATACTTAATCCAGGGTTTTCAAGTGGTTTTATACAAATTGCTACATATGAAAACAACTGCATACAGAATTCATCGTATTATGCGTACATGATAGTCACAGAATGTCCACAGCATCGCCTCTGTGCAGATCTCTGATAGCTGAAGATTATCCATGAAATTGCAGTCTGAAATTTGTTTGTATGATTATTTTCATTGAATATTTGTGTATAGCAAACACTGAATCTAAATATAAGTATATGCCCAAGCATTGTTTTCCAACAGAGAAAGAGCTTCTGTTATCCAAGTATTGTTTTGTAATGATCAGTTTTGTTTTGAATAGCTAGAGATACATTTTGAATAAGCAGTTACACTTCATAAGCTTATTATGATACTTATCCAAAGTTTGTCTAAAACTGGACTCCAGATTTCATGGGAATGGGGAGTTCCTTTCTAGTATTTCCATCTAATTGAGTCACAAGTTGGTTAAAACATTAGCACACCTAACTGCACCCAGCCAGACTCTAGGAATATTACATGGCACCAAGAAAAAGTAAAATGAATTTTAAAAGCCACTTCGATTTCAACTTCTCATTTCCTTTCTTTGAGGTTATTACTTAGTTTAAAAAATGAAAACTATATGCCCCTCTGTTTGAACTTTATTACTGCTTTGGCAGCATTACAGGAACATTATTACAGGACATTATTTTGACTTATGTGGTATTGACTGACTTGATCTGTTTGAGGGGTGGAGGAGCTGGTATTAAACAAGCACAAGAACACCCCCAGCTTTGGCACTTACTTTTCAGTGTGTCTTTGAGTTTGTTGCAAACCTCCTTTGAAAATCTCCTCTAACAGTGCAGAGATTTCTCACCCAGTGTTACACATTGTGTCCAAAAAAGAAACTGGTATCCACACCCTTCAGTTCTCAGCCAAGATTATGCATTGGGCAGTAAGTCTGCTGCTGCACCTAAGGACAGATATCTGGCTTAAGATTTATTACGGGCACTGATATGGGTGCACATCTGATTGCTGTGTTCAGTAGGAGTTGCTGCTGCTTGGCTTGTTTGTGTTTTTTAATTTAATGTGTTGTAACACCACAAACAGAAGCACCTGGGCTGAGAGCTAATGGGCAGTATCCTAGGGCAAGGAAGGGTGTGGGTATTACGGTGTTAGGCATCACAATGGCTGCTTCTTAGATATGAAATTCATGCACTTCTGGACACCCCTGTGCAGAGGAGGGAGCTCCATTAAAATAGTACCTGCCAGGAGCAAACCAGAGGGAGGTGCTGAAATGAATATAAAGGCATAGAAGATGTTGGCTTTTTATGGTCTCTGTCTGCTGGGAATCTGTAGTGCCTACTTGCCTGCTGCTTTCCCCTCACAGACCTGTCTTCTGCTCACACACAACTTTCCTCAATAAGAAGGGCTTTTCTCCCCTTTTATGAAATACATCAGCAGCTTAGGAGTTCCCCAGGATGTGGGGGAGCAGGGTTCAGTTTCCTACCTTGCCTGAAGGCATTCAGATCTGTACTTCCTATCTCCCACCTCCCAGTGGAAACTGCCCCAGGTTGGTCTGAGTTGGGGTCTTTTCTACTCCTTCTGTTGAAATTCTGAGTATTAAGTAGTCATCAGGTAAGATACAGAAATAGTCCTAGGGCATGGACTGATACTTAGATGTACCCCTTCTCCAGTGATCATAACCACTGTGGGGCAAGAACCCAAGAATGGTTGCGTGCTGTGTCCAGCTCTCTCCCTTCAGGGCCGGTGAGCTCCCCGTGTCATGGGGAGAGCTATCATCGGGAGGGATGGCTGCCTGCTCTGTGCTCTCCCCTTCCGGAAGCCTGTAGACTGTTTCTTGGGTTGCTGTCCGGGGAGGCGAGAGTCTTCATCGCAGTAGGCAAAGGAGAAAGCGGGATGCATAACCCCACATCCTAGTTGAGTGTTAACATCTACAGATGGTGGAACATCACCCTCCCCTTCCACACAGAGGAAAGGGAAAATAAGAGCTACCCCTGTATTTTGAAGGGGTCCAGGGTGGTTGTGATCTGTGTGCTTTGAGGATGGTCCATATGAGGGAGGAGGTTTCATTTTGACCCCAGTGTAGATCCCCATTAGACAGGGACCAAGCTGCTCTGCTGTTCAGGAGCAGAGGTCCTGCTGCAAGTGTGCGAGGATGGGCAGTTATCTATGGCTTACTGGGGGGGAATGTATTTTTTCAACAATAATGATTACAAGGAAAGATTCCTGAGGGCTTGTTGTTCTTGATGAGCCTGCCAAGCAGCAGGTATGACTTGACCTATCCTTTTAGCCTTCCGGCTGTGTCTCCCGATTTGCTCAGGATCCCTGTGTGTGTTCGGAAAGGCATTTGATGCTGATTGGAACTAATTCACCGCCACAGTGGGGGGAATTCACTTACATTGCTCTGTGCTAACAGCTATAAGCAGTGATAATTAATAGCTCCTAATTGCTTAATCAGTGTAAAGTTTTAGACTATGTCATATGTGAAGGTTTTTATTTTGCGTGGATGACTAAACCCCCAATTAATGCATCGAGTCATACAGCCTTACCAGTGCTGTCTGTTCCAGGCGGAGAAAAACAACCAATGTCTTCATTACCCCCCTCAGGTCCCTTTCTGTAGTCGTTACTGTGGCCTGAAGACATTTTTCTGTAGCAGCTGAAGTAACATTACAGTGAGCTTCCTATCAGCTCAGAGCTGTCAGCAATAGATATGAATCCACCGGCCTGAGCGCGTTCGGTGCTGCTGACATGCTCTTCTTCACTTCCCATTTATTCCTTTACCTCTGGTGGCCAATCTCTCTTAAAATCAAAACTGTCTGCCACCAGCGTATCTAGCGATACTCTGTAATTTCGCAGTTCTCAACAGATCCTTGGTCCCTGTGCGCACACGAGGGCTTTCTCCATCCCACATTACTCAAGAAAATGCGTCCCCCTTTGGTATTCAGTTTTTGTTTTCTTTGGTGCTGGTTCACTTTTATCTCTGTTCCCTCTCCTCGCTCTCCCTCACACTGTCTCCGTATCTCTTTCCGTGCCTGTCTTTCAGGGCGTATCTCTTGGATTGTTTTCATTTCCCAGACCTATTTCCCACGCCAGTTTCTTTTCAGCTGCCTGTGCCTGAGCCCCTCTCCATTTGTGTGCATCTCTCTTATCTACTGAGGAAGATGAGGGGAAGATAGAGGTATTGAATGGCGGAGTTGGAAGTCCCTGCTGGAAGCAATCATTAGAGGGAGTTTGCTTTCACTGTTATTGAGCCCCAGGGGTCCCCATACGCCGGATGCACACACCTGGCAGTTAGGGGGTGGGCACTAGAAAACTTTGACTTATGGATGGTGGTAGCATCCACAAAAGGTGCTGTGCTTTTCCACAGTGTAACTATTCATCACTGATGAACACTATGCAAGTTTTCACTGTAAAGAGATCCCATTAATATTTGTGCAGGGTACCTCTATTGGGCATGGAGGCTTCGGGGTAGAAGCAACAATACGGATACGAGACAGAAAGGTCAGTTGAAATGCTGCCATTTACCACAATAAAAGTAACAATATCAGTGCAGGTACAGCTTGTTAAAGAAAAGCCTGAATTTTATGGGACTAATCCCATGTTGGAAAACTATTTGGTGATACATCTACTACGAGGTGAACTCATCTGACATCAGTGAAAGCAACGTAGTTTGATAGCAGTAGAGGAGTTGACCCTTGGATTTCTGTATCCCATAACTCTTCTACAGAGAGGAAGAGAAAACAAGCACTAGATGTTTCTATAAGACGCTTTCTTCTTTTACAGAAAGTTTCACTTTCTCTTGCAACATGTGTCTCTCCTGCCCTAAAGAAAGGAAAACCTGAAAAGTGTGAGTCTCTGTTAGGTAATTAACTTTCAAATCAATAGAAGAGATCTGAAGGCTAGCACAGGGCTGGTAGAAAATGCAAAATTATTTTTACTTAACAAAGAAGTGTGAATGAATGAATGTGTGACAATAGGAGTAGTCAGACAAGGACATGGAAAGCATTACAGCCTGATAAAGGCAGAACAATCCATCACAACAATAGTATCTTTAATTCTCGTTAATGCTGTGCTGTGGTGTTTGAATTATATTTTGATTTTGTTATCTCTTCACACATAAAACTAAGGAGTTTTAGCTGCCTAGAAAAACAACATGCAAGCGTATTTAAGCCTTCTGTCCCATCTAAGCAATGGAAAGAAGAGACTGGGACTGTTACTGCAGAGTATACCTGGAACTTCTTGGACTTTAGGGCTAGTTATGTCTAGAAACATTTATATGGCATCTGTAGCATTTTTGCAGGAGTGAATTTTTTAGGTGAAGGATGAGTTTATAAGTAGCTTACAGAAGCTAATAAATGATTTATAGGTGTTTTGATAATTAATCAATTATTTTAGACTGTTAGATAAGTAAAGAGGTTGCTTATAACCATGGCTTGTAACCATCAAAGCCTCTTTATTTTCACTGTGTTTATTCGCACTTCAGTATCAGTGTGGTGCAGGTATGCTAACATTTATTAATGATTTATTAACCTGATAGAAAACATCTGTAAATGCAAGCTTTGTGCAAAGTGAGACCATTTCTTCTCTTATTTCTGCTTTACTTCTACTGAGAGAAGTCTGCTTGAGGCAGCTGGCATAGCTGATGGGGAAGAAGCAGTGTTTCTTCTCTGTACTACACTGAGCTTAGAGCTAAGAGGAGGACTTAATTTTTCTTGTCTTGTCAGTAACTTAATCTTCTGCGGTTTTACTGTTCCTGAAATAATAAAGTCAGTCTGGAGCCAAAGGAAAGCCCTTCTCAATTCTCAGGAAAGCACAAGGATGAAGTAACCTTGGTCTTTCCCAAGCCAGTGAGCAAATGTTTTCTGCTGGTGCCTTTCCCCGGCTGGGAGAGCAGTAGCATCTCCCGCAAATAAAACTCTATCCTGGAAGTTAGAACAATCATACTACTGTTGCGGTAGTATTGGCCAAGGGAAGACGAGCCCAGGAGATGAGCCATTGGTTTTCTGCGTGGAATTTGCCAAAGCAAAATTAATTCTCATGTTCCAGTGGGAATTTGCCCTTTCTAAACTTAGATTTCATAACAAACCCTGTAAAAATTATGGAAGCCTCCTTTTAACTCCTTCCCTCCTCCTCTGCAATCTAATGAATAAAATGCCATCGTGTATGCAAACCCATGCTACTATTCAGGAGCAGAAATGTACTCTAGCATCACATCTGTAATGGGGCAGGAGACTTTTCCACGTTCTTCCCTTCCTTATCCCACTTAGAAAAGAAGAAAAACCTTTTTTTCTTATGTGCCTTCACTAATGTGCAAGAACTAAGTGAATGGGCAAGGCAGCACTTACAAGGTAGAGCCCTGCAGAAATTTTTTTTTGGCCAAATTCCAGCTAATTCTTGAATCACTATTTGATTGTAAAAAGAACATTTATGATGAGTTGTTACAGATGGGCTGTTTTACTGCTTCTGAGTGTTCCTAGGTCCCACCGATTGCCACCAGGACTTTAGGACACTCAGCATCTTTTGATGTCAAGGACCAGTGGAGGAAATCATAGGAAGAAGTTCTACCTCTTTACTCTCTGCTGCATGAAAACAAAAGGAAGAACACTTCTGCAGTTTCATGGTTTGCCATTTCTTCATTAGTCATTTCTTTTAGCCATTACTGCTATATGTTGTAGGGGTTTAGAATATTTTAGAGACACAAGGAGTAACAGCAATAATTTATTTTATGCCACAAGTTGTTTGATGTATTTTTCTCAAATCTGTTGGCTCACTACAATCTAAAAATCCTAAGAAATATATACAGAAAGATCTGTGAGAAGTAGTATAATTATTTCAAGGATGTCATCAGTCTTAGGGCCAATAGATTTATTATCGTTTAAACCTGACATACAAATCTAATGGTGAGACCTGTTCCTCACATGAATGCTCCTTATGCTCCTGACTACTTATGTTGACTTCCATGGGAGTATTTTTGTGTTAGATTTACAGAGCTGATCTTTAATGGGTAGCAATCTGTCCTTATTACAGTGGGGAAAAACAAGTGAAATACTGAGTTATGTGAGGGCAGAATCTGGACCAGTTCATACTGAGGGCAAAGAAAGTTATTTTTCTTTTTAAACAAACAAACTAATATAGACACACTGTTTGGAGGGATTTTGGGTTTTGTTTTTAATTCTCAGTATATTTGACCTTCAAAAGGACATGTAACAATGCAATTCAGAGGTGTGCTGCCTACAAGCTCCGCTCCTTGTTGTGTCTGTGCAGCTGAGAAAAGTGAAAACAATGAAACAGACACTTTGAGTTCCCAATGAGAAAAAAGGAAACCGGCAGCCTTTTCTTGCTTTGTTGTTAAATATCTCTATTTAAATGCAAATGATCATCTGACACTGCCAAACAAAGTCATGTACCAGGAAGCAGGCATGCAAGTTAAAAAAAAAAAATTTAAATTATTTTTGAAGATGCTGGATCGTTTTTATTTCCAGGAGGAATAGAGGTGGCTGAATGCATTTAAGTGTAACTTTTGCAGAAGTGTGGGCAGGCTCTCTAGTTAGAGATCACTTAGAGGGAGGCTTGAAGTTTCTTCTGCATTATCTCACTGCACGTATTGCAGTGGAAAGCCCAGTGCATACAGTACGTTTTGGAAGGGGGTAGAATCCAGGGACAGAAAGAGGAAGAAGCAGCCAAACTGCTGCTTTATTCTGCCTCAGGAATATGTGGTTACAAGTGATCTGTGCAGTGCTTTATACTACATCTAGCTGCAAGACTTCTGGCTTTCTCCCTAAACTCCAGACCCCTTAAGCATGAGATTTGACTGCAAGGAAGGATTGGGCATAAAATAGAGTCTTGCAAGAGGAGGCTCTGTTGTCCATGGGTTGCGGTTCCTCCCGAGCTGCCCCCAGCAGGGATGCTCTGGCTCAGGTGAGGACCAAGCAAAGCAAGTGGTGGAAAGGTTATCTGAACGTGCATCCAGAGCCATACCCTTTCTCCTTCCCATTTCTTCTGTTGGTCAGGGATAGCCAGTTTATAAAACCCACTTCCTGGGGATCATTTTTATTCAGTTGAGCGAGCACCAAACTGTACCTTACCGAGCCTCCTCTTTTAAAATTCTTCCTTTAATTTGCTCTTTACCTCACCTTCTTTTTAAACTTCCATTCTTATAAATCAATATGGATGTATTTGCTTTCTGCACAGGGTTCCAGTAGTCTCTTAATAATCATAATAATCGTTATTACTGATTAAAGTTGCATTATTCATGCCAGATGGAGTTCCCTCCCTGTCAGCCAGAATGAGTTTGCATTATGTCGTTATAGTACATTTGTGATCTAAATAAACAGATGGTAGAATGTGACAGCAAATTATGTACTGGTGATGTCAGCAACAACGCTTCCCAAGTATAATTGCTTTAAATGAACATGAATGCATCAAGGAGCTGATAGTTTTAACAAGGTAGTTGGCATACAGTGTGGTAATTACCGTACAACATCATCAATAGTGCCATCAATGCTGCGCGAGTGCTGAGGAAAGAATGCTAGCTTTGAAAAAGTCATGACAGAAAGTCCGACTTTACACAACTACCACAGTGGGCTTGCTCAGCTGTATAATGTCTCATAGGTATAAGCACACTGCTCACAGAGGAGCAGTATTTTCTTTTGGAGTCATCCAACCTTAGCTGAGAGACATTTTGCACTTTCTCCAACACTTATCTCCCATCAGGGCGTGTGGGAAGTATTTGATTTAGTGTAATGGAGCAGTGTTAACAGCAGCTGCTGTTAATACAAGATTGAAAGGTAAACTTCTGGATCAGGTTCAAAGGGGGAATTCGCTTAATAGAATCTCAGCAGTATTCAGTGATGAATAAAAGTTTAATCAAAGGTGAGGTTAGGTTCCTGTGGTCAAAAGAGCAGCGATAAGGACTGTGCATAGTCTTCAGCAATGCTTACGTTGGGTTTCTCAGTTCATCACTTCAGGTCTGGCTGGGTGTAAAGGGCTTGGCTGCCTATGCCTCAGGCACTGCCACACCTGGGTTTTAGCAGCTGGGGCTCCGGGTGCAGTAAGGCAGGCTCTCCGTGCATACTCTGGGAGCATTCGGCATTCAGGAGGGAGAGGCACTAAGAGCAGGAGAGTGACTGAGGTCTGGCCACGTCTGGGTGGGAGCTGCAGAATGACGTCTCCATTTGCTCACAGTCAGGACTGGCGTGGGACTGTCCGAGTGTTTGCTCAAATAACGTAAGATGCAGCCAGAGAAGAATGTGCCAGTTCTTCTGCCTGCTTTCCATTTCCTTGCACAGTGGTCAGCATTTAGCCATGAAATGGAAGATGTGAACTCAACCCCCTCTTCAGTCTAAGTGGGTTTCAGTCATGAATTACTAGGTAGTTTATAAAAGCTACCATTGCTAACTCTTCCTACTCCATCTGTATTTTACAATGAAAGCACCTACAGTTTCTTTTCTCGAGGGACTAAACCTGTCAGCATGTGGAAGGATGATGTAGAGCATCACCTCTAGGTTCTGAAGGAACATGAGGTTCCTTCAGAAGCACAACCGCAGGCAACTAGAGAATCAGCAGCCAGAAAAGGAAAGGTCCTGTGAGCTTAGCTGTCGCTGGGGTTAAGTGGTTGCACAGGGCACATTTCCTTTACCATGATATTGGACATGAAGACTATGCAAGCCTTTGGGGGAGAGGGCTGGCTTTTAATCAAAGCCATTGAGTGTATCACCCCATTGTTCCAATGAAATTGAACATGAGATAGATAGATAGATATCCTCTCTAGCCCAGCCATCTCTTCTCCTGTGGAGGAATGAGTGGGTCTTACATAGGATGTAGAGAGCAATAGTAATAGCACTGGGTGATGAAATTGTTCCTCAGTCCTCCAGACTTGTTCGTCCTTTTTTGTTTTAAAATGTCCCAGTCATTATATGTAGCTGTCCTGGTTTTGGCTGGGATAGAGTTAATTTTCTTCCTAGTAGCTGGCATAGTGCTGTGTTTTGGATTTAGTAGGAAAATAATGTTGATAACACACTGATGTTTTTAGTTGTTGCTAAGTAGTGTTGATACTAAGTCAAGGATTTTTGAACTTCTCGTACCCAGCCAGCAAGAAGGCTGGAGGGGGCACAAGAAGCTGGGAGGGGACACAGCCAGGACAGCTGACCTAAACTGGCCAAAGGGATATCCCATACCATATGACATCATGCCCAGTATATAAACTGGGGGAGTTGGCCGGGAGGGGCGGATCGCGGCTCGGGAACTAACTGGGCATCGGTCGGCGAGTGGTGAGCAACTGCATTGTACATCACTTGTTTTGTATATTCTAATACTTTTAGTATTATTATTGTCATTTTATTCTTATTATTATTGTCATTATTATTATTATAATCCGCATTATTTTTTTCTTTCTTTCTGTCCTATTAAACTGTCTTTATCTCAACCCACGAGTTTTACTTTTTTTTCCGATTCTCTTCCCCATCCCACTGGGTGGCGGGAGTGAGCGAGCGGCTGCATGGTGCTTAGTTGCTGGCTGGGGTTAAACCACGACAATAGCAGAGAGGTATTTAGGGTATAAAGCACTTATATGAAATTTGGCTATTTACCCATGTTTGACACCAATTCTGGCTATTTATCTGGGCCTTTTTTACAGGCACTGTTTCAACCTTGGTAAAGCATAGAAACCCTCCAAAGACAAGGTGGACCCTCCTCTTCAGCAGCTGCTGGATGTTGAAGAAATGAAAGGAAGCCACATTTCTCATCGCTCTCTCTCTCTGTCTGTCCTGCAGGTGGTCGATGCCACAAGTCCTGCACAGGCCGATGCTGGGGACCCACAGAGAATCACTGCCAGACCTGTAAGTATGCAAGACTCTTAGAAAAAAAGGACTGAAAAAATGATGTAACAGGGATCCTACCTTTTTTAATTGTGAAGGGATACTATAAATTCTGGTTGTAGTATAATTCGAAAATATTTGAAATTTTTTTCCGTATGTTTTTACCAACAGATGATCTGCTTTTTTCCCACTCATGTGAATTTATGTTTTTCTTTCCTCCCTTGTGCTTTCTAAAAATGCTTAAGCTATCTTGAATTTTCTTTTCACTTCTTGACGGCAACATGGAGCACGGCTCCTGAGAATACTGATCGTTATTTTGGAATACACTGAAACGAATACTGCAGGAATAGAAAAAACTACAAGGCAGATTTGGAGATCTTTGATGACAGCCTGACACTGCAAAGTTCCTAATGCCAAAATACTTTGTTAATTTCAGTGGGAGCCTGGGAATATTAGTTATCTTGTAGAATTGTTCTCTTTGTAATAACTTCAGAATATATTTGAGTTGTACTAAAAGAGAGAATAATAGTTTTTTTGTGAAGGAAGTAGTAAGTGAAGGGTTGTTCACAATGTCTGTCGGTCCTCTTGAATTTAGAGAGCATTAAAATTAATAAAAAAGAACTATATTGAGAGAGTTTCTTCCTTGTGTGCTTTCAGCTCGTTCAGATAGGCACTAAAGAGCTAGAAGTGCAGTCACAATATTAGCAAATATAAAAGAGGAGAAAATTGAGAGCTGTCTTTTCCTACAAGTTTTTTCTTTCCCCCCCTCTTACGGGAATAGAGCTATCCTTTACATTTCCTTTCTTTGACATTTAGGAGGGTGGAAATTGGTTGCGTGTACTGGAGTCACTCTTCCTAGGAAATGAAATGGTTGCTGATATCTCCCCCAGAGAGCACTGCTCTAGCTTGTGCTTGTTTCCTTGGCTGAGTTGTAGATAGGAGAAAGGGACTGTGACAAATTAACCGCCATCAAGCGAGCACACCAACTAACACTCTCAACTGATGATAGCCCAATGTCATCTGCCTTTTTTGATGGAAATATTAGGAACAGTGCAACTATGCCTTTTTTTTTTTTTTTTTTTTGGACTACTTGGAGCAAGAGATAAGAGGAAATTAGAAACGGCAGACAGCTTGACATGAACGCTTTACGAGTGAGCACGAGCGGGAAATCCAAGCTGACCTCCTGTCCGTGGCAAAGTGAGGGACACAGGCGATGGAGCTGCACGCCTGCAGAGGCTCTGCCACCCTGCTGGGCGCTGCTTTTCATTCAGGAGCATCAGCTGATGTTGCTGGCAAAGCTGATGACAGTTACAGCTCCACTAAAGTTAACATGTTCTTATATGACTGTTTTATATTGAGCTTTATCTGCAGGTGTGATTAAAAATGCTTCAGGACAGGTTGGAGGAATAACTGTGTAACGAACGAGGTACAGTGATGCTAAGCAGATTCTTCTTTATGTGAATCGAGCTAGTACGTCTCCTTCTGTTGCTGGTAGTCTTTATGAAAGCCCCAAAGAAGTCAGGGCTCAGAAAGCCTCCTCATGTCAAGGTTATGTGCTGAAGTAGATAATGGAAAGGGACTTAAACCCTAGCTGACCAAATTATTTTATGTCATGGTTAGGTTAGAATTAATTAATGCTGGTTCTTTCTCTGTCCTAATGAGAGGACTGTTCGTCTATTAAAACTAGTAACTCTCTAAGAACCTGGGTAATTCATCCAAACTTGAGTAGACTTCTTCAGTCCTTATGTGGTTAGGTTATCCAAGAATACTTTAAAACCTTGGCAGTTATATTATATAAGGATGGTATGATCCTGGCTCAGGCCTTGGCTCCAGCAAGCAGAGGCTCCAGCCTTATGTAAAGTTGGAAAGTCCAACTGGACTCTGCGTGGCTGCAGAAGTCCATGTGGCAGGATCAGCTCCCCCAGTCTCAACCTCTACAAAGCACTGCTCTCAGATAAGTGAACTGATTTGGTGGATTAATGTAGTAATACCAGAGAGAGCAAAACTTATCTGCAGTTGTGAAGTCAGAAGCTTAGCAGAGCTGCATGGTAGGTTTACTCCAGGAGTGACAGCTATCTCTCTCTTCACAGTGACCGCACTCTCAAATCCAAACAGTGGGGACAGGCTAAGGCACAACCGTGGATTTAAAATAATAAACTATGGAAAGATATATGCCATCTAAGTTCCAGGCAGATACACAGATCACACATTTCTAATTTGAAATAGCTACTCTACAGCCATTTACCTTCAAGCACACTCTGCAGCCTCTGATTGTCAGGGACAGGAGTTAATTTTATATCATAATCTTCCTCTTTGCCTCCCTGACCTTGCTGCACCTTGGGTAAACAGGATTTAAGGAAAAGACTGAATATTAGGCTGGCAATGGGCATTTCTTCATTGCACTTTCTCAAAATGTGTTTTTCTGCAAACTGTTAGAAGCAAAGAATACGAGTAGAGGCTCAAAACATAAAAATACAAGTGGTGCCATGCTTTTGCTGCCTTCATTTCTGGCTTTAAAAAACATGCCTGGCTTTCAAGCTCATAAATGTTATTCTTAGATACAAGCCAGAGACAGGATGAATGGTATCACAAACATAGCGTATACCTTAACCTAGTCACCTTGGGGATGCACGTCTTTCAAACGCGTGTAGGAAAACACTTCAGCAGTACTACATCCCAGTGTCAAGCTATTTTGTTCCTAGAAACAACTCAGAGGCACGTCTGCTTTTTAATAATTTCATTTTTTTATGGAGTCACTGAAGCAAAAAATTCTAATGAGCCCCCCTCCCAAGATAAGATTTAAATTATTTTCCTGGGAAAGGATAAAAAATGGAAGATCTTAATCCACGTCTTTCATTTCAAATTACATATGGAAAAAAATCAAAATCCTTTTGTTTTTTGCATGAATATCATCTACCTAGCTGCTTCTTATGTTGCCTTCCAGCAATGTCTCTCAGTACATCTGACTCTATCTGAAACACCACCTGCATCTAACTCTGTCCTAATGTCTCTAAATGTGACAAGAAAACTTATGTATTTAAGAAGACAATTAATAGGAAATTTTAAATAAGCTTTTCTATTAGGAGGTAGAGAAGATGTAATTTCAGGGTACTGTTTTATGCAGTTAACAATCCATTTTTCTTTTATAATTAAAATATTAGTAAATATTAATATCGAACATTTAAAAGCTAGATGGTATTCTTTGTTTCAGTGTCAGGAAAGGCTAATGTGGAAATCCTTTAAAAAAGAATCTATTCTTCAAAGAGTACTGGGCACCCACTAAATGGAATATAAACCACTTTAAAAAAACCCACAAGAACAAATGCTTTTGGAAGTTACTAATCAAATTTGAAAATCTATGGTTAGGTTGTTACTATTTTTGCTGTTGGCATCTGTTAAGAGTTTGTTGGGTTTTTTTACTTTTTGTATGAAAAGAAATTGAAACTTTTACAAATAGAATACATTATTTTATTAAAATGACAGATTATGCCCTTTGTCCTAGAGGAATGTAACTGAAACAGAAGAGAAAAATCTAAATTATAGGCCGAACTAAGGGAATGCAAAAAAGGCAAATAGCCTTTAAATCAAACCCGAAACATAAACATTCAGCAAATGTAAAATGCTCCATGACTGTGTATGTGTACAGGAGTTTGGCCTGAGCATAATTGTATTTATATAGTCTTTGTGCAGCTGATGTTGCTGAGAAAAAGAAGGTGCCGATGCAGTAAGTGCCCAATTAGAGCAGCAAAAGGCAAGCAGGAGCCTGGTGGGGGAGACAGAAAGAGCTGAACCAGCAGCTTAGATCAATCAGGGTAACCTGGCATTTTTGCTTGGAGCCAGCATCTTTAATTAAATTCCTTGTATTTCTCTAATAACTTTGCATGTTCATAAGACTTTTTCATTGATTTCAGTTACTTCCCATTTTTTCCTTCATAGATTTGTAGTGTCCTGACATAATTAAAGATTGAGGGGAACAATAAGAGAGACTGATTAATTGCACACATATATGAGGTGCCCATTCCACCCCATCCCCAACACAGCTTATTGCTATATTGCAGTGAAATACTAGTAGAGATTGACAGTCAGTGTTCTGCACTCCCCCAGCAACCCATCCCAACGCATGGCCCATTTTTTCAAGACCTTGGTGTTTGTCACTGTCCTTTGCTGTCCCAGCCCCGACTGTGACAGTCCTGTGCAGTTGAACCCTCAGATTTCTTGGGATCCCGCAAAGGGTCAGTAGGCGTCAGGGCGGGTAGTTGTGCTGACCCTCAAAAGTCTGATTCGAAACTTGGGGCCTCAGCTGTGATTAGTGAAGGGTCTCTTCACAGTTATGTTGGGTGAACATAATATTCCTCTGAGGTCCCAGCCCAGAACTCCTGGATCTCACGTGTGTGTCTGGACTGCAAGAAGGACACGATGTGAGGGCTCCTGATCACCCCTGTCCACCAGCTCCCCTGTGAACAGTCTCCACACTAGGTAGCAGGAGGAGGAGGTCAGTATTGCTCCACTCTTCTCTCTCAGCTTGCAGCAGGGTTGCTCTCGGTCGACGCTGTCTGTTCGTAGCTGCTGCCCAGTTCCCTACCATCTGTCTCCACTCTCTTCCAGGCACCATCCCAAGCCATGTGTCCCCTCTAGGAGCCACCCACCAACATGGATCAGCCTGAACATATAGTTTGATATTTTGAGTAATATTTAGCTTTTGTCCTGGTTTCGGCTGGGACAGAGTTAACTCTCTTCTTAGTAGCTGGTACAGTGCTGTGTTTTGGATTTAGTGTGAGAATGATGTTGATAACACGCTGATGTTTTAGTTGCTAAGTAGCGCTTATCTTAAGCCAAGGACTTTTCAGTTTCTATTACTATTGTTAGTATTATATTTTACTTTAGTTATTAAACTGTTCTTATCTCAACCCACGAGTTTTACTTTTTTTTTTCCTTTCCTCCTCCTCACCTCACTGGTAGGGGGAAGGGGGAAGCGGCTGCGTGGTGCTTAGTTGCTGACTGGGGTTAAACCACGACACTACATTTCACTCTTTCGCATATGTCTTGAGTCACAGGTATAAAATCAATTGACTGCATTTAGAGGAAAGTTTGGGGGGAAAAAGCTTGCTATCTTTTTAAACCAGTGCAGCTATGTACATTTTCTATAGGGTTACCCCATGATAATGATTGCAGGAAGCTGAACTATTATGTTTCTTGGAATCTGAACAATCAGATTGTTTTGGGACTTCAAACAATACATAGTATTGCCTTGTGTGTGTTTTGCTTTGGGGAAAACCCTCCATTGCAAACTGTCTTGAACGAGAGTCCTTAAAAACATTCAGAGCCCACTGAGCTCTTTTCTGTCTTGGTGTGTGGTGCCACTAAAGATATCTGACAGGTCCTCCTCAGAGCTGGACCATCAATAGCAGTTATAATGCAAATACAGGATGCAATGAACCAGAAGATAAATAGGGTATGTTGTGGCCTTTTGCTAGAATGAAGTGTTGGCATTTCTGTTGGCGTTGTTTGCTTTCCCAGTAAAATAAACAATTAGGGAAGAACAATGACAAACCTTTGCTGTAATTGTAAATTTTGCAAACCACTTTATAACTTCATAGTCTTCAGGAAAACTCAAAATGTTCCCTATCCTGAACGGCATGGTAGAGGCCCTCATTAAGCTGGTGCCTAATCATAAGAAGAGTATGCTTTTTGAAGGCATTCTGTTTGAGTATTGTGCTGAAAAGGGGGCCATATGCCTCCAGGTCAGCCCTAGTGCAGGGGGTGCTCTTGCTTTTTTTAAAAAGGAAACATACTCTGGAATAAATTGTTGTAGTCTCTTAAACAGTTAGGGAATTTAAAAAAAAAAAAAAAGACAATAGCTGTAACTTTATACATTGCACAAGCCTTACAGTGGGGCTCTAGAGGAGGGTGAATAATCTAGATCATTTTGTCCTAGCCTAATAGCGTGAAAACTGCTGAAAAGATGTCAGTAAATTGCTTAAATCCATTGCTGTTGTTAGAGCTTGTTCCCCACTGCTGTTTAAGCTACGCAGCCTAGGGAAGCGCTATTATCTGCAGCTCAGCTTGAAAGAAGTCTGTAATCCTGCAAATACAGATCTTGGCTTCCTAAAAGTAGTAAATCGTGACTTGACAAGAAGACCATGCCTTTTCTAAATATACCAGCGGGTCGTCAGTGGGATTTGTGGTCACGGACACCAGGCACAGGAGAGGCAGGTCCCTTCTCCCCTTGAGGTGAGGGATTCACCTCCTCAGGGCTTGTTTTTGGGCAGGCAGCAGCGGAGGATTCCCAGTACCTTTTGCAGCCGATGGTATGGGACGTGCTGCTGGGCCTTGGCCTCTTTGCCCTTTTAAAAGTCTGCCAGGAGACCTCCTCCACGGGGAACCAATGGTTATATAGTCATGGTGGACATCTTGACCTGCTCCCTACAGCAGCTGGCACTGAGGTAAATAAATTATAACTGAGCTAATAAGGTGGCTTGTACTAATTGTCTACACAGAGGTGCTTTACACCAAAACTCCCCAGGTTTAAGCAAAAAAATTGCTGTGGAGCAACAGTGAAGAACGCTTTTTAACAGCATCCTGCCAGTGAGCAACCATGGCGTGCTATCATGTCTTCTTCTCTTTTCCTGTTGTAATAGCATTGATTGTATCTGCCTGAAATTTGGCTCCTTGGCTTTCTGCTTCTAAAGAAAAAAGAAAGAAAGAAAAAAAAAAAAAGAAATATGCTGCTGGTGTGCTGTAACTTTTTAGGCTGCAATAGGTGGGGTGATGCTGGTGAAGGGAACCCGGACACTGCGCCCTCTGCCTGTGGAACCTTCTAGAAGGGGCACTGAGCATGCTCGGTGGGGAGGGGCAGCCATTTTAGTGCCCCCCGATCTGCCGACACGAGGAGTGGTTCAGTGCATGGTCTTGGGGCTTGCCCTGCTGCTGGCAGTGGTAACACCAGCCAGAGGGGCAGAAAGTGGTGGCAGAGGAGAGGTCATTTTAAAAAGTGAGGTAAGCACAGTCATGAATGGTCGCTGCGTAAAAGGGAGGCAGAGCATTTGGATGGTGCCCCCTTGGCTCAAGGGCCAGCTCCTTGTTTGAGGAGTGACACAGGTAAACACAGAGGACTTGGGTCATGGGACAGGATGAAATGAACGTCCTCTGCTTCTGTGTCTCTCCACTGATGTTGTGATCACAATCACAGATGGTAGAGGGGGAGCCTCTGGCAAATAGGGTCCTCCGTCAAGTCAGGATAAATCTGGGCCTTGCCTCCCTTTGAGGTCAAAGTAGATAGTGCCCGGTTCAGTGCAAATCAAGGCACTATGGACCAATTTCTGAACTGGCAGAAAACAATGCAGTCACTGACTAAATGAGGTCTTCATTCGTTTTCATGAGATGAGACTCTGTCCCTATCAGCTAATGGTGTGGTGGTGGCATACTGCGACATGTGTGTTTTGCTTAACGTATGCCACTGTTTTATATCTCTGTCCTGATATTTATCAGTACTGTTACTTAAATAAACAAATCCTGTTTCTCTAGCAGTGTTGACAGCAAGTGCATTTACAGAAATTTCCCTTATTTCTTAAATTAGATTGCATAAGGCACAAAAGTGTTTTCTGTCTGGGGGTTTGCCTCTGATATCAGCAAGATGGAATTACTCTAAAAGTGCATCGCTTTATTCTGTAGATTCTAAATAATGACTTCTCTTTGGTTGTTTATGTTTTTATGTCCTAAATAAATATTGTGTATATCAAGAAGCTTTGGCATTACCTGAAGTATTTCCAGCAAGTAGGGGAGGGAATTTGGATTGGAAAGTACTTATAAAGGAGTTACCAATACATTAAATAGTAGAATCGAGCAGAAAGTTGGATGGAATCTAGCGTTCTCTGGCTTCTTGAAAAGTGTTTTCCATAGAAAAGTAATTAAATGCTTTTAACAAAATAAATGGTAAAGGTTAATTACAGAAGTGTAACATCCCTGCTTTTATCAAAAGACAGCTGACAGCACAGCTTCCTGGCATTCTGTAGGCAGTGGTTGGTATAGTCCTGAGGATAATATTAATTTCTTTTTCCGTAAACTAAAGATAGAGGCTATAGCCAAGTGAGGGGAGGAAGATGCTCCACTTTTTGACCATTCTTTGTACGAGACTAAGCCGTGAGGTACAGTAGTGTGGTAGCGCTTAAATCACTGTGCTTTGCAGTTGGTAGAATATAGTTGTTTCCCTGTGAATGAAGGCTGGATTGTGTTATTTAGAAAAGGTAAGTGGTGTTTCCAGATATGTTCCAATCTGCAGGTTGTATTCTGTTCTGTTATCTCATTGCCTATTTGTCAAATTGGTTGCCATCAAGAAACAACATTTGGCTCTGAGATTGCTGGCCTCGCTCTGAATTTCATTCATTTACTCAGTGCTGCTGTTCTTCATGGGGGAAAACACAAATGGAACTGATGGGCTCTCGTGTTATTTTGTGGGGGTTGTTTTTATATCCTTCCATCAGCTGTTTACAAAAACTAATAATTTGAAAATAATATTCCACCTGAATTTCCAAGGGTAAGAGCAAACACTTTAAAAATTCTTCCTCCACAGTCCTTGAGCAATGTACATGTTCCTAAAGAGAGGGTGTTGTGAAGGTATTCTGGAGGATATGAGTGGCCAGTGCTATTGAAGCAATTACCTTAAAACTTGAGGGGTTTTTCATTATGCTGTTTGGTTTGTTGTTCTCCTCAGTGTGCAGTTGAAGAGCTCTCTCCTTAGTTCTGACATGATAATTTTTCCTGCCTCCTCCTAGTAACGAAGACAGTGTGTGCAGAGCAGTGTGATGGACGGTGCTATGGGCCCTACGTCAGTGACTGCTGCCACCGGGAATGCGCTGGAGGCTGTTCTGGACCTAAAGACACTGATTGCTTTGTATGTGTGAGACTTCTCATTTTTCTTGTTCCTGGCAGTCACACTGCAAATTCTTAATGCTTTAATCCATGAAATTCACAATTTTGTCCCCTTTAATGTATTGCATGCACACTCCCAGATTTAGACTGCAAATTTTAGCATTTAATATTTTTCACATTATATTAACATCACTTACCTACTTAATATTACCCATTAACAGATTTATGAGATTTGTAAATACAGATTGGGAACCATTAATATGCTAATCTCTGTGATTTTTATGTTTTGCTTTTCTAAAATTAACTTTCAGAGGTGATAGGGAATTTTTAGAAGTATTTATCATTACATTTGAGCATGGCTTTTATTACTGCTCTGTGTGCTTTTTATTTGAAAGTCAAGAATACAATTTAGCTTCTCTGTGAAAGGTGTTCCCTGTTACTGCCAGACTTGATTTAAATTCAGCTTTTTTACTGGGCATGCTTCTTAGTGGAGATGGAAGGAAAGTGGTTTCCAAAATACTCTACCTCAAATGCATGCTACTACGTGTGCTTAAGATGAAAAGAGGAAAAGGCTAACTTTTTCCTTAAAAAAATAGGCAATCTGAACATACAGGCCTTTAGACAAATTTGTCTTGTTTGTAGTCCATTATTTATAAAAGTATAAGCAGCTTCAGAACCCAACACTGATCTCAAAAAATATGTAGCTCATCACACTGGGTTGCAGAGACAAGTTTTGCTTATGTTCTCAGGGGAAGTAAACCTAGGCCTAAAGAAGCCTAGAACTAGAACACGCAGAGAGAGGTGGATTTTCAAAGGTACCCAAGTGATTGAAGAGACAAATATCTACGAAGTTGGGTAGGCTCCTTTTAAAATCTGCCAGGTAGGATTAGGAGGAGGGATCTTATCGTACGGAAAATTGCAGATGTTTTGATAGCGTAGGCAAGTGGATCATAATGAACCAGAAAAAATGGATCTTTCCCTGGCTGGACCTGAAACTTGCTCACCGTTCAGGTATTGTTTGATAGTGGTAAGTGTTGTGCTTCAAAAACACATTCTAAATGCTATTCTTTCACTGCTGATGACATGCAGTGATGGCCTGACTTAACTGCTAACAGGTTTTACTAAAGCTGTTCTTTGTGGCTGGGGCTTTGCACAAGTAGATGTTCAGCACACGTGGTACGCCTAATCCAACGCTCACTGGAAGTTCTGTGTTGGTTTTGGACTAGAGAGATGGGACAATAACATTCTTTCCTGTGTCATGTACAATCTAAATAGGTAAAGGAAAGAGGAAAAACGTAGTTATTGTTCCCATATGACTGTTGAGGAACATCCTCAAAGCTGATGTGTTGATGTGTGTCCGTTTTTAAAGGTTAAGGACACGTTATTTGCAGCATAAGTTCAGTAATACTGCGGCCTGAAAAAAATGAGTTAGACTTTCTGAATTGTGGCAGTTACGGAAATATGTATGCTAAAAATCAACTAGCATGTTTGTTCTGATGCAGCAGAGAAGCACCCAGGGCTTTATTCTCGTTCACTCCTGGCCCAAGAGCAATGTAAAAGAAATTCAGCAGGGGTCTGGCAATTTTCAGGACTAGTCATTACTTGCTTAGTACACACTGGGTGAAAAGTGTAACCCTTTAGGCTATAGACAACTGTGCTTAGCTTTCAGCTGAGATACAGAACTTTGTTTTTTCCCCATGTATTTTCCTGTGCTTTCATTCACAAATTAGCTGCATTTAGCACCAAATACTAGAAGTTTGCATATATTATTGAAGCAATTACAAATGTATACAAAGCATTATAGTCATAAATTAAAAGTTCCCAAATCTTGTAGATGAGCTTTTCCTGAGAAGCGCCATCTCTCCAAAGAGTATTGGTGTGCTTTACTTCATGAGTTTGCTAAACCGTTATCGGAGGATTGTCATGTACATGATAGAGTACCTTTTAAGTCAACAGCAGATGTAAAAAATGTGTTGAGGAAACAAACGAAATTAGTATTTATTAATAAGCAAAAGTACAGTTTATAAAGCATTACAAATCCTTTAGCGTATTATGGCAGCTTGCAACAGCATCCTGTTGTAAATATGGTTTTAATATTTCTAGATAAAATTCATCCATCCTCTTCCATATGCTGCCCTACAATCATTTGCAGATTCAGTTTTAAAAGCAAGACAATAATCATCATCTGACATAACTGCAAGCAAACAAGCTAAAACAAAGTTTTAGAGATGTTCTTGTGTTGCCTTCAAAACCAAACTGGATCTAAAACTTGAAATGCATAGGAGGGCCTGGTTGAGTGCCCAGTGGAACCAGAAGAGTGACACAACCCTATTCATAGGGTGGACTTCCCATCCAGTTCTTAGTAAAGACGTAACTGACTGTATTTATCTTTGTAAGGGGAAAAAAAAAAAAATCTGGTTCCGTGAGAAACTGACAGATTTTGTAATATGCATTTTAAAGAACCAGAAAAGACAAATCATGCTCCATATAGGACAGTCCCTTCATCATGGAAGTCTGTGTTTGTCCCTTTCAGCAGCAGATTTTGTCCTTCTCCCTTGGTTACATGATTAGCCTCTCCATTCTGAAATCTTCTGACATGACAAGTAACCTCCCTCAGTCCTGCTGGTCCTGATCTGAATGGAGATAAGGACTGTTAGTAAAAGCAGCAGAACAGAGGAATCTTTTTCAGTTTTCTCTCAGTCCCAGCCCTGGATGGGAGGGGACACAACATACATGTTGGTATACTTGTTGACTCTTTAAAGATTCAAAACCATCTGTATTTTTTACAACCTGGAAAAGGACCAGAAGGATTCATCCCTAGACTAAAGCTTCTAAAGCAGCCTGGCTTCTGGAAGACAGGTTAGTGGGGAAGCAGAATCCAGTAGCAGTGGTTGCTTAAACAGCTGGAGGGATCCAAGCCAGGCTACAGCTTTCATATTCATATGAAATACGACATTTACAGTATGCTTTGTGAATATTACTCCAACAGTTCTTTATAAGCTGTGGTTAAAACCATAGACACAATATGTGGTGATAAGGAATGTCAAAATCGGTGGGGTTTTTCTATTACTAATTATCAACCTTGCATGGTCAATTATTTCCTCTGCATACCATTATTTTCTTTATGCACACACTTGCCTCTTCATTTGTCAGGGCCCTGTCCTCTGTCAGCTGTGGGTGGCTGAGCTTGAATGCTAAGTGATACAAAGTCCTATTTTCTTTTCTCAGTGTGTGAAGCAACTGACCTTGTTAAACTTGCCACTTAGGGAAAAGACCCCCTCCTGTGCTAGCTCAAAAGAAGTTCTTATCCCTCTTGCTTTCTAATTGGGAATTTCAGTTTTCAGCTGGAGGAGGGACTCATGCTGTAATAAATCTAAAGGTTGGACCTCTGAAAAAGTCATTAGCATTTGTTTAGACTGACTATAATAAATAGCTGTTCACTCTTGGAAGTTTTAAAATGTCCTATCGAGTTGTGAATTAGTTGATTGCTAGTAGTAACAATAGTTACGAAACAAATTACAGTGTTATGATTTTGTAGGAAGTGCTGTAACAGTCAACTGTGTTTCAGATTAAGGGGGCTCAGTGAGCCCCCTTTTATAAGCCATGTATTTGCCAAGATCCTAGCAAGAAATCTAAGTAGCCAAAATGAAGGTTAGAAAACTATGTATCACATTCCTTACTGTTGCAGCAAGTGTGAACAATCATGACTGTATTTGAAACTTAAAAAACCCCAAAAGCAGCTATATGATTTAATTTAACATTTTTTTCTCCCTTCTTTTGCAGGCCTGTATGAATTTCAATGATAGTGGTGCATGTGTCACGCAGTGCCCCCAGACTTTCGTATACAATCCTACCACCTTCCAACTGGAGCATAATCACAATGCCAAGTACACCTATGGGGCTTTTTGCGTCAAAAAGTGCCCACGTAAGTGCTGTGTTAGCTGCCTTTTCCTGCAGTGATGGAAAGTTTGAGTTGCATTTCAGGAGTCTTACAAAACAATGAGAGAATGAGAGCTAAGTGCATAGTGTAATATCTCAAATCACTCCACATGTGCTTGCAGCCTGTAATAACTCAGTCACGTTAACTAAAGGCAGTGACATTCTGGGTTGCTGACACTTCCAAAGTATCCTATACTACAGTGATTTGCTTAAAGAAAGGGAAATCACTCGGTTTCTGTTTTCATGACCACCACTTATTACATTCATGCTTTAGATCAGCATTTGTAAATTTCAAAATGAACAGTTAAAATAGCTAGTGGGATTGTAAAAGGGTATAAATTTCTGTTTCAGAAAAACATCAGTCCACCACCAGTACTACCTGGCACCAAATACTTTCATGATATTGATGCCCTTTTCTTAACTTGGAATAATGATGGTTTCACAGACAGTTACCACAAATATTTTCTGAGCACTTCTGTCCCAATGAGGAAAAACTATGCAATACCGACAACAATACAGTCTTAAAACTCCAGAGTAAGATTAGAGGGGAGGAGGGAGTTAAAAAAAGAATAATCCCATGCATGTAAAAAACACATGCTTCTGAGATACCAGACAGATGATGACAAGTAACAGAAGAAATTAGAGGGTCATCACTTACATAGTCTTTGATACTGCTGATTTATTTAGAGAGAAGAATAAGGGAGACAGTATTCTTGTTCTCCCTTTCATTCCCACCAAGGTTTACAGTTGTGTTGTGCATTAATTATTTTACCCATAAATTACATATAAGAAGGATGGGTAATCTATAATAAATGGAACCATAATTCAACCCAAACTAAAATCCAAATTTTGAATCTCTGTGGAGAAGTTCAGATTGACAGTAGGCTGAGGCTGTGACTGTCAAGGCTTAGTTCTGTCTGTAATAGTGGTGGGTTTTTTGAAGCAAGAAAATTTCTCTTTTTTTACTGTCGTGGTTTAACCCCAGCCAGCAACTAAGCCCCACACAGCCGCTCGCTGACTCCCCCCTGGTGGGATGGGGGAGAGAATTGGAAGGGTAAAAGTGAGAAAACTCATGGGTTGAGATAAAGACAGTTTAATAGGTAAAGCAAAAGCTGCTCACACAAGCAAAGCAAAGCAAGGAATTCATTCACCACTTCCCATCGGCAGGCAGGTGTTCAGCCATCTCCAGGACAGCAGGGCTCCATCACGCGTAACGGTTACTTGGGAAGACAAACGCCATCACTCCGAATGTCCCCCCCTTCCTTCTTCTTCCCCCAGCTTTATATGCTGAGCATGATGTCATATGGTCTGGAATATCCCTTGGGTCAGTTGGGGTCAGCTGTCCCGGCTGTGTCTGCTTCCAACTTTTTGTGCACCCCCAGCCTCCTTGCTGGCAGGGCGGTATGACGGGCAGCAAAGGCCTTGGCTCTGTGTAAGCACTGCTCAGCAGTAACGAAAACCTCCCTGTGTTATCAACACTGTTTCCAGTACAAATCCAAAACATAGCCCCATACCAGCTCCTGTGAAGAAAATTAACTCTATCTCAGCCAAAACCAGCACATTTACGAAACTGGTATACCATGCACTACTTAAGGAATGTGATTCTTTGTCCAAATACTTAATTGAACTTTTTTTCCTTTTTTTTTTCCTTTCTTGACAGTATTAAGCTTTCAATTAGATAGGATCAGTCTATATCCCCTTTGGCAGTTGTTTTACAAGGCAAAATGGAAATACTTGTCTTGTGCAGTGTTTTATCTCTGATGTATATATTTGTGTGTGTATGAAAGAGACAGGGCAGAGCATCTTGTTTTATTTCTATCCAATTACTGTAGCTTTTTTTACTACAAATAATAATAAAACCAAATTGGGGGAGGAGGGGGGATCAGGCCCGACAGTTCATGGATTTTTGTAAGTCTCCGAAAACATGCCTAATATGCTTGCTTATACACTTCTGAAAACACTGAGCATTAAATGTTAATATCAGTGTGGAAGTGCTGAGATAATTAATTATATGTATTGACACAGAGTCCAAAAACATACGTCCCAGTATTATTTAGTCCAGTGGTTCGCTTTCTGCCAATATCTTCTTTTTCTCTTCAGACAACTTTGTGGTAGATTCCAGCTCTTGTGTCCGTGCGTGTCCGAGCTCCAAGATGGAGGTTGAAGAAAATGGTATTAAGATGTGCAAGCCCTGCACTGACATTTGTCCTAAAGGTAGGTAGTAGTTTAGTATAAATTTTCTTGAATGTAGTCTATGCTGTAGTAGAGCCGAGCAGGGTGTTATTTTGGCATGAAATACCCTTCATGAGTACGCTGTAGAACGTTAATAGCCTTTGGATACCCACAGAACTTTGAGCTATGAGGGCTGTGTGTGAAGTATATAAAATAGAATGAAAGTTTGTTAACTTGTAATGGTAATGTAACCAAACCAATTTCTTTTGATTAGGTAAAAACGAAGGGGATTTCTGTGTTGGTTTTAGAGAAATCTGAAAGAATTCTTTATTATGTTATTTTAATGACAAGTATTTCCTGGAGGTGTTTTAGAGCTGTCCTTTTGTCATTCCGAAGGGGACCGTACTAAAGCCCTGGCTTCAATATATGGTGTGTCTCATACTTGTCAATACAACATTAGGTTTCCATTTATTTACTCTATTTTTAAAAATGTCTCTGTTTTCCCAGAATCTTCTACTTCCTTTCTAAGTGTCTAAAACATAAACTAGAAGTTTTTCAGTGATGGTGCTGTTGAGGAGGCTGAAATCTATAGGTTACTTTGCTGTCCCGAGCCCCACTAGGGAGACTTTCTGCTCCCTGCTTGAAGGGCTCAGGAGCAAAGCACCATCAGTTTTCCCGCGTGGGCCTATGCCACTTTTCAGTCCTAGTGGAAGCCGTATCTGGAAGGGAATTCACAATGAAGCTACTGAAAAACTCTGTAAATCAACAGTCGCTCCCCATGGCTGAAACAGTCAAACACAGAGATCTCTGCCAAGGCAGGGTACTGACATGCTGAATTCTAAGTGAAGGCAATGTTCAGCCCTTTAACCTAATTGCAGGAAATAACTTTTTTGCTGGATAGTTTTATGCATGAAAATACACGTGTAGCGTTCCTGTCAAGCTCTTGGCCTTACTTTGTAAGGAGGAAAGTTGTCACACGTTTGTAAAAGGTTCAGGGGTGCCGCTGGTAGTTTCCATTAGAGCAGTCCAGTTAGTGAGATAGGATACATTAGGTGATGGAAGTCATGAAGGATTTGTTCCTGGATGCATCATGTGTCCCAGAAAATGCAACTAAATTACATAGAAAGGCTACATGGAGAAGTTTCCTCACTGAGTGCCAAAGTTTCTCCAGGCCCCAGTGACTTATTTGTTGGGATGATGAATAAAGAATGATTTGTACGTCGTTTCTAAAGGACCTTATGTCATATGAATGGTTAAGTTCACAAATCCATCAGAGCAAAGGGGACCTCTTGAGCTAGCAGTGTTAGGACCCCTCAGTTTCTGCAGTGAGTAGTACACAAAGAAATGCCATTGCCACCAGGCTAATCGGAGCTAAGTTATAAACAGTCTGTTTCCGGCTGGCTTGAGTGGGATTTTGTGTGGTTCATACTTGTCTTTAGATCCGGTGTGAAATACCTTAACCTGTGTGCCAGGATGTCCTTCTGTGGCAGGTACTTTTAGCTTATTGTTTTAAATTGGCACATGCTTCTTTGGGAATATGGGTAAAAGGTGGCGTTTTAACACCTCTCTGCTGCTTTATCTCTGAAAGAAATGAAGACTCATGTCTAGAAGGCCAACATGTTCTGATTCAGTAATTGTTTTTCCTAGTTCTTTACACAAACTCCTTGTTTTGGCAGCATGTGATGGCATTGGAACAGGGAGTTTAGTGTCAGCTCAGACGGTGGATTCCAGCAACATTGACAAGTTCATAAACTGTACCAAGATCAATGGCAACCTTATCTTCCTTGTTACTGGGATTCATGGGTAAGTGACAAAATGTTAAGACATTATGTCATGGTGCCAGCTGAAACGAATTGCGTTCACCTCTTAATGATGGCTACAGGCTTCTTTTACGGAATAGCAGATCCAGGATAAATTAGTTTCCTGCCTTCCATTATGAAGGAAACTGTTACCTTGATTCTTATGATTCAGTCTCTAGGAAAAGAAAGGATGAAGTAGACTGTTTGCCCTAGAAAGAGAAAAGACAACTGTGATCTTTGGTTACTTTATGAGATCCTCAGTACTGGCTTACAGTAATGGCTGATTAGAGAATAGAAGGGAGAAAGGAAAGTTACCTTCCATTAGTTTGTTTTCAGTTTCGTATGACCAGCAGTCTAATGTGCAGAGAGGGTGCCTCACCTAGCACAAATGGTCATAGCCTGGGTGGCTGACACTGCATATATATGCAGAAAAGCTGCCCTCTTGTCAATCAGTTTCAAAGTATATATTGAAGTTTCAATTGCAGAGATACACAAAACTCACTGGTATTTAAATCCAGTATTTTGGTTTAAATATGGCTGTATACTGAATAAGTCTTAGTAATGGTTGAAGATGTGGGGGTACAGAACCAGTATTTAAAAGTCTAACCAATGTCTCCTTCTAAAGGAAGATACACCAGCCGGGTAACTAGTGTCTTGCTGTTTACAGTTTGGTGCGCTGTGTGTTTGCCGTTGTAGCAAAGGTGAATGCATGGTGCAAATGCTGCAAGGGTGGGATGTGTCCAGGGAAGACAGACATTGTTTTGATGGCCAGGTGAGGTCCAATGCAACTAGCCGCTTTCTTGCATTGTATTCTTTCTGTCATTGAGAGAACACAAATATGATTGTATCTTCTTACTAATTCGAGCCTTCATGTTGTAATCAGCCATGGTGAATTACACGTGACACTTTGAGGTATTTCTTGACCTATTAAAATGAGCAAAATCCTCAAAATGCACAAATAAGATTAAACCCTTTTGCCCCTTTGTTGTGATAAATATGCAGATGTTTTGTAGTACATTAACAGTGTAAAGTACTCAATTGCTTCTACCACTGCGTAGGCTTCAAATTTTAACTTGCTTTTTAGGTTCCTCGGAGCTTTCAACATTGCTTGCAACTGGTTGTCAAGATTTCATATCTTAAATACAGTTCCCAAACCAACTCCATGTTTGCAGCTTTACGCCATAGTGAAAAGGTGATTAGCTGAATGTCTGCAGATTGATCTGAAATGGAATTCTGGCATGAGTAGTGCCAGCAGATTTTTCTTTAGTCTTTCTATAGATTCAGATACATTTAGATTATAATAGTGGTTGACACTAGGCTGCCTGGCTCAAATTTCCCTACTAGGTGAGGTGGAAAGAAACGACTTGTTTCCTTGATTTGATATAGTGATTGGTTGTAATGCTTCACCTACAACTTGACTCCAGCCATGAGAAAGACAGTTGAAAATCCACTTCAGTGGGGCCCTGCAGCTCAATGATTCTCAAAAGGCCAGCAAATGTGAGCTTTGACTGTGTAGTTGGTCTTCTCATCTCTCCGGCAGGGAGTACACTGTGAAAGGTTAATGTAGCATAGGGAGGAAGAAGGACTTTGGTTCAAGTGGTTTAAGGAAACGCTGCTTTGAACTTGTTGAAACCCTGGAGAAGGTCACACAGGAGTCAGCGCTCAGGCCGTCACACTTTCTGATCTGGCCAAATGACCGATTGTGAGGCTGGATGTCCATCTGTTAAATCTCACAGGACAGGAAGTACTCTAGTAAATACAAGACAAGCAGCTAGAGGACATGAGTAATTTTGTGTGGATTATTCCAGTGCATTACATGAAATGTAATTTTGAGTATTAGAACTGCTTTTGTTGCAAAAGTTATATTAGCTGCAAAGTTACGAGGTGAGTCTCATTAAAAAAATCTGTCTAAATTAAAGGGACCAAAACCAACCTTGAATAAAACAGTATTCATCTGAAAAACATCTAAATTATGGACTATAAAGCAGAGGGTTAAAATATTTTGTTCTGTTTTAATAGAAGAATATAAGCCTAGGACACGTAATGTTGAAACTGTGTAGCACTTTCTCTCTCGTTCTTTGTGAAGAAAATTCACTCCAACAAGTGAACAACAACAAGTATGATGACACTGAGTTCTGCAACCTTAAATTTTTCCACAGCATAAATTACAGTAGTATATATTAAAAGAAGAGAAGAAGATTTGAGAATTAATTAAAATAACTTTATATTTCTGGAACAGCTTTTTGTTTAAAATTTCTGTTACGTTTTGCAAATCAATAATACAGAAAGGAAATTAAAAAAATTACACTAGCTACGCAAGTAGTTTATTATATAAATGGACAGTATTGAGCAACAACAATAATACATATTTCCACTCCAACTTTTAGTTAACTTCTATATATATAATTATGAATTGTTTTTATGCACAATTATTTATAATAGTTTATATATAAATGAGATAATTATGAATGTGCTTTAATTAGTGTGGAGAAGTTAAGTGGGATGAAGGTAGACCTAAATTTTGGTGTGTCATTAGTACTCATTCTTCTAAGGTAATGCTCTGCTGAAGTGTATGCATAAAGTGATCTTCATTAGGATATATACCTGCTGCCTGAGAGACAGAAAAAACATTGGCTGGAAAATTGTTAGGACCTTTATAGGTCGGATGCAGCCTTCTCTCTACTGTTTTCTTCTGGTTGGGGTGCTAAAAAGCCAAGCTGCCTTCTGCTTGTGTTGCTGCCTGTGAAGGGGTGGGATATACCAAGAAGAGCTGTAGTTTAAGGATGGACAGTCCCAGCTAGCAGCAAATGCTGCCTCCTTCTTCCCCCCTGACTTGCCGCGGGAGCAACAAGCCCTCAGTGCTCACCAGCTTTTTATTTTCCCTTTAGTTGTCCATCTCCAGTTTCACAATGAGCTGAAACTCTCATTCTTGGAGCTGTAAAATTCAGCTGTGCCTGTTCTACTGAAAAATCCTGGCTCTGCTAGTAAGAATGGTAGAAGATGACTGCATTATTCTACAGTTTTATATGTTGATAAAACATATCAGACATTTGGCTGTTTAAGGGGTTTAAATATATATTTGTATCTTTAAAGACTACTTTGTATTAGGATTTGGAGGTGAAATTCAGCAACCTCATGTTTATTACAGGCAAGAGTTTTCCTTTTTTAATAGTAATGCATTTTAAAAGCAAAGTGCTGTGTTTCTGTTAGATAGTCAAAGCTTGTTATCTAGTTTTCTGAGAGCCCCAAATTGTTAAAATTAAGTGTATATGATGCTTCTGTGGTCCACTGGGCTTTGTGTTAAGGTTCAAGAACTCATTTTTTTGCTGCTAACCTGAAGTCGCCTCCAGGATGGTTAGAAGTGACCCCATCAGTCTGTCACCGCATAGACTTGTGAGGCCTAGTTGATTACCTGCATGTTCGAATTCCAAGAATGATGTCTCTTGGAAAACAGAAGGAGGAGAGGTGGAAGTGCATGCTCCACATTTACTGAGGATGTTTCCTACCCTCAGAAAACCCACAAAATACCATAGCATGGCGTTACAGGAGGATTTTTAAAGGATTTTTGTTTGGGTTAGGCTTCTAGTTGGCTGCTTAAATAGTTGGGGAGTCTTTACCCCTTTAAAATCAGGACGGAAAAAAAGTATTTACTAAATGATGGCGCACTCAAAATCAAGGTCAGCTTCATCTTTTTGTACTGTAGCATATCTAACTTTGAGATTTTAATGTTTGGTGGGGGTATTTCATTTCTCAGGTGACAAACTTGCTTGGCAAGGATCTGTGCTTTTTGATGTTCTCTGTTCAACACCTTCTAAAAAGTGTACCCTTTTAATGCCGTGTGTCAGGAACTGCTGGCATACTCTTAGTGTTGTTTTGCTTATAGCTTGTCACTCGTTTCAGTAGCAGTTTTGTTAGTCCTGGTAGTACAGTGTCACAACTGTACCATTTGAGCTAGTATTCCTGGAAAAAATGTTGAAAATTCATCTTTCCTTTTGGGAGGTCACCCATGGTTGTTTAGAATCCCTTGATTTTCCATGAGCATAAATATTTGCTAAAACATTAATGATTTGAACCTTAAAGATGCTAAGCACCATTATTTTCCTCCAAGATGACTTGGGAGAAGTTAGACACAGGTTCTGCAGGAACAACAGTCTGAAGAAATTGGAAACATTCTGAAGAAATGTGGAGCATATGCTGCCTAAAAACAAAGTGTTGACCTCCTGAATACTGCTTTCTACATGGTATAGCTTTGAGAACCTGATCTTTTTTTATTCAGAGTATCACATTTTGTCCTTTTAATCTTTCAGGGACCCATATCACACAATCGCTGCAATCAATCCAGAGAAATTAAATATTTTCCAAACAGTGAGAGAGATAACAGGTAACACACTTCTGATTTCCTATAATCTGAACTTCTCACTTTGCATTTATGGTTGTCATTTGTTGGGTTTTCTGAAGAACACAAAGCGCTTTTTTCTTTAAACTCACCGTGCTGTAAATTTCATAAAAGTTTAATACACCACAACTTCAGTATCAGTTGATATTCACAAGTGTGTTGTCCTTTGCTCATGAATACAGAATGCCCATTACATTTTGGGTACACAAGCATCAGAAGACCAAGACCTTACCGTTGAGTGCGCAAGGGGTCTTGGTCTTCACTTGAAAGCGTTTGAAATATGCCTTGGAAAAAAACCAGATAAGCCAATCTGGTTTTGCAGCTGCTTCTCTTGGTCTAACAGCAGATGCTGCTGCAAATTAGCTTCTGTAATGTGTGGGGAGATAGTCCCTCCCATCTTTTGTGACTTTTCAGTGGGATCATATAGCTAGAACTCAGTACTTTGTTTTCTTGTATCTTGCTGCTTCTTGTTTCACCATTTGGGGGCAGGGAGGAAGATACTGCAGCTTTGAGTTCTCGACTGATTGCTGATTATGTGTAGCTAGAATTTTTTTTTTATTATTATTTTTATTTTTTGCATTTCCCTATTTCATGCACAAAAAAAAAATCTTTGGACACTACGGCATGATTGTAGCTGGGTGGAGCTCAACAAGTGTTCGGCGTTTGAAAGGAGTTCTCTCCCATGTGCTTCACCTCTCAAAAGTTGTGTATCTCAGCAAGCCAGTGGTATTAAAAAATGAAAGTAAGCTCTAAATCTCTCCCTAATAAAGATAATCTGGCATCTGGGTGTCTGTAATTTGCCATTCTTAAGCACACTGTCTAATTGATAGTCTCAGCTCTACTACTTAGGTGGATTTACCCCTATGCTTAAAGATCTACTGCATTTCAGTCCAGTACTGAATTAAAATCATAGGGAACTGCACTCTGTAGAGGTCTGCATAGCATAAAATAAGTAGTCCCACATACTTGTGCAGAGAATGCTCTCTGGTGATGAACAGTTCTCACACACTCAGAAACGAATGAAAGTTCTTTGTTTTAGGAAAGTCTTGTCATCTTTTAATGAATCATGACAGATCTCTCAACTTCTGTCCTACGGCTCTAGCACATTTTAAAACAGAATGTTCTTAATTCAGGCAGATCTTCATTTTTGCTGCTGCTGCTGTTTAGAAAAGGCTGGGAGGCCTTGCAAGATTCCAGCCTGTGTTTAGGTTCACCCTCACTGTGGCTGTTGAAAGTGGATGTAATGCTGCTGTGACGAGTCCTCCTTTGCTTTGTTGGAGGAGACAGTGGTGAGCAGCTTGACGAATTCAAAGACATTAGTCTGCAGCATTCATTACCTGTTTGTTTCTTTTTCTCAAACCAGCACGGTCTTTCATTTATAGGCTAAGCCTGTCCTAACTCATGTATGTGATAAAGCAGTCTATATAGCTGAGATCATTGACATTCATGTTCTTGCCTTTTTCTCCTTCAGGGTATTTGAACATACAGTCATGGCCTGAGAATATGACAGATTTCAGGGTGTTTTCTAACTTGGTTACTATTGGTGGAAGAGCGCTCTATAGGTAAGGTACTTCCTCTGTTGATGGAGTGGGTTTTTATTAGTATTCAATGATTCTTTGTTCAGTAGCACAGAATGCAACATCCTCTGCGAAGGGCGTCATAAATTGATATATTTTTCTCTGTTACCAAGGTATTCATTAACAGTATCTTTGCTAATCAGTTGTTCATAATGGGTGATCATCATTTTGAACATAATGATTTAAAAAAAAAAAAAAGTCTTGGTTCATTGCTGTAGCTATTAACTCATTGTCTGGAAAGTACATTTTATGGTTTAAAATACCTTGTGAATGTGAAACATAACTTAAAAGACATTAATAGTAGAACCGAGCCCCATTATCAGGAAGTTTATATGGTTGCGATTGGAAGTACAGGCTCATGTGCCCAAAGAACAATGTGCTCTTAAGGAGTGGTAAAAGATAAATACATGGAAGAACACTGAAATCACTGAGGTACCTTGCAGGTGGGGTATGCATTAGCTCTGCAGTGCCATTTTTACCAGAGGTGTTTCTGTATGAAAAGTCGTATGGAGGAATTGGTTTGAAGAGAAGAAAATGTGGTGAGAAATAATGGGGGAAGCACAAGAAGGTACCTGAATGATATATACAGTAGTAACCCCTGGTTCCCCGTTGTGTAAATGTAGTAAATCAGTCATGGGATTCTGCTGGCATCTTAAACAGCAACCCAAGCAGCATATGAATAGCAGTGAAACCTTGAGATTGAATTACAGCCCAGCATTCTGTTTGGAAGCAGCAACTTTTATTTGGAACAGCTGGAAAACAATTATAATCATTAAAATACAATAACTTAAAGGATGCCTAGAAACTGGATATTGTCTTCACTAATCTTCAGTCATAAAATATGTGCAGTCATTTCCGTGTTACACAGACAATCATTTACCATTCCTTTGATGAAGAAAGGCGATAACCACATATTACAACAAAAGAAAAATGAAATGTAGAAAGTGGGCTGGAAAAATTTCCTTGAAAATAACAATTTCTTGCTGTATTACTATAAATGACATTAATTTGATGCCTGACAGAAGATGTTAATACATTTTGCATGACTTTGTCAGTTTCTCCTTAGCATATAAACTATCATAGTATTAATTCTGTCAAAAAAAAATCCGGATTTTATTCAGTTTTCTCAACAGCACTTTATCTCAAAAAATATGTTAATGGATGAAATGGAACTGGTTGAGGAGTTCTGCTGGCCCACTTGGCCTAGCGCTGCGAGCGTCACAGCTTGTGGTATCGCAATTCTTACAGGACTCACAATTTTCTAGGCAGCAGAACTGGATGTTGACTCATAAAATATTTGTGTCACCCCAAAATAAAAGTTTTCTGACCAAATTACAGTTTTGCCAGAAAGATCATCTTGACATTAGGAACTAATTCTAGTGGGAAATTCCCAACCAGCTCTAATAAGTTCCGCCTTCTGGAGCTAATTCCTGTTCTCTCTTACTTTTGTTTTCATCACAGTGGCCTTTCCTTACTCATCCTAAAGCAACAAGGCATTACCTCTCTGCAGTTTCAGTCCTTGAAGCAAATCAGTGCTGGCAACATCTACATAACAGACAACAGCAATTTGTGCTACTACCACACTGTCAACTGGACCAGCCTCTTTAGCACACCCAGTCAAAAGACGGTGATTCATCGAAATAAAAAGGCAGAGAACTGCAGTAAGTACTGCTGCTTAGGGCAGATCTTCTTGTCTATGATTGGCTCGCTTGAGGGGAAAATGATACAACTACTGACAGGATACAGTGCATTGAACAGGCCTGAAACTCGGCTAATGTCTCTTGGAGCTCAATGGACATCAGTGGAGCTGTGATCATTTACAGAATCTAAGGATTTGGCCCAGTCTGCCTCTGAGCAGATTTATAGGCAAATGAAATATTTTAAGGTATGAACAAATGAAAGGGAGAAGAGAGTGAGTGCCGCTTCCTTACCATGATGTGAACTTTCCAGATTAGAGATGCAGTTTCACAAATACGAATTCTGAAGGCCATAAATGTGGTGTGAATGTAGCGTTCATGAAAGGCACTGATTTTAAATGTTCGAAAACTACAGCCCTTTCCTTATGGAGTGAGATTAGCATCTTTTGCTTCCCCTACCCTGCTTCACCAAAGTGGCCCTGTCTTAATCCAGAAAGGTCACTTTTGGGACTGTTTTTGGTCACTGAGTTCCTCCTTTCTGTATTTGACCTATCTGATAAAGACGACTACTTTTAATTAGGCCTAATTGTCTTTCAGGAAAGCTTACGTGCCAGTACCTGGACTGTGAGATCATAGTACTGAAAAGCAAATGAACACTATGTAGCAGATGAAACACTTTGGTTATACAGAAATCAGGCAGCAAATTGCATTAATACAGTCATATTGTAGCAGCAATACAGTTCACTTTAAGCATCTGTTAGACTGCTAGCAAGAGAGGACATTTGCTAAATTGCTGTATGTTTAAGTGGTATTTCTGGGTTTTGTGCTTTGACCAGCCAGAAATGTTTGCTTTGGGTTTTTTCAGGCTGTGGTCCTATTTTTAACTTATTCTTTTAGTTCTTTTTTTTTTTTTTCCTTTTTTTTTCGTCACCTCCCTTTGAAGTACTGTTCTGCTGTGCTTTGAGAGAGTTTGTGGCTGTGCTCATCACTGTAGAATGAGTGTACCTTCCAGTGTTAGGTGAAACACAACTATACATTTATCACTGCTGCTCAGTTATTTTTCTAATCTCTTCTGCCGTGTAAGAGCTACATGAAGTGGAAAGTCTTGTTTGGTAGGTCTCTGCGTGGTTTTGTTGTTTTGGATTTTTAAATTATTTTTATTATTTTTTTATTATTATAATTTATAATTATTTTATTATTATTTGACTATTTCTCTACATACAAGTTAAAAAAGTGAAGGTTAAAGAAATGCTTCTTGCTGTTGATGTAGATAGTTTAATTGTGATCATGCCTGAGGGTGTAGAGGGAAAAGGTTGCTTCTTAACCTCCAGCAGACCACTGTCCACTTTTAAACTGCAGCATACTTTTATCCTTTGACGTAAACTTTCTGTTATGTGAGACAGAAGAATGTGTTGAACAGAACTTTTCTTGGTAGAAGTTCTTGTGTATGTTTGCAAAAGATGTCCTTGGCATAGGCTGTGAAAGTAGGGATTAGACCCTTACCTTTGGTAGAACGTTTTGTGGGAAGGCAGTACAGAAGGTGGAGGAGAGATGCAGCGTCTGCTGCTGCTTCTGTGGTGAGGAAGTGCACGAGGGTGTCCTGTATGTTCAACAGCTTCATGCCCTGGTGTCGTTACTACTGTAACCCAGCCAAGAGGCAACAAAGGCATGAGTAAATGAATCCAGGTGGTTGTCTGTGAGAGTAGCATAGCTCTCTTCGTCATCCAGAGATGATCAAACACGTGATGATAACGTCAGGTGGGAATGAAGCATTGATGAAGAGTCCAAGAATAATCCTGAATAATGAAATGAGTTAACCAGTTGCAGGACAAAGAAGGCTGCACAGTCTCTATTTTCAACACACCCAACTTTATCTTGTTCTGCATTAGCTTCAGTTGCTCAACATCCATGAGCTTTGTATCATCATCTTAATGGCTTCTGTTCTCTTGTTTTTCATTTTTTCCATCTCAAGGCTTTCTCTTTGCTTTGAGTTCTTCTGAAGGTGCATATTGTTTGAACATTGAATAAGATCAGCCTTGCAAGGGAAAAGCATGCATTTTCTGGCACCGTCAGCTCCTTTGAAACTTGGAGGAAAGCCCCTGACTTCCCATGAATAACTAGTGCCTTCAGTCTTGCCAGCTAGAACGTTTGTAGGTGGCTTGTAGTTCCGGTATGCAGTCTATTTTTCTGCCCCCACATAGAAAGCCAACTACGAAAAATGGTATATTATTTGGCAAATAGAGGTGTTGCCAAGAAAGAGAATCACATCTGCCCAGGGATGATGACTTGCTAGTTGCTTTCCCCTGCAGGGGGGTTGGAGTTTAACAGGATCAAGTGGTGAGGAGGAACGTAGTTCTGTGCTAGCAGTCTAGTAACAAGTGCGTTTTGTATGTCGTGACAGGAAGAATTAGCCCTTTGAGATTTCACGTAAGGAATTTCTTGGGCTGACAGAACGGAATCTGTCTGAAGAAGCACAAGGTCTTGATGACTGTGCAAGAGTCACTAGGGTTATGTTCCAAGATCCTAGTGGTCCCATCTTGCTGGGAGATACACGAACCTGTGAACCTTCCAGAGAGCACAGGTTTCCTCTCTACCATATGAAAAACTGCTGACTGTGCGAGAAAAGTTTTGCTCTTGGTGCTCTTTGATGTTTTCTAACAGCAGATTGGCTATAGCTGTCTGATAATGATGCATCATTTAGTGAAAGAACAACCATCTCTCTTCCGTTCCTAGAGATCTAGTATAAAAATAAAATAAGCAGTAATAAGGTTGGACATAGGCCTCATGTCTCATACAGTAATGCTTCCTCTTTGCTTCAAGCTCTCTGTAACTTGCAATACATTAGAAGACAATGGAAAACCACTCAGAGGTGAACTTCGTAAGGTGCTTTTCCCTTCATAGAATAGTGTCCCGTTTGTTTCACTGGTTTTGAGAGCTTGGGGACATAGGTCTCAAAGTTGTGAGACTGACAAAGTTGTCAGGACTCCTTTGTCAAATACCTCTTTGCCCTTTCCTGTGATCACTAAGTTAGAGTCCCTTTGAAGCAGCCACAACTACAGAAACATGGGCTTCCAGGGCAAATGGAAACTTGGATGTACTGTCACATCATCCTCTTCCACTGTATGTCTTGTCACTACATTTGCACACAAAGGGAAAATGTAAACTTTATTTGACTTTTAGCTTGTTGAGGATTTGTTATAATAGAGACTCATTATTTTCCAGGAAGAAAAATACTCCTAAAGATATTTTATGAAATTTAACACCAAGGGAATCTTCATGAGGAAAACAAATCTCATTCCTTTCATTTTAAGAAGTCACAATGTAAGCTACAGTACCAAGGGACTAGTTTTAAAAATGGACTCTAACCTGTGTTCATTAAATGGACTGTATATAATGAACGTACACTAGGGGCCAAGTTACTCTGATCAGAAGGCAGTGTCTTAGACAGCTGACTTCCTGAATCCTAACAGGGAACAGTGGTTTTCTCTCTCTATGCACGTCTGTGAATGAATTGATTAATGTTTTGTGGCCTTTTGAGAGTCAGCATTAGATGAGAAGAGCTATCCTGCTGCTTCAACTCTGCCTGTCAGTCAGCACCTCTCTGGGGTTAAATGGGTTCTGCTGCAGGTTAGATGTCTAACTAAAATCTTCACAATTACTTGGAGTAAGGCAGAACTGTTCCTTAGAGCCAGATGCATTTCTCCAGCATCCTCTGAAACATCTGTGATTTTCAGGATAAGCCAACAGATGGGGGTTTAGGAGAGTTTTCTCTGAATCTTCCACTGCCTGAATGTTTGGGATCTGAGGGCAAGCCTCTAGGGTTTCCATTTCTGCCTTTCAGTTACTTTGCCTGTTCTAGACTCTGATCCTGCAGATGCTTGGGCGTATGCCCATGCCTGTCTGAGTGACAAATAAGACTAATCAGAACGGGGAGGGGAAATGCATAAGTAAATATTGGCAGGATCGGAATCCATCCTCTATGGTAGAAATACTGTCTGTTTGCTTGTATGGTAACTAGCAGGGTGTGACTTGTTAATAAAAATATCCATGAAAGATTATTTTTTCACATGGTTTCCAATGAAGAAACCAGTCTAAACCATGTTAATTATTGTAGCCACTCTCAGGTATGTTTATTATTATTTCTTTGTATCTTTTGAGTCACTATCAGCTTGTTTTTGTTTTCCTCGCTACCTAGTGATTGTTAATGGTATTACTATCAATGTGTAGCTTTTCTTAAAACTCATGTAAGAGCTTCCAAGATCTTCTAGTCAGCATCATATTTAAGTGACTTTTATGATATATCACAAGTTGATGATATCTTTTCCATACCATTTAATGCTGTATTCAGCTGACCATATAAGTCAGTGAGGAAATACAGAAAAATTGTTGAGGGAGTAAAATATTTGTGGAAAAGTTCAGTCTATATTAATGCTTCATCTCTGAGATAACACTGACGTTACAGAGTTTGGCAGAATTCTGATTTTTTTTTTTTCAGTGAAGAAGATAAAGACAACAGACTTCAGCCAGTGGAAAATGCTACAAAATTATGCAACACACAAAATATACTTTATACTCCTGATACCCTCAATTATTTCATCTTGCTCTTTCTGCCACTTCTTAACAATGTTAAAATAGTCACCAAATATTTCACCACCTCCAAGATGGCTTTTCCTAATGCTGGTTAAAAGCCTAGGGCAGACTTCACTTCTTTGTAGAATGTTGGAAATACAGGAGCAAAACATATGTGTGTTTTCTGAATTTAAAAAAAAATCCATGAACGCCACAGTGCTCTGTTGCTTTGTGTTGTCTTTCTAATATTGTCCCATGCAGGGTCAGAGCGGGGTGGGTACCTGGAAGGAATGCAACCTCTCTCTTCTCCACCTTCCCTATGCACATTCAGGGATAGAAATGTCAGTGTCCAAGCTTGTCTACACAGGGAACGTAGAAGAAAGTGGCACCTTTGAGGCTGAGCACCATGGAAAGGGTGGCAGTATGTGATCATCAGCGAGAGACTTTTGAACTGCATAGACCCTAAAAGACGCCTAGGCCTGGGAGCAGGTTACAGGAGAAGACTTGAGGGCAAGGGACAAGCTGAGGCTTCAACAGCCGTTGCACCTTTAGCACAGTCTGATAGTGTCTCTCAAGGTTGTTTAAGAGTTAGATGGCAGATGGGCATCTTCAAACTGATAAGCCAAGTGGAAATTAATTGGAGAGCATTTATCTAAAATGCAGTGCATGAAGCTCTCATCTAATGTAGACTTTTAATTGTCTACTACTATAAACTGTAGTGTTAAACACTGTGCATAAAACTTACTTCGTTATGAACATTATTAATGCAGAATGAATGACTATAAAGTTATTTGCTAGAGAATGCGCTCTGATAGTTAGATTTTACTGTTGCTCCATGCTGAAGTGAAGAATCTGCCTTTTTTTCCCAGCATGGGTTTTTTAATGGAATAGTCAGAGGTGACTCATGTTAAATATAAGTGCACACAAAATAAATGTAGAAAAAATGTTCTTTTATACAAAGTTATTTAAATAATTCCTTTTAGCTTTAGTGACACCTGCAGTGTACAGTGAAACCTTTCTAGGCAAAGGTTGTTATAAATGTGATTGTTATGAATTATGTCAATTTAGCCACCAATTAACAACTTGAGTAAATGATTACATTCATTATCAGGCGTGATGCAAAGCTAATTGAAGTCTGTGGGAGCTTTTCTATTGAGTTCACAGAGCTTTGGATCAGGCCCGTAAGTATATAGCCAAATAACAATAATTTTTCTTTTTTTAGATAGCTAATTTTCTTGTGTTCTATCTAGATTGGGGAAAAACATTGAACCTTTCTGCTTCTAACCTGTGTGACCCCATTAATAAAGAATGAATACTTGTTCTAAAACTCCCGATGAAAATGAGTTCCTATCAAAAGCATTATTGTTCTTTCCTTCCACATATGGCCGTGTGATATGCTGGAGCTTCAGAACATTCTCAGCCCATGGAAATGCCAAATAATGTGCCTAAAATGGAAACATTTCTTTAGCCATCCCTATAATTAAAGAAAAGGAAGAAAGACAAGCGTAATGGGTTTTTATAAGTTGTCAAAAAACCCACTCCCTTCTTGCCAAGATTCATTTATGAAAACATTTCTATGACTTAGAAATAAGCAGAAGGAAATAGTGATTTTTTTTAATTTTTTTTTCTGTTACTTTTTTCATAGACTACAGGCACTGTGGCTAGATTTCAATAGGGTAACCATTATATTCTTTACTGAAAAGCTCCCTTTTTATTTGCATAAGGTTACTCAGTATGTTTTCTGAGCTATCTTGTAGTAGCGGCACTTGCTATTTGAAGGGTTATTTTAGTGCAACATTGTGTGCGTGCATGTGTAAATAAATTCTGATCCCAGAGTAGTCTGACAGCTGAGAACAGCGAAAAAAAGGAAATCACTAGTAATAAAAGCACAATTTCAAGTTAGAAAAAAAGGTGAGAAAACAAATAGGAAACTGCCTTTCAATGACAAGAGTGTGTAAAACAAAATCGGAAGAATTACTAGTATTCTTAAGATTGAAAATGAGAACAAAGGGATCTCCAAAGCAGAGTGGTTTTTTTATTGCCTGACAAGTACTTAAAAGTGAGTCATTGACTAGAAAATAAAACTATTCATATAAAAAGTTTGCTTAATTAGAACTGTGATAGTTTCTGGGTTTGGGTTTTTTCCTTCTTTTTTTTATTTGCTGATACAGTTTAGGCGTGAAGCTGTCTGTTAATCCCAGGTGTCCCTGTGGCAGGCAACGTGAGGCAGGACTCATATATTTGCCTGGTCAGTGTCAGTCACATGTCACCATGAGACTGGATGAGATCAAGGGAGATTGGCAGACCAGGCGTGAAGTGCTAGAGTCTGCTCTGAGGGAGCCCTCAAGTGTGCTCTAAATCCTAAGGCATAATTGGGGTTCCACTGAAATGACCAGCTGTATCACCCAGAACTGTTTCCTGGGTGCTCCTGTAGGCAGTGAACATGAAATAGGCCAAAACTGCCCTTCGATACCAAGTCAATGCGTCTCCTGAACTGTACTGCACAAAGCCAGCATTAGACTGAGATAGACATGAAATGTCTAAAAGTAGGTGAAAAAGGAAACTGTGTGGGCTACACAGGTAGCGTTTGCTAATGCAAAGCTTTTGCATAGTTCCTTTGATTTCTATGAAGTTCGGTCAGTGGTAGCATAGTGGAACTACTGACATCTGGTAGTTGTTATAAAAATGTTGCTACGCTTAAAAAAAGTTAGGGTTAGGACAATAATGAAAAGCTGAATTTTTTGTCTCTGCTCATACTGGCTTTGTGTGGTGTGGTTCCTTTGACTGCAGCAGAATGACTCCTGATTTACAGCAGAGCTCAGGGAAACAGAATGAGACGTCTCTATGAAATGGCACGCTAAATAGCTCAGGTCTCTTGCTGTGCTGGAATCTGTGATAATTAATACGCTTTAAAGGAAATGAAATGACCACCTGCAATTACTCCTAAATTTAATTATTTTATGTTTGGCTGTACCTGATTTGAGCTTTGAGGCAAAAGAAGAATCAAAAAGATACTTCTGAACACCTTCTGGATGTTGTCATTAAGAAAGTATATGTGATATTTAAAAAAAAAAAGTATTCAAGCATTCCAGCCTTGATAAGACATGAGTGTGCAGACTTTTCATGTCCGAGGTTATTTGTGGTATTGTATTGAATAAGATACTGCTCATCTACCTGCTGAATTACATGTATTGTACAGCAGAGCCGTGCAGGGTCAGCAACAGCGCTGTACAAGTAGGAAGCATGCTGGTGAATCTCTTGTTCTTGGGTCAGTTTGCCTGCAAGGGCTGGAGGACATGAAATCTTTGATTGGTTCACCCATTGGAGCGGGTGGTAGAATTCTACCAGCAGACCTACTTTTAATTTATTATTTGACACTTCCCTTAAGTTGTTTCCAGTAGTTTAAAAAGCAAACAAGTGTTTATATATTTGCCATCTCTGATATTTCTGATCTTTGCTGGTTTTAATCTACTCAGTCTAGTATATAATCCATTTGCTTAAAACATTTCATCATGCAAGAGTGAATTCAAATTAAGAGATCTACCTTTTCGCATGCCAGGGTTTGGCTGAAACTGTGCAACTGGACTTTCTTCAGATGCTGGAGAGATAACATGTGTTTCCTTTTGCTCTTTGCGCATTTTCTCCATCTGTCACAGTCATCTAGATATTTATGTAGAGAAGTATTTATATAAAAAATACGGAATTAATTATGCTGTTTGAAACAACCTTTCACTCTTATTCTTTGTTCATTGTTTATTTTGTGTGGTTTTGCGGGGTTTAATATAAAGGCTCTTTGGCTCTTCAGGTGCTTTTGCAATAAACAATTAAAAAAATCACAGTTAATGGTGACTTTCCTTCAACTTTTTCACTACCATCCATAAGTTTTATTTCAGGGGGTTCTCAATTCAGAGGTAGTGTTTTATATTTTAGTTTAATAGCCCTTCTGTGGATTTGCACAACTGATTTTTCAAATCCTTTAAGTTTTTGGCATTTACCATGTCCTGTGTCAGGGAATTCTGCAGCTTGATCTATACTTTCTATGAAGCAAAATCTGAGTTTGGAACTCTGTTGTGTTCCTGTCTCTTTGAATGCCGATGAGGGACTTGGAAGAAGCAATGAACAATTGTTTCATGCTTACTTACCTTTTTCTTGTCATTCACGATTTTATAGACCTTTATCATGTCCTTTCTCACCCATATCTAAGGCTACTTCTCTGTTTATTCCTGGTATAGAAGCTCTTCTCTAGTTTTGATCATCCTTGCAGCACTCTCTTAAACCTTCACTCTACTATACCCTTTCTGAAAGGAACAGACCAGAAGTGTATAGTATTCAAACTGTGAGTGCGCAGTGTGTTTCTGTAGTGGTATGATGATAATCCTCTGCTTTTTCTCTATTCTGTTCCTAGAAAATCTGAACTTTCAGTTTACTTTTCTGAGTATGGCGGAATGCTGCATGAAATGTTTTCCTTTGGATTTCAGAGGACTATGTAAATTAATGACAGTATCCTCTCTCTCTGCAGCTGCCGATGGAATGGTGTGTAATGAGTTATGCTCAAGTGATGGCTGTTGGGGGCCAGGGCCAGACCAGTGTCTCTCCTGCAAGCGCTTCACCAGGGGAAGGACCTGCATAGACTCTTGTAACCTGTACGATGGGTAAGATACTTCCTTTGCACTTTTCCCTGAAGTTGCTGATTACATTGTTCAGGACTTTAATGAGTAAGTTACTTTGGTTTTACATTAATCAATAGCTGGCTCCATTGCCAGTATTACTGATTTTCAGTGAAGTATATTGTGGGATAAGTTTTAAGGATTTCCAAATCTGAATTTGTGTAGAAGGCTTTATTAGTATTCTGCTGACTAAAATTTTCATGCAACATCAAAAGTTTGTTGCATCTTTTGCATTGCTAATGATGTGAACAATTTGATTTAGGTGAAGACTTACAAAAAACCCCACCATTTAGTCCTACTTGAATATTGACACCCCTATTCAGAAACACATACAATTATGTTCTTTCAGATGAGTTACATTTAGGCATGTGATAAAGAAATTCTCTGAATAAGGACCCCAAAGTAGGAAAACTCGCTCTCTTTTTTCATAAAGCACTGTGTATGTGTACACACAAATGTAAGTAATAAAACCAACATGAGGTCTTCCCCCCCTTTCCTTTTGCTGCTCATGCATGTGCACCATCTTTTCTGGAAGATGGGTGGGGGAATACCTACATACAGCACAGCTAAGGTGGCTGAATCTGCCTTACGACAGAAAAATAGAGCTGAACTGCTTATATTAGCTGCAGCACCAGAAATTTGTAATTAGGCTGTGGAGGGAAACAGGTGGAATTTCACTTCATGTATAACTGTATAGCAAGGTCCCCTGCACCTCTTTTAAAGTCAAGATAAAAAAACTAAATTATTTTAATTATCTTTTTCAGCTCAAACTGCTAATTGAAAATAAGATCGCTGTATGGTTTCGTTCTCTTTCTTTTCCTGTCTTGGATGCCAACTCATGTAACTGTTAAGGAAAGAGTATTGAATGAACTCCCATATATACATGAAAATATTCTAAACTCTTCTATCTGGAGAATGCATGCATGCAAAAAAAAAATCTTGTCAGAGTACCATTTTATATACTTAAAAGCTCCTCTTCTCTCCTCTTCCCCTGTGACCCCCCCAAAAAATAAAAGGTGCAGACCACAGTTGTGTTGTCATATGCACCGGAATCTATTTGGTGGCTTGCCACCATGAAGCCTATCGCAGTAAGATCACAAGGAGGCTCGCATGACCAGCCCTCAAGTCAGGATGTTCTGATCTGTATCGATTAGTGAAGGGTATTTACACTTTCCACAGGCTCGGTTCCTTCCTAAATACAGGAAGTGATTTGTGACCTGGGCTTGGGGAGAAGTTTTTTGTTTGAGAGCTCTGCACATTCATCTTGCAGGGCAGCAACAGTACTTCAGGGCCAGATCAGATGTATTTGACTTCTCTTTTAGTCCTCAACAGGAAAGATCCATCTCCAAAGCCAGAGAAGGGTGAGCTCACTTGCAGTAGTCAAGTGAGGTTTTCCTCAGCTGTATTGTTGCAATAGATCCTAATGGCTGTAGAAGAGTGGAGGCTGAGCATCAATAAACTAAACACAGAGGCCTTCACCCTTTACCTGCATATTACTAGAGCCCACTAACATGATTGCGCAGCACGTCTTTAACTGGTTAATGCAAATATTTTAACTGGTTAATGCAATGAGATGGGATCCATCTGCAAAGCTTAGGTCTGTCCAGTCTGAGCTAATTACATAGATTCTGTCTGTGGTTGCTGGGAGAGAAATGACCTGTTCAGATGTTAATTCATCTCAGCCTAGAAGAGGGTGGGATGAATTGTGTTGAGAGAGTGCTGGAGGTTTTTTGTGAGGGGCAACTGGCAGCTGAAATGAGACACCTGGTGTTTGAAGGAAGAAATCCCACCTACTATCACTACTTTTTCCCCCCCTTATAAGTGGTTAATTAAAAAAAAAAAAAAAAAATCACTTGGGTGATAGTTTCTTGTGGATACATGAAATAAATGAGCAAAAGGATTTATTTTGACATTTTTCTAGATTCAGACTCAGTCTAGAATTTTTGTTGATAAAAAAGTTACGAGGCTTTTGGAGAATGGGCTTTAAAACAAGAGTGTTTGCAAAGACTTAACTAAAACAAGAGCAGCACTGTGACCAATGCTCTTTCTAATCCTTTCCTGCCTGATAGTGATGTCTCACATGTAACAAGTGGCTTCCTGAATCTGAGCCATGAGTGACAATTCCATAGATAAAAATCGAGAAATGAGTTACTTCATCCTGTTAATAAGGTCCTTATTTCTCAAGGAAAGAGGGGAAAAAACCACTATAGTTTTATACTGGTAAACAAGATGTCTTCTGCTTCACCTGCCTGTGAGTGAGGTTGCTGATGAGGCCCAGTTTTCAGCTGGTGTAAAGCAGCATAATGTCGTTAACAGAAGTGATCTCAGCTGGCACAGTCTGCTGACCTTAGGGAAGCTGAAATGATTTCCACCAAGTGAAGAGCCAGCCATTTTGTCTCAGTTTCAGTTGCACTTTTGTTTTCTCCTAACCTGCCTGCAAAATATTTTCCTAGGGAATTTCGAGAATTTGCAAATGGTTCTGTCTGTGTGGAGTGTGATCCCCAGTGTGAAAAGATGGAAGAAAACATGATCACGTGCTATGGGCCGGTAAGAACAAAATTTGGTATATGGTGGGCTAGCTTGTTAAAGTGTGCTAAAGCACAACTTACAAACCTTAAAGCAGCTATTGAAAATTAATGTTAACAAAAGCAGAAAATATGCATATTCTGCATGTAGGGAAAGAATTTTGCTCATGTTAAATTGGTGCTGGGAATAAACTTCTTTGGATCAGCCTTCTTAAGAAAGTGGTTTAAAAAGTTTTCCTTTTCTTTCCTGAGTTGTCTTAATGCCTTAGTGGTACAGATGCACAAAATTTTTAAATGACAGATAGCATGCAGTTGTGATTTGAGTGCCCTCCTTTATCACTGTTTTCATTCTTTATACTCAGTTCTGTCCTGGTCTACTACAACTTCAGTTACCTTTTTTCCCACAAAAAAGTGTGGGAATTTGTCTCAATCTCTCAGTTAGCTTGAACAATGTGTTGGAGGTTTTTTTAACTTAGGTTAGCCTTTTAGGTTGTTTTGATGAAAGTTTTTTTCATGCATCCTAAATGAATGTTAACTGCGGCTGTCACCTTTATAATGGCCAGTGAGTCTTCTTTCAAAGATTATTGCTCTTCTGTGAGATAGAAGTTGTCTTTTTCTTTTAGTCTTTTATATATTGCTAAGATTAAAAGTCACAAGTATCCTGGGCAATAAGGAGTTGTATTTTAGGCTCTTCATCGTTGAGAAAATTTAACCCGTAACTTATTTCCTTATTTCTGTGACTTACCTACTGAATGGAAAAAAGGCATCATCATTTTTGTCACAATACTGTTTTCTGCAACACAACCATAAAGGAAGAAGCTAATGTTTCAAGTGTTCAGCTCATGAGGGAAATTCGGATTTGTAGCAGGGCTCATGGACATAAAATCCCCGACCAGTGCCCAACCTGAACACCAGGTTTGGTTATACACTGGCTTATCATCACAGCTTTAAAATTTTACTTTTACATTGTCCAGGAGCCTTTGTTTGTAGTTTGCAACAGTCTAGTCTACATATGTATTAAGAACAAAGAGACCTTGTAGTTCTTCAGTATGGTTGTGACCAGATGCCGCAGGGAGAATGCAGTGTGGAAAATAATTCAGGAGTGCAGAGGTAGGGGATCCCACTGAAAGGCCATTGCAGTTGCTTTGCAAATGTGGTTCAATATTGAACAATGTTGCGGGAAATTTCTCAGAGTTAAAGTGGGCATGAAGTCCATTGTGTTAAGCACACCAATAATATTGAGAAACCCGTTTAGAATCTGGAATTTAGTCTTACACTCCGCAGAATAAGTTTATGGCCAGAAGCACCAGGATTTACGCATCTGCTGCTCCTTAACAGAGACTGGAACCATACAGCTAATTCACTGTTCAATAGTAAAGAAATGCTACTACAGTTATCGTTGAGGGTGCTGTCAATCTAGGACCTGCAATTCTAGCACAGCAGGAAAAGGCAGAGTAACTTGAATGCACTGCATTTCTTTCTTCCATGCTCTCCAGGGACCTGACCACTGCACGAAGTGTTTCCATTTTAAGGATGGTCCAAATTGCGTGGAAAAATGCCCTGACGGCTTACAGGGAGCCAACAGCTTCATTTTCAAATACGCTGATGAGGATCGTGAGTGCCATCCGTGTCATCCAAACTGCACCCAAGGGTAAGTGCAAATTCTGTGAAGTGAGCCATTCTATTTACTGTTTATAGCACATGATGATTTACATACAGTTCGGCTTGGTAAAGCACTTGTGCCACTCCTGAAAACAGAGGGTGTGCAGCAGTAATGTAACCTTTGATTTTCAGGTGTCTCATGACATTCAGGTTTCAGTCATGAATGTCCAGCAGCTTATCAAAAACAAAGCTTACACTCCTTTTGAAAACCATGGAGAACAGCTTTTCACAGCAATGCTCTTAGCTTTCCTTCTAGCTACCACTGGTTTGCAGCAAATGCTGCCATTGACACTTAAGTGTAGGGCTGTAAAATGACTTTATTTTTAGTATTTACTTGTTGACAGAGTTTTCATGTCTGCTCCTTGGTATTGGTGAACTAACCCAGCAGCACTACTGTGAGACGAAAGTGTTACTGCTCGCTTTTTCTTATGGGGACTGATGCAAAGGGTTTGTCTGAAACCAGACTTTATACAAGAGTCTGAGTCTGAGCATCAATTTCTCAAGTTCTGTCTAAGTGCCCAAAATCACTTGTTACATTTGGAAATATACAGCCCATGTATGTGAGCCAGAACTGAGAATCTGTACAACAAAATAATAGTAGTCACATACACAACTATTGTTTTGCATGCGCCACATAAGTTATAAATGTCTTTTCAATGAGACGGTTGGTGGTGTCCAGCATAGAAAGAAAGGGAGAGGCAGCCAGGGGAAAAAGAGAAAACTTCAGCCAGTGAAATAATCTTCAACAAGAGGCTCTTATTGTTTAGCAGCTAAAATTAAACCAGTAAATTATTCAATGTAATCTTGATGTCAACAGCTGTTGCCATTCAAAATGAGACCTTTTGCTAGTTTTGCAAATCTAATTACAATAGAGCCATTAGGGAAATGAAAGTGAGATCGCAAAGACACAGCCAGGATCTGTTACAGATTTGTCTTCCCCTCAGACCCTTTAAATCAGTTACGCAATAAGAAAAATGCTGCTACCATGGAAGAAGAGTGTAAGAAGAAACAATAGGAAAAGATGGGCTCACTTCAGGAGCTCTGGTCCTGGCTTCAATAGATGGTGGAAGTGCCAGTTCTGGTGGAATCTGACAAGCCCAGCTACGGATGACAGATTTACTGTCCACCCTGCAAAAGAAGTGCCTTGCAGCTCTGCTGGCCTCTCAGAAGACCAGGATGCAACACCTCTTCCCATTCCCTCCTCTTTTCTGGGGAGGTCTAACTGATCTAACTATTACTAATCTTCAAGGCACAACTGTGTTTCTCCTAGACCCGGAAGGGAGCAGAATGTTTTCCATGCCTTTCCACTTCTTCATATGCATCGGTATTTTGCAAGTGGTTGTTTATGTCCCTGGATAGAACGGGATCAAGAAGGGAGGCTTTTATGCCTTGTGATGAAAATCTGACATTCTAGTTCATAAACAAATAGGAAGGGCATTAGGCAGTTGTAACTGAACTTGCCAGTATTCATTGGTGAATACCCTTGGTGACACAGGGTTCCTTTATGCTGAGTTATGTTGTCATTTAATCTTTGAACTTTCAGTTTTCCCTTTTTATTTTCTGCGGCTGATTAGGTGAAACAACACCTCATTTAGCATTGTGTGCCAATCCCCAGAGAGATGACAAACTACCACTAGTAAAAGGGCCAAAGGTCTCACCCCAGTCACATACGCAAAGGTGTGGTTATCTCCCAGATGAGGAGCTATCCCTTTGCCATGAGTCAAATACTATTCCTCATAGAAATCCTCATCCTCTTATTACAGAGTTCATGTGTCTACTCTTAGGTATTTTGTTACCTCATAAAAACAACACCCCACCACCCCCCAAATCTGGGTAAGCATGGATATTCTTTTCTAGTGTTCCTAAAGACTTTCAGGCATGTGATTATGTTAATGAAACTGTTAATGACTGCCCCAGATGTTTGGGGGTTTTGGGTTGTCTGTCTTCTTGCCAACGTTGTCAGGGGCTGAATATGCCCACAGAGAGAAGAGAGATCGGTTACTCTCTCTCCTTTTCTCCTTCAATACTGAATTCTCTAGTTTCATACCCTTCCTTTAGAAATTAATATTTAAATTCCCCTCAATCAGGATTCTTCAGTGATATAGGTTGTGGAGGGAACATATCTTGATATTTGGCTCACAACTGAGTGGTACAGAGAAACGTAATTCTACTTCATCTAGCATGTCTGTTCTCCTCTCTGTCAGATCAATTGCTGGAATAAAACCGATGCCCTTGCAGTACAGCCTGGATGCTTGTCAAAAAGTGTTGAGCTGCTGCAGAGCAGTGCTCCCAATGTGGTGGTATCTCGCTCCTGCAGTGCTGCTCTCTTTGAATCAGGCTGCTTGCTAAAATGGGTTGTTAGTTCTCATACATTGTTTGTAGTCATCCCTACCTGGTGTTATCACCAGGGAAGATATCTGTCCCACCTCTGTGTTTCCTCTGAGCGTTTTGCCACAATTTTGTCATGGCACTTGCAGATGATTGCTTTACACCCTAGAGCGTGAGATTTGATAACGCCATTCTCCTCCCTTATTCAAGTATAATGACTGCTTCTGTTAATAGGTGTGTAATTATCCAGCCCTGCTAATGATCTTATATTGACTAAGAGAACTATCAAGGAGTGACTTCCTTGGATGCAACAACTGTGCTCTTGGCCTTGCATCCCCATGATAAACATCAGCTACTCGAAGCCAGTTTGGAGCAGATCTGAGGCACGTGGGACAGGTATCCCATTTAAGTCAAGAGAGTCAGAAAGCATTTGGCACCTCTTCTTGCAGAGCTAGCCAAAATGGAACACTTTCACAGAAATAAAATACTAATTATATAATAGCATTTGACAGTCTGCTTCCTTGCTAGGCAAGACACAAATGGGAGATCTCACTGGACACCTCCTCTCATCATATAAAGGCGTTTTCTCACACAACTTTTTGAAGGAAGTGTATTACTCTTCACCAAAACTTCATTTTCCTTCTAAACCAAGACCAGAAGAGTCATGGGAGCCTTATCAACACGTGTGTCGTCCAGAAAGGGATTTGAAGGCGGAAGTACTGTCTTGCCCCTAAAGCTTAGGTGTATTTTTAGGAAGGCATTATGAATTCCAGATGGAACAATAGTGCAAATTCAATGGCAACAAACTCTGAATGAGAAACTGTTACTATTTTGTTGATGCAAAATTTCCTCCTACCCCCTGCCCCAGTTCAACTTTCTTACTATCACCATCAGTATGCACTTCCTGTTAGCTAAGTAACCGCCTGGTTTTGAGTTGTCCAGCTTCATCCATAGCAATAGTTGGATGACCAGGTCATCGCCACAACTAAGGTTTTCTCCTGTCCAGAGTTAATCTATTTATGCTGTTGTATAATCGGTTTTGTTTGTTTCTAATGACAAAGATTTTTGAGAATTCATCTGACTAGAAATGGCTTCGCTACTCCACATCTGTGAATAGTTAAGACCCCACCTTTCAATCTTAAGGAAAATTGATGAAAGACAATATTTCTGACAGAGGGGAAAAAGGATTGTTTCAGGAAAAAACAGTTGTTACTCCAACTTTCAAAACTGTTTTAACTCATCATTTTGCCGGGTCATGTTGAGCTTCTCGTCAACCAACACCCCCAAGTCCTTCTCCGCAGGGCTGCTCTCAATCCACTCATCGCCCAGCCTGTATTTGTGCTTGGGAGGCCCACATTTTCCCTAGTCTTCCTTTTATCACTGACATACCTACAGAAGCTTGTTTTTTGTTGCCCTTGATGTCCCTGGCCAGATTTAATTCTGTCAGGGCTTTGGCTTTCCTAACCTGATCCCTGGCTGCTCAGACAATTACTCTGTATTCCTCCCAGGCTACCTGTCCTTGCTTCCACACTCTGTAGGCTTCCTTTTTGTGTTTGAGTTTGTCCAGGAGCTCCTTGTTCATCCACGCAGGCCTTCTGGCATTTTTGCCTGACTTCATCTTTGTTGGGATGCATTGCTCCTGAGCTTGGAGGAGGTGAGCCTTGAATACTAACCAGCTTTCTTGGGCCCCTCTTCCCTCTAGGGCTTTATCCCATGGTACTCTACCAAGCAGATTCCTGAAGAGGCCAAAGTCTGCTCTCCTGAAGTCCAGGGTAGCGAGCTTGCTGTGTGCCCTCCTCACTGCCCTAAGGATCTTGAACTCCACCATTTCATGGTCACTGCACCCAAGGCTGCCCTTGAGCTTCACATTCCCCACCAGCCCCTTGTTGGTGAGAACAAGGTCCAGCATAGTACCTCTCCTCATTGGCTCCTCTGTCACTTGGAGAAGGAAGTTGTCATCAATGCATTCCAGGAAGCTCCTGGATTGCTTATGCCCTGCTGTGTTGTCCCTCCAACAGATATCGAGGTGGTTGAAGTTCCCCATGAGCACCATGGCTTGTGAACATGAGGCTGCTCCTATCTGTCTATAGAGGGCCTCATCCACTCGGTCTTCCTGGTCGGGCGGCTTGTAGCAGACCCCCGCTATAATGTCACGTGTCCCTGCCCTCCCTTTAAGCCTGAGCCGTAAGCGCTCAGTCAGCTCCTCATCCATCCCCAGGCGGAGCTCCACGCACTCCACGGGGTCATTGACATAGAGGGTGACACCCTCTCCTCATCTCCCCTGCCTGGGAGGAGAGGATGACCATCTGTAAAGCGAGGATGAGCTCCAAGTGTAATTTTCTGTATAAGCTGTATTGGACTGTTGTAAGGTACTGAATATATCATTAATAAATTGGCATGTATCAGTTAACCAGTTCATTTTACAGAGCGAACTTGGAAATGAAAATATCCTCCAGGCTCCAAGCAGAAGAAGGAACCCTGGGGGCGAATGGAGTACCAGTGTGATGTATGATTGTGTCATGCTTGTACTTATATGTGTCAAAAAGTCTGAAACCAAGGAATTTACTTCCAGAGGAAAAATAACTGATGACTTGGTGGTGCAAAATAACTTGTTAATAGAAATTGCCATTACTCACACAGTATTGTACTTTACTGCATGTAATCAGGACAGCCAGTCAGAGAGTAGGAAACTGTTCAACATGACTAGGAGTAATGGAAGTTGCACCTGGACAGAATTTTCTGTTTGGGGCTGGGAAATCCACTGAAGAAGATTACGGGTTTAAATGAAAATCAATGGTATTTCAGCTTGGAGTGGGTGAGGTCCAAACAGCTCTCTCTTCTTGGATTCAAGTCCTGTTCTCCAAAAGTCTGAGAGAACAAATGTACAGATGTGAAACGACTCCAAGACAATAGGCTCTTTATGTTAGTCTGCTAGTTATCTGAACTAGTAATGGGCTCTCGGACCTCTAATTTGAAGAGGGCCTTCTTTTTATTTGTAGCAAGAGTCTGAGCTCAGCTTCTCTTGATATGCTAGGAAATGGAAGATCTGAACAACTGTTTTTCAGCCTCCTTCATTACTGAACGGGTTTTCTGCAAATTACTGAGAATGCCATGAAAGGAAGAAATGTTGGATATGTTTGAGACTGATTAGAATTCAGATAGTCCTGAATTCTGAAGTCCTGAAGCCCAGGACAGCTGAAATTTCAAAAAATACCCATCAAGAGTTCTCTCTATTAAGTTTTTGAACTGCGTTTAAGTCTACCCTTTCCATTTATGCATTATCTGGCCACCTGGGTATTTAACGAATCCTTTTTATGTCTGCACATTTGCTGAAGGAAACCATTATTGAGGAAAACCTTACCATTTGTGTTTGCATGTCACAGTTTTTATGTAAAAATAAAAATTCAAGTAAACAAACAAGAGGTAAGGTTCACTATCATTCTGCTCTCCCTGCTGGGCAGGTAAGGGGAAACTGAATTCACTGAATGTATTTTATAATGTTAGAGTGATAGCTAATTTAAATGCAGCAAAAGCTGATGAGTGGCAAGTGATGGCGAAGTGGAAAGAAGATCTCATGGGAGCATATTTGAACTCTTTCAGATTTTTGACATGCATATCCCTCTATCAAAGCCAAACTGAAAGCAGGAGACTTTAAAAAGAGTTGGGGATCATATCTTAAATTTAAAATGCCTCAACAGAAGTGAGTTTCAGTCTACTGATGTGTCAGATCACCTGCTCCTGGAGTAGACATACAGTCAAAGAGCCTGTTAATAAAATGGCTCTGAGATCTTGTTAAGGAGTTGAAATAAGTGGTTTGGTTTCCTTAAAATGCTGAGAGCTAGGTACTCCCCATGGCTACAGAGGGACTAGCTGGGCATTCAGCACTAAAGGGTGTCAGGTTGTCTTAACCCCTAAAAGCTTAACTTTATGTATCTGTCTCTGAGAATCCTGACTGCTGTGTAAATGTGTAATCGACTTGCTATTTGAATGCAGAGGGCCTAGGACACCACTTCACGTACTGCTCTTCGTGAGGGCAAGGAAAATCCACACATATCCCTGTTTTGCAAACAGACTCTTTCCCCATGATTGTGCTTTAATGGTGCTGCATAAAACGATTCCCTGCATTTCCATTGCCTTTGGTGAGCACCTGCTGATTTTGCAGGTGGAGGACTTTTGTCAGCATCTAAGGAAAGCAGAATAAAATGCCTGAATCAGCAGATGCCATTTTGCTCTGGTTTTTGTTGTTGGAAGTTCATCCTTGAGCTTCCTCGATGAAAGTATAGTCAGCTTCCAAAATATTTCTGCAGATGCCCTAGCTAGGAGCTTAGAACAGAATGAACAATTGCATCAGTTACAGAAAGAAAAAAAGATTTGCATTGTGCTCCTGGAGGTCTCGTCTTGCAAATGAACAGCTTTTGTGCAGTAATCACTGGTTTGATGATTCAGACAACATCCAGAAAAAGCAACTCTATTGTTGGGACTCCCACGTATGCAGGTGAAACCTGCCTTAAGTGTTGTTTGAGCCAAGATATGTCCAGCCTTGGAGTGCTGTTTATGTTGCTATTATTGTTCCCATTGCAAGCTTGTTTTTGTCACAAGCTATAATTTTGTGGTGACTTGGGTCTCTCTTGAGAATTATAATTAAGAATGTGGCACAAAGAGGGGATTCCTGCTTCTTGGATCTGTAAATAACAGATTTCTCTCTTTCTCTCCCTCTTTTCAATTTGGATTTGCTGCAGGTGCATAGGGCCACGTATTGAGGACTGCATCGGCCTGATGGATAGGTACTTGCTGAGTGATCGTTCCCTGTGTGTCTTCCATCCTCCACGTGTGGACAAGGGCGCATGCGTGTGCATGTCCTTGTGAATGGCAAATGACGTCTTTTGTTCTGTAATTGCCTGCAGGTGTAGAGGTCCCGCTAGTCATGACTGCATTTACTATCCATGGACACGACAGTCCACTTTACCACAACATGCTAGGTAACATCCACCACTTTTCCATTTTTGTACACAAGGTCCTTCCCTGGTTACCATAGGAATGTTATACTATCCAGTTTGTTCAGAAACGCAAATTATGGGGAGAACATAATTTGTCCTTAAGTAGGATATGCCTCTGAACATCCAAATTTACTTTTCCATTTGAAAGCCAATTAAATATTTTACTCGTTTAGGCTGATTAGAAAATGCCATGGGTTTTTTTATTTTTAGGTTAAATCGAAAAGGATTCAGTTCTGAAATTTTCTGCAGAAATACGTGTTTCTTGATGAAATTTTACTAGAAGTAAACATGGTGAAAATTCTGGTTAAATTGGAATTTACTTTTTTCCTATTTGTTGGTTTTTTTGTTTAAGACAGAGCTTAAAAGCAAGTGAAGCTTTTTCTTCCATACTTCTTCTCTGGAAAAAAGTAAATGTTTCAGCCAAACTGAATTTCTTCTTTAATTCACATAACGCTATTATTTGATTTTTTTTTTTAATTTTCTGTTTTAAAAAAAAAAGTAACCTTGCAGCAATTTTATTTTTCAGTAATGACAATTGAAACAAATTAATGTAGGAAGACTCCCAAAACATTCCAGTTATTCTCTGCATTCTTTTTCATAAAAACCCTTCATTGCCATTAAGTTTGTTTATTTTTAAATTCAAACTGGTTAGTATGACTTCCAGGCTTTGGGATTACTGTCTTGAGCTAAGACTGGATGAAAAATATATCATTTCAATCAACTTCACCTCATTAAGGATTTTACTTTGGTTTTTTTCCTTGTCTCTCAAAAAAGATTTTAAGGTTGCCTTTCCTTCCTAGTTGTGTACCTAATGTGAATATTCTTATTTCTAGCTGTTGAGGGAGAACATGTTTAGACTTGAAAAACAGTACTCTATAAATGCTATCAGATCGTATACTTGTTTAATTAAATCAATATCAGTTCTGACTTAATTCATGGACCAATGAATAAGCAACAGAAGACGACTGAGTTTTTCAATGTTTCAATATTTTGTTTTAATCTTTCTGATCTGGGATATCCAGTTTGAGATACTTCTGTGGGGAACTCCTTTTCAGATGTACTCATCCGAACTGAGTTGCCCAAAACAAGCAACCAGTTTTAAAGGTCTCCATTTTGTCAACTTTACTCAAAGCACAAATACAGAAACTGTATTATTATTTGCGTAAATTTAAGGGGCTTACCAAACTACAGAGAATGAAGGCCATGCTGAAGTTCTTTGCTTTAGTAACCAATTTAAAAATAACATGTGTTTCATCAATTGGATTTTTAATCAGTTTTTGAGGGAACATTAAGGGCTTTATACTAGGAAGACAACTTGTTGGCCCTAGTAACTCTCTTACAGCGTTACAGGCTGCTCGCTGTAGCTTCCTCTGTTGGCCCAAAGCCAGTCAGACCTTGTTCACTATTTAATTCAAGTGGTATAACTCCAAAACTTACCTTTGCATTGAAAATGTTCAGGTAGTAGTAAAGTCTCTGGAGGTACTGCCAAATACCCACTGAATTTGATGGAAAGACTCCTTTTAATCACAGTGGATGTTAGATTGGGCCCTATATTTAAAAGTGGAACCTTGAACATGATGACACAACACTAAAGGAAGTGTTGTCTAGTAGGGTGCCAAGCTTAAGCCATGTGTTAGCAGGCAATGCTTATTTTGTTTTTTATGTTGTGTAAATGATAGGTTTTGTCTCCTTGAATCTACTGTCAGGGTAGTAAAACAGATTATCAAGGGGGTGGAAATTAAAGTAATTGTTTTACTCTGCTCAAGTGAATAATTTTCTGCTCCATCCAGTCTGAGGGGGAAGACCCTCAAATGTTTCCTTTAGATCTGATGGATTATTTTTTTTCTTCCAACTTTGCTGAATTTATTTTAGGAAAATTACTGCACTGTGTTTAAATGTCAGTTTATATGTATTCTTTCACTTTCAAGCCAAAGGAGGACATTTCGTACCTTTATATTTATTAGATTCGTGAAATTGTGCATTATTTTTTTTGTGTGAAAATGATTCATTTTGTTTGGGCTAAAAATGGGCAAAACTGCACTGGCAAAGTGATACTTTTTATTACGGTAGGGGTGTAAATCAAAAATGGATGCATTTCACTTTAGATAGAACCTTTTTCATGTCCCTTTAACAATTGTGTGCCCTCCCTAGACTTACAGACCTTAAAATAATTAATAATCAGTTTTACCCTTATCCATTGACTTGGATTTCTTCCATTGGTGTGAATTAGCAGTAAGCTGAAGGGCAGGGTTCTCTGCTGTTCAGGCAGCTGAAAGTGAGAGCAGGGCTCTAGCCACAAACAATGAGGTATTTCTCATTTTCACCTGTTTCCATTTTCATACCAGTGTTGCTTTTCTTTCCAGTTTTGCAGTTTGCAAATTGGTTTTGCCATGATCCATTGACTTGAGGGCTTTTGTGTGAGTCTGGTAGAATAGCAAAGGAATTCTTAATGTCCTTTTTAGTAAAGATGAATCAGATGTGCATCACATGGCTTTTTTTCCAGATGACCAGTGAAACTTCAGTTTTTCTGTTTATGTTTGGTCCTTTATATTTTGTGGAAAAAAAAAAAATCCTTACTTTTGGCATTGCATGTCTTTCTGCATAGGTGTTTGGTTTTTTTAAAACCTTTAGCTTCAATAGAGTTCTGTCCAAAAGGATGCAAGAAACCCTTTTCTTGTCCCATTTCCAGCTCAGTGCCACGTATAAGGGCTATTTTAGCCCTTTTCCTCTAGACTACTTGATAGACTTTTCAAATGACTGTTAGGTTACTTGCTGGATCTCATGTGCCTTTTTTTTCCCTGTGAGGACCCACGTTTATTTTTGATGTGTTCAATTTATCCTCACAAAGGCTTTCACTGTATTCTTAACTGCCAGGAAAAGTTCAAACTCTAAAGGAGTTAGAAGTCACAGGAGAAATGAGTGCCTCTTCTGATTGTGGTTGGTTGCAAATGCTGGCTATTGGCATTATAGCTCTTGATTTACTGTAGTTGAAATCATACGGCAGGGAAAGCCTTTCCTCACATTTGTGACACACATTCTGTCTGTATTTATACCGTGTTTAATTCATAGCGTCTCTATCCCTATGTTGTGTGATTGTAATTCATGTGATTCGCTGAGTCAGTTTGCTGAGCAGATTTCCTGGCTGACCTCTTCGGGCTGCTCAGATGACACAGAGGCCTGAAAGAATGGGACAGGCCAGCAGAGAATTCCCCATGCAAGGTGGAATCCTTAGCTGGCATGTAACTGACATCACTGCTGCTTTGTCTTCCTTGCTGTCTCCTTCCTTCCTTCCCTGCCATGCTGAGAATCTCAGTCCAGGGAACAGAGAGGAGGAAAGAGCCTTGTGTCCTGGCTTTTCTCAGCCACTCATAGCTCTTCCTGTTGTTCTCTGCCTTTTGAGGGTGGGGAGAGTAGGTACTAGATTATTACTGTAAGGCTTCAGTTTGGGCCCCCTTCTATATGAAGCTTTCCTAGAAATCACCAAAGCAAAGATGGAGAGCAGGTGGAGGCTGGAATTTCCCAGGGTGCGCAAAGGAGTTAGCTGCCCTCCTTTCCCACCCCGTACTAGAATGACACTCCTCCTTTCAATACCTTCTGACAACTGTGGTCAGTGGTTTCTTTGGGTGGAACAGCATACTTGTTAGGAGCTCTGGAACAAAGAGTGAAAGGAGGAGTATGCCTGCTTCAAAGATTTGGATAACCATTGCCTAAAAGGAAGATTGAAAAACTGTAAAAATAATACTCTGCTGTCCATTAAGAAAATTACTCTACGCAGTCACAAAAGGCTGGTTCTTCTATGCTCCCCTGCTCGCTAGTCTGCCAGAAAAGTTTGGCTCACTCAGTTATTGAAGCTAGGCCGTGGACAAAGTTTTTACTTAAAGTATGAATTTTAAAAGTGTTCATCGTTCCTGTAATTCATTCAGCTTAATACTAGGAGAGAAGAGATCATCGAAGGAGGAGTGAAGTTTCTGTTTTCCAGTGCGTGAGAGATTACAAATCTGAAGATGTGATCAGAAGCATGTGTGCATATGATAGGCAAGAACTAGCACCTTGGTGTTACTGGTCTGAGTAAGCTGATGTCTGTCTCTATTTTATGACCTAAGAAAATTTCATTCACATTTCCCTTTTAACTAACAGAAACTAATTAGCCAGGACCACTGTTGTCAAGTGGTTACATAAAATGATGTGTAGATGTTAACTCAAATTACAATCCTAATGCTAGCTTTATATCAACAAAGGACGTCCTCTCAACAAATCATCACTTCCTAAACAAAAAAAGCTGTTTTTATGTACTGCGTGTGTGTACAAGAGCTAATTAACAGTAAACCCTATGTAATGCAGGCAAATCCTTTCATAGCGGTTTTGTACCCTTGCACAGTATGACTTCAATAGAATTTCACAGCAGCTCTGAGTAGATGATGGGGAAGGGAAACCACCTCTAATAAACTGCTGATGTTCATTGCTTTTATGGCGCTCTGTTCCATTGCTTGGAGGAAAGTGTTCCATATGCTCTGTATTTTTATAGAATAATTATAGTCATTCTGGAGGGGAAGAGGAAGAAAATCTCTGTATAAAATAAGAGGAAAAATAGGTTCTGTGAGTACAAACTAAGCTACATTACTTGATTGGTAAAAGATGCTACTCTTGAGAGACTTTTAATACAGAGCTTTCTGATGCTGTATCAGAACAGAGCACTTGAAGAAACAGGTTTATTTTTATTTTTTAAGAATCAAGACTAGAAAAACAGGCAGTTTCTTGTCCTGCCTCTGTGGGTTGGATAGAGCTTACACTTGATCTGTTTAGGACAGACTGATAGAGAAATCCCTGTTCTGTGTGAGAACTTGCTGCTCCTGAACTGGTTCTCAAACAGACCTTTACTGTGGGCACTTTTATTGTCACAACATTTCACTGCCTGGAGCTTTAGGAAGAATACATTTTGAGTACCCCGTGACATGAATGAAAGTCGCTGCAGTGATTTCTTGAGCTCCCCCACTTTTTACCACTCCCACTTAGTAAGACTGATCTATTTAGGAAAGTAGCTAGGTGGGTTTTCCTTCTTTTCTGCTGTACAGATCTGACCACAGATGATAAAGCTCTCATTGTATTAAAACTTCTGTTCTGTAACATGTTCAGGAAGATTTGTCTGTGATCTGCAGGGCTTTCTACTTCACCTGCTTTACTTAGCAGGGTTGTCTGGTGTGGTCTCATAGTATGGAAGGATTTGGTAGGATCTGCTACTATGGAGAGAAATAACCTGTTAAGATTGGAAGAGTGAAAGAACTAGAAGCAATTGTCAGGCAAGTGCTTTTTAAAATCCATTCTGTGGCTCCAGTAGTTTGAGGATCCTGTTGAGAGTGCACAGGATAGAATAAGGCCGGAAATCTGATGTTTCTAGTAGTTATACAAAGAGTGGAATATGAGGGAAATACTCTTGCAGTATATTGAGATTGTTGATACTCATAGACCAAGTTTCTCAGCAGCTGTGCTCATTTGATGGGTTTGGGTAATATTCATGATTGTGCAGTGGTACACGCCAAACAGAGAAATGCCACAGTGAGGTTACAGAAGTTGCCTTAGCATGTCTCCTTGTGGGTATAGGTGTGGCAGTCCTTATTGTCTCTATTTGGTATGTCCCAGCCCTTGTGCCTTCTTCAGCTGCTGAGCTCTGAAGAACCATTAATGCAGCTCCCAGTCTTACAAAGCAAGCAAGCAGGTTTCTTGCAGAAACGTGCAGGGACTTGTATTTGATCTGCTTAGCACAGAAGGTAACATCATGAATTTCGTAGTACCTCTGTTATCCCCAAACTTCATGCCAAGTGGTCATTAAGTCCTGCCCCTCTGTGGCTTGAGTACAAGGTCCAGCTTGGTGAGCTGTATGCATATGTTCAGCCCCACCTTAACAGCAAGCTTCTCAGTCTTATGAAGAGTGTCATGGAAAATACACAGAATGCACTAAACACAATATTTACCAAGCACTGGAGTTTTTTCAGGTCATAACCAAATTTCTTTGCAGAGACTTCTCAATAAAAGCTTTTTTTTTTCTTTGCTACCACAAGTTGCAAAATAAATTTTCAAATACATTTAAAATAAGAAAATTCTTTGTTCAGAAAACTGACTAAATTATTTTTACTGAAACTATGAGCAGAAAAAATAAGAAGTGATTAGGCCAAACGTGATAGGTCACTGCTGAAAGACGAGAAGCATTAGGAAATTCCAAATTGAAAACGGTTTGTTAGAATGGAAAACAACACACAGCCCTATTGCAGAGGTCACTGCTTTTATTTCTAATCAGGCTACGTAAGCCTTGTGTTGTGTGTCTGTATTGGTTGGGCTACACAAAGAATATATGATGCAGAAATAAAATTGTGCCATGAAGAAGTGACCTTATTATAGAGCAACAATATATATCTCACCACTCTCCAATAGGTTTCTTTTATGGCTTGAAATGAGGATTTAATTTAGATTTAATGTTGTTATAAATTAATTATCTATTATTAAAAATACATTTGTAGAGCTTTAGAAATATGTAAGATGTAGAGTTGTTTAAACCTCAGTGAATAGTTTCTTAATAATTCATTAATATTTAACACATAATAAATCAGAACTAAAGTTTGCAGTCTTACTTCCAATCTACCTGCATAATGCAGGATTTGTCACTCTTTCGTATTTAGACAATTTACATGACAAATGTATTTGAGATTAGAGTCCAGCCAAGACTTAATTCTCTGCATTCTGGCTTACTTGCCATGACCTGTCAGGTGATAAAGGAGCTGCAATTCTTGCATAAAATGGGAAGCTCTTGGTTGGGGTTCTTTAGAACAGTACATTGGTAGTGGTGTGCTTGTGTTGTAAGCACATATATAGTCAAGTCTGCATAATTAGATCTCTTCCGATCAAAGTTAGTATGTCAAGTCATATAATCTACTCTAGGTGGGGACTGCGTTTGAGTTTGGGATAGATTTATTCCTTTCTGGTATCTATAAAGTAACCTTCTTATTGTCCCTCCCTTCCTTTCTTGGAAGATGCTTTGGTGGAGCTGTATCTTTGGGACTATGAAGTTTTAGAAAGCATGGTATCTAGATATTGGTTTTATTTGTATGTAACCTTTGAAAGTGAAGTTTTCTTTAGGGATGACAGTACTTTTGTCAAAAAATGTCACGCTTTTTTCCAATCTGATGTAAATTTTTAATGACACCATCTTCACACACTGGTGAACAAGCTCTTTTGCAGACATATTGGCTGTTTAATCAATAGAAGATAATGCAGATAATAATTTCTGTAGTTATTTGAGATTGAGCAAATGATCAAACAGGCAAGGAAAGATTATGGGATAATGTGAAAAACGGGTGCTGGCTGGTTCTGATTCAGCTTTTCATTGGCAGAGAGTTGTGAGGAGCTTACTGTGTATTTTCCTGTTCTGGTACGTCTCTCGACGGAGGTGGTAGTCCGTCATCCTGAAGAGTTGTGGCATTTATGCAGAAATTTGAGAACAAATTCAACCTTGTCATCAGGACAAAGGCCAAACTTTGGTAAAACATGGGCCACTCATGATGTAATCCCTGATTTGTAAATTATATGAAGTTTTTCTTGTAGTACCTGCAGGAAAATTGTCTGAAATGCAATCAGCCTTTTAAGTAAGAAGTATGAACTGTTCCCTCAAATAATTTGTCTTAGAATCCCAAAACCCTGCCTGTGACATAGTCTGTCCATTAGAAACACAGGCCATCAAAGCCATACACCAAGGTGTTACTTGCCTCTTAAAATGCTCGCTTGGATTTTCATTACATGTTCTTATTTTACTCGCTGTTCCATTTTAACTCGTAGCTGTCTACTTGTGGTAAACCTAATGATGTTTAGATATGTCATTGAAATTAAGTAGCACGGATTATTTCTTAGAAGGCACAGAAGCTGTAAAGCAACATAACGTGAGTGAAAGGAAGAGGTGACAGTGGAAAAGTACAAGCAAACAAAAGGACAGAGGATATGTTTTTTGATTATTTGTTACCATTTGTTTTGCTCCAGTTAATGCTGTTAAGGTTCAGCCAAGTTAGAGCCTGTAGGCTTGATGTCAGTGTTGCTGAGTATAGTCTTACATGTCATGCTGAAAAGGAGATAAGACATCGTGATCCCTCCTTTTGGCAGTATAGCATGTTATCTGCAAATTAGTCTGAAAATAATGCTGGGAGCATGGACCATGATACATGGATCCTGTAGGTTGGTTGGTTAGAAGCAAAGAAACAGCAGTGACCTGGTAGACTGGAGGGAAGAGGACTGATTCTAGTTGGGCAATTCACCAGTGTGGCAGTGGTGAAACTGGTCTCTTCTAAGTTCCCAGTAGGCTTGAATCGGCCATAGGGATATTTTCAGTTCACTTCAGTGGGCTCTGTATCAGTGGGCATTACTTTGTTTGATTCAATAACCTTCTGAAAAACCAGCTTGCTTGGCAAAGGATGAAGTATAGTTTCCGCTAGATAGCTCCCAATGTACGGAGATAAGGGCAATACTGAGTACAAATGCCAGATTAGTCCATGACCGATAATTTTATCGTACCATAAACCAGTGTTACATAGTACAGCAAAGCAAAAACCTTAATCCACCTCACCTTATGGGTAATAAGCAGCAGCACAGGGACTATATACAGCAAGTAAGGTGATACATAACACAACTCTAAGAACGAGCGCCACAACTCTAGGAGCCAATAAATCCTGACCAGTGACTATTAAACTAATATAATGAATGCTTATAACTAATTTGTTTTAACACGGTCTGGTCAGATCTGTCATTAGCTCAACCCTTCATGCCCCATGTTGGACACCAAAAAGGACTGTCGTGGTTTAACCCCAGCCAGCAACTAAGCACCACGCAGCTGCTCCCTCACTCCCCCGCCCCCCCAGTGGGATGGGGAGGAGAATCAGGAAAAAACATAAAACTCATGGGTTGAGATAAGAACGGTTTAATAACTAAAGTAAAATAGAATACTAACAATAATAATAATGAAATACAATAATAGTAGTAATGAAAAGGAATATAACAAAAAAAAAAGCGGGGGGGTGGGAACTCAAGGAAAAAAAAAACAGTGATGCACAATGCACTCACCACCCTCTGACCGATGCCCAAGCAGCGATCCGCCCCTCCTGGCCAACTCCCCCCTGTTTATATACTGGGCATGACGTTCCATGGTATGGAATACCCCTTTGGCTAGTTCAGGTCAGCTGCCCCGGCTCTGCTCCCTCCCAGCTTCTTGCACACCTGCTTGCTGGCAGAGCATGGGAAACTGAAAAATCCGTGGCTTAAGATAAGCGCTACTTAGCAACAACTAAAACATCAGAGTGTTATCAACATTATTCTCACAGTAAATCCAAAACACAGCACTGTACCAGCTACTAAGAAGAAAATTAACTCTATCCCAGCCAAAACCAGGACACCTTCCTTAAAGAAAATGTGTAAATTTCAGAAAGAAATTACCTCTTTCCCTGCCCCTTATGTTCGGGGGGGAGTAAAAACTATTCCTGCATTAAAAATGGACCAGTAGTTGTTAATATGCGTAGTCTCAATCACAGTAAGGATAATAGACAAAGAACAGATTGAAGAGATAATATTCTAGCTTTAAAATAGTCCCATCTCCTGTAGATCTGTTTTTCCCTCCCTTGTGGCAGTGATATCCTCTGCATGTAAATGACTTGGATGCAGGCTAAATTCAGTGCTGTCTCGCCACTTCAGCTTTGCATGAACTCTCTCTTTGATTTCCTGGATCGACCAGTGGATCAGGCTCCAAATTCCAAACTGTGGGATGTTTGAGTCATCTTTTAATCAATGGATTTTTAAAATAAGGGAGCTCTTTCCCTTTCCAGGAAAATTCCAGTGAGAAAAAAGCAATTACTAAGAAAGCAAGCCAAAACCTATAGCTGTAGCAGGATGTTTGTGTATATTCTCTCTAGCTGGTTTCATCAACCTTTTTGTGCTCTTCTCACTAAATATTTCAAATACATATATTTTTGAAGTGGGATGAGAGGCAATCCCTCTCTCCCTTATGACAGAGGCAGGAAAAAAAGATGTCTGAGCCTTCTCTCTCCTTGTTTTCTTAAGCCCTAATGAGCTTCAGAAGCTGTGAGACCTAAAAGGCACAAAAAGTCAGCAGGATCCACTGTCTGCCAGAGAGGCTGGTACTTAGGTTTGGGGATTTAGTGGCGGGGGGAGAGGAAAGGGTTTGTGGCTGAAAGAGGAAGAGGAGATTTTTAAGCTGGTTCACTGTTTCCCCAGATGCTTGGCCTGCTCTGTTCTGGGAGTTTAGCAGCTATTGGAAGAGCTATTTTTAACATTTGGAAGATGCATAGATAAGGCTGTATCTGCAATAAATTCTGGAATGTTCTATCATACTGAAATTTGGGAGAAGGAAGAGCTGTTTTACTAAATTATCATTTGCCTTTATGTGGGCCATACTATACTGCAAAATAATCATAATAAAACAGCTGTTGTAGAGTCTAGGTTACTCTGAGCAGTATCCTCACCATGGACACAAGCTGTTTTTCTAATCAAGTCACATCTGTGACTATCAAGATGATAGGAGGTTGCTGTGTACATAGGCACAAAAAAAAAATCATCAGTAGAGCTCAGAATAGAAGATGAGGATAATACTCACAAAGACTGGTTTCCTTTGGCTCGCTTTACAGCCAGTGAAGTGAAATAGATTCCTTTGGGTGGCTGTGGATACGGAGGAGAGGAGTGAAGGTGGGTGGATTCGGACCTTCTAAGTTGAACTTTTTTTTTTTCTGAGTGGCCTCTGGGGACATGCTGGCAGTGGGGTGATGACTAGAATTAAGAGGAGTTGCAAGATGCACCAGAGTTTTTCTCTGCTCCACTTGGTAATATAAGAACTACTGGGAGATGACTGATAAGTTACGGACATAGAAGAATTTTGGGGCATATTATTGTATAGGAGATGATCCTGTATAAGCCTTGTGTCAGAAGGAGGATCTCAATTTTATGTGAGTTTTTCCCCATAATCAAATGGAATTTTCTAATGATTGATATAATTTGTGTAGGACATTTAGATAGAATGCTATCCTTGTAAAATAATAGTGATAAATCCGAAAGCAGCATCAGGTATACTCAGAAATAAATTCCTTAGACCCTGCTCTTTAGCTACCTTCGATTTTCCTTGACATTTATGAGCACTGGCTGCATTTATTCCCTGCTATGTTCCACAAAGATAAATTCTACATATTTAGAACTCAAATGAGGAGTAGCTAAAATGTACGTTGAAGTTAACAGCATCATGGCCATTACTAGTATTCTAATGAATGTCTCAAGCGCTGTATTTATATATACATTTATACCAGTGCGGAATGAAGTGTTACTATGTTTAAGTGTTACTATTTTGATTTAGACTTTGAAGGAAAAACTTCTAATCGTGTGTGTGTGTATATATATATGAATGTATGTAATACATGCACAATATATGGGTGCTTATTTCCAAACACGTTCTTCTACCAGTCCTCCATGCACTCTAACTTAAACATAGGTCCAAAAGATGCTTTAATGCCACCACTTGTTAAAAAACCTCAGCTGAAACCCGTGTAAGCTCTACATTTACTACAAAACAAATGATTGGATATGACAAGAAACTTGAAGATCGGGAACATAGTGTGACAGTTCTGTTCTCATCAGTTTATCATGTCCCATTTTGTTTTGATGGGTTTTTTCCCCCGCCTCTGCCAGTGTCCAGTGCTGAACCTTAGGCTGACTGCTCACTCATGTGAAGAGGCTTGTTCACCTTGGTGAGAAGGCTCATGGGAGTGTAGATACAGAGCTGGACCAGAAGTGGTCTGACAGAAGTTAGGGCTCTCTTTAATGTACACAATCTGCTCTCACAAAGGGAAAATGTAAAGTCATAAAGACTTCAGAAGGAGAGAATCCGAGACAGAGTCTCAGACTTGGTCCCCAAATACAGTCCTTGAAGGTTCCCTACTGTGAAATACTCCTGGAGCTTGTGAAAGCAAACGCTTGCTGCCCCATATGATTCAAAGCTGGAACAGGAAAGAGTTCAGTGTTCACAACCACTTAGACAAAAAATCTGCTCTGTGCACCTTAAATCTTCTGAACGGTTACTCTCAGGAAAGACTGGCATTCCAAAAAACAATGAAAAGGAGCAGGTATAAAAAGAGAGATCAATGCATTTTCAAAAGAAAGATGATTTGTGAAGTAAAGTAAAAATGAAGGGCATGGGGTAGAGAAACCTTCCTCTTGCAGCTCTTTAAAGGTAGGTAAACCACCTGTGCAGTCCTAGAGGCAAGATTTTGCTTAGTTGTGTATGGGTTTGGATATTTCATATGTTGAATAGCTCAATTTCAGCAAACACTGAACTGGAACTTAAGTGAATTACAAGCACTTTCCACCAGTGGAATTTGGAAAGTGTTTAAAAAAAAAAAATAGTAGAAGGAAGAGCACTGTACTCAAACAGATTTCCTCCTGTTGGGTATTTAAAATACTCCCGAACATTCCTTCCTGTTCTCTATTCTTTATGGTTTGATCTATCATCCAACGGAAGTGAATTTCCCTCTGTGTCCTGTACCAAATATTGGGTACCAAAAATTTTAGAGAACAAAGTAGTGAATGTCTAATTGATCATGAATAAGCATCCTCAGAGATCTGATTGTTTTTCCAAACTCTGGAGCATACACCTATCTACATAATTGTTTGTTAACTGTAAAGAAAAAACGGCATGCATTAGACTGAATCAAGCTGCCACCTGAAATGTTACTGAGTTCCTGTTAATACTGACTGCAGTATTCACTCATCTGTACAATCACTGGCGGAGCAAAGCTGAGGGCAGGTTGAAATAATTTCTGAGCCATTTAGGCTCGAGTTCAGCCTTCTGCTTGAGAAGTTGTACAGGATGTAGGGTGAAGGTAATTGGCCTGCCCCTGTCTGCTAGAACGTATAATAGAAACCAAAATGTAGCAATGAAGAAAACGTTATAAAAATCTGCCATGAACACCTATTGCAGAGTGAAGGAATGTTCCTGCTCAGTTTCAGTGGCCAATTTTATGCTAGGATTTGTGTTCTCTATATGACCCAGCTCCCATTGAAAGTTTTGGCTATCTACTGATTTAATATGGGCACTACCTTGTATTTCTCCAGCTCCTCAAGCGATGTAACGTGCTCTGCCTCAGACTGTGCTGCTCTGTGGTACTTTTGGATTTGACAGTTAATGAATAGAAAGCAGTGCCACCAGACAAAGTAGTCTCTCAGCATATAATGTCCTACAGGAAAATGCGCTTTATGTTTCTATTTGAGAAAAGCATGTTTTCTTATTAATAATTTCATGTACACAGACATAATCATAGAGCCAGTTGACTGCAACTGGTTGCAGAAAAGCAGGCTGATTTTATTGCTTCTAACAGGAATGCTTTATGCAGAGAGAAACTCTTTGAGCTAATGTTGATGGTTTTAGTTTCAGAGCAGTCCCTCAGCGCCCATGGTCATTACAGGTCTAGTTTTCTTTATTTAAAGCAAAATATTATTCTTCCCAAAGAAAATGGGAAATATGACAAGTTTATAAAGAGGATTGTTCTTTTACTTGATGAACTGGCTTCACCTGTGAGTCCAATCTAGTGGATTTAACTGGCTTTCTGTCACAGATAAATCAATCTACATTATATGGGGCCTGTCTTGGCATATTTTGCAAGGAACGTTAATCTGTTTACTTAAAGCACAAGCCTCAAAACAAAGTCACTGTGTGAGTTCTTAACAATAGCATTCCTTTTTTATGTTGTGGCAGAAGAGAAAGAACTCAGCCTAAAAATACCAGGGGTGCAAGAGATGTCGGATGGACTTTTCAGTTTTATAGGGAGAGAAGCCCATGAACAGCCTCCATATTGATACTGTAATCCCAGAGATTTCAGTATTTATTCCCAGTCAACTGTATTAACAGGGAGTTAAAATTGAGAGTTCTTAGTAATTTGTGGTGAAAACGTAACAGAAATGTAGTTGTTCTCCTAAATTATGCCATTCAGATTTAAAACTAGTTTTAAAGAAATCCATTGTGCACTGTGTGTGCTTAATGATAATAAAGGTGTCATAAATTTATAATCAGTACATGTTAATGTCTAGAATTCTAGGTTATATTCATTTTCAAAGCTATACTTAATATTTTTTTCTTTGTCCTCATTTCTTTTGCTGAGTGAAATGAGGAATCCTACCTTTAAAAAAAAAAAAAAGAGGCATGGGTAGGACACACTTACAATTTAAGGAATGCACATAATATATTTGTTTGCGTCATGTTGGTGTTTTGTTTTCAGTAAACACTTTGATAACCAGAATATGCGCAAACCTTCAGTAAATGGTGTCACCGTATGTTAAACATTTTGATGTATCCTAACAGCACAGTTGCTCTCAACAGCACATCTTGGTTAGTGGCATACTAGAGGAGGAAAGGGTGTACACTGTCAATTAGAGACTGCAAGTATCTGTTCTGCACATGTTCTTCTCATTTGGCAAAGCCAGGGAAAAAACTTTGAGTATGCAGATAACTTGATTATAGTGATCTAGAAATGTCCTTAAATACTTGCTTGAGGAAGGCTTCAATATAGGAACCAGTGTAAGTAAGGAAAAAGCAATTTTGACTACAGATATCTGTTTGTCAGCATTAGCCTTGTCCAAAGTGAAAACTGTGTTTGATGTATAACTGCTGAATAGGCCTAGACATAGACTGCAACGCTGTAGTCATTTTGCATATTGAAAAGTTGTGGCTAGAACTACCTGCCACCAGAGTTTAACTGCAGCTAGCTGACAGTACAATGGAATGCAGTTTGCCCATATCTAGATTAAATGTGGAATTGGTAGTAATAGTGAGGTCAGCTGTGTTAAAATTTGTGTTTACACATGATAAATACTCCTAATCTGTACATAAATGGTGACATTTGTCAGTGTTCAAACACCCTCAGATTAGGTGGAGAAAGGGGGAAGGGAGCCTTGTTCTTGAAAAAGAAAAATATAAAGCAAAGCTCGTCTTAATTTGAATAACATTAGATGAATTCTTCCCACCCTTGGGGAGCACCGTTTCGTGAACACCAGGCACTCTGGAACTTGTGGTTGTAGAGCTCTGCCAGGGGAGTGCTGCACAGCAGAGAGAAGCTATTAAAACATACACAAATTTGCTTCCCAGTCTGGTTGTTTATCTTGTATATTTTAAATACTAAGATTATTGTTCCAGGATTAGCAGAATCTGTTAGATCTCTAAAAGTGCAGCTTCAAAGTCAGCTGAACTCCCCACTGATGGAAGGGGTGAGGAATGCAGAACATATGAATTGTCCATCAGGAAAAAATAATGTCTTGATAACGAAAATTTACAAGCAACTACTTAGCAAATATTCAAGGTTGTAATGAATTCTGTTTGGATATATAGGTAAAACTCAGAAGGTGGGGAAGGTTGAGGCAGGAACTTAAAGCCCTCTAACAGCTCAGCTTCAAAGCTCAATTTATTTGCATATCATATTAGGTGGGTTAATGCCAAAGATAGAAAAACAGGTGTTCTTTCTCAGCTTTAGTCCATGGACCACAATTCTATTTCCTTTTCCCCTTCTGCTGCACTCTCCAGTCAAGAGTATGAGACCATGTACTCATCTAAATCAGTAATTAGGCTTTAATACCTGGTCTCAAAGCACTGTGGGAATTGCAGATGTTTTGGTATTTTGGAGGAGATGGAATGATACAAGCCCCCCAGTCCTTGTCCATCCTGGAATACTAACTTTGAACTTTTTGTCTCAATTTTGGTGTGTAGGAGTGGGTGTTACATGCTTCTAAATATGAAAGCACAGTACACATTTAAAAAGAAATATGTTACTCATTTCTCCTAAGGGAATACTAGAATCTTACTTTCAACTTTTAGCCACAGATACACAGTTTCCAGTTTAAAAGGCAGGATTTTTCACATGTTGTTATTTTGTCCCTCCCATTGCCTTCCCTGCTGCCACCTTTTCCGATCTTAATTGGGTATTCTGTCCTCAGCTGAGGGAGGGGTAGGGGATAGCAAATTAATTATATGGGGTTGAACTATGATTCAGGGTTGTATTTCTTGGACTGCTAAGTCTATTTTGATGAGCATAAAAGTCCAGAAACACCTAGCAGAGATTGTTTTCATCCTCTGGGGTAGATTTTCAGTGTGTAAAGGGAAGCAGTGGCTGTATCAGGAGTTTCCTGTTGGTGTGTGTGTGGTGGAGCTGAAAGAAATGTGAGCTGGGATCGACTTTCGGCTGTCCATTATTTATGTGGACAGGCAGGACTGACATGGAACTACCTCTCTTTGCTTGACTTTAGCCTTTCTGAGCCCTAACAGAGAAATGAGGCCTCCATGCTTGTAAAAATTACTTTAACAAAATGGAATTTTTTGATAGTGCAATTTTTGTCTCTACATTAACATTGCTCCTGTTAACTTCCATGGAATTAGTTTTAAGTGGGCAGTGGTCTGAGGTGGACAAATGTGGCTGTGGGACAGTAATGTAACAAAAATGTAAGTCGATTAAGCCCTTAATGGCACTAGAGATAAGGAGATTTGTGTGTCCAGCTGTATGCAAAGGTGAACTGTTGGTTAGATGCATATGCAAAAAAAGGATTGGATTAAAAAAACAAAACAGGAGGAAGGTTTCGTGTCTTCAGCAGCATCTCTGATCAGTGCCACTTTGCAGGGATCCATTTTAAACAACCTTAACAATTATGCAAAAGAAAGGTAAACAGCACGTGAATGAAATTCACCGGGGTATTAAATATAAGGCACTGCAAACGTGAAAATAGTAGAGAAATTATACAGGAGACTTGAAGATGTTAGTAGAATAGATAGAAAAGCAAACTCAGCCTAACGAACATAAGTAAAAATAACCCAAATGAGGTTGGTGACACCCGGAAAACTGGGCTTAGAAAGTAATCTACGTGTGGTTGGAAACAACAGTGAAGTGCACCGATGATACCAGAAAGCACTGAAGGCAGTGACTTGTCATTAGTGTAGCAAATAAAACACATGATTGTTGACTTTGAGGCTTAGCTCAGTAACAGAGTGAGGAGAAGCTGCATGGTATACAATCACATCCATTTAGGTCTGTGATGTTTGTGTCTGTCATAATTTTTATGCAAGGGTAGTGGACCTAGGAGTGAAGGCAACTGATCACTATTTGAGTTGAAAATAGAACTTTTCCTGTTTTTCAGTTACTTGTTCAGCATTTAAATATGTTTTTTCTTGCATGCTGTATTATTCTTTATATGCTTCCTTTTTAAGCTTCCTTAATAGTGTGTTTAGATGGTACCTCCTGAAAATTCAGATATGATACGCAATTACAGTGTATTTCACATTAATGAGTAAATGCTTGTTTGGTGAAGTTTTTGAAAATTATTTGCTTTTTTTCAATTCACTACTAAAAATGATGAGGACTTTCTTTTAAAGTCAATGAGAGTTGACATGATGGATCATAAAGATTCATTTTGAACCCTTGTACTCTATAACAATAAAAGGGCTGCAAGGAATGTGTAACTTCATTTTCTTCACTAGTCATTATGTCTCCTTTGGAACCATTTCCTTGTTATGGTCTATCATGTAAATATTGTTTGGACCATTTTTAGTGTACACAGTACCATAAAACTCTAATTATTTATTTTGACAGCTGTTATGATAGTTATTAATCTGCACTTTAAAGCCGAGAGATCTCCTGCCTGTTTTGTCAGTCTGTGGTTTGGTGGTGTTTTTAAAAATTATATGATTGTTCATACAGCATAAAAACAAAAAATTCCTCTGCTCAAGAACATTAGTCAGTACTAGCTCCATAGAAGTCTTTTGATGTCCAGTGTTTTTCATAATTGCCTATTAAAGAGTTTCTTGCATCAGCATCGTGGAAAGCATATGCAAATGAAGAGGAGCATTGTTTGGGGTGAATATGCCAGGTCCTTTAATCTGAGCTCTGCACTCAAAATCAGCAGAGTAACCAACGGGATTAGAAAGGGCAATGTGTTTTAAGGCCAAACTAGATGAAGGAGGGGTGTCTCTGCCTTAGGAGTAGGTGGTACTGGACTTGTATTTCCCAAACATCATAATCCATTTCACAGCCAGACAACATTCAGCTTCCTTTATTTGCAGGCTTTATGGTTTCCATCATAAAGTCTTTGAACTATAGTAGGCCTTACAGTGTTGTGTAATGTTAATGTGTTTTCCCTGGGCAAACATGATAGCGATGCTTTAAACACAGTGCTTTAGTAAATAGATGTGGGAGTATGAGGCTTTGTCTCTGTTAACGTGAAGTGAGTAACACAATACGATTGGATCTGGAGAATGAAATAGGTAATGGTCCTAATGTCTAGGCTATGTTTGCTGCAAGGGATTTTTCTTTGGGTTAGCTCTAATCTGATCCTGTGGACCTTAATGCCAGTTAGAGGTTGGAGCACGTTAGGTGCACTCCAGAAATGTATCTTCTGGTTTGTATCTGAAATGAATCCAGGTTGTGTGCTTTGAGACCTCTCTGAACCAAACTGCAGTGACAAGGGTCAGTTAGGACAGTTTAGAGATGGGCTTCAGAACGGTACTCAGTGGTAATGTAGACACACCTTATTATACCAAACCAGGGTAGATGGCACTGCTTCCCACTGCTCTGCTTTGCGGTAGGACATAAAGAGATGAATAAAGGGCGAGATAAATCAATTTACTATTTCTGTGGGAGACTCCTTTAGATTTTCAACAGCTGTGTGGTACGTTTTTATTATTAGGCCATAATGTATCTTTCTTCATCATTCAGACATGACCGAGGAAGGCTGTTAAAGCATAGCAGTGATACTTCCACAATCTTGACAATAGTTAACTTATTTCCTGTAGTTACCAGGCAGTGGTTTCGGCACCATTTGTACTCTGTAGTTGTCAAGCGGTCTCTTTTTATCCATCTTTTCAGCTACTGTCCAGCTATTGTTGGAGGCATGTTAAATACTGTGAGTGTTTATGTTGGTAAGTTGTTGGTATGTTGTGAAAATGCCTAATTTAAAGTTTTGGTTTGGAGGCTGCTACCCACCCATTAGAGACAGAGTGGGGAGAGGTAGAAAGAAAACTGAGTCAGAGCACCTATTGCTTTGACTTTCTCTTCAGAGGGAGCCTGCTTCTCTCCACTCACCGTGTAGGCGATCTCCAAATGTGCACACCTAAGTCAAACGGAGTGACTCTCTGAGACAGTCTTTTTGTTCTGTGCTTGTATAGTATCTACCGTGATGCTAGCCTACTGTATCTTATCACTATGGAGAAACAAATTAGTAATTGTAGCTCATGCTGCTCAAGAGCCTGGAAAGCTGAAAGGAGTTACAGGAGTAGTGGGGGGACAACAGGCTTTGTGCAAAAGCTGAGCCTTACTTGGCATTGTTCACAGGAGTTTTTTGGCTCCAACACACCAGTCTTTTGGTCTGGGATTTGGCTGTGCTGAAAAGCCACAGCAAAACCAGATGGGTGCAACCATAACCCCTGACCAAAATGTTTGTGTGTAATAGTAATGAACCAGGAGTTCCAAGAGGGTGTGTGGTTCTAGTCATGAGTTATATTGTTCAAACATAAATATCCTCTTACTTGAGGAAGGTGTACGAGTACGATGCCTCCAGATTTGTCTGTGAAACACCATGTTTGAAGTTGCCTCTCACTTCCTCCGTACTTGGGAAGGCACACCATATTGGTAGTCTGGGAATTTTTCATTAGTTTGTTTTCCCCTAAATGCACAAGCCCATGAGTTAATGTAGATGGAGCCAAAGAGTACGCATAGTTCAAGCTCTTGCAGGAAAACTGCAGATACCTGTATCCTCATTTTGCCATTGCAGATTTGCGTTTGCCATCAAAATGCATGTTGTGTCTCCTTGTCCACACGACTCCTCACATGTGCATGGTGGTTTGAAAAAAGTAGAATTGGTATATTGATTAAAAACAAGAAAAGTCTTACCATATGTTAATGTGCTTCCCCTGACTTCCCATTTGGACTGACTTAGAAATTCTGGTCATAAGGCAGTTAATAAGCTTTCCAAGTGATTGTGTTTTATGTACTCAACCATTCTTTGGTCTCTCACCCTACCTAAAAATAAAGTCTCTGATTCTAATTGCTAGAACCCCTCTGATTGCTGCGGGAGTTATTGGTGGCCTCTTCATCATCGTCATTGTGGGCCTGACATTTGCTGTGTATGTTCGGCGCAAAAGCATTAAAAAGAAGAGAGCATTGCGAAGATTCCTGGAGACTGAGGTGAGAGTGTGCTGCTTCTCACAGAATATTTGAAAAGATATGCAGAGCTGTTCTGCTTTTATATTAAAAATGTTCAGGTCTTCAATCCAGTTACCAGAGAGGTCTGTAGAAATCCTTTTGCTAACTTCTGCAGGACTAAACTGATGGAATGAATGAAGCTATTTCAAGATGCTAGTTTCCTGTACATATATAGATTCATGACTTCTGAAGACCAAAAAAGATCCACGTGATCACAAAGTCATGTTCCACCAGATTTTTGAACTCCCATCCTGCTCTCAACTGAACTTCTGTCCCAGTTCATCAGTACATTTAGCAGTTCTCATGCTTAAATATTACAGGTTTTCATCCAGTGCATACTGAGGTCAACTTTTAAGACTGAAGTAAGTTCCTTCAGCAAGCTCTGATGCAAACTTAAGCTCATCAGGAATGCTTAAATGCAGAGATTGTCACTTACTGTTGTTCCCAGTGCCTACATTGCCTTTGTGGTCCAGATTTTGTCAAAGCCTGTAGTCATGATCAGTAATAATAATGTATTTTATTAAGCCAAGATACTTCCCGGAGCTTAACCAAATGAAGTTCACGGTTCTACTGGGAAAAAATATGTAGTGGAGCTATAGGAAAGAATGCTGTGCCCACTGCATCCTGCTCTTCGAAATGCCGGTAGTGGAGGGGGCAATCTAGGAAGTATATTGAAACATAACCTTAAATCGTTATCTGTCAGCTACAGCAAAGGTGATTTCTACCATCTCCTCAGTCCTATACTTGAGACACTTTGCAAGTGATGATATTTTTAAATTAGGATCCCCCTTTGTAACAGAATAAAGCCTGGGAATACTGTTCGCTAGTGATTCTTTGGTAAGGCTTTGTTAACAGTGCTGTTTTGTGTTCTGTTCCAAGGGTCCTGCTCCCGCTCATCTCCGCTGTAGAGCCTGGGAGTAAATGATTTATGCGTCCCCAATCTGTTTGCCTGACTATCTTTATGCTTGGCTAGAATTTGTGTTGCTTGTTAATTACTGTTCAGCTGTATAGAAAGCTTAACAATACTCAGTGCCTTTAGATAAGTAAATCTTGCCATTGTATCAGCCCCTACTTAAGCATATATTATTTTAAGCAGGTAGTTTTCGTTGCATTTGGGAAGTATTGGCTTTGAAGTCCAGCTCTCATTCTCCATTTGGTCAGATAAAAGCTGTGGCTGACAATAGTTCCTGAGGGACCAAGGCCTCCTGCTGAACATGTGGGGAAGCTGTTGTCTTGGCTTAGAAACTGAATATTAAATCAGAAGCATCCTGAGATAAACAAACAAGCAACTATAGCCTCAGCTAAAGTCTCTGTTTCTAGCTGGAGGCTGTAACAGACCTATCCTTTCTGTAGATCGTTCTCCGTAAAACTCTACAAGCACTTTTTTAGATCCCCACAACACTTCTCCCTGCCATACCTGTGTTGGTGGACTGTGGCACAGAAGCTGTTTTCACCCTTCACAAACTGAAAATACAGAAGTGTACTGCCAGTCTGTCTACTTTTCTTTTACAGCAAACCTTCTTTCTTTCACGGTGTAAGTACTGGACACCTAAAGTGGGAAGGAGGAAAGAGAAATCACTCTAAAAAAGTACAGCTCACAGATTATTTTTGTGATAACCTGACTTGTTGCTATTTGGTTTTGTTATGTTTTCTTACCCCAATAATTTCCAGATACTGGTATTTTTACCTGAACAACACTAATTAGTCTGGTCAACTAATTAAGTAGTTCATGATACTCAGAGAGCCATAGAAGTAGTTCTCAAACTGCAAAGCATGGTGCATTTAGCCTTGTAAACAGACAACTTTGAAATGCTGCAGTGGTTTCAAACCAATTTTAAGTAGGAGTAGCCCTGAATTATTTTCCTCATCCTGTAAAGGAACAGACGATTTTTCATTGTTTAGAGTACTGTCCTTTTCATGTATTTTTAATTTATTTTTAAAGAAGCATTGTTTTTCTGGCAGAGACAGTATAATGTTGAGATCTGAGCATTTTTAACTGAATGTGCCATTGTGGCTCATTTACAAAGTTTCTTGGGACATCTTGAGCAAATTGTTTAATTGTGCCTTTTTTGCAGTAACTTAGTGGCTGTTATAAATTAGTGGTCTGCTATAAGATGTTTTCTCCTTAAAGCTGTCCTCCTGTGTGGTATAACAGAAGTTCAGAAAAATAGTCCCTTCCCCAAAACAGAATAAGAACGTGATGAGCCATTAAGTCAGGGCTATTAAAAAGAAATATGGCCAACTTAAAAGACACTAAAATGGGCAAAAATAGAATGTGGTGCACTGATAATAAATGCTGTATTTCTGTCATGTAGAAAATATTTATACTGCCTCCATTAGCAAAAGTCCTTGGGTGTGTTATTGTGACACCAATTCGATTTCCCGTTCGTAATTCCATCATGCAATTCCTGGTGGAAATTATTACACGTTGAGTGAGGAGTTTCTTTATCAGTTCTCTTGGTCTCGTAGCATTGCTCATTTGCTTTTGAAGATGAGAAATCCCTCCACAAGTTGGCAAGTCAATGGTCAATAGATGCCACCACTGTCTTATTCCAGTATTTAGTTGGATTGGTTGTTTTCAGTATAAACTTCTGATGGGTCTTCACATTTTCAAATATTTAAGACTCTTGGATTTTCCTTTTTAGCTTGTGGAACCCTTGACTCCAAGTGGCACAGCACCCAACCAAGCACAGCTTCGTATCCTGAAGGAAACTGAGCTGAAACGAGTCAAGGTTCTTGGCTCTGGAGCCTTTGGAACTGTATACAAGGTAAGAGTCTTCACTATACAGCAGTGAGTTCCCTCATTTAACTTTTGAACAGTCAAGTTCTGCATTGCAGCAAAGCACCCGGTATTGTTCCTGAGCCTTACATACCTGGGAAACTCAGGATAGTGGAATTGTGTGGGAGGAGCACATCTTCAGGCTGAAATGTTGACTTCAGTTTTAATCAGGCATGCAGATATTATTTCTTGGTGAGAAAAGGAGTGTCAGCCACAATCATTCTTGCATGCAAGAGGACTACACAAGCTGGGCTGTCTTGATATTAAAATGCAGTATCAAAGTTTGTCATTCTGTTCTTACATAACGGCTTTACAGTACACTTTTGGAAAGCTAGATAAACTTTGTCTCTCGTTTCGCAAGTGTCATATGGGTCTTGTAATAGTAATAATACCTTGTAAAACAATATTGTCATTAGCTAAACCATAATACTTTTTGTTTCCTCCATTTAAATAGAAAAGATGAGTTATGTCAATGCACCCTTTGACAACCAGGATGTAAGAGCAGAACCCACAAGGGAAAAAATACTTCAGTTAAAGGTTTTTTGGTTTTTTTTTTGTTTTTTTTTTTTTTTTTTAAGATCTGTTGGTCATGTCCAAATCTCAAAGGCATGAAGTAGGGCTTAATGGGCAAGTCAAACCGATCACCCAGCCCTTTGGGAGCAATCCAAACCTGCCAAATGAAGGTGGTAGGTCAGAGCACTGAAGGATGACAGATACTGCATCTGTCTTTAAACTGGGGAGGAAATGGAGGAAGTACAGACCAGGTCACTACAGCTGCAAGGTCATGGGAATATGTTTTTGAATAATTGGTTTGAATATACTTAGACAATAATAAAGTGCTGGAGATGGGTACCATGAAGTTGCCAAGAACACAGCAATAGTCAAGAAGGATGGAAAAGTAGCCCGAGACACACACAGTTTGTGAATTTTAATTTTGAAGTTCACTTTTTAGCCATCTAAGCTTTTCATTCTCAGATATCAATTAATTAGAGAAATAGCCCCTAAATGTTTCACTCTAAATATATTGTTCTCAGGGTGTCCTGTTCCTGCATGATAGTATGACCTGGTGATAATCAGTTTTGAGAGTTTCCTGATAGCTTCAGTGAGTTTAACATCAGAATCCAGACAGAAAATCCAAATTTTTGTTTAATTTTATCAGAATCAATAGTCAGTGGAAAAAGTATGTGCATCATTGATGTGGCTTCTCTAGAAGCCTGGTTGTGGACAGGAAAATCAAGGGGGCCTCATGAGGACGTTCAAAAATCTTTTGTTTTATGTAAGGGTTTACTTTTGGTGTAAGAAGTAGTTTTGTGGGTTTTTTATTATTTTATAGCTTTGTATATTCTCAGTTCTGAGGTTCATAACTGATCTGCATAATGTGACAGAATGCATCAAAAAGCACTGTAACTCTGAAGGAAGTTTTTATGATTGTTGTCTTATTAGTCTTCTGTCACTTTTTCTTCTTTTTCTAGGGTATTTGGGTCCCCGAGGGAGAAACGGTAAAGATTCCTGTGGCCATCAAGATCCTTAATGAGACCACTGGTCCAAAAGCCAATGTGGAGTTTATGGATGTAAGAGATGATCAATGTCTTTAAGTTTTGGCGGGGGGGGGGGGCGGATCTTTCTGTAGTCCACAGAGATTGTAAAGAGGAATTTCTGCCAGTTTTCTTTCCTTGTATTTAAATAGTAGAAGGAGGCTTGTACACAGGATCAATATCGTGCTGATGTTCAACCAGTGCTACAATATCATGTCCCTAGAAAAACTCAGCTGCTGAGATTTTGTGTGTAGGCCATTTCTCTCCTTCCTTTAGTCTTTGATAAGCTGTCTCAGTATTAATGCATATCCATAGTATTCTCTATTGCAGCAGTGTTCACACAAACAAAACCAACCAACGAAAAAACAACCAACCAAGGTTACACCTCAGCTGCGGGAGGCCAGTGCTGCTTCTCTGAAGCTGTAGAGCTAGGCAGATCTGTATGAGGCAATGCTCTGCCCTGTTTAGTTTATTGCATGTAGATCATCCCATTGCAGAACCATAAGTACCTGAACTACCAGGGTAACGCCAGTGCCATGGTAATGAAGGGCTGGCTTTTTCACTGTGCAGATGTCATGGACCCTAAGATGCTTGGAGTTTTCTCATAAATGGTCTTCCCATCAGTGGAAGGCTGAAACTCCTCTGTCTCATGTGCCAGGTATTTTATCTTCCCATGGCAGAGAAGCTAGAGACAAGAGAGAGAAGGAGTTGCAGGGGAGCATCTTGCCATGTATGCAAGTCTCCGCTGGTGTAGAACTCACAGGAACGGAAATTTAGCCTCAGCTCTCTCCTGCTTCAGTGTTCCTGAGAACTAAGCACTGAGAGTCTGGGAGCTGTCAGCAGCAGCAAAGCATAACAGGGAGGGGGAAAAAAAAAAATGCTGGATTTTAAAAGCCGTTTTGCTTTACTAATCTGAAATATTGTTAATAAGAAGTCAAGATCATAATTTTCATGAATGTTCTATGTTCACAATTCTATGTTCTATGCACTCAGTTTTTAGCACTGTGTCAAGATCAAGCCTCGTTGACACTGTGAATGTGTATGTCCTATTCAGTGACAATTTTTTGACGAATCATAGAAATTTGCACTTTTTTGTAAATCCCTCTTGTGGACTTGAAAATTACACAGGATTTTTAAGTCTTGAAGATCTGTTCAGTGTATAGGCTTAATTTGGTTAGCATTAATGAGACTGTAAACCAGGAGAATGTGCTCCCGTTATATAGTCTATTCTTCCATCTAGAAATGTACAGTTATGGATTTAGTTATTTCAGAAAAATTATCATGTGTGAGTTCTTAGGCAATTGAACAAAGGCTGTATAGATGAAGGTATTCCCTGTGCATTTTACAGAGCACTGCACATTTATGTTGATGACATTCAATAATCATTGTGCACAAATAAAAAAAAAAGGCCATTTTGGCCCTGTTCAAAAGGAATGAATTGCACTAAAGGGATAAGAGGATTAGATGTTTGCTTAATGGACAAAATAACGGTCAAGAGTATTGCTAATGGTAGAGCTGCAGAAAGAGGAGAGCTGGTATTCAGCACCCTTTTGAAGTGAACATGCAGGGAGTGCAAGGCCACTGAATGCGACCTGCGCTCCGTGTCTGATGCCAGCAGTCAGTGATGTAGGTTCCAGCCTCAAGATGAGGGAATTGTTATCACTGTATGAAAGTCAGTGGAACTGAGCAACTTGCACCAGCTGAGGATCTGACCCTAATCTGATAGAGAAATAACAGTGATATCTCCTTCTCTGATACTGATTAACCTTGAAGCGCTCTACAAAGGAAACATAAGGTCCTTGTTAAAAGACAAAGTTACTTGTCTGAGGTTTCATAGCTTAGCTTGATCAGCTGACTTAATTCACTGGACCACATTTTCCTCCAGTGTATGCATCGTAATATCTGATAAATGGCTCAGAAATTATGAAGGTTTTTTGGAAGCTCTAGAGATTTTAACTATGTAAGGTACAGCCACACTAGGAAAGGTTTCTCTTTAACAGTTTCTCATGAGTCTCTGACCCAGTGGTAACAAGGTGAGAGAAAAGTTAAGGTTATTTTTAGTCCTAGAGGTTAATAATAACCTAAAGGTTATTTTTAATAATAATAAAAAAAGAATTGGACTTAATCATTAGTTGATATAAGTGACAGTAAGGAGAAATAAGATGTTTTGTATCAATGCTGCATTTGATATATGTACAGTGGTCTGTAACATCCTTTGCTGTACTGCATTGATGAAGAAGATTTAATTTCATTCTTTTGAAATAATTGCTCATGCAATTGTACAGACATTCCTGCCGTCCTCACCTCCTAACCCAGTCATTTATTTCCTGAAACAAGCCACGTTTTTAAAGAGAATGACCTAGGCATTGTTTATGGTTTTAATGTCACCACTCCTCTCTGTCCCAGAAGAGACACAGTTTTAAACTTTTTAGAATTTTAAGCTATTATGAGAAGATAATTTAAATATCTTTCATTGAAGAGTAAGTTATAGTAGAAAAATGTTTTACTCATTCTCACTCCAAGGCTTTGGTCAGTGTAACTATCCTGATAAAACTTGATACTGTTTACTGCTGTTATTTTATGAGGAAAATTTAAGTGTACATATGAAAGCAAAATGCATCAGTTGTGATTTCAGTAAAAAGAGTATTATGAATAGTCATTGTTGGTTAAAAGCAGTTGTATCAGATTTTTTTAAAGGTATATAGGTGGCTAAGTGCCATTATGAATATAGTGGGGGTTAACTCTTTCTTAAATAAGTGTCTGACATGTTGGATGTGAATGGGAAGAGGAGATTAGTGGGAAGGAGGTGTCATTATATGAGTCACACCCTTGACTTTCTGGTTTTTGTACTCGTCAAGTACAGGTGTGCTTTTGTCAGCAATTACTTATTACTCCATTGTGTATGTCCTTGTACTTGCAAGTAGAACTTAGCATTCCTTTTAGAGAGGCTCTGGAAAATGTAAAGCCTCTTGTAAACAGTGGTTTGTGTACAGAGAGAGTACTCGGGACACTTCAGTGTCTACAGAGATAGCTGGTATAGATGTTAATGGCATTGTCCATAGGCTCTGGTTAAAACTTCTAATGTTGGCAGAATTTAAGTCTAAAAGTGCTCTGTGAGCTCCTGAAATTCTGCTAAATGTTATGGTAAGAGTAAAGAACAACAATCTGGCTACTGGGCTGTCATTTCAGCACCTTGATCACCCACTAATGGATCTGTAATGACTATAATGATACAATGCATGATGTTATCACCTGCTATGGCCAAACACCTCCCACCCTCCCTCCCATCAGGGGCTGATGAGTTGGCCATCATCCAAAAGTACATTTCCAGCTAGCTCTTTTAGTCTGTCCCCTGCTTTCTTGTATAGTTTTTATCACTGCAGTAGTCCCTGCCTGTTACAACAATGCAAGCTGAAGTCTACTAAGTAACCCACACTGCCTTCTCCAGGGCAGAAGCAGAATGTATATGTGGACTTCTGTGGATTTGTATTCAACGTGCAGAGGTTGTTGCTACTGTTTTGTAAAATGTAGGTTTACCTTTTTTCCACGTATTTCTGAATACGTATTATCTCTGGAATAATTTCCCCTCAGGTGTTGAAATGGTTAGGTGCTTAAGTTGTGGGATGTAGTTTCTCCTCCCTGCTTGGCTGGTCACACTTCATCGTCCCCAGAATGGTGCTGGAATTTGAATTCAGAGTGCAGGCATTCTTGCTACTGGTCTGCCTGCAAGCGTGGCTGGGAGGAGAGTCACCAGCGGACGCAGGGGGTATCAGGAGGGAAGGATATCTGCTCCTCACCCTAAGACTGGTAACAGAATATGTGAGGGTCCTGAGTTTTAGGGAGGGAAGAGAGGCTTCTTGTGAGTAAAAAAGGCAAATACGCAGCTAAGAGGCTGCTTGATAGTAGAACAGGGACTTACAGTTTCACTTGTGAAAACAATTTCCCCTCATCAGCCTCAAATTATTTGACTCTTATGATTGCCGGGTAAGTCAAGTAGCCATTGGCCTGATCAGATCGTTTAACATTAAACTAGATGCTCAACTGATAATGTAATACATTCTAAAGTCATGCTGCAGTTGGAAAGCATAGCAAAGCATCTTTGAGGCTAAAAAAAAAAAAAAAATCTTTAAACTGACATGTCATGGGGAAACAGACAATTTATGAGGGCCTTTCCTCTCTAGCTCTCTAAGCTTGGTGTTTCCAGGAAGTAATCCTGTGAGCTGTGATTCTGTCCAGGGTTTTCATCCACTTACAAGTTTAATCTATCCTCTCTGAACTTAAATGCTCCATTATCTGTTAGAAAATAATTAGAGGCTGCAAGCACAAGTCTGCATACACAGAGTTCCTTGGGAGTCCCTGAGCTCATTGAGATGAAGACAGTTTGACTGATGGTGGTCAGCTGATATTGGGCCAGAAGCTAATAATAGAAGGCAGTGCTGCTTAGCTAGGTGAGAAAGTTAACTTGGGAAAAATTAAACTGAAGGGTTTGGGATTTATGGTTGGAAATAAATTTCCCATTCTCATTTGTTTCCTGGTAAGAGAGCTTCAGAGGCAGTTGGTTTCCTTTATGGTTTTATAATTAAGATCTAGGGGGCTTCTTGACTTCGCCTGGACTTACTATAGTTCCCTGCTGTCTCTAGGAGCAGCGTTCAGTGTGCAGGAGAGCATTTGTCAAGCGAAGTGTAAAGGTAGTAAGTGACAATGACCTCCACCCGGCATGCAGCAAACAAATTAAAGCTGCGTATAGGGGGCTGATACCACATCTTTTATTTATGTCTGGCCTAATTAACTAAATTAATAAAGCAGTCAGTTGTCTTGTACTGCAAAAAGAAAGAGAAACAGCTTTTCCTGAATTGTAAGCCTGTCTTATAATAAAGACAAGTCCTCAAGACATGTCGAACTTACCTTTGGTTCAGAGTTTTTAAGAGGAAAAAAATCATGTAGCTGACTAGCAAAAGAGAATTTTATGTCCTGTTCAGCTGAAAACCTGCAGAGATCTGGATAGGTCTAGATGCTTGCTTTGTTTCTTCAGGTATGTCTAGATGCCATTGTGAAAAGTATACTGGAGATACAGCTAGCTACTCAGGTGGGGAAGGTGAGAGAAGACTTACCTTTTTTTGGCTTCCACCATTGGCATTAGACATAGGAAGGTTCTAAGCTGAAGCTTTCAGGTTCCTTCCCTGGCCCACGGCCGCTTTCAGAGAGCCCTTGGGGCTCCCTCTGGACGTACTCTATGATGTACAGTTTCTCAGTTGACACAGATGCATTTACACTGAGTCTCCTTGTAAGATCCTGCCTTATATGACTATGTAGGTGACTGGAGAAGTAATTTTGTCTGTCCCTTGAATTATTTTTAATTCCTTCTATACATCTCATGCTACCTAGCCAAGTGTTTGACCCAGGTCTTCAGCAGTCCATGTAGATGCTTCTGAAAGACATTACTACTAACAGTAGTTGGATAGTACATCCAGGCACCCCACAGTCATTCAACGGACTGCATGGCTGCTTGGAAAATACAACCAATTTAATCTTGAACCTCAGTTTAAAGAGCAGCTTTAGGATGAAATGAAATCCTTTATGGCAGCAGTGAGACATTTTTCCTTATCCTCTTCTGCTGTCATTTATGTAAACATCCTCCTTTCCAACTGGCATAAGGAGTCTCTGTAAGAATAGCTGATAATGAATAGCAGCGTTGCTGCACTGCCTGGCAGTGTGCTTCAGCTGCGATTCAAACAGGTTTTCACTCCATCATGTTAAGTTGCTGGGGGTGGGGGACAAGGGGTGACCTAACTCATCTGATTGTAGACTCCCTTTTGTGCAGTCTCCCCTCTTCCACCCACTTAGGCACACTGTAAGTATAGCCACTTAGGAGGGGGAACTGTTTGCCTGTCAGTTCCAGGCACAGAAGCTCACTGTGATTGCAATTACAATTTCCAACTTGTCCAGAGATGCTAGAAATCATGCTGTCCTTGAGAACTCTACATACCATGCACAAGCCCCGAGAGTGATCAGCCTCTGCAGAAGCTGGAAATCTGATCACTACTGAAGGTTAACTGCTTTTAGTCATCTGAAGATTAACTGTTTCAAGGCCACATTTCTGTTATTTCCATCTTAAGTAATAATTTTCTCTTTAAATGTTTACTTACTCCAGTAATTTTTCCTTCTATAGTATGCGAGGATAAGATGGGGGTGTTAATTTTCCATATGCAAGAGCATGTGGCTGTACAGAGAAAGTATATACACAGAAAGGAGGAAGTACAAGCACAGACAGACAAGCCAGGCTGTTTGGAAACAATTCTGCTGGCATAACACTCTAACTGGAAAATACAGTGAGGGAAAGAGAGTTTGCCTGCTACTGGTGATGGGGGAAATCTGAGCCCTATTGAAGTCAATGGGAGCTGTGAATTTGCCAGCGAATTCAGCAGGGCCAGGACTTCACCTCTGGAGCCATCCTTCCAAGAAGTCTGCCACAGATTTAAGGGAGAATTACATGCTTTAGTGAGTGACTGATGTTACGAGTTATTCCTACATGAGTTAGGAAGTATATTCAGAAGCTTTTTGTTGATGGCAATGGCAGAACTCCTCATTTAAAGTTTGTATTGCATTATGACCTGGAAACCCTACATAAGGTTGGGTAGATCTGTGAGTGGGGAGAAGATCAGGAAGGAGTGTTAGTTTATTCACTGGGAAATATAGCTGTGGATTAATTGAAACGATTAAAAATTCTAATCAAATTCAAGAAGTAGTTTTGGCTGTAAAGTGTGTGTGTGTAAGAAGGAAACATTTTGAACTGATGTATTATGATTTCTTTTTAAAGGTATGAGGTACACCAATAACATGGTTGATGCTTGTTGCTTTGGGGAGTGTATGTTTGAGCTTGGTTACTGAAACATGGAGTCAGTTATTTGCTTAGCTGTATGCGTTATTGTTATGAAGGTCAGGATCCCATAGTTGCCACTGTTTTATCAGGACACAGTAGGAGAGCGCTTTTTTGAAAAAGTGTTTAGAAATTTAACAGGCAAAGGGTGAGAATATTAAAAAAAAATAAAAAAGGCAGAGAAGTGGTGCTATGAGTATCAAAAGTGCTACACAATCGTTTAATTAGGAAAGTCTTGGGATTTGTATTTCCATCATGAGTTTTCTATTGCCTACAGTACCGTGAGTCTCTAGTTCTTGGCATTGCACTGTATGTTGCCACCCTTTACTGTATGTTAGATCTGGACCCAAGCCAGAATGCTCTCCTCCAGCTTCATATTTTCCCAGGACTTACATACTTTGTATCTGGATGTGGGCTTTTAGGAGAGCAGTCCTATGCACTTCAGTAAAAATTTCTACTGGATACTGTAACGCCACGAATTTTGGGGACTGGCCTCCCAACGTGATAGTGCCTGCAGGTGTTAGTCTTTTGTTCTGCACAACCAGTGGATGGTGTGATTTAAGGCAGAGGGGAAGATGTTATCTGTGTAGGAACAGATCTTGCTGGAGTGGTAGGCTGTAGCTGCTAGACTTGGAATTACGCACATGAGAAACAGCCTTCTTTAAACATCAGCAAAGTGACTGGTAACACTGGAATTCTTTGCAGGGTCTTTCTGACATTCAGATGCAAAGTGCAGAAATAAAACTGACAAAACTTGGTAAAATGGAAGATAAGATTATTGAATAATGCGTGATGCATTATGAGAAGAAGCTGACAGATACCCAGTTTTAAGGCAGACTTTGGCACTGAGAACTGGGCAGCCAGTGCTGACTTACCACTAAAAGAAACTGAAAGCCTGTATTTAAGAAACTTCCTATTGCTTTGCATTTTTTCATTGTGCCTCCAGCTCACATTAGCAATCTAAAATAGGCATACGTTAATGTTTAAGTTCCTAAAGGACAATGCATATGCCAGAATGTTGCCACATTGATAAAAAAATGCAGGTTTTTATGGGACCTCTGTTAATAAAAAAGAGGTACTGTTTCCACAGGCTTAAGTGTAATGCATCCCAAACAAGCCATCACTAGTTTGAGGTTAATGGTGAATCTAATGAGGTTTGCGGGAAAGACTGAAGAAGAAATGTCTTGATATTTACATCAGAGGAGCTGGCTGTAAAACTGTATGTATATGCTGGCTAATCATTTTTGAAGTACACTTGTCTGTGATTTAGTTCAGTGCCAGATGGGTAGGCTATTACAGATCAGATTTTTCATGAAAGCAGGCTGATGGGGCTGTGTGTGAGCTCCAGCACATGCTGCAACTCACAGATCAGCAACAATGCAGAAAGTGAGCAAGGGCAAAGGGCCCTGGATGATCAATGCATTATATTTGTCATACTTGTTTTTATGCTGCCAAACTGCCAAGTTAACTTAAAGTTAAGGGAGAACAAGGTTTTTTGTGTTGTAGTGAGAAAAAAAATCCAAGACCATTTTATACATCCAAATACACTGTGTCCATTTTTAATAGAAATTTAAGGGTTCAGAAGCACAGGCTTATAGGAGCTGAACTTAAAGTATCACTGTCAAAATATATTTTATCTTCAAGTCTTCTAAGAAACTGTAGTTTGGAATACTTCTCCCTTAGTGCTTTCTTGCAGATAACCCTTCAAAAATTAAGTGTATTCCTTGTCTCAGTGCTGATCCAGACACTTCTGATGCATCAGCAACTGTCACAGACTTACAAAGATGATATAATTAACATCTGTACATATTAATACTCTACATATTATTTACAAGTGATAGTCAACTGTCCCTATCGCTGCTTGTCACATAGTTGTAATGGAAGAAATAAGACAGGGAAATCTGGTACATGACTGGCTTGCTGATCATCTTTGTAATATTCTGCCAATACCTTTTAGACTTGAGTGCAATAACTAGGATAAACAGAGATAGAGCTGAGGTCACAATGTGGCTGGCAGTCCACAGAGCCATAATTGCTGGTTTGAAATGCTTGGTCCTTCAATACTGAAACTGTAGTTCCAAAAATAAACGAGATTTTACAGAGCAATATTTTCCATGTTAACTTTGGTGTTGCTTCTCATTGTAATGTGCAGCATCTCTTGGACCTATTAAGATTAGAAAACCTTTGTGCTGTGAAAACATGGTGAGCTTGTCCCTGCCCTGAAAGGCTTTCAGTCAAGATAGACACAACAGACAAAGGGTAGAGGAATGATTATTATTATTATACCCATTTATAGATGGGACTGTTAATTGCAACACAGATCTCATAACCTCTAAGCAAATTATTTAATGGTTTTTTTATTAATTTTTATTTTTAATTATGTTCCGTGTGTAAATTGGCTTGGAATGTTTACTTAGAAAAGCAGATACGCTATGAGGTTTGTTTTCAGACAAAGCTGTGTCATCTGATTACCCACTGAGAATGTGTCTAGGATGTTCTTCTCAAACATCTCTTGTTGTCAGTCAGTGCTTGCCCCCAAGTCAGGTATTTTAAAGAAGCTGGATGACACTTGATATAAGGCAAATTGTGTATTAGCAACAGAAGAGAGAGAATAGGTATTCTTACCTCTTAGTTACTTACAAGGTGATTGCAATTGTGTCCTGAAGGTTTCTGCTTTATGTAGAATATCAGGTTTTTAGTTGCATAGACAAATATGCATTGTACAAAATACAATTAATAGGTTTTAGATAGACCAGGGCCTGCTGTTATCTTAACGCTTTACAGGACAAATAATATAAAAATGTTTAAGAAAATACAGTTATGTAGATTTTTGAGCTATGTTGACAAATTGCAGCTGTGTTGCATTTGCCTAATATGAGGTTCAAAGGCATTAATTGGTTGACTTGCATAGGTAAATCCTGTGATATGGAGCAGTATTGATGCGAAAGTAGGAAATGGCTGAGGTGCAGTCAAAGAACAGTTCATCTGATGGACATGTAAGACCTCAATAAAGTAGGGGCACGTGGGACAGGGACTAGCTACGGGCAGTTCCCCAGGCTTTGATTTACTGAGTGGAGGTAACGTCAGTGGATAGGCAACCCCCAGGTTGAATCTATTTGGAAACATTCTCTGGTGTCGAGGATGCTTTCGCTGGCTAGGCAGTGCCCTTTGGTGGAGTTCAGTGGGATGATTTGTATACACATATAAAAGCAGAATTTAGCTCATTGTATGTTTTCTGAAACCAAGCAAATTGTTTTTTTTTTAAATGAAGTATTGTTGGTTTAGGTTGGTGGCTAGAGTCACCTGCTAAAAATACAAGTTCTCCAAGAAGTTATTTTAGTAGTGAAAGTGTTTGGAGGAGGTTTGGAAGGAAATGGTGTTTGAAATGGGGAAAGAAAGTGAGTTTCCTTGGTGAAATGTTTTCTTGGCAAAATAATGAAAAAATATTTCTTCATAAAATATATTAACTTGTTGGAACTAAAAGGAAGAGTTTCTGCTGAAACTCTTCAGTGGGAGATAAATTCCAGTGAATTCCTCAGCTAGAAGATGTTTTAGAAATATGTTAGTGATTGAAATACCTGTTTTGTCATTTTCTGAATGAACTCTGGTGGATTTCTGTTTTGAAGTCATTGGTTGCTTCAAAAGTCAGACTATGTTTGTTAGACAGGAATGTTGTCAAATCTGAATTGGAATATTAGACATTTTTCCCATGTGATTAAGTTGTGGACAGCAGGGAGGAGTGGGAGGACTGGGGAATTTTTTCATTAGCTGAGTAAAGGATGGGAAACATTTTCTAGTGCTAGGTCTTTTCTGAGGATGTGAATGCTGTGTCCTGTCTGATTTTAAGCAGAGTGGGAAGATGGTTCTGGTCCCTCTGTGACTAATCTCTTCTAGCAGGTGAGAGCACAATTTACGTTCTTGACAGTGCTGTCATTCAGATGAGAACACAGATCTGAGTGAAACTCTAGACTACCGAAGGTTATTGATGTTGATGTTATGTGACAGCTTGGCAAGCTCTCAAAGTGTCCTAGAGCTGCAGAAAGTGTCTTAAACCATGTTGTGTCACCATATAAATGTTTCTAGCTCAACGAAAACTTGCAGATCAGCCCTCTGGTCAGCAGTTGAGCTGGTGCTGAAAAAGTGAGTGGCACTCACTGCTCCATGTGGACATAAAAAGTGTCACACAGAGAGAGCATTTTCTTATCATGTAATATCATTATGTAGCCGAGTCCTGAAAGACGCATTAATGTACAGAGATGTCTGTCTTACTCCCCTGCCTGTATAAATGAGACAAAAGTCCAGGTCACTTTCAAAATTCATATTGCCCTGCCCATAGCTGGTGACTGATACCTGTTTTCTCCTTTTCTACATAGTCACAGCACAATCTAAACATGCCATCTTTACCTACTTCCAAAACCTCCTCTCAGGGAACGCTCCTGTAAGGCTTCCAGTGATGTGCAACAGCTTGCTGTGGCTTTGGCATTTCACTGGCACAGAAATCTGCTGAGGATGACCAAAGAACTGGCAACTTGGTGTCATTTTGAACTTCACGGTGCATCTCTCAGAGGCACAGCATATTCTTTGATCCCAGTAAGATGTCATACCATGGTTGTGTAGGTCTTTAAAAAGCAAAATGTAAATGCATGCAACAAGGAATAGATAGGATGGGTTAATTATATGTAACTCTACTTCTGTTTTATAAAAGTCATCCCAAATTAGGTAATTGTGTTGGTTAGAAAGGCTGATGGTGTAACAGCTATGGATACCTTGTCCTGCTTTTTATTACATGTGAACCCCTTGACTACTGAGCTTTGCAGTAAGATACAAAACAGGTGCTAGCTGTCAAAACTCTCTGCAGCGTGGATGGGGTTACTGCTTTATAATCAGGGTGCAAACTGACTGTGCTTCAGATCTGAAAGCAGGCTTGCTCTTTGTATGGCACATCCATAGAGCTGCTGTGAATATGTCTCTAGCACTAACTTTGGCATAGCGGTAGTGCCTTGGGGTTCCAGGTTTTCTAATTGTGCTTCCTTTGCCTGAAGTTTCTCTGGTGGTGTCTCTTAGAGTCTTTTTCACTTTCTTTCCTAGACAGCTGCAAGGTACGACTGGCTGTTGAAAAGCACGTTTACCCCAGCCAGCCTTGTTGCAGTTTGCTGTAGGAAATGCTAGGAAAAGAGGTTTGGCTTTTGACTTGCAGAGTCCTTTTAGTTGAATAGTCCTTTGGAAATTCTGGATCTGTGATACCATGCCATCATACTAGCATAGTTAAATGTTCTTGGGATTGTGGTAATTCACAAAAGAGGATGAAAGTATAACATAAATTATTATTTTGCCCTATTCATACCACTCTCAAATTACAGATTACTTGTAAAATAGGCATTCCCTCCTGCAGTACTGCAAGTTTAAGTGGTGTTTGCCCATAACTTTATGTTCTTGGCTTCTATACTTCATTGAGGTCTTGCCTTTATGAGAGTGTCTACACAGCCACAAATACAAACTAATAAATACAGTTGTATTGATTGATTTGGCCAAGGCTTTTGTATTGGTAACAGAGAGTTGGCCACTCATTCATGCAGGTTTGTTCTTGGAGTTGTTTGGCTCTCCCTGACAGAAGTCTGAACCTGAATATGGCCACGCATTGAAGATCAGACATAGTATTTGATGTGGGGGTTATTGCAGATGTCAGGATTTTATCAACATGAAAAAAAGATTCGTTATTATTACATTATATTGTTATATATATGTGTGTGTGTGTGTATTACCCTGACAGGTGGGCATGCTCAAATCTTGTGAAAGTTTTGGGAGGGATATGAAACATTATGATTAGAGCATAAGACAAGCTGCCAGTGTTAAGGTTTGTAAGACAGACCACCACCACCTCACCACCCCCACCCCCGAAACATATCTATAGACAGGCCAGGGATGTGAGCTACCTTTGCTGTCCTTTGCATTGACTTCCTAAATTCTGGCCACTTTTCAGAGCCAGGTTACTGAACTGGGTGGGCGTCATCCCACAGGTGGCCATGGAAGGGGACGGAGGAGCCATCCTGGCTCGCAGCCAAATCCCCTCACAGCCACTTGCCCCCCCACACCCAGTAGGACTGAGGAGAAAACGAGAGGCACAGGAGAAAACTCCTGGGTCAAAATAAGGACAGGGAAATTGCTCGCCAGTTACTGTCACAGGCAAAACAGACTCGGCTTGGGGAATTTAACTGAATTTATTGCCAATTAACATAAATACTTAATAGCTGATTCGGTATTAGCAAACAAAAAAAACCCCCACACATTAAAATATTTGTGGGGAAAAAACCACCTTTCCTCCCCCCTTTCCCTGACCCAACTCCAGTCACCTCTCCTCCCAGCTGGTTGCTGCCTGTGGCAGTGTGGACTGGCTGGAGCCAGCTGTGTCCGGTTTGGGGCAGCCCCAGCCTCTTCCCACAGTGGCCTCCCCTGCAGCACCCCTGCTACCACAGCCCTGCCATTCACACCCAATGCTCCCAAAATTTGCTATTCTAGGAGTGTCCTAAAGCTGGGTGGCATCTGCCCAGCAGCAGGGGTAAGGACCACATTGCTGGACGCAGAAGGACTCGGCCAGGATCGAGGTTCTGCCATGGCAGGTGAAGCGCAGGGAAGAGCCTGGCCTCACAGCAGTTGGGAGAGGCAATGCAGTGCACAGAAGATGAGAGGTGTATGAATTTTGGGGGTGGCAGTGATTTTCTTTCAAGCATTTTTTTAAGAGGTTTTTAATTTTAATTTTATATTTGGGAGAAGAGTAGGTCAACAGGATGGTAAAAGAAAGAACAAAGAAAGCAAAGAAGAAATGGGTGGAGGAAAAACTGTAGAAACTCAGGAGAAAATAGCAGGCAGAGTAATGTTGGAAGGAAGAAAGCACTGTAACACAGGAAATGTGTGGCAGCTTTTGATGACTGTGGTTCACTGATGCCAGCTTGGTCAAAAAAAAAAAAAATCTAACAGTGAACCAAACAGTCCAGTGAAACTTTGTTTGTTTAAATATCATCATTGCTTTGCAGTACTTGAGTCCTGAGTGTGGTGCTTTTATGCAACTGAATACTAATGAGGGAAACATGGAGATGAGTCTATTTGAATTCTCAGTTGTGAGAGATTAAATACCTGGGATATGGGCAAAATGTATCTTAGATTAAAACAACTCTTAATGTTGATAGTACACTTGATGAAATTAGGTTTCAATATGATGCTATCCCTTTAAATTGATCCTGAAGGAGGAAGGAGCTTTGAGTGTGTGATTATAAAGTCAAGCTTTTCAGTGATACCAGAAAATTTCAAAGCAATGCCCTAAGACTCTTCCGAAAGGAGTGAGAACTTGATAGATTTTTTTTTTCTTTATCACTCATTCTTGAGACCTTGCCATCACTCATCTTAAATCAAAAATCAAAGCAATAACTCCCGCCTTCTGAAAGGAATCTGCAGCTAAGGCTGAAAATGTTTGTCAGCTGGTCAGTGGTAAGGTCTGTTTACCCTCCTGTTCGAATAATGCTGAAATGATTGCTTTTTTAGACTGTGCATTTAAAACTTCAAACATTTTTGCTAGTTGCATCAAAATAGTAAGAAACAAATCACTTTTGACAGACTATTCTGAAATAATGATGCGTATCACAAACTGTAAGTAAAACGTTTGTCAGAATGATACGATATTTTTACAGAGGTGTGCACACTGTTAAACCACTTAGACCCAATCTGCAAGGGGGGATGGCCAGTCTGAAACCCACTGTTACTTCTCTTGACAGGTTTCAATGGAAACATCTCTGGTTGCTGAGGTCCTGAACTCTTGGTCATTTATGCATGAAAGTGAACTGAAAATGGGCTAGATTTTGCTTTCTCATCACCAGAATCAATGTTTTCAGGCAGGGTTCACAGAAAGGCTGGTGGGAGTTGTCCCCTGATTGGGATGTTTGATGGAAAATCTTCACTTTGCTTGTTGTGCGCTAGAGGTCTGTTCCTTTAGACTTGAGATTCCTCCTCAGCTGTCTAACATGGGCTCTGATGAATTGGGAGACTTAAATGGTACAAAGTCAGCAGAGAGAAGTAAGAAGCATATAGTGTGTGGGTTCTACAAAATGTATCTATGTATCTTCTACACTTTCAAACATTTAAGCATGTGCTTAACTCTACGCACTTGAGCCCTGTTGGAGTCAGCATGGTTGCCCCTGCCCTCAGTGTTTGCAGGACAGGGATCACAGTACTGCCTTTTTTTTTTTTTTTTTTTTAATATGTTGCTCCAAAATATGTAGCGAGCCAGATTTGCTTCTATAAGTGCATGAAGATATCTATTCCTGCATGAATAGGGCTGACTGCTTCTCTATGGTGGGCACGGAATATTTGACCCAGCAGTCTGTAAGCATCACCTTCAAGAGGGAGAGCTTTCAAATCCCTGAATTATACCAGTTTCAAGTAAGTGGAGGAAAGTGGGGCGTCTCTCTCATGCATTTGAATTGCGTGGGGCAATCACATGCATTTGAATTCAGTGTCAGTAATGCAGGCTATGTCTCTGCAGTGTTGAGTCAGTAAGACTATATACCCTCTCTGCTATGTGCAAGTGCCGTGACAAGCAAAGGAGTCTCAGAGGGTATGCCTGCTCTGAGAAATGCAGCACATTTAAAGACACATACCACCTCCAGAAAAGGCTGTGCACCCATTTAGCAGTGCCCCAGCCGGAGACCAGTTCTGCTCCTGGACAGTGGAGAGCACATTACTCTAGTGTTGTACCATGCCTTGCTGATCACCAGGCTGCAGCCTGGATGCAGGGTGGGACGCTGACCTGGAGCCAGCTTCTCCCAATGGCACTAGCTTGGTCAGAGCCAAGTGAGCGGTACTTGGCCTGATGCCCGTTTCCATGACATTTGTGTGTGATAGACCATAGAATGTGGTCCCTTCTGTGGAATTTTATTTTCTTTTCTTTTTCATTCTTAGTTTTTATCCTAGAAAGTTTTGGGTGTAGTGGCACACCTGACAGCTGGATCTGCCGAACTTTCTGAAGGAGTAAGTTAAGCTCACCATTTAATGGTGCAGCACACTGGTAGTCCAGTCTAAGTATGCAGTGACTCCACTTACTACCCAACGGACCTCTGGTCAAGCTCCTCATTGGAAACTGAACTCAAAAAAGCTCAAATCTCTTACATCCAAAAAAGATAAAGTCCAAAACCACCCATTCAAAGCCTGTAGTATCTTTAATCATAAGAGTTTGTCCTGGGTCCAAGGAAACGCATGTTAACAAGACTCATACTGTTATCTTCTCTGGTCACATACAGCTTCGTTAATATGGCTTCCTAAAGCAAAACAAGCATGGGGGGAGTTTCAAGGAGATGGTGGTTAGTGCAAAACTCTAGCTAACAGCCCATTAGACTTCCTTAATAACAGGGCCTTGATTTAGACCTCTAGTTATTTCTTGCTGTGCCAGCCAAACTCAGCGTTTTCCCAAAGAAAAAGCGATTGGTCGTGTGAGTGTGCATATAGGATTTGGACCTGAATGTGCACTGTTACGCTTGTGTGCAACAACCATTGATGAACCTGTACCTATTGTAAGAATTCAACTTGCTTTATGCTTGGAGTATGGATATGGATGTATAGAAAGATTTAAAAAAAAAAACCAAACTTTCTTCATTTGCTCCTGAGTCCTGCTTTTCCAAGTGAGAAGTTGAGAGAATTTGTTGTACACAACCTAGGTGTTGTTACCGTCTCTCAGGAGGGTACAGAAACCTGTTTCATCATGGGACACGGGATGTGCTACCATACTCACATGAGCCAAGTTAAAGCATGTAGCTCAGTCCTGCAGTAGTAACCTCAGGGTTGAATCTGCCCTTGCAGCATTCAAGTGTTGTTCACTGTATTACACAGCAGTAAAATTGGTTATAGAAGCTGTTGCCAAGTCCCAAGTAAGACTTTTGCCTGAAAGTGCCCTGTTAAATGTGTCTGCTCCTAATGACTATAAAACGGTTCCTGGAAAAACAGCTGTGGCAGTTTATGCTGTTACTGTCCTCCCTCTGTTTGCTACCGTCCCGCTGTGGGACTCTGATATCCTTTGTTGGTCCCTATAGCTGCATCTCTCATTTCATTTTCAGAAATGCCTGAGACATTTCAACAGAAGCTTTCCAGAGAGTATCTGCCAGAGTGGTGAAAAATTGCAGCCCAAGGGTTGAAAGTATAGCAATGCTGTAAAGCAATTGACAACAGCGTCTTGCATAGGAAGTACAGGGGAAATACAATAATGGGTATCATTGTCATACGATAAATGTGGGCATGTGTGTTGTTGAGTATATATGTTGTGCTGTCTCTCAGCTTAAGTAATTGTGCAGACTGCATAGGCTATGTCGGCTATAACCTAAAAATTTTGTAAGACCTAGCAGACAAACAAAAGGCATTGAAAATATGTTGGACTGTAATTGGATCTGCCCTGAAGCAGGTCAGACATGCATTCCAGACAGGTGTTTGCCCTAGCCATTAGAAGCATTGTAAAATTAATATAAAAAGCAGTGTATTCACTGTAGTATCTCTCCTGTTACCACAGCACAGCTTGTCCTTTCAGAAAAATGCACAGCACAGTATGAAGTCAGCTTTGAAGTACATTTATTTACTTGACAATGATTAGGAAAAACAGGTGGATTATTCTTTTCTGACTGCTTTTTTGTTTTGTTTGAGGGCATTTTGTGGCAAGAACAGTTAGAAGCAGAAGGTTAGGAAACCAGAGATTTTTCAGACTTTGTCCCTGCTTACTGAACTCTCTATCAGGTGCTTAACTGGAGCAGTAAAAACTGGTTCATGTAGCTTAACTGGAGCAGTAAAATTTACCCTGGGCTTGCTGAACTGGGGCAGCAGATCTGTGATACTTCCTGGAACAGGGAGCGTGTTTGTCCTGCACTGGCTCTGAGGGATAGCACGTGTATGTGGAGCACTGGAAAGGGACATCGGCTACCTATAAGTGAGCTTCTCCCAGTGCTCTACGTGGTATGGCCATTAGTGCTCAGGAAGCTCATGTGTTAAAGAACAAGCCTTCAGAAGGAGTATCTTTTCCCCTCTGCCAGATATTTAAATTTGATATAAGGAGATAATCAATATTGCTTCAAATGCGAATTCTCTTGTTAGGTAAAGTCTTCAGCAGCAAGAAGATGAGGTTATCAAGCACTGCATTAGAAGGTGCTGGGATCCACCACGCGGTACAGGACTCTTAATGACGCAACCTGCTAACGTGTTTCAGAGCCTCCGTAAGCAGCTGAGGGAATGTCTCTTGACCGATTCTGATGTTCAGATTTCCTTTAGAGTATGGTTTTGGACTCAGCAGGGTGATGGCTTACTGTCAGCTCTGCCCAGTTCCGGGACCCCAGGGTTCTCATGAGTTGCCTGTATGCCATCTCTAGCATCTCAGGAACAGTCTGGCCAGGGATGCTTGACCATGTACTGAACTGGTGTACTAATGAACGAGGACATGTGCTGGAAGAGAGTTGTGTCCTGGACCACTCTGGGTGAAGAATAAATTTTCAACATGGACATAAGTATGGCATTATTTTACTGCTAGTGGCACATACACCTTGCTGAGTCCACTGGTTTACAAACTAAATGGTCAGAGATACAAAACCAGTATCAAAGGATGCTCTTCAGGGACCATCACGCTGGCTAATATTTATGTTCAGTTGTAATTGTTAGCAATAACACATCAAAGTAGGAAAGGGGGAAGTTAAATACCATCTTACAAGATGTGCTGTAGGTGTTACTCAGAGCACCCTTTCTTCTCACAGTCCTGAGAATTGTTTTTTCTTCCTCATCATGGAAGGCCAGAATGAAAATCCTGCTTTAGTTGGATTTTGAGTTACTTTTCAGAAACAGTAGTCAAATTAAAGGCATTTCAAACGTGACTGCAGAGTATGGATAGATCCAGAAACAGTTTTAGGTGGGATTTTCAAAGCCATCTAAGGAATGAAGGCGACTTAAGTGACCTGTGAGAAGTGAGTAGCTAGTTCTCTTCGTCGTCTGTGTTGACAAGTGCTTTTAGTCTGAATGTAACTATGCGTTGTATTGTTACAGTGATGGCCAGCTCTCATGACTTAAATAAGCTCTACCTGTCTGAGCGTGTTTTGGGAGTCTAACGGCAGGTGCTCTGAGGGCTTCTTCTAGCCTCTCGCTGTGGGTTAGCAATTGCACCTCCTCAGACCGCTGTTCACGTAGCTGCTGCAGAAACCAGAGTCATAGGTCTGGTGACTGCTCACTGGGACCTACGAACTCACCCTTCTTCTTGGGTATGCTATTGTGTTACTAAATGCACATGACAGATGGATCAGTGTAAAGCATTAAAATAACATTTATGTCATTGTTTAATAGTATTGTTTAATATAGGGTTGTGTATATAAATCACAGGAGTTGAGCTTAATGTGGCAATAATTCAACCACATTCAAAAGGGGCAGAAGAGAGGAATGATCAACGTGACATGATTTCTTTGTACAAAATAGCATATCTGAGACATATAATACTCAGTTGAACATGGGAGGCTCAATTAAAGTCACTTGCTATTCTCTCTGTGACGAGGCTGGGGGGACACAACAATGGCCCTGCCAAGCTACCTGATTAGCTTGGATTAGCAGGGATTAGCTGCCTTCTGCATCAAGGTCTTTCTTTACCAGCCTTCCCCTCAGATATATTAACACTGTAAGCACTGCTGTGAATGAAATATACATACACAGCCTTGATTTTAAGTAACTCATTTCGGATCTTGTAGTACCCCAGCCTCAGCTGGTCAGGGCTCACCGTAGACTGCAAAATACATTTTAGAGGTAAAGGCAAGCTGAGCTCCACAACTGCTACCTGTGTCTAAGCTGGCTGGCTTATAGCTGTCCTGTGTGTGGCTGCCACGCACTGCTGTGATAATTAATACCTGAGCAGCAACAGCGTAAAGAAACTCCAGGAAGAGATTTGGTTTGTCTGGGGAGTTACTCTTGTGGTAAGACTTCTTGCTCCTGCAGATAGATGAAGGAGCGTGCCTGATGTCCAACAGGAGCCTTTCAAAACTGTCACCACTCCTGTCATTTCTCAGATGCTAGTGTGAGCACATGATGTTACAAAGACTCTGACTCCTGGGGGAAAGATAAAGTACCGTATCTTAATAATTTCTCTCCCCTTTTTTATTTCAACCTTCAAAGGATTTTTTTCAGGAGAGAAAGATAAAGTGGTCTGGGGCTCAGTTCCCACTTCTGCTCTAGACTTCCTGTGTGACTGTGGATAGTAGGTTGTGCTTTTCCGTACCTTAGTTTCCTCTCCATTAAATTAGAATAGGCACAATTTTAGAATCATTCATGTAATTGTGCCAATTGAGTATAGAGACAAGATCTGCAGACATAAGGCTACCAAAAGATACGGGAAATTGCAGAGGCTGGTTTTGAAAGATGCCAGTGTCAGACAGCCAAGTCTGTGAGTTTAGGTGCCTTACCTGATTAAATGTTTTAGAAAATTTACTTGGGAACCAGGCTGCAGAGTGCCATGGAGATTGTAGCTCTAGGGTCTTTCGTGTCCAAACAGATTTTAAAATGGGGACTCATATTCCTTATTTGCTGAACAGATTTTTAAAATGCTACCAAGTCATAATGTTTCTGTTGTTGTTATTTGTCTGTTTTGTCTAATTAGGCTCTAGCAGAACAACTGCAATCTCTTTTACTTTGTGTTTGTGTTGTGCTGGATAGACGTAACCCTGAATTTAGTTCTCCTGTAGATGCTGGTTCAATAAAAATAACAATACTTTTACTAATGAGAATAACTATGTGAAGCCAGGATTCATGCTAAATTAGTATCCATTAGTGACTTAGATCTATAATGAAGGTTTCCCTGCTCTCTGTTGTGTGTCTCAATTCATTACAGAGCAGTCCATAATATTTTATTAACAACGGTTGTTTTTTTTTCTGGAACCGCTGCCCAAAACTATTGGAAGAATATGTGCTTTCCCGTAACATCAGAATGAGACAAATGGCACTGCTTGCTTTTATTATTGTACAGAAGTGTCTTTCCTTTGGACTCAGATAGACTTGTAAATGGCAAGTAGCTGGAGACTAATGGAGCACATGCTTCAAAGCTTTCCATCTGGTCCCTTGGTGAGCAAAAAGAATATATTGTCTATGTTCTAATCAGTCCTCATTATAAAGAAAAGTACTCCTGCTTCAAGTTCCTGGAGAAGCTCTTACCTTTACTCAGAGAGGGAGAGGGCAACAAGTACTATCCCCTTATGCATTTGCAGAAGAAAAATGAATGGGGTAAAAAGAAAAAATGAGGCAGAGTAATTTTGCTCTCTGAAACTGGATAATGCACCTGTCAACAGGTGTTTATTCTGGTGGCCTTCAGTGACATTTTCTAGTGACAGCAGAAGAGAGGCTAAGATTTTTCAAGGAGACCCTGTACATATGAGTTGAGTCAGCGAGAACTATATTAATTTGAATGTGAACAAAACTACTTAAATTAAGATCCCTTTTCTAATTTGTTACATCGGAATCTTCCTCAGAGCTCCTCCTCCAGTCATCCCATCGAATAGCCCATATTTATTCATTTATTTATTTTATTTCTTCACGTACATTTAGGAAGAAGAAGGAGATACTCCCCGCAATGGAGGCCATCTGCTCTTTTCTTAGGGGGGGAAAAAAACCCCTACAATTAGTGTCTTGTTCATCTTTTCATTTCAACAAAAAAAGAGAGAGAAAGAAAGAGAGAGAACTATTATGCAAATACTCTGCAATTTGGTTTCAAATATTCTTTGTACTATGATGAGCAATTTCCTTTAATACAAACTCAGCCTACTTGCCAGGATTTTTTTTTGCCTTAATATAGGAAAGGAAAAAAAAAACTTTTATGAGTTGGGGGGTATGCTGTGTTCCTCTGATGCCAACTTTTTCTCATCCTTTTTTCTTTCTTTCTTTCTTTCTTTGGCACTATTACAGCTGTTATTCTTTAAGTTGTCAGAAAGATGTCGTATAGGTTTTTTGAGAAAGAAAGAGAACCAAAATAGCTTTACAAAACAGCAGTTTCATCTCACTTTTCATTGTTCCATTGCCATGATGAAGTGGTCTTGAAATGGAGGACTCGGCTTAGTGAATGAGAGAGAAAAGCTTTCTCCCTGCCTTTTTTGAATGCCAGTTGGTTGTGATGGCAGCATTACCTCTAAGAACAGATATGTAGGTTTTTTATAAGGAGCTCCGGTGCTACTTGTCAGTGGTATGAACTTTAGGGCCGAATAGTGTAGCCAAGATTAGGTCCTTCTGGTCCTTGGTATTGGACAACCTAGCTAGCTAGCTGAAAACCTTTGAAAACTTAGGATCTGGAAAATATAAAGGATAGAAGAAAGAAAGGAATTTTATCTCCTGTTTGTTGTGTGGGAAGCTGAAGCATGGAAAAAACGAAGTAACAGACCCAAGATCTATTGGCAGAGGACTTTGGAAAGATCAGGAGCTGAGCTAAGAGGCTCAGATTTAGAAAGCTGCTGCTTTGTGTAGTGGTCTACTTGTGGCAACGTCAGGAGACAGGCAGGAGTGCTACTGCAACTGGGCTGCTACTGTACCATCACCACCGCTAGCATAGGCTATTGCTGTACAACAGTCATAGAAGACGGTAGCATGGTCATATCCTAATGGCTTAACAAATCTGCTGACTTTCACAGTAGGACTTATGAGTATCAGACACATTTGAAAAGCCCACATTAAACCTCCTGATTCTTAACCCTTTATAGGTTGAACTTCAGGAAAGCTTCAATTGACATATAAATGTTACATGCTTACGCCTGTAAAATACTAAGCATAAAATCTCTGATCCAGTAAAGCATTTTAGTACAGCTTAATCAAATATCTTGCCAAATGAGGCCTAACCGGCCATCTCACTCTACACAAGTGGCATAGTTTGCTTGCATAAAAAAAAAGCTGATGCCCAATGGATTGACCACAAATTGGGAAAATATATTCAAGAAACAAAATTAAGGGAAGTAAAACAAGACTAATGAGACCTTTAAGCAAAGTCAAGTGTGTAACACATCTTTGCTTCTGCGACTGTAGTGGGACAGGGAATATAGGGCAGTGCAGAATTTCTGATCTGAGCCTTCACTGGATCTGTTCAGATAGTCTGACCCATTGCTTGAGGCTTATTACATCAAGCATACATTACCTCAGACTGGATTTTGCCTAGGTATGCCTAGCACTGGATAGACAACACAGGAATTCATGGTACTGAGGGGACAATGATCCCCTTTAGATGCTCTATGGGAAATAGAAAATCTTCTGTGCATAGAGTCTTTAAGCACACTGGAGTAACTGGGTCACTTTTGTCGTTACAGGAAGCTCTTATCATGGCCAGCATGGACCACCCACACCTGGTGAGACTCCTAGGTGTCTGCTTGAGCCCAACCATTCAACTAGTCACTCAGCTGATGCCTCATGGCTGCCTGTTGGATTATGTTCATGAACATAAGGATAATATTGGCTCCCAGCTTCTGCTAAACTGGTGTGTCCAAATAGCTAAGGTATGTAGTTCATGCTGTTCTTTTTTTGTCATTTGCATAACTAACTGAAAAACATGCCATGCAAAAAAAAAAGATACAAAAAAAAATTGTTTGGGTTTTTTGGGTTTTGTTTGTGCATTTTTTTCAGGTGTGTTTTTGTTTTCAAGAAGGCTGGGTAGTTCTTGAAATACACACTATTTTGCCTGCTTACAGTATTATAGATTAGTTGTTAATATGTAAACCAAAGTGGTTTTCTTGACTGTCTTTCCAACTCGGTGTTAATGGGGGGTCTTGGGGGGGGGGGGGGGGGGAAGTGGGGGAAGAAGCCCTCTGTGTGACATCTGGGGCTGAGCACAGAATGATTTTTCAGCCTCTTTTACTGTTCACTATTCATACATACTGATTTAACCTGATTGTAGTTTTCAACCTTTCTGAATCTGCATTGCCAGTTAAAGTCTGATATGCCATCAATTGTCTGCCCCCACACCGCCAAAAAGATAAATATTCACTTCATGTCACTCCTTTGGGAACCACCGCAGTTCTGCTGTGTTTAAGACCTATCACAACAGCTGAGGCTGGAGGGTAATATTGCTCGTCTCTGCAGAATGGGAAATCTCAAGGGCTGGATCCTGCTTTGCTTGCCGTGGTGTAATGCTGTCTGCCTTCCTGTGGGGTTTTAGGAGCAAGAGTGAAGCCATTATCGTTCAGATACAGACTGCACTTCAGCTGAGGTGGAACAGAGTATAGGTCATAAATGCAGCCCTAATGTAATCCTTGCACAATGTTTTACGTATGTTTTTAGGTATGTTTAGGTATTCAGTGTTGTACTAAGAACAAGTTATTGATGATCGGTTGCAAAAAGTAACAAGACCTGGGAGTGTACAGGGCCATAGTTTTGATCGATTTTAAAGGCTCTTTTGTGCAACCAGAGTTGCGTACAATGATGTTACTACGAATGAGAATCTGGAACACACTTTTTATTTAGAGTTATTTAAAAGTTATTTAAAGTTTTACATTATTTTGGTGAAAATGCTTGTTACGTACAAATGTGTGCCACAGACTGCCCTCTTATATTAAATCTACAGCCTTAAGTGAATTTGCTGCAACGTCTATTACGAAATCCTAATTCAAGTTGTAATGATAAACTTCTAGCACTGGAGAGAAACCTGAAGATGCAGTAATTGTTTTGCTGGACCGAATAGCAGCCATCAAGTAACCATCCACTTCTATTGAAAATATAAATACAAAATACTTTCTTACAAAAGTAAGAAAAGTGAGAAATTCAGCTAGCCCTGAGTTTTTGTTCAAGGAGAGGAGGAGTTTGAGGTTCATCATTAATAGGGACTATTTTCTTTCCAGGATCAGATCTGTTGTCAAACCTGCCTGAAGGTGACGGTAGATGAAATGAGCATAATGCTGGGTAGAGGTGTTGATCCATAGAGGTGGGGGGAATCCCAAACCCGCATTCTAATGTGGCAGCATTTTGTAGATGTGTTAGTATCTGTGATTCTGCTGTGCTGTGGTGGTAAAGCCGCCAGAGTTGCACGGAACATTAGAACACACTGATGGGGATTGCCTATATCTGGAGATTTGCAAAAGTTTATTTAGGGCTGTTATCAGACCGAGGAAGGTGAGGGAGAAAATACATGTTCCTGTTTGAGTCCTTTCTCTCAACACAACCTCCTTCCCATCTGTTCTCCACTCTCTTGATTGATAGTGGCTGTTATTATTTATTACAAAACATTTACACGGCGGCATACGTGAAAAGATAATCCACCTTTATTTTCACTTTGTGCATGTATATGGCCATTGACTCATTGGACTAATAGCTGTACTCGCTTTGCTATGGACTTTATGTGGGCAGCTGATTTAGTGAAGCAAATAGCCTGATCCATAGTAGATGCTTACAGAGCTGACAGGTCTGTGGAAGGCAGGTCATGGTTTTCCCATGGTGATTCTTATCAAAGTGAAACGGGTTCTAAACTGATTTCCATTGTAAATGGTTTCAGCATAACGTGGGGATTGGATTTAGGTACACTCATTTGAAAATCATTGCCTGCCAGTTTTTTTGATCACCGTGTGATGTGGGAGGAGAAGATGAGGTATTACAGATATTTGAGTTCTGAGATGGTGGGTAACCAAGCAGTGCAAAGAAGTGAGATCATATGCGTAATATTAACTGATGAAGTGTCAGGAAGAGAAAGGGAGTTTCTTTATAACAAAAGGTGGCCTATTATTGAGGCCTGTTAGTGAAGTTTAGTTAGTTTATTGACGTTTAATTAAATTCATCTTCTTCTGCATCACAATAATCTTGAGGTTAATTTTGCCTTGGCCTCACGTCACAGCATGAAGCTCATCGCCTTGGCTACCCATAAAGGGGACAGCAGGAAGTGACTGTTTTCTTGAAAAAGTGCAGTACTCTGTACATATGGCTGACCTGTTAACTCTGGGCCATCGCAGTTTATCTGGATTATTTTCTCCTCGGTTTCTTCATGTGTCTCTTTCCCTTCTCTTATTTTTACTGGAGTGGTTGGTACTGAGTATGGAGAGAATCAGTACGCGTGTGACAGGGAGTTCTGCATTTTGCTGCTTTTGCGTGCATGAGTGGTATGTAGTAGGGGATGGCTTGTTATAGTTGAGAAGATCACCAGAGGTACTAACTACTTGCATACCATGCCAGTATGGTGCAATCCTATTGCAGAAGTAGACTCCAAAGAATTAAAATGTACCTTTAACTCTTTATTTTCTTCTTGTCTTTGGAGACCTTGAATGACAGTTGTGTATTGAAAATCTTCCCCACCAGGTTGCATGTATGCATAAAGATACATATCTTACTTATTATATAGGAGGCTATCGGTGAAGAGAGGAAAGAGGTAGGGACATATGAGGCTGTGCACGCCGCATAATGTGTAAGAGTAATGTAAATGGTGCACAGAATTTTCTGCATTGCATTGTGCTTTCTGATGGGATACAGGAATGCCTATTCCCTTGCTATCTCTGACTGTAATGTTGATTGGGATTAGAGGACATACACAAGGAAATGTTTCAGAACTGGCAGGAAGAATAATCTTTGAGATCACCAGACAAGGAGTCCCCTTATCCCAAAAAGTGGAATAAACGTGCTAGTCCCCTGCTAGCAGCAGGGGAGTAGTAATACTTGTTTTCCACTCATCTGTCACATTTAACAGTGACTAGGAATCAGTCTGCAGCCTGCAAATAGGAAAGATTCAATTTGCCTACAAATAGACTGGTCTCCAGAGGAATGAGTGCAGAAGGTGGCGATTGCATCAAGCACAAGTTTCCGTTCACTGCAGGAAAGGTCTCTGTATCCCACATACCTGTATCCACTGTGCTCACGTCTCAGGCTCTGCCATACGGCTTGAGAACATCTCTCCGCATCTTGCTTTTCTAGACTTTTGGGAATGATTCGTTGTGTCTTTCTGAAAGCTATCAAAAACGTGATTTGCAATGTAGTAAGAGGCAAAAATGATCAGTGACCTCCCAGTCCTATTCTCTGCTCCCTTGAAGCAGCTTCTGGTATCTTTTGTTAGACACATCTTGCTACCCTCACCTTCCCTCTTTTTATGGTGAGAATATGCCCAAACAAGAAGAGGACTGAAGGAATTGGAAATGCCTCAGTTCCGAAGTTCAGGCTGATTTTTACGAATCGTTTAAAATCAAGTTGCTGCTGCAATACAGTTCCTCCCTACTGCGCTTTTCTCCATCTGCCAATGTGCAGGCATTTATTTATCGAAGTCATTGCTTCAGAGTTCACTTGTTCTGCCAGGCTGTTCATTTCCATATGTCTCTACTTCTGTACAGCTAGATGCAAAAACTAGTTAGGCGCTATGCCTGGTTGCCAACCTGCATATGGCTCTGGAGATCATTTCTGAAGGTTGACGATAGGGCAGTTATTAGGTATTATCTACTGCCAATCGAAAAAAGCTTGGATGCTTTTTCTTTCTGCTTATACAGATTGTGTTGAATTTATTCTGACTGTTATATCATTGTAGGGTAATTGTGTTCTCCTTCCAGAAGCTTTAGCTTCTTATTTTATGGATGAAAGTTATAAAAATAGAGTAGCCCCCAAGCGTTCTGCATAAAACATGGTTGTTAGCAGCTGTGTCTAAGGGGGTTCTTCCCTTCTGCTTTGCAGATACACAAGGCATCTCCTTTTGTCTCGCTTCTATGTGTACTGTCTCGCTTAGGGACTGAATGTTTAACCTTTTAGCTCTTAGTTCAGCACAGCAATTTTATGTGGAGTTTGATGTCCAGTAAAGCAGTAAACTATGCTCACGTATCAAGATACTTCCTAGAGTGGGAGCAAGAGTGACAACCTTGGTGGCCGTAGGCTATGGAAGGATGGAATAATGCTTCATGGACATCCATAGTGTTGGCTACTTGAGAAACGGATTGAGAATCAAATTTTGTAAGGTTAGCACAAGCCTACATTCTGAGTAGGTGAATTACGTCCTTGTCAGCCAGCGTATGACAGATACATGTAAATCAGGAATATTTAACAAAAAAAAAAAGGTACTGTGTGCATTGATATTTCAATGCATTTGATATAATCTCTCTCAGCAAGGGCTGCCCAAACACACTCCGTGGCAACTTGGAGGTGTGGGGGTGCGGGCATTCTTATGGAAATGCATTCAGGAAGAGAAGAAACATCTTGATGTTTCTAGTCTGAAAGAGTTGGTTACACTCTGCCACTAGGTGAGCTTAACTATAAGGCACCTGTATTTGAGGCCGTATCCTCTCACTCTTACTCTAGTGGAAAAATTAGCCTGAGTCCTGTTGGAATTATTATCGTGGGCCTTTGTGCTGTGCTAGGCTCGCTCTCTGTCTCTCTCAAGGGCATATAGAAATGCATTTTTGTTTCTGTAACGTTGCATACAACACTTGCTAAATTCAACATTGAAGTTCAACCTAGGCAGTCCCACCTACTGTTTTACTATTTTTTCTGGTACAATTATGGTTTCATTCTGCTGCTGTTGATTTGCATTACAACCGCACCAGTTTTGCTGAGCAGTGTTCAAATGCAGAGGAACTTTTCTTGCCCCAAAGAAGACAAGGCAGAGGAAGAGTGAGAAGGGAAGCAATCTTCCTAAAACAAAGCAGCTTGCCTACGATCAGCTAGCCTGTGGAGGAGAGCTCAGCTCTCCTGGGTCTCAGCCAATGCCCCATACTGTTCTGCCCTGTATCCCCCAGGGGCTGCCAGACCTGTTTTTTGCGTTCTGAACTATAACAATTCATTCGCAACCCCTCAGAATACTAACGAGGTAAAGCAGAAGTAGGTTGATACAGTGGAATGTCATGGAAGGAAAATCAAGTACTTCAGGGGATTACTTTTTATACCTTTTCAATATAAAAGAATTCTCAAATTACCTTAACTAAAGCCCTGCACAACATCAGTTATCCAGGTATGCAGGAAAACAACGTTTGAAAACAGTCTAGGAAAGAAAAAGAGAGAGGAACTTGGGGATCGAATTTTAATGAAGCAGATGCACATCTTCAAGTCTGTTGAGTATTATTCCAGCACACTTGCAGTCATTGCTTCTCTAAGGATTCCCTGCCAGCAGTGCAGATCTGCAGCTGGGAATCTCCAGGAGCCATCGAGCCAAAGGCGCTTGCAAAGCCTTCTTACTGCTTCTTTCTGCCACCCTGTTATCTCTCCCTTTTAGCTGGTTCACATTACAGGGCTCAGTGCCCTTCTGCAGTTCTCTTGGCAAAAAGGAGGGCTTGTCCGCTGCCTGCTCCTGAAGCCTCTCTCCATGCCAGGCTTTTTAGAAAGGCGTATTTTATTGCCGCCCAGGGCAGTGCTTCTGAACTGGATGTAAATTCACAGGCTATGTGAAATTCAAAGGATCTATGTTGATTTATGCAACTGAGAAGCTGACCCAGATGCTGGTACAGCGCTCATGTCCCATCCTAAATTAAATGGGTTTCGGCCTGTGCTCCTCATGTATGGAGTGAGGGAGGCTCTGAGCAGGGAGGGCCGGAGGGAAGTGAGGTCCCCTTGGCTGCACTGTGAGGTGAGGAGCCTTTCTCCTCCATCAAGACTTGATGAATTAGGAATGACTTGTTAGAGACAGCTTTTGTTAATTCTGCTGCAGGTGGGATGAGACAGAAGCTGTGTAAAGTGGGAGGAATCAGGGGTGACGGGACAGGTTGGGAAGAGGTGGAGGATAGTGGCTGTGGTTCAAGGTCTTTCTTTTTCATTAAAGAAGCCTACCCTACAGCTCAGTGACTATTCCATCATGGAGTGAACAAAAGAGCTTAATGACAGTCATCTATCAGCTGTCCACATTTTAAGCTTCAAGATGTCTCTATTCCCAGAGCTCCTTGCCATGACAAGGCTAATTGTATAATTATAATGCTATACCAACCCCTCCTGACGTGCTCACACTGGCAAGGACCAGGGCTAAGGGCTGTGATAATTATCACTGCAAGCAAGTACATTAGCATAAATGTAGTTTACTAATGGGGCTGCTCTATTAGGAAGTGCAGTGTATAGAAGAGTAGGATCTAAACCAAGGGCTATGAAATTAAAGCCATATTGAAACAAGGCTTTAATTGTGTGGAGGAGCAAAATCAAAATAGGTGAGGAAAGTATCATTTTACTCTCCTGAATCCCTCTGCGCAGTTTTCTTGTTCCTATTCATCATGACACTTTTTCTCACTCTGCTGGAAAGCTTGGATATCCACAGATGGCAGATGGAAATGAAGGACCCTTTTTCTGGTGTCGCTGGAGAGCTCTCACTGAAAGAGCATATGCCATCAAGTCTCAGAGGGGAATTACCCCACCTTGCCCATACCCAGGGACTTTTTTGGTACCCTGCTGGGCAGCTCCCTGGGTGACAAAGGTTCATACGGACTTGAGAAGCTCTTGCAACAAAATTCAGGTGGATCTTGCAGAATTCTGCATCCTAGCTTTTAACTTTTAAGTGGTGGAAGGGGACAGATTTCTTTCTTGCTGTGGTTAACTGGACTGTCTTGGGCTTTTGTGAGACGCTGAAGAAGTTTCTTTTGATCCTCTCAGATATTAAGATTTTTTTTTTTTTTCCTCCATCCAAGGCAGGGCAGGAAATAAATGTTAGGACTTTGGTCATCGTGTCTGATCTGCCATGCTCAGATTAATGTGGGCAGCTTGAGTGCAGCCATTGCTAGTATGCTGAGACATAGGATCAGGGCCTGGTGACTCTTCCCTTGACTGTTAGTTGCTGTGGCTGGAAATAATTCTCCAAATAAATCAGGGAATTGGATCCCATTAAAAATAATTACAGCATTTCTCTGCTTTGTGTGTTTCCTTGGTGGGCACAGTATTCCATGTTTTCCTGCATAGTTGTGTACCTATTTATGGAGACTTTCATGCAGTTTCTCCCCCTTTCTTCACCAGTCATTTCATCTGGAGTATTGAACTGGTTTAGTAACTTCTTTATCTTTTCTACCAAACCCAGTTGTCCACAGGAGAAGTTTCCTGGGAAAAGCATTAAAATGAAGGAACACACGATAAAATTTGTCAACTTAAATGCTGAACAAGTTTTTTTCCTTTCTTTCATTTCTTTCTTTCTCCTTTCATCTCAGACGGTCCACTCACCAAATTCACACTCTTTCTTTCTCTGTAATTTTGTCCTTTGCTTTCTTTACTTCTGTCTTTCTCCTACTTTTACAGTGTTTTGTGTCAACCTGTTTCCTGTTGCTCTTTCTTCAGTGTCATCATTTCTTCTTCATTCTCATTCTCTGGCTGCTTGGCTCCCTCTAGCTGGTACCCGTTCAGTGCTCTGAAAGAGCACAGGAGCATCATGCCTGCCACTCACCAGAGTTTTTATGTTGTTGCGTCTCATTACAGGGTTTGGAGAGGACCTCAGTTTCCTCATTTCTCTCATAATAACACATTTGGTTTTGAGGGTTTTAATACCGGCTAACTAATGACTGCATGAACCCCATGTGCTGTTCTAGTTTGTGGGGGAAGGATATTTGAATCTGGAAGATTGCATCAGAACCACAGGAACAAAAATGTAAGATTGGGTTTATATAAAAATTATAGAGATATCTTTCTTCCAGCTTTGTGTTCTGACCTCTGATTCTCTAAGGCTCTTCTGCATGCTGTAGTAACCTTAGTATGATAGTATTTGAGTTGTTTATGCTCTTTAGAGTGTGTGTGTGTGTGTGTGTATTTGGTCATTAGCTCTAGAGCTGGGTGGAATGACTCAACCTTTGAAGGTGACTATCTCTCTCCACTGACTACGCTGTCTACAAGACAAGCGTAGGCTAACCGTGTAGCTTTCTGACAGCTTAATTTACAGGGGGATAAATGTGAAGGGTGCGGGTGATGACAAGGACACACAGGGAATCTGGGACAAAGCGGGTACTGGAGGACTAAGCGAAGGTTGGAACTACTAACATAAGTGTGGTTGGATTTCTTTTCTGCACGGTATGGTACATATTTTGTTAGTGAGCTGTACCCTTCTGTACTGCGTAAGGTCTTGTGAGCAGGGATGTTAACTTGCTTTCAGCTTGTGAGTGACCGGGAGAGGTTTATAGTGGGTAGTAATCATTCTTTCTCCAGTCTTAATCTGACTCCTTCTGGATTATCTAGGCTTCCGCTTCCCTTCCCCGTAAAAATCCAGTGTTCCCAGAAACAGTTCCATGGTTCATGGCTGTCAGAAAAAAAGCTGAGAGGCAGATTTTTCAGCCATTTACAAATCACATCGGCCTTTGCAAAGGCACAGAAATGAGCAATTTATTGCACAGAGATAGACAATTTATTGTTTTGTTAAATGAAAGGTGCACTTAGCACTGACATTTATAGGGTCTCTGATATTGGGGACCTGACAGCCGCAGGCTACAAAAGCCCCGAAGGCTGGCTTTGCCTGAACATACCAGCATTCTCATCAAGTACACTGAGCTGCACTGGGGGGGGGGGGGGGAAACCAACCCACCATTAGATTTTTCCTAGCAGTCCCCAACAGACTGGCTTGGGAAAGCATTATTGAAAACCACTCCTAAATCAAATTCAAGATATTATAGGAGCACCTACTAGGGTCTGTCAGGATTTCCATTATAAGCCCATATTTTTCAGGTTTATAACTCGACCATAAAATTCCACTCTGGACTGTGACTTGGCATAAAATGTCTCAGCCCAAAGCATTTTTTTTTTATTATTATTCAAGAAATATATGTATTTGGCTATTTTTAAGTTGCTGGAGTTCAGAAACAAAAGCTGGATTTCTCTCTGTATATACCCATAAATTAAAATGTTTTTTTCCCTAGTGAGTGCCTTTCTTTCAACATGGTATTTTATAACGTAAGTGACCCTGCTTGGATAACTACAAAAAGTGGATGGCCAAGGCATTGATGTTTAAAGTTAGGACCCCCCACATTTTTGCAGAGTACCACAGTATGCGTGTGCGCCATAAAAACCTGCTCCTAAAACCACGTAAGAGTCTTCAGGAAACTCTGCAAGGCCATTTGCAAAAGGTTCTGGGACGCTAAAGGATGTGGCCATATTTGAATAGAGCTTAGCTTTCACGGTTAGCTAGACCTCCAAGTTCTCCTGTGCAATCCAATGCTCAGGCATAAATCCAGTAGCCTTTTGTACAAGAAAAAAGAACTGGCCTGTTGAAAGGGAAGGGAGATGCTCAGCAGAAGCTGTTCCAGATGAGGGCTGTGGTCTATAAGTATGAGATCAAACCGAGCAGATTTCTATTAGCAGAGGAGCTACTGACCATGTCCCAAATCCAGATGTATCTTAAAAAAAACCCAAAACTGTCCTCTCTCTGTGTATAACTGCTTCTCTGTCCAAGTGGGAGCCAGGAGTAGCAGTGGACTGAAGCCTGTTGTCTCCCTGTCCTAGCATGACTTGCTGTATCAGGGCCCGTGAAAGAAGTACAAAAACGTCAGTCATTTGATATCCTTTTATGAAACCTTGCTGAGGTATATATCAAGCCATAAATGAGACCTGAAGATAGCACCTTACATCTTGGTACTTTGCTGATATGTTCCTTCCATCCCAAAGTAAAGTTTTGCAGAAACACTGGAACAGGATACATGACACAGAAAATCAGCTGAAACTGAACTCCCCTGAGACGCAGCAATGAATACACCCGCAGCAGCGAACAGCAGTCAGTTAAACAGCTCCTTGATAAACTGGGGACAGAATGGCAGTATAGCTGAAAGAATACACTTCCTGGGGATGCTGTGTAATCTCTGTGTGTGCTCCTGTGTGATGCAGAAGACCAAGGTGAATCTGCTTAATGAAATGTGAGAGGGGAGAGGGCAGTTGCAAGCGGCTGCTGGCACGGTTTCAGGTGCCATGCCAGCCCTCAAACCTACAGGGTCATCTGGCAGTCAGGTGTCATTAGTCAACACACTCCCGCTTTCCCACATCCCATCTGTTTCTGTCTAGCCTGTTTGTGCAAATTAGCTCTCAGTATGCAGCAGTTCTCACTCTAGTTTGGTTTTCTTTCTTTGTCCTGTGACCTTCGTGCTTCCGTAAACTTTACCCTTGTCTGTGGGCCAGAGTAAAATCCTCACTGCTTCTATTTTTATTTACTAACTGTCTATGTTAGCAAACAGAGGGGATCGTATTCCACACGGTGCATAAATTAAAACTGAAGTCCTGCAACACATTAATATCTTCTGATTAGAGGGGAAATAGGATTGGGTTATGTATCCCATGAAAAATATTGAGCATTAAGAGAATGCATTGCCCTGAACTGAAACAGTTCTGAACAGTTCTGAATTTTCCAAATGAAGACTTTTTTCCAAGACCTTTGAAATGTCTTTGGATTTATAATACCTTTTTTTAAATTAGTTTTAAAACAAATTTTTTTGAAATAAAAAAACACAGCTGACTTTCATAAACATTTTTGTTCTGTTTTTTTCAAAATAGTATTTTGTTGGGTTGTTTCACACATACAATCAAAATCTGTTTTAGAGAAGGCAATTTTATTTTTCCAAAAAAATTGTTTTGACTAACATTTCTGAGGAACCTGTGTATATAACTAAAATGCTATACTGTAATACAATTTGGGTTTGTGTTTAGGCTCAACTTGCATTACTTGCGTTATGAATTCCTTTATGTAGGCACTTGCCTACAGCAATGTCTCCCATGTCAGCATTCAGTAAACCAATCCAAATTGCATGATAGCATGATATAGTAGACGGGGAGAAAGAAATGAAATGTAAGCTATCAGAAGGGGGCTTGAAAAGGCAGAAAGTACATGAATTTCCATATGTTTGGGAGTAAGGATAGTTTAAGAGCTAGGTGTCACTGAAGGAGGAGTTTGACATTGTGAGTAGACTGGAACAGTACAGTGCAGCACTGTGAATGAAAGGTGACAGTGATTTTAAGTTAAGGCTTTTGGAGGTGGCACAAATAAGAGTATGCTGCCATGCTTTACTGACTCCTGGAAATTGCTGTGTCAACTCAGGCTGCTGGCATGCATGGTGTAGCACATAGTACTACATCTTTGGTGCTCCCTGAGAGCGAATGACGCTGGGATCCCTGTGTATTACCTTTATGTGCACCACTGGTTCTGTTGGTGAGAAAGCTTGACATGGAGTCCTGTTTTGTGTTTGCTGGCATGCTGCTGCCTACACATGTGTGTGTGTTAAGTCCTAAAAGAACTTTGCAGGTCTGTGGTGTGAAGCCACTGGGACTTGGCCGCAAGCATTTCTGAATGTTGCACTTAAAGCAGCTTAACTTGGAGTTGTCTCATCCTATGCTTTACATTATCATTGCTGTACTCCCCTATCATACTTGGGCACTCTCAAAATGGTACTGTCTTCCCACCTTGCAGTCCTAATACATGTCTGCTAAGCAGGGGAATATCATTGTCCTAGTAGATGAGGAACTGCAGAGTCAAAAGACCAGGTGATGTGTCAGGACTCTGAGGTTGGAGCAGATGTCTTTATTTTCGAAAATTTAGCGTTCATTTCCTTACCTTTGAACAATCTTTTTTTTCCTCAAGGCATAAATGACGAATAGAGGATTTGGTGTTTCTGAATTGGAAGGAACACAGATGACTCTTTCTGCAATTGTTTGTTGTTTGGTTGGGTTTTTTCCCCACATTTTCAGATTTAAGTACAAACTTTGGAGTCCCACATAAAGATAAGTCTAAAATACACCAGCCAGGTCACTTTCAATAGAGACAGGATGTGTCGTTATCACTACATGAAGCTCTGACTTTACCTCCTCTGGATAACAGTGAAAAGCGTAAAGTGAAAAAACAGTACCCAAAAAAGTGAAATCAAATTGCAACAGATGTAGTGGTTTGGGGGTATGCAAAGTTCATCACAGGAGAAGAGATTAGATGTTTGGGTGTATTTAGTTTAGCTAAATGAAGCTTTGTATGCTGAATGTTAGCTATAAATTTAGCATGGTTAAATACCCAAGAGGAAAACAAGTATGTAAGGTAAAGGACAACACTGGCATGAGAATGAATGAGTCTTAACTGGCTATGAATAAATTTAGAGTGGAGATTAGAAGAAGGTTATTAGCCGCTATAAGTGGTAAGGTTCTCAAACCTTCTAGTAGAAATAATGGAGACAAAATAATGAATGACTTTTAAGATTGAGCTTGGTGAGTTTATGAAGCAGATTTGGACTGAATGGTATGGTTGCTTTCAAGGGGCAGAATTTGATGACACGGTTGCTTTTAGTTCCCTGTTTCAAAGCTGAGTAGTAACAGGGCAAGAATAAACAATGAAAGGAAGTGTTCCCATGCTTTGCTGGGAGACAGCCCAGGTCTGAAATTTGGAGCTTCTGCAGATAGAGATCGAGTTGTGTTTTGCACTTTGGATTTGTCGTGGTTTAACCCCAGCCGGCAACTAAGCACCACGCAGATGCTCGCTCACTCCCACCACCCAGTGAGATGGGGGAGAGAATCGGAAAAAAAACCTCGTGGGTTGAGATAAAGACAGTTTAATAGGACAGAAAGGGAGGAAAATAATGATAATGATAATAATAATAATAAAATGACAATAATAATACTAAAAGAATTAGAATATACAAAACAAGTGATGCACAATGCAATTGCTCACCACTTGCCAACCGATGCCCAGTTAGTTCCCGAGCAGCGATCCGCCCCTCCCAGCCAACTCCCCCCAGTTTATATACTGGGCATGATGTCATATGGTATGGGATATCCCTTTGGCCAGTTTGGGTCAGCTGTCCTGGCTGTGTCCCCTCCCAACTTCTTGTGCCCACTCCAGCCTTCTTGCTGGCTGGGCATGAGAAGCTGAAAAATCCTTGACTTAGTATCAACACTACTTAGCAACAACTAAAAACATCAGTGTGTTATCAACATTATTTTCCTACTAAATCCAAAACACAGCATGATACCAGCTACTAGGAAGAAAATTAACTCTATCCCAGCCGAAACCAGGAGAGGATTGTTTCTTGTTTTTCTGTTTCTTACTCGCTCACCTTACTCACTCTTAATTCAAATTAAATCAGATTCTGATTCCATTAGCTGAACTGAATAATGCATTACTCTGAGTTTTCATTGAAATCAGCAAGCCTATTCATGCAATGATGATGCTATTCTTGTGAGTAAACATATCAGAATCAATCTCATGTGTGTTCAGCCTGCTTCACCCTAAGAAAAAAAAATACAGTTTTCACTTCAGCTCTCTTTTTTCTTCTTGCCTTTGCCTAGAGCTTGCTATCAGTAATTCATGGTATGTGTACAGCAGGTGGAAAACTCACATAATGGAATTATTTAATGAAGACTTTATTACACTTAAACATAAGTGTTCTAGTTTGTGTCGGAGACTAATGACCTGCAACATTTCTTTTGCAAAACTGGCAGTTCAGGGAAAAGATGAAATAACAGTGTCTTTGATTTTGGCTACATTTAAAAATACTTCATTATAGTTCAGAGCTCACCCACCTGGACAATATTTCATTGAAGAGGGAATTTATTCCATGTTCTCCGAGTCTTTTCCTATCTATCTTGCCTTCCAACTCTCTTTGTTTTGTGAGATATTCAGACCTACACATCTTTTTGGACTACCAGTATTCACAGAATAATGTCTCATGTTTTGTCTGCCACAGTTCTTTGTGTCCCTCCCATTAGTTATGAATTCTTTTCTACCCTGGTTCTTACAAGTATAGCTTGTTATCTTCTCCTCTGTAATCTTTCCAATTTTGCTCTTACTTGACTTTCTTTGCCATATACTGTTCTGTCCTTTTAAAACTAAAATCTTAATAATGGTGTTATGCTCTGTACAGCATCTTGTATGCTGAATTATAAGGCTAATAGTAATTCTTTTTACATCTCATGTTAAACCATGAATGTTGGAAAGAAAGGAAATTTAATCACGGAAAGGGTAGAAAAGCTTCGTTTTGACAGCTCTATATTGGTACTATGTTGTGGCGGTTTTTTTGCTTTGCCTCCCAAACTGAGGTAAGCATAGATTTAATCTGTGGCATTTTTTTTCATAGAAAATTGCGAAGACCTTTGTAGTCATCATTATGATAAAGCAAAACAACACACTTCTTTGAATCGAGTCCTGTGCTTCTGAAGCAGATCTTAACAGTTGAGAAGGTATTTCAGATCCCTTAGGACCTTACACTGACTTGGTCTTGTTACTTGATGTTGCTGCCGAGGGGCTAGATTCAGACATTTGTATGGATCGTGTCTGGGCCACTGATGTGTATTGTATTTAGTAGTGTCCCGGGCAGTTGAGCAGTGCATAAGCTGTTACTGTACTTCAAGGATGCTCTCCCTTTTCTGGCCAGCAAGCCCATGAGGTGAGGGGAGCCAAACGGTTCTCATTGCCCAGCCTTCTCCTTCCTGCTCCCAATCAGTGTTCCCGATGGAGGAGATGTTGCTCGCAGCCCTGTGTTCTCTTACAGATGGAGGTTTCGGTTCTTGCCAACCCTTACACAAGATTATGCTTCTGTGCAAGGTGGGACATCCAAAATAGGCTCCCTAAACCTGAGGGGGTTTTGGGGTTGGGTTGGGTTTAAGTGGTCATTGCTTCTCTTTGTTGCATTCGTCTACCATGCTGTTCTGAACAGGCTCTTAGCTGGGGCAAATTCGCTTTGAAGTCAATGGAGCTACACTGAGTAGTGCTACCTGAAGGGCTGGGATTCAGGGTTTTTTCCATGCTTGTTAGTTAACTGAGCTACTTTTTCTTTAAATCTATTTCCTATAAACATAAAGAGAAGGAAAAAAAAAAGCAGGAGGACATTAATGAACAGGACGGAATGTTTGGTACCTGTGCATTAAGCAAAGCTTTATTTAGAAGCACATTCCAACCTGAATCGGAGATTTGTGACAGATTAAGAAGCTTTTTCTCATGAACTTCTGTTCTGTTATAAACCTGGCATTGTGAGATCTTCAGCCTCCTTTAAGCTCTTCCACTTTACCAAGTTGGTTGTTAAAGAGCAACAGTTCATTTATTCAAAAAGTGTTAAGTCTTGTTATTTTAATTTCATTCTTCAGAGCTTCCTTTCGTTACTCTGTTACTTAAATCACAGACTCCGTTTTCGTGTGTTAGTTAAATCATACTAATTTCTTTTTAGTCTTTACCTACTTTTGAATCACTTCTTACTGTAGTCTTTCTCACTGTGTTTTAACTAATCTTGCGGTGACAGTTTTTAGGAAATGTTTTATTTTGTCATCATGGAAAACTGTGGTAATACAGTCCTTCAGAAGCAAGGTGACAAAAAGGTTCAGTTACCCATTAATAGCCTGCCTTTGTATTGTCAGACTCTTCTTTTTACACTAGGGAAGTGTTTGGGTTTTAATCTCTGCGTAAATCCCAGCCTCACCAGCACTAACAACTCGTTGCCTTCCAAAGAAGCAGAATTTTACCTGGGAATGGTTATCTTTCATACTCAGCTCTGGTTCCTTTCCCATCTTACATCCTCGCTTTCCTCCCTTTCTTTGTCAAAACTTCAGGGTAAAATACGTCTTTGACATAGTCGCAGCCTTTTCCAATGTGCTGCAGTCTCTTGGCCCCCACCTCTTGTGCTTATTAGGTGGAGACCCAGGATTCGCTTTGTTAGGATAAGGCTTTAAACTGCTCCTCTGTGATTGAAAAGACTGACTTTGGCTTAGAACTGTTCTTCCTCAGGGACCATGACAGAGTTAAGTGATGGTCAGCCAGAGATTTCATGAAACACACTTATTTTAGGATTAAATTGCAGAAAATTATAATAAATAAGCAATCTGTAAAGCAAGCAGGCTTTTGACCCTTTGTCTAATGCAGTCCTACATGACGCCCATTTTCTGTGTTCTCTCTCTCTTACAAATGAGTTAGAACGGCTTCCTCTATGGAATAGAATCATGTCTAAGATTTGGGAGGTCTTTTAAGTAGCTTGTGGTTTTGTCCAGTTCAGCTGGTGATTTGTGTTTTTGTAAAAATCTCAAGGGTGGTTTGCGTATTGTTTGACCTTCTTTGGAGCTGGTTTCAATTTCACTTCCAGTCTTTACCTTGGGTGCTGCATGAATGGGTTTAAAGAACTGATGAAAAACATGAGGAAGCTCTGTTTGCCTGATAGAGCTGGCCAGTTATCAGAATTGCAACCTTTGAATAGTGAACAAGATTATACGTTTAAAAAGAAGTTGCAAAAATGCACTTGGCATATTTCATTTTGAAATAAACTCAAGCAAGTTCATTTTAAATATATTCATCTCATATTCTTACTTTATTTCCTGGAAGTTATATTATGGTATGTCAAGTGTATCATATGATAACATACCTGATTCTAACATAATATAATATATAATAATATATATTATAATAATAATAAAACATAATTGAAAAACTTTTGAAGATACTTTTGATTAGTGCCTATTTCATTGCAACACAAACAAGGAGATGCTTTTAACAAAGAAATAAGCTGTTGCAGTTTTCTTTAAGTAGTAGCTGCTTTTAATGCTTGTTAATAGTGTAAAATTTTATTAAAAAGAAATTGATACTTCCACTGTATTTTATCATGGTATGGTGTCACATTATGATTACGGGAGTAGATGTATCATAAAAATATAAAATAATATACAATTATTTGAGGAAAGGGAGAGAAATTTAAAAAAAAATGTTAAAAGCTCTTAACCATATGAAGGATTAATACCAGGATTTTACCACTGATGTAAAATATTCCAGAATAGTTGTTATAATTACATCAAAAGCTGCTTGGAGAAACAAAACAACCTGCATTTGTGTTTTGGGGAAGGCTGAAGCCCTCAGATGCTGTGCAGACTGATGCTTTGTGGGGCTAGCTCATCTCCAGGTTCTAGAAGACCAGAAATCCTGCACTTCTGTGCACATGCAGACTGTGCAGCATGCCCAAAGCTGCATCAAACTAATGGTGTTGATGATCTCAGCATGCACAGATTATGCACAATTCATGTCAGACACATTGGATTTACCATATATGTGCTCCAGAGCACACTGGCCTATATTTTTGTCCTGGAAATCCTGATGGACGCATGGGAGTCCAAGTGCATTAGAATGCTTGCAATAGATTCCAGGGCCTATTCTGATGTAGCTTGTCTTCATATTCTATTACAACTCTCTAATTAGCTGTACATATCAATCTGTGAGGTTTTTTTCTGGTGCATTCATTTACCTTTTTCTTTTCCTTTTTAAGTGCATGTATATGCACATTTCTGTATCAGCAGCAAAGTGTTAGGCCTCTTGGTATTTTGCCCAGCAAGCAAAGAAAGAAATTATACATTCTTGAATATATTTTCTTGGTAAGGTCCAGTGTTCTGTTGCTTGATACGATGAATATATCTAAACTGGAAATCCACAAAATAAAAAGCAGAAAAGCAGGTGCATTGCAGAGAATTTTGCGTTAAGTGCCGAGGGCGTGCTTCCTGCTTATGCAGTATAGGAATTATGCTAAAGAAGCACGGATAGTGGCTTGCAATTGAAGAGTAAACCACGTGAAGTTCTCTGGCACTTACAATAAAGGTAACCTCAGACCTTTTTTTATTTCATAGTCAGTTTGTGTGCAGAACCTATCAGGAGGTACTTTCTAGTTTCTCATCAATTTCATGAATTATAGTCTTTCACTCCATCCAGGCTGCATGCAGTGAGAAGAGATACAACTTTTAATCTTGAATGTTTGCCCCAGAACAAATTAAGATGAAGAAAAGATCACTTACGTTTTAAAGCAGTAGATGACAAAATGCCATTGATTCTTAAGCAAAAACCTACTCTAGCCAGTTGCTGGCATTCTTTCTTCAGTGGCACCTGCACTCAGCGTTAGTTCAGAAGGCAACAATTCAAATGGGAGTCCCTGTTTTTATGGTAAAAGACAAGATGCAAGGTTAGAAAGGGCTGGATTCTATTCCTGGCTGTTTCATAGATTTTTTTTTTTTTTTTAAATGAGGTTTTCACACATCAGTTAAACTCTTTTCAGCAAATGGGCTTGCAGCCCTTAATGAAATAAAGCATTTGGAGGTCCTCTAATGAAAGGCACTATATAAGTGCCAAGTGTTATTGCTCAACTGCTTCAAATTGAGAGAATTTAATAAGATTACATATGCCAGACCTCTCACAGATTTGTTTATTTACATTAACCTGAAGATAAGTGCAATAGTTAGATCCCAATTTTCAGACAAAGCATTCACCTTTGTGGTTACCTGAAAGTATGCAAATTGGCATATCTTAATAAATTTCCACCTGTCAGCTGACATATAGTAACCAACTATATGTTACAGCTTTCTTTACTTGCACAACAGTGTGATTATGTGAGGTCCCTTTTAGGTAAACTTTTTAGATAAAAGTGGTTTATGTTAACCAGTTTTACTGTGCATTCTCAGTGGGTTGTAGCACACACACACAATGTTTTATCAAATCAGAGCTGACAGGTGGTAAGCCTGAGATGTGATAATATCTGTCTAAATAAATGTGGAATATGCATAAAAGCCAGGATGAAATCTTTGTGTTGAACATGCCACATAGCTAGTTTTCTCAAGTTGCATGGACATACTTTTTTTTTTCCATCTCAACCATTTTTAAAAATCTCATTATCTCTCTATTCCCACCAGGAACATTGCTTGGCAAAGTCAAAAGTGTTAGTTACAATACTCACAAATACTGTGAGTAGGAATGATTAGGAATACAGATATGTATCTGTGGAGTTGCACTATCTAATTTAAATCTTCGGCTTTCTAGATGTGGTTGACACAGACAACAACGCATCATTTATGGCCTGTTGTTGGTTTATAAAGCCAAAGAAACATACTTACCAGAAATGGATAGCAGAGATTCATAAGCAGGCTGCTTTATAATTGATAATCTAATCTTTCACTGCCCTGAAGAGAGACAGCTAATGGGTATTTTGAGCCCAACAGCAAATTGGAGATTGTTAGGAACAGCAGGTATTTTAGCTTCAGCAGATATGTAACACACTACTTTTTCTAAAGTTTCTAATAGTCAGTACAGGTTCAATAACGGAAAACACATCTCTGTGTAGGTGTCTTCTGTACAGTTTCTAAAACAGAATCCCTGGCTTATTGCCAAGGACTTTTTGTGATTCTCTAGGAAGAACAGAAAAAGACAAGCAAAAACCCAAAGGAAAGACAGCCCTTCATTTTGAACATCAGCAATCTCCAGAAGAGTCACACTTTTTGCTATGCCATATAATGAGTCTGGTAATCCTACCTCAAGGCTGCTGATATACTTGGGTACCATATGGGGCTGGATGGTACTTCTTCATTCTAGTAAGCAGTCAGAGGAAAACTTAATCTGAGCGTTTATGTATCCAAAGCTTTTCCCATTCCGGGAAGCAGATTTTCCTGGCCAGCTACGATCTTTTGAAGGTGTCTGGGCTTAAGTATGGTGATCTAATAGCAGGACTGGAACATAAGAGCCCAGGTAAATGTTATTTAATTGAATCTGTATCTATATACTGATGTCTGTGTATAGAGCACATTCCTTTTTTCATCCATCACCTTGCTGATGCTCATTTACCTTGGCATTTGGAAGGGCGGCTTCTCAGATAACATCACAATTAAAGAATGAGTTCTGAAATTGAACTGGCCTTAGTGGAAACTGGTAAAAGGCATGTAAAACCATTTCATTTGTTAGTACAGCATGCCATTTGAAAGGAAAGTAATAGATGGCTTTCCAAAGCTTGCCATTTCTAATTAGGTTCGGTGTGATTCGGACTTCAGTCTCTTGACTTGTATTGTCATAGAAACTTGAACTGAGATTACAGCCCCATAATACCCCCACAGGGACTAATTTATCTTTTCTGCAGTTACAGGCTGTATTAATATTGCCTAAGTGTATCATTGGCCATTGGCATATGTAGGTGGTGCTAGTGAGTTAGTGACACTTTTCTAACACAATTGTTAGAATTTCAACAAAATTTTAGTGCCTAAATAGCTCAGACTTTTGTAAAAACCTCAGCCTAGAGCAACAGAAAACATGGCATTCATGTTGCTCTGTCGTTTTGGTGCAACCAGTTGTTTCAGTCCTCAGTTTTATTTTGAGCAGACTTTGGTAAAAATAACATGACTGCAAGTGGGAGTAGTTTTTTTTTTTCATAGAAATAGTTCTTAAGTTCATAGAAACAGCCCACTATGTATTCAGCCACTTAGTGGGGATCTGCTTGGTAGCGATTGACCAGAACATACAAAATTCTCAGTAGTGTAGCCTTGTCTGTCTTCATGGAGAAATGCAGGACTGTCTTCATGCAAACGCAGTTGTGTGCCATGACCACCTTTCCCTGTGATTAAAGGTGGCCAACCAGAGGCTGGTTTATGGTTTGAGCTCAATGTAAGTTAAAGTAATAGTAACAATTGGTCAACTCACAGTACTGATGAAAGGCCTTCTCATAGCTAGACAGAGATGTGTGATCTCTTGTATCTTCAGGGTTGGTTTTATTTATAGATCTTCTGCTCATTGCATATGAAGAAATGAATTGTTTAGAAAACCCAATGTTTGCAAATTACCAGTTTGTTTTAAAAATACTTGGAGAAGTAGAATCAGCACTGGTGATAGTCTTGGTTTGAAAAGGAGGTTGGACTAGGTGACCTCCAGAGGGCCTTTCTAACTAACATTTCTATGTCTGTTCACAGCTCTTCGCAGAGAACATGTGGGCTGGTGTAAGTGTCTCAGTTGCGTAATTGCCTTATTCTAAGCCCAAATCCTTTCCAGTCACAAATGAAATAAGATTCTGTACAGGCTTTTTGTACGTGTTAGGTCCTTGTAGATCCTGACTTGTGGCAGGCGTTACCCCTTACTTCTATTAGAAATATAGTCTTCTAATCAGTCATTTCAGGTGAAGTAAAGACAGGTAAGAAGGTGCACTTCCAGACTGAGTAATTCTGACTGCTTGGTAAAGGGCAAGCAAATACTTCTGTGAGGAGCACCATTAGAAATACACATTATCATAGCTACAAAATAAAATATAAAAAGTATTCCTGTACTTTCATGCCTTACATTGGCTCTGCATACTGAACTACTAATCTTTCTTTACCTCTGTCTGACAGCAACCATGTGCAGAGCACAAGTCTCGAGATGAAAATTAGGAAAAGAGCAAGTGAGGAAGAGTGAAAAATCTAAGGGCTGAATATGCACATTTTCATAGGAAATGTGATTTGCTTGGTAGAAGTTTGAATTCCAAGAACCAGCTCATAATACCTCTTCTCATACACGTGGAGCAAAGTGCTGTCCGTCATAGGAAGTCATAATCTGGCTCTTAGTGATTTTGCCCTGATGTCAAATAGGGGTGCAACTGCTTGAATTTTTTAGCAATTTTGCTATCGTTCAACTTTTGCAAAACACAGCATCAGCTCCCAAGAAGGACGCCCTCGTGTTTCTCATCTCCTTCAGGTGCCCCCTCTATTCAATGTACAACCTCTCAAGCACTAACAGAACGTACAAAAAATAACCCCCTTCTCTCTACTTTCTGGGTTGTGATTACAGATCCCTCCTACGCTGTGTACAATAGCGTTGCATAGCATTGGAACGGGAAGATAAAGAGTACTTGAGTGATGCAAAGAGGCAGTTAACTACTGGTCATAAGCCCGTCCAGATGCACTTGAACAGATAATGGTTGTAAACAGATTTTTCTGAAATCTCCTAACTAATAACTAATGGGATCTCTAAGGTAGGAAAGTCAGTTAATTGCAGTGTCCTAAGTATCAGTAAATTCTCCACTGTCTCAATTGTCCTTTGCTTGGTGAAAAATACATTTGCACATTCATATCAGTTTTGGAAAGAAGAATGCACAATTCTTCCCCATGTATTTGCCTGCCCTTCTCCGAGAGTTAATTAAAAACCACAAGCCGCAAGTACTCAGTAAATCAGAGGAGTGTTTACCAACTTCCAGAGCTTCCTATGCTGCTGGCCAGTGACTCCAGCTGAAAGGTGACACTTTGGAAGCAACTAAAGCAGTGGTATGTTTGGACACTGAGACAATTTTGAATTGTGGTCCTGATTAGAATGGAGCCTTCTGGGTAGAACTGAGCACAGTATTCAGAGTGTATAACCTATTAGATTAATTAGGGCCTTCCCCCCTGCCCTTTGTGAATTAAGAAAAATAGGCAAATTCTGTCTGCCTGTCATGTTTTCATCGATACTGTAATGCTCCACCTCCAGATGCAGAGAAAGCCTGCAGCTCCTCTTTGCTCCAGGTGGCTCCCTTGGGTGTATGGGTTTGGAATGCACGTTCCCGGGGCTGTGCCCGTGGGAAGGGGTATGTTTGGGGAGGCTCTGCTCTCTGCAAAGCGCCTCCAACAGGAACAGCTTGGCTGTTGGAAATTGTGCTGGAATTTTCATCCAGTGCTGGGCTGGGCGTAAATGTCAGTTGGTAGATGTGTTTCATCCTATGGCTATGAAGGCTGTTACACTACTAGTGTTTCAAAAGTAGTGGTTGCTTTTGGTTTTCCTAGATTCTTTGGACAGCTGAGGGTCTATGGTAAGGTAGCATACATTAGATCATCCTCTTTGATCTTCACTGTGCTTTGTCAGGCAGTCCAGCAATGGCTGGTGCAGACAAGTCCACAAAATAACCATTTTCCAGTTAATCTTATTCACCCCACCCTTGTAAACATATCTGAGCAGAGGGAAGAATCTGTCCTGTCACTTGCATTTATTGTATGAGTTTTAATTTACTTTCTGTTGGTATTCAGGTCACCAAAATACCCTGTTATGTTTCTTGTTCTATTTTCCTTCGTATAAAAATAAATGTCAGGATGATCATTTGAATAATCTTTTTTTTCCTGAAAGGGTAGGTACTTTCCTTTCTGTAGTCTCCTGTGTGCCTTCTTTCTGTTTAATGTAACCTTTCAGAGATTAAAAAGGCAATGATGTTAATAGAATTGCATAATTGTCAACAGATAATGTTCTCCCTCTGAAATATAGCTATTGAGGCTTAGCTAAAGCATTTATAGCAAACAAGCATGCAGAAACAAAACAAAGATGTTTATTTTCAAAGTGACACATCTTTGCCATCATTGGCATCTAAATCCTCAGATACATCATTCAGCCTCTGCAGGACTGGGACCCCAGCGTTCCCAGTGCAGCACTTATTACTGGTAGCTGTGATGACTTCCATTGACTGCAGGAAGACTTAGCCCTGGTCACGACCAGAGAGAAGCAGAAATTTCAGAATTCAGATCCAGATCCAGCCTTTCCCACAGATCCAAGGGTGTCTGGGGGCTTGAATTCTATTGGCTACCTTTTATCTTAATTCCATGCCAGTTTTCCTTTGTGCTAATGCAATTACACAGGGGGAAGAAAAGGATAAAATGGGAGCAGCTGGGCTCACACCTCATCACTGCAAAAAATCCATCCAAGGCACACACTAAAAGGTTAGATTTCAAAGGTAGTGGGAATGGCAACCAGTCACTGCCAACTTAATTTCTGAATGTTAAGTACAGAGTGGTAGTGGACAATGCAAGTAAATTGTACAGTATATATAAAAATATTTTGCTAATGGACATTGGTAGTGACAGTGAAAAGGTCTGTTTAGAACTGAGCAGAGGACTAACAGCATGGAGCAGCGTGATCTGTAAGGAGACAAAACATAAGAAGGTAAAGGCTGTACATTTCTGGAAAGCCAGGGAATCAGCATAATGTTCTCAGATATGATATAAAGAAAAATAGCAAAATATTATCTTTCAAAATGCTTTTAGCTGCAAACCTAGATTTCTCCTTTCTGGATCAAAGTATAGCTGAGTATCTAGTTGACAGACAGTGCAAGTTACTGCCACTAGGAAAGCAACAATTTAAAGTATAAAAGTATATATTTTATATAAAGATACCTTTAATATTGCAGAAATATCTAAATCTCAGAAAAACTGCTTCACTTTCCTGTTGGCGGTTTCAAGAGTGAAACCATGAAATGAACCGTGGTTAATGGGCTTCTTTTCTTGTGTCTTCTGTGGTCATGTTTGAGACATACTGCCCAAATGACATTAAGCAACTTGAGTTGGAAGTAATGTGGATAATAGCAGATACCAGTGTGCAGGAGTGTCCCCATCTCATTGTGCAAAGCCCCTGAATCCATGAAGGTGGGGCTCTGAACCCTCTAGCTGACTGAAAGTCAATGAAAGCTCTGCTCCTACCTCAGGCACCTCTAAATCAGGTAATTGAAAAATGAGTTTTGACTTTGGGTGTGATTGAGGAAAGGCCCTTGTCCTGGTTTCAGCTGGGATAGAGTTAATTTTCTTCTTAGTAGCTGTACAGTGCTGTGTTTTGGATTTACTGTGAGAATAATGTTGATAACACACTGAGCAAATGCTCAAACTTAAGCATGTGCTTAATGTGCCCCTTCACATACAGAGAAGTTTTCCTGGACTGGAGTCTCTCCTGACTGACTGGTGCTTGGAGTGAATGCCAATTGCAAACAGATGTGCCAGCTGTGGTCTGAGCCAAACACATGCTGGTAGTTTGAAATGAGGAAGACACCTACCTCCTTCTCTGGAAGAGTAATGCAGAGATGCTGTAACCTGGGTTATTAAACTGTGACATACTTTCAGGAAAGAGTTTTTGAATTGGATTTTGATTTAAAATACTCTCTCTAATACAAGATATTTTTAAAAAGTAATAAAGCTGATCCTTTATTCAGCTGTGCACATGCTATAAGTGTATGTATAATCAGCTTTCTGTCAGGAGGCTCAGATTTGAGTGTATGGAAAGGCTTTGTGCTCTCATGAAAACAGTAGGATGAATGTGCAGTATATTCAGCATTCACTGAACTTTCTCAGTCTCATTCCATACTTTTGCTGTCAAGAAGCGAGTGCTGGATGTGATGCCACTGCCTTATAGTGCTTATGTTGCAACAGCAAGCTGTGTTAATACTCCCACTAGAGGGACTTTGCTGTATTTTTCAGTGGAAACTCTTAACATCCAGAACTACTTGCAGTCCTTTGAAAAGATTCTGTAGGAGTAGAATTGTGGTATTGAAAGTGGTTGGCAAACCTTCTGCCTGTGTCTCTAGAAGCGGAGAAAAGGGAATTTGGCAATGTACTTCAGCAGCCCAGCAGCACTGTTCAGAAGTTGCAACTGCTGAAAGGCCGGGGGGGGGGGAGTGTCTGAAGACTGTCCAGTGGTACAAGGCAGTTACTAACACTCTAGTGCTGTCTTAAAATAGTCTAGCATGTTTCAGTAAATAAAATCAATCTTAAATGCAAGTTTCCAGCTCCACTAGAGAAGGATGGTTGTGCGTATAATAGAAGGGACGATGTTAAGTGCAAGGGTTGTCCCCCCAGCTTATATTAGGAGGATTTTAAATTTCAGACAAAGCCTAACAATAATAATATGAGGTTGCATGAAGGTTAATGTTGTTTAGGCAGATGGTGAATTGCAGATTCAACCTGTTGTCACAATAATGAATGTGTTTGAAAGACATTCATGTGGCAAATGGGAGCAAAATGAAACAAAATGCACACATGCATGCACACACAAATTTAGTGTTGCTGGCTGCAACTCATATATGCACATATATATATATGTACTTTTTTAAGGATTCTATATTGACCCATTGCCACAAACCAATATGAGACGCAGGGCTATAGATTCAAAAGAACGCACCGTTAATACTGATCTGCCATAATTTTGCCTGACAGCAACGACAGAAGCATTTGATCTGAGTCAGGCAGAATTTTATAGCCCTATTAAATGTAATTTCCACCCCCCTCCACGATGTGCATTTTTTACCCTTCTCTCTTTTTCCATTTTACAGTGTCACAGCAAAGTAGCCTGCAAAATAAGTCTGTTTTACGGGGGCCTGAAGTGTTCAGCCAAGCTTCAAGCCATTGCTTTGAAACTCTGTGGTTCTTTGCTCCTTGGGAGCCATCTTGGAAAACGGAGTGGCTTTACAGAAAGATGAGAATGAAGTTTTATCTTCCCATTCAGTCAGGTGTTTAGTCAAAATAGTACAGACTCAGAGCTTTATGTTTTATTGTAAATCGCTTTGAAAATATGTGAGCAGATTCCCTCTAGGTGCAGATCCATTGGAGTCAAAGCATATATGGGGATTTGTTCAAGCTAAATAAAAACAGTAAGGGAGGTTAGCCATACCAATGGTGTTAAATCATTTTGCTTATTATGAAGAACACTGCTTTTGAAAATAATTCCTGATCAGACATACTTGATAAGTATTCATCCGAATTATCTGGGCACCTGATTAGTGTCAGCACCTGATTCAGGACCTTATACACAAGAATTCTTGGTGAGATTTTTCACTTTTAGGCTTGATAATCCAAGGAAAAAATGGTCATCCTTTTGTCATATTTGGACATTTTTGGATTAAGATCAGGGGTCTGTTGAAGTCAATGACAGAACAACTGAGATCAACATAAATGGGCAGAAAGGGACATAGCCCACTGCTTCAGAATTTATATTGTACATGAAATCAAAAGGAGATTTAGAATCCTTGCGTCTTTTTCAGGCTGTATCAGTTGAATACATCCCTGTCATACCTATATTTGTCTGCAACTTTCACTCAAAATAAAAGACTCAGGGACATCATTACTGAATGTATAGGAATCGTGTAGAAAATGCCCTCTGTATTCGTACAAACCCACCAATCCGTAGCTGAAGAAGAATGTCATTTGCTGTAGATAGAGGCAAAGAAAAGAGAGAGAGGAAGCCAAAACTCTTAATACAGCCTTTGCCAGGATCGCAACTCTATCAGGCAAGGTTATGTGTCTACTGCAGAGGTAAGTCTCCATTTGGACTTTTAACAGATTTTAGTCTTTTTTTACTATTCTTGCAATAGTTCAATGTCAAAATTAAAAATACTTAGCCCTTCTTCCAAAAGCCATTAGAAAAGCCTTACCTTTTTTTCTACCCCTTCTTTCTGAATCTGCCTATGAGGAGTTGTCATTTTCCATCACTTCCATGTTCTCCAAACTGTGTATTCAGCTCTTTTTAAATATTCATTTTTCCATTATATTTTTAACCTCACTGTGATTATCTTTTGCCTAGTTACTTACCTGATTGGTTTCAGCTGTATCCTGAGGGGGAATGCCAGACTAAACCAGCAGTGTCACTAGATAATGTCTTGAAATTGGGAAGTTAGAGATAGCTAACAGGGACCCATCAGGCTCCTTTGGAGAATGACAGTTACCATAATCAGTGGAGGCTGGAAAAGAATTGTTGGGGGGGGTGGGGGGGGGTGGTGTTGTTTTTGTTTCTTTTAAAATTTTCCCCTCATTTATACCTTCAACGTGGCATCAGCATTCTGTATGTAATCGTGCTTGCAGAAAAAACTGCTTGGAATCTCAGAACACACTAATCAATGCTGTATTTCTGCCTAAAGGTTTCCAGAATAAAACACGTGAGTAGTGGTAGTGACTATGAGTTGTACTAGTGTCTGAGAACCCTGAGTCAGGAACCTGGGCCTTTTGTGCTGTGTAACACAGAACCCAAAAGACACCTTTTACATGAAAGTTTCTCATCTCATCCTTTCCATTTTATCAGAGAAACAGGCTGGAATAAACAGAACTAGCAATTGTTACATTTAAACTCTCAGCTGTCTACTTCCCAGCTGCAAATATTTACCTCCAGTACAATTCAAATGTGCCGTGAATTGGAGAATCAAAGGTATGTTAGCTGTGTAGACACAACTGCTTAATTTCAGAGAGCAGAGTAAACAACCTGGAATGAAATTTTGGGGAAGGAAAAAAGTGTTTGAATTGATCAGCCTCATTAGCAGACTGCTGCAATAACCCTTTTTCTCTGAAATCCTTGCTTGTGTAATTAATCACACCTTTTGTAAGGGGATTTCTGGTATTTATACAGGTACAGCTGTGACAAGCAAGATATCTTTCAGCTCTCATGCACTTCCAGTGGTATACATCTAGTAGGCAGGGAGAGGAGGAATGGCAGAGAAGTTTCTAGCTTCCTCAGTGACTCCTGGCAATGGCCTTTGCATTGCTCGCTGGAAGTATGTACTGCTTTGCTCCCCAGCAGTATAGAGTTCTCGGAAAAATCTTTGTTAGAAAACTATAGGTCATAACCTTTAAGGTCAGTTTTATGTATATATTTTCAGGCACGGTGTCAATTAACAGGGTCAGTCTTTTATGGCTGATTGACAAAGAATGAGTATGATATAAAGGTCACCTAGGGAAGGATGACATGAGTCTGCCCCAGTGCTGGAAAAATAGCAATTGTCTTGTTTACGTTGGCCTGGAAGTATTGATCTTTTTCTTAGGTAACACGGCTGCACACCACTGCAGGAATGCTGCTCTTTAGTTGGAGTCAGACCTTGAAACAGCAGTCCTGCATGGACTTCCCTGGCCCTTGGACAAGGGCTGTAGCACTGCCTCTTTCAGCAAATCATTCAGTGCTTGTCAGATCCAGAAGCTCCTGTAAAAGCCTTCCTCTTTGGGGACTGAACTTTGTAAGATTTTGCCTCTCTTGTGCCAGACACTTGAATTTTAAATACTTTTAGTTAGGGATGCCCAAAGCAGATCTGGCTTCGCCTGGTAATACAGACTTTGGGAGTGCATGCACTTGCATCTAAATCTAGCTTTGTTTTGGCTCAACCAACAGCACTTTATTTGGGTTCATGTGTAACAAAAGGAAGAACAAAGGCACGTTTAGCTTAGAGTGCATTGTCACGCATTTTTACTCCCCACCAAAACAAAGAGAAGAGAGAGAGAACAGGGCTGTTATGGAGATTATCATCATTCTTTTGAGACGTGATAGTATTTTCCCAAGGAGGCAATGACATTTCTTAATTACTCTCTTCATGGGTAGCCATGTGTAGAGATTACCAGAGGCTCAGCAGTGCATTGTTCTGCCGAAGCCTTGGAGAATGATAATGCTGACAGTACAACACACTGCTGTCCAATGCTTCTCTCCTTTTTCTCGCTCTTCATTACACCAGCTAATTACTTCTACTACTGGTGGCTGTGCAGCATTGCTTATCCCATATAACCCCAGCAGCCCTCCACTGTCAGTGTAATTTACAGTAATAGCATAATGCTCTCTTGCTGCTCGAGCTCGGCCCATGTGGAACTAAAAGGCGCTGCTGTTCTTTTATCAAGCTCGGCTGCCAGATCAACAGCATTCGAGTGAGTGGCAACCTGCGCTCGTAACTGGGAAAAATACATGAATATTAGTTAATAGTGGTGACTCCTTGAAGTTGCAGTGTACCAAAAAGAGATCTTCAAGGAATTTTGTTTCTGTCTCTGCCTTAAAATATATATGTATGTGTGGGTTCAATCCTGCTCTCAGCTGTTCTTCTCCATGTCAGCAGTAGAGTAAGAATAGGCAATTTTTTCGACTTCCCACTACCTCAGCTTCATTTCCTAGCAGAAAAGTTTGAAAGTGCTAGTACAATAGAGGTGTTACAGATACCTTTTTTTTTTCAGTTACGTATATATTTTTCTCTCTAAAGCAGTTAAGTGCACAGGTCTGTTTTTACCTTATATATAATATATATATATTATATAATGGAAAGGTAGTGGGCAACTAATTACTCTTTATATCTTTGAAAAGCTCACTTCCCTCCCTCCTTCACTGTACCAGAGATATATATATCTGTGCCTGTCTGTGTTTAGAGAGGATGAAAATAAATCCTACTGCTGTCTAGCAATATATTCATATTTTGACTCCATTGACAGCACACAGTGATGTTATCATGTGATACTAAACTTTCAGTTGATAAGAAGTCTGAACACTAGTATCAGGACTGTGTAATATATGGTTGATTCTGGGTGTATAACAGAAAAACTGAAAATAGACTTACATAGAGCCATGGTCTTAACAGCTTGGTAGTTGCAGATATAGAACCAGGGTCCTAAGAGCTTGGCAGTTGTAGCATTCTCCATCAGAGTCAGTCAGACACTATATTAATGGAAGAATAATTTTGAATATGTAAAAAAGCAAGTCTTCCTTCTTGGTTTCAATAAACTTAAGCCAGAGTGGTTTTGTAACAGATTTATAAACAAAATTTACACAGTATAGAAATACTCAAATATTTACATAACAGGGTATAATTATATATATATTTACAAACTAAAAATAAAATTAGCAAAATTGTTTATTGAATGTATTCACTGCTTAGACCATGTTTAAGTAGCCTCTGATCCTTTTCTGAAGGTAATCTTGTAAATCTGTGGTGCAGAAGTTTGCTTTACAATTAAGTCAGCAGTCTCTGTCCTGCCATTCTTGAAGTCACAAATGGCCTCTCCCCCTCCACTTTGCAGTCCAGTGGACTTCAGGACATACCCCCTTCCCTAGCATACTGAGGTATTGTATTCACAGGCTAATCAGATATATTAATAAATATAGGCAGATAAATCAAGGCATATTTGATTTATTTAGGGTGTCCTACCACACTGGGATACAGTTTTGCAGTCCTGTCAATGACTGACTGAAGTTCAGAGCTGTGGGAAATCCAGCCCTTCCCTTCAGTAAGTGGTACAATAGATGCAAATTCCCTTTGCAGGGAAGGCAGCATCCTTTGTTGCCATCAAAATTCCTATGATTCCTGAAGAGCTGGGACTCAATTCAGACCTACTTCAACCAGAAACATCTCTCTCTGTCTTGTGTGAGCTTCATCCTCATAAATCCAGTCTGAATTTGGCCTGTTAGATGCAGTCAGGTCCAACCACATGGCTCACAATGACAGCCGATGACAGAGTCCCTTTTAATCATGTGGGTCCTGCTGGAGCAAGAAGTGAGATACAAGCCCTCTCACATTTTCCTCCTTCTCAAAACTTGGACCACCTGGTGTGTGAGTTCCTGAAGCATAACTCAACTCTGCTTCATTTTCTTTATCAGAAAACATCTCTGCCTTCTTCCTAACCTGGGAGTAAGGGTTATTACTTTGACCTCCTGTCATGGTTTAACCCCAGCCAGCAGCCAAGCACCACGCAGCCGCTCCCTCGTTCCCCCCGCCCTGGCTCCCAGTGGGATGAGGAGGAGAATCGGGGAAAAAAGGTGAAACTCGTGGGTTGAGATAAGAACAGTTTAATAACTAAAGTAAAATAGAATACTAACAATAATAATAATAAAAATATAATAGTAATTGTAATGAGAAGGAATATAACAAAAAAAAAGGGGGAAAGAAAAAAGAAAAAAAAAAGAAAAAACCCAGTGATGCACAGTGCAGTTGCTCCCCACCCACTGACCGATGCCCGAGCAGCGATCCGCCCCTCCCGGACAACTCCCCCCAGTTTATATACTGGGCATGATGTCCTATGGTATGGAATACCCCTTTGGCTAGTTCAGGTCAGCTGCCCTGGCTGTGCTCCCTCCCAGCTTCTTGTATACCTGCTTGCTGGCAAAGCATGGGAAACTGAAAAATCCGTGGCTTAAGATAAGCGCTCCTTAGCAACAACTAAAACATCAGAGTGTTATCAACAGTATTCTCACACTAAATCCAAAACACAGCACTGTACCAGCTACTAAGAAGAAAATGAACTCTATCCCAGCCGAAACCAGGACACCTCCAAAGAGACAATCAGCTGAAATTGTTTTTAACCAGAAGATTGACACATGAACGATGCAGAGTAGCTGAAATGGCTGGGAATTTCTTTGCTTTCTGTGTGTACTATTGATAACCTTCTGTAAGAGTGGAAAGCCAGAAGATTTGGCTGGCTCCCCATCATGCCTAGCCGGTGCTCATTGGCAGTGGTCTGAGAGCATCACTTTGTCCCTGACCTCTCTTGCCAAATTTGAATGTGTCGTGGCTGATTCTCTGTGACAGCATTTCCCCTTTCTCAGGCTTGTTGTTACTGGCCTAGAGACTGTGACTCCGACTTCTAAATGAAGGTTGTCCTATTGTTTGGCCCTTTTAGGATACAGCTTTCTCCCAGTAACTTTACCCCACTTATCTACTCTTTAGGTTTATTAATGAATGATCATTCGGAGATGTAACTTCTAAAGCATTTTGTAAAAATGCAGCATATCTAATAGAAGAAAGACCTGGGAATAAGTCACTGGACTTGGCAATTGTGGTGTTAGAGAGTTAACTGCCCTCACACTTGCCTGAGGCTCTAATAAGCAAACTTGGTGGTAATGAGTGATTTCATGGGGACTATTGCTTAATTCTAAAACATGGAGGCTATATAAACAGCGCTGTAGTTCATTACAAAGTCAAATGTCTTTTGGCATTTAAAATGGACAGAGGTGACTGTGAGATTTAAGTGTTTCTATTTATTTCAACCAAATATGCTGTATGTTGCAAGATGAAGGAACATTGAATGATTGAAACACGGGATTAATCTTGGACAGTGTTTATTTGGTGCCTGGGCTTTTTTAGTATGCTGTTTTGTTCTGTTTGTTTTGTTTTGTTTTTCAATCTGGTGGCCACGAGGAGAACAGTAGAGTCAGGCAGGAAGAGAATAGCCCTGTTCCCTAATGTAAAAACTTGAAGCAATACATCTGTTTAAAGAGGAATTTGAGTACACTGCCACTCAGTAAAGTGTTAGAGGAAATGAAAAACAAAAAGAGGAAGAAGTTTACAGTCTAATTCATAATTGAAGTCCCCTGAAAATAGTGTAAGCCTCCTGTTAAATACTGTTGAGTTGGTGAGTGTGCTGTGAAAGCAGATAGTTATTAAAAAGGAAATTACAGTCTAAATCAAAAATGAGGCTCACATTATTTATTTATTTACTTGCTGTAGAGGCAGTTTTGCAGAATGTACAGTCAGTCCCAGAGGGGTTTTCCATAAAGCTGCTCTTTTCATCAGCCTAAACTGCAGCAATGAAGCCTTGGGAATGCTTGCATGTGTGTCTGTGTGTGCATGCCTGAGTATGGAGGAGTGGGGAAGGGAGAGTCACATCACGGCATATACAGCTCTGCAGGTTCCCATGGATTACAGAATGGTATCAGAAAAGGTCTATAGCTCTCTTACCCTGTATAGTTAAAGGAGAAATACAATACTTCCAGAGGGGCAGTAAGAACACAGAAACAGAGGCATGCTCTGAGCAGTCCTTCGAAAGTGCCTGTCTCTGCTGGCTTTGAGGAAAGCAAAGAGAGAGAAAGCACCTTAAGACACTGTTGGCATTTGTGAGTGACCTGCTAAGTCAAGGGAAGGCAGAGAACCAAGTGGTGGAGGTGAAGAATAAGCCATGATCTCCACAGGCCAGGAATTTCACTCAACATGGCCAAACCACTCCTGTATGGAAGAGGTGGTCTGGTTGGATGCCGTGGATGTGAGAAGAGGATGAGCATATTACAACTTCTGTGATCAGTTTGGGGGATGCTGAGGGTGAGTGTCTGAGATCACTTGACCGTGGGGGATAGTGACATCACGGAAGCGTTGGCTTTGTCAAAACGTTGTCATCACCATTGGCATGTTCTCCCATGCAGAGCACTCCAGGAACATCTGCTCTAGAGGAGTGTCCTCTTGGACCAAGTTCCAGGGGCCAGACTGGTTCTGGCCAGTGAAAGTTAGATTAGTATGCAGGCTGATGTTTAAAAGGAATAACTCATATCTTGCATTGTTCCTTCTTAGTTTGCATTCTGATTGCTTAGTTCATGCATTAATTAATTATCTCCCGGAAAAGGAAACAACAACACGGTAGAACAGCAGGGCAGAAAGAGAGAACATGGCACATTAGCAAAAATGAGCAGAGCAAGAATGGACATGTGAATGGAAGCTGTGGGGTTTAGTTTCATGATGTGCAGCAAAAAGCATGTGCTGGGTCACCTACCCTAGTTAGGTCTTTCAGGCTGAGCAAAGAGTGAAAAATTCCCATTCCCTCCCCTATTCCAATTCATTCTGCAATGCTGCTAAAGCTCTCTCTAATGGGAATAAAAGGGTCTCACTTAGTACTTTGAAAAGTGAAGCTCTGCGTCCTTTCTCTTTCTCAAGCGTTTCTTTACTAGCTTAAACTCTTGATGAATAAAAGGACTCTTCCTCCTACTGCCTTTAAAAACTGTTGATAGATGAACCTCACGAGAAGGTGCCTGGGGTGAGAAAGTGCCAGGGCTTTGGCAGCCCACGTCAGTGGGGTCAGTGTGGCTGTCCTGCAGTGCAACCACAGGGGTTTGATGGAGAAGCAGAGACCTGGCCGTAATCTTTCTGTCTGTTGTTAAAAGATGCCAGCGTGGTCTCTTAGTGTCACGTGTGTTATACTTGAGTAGTATGTTGTCTTTCCCCAAATTGCAGCATGACGATACCTATTAATTTTGTCAGAATTATCATAATCCTCCTACATATCCTACTCACCACAGGCATGAGGCTATAAAATCATTCTTTCTTCTGTTGGTATTTCTATTCTCTTTTTATTATTGTACAGTGACTGATTTTTATTGAGTTATACTGGACACAAAGGAATGCCAATGAGATACTTTTCTTTAAAAATCTGCAAGCCAGCAGCATCTCCATTCAATGTTGACTTCTTAAACTTCTTATTGTCACAACCACCTTTCCTAAGGAATTCACGCAACTTAAAGGAAAGTACCGCTACTTTGCAATGCAATCAGAGAGATCATGTCAGAGCAGGTACAACCCAAAGTCACATCTGTGAATATTATGCAAAGAATAAGTTGTGTGTTCTGTCTTTTTCTCTTTCTTTCTTGTGTTGGTGCTCTCCGGGTCTGTGCATATACATATGTGTGTGTATTAGTGTACAGCTGTACGTTTATTAATTTCATCATATGGGGAGGCGGTATGACCATCCTGCAAAACAGGTGCTTTTCTGCATTACTGTCAGAAAGGAGCATGAAGATTGCAAACCCATTCCCATTCTGCACCTTTTACACCAGCATACTGCTGGTAATACAGAATGCTTTATTGAAGTAGGAGTGATCTGACATCTGCATTGCATTAGGGTGGCAGTTGTCCTTTGCAGTCTCTTTTGTTGAACCTTCATCCTGTTAAGTCATAAGTGATGCGATGATATAACAGGGTAGCTCCTGCCATAGGCAGCAAACACACAACTGTCAGTTTCAACTTTTGGCTTGCTATGTCTTTAGCTCGCCATGAGGCCTACCCTCAACCTCTTCAGCAGGTTTACTCTGGGTTTTCAGAGTAAATGACCTGCAGAGGCAGGGCATCTATTTTAAATACAGGTTGGAGAGAGCCTGAGCTTGCTGAGAGCTGATCTCACCATGGTAGTGGTATATGTTCAGTAAGAGAAGTGACGTAGTGTTGCTAGGGGTTGATTGTTCATTATAGGTGGTGGTAAATTTGCAGTAAATGGTAAAGCACTGGTACGTTGTCTCATACAATGATCACAGTAAGTTATTAGCTACCGACGGGCCACCACTCCTCTGGCATCTGACACTGAGCTGTGCACTTTCCAAGTTGCCACCACAGCCACATTTTTTGGATTGCCTCACCTGCTGGGAGATAGTGAAAAGTCTCTGTGTTCCTCCGGAGCCTTTTTGGGCCGGCATTGGCAGGAGCAAAATAAAGGACTGATTGTGTTTGCTGTGTTCAGTTGTGTGAAGTGCGTGTGTCTGGGACAGTTCCACAAGGAATGCAAGAGATCAGCTACATGGATACCAATTAAAGTGGAATTAGACAAACTGAATGGAGTATTAGAACAGCTATGTTTGTTCCTTTTTTTTTTTTTTTTTTTTTTTTTTTTAATTTAATGAGGCCTAATATTCTCAGCCAGCCTGGTGCACAAGACCTTCAGCTAAAACTGTCACCAGTTAATGAGGCTTTTCCAGTGTGCTTAACCTAAGGCATGAAAGAGGAGCACAGATATGTCAGTATTTCCTTGATTTGACTGTATATTCTCAGGATTCATGAGTAAGACACTTTGAGTGCAAGCTGGGTTTTGGTTTTTTTTAAATGTAATATAATTTAATGCCTTTTTGCGGTGCATTTATGGCAAACGGAACCGTGACTTTTCAGTTCCCCCTCCCCACGAGGATGCCTCCCCCGAGCAAAGCCACCCTGTGTATGTGCATTTGCACACGCAGAGGGGCACACGTGAGGCTTGGCAGACAGCCTGTCTGCTCCTTCCTTACAGCTGGGGGAGGGAGTTTACCTTCCAGCTCTCTTCAGTCTCATTACATGCGGGATCAGGTCTGTGCCGTTCCAGACTTCTGCACAGCGGCTTCAGCGGGGTCCTCTGGAGAGCTGTCAGCTTTCTCATATCTGCCAGTCTGGTTGACAATGCAGTACATGAAGTTATGAAGCATAGAGCTCTGCTACCTTAAGGGTTGGGGTTTTTTTCCGATTTCCTTTTCTGTTTTGTTTTTTGTGGGGGAGAATGTTTAGCGTTTTTCCTTTTTTTTTTTTCCTATTTTTTTCCAGAAGAAATATTTTCTAGAGAACAGCCTTTTTCTTATTCGCTTGTAGGTTCTAAATTACCTAAGGCTTAGAAAATCAGATTGGTTTTAGTAATAAATCTCCTGGTGCATTATCTGTTATTTGCAGTGTTTTATGTATACAAGCTATTAATCTGATTCTTTTTTATAAATCTCATCTTTAACCAGTCAGTCAATATCATTGACCTTCCTAGTTATTTGGTATATAATGATAACTTCTTACAGGATACTTTTTCTATCTGTGAATATCATAGACACCCCTTCTGTCCAACAAATAACCATAAAAGCAGACATCCATATGCTCTTTCACACCTAGGAAAACGCTAGTGCTAGCAACCAGACACCCAAAATTATTATTATTATTATTGTTGTTATTTGGGGAGTACTTCCTGCTTTTCATATGAAACACCTACTAGCACAATACTCCTTATTGTCAAAATAACCTTATTATTTGAACATCATCTCCCCGCTCCATATCATGGCAGGAATCCCACGCACAACAGGGCATTCTCTGATCCTGTTGTGGTTTTTTTTCCTATTCTCATAGGCAAACATTTGATCTTTACTTCTAAAGCTTAATGTTTTTCAGCAATACTAGGTTTTTTTTCTGTCATTCCTGGTTTTTACTTCTGAGTTTTGTCTTCTGGGAGGGCTGTGTACGTTCCTGTGCATGTTTGTTATTTGCTGTATATTTTATATGTGCAGCTAAATAGAATTAATAGCCCTTTGTCTGTCTTTGGGAAGTCTCTTGTCTGCTGTGCATCACTTCAGTTGCTAATAGACGTTTATATAGGTAATGCAAACTGTTGTCTAGGCAAGTCATTCTGCGGTGTGTTTACAAAGTTCAGATGCATGGGACCAGAGTATAATAATTAAGAAGAGAGGGGAGGGGAAAATGCTGAAATGAAGATGCTGTTTCATACTGTAACTCTTTGCAGAACTGGCTACTTAGATTACTCAGATGTCTAGAAGCAAAACTCAGAAGCTGTTTCAGGTTAGTCAGCTGTTCAGGGAGCCTGTTGATAGACCATCTTCTTCTGAGGAAAGGGACAAGCATACCCAATATAATGCTATTTAAATGCATTACTGCATTTTTGCAGAAAGTTTATATAGGGGGATATCAGCTAAAAAAATTATGTCTTCTCCCCCAAAGCATAATTGTGATAATGGCCTGATGATCTCAGCCTCTCCTTTTCCTGATTCTGCAAATTGAGGGATTTTGTAAGTGGAAACAGAACAAAAAGTGCTCAAAAATATAAGGTGAAATCAAGGCCTTGTCAAATCTTGCTCTTACTGACAAGGAGATGATTAGTTATACCCCAGAAACTGTAGGGACCCAATGGAGGAGCAGACAAAAGGCAAACCTGGTTGCAGTCACGGAGTTACTGTACACTGACTCTGTAACCTCAGACCCAGCTGAGATGACCTCATGAAGTCGAGGAAGCTACAGATGCACTGTTTCCCTTCTCTTAAGCGCTGAATGAGTTTGTTCAGAAGACCTCAGAGTTGCATCACAGCTGCACATGAAGTGCAGGGCATAAAACCATTCATATGTCATTGCAAGCAGGTATTTTCTCTTTCAACTAAAATGTTTTATCTACTTAACTCCTTGTAGTGCTGTGAGGCACCTTTTTTACCTATCACAAAAAGACTGCTGACCCTTGGCTCCTGCTAAGTGGAGGCCATTGTGTTGAACAACAATGCTAACTTATAAAGGGAAAGCAATTCTGTGTAAAGGTTTTATAAAATCTTTCTCAAGGGCTGCTAAGCCTGCCTTGCTGAATTTTTTTTTTTTTTTTAAACTCATGGAAAGATTGGCAGAAACCCCTCCACACTTTTACAATCACCCATCCTCTTGCATATGACTCAACCTTGCAGCTTTCAGTCTTTAGCCAAATGTCATGAAAAACACTTTTGCACAGGTCAGTACTTCTGCAGGGCAGGGTTCCCAGGAAAAGGGGATTGACCTTTACTATCTGAAGCTGGATTTGTAAGCAGTGAAGTCTGAAATTGTCATTACAGAATCTTCATTTGTTCTTGCTTTTTGGAGGTCCCCGTTGCTTTTCAGAATATTCATATTTCAAAGAAATATCCTTCTCAGAGGCAGAAAGATGAAGTGCACTGCAGACGTCACATTTTCTTGGAGTAGGCCATCATTTGACCGGTCCAGTAACTCTCTAACAGGTCCAACTTACTAACAGGTTCTCTCTGCGAAGTATTTCATTACTGTTTGCTGATTTAAATGTAATCCTTGTGTTCATTTTTAACAGTAGCATGCACAAGCATACTACATAGGAGTGGAAAGTGGGTGCTTGGTTCATAAGAAGAATGATAAGCTGATACTTTTAGAGGTTCACATGTTGACTATCACTCCTTTGTGTCAGAAGCTGTTGTTTATCTGCAGTTTCCTCACTTGCAATAACTTCGGCATTGCAGTATTTCTCTTTTTGTACGTCAAGTGATACCAAAGTCAGCTTGCTATTGCAGCTTGAGGATGATGTCCTGTTTTAATGGCAGGTGGTGGGTAAAAGCAGAATACTGGGGCTGGCTTGAGCATAAAGAAGCATGCTTTGTTCCTTGTCCATGATAGCTCTCAGCCTCCTTGTTTTGCAGCCAGGATGGCCTGTGATACTTCAGGGGAAATGTCCATAATGGCTCAGATTACAAAGAGAAAGATTTGGGGAGGAATAGGTAATATCTTCTTTTAAATCACCTGATAAACTTGTTAAAAATAGGTAGCCCTGCAGGTGAGAAGAATCCCTCTTCAGGGGTCTTCTGCAGACAGACAGCACCCTGCCACACCGATTTGCACTGACTGTGGGGGACAAATACGCACAGCTAGTTCCAGAAATGAGGGACAGGTTTTTCCCGCACTCCATGTTAGTCACACACGAAGGAAGTTTAGAGGGCCATGCTCTGTACATTTCTCTTTTTTTTTTTACTCTCATTTTTTGATGGACATTCTGTTGATGAGAAAATGGGATTAAGTGACTGGATTAAACATTTCAAGCCCCCTCATCTCAGTGGTAAGGCAATCTGCAAGGGAAAGGTAGCAAACACAGAAATGCAAAGAACCTTTTTGCAACTTGTGCCTGTTGGCTCAGGACACTTGCCTCTTGCCTCTGTAACCTCCCTTTTGGTAGTGGAAGTGTGCAGTTAGATTTCCCCATTGGCCACCACCTCTCCAGGGTAAACAAAACCCAGTTTCCTCAGCCTCTCCTTGTATTTTATCTAGTCCATTCCCCTAACCATCTTAGCAGTCCTCTGCTGGACTCTCTCTGATCTGTTGACATCTCTCTTGTACTGTGGAGAGGCACATGAGGTTTCATACGCAATTTCAAATAAGTAGAGGGGAATAATCTCTTCTCTTAAGCTGCTGGCTATTTCTTGCTCGTACAGCTCAGTATGTGGTTAGTCTTCATGACTACAATGGTGCATTGCTGACTGCTGTTCAATACCGTGCTCGAATGTACACTACAGATTCCTAATAGCTGAACCAAGTATTTTTCCAAACTCCCACTATCTTGCAACTTGGCATTTCTTTGCAATGGGAATTTTCTTTCAGGTGAGAATGTACAAAGGACTGTGAGTTCGTGTCTGGAGGCTGTATGTGCTCTCCTTTCATCTGGAGGGGAGAAGAACCGTAATGATGTGGCATAAATAGTGTTGGGACACAGCCCTGATGATGAAACTGTCTTGGCAGCATATTCCTTTTCTGTCTTCCTGTCTCCAGCTACTACTTAGCTAAGGAACACAAAAGGGAAAAGTAAGATTAACTGTACTTTGGCACGTATTCCTACGGCAAAGGGATTGAAAAGCCAGAGGGTTTGGAATTGCTATTGAGCTTTAATATTCATCCTCTGTCTTGTGGTACAGCCGTGCCTGTGATTCTGGTTGGGGATCCCTGACTGACTGTCTAGTTCAGGTGCCTTCTCCAGCATCGATTCCCAATCAGCACGGATCTTACAGGAGAATGCAGTGTAGGACAAAAAGGAAATTGCCGGCTCTGTGGGCAACATTATATAGAGTTTAACTTGATTCTTTCTGGGTTTGTGGCAAATGAAGAATTTCATAATGCAAAAAAATGCAAACCCCCCACTCCTATCATAAAAGTTTACCATGGATACTGAAGTTGAATATGTGGCAGAGACTGTACATTATTTACATGCTAAACTCTCTTACAAGATGCCAAATTCCACAGAGCCAGCTCTGTCTGAAACATCTTGTAAGCATGAAAAATCAATGTCCTGGATTGTTTCTTTATTAGCCTTGATCTCACCTTCTCCTGAAATAGTGTGGTAGGATTTACCATCTTTTGAATGTGTCTGCGGCTATGTTCAAGTAGCTATTGTGTTGATTGTTTTAAGGGAGGGGACTAAACTCCCAATCCTTTAGAAGACCGATATCCCTGCTGTTGATTTGATGTTGTTAACATCGTGCTGTATCAAGAGCAGATGGTAGTGTCCTGCAAGCACGGGACGTCTTCAGACAGTGATAACAGAACAAGATTGGGAGCAGTGTTTCTGATTAACTCGTGGACTTTCTGTCTCACCTTTGGCAGGCCTCCTAATCCCTCCTGTGTTTCATATTCCCCTCTGTGCAATGCCGGTGGAAGTCCTTACCTGCTTAATATATAAGCATAATGAAAGTGATTCATTAGGTGGGTTTTTTCATGTTCTCTGAACTCATTTGTGAAAGACAATATGAGTATAGTATTGCTGCCAAATGAAGTCATCTGCTGTGTATTCTAAAACTAAATGTATTTGGACCCTTATCTCAAAATGAAACTCACCTCCATGCACATAGGAAAAAAAAATGGCTAGAGTTTGATCCCCAGTTCATTCAGATTGCCCCTCACTGTTGGTATGGTGCATGGATCAGACTTACAATGTGCATTTCTCTCTCCCTCTGTCACTTTCTGCTAATCTGCTTGGTATTTCATACAGGGATTTTTCCCAGTGGCAATAAATGTCTGGCTGGCAAGGTGGCTTTAAAAAGAGGGCAAAGCAAGTTCCAGTCCCAGAACTCAGTTCTGCACAAAGCCAGAAATGGCAAATGCGTCGGGAGCATTCACATTGCTAAGGTCCTGGGGAGGCACAGTACTATGGTTTTCCTAAAGGTGCAGGTGGTTTGGGGGTGAGTGGCTGTTAGCAATACAATATTTTTAAATTCCTCCTATTATTTGTGGTCAAAAATGAGAAAAAAAAATCAGGAGCAATTTTTTCTTTCAAGCTTAACACTGTCACTTGGGTTTGTGTTGATTCAAGTGCTCTTCCTCAGTGACCTTCATCTCCCCATGCCTGTGAGATGTGAAAGATGCTGTTGACACAAGCAAAGGTTCAAGCTCCCTCAGCTCATATCCCAGACAGCACTTTAAGATGGCGTGTTTGATGCTGCGTATTTCTGTCTTACCAACAAAGTGGCAGTGAAAGTTACTGCATTCATCTGCCTTTGCCTTGTGCAGAGGCATCCAGCAGACAATTGCTGTGCAGCAACATACCCTTTCATTTCTCTGTTACCAGAAGCATGAGCTCGTCTTCCTGTTTTCTGCAGATTTTTCTTCCATCTCTTTCTGAGGACCTCAGTACTCCTATCTCCATATTAAAGATGTACAAGCGATGTTTTGGGGGAATGTGATGATCCCTTGTACTACTGTCACTTGCGGAGCGTGTAGAGGAGCATCTGTGGTGTTGCTGTAGATAGTAGTGGACATGCAGTACCCTGAGCAGTTGCTCTATTCCTTGACCTGCCAGCCACAACAGCCAAGGCAAGGGTGTTGGGGAGGACAGTCCCCTTCAGCAGTGCTTGTGCTGTCTGAAGAGGTCACTCCCCCTGAGGCTGTCACTGTGCTGCTTGTGCCGGTTTCAGTCTAAATCAGACCTGTTCCAGTCTAAATCAGCTAAGTTGGCTGGAACAGTTTAGAAAGGTGGTGGTTACTGTTCCTCTGACCTGAGAGAAATCCGGGAGCATTTGTGTGAGTCACGCAGGTGTAACAAGTCGCTGAAGGCAGACTGGACCGGAGGCCTCAGTGTGCACAGTCGCAGCTGGGAGGGAAGTGTGTGAAAAGACCTGGAGCTGGTACAGAGGGAAACGTGCCCGGTTCCTGGTGCAGATGAGTAGTGGGATGCCTCTCTGCCAGGGTGGGAGAATAATAAAGACAGCATATGCTGTGCTCTCAGTTTGCAAAGCTAAGAACGGTTGCTTGGAGCTCATTCCTTCTCCACATCTCATTTCCTTTAGCCTGTAATCTGTGTTAGCATTACCTGTTACTGCTCCTCTGTTTTCACTCCACGAATGCTGCAAGTGAAGTACAAAGCCCATTTAAGTTTTGTGCCCTGAAGAATATGTCATATTGTTTTCTTTTTATGGGATGAAATAAATCTGTCAAATAGGAGAGTTAGCAAAGGGCCAGGTTCTCTGTTCTGACTCTGCTTGGAAGTTGTTTTAGCAGAACAAGCTGAGCATCACCTGCTCTGAAAGGGGGTACGTAAAGAAAGGCTTTTGGAAGGAAAGCTGAGGTTACTGCAACCAGGGGCAGGGCAGGGCAGGAGGAGGACATCCCTGTTGTGGGTAATGTGTGGAAATTAAGACTGCAGGAGGAGGGAGCCGCTGGAATAGCCTGGCCAGCTGGAAAGCTTCAGAGCTCCTGGGTGCTGCCATCTACTGTAGAAACCTGCCTCCGGCTGGAGCCGCGGCACATTCCTCCCTTCCACACACGGGCACTGCAAATCTGAATGTGCATTTTGTGTGTGTGCCATCTAAATAACAGCTCTGTTGGGTGAAGTACAGAAATAATTTCCCAGGCCAGCTGGTAGGAAATCATGGTTATAAGTCTATCAGGGAATTACAGTTTAATCGCAGTCTATAGTAGAAAGACTGCACTACAGTTTAGTATTTTACATGAAAGCCTGCTATTGAAAAAATGTTACCCCCCCCCCACTTCAATAGATCTTTGCCACCAACTGCAAGCAGTTTCAGCTCTGTTTAGCTGGCAGAGTTCATTGTTGACAGACTAAGAACTGGAATTAAAATGTGTGACAGTGCATTAAGGAAACACACTAAAGGGGATTTAAAATACAGTCAAAGAGAGGCAGACAGAGGGGCGGGAGAGAGGAGAGCAGGCAGTCGAGCAGCTGAATGGCTGGTTGGGGTGTGGGGGTGGCAGTGGCAGGGAAGAGGTGAAGGGATCACACTTTTTTCCCTCTGGAAAAATGTTTTATAAGCAGCTAGCAAACATTGATGGCATTCTTCTGCCAGCCAGCCAGCAAATAGCTTAAGCAAAGGAAGGGGACAGAGCAGCTCGGGTGGATCTCACAAGCCCTGTGAGAACTGGCAGCTCTTTTTGTTTGCCTAATAGCTAAAGTGATTACTTCTGCCACTCATCCTAAGAAAGCTAATGGGGCTCCTGAGGACCCCTCCCCACTAAATAGTGGCAATTACCATGGTCCCAATCAGAACTGGGGCAAGGGGAGAAGAGGAGGTCGTTTGAGATGAATAAGTAAATCCTGGTCCATTACCTTTCCTGCTGGCTTATTTGGCCTTTAAATTCTCCGTTTCCATGTTCATTTGTGAATGGCAGCTCAAAACCAGGAAAAAAAAAACCAACACACACGTGGTTTTGGAAATGGGCACGTGAAATGGAAATGGGCAGGGGAATACTTGTCAGGAGGTACTTGCTGCAGTTGTGTCTATCGTCAGGCAGGTGCCTGGTGCCTCGTTTGTTCATAGCCATGCGCAGGGTGTCCCCAGAGCAGTGCAATGCTCATATCCTACCAGCACGTGTCCAGTTTGCTTATTTTACACATAGTCCCATTCCGTGTGAATGGGCGTCCTTGGCTGAAATGGGCAGTGTTACATTTTAAATGCCTGTGATAGTCCCTAGTCTGCTGTATCTTCACAATAGCTGTGTGCTACTGTTAGAAAAGGGAGAGAGTTCCTTGTACGGTCCAGTAGACAGCCACAAGGGAAGCCAATATTCTTGATTGTTGCTGAAAATCAGTCATGAGCCCTGAGATGCTAAATACAAAGTAAGAAAGAAAAACCTACTTTACAGGAGAAAGATGAAGTCTACATCTTTTTCTAACTGGTGTACCTTCGTAAATATAGTCATAAATAAGGCCATGGAAGGCGCTCTGCTAATTTTCTCTGTGGCTGAAAAACTGTGGGCTGTTTGTAACTATGTCTTTAAAAAAAGTTCTTTTCTATTGATACCTCAGGCTTCAGGGTTTCTGAAGTAGTCTCTTTGAAGTTTTGTTCCATGCCAGCTTTCCCAGTCACTGCTTATTTGTGAACAGCCTCACTAGATTTTGTGAACCAGGGTGCCCATGGAGAGAGGGTGAGCAGCTGTTTGAAATACAGGCAGGCAGAGACAGCCCAATGCCAGAACAATTTTTTAAAAAAGAAAGTACTTCTCACAAACTGTGGTGGTCTCACTGTACAAACTCTTGCTTCTTCTGTAGTAAGTCTCTATACTAACTCTGTCATCCATTTTCCATGAAAAGTAATGTCCAGAAATGGGTCTGGGCTGCAGAATTTTGTTTTCTGTCCAGGAGGGGATGGATTTTGTTCCATGGTTTCAGTTGGTCTTATGTCCATGCTGGAAATGCAGTCACGTGTCTTCTGTTTGAGTCTTGGGTGTTGGGTCTTATCAGCCTCTTGATCATAGAATAACTACAGGGAATTGGGATCAGGAAGGAGAGTAATGCTCCAACCAAAGGTGGTCAGCCCTAGCAGAGCTCACATTTCTGCAGAAATCGTTTTTTGTTAGAAAACATCTGTTTCATTACATGTTTTCTCTAGTCCTTACTAGCAGATCCAACTGCAGTCCTACCAGACTAAGCTCTTACCCTGCCCAACACCAGCCAGCCTCCGTGTAGATCATAGCCCTTCAGTCCTTGCCAGACCTTGCCTTACTGCTCAGAGTTGCCTGAGGCCTGAAGTGAAATGCAGGACTTCTTGCATCTTCTTCAGTCCACTAGTGATCTCCAGTTGGGCTTTATGTAGAAGCAGAAGTGGCTTGAGGTCTAATTTGGCTCCATCTTGTGAAGCCAAAGGAAGGACCTGCGCTACCACTGCAGTAACTGGCAGACATGATCGATATCTGGAGCTCTTGTACCTGTACAGTAGGGATTTAAGTTTCTTGATGCCCATGTTCCTGAAGTGTTTGCCAAAGGGGTAGAGGCAGAGTACAGACAGTCCAAATGCAATTTGGATAGCCAGCAAAGATGCCGACAGCAGTAAAGATGCTCGTTTCCTTATGCAGCAATTCCCACTAATGGTTTTGGTCAGTGGTGATAGTCAAGCTTGATGATGATTTTGGTAAGGGGTAAAGCCCCAAGGTAAAATCCACTGTGGACTTGACAGCAAGTATCCAGCAGCAATGCAGAATTTGAGGAAATTTTTATTTTCAAATATTGATCTGTCAAAGCTGAACCTGATAATTATGCAGTATTTGAAGGTCATTGTGAAGGTACATTATGCTTTTTCTCAGCCACTCTCTAGCTTTTTCACTTTACTCACTTTAATCCAAAGGCCATGGGAGTTGAAAAGTCTTTTCATTGATGTCAGGTCAGGTTCTCAAGAGATTTTCTGTATCACAGTAAACATTTCATACTTGCTTCTTTGTGTGTGTGTCTATATGAAAATTATTCAGTGAGTTATTGGGAATGGTCACTGTTGCTCCAGATATTACTGCTAGAATCAGTTAATCAGCAAAGATACGTGCAAGAAGCTTTTCCTTTTCTGTCGTCTGAAGAAGGTTCTACTACATTTAATAATATGCCTGCTAGATCATTCAGTAGTTGAACTGAATATAATGTAACGAGGATATGAACAAATAAAATGTCCTGGTGCAAGCAGTTGTTAGTTGTAAAAAGTAATTAACTTTGGTGGATAGTAGAAGAAAATTTTATTTCTTTTAATAGAAGAATCTATTTCTCTGGTCCTGGTTTTGCTTTAATTTGTGATTTGATTTTGCTTGAATGTATTATTAGCGTGAATGCCAGGTGTTCTCGTTGTCCTCTTTGCTTCTGTTGGTATTCTTTTAAAATAGCATGAGTAAGCAGGAAACTTTGACCATTAACAAGATTCCTAGAGTTTCTTATCTATTTGTCTAATCACATCTGTTTCCCAGTATTGGAGGACTTCGTGCTTGGAAGCAAATGAATTTAAGTCAGGTGTAACCCTCAGCCAGAAAGTCTCTGAGCTGGATTAGGAACAGATACAAAAATCCTTTCAGTTTGCATCTTTCTCTTGTGGGCTCACATGTTAATAAGGGTCATTCGTGTTACCTCTTCCAAGATTCAAAAAGAGAACAGTATTTATCAAAATCTCGACCTGGAGGAATTGTTAGACTTCAGTGCAACATAATGTTTTACATTTAGTTTTTTTCCTCACGTTAGCTTCTTTTAGCTAATTCTTACCACTTTGAAATGCGAAATATCACAGTGTTTGTGCCACTTACTCTCAAAATAAAAAAAAAAAGGTCCAGCTTTTCACATTTGGATATATGTATACTGCATTCATCCACATCACCTTAAGCTTCCTGAATTTCCTAGTTTGCAAGCAAACTTCTTGTCTCTGAGGTACTGTGTATGTATGTACTGAACTTTAAATATTCCGTTCTGGAAATGTGGACATGCAGTTTCTGTGTTGTGGCACTTGTCTCATGCTTCGGTTTGAGATCCAAATGCCCTGAGATCAAAATGGTCCTAATTAAGTCTGTTCATACCTTTGAAAATCCCATCCATCTTAGATGCTTAGTTTATCTGTATTATTATAGATGTTGTCTGCAAGCAGTGGGTTTATCGATTTGGCTTCTGTTGTGAAAGTAGTCGAAGAAAGTAGCCCAAAACTAGAAATGAGTCCAAGTTCAGATCTTCATCAAAACTTTCCCCACATTGAAGAGCTGTTTGGAATTAGAATCCTAGTTCTTGCTCGTTACGGAAATAGGTCTTTTCTACACCATTCGGAGCTGACATTTCCCTGAACTTTGTCAAATTAAGATATGGGGATGTGGTTTGAACTCATTGTTAGGGCAGTTTTAAGGGCTTCATTCTTCTCCAGGCAGATGTGATGCAGTTAATTTCAGTGGGTTTAGAGCAGCATAAAAATGGCTTGGCAGAGTGAAAAATTAAGTTCCTGCCAAATAAAATGTGATCTTTACCAGAATCTTACTTTAGCAACTGACTTGTCTGGTTTGTACTTTATAGCTTTGCGTTAAGATTTGTATTTACAGTGTCATTATGCACAAAGTCTTCCATAGAGGATTTTTTTTTCTTTCTCGTAATTAAAACAGTAGGAATTAATGACGGACTGGGGAGGCTTGCTGTTTCTGCAGTAATGAACTGAACTGCTTTGAGTGGCTAAGAAAAAAATGTTAATGTAGTGATTATTTTGGTCTGAACCAAATGCAGTCATAAAAGATAAAAGTATTAAAATTGCATTAGACGTATAAAAAAATCACAGCCCAGAATAGTAAACACATTGCAACTGTGTAAGTAGTACAGCTTTGATTCTAATGCTTGGCTAATTACAAGAGAAAATATGATCATTTCCTTCAAAATGGCAAACATTAAAAATGACCTTACCTGAGTTCCTTTGAAAACTGGGAGCATTGCCCTTCTAAATTCATCTTCTTCTGTCTCCCTTCCCATTTTTGTCTGTTTTTCTTTTCACCTAGGAACTTTTAAATAAAAGTTACAATCTCTTCTGCTGGCTTTACTGAGCCACATCCCTCTAGCCAAATCAGTTCTGCCCAAAACAGTGAACTCTCCCCCCGCCTTTCATTTGCCAGTTCTTTAGCTCTCGGTATTTCCAAAGGGACCGATGCATCTCACAGGATAAGGAGGCTGAGGGCTGCCTGCAGTAGAAAATACAGCAGTATGGCAGAACCCAGAGGAGTCTAGGTGCCCAGGACAGGAGAGTCAGTGAAGGGGTAAAGGGGCTAGGATTGCCTCACTTGTGTCATCAGAACAGGGAATAGCAGCTCACTGTGAAGTCTGGGTTTGTGTTTGAGAAATCCCATAAATTCTGGCAGCTCAGGCTGTTTGTATTCAACTGTTTGTCCCTTTTGTTTCTGAAAAGTATTCTTGTCCCCCTCTCCCAAGAACAGTGTCTCTTGTGTCGCAGTGCCTTGGAACCGCAGGGACATGCAAAGATTGAACACCACTAATTTCTGACTTACACAATCAGCCAAAAATTGAGATCTGTTATGCCTTCTCCATGAGCATAGCAGAGAGATAATGTGTTCAAGTTTTTCCTTAATGAATTTTAGTTAATTTAGGAATATATGGAAAAGTCCTTCTTCCCCGGAGACAGTCCCTGACTTCCGTCTGCCTTGGATTCAATGCAGAAGCCATCGTTCTCAGGTTTTCCTTCAAGTCATGCTAAAAGTCTTGTTCCAACTTTCTTTGTCCTTCTTTCTGCGTGTCATCCTGTAGCATCCCTTAGTCTCATGCGGACATCCAGTTGGCGTTCAGGCAGTTCCCTTTCTCCATGGCTGTTTTTTGACCCCACAGGAGGCATCTGAGCTTCCTGGCTGGGCTCCTGGAGGTGGCCTCTCTTGCTTCAGCCATCTAATACATTCAACAGACTGAATCCCTTCTCACTCTCCTACTGAATGAAAGCTGGTTTTCACTCCCACCTGGTTCCATGTTGTTTCACACAACTCCTGGAATACTATTATCCATTCTCCTTTGCCACTGTTAATTCTCTCATAAGAAATGTGCAAAAACAATTTCCTACTTAAAATACACACAGCGTGATGTTTCCAAAACATTTGGTGTTTGCTAGGTCAGTTGCTTATTGTGATTTACCTGTTGTTTGTTCAACACATACCAAGACTCTGCTGTTCAGGTGTTGAAAATGTAAACACATATATTAATATTGGTCTGGGATTGTATTTTCGTTGGCGGATGAAGGCTGCCTAGCACTGTGGGGCTAGGAGATATAAATTATAAATTGATAGTGCGAATACTGCAGTATAAATTATAACAGATTTAAAGATGAGATAAACTTTAGACCTTTCAGGAAGAAGTTTGAGAGTCAGATGTTTGGGGAAAGTCTTTCTCTATCTAAGTCTTCTTGCACATCCACCCTCTTGCCAATGGTTGTGTTGTAAACTACCATTCCTCAGGATATTCTGAAGACTCCAGCTCCAGTCAGACTCTATGAGATTTTCTGCTTTCATTTAAAGCAAAATAAAAGAATGGATGAGCCTGCACACAGGGGTGAAGTATACCCTAATGTCTCAGAGGCCAAAGGACAAATAAGAACAGAACCCCCTAAGTATTTTAATTTCAGAATTTAGTAAGTAAATACCTTTTTTTTTTTTTTTTTTTGAGGCGGCTTTGGCCTTGATTTTTCAGTGCTTGAGGTTGGCAGTATTGTGTCTGTTATGTTGGCTGTAATTCCACTCTATAGCAAGACATGAAATTTATCTATATGATATGTGTATTGGTGAACCTTCTGGAGTACTGAGGAACTTACTTCTGTGATGGTCTGGCTTCTGGGGAATTAGTGTATTGCTGCACTTACAGAAAAGATCAGAAAGATATCCCTGGCAAAAAAACCTGGATGCTGCCCAAGCTTGCTGACCTACGTGTGCCAGGGAGCTGGTGGTCCAGTTTGTGATACAAAGATGCTCCAGTACAGTCTCTCTCCTGAACAATAACTGACAGTTCAGATGAAGCAGATAGTAGTTATCAGAGTTACGTGAGGTTTGCCATCCATAAAATAAGGCCCAAAGTGTATTTATGTAGTTCAGGCTTTTTCCCCCTCAGGACAGGGCTGGATTTTAAATCTCTGTTAAAAAATGGAAGGGAAACTATTTTCCTTTAAAAGAAAGGAATGTGTAAGGGCTTGAGTTTTCTTAAAACTTTTCGGACTTAGTCTGGTTTTCTATGGAAATTAGCCTCATTGCAATCTCTGTGTCTGTCTTCAGTTTCCCTTGCAATAACTTTTCAAAATGTTGGTTGAATTTATTCAGATTTGACGGGGGAGAAGAGGTCTCAAAGATATTATCTTTGTATGAGTTTCATAAAAATAGGCATCTAGATAGATGAGACTGTGATTAGTACTCCCGCTAAAGGAAAAAAAGGCACTGTAGGCTCAACCACATTATTAAACAGCTGAGAGTCCATGCGGGAGACTGTCATAGAAAACCTGCCTTCGGGCTGTTTCGGAGAGTCTTGCCTGCTCCTGTTTCCATTTCTTTTGCCACCCAAAATTGCCCAGCATCCCAGTGGTAAGAGCAGCAAAGTCAAATGAACCCATGTCTTTTTTCCTGGTTGTATTTATAGTAGGATTGCCTCTTTGTTAGAGCAGGATGCCAGTGCACCTGCAGCATCAGCAGGACACATCAGGACCTTCAGAGAGGACTCAGTGTTGGAAAGCTGCCTAATTCCCCCGAAACTAGCTGATCTCAAGCTCTCTAAAGTTCAGAAGGGGCTTTCAGTTGGTTTTGGAAGAGGCTTCAGGGTCCTTGAAGAGGAGTAAATTAGTCTATATTAAGCTTCATGAAGCCTTTTTGTGGTCTGGGGGTGTCATCACTGCTACAAGGGTAAGCTCTACACGTCATAGCCCCACTGCAGACTGGAATGTGGTGCAGAAATGTACCATACAGACATAGTGGGAACCTGTGACCTGCAAGCGGGACTGCATAGTGCCGTAGGGCACCAAACAGGACTTAGCAGCTTGGTCCAGATGCAGTGTCTTGGCTTGCTGCCATGGTATTTCCAGGTTAAGATGACCTGGGCTGCCTCCATACCTACATGCAGTGTGAGGCTAAAACAGCTGCACTGCATCCAACCTTGGCTTTTGCAACACGTAGCCAGCTTAGGCTTTCCACCTGTACCACCCTGTGCTTCCAGCCCCAGAGTTAGTGAGGGGAAACTGCTTGGGAGTGTCTTTCCCATTCCTGAACACCTACTGTCCATAGCGCACACCACCGCATAGGGTACCATAGCTATTGTAAGTTTGAGGCCAGGTAGTCTTCAGGCCCTTGTGGGCTAAGTTAGGTGAGGCTATGTCACGGAAATTTCCATGTGAAGGACAAAACTCTCAGTAGTTTTCCTTGAAGAAAGGCGCTCTCTGACCCCGTTACCAGCGTCTCTGTAGCTGCCCTTTACTGTCATTTAGCAACTCAAGGGAAAGAGGGTTCAGCCTCCCGTGGGTAGTTGTGTGCTGGTCTGCAGCTCCCCAGAGGAGGTGCACCAAGCCCTAGTTTTAGTCTAGATAAGTGGATGTAAATAGGGCTGCATTTTTTCCTCCAGTAGAACTTCATGGAATTTGTGATCAATGAGGCCCCCTGGAGCTCTTTAGAAAAGCAGTTTTATGAGTAGAGCTGCTGAGAGCTGGTTGCCTATGATTTATGTCTCGTGATTAGGTTATCTGGAATTTAATATGTTCCTAGTGCTAGTTAAAGTACCCTCAATAATGTCTCTCTCTTACATGGAGTCTCTAGTGCCCAAGAAAGACTGCAATCACAATAGCAGGAAAACTATTAGAGTCTTTCTCCTCTCCTTGCCTACCTGCTTTCAGGAAACTCATAAGAATGCAAAACTTTTGAGACAAGTGTAGTGCCAAATTGGGCTGAAAACAGTCAAAAGCATAAAAAATTATTGGAGAGGGACAGATAGAAAGATAAATATGCACACATCACGATCGCACCAGCCTGATTTCTTAGGGAGCCAAGCTAAAAGTACGTGAAGTGGCAAAAAAAAAAAAGTAAATGTCAATTCAAATGAAAACAGAGAATGGTCACTTCTGAGCTCTTGTGATACAAAAGAGTTGCAGTCTTTGCATCCCGTCCCAAGCCATTGGCGTGACTCTTGGCGGATACAGTATAGATTCTGAGAAGCTGTTAGTACATTCATTCTGTATGTGCTTGGCTAGAAATTTATAAATTAATTCTAGTATTTCTAGAATCTGGGATTGGAGCTGCACATATGACCTGTGCTGTGTGTGCTGATATGCTAAAAGTAATTTTTATAGTGGTGCAATTTGGAGAAGTTGTGCGAGTTTTCTGGAGAGGCAGAACCACAATTATATATGGGTGTGTTATGTTCTAGTAGTAATCTCATGGGCAAGAAGCCAGTTCATAGGTGTCCGTATGTGATCTCAGGCATCCTCATCCATCTCGGTCCCTCTAGAAAAGAAGTTCTTTCCATTACAGTCCATACCACCTGGCGACTCTGCAGCATTTATTCACCTGATTTTTTTATGCTTTCCTCAGTGACAGCTTGATTCTCCTTGCCACGCTCCTAAAGAACCCTTACTGTAAAGACCTTTTTAAAGGTATTTCTTTTTGAGGGTCACGTTGTGCCTGTGCCTATGTTTTAATCAATGTGTTTCAGTCAAGATAACAGAAACACTTTAAGCTTGGTGCCAGTTAGTTTTAATTGAAGAGGAGAAAAAAAAACCTAGCATGATTGGGTCCTTGGGGAAATGGTGAGTTTCTACAGCTGAGCCTTTGAAATATATAGGCAGTTTATAAGAGAGAGGGAATTCAACTGTGAATGAAGCAGCCAAGAGATGGAGGTATGGCTGAAAAAATCCAGCCAAGAGACATGTGGAAACTGTGCTCGGAGATTTCTCACATGTTTGGATCTGATTCAAATGAACCAAAATCAACAGGAGACTTTTCTACTCAGGAGACCCTTTATTTTATGAATCTTCTCATTTCAATACTAAGAAAAACAAGGTTCATGTGTCTATATGGCAATTTGGCAAAAACAATTGTGGCTATATGGCAAATCGGCAGTGCTGGAACAATAGTCCAAGCATGGAGATGCTGCTGCAGAACCACAGGAGGAACAGGGGGGACAACTTCTTAGGCAGGTTGTTAATGTCCAGTCCCCAGAAGGTCTTGGTCACAGGTTAGAGGAAGAAGTTGGTTCCTGCTAAAAGGCCTTTGGCTACTCCAGGCAATGCCCCACGCATATTCCATAGCCAGGGCTAGCAGTTTGTCATTGTAAATCATAGAAAAATTCATGGCTGTGAGTGAGAGGCAAAGAGGCATGGGGTCATAGCTGGGGAGAAAGGTCAAATGTGAGTCTTCTCAGAAGGCTTGGGATTTTAGAGGAGCCCAAGGGTGCTAGGTTTCCTGTGCTTCCCTGGTGAACTACTTTGCCAATGGTTAAAAACCATTTCAACCCACTTTGCAGGTTCCAGGTGGGTGCTGTGCAGTGGTAGCAGCACTCTCCCAATGCTTGAACCTGTCTCAGTTGTAATTGATGGAAAAACTCCCTTTAAGTTTAGTGACTCAGGAATTGAGTCTTAAGACACTTGAAATGTTACTATCAGTGGAAATACACGTGCCCCAATTCCTCTTTGTTCTACTCAGGTCACCTGTTTCAGCTCAGCAGCTCTCAAAATTTCCAATGTATTCACCCACCCACATGCTCAAATCTTGAGATGTCAAAGTCATGAGCCTTTTTCTTTCTTTTCGAATAAATCATGGCATCCATGGCTCCGGAGACAGCTTGACAAAAATGTAGCTGTAACTGAAGTATTTGCTGTAGCTGGGAAGTGTACAGAGATCAATTAAAACAGCCAGTTCTCGCTCACTGAGAAGTTTCTCAGATTTGGGAACCGAAACCTCCAGCACTGGGATTCACCTTAAAAGTTAATGGCTTTTGAAAGCTTGAGCCAAACCACATTTAGATATTTCTGGGATCTAGGCAAAAAGAAGAATCAGTTTTGTTTTGAGGACATAATGAAGGTTTCTTTTTAGGCATTTACAACTTCAGAAGTAGTTTCTCCTCTGCGTAGGGTTGTGGTCCCTTGGTAAAACTGTAGAACCACTTTGCAGGACGAGTGAACTGATGTATAGCACAAAATATTACTGCAGTCAGTGCTCCATAATTATCTGAGTCCATATACCTAAAGAGTAGCATTATACTTTATTTTGTGTAAGTAACCTGTAACAAAGTAATGTGAGGGCTTGTCTAAACTTGCCTTGGATGCATTATCCCCACATCTCCATGGAGTCGGTGTTACTGTCTAGATAGGGCTGACCCAAGGTACAGAGGAGCAGCGAAGGGGACAGATTGTGCACCCCAGTGCAGTGGGCAGTGCTCAGCTGTCCCTTACTTTGCCAGTGCAAAGTCACTGGCTGTTGTTTCCATACGCTCAGGAAGCATATGGACCTTTCATATATTCTTGGCTAAATTATCTGTGTTATAAACATCCTCCTCAGCATCATAAAGTGAAAAGAAAAAAGTGACAGGCTGTATTTAGTGATTAACCCCCACACACACACTAAAGGCTATTCAGTCTGAATGCACGTAACTAGCAGGGCACAGTGGCAGTTTGACTCACACTCTGTGGGCTCTCACTGTCAACACAGCGATGCTCTGAACCATTAATAATAATGCGACGTTTTAGCTGGGGGGAATACGTGTCTCTTGAAACCACATTTCTGTCTTCCACCCACCCCACTCTAGCAATCATCTGGATTTATTGAATAAGGTTAATGGATTATTTAGCAGGTTTCTCCAGCCATTATCAGCTAGCACGCTCTGTTTATGTGGCTGGCCTCTCCTGTTCTGTCAGCTGTCATAAGCTTCTCAATTAGAAAAGGAGAAAAAAAAGTATGAAATAGGTAACTATGGTTACCTGTGATGTGGGTTTTTAAGAAGTGCTCAGAAACCTAGTGGCAACAGAGTTTGGAAGTTCAAAGCTTTAATTTATTCAAGAACTCTCTTGAATCAGAGTATCAAAAGCATTTAGAATAAATTCAGAACATTTTCTTTTGTAGAACAATATTGCAGTCCTAAGCAGAAGCTATCATACAGACTGACTGCTTGCTCTGCTCATGTGGGAAGAAAACAGGAGCAGGAGAGGGTAAATATGCCCTTGTTCCACTTTTCTCCTGCAGGGCCCAGTGGCCCTTGCAGTGGAATAGCTTGTGAAAGCAGTGGTTTCTAGGAGAAGCAGTATTTCCATTGTCGTGTTGTATTCCTATTTACACTGAAATGATGATTTTAAAAGTGGTCATACAGAGCCCTGAAGCTGTGTGTGCTTCAGGGGCATCTTTCAAGTAAAGGTGCCTACCTCAGAAATTCAGCCCCAATCATGCTGTCCGCTGAGAAAAAAAAATAAAATCATCCACACTTAATTTAATGAGATCACAGGATAATGCTAAAAGCTTTTAATTGGACCAAAAGTGCCTTATGAAGCATGTGTCTTGAGGTCAAAAACTTCCCCTCTCAAGTGGAGTAGTGGAATTATGTACATATTTGCCTTTTGCAAAGCAGGGAACAGCTGTGTGCTCTTCTTGTAGGATTTTCATCTGAACACACAAGATAGTAGCCACCGCAGTGTTCCCTGTATGCGTGGTGGGCACTGCCCAAGAAAAGGGGAGAATAAGAAGTTCAGCTGTCCAAAAACATTGTCTCATCTGAAGCAGCCAAGTACACAGAGTACAGGAAAGACCTGTTTTGTCACATATTTTATTATCATAACATGCAACGTAAGGTGAATACTGGAAAACCTTGCATCCAGTGCATGACATGTCAGTTTATCAGTGCACTTCCAGTAGAAAAGTATTATCTGTTACTGGGTCAGTACTCATTTCCCAAGAACGCTGTCTGAAAAAGGTGGGTTTGTAACTAGGGGAAGATAGGTGTTGTATTGGACCGGGGATTGCTGAGACCTGGGAGCAGTCCCTGCCTCTGCCCCAACACCAATGATCTTGGGCAAGTCATTTCATCCTTCTCCTTGTAAAACACAGCTTGGTTTATTAAATGTTTTATTTATTTATTATATTACTATGTTTATTAACATAGATCGGGGGGTTTTTTATTAGAATCTCATCTCCTGGAAGCAGGGGAACACTCTTGCTATGGGTATGTGCTGTTCTTTGCGCAGCAGGGGCCCTGACCTGGGCTGGCAGGTCTAGGTGTGTTACAAGTCGCTCTATATTTTGTGCTTTGCATGCTAACACTACTGGGCTGTGGAGGGGTAGTAGGGATAGGGGTCCTGACTGACAGAAACCAGCAACAAAAATGCCTTTCTCCAGCCCCTGCCCAGCTGCTTCTAAACCCAGGCAAATTCAAACTTTCACAGTAATTAAGCATTCATCAGGTTGCAAGGAGTAGTCTTCAGGTTGTTGGAGAAGTCGTCAGATAATGGAATTTGTCAGTTATTGCTGAATCCCGAGAGTGACCTCCAGGAGTTACAAAGTGCACTTATCCCTCTGGTAGGTGTTTGCTGGATCCAGTCTTCATGCTGGTGATTTTGTTTTGTCATAAGACCATTTTCTAGAAAGCCAGCACAGTAACTCCGAAGCCTCTAAATGCTTATCCCGAGTCCTCCTGTTCAACCAACTTGAAACAAATAGCATATAATTTATTAAGGGTGCATAAAGTTGAGAATATTGCAGTTCAGTCAGATGCAGGGCGTAGCCATGAAAGGTCACAGTTCTTACGGTATTGTTTGAAGTGCTGGAGAATTTGTAATGTGTTTGCGCTGTGGCTGCGTTTGTTCTGAACCTGAGGGAAGGCTGTGCTTGTATCTGTTCATCTGGAGGTGCCTTATTAATAGGCTGCACACTTCATTGATTTTTAATTAATTTCTGAAGAGACACAGAGGATAAGTGCTGCAGCCCACAGACATCTCTGTACTTATTGCAGTCCACATCTCTATTGATCGCCTGCCTAAGGAGCTGAAATAATCCATTTTAAATACACTTTCTTGGAGAGAGTGAATGCACTATGCAATATACTCTCCCGATTGTAATTGTACTGGCAAGAGGTCAGTGGCTGGAGTAGGGGAAAGGTAGCCCATTGTTTAGTATGCTGCTGGTCCTCTGACCGCAGGCTTCTCTGCAGGCTTCGTTTCAAGAAAGGCAAGTTATCTCCCTCATGGGCAGTTTATAACTACAGAGTATTAAGAAAGCACTGGTCACAGCTCCACTGTTAAAGTTACACTGGGAGCTCCTTTATAGGACACATTTAGCCTGCCTGCCTCTTCAGAGGAAGGAGCTGGAGCTAGTCTAACTGTAGCAATTAATCTAAGAGAGAAGAATAGGATTCAAAAAGCCCTTTCAAATTGTTAATGCACTGATACCTCTGGTTGCCACTACCTTTGGTTGCCACTTTGAAAAGCATCAAACACTTTCCAGGAGTATGTGATCCATTGGGAGCTGAAACCTGAAGTCTCTGAGCACTCCTCAAATCAGAGGATAGGTACATTCTTCCTGCTGGCATGTGTAGCACAGGTTACTAGGATTCGCTTTTGAAACAGTAATTCACAGTCTTTGTCATAAGGACTGTGTTCCTGCCAGCCTCTTAACTGTAGTTACTTTGCAATGAGTGTTTATTGCCCAGCAAAGAGAGTTTTATAGTAATAAGTTTGTTATTTAGGCAGTTCTTATTTAAAGGCTTCTTTTACAGAAAAAGGTGTTGACAACATGTAGCTGCAGTTGCAGCCAGAACGGTGCTAAGTACTTCTGTGCTTCCTGGACAAAGGTGAGTTGTGTTAGCATTAGTGGACACAGCAAGTGTTAAATTCTGACTCGCAGAGCCCAGGCCCTGTGGTACATCTGGTGAAGGGCGTCCCTGCAGTGGAACAGAAATATGCATCTGAACAGTCAGTCTTTTTCTTACACAGGGACCGTCAGTAGATTTCTGCCTTGCTTTTTTCTCTTACTACATGGGGCAATGCACCAAAGGACAGTCTCTTGAAAACACCTGACTGGTTTGTGTGCTCACCTTCAGAAGCCCTTGTGAGCAGCAGATACTGCAGAGCTAGCAGGGAGGCATCAGATGCTAAGTACTTTATCAAAGTGTTGGGAGCAACCCTTTACCCACGAGTCCCTGACTTTATTAAGTTTTTCCTATTACAGCTCTTGGTCCTGTTCAGTAATTGGAGGGTCAGAAACTCTCTTAGTGTGTGTCTGCTGCAACGTGTATTTGTGCATCGCATCTATGTTGGCCTAGTGAGGGTATGAGAGGAGCTGCAAAGCTGTATCCAGGTTACTGTGTCCTTACTGGTGATATGCTTCTTATAAGCGCAGCTACAAGCTACAATTTTTCTCACCTCTTTGGGCTGCAGTACTGTAAGCTGAGCTGTGTTTCTTCAGAGATTATAGGAGAACATCCCTGTCCTTTTGAGCACTTTGGGAATAGGGAGAAGGTACTGCAGGAGACTATGTAGCCTGTGTCCACACAGCCCAAGAGGCTGGGACACCTGGCCCAAGTGAAGTAGTAACACAGCTAATATGAGCCTCTTTGCCCATTGAAGGCACTAAAGCTGGCATAGGAGAACACCTTGCACCTAGCTGTCTTAAGGAAGCACTGTGGCAATAGTCTTGAGTTAATTGCAAAATGGAGATTAGATCCAACTCCACAGCTCCCTCCCTCGGGACTGTCATGCATAGGAATGAACTTCTTTTTTCTCCCATCCTAAACAGCCCATGTAGCAGCTGCACAGATATGACTGTAGGTGGGAGCAGAACTTGGAGGCACACGCGGTATGGGCAGTATTGAAATACCGGTTTTGCATCTCATTGCTTATGCTACTTAATATATTTATGTAACATCTTTCATCAGAAGAACATGAAGTGCTTCACAGGCTCTTTATGTTCAGCACTACCTAATCTAGATATCTGCATAATTTGAGGGAGCCAGGGAGACAACTCATAATTTTCACAGGATTTCAGACAAAGGACATGTTTGATGATGACAGTGGAACAAACTCCCCTTCTGGTGATGCCCAAGGAACTTCAACACCCACCCAGGACAGATAGCTTCGTTTTAAGGACCCCACAACCTCAGAATCGTGAACCAGTCAGTTCAGCGGTGATCCATTTATCTGTGCTTTGAAGGGGTGAGAAGACACTCCTGAGATTTTAATTTAGGATTGCAGTGGCTCTGGGCCCATCAAAATGTCTGCTCAGTCGAGTCAATTAAGTCTTGAAATGTCATAAGCTTATGAACTTGCTTCTCATTTCATTTCTTTTTACTCTTTCTCCCTTTATAAATCACCTGTCATTTGGAGTAGCCTGCATTTTTCCTGTAATTCTCATCTAAACTTTAGCCTCATAGCCTCTTTCCCTTCCCTTTTGTGTCCTGACTTTGTCTTGACCTGTTATGCTTTAGCATCTTTTTTATTTTGTGTCTTGGGCAATAGCTCAGCAATGCAGTAAATCAGGCTTTAGGACATTACTGGAACAAATATACTGCAGCAGCCACATGACGCAGAACAAAGATCTGGTGTAGACTTTTTTTTCCCAGACTTGTTCTTTTGATGGGTAACTGGAATGTTTATACTGCCACAGGTAGCGTGTGTCCTCCTGTGGTTGGTATGAAGCCAGCTCATCTCGATTTTGTGCTTCAGCTGAGTCAGCCAATGTGCAATCACACTCCCATGTGTGAGCAGACGGAATTTGTACTTCTGGGTGATCCACAAGTGGAAAGATGTAAGACTAACCTGTGTGCAAAACATCACCGTTAACTCTTTTCACGGCAGAACTAGCTTGAGTGACCTGTGCCGGAGTTGTATTTGCACTAGTTATCTTTCTATAGGGGTAATAATCCAGCTGCACTGGGATCCTGCCTCTTAAGTCAAGTACAGATGGTCTTGGGCTTGCTTCTGTGTACTCTGAACTGTTTAGTCCAAAACCATTTAGCAATGTCACAGCAGGACTGTGAGAAAAGGGATATATTAGTAGGCATGAATACACAGCACACACACTGCTCGTGTCACACCAGCTCGGAGTGCAGGTCTAGCAAAGTGTCAGTTGTCTGGTCCTGGTCACGTGGACAGGTCCAAAGTGGCTGTAGGAAAATCCAGCTAGTTGTATCAGCTTTGTATCCTCAGGCTGCACCTAAAGACAGCCAGCTTGAGATAAAAGCACTTTTACCCCAAGATATGGCTTGTTACTTGTGAGTAGCACATTGCTTCAAACTTAAGTAAACTGTAGAGAAGAGAAACCGAGAGAGAGAGAGAGAGCTTAGTCAAGGGAACAGGAGATGGGAAGAAATACATTACTATCACGTAAGCTTTCTTTGTCTACCCTTTACCAAAGAGAGAGAGAGGTATTAACTTACCCCATATAAATGGGAAGTAATTGAACTCCTAAATATTTGGGGTTATACCACAGCCCGGGATGCAGGAATGGGCCTCCCTTGACAGCTTTACCGGTGTAGGCAGAACTCCGGACATTTTCAGAAATCCTTGACAGCTAACCTGGTGGAGGTGTGCATAGCACAAGGTGCAAGTCCCCAGCTCAGTCTGGCAGCTTTGGACTGAAATAGTTAGCATCCTTCGCTTTCCCTTGACTGTGAGGATGACCTCCAGTCCCAGCTCCCAAGCAGACCTACATAACAAATCACACCTCTGCAGCTGAGTCAGTGTATTTCAGAGCAGTGTCAGTTTTTCCCTCCCACAGCTATCTCTGGAGTAACAGCTACTTAGATGATTCTGGTTGCTCCTGACAACAAAGGGCACCACGTTTTCCTTGAAAGTGTATTTAGCCCCAGGTAAAATTACACTTTTTCCATGGGGTAAGCGGGGGAAAAGATGATCATTTCAAGCTTTCTGTAGTGATTCCTGTTATTAAGCTAGCCTCAAGTTATTAGGATGAAAAGAGGGCAGTCTCCAAGGCTGGAGATTAATGTCCATAAGATTTGAGTTGGACTTGAAATTTTCTCCCTTCACATACCTGTTTGATGGATCTGCCATGTGTGCTGGCTCTGGTGGGTGGAAGTTATTATCGAAGAAAGGCAGGCTGCTCTTAATTTCTGGATGGGATAAGATCAACATTCCCTCTATTTAGGGAGATAATAATGTTTATTATAGAAAACAGCAAAAAGTCACACTAAAAAAAAGTGTTTCTAGTACATCTGCTGTCTGCTGGTATTGCTGAAGTTCTTGGGGCAGGTAAAGGTCCTTATACTTATTTTTTTAATTTGAATTGTCTTGCAAAATGATGTCTTGCAAAGACATATGTATATGCTTAAACTTTAGTTAGTGATTCAACACATTTCAATTCATCTCTGGTAATTATCCCAAAGGGACTTTGCGTTTAATGAGGTACATACCTGCTTAAACTCTGTCCTGCGTAATGAATACCCTTTTTCTGGAAATGAGGTACAGGCACCTAATGGAAAGAGCTTTCAGAAAAGGCTCATGCAATTCAAAAAGTTGGACATTCCCTAAACAGCAGCTGCCACCTTTGAAATGAATCCAGAAGCAACCTCAGTGAGGACGTGGGACTCTGAAAAGTCCAGAAAAGTGAAGGAAATCAAATAACAGCATCTGAACCAGTCTGTGCTTGCAACTCTTACACTTTGAGCTGTACAAATGGAGGCTGTGCTCAAAAACTGCCCTCAGGAACTGGGAGACAAATGACAGCAGCAGAAACTAACACTGGTAGTAAAGTAAGAAAACAGCAAATTATGACCACATCTTAAAGGCAGGAGATGTCAGGGGACAAACCCATAACTTTCCAGAAAAGCTTCATGTTGCTTTTTAAAAAAATCCCTTTATTCTTTTATTTCCACCACCAGCCCACCTTTGATGATACTCCTCTGTAGATGTCTGCAGCACTGGAAGTCCTAATACTTTATGAACCTAATTTGATACTTTCTCCTGCAGTTCAGCGCTTGGAAAATCAGAAAGCTGTCCCATCTCATTGTCTTCTCTCCTTGCATGGATTTTTTGACACAAAGTCTCCTTGCCACTGTCCCACTTCAGTTTGTTGCCAGCCTATGTTATCTCATTTTTAGGTGTGTCATTTTTCTTGTGAAAAGAGCATGAGCATACCTGACCGTACCTGAAATGACCATACCAAATCTGTCTATCCATGGTCCCAGAGACTTCACAAACGCTCCATAATAAAATTGGGAAAGACTTTCTTCTTTTATAGCTCTTAATGACTAACTTTTAGTCTATTGAACAAGATAATTTTTGTTCTCTGTTATTTCTAGCCAGTTCTGAGAGTAAACTGATGAGTAGAGAGCAGGATTCACCTCAGATACTGAAACTGCTGATTTTTGCTACATAGAAAACTATCAAGGCTGAAAAGTGACAGGCGGGAAATTCTTACTGGTGTTAAGCTCCTAGTGGCCATTTACATCTTTCCTGTCCACCTTCCTTCTTTGAACAAAGCTATGTTGGGTTATTACAAGCCTATTCTACCCCTCAGCGTGGCTGTTAGTTTCCCTGGTGCTGTTGCAAGCCTTGTGTGAAATACATAAACACGTGGGCAGGTCAGGTTAGTAATTGCATAGGCAAGGATAAAAGACCTTTAACGCTAATCGAAGTCCTTGGCAAGGGCATTTGTGTCTGCTTCTGAAAGGAGAATTTACATTTTCACAGTTGCATAATCACACAGGTAGAAGGGATGTAGGCTACAGGCAGTTTTACTGCTATGTACGTCTAAGATCCATATAGCACAGGTTTGTCTTCGTACGTGACTCTGGTACTGGGTGAGGATAAGGGGTGCAGTTGTTAAAGATAAAAGGCTATTCCTCGCTCGTCCTGAAGTTCCAAAGGGACTTCCTCGACTTATCTGTGTTATAGCTGTTTGCAGTGGCTGTTTGACTTCTTAATAGCATTAGGCGCTGATTCAGAGAGTGATTTTATGTTAAGGGATCCTAGCAGTAATTGCATTTCGAATGACATTCTCTGTGAGGAAACCTCTGTCATGACTGTGATGGGGAAGTATCAGTGATGGGTAGGTCACGGCTGATTCTTCTGTTTGTGAGAGATGAATCTGGGCTCAGCGATAATGGGACAACTGATCCTTAATGGCTTAATGTTGAACTTTTTCCTCTCAGTGGTTTCAGCATAAAAGTCCCCCCCTATTGTGGATGTTCTAATACGTATACTAAAGTATGGGGTTTCTTATTATCTGGACATTTTATACTTTGATAATTATATGGGATCTACGTAGCTCTAATTTGGACAAGTCCTGAAGGGTGCTTCATTTCCCCAGCCTCACAGATCACACCGCAAATGGCACAGCATAATGTCTTTTGGATCAGGCTTTAAAGTGTCATTTTTACAAACCCTCTTTCCATTGTCAGGGTCTAGGGTCACTTGTAGTTTTGTCTTGTAACTCTCATAAAATGTCCTCTTGGTATTTGATCATGGGCTTGCTGGGTGGTGATGGCACCAGCTGTGTAACGAAGAGAGTGGTTTTTTGTTATCATACTTCTGTGTCATGTAAAAAGATTAGAGATGGATATAGAGCACTTTTCCTGCCAGGTTCAAAAATGCCTTCAAATGGTGATTCTTGGCATAATATATGTTTAGACAGTATTGCTGCAGTGAATACTGTAGGATTCCCATTTTTAGATTGTTTTTATTCTGCTTGTATCATCTTATTTATTGAAAATATATACATATATATATATGTATACCTTTTCTCTTATACTTCTACCATCTACCTTTAAAACTTGTTGATGGGGTATCACGAAAATCGAACATGTTTACACTGGGTATTCCTAAGAGAATTTACATTTCTGCAGCTCATGGACCAGCAGAGGATTTTGTAGCTGTCAACCCTACATGGGTTGTGTTTAGCTCTGCAGATAACACAGGTGGGAAAAAGCCCTGAGAAGCTTGTTTGACAGAGGTGAAGTAAACTGTAAGTACGAAGATACATAGACAGCTATTTCTACCCTATTTCTGGATAGAAAAGAAAATCAGGTGTGGTATTGGTTAGGAGCAGTATGCAGGTTGGTGATTACACATCTTTCTAGTTCATAAGAGAGTATGACGTTATGTTGAATAAAATATAATCTTACTAAGATGATATTAAATAATAGCACAAGATTGAAATAAATGGAAATGAATGAGTAGAATAAACAGTGAAACATCCTAAAGTGTTAGCCTACATGTTTAAAAAATGCTTGGAAATTAAATAAGTAGAGAAGGTAAAATATGACCAAGGAGGCATGGTCAAGGGTTTGATTGTTTAACTCTTTCGATGAAGGATGTTTCTGGACACCTTACCATCCATTCCTGCCATCATTAGCTAAAGACAGGAGGCTAAAGCCTTGGTACAGGTCATCTGTTTTGATTTTAACAAGCCAGAAATTCTATTTCTTTATTTCTGCCAAAAGAAATCTGCAATATCTTCATATCATTTCAGTGCTGATAGGTGCAAATTAATCTATTAAAAATAACAATTTTATTTGGGCCTAATGTATTCTGATACCAACAGAATTCTCTCATCAAATTCTCTGGGTTCTTGTGTCCTCATCAGATTCTGCCCACAAAGATCTGTTTGCAGGTTTGGACCTTTCTTTTCTCCCCCCGCCCCTTATTCTGAGGTATTGAGAATTTTGACCGAATAAGGATATCGGAAGTTATCACAAATCTGTGATGCTTTAGAAGTATTTCTGTTCATTCTAAAAATTTGAGATATTTCCTAAACTAAGTAGAAAGGAAGTGTAAGCAGCACCTTGATAGTTTTTGTGCAGGGAGGAGCTCTCTTATGGTGAAAGGTGCAAGACTGAAGAGAGGTGCTTAATCCCATGGAAGGTGGAGGAAGAGATTGTGAGCTGCAGGAGAGAAGTGTTTGGGGGAAGCGCAAGGGCACCTGTCTGTTCGCACATGACTGCAATCCTGGCTTCAAGGGCAGCACTTTCAGGAACTGCAAGGAACCAGTATAATTTTAGATGTGAGGAATGACTATGCAGTATATTTAAGGGCACCCTGAAGCCACCCTTAAGATTAGATTCGCTATCTGTAAGAGCAGCAAAGCTGGACTTGTGATTGTGGGCCAGAAGCTGCTCCGCAAAGCATGCAGAGCCCTGCATGCCTGCACGCACTGTTCAGCCCAGTGCAGCACAGGCATGGTGCTCTCTCAGTGGCTTTCTGAGGCATGTCCAGACAGATTGTTTGACACCTGCCCGCAGACACCTCAGCAGACTGGCTGCAAGACCCCCAGGTGAAAGGGAGGGATATGAGACCCAGGAGGTTGCTGTAGTCCACCTACTTCCCAGAGTACTTGTTATGAGCAATGTTGACACTGCCTTGAAGCCCTTTCTGGTTACTGTTCAGTGTTAGAGATGTGAAACAGGTTTTATATTAATTCCCAATCTGTCTGAATTTTACGGGGCCACTTTTGTGGTTGCTTTTCCTCCTTTACACAGTGTCATTGCTATTGACTGTGTTGTCTCTTTCTGGTTGGATTTCTTCAGATGGTAATTCTTGTGCTAAGTCATGGTGCCTCTGGTTTCATGGTGTGTTTGTTGTGTGACTCACGAATGTTTGACCTATGAGATATATTTATCCTCTTTCTACAGGTTTTAATCTGATGTCAAAAAACATTATGCTTTCAAAGACTTACAGTTCTGATGTTCAACAGCCAAAAGTATTGATTTGCAATTGGCAGGAGGGTGTGTTTGCTTCCATTAGCAGTGCTTTTAAAAAATAATTCCATTTGCTTTACGCCAAAGAGTCCCTGCGTCCCCTTTCAAACCACCTTCATGTTGACTGCAGCAAAGCCTACCACATTAAAAATTAAATAGTGTTTATGCCAAATGTTCTCCCACATATTTTCAAACCTTTTAGTGGTGTTTCCACTGAAGTTTTTCACCTAAAAGCCACAGCAATTCAGAGCTCCACTTGATGCTTTTTGTAAACACATCCACTTTCTGTCAAGAAAGGGCTACATTCTGGCCCAGTGACCATGAGTGGTGGCTTACCCATACGCATTGTCCTCCTGGTATGTATGGGGATAGGTATGTGTGAGCTTCTTATGCTGTGAAAGGGAATAAAATCTGGCCCATGACACTGAGTAATCTGGTTATTTTAACCACTACGTGTGACTCTCTGAATTATCATCTGTATTATGGGATAATATGATCTCTACAGTATTCAGCAATGACTTTTTAAAAATTACCAGTTATATATTATACAGAGCTAATATATTAAGAGATACCTTAAGGGTAATTATCAAGTGTGCAATTTCATCTGTAGGTTCTTATAATGATGGTTAATGTCATAAATGCCTTTTAATGAAATTGTAGGCTTGTAACCCTGCCTGACTATCCTTTGTGTGTCATATAATTAATAAGACCTAGCTTTGGTGTTCATCTCAGTGTCACAAAGCATCATGTAAACTTCCATACTGATGATAGATGGTTAGTCTCTCAGCAGAGTAAGAATAAGGTTAAGGCCAGGCAGCCTGAGTATGTGTTACCTTATCTTTAAAGGCAGCTGGATGGGCTTGTTAATAGAAGTACTTCTAACAGAATACATATGCTCATTAAAAAAAATGGCCATTGGTCTAGTGTCTTATTATAATACTACACGCAAAATTTTAAGGGAGTGAAAAGGCAAGTGGGTTGCAGCACTTGAAATAAAGAACTGTTTTCCTTCTAATCCACTGAAGGTAGTGAAAATTTGTGTCCAACTTAAAAGCATTTGGAGATGGATAAGAAGCTTCATCTTGAATTGAAGACACTTGCCTGGAACATAGAAGAGCTGGGATTGCTTCCCAGTCTGGCCTAATTTCTGTGGGGCTCTGACTAAGTTGATTATTTTTTATGGTCTTCAGATTTCCTGTCTGAAAAATAAGGACCGTAATATTTCTTTTTTCTGTCTCACATTTCCAGATTTTAAACTTGCTGGAGCAAAGGAGATACCTATATGGTTGGTTGTTGGGTTTTTTCTATTGGCAATTACCATAGAATCTTATAGAATCGTTCACAGTGGAAGGAACCTAAGGTCATCTAATCCCACCTCCTGCTCAGAGCAAGGGCAGTGTTGAACTTCTGCCCTCTAGGCCATTTTCTTATTGTGAATACTAATAAGGGAACCAGAAATTTTACATGTCACCAGTGAAAAGTAGTTCTAAAAAAATCAGGTAAGACTCGTTAAGATTATTTTACTGTTCTTTGTCCTTCAGGGAATGATGTACCTGGAAGAGAGGAGACTTGTCCACCGGGACTTGGCAGCCCGTAATGTCTTGGTGAAATCACCAAACCATGTGAAGATCACTGACTTCGGCTTGGCCAGACTTTTGGAAGGGGATGAAAAGGAGTATAATGCTGATGGAGGGAAGGTGAGTACTGAACATGTCTGGAAGTAAATATATCACACTGTGACAAACCTCCTGAAGTTACTCTTTAGGGCAGTGTATCCCTATGGGACTAGTATCTAGGTAAGAAAGTCTGTCAGTGACTTAGCAAAGCCCTGTCTTCTAGAAGAACTGTGTTGTGACAGCACACATAAAAGCTGCTCACTTTTTGCTCAGTGAGCTTCTCCAGGTGCCGAAATATAATTGTCTGAACAGTTTTCACACTCAGAATTAGATTTTGTTCATATGCTCCATTTTGTGTCTTGTTTTGAAGACTTCTGAAGTCAGTTCAATGAGTGACGGATGTTCTAGGGCATTCCTGCCAAGCCCTTTTCTCTGGTCAGTATGGACCTCAATAACTTGCAGTCCCATTTCTCCAGACAAGTAATTTTCCAGAAAACAAAAAGGAAGGCCACAGAACATGTTTGTATTTGTAGCATATGAGAGTTTACGTACGCTCAGCAAAGAGCCACCTCTTCTATCACATTGGAAGAGCCTGCGTATGCTATTTCTTGCATCCAAGTGTCCAATACCGTGCTGAATCCAGGCCACCGAAAAGGTAGCTTGAGGATAATTTTGAAACCAGGCATTTTCCCATATTACTTTTCAGCATACTGCACAACATCCATATAGTGCCTCACCTCATTTCTAATGCCTTCAGATTAATGCATTGTAAAATTCAGAAGGCTGTAAGTAAAGGCTGTAAGTACATACTGCTGCCAGCTGCTCCCTAAACATCTTGAAATTCCACATTTCAACCTGTCACAAAATCCCAAGGGATTCTGCCTCTCCTGTCATTCCTTTTCCTGAATGTTCAGTTTGCTTTCTGTCTGCTTGCTATCTGTGTTTTTCTGTGCTCACTTATGCCCTTGTCTGGGACAAACAGCTGTTGCCAGTATGCGCTTTTCTCCTGGATGGGCTGCTGCCTTATTTGTGTGGCTGCTGCCCTTGGCAGCTGTTGCATGGATTACATCGGCATTTCAGTCAATGAGGTGAAGAGCTTTAAAGGAGTCACCGGTGCTTTCCCATTTCCCCACTAAAGAGACCTCCTGGCAGGGAAGGTGGAGTTTTGGCACTTCTCCCTGATTCCTTCAGTTCTCTAATCCCCTCTTCAGCAACCCCTCTACTTCTTCCCTCCATCAGCCAGTGAATGACAGAAAATGAGCTGGTCCTTGCAAACCAGCTGTTCTCTGGCAGCTGTTAGATGGTGTCTTGGACTTGTGAGGCCAATCACACTGCTAGGAGTTCTGGAGCAGGATTTGCACATTGGATGTGTCACCAGTTTCAGAGAAGCATCCTGTGAAATCCAGAAGACACTTGCAGCCTAAAGTTGTATTGAGAGCATGCTAAGACAGATTCAGACTGGATAAAAGGAAAAACTTTTTCACCATAAGGACAATCAAGCGGTTGATCAGGTTGCCCAAGGAGGTGGTACAGTTTCCATCCTTGGAGATTTTCAAGTCCAGACTGGATAAAGCCCTGAGTAACTTGGTCTGATCTCATAGCTGAACCTGCTTTGAGCCTGAGGTTGGACTAGAGACCTCCTGAGGTCCCTTCCAACCTGAGTTATCCCATGATGAGCAATACAGCTTTGCTACCTCAGCAATTGTTCAAGTTTGGAACAACCCAGTCGTATTTAATGGGAATGAAAGCGATACACTTCTGCAGAGTTTTTTACAAGTGCTAAGCCAACTTTTATTAAAGAGTGCTATTTTTGCCGTAACTGTATAGGTTATGCTCATTAGTCAACTTCTTGGAAGGTATTTTCATAAGGGTTTGAATGAAGACACATCCTCTGCTTTTACACCCACCATCTGTTCAGATTTTGCATGCAGTTACGTATCTCTCTGGTTTATTCCAGTACATCTTCCATAGTCCCAAATTAGAGGCAACCCATACAAGTCCATGCCAGGTAAAAATCTGTTTTTAATGTCTGTCCATTAGAAATTAATGGACTGCAACGCTGTGCCTCACGGGCCCAGCTCAGGAATAGGAAACACTGTGAATCTCATTTTAACACGAACTCAAGAGGGCGAACTCTTATGCCAAACCTAGGTTTGTGTTTGCCTACACAGCCTTCTCTGTGAGAAGAGATGAGCTCCCCCCAGGGGTGATTCAGAGCCAGAGGCTAACTTGGGACTTTTGGCTTGCTTTCAGGAGCAACTTTTCTCACTGCAGTAATGATACACAGAGAACTGGGAAGGCCAAGTTCCTAACAAATATTAGGAGTTAGAAATTAAGCACTGTAAATTCTCCCCATTGCCTGTTTACTCTGATGATGATTATGTGGACTGTGAACTATTATGGACACTGCATTATTAACTAGCCTCAATAGAGAGCAATCAAGATAGTGTCTGGTTTTGCAAACTGTGGAGGCAAAAGAGCTTCTGTATTCCACCTTCTCTGCTGTACTTCAGATTTAGGGGGATTGGATGTAATTTTTGCGTTGGTCCCATCTTTACACAGGTATGATGAAAAAGTGAGCTGTTCCACTACATCTGAATCAGTAAAATTTGGGTGCTATGAGAAGTTCTGCAGATAACCGGTTCGTATTTCTCACCTCCATATGTTCTGTGAGGCAAAGCGCCCCATTCTAGAGGGCAGGAACACCCATAATCTCTGCTTGGTAGTGCTGCTTTTTTTTAAGCTTGCAATTGAAAAAGGGAACAGGGAGGAAGCTGATGCCTACACATGGGATCTAGCTGTATTGTTTAAATAAGCTATGTTGTTTTAATATTTTATTTCTAAGGTTATATTTCTCTTGTCTTTCCCTAGATGCCAATTAAGTGGATGGCTCTGGAGTGCATACACTACAGGAAGTTTACCCATCAGAGTGATGTTTGGAGCTATGGTAAATCTTCATATGATTAGTTTAAAAATCTGTCTCTTGTAAAGCATTAAACCAAGTTGTGTTACTATGTTAAAGATATCTTTTTTTCCTAGAGGAGTTAACTCCAATGGGTTTTGCTCTTCCTTTTTTTTCCTTTTTCTTGTCTTTTTTTTTTTTTTTTTTTTTTTAAATGTGTAGCTCTAAACAGCAATTGTTTCTTGTCTCCTGTGTTACTTCCCTGCTCACTAAAATACATTATCGTGATGTCCCTGCTGGGATGACTGCCGTAAGGTCTGGGCTGGTAGCAGTTTGGCTGATTATTATGACAGAAGAAGGCCTCTTTCAGCTCAGCCACAGATTCATAAAAATACAGCTGCAGGTCCTTTGAAAATCTTAACTCTAAAAGCCATGAATGTCAAAAAACATTTTCAGGCTTATGAGACTTTCTGTACCTACAGTCAGATAAAAGGGAATTTGTCATAATACAGAGCAAATACAGCAAGAGAAAGAAGTGAAAGAGACGAGCTCTCCAAGCTAACTAAAACCAGCATCCCTTTAATTTCACAGATAACTTGGGAATTGGTTAGACAGGTCAGCTCACACACCAAAAAAAAGTCACATTTGAGAAATGAGATGTTCATTTACTGTAGTTAATTCTGTTATCCAAACGAGCTGTTGTGCCACATCTGCTGAGCTGTCTGCCTGTTTATCTAGAATAGCTATTACTAATAAAATCAAGTATACCTTTGTAAGTGGAATTTTTCAGCAGTGACTAGGGCTATGGACTCCTATTTGCATTTTCTGTTGCCATATCATTTTGAAACGAAAAGATGTACAATTCTATTCATTACTCACTTTTACCTGTGGGTAGCAGCAAAAGACACTATTTGCTGTGACTGGTTAGCTGCCCTCTTCTATTCAGCTGAGAAAAACATATGAAAGTTAAATCAATCATGTAAAGCTGCTCTTTCTCCTCAAATTCTGTATACCCTGTATCGCTTAGGAAAAAATATGCCTCCATTTATGAAATTCATTTTAAATGCAGGAAGCCCAGGATATCTATAATCAGAAAGGACAAGACCAAAAACAATTGGCAAGTTATAGTTATTGAACTTCAGCAAAGAGGTGAATGAGGGTGAAATAAATATGTGTTTTATACATACGGTAATTTTGCCCATCACCTTTCACATTAGTGTGACAGCTGGCAAAATATGGTTACTGATCTGGAGGCATGTTTAAAATGACCTTTGCAATAAAAATAAAAGTTAAACTGGTGTGAGAGCAGCATTTTCAATATTTAAGATTTTGTTGGGGGATGAATTCTGTTACTTATGATATATCATCTTTATTTCCAGCTCCAATGCCAAAGCAAATCCTATGGCTATTCAAAAAGAGAATCTTGGTTTTGAAGCACAGCACTATCGTAACTCAAATCCATAAGGTGATATAAAGAAAAAAATAATACAAGTGGCTGTGAATGACTTACAAGGCAAAGACAATGACATGATGTTACTCAGTGCTATATCTTTGTGGGAAACTCGTGCTCTAAGTTAGGGAACATCTGCGTTTTTTCCCCTTAAAGTAATAGAGTACATCAGCCATTCATTTCCCCTTTTGATAGGATAAAAGAGTGCAATGCATTCTTTTGTTATTGCATTCATCTACTTTACCACCATTTATTTGTCTTAGACCTTTCTCTTGTGCCTCAGATCTATCATGCTGCTTCTTACACCAATAAAAATGAGGGAAGTTGCTTTTGAAGATTAACACAAAGTACTGTTTCACCATTTTCTGGAGCTTTTTAAATGGCAGACCAAACTTCAGTGTTTTTACAGGCACTGGTAACGAAGAAGAGATTGCAGTCCAGAACTGGGCCATAATACTGCGCTGTAAGAAATTGTGAAGGAACCTGAGTAGTATGACCTCAAATATTAACACTCTTTTTTTTCTGTCTAGGAGTCACTATCTGGGAGCTTATGACCTTTGGTGGGAAGCCGTATGATGGAATCCCAACTCGAGAGATCCCCGACCTCTTGGAGAAGGGAGAGCGGTTGCCCCAACCTCCAATCTGCACTATTGATGTTTATATGGTGATGGTGAAGTGTAAGTAATTGTCGCTTTTAATATCCCTATGCTCAGTGCAAGAGGGACACTGTTTTAGAACATTTGCATCTATAGTCTCTGACAGTGCTGGGTAGTAGGGCAGGCTGCTTCAAAACAAAACCTTCCCTAGATACTGTAAATTCCATTTAAACACTGTATGCACATTTTTTGCAATTGCAAAAGATACGAATTTAGCCATGAAGGGTTGAGTTAGCTCAGCTTCTTATTATTGTCAGATGGTATCTCATATTCTTGCTGTGAAGTCAAAATTGTATGATTGTTATTGTAAATCTTTGTCATTTCCATGACAATTGATTTTGATGTTAAAAAAGATAGTATTAAACATAATTATGGTACATGGATACCCAGCCAGTGAAGGTTGTGAGGAGAAATGCTGGTTCCAAATATTGAGGAAAGAAAGCATGAATATTTTATTGTTAGTAACAAGAATGATGATTGCAATAATAATAATAAAAAGTAAAACTAAATTAATACAAGAAATGCTACAGAGAGGATAATTTTTTTGTCACTCAGTCCAGTACAATAATTCATGAATATTTTTACTTTAGCAAAAAAGGAAAACAGTCTGCACATGGTTTCTTCCAAGATACCCACACTAGTGACAGTATCCTCCAAGGCTATGCTTCTAATTTAAAAAGAATTAGGAACATCTCTCTAGTGTTTCTGACTTAATTTAAGTGAGATTAACATACAGACATCTCATCCATCTTACATAGTCCTTTCCCTTTTGCTTTGTACACAAAAACACTGAAAGAAAGAAAATAAAACTAGAAGAGGTAAATAACGTATCTTCTGAAAACAGTTGTGCTATGCATGCAGGTATGGAATTTGTCTGAATACTGCAAGGGGTTCATGTTGGTTGAGTGCAAAAATGTTCCGTCTGATAGGATTTCTAATGAGTATGAGGCGAATCTCAGTGGACAAAAGGAAGTCCTAGTAGATGGGGTATTCTGGAAGATAGAAAGTTACAGCTAGACGTACAGACTTAGTCCTGTAATGTTTGTGTGAAATTCTTTGTAAGCTATAGTAGCTTTGTTTTTCCTGCGTTGGTCACTTCTTCAGTTAAATGGCATGAAGGAGATAAGGCCTGCTTCGCTTAGCCTCCCTGGCAAATGAGAACATGTTCTTGGGAAGCTGCCGATAGGATCTTCCATTAGAAAAAGCTGACACTGAGATAAACTAGTTGCTGGTGGTGACTGCCTATACTACTTGCTTGTTTTGCAGAAAGCATTAGCAGGGATTGAGAATTGTTGTTCCAAATGAATGTTTCTTGGAGAGTGAAGGACAAAAGAATCACCTGTACTCAATTAAAATAGCATCTAATGCCTTGTATGAGGTCTGTGTTAATGATGCAGACACGTGAATGCAGAATTACCTGAAAGGCGGATGCGAGGTCAGACATTCCGTAGATCTGTTGAACTGCTCTTTTTAATCTAAGTCACTGTGGAACAGTAGGTCAGTTAAAGTAAAATTGTATTTAGTAGTAACTTTGTAATAAACCCACTAGACTCAGATGAGATCAGATTCATTATATTAGAGGTTGGACACATCCATAATAAAAGACAGTCAGAGGTGACGTCTAGATGGGCAAGATAGACACAGAAAATTGCAAGGCATTGTTGCGCTCTCTGTTTTGGGGACGGCAAACAGGAGCTCAGACCAAATTAAGAAGAAATCCATGCAGTGTGGAACAACCTAGTCTTCTCTGGCCAAGACCAGATGGTTTCCGTTTTAGATGCATCATAGAGTTAGAGCTTTCCATTCTTCTGGGCTCTTTATTGCAACTTTTCTTTAGGCCAGAGCTATCAAGGACATCAAGGACTTCAAACTTGTGCATTTTTTAAAACTGAATGATTTCTTCCCTTGACAATTAACTGTTTTCTTTCTCATCCTTCACCTGTCCCCAGGCTGGATGATTGATGCTGACAGTCGGCCGAAATTCAAGGAGCTGGCTGCTGAATTCTCTAGAATGGCTCGAGACCCTCAGAGATACCTAGTAATTCAGGTAAGCACCTCTGCAACATCAGGGGAAAAAAAAAAGAATTCTGTCTGCCAAACCTGACTGTTAAGGGGGTTGCCTTTGAATCACTTGAGTTCAAGGTGCTCTTGAACTTAAAGCAAACAGTGACCACAGTACTATACAAGAATGAAGCAGAATGGCCAGTGTCAGTATCTCAAAAATAATAATGATAATCTGAAATTCACTTCCTAAGCTTGTATTTATGAGCACATATACAAGATCTGGCTTTGCAAGCTGCTCAGTACTTTGCATTCTGTCATGAAACTGGGGACAAGATCTGTCTGTCAGTGGACTGTGGACCTACTTTAGACCATGGACTTGGCTGGTTCTACAATTGCTTAGGCTGAATCTCAGGGGATTATGCTGAAGAGACTCTTCCCTGCACTGCTGAGATCATAAGAAAGTTTCTTTTCATAGCCTAAACATAAAGGTTTCTCAGAAGACAGGGAGTTGTGTGTCCCCACAGCTTCCCTCTGTGTCCTCCTTAGGCTGTGGAGGCTCTGTAGTGCTTCACAGTCCCTGTGATAGACCCACACCAGCATGATTCATCACATGAAACTACACTGTCACAGCAGGGCAATACCAATATAGCCATATCTGTTGACTACATCTAGCTGGAGCTGTGTATGCCCCGAGTACAGGTGTATGTGGAAATTTTTGTCCTTTCACTCCTCCATTCTGCAGAAGCCTAGAGTTGTGTATGTGTTTATTACAACTCAGACTCAAGCCGCAGAAAATGAATCCGACTATTTGGTAAGGTCCTTAGATGTGTGAGAAGTTCAAAGGAAAATGAAAAATTAAAAGAAGTAAGGTGATGTTGAAACACCAGAGACCAAAGCAGGGAGTTAGTTTGATCCAGGTAAGGATACTCTCATGCTATATCTCATGCTATATCTGCTCCACACCATGGAGTACAGGGCAGAGGTACATCCAGCTGGTCCTTCGCTTCACACTGACGTAAGAATTCCTAGCTGAAGAGCCTCCAGAAGTACAGTCACTGCCACTTTGTCTCCTGATTGCTTCTGGGTCTAGTGCTAGTCTCACCATATGGTGTTTCATTTCACTGTGTAGACATGCTAGCCTACTCACGGTATATTATTCCACAGTGTGAATGTATGCTACTCTCCTTCAGCTTGAGGAGAAGTAAAATATATTTGAAAAGTAAAATACTAGTCAAGAGGATTTGTGGTGCTGAATGTGGAATTTCTCTTGCAGTATTCCCCACTGTGTTAAATTGTAAGTTCAGCTGATAGAAGTGATTCTGGAAAATCATTCTGATTAAATTACTTCATTAGATAGGACATGTTTCCCTATTCCAAATACCTCTTCCCTCCCTTTCTCTGCCCTGCCCTTCCCTCCCCTGTTGTATAGTCTGGTGGGTATTTCATCCTGTGGGAGGCTTCTTCTCCAATGATCCTTGCAGACAATATAGGCCATGTGCTTCTTGAGGAGAAACCAGGGTAACTCCATTGCACTGGTATCTCTGCCATTATGACTCCCCTTCCCCCCAGATGCAATCAAGAATGACAAGCTTGCTGTTGAGCTTTTAAACCGGTCTGTATGCACCCTGTAGCACAGCCATCATTCCCTGCTGGATTCCACACATGGCATAATGATTCTTGCGGAGTGGGAGGCCATTCTTTAGCCATGCAGTTAAGTTTAGCATCATTTCTATGGGCTGTTAGGTGTTTGGGGCATGGGCTGCCTTTTGTTATGTTTTGTGGCACCAAGTAAAGTGCAGCCCTGATTTGCCTCTCCAGCTTGTAGATGCTATTTCAATAAAAATACATATCATTGCTGTTGCTGTTGTTCCCTGGTTTGATTTTTATTGCTTTCAGCTCTGTTACATTCTACAGAACTTTCCATATGGATGAGGGGGAAATTTAGCCTCTAAGTCCCTAAAAACATAAATGAAAATAAAGCAAACACCCAGACATAGCAGTTTCCGTGTTATTTTTCCCTCCCATGTGAGCCTAAATAGCTGAGATATTTCACAAAATATATCAGGCCTTGACAGAACTTGGGTCAGAAACTGAGCTTGTATGGGAAAAAGAGAGAAGAAGGAATAAAAGCTCGATCACAAGAACGCCAAAAAATGACTTTGCTTGATTTATGCGGTTATTCCGTTTCTGTCATCATATTCCCAGTAAAAAAGTCAAAACAAATGATGTGGATGTGGTGCTTTAGAACAAATAAAGCAGCATGTGTGGTCCCTGCAGCCTGGCTGCCAGGGCGTGAAGAAGGCCGAAGTTCCCTGTTTGGGAAATTAATCCATCTTTTGACCGTTTTCCTCTCTCAATACAACCAATTTAGGGAGATGATCGTATGAAGCTTCCAAGCCCAAATGACAGCAAGTTCTTCCAAAACCTTCTGGATGAGGAAGACCTGGAAGATATGATGGATGCTGAAGAGTATCTTGTTCCTCAAGGCTTCAACATCCCTCCTCCCATCTACACCTCCAGGACAAGAATTGATTCCAACAGGGTAAGAGCAAGCTCTGACAGAAAATACTGGTTATTATAAAAGCACAGGTGGAGATTCAAGTACACTAATGAAACACAGGCCAGAGTTGCCTTGGGAATTACAAGCTCCCATTGTAAGGAGAGGGACTATAAAAATGTTGTCACTGGGTTCCCTGTTCATTGTGCCTCACTGAATTCTAAATTAGTAGCTCAGCCTTGAATGAACAAAGGCTCGACTTGAACTGCCTGTCCTGAAAGCACAGCTGATACTTGTGAAGTCAAGCAGTGTTGTTTCTCAGTTGCGTACCGTCCTGGCCAGGAAGTGCATAGCTCTGATAGCTCTGATTCTCACATCCCTGCAATCCTGTTGTCTTGACAGGGTTGGCACTGATGTAACTGAGGGCAGCTGGAATATGTAGACAATGCTGCTTTTGTGTCTGGAGCCAGATTTCAGACCCAGCCCCTTTTCCTGTTTGTATGTGATGCTGTCATGGCCCTCCTTCACAAGCATGTGTTTTTGCTGAGCACGTCACAGATTTTAGCATGTTGATCTTCGTAACATCCCTGTCAGGGGAGGAAATGCTGTTCATTCTACAGGGGGAGCTGAGGCACAGAGAGTGTTCAGGTGGAATTCAGCTCACGTAACTCTAACCATCAAAAGGACAGGGATATAATCTAAGCTCTTCATCTAGACTTCATTTCATGTCATTGTAGAAGAGTGGATGTGTCCAATCGGTGATTATTGCTGCCTGCCTTGGACATTTACAGTGGAACAAGTTACTTTCTGGAGGTGTCTTTCTCTATCCACTGATTACTGACAACTTCAGAGTAGTCTCAGACCTGGTGCGTGAGCTCTGGTGAATTGGATCCTGTCCTAAATGCCTCAGCCTCAGTGCCACAGGAGCCCTGCTGCAGGTGGGGACCTGAGTTCAGGTTTCCGGAATTCCTTTTCACTCCTGAGCTCCCTGCCTTGGCTCCGTCCTTTTAACAGTTTAGGTGCCACCCCTTCTGACAAAACTAAGAGATGCTGAAATGCATTACTAATGTGAGGATATTTGCACAAACATCAGATGTATTTAGTAATTACGGACTTGTTTGTTTGTTTGTTTGTTTTCTCTCCATGCTCCTTTTAGTGGAAAGTCACATTTTAAATACTAAGTGGAGTCTCATTGAAATGTTGGTGTTTATTCCTCATGCTTTAGAAACCTTTTGGACATTGGTCCTTAGCCGAGGTAGTTCCAAATACATACCCAGGTCTGAACTGGTTACACCATGTGAGGCAGGGAAGAGGTAAGCAAAGGAGCTAAGAGTGTGTCAACCAGGTCGGTATTCATGCTCTGACCGTACACTGCATGAAGTTCTTTCATCTCTCCTGAGTAAATCAGTGCTTTTCTGGAATAGGGAAGACAAAATCTGATCTTAAATAGTATCCAGTCAATTCATAAGGAAATTGCTACTGTTTATAAAGGCAAGGAGACTAGAGAGGTTTTTGGAAGAGGCTGGATTGTCGTCCCACTGGCTAAGCTGGATTCATGTAGCATTTCTCCTGCGTCGCTGAAAGGCAGTGAAGGGGGGATGATGCATGATTTAGCAATAAGCAAGAAACTTCCTCTTTATGGCAACAAAAGTTAGTTTTTAGTGTTGATGCTGATCTGAAAAAAGTCAGTTTTACTCCTAGCTGTCTCTGGAGAGGTTCTGTTTCCTTTGCTGCCAACTTCTGAGAAAAGAAGGAAACGACAATAGTTACTTTTGAAAGGTGTTCACCGTCACACTGATGTAAATCACTGTAGCTTAGTTTTTACACAGGGGAGTAATTTACACCATTTACACCAACATAGGGTATGGAGAGCAGAGTCAGACCCATAAGGTTTGCTATATTCATCTCACTCCCATATTTGCTGGAAAGACTGGGGCACATTTAAAGGAGAAAGGATTAGTAGGAAAATGTAGTTGCCTTTTCAACAGTTCCTTTTGCCTTCTGTCTTTAGTGCCAGATGAGCAGAGGAGTGCACTAGATCTGAGGGAATTAATTCCAACAAAAATCCTAGAGTAGATATTCTGAAAGAGTTATTTAAAACGTGCTGTTTGGGCAGCCAACATGCTCACTGGGATATTCACAGAAAGCAAACACAGGCTTATTATTATATGAAAATTCAAGTAACTTTCTCACAGCCTTTGCCCAACTTTAAACCACACTGTTGCAGCTGCTGGCACACGTGATCCCCTTGAAGTCAGCAGAGCTGCAGAAAGAGACCCCATGCCTTTATTTTTGCCACACAGAGGCTCCATCGCATTCTTGATGTGATCTCTCCTCTCCATAGCTCACAATTTCCCGTCTTGGTTTGAGACCGTGATCCTGTACCACTAAAGTCAGTGGGAGCTTTGCTTTGCAATTCAATTTAATGACAGTAGTGAGACTGTATCCTTCTTTCAGTAACTCCTACTGCTGGGAATTTTTCTCTGGCATCATACAACAGTCTAACACTTAAATCGGGAATTACCCTTTGTCAAAAGTTTTCAGATTCTGAGCCAAGTTTTCTGACCCAGGTAACCTCAGAGAGGGCAGCTGGGGGACAGAAAGCTTGCACCCCGCTCTGTATTTTTGCACCCCTTCCATCTTTATAGTGTTTTTCTTTATTGTAGGAGCCTCTTTATGGAGGGCTCATTTTTAAGGCCAAAAAAAGAGATGGGCAAAGAAGTTGCCATTGAACAACAGCTGATTTATAATAGTACTTGCTGGTATCGTTGGAGACTGACTCCTGTCCCGTAACAGGATTACTGGTAGAATTTTGATGCTTGTCCAGTGTCTCAGATTAGCTTCAGCCTCAGCTTTGTTTGCCGACAATTCTGCATCTCCTAAATGTACTGCTAGTACTGCCATATAGGCGAGTACATCTAGATTGCAGGAACATCACAGCACCTTATTGCTGGAGGGGCTTGGGTCCAAGTTGAAAGCCCCGTAGCATCTTAGCATTCCTGGTTTCCTTTGCAGAAGGGTTTTTTCTGAATGTAGTACATTTGTTTCCTCTCTGTGCAGAAAGCACATACTTGTCTGTTGTTTTTCTGAAGTACTCGGGTTCTTGGTACATTTACTATTCTTCCAGTGAAGATTTGTGTTGATTTAAAACAAAATACACAGTAGCTCCTTTAAGGTAATAGTGCATCTGCTGTGCATAGTTCAGTACAGATGGATGTCAGCTACAAGAATCACAGAATTGAAATGCTGTCAGAGCTCTCTATCTGCGGTTGTCTGATTCTGTCTTTGTGTTTCCTTTGGATAGTTTGTGATTTATGCTTGTTTGGTGTAGTGAATATTAATATTACACAAATTCATTATGGTGCTGCTACAGCCATAGATGCCAAATGAATTGATACAGCTTAGGTAGTTTGTGTTCGCTGTGCCTGGCAAATTAAATTTTATGGGGTGATTGCCAGGCAATTTGGTGAAGTAAAACACACAGACAAGAGCTACATGATCTTCATGTCGTTTTCAGAGATCAGAAGCATGAAACATACTGTATTTCCCATCTTAGTTGTTCTGATTGTAGTTTTAGTGAAGAAAGAGTTGGTTATGTGATGGCAGAGTATTGTGCTCCTTCTCTGGGCGCGTTGTACTGACAGCTTTAGTTGAGTGTTCCAGCAGCACAGCTCTACTGGGGACAAAAGTTTGCAGGAAGAAAGCAGGGAGATCGTGAGCCTCCTCACACTTAGGCTTTGAAGTCAGGGAATTAAGGAAGAGCAAGAGCATTTACTTTGTAAGGAAAGCTCTGAAGTTTCTCTAGGGTAATCTCGGTCCTAAATCCTTGCAGCTTGTTGCCTGGGAGAGGCACCACTGGATGAGGTTTGCGTAAAACACTGCCTGCCTTCTCCCTCCCGTGTGAAGAAAAAAGCTATTTGGGTATGAATTAATAGCACAGAGCTGCAGCCCATGGAAAGAAGACTGGAAAGATGGAAGCCTTCCAGGGAGTTTCCAGCTCCCCGGGACGTGTCACATCCTTCTTCCTCCAGGGATTACTGAGATTTATGAAGCTGCGAGGCTCAGACACAGCTTCAGCATTTCCATCACATCCACACTCACTTCATCCTAGCATGTCTTTGGGACCTGTACTGCCAGGAGCAGAAGCCTGCATACTTCTCTAACCTGTAACAGTGCCCTCTGTTATGAAGTCCAGCCTGAGATTGATGCAGCTTTTAAATAAAAATTAGCATCCTAAGCTAAATTGAATTCTTTCATTGCATCTGAAACTCTTCAGTTGCAATTTCAGCTCTTCAGCTTTTTCCAGCTTTTATTTTCCGTTGTCTAGAGATATTCTAGAAATGTGGAGTTTTAGAAGCTCTGTGCTTCTGAGAGATAAGCTGAATCCTCGGCAGTGTTTCCATGAGCACAGGACCCCAGCTAGTGCTCGAGTGTCCTACATTCACAGCCATTAGGTGATTCATTCAGGTATTTGTAATGAGTACTGTCCTGTGTGCACAGAGATAATACTAATACAGAAAGCACTCTGTGTACCCCGTGATGCTTTTTGCTCTAAATCCTTGGCTAATTCCTGCTGAAAACTGTCTATACTGTTTATTACTCACTGATACTGTCCCTGTAATTTTATTCCATACGCTGTATATCATGGAAGCACCTGCCAACCCTGCAATTAAATATCAAGCTATTTTTTTCAGAGGTGTCTAATTCGTATGTCCAGGGAGACTATTCTGCTTGGCTAAAGCAGACTCTGGTATGCCAAAAGCCAGTTTTCAGTTCCCTGAGTAGCGTCTGGTATGCCATTGCAGCAGTCCTGGTGCGGCATTAGGTCTGGTAGTGCTTCATGGCTGAATATCTGTATATGTCTGCGTATTAAAAGATTATTCCAGAGAGAAACCAGGCAAGAAGCTATCTTCGTGATTAATTTGTTCTGGTTTCTAAATTCGAAAGGTAGCCATTTTCAAATCACAAGATTACAAAGGAAATGGTTGTTAGTGATTTTCAGATGTGTTTCACATCAGTACGGCCTATGGCATCTTTCCTTCCAAAGCTTATCATGTACAATAGGGACTGTTCACCCAGTGGGATCACTACCAGAGTTAAGTGACTTTTATTAGATTTTTAAGTAACAAGGCTGAATTTCTTAGGCACCTGCAGTGCTCCAGTGGTAGAAGATCAGATCTGAGGTCTAATATGACCTCCTTTACATCCTGAAATACGTCAGACTTGGAAGGTGGGGGACTGTAAGCACTGCTGTCTTCAGTTACAGCTGGAAGGAGGGATTTTGGAGAGCAGTCAGAATTTGGAGGGGCACTTCCCAGTGTGTCAGCACAGCTGAGCTAGTATGAGAGGTACTGTCATTGCAGATGGGGAGAGCTAGCAGTTGGTTATAGCACCCTTTCCTCTTGGCAATGAAGGCAGCAGGACGGAGTCATGATTTGTCCATGATTCTCCTTGCGTCCAGGGCTTTAGTAGCAATTGGTGCCTTCCTGGTCCTCATTTCTTTTTCTGTAAGAAAAGGCAGTTAACTGTTCCTGCCCAAGCTCTCAAGCTCAGTTGTCTCTCCAGGTGTGTCCTGGCCATGTGGGGCTGATGGCAGTAAAACTGCTTCATCCTAAAGTCAACAGATAATTTGTGTGAAGAGATATCAAGGCTAGATGGGGCCATTGCAAGCATTTTGTCTAAACCTTCTAGGCATAACATAGGCCAGAGTCTCTTGTCTCTTAATTTCTGCATCAAGTGCAGAAATTCTGTTTGAGGTGGAGTTTGTCTTTTAGAAAGATTGTCTTGATTGTATCAGGTGGGATGGAAAATACATCACAGTGTGGAAAAGTCTCACTGGGCAGTTAATGCTGACTCTTTAGCAGGGTTTGGATCCTATTACTGTCTGCCATGCACCCTTTTTTGTGCTAGATTAAGGAGCTGCCAGTTATCAGAAGTCTCTGCTGCTTAAGGGGCTGAGTAGGATAGTGCCATTTGTACGTGTTAGTTGTTAAAGAGGGACAACACTGACGTCTCCTTTTTATTTGGTTTGTTTGTGGTGTTTGCCACCCCTCTGCTTCTGCAATATCTTCCCAAAAATAATATGACCAAATCTTTTCTTCAATTTGATGCTTATTACTGCAGTCTGTCAGGATGTGGACTTTTTTATTTATTTCTGTCCCATTTCTTTAATTCCTTCTCCTTAAAAGGTGATCAAAAACCTTCTGAAAATCTTGGTAGTAATTTTTTTGCCGTTCTACTAGACTCTGTCACTTCCTTATGCAAGTGTTGCAATGAAATCTTCAATGCCAGAACAGGTGAGCTTGTAAATTAAGTAGACATTGTATCAAAATATTTCATAACATTTCAGAAGATTACACTGACACTAACTTTATATTAGCTCTCTTGCTTCTTGGAAAACTGCTTGATTAGTTAGGAAAGTTTGTATGAATCCATTCTATATGTCTTTCATTAAATACTACATTTTGTGTATTTTCCTAGTAGAGTCTAAGTAACAGTGTACTGGATACTGCAGTTGCTGCCATCAAACCTTTAGGGTAATTCTGGAAGTCCCACCAAGCTCTCTTCCAGGATCTCAAATTCCCATTTTCTGCTTCCCTAAGTTTTAATGACATCCTGGTGGTAGGAGGCTCCTGTCCTGCTCTGACTTTTACATTAAGCAGTTCTCAGTAGCTGTTAGTGTTTTGTTGGTGTCTAGTCAACCAGCACAAATATTTTACCTACTGTAACTTTTTTCTTCTGGGAAATTCTTCTGTGTCTATTTCTAGTCTTTGTTGGAAATGTGGATAGCACAAGGCCATCTTTGTCCATGAAAAGCAGGAGATGAACCCAGACTGATGCTAGTCAGCATAATTTTATTGCTCAGGGTGAATGAAGTAGTAAGAATAAACATGGAAAAATACACTGTAAAATACATGAGATGAAAAATTATTTCAGTCTTAATAATTTACATGAAAAAAGCTTCTCACAAAATACGTGTATTTAGAATATAAGTATTTAAATACCTTTTTAAGATGTGCTAAGTTTGCCAGAGGAGAAAGGAAGAAAATTCATATGGAGGACCGAAACAGAATAGATGATGCTCGGCTCTTCACAGAGAATTCTCTGAAAGTGCTTTATGGCAATTAGTTTCTTGCTTTGCAACCAGGCCAGCTGAAATCAGTAGTATTTCTCAAGGAGTAAGCCCTTCTCAGCCTGAATAGATTATCAGGACAAACTTGTCAAATTGCCTCATGGTTTTGCAGGTCAAGTGCCTTAAAACAGGAATTTTTTAATGCGTTAGCTGTTTTCTGTCACATTCAGGCTCCTGAATTCAGGCATGTAGATTCAGAGTCAGACTTTCCAAAAGTGTTGGATGGCATTTTGATTTCTACAAATTTAATATATATTTAATAACAAATCACCACTTCACAGTACTTCCTGGTGAGACCTACTGCAAGTTAACGCTCGGTGAAATCGGTGGAAGAGACTGTAGCTGTATATTGCTTCAAACCTTGATGCATGACATGTAAGTTTATTGAGCTTTAATATAAACTGGTTTAAAATCAGGCAGCATCTGCTTAATCCATGAATAGCTGCTGGCTGTGTTAACAGTCAAGAGAGCTCACAGCTGATCCATTTTCTTTTCTCTCCTGAAAAGAAAAAAAGTCAATAGATATAAAAAGAGTAAGTAATAAATATTTCTACACTGCACTGATGAGGCATTCTTGGAAAACAGCAAGCTAAACAACTCTACATAATTCAGTAGATGGAAAAGTGGACTAAGAGTCAGGAAATAATTATGAGAGCTGGGAGAAAATTTTCTGTCAGTGACTAGATTTGAAGCAGGAATTGTTAGTGAAAAATATCCGTTTCTGAGGAATTATATTTGTGATTTTCTTAAAATAATAAAAGCACCTGAAAATACAAGGGGCCGTGATTTGGAAATGCACCTGGCAGGGCTCCAAGGAGGTGTCATTTAAACACCTGTCTGCCCACGATGGTTGGGGCTCACGAGCCGTAGAGTGCCATCCACAGTGTCCCACGGCAGTGGGACTCCTGTGAGAATGCTTCGAGCGTAAGGCGGCAGGAGGACTCTGGAGCATCCTGTGCCAAATACTGTACTTTCTAAACATACATGCAATGGGGATAAATGCCAGCACAGCCTAAAATGCCCTTTGTTAGCCAGAGTAACGAGTCTGTCTTGTTAAATGCTGCGGTAGGGGAGGGGGAAAAAAATTCTCAAAGCTATAAAAAGACTCTCCAAAAGATGCGGTGGGGAGAAGTGGGAGGAGGCACAGATGAAGTTTAGATTTAGAATGTTAAAAAATGATTATTTTATCCAAATCAGCTGGATGGTTATTTCTTTTAGTGTATTATTGCCACCAGAACCTCAGCCCTGCTCTAAATCAACTCAGCATTTCATCAAGAAGCCTATTCTTTGCTATAAGAGACCAAGAGTGCACAATTATGGGTTTCTTTTCCCCCTTGCATAATAAAATTGGGAGATTATCATCAAGTTTCTATTCAGATTTTAGGAAGGCTTTTTTATTTTATTTTTAAAACCCATCTTTGTCTGTAAGAGCTCCCTGTTCAGGCCAGCATGCTGTAATGATTACTGCTGTAAAGGCTTCAGTGGAGATGTGCTCTATTTCATTCTCAATGAGGGTTGATGGCATTTTGAGAGGCTCAGAATATCCTTTGATTACTGTATAAAACAGACTGGGGAAGATGGCAATGCAGCGTGCGGCATAGGAGGGGGCTGCTGCTCCGAGTATTGCTCATCAACTTTCTTTTGTGCTTTTTTTCTTTATCTGCCATGTCGCAATCACAAATCATGACCATGTTGTGGTTTTGGTCCCATTCCCCATCCTTTCCCTGTTTTGGGATTTGAAGCTTGAGGTTTGTACAGAAAAGGCGCTGCTGCTGCTGCTCCTGTGTTTTGGACAGATGCTACAGCATACGAGCAGGAGCAATGCCTTGACCCTTCTCTCCCACAGGGAATTGTTAGAGTAGCTAGGAAATGGTATGTTGTCTCTTCCAAACTGTGGGGAATTGGCCCAGTGTTAGAAGGTGCCATTCACTGTAAAACATCTTGGAGAGTGTATTAAAAAGGAGTGACAGAAAGCTAGTCATGGGTGACAGGAAGGATATAGGAGTAAAAGAGATTGAAAGGGAAAGATAGACATATGCAAGCTGTCTCTCTTCCTGCTCTCCTGTCTGTTTGACACTCACAGTGAGTTAATACAAAATAATGGGGAAAAGGAATTCTTGCATCTTCATTCTTGTGTCATGCTTAGATCAAATTACATATTGTGCCAGCTGAAGTCTGTTTGCCAGCCGTTCTCAAGGTTGGAACGACGAAGGTTTCTGAGGTCTGGAGGACAGGGGGGTTTCCAGGGAGAGTTTTCGGTGCCATACAGCAGGAAAATGCTTTTATTCTCAGCCCAGGTATAGGAGATGAGTCTATGGAAAAGCATTTCACCTACATTTGCCTGTCAGTGTGCCTGGATACTGAGTTTTGTGGCCACATCGTGCAGCTCTTAACAGGTTATTTTCATTGGTCGTCTTGTAATCTTTGACTCCTCTACTTGGTGAAGTGTTAGACTGAAAATATATGGTGTATGTCTGGTATTTTCCAGTAACAGCACAGGAAATATTCTGTGCAATATTTAGGTATGTCATTTCCTATACCACTATGCCAAGACTGTTAGGCATGTTTTGTTTGTGATACATGCCATTTACTGGTCACAGTCCAGACTAAATTAATCCTAGAAGGCTGTATTCAGATTTGGGCATCCCACTGCGTATGGAATGCTCTAAAAGAGTTTATAAGTCTGAAAACAGACAGCTGTTACGAGAGAAAATTGTGCAAGAGAAAGTTTAAATGACTCATCTGAAGCTATGAAGTAAGTCAGTACTGACCTGAACCCAGGTCACCAGTGAAATGTCCATACTGATTTTGAACAAGTTCAGAGATGTCTTAAACCCACCATACTGCCAGGATGTGATCTGGCACATCCAGATGATACAGGCAGCCTATGTGAACTGAGTTAGAGCTCAAGCTGCCTGCAAATCTTACCTCTCTTCTGACAAACAGTGACCAGAAAAAACTTAAGTGCAGAAAAAACTTATGTGCAGAAAAGACTTATTCCTTGTTTCTTCTATTTATTTTTTTTCCCTTACTGATCTAAACTGAATGTTTTGTGTCTTGATTGTGGAAGGAGCAGTCATCAGAGACTGGAGCAAACACTTTAGCTAACACAGGATGGTGCTTACATTCTTTTCTATACTTGTGTATCAACATTCAAGTTAAAATGTTTACACACGTTCAGAGAAAGGGTAATGCTGGAAAAGGGACCGGGATGTCATCATTTCCAATAAAGGTTCATCAATCCCCAATGGAACTTTATGGCCATTGAACTAAGGGCATTGTAAATTGTTGCATAGCTACTGTCCACAACCTGTGTATATTATTCCTGCCTTTTATTTTTGTTGTTGAATAACAGGCTCCCCTTTCCTTTCACTGGAAAAACGTATGTCCTGTCTTGCTACATTAACTCGGGCCACATTGCTGTTTGTGCACCTGAAATAGGTGATGTAAGAGAGAGACATATACACACATATCCCAAATCAGTTTCAGAGGATGTGCATCTCCAGTATGCTGATTGTGTTTCTGTGTGCTGAAATGATGCAGGGTGCCAGCAATGACCCGTACCTAGTGCTGAGCCATGACACTTGGCAGTGATGCTAATGGGAACTTTTCTTCATAGTCCTAGAGGAAAGTGCCCAGTGGGGAATGGAATTTTCTTAAGTAGGGTCAGGAGCCCAGGCTGAACAGAAGAGAGAGCATGAGGAATGCCAAGACTTCTGTCAGGTGCTGCGAGCTGTAGGGATGGATATGGTTTAACCGTAACGGCCCAGGGGGGCATCTAATCCTTTCTTTTTATATATGGCCCTGCTCTGAGCAGGGGTTAGGACCAGAAATCTCCAGAGGTCTGCAAAGCCTTCTAGCTATTACTATACAAACAGCATTTCATTTCTGTTTAACATTATACAGTGATCTCATGGTACACGTTTTCTCTTTCCTTTGATTTTCGTCTCAGACATGTTTGCTGTGGGCTCTCTGAAGCAGGGCAGAGTAAGCTGTTAGCTCTGTGGTCAGGGGGAAGCAGGACTGCTCCTGAGCAGAGGTGGCTGCTCTCCTGGGGTGGTCTTTCCTATTTGAATTTCAGTTCAGATCCATTGTAAATACCAGCCTGTTCCCTTGAAATGCAGCTGGACTTTGCTCGGGGCTGGTGGGACAGCTCTGTGTTGTGTGCTCTGCCTGCAGCCCCACCAGAGCATCCCAAACATATTATTCAGATCCCCTCGCATAAATCAGCTGTCCTTCTTCCTAGAGAACTGCTGAAATCTTGGTGCTTGCAGCAAGATCTGCTCAGACTGGTATGTTAGGAGGCTGTGGTTTGGTGACTCAAGCCTGGATACTGACTTGGTTGCAAATCAGGTAAACAGTTTTTAGGGGAAGGAGGAAATTGAATTATTTCTGGGGGCACACAGCACAGGACTGAACTGGTACAAAGAAGTGTTGCAGAGCTTGATCAAAACAGGTAATCACTGAGTTGCCTGAAACATGGACCATGAGACGCACCTGAACAGGACGTGTGAGGAGCATCCCAGTGAGAAGGTGGGAGTGTTTTACTCCTGCTTTATGGTTTGGTGCTTTTTGCATACAAGGGCAGAAGGAGAGCGAAAGGGAATTGGGTTTTCATGTGGATAGGAGCAGTATCAGAGTGGGTTCAGACGTGTGTGTGTGTTTGTACATTGATGTTGGCAGAGCCTTGCCTTTAGTAAAGAAAAATCTTTCAGCCCCATGAGCTTAGCAGGCAGCTTAAGAAAAAGAAACAGTAATAATTATGCAACCCTATCAAATGTGTGTGCACGTCTCGGTGGGTGACAAGGAAAACCAGCTCTGCAGCAGCGAGGGTGCTGTTGCGAGGCTGTGCTAGCAAGAAAAGCATGGGGGTACTGGATCATGCTGTAAAATAAAGTTTTGTTTCTTTCCTATTTGGTGATAGTCCTGTACCACTGTCGTGGTTTAACCCCAGTCAGCAGCCAAGCACCATGCAGCCGCTCCCTCACTCCTCCCACCCCCCGCTCCCAGTGGGATGGGGAGGAGAATCAGGAAAGAAGGTAGAACTCGTGGGTTGAGATAAGAACAGTTTAATAATTAAAGTAAAATATAATACTAACAATAATAGTAATGAAATATAGTAATAATAATAATAGTAATGGAAAGGAATATAACAAAAAAAAAGAAGAGGGAAAAAAAGGGGAAAAAAACCAGTGATGTACAGTGCAATTGCTCAGCATCTGCTGACTGATGCCAGAGCCGCAATCCGCGCCTCCTGGCCAGCTCCCCGCTGTTTTTACACTGGGCATGACGTTCCATGGTATGGAATATCCCTTTGGCTAGTTCAGGTCAGCTGCCCTGGCTCTGCTCCCTCCCAGCTTCTTGCACACCTGCTTGCTGGCAGAGCATGGGAAACTGAAAAGTCCTTAACTTAGGATAAGTGCTCCTTAGCAACAACTAAAACATCAGTGTGTTATCAACAGTATTCTCACACTAAATCCAAAACACAGCACTGTACCAGCTACTAAGAAGAGAGTTAACTCTATCCCAGCCGAAACCAGGACAGCCACCCATAGTCCCACAGCAGCATCACATCACTGAGTACCTTCAGCATTTCTTCCACCTGAAGTCTGCTGTGGGTGCAGCTCTGAAGGCAGCTGTGGTCACCATAGGGCTCGTGTGGGATGAGCTGTAGCACAGGCAGGGCGAGGGACACAGCTCTGGATGCCATACTCCAGGCGTGACACTAGACTCAAACAAAAAGAGACAAGGCAGAGGCATGTTCACACAACTACATAAATATGAGCGGCAGGACCCAACAAAGCTTTGGTTTCATTACAGTTTAACATGCAGCCAGAAAATGTTATGTCCTTGCTATAAAGGAGGAGATATTTACCTTTGGGAGATTTTAGAAGCAAGGAATTGGAAAATGAAATTAATTAATAGAAAGCAATAACACAAGCCAATATTCACAAAAGTGTTATTTACCTCTCTTTTATCAAGGCTCATTTTACACAAATGTTAGTAGTTATCATAGCTGATATGTCACTGGTATTTAATACCAAAGGGCCTCTAAAAAGGCTTTAGGGGACATTTGCTTGTTTTTTATCTTTTCTCCCTGATGTCATGTTTGTGCCTAAAATTCAATCATGTGGTATAAAGAATGAAATCTCAGGCATTTCTGGTTAGGGCTGCTCATGGGCACTTAAAAAGCCTAGGCTCCTTCTGGAGGATACTTAGAGCTTAAACGTCAATGGATGTGTGCACTCCAGAGCTAATGGATATAATGCATATTACACTATCAAAAGGGGGTGATTATTGATTCTTTTTTTTTTTTTTTTTTTAGTACGCAAGTGGAGACTTTTTAAGTAGGCTTATGCAGTGAGGTCTTTGAGCAGCCAGCCTCTGAAGTCTCTGTTCATCTCTAGATCAACAAGCTAGTCCATCAACAAGCTAGAGATCTTGATCATTCAGGTCAGAATTTCAGGATCAGAAATCCAAAAACCTAGATCTTCTCAGTAAAGGAACATCAGCTCTTTTTTTCAAGATAGTATTTGAGATGCAAAAACAACAACCAAAAAAAAAAAAATCAACAAATTGGATTACACATACAAATCAAGCTATTTAAGTTTTACTTGGTAAGGTCCAAATGTATTTTCTGCTCACAGTGTGATTCATGTCCTGACCAATAAGAGTTGGCTGGACTTTTCAGTAGTTATTTTGGAAGCCTACAAAATGATGACATCACATTGCAATTAGCAGGCAATTTAAAGACATTTAAACAATTATATCACATTTTCAGCCCCACTAATTGGAACCGCAGCTGTTTTCTTTGCCTCCTTTTTTTGGAACAGTGGCCACAGGGTATTAACTCGTGGGGAAAAACAGTAAAGAATTTAAAAAGTGTGCAGACACCAGTGGTTTGGAGAAAAGCCAAGCTGTAAGGTTCTGTGTTAAGAGTGTTGTGAGACAGCTGTGTTTAGTACAGAGCTAAAGGGGAGGCATGAAGAAAATACCATTTCTGTGATCTTAGTTGGCAGGTCACTGACTGGGAAGGGTCTTGTCAGCAAAAATAGCAATAAATGCATTAATGCTAGTCCGTTCTCTCCTGATGTCTTGGGACAGGGCTATTCTAAGAGGGCCTGTTATTATGTTGTTATAGTTGCATAGTATGTATTTAAATGTTAGAGTCATGACCAAGAAGATCTAAAGATAGGATGGTGGGTTTAGCCTTTTGTGATGAGGGTGGAGCAAAGCATGCCCACGGATAACGTGGCCATCCTAGAACAGTATTTTTTTAAGTTGCTAATCATCTAAATATTTATTGGCAGAGGAGCATAGCCCTGTGTACTGTAGTCAAGCTTGTTGACAAAAGACTTGCTTTTCTAAGTTACCTTTAAGAGATGACTGTGGGCTGTGAACTAAAAATAGTTCAAGACAGCTCTCCCCTTATTCATCCAGAATCAATGAACCACAAGTTGAAATTCATGGGAGTGCCTCTGTGAAAATAGACAGATGTAAATTAAAGGTGTGTAATATAGCATGGTGTAGTACTGAACAGAAAAGGAGTGGTTACAGTCACTGGCTTAGTGTCTGTGAAAAGCGGACAGCAGCAAACTTCAATCCCCTGCATATAATACTAACACAGTATCGGTACAGGTCTTTTCACTCTCGTGCAGTCTGGAGGGCTGTAGCCACCTTGGAAACCACAAGAAGCAAGCCCCCTCTTCAGGGTCTCGCAGCCTGCAGGTGGGAGGGAAGGAAGCTGGGGAGCTTTACAAGGAGATAGAGGATTCCCAGCAGAGGTTTGGATTCCTCGCTGTTAAGAGAGTTGACTCTCTCTAGTCACCACTTCGTATTTCTTTTCTGGATCCTATCTGTAATCATCGGTTTGCCTAAATCCTCACCACCCTCCGTGGACCATAGCTTACTACTTACCTGTCTTCAGTCTTTCCTTCTCCATCTTTTTGGAGTGGACAGAAAGCTTCCCTGAATTCAAGTAAATAAGAGATCAGAGGGCAAGGAGAAGGCAGATTAAGTCTCCTGCAGTGCAACATCCTATAGCCATCGGTAGGACTTCAAAGCAGCGTCTGGCAGGCTCAGGGGATGTTTTTTATCCATTTGTCTCACACGTTTTGGGTTGTAACCTGTCCTTGCCCATGTGTCATTACAAGTGGACTGTAAATCTGTGGTACAAAAGAAAGGTGAGGGGGTTCAGAGGGGATTTGACCTCCACAATCAGACCATCTCTGGTTTCCATGGTGTTCCCTGTTTAAAGGGACCTTCCCAATTGTCCCAAACAAGCCTTTTGCAGAAGACTACCAAGTTACAAGCTTGCTGCACAGTCTGTATCCAGATGTGTGTTGATATCTGTTCCCTTTAAAACAGTAAGCTCTGGTAAAGTGTCTTTCTGTTCCTTCTTCTGTTACCATCGTCACTCTCAGGTGTGATCAGCTCAGCCAGGCAGCTGCTGACTTTGGTTCTTCCGTCCCTCCTTGTGAACTTTTCTTGGCTGTTGTTCTTCTGGATATGAGTACACTTGTCTTGAATAAGAGAAAGAGACCACGCACAGATGGGGCAGCACTGAAGCTTCCAGGCTGATCCAGCCAAGCCCTCTGTCATCTCTTTCTGTACTGCCTTAGACGGCACTTTCTTTGCAGTTGGCATCATCCTCGCTTCTCCGGCTGTCAGCAGCCACAGCTGGATCAGAGAGGCCAAAGCTGCTTCCAGGCCTAGAACTTAAGTTAAAGCTCTTCTTTTCAAACATTGTCATGGTTTAACCCCAGCCAGCAACTAAGCACCATACAGCCCCTCCCTCACTCCCCTCCACTCCCAGTGGGATGGGGAGGAGAATTGGGGAAAAAAGGTAGAACTTGTGTGTTGAGGTAAGAACAGTTTAATAGTTAAAGTAAAATAGAATACTAACAATAATAATAATGAAATATAATAATAGTAGTAATGAAAAGGAATAAAAAAAAAAAAGAAGGGGGGGAAGAAAACAAAAAAGGAAAAACCCAGTGATGCACAATGCAGTTGCTCACCACCCGCTGACTGATGCCAGAGCAGCAATCCGCCCCTCCTGGCCAACTCCACCCAGTTTATATACTGGGCATGATGTTCTATGGTATGGAATATCCCTTTGGCTAGTTCGGGTCAGCTGTCCTGGCCATGCTCCCTCCCAGCTTCTTGCACACCTGCTTGCTGGCAGAGCATGGGAAACTGAAAAGTCCTTAACTTAGGATAAGCACTCCTTAGCAACAACTAAAACATCAGAGTGTTATCAACATCATTCTCACACTAAATCCAAAACACAGCACTGTACCAGCTACTAAGAAGAGAGTTAACTCTATCCCAGCCAAAACCAGGACAAACGTAATGAGCTCTTTGGCAAAAGCTTAGTGAAATCAGTCACAGTTAGCCTAGACTTCAGTGGTGTCTCGGCCCCTCCTCCCTCAGCTGTATCACCCGTGCACAGAGGCCTTTGCTGGCTGCACAAAGCAGAGCTCTGCTGCTTGTGCTAGGGGAGGACCGGTGGCTGCTCGGCTCCCTCTGCAGCGGCTGAACCAGGCCTGCATTTGGCCATTTGGTTCAAGAGCGATTTGCTGACAGCAGAGGAAATTCAAGTTCAGCTCCAGCCTCTAGAGAAGCTGGTGTTTCAGTGCTTTCAGACTATCTTTTGTCATTGTGCCTCCCGTTTCTCCCTGTCACGTTTAGGTCTTACTACCATCTCTCCCTTCCTACTCAGCTTCCTGTCACATGCCAACCCTTTCTTCCTCCCTGCACCTCACAGTCTCTCTCACTTGCCATTGCCCTCTGTTCCTTTGCAAGCCACCGTTCCCTGGCTCCTGACCATCCCTGCTGCCAGCTCCTCCAGCATCACTTTCCTTGCAAGCCTCTCAACTCCTTTGCAGTCTGCTCAGACTGCCGTTTCCTCCTCCTCCTCCTCCTCTTCCTCCCCAGGCACTGGCACTGGCAGGGGGGTCACTGAGACCGGGAGATAGATCCTCTCCTGTGTTTCCTTCCAGCACCTAGTTTCCCTGAGAAAAAACAACTATGGAGAGAGTCCTGCTCAAGCCTTGCTAATGGATGGTGCAGACAGACAATTCAGCTAACAAAGGTTTTCCTGCGCTTTTGTAATTTGCAACCTGGAGCTTTTTTTAGGTCATAACTTGGCTAAACACAGATGGATTTTCATTAGGATGGAGAAAAGTGTATCTCTAACTATGGCTTATCACCACATTTACACCTCAAACACAAAGTGCTAGATCTGAGTAACAAAATGGCTGCAGGGATATTTCAAATAGAAGGAAAAGGGCATATTTTTGATCACCAGAAACGGATCTTCAGACAGACAGCATGCATTTAAAAAAAGTTTATGTTTGTTTTTAAGGTTTTTCCTGATGCAGGTATTTTGCTGAAACACAAAACATTCCTTTATAAGGTAAGATATTTGACAGTGACCATCATCTCCATCCTGATGTTTTGACAAGAAGTTTATAAGGGAAAGATTGACTGTAGTACATCCAATCCTTACTATGTGAGGATGCATGTTGTCTTTTCTTTTAATTTTGGTTTGTTTCTTGGTGTGGATATGTTTTTGAAACAGATTTTGATGAATGAGATATCTTCTAAAGTAGAGTGTTCTCAGGGTAGTTAGACTTCTTTCCTGAGGCGGTGGGTTTTTCCTTCTAATTTATCTCAAGTTTAGACCTTCTTTTTTCAAACCCTGACTTTTTCCTCTCCCCCAACTATGAGATAAGGGAAATACAATAAAGTTTTTGAAACAAAATAGGAAACAAAGTAATTATGAACAACTGGTCTTGTAGTCTCAAAAATGACATTTTGGCATTAGAAAAAAACCATGAAAAATAAAGGGTTGTTTTATTTTTATTTTCCTCCAAAAATCAGCATTTCCTCAATGAAAAACAGGCTGGTTTTGAGTAGCAGTAATAGGTATAAATGCAGCTGCTGTGCTGGTAATGTTACAGCAGTTCAGGGTCCACAAGGCAGTGTAAGATGGTTCCAGAAACCAATATCAAAACGAAGATCTCTGCATGGATACTCCAAACTTCTCGGTAAAACTCCTTAGCTTGTGATACAGAGGTAACGTTAGAAGGGTGGTTTATGTTGAGAGCATGTTGGAGTCTTGAAATCCAGGAGCTACTGTGCTATTTGGGTTTACCAAAGCTTAGGGGCTGTGCTAGCTGTGACAGTCTAATGACAGTCCTGCACCCTCCTGCCCTCCCAGTTATTCCTCTCCTGCTTTGTCCCTGGGAAAGGAAGCCTTGGCTTGAAGCTAGATGCTTTCTGCACTTCCTCTGCCCTGTATTTCCTCTGAAGTTGAGTGCACTGGCTGTCGTTCTTTCTGTACAATCTGCCTTTCCAAAAATTAGGCACGAGATATTTGCAGGATATACAGCTGTCAGCAGGTGTAACATGGCACTTGCCCTTACCCGGCAAGAGGAACTCAGTAGCCCTCCCTAAGACTGGTGAGGCACACAACTTGTTGATGTTGGTGAGACATTTGCCATGATTGAATTCTTTGAATTTTGGATTCAGTTAGGAAATCTAACTGACGTGCATGTTTCTCCCCATTAGCTCATACAGCTCATGTGACTTGTTTCATTCATGTGACCTCTTATTACGTATCCATCATTCCATTTTTCTTTCCTATTAGAGTGAAATTGGACACAGCCCTCCTCCTGCCTACACCCCTATGTCAGGAGTAAGTATTTCACATTCAACCTTCATCCTTTAGGTTTTCCTCCTTCCTTCACTACGTATTTTCTGTTTCAAACCCCTTTTTCCTACATAAATGGCCCAAAAGCCAACAGTGAATGAAGTGTGTATATAAGCAATCAAATAGTCGAGATCTCTACACTCAGCCTGGACTCATGTGCAAGTTCTATGGACCCACACCCAAAATTCTGCCAACTTTTCTTGAAAAAGCATTTAGGTAACAGGCTTGGATGAATCTGTACATTTTTCCTTCCTATTTATAGGTCATGATGTCGAAATTTCCTTGCACGCCCTTGCTGACAAGCAAAATGGTAGGTTGAGTCGAACCATTGAGTTGAGGTATCAATACAAACACAGTTCACCAGCCTGAAATGCACTACCTGATGGAATTACATAGCATTTGGGTGACCGTGTGATTGTCACTGCAGGACACCCTAAAAGTAGGCCCCCCAGGAATAAACAGAGTTCAGCGATGACTATCCCCAGTCCCCTTTGCAGACGGAGATTTCCCTAACATGAGGTTTAAAGGTTTTGGTCACAAATCAGAGGAGATTGCCAAAGTAATAGAAGAGGAGATAACCTGTTTGCCTCTTGCAGCTGTGTACATCCAACCTCCACATGTCTAGGTAGGAGACAAGTTTTCCTGCCCCATTTCTCGCCCCATTTCCAGCTCTGAGCAGCCACCTTGCTTCCCTGCTCTGCTCGCTGCACCGACGGTGCCTCCCTGGGAGGGGAAGCTGGCTCAGCACCACTGGGTAGACGGATGCTTTGCCGGTCCACAACAGAGCCTGTGCTGCTGCTGATCCCGCAGCGCTGGAAACGCAGTAGTCTGCAGGATGGACAAGGCTTCACCTGCCCGGTGAAATGCATCGTTGAGCAAGTGTGGCAGGAAAGGCACAGGAGCCACAGAGATGACTTGCTGTTGAATCTTCTCTCCCTTCGGAGCCTCCTTTCTCATGCTGCCTTTTCTTTTTCAACAGAACCAGTTTGTGTATAGAGATGGTGGCTATGCTGCAGAAGTGCCGATGCCATACAGAGCGCCTGGCTGCATAATACCAGAAGCCCCAGTTGCTCAAGGGGCCACAGCAGAGATCTTTGAAGATACTTGTTGTAACGGCACACTACGAAAACAAGTGGCAAACCTGGCAAAAGAGGACAGTAGCACCCAGAGGTACAGCGCTGATCCCACGGTCTTCATGCCCGAGCGGGTCATCCGGGGAGAGCTGGATGAGGACGGGTACATGACGCCGATGCGAGACAAACCTAAAACAGGTAAAAAATTGTCTTTCCGGAGAAGCTCCTAGTCTAGTCTGACTGCATTCTCTCTTTTTCTACATCAGCAGCTTTTCACCAAGAATGGCTTTATTGAGTAACCCAGCAAGGCTGAAACATTCTGACTAGGTTAATATTTCTTTGCATGGGGATTTGTTTTTATTTGCTTAATTTTCTACTTAGAAAAGCTCAAATGTGCCAGTATGTCAAGTCTGGTAATTCCCTCTTTTCTTTCTGGGAAATTACAAGAGAGAGGAATGAAAAAAAGCGAAACCCCCTTCTTAACCAAACACAAAGCTTCAGTTATTTCCAAGAAAAGGATCTATCTTTGGCCAGCCATAGTCTCCACTTTGCTTTGTTTATTGATCTTCTTTATCTTCATGGCATTGTGCTTGGTAAATGTCATGTTGAACATATCACAGAACCGATAAACACAGTTGGCATTTTATACCCAAGAGAAGTTTAGGATTGAAAGAACAAGATGTGCTTCAGAGAGACCATCACTGCAAGGTGAAGTTTGCCTACATCTGTGCCAGCTCAGAGTGCTGCACTTCCCAGTTTGCCGTCATTCATTTCTTCCTTTTTAAATAGTGACAGCAGTCATTTAGATATAAGGGGATGTGTCATTAGTAATTTGCTTTCAAACCTTTGCATTAGCTTTAAAGAAATTAATTAATGCAAATGTAAATGCCAAGTAACTACTGTGTTTGTTAAGAATTTGGAAGCCACTTACCCTTTGTGTTACATGGTGGAAATGGAGGGAGCCCTGGGGCTTGACCCACAGCAGTAGCAATTGTGAGAGTGTACTCATGGCCCTACACTTCAGCAACCACCCTTGCAATAAGAGATTTGATGCCGTGAGTTTGCTTCAGTGTGAGCCCACACATATGTTCACATACAGGTTCACCCTGGGGATCCTCAGAGTTCTGCAGGAACTTAACACTTCACAGGTGCTACCTGAGGCCTCGAGGATGCGGTAGCAGCAGCTCAGGAGAAAGCCCTTCCTTCCTGTCTCACTGGGCACAGACGCAGGGATGTCGCAGTGTGACCACAATGCTGCGCGCTCTCTGTCAGCTGGGGGATTCAAATCAAAGCGCTGCTTGGCTGTTTTTGCTAAAAAAAATACGTTCCCACTATGCTCTTGGTACAGGCGCATGTGCCTGTTCACCTCAGATTCAGCCAAGTTTTAGCTATGTGTTCAAAGGTACTCGCTAAGTCTTGAACTTTTGCATTGAATTGCTTTGGCCCCGTCCTGGATAAAAGCAGACCTGAAGTGAGGACCATAGCCACCCTCTTATAACAGGCAGGGGCCTATTTCCTTGCAGGCAGGACTCTGAGTGGAGGTGTCTCCAGAGCCCATGACTAGAGCCATGCCACTGGAAATGGAGGTCTTGTGTTGGCATCCCTGTGTGGCACAGGCAGGCTGAGAGATCGTCCCTCACTAATGGTGGTGAGGGGGAGACCCTGTTTTGTAAGGAACCTCTAGGCTGTGAGATGAAAGGCAGAATTAATACTGGAAGTGGGTTTGATCTGATGATTTCCGGCCTTGAATGAACTGGATACTTTTGACGTATCTTGCTGCAGGGGTCCCACCCCCAGTCACTCTTGTCCCCGGCTCACCTCCAAGCCATTCCCTTTGCAGCCCCCTTGCAGTGTCAGTGACCTCCCTCCTGCCCAGGCTGATTGGCTTTCTGTTTTGCAGCGAGACCTCGTTATACACAGAGCAAGGCAGGACATGCCAGTCAACGAATCCATTGCTCCCTGGCTCAGTTGCCCGTGTGTAACCGTGGGAGAGACCTTACTTGCGTTTTTAACCTAGGACAGCCAATCTCTTTATGCTTCTCTTCCCTCCCCACCTCCTGTCCCGCTTTCCATGCAAGCGCCATATCCCTTAAAACCTTTCTGCAATTCAGCTACAATTTTTTGTGGTGTTAATCCACAGAAAGTGATTTGAAGCAACTGTAACCTGCTCCAAGTCCTGTTCTGGAGCTGATGTAAGGCTGTCTTGTACCCTTTCCAGGACTCATTTGAATCATTTTTTTCATAATGCTTCGAGGCCCTTTGTCCTTCAGGGATGGAAGGTTTTTAATCAGGCAAATTGTTCTGTTAGAAATGAAGCTGTCTTAGAAGTTAGCCCTTGGGGATTGTTTTTGTGCAGAGAGGCTTAACTAAGATTTCTATAGAGCTTTCTGGATGGGAAGACTGCAGAGCAGTTTGACTGATACGTCCAAGGTTGCACAGAGTCAGCAGCAGAGGCAGAAGTCACTCGGCATGTTTGGCTCTGTAGATCATACACTGAGAAGAAGTCCAGGATCAAGCAAGGCACACGGGCTATGGCTCAGCAAAAGCTGTAACTTAGTTTGCCAGTATGTTTGATGAGTCACTTTGTCTTCCAGGGTCTTCATTTTAACCCATATTGTCTGTTTACATTGTAAATGCTTCACTTTTAGCAAGTGTGTTTTCAACATAGTTGGCACTTGATCTCATCTGGAGTTCTAGGAATGGCTGGGGTGGAGGATGCACAAGTCCAAGTACTGCTTCTGGTACAGCCTGGTAGTAACGTACACATGGTGCTTGCTACATGGATGGATTACTCCCTCTCTTTGCTGATTTATTTTTTATCTTTCCTTAGATTACCTAAACCCGGTGGAAGAGAACCCATTTGTTTCCCGACGAAAGAATGGAGATCTCCAAGCTGTGGACAACCCAGAGTATCACAACGCTCCAAACGGGCAGCCCAAAGCAGAGGATGAGTACGTGAACGAGCCATTGTACCTCAACACTTTTGCAAACACCTTGGAAAATGCTGAGTACCTGAAGAACAATTTGCCGGAGAAAGCCAAGAAGGCCTTTGACAACCCAGACTACTGGAACCACAGCCTGCCCCCACGAAGCACCCTCCAGCACCCGGACTACCTGCAAGAGTACAGCACAAAATACTTTTACAAACAGAATGGACGGATCCGGCCCATTGTGGCAGAGAATCCTGAATACCTCTCTGAGTTCTCCCTGAAGCCTGGCACTGTGCTGCCCCCGCCGCCCTACAGACACCGAAATACAGTGGTGTAGTGACCGCGGTCTTACAGAAGTGGAAAGGCAACCCCTTCTAGCTGCCTCACTCTTTCTCTCTCGCTCTCCTTTTCTCTCTCTCCTCTCCCTCCCTTTCTTTCTCCCATGAGCTTTCTCTTCTTGCCAGTTCACTCATTTTTGATATTTCTAAGTGAAAGGATGTCTTGGAGTTGTTTGCAGATTGGGTTGGGAACCTGGAAGGAAGGAAGGAAAGCGACTGAAAGAAGGCGTGTACAACCTGGCATTTCTCACTTTCCGCAGATCCGGAGGGTCGGATGGTCAGAGAAGCCAGACAGTACCGGTAAAGGCCAGTGGCAGTGTTGCCTGCTGTCGAGCTAGTTCTCAGTGATTCAACTCAGACACTGTAGGGAAAGCCCCAGAGAGGCTGTTTCTTTCAGCAGGAACTGATGAGAGTCTGTACAGCATTCCTGGAAATCTCAATACAGTTTCCATTAGGGGAAAAAATGGACAATTTTTATATCATGTGTGATAGCATAGTAATTGAGATTGAGAATCCAATTTCTTTCTCTAACACTTTCTATCTCAGCAACTGAAAATGGCTAACCTCGCTTTTCATAATCGTTCAGATCTTCATCGTGGCTTTCCAAGAAATGATGATGTGACTCTAATATACGGCTAAACCCTTTTTCTGAGCCACACCATGATTTTGTGCCAATTCCTAACCACAGAGACTCCCACTCAGAACTGGTACATGACACAACCATTTTTGTATATGTGCCAACATGACAAACGCTTTAAACACAAAAACCCTTTCAGAAGAGAGTAACAAAACCACGCCTCCAACGTGTTCTTTTCGAAGCTAAAAGACAGGCCAAGAAACCAAGATTTGTATGCAAAAAGCTTTGCTTTCCTGTTTTATACCTGCTGACTATAAATACATAAAAAGACCTAAACAAATTCTTCCCTCTTTTTCTTCTTCGTGATCATGAAGGGAGTTGGGGATGCTGTCAGGCAACACTGAGGACAAGATGGAGAACTGGAGAGTTTCATATGGGTCATGAAGTCTGCTGGTGTTCTGTGGGGTGGTGGTGGGAAGGGTCCTTTAAACTGGAAGACAGACACTGGACTGGAGAAAACGCACATAGCGGTTCACTGGAAAGTTAGTTTGCACTTAAGCTCCAATTTTATTTGAACTGTTTTCTGGATTTTGAATGAAGCAATATGGAAGTGACCAGCAAAATACAAAATAATAATTTTAAATTTAAAAAATGAGTTCTATGTAAAGGATGACTGTGGAAATGCCAAAATGAAGCAAATCAAGTCTTTGGAAAAATGCCTACCAGTTCTGAGAGGCCATTGCATTGACTGCTTCAGAGAATATGGTGACAGAGCAACCAGCTCTTACTGCTGCCATGTGAAGGACAGCAGAGCAAGCCCTGAAGGGGATCGGAGGAGACAAACGTCTTGCTCTGGCTTGCAGCACAGTACGGAATACTTTTTTCTAAAAGGAGGATTACTCTGGCGCAGAAGATGGTGCATATGAGGTTTGAGAAGTCAAAATGTGCGTGACTCGCAGAGCTTTCCGTCGAAAATGTAAATAACTATGAGTCAGTCTCCTTGCACTTAGTTCTGCTTTCATCAACCTCAATTTTTAGGTAGACACCCCCACCCCACCCCCTGGCCTGCTCCTCTTTGGAAATATCTTTCAGCCAGAGTTCTGGACGTTTTTAGCAACCTGAGGCAGATGGAGCTGGGAAAGGAGGCCTAAGGGCCAGAGAGACGGATGGCTTGCTCCTGACACGCCGAGACCCATGTGTGTAAGAGCATTTGCGTACCTAGTTCCCACCAAAAATCTTAAGGAGCTGTTAAGTACCTTAGAAGATCTGCCTGTGTCTCTATCCATCAAGGCTTTTAAAGGGGAAGAAACAATACCTGATGGATGGCAATCTTAGCTGATACAACAGTATTTCAGTTTATGCGCTTCAGTACTGTTAAAGTCGAGATCTTTGGGGTGACCTAACCCAGCAACAAAACCAGCAACAACCAGTGGTCTGGAAATGGCATCAAGCTCCTCCAAATTCCTGCCATCTCAACAGCTTGCCACCTTTAATTGTAGGGAAGCAGAGGAAGGAATAAGAAACAAGCAATAGTTACCCAGATCTTGGTGGCTGAGGGTCAGCTTGACGAAGGTATGAAGAGATTTCAAACCTGGGTTGGTTGTTATGCTTGTAGATGGGAAACACATTGTGTATGATCGCTAGGTCAAGGTTGGTTCAGCCAACAGCCTGTTTCTGCATCAGGTGTGTTCAGGCCAGCTTGAACCAGCTGCGGGGCGGGTATTAAACCTGTATACTGAGTACGTAGCTGAAGAGTCTGAAAACAGCAAGAACAAGTACAGATCTTTGAAGCTAGTAAAAGGAGATACTGGCTCAAGTGGTACCAAGGTGGTTTGTGGTGGCAGAACAAAATGAGCAGCAGACCGCTGAAGTGGGATAGACGGTTACAAAAACATTACGCATCTGAGAGGCCTTGCCTCTTCCTGCTGCCCTCCCCTAACTCCTCATGATCTTGGCAGGAGACAGAGGCAGGCATTGGGCAGGGGCTGGGGGCGCAGAGGGGTGGCATTAGGTCCTGGAGATGCCACTCCAGGGAAGGTTTGCCAGTGGTAGTGCTCACAGGGTGTCGTCTGAAGCGAGGGCAAAGGTCTGCCAGGTTGGGACGCAATTGCCAAGCCGCCTGGAGACAAAGACCGGCACAGGATTGTGGATGTCCTGTTTCAGTGCAGAAGTAGCTCGGATTACATAGGTAGGTGGAGAAAGGGGTTGATTTGTCCCTGAACAAGTCTTGTAACAGAGTAACTCCTAATGGAGAAAAAATAAAATAAAATCCTGGTACAGCTTATGTGTTTGAATTCAAAGAGGTGCACTCAAAGGCTGCCGGGGCAGAAGCGTGCACACCTCCAAACCTAGGTGGGATGGCGCTGGGATGTAGCTGCTAATGGAAGGTGAGGCCTGTTTGTTTCTCTGGTAATTAAGTAGTACCGGTGTTGGAAACAAGCCCGTCGAATAATCAAAATGTAAATAATTGTGGTTTGTAACAATTTAACATTTTATTTCTTAGAAAACTTGAATTATTTATTCATTTTAATTGTTGACTGTGGGTATGATATAATATACTAAGTAGCGTGGAAATGCAGGGGTTCCTTGAAGTGAGGCAGCATGAGGGCCAGAACGGAAGCTACCTTACGCTGGGGCTCTGACATGCAGCCAGGCTGAGCTGTGCTGAGCCGTGCTAGCTGTGTCTTGAATAGCAGAGGGCAAACAAAGGGTTAATGAACACAGTAATTCGTGATGATGGAAAACTCAACAGACTGCAGCTTCACAACTGTTTGGGGTTTTTTTCCCGAGCTTCCGGTTTGAGTTGCAATTGCCAACAATGGCCCTTGCATTTCCTGCTGTGCCAGCAGTTGACCTTTGTTGCAGTGTATGGTCCTGCGTGGTGCTGAGGCGTCTGGTTAACCGCTTCCTTTTCCCCTGTAAGAACAGCAGTCTTCTGAACGCAGCCCGTAAATCTGCACGTTTCCTCTGGAAGAGTAGTGCCTCTGAGCCACTTGGGCAGATTTTTTTGTCTCTTTGCCAAGGACGGCTTTAATCTGATCAGCAGAAATACCTGGCTGGCCCTAACTCGCGTATTTGCCTCAGTGGGTATAGCTGCTGGCTTGGTGAAAGAAGGCGGGCAAATGTACATGGCAAAATCATGGCAAATATTCAACTGATTATGTTGTGAAAGATGAGGGTCAGGCTTTTTAATAAATAATTACAGGTTTGGGGGAAAAGCAGATATTTCCACACACAAACTGATTTTGTCAGCACAAAGCAGTAGGTGAGAGCATCAGTAGAAGTATTTTGTCTGCGTGTAATTAATTCTCTAGTTCTACAATGGTATCTGTACACAGCACTGTCAGTTTTTATGGATTTTATAATGCAGTCTCCTATTTGTAAATGTTTTCCTTTCCCTTATCGTAGCGTGTGCCACGGAAGAGCAGTGACTAGCTTTTCAAGAGGAGATACCTGAGTGTGTATCGGCCATTGTCCAAGGCACGAAGCAATGCGCTAAATGAAAGAGAACAACAGCTTATTTTTTCCTAATGTCTTTCAGTGATACTTGTCTTAGATGTTAGTATCTACCTGCGGGTTATTTCAAACAGATGTGGATGCAGGATCTGATTGACTTGCTGTAACATAATTGACTGAAACCAACTACTTTTAAGTTTCCTTCTTCAGCTCTTTTCAAATTTCTCTTTTTCTGCAAAATAGCCAGGAGGGATTCTTACACGGCCATTTGCTCAGATGTAGCAGAGTATTTACAGCTTGCTTTCAAACAGGTCATCTCTCACAGGTAGCAAGCAACAGAAATAAATCCAAGCGAGTATCAGCAGTAGGAGCCACCGTGTGGGTCTGTTTCAGGTACCTTAAGCTCAGCCCTGAAATCCTTTTCTTTGTACAAAGAAAGATTGCGTTAACGCTGGTTGTACCACTTATTTGGTAGAAAATGCATTTCTTGACTGCAGGAATTGTATGCAATGATCTCATTCCAATTATTTCCTGGCTTAATGGGGAAATACCTTTCCCTTCCTGTCCCACAGCTGGTAAGCCCAGAGGCTGCATGCGAAGGGCACTTGTGTAGATGCGGTGCTGGGGCAGGGCAGCCTGTACACGTGCCACCGATCTGATACCAGTTTCGCCTAAAGATTTGAGAGGGAGTGATAGGGGAGCGTTTCCCCCCACCCGCAGCCACCACCAGTCCCAGCCTAGAAGCAAAGAATATGGCAGCTCTGAAAGACCAGCTTGGCCCTGACTCTCTGTGGATCCATTCCTGCCGTAGCTATAGCTATTGCTGGGCAGTACGGGTGGAAAGTACTAGCTGTGAGGTAAGTCAGCCTGGAAATGTAGCTTGGGGTTGGGGGATTTTTTGAGGATGGGCCTATATGGGAAACTTGGATATTAAAGAAAAAAATCTTTTTTTTTCTGATGGGGTGTCTGTGTAGGTGTCCTGCATCATGGTGGCAGCTAAAGGAACGCAGGGATTATTTGGGCTCCTTTATGCCGCCTGGGAGATGAGGAGGCTTTGGCACAAGCCAGAATTAGGCTGTTGGTCATGTAATTCCCCAGGATAACTGAAGGCATCCTGGTCAGCCGTGCTTCCCCCAGGAGCCCTGGGCAGGCATCTCTTTATGGAAAAGGTAGCAGCTGCTGCAGCACCCACGGGCACACACACGGACACTCGCACCCTCTGTCTGCTGACCCTTTTAGGAGGGAGGAATGAGAGTGACATAAATGCCCCAGGGACTGACAGCTGGGGCATTGCTCACTTGTCAGGATGGATTTTCCCTCTCACTTTGCCCAACTGGCGTATCGGGGCTTCCACCGTGATTTCCCAATCCCATTTTGGAACCACTGAGCTCAGGTAGGTATTTTACCTGCTTTGAAGGCTCTTTAGCTTGAGGGTGACTGGTGGAACAGAGCCTTTAGCATGAGCCAGAGCCGGGCCTCCGCTTATCAGTCACCTCTTTGGCTCTTAAAAAGCACCTCAAAGGGGACAGTATTGCCTTGAGTTCCCTTCGGCAGGTATTTTCCAAAAAGTGTTGTTAGTTGCAGTTACATGAAGACTGTGTACCCATTCATTTCTAGCTCTGTCACTTGCAATATTCTCATTCCCGTGGATCTTAGACCTCTGCTGCTGACAAAACAGCCTGTCTGTTGTTACCTAAAACCTTGGGTTTGGGTTCAAAATTTTTTTTAGAAAGCCAAGGCTGGGCGGGCTAGGGTTGGTTGGCTGTAATATTCACGCTCCGTCACGTGCAAGGAGCCGCGGTCGTCCCACAGGGCAGCCTCTGTGCAGCGTCACTGTGTTTGCAAGATTCCCTCTCTTTTTTGTTTTCTGGCTTACACAGGTAGAAAAGGTCACTGTTACAAATGGGGCTTTCAAACTGGGAATAAATAACAGAAATAAAGCTCTGTGGTTAGAAGCACCGCTCTAAAATGTCCAAAAATCACTTGTCTCCACCTTTGAATTTTATTTTAGCACAAGGTCATATTCCTGTACCGTGTTGTGGATCAGTACGTTGTTATGCTGGTAGGCTCAGTGCTCTTGGGGAAATTACGGACAGGTAAGGCTGTCGTCAGTGGCACTGCAGTGGTGGCTGGGACCTGCCTGTAGGTTTGGACGATGCAGAGCACCTTCCGGGGGAAGCTTGGGGGTGTTCAGGTCTGACTGATGGTGGTGGGACTCGGTGGGACTTGCTTGAACTGCAGCCCAGCGCATCGCCTAACCAGAGCCAGGCTGAAGCGGTGCTTCCACCCAAGGCATCCGCCAGCTGGAAAAGGTGTGAGGGGGAAACCTAAGGACGTTATCCCGATTAGGAAACAAGAGGAGTCAGAGCTGCTTTTTTTTTTTGCCTTTTTTTATTATTTAGAGAGCGAGCTTTGTGGACCCTGGTAGAGCGGGGTTTTAAGGGGAGAGTTGTGAGGTGTTACGCAGTGTGAGTAATTATGTCCCAGTTCTTCTCCCCTCCCCAATAAAAAAAGCCATGAAATCGTGCTCCAGACGTGTTGTGGATGACGCCACCAGGGCAAAGGTGCATCCCGCACAGCACCCTCTCGCTGATGGCTCAGGTGTGGCCAGGGCGCACGCGTACATCAAGCCATCGGCCGTCGCTGCCGCGCGCTGGCCGCGAGTGCCGTTTGCCAGCAGTTTGGTCCCCGCGGCGCCACCGTCCCTGTGCCCTGCCCAACCTTTGAGCCCTCTTACGGAGAAAACACTGTATTGTCCATAGCACTCCGAAGACTAAACCCTTTTGGGATAACCACAGTAATAAACTGTGAATGGTATTTTATAAGTAAGTGTAGATATGTATGCCGTTCTTTTGAGGTAAGGTACTATGACATATGTAGCATAAACTGGTACTGCTGTTAAATGGGTCGATTATTAACTGAGCAGCTGTGTTAAGGGGTAGCTAACTTTGAATGCACTAAACCACTGTTCCTTTGAAGACAGGGACTGAAGGTAGTTGCTGGGTACTTGTCATTTTATGGTGGGGTATGGTAAGAGGAAAATGCAGGTCAATGAAAACACATAATTTTTTATAGCATTTTAATGTTGGAAATCGGTACACGTTCGATACATTATTCACAATGGTTTTAATCCCTTTTGTTAGCCCAGTTTTTGCAATTTCCCCAGCATCGTAAGCTGGAATTTCTAAAGAGGTAGCAGCCCTAGTGTGGGGAGGGGAAACTGAGGGGAATAAGAAGTCTCTTTCTAAAAATAGAGATAGCCAAAATGTATTTATTTACTGACCTGGTGGTCTTGAACGATCAACTTTTCCTTTTCTGATGAGGCTCGAATTTCCAGGCCCGGAGGATGGCATTACTGTCCCCTCAAAATCAAAGGCCAAGCCCCATCTGGGAGGTGACACAGGGATAGCGCCAAGCTCCCGCGAGACGCCCCGCTCGCGGGGCAGGGGGTGGCTGCCTCCACGGGCCCTGCTCGCTCGCTGCAGCCAGCCCCTCCCAGAGGAACCAGCTCGGCCGCCTGCCGGGAGGTGGGCGAGAGGCAGAGATGGGCAGGGTCTGGGTTGGAGCCAATTCTCCGTGTTCTCAAAGTGCGAAGAGACAAAACAACAATACTTCTGCCTTATGAAGTACCTTCGGAAGAAGAGAAGCATCAGCGTGTTGGGGAAGACACTCATTTCTTGCAAAGTGATGCATTCAGAGTTAGCTGCCTTTCTGAAACAAAAATAATAAAAATACAAAAACTACTGTATGTTACTTTGAAAATGTGAATAGTATTTTTATAGCTTGTTAAAGACACAGCTAGTTGCATTTGTAAATAAGGATAATGTTGCTTTTATTTTCCTTGTGTACACCATTATTTGGCACATAATTGTCCTTAGGGTTGATTTGTATATAGGTAATTTGCTTGTGATTTAAGCCGCTCCTCCCCTTTTCTTTCTCTCCCTTCCCACCCTCTGGTTTTGGTTAGAAGTACCATTTCTGGCATTCTGTGTGATTCTGTGTTTTAGCACTATTGTGGTGTGTTCAGACTTTCTGCACTTGCTTACACAGTTAGGGTATGCCAATTGTGTGTGGCGTAATGTTACTTTAACCTTTCGTTTCTCATACTTTAGCTATCGAGGATTATGCACTGTTAAAATACTTACTGACCTGGGTTAATATTAGGTACATATTTTAGCATAATTTCCCTTCTTTTCATGGTTTCTTGTTTTTTCTTTTTTTCCTTCCCTCCCCTTTTGTCTTGTTTGGAGGCTGGGGAGAAACCTGTGGATCTTCTCTTTGTGTGGTTATATTCCCCCCCCCGTGTGCAGTCCCGAGTTTCTCCTCATGGTCCTTGGGGTAGAGCTTTATCTGTTTGTTAAGGCAAATGTAGACTGCGACCCACCTTGCATCAACCCACGCTCATCCCAGCTGAACAATTTGAAAACTGTTCTGCCTTTTTGTTACATGAATCTGTCAGAAATATATTTTTAATTTAATATAAATGAAATTCAATAAAATATGAAACAAAGTCTCTGTGTACGTGTGAAATTTCTGGCCAGGGCCTGAGCACTTCCAGCAACACGGACTCCCCCTGTCCTGGCAGAGCGAGTGGCCTCACACCCTGCTCAGGGAAAGCCTCATGCTTTCCTCATGACCCGAATCTACCCCCTCCCCAGCCCTGCAGTGCCCCCGGGGTCTCGCCCTGCCAAAACCCAAAGTCCTGTCCCTTTTCTCCCCACCCCACCCCTACAGCCCCAGTGTCCCACACCCCTGGCGTGGCCCTGAGCCGGGGCCAGGCCAGCGAGCCATGGGGCAGCCCTGTGACTGCAGGCACAGAGCGCCTTTGGGGGACAGCCCACAGCAGGGCATCCCGCTGGCACACGGGTGTCACTGGTTGGCTCTCGGGGGGAACACCCTCCCATGGGGGTTTGCTCCAGCTGTCCCGGAGCTGGGTGTCACCAGAAGAGTCAGCGAGGGGAGGGCAAAGGCTGAGCAGACCCCAAAGCCACGGCAGCACAGCCTACCTGAACCCCCAGTTCTGGTACCCCAGGACTGCCCAGCTCCTGTGGGGCAGTGATGCTGCTACACTACAGTGCACTGAAGTTAGCTCCTCCAGCAACACCCTTCTCTTCCGAACACTGACACCCCCACACCCCTCTGTGGGTGTTGTACCCCCCCCAACTTGTTACATCGCAGGGTTGTGCAATTCTGAGCTTTTATTCTTTTAAAAAAAGGCCCATGAATGGTTTCAGTCTCACAGCCCTGTGCCCTGACCCACTCACCTGGTGACCGGCTGCAGCTCATTAACCCACACTCACCCATGGCAGCCCCAGCCAGAGCCAGGTTATGATTTACAGCTTCGTTGCTGGAGGGGATATTGGGGTGGGGTGTTTGTTAAGACACAAGAACTCAATGCCATAAATAAAATTCAAACAAAAGAACCAAAAAGCCCAATATGCAAGCATGCATCCTCCAGGCTGCGCAAGCACTTGCACTCCCCACGCTTGCATGCCTTCATGCTAACACATCCCCATCACCATAGCTCGGCCACACACACCCCCACACACACACACCCCCATCCCCACCCACACCCACCGACACACAGACACACCACACACACCCCCCCCCCAAAGGGGCTGAATAAACCCATAGGTGCTACCACGCACCCTCAGCCAAATGCCCGCTGTTGCCCTGTGGCCGCCTTAAATCCCATGACCCACACACAGTCCTGCGACCTCAGGACTGACAGGCTCCAGCCTGAGCACACGGCCCCTTCCCCAGCACGGCATTCATTTCAAAAGCCGTGGTTAAGCCCACAGGGTCTGGCACGCACCCCAAATCAAAATGCTCTCACTGCCCCCAATCTGCCTCTCTGGCTAACCACGTTACCAGGACTCCGGAGAGCATTTTAAATTTAGTGAGAAACAGTAAAGGTCATTTGGCTTTTTGAGGCGCATTTGAAAATACTCCAGTCTCCCTGGATTGCAACTATTTGTTTCACGAATTACCTCAACATTTTATACCCAGGAGTCTGGAAAGGTCATTGCACAGATATATACAATTCTCCTAACGGCCGTGTGCGGCGCGCGCTTGGAGCCTCGCTGTTAACTTTCCCTCCTACTTTCGGGTAGCGCTACAAAGGCAGCCAGCCTTCAACCAGAGAGCGCCAGGAACACAAGCTGTTTGTAACAGCACTGCTTGCTGAAAAGCAGTTAGTTTCACATTATTAAGCATTCATGCTTTACATCTGTAGGTATTATAAACTCTATTTTCCATAGGGGGTAGGTGAAGCACTGGTGGTTAGCAAAATGGAGTGCTGCTGCAAGCCCACCCTTTCCTGGGAGGGCAACGGGCTGTGCAGGAAGGCGTTCACAGGCGGGCACCTGGCACCCATCGGGGCCGCGGTGGTGAAGCCCCGTCCACCTCCGCACCACGAGGCCCCTTTGCACAGCCGGCCTGCGCTCAGGGACACGCACACCGTGAAAGGCTGCAGCTAATTTAATACGGCGCAGAGGAAATGGTGTCTGATGCAAAGGCAGAGATTTGACATACAAGTGACATGATCACAGTAGAACTTCAGCAACGCTTCAGAACAAATAAAAAGTCCAGAGACATCCAATATAAGAGAGACAAGTGTTAATAAATACCCCTCTCCCCCTTCACTCCTTCCCCAAGTGGGTTTTACTTACCTGGCCAAAAAAACAAAAAAAAAAAAAAAGAGAAAGAAAAGATTAATCAACCAACTATTTTCCAGTGAAACAATATTAATTTAAAGCCTTCTGCCACTCATTCAGAAAAGCTCGGCAAAGGCCATTGACTCCAGGTGTTTAAGCTGCCACTGAAAAAAAAAAGCACAATTTAGCTTTTGCAAGCAGTTTCATGCTGAACTAATGGTGATGAAGTTCTCTGTCACTCATGAACCAGGTGGGCACACACATATGAAATTATTCAAACCTGAGGACTCATTTCTGAAGAAAGTTGATCTTGCAGTAAAAAAAAACCCCAAAAACAAAAAAACAAAAAACCTACAGGGATGATAGGGCCTAACACACCAACAGCAGGCTTTACAAACTGGCCCACAACTGCCCAGCATTTGACTGACTTAGCTTTGCAGTAGTAAAACTGGCCAGCTTGCACTACCAGAAGCGTGTTTTGTCCCACTGCTACAACCCTGTGCACTGAGCGCAGGGGGAATGGGTTTTTTTGTTTTTCCTCTCTCCAAAAGCAAAATATGCAGCCGCTGCTGGCACTGTAACACCGCTGTTGAGGCCTGGGACCCTCCAGGCAGGAGAGGCTGTTTTACCAGTTTCAGTAATACTGGATCAGCCCCAGAATTCAGGCAAAACGCTTTAAAGCTTGCACTCAGTTTGCAAACCATACTATGACTGTAAAGCTACTAAAGAGGTCCAATGAACATCCCATTTAACACAAACCCCTCTCCTTCATTAAAGAATGTACCAAGTAAAAACCATCAGCAGATAAAAATCAGCGCAGTTCCGCTCATGTGGCTGTGGCTACTGCTCAGGCACAGTAGCTGAATGTGGTTCCTGTATCAGATCTCAAACTGGCCCAGCAAATATTTTGGCAATTGTTGCCAGAAGCTAGAAAAAGTCAAAACAGAAAAGTAAAGCCCAGCAAATGAGTTTCCCTTTGGCTCCTTTACTCTGCCTATAATACTTTGCTCAATTTCCCTGCCAAGATTACAAAGTGCTCGTCACACCGGCAGGTACACGCTGTGCAAACTATTCACGCCAACTGTGCGAGGAGCTCATCCCAGAAACACCGCAGCTCTTAACCTTTTGACCATCCTCAGACTGGCTTGTGGGGGGGACGGGTGGAAAAAAGGGACTCAACACGTGCAATTGTAAGAGCGAGCTGGGAACAGTGCTGGGAGTGGGAGTGGGTGGGGATCCTTCTTACCTGAAAAGGTGGATTTGTTGCCTGCGCCCTTTGTATTGGCAAGTCCTCTCACTGCACAGGAAGGCTAAGCCTGAAACATGTCCTCCCGAGACATTTTAAGACTGCTTCAATAAATGTTTGCCAGCTGAAAAGCTGGGAGCATTTTGGCTTAAGTCAACTGAAACATCAGCTTGATCCTTTTGAAAAGTTGGTGGCAGGGTGTACAGGTAGGGTGGTTTTTTGTTTGGTTTGTGTTTGGGGTTTTTTTTTGGTTGGTTGGTTGGGTTATTTTAAGCTCCCTACACAGATCCCCCAGGCAGGTTCCTGGGGACACTCTGGAGCGTTGGTGCAGCCCTTAGCGTGTTCTCTGCGTCCTCCCACCTGCCCCGAGGAGGTAATCTGTTGTTCTCCTGCAGTTATGGCTTGTTCCTCCCAGGGCACAACTGATTTTGAAGGTTGGCCAGAAAGGAGGCAAAAACATCAAACAGCTCAGGCCTTTGCTCCTCACTCACCTGGGGACTGCTGTTTCTGAGCCTGAGTCCTCTCCAGCCTCCAGCGCAGCCACCAAGGGGATGTTCCAGTTCACAGGCCACCACCTAACACCCAGACTGTCTCAGCAGCCACAGAGAAAAATGACACAGGAGATGGGGGTTATGACATGAGGGGGCACAGGGGAGAGAAAGACGAATTGTGTGGCCAGAGTCATGAATGCCTGTGAGAGCACTTTGCCCCTGGAAGAGCCCCTGAGACCGCAGGGAGCCTCCACATCCTCCAAGAGATGCTACTGCTGGAAACAGGCAGCTGGGTGAAGTCCTCTGGCATGCCCGCAGCCCACCTCAGAGAGCTGGCATGAGCCTTTACATGTCACTATTTAAAAAAAAAAAAAAAAAAAAAAAAAGAATAAATGATTATACTTAAAAAAACGTTTCCATGCTGTCTGCAACCCTCATTCAAACCCATCTTCACCCTTACTTTTGCGGCAGCATACACCAGAGCAGCGCATCGCTGGGTTTAGCCCTGACCATTACAGCCTTGCCGAAGTCCCTGTTCAATGGGACAGCCGGCACCTCCAAAACGGACACCCGCTCCATGGCCCCAACCTGTCACGCCTGCTCACCTCTCCAGAAGGAATGGCTGACAAACAGCCAGCAGAACTGCAAAAGCCTCCTTTCCTTACCAGAAAAAAAACCACCTGTAAAAGTGGGTGTTTCTATTGCTATACCCCCCACAGCAGCCGATGCTGGCGGCTACCCGAGTGGCCACAGAGGCACTGGGACAGCAGGCTAAGATGCGGAGAGCAGGAGGGGGCTGCAGAAGTCCAAGAGGTGTCAAGTGCATGTTAATCATGACCTTTAACACAGGCCTACTTTTTTGCAAATATATGCAAGAAAAAGCTTAAAAAAAACCCCACCAAACACCAACACCAAGTCAAGATGTGTAGCAGGCTGGTCTTAGGACAGCCCAGCTGCTGTCCTCTCTCTCTGCTGCACTCCACTCTCCTGTCATGGGCCATCAGTGAAATAGGAGTTTAACACAGCCTTGGAGCCCCCAGCCCTTCACATCACCCTCTCCACCATGCTGAACCAGGGCCATGACACTGAGAGACAACATTTGGGAAGCAGAAAGCGATCATTTAGTTTTGCATAAATTGTATAAACTGTTTCTGGCAAGGCTGTGTTTGTCCCTGTGATAAATCCTCCCCCCACCCCCTGCTTTTTTCCCACCAAGAAAAGCCTTTACTATTATTATGCAGAGAAAGCCTGTATGACTTGCCTCCTGCAAAGCACCAGCAAGTCAACAGGATTGTAGCAACAAGGAAACGAGTCGTGGTTTCCTTTCAGCCGTCCCCACAGTAATCTGCTTTTGTCCCTGTCATACAGGGCGCACGTTGCTGCGCCCCATGCGAGGGCCTTGTGCAGAGCTGAACAGAGGAATTACAACAAAGGAAACCTTTTGTTCCCACAGAATAGAAATGGTCCTGATTTTTCAGACCTTTGTACCAGTGTGCTCTTGGCAAGGCAGGGACCAGGACTGGGGAGGGGATGGGAACAGGGGAGGGCAGAAGGGATGAAGAAACAGCTGTACTGCATGAAAAGCAAACTGATCTCTTTCGTGACCTGCTGCTTTGGTACCTGTGTCTTTTGCTGTTTCTCTGCCTCTCTCCCTCTGACCTTGCTGGTCCGGTTGGGGCTGGGGACTGCAGTACTCCCCCTGCTTTCCTCGGCAGCTGAACCACAGCTGAAGGCATCGCACGCTGCAGCACGGCACAGGGAAGGCAACCTGGAAAGCAAACACGGACCCAGCTCCAGCGAAACCCTGCTTGCCAGCAACGGGCCCCAACTACTCAAACACCACATCGGTCAGCAGCGACCGATCCTGTGCACCATTGGCTCTGAGGAGCACAAAGCAGCACCTGGGGATGGAAATTACCTGCCTTTCGCTCCTCCTTTGCTATGTATGCGAGCAGCTTTCCACAGATGAGTTGTTGCCTTCTTCTATTACCTTCTAACACAGCAGATGGCACATTTGGGCTCCCCAGTTGATAGCTGCGCTGAATGCCACGTCACTGCTTTATGTTTCAAAGGAGTTGTGACACCCCCAAATCCTGCCAAACCAAGAAAAACAAACTATAGTTAATGAATACACACTTAATACAACTTAATGCTGAATAGCAACGTCAGTCTTGCCCAAAGGCCACCCTGCCTGCACTGTTGTCTGTAAAACATCATTTACAAATGTGCTGCTCCAACAGCCCAGAGAAACCCAGCAGAAACCCCCAGCTTGTCTCTGCCAGGGTGCTTCCTCTCTGCTGCAAGTTTGCAGGAGGATAAGTTTGCACTTTCTAAGATGCGCTGAGCACGCTACAGCCACCCAGCAGCAGGGTGAACAAGGCGTTTCGGGAGGGCCTGATCAAATGGATGCACACACATACACAAGCATGGGCACTAGTCCACGAGCAAAGCCATCTGCTGAAACACTGTCATGCTATGCAGTGTGGCCCGTGTGACCTGAGGAGAGAGCGGGGCAGCATGAAAGGAGAAATTGTTCAAGAAATATTTTCTTGTCTGAATTCTTGCTGATTTGCTAAAATCCGAGTGTTTGATGGGGCGGTGATGGCTTCCAACCAGGAACCAGGAGTTGTGACAGGAACCAGGGACCACAAAGCCTCCCAGGACCCCAGCAGAGGTGATATTAGCCAGACTTAGATATGAAATGTTTGCGTAATCTGGGGCAGACAGATTGCGTGTCCAGCCGTTAGATGTATTGTCTTGGCCAGACGAGAGAAATGAGGTAAGAACATTCCTTCTCTACCGTTTTATCTGCTCCGTGCAGGATTGCCAGATTATGCAGAAATATCGAGCGGCAGACAGTGAAATGTTTGCATTGCATTTGCATTGTTTACAGAGAAGAGTAAAACATGCTCATTTTGATTGAACGTATTTATAACTGTGAGGGAAAAAATGATCACGTATGGAAGGTAGGAGTAATGACTGAGTAATTTTCCAGTGCTGGTCCACAGCACAGTTACCATGGCCTGAGCTGGCCCACAAGTCCTCAAGGGCAGCAGAACTATGAGCTAACCATGGCAAGCCCTGGCTTGCCCACACCAACACACCCGCATTTGCTCACTGACTTCAGGGAATAGGGCGCAGGCCCGGCAGACGCGTCAATATGTCACACCGAACGGTATGTGGACAGATTCATTAAGGCAGCTTTGGTGAGTGCAAATCTGTGCATACCGGTGAGGCTGGGAGTGATGGATCACTTTGGCTGGAGGAGACCTCAAGCGTCCTGGCAAGCGCTGGCGCTCCTCTCCCCACAGCCCTGTGGTCTCCAGTTAATTTTAGCCCAGCGGTGTTTCTGTACCGATGCTGGTGGAGTCCTCCAGCACTCGTGGCTGTATGACAAGGAAAAATAATTCAGTCTCGGTAACTTTACTGTTCCCGCACCACAAAAGGCTGTTTTCTTTGGTTCTGTAAGCCATAACCAGGGGCAAAGGAAGTGAAATCTGTGAGCAAGGAGTTTTGTTCTTCTGATGGGTTTTGCAGTCAGACAAATTTGCAAAGAAGTTTGCAGGTGGCTTATAGTTGCGCATTTGCAATGTAAATCGATACAGGCAGCTATTTGCTTTGCAGCACAGAGGCTGAAACACCTGAGGCTGTGAAGCTGCAGTACCCCAGGAGCTGCAGAGGTCTGCCTCTACCCCCTTCATCTCAACCAGGGTGGTAACACCAACAGCAAGTTTTCACCTTTTGAATCAGGGTGATACGCACTAGTTTGTTCTCAGCAAAAACTCACTGCTCCAAGTCACCCGTACCCACGCAGCAGCTTGGCTTTTACCTGTCCATTACCTCCCTGACCGGCACATCTGTGGGAAGAGCATTAGGCAGCCGTCCCTTAACACTGCAGATGGGATGGAGAGGTCCAAGAGCATTTGCACAGTGCTGCCACAGTGAAGCATGGCAAGACATCCCTCCCTGTGGGGGGATGCTGGTGCATGAGCTGTGTCCAGGGACAGGGCTGTGGCACGAGCCTCACACCCCAGCACTGTGGCCAGCCTCACTGGGCACAGCAGGGCTCAGCAGGCTTCGCTAGGCTTCACTGGGAGTGCAGGGATCTGACCTCTGGGTCTGGGATCTCCTGGGCACTTTAATTTTTTCTTCTTACTACATCTGTTATCCCATCACCCCTGACTAAATGCACGATGGAGAAGGAGACTGCATTCTTGTGGGCAGAAAGGATCTCAAAGCACCCAGCCAACAAACGTGGGAGAGAGGAAGGAGATATTAATCTCCTAATTGATTCAGCTGATTGTATTTTGTATTTCATTGGAATCCACGTACTGTTCTGCGTCTGTTGGTAAATGGGGTAAAACCCCATTGAGCTTTAATGGCATGGAAGAACAAGGTGGCTTTCTGAGACTGCAATAGTTAAAATAAGTTAGACTCCAAATTTAACAGGGCTCAGAATAGCGAACTATTCAGAGGTGGGTACCTTTGTGCAGGGAAGCAGCTTCATTTCAGTCAAATACAGTGGAGAAACAATGGAGCATGTTTCCTGTCACATTAGAAACATTCTATAGCTTTTAATAAAGACAAAAAGAGGCGGAGTAGGTGAATATTTTAGAAGCTATTGTTCAAATATCACAGTTTCAAATGGTATCTACAGTAACTTGGGACTAATTTTGAGGAGTAACATCCATAACACAACAGACAGGCTATGTCTCCTGCTGCTCCTTGCAACTTGGACAGTAGAGGGAAAATTTGGAGGCCTTAGATGGTACAATGGGCTCAGCCATCCCAGGCTTCAGTGCCTTTATGAATAACAGAGTTAACATGCTTTCGACCTCGTCAGCAAAGCAAGGACCAGAGGGACTTTGGATTAAAATCGTGAAGCAGGCAAAAGATGGGAGGAGATGCCCTGCCTAAGCTTCCCTGGCAAGCTGGTGCCAGAGCCAACAAATAAATCCCGACCTTCTAATTCCCAGGCCAGGGTCTCTGCTGAGCAGGTGAGCGCCCCGTATTGCAGCACAACATGCCACTGCAGCCCCAGGTTTTTGCTTGCTGCCTGCACAGGAGAGGGGGAGGCAAAGGAACATCAGTCGTGTCCTACAGCCCCCATCAATCCAGCACAGATCGCTTCAACTCGTGGAAGCTGGTGACAGCATTAATATTCAAAGATCTGCCAGGGGAACGTGAAAGGGTGAGAAATGGGTTTTCTACACTGCTAAGAAGGTATTCCAGCATAAAGGGGAAGAAACAAAGCAAAATGCAGACCTCTTCACACAACATCCTATTGTGCTTACATTCCCTATTGTCAGACCCGATAGCTGGGTGAGAACAGATGTTAGATTGCCCTGAATGTCATTATTTTTTAACTCATTCAACAGTGGAGATATCGTTAGTTTTCACACTATTCTGTCAAAATCTGCCTGCCATGCCACACTCCTTGGCAAACCTGCAGCAAGGCGCCGGAAGACTGCATTGGGATGAGAGATAGCAAACCCAGCCATCACCATGTCCCGGGCTGCCTCAGCAGGAGAAATTTGCCTGTCTTGTCCCCACGCAGTCTGGCCCAGCCCTAACCGCTCCCCTCGGCAGGAGCAACCCTCATAGCCCTTTGGGCAGGTTTCCCACCCTGCCCCCGTGAAGCTGCTCTCGCTGGCAGCTGGGCACTGTATGAAACCCTTGGCACATGCTGGATTTGTCTCCTGGGAAGCTCCCAAGTGAACTAACCCAAAGACCGGAGTAGGAACAAGCTTGAACAGGCGAAGGGTTGCACTGAAGCGAGTGAGTGGCTGGGACAGCACTTGGTTCGCAATTGCCCAGGCCATGTTGTCTTTCTCACCTGCAGAGCCTCCCTGCTCTTGTGCTGTTAAGAGAGGGCTTAGACCTCATCGGGGCACCCCAGAAGGGTTTTGTTGTATCCTAGGTTTTGGAGAAAGCAGGGAGGTGCTAATACCAGTCCTGCTAAATCGGATGTGGAGACAGGAGGAGGTCACTGCCACAGCCCCCGTGCAAGTCCAGCTGGAGACCAGAGAGGATTGCTCTCTTGAGGAAGAGAAAGCATTTGTTCTTCATCTATACCACTAATGACAACAGAAACTTTAGATTTAATTCTTACCTTCCTCTGAGTGTAGACAGCCTCCTGAAACCTTCCGAGCAGACAGCTCTTCTTGTGGTTGTCACTGGCGCAAGCTTCACCGTGTCTGCAAAACGCATCATTGTAAACTCATTTCCTCCCCTGCCTCATTTGTGACAGGAGGCTGGGACTGCTGCTAAGGACTAACACAGGAGCCTCTGAGGACGCTGCCAATCCAGCACAGCTAGAGGCTTTTCTTCGAATACCAAGAAATGCATTTTTCAAGACCGGCAGTGTATGGGACATTACCCCAAATGAGAATTTCTGCAAGGTACAGTGCCTTGTGCATTGGAGGACCTCCAGGTTGAGCTGGAATAAAATCTCTCCCCAGTTGAAAAGCACAAGTGCTTGGACTCACTCAGCAACAGTGGAAGTCACTGTGGCCACCCACGGAGGAAGAGGAATGACTTTGCGGGGCTCCCAGCCGTCCCTCTGCCCGGACACACCATCCAGCTCACAGAGCCTACAGCAAATTCATCCGTACTTTTAAAGGGCTTCTATATCTGGAGGGAAGAGGCTGAACAAAACCTGCCTGCAAATGCCACACGCCAGCTGGAGGAAAGGGCTAAGGCAGGCAGGGATCAGCAGTCTCATAAGGCTGAATTGCCTGCACCAGCAGCACTGGGTTGCAGGTGCTGGGCTGCCCCCATCTTCCCTTAGTCCACGCTGCGGGCATGATTGCTCCTCCCGTGGCGTCATGCTCACTGCTACACTCCTGACCCTTACCCCTAGCCGTGCCCCCATCCTTTTCCTGCTGCATGGAGGCAACAGCCTCTGTATAGCCAAGCAACACTGGTTTCTACCACAGCCCACCCTGCGCAGGCAGGAGCCAGAGCTGTATTTTTCCCCTAAACCCCTTTGCAACACGGCATCCATACAGTCTGTGGCGTGCCTGCGCATCCCACACGACCCTGTATCAGCAGACATCACTGCTGTATATCATACATACTGTGCAGCGTATGTGGGGTTACTGCTGAGCGTTGAGCAGGTTGATCGCACGGACGGGCTATTTCCTGACACTCTGTGGGCAGGTGCCTTTTTATTAAAAGCTGAACTTTGTACATTTAGCTGTAAGTTTCCTCACTTCCTTCTGAAGCTGGGCATGAAGGTAATGGACACATTTAGGATACCTGACATGACACAGAACTAGAAGCTTTCTGGTCAGACAAGGGCACTGACAGCTCAGTCAGAAGGGGAGAGAACAAGAGGAAACGACCTTGCCCAGAAAGATTTTGTGCCCCCTTGCTATGCTTGTGCGGTCCCACTGTGCTTATATGGCTCCCTCAATCCACAGCTACTTTTCCTTTAAAGTAAGTCCAGAATCACCCTGGCAGGACACTCCCCCACCATGAGGTCAACAAAGAGTCCTCCAGATGGGCAAAAGAGGGAAAATCTCAGTCCTAAAGTTCATACAGTCCTAGACATCTTTTGACTGGAAAGCACTGATTGTTGAACAGAAAAAAAATTCCGTCTACTAGGAAGCAAAGGGCCACCTATTAAATTCATTATTTCTCTCCATGGACATAAACCAGGACACCAGAAGCAAAAGCCTGTGACATTTATGTCAGAAAAAAGCAGAGAAGTCTATTTTCCTCTGTGCCTCACACTACCCAGCCTGAAAAAGAGAGAGAGATGACTTTTAAACTTATTTAATAATGCAAAACCTGAGGAAGGGGCGAGTTGCACAGAATCCAGAAAAAGAGAGATTGCAAAGAGTCGAATTTGCTGATAGTGCCCTACTTGCAAAACAAGCTTCTGCTATTCCCCTCTTGACACAGCGTCTGTTGCCTACCAGGGCAATCATATCCAAGTGTAATTGTCTAACAATTGTTCCGCACTGAGAAAATAGTTCTGATTACAGACATTAACACGTTTAGGCATTAAGCTTCCTCACTGTAATTACCCTTGAGCTTAGTCTCACAAATGAATTAATGTGCTGATCGCTTGGACTAATAGAACCAGCAAAAGGGTGATGAATTGCTTCCAAATCAGATAAAATCAAGCGTGACATCATTTAATTAATTTCAGGGCTTGGGGGGAGGAGAAAGGGGGTCAGCATGATGCTGAAAAGAAATGTATCTCTCCCTTAGTGATTTCTTTGGAGACAGAAATACGCAAACAGGGGAGGATGGGGCTGGGGAAAGGGAAGAAGCACACCAGGTGAGAAGAGGGTTGCTGGAGATGGGGCTATATAATTTCTGTGTATGAGCATGCAGCCCCGGGTGGCTGCAGCTGCGTGACCGATTCGGCACAGCTGACATAGGTGCAATGGATGGATTTCTTCTGGGTATGAACAGATGCACTGCTCACCTTGCTCTGATTTTGAGTCATTCTCCAAGCACCAGGGTCCATGCTTAACCCCTGCTCGTCCCCCAAGCAGTGAGCCCGCTCCTGCCCTTCCCCAGGGTCACAGTTCCTCCAGGGGAGCTGAGTGCCCCAGGGCGGAGTTGCCAGGGGCGGCATTGCCAAAAACCCTCTCCTTTGTCAGGTTTCCTGGCAGGGGATCATTTGCCAGGCTGTCAGCACAAGGCTGCAGTCAGCTAAGAGCTGGGCTGGCCATTGCTACTGTGAGCAGATACACTGTTACCCTCCTTGACTTCTCCTCCCCTGTGAAGGGCCTCCCGATCATTTTGGGTTTTTTAGAAAGGAACAAAAAGGGTCGATGGAAAGGACATGGCAGGACTGTGGACTGGTGCTGTCAAGTACAGGCTCTCTCATATTAAAGTTTCCCCTCGGATGGCTGCCCACCAGTAAAATAAAACGGCATTGTACAAGGAGCTTGTACCTGACGGGGTTACACGTGGAGCTTTCTCCTTGCAGCCCAGCAGATAACGATCCATCACCAATTTCAGATTTTGCATCACACGGATATCCTACACAAACAGCCGCCAAGAGAGAAGGTCTTATAAATGAAAGGTCTCCATTACAGCTTACATCTAGAACTGGCTTCTGCAATTTGAAAGCAGACTCGCTTTTTACGTGCACATACAGGGATACACACTTCACAAAGACACACAGTCCTGGCCTTATGCCAGTTTAAACATATGTTAGCAGCACAAACAGAGAGACATATACATGTACACAGACACATATTTGTTGCCTGTAGATAAACAGGTGCTCATCTCTCCTAAGCGTACATACCTGTATAAACTTATATAACATGAAATGCACGTGCATGGATGCACACAAAGAATATTATAACATTGCACAGCCAAAATGTATACCCGTATGCCTGACCTCACGTCATTTAAATGACAAAGAGTTTTGTCACTGCTGCTTTCAGCAGGAGCTGCATAAGGCCCACAATATTTCGTTGCATGTTTTGATCTATATTTTATTTAGCTGAATTTTGGAGCAGTAGAGGGAAGGAGGCGATGAGACCCGTGAAAGCTAAATTTGAAGATATGAAGCTTTTCATTCTCAAAAGCGTGGAGAGTCAGCATGCTTTATCGCAGAGCCGGCTGCCCCTTTGATAGCAAAGGCAGAGGAAACAGGAACCCAATTCCCCTCTGTTGCTGAGAACGATAACTCTGGAGTCTCCCTGCGACAAGACTCCTTCTTGGGCTTTGCCAGAGACCACAGGTCCAGCAGCCCAATATCAACACCCTTTGGCAGCATTCGTCATTGTCTTGGTTATTTTAATTCATCCAGTTGCCCTGGGGACAGTGCAGCTTATGACTCCATTTGTTTGATGCAGCCTTACAATAAATCCAGTTAGTGGAGCAGAGAGTGCAGGTGACAGTCATTGTGATAGAAAGTAGATTCCTTATTTCCAGAACCTGATCTTGCAAGGCATCAGGCATCTCCTGAGATGCTGATAGCTCTATTTGCTCTATTCTATAAATGACAACCAGCAAACAACAGCAAAGAGCACCAGCAGCCAGGCACTAACTTTAACACATGCAACAAGTTTGAAGGTCCTGAATTTCCTTTCCTAGTAGTGATCTAGCCATATCACTGAAGTCTCACCACTGGCACCTTCATGGGCAGTCAGAGGAGAAGCCAGTCCTGGAGAAGATCCAACTATCCCTGCCTTGTCCATCCAGCTTACCACAGAGGCACCAGTTTTGCCCTGACAGCTCTGGCTGTGCTGAGCTGCGAGTCTTACTCTGCTCTGCTTTACTCCCAGGTAAGAGTAGCTCATCACACTCGTCTTTCTTCCATGCTAATGAAGAACACATGGTGCACATGCTAGGGCCCAGTTTCTTTTAAAAACAAAACCAAACAAACACTAGATCCAAATGGTGCCAGATGTTCAAATAATCAGCACTGACATCTTTTGGAAATCTGGCCATGCATTGCTGGAGATCCAGCTCTGCGCTTGGTGGGCAAGCCAGCTTTAGGGCTGCAGAGAGATGGAAGAGGAAGCAATAAAGTGGTCTGGTGGTTGAGAACTGATTTTTAAGGGTAACTAAACTTCCAGCACAACCCTCCTGTCAGCCACATCCTGAAAGTCAGGTGGGATGAACTTAGAACTCAGTCACAGGGGGATCTATGCATCTGAGCACCATACAGGATCTGGGGCTTTATCCGTACTTCAGCTATCCAGGTATAAAGAAGTAGGAATAAAATAATTTCCTCATCTCTGAGGGATGCTCTGTGTGGGAAGGTTTATGAAACGCTCACAAACTGTGCTACAGGCAGGGTGCTCTCATAAGCATCTTGCAGGGGCTTCTTGGCAGCATGAGAATGTCATGGTACTCTGTAAGTGCAAGACAGGGATTTGCTTTTACAGTGTGACATTTGCCAAACAATTAAGGTGAAGAGCAATGTGCTATAATCACTTTTAGTATTAAACACACACAGTAAAAATAAATGTTTAAAAGGCACGTGGGTTTTTTTATGAGTATAGGACATGTTGCTTTGCACGTTATTGTAAGAATCCTTGCTGCTACTGATCATAAGCTTCAATTCAAACTGTGTAATTATTACCAGGGACTTTCTTCTTCTCCCATTATGTATTAACTGTACCTAAGAGATCCAGAAATGAAAGGATCTGAGCTTTCCTAACTTAACAGTTGTTTGGAGGATTTGCTATGTGAGTTTCTTATTTTACTTTCGTCATAATTTAGCATAGTCTAAGAGATTAAAACAGATAAATAAAAATGCATTATGCACTTATTTCCCAGTGTCTTAGAAATCTGCATTAAACTCATGAACTACAGGGAGAGACAGGAAATCATATTATGCTTCACATATCTTTTTCTATTTCCACAGGACTCCTTTAATCACTTCCCAGCCTGTATGTAAGGTTTTGGAGGCAGCCTCCTTTGACCTCCGCTGTCATCCTCCAGCCCACAAATATCGAACAGGAGGCATCACAGAAAATGCCATGGGAGCAAAACCAGCCAGTCCCTTGCTGCAGGGGCACTCCCTTCCTGTATCCAGAGGGTGTTAATTTTATTCATGTTATTTTTTTCACTCACCCCAAAGCCCACAAGATTGCAGGTGGGGTGTTTCCTGCACTTCCTTGTTTCAGGAATATAAAACCAAAATGGGCAGTGACCTTTGAGGCCCTGGTCCTGACCCCAAAGCAAAACACCACCTAGTTTCCTATCAAGACTAGCTCCCCAAGACAAAACCTATTGGAAACACAGGCTTTGGCACCACCACCAAATGCAATAGCTGCGGTGGGTCAGGTGCTGGACCTACCATGAGAGAAATACCTGGCTTGGACCTAATCTTTGTCTTAAATCATATGGGAGGGTGGTAATCTGGATTGCTAGTTAATCTGGACCTAGTCATGTCCTAATCCAGCTCCAGACCCGGGGATCGTGTGCAAGCCCTGCCTTAGTAAGTCTAGGAGGAAATGCCCCCAAAACACGAGAAAGCTCTCGGGGCTGGAGTCACGCTGAATGCAAGGTCCTATCCTTGCAAACATTACACACGGTGTTTGCATTTTTGCGTGCGGTATGTTAATATTCATGTATTTTGTATGCTGCCAGCCTTGGGAGCAAGCAAATGTCCTCTAACTGCAATTTCAGCCTGGTCAAGGTAACTGACCTTTTTCATTAAGTGCTTCCAAATTTCCAATCTATCCACGAATGTGAAAAATCTGTGCTAATTACAGGCCTGTCGGGAGGCCAAAAGTGCAGAGGGGAGATAACGGGGTTTCTGAGCATTATTTAAAGGCACAGCATCAACATCAATGGGGTTTTGGGCTTGCACTAACACAGTGTCCTGGTCTCTGTTATTCAGGTAGGGTTATTTAAAAATAGAGCCAAAAATCTGGGAGAGCTTGAGATATTGGGACCTGCCATTGACTTAGCTGGCCAAGGTGAAGCTCCTCAGCCATGCTCGGCAGCAGAGGAGCCACCCTCTCTGCGGTTCCCTCTGATTTTTGTCCCAGTCCATTCTGCGTGCTGAACATCTGGTACCCTCATGTACGGTATAATAACATCCCAAACTATGTGTGCGCAACACTTACAAATAGTGCTTAAAACATAATGGCTTATTAATATAACACATATCATTTAGGAAGTGATACGAGCTCTTTCCCTTTTATATCCTTTTTAATAAAGCACATTTTGAAACTCACTGACCTTTTTTCTTTCCTTTTTTTTTTTAAAGTTCCCTGGCATTATGTAGAAAAACCCCATCAGTGTGAAGTGGAATATAATGCAGTTTATTACCACTAACAAGGGAATGGCCCATAACTCTAAAGAGACAAAGCCTCAAGTGAGCTATGAAGGTCATTTTCTTGCATCCAGAAAGAAAATGTAATACTGACTGTGTCATGCTTCCCATTTCGGAGACAATGTGGGCTGCTTTCAGTTTTATTGTAATAAATAGTAAAAATGAAGGTTTTTTTCTTTCAGATGGAATTTCACACAGTCAGTCCTCCCCACTTTGGAAGGAATGAAGGTGAATATCTGTCTGGATTTTCCAGCATTATTTATACTCCTCTGGATTTGATGATTGGTTTGTTCATGAATCTTTAGGAGATACAAAACTCTGACTGCATACCCAGCCACTGCTTCTCCCTGCTGGGAATACTCAAACACCTCAGTGGGTAAAGGCTCAAACAGCAAACTCACAGACTTAATCATTACCAGGGTTACCTCCAGAGCTCTCCAATAATTCATTGTTACAGTTTTTGGAAATCAGGCTTTCCTATGATCCCACATCCCTGCTTCATGCAGCCATGAACCTTAGTGCAATGCTAAAAGATGGCAATGCTGCTCTAAAGCCAATGTGGCATCAACAGGTCACTGGAGGGACCAGGGTATAGATCATATACTGGACAAATGTAGAAGGCTGAAGAAGACAGTTTAAGTCTTAGGTCATGAATGAAAATAAACATCAATCTCCTTTTCCAGCTGTTACTATATCAGAGGCAGGCCAGAGCCATGCTGTAGCAAGCACTGGGAAAAAGCACTGATGCTGCTCTCCAAAAACGTAGCTTTTCTTTTTGTTCCTGGAACAAACACATTTGCGCACTGCTGCAGCTCTCGGGTCAGAGATAACTGGGGTGTAACTGGGATGAGATACGTTTTCCCATATCCCCATTCCCTGGTCCACCTCTCTACAACTCCCAGACAGCCTGGGGGAGGGGAGACGGGTTGCACCTTCCTTCTCCTCCTCTGCCTCAGTCCTGAGAGTTTATTTTGGCCTTGCTAAATGGCTCAGGTTTTGTGCTCTACGGCTGTAGTAATTTGCAACATTTTCCTTGAGTTTCCAAACGAATATCTTCCTTGGGTGAGATGATGCAGAAAAGTAAAACCTAATGTTTTCCCTCACATCACCATCTTCCCTTTCAGTTGCAAATGGTGTCATATAAAATGGTGTCAGACAGTGTTGTGGCATTATCAGCAGCCACTCTCTATTTTCAAAATGATGACAATGAAACACTGTTAAGAAGCTCTTGGTCTCCTTATTTGGGGTAGGAAGAGAAGGGGCACATAAAATCATCGGTGGCCATGTTAGGCGTGAAAGGGAAAAGCACACAGCAAACAACAAATGCTGAAATGCATGCTGGGTCCAAAAGGGAGAGCAGGCTGACTGTGAGTGAGCAAGCAAGCAAGCAGCGAGCTCTGCCTGCACGCACAAGGGAGCCTGCAGGGAATTGGCACTGAACATACTGCATATTCACAGCTAAATAACTCTCCTAGGCTCTGATCTTGCTGCTAATGCACCAGGAAATAAGTACTCTTTTGAGGTACATAGCTGGTAAATTGTCTTAACCCCACTTAAGTCAACAGAAGGACGCTGATGCAGACGGGTAAAGGACTTGACCCTATCTGTTTGCTTTGGCTATTGCCCAAATACCTGAACATCAATTTCTTATCACTAACTAGTTCACCACTAACTGATGAACATTTAGCAGCTTTGCCAAACGCTGCAATTTGCCTTTCCTACTTGAAGTGTCCAAATGTCACCTTCATAAAAAAGAAAACCCAGGGAGCATCCTCAAGACTGATATTTAACGACGCAAAGAAAATGTTGGATTTTGTGAACCCCAATCCTGAATTTTGATGCCATCCTTCAAGACAAGCTGGGCACGTACTTCCATGCACCATTCCATTCAACAAGTTGTACAAGAATAACTTGTTTTTTATCCCCAAGGGAGAGGGAAGAGATGAACCACACTGTCTAGTCTAAACCAACAAAGACATTTTGGAAGAACTAGTCCTTGTATCACAGTAATCATGGCCAGCGCTACAAGACACAGAGGTGTGTGCTAGGGCTAACATCATCACCTGCTTCATTAATGTAAACAGACCGGAACAAGCTAGAACAGAAACTGCAGTGGATCAGCATTTCTATGCCTTCCCAGAAGACCTGATCCAGTGAATCCAGGTTTAAGCTAATTCTTCTTGTGCGAGGGCTGGCAAGAGGCAAGACACAGATCCAGCCTCCGAACGACACCCTCGGCATGTACCAGCTTGCCAGCCCAGAGCTGCACAACTGTGTTGTTTGGCTGAGTGTATCTGAGGAGAATAATGCTGCCAGTGGTGCTAATTATCCGGAGGCTTGGACAAAAGCTAGACCCACTGAAGGCAGCAGCAGTACTCAAGAAATGCAAGCAGTAGAAAGCTCTGCCAAATCCAAAGCTTTGGCCATTCTTTCCCTGTTTGGCCACATCCCTCACACATGCCGTGCTGAGCCCAGTCTGGCCTGAAGAGTGACAAGAGGAAATGCTAGAGAAACTGCTTTAGTTTTGTAAATAACAAGCAACACTGTCATTGAGTGAAAAACAACGATTGTGTTCCTGGTGTATGTAGACCCTCTCTCCTTTCAAAAAACCACTAAGTCTTCCTAGGCGCTCTCCAGGTTTCACTGCTCTGTGCCAATCCAGGCTGGAATCTAGTTTTGCAGCAATTTAATACAGAAAAAAATTGATATTTTTCCTATAAAATGTTGCTAATTATGGGTCCTAACCTGCCACTATTCTGAGACAGACACAAGAAATATTTCCAGTACAAAGTAACAACACTAACTTCACTGACTTGCCAAAGGTATATATTTCATATGCTTACTTTTATATGCTGATATATAGTCATCTTTTATACTTACTCTATACTCGCACCTCTATCTGCCCGAAGTATTTATCCGGTACTGAAGATCTGTTCTCTTTCTCTCAATTCTCCTTCTTCCTTAGGAACTGAACTTTGGGGATAACAAGGATGTTTCAGCTACAAATTTGAACGGAAAAGGCAACAGTTATTATCCCTGCTTCACACACAACTTGCCCTACAAATGCTCCCTGGCTGACTGGTTCATCCCCTTGGTGCTTTTCATTTTAATTCCTTTAAATTACTGCTAAGCAACCCTGTAAATTGTCTGATGCCAAGTTCCTCCCTTTCTCCCTTCAGTGAAACCTCCAGTTTCACTGGTACGGTTCTCAAAGGAGAGCAGAATTGGGTCTATCACCCTAAGCACTGGAACCAGTGCTCCTCGGTTCATGACAGGTTGTTGGCACGTTCCCTTAGTGCAAAAGAAGCAGCCAAACAAATCCAGAGAGTATCTGTATTTGCATTTCTGTACACCTATCCTGTTTGCAGAGTAAAGAGCAATTAAGCTTCGTCATCACCCTTTTCGACTGACCGCCCTCCGATTTCCACAGATTAAATGCAAGCTGCACATATTGGAGGAGTGGGGAATCCATCTCTCCTTGCTGGCCCTGTGGCGGCCCAGTTCCTGGCACCAACCTGGCCAGGGAGCAATGCCAGCTCTGGACTGCCTGCCGCAGGGCACCAGAGCAGCACCCTGGGATCCTGCACCAGCCTCCAAAGGTGGGGGGGCTCAGCAACTTCAGGCCTTTGTGGCACAGGATGAGGTGACGGTACAGAGCAAGCCAGAGCACAGGCTCTCAGGCTTGGCCTTCAGTAATACTGCACTTCCCAGAAGACCTTGCCTAAGACCTCCACAGCTATCTAATATTCATTTTATGCAGGACTGTAATTTCTTTTTAATCATATCTCTTTGGAAATTTTGCAGCCATGTGGCATTCTGCACCCAAATATAGACTTTACTGTGTCATCAAGGGAAATGTCTCATATCCAAACAGCGAAAGAGAACTAGTGTTTAACATCAAGGAAGGAAAGCAAACACCAAAACACTCAGAAAATCCCCATGAGGGTGCAGACAGAGTGCAAGTGTGGATGGGAGCAGGTACAGTGAGAGGAGCCGTGGACAGAGGCGCAGGGAGACGGAAAGATGGTGTCTGAAGGGTGTTCACCACTGGGACTTACTGCACCTGACAAAGCAGGACTGAAACACTGAGTGCTGTGATCTCCTCTGCTTGCCATCGCACCCCACTGCTCTCCTTGAGCAAGCCCAGAAGGTGCTGCGGGGGCTCTGGGCAGCTTTCCTGCCCTACTTGCACTATCTGGCAGGTTATATTTGGCGGTTGAGAGTTCGGGGTTTTTTCTTCTTTCTCCCTAGGTCTTAAGAAATCATCTGTGAGATGCAGAGCGGCTATTATTTAAATATGTAACAGCCCCCCATTTTGGTGTTAGCTATCTGAGAGTGGTGCCCCAATGCTGTAAATCCAGCTTTATTTACTTATACATGGCATTTCCCTGACTACTACCGTTCTGAACCACCCAAATCCATCAATCTAATGGAGATATACGGACAGTAAAAACATGCACTGGAAAACTACTGGCAGGTTGTACAAAATGATCAGATTTAATCAGCTGATAAATTATTCACTCCAATTGAGAGTCAAACATACTATTTGAGTCTATTTATGGATGTCCAATTAGTGCAAGTAATTTTCCATTGCTTTATTATGTTTGCTAATACATTATGAAAACCATGTTGTGATAATGGTCTTACTTAAGTCATTTTGTTGTATGAGCATATACCAGAAAGCTCATTCTACCGAAGGCCAGGGACACGTTCCAGTGGGCATCAGTTAGTTACACACTGCTATGCTATTTCCAAGGGCTTCTGCAAAGAGCAAAGTTGCCAAGAGAGTGGGAATTTCATTTAAGGAAAGCCATTACACTGCCAGGCTGTCTAAGTGGCACTGCACTATTTTCAGACACAACTGCCATTGCGACAAAGTGCAGGAAGAGGGCTGGGCTGGCTGCTCCCCAGACCTTGATGGATGTCCCTGGTAGCTGGATGCAGGACGCAGCAGTAAACTGCATCACGTTGTTGAGTATTTGTGCAGTAGCACAAGGATGCAAGATGTAGTACCAGCACCTAATGCAGCAGCTTGCCAAATCAAGCCCTTGACGCTATGGGCAGACCTCGGAGTCGAAGGAGAGCATTATAGACTGTCACATCCAACCTCCCATATGAGTGGCCTGAGCACTTCATGCCGTTAGCCTGTACTGAGGTAATCTTTAAACAATTGCATGCAGATATAAAAGAGTAGCAGCCACAGCTAGCATGATGGAGAAAAATCCTTGACTCCATCACTTCACCCTCTAACACTCCAGGCCCACCATTTGTCCAGAAGCAAGGCTTGCACCCCAGAAGGCCCCAAATAATTTTTTCTGGCTTTGGTGTGGGTTCAAAGGAGTGCAGCAGCATGTGTCACGTCTGCAGAGCCCCAGGTACTCTGCCCTGGGTAGCGATGCATTTTTGGAAAAGACCAGGCAGGAAAGAAGCCAGAACTGAAAAAGAGCTGGATGGCACAGGACTGCTGGCCAGGTCTGCCACCAAGCCCATCCCAGTACATGATTTTGGAGAATGGTATTGAGTGGGGCACTCTCAATATTCATCTGAATAACCCATGTCTAAAGGCCAACTGCAGCAGAGTCCCCTGCCACGAGCCTAACTCTTCCCTGCCCTCCCAGCCTCCTCCCCATGGCACAGAGCCCCTGGCTCCAGCCCCTGCATACCACTACCCTTTTATTTTACACAAGGTGTCGGTCTCCCTTTCCTGCAGCCCATGGAAAGCACTGGCTGCTGAAACTGCAAGAACTGCACTTGGAAGCAGCAGGTAATTATTAATGAGAGCAACTGGAGTAAGCAGAAGATGAGGAGCCTGAGTTCAGCCCGCTCCTAGGTCAGTCTCATGGCAGTTACTTCCCTGCTGTAGGGCAGCGTGAAGTTCTGCTAAACAGGCAATGCAGAGCTTACCTGCTTTTTCATCTCTCTGCCAGAAAAGCCAAGCAGGTGAATCCATCCAAGTTTTAAACTTGCAGTGGCACCACGATACTGAAAAGCCCCGTGCAAGACTGGGCTGAGACTCAAGCAGGGAAAGGCAGTGAGGTCCCCATCCCATGGCCAGCTGGAGGCACTGTCATGACAGGGACTTGAACACTCTCAAATTCCTAGTCAGTTTTTGGCATTGTTTAATTTTTAGCAGTTTTTCCCTTCTCTCTGTAATCTTTGGCTTTTGCAAGCGTGCTAAAGCAGACCGATCCAGCTGTGCTGTGAACAGGAATGGGGCTGCCCAGCTGCCCTGTCACCCACAGGGCAGACGTGGCTGGCAGTGCTTCAGGTAGACACAGCTCCCCCTTCCCAGTACTACATCACTGCTATAGGGCTGTGCTTGGGTTTTAGTAATTGTAAAAGGTGCCAGACTGACAGATACCCTTTTCGGACCCTCAGGGAAACCCATGCTCCCACACACCCTTCATGTACCAGAAACCAACCTGCAAAAGGTGAGAGGTAGCTCAGCTCCCATGTGAGAAACACAGGCAAAAGCACATGTACAGCCCTTTGGCTAATGGAGGGGAGCTTCACACTCACCAGCGCATTGCCTCCAGCAACCGCTTCCAGCTGCGAAAAGTCCAGGGTCCCCGGAAACGTGATCTCCCAGCTGCCACGCTGCCCTCTCAGCCACAGGTCAGGTCCAAGTCCCTCTCTCAACATCATGCAAATGCCATTAAAGGAAGAAGGAGGCTGTGGGAGTGAGGAGGCAGGGGGGGAACCTTTTGTTAAGACTGCGGAAATTTTCAGTAAAATGAAAACAAATTGCTCTAAGTAAACCATTTGTCACAGTCTGATTACTCTGCTGCCACTCTGGGAACACCAATTTGTCATGCTAGATCAGGATAACAGCAGGCTGACTGTACGAAATGGCACGCTGCCTTCTGGCTTTTTTGCCTGCAATCGGTGAGGGCAGCAGGGATCTCCTGCAGCTCCTTCCCAGTGACCCATCCCTCCTGATGGCACAGGCACACACTCGGGTCCCTGCAGCCAGTGTCACACTGCTGACAGCCCCCTACTTCCCAGCAAGCGCCTCCATGTCCTGGTACTGCAACTCCACCTGAGACCTGTCGAATACGCTGCTTTTACCTATTTATCCCAGCGTGTCTACCTAGACTATGAGGTGTACATGGCAGTGATTACTTCTTGCACTAGTGGTCAGCATAATACTGCCCTGAACTGAATTTTGGCACCTAAGCGTCCTGGCAATACACCTATTGATCATAATTTCCCTTACTTTAAAAGCCCGTGTCTCCTGTTCGCTACGCCTTCAGGAACGCCGCAGCTGAGCCTGCAGCGCTTGCTGGCCCAGTCCCAATCCACGTTTCCCTCTTCTTGGTGATACCTGAAGAGTTTCAACAGTTTGTAGGTGGAGCAATTAAAATAAAACAGACACACACAGAGAAAACAAAAAATTGCTGCGAGATTCACAATTAAAGACATGCTTAAAGAAGGAAGGTTAATGCAAGGGAGCAAGAAGCAAAGATCAGCCAAAATGCACAAAGCATGGGAAAATAGCAGAAAAAAATCCCAAGTCCAAGAATTCATTCCCTTAGCTTCACTGTCCATAGCTAATAAACAATTATTGGAGTCTCCCCTGCTTGTGTGTCTCTGGAATTATGCAGCAGTTTGTAACGCTGAAACAAAACAATTAACTCCAGTCCAAATAAAAATATCTTTCAGCCAACAAAAAGAAAAAACCCTCAAAATGTCATTTTGGGTAAAATGCTCCATTCAGTCCAAAACCAAATCCTTCATCTCATTTTCAGATTATTGATCCTTTTTCTAAACCTCTTCTCCTTTTAAATAGGTAGGTCAATATTTAAATAAAGGAATGCTTTTTTGAAAGGAAAGCAAAACAATGAACAAGTTTTGTTTGCAAACCATAGGAATGAACTAGCTAAGAATTTCCTATTTCTTTAACATTAATAAATAAAAAGGGGAAAATCAGAAAGATTTTAAATTTCAGAACTTCTCCTTTCCCATTTTGGGGCTATTAGGGCTTGCCAGGTCCCCACTGAACCAGTAAATGATGTCAGTTCTCTTCCATTTTCTGATATATTCACTATTTGTCAAGAGCTTTTCCCACTGCTACTCTGGGCAGTCTCTGGCCAGCAGCAGGCAGGACTACCTGGACCTGCCACCCGCCAGCACTGTTCTCACTCACAGCTGATGCACAGTCCTGGTCCAATTCCTTCTTTAAAAGCAGCAAAAGCTGGGAGAAAGAGGTGAGGAGGGATGCTATAAACACCTCACCTCTGCAGAACAGCAGAAATCAAATCTTCCTTTCCAAGCATTAGAGTCCTCAGTGAAAGAACTGCGGTGTAAAAAAAAAAAAAAAAAAGTATTTTAAGGGCATGGGAATATTTCATGCCAAGAAAAGGTAGAATGTTCCCAAAATGATATAAATGCTTCCTCGTTCTCACTCACAGCGCCCAGAGCCCCAGGAACGGCACTGAGCCTGTAACCCCAGCAATCTGCTATGCCATGCAGGTCCCCACGATGCTGAGCCATTAGGTAGCGTGAGATGAAGCATTTAATGGAAACTTGCTCTATGCGGAGACTGGTGGCACTGGTTACAGTCGTAAATGCCACTGCTGGCCATTCTAAGCATTTTTTCCCTCTGCTTCTAAAAACTGTAATGTACCTTCAATATTAAAAATTTCTGTTCTAACTGAAGGGAAAGGCCTTTAAAAATAACCTTTCCCTGGGAAAAAAATGAGAGCTGTCACCACAACTAGCAACCTCTCGCACAAAGAAATGCTCCCTATGCTAAGCGCAGTGTTGCTATTGATGCTTGTATGGCACTGCATCCCACCTTGATATTCTCAGTCTGTATGGAAACAGGTTGACTAGTAACAGAAGATGAAGCAGTGACTGAAGCTCCTCAAGAAGCAAGCTGGGTGCTGGGCTGGTTGCCATTACCCGTCCTAGTGAAGGTAAAGCCATGCTGTGCACACCGAGATCACACCTCTGAGACACAAACAGAACTGGAGTTTTTAGTCTTAGTTTTCCTCCCGTTCTTTGGCATGGTTGACCAGAACAAGGGCACCTCAGATTGGGTATCTCAAGATACCCAAACTCTTCACAGGGCTGCCATGCAGATACTGTACAGAGCTGAGGAGGTCTAGAGGGAGATAAGGCTGTTGGGGCAGCACCAAACCATGACTAGGACTTACCGCAGAGCCGTGGTGCAGTATGCTGCAGTGCATGGTATCTCCCCAGCCACGGGCTTAGATGGCTAACAACAGCTAACTGCAGAAACAGGCACACAAAGCAAGAGTCCCCAGAGCTGTACCTGAAACGTTCAGCTAGACTGCCAAGGGGTGAGTATGTTCCAGCCCAACAGGACCAGGAACATTATACTGAGTATTAAGCACAAGGTGGGAAGTCTGAGGCTGAACAGAGAGCAGAGATGAGGCAGCATTTCCTCAGAGACCTGGTGATGTTCTGGGGCTTTCATGTCAGAGTGTTTTTTGACACACACACCACCCCACCTAATCAGACATGCAACAGGGCTCTGCTGTAGCAAGACTATAGCTGATAGTCTTGTATGGGATGTGATTCCTACTGTAACATTTTGGATTCAAGGCAGGCAATATAGACATAGTACATTTATCTAAGGGCTTCCAGGGGCTGTAAACATCAGCATTATCTTTAGTAAGGATAGCAGTAACATTTAAATTTTTAACTTGTCCTAGGAAAAACCTGACAGCAGCTCTACAGTGTAAGCCATCCCCTCCACCAAGCGCATGGGGTGGAAAGGGAACATGTAGAACCCAGCCCGTTTTGCTGCTTCAGAAGGACCCTGAGGCACAATTCAGGATTTATGCATCTGACATCCCCCATGTTTTAGAAGCATGATTGAGTCCACTGTGATTTATCCAGAGGTAAACATGACATCCTAAAGAATAGCGCATGAAAAACTTCGGCTACTCTTGAAAGTTGAACTGAGTAGTAGCTGTGGCTTTGTGTTGTTGCTAAGTAGTACGGTCATCAGCACTGTGCAGAACAAAATACTGATGGAGCAGCAAATACAGACTGAGATTTGTCTTCCTGACAACTGAATACAGTGCCGTGGGGCTATGCCACACTGCTCACTCATGATGTAAAAAACTATCATCACCACCCTTTGACATTGCCATAAAAATGCCCATTTGCATGTCATCTTACCTTGCGGTATTCCACGAGGGTTTCTCAGCTCAGCAGCTAAACACGGGCAGAGTGGGGCTGCACAGTCCTTTGGGCTGCTCTTGCTCACCGAGGATTTCTTTCATAGCCCCTTCAGCATTAAGCCTAGATAAGCGATGGCTAAGCAAGTAACCAATCCCTCCCTGGTTTCACAGCTGAGCAAAACACTTTCTCCTTGACACTAGGATTCAGGAGCTCCTGGTCTGTATTGTAAGAGCTGTGTTTTCCCTCCATGCTGACAGCAGGAATGAAGGTGAACTTCAAAAATGGGAGAACAACCTTTTGTGCTACGTTATTTGTTTTATAGGGTGGAGATTTCACTCCTTACATATTTGAAAAACATTTAGCAGAAAGGGACAGATCTGTAGGTGTGAGTTCCAGCTAAATATTGTATAGCAGTAATAATAATAAAGTATCACATTATTTATTACGGCAATTGTATAAATTAAATACATGGTGTTTCAATGCATGGGCAAACAACCTCTGGGACCACTTCTAAGGAACCCACAAGAAGTAAGAAAGGAAAGAAAGAGCATATATGCTCTACAGCAGTCAACATACTTGCCATTTCCAAATGGGTCCACATTGCATATTAGATACAATTTTCAGGGCTCAACAAGAAGTAAACCCCTACTGATTTAAGCATTGATATTACTGACTGTAAGGTAGTAATACCTACAAGGAGATCAAAATTTCCTAAATCTTAATAGTTTTCTTAATCCACTTTTATAAAGCTTTAAGTAGCCACTTCTCAGTCAGAGGGATGAACATGAGTGGTTACTGCAGCTGAGAGAAAAAGTTTTATGGGAAGGAAGCTAGCTGATTATCCATAGTCCTTTAAGACCTAATAAAACAGCAAGAGCTGGTTTCCTCGTCCCGTCTCTCGATCAGTTCCAGAAGACCACACATTCAAACCAACACAAGTGAAATGCTGGCAAAACCAAGAGAGTAAATCACAGCGGTGGGAGATCAAACTACAAAGGGGATTTCTTTTCCTCCACAGAGACCATTAGCTATATCATGTTAGTTGCCAGCCTAAGTCATCAATTCACCTTCATCATATTAGTCACAAGCATCTGTCAACAGCTGAGCACAGCTCTTGCAGTGAACACACTGCAAGGTAATGGAGAGAGAAGTGCTCATAATTCAAAAGGCAGGTTCAGTGTGTGCTTCTCTAGTTCAAAGAGCATAGAGACTTTCCTCTTTACCGTGGCGCTGCAAATTCCAATTGATCTGAAACCAATTTGCATTTTCTAAATGTTGCTGCTGAGTTTGAACTTCAGTGAAAAATCCATTTGCTAGAAATGAAAGTTGCCAATTAAAATCAGTCTGTTTATGTTGCTTTGGGGAGCTGAGGGTGAGAGAGAGAGAGAAAGGAAAAGCCAAATAACTCATTAAGTGATCTATATTGTGCCAGTACAGTTAGCAATTATAATTATCCTAATAAGACTTTCCCGCTTATATAAGCCCTTCCATTCAGGGATCTCAAAACACTTTGCAACCATTAATGATGTTAGCTTCATAACATTCCTGACCTCGTTTACAGGGGAGGGAATTGAGAAAAATAGACAAAACACCACCATTTTCTGTAACAGATAGCTTTCATTTTGTAACTGCCTGTAAAGTTTATACCTGAAACTAAAACACACTTAAAAATCAAGGTCAGTTCTGAGCTCTTCAGCCAGTAGTAGTCCTTGACTCACAGTGTCAGTACAAAAAAAAAACCAACCCAAAAAGCCTAGTGAGAATTGTGTGAGCAGGGAAGGCCTATATACAAACCTTCTGCAACAACCCTTGGGTCACTGAAATTTGTCACCCTGGAAATGTGGTAGACTCAAGGAGAGAGCTTCTGCCTCGGGTCCTCACACAAAATCATCCCTCCTCCCACCGCAAACAGGACTCACATGTGGGATGGGCGTTATCAGTGTCCGCTTCTCCAAATCCACAGCTCTTGGGTTTGGCTCCTTCTCTGAAAGAAAAATGAAATAGAAGCAACATGAAATCCTGGGAAAAGAAAAAACAAACTGGAACAAATAGTCGAACACACTGCATGTATGCACCTAGGAGAAAGTAGGACTTGAGTAGCAGCCATCATGGGTTTCTCAAGAACAAATTGTGTCACACCAAAATAATTTCTTCCTGTGAGAGGATGATAGGTTTTGTAGGTAGAAGAACAGCAGCAGATGTCACATATCCTGACTTTAGACATGGTTTTTTATAGCAGTCTCATAGCTGAATTAAGGAAACATGGGGATTTCACATTGCCGGGAGAATGCAAAAGTGGTTGGAAAGCAGTACTTGGAAAGCAGTTATCAATGTTTCAGCATCAAAATAGCGGTATGGACCCGTATGTTCCACAGGGAGCTGCCCTGGGTCTAGGACTATTCAATACTTCCACTAATGATCTAGATGATAAAACAGAGAGCATGCTTATTAAGTCTGCAGATGATGCCAATCGAGGAAGAGCAACACATCCTTTGGAGAACAGACTTGGAATTGAAAATGATTTAACAAATGAGAGCTCCAGCCCCAACCACCAGAATGCTCTTTAACAAGTCTGAGGGTTCATTTTGCCTGTGAGGTACATGAAACAATCCTCCTGCTCTCTTCAGCAGGGAGGCAGCCTTGGTGAAGCACCACATTTGGGCTCTGCATTTCTAGAAAATCAGATGCCATCTGGGAGGCATTTAGACTGGAGCACTGAACAGGATCAGAGGTCCAGAAAACAAAATTTATGTGGAAAGGACTGCAAGAATTTGAATAGTTTACCCTAAAAGGGGAAAACTGAGACAGGACCCAATAATAGTCTTCAGCTATGGTAAAAATTCTGTTTTCTACTTCTGTGATGGACAGGATAAGGACTTTCAGAGGAGGGTTCAGAATGGACAAGAGAGGCTCTTGCATTGGACTAACACGGTAACTATTAACCCAACAACCCATTCCCCACTGGGCTCCCTGGGGAGAGTCTAAGTTTCTCTCCATGGACTATACAGGGCACCTAGTGAGATTAGCCTTTCTAAGCCAAAGTTGGCCTTTAGATGTAATTCACCTGTGTTATATCTGTAAGCCCATTTGGGCCTGCTGTAGGGTTGGTGTTGGAGGAAAAAGGCCAGCACGCTTGTGCAGTAGTTTGGCACCACACAAGGTTCACAAAGAAGGGGGAGTTGCAGCTTCCATATGGGAGCTGAAAGGAGAATCCAAGCAACAAAAGAGCACGGGGATGGAGTCAGCTGTTTTATGCCAGAAATCCAAAATCCATAATGTGCCATATTTGCTAACTGTTGTTTTAGTTAAAACCAGTTGCCAGGTGTGTCACAGGAAGCTGGGCACTTGTTGAGAGCACTGGGGAGAGGGACACAAAGATGACATGAAGAGCAAAAAGAGCTGCCCAGTCAGTCTGGAAAGCCCCAGGAACAGAGCTGCTACCATCCAGCATTGCAAACTGCTGCACTCATTTCTGCTGTGGTGCAGAAGAAACTGAGGCAGGGCATGGCTTAGCCCTTCCATCACCATTAATCTGAGGTCTCTAAAGAGTCTACAAAAATGTGTTTACATTGGCAGCCCAAATTTTAGAGTTTAACAGAATAAGGACGTTACTTTTAAGGCAGGGAGGAGCTTGTTGGGGTTTCCAAAACTTTTCTTCTGCAAAAAGAAAAGAATTTTATCATTGCAGACCACTCATGAATCTGCTAGAGAGAAGACCCATCCCATAAATTCTCTTTTGTGTGGCTCTTCTCCACCCAGTAATATTCTTCTAAAAATGAAATTAACTTTCTTGCTCACATCATTGAAATTCCCTTCACAACCAGATAGCCAAATAATGTTAATACCAATTTTAATTCTGAAAAGCATACAAAAAAGGGGAAATTTTCTCATTATTAATGGAAGAAAAAACCTATTTAGCATATCTAAATGAAAAGTGTAAGATCGATAACCTGTACAATAGCAATCATGAAAAAGCTACAAGATGGAATTATTCTCTCAGGGCTTTTATCAAGGTAGTTATCATAAGTTAAATGTGAAATCCACCCAGAAATCACTCAGAGAATGTGGTATTCACATACTTCTCTACTGTAAATAATTCCCCATGCAACAGTAAAAGTTCTCCGTTTATGACTCCATAATTCAGGTTGTGTCAGCAATTAGCACTCGAAGTATAGCAGTGTGCTACATCTTTTAAGAGTTAGAGGAAGTTATGTATTGCAGGTAGCCAGACTGCTGCCTGATATGCCAGTGAGGCAGGAATAGAGGACAGCACAGAAAGTGAGCGGTAGTGCTGGCCTCCTGGATTGACGAGCACCCAGGGAGGAGGATGTGGACCCCTCACACTTAGCGCTTCCTCAGCTGCAAGAGGTTCCTACTGACCTCAGATGAAATAAAGGCATGAAGCTGCTTCCCACATGGAAAACACTGCTGTGCACTTCAGGAGAATTAAAATGAAGACTTCCCCATGCAAGTTTAAAAGCAGCAAAGTCTGTCCCACAGTAACACCTTTGTCAGAGGGAGATGGGTAGCATCAGGCATTTTATTCTTTCTATTTCAAAACTTCTCCTAATTAGGTATTACAATGTGTTTTTCATTGTGGAGAAGCCGTTTTAATTACTCCTAACACTCACCGGGGGGAATTACTGCTGTGCAGAGAGCAAATTGGCATTCTGCTGCCTCATACTCATGACAGGAGAGGAACAATGCGCCATGTTGCTAAAAATACATTGTGGTATTTATCAGCTGGTCTTCTACAAATAAGAGATGGCCCACATAAGGTCCACTGAACTCCAGAGTGCAAAATAGCCCCCTTCCTCTTTTTAGCTTTTGCAGCAATGTCTTATGCTCATGGTAAATCAGTATCTTCAGGAGGCAGCATGCAGCATAACAGGGGACAGGAGCAAACCTTCATTCATTCCCTGCCTGTCTCTGCCTCTTACTCATAGCAATTTTGCTATGCTCCTGGACTCTGGGTCTGTGCAGGGAACACACTGGGGAATAAGGTGAGCAATTGTATAGGATCTAAAATTTGTCTGACCCCTCCATGTCCAGCACTAAGCTATATTTCCTAAGAGATGAATTTTGAAGGCGATATATTTTTGTGTGCCCAAATTTTAATCTATCTGACCATTTTAAAATCATGGAAGTGGAGAAAAAACACTTTTAAAATGGTACTTTGGAAATCGTATGAAAGGTAAGCCTCCACAAAGACAAGCTCAAGCCTTCTCTCAATGGAGCCAGAGGTAAAACTCAGTAAATAAGAATATCTGAATAGGAACAGACTTGAGCGCTAACTCCAAAGGTGGTACCATATACAGGGACCATCCTTCGAAGTTTAATTGCATTAGCAGACAATACAACATGAGTGTAGTAGGAGAGATGCACTGATACCCTTGGACAGGTTTGCAGGGTGCTGGCAATGCAGAACACCTGTAAGATTCAGCTTTGCTCTATGGGACAGACTGAAGCTGTTCCAATCATTTAATGCCATAAATTTACCAAAGAAACCAAAAGAGTGGAAAATGGAAGAGAGTGTGTTGGGCAGATAACACACATCTATTATTTACTTCTAAAAAGTTCAGAAGTCTGACACCAGAAGTCCACATTAAATTAATGTGTTTCTTTCCATATTCATTAACAAAATTGCTATTTTCATCACACTAATGATATGAATTCATTAGTAGTGCACAGTGTCTGTATATATGCTCATCAACTGATTTTATGCATTGTTATTTGTAACTAAATTAACAATAACAGGCAAATGAAATCCCAGAACTTGTTATGATAACCCTGTTTGGAATAGACCCTGATATCCTTCTTTAAAGATATCTGAACAAGGGTTCAGGTGGAAGCTAGCCAGGTAAATATGGGTTGCATAGTCTACTTTAAAGCTGTTTAGCCTATTGTCTTGGGAAATATAAACTTTGGTAAGAAAGCCACATTTGAAACCTAAAAGCTTAAGCAAATCCTGCTGGTCTCTAACCAAACACACAGGGAGAACATTTCAGTTAGCAGCAATTCCTTAACCTAGCACACAAAGACATAAGATCCAATGGCCAGGGGATAAGGCTACATAAATTCAGGCCACATTAAGCATTATTTTCTTTTAATAGTGAGGAGTAATTAACCACTGAAACAATTGGCCTAGGGACTCAATAGAAGCACCTGATGTCTTTAAAACTAGGCAGGACATCTGCCTTTTAAAAGCTCTGTGGTAACACAAAAAAGGTTATCAGCTTAACACAGGAATAAGCACAGGACAAAATACTATGGGCTGTTTTATTCATGAGGTCAGTCTAAAACCACGGGGCACCATTGTTACAAGCTACAATGTATGAGACTCTATGAAGTCCTTTGGTTCTCCTGCAATTGGTCCTCCTCTAGCAACATATTGTGTTGAATATTTATTTAAAAGCTCTCAGATTTTCTGAAGAAACCCAAACCATCCCCATTGCATATTCACAGCTGATTTTACAAACCACAAGGCCAGATCCTCAGCTAGAATAAATCAGTGCAGTTCCACTGAAGTAAGTGGAGTTTGATCGGTTGTCACGAGATGAAAAATCTGAGTCCCTTATCACAGGCACCTATATATTTCCCAGTTTTCCCACATTACTCACCTAAATCTCCCCTTGATTTCCATCTAAGACTAATGGCTGTGAACAGACATGTCTGCATCTTCAGCACTGTGTTCTGGACTTTCTCTAGCATTTCCTTGATAATTCTGTTTATCTAAATTTTGTCACGTGTACACCTTGTTTTCAGCATGTTTTGTCAGTGCTTAAAGGGAATAATCAAGCCTAGAGCTAATGAGCAAATAAATAGACTTAGTGAGGTTATGGCGACAGGATAAACAGGATTAGCACTTCAGGAGTACAGAACGAATACAGATGGGCACTCAACGGGCAGGTTGCGCTATCAAGCCAAGAGTGCCATGTTAAGCAGGGACAGGGGAGCTCTTAATGCTTTTGTTTCTAACCAGAGATCTTCAGGAAAATACAACACTGCATAGTAGAAACTGAATGTTTATAAATATTTATACAAGTGAATTCAATAGGAATGATGATAATACTGTTTTAAGATTTTATTCTCCTTTGCTAAAGGACTGTAACCGTAGGCTAAAGCACACATAATTGTAATGCGTGCAATGTGCAATGCATATACTGCATGCAATCATGCGATCACAGAATGATCCAACTGGGAAGGGGCCTCTGAAGGTCTCTAGTCCATCCCCTGCTCAGAGCAGGGCTAACTTCAAACCTGGATCCGATTGCTCAGCACCTTTTCCACTCAAATTGTCAAAACCTTCAACAATGGAAATTGCACCAAACTGGGACAACCAGGACCAACACGCAGGACTACCTGCTCCCTTGCTTAACCGCTCCTACTGTCAACAGTTTTTTCTTCTACCTGACAAGAACTGCTCTTGTTCCAACCTGTGCCTGCTGCCTCTTGTCCTGTTGCTGTGCACCCCTGGGAAGGGTCTAACACTTCCACCTCTATAACGATCCCCCTTCGGTAGTGACAGTCTGCAGCTAGCTCCCCCCATACCCAAAGCCTTCTCTCCTCCAGGCTGAATGAGCCTGTCCCCCACTTCCCTGGCTTGTGTGCTCCAGCCTCCAAACGCCTTCATGGTCCTCCACTGGACTCGCTCCAGCTTGGCTCCAAACCAGACATGCTCCAGTATGGACCAATCCCTGATGGTATTTGCAAAGGAGGGCTGAAATGAAAAGTGTCAAAGACCCAACTACTGTCTTTTGAAATCCTCACAATCTTTCACTGACAGTGGTCAAAACCAAAATTCACTAGTCCAACCCAACAAAAGCTGAGAAATTAAAATAATTTCTGCCAGTCCTAATTAATTGCCCTCTACATTTTCAAGCCTTATAGCCCATCTTTCTACCTGCCTAGGAGAGGAAATAGCTTTTACTGCATGCTGAAGAATTGAACATACAGAATTTATGGGCTCAAGGGAGAAAGTGTATGACAGTTCAAAATGCTTTTGAGAGTTTTCTAGCATCTCCTTCATACTGAAACCAGAGGGTTTTCAGTCTGACAGTGCCCAAGCTATAGCAGAAGGACGTGGCCATGCTCTTTGAGAAGTGTGTCCCAAAGCCATGTGTTGCCTTCTGCAACTGCCACTCACAAAATCAATACAGAGCTTGCCACTTCCATGTGGGAATACCTAGGTTGGGATAGGCTCGATAACAGAAAGTAATAAATCCTTTCTTGTGCTAGAAAAGGGCTTGAGCAAAAGTGAATTATGTTCAAAGGAGTGAATTATTAACTCTTCCCTTAAAAAGAGGATTCATTTTGCTACAGGGAAGGAGTGCGGTTGTTCACCCAAAGGATCCAACAGGATTTTTCTGTTACGTGCCAGACATTTGGACCGATTCAGAGGTATTTTGTCATTCCACAGCGCCAGCACAGGGAAGAGGGACTCTCTAGTGCCACGTCTTCACCCAGTGCCAGAGAGGAGACTCCCTTGGCAAACATGCTCTCCCCTTTAATTTCACAACTGATCCAGGGATGTGAAAAACCACTGTATGGGAAGAAAACCTGTGGCACTGAAGGACTCTTTGAACTAATGGGAAAAGGCAGAACAACAATGCGGAGTCTGAAACAGCAATTTCAAACTGCAAATAGACACATCTTTAGAAGTTATGTATTTACCATAAGAAACAACTGACGCACTGGTCTTTCTATTTTTTAAGGTTTTCCAACTAATAACCATCATCTTGCAAAACACAGGGTAGCACAACACAGAGCACATTACAGAGCCACAGCCTTCCTACAGCCTGACTGGTTTTTAATTACAGAGAAAGGATTCACTCTACTTCTACCCAGATTTCTCAAAGTTGACTACCCTTACACCTGCAGATTTCCATGCAGAAACCAAAACAGCTAGTAGAAATGTTACAAAATGAGTGCATTTCTTCACACTTCACAGGAAAGAGAAGGAAGGAGAAAGAGAGAAAATAAGCACTTCTGGTGTACTAAGTGATCATTTATCTTTGTTCCCTAGTAGCCTTTGTGAATGCAATTGCTCTACTAAACTTGGCACATTGCCTGTAACATTTGAGGACTTTGCTGCCTTAGCAAAGTGTCTCTCCTGAATTAATTCCATTCACAGGTTGTTGCCGAACAAAGGAGACTGTCCTTTTTTATTTTTGTCATCTAAGGAAGCTCACAGGATAATAGGTGCAGAGCCCCTAGCCCTTGAAAAAAGCTTTTGTAAATAACTTCCACCCTCCACTTTGGAAATACCGTAATTGCAACACATTTTGATACTGCCATAAAGGTATTTGCAGCTAATTTTTAAATTAAAAAAATAAAAATTGGTTGGGTTATTGTCTTTGCTTGATGTCCTAATAAAACCTGAAATTTTAATGCATGCACTGGTGCTGACATCACCATGTCAAGACATGGCTAACAGCATTACTGGAGTCCGAGGCTCTCATCATGCTATGAAGAAAAAAAATCCCAGACTTCCTTTCTCTTCTCCACTACATACGTGATTCAGGGCATAGTATTCAGTGACAATACACTCAAATCTGCATGCTTCATCTCCCTCTGCTTCCCCTGTGCTGCTAGCTGCCACAAGTAACTGAACATACTTCTTACCCCTATTATTCTTTTAAAGCTCAACTCATCCATATCACAAGACCACATGGAGAAAGGCTTCGGCTGTGCCTCCCTTTCCTGCATGGCAAAAAGGGGTCAACCATGTTTTGCCTTAGAGAAACCCCGTTCCCCACACAGCCACCCCTGACGACAGAACAGCTCCTCTGCAGTGATGGCAAAACAGCCTCCCCTCCTGTCACCTCGGCTGAGGGAACTGGGGTTGTTTAGCCTGGAAAAAAGGAGGCTCAGGGGAGATCTTGCCATGCTCTACAACTACCTGAAAGGAGGTTGTAGCGAGGTGGGTGTATCTTCTCCCAAGTAACAAGCAATAGGACAAGAAGAAACGGCCTCAAGTTGCGCCAGGGGAGGTTTAGATTGGCTATTAGGAAAAATTTCTTCACCGAAAGTGTTGTCAAGCATTGGAACAGGCTGCCCAGGGAAGTGGTTGAGTCATCATCCCTGGAGGTATTTAAAAGACATGTAGATGTGGCACTTAGGCACATGGTTTAGTGGTGGACTTGGCAGTGTTAGGTTTACGGTTCGACTTGATGATCTTAAAGGTCTTTTCCAACCTAAATGATTCTATCATTCTATGCAGTGACTTTTTTTGATTTTCCCAGCCGTTCTCCGGGAGATGGCTTCTCGTCAGAGCGAAACGGTACTGAGAAAAGATGGCTGGTTTATTGTTCAAAGAGCTCTGCAAACACAGCCCTAATTCTCACCTGGCATGAACTGTTGTGATTGAAGTCAAGAGAGCTGCCATTATTTACATCAGCTAGGCTCTAGGCCACTAATATTTGAATTCCTCCCTATTACCCAAGCTGCCTAGACCCAGAGAGAAGAAAAATATTATTATTCTCAATATGCATCAAAATTATTTATTTTCCCAGTGCATTCTCCTCTCTCCCCCGGGAAGTAGTTGAGTATTTAAACTTCACTGAAAGCAGCAGAGGAGGCCTGGGCTCAGCTGCTGGCTCTCTGGGACAAGCCACTTTCCCTCTCTGCAGACCAGATTCTTCCCTCATGAAATGAGGATGCTCCTGGTACCATGAGGCACACTGAATCTTCCCGATGAAAAGGCTGAAGAAACCCTGGACATCATTACTACTGCTGTTCCTACTAATAGCATTCCCAGTCCACTGCACCCTGCCCATCCTTTGGCTGCTGTGTTCAACCTGGCGCATGGATTCTTCAGGTTGGACACATCTGGAGGATGGTACATGCTGCTGGTTGTCTCTTATATACACAAAGCTAAAAAGAAAAATGGATCTCCTGCATTTATTTTAAAATATTTTAAGCTTATTCCTAGACACTGAAGACAAGTACTCCCTTCAGGTTTAAATTAATGAGAGGAGTTGGTACTAGCTGAAATAAGATCAAGAAATGTAGGAAATCCTTTGATGTTGCAAAATAGACTAACTATTGCAGTTTATCTAAGTATTTGGTAAATTACACTTCATAAGAAAGTATGTGCTTTAGTCAAGGCTACTTTGCATAGGCAGATGGGGTTTGTTTCATTTTCCTTAGCCTTTGTGTTTCAAACTTTTGCTAGTTTTCTTTTTATTTTAATCGTTTGCAGGAAAGTTAGTTGGAGCCATTTGGAGAAAGGCGCTTTAAAGGAATCTCAGTAAGGGAATGAAAAAGGTTATTTCTTTCTTCTTACACTTCTAAGCCATACTTTGGCAGAGGAACTTGGGGCACTTACGGTACTGTTTTGGAGTCAGGAGAATGCAGGTAAAACACAACCCTCTGCACACCACCAAAATACTGGATATCTGAGTCAGCTGTAATAATATTTCCACAGGACTGTGATAGGGGTAGGAAGACCTGTTCTCTTCACAAATAAAGACCATATACTGGTCTTTTAGAAGAAAAAATTTATCCCCATCTTTGTACTATGCTCCAGAGGTCACACTAAAGAAAATTCTGTCTGGATTCAGAGAGTAAAATTAAATACACCCCAGATATAGTCCCCTTAGGCCGCTATTTTACTGTGGACCAAAACTAAATAGATTCAAGAACTGTAATGGAGATGAAGAAGATGAGCTTGCCCATATAACTGCTGGGCACTAAGGGGCCTCTGGGCATGGCTAAGGAGCCGCTCAAACTTCCACTCATTTCAGTCGCACTTTGCATTAAACCCATATGCTCCTCTAGACAGGCTTGTTTTAGAGGTCACCTTAAAATAAGACACAAACCCCTGCATTTGAAAATGTTTTGATGTCCATTGTCACTGTGGTAATTCTACTGTGATCACCTGGTGTGTGGTTAGCACTTCTTTCAGCTCTCTGCTAACCTGATGCGATAGATAGTACAACTCCGAAATCCAAGCGGTATGACAAGTTTTCAAAATTGTCTAAAGATATAGCTAGCCCACTGGCTGTTTACTGCAGCATGTCAAGTTTCATCTCTCCATGAGACAGAATTTCCCCCCTCAAAAAGGAAAACCAGAACAAACACTAATACTTTAAAAAAAACCAACCACACACACACACAAAATGAAAGACAAATATGCTTTCCCAGCGCTTTCTGGTACGGCTAAGGTACCTGTGTAGTTCAGATGCAAGGATTTGGGGAAACGGCTTGTGAAGATGGGGGCTTTGGCACAGGAGGGCACGAGGAATATTTCCCCTCCTGGCCTCCAGTTGCCAGTCAGCTTGCTGTGCAGACTGACTTCATGAGGGAGCGTATCAGGGGATTTATCTGATTGAACATCACCCTCTTCTTCCACCCCAGCAAGGCAGGCTGCAGGCAGTGGGGCAGGTACACCACCATGCAGGGACAGTTTGCACCCAAAGCACTCAGAGACCCAGTTATTGCCCTTCGAGTCAGAGTGAGCCTCAGGATCCAACACCCAGTTGCCTCAAGACAGGATTTTTCATGAACTCATGACCCTTCTTCATATACTTCTCCCAAATTCCTTCAGTGGGAAGCATGCACACCTCCAAAGCAGACAGGTAATATTGACTCCAGTGCCAGTTGCAGTTATACTGATATAAACAAACAGGAACTGTGCTGAAGTTTTGCTGGAACTGCACCTTTCCTGTGTGCAAATGAAGAGTTCATCTCCCAAGCAGAGAGGCATGTCAAGAGCCACGTAGGAGATGGATGTTTACAAGGCCTTAAAGTCCAGGGGGTGGGTCCCACCTGAGATCTTTTTGGCTATTTTGCGAGCTCCAAGCTCGATACAAATTTGAGAATACACATATGAAATATATATGTATATTAAAATACATATATATGTAAACCTGTAAATTTCTGGCTGTATTTTGTATTATCAATAATTCAGATTAATAGCACCTCATTGCCTTCTTAAATTCAGCCATCTGCCTGCACCCACCATGTCTTAGGCTTCAACATCCAGCTTGTGTAGGCAGGAACAAGCTTTCAGCCCGTTTCAACCTTCCTGCCTGCATCGTTTCCACCCCAAACCACTAGAAGGCACAATACCCCAAAGAATAACCTCAAACCAGCAGCCTCAATCCGCAGGCTGCAAGACCACCCAAGGGGGCTTGAGTGGGTGCAATGTGCAGAAGAGTGGCTGATCTCTCAGCCTGGAGCAGGCACTGGGAGTTTAGCATGTCATGACTTTTCGGGTCATCAGCCTGCAAAGGAGCTGCATGGGAAAGATTTCTTCCACTCCTTCCTTCTCAAGATATTTGCTAAAATCCTGTCTAAAACACATCGAAGGACACAACTGACTGGATTGGGCATCAAATGCACAAATACAGTATAGTGCATTTGTGACCATACCCTGACATATGGATTGACATCAGGAGAATATCAGCAACATTTCAATGTCCATATCACTGCCTGTGTATAAAAAGATTCAGGAAACCTGTCTTCAGTCAGCAACGAAATTAATGTCCAGAGCAGCGAGGAACTATATTCCCTTTAACCTCAATGCAGTCAGCTACGCAAAGACAGTTTTCTACTATATATGCATTGTCCAAATATTCCTGCTCTCTTTGTGGATGACACTTTTTCCCCCTAAATTAATTAGCTTTCATTGCATAAATCAATATTTCTCTCAAGAAGAAAAAAAAGAGCTAAAAATGTACACTGTGCAGAAAATACAGTACAAATTGTATTGAATATCCTAAAGATAATGATATGTCCAGAGATTGTGGTCATTTAAAAGCCCTGAAATGTAATTTTGAAAATTGTTTTACTGAGTTAATAAAAAGAGAACCACTGAAAAAACCACAAAGATACATATTTGTTAAGTTCTCTTCTCTATTTTTCCCAATTGCTGAAGGTTAGAGTTATGTCTTATTTGCCAATAAAAGATTTTCTAGGACTCTTTAGGTATACATCACAGAGCAGTTACCCAAATGATCATAGCCAAATGAGACATCTCTGAAACAGACTGGCTGTACGTATAACTAAAACATTTACTATTATATGGAAGCACTAGCTTCCAGTAATTCAAAAAACATCTAAAAGAGTTCTCCATCCAGATGTAAAAAATATTTAACCCTCCGCAAAGACAGTCTAAGATGGTATATGCTGAAACAGGACGTGGAGTGTCTAACAAACCAGAGCCTCATCTACATCTGTCCTGAAGAAGGCCCAGAGCAAAAAGACAAACTGGATGCAGGGTGGGGAACAACACAGGGGCAAAGTGTCCCCGAGTGCCCCACACTGGGGACAGGGGACAGCTTTGCTGAGGGAAAGCTCCCCTTGGAGTTTACCAGCCCACAGAGCAGCCAGCAGGGCTGCTGGGTCATTGTGCTCCAGGCTTGTCTTTTGCCCCAAAAAGCACTTCTCTTGTAAGAGCTTTCCACTGTTAAAAGCACAAGGTGCTTTCCAGATCTGTGGAGAAAGTAAAAGGATAAATGCCTTTTCTTTCATCATTGTTCCAGCCCTTCATAGCCTTGAAGGAGGGACTTCATTTCACACAGGTATGATTTTACAAAACCCTGGCCAGTCTCAAAAGCAAAATAACACCAATCAATATTATCCAAAATAACATCCAACCTCTATAGAAAACCAACTGCATAAGCTACACGAAATCACAGACACATTTATCTGCCTTGCTCATGTGTTGTTGGAACAGTCCTTGCAAATTCCCATTAAAATGCATAAAAACAGAGGAAGGGAATGTTATTGTATTAAAGACCACAGATGCATTCAGCACTTTTTGTAATACCTAAGTGATCTACACAGTAGGGCTATCTCTAACAGGAATCTCCCAGTATACTATGAAAGGAGGCAGAATTCCTAGTTTGGACTGGGGTGAGAAGCACGCTTCAGGACAGACTGTGCGTTTCCCTCTGGCACTGAGGGTCCGACTCTGCCTGGCACAATCATTGCCCATCTCCAGAAGGAGCACATTACCTTCTGCACAACCTAGGAAGTCTCATGCAGCAGGAAGCAGAAATGCAGGTCCTTTGGCATACGACTTCCCACTGTGGAGGATCAAGAACCTCCACGGCACAGTGTCACCATCCTTTGCCCTGGCAGCAGAGAGCCCTGAGTCAGGCAGATCCCAGTCCCATGCTTTGGCAGCAGCGTGCTGCCACCAAGGGCTCCTTCAGACACAGCCTATACGTTTGACATATTTTGTCTCTCAACTCCTTACTCAGATGTTCCCCCCTTGGAGATACTTTTGCAATGCTATTTGACCCTTGCCAGCTGGTGTAGTATAGCATTTTTGGCAGGATGTTGCTCGCAGGCTAGTCCACTGCCTAGCTCCATCCTTAAGAGCTTCTCTGACCTCCAAGGGATGACAAGGACCGTGCTGATAGCTTTCTGACTCAGACTGTACATTTCTGGGCAGGCCACATGCCTGTACTGCACTGTATAGGGCTGCCAATCTCATACACACTGCATCTGTCTCTGCGGGATTTATTTCTCCCCTTCACTGGTACACTGGTCCCTCTGAACGAGTCTGTATATGCTTTAATTTATGCAAAACTCAATCATCAACTTGGCTCTGGGGAGTCTTTTCCGAAGGGGAAACTGTTGTCATTTCCTTCAGAAACAGGGCATAACATTACCTTTACAGTGGTTTTTTGAAATTGCAAGCTGTAGTGCTACCGAGCTCCAGCAGCTCCCATTAAAAATGACTACCACTTGTGAGAGCTCCAGATATCACAGGCTTGGTCCCCAGATCACCCTGCCAATCTTTACTGTAGTTCTTGCAACCTCCCCAGGCTGACAAATCTGCTGCTGCTCAGTTACTGCTATTTTTTTTATGATCTCATTTCACTCCAGCACATCTTGATGCTACTCTACTATAATCACGGGGATTAGGGCAGGGGTAAACTCAGGTTTTTTGCTGGATTTGTTTATTGATGTACTTTTTGAAATCTACTGCCAATGTGGAAGTTCTGCCATCTCTAAGCTTTTAAGCATAGTTGTGATGGCAACACACAGCTTGCAAGGTCTCACAGAGTCCCTGCATAAATGGGATAGGATTTACCGAGTCACACTGCCCATGTTAATAACCCAAGAGCCAATTAATAATCTAACAAAGAGTCCTACTAACACAAAACTCCTGTGTCCAGCCATGCCATGACCCTAACACGTTTGCACCTTTCTGTTCTCTGGCCTTCACCTCTGGTACAAGCCAGAGCATCTTCTTAGGGACTCTTGATAACACCTTCTCCATCCACAAAATCTTTGGATGCTATGTGCTCCTGCTTGCCTTCAGCACGCTGCCGAGGTTGACAGGGCACACAGAGCTCACCTGCTTGTATGTCACTTTAGGACTGCTCAATAGCAGTGCAATCCCCTCCAGCCAGTTTTAAGAAAGACACAGGACAAACACTTTTAATCTGACCCGTGTCTCATTTAGAGACTATGACTTAGCATTTTGGGGAGAAGACATCATTCTCTGAACCAGTGTTTCTCGTTATCTATGTGCTTTAGCTGCCCAGCCTACAGAGATGCCAGAAAGTCTCAAGCACAATGTCTTTCCCTGGAAACATATCAGCCCGTTTTAACTTTTACTTTTTCTCTCAAAAGTAATCTGCCTCAGTTAGATGGATGGTCCAGCAAACTGCAGTGCAATTGTGAGACTTGCACAAAAGCTTTGCATTCCCTTGATCCTGTTCTGCTATGAAACACCCCAAAATCCTCAAGCATATATTCAAGAGAATTTTTTGGGAGGAGCTTTCTTACAAATTACCGACTAAATAAAGAAGCAGTAGGAAACCAGAGTTTTGTTTCCTTCTTTCTAGAACCTTAATCTTACACTAATTCTAAACCTGAGTGGCTGATATTTACTTCAAACTAAATAAATGCTGTTTACCCTGTGAACGATGGTCCTTGTCATAACTTGGTGGAACATTCAACAATCAATAGGAAAATTAAGTCGTCCCTGCTCCCTTTCTGAAACTCTAATGTTAATAATCATAAACCCAGTGTAAAACATATTGCTCACAGAGCTGAATCAAAACTACTTGTTCCTTCCAATATGATTCTTCATCCCCGACCTACGTCTTTCCTTAATATTGGCTTTTCAAAATGTTACAGGTTAATGCATGTAACCTAAATTCTGAGGAAAATAGTACTCAGGTAACCATTGTGTGCAAAAAATAAAGATTATGGTCTCACTCAAAATTGGTCCCTGCTGTGGGCCAAAGTTTCAGTGGAAAACCATTCTCCTAATTGCTTCTTTTCTGAAATCTGATCTCTATTGTGAACTTTGACCAAAATGTACCAGCATGAATAGTATCTATATAAAAAATAAAGAGTATATGTCCAATTCTATAAAGCATTGTTCCACATTCTAACATCACGGTAAAGAAAACAGAAGAAAAATGTACTCTTCATGACATCGTCTTTCTGAAACCCTAACCTGACGTGTATGAAACTTAATGAAAGCAATCCAGAGTCTACACAAATACTAATAAAGCCATGCACTCCTGCAGACATGTTCTCCCTTTCTAAATCTATAGACCGTGAAAGAATTCGAGAGCACCTGCTACACTTAGAGCTCCCTTTCCAAGACCATAAATCTAACACTAGCAAAACAAACAAACAAAACCCAAACCAGCTTTTGCCCTACCAGAAGCATGAAACCCTTCCTATTCCCGTCCCTAAGCTGACAGCAGGCCTTTCTCTCCTCTCCTCTCTCTAACCAACAGGGCAATTCAGCATTTGCTCCTAGAAACCCTCTTGCTCCAAATCCAGCAGAATCAGAAGAAAACTTCTCTCCTGACTGCTTCTTTTGGAAACCCCTGCCCTGCATCAACAGAGCTTGTATAAATCCCGCTCCTCTACCCAGCTCCCTGGGCACAGCAGAAGCCGTGCAGGATCACCCTCCTGCGTGCTTTCTTCTAGAAAGCCATACTCTAGCTGCCCCAGTGATCACTGGTGGGGCAGAGAACCATACCCAGTTAAGCAGTCCGTGCATTGAAACTAATCTGAGGCCGCTTGCTCCTACCAAACACCATTCTTCTTACTAATCCCAAGGGCCATAAAATAATCAGTAGGAAACTGCACACCTCATTGCTTGCTTTCTAAATCCCTCGCAAAAAATACATCCAGGTAAGGAGTGTCTACACAAAAAAAGTTATATAAATGCATTTGCTTCTACAAGGACCGTTCTTCCTCTAAACAGTACCATGCATGGATGAAGACTGCTCTGCACATAACTTTCTTTTAAAAACCTTGTTTCTAATTACCTAGAAAACCATATCCACAATCGTAATATCTATATCTAAACCAATGCAAAACGATTTGATCTTATTTGGCCATAAAAGAATATGTAGAAAACAATCTCATCTGCTTTCATTCTAACCACAGCCTCAGGAAGAACTACATCTGGGTTTGCAGTGTCTCTACAAAAACATACAAGAAGCCATTCACTTCCATAAGCTGTTGTTTCTCATGCTATCTTTATAGCTGGTAAACTCATCACCAGAAACACTCCCTCCCTGTGTTTGCCTTTCTGGAGGGGTAATTCTACCCCTTCACCCTTACCTTCAACTATACCATGATAACCAGTTTCTGGATCAATAGTAAGAAAAATTTTCCAGAAAAACGGTCCTTCTTATTGCAATTCTGAAGACTAAATGCATACCAACAAATATATATTTATATATGTTTGAAATACATGTTTTTATATATAGGTATAATTCCATATGGAGATATATACAGACATATATACATATACGGAAGAAAAGTCCTTGTTTCTTTTAGAAATCCTATCCCTAACCCTTGACACTAGGTAAACAAAGCCTAAGTGAACAGCGCTGTCTGAGAATTTACTTCATGTAAAGCCATTTTCTCTCACAAACGTAATTTCCCAGCTTAGCTTTTAGGGTCACAAAAAAAGTCTTGAAAATTTTTTGTCCAATTACTTTCTTTCAAAAACCCTAGCCTTACCATGATGGACACATGGGAAACTGGTGTCTGCTGTAACCCTAGAAAAAGCCTGTCTCTCCTCGTTGCTCTGTGTGCCATGACATATTCAGAATAAAACTACTCTCTTCATTCCTTCCCTTCTGAAATCCTAAATTTACCATACCTAATCTGAAGTATCTTGATGATCTATTTTCCATTGCAACACTAATCTTGAAAGATTTCCCCTTACGCAGATTCAGCCTTATTTTAGGTTGCTGGACCTATATGATACAGCGGGAACTTTTTTCTGAAACCCAGCTTGAATGGAGAGTAAACTGTGCCAGCCAAGTGCTACCTCCTTGGGACAAAACTGTCCCAAAGCTACTCCTTTTATCCTTCCCCCAATATTCTTCATTCCTTCTTTTGTCCGGGCAGTGATTAAGATGAAACACCTATTAACACTGCCTTATATTTCTAAAACTTCAAAATTAATATAATTACAGTTTCTGCTGGTATGTTAAACATGAGCCAACCATCTAATCTGACACCTGCCCCGTGCAATTTGGCTCAGAGATACCTGATGAAAACTGGAAACTCACACCCAGTATTTGCCATTAGGAGGAGACAGATAACAGGCCCTCCTAGGATAGCACATGTACATGCACTTGCAAAATTTTAAACAGTCAAAAGTTATTAGAGGTTTTGTAAGTGCTAGAAACACTGTTTCTGTTGAAAGAGGTCTTTCTTTGATTTACATACTGTATGTGAGATTAAGAAAAATTAGTTTCCCGCATTAGTTTTAAGGCCTTTGTGAATATAAAAACATGGGAATTTGTGTTGCGCGTGAGTAATTTATGGTATTCAAATTTCCTGGCAACTCCTAAAAATGGCTTTAATAATCAAGATTTATTTGCTTGGGGTTTTTTTCTCTTCTCCAGAGAGGGCCAAAAGGCCCTGAGAGATCTCATTCTCTGTTCTCTTCCTCATAATTAATTAGATTTAAAAAAAAAAAAAAAAAACAGAAAAACCAAAAAACCAAACCCTAACTCTTTACAAAATTATTTCGTTTTCTTCAGCACTACAGTCCGGTTGCAATCACTCTTGCATGCTTTGTGAATCAGGTATCAAGTGTGTGTTTGAGGAACTCGTTTGCATATGCACATTAATTTTCAAAGGTAATAGGTTCCTATCCCACCCGGTTTGCCAGTCTCAGATAGGAGCAAATCTTACGCTAAAAGCATAAAAGTATTTTCCCAGACTAGCAAAGAAAACAGGTGAGAGTTCCCATATAGCTGAATAAGAGACTATTTTACTATGAGTCCATGTCTTGCGCTTAGATTTTTGAAGTCTAAGGAGAAAAGGGCTCTATCCTGAGCTTTTCTCATGGTTCACAACTCCTGGATGTCTATGAGGAGGGGTCCACTGCAACCTCTTTTTTGTAGTGGGGAACAGTTCTACACTCTTTCTCCTTTATCCAGCTATTTATATTCATTATGCTTGTAGGAATACTATGTTTTGAGGTTTTTGATCCCTTGGGAAACGCTGAAACTGAACAACTTCAAAAAGTTATTGGGGAAAGAATGACAGACTGTCCCATCCAGAGAGACATTTTATAGGAGAAGCCAGGCTAAAAGAGGGGGCAGAGATTTGGTATGGATTCATATAAAACTGGAAAGCAGAGTTAAGATGAGTCTGACTTCAAGACCCTTCCTGAATCCTTAGGAAATCTGGATCTAGATGTTCAAAGTTGGGCCCGGTCTCATAACAGAAAGCCCCAAACCGTGGATCTTACCAATCACAAATGTGGGGAAGTCAAATTTACATTTGGGACCTCTTCTCTGTTTAGGAATAGGTTGTTTTTCTTCTTTGTATGCTGCTTCATTGAAGCTTGATGGAAACTGGACACAAAATGGTTACACTTAACTGAGGACTAAGCAAAAAGGCAAGCCAGTGTATTGACAATATAGTCAATTCATATATGAATATTAAATGTGTTTTCCCTCTTTAGCCCTCTTATTTTCACGTGGGTTTTGCCAAGGGACATTGTATATTGGATATTCAGACACATTTCAATTCTGTAATGGTTTTGTAGTTGAAGTCATGCATAAAAGGATGGAAAACGTAGCACGCTTTACTGAAATAAGACCCTGTGAGCACTGAGGAGTTATTTTTAATATTCCTAACACATGAAGCCTATGCTACAAGGCATTTATGTAACTCTTCTTTGTTTAGTACCACCTCCATCAGAACATAAGTATTTGCAGCTCTCTGAAAGCAGCTCTCTTGCAAAAGCATAAGCTACCTTGAACACGTTATGAAATCGGTAAAAACTTTCCAGTTGTTTAAAGAAAGAACCAAGTGATTTGACCTCATCTGAAACAAATTAAAGAAATGCCTCAATGTAAATTATTTCTTTTTATCAGAATTTGACTCTTTCAGCTCCTCGTCAATAAGTTGCTTGACTGTCATTACAGCTGCCTATGCTAGCATGTTATTATCTGAGACTGGTAGACCTTGTTAAACACATAGTATGGCTCATTTTATTTTTCCTTATATAGCAGGTAGATAGAAATCATTCCTTTAACTTAGTCAATGCAACATAACAAGTACTAAACAGGTTTTTTTTTTGCGGAGGGGTAACATAAAAAGACTTCATCTGAGACAGAGAGTCTGCTTGTTTGGTGCTGTGTACCACAGATCTTAGGAGCCAACTCACACATGCACCAACATGCACAACTGTATTGCAGATACCCTGGTTCAATTTGATAAATTGAACATTTAACATTTAAAGTTACTATGCCCATCACCCTCTATATATAAGGCAAAGGCAGGAGTGCTCATATACCTGTTTTATAGATGGGGAAATGAGACATAAAAACATTTCATCCAAGAAACAGAGGCACAGAGAAGTGAAGCACTTTGGGCAGCATGTACTTATCTATTACTTTCAAGCTCTTTATGAGGGCTGGTTTTACACCCGCTGAAATCAACAGCAATTTACACCAAATACCTCATGACATTAGTTCATGTACAAACTATTGCCACAGGAGGTGCTCAGCACTACCCCAGCTCTGCTCTTACGATGGCTGATGGACTTTTGCTGCTGACAGCAATCACCTATGCTGACTCCTTTGGACATTTTGCTTTAGAAATTCTCCTTGTCAGGCAATGACAGATAAAGCCTCCCCTGGCTGATGGTCTCCAGATCAGATTACCACAGAGGGAATTTCACAATCACACTAAATTCCAATTTTTTTTTTCTCCTTATTCTGGCTAAGAATTCAATTTTCTTTTATATGAAAAAATATTGCCAGCATATCTTTCTCATCTAAGCTGAAAGTAACTTCACTTAGATTGGCTTTGCTAGAAGCCCTTCTCCTAAATGCAGTGCTCTTTGCAATGAACTTTGCAGCTTCTTTCTAAGTTGCAGAATGCCCTCCATTTTTGCTGGCTTGTCGTGATTAGACCTTAATACTGCTGACTGATTTCCTCTGTGATTTTTTTCCATGCCAGTCAATAAGGCGGCAATTTTAATAACACAGTTCTTGGATGTAATGTTATTCACAGGTCTGCATCAACTTCTATGGCTGCACTCTTGACATTACCCACTTCAGCTATACCTATTAATTTCCCATGAAGTTTAAAAGTTCTCCATATATTATGCCCCTAACCTGGAGCCACATCACATTGCTTTCCAGTTCATCTCAAAATTCAAGCAAAATGCTTCTTGAAATGTATTTTACTTTTCAGCTATTTCATGTTGGGGATATGGGCAGGCAGCGTTTCCATTTTTTTTTAGAGGCGGTGTTCACTTGCAAGTAGAGTCAGGCTTACTTATGAGATTCAAGCAGTACAAGGGAATCTTTTCATGAGACTGATCTGAATTTTGATTCTCTAATAAAAGCTGGAACAGGAGACAAAATTGGTTTGATTTGATTCACAGTCTCTGAACCATGCTGCGAATGTAGCCCTCCTTTTCTGCTCTCAAACCAGTTCCAATTTATTCCTGTGTGTTATTTATGCAGATACATTTACTGAATAGTTTATCAAGTGAGTTTCAGATTGGGCTTGCTGCTTGGAGTTATTTTACATAAATTGATCACCAACTACTGGTTTATTAACCTGTTTAGTATACTTGCTGCAAGGAGGAAGATCACCTAAAACACACAGTATTATTTCTGCTCCATCAGGGCCTCACAGAAGACATTGTACTATCAGAAGAAAAATGAAGAGCAAACACTGAAATCCCAGAAAGATAATTCTTAATAACAATCAAGGAGTCACAGCTGAGCTTGCGAAACTTGCCTCAGTTACCCATGCACAGCAGATTTTATATTATGAGATAAGAAAGAAGACTGAAATCAAAATCAGAAGTAACAGTGCTAGGCACTGTAAAGGAGCAGCCTGTTCCTCTGAATAACTCAGCATCTCAATTTAAAAATGCTGGACATGAAAATGCGAACATGTAGGACAACTTGATTTCTGAAGGTGGGCCCTGAGTACCAGGGGAGGCCAAGCCCCTCTTGGCATCTTCCCCCGCTGAATCCACAGTCATGGTGGCTTGGCAGTAAAGCACTGCTAAAATCCAAAAGGCAAATGGCACCAGCCAGCCCTGGGGTCAAGAGTGGGCAGAGGCCACTTTACAGGACACTTCTGACACCAAGACAGTCCATAGAGAGCTCCTGAGAGGAAAAGCACAATCCTTCTGAAAGCTGTTAACCTAAGGACACTATTTTAATTACTCAAATTGTAAGAAATACAGAAGGCAAAAATAATACAGAGGTGACTGAAAAATATCAGCTTATGACTCTGAAATATACAGTAAGGAACATTACCATAATAAGCTCTGAGGAGATACAATGAAAACTATTACAGCTCCAGGAAAGACACATAAAGATGAGCATAACAATTACCTGCCTGACAGAGAAAAAGGAAGAAAGGTACATAATTTAGAGTACTGCTGTTACTGGCTTTAAGACAGATATATAATGAAGAGTATTGCAGTTACCTAGTTCTGGCAGAGATATAATGGCAATCATTAGTTATCTAGCTGTAAGGAGGACATGTAATGTGTAGTATTATTGTTACCTGTCCCTAAAAGAGAGCAAGAAAGAGGGGGAGAGAGAGATGATGAGAAACTTGGACTGTTACCTGGCTCTGGAAGGCAGAAATTATGGAAAGATTTGCTGCTGCCCATAGCTGTGCTTTACAGCTACTAATTCATGGAGGGAGAGGCAGGGGAGAATGGAAAGCGGTCTGAGTTATACCATGGTTATCTGGTACAAGGCCAGATTTCCAGCTGGCCGCAGCTGATAAAACTTGCTTGCATTTGCTGCAGCTAGGCTGACTTTGGGTTTGTGGAGAAGGAGAGGATAGGGGAGATGGGGGCTGGCCCGTGCGACACAAGCACCATGGCCCTCCTAGAGCCAATACGGACAATGCAAGATGTCCTACGGTGACTGATCCCCCCATGGACCCCCACTTGGCTCCCCAGCCACAGCAACCTTCAAGCAGGCATCATTTCTCCATGCACTCCCAAGAGCAGGCAGGAAGCCCTGGGCAAGAGAGAAGGTCAAGAGACAGGGATGGCAAAAAAGAGAGGCTGTAAAGGATGGAAATGGCTTTTGAGAGCTCTGGGACATGGGATGCAGAGATGCAATATATTTACACTTCTTCAGAGAAAAAGATGCTTGGAGCTTTCTGTAGCCTTCAGTGTCTATCCCTTCCCTGGATGAATGATGTCTGCCTATCCACCCTACCTTCAGACCAAAGGGACAACTGGAAAAAAAAAAACAAAAACCCAACCTTTTTTTTTTTAAATCTGTGAGCAGAAGAAAGTAATGGCATACTGAAAAAAAGGTGGGTCAGTTAACCAAGACTGCAGGAATGAGGGAAAACTATGAACTTTGTCTTAAGAAATAATCACGGCACATATACTAAGTGGCCTACCTCTCCAATTTCTACAGCACTCCTCCGCATTGTCCTCACATTCAGGCTTCAAATTTCTTTTCCTAGGGTGTAATACTGACAGGGCTTGAGACAAGGTCCAGTGAAGTCTGTTTCATTCTAGCTCACTCAGTTTTCAGTCAGATCCCTGATTAAATTCTAGGTCAAGGAACACAGGAGAAACTCCAGTGCAATTCAAATTAATCCTTTTATGCCTGTTTTGACCACTATTTGCTATCCATCAGGTGGAAAGACATGAAGGTCAGCTGAAACAACTGAATCTTGTGGTGATTAATTTGTAATATTCCAAGAAGAAAGACACTCCAGAAACCCTACTGTTCTTCACAAACTGCAAGGCTGCTCTATCAAACCACTTCTACAACATCAGACTTACTTGGGAGGCAGAGAGAGAGAAACGTGGGCAAAGAAAGAAAAGCAAGGAAGAGAGCACTGAATGGGAAGGGAGCACTTGTGTCCTGGTTTTGGCTGGGACAGAGTTAACTCTCTTCTTAGTAGCTGGTACAGTGCTGTGTTTTGGATTTAGTGTGAGAATGATGTTGATAACACGCTGATGTTTTAGTTGTTGCTAAGTAGCGCTTATCTTAAGTCAAGGATTTTTCAGTTTCCCATGCTCTGCCAGCAAGCAGGTGTGCAAGAAGCTGGGAGGGAGCACAGCCAGGGCAGCTGACCAAACTAGCCAAAGGGATATTCCATACCATGGAACATCATGCCCAGTATATAAACAGGGCGGGGTTGGCCGGGAGGTGCGGACCGTGGCTCAGGCATCAGTCAGCGGGTGGTGAGCAATTGCATTGTGCAGCACTTGTCTTTTCTTGGGTGTTATGTCTTTTTTTTTTGTCGTATTCCTTTTCATTACACTTATTATTATATTTTTATTATTATTCTTAGTTAGTAGTGTATTTTATTTTACTTTAGTTATTAAACTGTTCTTATCTCAACCCACGAGTTTTACTTCTTTTTTCCTCCTTCCCACTCTGCTGGGAAGGGGGATGGGGAAGCAGCTGCGTGGTGCTTAGTTGCTGGCTGGGGTTAAACCACAACAACTTGTCTATTTAACTTGCATTCAGAATAATTCCACCCCTTCCTCTGATAGCATACCATTCAAATGCTACTATACTCATGTCCTCCAAAGCAGCAAAATAAACCACACATCACCTCGAGACTTCTAGGCAAAATCCGTCAGCCTACAAACATCCTCCAGCAGTGCCGCTGCCCCCTCCTCCAGCAATACCCCTTCTCAGCATTTACACTGTGCATTAATAAATGGTGCCATTATCACCAGGGTGTGACTACTCATTAACACTGCAAAGACCGGAGCCTTAAATTTGATCCCAGTGTATTCATATGCGCATACGTGGTCTTTGAACCTTCCACACTGGAAAAGGCACCTGTGTTCTTTCCTCTGAGGGCGAAGAACAGGCACAAATTAGGACATGCGTTGCTTCTGTACCTCCAACATGGACACATTTCTCTGAGCAGGGGGAAAGCTCCTCATGGTGAGAGCCATTTGCTTCTCTTTGAGGAGGACAGCTGGATGCAAGAAATCAGGTTAATTTCTAAATGACCTCAATTTTCACTCAAAAGTCCAGAAGTAAAAAGGATCAGTAATTTTTCTTTTAATACATTTTTCTGTGAGTCCTAATAGTGACCTGAACTGGAAAGGATGACTTGCTGAAACATGCTCTGCTCTTCAGACACTGCCCCATGTGAAGCCTCTGACAACCACCTCTCTTGGGGACATTTTGAGAGTTAGAGACCTTGAGACACACAGATCCACAAACACCTATCTTGGACACTGAATTCCTGTCCTTAATGCTATTTTACACTCTTTGCCAGGCAGAAGTACAGAGCCTCTGGCTTAAACCATATCTAAGGCTCCTTCCCTCACCCATATCTTGTGGGTCCCCCATTATTATTACCAGCACTTTGTGGGTGTTAAAGTGGATCTAAGTAACTTCACAGGGTGTTTTACTCTCCTGGGTTGATGTAAACAGACCTTAGAGTCAGTGAGAAGCAACTTCAGTAAAGCTGTTCACTTGGTGCAAACAAAGTGGCAGGATCCAGCCATCATTTATTAATAAAAAATAAATATATATGGTAAATATCTACTTTGACTATTACGTGAAAAGGTACAATACACAGAACTGAACTTCTCCTGATTCCTTCTGGGAATACCATGCTGTTCTTCCACTGACTGTTTTACCTAACTCTGAATAGTAATTTAAAAAAAAAAAACAAACAAAAAACTGTTACCTCTCTCATCTTTCCCCAGACTTTGTTTTTTCTCATTCAAGTTTGCTTTCTAATTTTTCTCTTTCACTGTCCTTTTCTTTTTAACCAGTATACTTGGCTAGATGATAGGATTTTTGGTCTGCAGAATATTTGGATAAGTCAACATTTGTTTTCTTTCCAATACAGACTGACAACAAATACATCCAAAGACTATGAGTTTCAGAATACCATGTTTCTCTTTCACTTTTATATTTATGTGTGCATTCTACAAAATATACTTGGCCATTACTGGCATGTTTCAGTGGAATAAAATTATACACTATTTAAATAATTCTCTTCAAAACAATTTTGGGCAGCTACTACTAAAATATTTCAATCATCACTAAATTTCAATTCTCTGCTGAGAGCTGAAAATAAAAATACATCAATTCTATTATGTTATGACACAAAATAATGTAAAACTATCTAACAAACATGCAAGAAATAAATTCAAGTATTAAATAGAACAGAAGTAAATAATAATAATAATAGAAGTAAAACTCTACTCGCACATTTTTTCAATTTAAAACAGCCTGAATACAGCCAGCGAGCCAAGCCCATGCTCAGCTCACAGTACACAAATACTCCTGCCACTGTCAACGTGAGCTATGTAATATTACCTGCTTGGTTGTTCTTCTGGACTGATGCCTTTGACTCTAGAATATTGTATCAAGACCAGAAATGAGGGGGATCATCTACAAAGGAAAAAAAGGAAAAAAAAAAAAAAAATCACACTCAGTTTGGTGCCCTTCACCTCCCAGCCCTCACATTAACATTCACTGCAAGTCTCCGTGCATGGGTCCTGCAGGAACATAAGGAAGTACCGACACTTCACTGGGAAAGAAATCATGTGTTTCTGTTCACTTACGTTCATACTTTTTTGAGCTCAGTGGCTTGAGAGGCTGCGCTAGATTTTGTGGTTTTCCCCCTAACCACTTCTCCACTTCTTTGGCACCAAAAAGTGATAAAAAGATGTTAGTTCAATGCAAAATGTTTGGCTGCAAGGGAAAAAAAATCCCACCAGTTTCTTTCCAGTTGTCTCCAGCAAGAGCTGCACTCCCCTGTATTGATCAAGCAATTATCTGCTTACTCATACATATGGGAGAGGAAAAAAAAAAAAAAAAAAGAGGGGAGCCTGAATGACCTTGTAGAAGTAGGGGAAAAAAGAAAAGTTCAGGCACTTTTTGCAGCTTTGAAATATAAGAACGGCCTTAGCTTTGGAGGCAACTGAATTAATTCATACATAAATGTTCCTTTTGCATCTTTGTTTTCATTTATTTCCTGCTTGGTACCAGCAATAGCAATACTGAAAACTAGTGCATGACAAAACAATCAAATGAGATATTTGGTGCAATGGCTAATTTGTACTCCGTAAATCTCCCCTACAAATTCTATTAACTGTTCTTCCTGCTTTGCCAATGCTTTTTTTTCCTGTAGAGCACATTAAGTCCTACAGCCCAAGAAAACTTGCAGTTTCTTTCCTCTCCCCTGTGACTGCCACGCCTTAAGCCCCAGCACTATCCACATGGGCAGACCCAGCAAGGAAGGCAAGGGGTATATTGTTTTGCAGTTTTTCTAAGGGTGCCAGCTACTACTTAGCAAAGCCTATTGCAGAGCATGCAAAAGGAGGAGGTCAGAGGAGGATTTTGGATCTGTGATTCGAAAACATAAAAGGCGATAAACTTGTTTTCAGCTTCCTTTGAAAGAGGCATGACCAGAACACATATATATTCACAATCTTTGCTTTTGACCCAGACAAGAATAGGGAGATAATGAGACACAGCACCATTCGTAACACAGATGGATGCCCTGGTGGGTGGCAGGTTTTGAGGCAGGGGACCTGAGCCTAGGGAGGCTGGGCAAGGAACTCCAGGTGAAACAAATCCCACATGACTGCTCTGACTTGGAGCATAACTCAGGAACAGCACTAATCTTCCCTTTGAAAAGCCTTTGAAATCACTTGAAAGAAAGCAACAAAAGGAAAACCGGAAAAAAAAAGCTACGTGACTTTCTGCTCCCTACAGTTCCTTCATTGTGGGTTTAACTATCAGTTTAATTACTTCTGCTTCCAACTTTTTTTTTTTTTTTTCGTTTTTATATTGGCTGCACTGGAAATTCAGGCAGATTATGAATGCTTCCCTCAGTGAGCTACCTGAATGAAGATTCAAATAATAATACCTCAAACCTGTGAAACTGCTAGCCTCATCACAGAGTGCATTCTGCACTCTAACATTTTACATTGCTATTTACTTAAAAACAGAATCCTTTGGATTTCAGCTGTATTTTTGTAGAAGACGTTCAAAGAGAAAGATAGGAATAAAGTCAAAGTGTAAGTTCAAGAATGAACCCCTGTGTAAATTCACACACTTTCATGCACAATAAATCAAGTTCTGTTGTGCCAAGGGCTAACGAAGATCTAATTACGACAGACTGAGTTTTCGCTCTTGCCCAAAAGGAGAGGGGGGTGACTCCTGACAGCCCCAGTCCACGCACAGTGAGGATGGACAAACCGTGACACGCTTCCCACCTCCACTGTGCCAGGCATACCCACAGCCTCGCATGGCCTGCGTGGTACAGTGAGCTAAGCTGACCTGTGCCTACAGCGCTGTGCAAGGCCCGGGGAGCACTGCTGCAGATTTTTTCCACCCGCTAACAGTCATTTCAAGCAGAGTGAGGAAGGGAACCCTTTAGGGAATGCACGCCTGTTTTCTGTGTACTTCAGATCTAACTCACCCCTATCCTTTAGGTGAAAATGTTGAAGGAGAAAACATGATCACAATAAAACAGAAGGGACTGGCTCCTTTTTCTAATTTTATGTTACTTTTTTTTTAACTTTGATTGACTGACTCAGTCATAACACCAACACAGAACTTCTGGGTAGGTAAGGAGACTCTTCCACATTATAGCAATTATTTCAAACAAAAGGTCCAGGCTTAGTCTAGTCCCTGTTAGGGATTAAGATAAAATTCTAGGGGAGCAAGTGACACATTTTTCCTTGTTTCCTTAGTTTAGCTCCCTCTGCAGCAGCCCCTGTCAGCAGTTGCGGTAGTATGACACAGAAGATGTACCTCAGACCTCAGCCCACCTGGTACCACTGTGCTCCCATGCAACAGGAGCACCTATGTATGGACAAAGAGAGCCCATGGTGGTGTACAGCTGCCCCTCTGAAACCAGTGACATTCCACAGCAGCTGAGGATTGACCCTGTGAATCCAGGAGGCACGTGGGTAGAGGTTTTTTTCATGGGCAAGGGTAGAGAGAAGGACTGCGTCAGAGCCTCCTGCAGGCAGTCACCAGAGGGGAGAAGGAAGAAAGGGTGGGAAGGGGACAGAGCATGGGACCACCCTGGGTTAAGGGCCCTCTGACAGGCTGGGCAGGTGCCAGGGTCTCATCTAGGAGGGACTGGATATTCTCACCCCTGAACCACACACTTTGCCCGTCAGATGGGCAGAAAAACTTGTGTTGAGGGGCATTTTGTCCATTTCCGTGTAAATGTTCATCACAACTAAAACTACAGCTTCCACAGAGAAGCTGTCAGTTAATATTATGCTGTTAGTCACAACTGAGATCGAGGAAAGGCAAGCACTTTAAACCAACCCACTCTTTGGTGCCAACAGAAGCAGAGGACTCCCAGAGGCAAAAGACGTGGGCAGGATGTCCCTGGTTTCATGAGGCTACAGAGTTCATGGCTTATGCAATGCTGACATTAGGTCTGTATCGTTAAAGTGGTGATGATCAGTCCTCATAGAGAGCCTATTACCTACTTGTTCTTCCTTGTAGAGAGCTATAGGTTCTGTCATCTTCTTATCTCTTGGAAATGGCCACAGTTTTTGTTCTTCAAATTTCTGCTTCAAAACACATCGCTGTCTTCCCATCAGGTTTTGCCAACAGATATTTCAAAGGTTCCTATATGAGATCAAGTAACTTGTAGTTAAACTGGATAGGATAGCATAACAAAAATACTGTATTTCATTAAGTAACACAAGGTAGAAATGCAATATGTCATCTAAAAAATTAGTTTGATTTTCTAGTCCCTTTTAACCCTTTAAAATACACCATACTCCAAAGTATTATTTCATTCACTGCACACACATGCTGCACTAAAACAAGAACTGAAGGCCCCTTTCATGGAACATTATCTGAAAGGCAGTTTGCTGCAGGCATGTTTTCCTTGAACCACCCTGTTCTGCTAACTGGAGTCATCCAGAGTGGAAAAAACAAGCAAGATGTATGTGGCTATAACAAGACTTTTTATTGTCTGCGCATCTTTACATCCCAAAGAATTCTGCTGGATAGCAACTGTAACACAGTCACACAGTGCTCAAGCAGTCCCTTAATAAATGGTTTAGGAAGGGATAATACATGCTTAATAGATGTTTTAATAAATGCTTAATCAATTGTTATAGACCAGGAGATTGCTTAAAACTGTTTAATTCTCAGAGATGTTGAATAGAAGACAAGAGGGAACAGTGTATTAGAAATACTGATTTTCAGTGGCTATTTCACACCCCTCACCAGCCTCACCAGTCAGTGTCTCCCCAGCCAATACATGTTGTCTTTGGAAGCTCAAAGGAACACTGAAATCCTGATATACCTCCTAGATGCTACTCCTAGTAGTCCTGGGGGTGCAATTCTTGTTATATATATAAAAAGCAGAGCATTAGCCTTGGACCTATTTGTGCTACCATTTTACTTGGGCTAAGTAGTCCCTCACTACTCTATTATGTCACCAGTTTTGTCCATCATTCACCATGAGAGATCTGCGGGACAGACTGTATTACAGAAAATGAACATACTCACTCCTTGATATTTGGCCTTCATTTAACACTATTCATTCTGAACTGAAGTTGCCTGGTAAAGAAATGGGTATCTTGCATGCCATGCAAATTCAAACCCAAGGTAGTATCCTTAGTTTGAAAAGACAATGCCATTATTTGTATGGGTCATTTTCCACTAGATACACATGCAATTCCAGGCTGACTGGCAGGGTATGCAGCAATGCACCCAGCAAAATTCAATGAGGCAAGCACAAAAGATAGAGGATTGCAGAAAAAGATTTGACCTCTGCTGAGCATACAGCATGGACTACACACTTGAACATCTCACAAATCCCTTTCACAGATTAAAATTACTGGTCACCTTTTCATCTCCCTCCTTAGCATTCTTGTAAATTTTCATATCATATCTGAACTTTTTTGCAACCTCCTCCTTCTGTCCAGCCTGCCAATGTGGTATGAATCCCTTCAGCACAGAGGAGGACAGTCGGGCTGAGGAAGCTGTTTAGCTGTGCCAGCAGAGGTTCAGTACGTGCCAATTTGCTTTGTGAAGGAGCTCTCAGCATAACCACCTCTCTTGTGTTTTAACATTTAATTCCAGCTTGCAACAAATTATAGTCCTTTGTGCAGGAGCTTCCCTTTCCCTGATCCCAGCTAATGCACTTAATCTGTTCCTTGTTGCTAGTATCTGGAGGTCTTACTGTCTGTAATGCATTTATTTTTGAAGTGTTCCACAGAGGTAGGAGCAGAGCTATCTTACAGGGAGGAGTAGGGTTATATAACGCCCAAATCACTGCTGCCTGCATATCTTTGACTATTTGGATCTGCACGACCTGCCCCAGGCCAAACAGGAGGTTTGCGCTTGTGGGAAGAATATAATCTGGTCACCCGAGTCAGGATGTAATACCCAAACCACTAATGGTCTGTTATCTTCTTAGTCCAGGCTTTCTAGTCTTAGTCTTTGAACTCCTCGGGGGCAGAGATTTCTCCTATGCCAGGTAAGCATTTTAGCATCTCCCACAAACAAATACCATGCTTGTAAAACAGGCTGTACTACTAGTGCACAGAGAATCAGAGACAGAGAAAGGCTTAGAGATGAGTTTGGCAAATAACAGAGGCCTGAAAGGGGAAAGGACATAGTCTGAAAAATATGAAGGACATGAAAACTTTGGAGAAAGTCACACTGGTTCCTGGGAAATTTCACATTATTTGGGTATTCAGAAACAAAGCAGTTTGGAAGCACATGTTATGTTAGTCAAACAACATTAGTTCAAAAATAAGATTCTCATTTTCCATGCCAACAGACGCAACACATTTCATTAGCAAGACTCCTCAGTTTTCAGCACAGACATTCAAAGCTGCCAACAAGAGTCTCTCTCCTGCTCTCCCAGTTCCCTTTAAAACGAACAGAATGTGGCCATCTGAGTCCGCAGCAGGCTTTGAGCCTCTACACCTTGAAAAAACCACACTTGCCTTTGAGGCAGCACTTTGCAGTGTTCCAAAGAGGTGATTTCCCAGTCCTAAAGCAAACGAGGACCTTTGCAGCAGCTCTGGCAATTAGTGCGGTAGACATCCGCTCTGATGCGCAAGGAAAGAAGACAGCTCTGGTAGCAGATGGGACGAGCTGAGATAGTGATGCAGCCCCAGGGAATGAGCTCCGTGGGAGGACTGCCTGCATCTCAGTTCCCCAGTTAGCATGTTTGCAGGAGCTCGTGGAGGAGCTGGATTATGTTTTGCCACAGCTTGGCCAGGAGTCTGGGCTGGATTGCCATGGACAAAGGACAGATGGAGAGCAAAGTGGTCTTCCTCAAATACCATCTCTCTGATGAAGAGAGCTGGCCACTGGGTTGCTTTTAGAAGTGAAATAGTGTTACCACCATGGAATAGGCAAATAAACAAAATAAAACAAAAAGACAGAGACATCCTACTCTAAATTATATTATATATAAGAAATTAAATTAAGATGTTCTACAAAGGATTATGTAAATCCTGGTAACTGTCACAGCAACATCCAGCAGTTCACTGGACACTTTTAGCCAGCATAACATCCTTAAAACAAATCCATACAGGGGATAAAAGTGATCTTTCCCTTGACTGTCTGTCATTTGCACTTTATTGCAGCATCAAACGTGACAATTTCAGAATTAGCCCTGACCATTTGGCCTCTGATTCGGACTCGAGACTCTGCTGCCCTGAGCAGCAAATTGTGGCAGAGAGAGGAGCAGTGGTTGAGAAGCCTGTTACCTGTTACAGATAGCTGCCACCCAGCTCCTCGGCTCTTCAGAGAGCAGGGCAGAAGGGGACTTCTCAAACGTGGAACATGTCATTTTGCCCGAAGTTCCACGTCAAAGACACAACAGTCAAGCTAAACCAAGCTGTGACATGGAGGCAACATGCACAACCCTATGCAGAGCAACCATGTCAGAGGTGTTTGGGCTCACCACTTGCTGCCTCCAGCCCCGTAATTTTTGTGCAGGCAGCCTGAGCTTCCCCGTCACACGGCGGGGACTGACCCCTGCAAGCCTACCAAAAGAGCACATTGGGCCAACAACGCTTGCTGATGTAAAGAAGAAAACAGGCAATATACTGGTCTGATTGGACCCTCTACCTGGAACAAGAGGGGAATAACCATCCTAAAACAAGCATGTTTATATCGCTAGAACTCTGCCCATGGTGGTTTTAGTATTACAAGCATCTGGCTAAGCACTTAGCAGCATTTTCCTGCAGACAGGCCTGTAAGCCAAAGCAACATGCTTCCTAAAAACTCTGGTGGGAACTCTGTTTACCTTCACCCAGGCCGAGTTCAGCTTTTAATGTGTTTCGAAAAAGGATTTGAACACATAAATCTGTAGGAACTACAGAAGTCATTGTAAAACAGCATGGAATTGAATGGGATTGATCTGGGGAAGTCTGCAAGCTTGTCTAGACTGCAGCCCATAATGCTCAGTTCCAAGCTGCAGTTAATACTGTTATGCTGAGGCTTTTTTTATTATTGACCAACTCTGTAAAACAGTGTATTTCAAGGGAGCTCAGTACATATTGCAAGTAGGCCACTTTGTAGTCCCAAGCCTGTAGCCCCTTGTTTTCGGCTGAGAAGAAATACTTTTCTCACATGCAGTAACACTGAAAGTGATGGTTTTCAACTTCTAGGGAGTGAAACCAGGGGTAGGAACAGGCTACTTCTAAGAAGGCCACAAAAAACAGCTACTAGGTTGTAACCCTCAGGGAACATGTCAGACACCTGGCCAATTTTCTAAAAGCAGAAAAAAAAAATCAATTTTCAATATTTCAGTTTTCTAAAAATAGAAGATAGGTCTCAAACCCCGATGGTTTTGCTACAGCTGGGATTAACGACTGCCATTCTCTGCCATGCAGCTACCTTCTAGCACCCTCTGAGCCCCCCCATCCCCTCCCAAAGCCTGGTACTCCCAGGGATGGTCTCCCTCACCCACAGGCCCTAAAATTCCCAGCTGGTGCAGCGTGTTTGGCCTGGGGAAGGGCTTTTGGACCACACAATACCACATATCCCAGCAGACTGGGAGATACCATTTATAGTTAAGGCACTTCTGACCCATAATCTGCATTAACCACTGCCTACAAACAATGCACCTGCAGGGTCTAAGGACCCTGGGGGCCATCTGCCCCAGGACCCAAGGAAGGACCACTCATCTGTCACCGGTGGGGCTGGATGCTGCTACCTGGGATGCGCTGGCAGGCTGTCACTCTCTCTCAGCTCCTATACACATGGGCACAGCACACACCACCTCTGCCTTGCCTTCCTCTGGGCACCTGCCCAGCCCCTGGCAGAGCCCACCCTCTGTTAAATTTGTCTATTATATATTTGGACCTGCAGTTTCCATCAGAAAGAGAATTAAGTCCTGTGCAGCAAAACTCCTGTGCCTGTGATGAATGTTAAGTGTGGGATTAAGCCTGACTGCTTGTACAGGGTGGTTTGCTAAACAAGGAGGGGCCAGGACTACTGAAGTGACCCAAAGCCATGCACACATTGATGTTTAAGCTCCACCAAAGTGTTCTGCACACAGCTCTTAGCACATGATCACTGTCCTCGACGCAATTCAAAGATGGCCCTTGCCCAAAGAGCTGTACAGCTGGAGAGAAATACGGAGGGGGAGAAAGTTACAGCAAAAAAAACTTACCGATACAGAAAGTAGAGTTATCTCCATCATTAATTTGCTGTTACCAGCACACACCGTGGGGCTGGGAAGCTGGCAAGCTGGCGCAAACCTGCGAGTGATGGGCTAATTGATAAGAGAGTTCTCACTGCACACCAGCAGATACAGAGCTTATTGCTTCTGCCACGTCAAGCCTGTGCTGTCCTCGATAGGGTTTCTAAGACAAAATCCTCGCTTTTGATGTCTGCTATTATCATCCAACAGATCAGATGACAGAGGAATGAAGACTACTAAACATTATTAGATAAAGCAATCAAGAAAATACACAGAGAAAACAGGACAGACTGATAGCAAGCTTTCTAGCCAGTTAGGTTACAGTTAAAGATCAGGCATCTGTTGTCATTTTTCTTTCTCCTGGTAATAAACAGGGAGAGGAAAGCGGGTTAGCAGCACTTCTTGAAGAGGACCACAATACCAACAGCAGCAATGCCCTTTGGCTGCTCCCTTTTCATGGACAGCACTTCAACAGGGCAGAACCCAGTCCTACAGCTTCAGCCCTCTGCCCTGCTGGGGTAACCCAGAGGCTCTGCACAGAGATTTCGCTTCTCCTTTTTACAAGGACTCGCCTAAACCTGCTCAGTTCTCTTGTTTCATCTGGCAAAAATTGATTGGCTTTGGTCAAATAAGCAATCCCAATGTTTACAAATTACTACAGCACGCAGTGGAAGTAAAGGACATCGATCACAAAGCCAGTGAGTTCACAAGAGAGGACAGAATCTTTATGAATCCTTTTATTTTTACAACCTTTCAGTAGTAAACCCTTCCCACTAGGCTTACAGACTATGCCTAGTATTGTATATGTAGCCAATAGAAATGCAAACTGTATTGCAAATGGTCTCTCTTGCTTCAGACTGGCATAACGTTGTACACTTCTTTTCAAGCTTGATACCATGAAGAAAGGCTACAGGAGTCTGTAAAGGCCATTTTCTCATCTGTGTGCTTTCTGCGGACAGTGATTTCTTTTTCCTCCAGACTGAGAAGTCTGTTATAATCCAACAGGTTCTGAACAAATTCAGACTCAATTTTCTGCTGGTGCAGCTTCACTACATAGGGCAGAGCAGAGGGCATTCAGCCCATGGCACAGAATGGGGTTCCCAGTTCTGTGGTAGGAAGGAGCCCGTGCAGACAAGGTATGGGTACTAATAGAGAAGCTTATTCCTCCCCTATTCTTCATTTGCTTAACAACTGCATCTTTTACAGTGCCTAAAGACTTCATTTATTGCATCTTTTTTAAAGGTTGGGCTGAAGGACTACCAATGTTGCTAAATTAACAACATAAGGGCTTTAAAGGGAGTTGCAACAGGAGAGAAAGACCATGGCAACCAGTGCTTGTAGGAACAGGCCCTCCTTGTGAACATTAATAACACAATTAATATGATGGCATGACTAATAATCGTTACTGATTTGTAAAAACACCCAAAGATCTTAAAGAAAAAAAAAGGGCAAAAGCAGGTGATTTTGAGACATGCTTTCAGTGAGGAAACCCTCTCTAAAGGGTTCATGAATGACTAAGGGACTTTGCAGACAAGCAAGTCTTGCAGGAGACAGCAACAAGCACATTGGCAGACAATGTTATGGATGGGTTTAGGGACCCAGCAACCATTGATTAAAATGTTGTGGCCCTTCCCACTGTCATTACTGATAGCCCTCAGAGATCTTTATAAAAAGTACCTGCACTCTCACAAAGTGTCACATAGGCAGAAACAAATCAACTTTTGATGTGTTGCAAGACCCGTTATCCCATATTGGGCCAGACTACATGCCTGCAGGCTTTGATGAATAGGATTATTCTATTAAACGGCTTAAACATCACCTATCATTTACCTACCACGTGCTAGATCTGATCAGCTTTTTTATTCTTTTCCTTTTACCACTTAGAGAGAGATGTGATGTTTGCACTTCACAATGGTTTACAGTTTTGCAGCAAAATGGTGTTTGAGAAGTGTATTTGTGAAGGCTATATTCAAAAATCAAATGCTTATGACTGTCATTACATTTGCTCTGTCTATCTCTTTGGAGATGTCAGATTTTTAATAACATTTCTGCATGTATCCTACTCCAGTAACAGACTTAAACCACTCTGACAACTAGACAGTGATGACAGCACTTAGCGAGTGGAAAGCGGTATTAATTTTTCAAGCCACAAAATAGAGAACTGAGATATACAGATTCTGAACTAGTATTATTCTGCACAACAATGGACAAGAGCCACAAACTGTATTGATCAGCAGTTATTGAGTCTGGATAATCAGTGGTTGGACATAAACCAGAGCACTGACTGTAATACCACTGAAATTTGGAGTTGCTTAAAATAACAAAAACATAACTGAGAATTTTACTACTTCACATTTTTTCAGATATTTTGAGACCCTCACTTAAGAAGCTTTTAAACAGAGAATGGTTTTTAAATAGTAAAACTGAGAGGACAGATGGAGAGCACTTTTTGAAAATTTAGCCCCTTGATGTTTACTCTCTTACAGCAGTCAGAAAGTAGGGCACCAACAGAAATTTCTTAGCAAAACCATAGGCCTGAACACCCTAAAATTCTCCAAATTTTGCTTTTAATTCATATCTCAGTTTATAGGCTAAGTCTCATCTCAGTTTAAGCCAGTTTCACACCTCCTTTTATTACCAGTACTGTCTTTCTTCCAGCTAGTAGCGGACGTGGTTCCCAGAACAGAGATACAGCCGAGCAGCCTCCATGCAGACACATGGGTGGGTTACATGACTACATCAACCCACATTTTCAACCATATGCAAACAAATCTTTCTCTGAAGAAAATTCAGCCCACACCAGTTCTTGGCTCTCCTGGGATAACTTCATCTTAAAAACAAACTACAGCCAGAACAGCAAGTGCACCTGCTGCTCACAGAGGCCTCTCTCTCCCAAAGCCAACAACGCAACACATCTTCCCAACAGTCACAGCTTGCTCACACACTCGAAAAACCAAATTTAAAAACAAAAAACATCAGTTGGTGACATCCACCCAGACAGCATTAATCCTTCCATACAACACAGTACAACTGTTTGGAAGCTGCTGGACATTTTGGCTTTCCGCTTGAAGAATTAATTTTTCTTCCCAAAAAGTAGTTTAGGGTACAAGAGAATAGTCTGAGTGAGTGAGAGTGGGGAGATGTCACTGCAGGGCAGGACTCCTCTCCCAACGGGAAGTGCTGGCTGGGGTTAGAGACCAGATCCCAGGCACCTCCCACCCTTTGTGTCCGCCCCCCAACCCTCGCCTCTCACAAAACCCTCCCGCGCTAAATTACTGACTGTCAGACCTTTACTCATTTTTATACCTGCCTTTAGCATCCTCTATGAGGCACTGTACTTTTTTTCCACTAACAATTTACATCCCAGATGGATGCAGCATCACTCAGATTCTGCAGCCTGTAACCAGCAAAAAGGGCTCTGGACCACAGTCTCCCACTCATGACTTTCCACAAAGTCATATTTCCAGCATATCCCCCAGCTCTGACCCCAGAGAGTGGCAGCTCAGACAGGTACTTTTGGTCTGCCCCGGTCCAGCTGACATTATAATCTCTCATTTTTTGTCCCTGTAGCCTCTGAGCCAGCGGGACCTGAAGTTCAGCTTAGCTCTAAGTATTTCAGATCCACTAAACTGGAAGAAAATCATTTGGCACTTTAATCAGTTGATCTCACTAGTAAATCAGAGACTAGAGCCAAAAGTTTTCAAGCCCAGAGCATGGTATTGCACAATGGGCCCCAACATTAGTTAGGATCTCCATGAGTTGTCACAGAGCCCTCAAATTTCTATGTCTGTTCCCAACATTATGGATCCTGCTACTTTGGAAAATCCCAAATATGCCTACAGGTGACATCATGATTTTTGAGCTTTCAGCCCCACATAGGAAAAATGTCTGATTCAGATAACCATTTAATTTCACTCACTTCCAAATCTTTTTTGCAAGATGCTGTTAAATTGCTGACCTCCATTTTATCAGTGATACTCGTCTTTGATTCACAACTGCAAGGAGGAATAAAATCAGGAAAGATTGTATTAAAAACACATACACACAATCAAGCACATACTTAGCCAAGACTTTTCTACTGAGTCAGATCTAGGGTCAAGAAACCAATAAATGTTGTCCTCTATCTGTACTACACTGTGTCCTTCTGCGCATGTTACTCTAAGATACTCACCTCCTTCTATCTCTGTATGTACACTGAACTTCTATTCTCCACTGTTTTTTCATCCCATAAAAACAGATTATTTGCTTTTGTAACAGTTTTAATGTCACAAGAAAGGAATAGAAAATGAGGTTATTAATCTCCGTGTGAAATGAAACCACTAATGATAGCTTCCCTTCACTAAACCTGCCCGTTATGTCTGCTTGGACTTTGCCTCAGCAACCACTCCCCAAGGGACAGCCCAGCTGTTTACCAGTCTTATTTAATAACACTCCCACTCCTGCTTATTTATTTTTTTTAAACAATGAAGTTAGCATTCATAAGAGCACTGGAAGCTGAAGTAGTCTCATTAGCCACATTTTGCTGAGGAAAGCGTAAGTGTGTGTTAGTAGCGCAGTATTTTCTATAGTTGTAATCTCCATGGATTACCTTTCTACCACAGAATTTTAAAGGGCTCTGTTCATACAGGTTTCTCAACATGACCACTTATTTTAAATACTCTTTTTGCAGCAAAACATCTTATACATTACATCATAAGGTCTGTTTTTTTTCTTTTCTTAAATGTTGAATATGCCTTGGAAAACATTTCAAGGATTGCTTTTATGATGCTCTTTAACTAAATACATTAATTAGATTAGAAATTGAAATGAAAATACAGAACACCAATAGAATCTTTAAGGAATTCAACACACTTTCTTACTGTCCTTTGTAATCACAAAAGAATGCAGATGCCTCAAATTCCCATACAGTGACAATTCCCTGAAATCTGTTCACAGCTCTTCATGAACAATTAAACTTTTCTTTGGGGTGGGGTGGGGTGGTGGTGTCTTCTCTTCTCTTCATTATTGATCATTTTTGCAATCTATTTCCCTTTCTAGAACACCTGCCATGAATATCTGAAAATAATTAACAAAGTTAACACATATTCAGTGCCAGGTTTGTTCACTGAGAGGGAATGGGAGACATCCCGACTCTTCAGGAAAATCTGCAAATAATCATCAAGCATATCATGCCCTGAGGGCAGCCTAACATCAGCCCATCTCTGCTGGGCACAGACGAGTCCCTCGCAGGCCAGCGCAGGGGGTGCTCCAGCAGCGCCAGCTCTGCCGCTCCAGCAGCGCCAGCTCTGCCCTGTCCTTCACCGTGATCCCGCAAGGGGAAACAGTGCTCATCTTCTTGGGCATCCCTTCTCCATCTTCTCTGGGCAGCAGGCAATAGGAAATACTGTGGAGTATTTGCAGGCGTTCAAGAAAACTTTCATGTTATTAAAAATAAAAAAAAACCCCAGTATGGAGATCTTAAAGACCTTCTGTGAAGGCACGGTTTTAAGAGGCCTCTTTAAAAACAGATAATTGGCTGCTATTAAAATTATATCCCATGACTTAAAAGGGACTCAAAATCTGATTAACACTGAGAAAATTAATTTCCATGTTGCAGGAGCAAGATTGCCTACCTGCAAAGGGAACCGCCCCTCTTCTAAACAACAGGACAGATGCAATGAAGACGGTATAAGTCACGTACAGTCTCGATCTCCTTTCCCAGATCACTAACAGAGGTTCAGGGGAAGCTTCATGCCAATTCCCTCCCCAGGCCTGGGTTACACAGGGATGCCTTCTTGTGGCAGAAAGCTGGAAGAAGCTCCTCTTTAGTTAATGCTGCCTGGTGGCACTATTGGCTGATTTTTATAAAGAATTGGCCTCTGGGGCTTAGTGTAATTGGAGCCAAATTGTACAGCAGAGGTGAGGGAAATGCAAGTATTGAACTGCACAAAACTGGGAAAAAGGCAGGGGTAAAGGGAAGAGACAGTACCACAAAGCCTAAGGCATTCCTAATTTTAAAGGTCTGAGAGATTCTGGACATCCATTACCCTGGGTGAAAAGCATTAAACAGACTTCAGAATTTTCATTGGCCACAGCATTGTAAAAAAATAACCATAAATGCATCCTTGCTGTTGCCCTCTGCCTCAAGTTTAGGTAACAGTCCCCAAACCATAATCCTTGCCACTCTGAATCAAGTTAATACGGCAGAGAGCAAAAGTGCAGAGAGATAGGTCATGCCCTCAGCTGCTGTGAGTTGACATGCTCTGCTGAGGTCAGGCACGCTTACCAAGCTCTACAGGGCCAAAATCTGGCCTGTAATCCTCTGGTTTTATTAATATATACTGCTACTGCCACAGCCGTTAGAAATGCTAGTGATGGAGCAGACCTGCGCTGTGCTAGCAGCTGTGAAAACACAGCCTCGCTCCCTCGCAGGAAATCTCTGTGTTGTACGCTTGGGAGACCAAAGCACTGGGAGAAAACAGAGACTTGCTAGAGGTCTGTGGAAGCTGGGTGCCAGTGGATGCTCGGGAGGCTCAGACTTGCACCCTTGTTAAGGAAGGTGAGGCGTCCCATCATGTGCAGCAAAGACACTCCCATGGTGCTATGCTGTGCAGCAAAGGTGTGATCCACGCTTGAACTGCCATTACAGGTTCTGGCCTGACTATGCCCTGACCTGAAAACATAACTAAACACACTGCAAATTTGAGGGGTGGCGGGGGGGGGGGGGGGGGGCGAAATTAAGGAGTAGACCAAGTATGATAAATTCTACACTAGAGCCTCAGACAGCTGGTTTTTTCCCACCTTCTTTTTAGTAGGAAACAAAAAAAAAAAAAAAAGAGGTGAATGAAACTATAGTTTGATCACATTGAGACAGAATGCCACAGAGAGTGGTTTGTGGGAAGAAGAGAAGGGGGAAAAAACAGTTTGATGTTTAAGTTCCTGCACCACCTGCTATCAGTGACAAGAAATAGGATGTTATTTTTATGAATGTAATGTCAAACGTTGGCTTTTTCTCACCTCAAACATCAAAGAAAGAACAGTTACAGCATTTAGTTTGCTAGATCACAATCTAAAAACTCATGTTCAGAGATATTTACATCACTTTTGTTCAGTTTACTAGTGAAGACATGTTGTTTCTAGTGTCTCTTTTATAGGGTCATCTAAGTTCAAAAAAATCAAACATTTCTTTTTCCATTGTTTCACATATCAGCCCTAATAAGAACAAACAGTGGGAAACAATGAATTCTTCTTGCTAGTAGAGGATTTGTATTTACATTCCCCGTGTGGACACAAGCAGCAAGTGGAAACATATTAATGCCTGATAATTCTGATTTTGATTTTTCTTTTCTCTTTTCTTTAAATGAAAAAGGAAAAAAAAAAAGGGCACCAAAGCAAAGGACACAAAATTACAAGATCCCAGAGAAGAGGAGTAAAAACTAGCCCTCCAGTTTTGGCAGTTGCAGCTGCTAGAAAAGACACACTGGCAACAGTCAAAGTGAAGGGTGAGATTCTCCCTTGGATAGAGCAGTGCACGCTTAGCAGAGGTCTCATCACATCTGCCCAATGTTTTTCCTCCCTCGTGAGCCAGGCTACACAGTCCAAGACTCTGCTCAGCTCTTGCCAGTACACTCTGATCACTGAGACATTTCTTTGAGTGATCATGCAGCTCTCATCCAGAGGCAAGCTTTTGTCCATGAAACCTGAATAGCAGGTGCTCAATTCCCCATGCATCAGCTGTGTCTGATCCAGCTTCTTAATACGTCCCCAAGTGCTGTTTCTCCAGCTGAACAAAGCCAGGTTCTGCATGCTGTATCTCTTGAGTGCAATGCTGGGGTTCAATTTCACTGGAAAACCTCCTGAATGCATGAAGGAATTGCCGGAACAGGCCACCAGAGACTATAGCTGCTAAAGGAGCATGTCAGATCCAACTTGTGACAATACCTTGCATTATGCAATGAACAATGAATGATTTCAAGCAAGTCAGAAATTTTCTTTAAAATCTTTGGTCTCTAAAATACCAAAAGGAATTGACTGAGTGCATTTCATAAATCATGCATCTCAGGACAGAAGGTTTGGGTCAATTTTTAAGACTGCGCTTCTTGCTGATGCCATACTATAGGAGTTTATACATAATGCCTATATCCAAAAACGAGTTTGAATGACCTTTATCAGTCATTTATATTATTGCCATCTATACTATAAGTCATGTCTAGTACTGACAAGGGTAAAGTAAACAGCTTTGCTCTAGGAAAAGTGGAAAGTACCTGCTCAGATCTCACTTTGGGATTCAGACTGACTCCAAATGAAGGTCTGCAAAGTAACTTCTATTCAAGTCCATCTACTGCTATACATGCCCCTATATATAAGTGAGTAGGGTCATATATGCATTGAGTTACTGTGTTATGGGTTACTATATTTGCCATCCTACACTGTCCTGAGGCATCTTCAACAGCTGTTTGCAGAAGACGATCCTAGAATGACACTCACTATTTCTTCAGCTGTTTTTTCTGCAATTTGATAGCAACACTGTGAAGAACACCAATTTAGCCTCCCCTTGGACCAGAGCTTAACTATGGAGCAGCCTACTGGAGAGGAGAAAAAAAAACATCAACAAAGGAGGGGAAAGATAAACCAATTAACTTTGAATCTATAATATTAATAGGATCTTGATGGACTCACTTCTCCTGTTCCCTGGGACACACCAGGGATGGATTATATTTGCTACTGTCATGCCGCAGTCCTGTGACCTTAAATCTCCCTGACAATACGAAGGGTCAACAGGGACAGATAGACCAGGAAGAAGCAACAGAGAAGATGTAAATGGACTTTTCCACAAAACTCCAGCAGAATTAGAGCAAGGACTTTTTGTACGGAAAGCAGTGAGAAGAGAAAGAGAATGTCCTACTTCTCCTGTCTTGCAAGGGCCACAGGAGAGGGAGGGGGAAGCAGAGGGCGATTCACTGGAGCGGCATTGCAGCAAGATTCCCCACAGCTGAGGGGAAAGGCAGCAATGGGGCTGAGAAGGATGTCTGAGAAGTCCCTTAGTATATAACCAGTGACAGGAAAATCCTTCACGAGTGACTGACAGAAAAACTTCAGTTCTGAAGGACACGGAAACAGCTAGAAAAGGACAGTCTTATTAAGAGGTATAAAATATGCATATTCAACAAAAAAAATCAATAACAGGGTTACTTCAGTTACCACAGCCTCAAGGCTATAGTTACTTAAGTACACAGAATTTACCAAGATTATTTCATTGATACAGTACTTGATCAGTAATTCAATTACCATGCACAAGCCTACATCAAACAGCTACACATTCAGAAGATATCTTTGGCATGCTTCCCAAAAGTGAACCTTCATGCATCTTTCATATGGCCAATATAATTAAATCTACGTGTACATGTAGCAGAACAAGCACTTTAAGTAATAGGGCATAATCCTAACAGCAGTTTTTCCTTTTTTTAAAAAGACGGAGAAAAAAAGGACTCCACTCCATGATAAAAAAAGAAAGCATGGAAGGAGAGAAGAAAATACAGGAGTGAGAACATACCATGCACTGATAATAATGAGGACTGGTCCAAAGCCTGCAATGGAGCATGAATATCCTTACATTGCACTGAGATAAGTTTTTCTAGCCCACCAACAAATCTGTGAGAACCAAACGTCCCATGTCCCCCTGTGACTCTCCCAGGGTCCCTGTAGATCTGTGAAGTGGCTCTGCTCTGCAGCCCAGCTCTACATTGCCTCATCCTCCCCTGGTCCAAGGGATGCTCCAGCCCTGCACAGGCTTTGACAGAACTCCTACAGATAACATCCAAATCATGGAAAAAGGGAAAAAGGAGCACAGAGGTGCAGAATCAAGGTTCCAATTACCAATTTCTTCCTCATAATGTCAGTCCAGCATATTTCAACAGCACTATGTCTTACATTCTTAATTGAGTTAAATTCCGGCAAGAAAACCATTCGATTTCCATCTAGTAGTAGTGAACACGGATTTATTTGACTCAGATTTTATTTTAGCAACCCTGCATTTAGGCAGTTAGAATTTAATGGGAACATCCTCCTTCAAATTCCTCCCATCTGGATTATATAAACTTTACCACCAGGCCTTAGTCCACCAATCTGTGGACCTGAAAGTGATTTCACTACTTTCATCCAATGAACTAAATCTTCTCTTCCCCTTTTCTTTAGGGCTTATTTTCTCTCTTTTTTCCCCCCTATACAGTAAAGGATGAGCAGAGGGTTAATAATAACGAAAATCTGCATGTAACACTAATAACAACCCTTGGTTTTAACGGCCACACTTGATAAAAATTTATAAGGGCTAAAGTGCTCATAAATTTTACAACCTCCTACACATTTGCAGATTTATATACATAGAAAGGACCCAGTCATCCACATAGCTGAAGCAGTTTCACCCGTTAAGTAGATGACTTGTTCAATATTGCCTGTGACTGTCGGAGATATCTACAGTCATATTTGTTTCCAAATAATTACATGCAGTAACGTAGTCATAGAGCTGAAACATTAAGGGCATCTTTTCCTCTGTCTTGCTTGCATGAGTCTCTTCACTGAACTCAGTGAGGGAAAGGACTGAGCTACAAGTAAGGACTGTGGTCATCTTCCATGCTGAGAGATAACAGCCACTTTCATGTGGATGTCACAGCTATTCTGTTCATTGCCACAAAAGCTTGCAAAGGCACCCACTTCCCTTGCTTCCTTGTCTAAACCACAACTGTCTGAACAGGAAAAATCAATAGTTACGCTAGGACTTTTAAACTATCTATTTAATTCCATCATCCTGCAGTAACCTGTCCCAAAGTTACTGCTAGTCAAAGAATATGTGGTTATCAGGGGAACAGACTAGATGCACTCTCCTTTCTGGTTTTATTTTGCAGAGGTCTTTGAAAACATTAAATGCAGCATTTTGGAGTCACACTTCAGTGTATGCCCATGCAATGTTCTCCTCCAGGCAAATCCATCATGGGTTGTAAAGGCAACAGTGCAAGTCCTGAAACGCCAGACCCAAGGAGCACCACCGTGACTTAAAACAAATGCTGATGGAGCCAGTACATACCAACTTCTCCAGAGCAAAGTAAAAGTGCTGCAGAAAAAGCTTCTGCAAGGAAATTTTCTTCCTTATAAAGGAACTTTCTTCCTTTGCAAAATTGTTCTGTAGCCTGAACCATGAAGGCTGTCCCTCCAAAATCTCCCTGGGTCCTCCCATTTTCACTACTAAACATTTTGTTACTCATACAAAAATCTAATTCTTCTTGTCTTGCTATGTGCTTGCTAGCCAAGATATCTGATGGCCCTGAGTTCTGCCAGGTAACACTGAGATGGCATCCCTAGTCAGCAAATTTAAACACTCTATTTTTCCTTATTATTCTCCTGTATTCTCCAGGTAAAATGCTTGATGTGCCCGTGTACCAGAGAGATGAAGGAGATATTGCTGGGAAGAGCAAGGATTCCAAATTCCCCAAACCTCAGAACTCTTATTAAGCAAAACAAGTAAGATAATACCTTTATGTATCTATATTGCTCATGTGTAGAATAGGTATAATTATTTCTTAATGGGTATTATCTACCCACTATTCCTAGCCTACTCTTGAGTCTTCCCAGTCTATAATAAAGACCCCTAGGTGACTAATATGGGCTAGCCATGCAATATTTACATGTCTAGAACCTTTTGTGAGAGAATTATTGCAAAATTTATTTCACCTCATATTCTGCCTTCCCTATTAAAACCCTGCTTTCAAAGGATTTTTGTCCCTGAGATTTTAAGCACAGTGGTACTCCTTCATTGTTATTCTAGCTACTAGAAAGGCAATAATTGGTTCATTAGTGGGGTTCACAAGGATGACCCCAACATCACCTTTGCTTTCTGTTTTGCAAGGGCATGTTTTAAACTGTGTGCATCTTGCCTCCTAAGAAGCCCAGACACACTGTATAAAATCCAGCGGATGAAATAGTGCAGTGGTAAGACCTGCACCTTCTTTCAGGTTCACAGGGTAAGACCTAAGTCAGTGGCCCAAACTCCCAAAGCATTGTGGGCAGAATGATGATCAGATCTGGGAGACATGGGTAACATCCTCATTTAACTGGTGATGTATGAGGCTATACTGCCTTTAAGTCTTTTGGTATTGGAGAGAACCAATTACAGGCTCAAGAGGTTGTATGGTCCAGCGGGCAGAGCACGGCGATGAGGAGAAGACGATCTGCAGAAGTTTATTCCTTTCACACATCTGCTGTCTGTGCAGCCTATACTTTTCTCAGGGCAGGCCCTGTCTCTCATGGTACATTTGTGTACAGCCCAGTACCAAGGGGCAGCAGTCTCGGTTGGCAACACACATAAACAGAGAACTTTGCTGGATCCCACAGTACCTTGGAGTGAATATAAGCCAAAGCTTGCGAAAATCACTGGTGATCTCAGACCGTCTCAGTTCCTGTATTTCTCACTGGACACCCGTTAGAAGAAAGGGACTTCAGGAAGCACAAAGCACCCAAAGGTGGCAAATCGGACATTTGAGCCCATCTCTCAACAGGCACGCGAAATGGAGGCAACCCAACATTACTGATCATAAGAGCCTAAGAAGATCCAGTACGCGGTCAGACCAAAGCTTTGCTCCTGAGGCCCTTTCTCCAGCAGAGGCCACAAAAATCTCAAGCCAGGAAAAAATAAACAACCCAGTCACGCTACCCTCCACCCTCCAGCAAACAGTTTCTTCAGGCTCTGGCTTCGCCATATAGAGATGCTGACGACAAGGCCAGCTGAAGGAGCCTGTCCTCTCCGTCCTTTCCCAGCATGTCATGCTGCTGTGCAGCAAGACCGTCCCAAAGTGTTCATGGAGCTGTGCCATAAACAGACAGGAAAAAACCATCCCTCCAGAAGGATGCAAAGAGCCAAGAAAAAGGTGTGTTATTTGCATTTTACTGCAGCCTTTGTACTGTAGTACCTCAACTTAGTCTACAGTGTGGTGTAGCACATGCTTGTGACAGCAAACCTGAGCAAGGAGCTCACTGCGGTAGAGGTGATGGAAACGGAGTGGGAGCCAGCAGGAGTTCTCCAGGTCGATATGGTCCCTGTACACTCTGAATTACGCAATTAAAGCCCTATTTCTTCTTCAGCAAGTGAAATCTATGACATGGTAGGAAGAGCCTGACCACAAACAGATAAATGAGAGGACACACAGTCTACGGCATTGATAACTGTACCTGCCAAACTTACACTACAGCAACAAAATATTGCCTCTGCTCTTGCAAACTGCTGGTAATGCAAATTGTGCCACCTGATAAGAAGTCCGAGACATGTGAGCTGATACTTCACCTCCTGGTCAATGTTACCTTGTGTCCCTTAGAGTGCCAGCACACCTTTCAAGGAAATCAACCCCATCACTTATAAAAAGGAAGGAAAGCGTCTCTCTCCTGATGTATTTTTAAAGGGTTTACCACAATGTGGCTCAGATTTCATTCAAAATGTCTAGCTGATACTTAATTTCAGGCTCCCTCTGTGAGCTCTTCACCTCCCTCCCTGTGGCAGTGGCTGCACGTGGATCTGCAGCACAGTGTTGAGCTTTCTGTTGCGCTCCAGCTTACACCAGGTTGAAAAGGGTCACAGGGCAGGAAAACTTTGCCTAGCAGCCCTCCCAGCAGGGCCACGCTGAAGGACAGCGCAAAGCCCTCTTCTCTCCAAGAGCACATGCCCAGCTCTCACTTCAATGGGGCATCCATGCTCCTTACCACATCTCCCAGCTCGAGGACTCTCCTGCACCAGTGCCCAGGGAAGCGGCACTTCTGGACAAACAACAACCAACCACTCGATCATTCCCTGTTAACAAGCCAAGAACAAAGACTTACCGAACCTGAGCTGTCTTTTCCTGCTGGGCCCTGCACCTCTGCATCACGTACCACACTGGGACTCAGGACCTCTGTTGTACCCTGGAAGAAAAAAAGGAAAAGTCTACTGAGTGCCAGCCCCACTGGAGCATCCATGTGCTGGAATCAGCCTTTGACAACAGGCTGCAGAGAGACAGCCGTGCCAACTGCAGGACAGCTGCCCAGCTGCATTGCTTGCTGACCTTTCCAGATAAGTCAGGTATTACAATTTGTACTATTAGCCATGTAGCATTGAACATATGCTTCACACGCTGCACCAAGCTCCACTGTGCTCTATAATCACTCCATTTTTGGTAGTGCAAACGTCAGCAGCTAGATGCTAGCTAGCTAATGGTTTGCATATTATGCTTAGAGTTGTTGCTGTGACAGTACCTGTCTCTGGGACTGTTAAATAGGTGGTCAGATTCCCAGTAACGTGAATATGCTTCAGCAAAGCCTTAAAGCAAGAAGAGACTGCTCTGTAGGATGCTCAGCAAAGCATGTAGCCTTATCTTAACATTCTTCCCAACTACCACCCCTTTAGCAGTTGCTCCTTTGCTGAAGGAGCAGAAAAAGAGTGAGTCACCTTATTTCCTGCAAGGTACACATGGGTTACTGCAGCTCAGTGGCTGTGAGACTGCTCACTCAGCACCATAACCACATCTGGAGGCCAAGGATGGGGCTGGCAGCCTTATGACTTTATACTTCTAGCTTTTGCCAAGCAATAACTGCTTCTCGATAAGGGAGAAGCAGGTAAGATGGGGTAGTAATTCAGTGAGAGTCCCACGAGCCAAGCTGGCAGGCAGCATGATCACACTGCAGTTGTATTTACCACCAAAGGCAAGGGAGCCAGGCAGTAAAAGCAACCACAGCTCAAAAGGCAATTTCCTTGTATTTAAAAATAAATACTGAAGACTAATTTAGTGAAGAACAGGAACTTAAATAAGTAGTTTCTTCTCTGGGTTGGATTCAATACCACATGGTTTGTTTGCAGGTATCTAAACTAACGATCATTCAAAAAACAGCTTCCCGGGGCATCCCATTGCAATGCAGAGCAGTGCCTGCAAAGCCGTCCTGCCCGCTGCAGCTGCACACCTCCGCTGAGCCCACCACCACATTAGCAGTCCCACACGTGCCAAGATTTGCATAAAAGGAGCAGTTATCAGCAATTACGGCTTGCCAAGGCAAAATTCTTCAAGGCCGCTTTACAACTAGTGACAGATGTAGCATTCCCAAGTTTAAGCTATAATTTATTCTTAGACTGGGCAGAAACATAAGGAAAACACACTGTGCATTTTGCAAAGCCGCTCATTTAGGCATCTGTAAAATAATTTAAAAAAGGGGGAAGGAGGGAAGATGAATAGGGACTAAAGGAAAGAATAAACTGCAGGCACAGAGCCAGAACTTAATATTCAACAAGGGTGACAAATATCCAGACTGATTTGCTCCTGAACAGGTCAACTTTTACCTTTTGTTCACACCAGAAGATACCAGCACCCCATATTTCCTAGCTGTCCTGTTCCTTCAGGGTTTAATCACAGGTAATAATCACAGCGTGCAGGCCTTAATTCAGCTGCATTACAAATATCAGACCAAATGCCTGGGAGGGAAGGGAAGAAGCGATTGTAGCAAAGAGCAAATCCATTCCCACCTAGGACATGGAGCAGCACTGGAATCTCTCTTCCCATGCTTCCCCCACCTCTGCCATAAACCCAGCCCTAGAGGGAAGCACAGGTTGCAGAGCCACCACACTCTGCAGGATCCTCCTGTGGCTCTGGGTGCCAAGACATCCAGGACCTGGTGAAAGGCCCTCATACCTTGTCTGCAATTTCAGCTCTCCTCAGTATCATTCCAGCTTAGTATGCAAAGCCTGTGGCAGAAAAGGTGAGTGAACTAGGACAGATATTTCTGAGGCAGCTGTTGCATGCGGTAATCATAGGACAATTCAGGCTGGAAGGGACCTCAGGAGGTCTCTAGTTCAACCTCTGCTCAGAGCATGGTCAGCAACAACATATGACGAGGTTGCTCAGAGCTTTAGGATGTGTAATGCCAGGTCAGTATCTCCATTCTGCATGCTTTCCAGAAAGCAATTCACTCTCTCTTTCCTCACAAGAGGAAACAAAGCTGAGATGAGGAGTTTTCTCTCACCTGCTCTCTTTAGAGAAATGCAGACCCTTGGTGGCTGCCCAGCTAGCCACAGTCTGAAGTCAAAAACCTTGGCTTGTGCACCCACAGATCCTCTGAGGCAAAGTCCTCCTCCTGCTCTACAGATGATCCTTTCTGGTCCCTGCGTGGATTACAGTTTGCATATTCCTGCTTTCAGGAGGGTTTCCAGATGCAGAAGTGGCATGGCCACTGCTCAATTCAACGAGCTGATCTGGAACAACCAGCCCACCAGAAGATGGCAGCCGGGTGCACATGGCAGGAATTAGCATACTCATCCCATCGCAGGCACGCAGCACTTACGATGCATAGTGCAAGTGTGTTAGAAAGTTCAGTTCAACCCATCTACAATGTTAACAAGCAAATCAATAGCGAACAGAAGCAAGAAGACAGAGAATCTGGACGCCTTCCTGATGTCTTTAAAATTTAACCAGTATTTGTTCAGGACCTTCTCTGGGGAATCAGAAACCATTCTGATCTGATGATACAGAATGATAAGTGAGATGGGTTCATTGGTTTCTGCAGGCTTTGGACATCTATAATTCAAAATCCACTGCATATTTCAAATTGTTTTCCTATTTGATACAGTACAAGTGAACCCTTCTGCGAGTGAAATGTTCTGAAGCTGTGAGCGACTGTCCCTTTCCCAGTCCCAGCTGTTTTAAAAAGGAACTTCAGCACCATAGATGCTTTGCTGCAAGCTGACTCCAGCATAACTCTGTGCACGAGCTCCAGATCACGGTAAATATCATTATTAGTACTGCAATATCATGCGCTCAAAGGCCACAGAACACCAGCACTACAGCCTAATTCTCCTCACCCCCCATCCGCTCTGCATTTGAACAGGACGGCTCCCTTACCTGCGCTGTGCAAACACAAGAAGGATGCACAAATGCAAACTCACATGGCAATAAAAGTGTCCCCCAGGGCAGACAGCTGCAGCAATTTCAAACACTGACCTAGCACTGTAGTCCTGGGCCAGGGAGGTATGGGCAGTCACTCGGTGGGAGTGAAACCTGCACCCGTCAGTCATTGCTAGCGGACAGAAAGGGATGGCACATGCTCCAAGAGTTTCGACTCTTTGGACGTTTTTCCCTGCTGAAATCAACAGGTCTCTCCACCATGTACAAACTTTATTCCCCAAACACCTCATCAAGCTTAGTCTAACTTTGCACAGCAGAGCAGAAAGCTGCATGCTGGATGCAAAAGCCACCACCATGCAAACTGCTCAGGAAAAGATTTCCAGAATTTTTTAGTATGTATCAAAGCAGCATTCTCAATGCCTTGTTTCCAAAAACAGGTGAACAGACTTGGCTAAAATAACAGTAATTTTAGAATACCAGCCTACAGCTGTGTTTGTAGAGAAGATCAACCCAAGCAATTAAAGTCTGAGAAAATTATCAGCAACTAAAAACAGCCTTGCAATTTCCAGGCAACTGCAGCAAAGAAAGTACTATCTGACACATCTATTGTAATTCACACACAGTTGTTTGCAGTGCTCTTCACACACTGGATAAATACCAAAACTATTTTTGCTTGCAAAATAGTTGACGTTACCCCCTCACCTATCTGTGACTGTCTCATTTTGTAATGAAGACAAGACAACAGTTCCCTTACAGGTAAGATACTATGAAGCTCAATATAAGTAACATGTAAATTCAATTTTCCTTGACACAAGTAGTAGTTGTGTACCTTTACAACGGGACAGACTATCCTTAAACCTTAAGAATGCCAAAGAAAGGAGAGGAGCTATGAAGGGGGCAAGTACCTCTCCCCACGGGGCAGCAGGCAGCGATCCTCCTCCTTGCTCCACAGCAACTTCTCGACATGTGCCCTGGCACCTCCAGCATTCCAGGCTACACCACTGCCTAAGCAACAGCCTAATCTTTCCTCGCCCCACTGCAAGGTTTTTTTCTTGCTGCCTTTCTCCGTACCCTGCATAAAAAGCAGGAGCCAAGTCCCTAATGAATTTCCTGCGGTCCTGATCCTCTCTTACAGGGTCAAGCCCTGCACAGGATCAAAGATGTTTAGCTTGTCTCTGCAAGTGGGAGGCAGGAGTCCTGGGAATCAGCTGTGGGATTAAGAGGTTACTTCTGATGTGGAGGTTTTCTCCAGGGGATCGCTCTGCATCCTCCTCTCACTCACGGCACAATCAGATCTCACTTGAATGAATTTGCTTTTTCCCTGCTCTCATATATTCCCTGCCTATGTGCTGAGAGCGGACACTCATAACTGGAAACAGGCGTATCTGACAAGGCCTTCATCAGAGCCACCTGTCCTCCTCCTGTGCTTATACCACCTACAGTTTTCCCACTAAGACTTGTCTATTCAAATTTCACCTCCCTTTCCATCCTGTATTATTAGGGCCTTCTACTCATTTATGCTAAGACAGTAAATACATCATTAAATTATATGGAGGCATAGCCACTTGCTAAGAAGAGAAACAAAAGTTATGATTTGAAAATATTTTGTTACTTATATAAATATACACATGCAGGACTTTACACATACAATATGTGAATTGTATGTAGATGGTAGATTCGTGGTTTGCTATATTGTGAAACCACTGTGAACTGCTTTAAGCAATGAGCAGCTAAGGGCAGACTTTGAAGTCACTGCTTACAAGACTATGTCCAAAGCAGGCCACGGAACATGAGCAATTTCTGTATCTGTAAGACCCACAAAGATATGTGTGGCTCTGCTTTCCAGCTTCATATAATCTAAAAGAGTATTTGTCCTTCAGAAAGAAGAGACAGTCAAGGGACTATGAATAATAATGGAAAAGCGATATACAAAAGATGCAGCAAAGGATGATGTTCTTTCAGTGGAGATTTGGAGAGAGACGAATAGTGGCTTAGACACGACAAACATGTTCCAGCAGATGCAGCAGAAGATGATCCAGTTTTGGTCCAGTAAAACCAGGGAGGTACACAGTTGCTGAGGTTGAGGCAAGCCATTCAGAAGAGCTGCATTTCTAGTATCCATTTGCAATCATCTCTGTCTTGAAGTTCTTGCTTTCCACATGATGAATTACACATTGCAATATCATCTTCTACTTAAGTACATACACTGGACTCAAAGAAGGAAAGCACCCAGTAAGGAAAAGGCAGCTGACTTCAAACATACCACAAAAAAAGGGAAGTTGGATTACCCGTTGAGTTAGAAAACTGGTCACCTGCAAAAAGCGACTGACGGGGGGATATTTTGGGGTAACTGCTAATCCCTCCTCCTGCAATGATCATGTATTTATTTGGGACACTAAAAAGAAATGAGATTTCATTCCCAAAACAATAATGACTCGTCTCTGAAACTCCTGGGCATTATTCTTTTCTTTTTCCCTCTTAGTCCTTTTGAAGTGCTGCAGAAATACAATAAAAAACCAGCCCATCCTCAACCTGTGTAGCTTATTTCTCATCAATCTTTCTTTATCTATAGCTTGCAAAGTGACAATAGATGGTTTGTACCTCAGTGAACGTGACACTGATTGCTTCCGACTTCAAAGCCCTTCAACCACCCTCACAGACAGAAACACAAATCCCAAAGTCAAGTATCTGCCACACTAAGGGTGTTTATAGTCCAATGGGCCTATTTTCATCCAGGACAAACACGAGGTTTGGTAGACCTTGAATGCTAGCTGCTAAGCTTTTGCCAGGCACAGTTCTCTGGCAAGGCAGAAGCAAACACAAATGGCTACTATACTGGCTGATCCTAATCAGCAGATATCTACTGCCAAATCCGCACCAAAGGAGCAGAAATGGTCTCTCCATTTTATTGTCACAGCTAGGAGGGCTTGGGAGGTGCGAACGTGATCACCACAAATCTCTGTGTGGTGCATCGCAGGCAGGATCACCTCCTGTTAATGCCACAGACCCTCATGTTTCTTCTGTGGTGGGTTGGCCTTGGCCAGCTGCCAGATGCCCACCCAGCCGCTCTCTCATGCACCCTCCTCAAACAGGACAAGGGGATAAAATAAGATGAAAAAGCTTATGGGTCAAGATAAAGACAGGGAGATCCCTTACCAATTACTGTCATGGGCAAAACAGACTAGATGTAGGGAAAATTAATTTATCGCCAATTAAAATAGATTTAGAGCAGGAGAAACAAAAGCAAAACTAAAATAACACCTCCCCCACCCCCTTCCCCAGGCTCAACCTCACTCCTTCACTCCCAACTCCTCTACCTCCTCCCTGGGATGGTGAACGGGAGGTTGAGGTCAGCACTGCCACTCCTTCCTCCTCACACCTTCCCCTGCTCCACCATGGTCTTCCACAGCCTGCAGGCTGTACCTGCTCCACTGTGGTCTTCTCCATGGGCTGCTGGCAGTATCTGCTCCACCATGGTCCTCTCCATAGGCTGCAGGTGGCACCTGCTCTGGTGCCTGGAGCATCTCCTCGCCCTCCTCCTTCTCTGACCCTGGCCTTCTCCCTGCTGTTTCTCACTTTTTCCCCCCTTCATTCCTCTGCCTGAGTGGCTTTTTTGCCCTTTCTTCAATATCTTTTCCCAGAGATACCACCAGCAACACTGAGAGGATCTGCTGTGCCCCGCTGGGTCTGTTGAAGCCAGCTGAGACCAGCTGGAACCAGCTGCATTCCACAGCCCCACCCTCTCCTCACAGAGGCTGCCGGCAGCCCCACACACCAGAACAGCTTGGCAATGTATCACTGCACCACCGCCGTATGGAACAAGGTTGGTGCCAAGCCACCCCTGGAGAGGACAGAGGGATGGAGGAAAGTCCTCAAGAATGCCGGCAGTGAAATGAGGTTGTAACGAAAGTTCAGTATTTGCCCAAAGTCTCTGGTAAAGAAGTGGGAAGGAGGGCAAGAAGGTTACGTCGCCCATTACCAATTACAGAAACAGCTTGTTTAAACCTTCAGGAGTCCAACAAAGTGTTTCATCAAAGCTTCTGATTTTCAACAAATTCCCTGAAATAAAAAACTCCCCCCCCACCCTTAACCAATTCTAATGATGAAAAATGGGCTGGAATTGAGCGAGGGAAAACGTAGGATAACCACCACGAAAACCTTCCTGCAACTAACATCTCACAGGGCTGTGGCAGTGCCTCTCAAAGGGAGCAGGAAAAGCCCTGCTTTGTATGTTAAGCACTACAGCAAAAAATACTCATCCGTGATTGGAAAAAATCAAGCCAGCTCAGACTGGCACGGTTTCAAAACCGTCCCAGCTACACACAGACAAATCCCTAGCACCAATTTCCACTCTGAAGCCAGGAACCATGCTGAGATATACCCCCACCTTGTCCCAATTTCACCAGAACAGAACAGTTTGCTTTTTTCCCCACCGTACATATCCAACTGCATGTTCAGACACAATTAAAATTACTCCTTTCCTGAAATAAAGATTTGTGGATTCACTCCGATTTTTTTTAACTCCTGCCAAGATTCTGGATCTCTTGCCAAGCCTCTGTTACACTGTTAATATAGACTTTGCTTATTGATTTTGGTACAAGCAAGAAGGAATGAACCTGTGATTCTAAGCTCCAAATATCAAGCTGCTACACTGCTGCACTTTGTAATATGGGGATCTAATATTTGTCACCTTTTCCAAACCATAGTTACCATGAAAAGCTACCTTCTGTGTCCTGTAAAGTCTCTAACACATTATATTTGCTATTTGTAAAAAGGAAAACAAAACAAAAAACAGCCCCAAGGAAACAGGGGTTTTCCTGTCACATCCTATCCTCTCCCATCTAAGCAGATCCTCATGGTGGTTTACAGTAAACAGTATCAGAGACATAATGTGGGTTTCCTTAATAAATGAGGATGTCATACACCCAGCTGCTCAGGTGCCCTGAGTACTTCTACACTGTGAACCAGAGTTGAACAGTCTTAACCAAGCCAGCTGCCAGGACTTGTGCCTTGCTGGCTGCAAGCCCAGGAGCAGCTCCCGTGCAAACCACTCAGATGAGCAGCCCAGGGTAGTTTCCCAGCTGGGAGTGGGGCTGCCAAGCTCCCTCCCTACCCACGCCCCAGAAGTCCACATTGACAGTGCTGAGCGTGCTCCAGTCTGCTGGGTAGTGCAACCCAGCAGTGCACCCTGACACCTTGGAGCCAGGGGACATGTTCACACTGACGTGCACACGTATATCAAGGTAACTCAATCTCTATCTAAAGGTGGCAAATTTAGGCTCTGATGCTGGCTAAATCCCAACCTGAGCACAGGTTTCTGCATATGATATGTAGTTGGCGGACAAGTCTGGTGCTGGACACCCACAAGACTGAAAGGGTTAATTTATCACACAAGGATTTTTCAGAAGACACTTTGTTCTTTAAAAGACTATCAGTAGTCGATATGTGCACACCTGCCCATAAGCACTGCTACGTGGATCCCAACTAGAGCTGGGATAAGGGCTGCATGCCATAGAGGGGAGTGACAGACTGTAGCTTCAAAATAGGTTAAGAATTTGGAAAGAGTTACACAAATCTGTGTTCTTATTTTTTTCCAGGAGGAAAATCCTACCCAAAGAAAGCTCACTGTGAGAATGCATGCCTGACACCACCAATAATCTTTGATGTCACATGTTAACGTTCCTGTGCAAGTTATGAGGCAGTTTCCAAATCTCACACTTAATCCTGGTGTCTGCTGTTGCTGAACAATTCAGCCTTCTGTCAACAGCCGTCTCTGCTCCAGTCACTGAATGGCTCATATTCGGCACAGCAAAGCCATTATTTATAGCACAGCACGCTTTTGCGACAGCCTCTTCACATTCCTTTTGACAAACAATTGCAAGTAGAGTATGGAGAGAAGTGATCAGTGCTTGAACACACGTCTGTAGCATGCTGGGAACCATGTCTAGCAGGTTCGGGCTCTTTGGGCTGGTACAAGGTGCAAGTTTCCCAATAAAATCTTCCGACCTCTGATTTCACATCAGCTGATTCGGTGATGCAGGAAAATGCTGAATGCCTCCCTCCCACCCAAGCATGTGCACAGCCCAACATGCAAACATCATCTTGGAAATGACCATTACCTGGGATGTGGCCCAAAAGACCATCTGAGCTAGGCTGGCATTTTCCTTTCCACCCCACCTGATTGCTCTTTAAAAAGGTGAGAAGGCAGAGGAGCAACTCATCTGCTTGCAGCAACTGCGAAGCTGCTGGGATTTCTCAGAAGGTATCCCCACAGCCCAGGTTAAACAATCGTATGTGGCACAAGATGCACATCAAACTAATCAATTTTAAATAAAAAGTATGCCAAAGATGTGCTCCTCTAGTTTAGGCTGTTCAGACACTTCAGTAACTGGAGCATCACAGAGAGTTCAAGGGCAGTAAGCACCTGGATGCATATGAGGAAAAGCCACTGTTTGTGCTACATGCAGCCAAATAAAGGAAACCATCAAGCTGGAAGAAGAAATCTTTCCCTATGGACTAATGGGCCCCTGCAATTCAGATGTGTGAACTATCCCGTTTTATCGTGATCTGTTCTTTTAAGATCTTTATATTCTCCAAGTTGCAAATTAATGGGACAAGATGCCACTACACGTCACAGTATTGGAAAATAATGTTGGCAGGTGTAATCCCAAGAGATGTCTTCATTTTAAGGAAAAAGTAGCTTTGGTTATAATCCAGGAGAACAATGCAGGTATAGGGGAAACTCATCGATAGCTTACTAGCCCCATTCAAGCAGGCTCATTTCATTAATCCATCACGCTGCCTTTCCTCGCCAGCACGTGGTAATGAAGAGCTGCAAAAGCCTTCTCTGGCTGGGAAACCAATGAAGCTCCCCAGGCAAGGAACAGGTGCTCGTCCAACGGTGACCTTAAGTCTTGCTCCGAGGGGGTCAGGTTAGTGCCTCCACCCAGCTGACTGCAAGGACACCTTTGGCAGAGGGAAGGCAAGTGACATCTTTCTTTTCTGATTGAACAAGACAGTTGATTGATCACAAGGGTTTGTTAGAGAGGCTGTAGCAGTGAAAGCGCACATCTTTGTCACTCAGGGATACCTGGTGCTTAATTGTGCTGCTTAAAGGGACAGGCCATGAATCCTCAGGGTGTCTGTCCCTTGCACAGACATTTCTGAATTGGGCTTTCCTGGTTTTCAAAGCAAAATGGCAGAGCTGGCTTCAATCAGTGCAAAATCCCAGGATGACACTAGGCATCTTCGCAAGCCAACCCTTGGTTTGGGACCCTTCCTTCCCAGGCTGTCTCTAACAAAAGCTGGTGATTTCAATTTCTTTAGAAAGTTACAGTTCCTACTGTACCAGCCATCAGCTATAGCCTTCAGAGTTAAAGCAAAGGATGTGGAAAGCATGATTAACACTGGATTTCCTCAGAGACTGGGAATGTTTTAAAAAGGCCACCGAATCTTATAAGTCCCATATACAACGGCAAGGAACATGTTATTTTATGTCAGGCGCATCTCAAAATACACAGCAAGCATTCTTCTTCCAGTTATGAAAAATAACGCCCCCAAGCCCAAGTCTCAGTGCATGTATATGTACTTCAAGTCTCTGGAATAATCTCACATCGTATGAGTCATATACAGTCATCCCTTATGAGTCAACCCTATTGTTTCTAAGCATCATTCTTACGCTTTTTCATTAGGCTACAAAAAGAGAAGATAGATAACACTGCTGCTGCTGCCCCTCTAGCTGACATAATTGAGCCCTCTTTGCCAAAAAACAAAAGGTAGGATTTGTCTTTGGTCATTAAGAATGAAATCTGTTCCCAAAACGGGTATAGTGGGGCCTCAATCAGGCTAAAGGTGAGCTTGAAAAAGTGATTTGCTTTAATAAGAGTTTAATATGATAGATCTCTAGCACCTCAGTTGCCAGGTATGTACCCTCTACCTGCTCCTTTCAGACACAGGGATCTGGTGGTGGGACTCGTCTTGTGCTGAGCAGTCCAGAGAGGGAATCATCTGCTTCGTGATGGGCGCCATGAGTGTTTAATGGAGAGATGGCCCTGCCAGCCACGCAGCTCCAGATGAGTGGGAGACTAAAAGCAAGGCTGCTGGAGAGTACAAGGCGACCAGGAGATGACTTGGAAGCAGCAAAATGAGCAAGTGCAACACAGAAACCTCCTGGACATGTACAAGGGCTCTAGCATGTTGATGAGTGAGGACTTGGCTCCAAGGCTGTGGGAGAAGGACAACCCTGCTCTGAATCCCAGGCTCTCCCCAGGATCTGGCATTGCCCATCCACAGGGCCTCTTGTAAGCAGGCTGCCCTCACCCTAGACTCAGGCTACCTACAAATCCAGTATGTCTGTGCAGCAAACCAGCTCAGGTTTCTTCCAAGAAGGAAATCTTGCCCCCTCTTCCCTCTGTGCTCCCCCAGCAGAGCACTCAGACCATCTCTTCAGCCTGTTGTTGCTTCTACAAGGACAGGCAGGGTAGCTGGGCCATGTCTTTAAGCAAATGTGTTCAGGGATGTACTGTGAACCTCTCTACCCAGAAGTCCCTGTGGGAATACCACAAAAAATTGTCTCAGAGCCAGAAAAGCTCTCCAGCACAGATCTAAAATGGTCACCTGCATAGACTATGAAGTATACATATATTTTATTTTCATTTGAATTACGGGAGCCCCACTGCACTCTGACTGATTTCCTGCATGTGACTAATGAGATACCTCCAAACAAGTGCTGCTCCGAGTCATGTATCTTTCCCCCTTTATATGTTAGCTACCTGTCAGATTACAATGACAGCTCCATTAGTTTGGGATTCTGTTGGACAAAACAAGAGCAAATGCCTTGAACAGCAGAAACCTCCAGCGGCCTGCATGCAGTGAGGGTGCTCTAACCATCCTTTATAGCACTCTACTTCACACAAAGCTGTAAACCACATACATCTCCATTCTTTTTGATATGGGTGGAATAACTACCATTTATGCTCCTCATATCAAAATACCACACAGCCTTTCCAGAAACCATTTCTGCAGTTTACACTCAAAATAATCCTCTGTGACCTTCGCAGACAGACCTTACTAAGAACCTCTAGTCATTCATGCACCTAGTTATTAGGCCTTTAAACGAAGCTGATAATAATTTACATACTGAGAAGGTCTGTTACATCACCTCAACATACTAAAATGACACTTATGGGTTCCCCTAGGAAGTGAGATGTAATGTAGGCCAAGTCATTTAGGAGATGATTGTGCTGGAGCTAGCAGCAGGAATAACTACATTAGCAAAGAAAATGCACGTAGGCAAAAGAGAGCAGGGTTTGGCCTTTCTAGTGGCTCAAATTTTGGTTTTATTATATGGTATGACATTGTAAGTTAATAGCAAATACTCCCGTCTCTCCTCTTTACAGCACATAGTACAGACTTTTTATTTTTTCTAAGTGTCCTGCCTTTGCCTGCATTAAAATCCTGCTCTCCTCTCCCTGGCCCTGAAGAGTTATTAGGCTGCAAAATCAGTTTTATGAATAGGTGTGACTTTGAATGCCTACACCGCAGACTTGACCTCAGGGTAAAATGGAGGTCTGCTGGAAAGTATGCAAATATGCGAGTTGGTGAGCAGTGAAGAGGTATCTGAAACACAGAGGTGACTTAAAGCCTTTTTTTGTCATTTTGTTTTTACCAGGCCATTTTAAAAATGTGGTCTCCTGGCTTTACATTCATAGCACACTGGCCAGATTTACAGACACCCCACACTACAGGTACCACATCCTTTTGAAAATCCTGGCTTTCAAGAGGTCCCTCAGCACTAACGCTGCAGTTTTTTATTACCTGGACAATTTATGCATGCAGCCCCCAGTGAGTGCCTTATGAACCCATGTTAATATAACATCTGCAATTTGCAACCTTTTTATTTCCAGGTTGGGATTTCTGCAGGACATATACATCATTTGCGTACTACAGATTAGCATGTCATGGTCCCTGGTTGTTGCCTAATTCTCCCTAGGTTTCCCAGCACCCCCTCTCCAGCACGGTCCCTTTCAAGCTTCATTGCTGCTGGCCTGGGACCAGCTAACACCACCACGGTTCTGCTGACTAAGTGCATGGGGATCACAGTATTGACAATCAGGACTTGGCTTCTGGAGGAGTAACAGATGCACTGAGCTCCCAGTGGCCTGGGAAGCAGCAACATATGCTGCGGTCATTAGTGACTGTTGAGCAACAAGGGAGTCTGACACGTCTGATTTGCTTTACCTTCCGCAGCAAGAGCAATTGAGGCTCTTCACAGGACACAGCATAATGTGCTCAACCGAAAAAGCGTGAATAAATGGTATAATTGAACTGCAAAACCCCTATTGCTGCTCCTGCTCAGCCTCACAGACCAGTTGTTCACACCACAAAGCAAAAGGCAAAAGCTAGTAGGGAAACATTTTGGAAGCACTGTAAAAAATGCACATAATAAAGAGCAATGGACACTCAAGCCCAAAGAGGGTTGTCACCTCTTGATGTAAGTGAGGCCAGTTGCTCTTTGTGTCCAACGTTAGCTGGAAGGCCCCACCATCAGCCGAGCTCCTGCCAGCGCTGCTGCAATGTGTGCCATGTCTAAGCAGCCTTAAACCCTCAGGTATGGGGCTGCATTTCTCTGAAAGGTCACATTCTGCAAAAGAATGTGAAAATGGTGTCTTGCATAGTGCTCCTGTCATAAATGTTCCCTTGCAGAAAACAGAGATTATTATGCCCTTGTAAATGACAAACCTCATTAGGAGAAACAACTTCTGTGCCTTTAACCTTGCCTCTCCATGCCCAATGTACCTGTCTTTAACCACAATGCTCTGGCAGTGACTAGAATATTTAGAGAAAACACAGCTGAAAAGGGACTGTTTTTCTTTCCTTTTGGCTTTTCTGACAATTAGCAGAGCTGAAAAGCCAGGGTACTTTAAACAGTATAAATGAACTTGGGGATTAGTTGGTTGTTTCCTCCTGAATGAACATGAAAACATATTAGAGGGCTGAACTTTTATGTTGCACTATGACACGGTCATATTTCTTCATAGCTTTATTTCGTATTTTTCCTACCCTCCATTGACTTTAACCCTCTTAAAAGCATAAAGGAGGAGAGGGAAGAGGAAAAAAAATTATTTTGTGCAATTTTTATGACATATTTAATATGCAAATATTTCTTTTTTTCTTATTCCTTTCCAGATATTTAACACTAAGCAGACCACTCCAAAAGTATAATGATATTTTCAGAATAAAACACACAACGTTTTTTCCATTATGTTCCCAGGGCTACCCAAGAGGTGCTTAGAGCTGACATTCCAGACGCTATCTACAAATCTGAGCCCTGGGAATACTTGCAATCACACTGTACCTGCAAAGATATGAAAAAATGAAAATGGCAAAAGAAAATGAAGCCATCAGTGGGCTTCAGATGAGCCCAATGTGCTTAAAATCAAGGTTTAAGTGACATTTCCATCTTGTATGGGCACATGGCTCATGGTGTACCACCTTAATTGTGTCTGTCCAGAAGGAGAGGGTGGTTTATGTGGTCAGGAAGACTCAAATCTATTCCTGGTCTCTGAGAGGTGTTTCCTCATAGGACTTCAGACTAATGAGGTTGTTTCCTTATGCCTCAGCTCCCAGGCAGCATGATCTGAATACAACACATCGTCTCTCTGCTCCTCATCTGCCACATCTATTTGTGATACAATTCTTCAAGGTAGGAAAACCACTGCATCCTACGTGTGCTTGTACCATACCAAGTAGAACTGGAATTAACACTCACAACGGGAGGCTTTGAATCCCTGCTAGAAACACTACTGGCAGCTTTCCAGCCCCCGTGTTTTGCATTTCTACACTAGTTAATTCCTTGTGATGCTCTCAACATGAACATGATAACCAGACCATGTCTCGTCCCAGCTTGGATCAGACACCGTTCCCTGCCAGGCACTTGGTTTGTGACATTTGGACTCTGACAACAAAGCAAGGTACACAGCTCTGTGTGTTTGTGTACATACACACCGCCACACACCCCTATACATTTTTATCAGTGTTCAACAGAGGATCATTTGGCTTTGCACTCTTTATCGACAAACAATTAACACCTAAGTTCATTTTGTAGACAAAAGGATTTTGTATTCATTTTGTTGACAAACTGACTTGAAACCGTGGAGGAAACCCTGTTTGACAGTCCAGGCACATACCTGATTCTGTGGAGAAAATGCATTCAGCTAACTGTCCAATCAGTTATGTAGACAAAATGAATTTCATCATAATTCTGTCAACAAAATGCTAACTTGCTTAAATTATTCTCTCAACAAAATAAATTAACTTAAAATCCTTTTGTCCACAAACTAGATTTAAGTGTTTAGTGAAGTCTTGTAAATACTATAGTCTGTTAGCTTAGCATGTGCAATTCAAACATATGGCTTAGCTGAGTCAGCAGTTCTTGTCTTATCAGGCAGGGTTGGTCTTGATTCTTTCAGCTTTTCCCTTCTCTGTAAGGTCAGCCCAATAAGACCAGTCAGCTGGTATGCAACATATAAGAAAGTCAACCAGCACCATGCAAGAGAATCTCTTCCCTGTTATTGAATCACTAGCAACTGGCAGGAAGAATTTGACATAAGTGTAGCAAGCCTAAACAAATCAGAGGCTTCACCCTTAGATCTTAAGTTTGACATGGAGTTTCCATGACAAACCTTCAGATAAAATAGCAATTTAATGAGGGACTACAGCTGATATGCCTTAGTAGATTTCATATTGAGAGCATGAACATTTAATTACTGTGCTTTTAGATATTATGTGTCTAAAGTCCATTATACCTATGGAAAATTTCCTTCTTCTTTTTCTGTGTTGCTCCAAATTCAAGTTTAAATTCACATATTCACATCTGGCTCAGAAATGCCAGAACCTAACACTGAAAGAACTGAAAGCAATCAGAGCACAGGTATTGCTACAGGGAGCAAAGTGCCCCAAATTCTGCTGAAGCCAGTGTAAGTGCAAAAGGAACTGCACCAGAATCAACGGCAACTGCCTGCCCTTGAGTTCATGGCACCATTAATGAGGATGTTTCTGGTGTGCCCTCATGGCGCCAACCAGTGCAAGGGAATTCATGTGGTCCCTCTCCCATCTCATCTCCCCCCAATACACATACATATCCCACTCCAGCCTGCAGAAAAATCAGGGACAACACACCCTGCAGCTCAAGTGAAAATTTTCACGCTCATTTGGACTCGCCTCCGGAGAGTGCAACTCCCTAAGATAAGATAAGGCTGTTAAGCAGGTTTTTACAAGTTCCTTCTCCGTGCTTTAGCAAGCACTGCCTGCCCTGTTGTTCTGCTGCATTTTAATAATAAAGAAACAGAGATAGTCAGGCCTATATCTGTAGTGATGTCAGTCAAGGAATTTGGCAGGCTAGTGGAAAAATGAAACTCTTCAATCTGTTTTTGCAATATTCTTCCACTAGTATAAACAGGTTTTTTGTCCTCTTTTAGGGGGTTATTGTGGTTACAATGGAGTTAATTTCCAGGTGTGTGGAAAGTGTACAGTAACACAAGAAAAATACCATATTAATATTTAATATAACACTTTATGAGCATGAAAAGAATAAAACCCATTCAAATGCAAATGCAGCCTGCAAGGATGGATAAAGTTTTATGTTTTTCCAGTAACGTCTTCATTTTGCTAAAGACTGACTTAGTCTTGAGTGAGCTAAGAGCGCCTGTGTGTGTGCAGTTCCAGACACTGAAAGGTCTGCCTCTGGCCAAAGTCCTACTCAGTATTTGAGACACTTTTGCAATACCATCTTGTTACAGCACTCATTGAAATACAGTGGGTTTATTAATCCCTTCAGAACCACAGGTTGTAGCCCCAAAGGGATGAAGCCTGCTGCAGTGTCTATCCTGCCTTATGAGACTTCAACAGAGCAGCCAAAACTGTGCCATTGTTCCCTACAGCTCTTATGGGCAACAATTTTTTTCTGTGACATGCTCTGAATATACCAAGTATAACAAATGGCCTAGCCTGGGATTTTCAATGAAATTTCTATGTACTAGATACCTAGCTCCTTCCGAATTTCAGTAGATCTGGGTCTCTAACCACCACAAAGCTCTTTCGACATCTCCAGCCTAAAAGAATGCATTTTGCCAACTACATTTCAAGTACAGCATAATAGTAACCAGCTGGCAAAGTTTGTAAATGGTACACAAATATTTGCAAATAACTCCAGAAAATAAACATAAGCATCAGCCTAGCTACAAGATTCCCTGGCAAACAGTAGCAGAGGTTTGGGGAGTGTGTGGCAGGGAAATCAGGTACGCTTTAACTAGTGTCACTTCTACCTATCATGGAATTACTCTTGATCCACCCCATCTTGTAGAGCACAGCATTGGCCAAGGCCATGCCACTGAATCAGCTTAAACAATTTTCAATCTAGTTCAGACAGATTTCTTCTTTCATAATGGCTCTGCCATTGTGCATGTCACTACCTTGTCTTCCAAATGGGTCCAGATGGACTAAAGCATTAGAGTAGAAAAAATAACCTTATAGTGAAGGCTAGGCATCATGAAAGCCGAGTTGAACATCTGAATGCAGCACATACATTTGGAGTTACTTTGAGCAGGTTGCATCACCAGGTTCATTTCGCTTCATGACAGGCTTCAGTCTCTCTCCAACACTGCTCCCTCAAGGGTTTAACAACTTTTTTTTTTTGTCCTGCTCCAGCTTGGATTATGTTAGACCCTTGACTCCTTCAGTTTCACTCAGATATAAGCAAAACATAAGACTATGGACTAGAGAAAGACTAAGGCATGTAATGCTGCTGTCCTGGGGTCACCCCTTGGACACCTCTCACCAGGACAACCTGCAGGGGATCCAGCACTTCTCTCACTCTGCACCAGTCCTTGCTGAACCACGCGATGGCAGCGAAGTGGTCAAGGACCTTGGCTTGCCTTAGCCTGTGCTCAGACTTGGGCAATGCTCCACACCCAGGCCTTAACTAAATAGTTACTTGAGTCAAAAACATGTCTGCCAGGGAAACACACGATAACGATAGCTGAGACAAGGAGAGCAAGCAAGCTTTGGGAAAGCAAGTAAACAGGAAAGTAGAAAGCTGGAAGGCATATGGTTTTTGTTTGTTTGTTCTTTAACTTAGGTATCTCAAACTCTCCAACACCTTAACTTGGGAATTCCTCTTTGTGAAGGAGAACTTCGGAGGACATAAATAAATGGAAATTTATATGGAAATAAACATCCAAATATACAAGGAAGGGAGGGGAGGGAAAGGAGTGATTCATTATTATGGCTTACATATCATTACGCATTCATAAATTCCAAGGTAATATATTTTTCTTCATTTCTTGGATAATAAATCATCATTTGATTACAAAAGGGGAGTACCTGGATGGAACAGCAGCCTTTCTGAAAAATACTCCTGGCAGATGAATGACAGGAAAATTTATGGAGAATTCAGTTGCCTGACTGTCCTGCCTCCAGGAGAAAAGACTGTGCCAATATCTAAACCTTTCCTGACAATTCACACAGCAGACACTGTCCTTGATGGAGTGAGGTTTTTAGAACTCCCTTGGCTTGATTTTCATTATCCCTCCTTTGGCAGCCTGCAGAATGTCTAATAGCAGTGCAAAAGGGTTAGAAGAGAGCCATCCAAGCTGCTACTGAGCCTGTGCTAGCAGGCCTGTCTCTAGGATCTATGAAAAATGTACTGCTGTGTTCCCCACTTAGCTGGAGTTGTCCAATCAATCAAAGAGATCCTTCAAGGGTCACTGGTATTCGTAAGAGCAAAGAGTTTTCAAGAACAAAAAATGACCATCCAGTCTACCAATTGCTTGCTGTTTTCTAGTTTATCTTCATTTCATCTCCTAGCCTTTTTTTTTTTTAGACCAACTCTTAATTTCCCCCCCCCCCCCCCGCAAGCTATTTGGCTCCTATTTTCAGTTGGTGCCTGAGTCATTCTTCATTTTTCCCCCATTAGACTCACAGCAAGGGGTAAGTCTGAAAATCTGGTCACCCAGGCAACATGTCCCAAGAGAGGGTGTGGGCAGCTGAAGCAAAAGGTATGGCAGAAGGCTGCCATGTGCAGAGTCGATCCTTGCTGCAATAAGGGCAGACAACTGGGAGTCAAGCCCCAGCTTTTTGTTTCACACTCGCTTCTGAAAGGAAATTGCTCTCTCCTTTTAGGAGTAGCCAAAGGGAACCAACATCCCACCAGGTCTGGGGTCCCACTTTGGCAAAGGGTCATTCACCCCCTGCAGAGCTCAGTGCTTCTGGTGGAAGACCATCACTGAGCATTTCTTCCAACAGGGGCAAGCCTTGGAAACACGTAGGTTTTTATCTGGGAATTGCCTGTTCTAAGTTGGAGGACAAATTACATCCCTGCACAGGGCTTTGTGTTTTTGCACTGCTCAGCTGCCAAAACACACACACACAGTCTCACTCAGAAGAGGCCTTTATCTCTACAAGGGCCAACTAAGATCGTCGGGGAAGAGGCTTAACATATGGGCTAGGATCTCTGTCAACTAAGATTAGACACCTACCTCTGAACTAGACATGGAGAGCCTCCCTTCACAGGTGGCAGAGAGAAGCAGTGCATCCCACCTCCTCCTAATGCAGACATCTGAAACAGATCAGATGAATCATGCTTTAGAAATGCCTATTTCTTAGCAGTGATTATAAAGAAAGTCTGGATGAGTAGCTCATCTGCTGCCATCTGAAGTAGAAGGAATTGGATGCATTACTTGGAAAGCAGAAAGAGGCAGCTTTATTTCCTGCTGGTTTCCAGTTTCGGGTGGCACTACAGAGAGAACAAAGCTGGTGTGGTGTCCTGAATTTCTGTATGGGAAGTGTTTTATCTCCTACTCTCAGTGCCCAGATTTCAACGGCTGCACAAGACATAATGCTGTGAAAAATCAAACTTAAGCTTCCTTCCAAATTGCACTCCTATTGGGCACTAGCCAGCACTATCCATCCAAAATATTAAAGACCCCCTAAGGCACCCTACACAAAAGGAATTTGAGATGTTTTCCAGGGGAATCTTCCAAGAATACCAATAGTTGTAAAATACAGTTTGTCATTTGTTAAAGGGAAGATATTTGGGCAATAAATGCAATAGAGTAACTCCATCAATAACATGAGCACAAAGCTCTGATGGGTCACATTAGTCTTAGAAAAATCTCAGTCTTCCAGTTGTGTTGCCATATGGAGAGATGCTCTCCAGGGCCCATTTTACTCACCAACTCTTGCAGTACTTGCCCCAAAAGTTTAACAGCCATAATTACACTGCGACATGAGAGAATGATACGGATTTATGCCAGCTGAAAATTCCTTATCAAGCCCCTCTTCACCGAGGTGCATTTGGCATTCTTGAATTCCCTGGACTGTTTGCATGAGTGAGACTAGCAGGGCTGGGAAGACAAACAGGGTCTTAGCCTTTACCACTCTGTACTGCGTATGGACCTTAAAATCTGCATTCCCTGGTTGCCAAACAGCATTTTACATCCGCTTTGGCCTTCCTGCAATTGCATATAGCTCAAGGATATGTATTTCCCCTGCCCTCATCCCCAGATGAAATCTCTTCTGTGGAATAAACAAACCTTTTACACATCTCTCCATTACCGTATCATTTGGCAGGATTAGGATGCAAGTGTGTTTCACACCTGATGCAGAAAAGTATCTGCTTTGAGTTTTCACCTAGCCATGATTTGTCAGTGGATAGAAATCTCATCTCTGAAGCCCTGGGGTCTCAGCTAAACACAGTAATGTAACATTTTATTAGTAGTTTCAGAAAGGTAATCTAACACTAGATTAGCATTAAATGGTCCAGCAAAGTAGACACATGAAGGCATCTGTAAACACCCTCCAGTGCCCTTGATAGCAAGAATATCTGTTATTTAGGCAAAGAGACAGTATTTTATTTAGATGCTTTGAGGCACTGATTTGCTTTGTATACAAACTACTGAGTGATTAATGTCTTGGTGAGCTCTTTTCCTCATCAAAGCTAAAATTACTTGAAATATCATATGACTTGCTAATAGATGACTAGATAAAGCTAAATTGTAAAGTGATCATTGCGCTTTGGTCTCTTGCTGAATACATGGATTCCCTAATATGAGAAATGTGATCAGGAAATAATCTGCTACTAAGAAGGCAATCCGAATCCCCTTTGGGGAACAGGCTGCAAGAGTACAGCAGTGAGGATGATATATTAGCATTTCAAGAAGAGCCTGAAATCAGTACAGAGGATGCCACTGAGGAATAGCCAAAATTGCTTTATCTTTATCTGCTAATATTTCTGGGAAAATTGCAATATTGGGAAATTGCAGAAAGACCAAACACCTCGCTTATATTGAATTGGATCTGCAACTGTGCTGGACCTATTCAGAGCCTACAGTATGTGATATTCTCCAATTAAAAGTAGGAATTTCAGTCCAGGATAGGGTTCCTTTGTCAATGCTACTGATAAGTTTTAGGGAGACAGACAGATAAGTTAAAGAGAGACACTGAGGTTAGTATTTTTAGAAGCAGACAGTATGTTTCAGTGACCCCCTGGAGACTCCTTACAGTGGCGTAATTTACTAAAGATGGGGCTTCCATCACTTGCCTATCATCTCTTTGAGGGATTGAATATCCTCAGAAACTTTGTCCAAAAATGCCCAAAGCTGGTGGTTTTGTTTTTTTTTTTTTAAATGTGCAATATATATCCTTCATGTGATATCTCTAAAAGTTTCCTCCATGAAAACAGACCAAACAATTACAAAGATCTGCATTTGTTTTTCATAATGAGGAGTTGTAGGGACTTTATACATAGGATAAAATACTGCATAATAGACAATTTTAGGATAGTAAACAAAAGAGCTTAAGCAACTTTCTAACGAGCTTAAACGATTTATAGCTTCTTGGGCTCTTGAGACCTATTTGAAACTCTGATGACTTTCTGCTTTAGGCACAGTTAATAAAACTTGAATTTCTAATCTTGGGTTTTCCCCAAATGGAAGTATTAACTAATCAAAACATCCAGTTGATATACCAAAGCAAGTACTATTGAGTGCTCCAAATACCTGCACAATAACAGACAGGCTAAAGCTACACAGAGCAATCTGAAAAATGGATCAAAAGCATGTACCAAAGTGTTCTCATTTCACTTCTAAGTGAAAGATATGTTCTAGTCACCTGGCATATGGTTAAGTCTCTTGGATGTCATACAAGAAAGGAAATGATCAAATACACCCATACTCTCTTTTAAGCCGAAACAAACATTAAGGAAGAATTACTTTGGGGGAAACAATGAAAGCTTGCCAATACTTTTTAAAGTTATTTGCTGTGTTTTATATCACAGCGCTGCCTCATGTCCCAATGCAAATCGCTGAGTGAACTATGGCATATGCACATGGTGACATACGGTCCCTGAAACAGGCTCACAGTTGAACAGACAAGACAGAGGATGACTTCATGTGGAGCTACTGACCCACTCTCGGGCACCACCAGGGAACAGGCATTGGTAGAGCACTGGCCCAGTGCTTCCCCGGCCTGCCTACACCCCACACTCGGCTCTCAGCATCTCCTTCACGCACACTGTCCATGCACACTTGCAAAGCATCCAGCACAGCACTGCATTCCGTTTAAACAATTATTTTCTAACTTACAATGGACCTGGGGCCTTGCCAAAGCTCTCCTATACAAAATCGCTGCTTAAAAATCTCCTGACATCCTACCTTAATGCATATGCAATAGTTCTCCCTCTCTCTCATATGGTACATACCTCTTTCTACACAAACAATGATTTATTATTTTAGCAATAGAAAGCTGCAATAATAGGCCAATGAAAATAGCTAAAATTGTAGCCACTTTGCCTAGCAATTATACATGTGACAGTTTCATTTATCTGCTAGTCCAGCAGCTTAATTTACATCCCCACTTAATGGTTAATTATGGAAGTGCACTCTACTGCAGCAACAGCAGGGGAGAGTGAAGGCTGGACCAAGCATCTTGAAAGAAAAAGCCCCTTTTAATAAATACCTCTGCAATTAATTATGCGACCAAAACAGCCAGCAGCAAGCAAGAACAGTGAAGAGAGGGAAAACATCACAGTATTTACATGTGGAAATAAAACATCAGTCCAGTAAAGTGTAGTTGATGCAGATGATGTACAGAGTACACTGTCATCCAGCTCCTACTCTGACTCCAACAGGGGGTATGAGGATGCAGCCCACATTATGTAATACCTGTATCTACATTTATATGTTGGTATTTGTTCTTTTTGTTTGTACTTCAGTTTTTGCTCCTTACAGTTCAACTGGGTTTTAAAGTTTTTTCTCTTCAGTTGTAAGGGTAGAAATATTGCTTAAAACAAAACTAAACTAGAAAACCCAAACACCCAAGCAAACAAACAACCCCCCACATACAGAAACCAAGCCAATATTCACAGGAGTTTAGGTGAAGGAGATTTAGAACAATAATTACTATGAGAAGGCTGATGAAAATTAATCGGAAGAGATGGCAGCACTGTTTCTGCATCAGGAGAGCAGAATTTTTCAATGTCCGTAGCAAAATGATGATTTACAACTCTGCAGTGAAGAAAATTTACACACTGACCAAAACTTTGGTAAGGTTTAGATCAGGTCAGGGATTTCTTGATCACATTTTGCTTTTGTCAGAAAACGTTGACTCACTGAAATTGCATCTGTTATTTACCACTAAAAGTTTGAACAGGGTTTGTTGCTGTCTGGATTCCTCAGGTCCTGAATGAAATATCTGGTCAAAACCAGAGAGGTGCAGAGCAGAAGCAGCAGCTAAAGCACTTGCCTGCTATGTAAGAGACCAAGATACTGAGCTTGGGCTGACCCAGGCAGGTAGGAAAGTTGAATTTCATTGTGTAATAGTCAGGCAAAGGACTCTGATCGCATGACTGCTGTGGTGTCTTGCTCAGGGTCTAAGTGAAAAAGCACAATGTCCCGCTTGCTCTCTGCATGCAGAATTAGAGGTTTTCCAAAATCTTAGTAAGTCACAAAGAATGGAAAAACAGCCGCTCGTGTGGTGATCTTGTGCAGGGGTGGCCCAAAAGCCACCAAAGGCAATGGCAGACTTACTCTTCCAGTAACTTCAGCAAGTCAAAGATGGGGGTCTCCCTTTTTTTTTTTTTTTTTTTTTTTTTAAATTAACAGCCATGGTTCCTGTTTCAGGTATGCACCCAGTACCAAGCATTAGCTTCTTGTATAGTTTTTTTGACTGTAGATATCTCATGTGCCGTAGCTCATAAAACACAAGGCACTGCTAAGATGTGCTTCAAACAAGCGAAGAGCAATAGCCAGAACATTTGTAGCACAAAGGTGACATCTTTTGGAGTGTAGATGATGAACCACAAGTTTAAAACAAGCATTGAAAATGTCTGCCCTGCTATTTTACCAACCCCTCCATCCTACATGACAATAAATAGTGTTTCTGCATGCATGTGGGTGGCTATGGCTACCCTCCCTCAACTAGGATACATATAAATGGTATCACATTACATTGTACAAAGATATCAGGTTCATTCTGATCACACTAGAAATTCATGCAGAACCGATGAGACCTGTTTCTCATTAGTGGTGCCTGTCTGTATCCCATGTTGTTTCAACCAAGGGGACTTTGAGAAACTTGGGGAGCAGGCTGAAGGAAACCACACAAAGTTCAACAAGGAGAAGTACAAACTTGGGCAGCTGGAGTGAAATAACCCCATGCATCATCACTACTGGCTGAATAGTTGCCCTGCTGAAAAGCAGCTGGGGTTGTGGGAGACACAAAGTTGCATGTGCGCCAGTGGTGGGCTCCCATCATAAGCAAGGCAAACTACCTACTGGGATGCTCGAGAAGATCCTGGCTAGGAGACTGAGAGAAATAATAATCATCCTCTACATGGTGCCTCTGCTGGCAAGGCTGCAACTGTGATGCTGTGCCCAGTTTTGGATCACCAGAAACTAGAGAATCCAGGGGAGTGCAACCAGGGATAGGGGTTCAGGGTACAAGACCTACAAAGAGAGCTTGAGGGAACTGAGCTTGTTTAGCCTGACAAAGAGGGGCCTAGAGCTACTTGAAAGGAGTTACAATGATAGCAGAGCCAAACTCTTCCTGGTAGTGGCAGATAGTGAAAGATGGGATAGTGGTCACAAGATGTAGCTTAGGAGGTTGTCCTGGTTTCAGCTCGGACAGAGGTGGTGGAAAGTGCATCCTTGGAGATTTCCAAGAGTTGGCTGGAGAAAGCAAGGGCTGGCTTGGTCTAGTGTTGGTGACTGCCCTGCTCCAAGCAGGAGGCTGGACTAGAGACCTGCAGAGAGCTCCCCCAGCACTCCTGTCATTCTGTGACCTCTTGTGTTTTTTCATAAGACACTAAGAGTCAAACACTGCAAAGATAAATTGTACACTGAAACTAAATAATCTGAGAGAGTAAGAAACATGTTTAAGTTATTTCATGAATATGAAATTCCCTGATGCAATCTAGACACAGCTGATCACTTCTGGCGCTAATCAGACTTTACACATTACTGAGAGACAATTTTAAAGAGAGATAGAAAAAGGGTCTTGAGGGTGGCCTGGCACGACCAAACAGCAGCAGCAATGACTCTTCGTTGGAAAGCCCAACAGCCATTTCTGAAGAAGAGAAATATTTGACCATGACACTGGCGATGGGACAGTGCAGATACCCATCTGGATGTTGTAGCACAAAATGAGAGCCACCTCTTCTTGGGAACAGGAAGAACAGAAGCAAAAATTTTTTTTATTTCATGATCCAAAACACATGGTCTTCCAGTGTTACCCATGCTATTCTGACTCTGTACTGTTTAAGGATAACTGTTGCTAGACAGTATACATCCTTTTCTGAATGATTCACAATCTCTCTTGACATATACTGTAATTACTGTAACTGTACAAAAAGATATAATTTTCTATCTTACAAGAACGTTCAAGTTGAGATAAACATTTACAGAAAAGATTGAAATCTGAGGGCCTAAATCCTTTCTCATGGCAGGGTTTGGCAGACATCATGTGAGATAAGATCACCGAGAACAGCATTATCAGAGGAATTTTGTCAACCAACTGGAAATGAATTCCATCTGAAATCATTCTAATTAGTTAGCTGTTTTAGTGGTAAAACATTAAATATTTTGGGGGGGAAGCTGAGTATTTAAAAACAAAAATGATAATTTATTTAGTCTACATAGACTTGCTCAGCTGTAAATCACTGATGCATCAGATAATACTCTGTATTTTGTCTTGAAAAATCACACCAAGTAGAAAATATCATTTTTTGTGTTATCAGGACCAGCAGAGGCAGCTGGCTCGCTCTAATCCTTACTAACATAACTGCATAATCACCTCACTGAGCACTGAACCTCAGCTTCGAGGGCTCTGTCTTCTGTTGTTACTTTCTAAAAGCACAGGGAAGATCCTCCCCAATTGGGATTTGCATCACTAATTATTATGGAATAATTAGGAACAACAGATGCCAACTTTGAACTCACCGAGCCTGGCAAAATTCCCATGGGCTCAGAGTTTTGGAAATGATGAAATTTTACTTTTCATGCATGTGGGAGCTGGATTGCTGTCACTAAGAACCATGTGATGGTATCTGGATTACAGTGACCCACCACTGTAACTAGAGTTACACTGACCCATCTAAATACTCAGAGTTAATGCATCTCTCCTAGTGATTTTTTAGACAGGCTCTATAATTTAATATTTTAATGGAGACTACCCGAGTCAATAATAGGGCTTTCACAGCATTATAAATGACATAGTATTCTTCTAAAAATACACTGAAAATTTTTGAGAGATATTTATTTTTTCTCCAGTGTAGTTAGACAGTAATGGAAGGTTTTTAAAAAGAACAAGACCCTTTTGTAAGTTAAGGAAGACCTGCCTACAGTGAGTTTTGCTATACTTGGGAATATTATACTACATTAAGTATGTCTTACAAACAGGAATTGCCTTTAAAGATTTCAATAGTTGCCTTGGAATATTTAATTAAAGAAGAATTTCTAGACTCAGATGAAAAATTTAAGTCAGCATTGCTTCCACTACAAGCCATTGACTAAACCCCACCTGCCTATGACACCAGCAGAGTCACAGGCTTTCCTCAGATATAGCTCAACTTGAGCTGGAAAATGCTAAGAAAAACAAGAGTTGAGCTTCTTTATGCTCAATTATTTGCTCAAGTTTTCATTTCCTGAAAAAGAAGAGGCGGAAGCTTTGCTGAACTCACAACAACCCCATGAGAGACACCCAGTGCCTACGCCACTGCCAGCAGCCACAGGCACACACTAGGCACCAACATACTTGTTAGAAGGACTTTCAGCAGTGACGCTTTCTGAAGTTGGCCACCAACTGGCCACTTGGATAAAGGTGTTTAATGAACACGAGAAGGGACTAGGCTAAGGATAGATCTAAGCCTCTGTGCAGCTTTGGGGCCAACACTTAAAGGCAGCTCCAGAAAGTCCTAATCAGTTGGGACCAGCAGAGATCACCAATACCTATGTGAAGGGAGGATCATTATGATTTAGACTGAATTCCATTTTGGGTAAGAGCTGGAGTGCTCCCTGACAGCAAAAGATTCAACAAAACTAAAAAAACCAAGTACATTGACCTGAAACCCAGTGAGACTGCTTTCATGACAGTTCATGGAAAAGTAATACAACAAAGAGCAGGAGAAGGTTGTTCTGGGGGGCTGTTCACTCAGCCTGATCATGCTTTCCCTTAGGCTACTTCCATTGTCAGTTGACAGAAATTACCTTCTTTCTGAAAATGAATCACAGCCCCCAATTCCCTTCTGGAGGATCCTCTCTCTACAGGTTACACTAACAGCCTAGAGAGAAGATCTTCTAAACCAGTCACAAGGCAGCTGTAAAAGAGGGCCAGACAAACATCTGTGCACTTGCAATGAAGCCACAGATGCTCTGAAATCAATTTGTCATTGATTAAAAGGGGACCTATGCCTCTGGGATGTCTAGATCAATAAGTCTTGACTCCCACTGCTCCAGGGTTGCTGCAAGGCTGCATCACTTAGCTCTTCAGGTTACCAGGCTTTTACAAATGAATATTATGGCTTCTTTGTAATAATTACAGAGCAATTATGAAACTAACAGCAAAATCTATACAAGGCCAACCCTGATCCTGTCTGGGAAACTAACTCCTACGAGCCCCATCCTAATAATACCTAGGCAACTCCAGACATTTCCAACTCTATCCCTAATCCACAACCCCACGCTGCTCCCAGCCTTAGTTTTACCCTTATCCACAACACACATGTGTCTTTAGCACATCCCTTCTCCCTGTAATCCCACCTAAGCAGCTGCCTCAACATCCTCATCCTTTACCTGGCCAGGGTCCCGCTTCTGGCCCCAAACATAGCAGGCAGGGTACTGATCCCAGCTTGGTCTCTGGGCTCCATTTGTTGCAGACACCTAAATAAAACAACATATTGCAGAAACACCTCATTTCAGTGCCTAACAACCATTTATTGGGTGGGCTAAGCCATGCATGTGATCACAATCAAGGCAGATAACGGAGTCTGTGAAACTAATTTAACTTATCAGGATCAAATGCCATAATTGCTATTTTTAAAATGTACAATTTCTGCCTAGTTTTTACATGCAATTAATCTACGAACAAATTACAATTATCCAAACACTCATGTTTCTATCACTCTCTTTAAAGTAGTATTTAGACATTTGTGTACCTCAAAAGAGTTTTCTGTGTGACCTCTAAATCAAAGGCTCGGATTAAAATGCTATGGTTCTAGTTGCATCTATATTCCCCCTCTATGCAGAGGCTGTAGGAACAATTGGTTTTCTGGTTCAGCTGTTGAACCAAAAAATACAGAGTGAAAATAAAAAAAATTAAACAAGCATTCCTGGATCAAACTTTATTTATTTTTTTTCTCTGCAGAACAAAATCCCCCCACCAAATCATTTCACTTGACATTCCATTTGCTCTGAAATGAAACGTTTTGTTCCACATGCTTGTGTGAAAAGGAAAGGAAATACTAACTTTAATAAAGCAGATCAGGGAAACCTTCTGCCTGATTTAAGGCTGGGAGTCTACCTTTCATCCAAGTGTTTTAACCTCTGTGTGGATGACAGCACTCTTCTGCAAAAGGGCGTGGGAGAGGGTCTTCACCACCTACAGCCACCACCCTGCTCAGTGCAATTGAAAAAGTCGTGGACAGAGGGCATGAGAAAGACTCCCTGCAGTGGTGAATAGGACACTTTGCTAGAAGCTTGTGCAACAACTGCAGTAATGTCCACTGATTTACTGAAGAAACAGTGCCAGAGAGACAGGCTGAGGACACCTTGCCCTAGGAAAATAAATTCCTCTGGTAGGGACAGCAAAACGAGAATTTAAACCAAGCTAGAAACCACCCTGAGACTTGCTAAGGCTGAGTCAATATGCTAACTTCTAAACTTCACAGGAGGATATTTACTCTAGAAGTTTGTGTGTCTAGTTCAAAGAAAATCAAACTCAACTTCAGGGTGGCTGAAACTGCACTTAACATTTGCCCCAAACTATGGCTGCCTACCTGTCTTAAACACTCAGTCACAAGCTATCAACTGAAAGGGCTGCTTCTTGGGGAAATTAATCCTGCTGAAATCAATAGTAAGAAATCCACGGGAGAGGCAACGTCTAGGGAATGCGGAAACACAGGCACATGTAGCCATGACCCTGTAAATGGAGGTGGCCTTGGGAGATGAGAACATCCAGGCAAGCTGCTGACAGCTCCCTGCGAAGCTTGTATTTCCCAGGAAACTTTAGTCACAGCTCTGCCACTGGTGTTATAACGACCTCAGTCCTCAGCTGTAGCCACACAGCTCGGGCAGTACGGTTTTCCTTGGTGGAAGAAAAAAAACTTAAAAATTGCCATTATGCCAAACACCAGTTAATGCCTGGTTTTTCTTCTGGCCTCTTCTACCGCCTTATTGCTAGCCACTTTTTCACTGCCTGAGATACACATGTTTCAGTGCAGGGACAGACCTTGGTTTATCAGACTGTATTACGTGTTATGTGGTGTTCTCTTATAGGGAAGGTTGCTCTTCATAAGAGCTGAACACACACAAAGTGATCACAGCTAACAGTCAGTGGTCCTGATTGCCACAAATTTAATGCCGGCTCTCAAGAAAGTTTTGAAATCTCAGCTCCTAGACTCACAGGATTAGGAAATCACTTTTTCATTAAAAAGTAGTTTCTAACATCCATGATGATGAAGGAAAAATCTAGAAGTGTAATTATCTCATATCCCAAGAACCCATTCCTCCACCAAAAGGCAATGAAACTAACATCAAGTTACATCTTTAAATGCTCACAGCACTCACCAACTAATGACCTCTGCTGTACTTAGAGCAGAGTGCACAATATCACCACTCCGGAATTCTCTCAGCAGCCGGTAAGACAGAGTCCTGTCTCCTTCTGATCAGTCAAACCTCTCACATGGGGAAAGTTGTCTGAATTCCCAAAGTCCACATGCAAAGCTCAGAAAAATCAGAAACTTAGAATTATTTTTTCATTTCTTCTCCTGCATAAGCACTCATTTCAGAAGCTCTGCTGTTATTTCAACTGTCTGTTTGCACCAGCAGCTGAAGATAACCTTTTGATAACTTTTGCAACTCACACACTAAAGTACCACCTATCTCTCGTTGTATCTCCTCACTGCATGTTTTTCTATTCACAGCAACTATTCAGATTATTCTGTCTTGTTTTACCAGCTCTCCCTGGGCATACAAACAAACTGAAGAAATTAGCAATGCAGAATTGAGAGGTGTTTCGAAACTCTTATCTCAGCCTCCTCCAGGCAGAGTTTCCTTCTCCCCCCCAGATTTGCCTACCATTAAAATGTCTTATAGCATTAAGCAGCATATTAAAGGTGCACCGGAAAACTGTGAGCACTGCCTTTATTTTCCATTGTTACTGTCCCTTCAGTAGTGAGAATTTAGAGGACACATCCAGTTGATTCCTGACATGCTGACAATTTTACAATTGTTCATCTGAACCACAAAAATAGCACAACATTTTGAAGGTGCTTTCGTTTTGTGCGATATGAAGTTCACTTTATGACATTTTTTCATAATGTGCTGTCAAAAATCCATCTTTTCAGGACACTGACACTTCAGTGATAGTTTTGTGGTCCAGTAATTTTCTAGAAAAATGATTTAGAAAAGTTCATTTTTGATTAAAAAAAGTATCAGAAAAACATTGGCTACAATTCTTCTCTATATACAGCATTTAGGTCAACAAGCAAAATTGCTCTGGCATCTTAGGAGGCAGTGTTTAAATTCCTATTCACTGTAGATGGCATAAGATGAGGAAAAAGTTATTACATATACATGAATTTAGAAATGACAAAAATGAATTTAGAAATAGCATATTATTTACTAATACATAAATAACCATTAAGCCATATCAAGCAGTGCACATCTTAATGAAAAGAAAGTGAAATAAACCAACCCCATTAAATCAATAAACGTTTCACGGAAAGTTCAGTTTGCTCCATAAGATGGGCTCCTCTTGAAGGATTTTAAATGAAACCCAAACCAATGCTATGAAGCCTCAAGAGTGAAGAGCAACAAATACCAGACTTCTCTCCCTGTGTTAAATTCTGCACATCTCTGGTAATTTCCACATCCAAACTAAAAGGGAACAACCTTTTTTCACTCTAAAGCATTCATAACATCGTAATATCAAAGCAGTCTGTGTTCTCAGCTCACTACCTTCTGATTTCTTTTCCAGCGCTAAGGAGGGCTTTAGAAGACCCAGTTCAGCAGTGCGCTTTAGAGGAATGACCATCCTCTTTCCAACCACCACACCACAAAAGCCAGGATCCATCTTTTGGCACCTCCCAAGTCCCATTAATCTGAAACCGATCCCATCACAAACTCATGCGTGCGAGCTTTACTGAAACGTGTCAGGATCAACACCTGTATCTGATTTGAAGCAGGCTTGTGTGTGTCTGAGCCTGTACCTGCTTAAGTCAAGCTGACAAACCCCAGGGATGACATGATCACCGAGACATGCCCCTGCACTCAAGGGAGGTGAATGCTGCTTCTACAAGGGTGAGCAGCAACCTCATCCAGGCCAGCAAACTCTCCCAGGCTGGAAGCAAAGCAGCAGCTAAAGAAAGCAGCTTGGATGCCTCCTTTTGTCTCACCCCACCAAAGCTGTAAGATACTCTTGAAGCATCCTGTTGTTTGGGATTGCCAGGTATAACAGGAACAAACCTGGCAAATGGAGGGATCTGGTCACCCTCCCCTGCAGTTGCTCCATTCCCTCCATTTTCCAGAAACCTTCTGCCCTGGCATCAGAGGGGGAAAATGAGCAAAAAGAAGGGTTCTGACAACTTTCCTGTTTTTCAGATTGAGTTTGATGCAGAAAACCCATCTGAATAAACATCATGGCATAGGATGAACTAATACTAATGCTTATATATTACATTCATGCCTCTCCTCCCTTTCTGATAGGTCCATAAACCTGATAATCGATACACTCATTAAATAGCTGTGCATCTGACCCAAATACAATATACAAATAAAATATACATGCAATAAAAATCTAAATCATCATATAGTTCTGATTGATGATGAAGACCTAGGCTGTAAAATGATTCCACCCCTCTCCATCTCTCAGAATCCTACATATCGATATCCATTAGCCCTTGGGAATATTACCAGACAAGAGCAGAGTGGAAAGTTGTACAACAAAAAACCCAGCATCTTGCTCAATATTTCCAATGAAAATCATTGGCAGAAAATAATAAAACGTATAACTGTAGTGTGAATTTACAGACCTGGATATGTTCTTTTATAGAAAATGATAGTTACAGATGAAAAGATAAATATCTCTCCAGATCCAAAAACAAAAGCATTGTTAGTTTTATTCCCACAAGATCGATACCAATCATGCACTGTAGCCAACCAGGAACAGTTGATAACAATCAGGAGGTGCTAGATTCAATTCTGCTTTAGTGACAGGGCTGGTAAGTCAATAACATCAAAAGGCAGTTTTTTAAAAAAAAAAAATCTAATTTTTCAAGAGGCATATAATAGGAACCCATTTGTAAGTCAAGATTTTAAGCAGATATAAAAACAGAGCATGGCCCTAGTTACCCTTCGAAGGATATTTTTGCTTAGGTTTAGCTCAGAGCCAGGACAGAAAGCCTGTGTCTATGCCAGCATTGTCGGCATCGTCTTACCATTTGCTGACATCCAAAATTTATACCAAACCAGGAATATCCCAAAGCATTAAAATGAAAATTCTCCAAGGCAGGCACGTTTCTGCAGATATGACACAGACCACTGTGGGGCAACCCTATCCTTAAACGAGCAGCCCAAAGCCTGCCATGGACTTGTTTGTCGGGCAATGGGCAGAGTCCTGACTGCAGCTACATCTGTTTGCACTTGCTGCAGAGTCCCTGTGGATCACCCCAAGCCTCGAAGCTACAGCATTTCTCATGTAGTGCTTTAGAGATCTGCATTAGAAACTTCACAAGAGCACAGCATGAAATGGCCCTTGCACACCAACACCTGCATCTACCATTCCTTGGTGCAAGTCTCCCTGAAGTTGCAAGGAGGCCTTCGCTGCTGGTGCCCGTCCACTTGCCAGAACGTTTTTTTGCTGAACTTGCTGAGAAACTCCTCTGTGCACTCTGACTCTTTTGCCAATTCAGTTTACTTTCATGAAATCTGGCTACTGCCTCTGTGTAGTAGCTATGATAGGAAGCAAGCATGGCAGGAGGGCTACAAGCTGTTGCAGTACCAGACTCCTCAATACTGAGTATTTTTGCATGCCCCAGAAAAAAAAAGAAAGGACAATGAGGAGGCAGTGGAAAGCTGAGAATTTTGTGGTTGCTGTTCCCACACTAGATTTCTACAAATTTACATGTACACACTGAGCATAGAAGAGAAAAGACCTGGCTCCAGGTCATGTACAAATAAAGATGAAACGAGTGAGACTGATGTCAGGAGAGTGGCAGAACTAAAGGCACCGGGACACCTAAATACATATTTCCCCATGGTCACACTTCTGAATGTCTTTCACCCGTTACCCTCCCTCTGTATCTCTGGATTCTAATACTCAGAAATTCTCAAAAATAAGACAACAAAAGTATTTGAAGGGCTTTTTTTGAAAGGCTTAAGTATTCCAATTCTTGACCCCACAACAACTGTGGGCAACGTTCACTGATTACTACCGTTACTCAAAGTTTTCCCACTATATGATGATGTCCTGGTTTGTGTCCTGGTTTGGCTATTGGCTCTGTCAGACTACCCCCATTCAGACTGAAGTCGTCTATGATAGGTGTTGTACAAGGCAGCCTTTTTGTTTGGAGGAAGAAAAGGGATTTCAGTTTTAATGGTTTAGCTATTTTCAAAATTAAGTGGGATGGGGGTAGGAAGGGAAACTGTTTTAAGGATTAAAAAAATAATAGTAATTATTCTGGAGATGGTTCTTTTCCCTGCAGAAAATTCTATCATCACTACACCAAAGAACACAGACTCGATATCCTGCAAACAGCCAGTGTGGCAGGGACACACAGCTTACCGCCCACCTAAATTTGGCAAAGATATATGAAGGCTTTGAAATAAAGCACAGTTATTTAAGAGCAACCTAACTTCTAATTCCTGATCAACTCTAATAAAAAAATAACTGGCTACATAAGAGACCCACGTCCAACAGAAATTTTTAAAATAATTTGATGCTACCAATACTGTTACATGAATGATGGTTTTGCTAATTAATCTCATCATGAAGATTTGATGTACAGCTTAATTTGCTAAAGCTTGTGCACCCTGGGGCACCAAAGCCACGAACCCAGATTGTGTATGTTCCCTCAACCAGTCCTCACATTCTTGCAATACGTAGTCACAAGCATGTGAAACCTGTCTTGCTGTACAATCAAGAGAACTACATGCAGACCAAAACATTATTTCTGAGTTTACGCCTGACTGCCTTCTGGATTTTGAGCTGTTCAGTGGCTTTCAGGCTTTTCTTCACAGCCCAGAGATTTAGTTTCCTTTTGTTCCCAACCTGAGGTTTGAACATTGATCACTCGTCTCTGGGAGCTGGGATGCACAAAAAAAAAAAATCTCAAACCTAACTTTACATGTATGAATGTACAAAACCACTCTAAAAATATGTTTAGAAATAAAGAAAACCATTGAAGCATCAAAACCAGAAATTTTGCCATACATGCTGCAGATTGAACTTCTCAACGTAAAAGCCAGCTCAGTCAAGTTTGTTGGCAGCAGAAATACAAAACTTCCCTTTCAAATACTCCAAGTGAAGAGTGCTAACAGAGCCCAAGGAGATGGTGCATTTCAAACATCCCACACCAGCAGCTAGACACAAAAAAACCCCCCTCGGCTCTCCACCTGCAATCACAAAATGGAGTTCCCTACAAACAGCTGTGGGGCTGTCATCCTGAAAGCAGCTTGTCCAGAACTGCTAGTATGCATACATGATTAGTCATATTGGCGATGAAGCAAAGCAGAATTCAAGTGTTTCCATACAGAAGAAATATAAGCAGTGAAATCAGACATTTGATATGTCTGGGCAGCATTACTTCCCAGTCACTCGACAAAGCGAACCACTTATGAGGCATGAAATACCCGATTGACCTTGAAGCAAGGTAGCTGAGGATTTATGTACAGGGAGCAACCGAGAACACCTCGCCACGGCTGAATTTTATTTTGACTCCTGGGAAATATGGCAGATCTCTCACATATGATAGCTGCTGCCTCCGTTAAACACTGCAATGGCAAACAAATCGTTTCGCCCGCCATGAAATCCCAGAGAGAGCAATCATAGAAAATAGACCTCCATTCGCTTGTCAGTGATTTGCAATGTCAGCAGGTTTTGAACAAGTCACAGTCTCTGTGTCACAGCCGTTGTAGGACAGAAGACAGTGTAAAAATGGGCTGGAAGACCTGGGATAAGAGTCCCGCAGGGTGCGTGACCACCCCTGGAGAACCAGCCACTGCTGGCTACAGGCGGCAGGTTCCCACAGGCTGTGCAGGCACCCCAGAAAACAAACATATCAGTCACGATGCGCTGGGCAGGGTGCAGCCATGGGGCGACCGGGGAGCTGCAAGCACGAGGCCAGCAGTGCTCCACCTTTGCATAATGTGGAAGGTATGTCCCCAATACCTCGCAAGCCTTCAGGAAAAAGCTGTGGGAACTGAACAGTATGTGCAAACAAAGCGACTGCAGCAGTAGGAAAGAGGCAACAACAACTACGTGAGATGCATCACTACCACTATGTCCTTGATACTGCCATTTCTTTACAAGGAGGGCATTTCTGCCCTGGGAGGAGGGAATCTTCCAGGAAACACTGATGACAAAAAAGCTCCCTCCCCTGGTCCCTGCTAGCAGGGTCCTCCTAGGAAGAGGCAATTAACTCTACAGCCAATTCAGTACTTAATTGGCACAGGGAAATGTCAGGGGGAGAAAAAAAATAGCTGTACAGAGAAGTTGTTGAAAACCCTGTGAAGATAAACCTCAAAAAGAACAGAAGTCCAGAAAACAAAACCACCTGAAGAGGAGTAAGGGGAAAGGTTCCTAGCAATTTCCATGTTATTTTTCATTGTTAACTGAAAACATGCCACAGCCAGAACTTTTGAACCATTTACTCCAGCTGCAAGAAGAGCCGTTCTGACTGAGGATTACACAGAGCCACCACAGGGACATGCAACGGGCACTGAAATAGCCCAGTAAGGCAGTGCCATCTGCAGGTCTCTGAAAACACTTGAGCCTGTTATTTTTTGAAAGCCAGTAAAGCTGTTGTTGCTGCACTGGCGGAGCACTCCCCCCATACAGAACGAGGGCTGCCCAACAAACAAACCAGGTCACATCTTCTGAAGGAAATTAGGACAAATAATAAAAGAACTTTCAGCAACAAAAACAAGAAGAGAGCGATGTCACTACACGAGGAGCATGAGACCTTTCAAAGCACTGAAAGGAGGGTAATGACTTCATTTTGATCTCGGATCATCTCTTAAGTCACAACATCACCATTTAGGGAAGGGAGGACATAGCACCTGCATAGGAAAAAAGGGGAAAATATCTCCGACTGTTGCAGCAGCGAGGATCTGGAACAGCCTCCCACGGAAGGTCAGAAAATCTACCTCATCTCCAGGAAAAGGGACTGCAAAACACAGATCTTGTATTAACAAAAAGCTTTACTTGTTGACCCAAAACATCTTACCAAGTCCTCTATTCGTATACATGCAATGTTTACATTGCAGAACAGTTTTGGGAGAAGGCACTTCCTGGAAGGTGGAGACTCTAACGATACGGTGTTAGTACTGGAAAATGACTGGCACTGAGGATAGAGGGCTCCCACACCACCAGGATCAGTAAAATGGTGCATGGCGAAGGAAACATTTACTGATGCTTTTCTTTTCCTGAAGTAATACACAGCTTTAAACTATTTGTCTTCCACCAGGCTTTTGTACCAACTTAATTACCCAACAGTTGTTCAGCCTGCAGCGTGTTTAGAGCCTAACCCCAAAAGAACGAGTTTTCTGTTCCTTTCCCAACTTAATAGAAAAACAGAAATGGAGAAAAAGATATCTGCTGCCATGTTGCTACCAGGAAAAAAAATAAAAATTCTCATTCTGTATTCTGCAGTCCACTGTCCTGTTCAATTTTGCATTTCAGCTTTTCGTTGCTCTTCAGGGAATGTCTGAGATTCAGAGATCTTGGAATAGTGAATCAGGGCAGGGAACAATTTCAGTACACAAATTCACCCAGCTGAGAGCGGAGATGGCAGATTGAGCCAGAAGGCTGGAACAATCAGAGTTCTCCAACTGCAAGGACTTGAAAAAGACCTCTCTATTAATTGCAGATAAGTACATTATGCTCAGTACCACACTGGGCTGTCCACCAGCCACATGACTAAATAACTGATAAAATAACGCACCTCAAACCTCTTGTCATTCGGAGTTCTACCCATTCATAAAAGCCAGTACAACTTTTTTTTTTTTTTAAACTACCTTTGTGCAAAGCAGTTTACTGTTAACTGAAAGGAAGAACAGGGGCTAAGCTGAAAGCCAGCAATGAAACAGGTCTATTGCTCTGCTGTGCAGCAACAACCCACAGTAACACCAGCTTATTAATTCCGGCCTGCAAAGCTCTTTGAAGTTGCAGAAAACCGTTGCCTGAAAATGCTATTATTTTATTGAAATCAGCATCTGTTGTTTTCAGTGTGATCTATTCATTGTCACAAAACAGCATCCAAGCATCCCTGCTGCCTGTTTATGAGAGAATCACCACCCCCATGTTAACATTTGTTTACTCCCAATGCCAGAGCAACTGCGAGAGGTCAATACCCTGCCATAACATTTCATCCCATTACCGCTGAATCATGCTAGGAAGTGCAAATTACAGCTCCGAGTCCTTGCTGGCCCCACACATCGGCTTGACTAAACGCAGCCTTCTGGAAGCAAATTTTGGTGGGCTGGGAGCAGCAAGCTCGACACGCCTTGCTGCGTATGCCTCTTGCTTATCTCCACGGGCAATTAATAGGATCTCTCTTGAGTGATGGGTTTTTGATGGGCTGGGAGGACAGGCTCTTGAACACTGCACAGTTGCTGAGATTTAATTACAGGGCCAGACTGCCACTTTCCCAGCACTGGCACTCAGGTGGAGGATGGGGGCAGGAGGAAGGTGGGTGCCAGACAGCTGCCTGGGCTCCCGCTGCCCATTCCTACCACCCCACTGAAATGCGCGCTTCCCCTCCCACACCGCAGTCTGGCTCGCCTGTGCAACGGGAAAGAAAACAACACATAGGCTGTTCACCCCTCTGTTGACTTTTTCTGAAAAGCTGCTAAGCCACAAAAGCACCCAGGGAGGCTGCTAGGAACCTTTACGTTCAGCATCTTTGGGAATCAGACCCAGGCAGACACACTTACAACTGTGGTGCCTCTGCATACAGTGGTACCGGACTCCTGCTGTTTCCATTGGAGCTGAGAGGAGCTGCAATATTTTGGGGCAGGAGTGGTCTTGGCTGTGCCTCTCTCCAAGCAGAGGCCCATGACTCATGTGTCCTACCAACTCTTCCTCTGCCTCAGCAGAGAGGAAGGAGGTGACCTTTGCTGACGATCTCTGGGAATTCAGCAATACACGCTGAGCTTAAGCTCAAGCTTGTGCACATTCTCCCTATCCAGAAGGAAGTCTAACATGGAAACGGGGGTTGTTTTCCCACGTGGCTGAGAACCAGCCATAGCCCTGTTTACCAGTTCTCGTTTTTAATTACCTTTCCAGCAGCAAAGAGTACATGCTGCCCGAGGTCACTCCAGCCCATCGTCCCCCGAGAAGCATGTGAAACATGAATGACTCAAGCCTTCTGGTGAGAGAAAAACATCCAGGCCATCCATAAGTAACGGCTGTTCATTACAAATTTCAGCATGTCGATGCCTAAGACCTCATGCCACAGAGGTCTACAAACAGCCAGCAAGCATGACAGACAGAAGGAACCTGGCTGGAATTAAATTTTCACGGGTTGAGTAAGGTGGGCAATATGAAGTTAAAGGTACTGGAAGTTTTCTAGTGGCTCTTTATCTATTTCTTAAAATTAAAAAAAAAATTAATGTGGAATGGAAAAAACAAAAACCCAGAGCTCTGTGTTAATTGCAAATATTTACCAGCAGCAAGAGACATCTCCATGCTGATCACACTAGGAGTGGCCATCACATTATCACAGCAAAATATCAGAATTATTATTATTACTTTATTTAATTATGTTATTACTGCAGATGCAGAGGGAAATCTTAATACTCTACTGCCCAAAAAGAAGAAATTGGTTTTGTGACAAGATCACATACATTCTGCTGTGTAAGAAGAATACTGGAGATTGTAAGAGAGGGCAGGTGAGTGGGAAGGCAAAGAGGAAGAAGGTGGAACTAAATTAGAATGAAGTTATAATATATTAATGTCAGAAAATAAATTTGGAGCTATAATATCTCCTCTTATTAAGAGTCCTCACTATTACTATTTCATCCAGCCTCAGGCAGTCCTGCTGAAAGGGAAAATGGCTAGTAAATGAAAAAAAAGGCAGAGGCAAAGAAACCCCACCCAACACTAGATGCAAGTGTAGGGAAAACAACAGGAAATGTCTTCGGAGTCATGCACAGTGATGAAGGAGCTGGAAGGAAAGCAGACATGGCATCACATGAACACCGAGGCATCTAATCTACTCAGCTGTGTTTCATAACCCTGCTATGAGTGTGCTCCATAAGCACGACACTTCTGTAGGCATGCGAATGCATCACATGAGAAATGACAGATGAAACAGTCCATTTAATAAAACTACACACACTCCCACAGAACTGGGAATATAAGAAACAGAAACTAAGATGACGCTATATGAAACCTGTTCTTTCCATTCTGATATATGAAACTCTGGGCATATACGTTGCTAGCACTCGCGGGCTGGCTGGTCCCAAGCACTATATACCCACATGTGCATGTGGGCATCAGCCAGTCAATACAAAGGACACCGCACACTGGCAAGAAATGATACAGCATTTCCAACTGGTCAGTAAATTCAGCAAAGTTGCTGTTGTGGTCAGTGGTTTGCCAAAGCCCGGTGTCTGTGCAAGTGTGCTTACATGGGCACTGGCCCCATGCAGCAGAGGTTTGGAAAGGCAGAAAAATCACTGTGCATCAGGAGGGGCACTGCTGAGTGCTCTCTGTGCAGACAGCAGGAGCCGCTCACCCTACACTACTGTTTCAAGAAGCTCTGCACAGTTGGTACCCTCTGTCCCTGGGGTTGTCAAGAAAGAAAGGAACAAAGAAAAAAAAATCCGAGAATTTGGGCCTTGAACAGCAATGTATTAAAAAATAAATAGATTATTTTGACAGGAGTCCCATAACCCAGCTATAGATAAAAGGCTTGATTCTGTTTCCAGTTGCACAAGGGTGAACCAGAGTAACGCTTTTGGCATCCATCGAGTAACAAGAGTGTTAAGCTCACGAAAGTGAATGCAGGATGCAACCTAGAATCCACAGGAGTTTTGTCAAAGGAAGAAGAAAGGAGAGGGGGGAAAAAAAACCACAACGAAGAAGTTGTATCCACACTTTGAAGATGTTATGTGAAAATCAAAGAAAATTCATGAGACAAAGTCATACTGTAGACAGAGGGAGAGGGTCGACTGACGTATTATAATACCCCCTGCCTCAAAATGCCTCCTATGCACTTCAAGAGAGTAGTTTGCCTGAAATCCCCTTAGCTTACTACACTAGGAAGAAAATCACCACAGTGCTCAGATCTGTACAAGGGATGGACCAGGTGCCAGGATCTGAAACATCACTCCCTCAAGCACCACGCCATGCCACCAGAGCTGCATCTCTCTGGTGAGCAGGTCCCTCCATTCCTCGCCACCTCTTTGAGCCGGTCACTGGACTGGTACCTGATACACCTGACACAGCAAGGCAGGCAAAAACACAGCACAAACAAGGACACCAGCCATGCAGAGAAACCAAACACAGATAAAGAAAGGCCAAGAGTAACAGTTGACCTGAAAAGTGATGTTTTCTCCTGTTAAATGGAGGACTGGCAATACCTGTCACAAGCACTCTTGCTGCCCACAGCACCTATCCTTACCAGAGAGCCCTGTTGAGTTCATAACATATATCGTCACTGGAGGATCCAAGTCAGACCTCAGGTGTTGTCTTCCCCAGCAGCTCAATAATCATCTTAGGCAACTGAATTTTACCTGTATTGAGTTCCCTAACAGTAGGTCAGGCCATCCGTAACCAGCTCAGAGTGGTTTCTCTTACATGAAGCCACATTATTATTACAAGGATGGCTGAACCCGTTGGGTCACATGTAGTACCACAAACTTCTGCTCATTCCTCAAAACAGACCCATGAACCCAACACAAACAGTTGCTTCTTCCTTAAAACAAATCTGATCTGAGCTTTTCACCTCCTCTCCCTGTTGCCTAAACAGAGAGGACGTGAGACTGCAGAGCTGCTCAACACCCAGCATAAGACGAACCCTTTCCCTCAAACTCTTAAAAGGACCTTCACTGATCCTCAGAGCTGCCCTTCCCTCTTGCTTATGCTCTTTGGGTCCCCTAGCTGGCTGGCAGAGCTTGTAGCTAGCCTTTCCTTCCTTGAGACATACCACCCTTGGAAAAATCTGGAGACGAGTCCTCAGTCATGCCCCCTCTCCAGGGCAGGAACAGCTCGAGAGACTAACGATATCACTGCCTATTGCTCCAAAATTACCAGTGTATTTTCTAGGAACCTTTAAATGAAGGTAGTCAAAAACCTTTAAAAAGAACTTACTTCAAAAGCCTGCACACTTCCTGGGTTTAGAGGGACACAAAGCATTGCAGAAGACATCAGCAAAACATTTTTGGCCTTCTCCCATACAGAACTACCCTTAATACCTTGAAGTTTGCATTAGCTTTGGAAGCAATATCTGCATTTCAGAGGTCTTATCTAACCAAGCTGCACAGCTGCCTGATGCCAGCTGGTTTGCTGCTGCGTGCTCCAGCAGTTACCAGCCTTCCCACACCCTCTTGCAAGCCCCTGGCAACACCCAGGATACAATCTCGTCCTGGCAGTTTTAGAGAGCAGCTATTATTTTGCAAACGGAGCTGTGGGATTCAACCCTCTGCTTATTCGGCCAACTCTCCCATTCACAGCTTTGTTGAGTTTATTGATTTCATTGTATTCATAGACTAAAGCTGACATTTCCTTATCAAAATGGACTAAACACCTGCTTTATTTCAGCCCACATATAACTCAAGAAATAAACACAGTGACCCAGAAGAATCAGAAGTATCTTAGTCATCAACTACCCTGTTTTTGCTATACCTCACACTTCACAATCACTTAGGACCACATCTTCATCATCCAAGGTTTGGGGTTTTTAAAAAATAAATTACATATGTTGAAATGTGTGGCATACCAAACTAAAAGTGAAAAAATCCTGACATGAAAAAATTAAGCAATGTGACTCATGACAGACACCAGACATAGCCCTGTCACACTGGTTTTGCACTGGTGTAAATGCACTGACAGCTGTAGAGACTCTCATCATCCATATTTATGTCAGCAATATCCAGCCTGAATGGAGCATATGCAGTTTTCGGGCTGACATTTTCTGCCAGCTCCTCCCAGCTGCGTTTAACTGGATCCTGAGTTAAGTGTTGTCAGACACGGTGCACGGGAAGTTCACTCTTCTGAAGGTGTGCTAACACTAAAGCAAGATTACAAGCTTCTAAATGATTTAGAGGCACACTTGTTATGGGCTCATTTCTATCTCTCAAAATACTCGGGAAGCCCTCTCCCCCTGCATGACAGTTTACGGGATCAAAAGCTCCCTTTGCAAACGCTAACACACCTAAGTAAATTTACTTTCAGGACTGGCTCTAATAAAGCCAATGACGCGCTCAAATTCCCAGCAGTACTCTCATTTGCATGATGAGAAGCTTCAAGAGCCTTTTAATTTTATAACGGAGGGGGAAGAAAAATCAAGACCAGGGATTTCCCTGGAGCTGCTTACCTTAGCACCAGGCCTGGAATTTAACGCTAAAACAGAGAAAAACCAGGACAAGATGCAAGGTCAAAAGTTGACCGTCACTGCTTGTCTATCACTTGGCTGAAATCACCAGGCACCCAAGCATGCAAGGGTTGAACATTCATGCTGAGAAGCAATCATGTACGAGGAGAAGACAAGTTCTATCTTTCCACCTTTTGTCCGGATGACTGACCAGGTCCTGAAGGAGCGTCTCCAAAGCATGGTCAACACCGGTAACGGAGATATAACATGCAAACCTTACTCTTATTCTGTAGATCCCTGCCATTAACTCAACAGTGCTGAGGGTTAACAGTCTCATCACCAGCACATACTGCATCCAGTGCAGAGGAATATACAGCAACACCTAATTTGTCAGAAACATGTACGTTTGAGGCCTCTGCTGACCACGGCATAGCAACGATGAACCAGTGTCAGCCCAGTCCATCCAGTCTACTCCAGCTGGAGCATTTCTGAGTTCAGCAAGACAAGTGGTGGGGAAGAACTTTGCTACCTATGATCTCCACAAAGCAACATCTTCAGAAAGACCTGCTTTATCTGACCCCACTGGAAAGCTTTTTATTTTTGCAGGATCTGACTATCACAGGAGAATCAACAAGTAATAAAACAGCACATGCCAGATCCTCAACTAGTGGACATTAGCTGGGAGGGGAGGTGGTCTGATTTACATCAGGAATGTCAAGCCCAGTATGCTAAGGCAATTCAGACTATGCTCATCCACAAGTAAACGGGCATCATTTACAAAAACTAATAAAGGTTAAATTTAAAATAAACAGAACTGAATGCCATCAGGGTTTTCCATACCTCTTCACTTGCAAACAAGGAACCAAAATGTATTCCAAGGTCCAATTCACTCTAGCCAGCATCTGCTAATCAGAAACCCTCCAACAAATTGGCAACACTGTTTTGCTCACAGAAAAAAGGACACATGAATGTGCTTTGCTTTGCCTTGCTATCAGCTTTCTGCTTCTGCATCCAACGAAGGCAGGAAAAAAGGAATACAAATCCACAGCACTACTTCACTAGCAAGCTCTTGGCAAAAGTCAGAGCTGCTTGGGCTACTAATCAACTTGCCATCTGGCCAAGCAGCAGGAGCTATGAAACTATGCAGAGATAAGGTGGTAGCAGACATTTCCAAATGCATACCCGAATTTTTGAAGTTTGGATAACCAGCTACTTTTCTCACTTTCTTCCCACTCCTGTTAGTAAATTGGGCCCTTGCACTTCAGTAGAACCCCCAGGGATATCCTTATAAATACCTTCCTTAAAATGCACATGAGGCCAGGGCCGGGCCATGTCCTTACCCAATGTGGAATACCTGGGAAGTCTCCCTTTGCATGAACATCATGGGAAATCTGGAAATCTGAAAGTTACAGATTTAATAAGCATCAAAGGCCCACACAGTTGTTAGAGGCCACTAATCCTGGCCACATAACAGGAATACTCTTTAGCCCTGAAGCCCTGGCACAGGAAGCTTAACCCCCACTGCTAACAGTGGTGGTCCCTGAGGTGGTGGGGACTGGCAATATAGTCTAGAGGAAATGCAAAAAATTATACATGGCTCCTAAATCACTTAATCTCCTTGAAATCCCAGCTTATGATCCAACATCACTTATCTGCCTTTAAAAGTCAAACCATCTGGGATCTAAATGTATTACCTCTTCTGTGCCTACAGGCAGTTTGTGCCATAGGGCAGGGAAGCAGGACGTGGCAGACGCAGCAGCCCCACGCTGTATATGCAGACAGGCAATTCAGTGGGTGCTTTTTCACCCTCAACTGCATGGCATATACATGTCCTACAAATGGCTCACAGACCCACTTTTTTTTTTTTGCTGCGAAGTTTATCTATTTCACCTTCAGAGCTTGCAGCTAATGAGTAGTGCCACTCCATCATTTTTATAGAGGCACTCTCCTGTGGGCCGTTAAAATCACCCAGTGGCAGTCTCTCAACAGCTTCCAGTCGGGTCTGAAATGGCCGCAGATGTCTGAAAACATGAGGCTTGATTCCAGACTCATTCACACTGGATTTACTTAATTTAAATAAAATTTACTGACTTTGATGAAGTGTTGCTCCAGATTCACATGGAGCACCAAAGTGAGGCTGGCTCTGTGTGGCTTTTCACACAGTGATTCACACTGAGTCCACTTAACTATGAAAACATCTATTTTAAATGACTAATTTCCATGACAAATTAAAAGCTGTTCATCTTAACACATCCAGGCTGAAAAATCATCAACTGTCTTAGAAAGAGGCTTCTGCTGTTATGGCTAAGAACCACAATTTCTTTAGCACTGAAATAGCAGGAAACTAGGAAAGCGCCTCACCAGTGATAGACTGTCTCCTTTATGAAGTATTAGACATGAGAGTGATTGAAATTAAGGACTTTTCCCAGGAAAGCTTTGGACTCTTTATGACAGACCATAAGCAATGTCCCTCTTCATCTGCAGCTGCAGAGTGTCCCCTCAGAATTAAGGTGCTGCTGAGGAACTCAGCAGGTTGGACTGCAAAGGTCAGATGCTCAGCTGGCATAAATCAGCACAGCTCTGCTGACTTTCATGGAAATGCAGGGATTTACCCCAGGTGAAAATCTTGCTGAAAGAGATGTTTTTATGCATTGCAAAGAAAGGCACCCAGCAAGCAGACCATCACCTGGCTACAAGCAAACTTGCTCCACTGAAGTCACTGCCAGATGCCTCAGAAGTTGATGGCAAAACTGACAGTGACTGTCATGGACATGCTCTGACCCCAGCGTGCTCTGCTTTCGGAAATCAGTTTTGTTTGTGACCACCTATTGCTGAGTGGCAGTTTGTAATTTATGTCCTCCACCAAGCCTCTGGGGATGGTAGAACAGCAGCAACAGAGCAGTAAGTAAACACATATGCAAGTTTATCTGATTGGTATGCTTGAGAAGAGAGCAAATGTACTGAAATGAGAAGATGAAAACTGCGTTTACCCAAGCTTGCCCCTGGTGACTTTGCTGAAGGGAGCAGCCCTCAGTTTCTGCAGGCTCCCTTCAGCTTGCCTGTCCCAGTACCCGGCCACTATGCAGTGCCACCGACAGCTACAGGACTTCAGCCCAGTCCCTACGTCACCCTCTCCTCACCTGCATCTGGTAACAAGGAGGCAGAACCAGAGGATACACATTTGAGCTCCCATATTGTTTTACAGCTCTAAAGATAAATTCAAACCGATGGCATCATTTCCAGAAGATACCAGCTTTCTTGTTAAAGAATCTTGCTTTAAAATATCTCTATAAAGTAGCGGCATTTGGTTGGGAATTTTGTGCAGCCAGGTAGCAGAACCTGGTATTTTAATAGTGGGTGGCTCAGGACTTTCTGAAAATCAGCCCTTTTGAATATGTCAAACTGAGCACCCAGAATTTAAAGCACTTAATGTTATCAGCCACTTTAAAATGCTGGCCCTTGATTATGAAGGAGTACAGCTGTACAAGAAGAGACAGAAGCTCCTCATAGGAATGATTTGATCTTCAGATTAAAAAGGCAAGAGCCCAGCAATATTTACTTATTTGGCTTTTAAACAAAGTTTAAAAAAAGAGGCCGTGGCTAGCAGCAGCAAGGAACAAACTTCTCATTAGTGGGCTGTGCCAGATTCTTTATCTAAAAATAGTCTGTTCAGCAGCTTTTGAAAAAACACCATCATGTTTAATTGAGATGCCACAGTATATGCAAAAGAACAAACAGGAATATTACATCTCTCTCTGCAATAGCTGTATTTCACTTGCCAATTGCTGAATCTGATCTAGGTATAAAACCACTTTACAATATTAGAACTAATGGGCTAAGTTAAGCGCAGAATGTGAGGATGTGAATGGGTTTCTGCCCTCCCCCTCTTTTCTGGGAACGTCTCAATAAAAAACAGAATCAGCATCAGTTAATATTAATTTACACAATTAAAGAGGGAATCAGGTAACAGGCACAGAAGATGACCAAAACAAGAACCTTAACAAGAGTGTATGGCAAAGCTTTAGTAAATCTAGGTCTTTACCAATAAAACCCAAATAAACAAACCTCCCATTTTCCTTCCCAGTACTAGTCCAGTGGCGAGTAACACAGATCTTCCCCAACTCTTAGAGGTGAAAATTGCTGCAGGAGCTGGTTATTTCTGTGTTAGAGTCATTTGTAAATGATGACTTCATTTGTGGGCACAGAGGTTGATGTTGTAAAGTAAATAAAAATGCTCTTTAACTGCATCTTTCTGAAGGCATCAATACTTTGCAACATCAATGTCTCTTTCATTCAAGAAAAACTGCAGGTCATGTTTCAGCTGAGCAGTCCTTTCCTGACATTTCCCAGCTGAAGGCTCTAATGGACAGAAAGCAGAGGGAATTTTCATATATTTGTTCTTGGAGTGAGCTTTTGTATAGAGGACTTCAAGATGTCACATAAATATTGCAGGCTTTTATTGATTTGTAGAATAGGAGCTATACAGGCAAAGAGCAAGGAAAGTCCCTTTACACCAATAAAGCCTGGTATTGTTTCTCAGCTGGATTAAAGTGGAGTCACTTAAAAGAGAAGAAGCGATTTCATTCTTTATGACCTTACTGCTAAAAACAGCTTAAGGAAATTATCTGTTTTGTTGTGCATCCACACCAGCTTGAACCTCTAGCAAATAAACCTGTCAACGTGCACTCAGTATTACTGTGTACACCCCAGTTAGTGGTGTGTCTGCCAGGCACACCTTTGTGGCTCTGAAGAGAGGCACTGGCTAACGCACCCTGTTAGAGTTAGGAGATTCTCCATGGTCATTTCTGGTACAGTGGCCGTTTCCTAACCTTTATTTTCCCACTAGCCCAGTGACTTTCTAACTAAGTCTTTCATGGACACTTACTATTTTCTATCAGGTTGGGCTAGCAAACAAGGGAAGTAATTCATTGATAGACTAGCAGCTTTACTAGAAGAACTTCCTAGAAGAATCGCTCTCCTGTATCCCTGGCCCATGAGGTTTCCCATAAGAAATGGCAGTATGGCCTGTTGCAAGCATACTTCAGCTGTGGCAGCATTTCCCAGCTCTGCTAATCTCCTGTTACGAACATCTAAAACAGTTTCACCAGAGCATTTGCATTTTCAGTAAAACCTGCAGCATTTCATAGGCTTCCCTCGGGTGGCTTGGATTATCATGCTTTATCACGAATAGGGAAAAATCTATTTTCTTTTGTCACAGCCATCCCTGTTGTTAAAAGTTACAAGTAGGGGGTGAGAGGAGATGGGGGAAGGGGATATATGCAAATATTAAATACTTGAGAAACATCCCCAATCCATTTGTGTTATTACTGAGCTTCAGGAATGTCATCTGTGTAAATGCTTTCATACCACTCCTAAAGAAACCAGATTTACCATTTTCTGCAGCAATACAGTTGTGCTAAAACTATCCCACTACAGACCATACCAGGTGAAGCACTGTCTACAGGAGACTAGATAGGAACATACCAAAGGCAAGGACATGTAACATCCCACAACAACAAAGCATTTCATAAATATGTGTAGGAGTGCTTTGTTGAGTGGAAAAGAATGACCGAAATGCGGTTTAAAATGCCAGGCTGATTTCTGGCACATCTCCCAATTCTGTTCAATCTGGTTCTTTATTAGGCTGTGGATATATTGTAATTAGCGATTACACAAGATACTATCTGGTTAAATCCCCCAGCCCCTGTTTTGTGTATTTGCTACATCTTGATGTTTCTTCTGCCCAAATGAATATCCTTTCCAGGGGCACTTGAATAGGGCGGACAACTAGTTTATGGCTCAGAGACATGGGATCAAGTCTCTGCACTATCCCTGATCTCCTCTCCTGCACGTGCTCAGACTCCCCTCGCTCAGTTGCCTCTACTGCACGAGAAGAGTTAACAGCACTACAGCACCAGCCTCAACATTGGTGGGGAAGACCAGTGAAGTACAGTTAAACATAGAGTTTCCTTGCCAAATTGGATGCAAAAGAAAAAAGAAAACAAATCTTTTCTCCCTGCTCCTACAAAGATTTTACCATGGAAATACTAATGGAAATTTGAAGAGCTCTAGAAAGTACCACCATCCATAGCAAGGAGTAGTTGGAGGGTAAAATAAATCACACTCTAGAAGTCACACAATTTTTCAAAAAATCTCCAAGATTGAGATGTGCTAAAACAAATTATTTGGAAGAATATAGAGCCTTGCATATCAGTGACTCCACCATTTACTGATATACACTATAACATTCCCCACCAGGTAATATACACTGTAAGATGTATACAGGTAAAGTCTCAGAGGGTACAAAGCTTCAAACCATGTTGCTGACCCTCTCTAGCCACTGGTACCTAAAATACAGCTATTAGCACTCACAGCTTGGGACAGGGGTTTTGATGTGGTTTTCCTTGCGAGGGAGAGATGCCAAGCCTGTTCAAGCCTGAGCTTGAACACTTGCAAAAATAAATTAAGGAAACAAAAAAAATTAAAAACACAGAATAAAACTACCAAAAAAATGCCCACCTAACTGTGCAAGTTGTAGATCAAATACATTTTTAGGACACTGGCAGAATTTCAGGGTCAAGGTGTACCTTTTTGCAATTTAGGTAGCATGTACTTCAGCAACCATTAAAGCAGAGACACGGACATGCACTTTCTGGAAGTCAACCATTTTGGGGGATACCGTTGTTTATTAAAAACACACCCCATTGCAAATTCTCCTTGTTGCCATTTTTTTGGGTGTGCTGGTAAGAGGAAGAAAAGGCAATAACAGACAACGGGCAAGGTATTTTGGATAATTACCAGTGCAGAGGCCTTGCACCCCAGTATCTTTTCCATGTTTCAATACAATTGACATCTAATGAACTTACACATGACCTTCACGGGTAGCACTCCAAGAATGCCTTTCCGTCTCATTCACCTCATATACCACATTTAAACACAAACATGCCAAAAGAATTATAATTACAATATTGCAGTAAAGTATTTTCAAAAATAGCCAGATTTACTATTCTGTTCTGAGGACACGTGCAGAGAAATGAGCTAACTATACACTCGCCCATCTGAACGCTGACTACAGAGTTTATTCATCCCGGTTGCAAAAATCATAAATAGAACAGGAAGGTGAATCAGAGGGTACAGTTTTATGGCTATAATTTTGCTTCGCTCTTCAGATCAGATGGCTGAGCTGAAAGAATTAAAACCCATCAGACATCACAGCACACGCGCGTGCTCAAAACGTTCAGCAAGGATAATACCGAATATATGGCGAACCAAATATTTAAAGGAAGATTTTGTAGGCTACTGTTTCTTATGCATATAACCATACTAAGGAGCAGGTCTGAAGAACAAAGTTTAAAGAAGTCCTGATTTAAGTGCTTAACTGTATAGCTTTAAAATTTTATCTCCCTAGAGTTGCTTTTAACTAGCTGGGGCATTTAACTTAACAGCTCCCAGTTCACTTTCACCTGAATTTCCAAAAAAATTGTTGAGAGTATGAGAAAGAATCACTAGTTTTGCTCTATCTGCGATTCACTCAAGAAACGGCACACAGCAAAATCAGATTCACCAGTAGGCTGCGACTGCCAGTTACTTGACAGGTGGGTTTATTACCAGACATGGCAATTTACAGACACAATCTGACATTTTGAAATGCCTGTTCTCATACTGCTGTAAATTTCTCACTGCAACTTACATTACATTTAGGAAACAATTCAGAAAGGTCTAAAATCAACCTAACTCCAGCTGCTTCAATGTCCCTTAAATCAAGACTATTTCATGTTAAGCAAAGAGCCAATGAATCTGAAGAGTTGGTATTTTGAGAAGGAGCTGTTTCTCTCCTGCCTTTCTGCAGGGCTTAAGAGAAGCAGGTTACAGGCCTGCCTTCCAGCTCTCAGTTCCTTCAACTCTCTGCATGGAAACCAAACGCAAATCTTGGTCACCCTGAAAGTACCAGAACTGAAATCTCAGCATCAGTGCTAACAGCCCCACTAACTGCAGCGCAGCAGAATTTCACATGAAGCAACATGAGCAGAGTACAAATCTAAAGAAGGGGCAGTGAAGTCCTCCCTCCCTCCATCAACACTCAGATCTTGGGATCAGTAACAAACAGCTGCCACTCTCCCAGCTCTTGTGCAAGCACAAAGAGCCTCCTTTCTGTGATGCAGGATTATGCCAAGTAAGACTAGTCCCTGGTCTGGAAGCGCTGCTGCATTGACATAGTGCTTCTGGACTCAGCTTAAGGATTTCTGAACTCTGTTAAGTGACACTAACCACCAGTGCCAATGCATAAGGTTGCAATCTTGGTCTTCGTGAAGTCAATGACAAACTCTTGCAGAGTTGAGTGGGGAAATAAGAAGTCTTTATGGTGCAGACTGCCAAGCTGTTGGTAGTCCACTGAAAAGGGTCTAATAGTCGGATGTGTCTTGGCGGAAGAACCTAAGTATACCACTACCTGGGGGTGAAAAAAGGCTGGGGATTCATGATTGAGTCTTTACCTTCTATTGCATTACTCAGTCATTTTATTCTATGAAAAAATATTTGTATTATATTCATAGTTTACTATCATACTAATAATATCCTATTACATTCAGCTCCATTGTCTGGCAATTACCTACAAAGGACTCCCAGGAATTGGTGAGAAGTGGTAAGCTAAGACTTCATTTCATAGTTTTGCATCACTGCGTTACATTGCCTCCTCCTCTCCCGAGGAAGAAGAGTGGAGGACTCTGCATCGTCCTCCACGTGTGCTCTGAAACCACATCCTCAGCTGGGGCAGTGGTAAGACTCAGCTCCTCATTTGCACAGCACCCACCAAAATGAGGGCCTGATGCTTGGGAGGGTTTGTGGAGCACAAAGTGCCACAGTTACTATCTAGTGGATGTACTTCATTAGGAGCTTTATGAAAGTCAGCATCACTTCATTTGGCATAAGGAAATAAAGCACTAAACGTAAAACGCACATCTACTGCACCCAGCACCTGCCTTGGCTCACTGCAAGGCACCTCCTGGCTGTCTCTGGGAAAGGGGGAGGCAGAGGAGCTCCCCAGGCTTGAGGAGAGGCTGAAGGACTGAGCCTCGGGCAATCTTAGACCTGCAGTTCTAACTCTACTGCAGGCTCCTGTGAAGCTTGAGGTGATCATTATATATCTCTGTGTCTCTGTTTCCCCTCTATAAAACCACAGGAGCATTTCCCTCCTCCCATGCACTTTCTGCCTCACCTACTTTATGACTCAGGTTCCTCAGAAAAAGGGCACCCCTTTCTGTGGCATTGGTAGCACCACTGAATCCAAATTGTGACTGGTCCCCTAGGTGATACTTTAAAACAAATACCAATAGAAATCTTTCATAAACAATTGACTGAACCCCTCCCCAGGTACCAGGAATGTGCTGCAACCATCCCCCAGAGCTCCCCAGACTTCCCCAGCAAATCCAGAGAAGATGAAGTACTCGGAGCAGAAGGCAACAATTGTTACTTCAAGGTAAAAGCTAAGATGCTAAAATTTGCCTTCCTGCCAAACGAAGAAGAGATACATTTGCACATTTTTCTAAAAGAACATGTAAGAACATCTGCAATGCAAAAGTCCCATGTGCAAAGTCCCAGGACTGCAAATTATAATGCACTTTTTTCTTTTCTTTTTTCCCTTCATCCTAAAAAAAAAGGGATTTGAACACAAGTTCTTTGCAACTGAGGTCAGTGCGTAAAACACTGCTTTCTGCCGCATACCCAAGAGTCCCCTGCAAGAAGATCCTAGAAATAAATATGCCTCTGCAAAACCCTCCAGCTTTGATAAAATAACATTTTGACTGAATTGTTATTTTACCCACAGTGTTCTCACTAACTCCATTCCAGCTACAATTAAGTTAAAAAACATTACATCTCCAATCCTTTCTCCTGTTCTGTAACCATCATAAAGAATTTAAAAAAAAAAGACACAGCCTTTTTTGTTCTTTTGTAAAACACTATTAAATCTGCATTCTCACTTTATAGTACAGTTAGAAGCAATTTTATTAAGGTATTTATGATTATGAAGGGCATAATATGAAAATGATCCATCTCTCCTTTTTCTACTGATTCATAATACAAGAACAGGAGTTCAAGCAATGAAATTACCAGCATTCCAGTGTCAAACAAATGAAAGATGCCACTTTACACAGCACGTGGGCACCTTATGGAATTTCCTATTGCAAGATGTCTAAATGTCAGATGGGGCTGAATGGAAATGCAATTGTACAGCACAGTTATGAATGGTATGAATGCTGCACAAGCATGGAGATGCTATTCCTGCAGTGAGATACTCATAATGTTTTTTCCTGACCATGAAGGTAGAAGATGGACCTGCACCCCCCATCCATTCCTACAGCAGAAGGTCCATCATGCCATAATTAGAAAACTGCCCAAGGTGACATTATTTCACGCATGTACAATTTCCTGTTTTATCATTTCTAAGATGCAAAATTGGACTTGGTTGGCCTGATTCCAGAGTTCCTATCTTCAAATGCTAATTACACTAGATATTACTGATAGCACTACTGGTACTCTGTACAGCAAACTGCATACCACTAGTAATGAATGTGCAATCAAGTCTGGAAGAGAGGGCATTTTGCAAGCCTTTAAACCTCAATATATTCCACAAACATGGAAGCAAATTCACAATCAGAAATGCAAGACATAATCTAAGGCACCGTTCTCTTAACTTTTACATGAAAGTAGATGTTCTCATTCCCTAGGTACACCTCGGTGGCCTCAGATAAGGAAGGTGAGGCCAGGCTGGTATCTGAACAACAGATACTGAAGAAGTGGTTGCATGCCCACTGTATTACAGTGCAGGTCACAGGCAGAAGTTGGACACAGCAGAAAGCGGCATGCTGCTTCAGTGGTTAATGCACCTGACTTAGCCAGTACGGAATCAGTGTTTCTAACTGTTTTTTAAATTCTTGGAGTACTTCACTTTCCCTGAAATGCAGAAATGAGAAATGATCTAGTTGATTTCCTCTTGTACATTTGATTCCAAAGGATGTAATTTACTTCCTTCCGAAACGGCTATGAGGAGCGTTAAAGAGGCTCAAAACTTCAGGACAGAAGCCACAGCACCATCTGGTATGTGAAACGAGGGACGGCAGCCCCTCCAGATGGCAGCTGCAATGAAATGAAGAATCATTATGGTTGCTACACAGCTCTTTACATTTCCTTCTCTACTGCTGATTGCTAAGAACCCCCCTGAAGACAAGGTGACAAGCTCTGATGAAAGTTTTCATCATGCCTCTAAAACGGGCATGCATTTCATTATGGGGTGGGGAGCTTTATGGTATATGTTGACTACAAGACTCACAAGAACAAACATATACAAAAGAAACAGAGGTGGAGCTCCGAAAGCGAGAATCCCTCCAGTTCGATTAGTATCCGATAGAAACCAGGAGAGCAAATGCAACTAGATCAGGTGAAAATCATGATCACAACCACACAAAGCTTTCTTCATTCCTTTAAACTAATAATATGTGTTCAGCTTCCATACCACATTAGATTTTTTATGAGTCTGCACTCTGTAGAAAGAACATAATTAATTCCTGCAGTATCCAAGCCACTGGGCTTACCTTTCACAGGGGGCAGAAAAAAACCCACCAAATCACAAGCCTAGTATGCTTGCATGATAATGCTTTGCTTTCGATGCTTGTCATTTTGCTTTCATTGCATCATTTTTTGTTAACATGTATTTATGCACACTAAAGATTACATAAAAGTCATTCGGCAAAGATAACACAGAGTAGGATTTGGAAAGGTGAAATCAAATAATCCCATCAGCTTTGCATTTAGTACCCAGCTAGAAAAAGGGACAAGATCTACAACATCCTTTCTTGTTTACCTAGTGTAATTGCTTTTGAGCTTTCTTGCAGGTGGATTTGCTGAGAAACATTGCTTTCTCTCCAGTAAGGTCGGCTTTCATCCCAATACACAAAGTTCTGTGACCAGAGACAATAAGGGAGATAAAATAAGGTAACCTTAAAGGCCAATGCTTCTCCTATTTCTTTCCCTGTATAAAACAAAAGCCAAGTTTCTGATCATCTTTATAAGTCACATGACCAACGTTTTGCAGAGTAAATGCAAAACTGTGGATTACAGGCTCACAAAGCTCATAATTACAGTAAACATTAAAATTGATTGAAGTGTTATCACTGAAAGTAATTGTCAAAACGTAAAACTTAACAAGCAGCAGAAAGCAGATTATTGTGAATAACTCATTTTAAATCTACTTTTCTAAACAACAAAAAAAGAAATATTACCACTGAACATTTTGGAAGAGAGAGAGAAGTGGTGTTACTTGTGTTTGCAAACGTCCAGCTTCCTACTTGCCCTAGTGCCACTGCTGGATCAGAGTGAAATTAGAACATGTGCGATTTGTTTATTTTTTTGATGGAGGCAGCTGGGGAATGAGAATACCACCAGTTCACATTTCCCCAGAAATCACAAATCCTGATCCAAAGCTCCTAGAAGCCTGCAAGATTCTTTTCACTGACTTCAGCAGGGTTGGACCAAATCCTTATGCATGCTGTGGCTCCCGAGGTTGGAAGTGCTTAAAGCTTACCCTGTTCACGTTTACCGATTCGCTCTGCAGGGAGATGATTTATTTATTGCCTCAAAATTCTTCTTCTGTTGTTTAATACAAGTAGTTTATCATTGTATTGAGGAGTTCACTGCAGGCAAGAGAGAAGGCAACAATGCCTCGCACTGGCTCATGAAACTCCTCTTTCTGATGCAGAGAAGGTGAGCTGGAGGAAGCCTTGTGCTGATGACCTGCAATTAGGCCTCAGGAGAGTAGGGGACAGAAGGAGAAGGGGGGTGTGTGTGTGGAGAAAATAAAGAAGGATAGGTGCCTTAAGAAGAAAACAACAAAGAGAAGCAGAGAAAAAAGAAGGTAGAAACAGATACTGAAGTCAATTCTAAGTTATGTTAAATCATCCTTTCAAGAGTACTGAGTCTGGCAGCAATTTTGAGGTCATCATGATCATAGGAACAAGGAGCTTCTGACCATTTATGCTAGGGCTGGCACAGAGGCTGTCCTTCCTTTTTTATGTGACTGGCCAGTCCCTGGTGGGCTCCTGTGGCCAGGTTTGGCACTGCAAAGCCTCTGGCAAGATTCAGCTTCTGGCAATGAATCATACTGATGTTCAGCAGTGTAACAAGTGATCCCCTCTCCTCCAGCTAACTGCAGGGATTTCTCCATGGATTGCATCCCACGTCTACTAGATTATGGATTTGGCTCAGGTAAAGATGCTCTTTATCTACATTGTTAAAGCAAGTAAGAAGGTCCAGGGTAGTAGCAGTTGGAAACATGCTAAGTGCATTTTAGGACTCTTCTGTGTGGAGAACAGCCAACTGAAACTGAATCACATGGGTATTTGCCAATAAAGCGACATCAGAAACCCACATATAAGCTACATCTGGCTATATTTTCCCAGAGAAATAAACTGCATTTGTTCCTCAGGCTATGGCCCCTCAGGATTGTTTCCAGGGTTTTCAAATTACACGAGTAACTACATTCTTCTAAGTCTTTGCATCCTCTTCCTAATTAAAACATCTCTCAGACTTATCAAAGCAGAGATATTAGCATTCTGGGCCAGCTGCCTTTCATTCCTAACAATTCCCTGCGTACCCAGAGAGAAAGCCAGGGAAAGGGGGAAAAAAAAAAAAAAAAAAAAAAAGGAGAGAGAGAGACAGGCTCCATCTCTCTTATCCAAATCAAATCTGGTTTAGGAAGTCTTTTCTAAGCTCCCCCTATCCTTACTGGCCATCACACTATTTTACAAAGCTGTCACCATATGCGAGATATTTGGCTTCAGGGAGAAAATGATCAAGATGAAAGAATTACTTACTCCACTTCTACCAACCTCGTGAATCATTCATGTTCCCTACCTGAATCACAGCCAGCTGCAGTATCTGTCACATTCTGGATTTAAGCCATGTACGATGTAACATCTACCAATGATCATTCAAAATATTCTATTAACCCCCCTTCAAATACACACATTGTGTGTTGGCACACAGTACAGGAAAAAACAATTTATTGTACAGTTCAGCATCTTGCTAAAGTGCCATAGTTTTAGCTGAAAGCTATACAGCCTTCTCTACAGGCATGGAGTGGCTTTGTTTATTATTTTTCAAAAGCTGTATCTAAGCATAAGACACCATTTTCCCCTGGACTTCAGTAACAGCAGGTTTTAGATTCTCAAATGAAAACTGCAATAGGTGGGAACCAGGAGTAAGGAAGCCTGTACTTCAGACTAGCAGAATAAGCCTTACCAAGGATGCTTACCTACCAACGAGCAGTTGTCAGCTATGCAAAATCTCACAAAAGTTGCTGGGAATGCTCCAAGTTCACCTTGCAAATATTTAAACTCAGTTCAGCAGAATCTGGATGAAGTTTTATGTTGTGTAACAGGAAGACCAGCGCTCTGGAGTATGCTGTGCACACCTCAGTGTCCTCCTTTAAAAAACAGGTGTATATCCTCAGACCCATGAAATTCTCTCTCCAAAAAAAAAAAAATCACCACCCAAACCCAAACAGATATCGCTCTGAGGCTAATTGAGATGTTTCATAACTAAGTTGCTGCCACATTTACATGCCCCAGCAGGTCAATTCTGCCCTGAGGCTTTTGTGTTGGTGCCAGACATGTCGCTCTTGCCAGCACAGGTCTCACCAAGGCAGACTGAGGCCAGCACATATTCAGCTATCCAAACTTTTATTGCAGTAATGGGATTTCAGTGAGGACCGGTTCAAAGATGAAATAAAGTGTTCGTTTAAAGCCATTAAAAATAGTTACTTTGCTGTCAGATTATTAATCGTCTGTCATAATATTCTTAGAGGTGATTATAAAAAGTATATTTCTGTGTAGTCAGAACACCCTTCTGTCAGACACCGCAGTAAATGAAGAGCCAGCAATAGAAACGCTGCCACTGCACAGAAACACTGCCACCTCTTGTCGATCACCAGGCACACAGCTGCCAGGCATACACTCAAAACGTGGCAAACAGCAGGTTACCTGTTTTAAACCTTAATGACAGAGATGTTCTCTAACGTGGCTTTATCTCACGTTTTGGATAAAGGCATACATTGTTCAGCTAACACAGGATAATTCATTAAGCCACAGTAACCTGCTTTTGAACCTGAGCTCTGTTGAACCCAGTATCTTTTCTTTCAGGTGCACGATTTTGGTATTTCATTGCTGTAACACCAGTTACTCCTGCTACCAGCAACACAAAAGCATATTTAGTCCTGGAAGACCATGGAAAGATGCAGCATGAAATGCTACAAAGCCTAAAACATTTTACTCACGCAGAAGTTGTTGCTAAACCTCACGTAAAAACGTAGAGCAAAACAGCACGTCCTGAGCCAGTGCTGATGCCCCAGCGCCACTGAGCACCGAGACCCCATGCCCAGGCCTGCCTGCCAAAAAGCTTCACCCCTAGGCCCCCGCAGCCACGGGCAGGCAGCACCCACTGTGACCCTTTGGAGACCATAAAACACGGATTTCTGGTGAAAACTCCAGCATCTTACTCACTGGAAGTGAATAATTTCTTTCATACACTTTGTGAGTCAGCTAATAGCTTTTTTCCCCCTGATTAATACCAATATGATCATGGTAAGAGCACGAGTACATTTTATGCCTGGGCTGGTTAATTTTCATGATTATTTTGCAAGGCATCTGGGTCTGCTACTGAGGCATCCATGTATTCATTACACTTTAGTGGCATGTAATGAAGATGTAAATGAATCCTGCAAATTTGGGGATTCTAGTTCAGTGGGAATAAGAAATTGTGTCAATGGAACAAGTGACCTGTTCCAAATTTCTGGTTATGATATAAGGTAGAAAATGTAAAAAAAAAAAAAAAAAAAAAAAGGAATATTAAAAGACAACAGCTATCTTAAAATAGTATGCCCTTGAAATAGAGAATAAGAGAAAAATGTTCGTTCACTTCAGGTAAGACTTCCACTGCGTCAAACAAAGACTATGTTACAACCCATCTCCCAAAAGTAAATCCAAATAAACATCACAGATTCAGCTCCTGAAAGTCTGGGTATTTTTGATGTACCTCCCCATGCCCTGTCTGTGCTGGAAGCAGCTATCAAGAAATGCCCACAACACCTTGTCACAGGCCATAAATTGACTGAGATTCTGGTTTCCAAATAGTTCTGAACTTGCAAGCCTGGCTCTTTGGCAAAACAGCTAGGTTAAAATGTTGATTTTTGGGGAGGAGTACATTGTCCCTCCACTCGCAAGCAGCATTAGCAGGCTGATTTGAATAGGGCTCACAAGGAAAATAAAGTTTGCTGATAGCAACTACCTAATGTCACACTTCGCTGCTTGAGGAAGGAAACCACCAGAAACAGAGAAACTTTTACCTCCTCCGACAGCATATTTTTTTGTACCCTCACTGGGCAGCTCGCTCACAGATCTCTGTGAGCTCTAGCCTCTAACACACCACATGAGAGAAGCCCACCATTTCTTACTTCTTCACAGCAGCCCTAAAATAACCACGGAGTGCCCCCCCCCCGCCCCATTTCACTTCAGAAGAGCTTTTTTCCCCATCCTTCTCTCCTCAGAAAAGCCCCAAGTGCTGCCTCACCCCACGGCCCCCCACACCCACAGAACCAGGTGCCATTTTATGCCCTTTTCCACCAGGGAAAGGGGGACCCATCTCCCTGGCCTCACACCACAAGGTGAGGAGATGGCTGCCGGCATCGGGCTGACTGACCTGCATGCTTGCACCTTTCCAAGGCCAAATCCCGTGTGGGTGCGATGAGCCAAGTCAGGAGAGGTGGGAAGAAGGCAGAAGTCCTCAGGGTCTCGACTTGCAGGCCTGCACAGGGCTCCCCCCAGGCGCCCGCTGAGGGGATGGTGTTCCCCAGGCAGCCCCCACCGCTTGTGAGCACGCCAGACCTGCGCCAGGGACCCTTCCCATAGCACCCACACCTCCTGCCTGCCTTCCCGGGCAATGGCTGCTCTGAGGAGCTGAGGGCTGGATAAGGAGAGGTGCACACCTGAGTCCACTTGGGCAATCAGGCAATTAAGCAAGCTGGGACAGGCCCCACACCTGCACCTGCTGCTGCACTGCACCTGCTCCTGCTCCCACATCCAAACCACCCCCTCCTCCTGCACCCCCTCATGCTGCTCCTGCACCCATACCACCTCCTGCATCTGCTGCTCCTGCACCTGCACTGTCTCCTGGTGCTCATGCCCCATCTTGTGCACTTGCATCATCTTCTGCTCCTGCACCACCTCCTGCTTTTGCATCACCTCCTGCTTTTGCATCACCTCCTGCTGCTCCCACACCACCTCCTGCTCCTGCCCCTGCTCACACTCCTGCATGTGCACCCAGAAATTCTGACTCCATACAATGAAATTCAAAGAAAAGCCATTCTCAAGCTAGACAGCTAGTGACCCTTGTGTGCCATGGGCCTGTGAGGTGCCTCTGCCCAGGGGGAAAAGCCACTCGCCAGCTGGCTGTCCCCTAAACGAGTCCACTCAGTGGCTTTCTCACAGCAGCTGGGGAGCACCACTGGCAAAGCAGCTTACTCACTCATATGAAGGAAACATGAGGGCTCGAAATATGTGAATTTACTACATTTCTCTTTTGTGTTTCTCTGCATTCAGATTTTACCTCGGGAAGTACACTGTACTTTTTGTTACTCTAAACTGCAATTAACTACGAAAAATGACATTTTTTTAGTCATCTTTGCTGACATGTCTTAACCTCCTTAATACATATGTAATTCTTATCTCCCTCCTGCACTTCCATTAACTTGATTGGCATTACAGCAACCATGGGGAATCCCCAGCCTTTCCCCCGTCCTGCAAACAGCATCTGGGGCTCTGATGCAATCAATCAGAGCTGCCATGCTGCAAAACAGGTCCAACAGCCCCTCAAAACCACCCCAACATGGGGGACCCTTTGCGAAGGGACTGACTATGATGCCATTGCAAAATGGTGCTGCTCATTCCCTGCCTTAGAAAAAAGAAAAGTAAATGCTAATGAGCAGAAGCAGCACCATTATTCCAGCTCTATGTTATTAGTCAAACCAGTAATTAAATACCTCATGGAGGTCTGCTTACCTTCTCTTTGAACACACCCAGCAAACTGGAGTTTGAATCTCTTCTGCACATCCATGATTTGAGGGATCAGGAAACGATCTCGCAGGTTGAAGCTGACAGAGGTCAAACCACTTATCTAACTGAAAAAGAATATTAAGATCCATAAGCAGGAGGGGTTTGGATTACTAAAAAAATCTTTGGGCTGGTGGGATGGGGCATAATGACGTCCAGTGAAGTTGTTCTTGAAACCAAATTCAATTTAAAAATAATTTGCAGTTGTGGTTTGGTTTTTTTTAATACCAGGATAGTCAACACTGGAAGAAATGATCCAGGCAAGCAATAGGTTATTTGTGTCTTCAAGTCAAAACCAAACACTTTTATGGATTTATGTAGTTAAGTACAAGTTATCAGGCTCCACACAGGCCTTAGTGGATGAAATTCAGTACCTGCAGCATGCAGAGGGTAAGAGTAAATGGTCTCTGCTGGCTGCAAGAGCCATGCACTGATACCACAGCAAGTTTGCCCTCCAGCACCCCTCTAGAAAGCAGCTCCCAGTCAGACTAAACACCTTTCCCATCACCTGAGATCTCCGTGCTGGGGTGGGTGAAACAGGGCAGCGTTCCTGCACAAATCCCATGTTGCTGTCATTTCACATGTCACCCCTCCTCCCCCTATCCCGCACCACCAAGGAGCACCAGGACCTCAGCTTTCCTACGGGACTCGGCTGTGGCATGTGGGTTCCCCATATGCTACACCCCGGTTAGGCAGCAGCGTGGCACCGCAGAGACAGATCCGCAGAGAGAAGCAGCCAGCACCAAGGACGCAGCAGCCCCATCACGTGTGTTTTGCAGGGTGGTCACTCTGGCATGGAGGAGGACTGACCCTCACGTGTCATGGAGGGAGCACGTTAGCTGCTCTCCCGGAGCGCACCTCCCAGTCTGGCTTCCACCAAATCCCACTCGTATGCTGCGAGGTGGTGCAGTGACGGGAGCTGAAGCTGTGCGAGTGCCAGCAACCGGAAGATTCACTTCAAAAGTGCACTCGTGACCCCAGCTGAAATGCTCATGTAGCTGTACCCCGAAACACTTTCAAAGTGGAAATTAATTAGAACCGGTTGAATTAGTCTCTGTGAATAATTTAGCCGCTACATTTTGCATTAATTGTTGAATAATTTATTCACAAATACATTTTCTCCATTATTTGACCTCTGCTGCAAAGTAATGAATGCTATTTGGCAAATAATTTACTGTACAATGTTTATATGAATACATTAATTCTGAATATATTTCCCTATTACCCCATTACTTCCAAATTCACTGTTTGAGTGATCTCAGCATAGACAGCAGTCGGCCATCTTTTATAAGTCATTCCGATTGCCTGGTCTGGTCTGGTTCATCCTAATTCAAATGTATCAGTGCACATTCCAAAATATTTCAGCCTGTTCTGGGCACGTTCCCTCTGGATAAAGCCTGGAGACCTCTTGGAATAAACACAGTGATGTGCAGGCAGGTGCAGTCGTGGGTAGCTGGACCAGGGGGGGAGCAGCAAACATGGGAAATATTCAGACAGAGGTTTTTTTGGTTTTTTTGGAAGGCATCTGTGAGTATCCAGATCTCACTGAGATCTGAGAGGGACTAAACACATAATTCCAAGGCTCTTAAGAAAACCATTGCCTTTGCTGAAATCCTTTTTGTCTCTGTAGTACAATGATACAACCTACTCTTTATTTAAGCACCAGGGCAGCAGACTTTGCACAGTTAGAGTCACAGTCTAGAAGATGGACAAAACCCATGCTGCTTTACAGACATCTTGTTACTTGGGTATTTAGGATAAGCAGGTAGGAAACTGGCTGCAAATATCTGCTTGAAATACATGTAATCAACACACACCTTGGAGATCTCTCTGAAAACAACCTTTGCTCTCTCCTCTTGGACACGAGCAACACACCAACACACCATCAAGAAATTGTGCTGGATTCAACTCTGCCTTCAGGACAGCTACGGCAACAGAGAAGCAGCAAGGTACTGCTCTGAATGTCCAAATACGATGAAAGAGCATTAAATACCCAGACAATACATACTTGAAAGGATATTTGGTTCACAGATTTATGGCAAACATATAAAATTACTTTCTTCTAACCATGCTTTCATGACTTTCAGTCCAGCAGTTCTCCTAGACAGAAGCAACAGGTGAACACGAGCTACACGAGCCCTGTGGCTGGAGGGCTCCACATGACTATTTTGCTGCAATTCTCAGAACTAAGCAATGCAGCAGCAAAGCCAGGGAGAAGTTCTGCAGGATTTTGTCACCCTTTACTTGCCACTTTTTAATGAAAAGCTGAAATATTAGAAAATCTTTACTGCTAAATTTGCTTAACCAAATTGACAGTTAAAGGCAAGAGTCCTCTGCTGTTTTCAATCACACTGACAGCTGAACTTTTTTCTGGGGGAGGACAGCATATTTGACATAAATATTTAACAAAAAACATCTCTGTAAACATGAAGGCTGGTAATGTTGAGCCTCTTCTACATTTAACCAAACAAACTGCTTGCTGGGCTGGCATTGGTGGACTTGTGATTTTCCATGTTCATAAATCAATCAACCATCTGGGACAAGGAACATAATCAAAGGGATTCACACTCTTCTAAGCCCCTTTTCAGCAGTGCTACGTGTGGATACTATGGAGCTTATCCATGCTGCAACAAGCTACTCAATGGCCTACTGTTCTCTGCTGGGGAAGGAAGAACAGGAAAATCCTCCTACTCTGTAATTTAATACCACCATTGCAGGTTGAAACACCTCAGACTGCACCTCTGGGAAAGGGTATAAAGAAGAGACAGAGCACTGTGTACATTTGGGATGATTTCATCTCCTTCATCCACAGAGTAAATGTTGACTGAGACAAGACCTTTATCCTGCAGGGATCATACATATTCTCTGCTGTTCTTGTACCTCTTCCATGCTGTGTCCTGAGCAGAGAAAAACAACCATTTCCTTCCCAGATTTTGAGCTTCTCTTGCCCTGAGTTTGAATAGATACTTGCTTTCACACCATAGCCAATGCTGCTCAGGAACTGAAGCATTCCAATAATGAACTTCCCATCCCAATAATAGTTCATATAATTTATTCAAGTTCAGATGGAAAAGAAAAGATTATCTATCCCACATACACTCATAGATGGACTTGGTTGCAAGAGATGACTGCCAGCTTGCAGCCAGCCCTGAACATAGACACAAGGCTAAAAACTTGGAGAGCCATCTCCAGTACTATCCCTTATACATATCACAGAGTGCGTAATTAGATGACAGATCTTGATCTTCACATAACAGGAGTCAGGTGTATTTTTCATTATTTTCCTTCCCATGCATTGCTTTTCTAGTCTTTGTTACTTCAGTTTTAATTCATCGTGTCTATTATTCCCTTCTAAACAATTTATCTTGTAACTTATTTGCAGATGGAGGAAGCTGAGGAGAGGCGGAGGGATTTGCCACTCTCATTTTTGCACCTGCTTGCTTACACCTACAGGGTGCTCCTTTTTCATGCTCATTCTCTCGTGTCTCTTTCAATTATAGGCAGTTTCCTTCAAAATGTCATCTCTAAGTAGCTTCCCAAAGAGAGGCTAGCTGCTTTTTCTTCCCTGCATTCTCTCTTCCAAATATACCATTAATGGTAACCCTTGGGATACCTTAGGATTACCTTAGGATGCTTTTCCCCCAATACAGACTGTTGTCATCTATTTTCTGCATTTCTTATTCCCTGCATTGGGTTTGCATGGCATTCCTCAGAAAATATTTTTTCTGAATTATAATATTTACATAAAGCTGCATTTGTTGGAAAATTTGCACCAGTGGCAAAGGCCACAAAAGAGGTGGTACTTACAAGATATATAGATGCCAAGATACTCCAGTAAAAAGGGACACATTTCACTGACAATGAATTAATTTCTTACAGTTGTTCAATTCCATTTGCTCCCAGTCATGGCTACAAATGATGCACTGATCTCAGTTCTGGCTCTGTGGACAGCTAATGAGTAGGAAGTCCTTAACTGAGGTTCCTGGCTGCATCATAAAATAGTCTTTTTTATAAACCAGAAATGATTGCAGAGGGGTAAGCAATTTTTTGGCTGGGTTTGCTTGACCTGATAGTGCTCAGTCTCACAGTGGCCATGATCATGGAGAGCGTAACATCATGTAACATCTCATTCCCTCAGTAACCAGAAAATATGCTGATCTGCTTCTTTACCTGGCACAAGCAAATCCTGGGCTAGGAGCTTCATTTAGTAAACAGTCAGAATTACTCAGCCCTCATTTTTTACTAGCTAGGTCTTTTTCAGCTTTGTTTTTTGAAGACACTGAGGACAAGTAGCCATCAGTCTCTTGAGCAGCTTCCTTCCTTCCTGGGAAGGTCAGGATGCCCTTGGTCCTGACTGGATCAACGCAGGAGGCTTCAGAGCACTCAGCATCTATTTCTCCTTCCCTCATTTGTCTACGTCCTTCCTTGTTCTCCCATAACTCTATCACCTGGGATGGTTTTGACAATTCTTTCCTACATGCTCAATCTGATTTAGTTTCCTTATATTTCCCCAGGGACTTGAATTGCTGTTCATGCCCCATTTAGTTTCCTTTTAGAGAGAACACCACTCGGTGTAAATGTAGTGTCCCCAGCCCCAGGAACAGGAAGAGGAGTATGGAACAATTTCAAGGCTGCTGGACTTCTTTGGCTCTTACTTTGTTCCCTTTCATACTGCTTTTCAAGGAGGATCACCCACTAGACCTACAGAATTTAGATAGAGCACCTATTTGATTTCTCTCATTTCATGCATTCTTTGCATTGTCTGCTTGAAAACATAGCCCAGTCACAGCTTTCATCCCCTTGTGCTCAGCAACGAGATGTCACACACTTTCAATCACACAATCTCACCTTGCAAAAAGAAAAAGTAAAATCAGAAGGAAATAAAGAGAAAAAAGTCTTCAGGTAAGTAAAGAGCATGAAGTTCTAGAAAAAAGCAGGATGTGTTTCTTCATCACCGACTGCTACCTGCAAAAGCAGTAGTTCCTTTTGTACTCTTATGAATTACTTGTTTTATTTCCTTTTTTTCTGGCCACTAAATGCTCAGCTGACAGAATAGCAACGGTTTTTCATTACCTTCAGGGAGACAGGCACTACTCAAAGCAGTGGGAGCAAATGCTTTGCCCATGTCCAAGGCACTGAGACAAGAAATGCAGGTCTTCGAAGTCCCACTTGATTTTCAGATATGTGCAACTCGCCCTGTTCTGCGGTCTGGCCTTCTCCTCTCTACTTCTGCCTAGTCTGCTGTGTATTTTGCTTCAATGATACAGCAAACACCTGAAACCCCATGCAACAGATGGCATTAAAGAGGCTTATTTACAAATGTTCACATTTTCCCAGGTGAAATTTCCTGATCCAAGATAGAAAATAGGGTGGAGCCTTATAATAAATACCAAACCAGTAACTCTGGAGTGTTCCCAATTAAGGCTGGTCCCCCACTGCTCTTCTGGGCTGCTCAGACAACCCCATAAACCGTCGGTGTGAACGAGCTGGATTGGAGCATTTTGGTGAAGTATATGCTTCTCTCACAGGCAGGCTTTAGAAATGTAAACGCATGGAGGAGGATCTATGCTTCAGGCTGGCTCCTCTAAACAGAACAACTTTTAATTAATTTTTTAAAATACTGCCACAGGCTCCTCTTAAATTGATGAGAAGTGCATTCTACTTTCCTTTACAGAAAGGCATTGTATATTACACTTCATCTGATTAGGTAGGAAAAAAAAAAGGCCAGCTGTGCTTCTAGGGGCTTTAAGTATGTCCTTTTAAACAGTGTTTAAACAGAACACTGTTTATATCAACTCACTTTAATATGAGGTAAAGCACATTTAAACAGTCATTTTAAAATACCACACAATTATATTATTGCAGCCCCCTTGTTATGAAGACACCTTACAGAGGAAAAAATTTCTGAGCAAGAACTGCTGTCACCAAATTGTAATTTACTGACTCTGAAAGTGTTAAAGAATTAGAGCAATAGAGATTTAAGATTATCCACCAAGGAAATGAGCCTTGAAATCTGTATCACAATGTATTTGGTTACAATTTCATTTCTGAGGGAAATGATATTAAAAAAAAAATCACATAAATCTTTTCAAATAAGGAAAGATATACTGGGGAATCAGGATGGGATTATGTCTCCTGGCCATTACTTCCATCCAGAGGACTTTATTTTGCAAAGCAGATGAATAACCTTACCCACATGAGCAATGAAAAGCCAATTCATCACTTTAAATCAATGGTCCCAGCTGACTTAACTGAGCCTTGAAAAAGGCCCCTAGGGCTAGACTATGATGGTGAAGGCTGCCCTGGTTACCGTGTTTGGGCAAAGCACAGATCAGAACCCCAGCCTTGCTCTTTTTCCATTTTACTATATTACATGTTTGTTTGCTAATGGAAGAAGGTGTGAACATAAAGATTGACATTAATGAGAGAGGTGAAATTGTAACCCAGCCTTTTGGATGTTGTTGTTATCCAGTTTGGATATTTGTCCCATGTAAACAAAACCAAACCTAACATTTAACTAATGACTCTAATACGATCTCCTCAAAGAGGTCAAGACCAGAAGCATGAGGAGATGTTGAAGCGAAGGTTAAAACTGAGATAAAGCTATAAATAACCATGAGCGTTTAGGAGAAGCAGCCCACTATGTGGCCCAGCTGTATGTGTCGTGGCAGGACTGAAACTAAAAAGAGGTAAATTGTAATTTGTGTTAGGTAACATGCTTAAGTGATCAATAAGGAACTGGAATAATTTGCTAAAGGATTTACAGGCATCCAAGAGAAGATGAAGCACTTATAAGTGTGTCATGCCAAGGAGAATCCTTCATTTTTGCAAATGGCCAGACAGTGGCATTCAGGAGTATTTCGCCAGCTCTATTATTTGTTTCTTCTTGGTGGACTTTGTCACCTGATATTGAGAAAACCGAGGCAAGGTTATATTTTGTTGCTGTTTTCATATTTTTTCTTTCCCGTTAGCTTCTGAGCCACAAGACCTAAGGCACTTTGGGGCATCTGGTGTCAGCTGGGGAACTCTTAAGATAACTGTTCCTTCTAAGTGCAGAAAATCTGGACCCTTTTCTACACTCTCAGTCCCACCCAAGCTCTTACTAATTTCTTCAAAGTGAACTTAGGCCAAGACTCTAAAAGCTACGCACAGCACAGTTGACAAGTTAATACCATGGAGGATATCAGATCATCTTATAAAGGATAATACCCGTAGTTCACAAGACGTCGATATTGCTATATACTTTATCCAGTGCAAAATGACTCATCAAACCTTATCATCTATAGCCCAATGCCGTGGTTTAACCCCAGCCAGCAACTAAGCACCACACAGCCGCTCGCTCACTCCTCCCCTCTCCCAGTGGGATGGGGAGGAGAATCGAAAAAAAGGAGTAAAACTCATGGGTTGAGATAAGAACAGTTTAAGAACTAAAGTAAAATAAAATATAATAACAACAACAACAACAATAAAAAATAGAACAATAATAATAATAATAATTGTAATGAAAAGGAATATAACAAAAAAAAAAGAAAGAGAAATAAAACCCAAGAAAAGACAAGTGATGCACAATGCAATTGCTCACCACCCGCTGACCGATGCCCAAGCAGCGATCCATGCCTCCCGGCCAACTCCCCCCTGTTTATATACTGGGCATGATGTTCTATGGTATAGAATATCCCTTTGGCTAGTTCGGTCAGCTGCCCCGGCTGTGCTCCCTCCCAGCTTCTTGCATACCTGCTTGCTGGCAGAGCATGGGAAACTGAGAAATCCTTAACTTAGGATAAGCGCTACTTAGCAACAGCTAAAACATCAGAGTGTTATCAACATCATTCTCACACTAAATCCAAAACACAGCACTGTACCAGCTACTAGGAAGAAAATTAACTCTATCCCAGCCGAAACCAGGACACCCAAAGACCAGTAGGAAATGAAGATAACAAGCAGCAATAACAAAAGCCTACCTTCCTGGAAAAGTATGGCACTTGTTTCACACTAAACAGCATACGGCGCACGAAATCTACCTGACCCTGCTCATTTGGTTAGATCTTCTAATCAGAGAACTACAGAACCAACTCCTACCTCTTAGAGAAGGATATTGATTAACTTGTTACAGAAGCATCCCACCTTCTAAAATCATGAAAATCTAGAACAGTTCAAACCACCTCACTAATGATTACAGGAGTTTTAATCACTTCCATTTTGAAATTCAAATTGGACATAACACTTGAGCACCTATAATTATCTTTATAGAAGTGAACATTTCCATTAGGTTAGGGCACTTTACATATATCAGGCAGAGAAATTACAAGATTCAGGGACTAAAAATTGAAAATGCACAGGCTCTGATTCAAAATAAGATTCACATTTCCAGTGATGAAGACAATTAACTACAGGAACACAGGAATGTGATGGATTCACCTCTGCTGTAAGTGAAGATTGGATGACTTTCCCAAGGGTCTGTTGTAGCTCACACATAAGACAGGAGCAAAACAGGAGTTATTTTCACTTTGTGTTATACATGATGTCCGAAAAATTGCAATGACTCCTCCTGCCTTTACTGTTAACAAAATTTGCAATTATTATCACAAGCAGTCCACGTTTAGATGCTTCATCATAGAATAAACTTTAAAGGAGGAAGTGATACTGTTAAACTCTAGAGCTCAGCTGAAAACACCAGTGCATGGCATATAGCTAGTTTTAAGATTAAGTTGTAAAATTGGTATGTAAATATCGTACTATCATTCATGATTTAAAAAGCAGCCAGGAGGACAAGAACCAAAATAACAAAAGGTATGAGCTGTAATTGTATCACTAGGCATCCTTTATGTCTCTAATAAAGTACTGGAGTTTAGTTTCTGCTGAGAGGAGGAAAAGCTGATACTACTCTGGTTGATGTTGCAGTACAAAGGAAATAGAGAATCCTCATCTGCAGATAAAAGAGACATAAGCTCTAATGAAGACATGCTTAAAAAAAAAGTACCCCCTCCCAGTCTAATAGCCTGAAGGCATCTTAACTAAAATGTCTGAGAATGAAAACCGATCTGTCTAATTAATGCTGAGCTCTAATTGTTAACAGCAATTACATAACAAAATCTATCAAGACAGGGATTCATGCACTAGGAAATTAGATACAGTAGACAAAACAATAATTAAAGAGCTGAACATATTTGCTTCTGGAACAGCTTCTAGTACATTTACACTTCTGTAAATGCAGGATTGTATCCTTCAACTGTGCCACGGATGAACCATCTGGGCTGGTGATCTACGTGATGTTTGACTTCCAACATGATCTGTGATGTTCACTGCTATGGTTTGCTTCTATGCCCATGACGAAGCTAGAAACTGCTATTTCCCATTCTTTTCTTATAACTGGTTTGACTTAACTTGTCACTGAATCAGCATTTTGTGAGTAGCATGAGCCATAGCATAAGGAGCAGCTGCTCACAGTCTCTTCTGAAGTAGCAATGAGGAGGTATCAAATGAAGTCAGGAAGCAACAAGTTCAGAATACATGAAGGGAGATACGTACTTCAAATATTGCAGAAGGCTACAGATATTACAATATGCAGAGATTCCAAAAGTGATAAAATATCAACATCATGGATGCAAAAGGAAATATAACACCTCTGAGTTGGAAGTTGGAGCTGCGAATGCCAGAAAACAGCATGAAGACTGAGGAAGCAGGGAATGATTGCCTTGTTCCTGAGGTCTTACCCATTCCTGTTGCCTGATGCTGGCTATGGCTGCACACAAGACACAGAATCCTTTCAAGGCCATCCTTTTACTTGGAGATTTTGAGATTGGGCCTGTCATTTTTTGATTTGTCCTCTATTTTTCTTTCGTCACACCTCATTAGGGTTCACTATAATGCTTTCAAACAGCTGAATAACATGGTTACTTGGCAGATTTACGTAATTTCATGGCAAATGGCAAACACTGGGGCCATTTGCCTTGTCAGTGGCACACTTCTGTCTTAATTACACCTTGAGCCCTTTGCCTTCTGCTGGTGCAAAGCTGAGGGATGCTTTTCAGATGGAAAAGGCGACCCCTGCCTCGACAGCTGCAGCGAGCTCTGCTTTCCTGGTAGGGCTGGAACTGCTGACTGCCTGCAGCTAAAATGATCACATCTCTCCCTTGCGCCATAACAGATTACGCATGATTACTGGGCTCCTGCAATCTTGGCTCCCTGAGCTCTTCTTAAAAGAGCGCATCTATCTGCTGGTACAGCAATCTTCACTTCCAAATATCTGCAGTGCTCCCTTGCTCTCCCCTTTGCTCCCAGCACCTTTGTTCCCAGGCACCGTTCTCCCTCCTTTAAGTCCAACAGAAAAGACTGAGCCGTCCAAAAGCAAACAAACCAAATGGATCATTTTCTTGTCTGTCTTGGATCTCTGCAATGTGCAAAGCTTACACCTCCTGCTGACTGGTGGTCCCCAGACATCAAACTTCAGCAGTGTCTCCGAGAGATATAATATTTGATGTTATCAAGAAACTGCTGAGCTGCTGTGGCTGATACACTACCCACAAAGCAGCCACTTCCACCCAGCCTAATGCACCACCCTGCATTAGCTTGCTCAGTCCCTTCACAGCTCTTAAAGATGCTTGCTCAATTTAGGTCATTTGGCCAGAATTGTTTGTCTCAGCTCACTATGCAAGGCAGAAGCCCTTCCTCTCTCTCCCTCTCTGGTTATATTTTCTCAACCTCTGCCCTTCCCCCCCAAAAACCAGAGCAGAATTTTGCTCAGTCCATCTTCTCCCTTCTGTCTCCTGCTCCCTGTTCGCAGCACAAAAGCTTTCCTTTGTCAGATTTGTTGGCCTGTGACTGACAAGCAATTACAATAAGTAATTTCATTTCAGTGTAAGATAATAAAACGTGATACCATAACTACCCACAGAGCCTCCAAAGTATTCATGTTCACTCTAATAACCTGGTGAGATGCTGTTAATCTTGACAGAGGCTGCCCAGCAGGTGCTGGGGAGCTGAATCTTCATATTCTTTCACTGTTTGATGATCCTTCCACAGGGAAGGCTCCAAGCTGTTAAAATGCAATGGCCCTGCTCTATTTTTTAATTACATTTAGTTTATTAGAGGCACAATCAGATGCATAACTAATCCTGGAGCCTGCCCTACCTTACCAAAGAGGGAAAGGGAGGTCTGACTCATTTAGGCTCTCGCAATCTCGGATGCGGAGTGGTTTCCCTTTGGGAGAGGGAGGCGTTGAAAGGGAATGTGTGGTGGAGGGGGAACTCTGTTTTTTTCAAAAGCAGATGCTTTTTACCGATATTTCCCTCCCCTGCCCAGGGACCCCTTTGACACAAGTTGCCTTTGTTTTCAGATATTCCTCCTAAAGCCAAGATATGCCAAGGAAAGATTGGTGCCGATTTGCCATTTAAAATTCAGTCTGTCCCCTCACGACCAGAGTGCAAATGAGCTGTGCAGGGGCGAGGGGACAGATGCACTTGGTGCCAAAGAATTACAGGCCTCCCCCTTAGAAAAACTGCATTTACCAACACTGCAGAAACAATATTAACTTTCCTTGAGATACCACCCCTGCGTGCACATGAGCACAAGAGGAGGAGTAGGGAGAAAAGAGACGACAGTAGAAAGCAGAATTTGCACCAGAAGCACATCAGTGTCCCAACAGTAAAATGGTGATGCTCGTACCTTTTTGAAAGCCTGGGTATTTCTCAGGACATACATCACCTCGGTGCACAAGCAACCCATGGCCTCCCACTCCTGAGCAAGCAGACTCGCACCCTGCTGCCAGAGCAAAGACAAAACCATCCTCTCAGCATTCTGCCAGCACTGCAGAGGGGGTGATTAAACACACACGACTTGCTGAGTCCAGAGAGGAGCTCATAACTGGGGCACGGCAATCTGGACTCTGGCCTTCACAGAGATGAGCCTGACCTCCCTGAACTGTGCAGAGAGGACAGCACGGAGAGAGGGAGCAGGGTTCAGTCAGACAGGTTTCCGCAGCACCAATGGTACTTTTTTTGACAACCCTATTCTTAGCTCTAAAATTTCTGTAACCACAAACACACCATAATGGAGGTGAGAGGGCAGAGATCACTCTCGGAGAGAGCTAGTTCAGGGACTAAAGTGTGAGGATGCTCCTTTTAAAGAGGGAAAGCCAGAGGAGCTGCTCCCAGCCAAAGGCAAAAGAGCTAAAAGGCTGCTGCTAAAACTTCCATGTCCGCTTGGGAAGCAAGAGTCTAGCTACAAGATAAACTGGAGGGCCAGCATGTTCCTCATTAAAATCCACCTGGCTGCTGTTCGATAGTGTCTTGTTCTTGTTAAATCCACAACTGTAATTAAATTGTTTTCCAAGCTCTTGAGAAGTAACTGAAATGCTTAGAAATGCTGTGAAGGAAATGACAACAATAACTGTGATACGACTGTCTCCATCTTCCAAAGATAACATGCAGATCTCTATCCACCAGCAGGTGGGTTCCAGGCTAAAACCTATGATATTAGCTCTTTAGAAAGAAAGCTGTATATGGCCCAGATCTCACTCCTTCCCAAACCGAGAGGTGGGAAAGGCATAAGCATCGTTTCAGTCTTCTATTCTTCGACTAGTATACATCCAGACCCTGTTGAATTTCAAGGGAACTCAGTATTCAGGGTGGAGAACGGTCCTCTGAAACACACTGCATGGATGTCTCAGAGAGTTAATTCCTCTGCCCTCCTGTCATTTCTTTACAGCTAAATGAAGCTTTAGAAGAGAGGAGTAATATATATGTTGAAGATAGCTGAGCTGTGTCTTTCTCCAAACATTGTTCAAAGCAAAACTACAAGATGTTTCTGGTATTGTCTGGAAATCTTCTTATGTTACATCCTTAAACATACTTCCCTTTATTCCAGAGGGTCTTCTTGAGTTTGCATAGCGAAAATGGAAAAAAATGAAATTCTGTATTTCTTTAATATTGAGAACATGGGAAATAAATAACCTTGGGCTTCCTCTCCTCCAAGAAGAGAGGTGATGTAAGAGCAAGCTAAGCGCAGCTGATTTACCTGGGTTCAGAAGTATGGTCCAAACCAATAAGAGAGCCTCTTGCATAAAATAAAAAGGTCAAGAGTATAAAGATGTGATCTCAATGGGGAAGAGAGCCAAGAAAATAGTTTGCTATTTAAATAGCTGATTAAACAAAATATAATTAGGGCTAACTTGGCCCTTTTCCCAGAGTTCATAAACCCACACAAGGAATCTCCTCTGGGGGCAGTACAGCCTGATGCGTGCCTTATTTAAATCAGGCCATTTAAATAGCTGACCTTTTTTAGTATCAGCTTCTGCATGTTCATACACCCACTTCTCTTTCTGAAGCTAACCTTTTATATTGCTGCCTGCCTGCTTGCGTTGTGTCTTCCCCACCTTTAGACGTAGCAGGAGCCAAATTAAATAAACCAGAACTACAACAGAATGAGAAGCTGCAGGAAACCCTTTGCTGCATTTTTATTTCGCAGGTCCCATTTGCTGAGCAGCAGCCTGCCTCACATGGCCTTGAAGGGCTGGGCAAGCCCAGTTCCCTATAGTTTGAAAATCCTGAACTGTAAAAGACAAAGCTATGTTTTGAGGGAAGCATTGCACAGAGCTAATCCAGGTAGGTATCTGCCCTGTTCTCTTCAAGCTCTCAAGTACACCAAAGCCTCATTTTGCGCAACTTCAGCATCCTGATGTGCTCTCTGCTGGACTAGTACCAGTACCACACTGCTCTGCTAAGCCTGAGGAACAGATTTTTAGCAGCAAATTAAATCACTTGGGCACAAACCCACCCTAACCTGTTTCACAGCTTCCAGACAGGTGGCTTATATTATATTAGCCCATTGCTCAGGTAGAGTTGGCTTTCCATGTCAATACTGACCATATGGACATGTGGTCCATATGGTATGAAGCACAGGGAATCCCTCCTTTAAAAAGAAAAATTAACATCAGAAAAGAACCTGCGGACTCATAACCACGAACACCAAGAGAAAGAGTAGGGGAAGAGTGGGATGGAGAGGCTGTAACTGCATTTCTCTGTCTAAAAAAAACCACTAAGGTCTGAATCAAAAAACTGGAAGACAACAAGAATCTTTGCATTGCCTACAGGAGGCTTTGGATCAGAATTTGATTTGGGAAGAAGGGGGAGAATTGCAGCTATCAAGAGCTTTCATTGAAGTGAAACAATGACTCGAGCACAAGAGCTACAGTTAATGAAAGGACAAATTATGATGCACTGCTCAGGGAGACACGTACACTTATCCTGCACGATGTGTTGTTCAGGAGGCATCTCCCTTCCAGGTTGTTTGGATGCTTTTGCTTTATTCTGATTCCTGTCAAAGTTTATTTGCAGGAGAATAATATAAATTCAGAAAGTGACCTCCCAGCTATACACATGGAAAATATGTCCATCCAGTAAGTCCTCCACCACCACAGTTATTTACAATGCTGCAAATATTGATTAATATATATATAATTATACTGATTTTAGTCTGAATTGATACTCCACATATTCTGCACACATGGCTGTTTTTACACTCTTCAAAGGAACACTTTTCAGAGGAACAGAATGAGCACAGTCCTAAACAAACAGACCAATTCGAACAGTGTCGAATGAGGTTGATGGAGAGGAGTTTGTGACTTTTGTATCAGAGACCCTGGGAAATGTCTCAGGAGTCTTTATTATCCCCATTACAGTGGGCAGCACAGATGGATCTGTGAGATGGAAGGCCATGAACAAAATGCACATAAATATTGTGGAGCTGCCCAAGGTCAAGGAATAACTCACAGCAGCCTTACCAGGCCTGCTGGATTTACCATTTGTTTCTCCATCCCTCCTGTATGAAATTCCTTTAAATTTATCTGTTGCATGTCAGGATCAGAATGCCCACATGAAAACTGACCCTCCTGGCTGGTAGTTTCGCATTCACTTAGTCTTCCTTTCCGAGAATTACGGCCCCAAACTGGAAAGACCAGAAGAAAGCTGCTTGGAGATTTCAGCCCATTAGTTTAAGGGTAAAGAGTAAGATGAATGCAAACTCCATTTCAGTGGCTAGCTGGGGAAACCTAGGGGTGCCTTAGGACCTGTGAGCAGGCACCATCATTTGCCAAAATTATTTGCAACTCTATCCTTCTGCAATAAAAAGGTGGACTTCACCCTTCAACACCAAGAGCACAGAGAATAGCATAACTGCCTCTCAGCTACAACCTTTTAGCTGCCTGCCCTGCTTCTCACCTTACAAAGTTCTCTTCTACTAATGACCCAGCAAAGCGTGCCCTTGCACACTGCATAGTCCTAGTGCTGGTCTCCTCATGAGTCTCAGTCACAGCACTCAAGGCTGTGATGGAGATTATGTGATTCAGAAGGAAACTGTGCTGAGAAAAATAGGTGGACTCACCCCATGCCCTTCCTGAGGGCATGGAAGGCACATCCTCGTGTCTTGAGTAGCTCAACAGACCATGCTGTGATATAAATCTGCTTGCTCACCACCACCCACGATCAGAGACTCTGGACATGAGCACCTGGCAGAATAAAAGCTAATTGATCAACTATTTAGAAAGCTTAAACTCTCTTAAGGGATAAAAACATACATACTTTCATTGACATCAAGATGCTGGTACTGTACCATGTCTGCAACACTCCAAGTCTGCATCTGCACGGGCCCAGAGATACATTTTTGCTGCATTGATGCCTGGCACAATCAGGAGGTTTGGCCAAGTCATGCTGAAGGCTTTGATTTTTTCCACCCTGCTGAATTAGAGAGCTCATGGGTTAAGAGGAAATCCTCCAGTTGTCCAAACACAAAAAAGGCACAGACCACAGCAGTGTAAAAAAAATGAAACAACAAACACCCACCTTGTCCCATGCTTTAGCCACCAGCCAGCCTGTTTTCTAACATATGAAGTGATTCTTCTGAATTACCAGCTGTGCCAAATATGAATTAATGACCACAAGGCTATTTTTCTGCTAATTCCCATACTCATTTAGACTCTTTCTCCTTCCCTTTTTTTCCACTTGGTTATTCTAACATGTTTTTCAAATGCGCCATCATTAATAAAATTGTCTCTATGATCGACTTCTCCTATGTTCCTACCAAATATTTTTACTGTCTTCTCTCCCTTGCTATACTTTATGAGGGAAGGATTTTCTTGAAACCATTATCCAGAGTTAATAACCTAGAGACTTAAATGTTCTTAAGAAAACTTACCTCCTCCAGGGTTGCGGGAGACTCTGATTTCACTGAGGGACAGGGGCTATCCTGAACGTGAACAGACCCAAATAGTCCATTCAGGACCATCCCGATTTTCCTGAATTTCCATGGACCCCTTCTCCAGCAAGTTTCATTTGTCCTGGTACCCTGTGGCACTGGGAGGAGGGAAGCTGGTATCAGAATCATGAAAGAATCAAATGGTATTGCTCACCTTCAGTTCAAGCCAAATCTTTGCCAGGCTCCTGCTCTCACTGCAGGGCAGTTACAGCTCTGCAATTCACCCATCTCGGGGAGGACTGGCAGGTTACAAACCTGCTCAAAATATATGACATCAGTCTGAGCCAGTTTTCAATGTCTGACACAGAAAGAAATAAAGACACATTGCTTCTACCTTCCCTCCTTGAGATGGAGGTAACCCTGTCTCTTGTCTCTCTCCCCGCCGCAAGAAATGACCACATTTCCAAACCCAGGCAATGACAGACTGCAAAATGTAGATTCAGCACATTTTGCAAAATATTTTGACTTACACATCAGCATAATGGTATTCCTCCTCTCAGGAAAAGACACTGATAGCCCAGATCAATCTATTCACAAAGGTGAAGAGAACTTCCTTTTAGCCCTTTAACAAAATTATCTTGGTCATCAGATCGGCAGTAGGAATTGGCTTGTGCCTAACAAATTTGCAGAGTCTGCTTTTTTTGCATGTGTGGTTTGCTTTAAACCTCGCTTATATAACACTTATTTATCACAGCCACACAGGCTAATTCATGTATATGTATTTAGTATAAAAGCATTTGAATTAATGTTCCCAGCTTGTTTACTTTGAAGGACTGAATGCCCCCTCAGGAAGAGATATTGATCTTAAAGGAGGCCGTTCTCTGATGAACACTGGTTCCTGCAATATTCATGGCATCTGAAGCCTTTTCTCTACTCTTGATCTTTTGAAAAGAGATCCCGAAGGAGGGTGACAAAGCTCAGAGAGTGGAGGAGGGAGAAGAAGTACAAGAGGGGTCCCTTTGCTCCGAGTGCAACGTCAAAATGTAAACAGGAAGGTGATCAAGGACCGCGGTTGTTTCTAAATTAAGCTTTTAAAATGCATATTAATGAGTATAAGAGGAAAAAAACCATTGAGTCAACTTTATAGAGAATGCTAGGATGGAAAAAAAAAAAAGATCTGCAGCTTTTCTCAGTTTTGCAGCTCAATTTGCTAATTTAGGCCATATCAACTGTGATTTTGAGGCCAGCCAAAAGAACTGATGTCAGTGGAAACATCAGAAAGTAACCCCTTCACGGTCTAGCACTTGCCATCTTTCTAATTACTCCACATGGCCATATTTATTATTAAAAATAAAATATTAAATACTTTTCTGGCTTCTTCTTCAGAACTGAGTTTGCACTCCATATGGGCTGAGAGAATGAGGAGTGCACACTTGCTATCCATGTGATGTTCTCCCTCCTCCTCCATCCCGAAGGGAAATCACCATTTCTTGGTTGGTTTTTGTTTGCATGGCATGGTAAGGAACAGAAAAGGCAAAACATGAACAGAAGGATCTTAAGGCTAGAGCCAGTGCTCCAAAGTCTGAGTCGAAATATATCACTGACCCACTATTTTGTCCATATTCATTTATTCTCTCTAGCGTTCTGCTTCCTCACCATAAACTGGGGTAATTTCTCCTCCTTTCTGTCTCTGGGCTGCCCCACCAGGTGCAGGACCAGTCTTTCAGAACATGTTTAGAGCATGCCTAGCAAGTGGGATCCTCATTTTCACCTAAAGTCATTTTACTGCACTACAGAGGATGGACAACACACAGATCTTGCCCAAACTCCACCAAGTAGCTATTATTCCTGTCCCTACTGATCCCTCAACGGGCAGGAAACATCCAGTGTCTTATGGGTCAGCTTCCTATAGCAGGAGAAACCGGTACTGTCAACTGCAGCTGTATCCCAAATTCACTTCACACTGTGGCTATAAACAAGCCATAGAGCAGTGGTGGTTGGGAACAGCAGGCAGGACCACTGCTTCCCTCTGGAGAGACCACCACTCTCAGCCCACGTGGACAAGGAGCAAAGGCCAAGGCAGAGAGCAAACAGTTTTGCTGCTGGGGTGGTGCCCACTACCTGGGGGATGTGCCTCCACACTTTTAACTTGCTTTATCACATGCCATATACAATCATAGGGCTAACCCACCTCATATATACAAGTTATCTATGGATACGCATATGTATTTATATATGCTGAGAAAGGACAGGTGGGCAAGGTATGCTGCATTGTTACCAGCCATTCCCTTCACATTCTGTTCCCACATGAGAAGTGGGAGGACAGGTAATGAGTAGAAAAACATCTGTTTCTCCCATTTCTGGAGGATGTGCTATGATATTCTGCAAAACAGGTAATAAGCGGAGTCATTTGCACTGCTCTGTTGAATGGATGAGGTCTGTGAAGCTGCCAGCTTTGAGCTGTGCCTCCCCCCTCCCCTTCCCTTTATTGAGAATTTATTTTGTCAGGAAAATCCGTGCTAACGTCAGAAACCAAGGCTGAGCCATGGATGGGAAAAGATGAGGCCAGGGGCCAGGGTTACATTGTAAAAGACGCAGTTTTAAATCAGAGGGCTTTGTTGCACCTGCCTAAAAAGAATTTGATGGAAGATTTGACCACAACAAATTATTCATAGGTGTAATGTGATGGAAAAAGCAAAGATTCAGAATAAATAAAAATAAAAAGGATTTTAAAAGCATTAGCTTCAAAACAGGTCTGGAAAGTCTGATTCCTCAAAAGTGACCTGCATCTGATTCTTCCTTGCAGGAACAGAGGATGCAGATGGGATGTCCAAAGAGGACAATAAGGGGATGATAGAGGTTTCAAAGATCAAGTGCAGCATAAAGAAGTTGATGATGGCACATATGCTCTTGTTTATACCTTTTCCACACAATACCAAGGAGATGTATCTGCCTGCTATATTAAGATGAGCTACCAAAAGAAAATTTCTCCCCATAGACTTACCCAGTGGAACTGATTGCCCCAAGGTATCTTGGTGGCCAAGAGCAAAAACTTTTTAAGAAGCTGTTACAAAACCCATTAGTCATTTCTCTGGGTGACTGGAACATGTATGGAGTCATAGCCTGTGTAGAATATATATCCTCAGCTACAAACCTCCTGGTGAGTCTTATTAAGAAAATCCCTCTAATTAGGCAACCAGAGCTGTCAGTTGTCTCAGGCATCCTCCACTGACCTGAAGCTCTGCATTTCCACAGTTCCCCCCACCATCACCCCCACTAAGAGGGGGCTGTAACACGCACATCCAAGTCTTCTACCTGAAAGGTCCCTCTCGGCTGGGCAAAACAATCTAGATCTCTGTGGCTCTAGATGAAGGGTGAATAGGAAAGACCAGAAGCTGCAGGGGCAAAGCCTGATGCCTGTCAAAGTTGGCACCAGCACTCTCCCTGATTTCGGCAGAGCTGGGATTTCTGCATTCATTTTGTTTCGACGTCAAGATGAGGGGGAGGGTTGAGATGTGCTGTCAAGATTTCTACCTGAAAAATTAAAATAACCAATTTCAGGTTAGCTTTTTGTTTAGTTACTTGTTGCAGCTTGTCACCAAAGGGCCTCTTCCAGCTGTATAAAGCACTTCCCTGGCTTGGTCACGTGAAAGATAGAAGTCGGAGCACTTCTCTCATCAAAATATTTGTTTTAAAGGGAGATCAGAAAACTGAGCCATGGCAGAGGCTCAAGAGGAGAGGTGGGAAAAGTAGTGTTTACCAAGTAGTTCAGCACTGGAGAGATAAACGGACATTTGAGCTCATTTCACTACATAATGTTATTAGTTATATGAAATTAGACTGTCAAATACAGCTCTATAAAATGCAAGGGGAATGCAAGAGGGCAAGAAGGAGAACGAACACACAGGGGACAAATCACTGTCACTCACAAAGGAGTGCCTGGCAGACTAAGAATTAAGTTCACTCCTCAGGGCAAGCCATCCCCAGCTGTTATAAATACATTTTAATGCCCCTGTCAACGTGTGGAAAGAGCGAGCCAGCCTTCCCCAACACAGTGTGTCAGGTGTTTTCTGTCATTCAGAGAGCTTGGAAGAGCCACATTTAGATTGCAGTTTTGTCACTTCTCCCTCTAGCAGTGCTAAGGCAGCTTCTCTACCAGTCGGACGGAGGAGGCAGTGATTTTGGAACAAAGCCAGGCACAGGCTGCTGCCTGCTCCAGCTCTCAGGAAGCAGTGATAGCTGGACAGTGCGGTTGCTGCCCACTGCTGCCATGCTCCACCTTGCATCTCTAATGCAAACGAGAAGTTTGTTGGACTCCTTCAATCCTCCTCTGGGCTGTATTGCAAAATCATCATTTAACAGGCTGCTTGGCTTTTCCTTGGGGGACTGACATGGCAGGAGGACTCTGGCCATGCTTGGGTGATAGGGGAGAGCGAGCCTCTCCGGCTGACGGCTAGCCTGCAGGAGACCTCGCTCAAGCTCACACCAGGAGCTGTTGCTTCCCGGTAGAGCCATTCCCAGAGGGGTGAGGTGAGGTCAAACCTCAAGCCCTGAGCAAAAAGTAACGATGTCCCCAGTCCCCAGAGTATGGCGTTACCTCCCTTTCCCATTAGTCCAGGTCCTGCTGCCTTCCCTCAGCTGCAGCTCGGCTACAAACAACTTTGGGGTGACTGAGAGCTAGATTGGAGCCAATTCTCTTTGCTACTGCTTTATTTTTCATTTCTGAAGAGCTCTGCAGCACTTTCTTCAGAAACAAATGCCAGGAGGGGACTTTTCCCCTTGCTGTCAGACAGCTGTGCAGTGTTACAGCTGCCAGCCCGAAACACCATCTCTAGCAAAATCAGAGCCAGTGTTGGGGCTCCTGCCAGGCTCTAAAATGGAGATTGGCTCTGTTTGAGATGAGCAGCTCTCAGATACGGTCCCATCAACCCAAGAGGAGTGAAATCATATTCCACCTTGTAAATGCACTTTTGGATTTCTGCTGCCTTTCACTTCCCTCTGAAACATGAGTTTGGCCCCAGCTAGACCGTGATCTCTGAGCAGGTAGGAAATATGCAGTGTTTAGCACACAGGAGACCAAGCACAGGGACAAAATAGGATGCAGCCATGAATAAGCAACCCAAATGGGAGACTCTGGAAGAGGAGCTCATTTCAAATAGAGAGCATTTTCATGAGACAAATGGGCTACTGCAAGGCAGCCCACAGCCAGCTGCTCATCCGAGGAGCCAGGCTTACAGGGCAAGACAAGCTTCGTGCTTTCCCTTTGGGCTCGAGTCAGTAATTTGTTCTCTTTCTGGCATCAGGCCAGTGGATGACATGGCACACCCCTCCCTGTAACCCCCAGTTATACTAGTACAACAGCTTGCAAGGCTTTGCTCTAGCCAGAACACTGAAACAAAAGAAAAAAACCAAAACCAACAAGCCTTTGAAAGTCACTGAAACCCTTATCACTGTGCTGTTATGACTGGAGAGCGTGGCCCCACAATTACTTGGATGACAAAAAGCGGGAGGTAGCAAACATCACTACTACTGCCAGAGAAAGCCAGCAGTCAGCACGAGGCACAGATTCAGAGCCACAGCCCATTCCTTGGCAGGCAGATGTTGCTGAGGTCCCACTAAGTCACTGCTGAGGATGATAAAAATGAGCTTGCTGCTCTTGCATTGCTACTTCTGTTGCTTTGTTGACATGAATATCTGACCTTGGGTCTCGACTGGTACAAACTGGCATCATCCACTTGAAGCCAACAAAAAAGATGGACAATCACACCAGCTACTGACCCAATCCACAGCGATGCCCAGGGCCGAGGGACAGAGGCATCCTTTTGAAACAGAAAGGCTTTGTTTCTATGATTTGTTTCATTCTCATTTTATTTCTAAATGGCTCTTATTTGCCTGCAATCGCCTCAGCAATAGTTCATGTACAGTAACATGCCAAGCTACCGCAAAACTTCTCAGGAAGAGATATTTCACTCAGCTCAGCAGCCCTTAAAGGGAAGCGTCTGCTGTCAGACGCGTGTGCTCATCACCCATTGATGCATGGGCCTGTCTGAGAGCAGACTTTGGTTCAGCGCATACCCCCTGTGAGAGGGAGATTTTATCAGCATTACTGTTGCAGCAGTTCTTTAAAAACCAATGTGGGATCTCATATTTCTGGAAGCACATGCATGCGATTTACAACCTTACAGCCAGCAGCACCGCAACACAGATTACTTAATCCATCATTTCCCGGGAGGGGAAGGCGGTTGCTAAGGCACAGGGAGGTTTCAGTTGGGTGAGACCTGGTCATTATCTATAGAAGTAACTGCTTCAGAGAACACACTCTGCTTTCTAAAATTCAGCTGGAAGCAAAATTGCATCCCCAAAACCTGAACCCTCATCCTGTCCCACCCTTAGCTATACACAGCCAAAGACTTCCATCAGAAATGCCACACCAGTAATTCCACTTATAAACATTCACAAGACACAGAGATAAGTAGCGAGTCTCAACAGTCAGCCTTATCCTCTCGAGCTTAGGGACACAGCACTGAGACCAAACTACCATGCTAGAAAAGAGAGACCTTCCTGTTCTCTACCACATGCCATTTTACTGTCCTCATAATTGTCGTGGTTTAACCCCAGTCAGCAGCCAAGCACCACACAGCCACTCCCTCACTTCCCGTTCCACGCCCCCCCTGCTCCCGGTGGGATGGGGAGGAGAATTGGGAAAGAAGGCAGAACTCATGGGTTGAGATAAGAACAGTTTAAGAACTAAAGTAAAATATAATATTAACAATAATAATAATGAAATATAATAATAATAATAGTAATGAAAAGAAATAGAACAAAAAAAAAGGGCGGGGGGAGGCAAAAAACCCAGTGATGCACAATGCAATTGCTCACCACCCGCTGACTGATGCCTGAGCCACGGTCCGCACCTCCCGGCCAACCCCGCCCTGTTTATATACTGGGCATGACGTTCCATGGTATGGAATACCCCTTTGGCTAGTTCAGGTCAGCTGCCCCGGCTGTGCTCCCTCCCAGCTTCTTGTGCACCTGCTTGCTGGCAGAGCATGGGAAACTGAAAAGTCCTTGACTTAAGATAAGCGCTACTTAGCAACAACTAAAACATCAGCGTGTTATCAGCATCATTCTCACACTAAATCCAAAACACAGCACTGTACCAGCTACTAGGAAGAAAATTAACTCTGTCCCAGCTGAAACCAGGACAATAATCAAGTTTTTTTTCTAGTAGGTATAAAGTAGCCACCACTGATGATGGCATAACAGCCTAAATCATTTCAAATTGCTTCTCCATTTGCTATGATTATTAACCAGCTGCACAATGAGAGGAAGAAAAGTGTTTTCTAGGTATATATTTCTCTCTGAGAGACCTGGCCACAAGGCTGTATGATCAGAGATGGTTGATAACTAGACTGAAAAGTGAGGGTCTGCTCTTTATTGGTGAGGGCCAGGGATTCTTATACTTGATTTCACTGAGTCCAGGTCTTCTGTCTAAGCTAAACTTGAGATGGTGCCAAGATCATCAACTTGACACTAAGCTCCACGTGAAGAATACCACATGCAAAATTAACATCAGGTTATGCAAAGTTATTGTTTTCCAGCCTCTGCACCCTGCATTGATTTTATTCTCCAACTCCCAATCCACAGACATCCAATCCTCTCCAGGAGTTTCTATGGGGGCCTGCATGCAGAGGGTGCTGGGAGCACAAACACGGCTCTTTGAACAGCTATCAGTACAAAACGTTATGTCTGTTCTTGCTCAGCACTTCAAAAATCCTGCCCTTGCTTTCTGAGAGCTGGCTGCCCAGGGCTCCCACAAACTCCTTCATCATATGCAAAGTGACATCATCTTCATGACATCCAGTGCTCTGATTTTCTAATACATAACTTATCTCTTTCATATACAGCTGAAGAAAACTATCACAAACCTCTTCCAGGGCTTGTAACCACAAGGTGGAGGCTTGTGCTAAAATACTCCCAACCCCCAGCACCACATAGCACCCAATCCAAAGAGGCTATGTGAACTCTGCAAAGCAATGTGAGGGGGGAATTAAAAACCCTTCATTGCCTTTGCAGCTCAGCAGATTGCATGAGAGAGATGTAGGGTTAATTACGTTACATGTTGTGCTGGTTTTGGCTGGAATGGAGTTAATTTTCTTCATAGTAGCCAGTATGGGGCTATGTTTTCGATTTGTGCTGGAAACAGTGTTGATAATACAGGGAGGTTTTAGTTACTGCTGAGCGGTGCTTACACAAAGTCAAGGCCTTTTCTGCTCCTCACCCCACCCCACCAGCGAGTAGGCTGGGGGTGCACGAGAAGCTGGGAGGGGACACAGCCGGGACAGCTGACCCCAACTGACCCAAGGGATATTCCAGACCATAGGATGTCATGCTCAGCATATAAAGCTGGGGGAAGAAGAAGGAAGGGGGGGACGTTCAGAGTGATGGCGTTTGTCTTCCCACGTAACTGTTACGCGTGATGGAGCCCTGCTTTCCTGGAGGTGGCTGAACACCTGCCTGCTGATGGCAAGTGGTGAATGAATTCCTTGTTTTGCTTTGCTTGTGCGTATTAAACTTTACCTATTAAACTGTCTTTATCTCAACCCACAAGTTTTCTCACTTTTACCCTTCCTATTCTTTCCTCCATCCCATCGGGGGGGAATGAGTGAGCAGCTGTGTGGTGCTTAGTTGCTGTCTGGGGTTAAACCATGACACATTTCCTTAGCAATGTGTCATCAACGGTGGTTCCACCCTCCCCCCCAAATATTATCAAAATCTCAATATTATCAAAATCTTCTTCACTGAAGTAATCTGGTATCAGTGAAAGCATGCTCATCTACATCAGATCCTCAGCAGTTCCCACTGAGGGGGGCAAGGTGATGTTTCTCTTGGACACAGGATCATGTGCTCTGCCACATCTCCTGCCTTAAAAAAGTTCACTGCAGTGGTGGAGACCATCAACTCCAGGTTTCAGTGTGGAAATGTAGGAAGAAGTGGAGAAAGGGAGAGAAATCATGACTAGCCTGACTCTGTCCTTATCTTTCAGCATATCAACGCAGAGCTTAATGGAGTCATAATGAACATGTTCTTGGGTACATGCGCTTTTCCAGCAGGCTTTGCAGCTCTGGTATAAGACAGACAGCTCCATCTCCTGGGATATAGCTCAGTCCCTGGGCCATTAACAGAGTCCTTGAAAGGGCTCATTCTTTTTATTCTATTTTTTTTTCCCAGTGTTGAAGAATCCCTTGTGAAAGTATTCGGTGACTGTATGGGAGCGGGGGGAAGGAGAACATCTTGTTTTGCTTGGTTTTAGACTGCAGCCCTTTGGAGATGGCTAACACAACACTGCCAACAACCAGCTTGCAGGCTTGGGGCTTAGAAAGACCATAACCCACTGGTTCATTTCAAGGGACACTAATGTTTGCCCCTGGATTTCCCACTCTTGAGGGCACTGTTAGGCAGCCAAATTACTGTCCTTTCCCCGGAGCAAGTCAGTGTTCCCAGTGAGCTGGCACTCCTTCTCCCAAGGAAGTGCCCCCTTTGGTCTCTGCTCAGACTGGGGCTCCTGGTGGAGTTTCCCCTACAAAATCAGAAAAAAGGGAGCTGGGCTTCCAAACTGGAAACCTCTGGGGCTTTGGGTTTTTATCACTTATGCTGCAACACTCAAAGTTACTTGGCTCCTGAATCTGGGGACTGATGCACAAGACTCACAATAAAAACATAGGGTTTGGTAAGAATTGTTGAATTATTATTGTGATTTCAGTCAAAGTTGTAGGGCATATAACTGTGAAAAGCAAAATAATTTAAGAAAATACATTACAAGAGTTAATACCCAAAATTAATAACAAACTCTTGAAAATAAAGCAGAATATGGTCTGAAAATACTTGCTGCAAGTACTTGTAATGAAATAATGACAAGATAAAACTGCAGCTATTTTTATTAGAAAATATTATTGAGTTCTTATGAGGACAGTGTCTAGCAGCTTCAGCTAGGGCAGGACTCGGTTAAAGGAATGCACGTTACACCTCAGGGTATATAAATGCCCAGTCCAGTCAATATCTTTGAAGATACGGCCTGAACGGCTTTGCCAAGGAAAGCCTGTTGTTCAGTCCTGCAGAGGACCTGCTGACCAGGGCTGTACCCTTTCTGTCATGCAAGTGTGACAGTTTACATCAGCTCTGAAACAGAGCTCGTGACTCCTCAAGCATCGACTGGTACTGCCTTTCAATATTAACAGAGCTAGGCTGCAGTGTGTCAGACCAGGCGGGTAGTTAATGGATGAGCAAAGGCATAATGCTGGAGGACATTAAAAGGCAAATCATAAAAAAAAATTACTTTATAGCTTTACAATAAAAATGGGCATATAAAAGAGGTTCAGAAGAGATTGCTGCTTCGTTCTAAACCAAGTCTGGAAATTAGCTAGAATTTATCAGACAGCTTTTGGATCAGAGATGCAGTAGATGCTGATGTTGTTACAGCAGGTCTCTGATCTATTGTTCAGAACAGAAAATATAAACTTATGTACAGTTTTTCTTTTCCCTTGGGTTTTTTTTTTCATTGCTTTTCTCTTTGCTTTGAACAACTAAACAATGCTATAGTGCCTGCTTGATACAGGTACCCCAGAACCAGAGTGGTGTTACTCTGAACTCTGCAAAAATAAGCCATTGCATTATATGCCGCAGAGTGCTCATCAGCTCATGCCAATATGGGTCAGTGACATACTTGGATCACAGGAACTGCCTTTAAACAGTCTTAAATATCTGGGGAAGGCGGGCAGGAGGTAAGAGGAAAGTGTGCAAATGTGCAAGAAAACAAATTTATCACTTTCCCAAGCAAGTAACTTATCATATCTCTAACAGCTAACAATCTGCTTGCTGTTTTCTTATGCTGAAGTTACATCTTTTGTGGGATAGGAATTAATCTCTACCCACTTACTAAGCAATATTTAAAAAATGTGAGCTCCTCTTTCTCATTTTAGAGCCAAAGCAGATAGAAAATAGAAGCTCCAGGGTGAAATTTTCCTACAAGTTCTCATCACTGTCATCTCTCTGCTCTTGGTAGCAAAGGGCCAACTGATCCCTGATCTATGCATGGCTGCTTCTGGTGCATGTCAGTGCCTGTATGTCTGTGCAGCCCAGCAAGTCCAGGATGAGGAAAGGAAGGAGCATATCCAACTGCATAGCAAGGTGAAGAGCTATCTGGAAGGAACATTAATTTTGGCCAAGACGACTGTTTCAGCTAACAGAGATTCCATAATGACTTTTAATGTTCACACGGGAAGAGTCACCCTTTAATTTCAAGGGCCTGTCCAAGATGCTTCTTGGCAGTAAAGCGTGTGGGACTCACTCCAGGTAGGAGCATCCCCTTGCCAGGACCCAGGCTGAGGTTTCAGGGAACTGAGGTCTGCTGAGACACCCAGATCTTCACTCATGAAGTCTGGCACACTGTGCCAGACCACGGGTATGTATTAGCCCCTGTTAACCCTAGTCTTTCTCATAAAGCTCACTGCTCCAGAGAAAGGTGACATTCCCCCCCACACTGGCTGTAGGCATCTGTGCATAGCCACATTGGCCAGGGAGAGTGGAGGTGGGGAGGGAATAAAGCCATCCTGAGTCTGCCACCAATCATCTTATATCCTGAAGTATGAGGTTTAATTACCCGTGTCATTAGCTTAGCTTGCTTCAAAAGTAATGTTTAACAGACACCATAAAAGACTATCAAAGAAGCTCGTTATCTCCTGGCTAGATGGAAAAAGAAGAGGTTAATTTGGTAGAAATTAATAAACAAAGCAGAAAACAAACCACAATACAACCATGACCTAGAAGCAAGCGAGTAAAGCCAAATGCAGTCCTGTGTTGGAAATGTGTTTTTGGAACAAATGTTTAAACACAGATAGTGAATTTCCTTTACCCCACTCTTAAATAAGGGAAATTGCAAGAGTTTTTCAAAACAAGGAGCCATGAATATTCGTAATATAGATAAACATGTCTCCAACACAAAACCTCTGTGGGTGTGTTCATCCTGGGCAGTGTGTTATGTGATACCTTTAAATATGAAGAGAGCAGCTCCTTTACTCTCCTGACTTGCACAATCCATCAGTGCCTGCGCAGCCCCGGGTCCCTGTGGGCTTCTACCACAGCTCATTTCCCATGGCACCAGTTAGCACTTCAAATGCACCGCCAAGAATGAAAAATGAAAAAATAAATTGGATTTGCCAGAGCTCCTCGTGCCAGACAAAAGGAACAGGAAAGAAGAAGGGAAGGAAAAACCATTACTGACCTTCCTCCATTGCCAGGATGCTTGCTGGGGGAGAAAGGAGCCAAGATGTCTCTTTTTATTTCCTCGGGAAGGAGGGAGTTAAGGGGGAGACTGAGAGCCGGTGCTGGTGCCAGACACCATGTGGACAGGGGCTCCCTGCTACCACTGGGTTGGATTCACTTCTGTGCTGCCTTGCCAATGCCCCCAGTATTTCCTTCCTGCAGAGACAGAGCCAAACCACGTGAGATGGAGTCAAATTAAATTACTGGGTGATTTCTGTCGCTTGCACAGATGGTCTGGGAGACGGGAGTGAAACAGTCCCATGGAGTCCCCCAGATCGCAAACTGGTTGGGAGTCTGAAGGCAGCGTGGACCCAGCAGCCTTGATGGGGTGCCTGTGGCAAGAGCCTCAGCCCCAGGAGCCCTGGGGGAGTGGGAAGGATGGGGAACACAAAGAGAAGAGGGGCAGACTCTCAGCAGGGCAAACTCACCTTGCTGCACCCTTTCCAAGGCTGTTTGCGTCGGATGACCATCTATCTTGACCACCTATCCACAGAACCACTTACAAATGCATCAAAGAATCCCCTTTGCTTTCTAAAGCTGCTTCATCCCACTCCATAAAGGCACATACCCATTTCCACTCCCTTTCCCCTTCCAACCTCACTTCATAAAGTATTTTTTAAATGCATCCCACAGTGCCAAAAAAGCCCCAACCCTAACCCCACCCCCCCACCCCCACCCCCGCTCCAAAGAGCAATTAAATCCCATTACCCTTCAGCTGACTCACTCAGGCACAACGGTCACTAACAGCCTGTGAAACTGTCATCGAGCTATCATCGGCAGGGTGGCTCTGAGCTGCTGTCGCTGAGCCACCAGCACTGCTCAGGGAAGCCTCAGTCACAGGTTTGCTTGCACAGCCGTCTGCTGGGACGGGCACGATTGTTTTCTCACTGCAGATGGGAGCAAAGCACACAGGCGCAAGCACCTAACGCCCAGGGGGATCCATGGGCTCACGATTACGTACCTATCCTCAGAAGCAAAAAACCCACCACAGCAAACAGTGAAACACAAAGGTGAGGCTGTGAGTTGACAGAAGCAGGCTGCAAGTGTGGCAATGCCATCAAATGTCCTGCTTTCCTTCTGCTTGAATTAGTGAAGTAGTTTTACCCCACTTGTTTTACAGCTAGGTTTGGGGTAACATCTTGAATTCCCTTTGACTCCTCTGGCCTTTTGAAGGGTTTCCAGCAGGCCCTGCAGCCATGTCATCTTTATTAGCCCCTAAAACACTGGCTGTTTCCATCCGCCAGTCACACGAATGCATCCCAAGATTTCAGCAGCACATCACCACGTCTCAGTCTTCCTAGTGGGAGCAAAGACTGTCTTGCAATAAAGACAAAACCCACCAGCACAACACATGTGACAGAAAATAATGAAAACTGGATCTTGATCAGCCAGGAAATTACCCAAAGGAAAAGGAGAGCTAAGGGTTTGGAGAAGAGTCTCCAGCAGACAAATCTCAGCCTATCTATTCATGCCGTGGGCTCAAAGGTGGCTTTGCTCTGAGCCACAAGCAAAAAGATCTCAAAAAAACCCCTCACTTTAGGAGTATATAAGAGGAAAGGAAAAAAGCCATCTGGAACATCAAGTCTGTCCCCCCTTGTTTCAGGCAACTCCAGACATGATATAGGGCTATCTTAGAGGGTCAGGCCAGCTCACCCATGAGCACGTTAGAGGGTCTTACCTAGAAAAGTCTTCATCCCTTCCCAGCTCAGTCTTTCTAATAAGTTGAAGTGTATTCCCTCTGCACTGTTCTTCGGTCCCTATACACAACTCAGTAAATGGCACAGTGAAGACAGACATCACTTCTCTAAAACCTGCAGCCCTTAAGAGGTACCAAATCATGTATCAAACAACAGTGACTCCTTAAAATCACAAGTGACTTCTGAAAGCGTTGGCTTCTATTTTTGGAAGGCAATTCCTTCCCTTGAAGTATCTTGTTTAAAAAAATAACAGTTTTTCCTCCCTTCTGTTGATACTTGTGACAGAATGATCGCAAGGTCTCAATTACTGTGTATTTGGTGGGCTAATCCTCTTGGAGATAAGGTGTTTCAGTCACTGTGAAACCAGGCTCTTAATGAGATGATTGAAAATAGTAATCAGGCACTAGGTGAAACGCCTAACCTCTGGCTATTTGCGATTACTGACTCTAAAGGACAAGTTGAATCATTTTTCTACTGCATTTATTCACAAATCCATACAAGCTTTTTATCCTTACTTCAAAAATACATGAGCAATGTGCTCCACTTCACAGAACTACACTTACTGTCACAGCTGAGACCACAGGTCAATGTGGCTGAAGCTGCAGATGTCAAAACTCCAAGGAAGAGGGCAGATGGACTTGTGAATGCAGATGTGGACAACTTAGCAGATCTGTGCCTCCTGGTAAGGGACCTTTCCTTCCTTGAATTCCTCCTTTGCAGTCAGTTTACATGGTGGTGGGGAGTTCACAGACAAATGCCCACTACTGAACGAGTGCAACATCCCCATATTTTCCATGCTGATGTTTTCCACACTGATATTTTCCCTGGTGGGAGCAACTGTGACCGCAGCTACAGGGGAAGAGCCAGTTTCTCCACAATCCCAAAGTGTCCTGGTTTCACGTAGGCAGAAAGCACTTAGTGCCCGTCAGTAAAAGAGCTGTTGGCACCAGTGGAAGGAGATAGGAACCGAATCTAACAAAAGCGCAACAGCCCAGGTCCTGCAAGACAAGGACTCTCATCCAGAAGCTTCCACAGCATGTGTCGTGGCTTAACTCCAGACAGCAACTAAGCACCACACAGCTGCTCGCTCACTTCCCCCTCCGATGGGATGGGGGAGAGAACAGGAAGGGTAAAAGTGAGAAAACTTGTGGGTTGAGATAAAGACAGCTTAATAGGTAAAGCAAAAGCTGCATGCACAAGCAAAGCAAAACAAGGGATGCATTCACCACTTCCCATCGGCAGGCAGGTGTTCAGCCACCTCCAGGAAAGCAGGACTCCATCACGCATAACAGTTACTTGGGAAGACAAACACCATCACTCTGAATGTCCCCCCCTTCCTTCTTCTTCCCCCAGCTTTATATGCTGAGCATGACGTCATACGGTCTGGAATATCCCTTGGGTCAGTTGGGGTCAGCTGTCCCGGCTGTGTCCCCTCCCAGCTTCTTGTGTACCCCCAGCCTGCTCACTGGTGGGGTGGGGTGAGGAGCAGAAAAGGCCTTGACTCTGTGTAAGCACTGCTCAGCAGTAACTAAAACCTCCCTGTATTATCAACACTGTTTCCAGCACAAATCCAAAACATAGCCCCATACTGGCTACTATGAAGAAAATTAACTCTATTCCAGCCAAAACCAGCACAACATGTCAGTGAGAAAGAAAGCGAAAATATAATAAAAAGACTAAAACTGGTCTGCATGGTAGAAGATGTTTCTCCTACCTCCTTACCATGAGATATGACCAGAAAGGAATACAAGTAAGAAACTACATAGCCTCTAGGAGAAGTCTTGACGAGAAAAGACAAGCAAAGGAGCCTCCATCTCAAGCTGAGGGGAAGCAAAGAGTGAGAGGCAAAGATGTGCCTTAATGTTTTCATCTGTTTATGTTTACCCCCATTAGTCAAGACCTTCTGAGGATGCTGTTTTCCTGGGAAGACTCCACTTTTCAGACTAACAGCATAAAGAAAGCCCACACTGCAATTCCTCGCATCACTCCTCCACAAAGCAGGGCATTGCCCATTCACAGGTAGGACGTGTACCACAGCTCCTGCACCCTCCACACAGTTTTCCTTTTACAGAAGCAAGAACCACTACAGGTATATAAGCACTACATTTCAAGACATAAATAAGAACCTAAAGCAACCGGACCAATTTCCCCATTAAATGCATATTGCCACCATGAGGCTGAAATGAAGGCCTGGGTCTGAATGTATTGTTGACAGGAATCCATTTCCAGAGGCATCAATTATTTATGATTGCAATAAATCACTTACAAAGCGCTGTAAATTCCAAACAGGGTTGAACAAACACAAGGCTTCATCATCACCCATTTCTCTTACAGCGAGAGCTGGCCTGGGAAGAGGTGCCTATCTTAAACAGGATTGATTGGAGGTATTGCACTCAGGGTATTGTACTCTGAATAAGGGGTAAACTTTATAAAATAAAGGGTAAATCAAGGTTAAACCTCATTCAGGCAGTTCCAGGGCTGCAGTGTTAACGGGTAGCAACACTTGAAGTTGGTAATTTACAGCTGGCTTGGGGATGTCTGGAGGGGAGGTCCAGACACACCTATTTTGCCATGGAGACGTGTGTGTACAGAAGAGGTTCTGACACCTCTTGAGATGATCAGGAAACGCTCCATGGCATCTTCTGCCTGACCCTGAAGGGTCACTACGCTGACCTGTGGCTATGCTCAAATCACCTGGGTAGGGACAGTTCCGACCAGTTGGAGTCTGTCCACCAATATTAGGACTCAGAATTTCTCATTACACTTTTTTATAAACAAAACTTGGGACAGATCCTGTGAACAATGCTGTGTGAAGGTTTCACAAGGCATGCATTAAGTAATCTGCTAAACAGGAGTGAGCTTCTACCCAGCGTAATGTGAACCACACAGTGAAATGCTGCAGCCAGCTTACATGAGGTCAGATCCTGCTCATACTATTCGAGTGCTCTTCAGCTGAAGTCTGATCCAACTGATGGGACCCACTGCCGTGAGCAATCTTTGCAGACTTTGGGAGCTTCCACAGCTTTGGCCGTTATCCTGCAAATCCCTTCCTTACAAATAAATAAATAAAGCAATAGATAGATGGCGCTGACACAAGAGAGCAGCAAAATCAGCATGCCTGTTTAAATCATTTGCTGTTCGGGATATATTTTCTCTGCCAGACTGTTACTTTGAGCCCTGTGGTTCACTTTCCCTTTTTTTTCTGGACCAAAAACCTGCTACCATTTTCTCTGAGAGTCTGAGTGCTGCTGACTCCTTTGTCTGAGCCAGCCGCTATTAGTCATTTGTGGCTAATTTCTGCCAGCGTTTTATTCACTGCAAGACCCACAAAGGGATTTAAAGCTTTGCAGCAAACCACAAAGGCCTTGTTGATCATTTAGCCAAACCCAGGGCTCTCTGTCACCTACCCACATCAGCCCAGAGTGACTCAAGCAAGATGAAGGGTGACGTGACACTGCGGTGGACCCAGCCTCATGTCAGCAAGATCAGAGCCTGACCTCCAGGTTTGAGAGGCCGTCTGGCCCAAGAAGGAGCCACAGGCTTGATTTTTCTTCACAGGGGCATCGCTGGCAATGTAACAAAGCAGAATCAGGCCATTTGGAAACAATGAAAGCTGTGATCCACTGTCACAGGACTTGGCATTGACAGACCGCTGAGCCAGCAGTGATTTTCCCATACAGACTTACCTTGAAAACATCCCCAGTATGCCGGCAGCGATTTGGAGATACATGCCAATATATTTTGGGCCACTGAGTATGCCACATAATCATATTTCTGTGCAATTTTAAGAATTGCAGTATCAGCCACATCTCCACAGAATATTAAAAATATAAAAGTTTATAAATATTTCACATTAAAATTCACTGCTAACAGTTTGCAAACTTATTGCTGTAGTCTAATGCAGTCAATGGTGATCCATTTTGCACAGTTTTGGGGTACATTTATCTAGTTGTGTAATTTCCAAATTGCCCACATGTTGTGGGCAGTAATGGTCTTCTTTGGGGTCCATGCATGGCACATAGCACAATATGTTCCTGGCCCACAACCTACCCATTAGGCTCAGTCCTTGAGATTATTACAGAAAATGAACTGCTGGGAAAGAAACAGGAGGAAGAGCAATGGAAGGGCAGGTTCTCATGATGAACAAAGGCTACTGAAGACATCAAGAACTGATGCCCTTTCTTTCTCTCATTGCCTAATGGGAAACCTCTGCCATTATTACTTCCAGCCAGGCTGTCAGTCCATGTTCTACACATGGTCCCCTGGCAAAACAGGGAGCCTTGGGCCATGCATCCAGTCTGAGTTAAGATGCTCCACCTTGTCAATGTGCTTCCAGCTAAAATGAGCAAGCTGTGCTCTCCTAGCATGGACAACATGCATTGTCTGCAAGGGGTCTGGAGTTTTCCCCACAAAGGGCAACAAATGACGTTATTCACACCAGAAAAGGACAGAAGGATAATTAACTTTCTGTCTGTCTGATTCACATGAAGGCATTTGAAAGACATTTTGGGTTTTCCCCTCTTTCTTTCTGTTCTGCTTGATCTGAGAGCATGCCTTTCCATTTTGCCAGCAGGTTTCCTTACTAGGATATTTCTAAGCTGTGATAGTTATTGGTGAAGGGAAAAAAAATGCACAATTTGTCTTGCTTTCCTAGAACCAAAATAAAGTCTAAACACAGCAGTATTCCTCTGAGAGATACTTCACTTTCTGAATGTCCATAATTGCATGCATCTACATGTGTACATGTGCATATTCCTACAGCTATTATTAGAATACATCTATATCACCTTTTGTAAGCAGATACAAGGCCACCATGCCTATCCTAAAACCAGCCAAATGCCATTTACCTGTGCAAGAATATCATTAAACCTGTATTATCATACCCATCACTGCCCATGGGAAGGCACCATCCTAGCTCAGACATTTCTGGCCCTCCTCCTTCAATTTTTCTAGCTGAGTCTAAAAGTTACAGAATTAAATAGCTGCACCGGCTTTGATATTTGGCTAATTATCTGTCTTTCGGGTGACCCAATAGATTTGGGCTATTAGCTGTCTTCTGGGTGACCTGAGATCACTTGGGTTGCAGCAGCAGCAGTCCTGGGAGTATTTCACCTCCCTTTTAAAGCAGCCAAATCTGCAGCTTAGTAATTCTGCCTAGCTAACAATTTCAGACTCTCCACTTCAAATGTATTAAAAGGAGCAACATTTTTTAGAAAGCACTATGAAAATACGGCCCCTGTATTGAGCCTTCTGGTAGATGCCTAAACATGCAGGCACCTGAAAAGCTTGGTGAAAGCCTTTTAAAATCTGTCTCTGGTTTCCCAAACTGTTCAGTTTGTCATCTACCCACAAGAGATCATCTTGTCAAAGACCTACTCTTCACTGGCCCCACCTGGCACAGGATGGGGAGATGGAGAGAGGTAATATTGACCTCCTGGCTCGGAGATGTGCCGCTCATTCGGCATCTGTGGTCTTGTTTCCCTTTCCCTGAGATCTCCCCAAGTCGCAGAGCTCAGGGAAGCCTGCAGGAAAGCAGTAACAAGGACATTCTTGCCCCTTTCCCTGCCAGGATCAGGACAAGAGGTCAGACGCACACAGTCACCCAAATTACTCACACAGAGACCTTGAGAAAGGGAGGCAGGCTTTACCCAGCACGCACGTTAGCTTTGGGGGTCAATACTCGTAGAAGGTAGCTGCTAGCTGCACCACGCTCAGTACCACTCCTCACTCCAGTTGTCCTGGTGTCAGAGGTACGTTTTGGGAACCCAGCACTTTCAAATACCACAGAATTTGGCAGAATTTTGGCAATGCAACTAAGCAATGTAACCCGCTGCCAGTATTATCTGCCTACACAACTTGCTACTGCCCGCCAGCTGGTGGCAAAGCTATTGGCTATTCCTTGTGATAACCTCTCGCTTGTCCTCCAGCGCTCATCTGCCCTGGATCCCCAGGTTGCATGCATCTGTAGCAGCTTAAATGGACCCCAATCATCTTAAAAGTGAACAATGCATACGCATGGCAAAAGTGAGCCCATGGCCTAGGCAATTTTTTGCAGACAACACTCCATCAGGCAAGATTTTGGTACATTTCCTGTTTGCAATCCTATCTAAACACAATCCTTCTAACTTTCCACAAACCCTTTGAAATCATGTCCCTTCAAGCTTGTGAAAAAGTCTGAAAATACAGAAAAGTTCTATCGAACTCATTCAGTGGGAGGCCCTAGAGGAGAAAGAAGTAAACCAAAGCTCTTGCCCAGAGATTGGGAATTTTCCAATTCAGGCTTTTGCAGCTCCCACCCATCTGCACCAGTACAATAGCGGGGCCACGTTTGGCTCTGTGGCAAACTCAAATGCAGTTGGCAGAAATGGGGAGAGAGATATAATTGTGTTTCTCCGGGGAAAGTGGTCATTAGGAGGGTATTATCTGGATAGTGGTTATATAAACTGTGGCTGAATGGGCTCTATTTACAATAAGAAAAATTGCCAGAAAGTGATCAGAACATATGCGATCTGATGAAAAGGCTGCACTTGAGCAACATGAAAAGCCAATAATCTGTGAGGAAGTAGCTGTTTGATAGCTAGGAATTTTAAGCAGGGATAGTGCTGGGGGAGGGATTTCAAATCTAATCAGACCATCAGTTTCAAAATTTCTCAGTAGTCCCAAACCTTGTCTGAAATTTGGAGTAACAGACAGAGAGAAGGCTGCTGCAGCCTACGGGCAGGTTCAGACCTGATTTATACTTTCTGCAAACCCACAGTGTTTACAATAGCGCATCCCCTGCCCTTTGGTATGTAACCTTTTCACAGAGGTAAAGTCCTGTCCTCACAGATTCACTATCAAGGAGGTCATACACATCTGAAAGAAGGAATCTGCCCCATTACACCACAGTTTGTCCCATTAAGCCAATGTCAATCGTGACATCTCTGTAACAACTTGTAACAGCCCCGAGACTCAGTCTCTCAGTATCTCTTCTACGCTTGCAGCCACAAAGCACTGGATCAGGCCCAGCCAAACCCCTCTTTCACATCTTGCTGAAAAAGACTGTGTGAATGACTACAAGATATACACAGGAGGTTTTATCTTCGATACCTGCCTTCTTTGCACATATCCCAGCACGGATTCAAGAGCAGCATTTTTCCTTAAGACAACGCTTTCTAGAAAAAGGCATAATAATTTTTTAGCATTATCTTTGTGAATTTGTAAGCATAGACTGGGACATAAAAAAATTGGTCTATCAGAGGAGCTTAATTTAGCTTGACAGGTTTGAGACCTTACAGGGTGGATTCTGTAGGGATCTTAAGTAGCTCAGTGGAGTCAGGCACATACTTGGGTTTCTGCTACTAGATCCTTCATGAACTATAAACCACCAAACCACCACAGACATGTGTTCCTCATACAAGAGCACAACCTTACCTAGCCAAAGAATCAGCTCCCTATGAGTTTTTGCCATAATTTGTAATTAATGTAAGAACATAAAATGGCTGCACCTCCAACTGTTTTCAGCTCATCACCTTCCAGCACTGCACATGATTGCTGTGTATTTATAATGCAGTGGATTTCTTTTTCATGAACATGTTCCAAGTTCCCTTGAATACGTATAAACTTGTGGTGACCATCTGATTCCCAGTCATTCTCTCTTTCCCACGCAGGTTTTTATAGACTCCACCACAGAGAATCAGAGCTTTCCAACGTATTCCTCCTATGAAAACTAAACTCTTGATCAGCCTTGTTGGCTTTTCCTGAGACTCTTTCCATTCTACTATATTCTTTATGAGATGCAGAGACCAGAACTGCCTACAGGATTCAAGGTGTGTGCCAGCCATGGATTTATACAGCAGCGCTGAGAGATGTCCCCTACTGCTCTCCCAATCCCACCAGTATTTTGGGGTTTCTGCTAAGCATTGGACTGATATTTTCATGAGACTTTCCACTGTAGCCCTAATGTCTCTCTTCATCGGTAATGGCCAACTCAAAGGCCACCATTTTACACAAGATGTTAGGTTTATTTTTTCTTAATGGCATTACGTTACATTGTGTTTTAGCTTACACTTTACTGCTCACTCACGAAGTCCCACGAAGATGTGCACAGGCTTCATCCCCTACCCTGAATAACTCTGTACCATCAGAAGAGAGACAGGCCCCTCCAAAGAGAGATTTGTATCTTCCCAAGACAGACATTTCAGATAAGCAAGATGTGGAAGAGTTTCTTTCTCTCTACAAGATGTGTAATTTTCAGATAGCAAAAATTAGGCAGGATGAATGCCACTGTGGAGCTCTAATCCCCGAGTTCATGAAGGTAGGCATAAGAAAGCTTTTGTGATCTCAAGCCCCTCTATACGACCAGACAGAAAAGTGGGTCTGCAATTCCTGGAAGAACAGGATTAGTATTAGAATTAGTATTGGCGTAGGATTCAAAAGGCACAAGTTTCAGCCCTTTATCTCTACAGACTTTCCACTCTCCTCCCTTGTTGTCAACAGTGCTGAGAACCACAAGATGCAGTACAGCGTACTCTGCAGACATAGCTATTTACCTGACACCAGCTCAGTGACTGTGGAACTTCCACTTTTGCACCAAGTGCATATACCTTCTGGGGGTTTAGTCTCAATTTTTTCCTGCTCTTAAATTTAACGTCTGACAAACCTCTTCTCTGTGGATCACTAGCCATATGTCCCCTTCCCATATCATAATGGCCACCTGCAATTTTACACACAGCATATGGAAGGAGATAGAGTTGTATTTGTGTGAGTCTCATTCATGCAGCATCATTAGTCCTAGATCTTCCAGTGCAGATGTTAACACATATGGCCGCTATCCTCATCGTGCTCATCAAACAAGCAAGACCAACTTGTTCCTAACTTCAAGCTTTAGAGTACTTACAGACTGACAGACCTAACCCTAATTTCCCTGCTTGTTATTTTCCTTCTCTGTTCAGCTAGACAAATGAACACTGCACTCCCTGAACTGAAGAGAAAAGCACCAAGATTGTTCATTAGGAAATGAGTACTCATCTGGTTTGTGAGAAATGCAGACAGTTTTGCTGGATTTCTTTTTTTTATGCATTGTTCTCTCTCTCAAAAAAAATCTTCCAGCTACCTACAATTACATAAGGTTGTACTTACTCAATATTTATATAGGTGACCTTTAAGAAAAAGATGGGGTATCAATGATTCAATAAAGTGTCTCCTTTCCTCTCAGAGTTAATGGTGAGCAATATCCAGTTCTGCAGCTGGCTGGAGGTTGGTTTTGGTAAGGTGACATGAGATGGTCCAGCTGTTCCGCCTATTTGTATTGTTTGAAGATCTGATGCTAAACCACTGGGCACAAAAGAAATAATTTTTATAAAGCTGTTTGAAATTGTCTTTAATTTATTAGCTTTCAAAATAGTCCCTCTTTTTGCAAACACTCTTGCAGCACTCATACTAAGAGATTTGAGGGCTTTTCTGCTGCATTTGGAAAACCAAAACCATTTTCAAGACCACTTTTTGAAGTTCAATGAGAACAGCAATTTCTTTTCAAAATAAAAGAGTAGTCACATGCAATTTCTAAGATGTTGCCAAAACTAGACAAAAAAAGCCCTCACAACATAGAACATATCGATCAGCCATTTGAATGCTGCAGAAGCGTTCTGTCTGCATAGAGTGTAATTATGCTAAGCACTCTTCCCCACCAGCTCAACCAGAAATTGGATGCTGTTTATCCTGTCTCAGCAAAGACACGTCTGGTAGCATGGACCACATCTTTAACTGGATGACTACCTCATTGGTGCTACTTGTCTCATAGCAAAACACACAGAACACCTACTATGCCATTCATGAATGCATTACGTTCCCATGACAGCTGGTAGCTATTGCTTACATCCTAAAATATTAGGATATACGTATTCTTGCTTCTTTTCCCAGATGCAAACAATGAAAACAGAGTCAGCTCAGGGAGAGAAGAAGAGAAGCTACAGATCCTTTCAAATCTGAGGAAATAATCCTCTGGGATCTCCATAACCCCAAAGAAATTAATGGAAAGTCTCCCAAGAGGATTCACCAGGCCTGAAGTCAGAAACTCCATCTCCACCATGGAGATTCACAGATGTATTCTTACAGCACTCTAACAGAACAGGGCATACCTGCTTTTTCCTCTTTATCAGGGAGGGACTGAGATAAAAGGCGAGGTTTGAATGGGATTAAGACTCCTAAAATAGCCATTGGTACAAAGTATGATTTGCAAAAGCACACAGCTATGAAACTTCCCCTGATCTGCATTTTTACATACCTAATTTCCTGAAAAATTTGGTCCTAGGTGATCACTGCTCTGAATGCTATCCGCTTTCCACAGCCCTTTTCCCTTTTTAGCTGTCAGAACTGCAGGACCACCATGGCTAGGACAGCAGCACGGAGCTGCTCCTTTGCATGCATTGCTCACGGCTTGTACCTAAGCACCATGCGGATGCACCGGGGCAAATCAGCAGCCCACAACAGGCTTCCAGAGTTACCACTGAGGATGTGGCTTGCCTGCAGAACATTTACTACTGAAGATTAGGCATAAAAAGTAAAGAAACCAGCATGACCCTGGCAACTCAGGTTGGATTTGCAGGATTGCCAGCAAAGGGGGAAGGCGAGAAGGAAGCACAATGGGGAAAAAAAAAAAAAAAATAAAAAAAAAAAGTAAAACCTTTTTGCTTGTAAGCAGAGCATATTTTTGGTTGTGTGATTGAAAGGCAATAAACAGAGAGCCAAAGACAATAAGCACAAAGGCGTTTTCACAAAGCCTCTTCTCAGATTAAACTTAATTTCCCACTAGCGTGTCACTACTTTGATTATAGGACTGTTACTATTGGTGTATCATAGCCTGAGATGTAACGCTGCCGACACACGAGTACATCGCAACCCCTAACAAAGCAGCATTTCTAGGAAGTGCACCGCTATTACTGGCTAGAAGCACTCCAGAAAATGGCTCCAACCTGCAAGATGCCGGCTTGCTAGCAGGCATTAGGAAAGGGAAATTGTACCGTAACTCCGCACAAAGAACACCACGGTAGAGCTTGGTGGTGTTAGAATGGGACTCAAAAAATCCAAGTTTAAGTCACAACTTTGCAAGGGGCTTGCTGCATGAGACGGGATGGGGAAGCTGTCCAGGCCTTTTCGTCCTTTCTCTACATCCACCACAGACACCAAGGGAAATCAGGGGCAGAAGAAGGGGACGCCGTTGGCTTGCTGGTCTGCTATCAGACCTCAACGGCCTGAGATGCTCCAAGGAGATCCACGGATAAAGCACATGCATTTTCCTCGCAGTCACAAACATCTGCAAATAGGCACTATCAATCTGTTTTGAACAAGCCACAAATGACTTGACGAGGCCAGCACTGTAACAATTTAGAGTACCTGCTGCCAAGCTTGCTACTCACTATCTGGCTATAAATCTTGACCCAACATATGCATATGCTATGTTTTCCAGCTTTCTGGCTTTCTATCCTTTGTTTTGTAATCCCAGAATGATTGCAATTAAGGAATACTATCTCATCAAAATGCCTATCAGCACACTAGCTTGTAAACACTCGTAATAAGTATGGCTAATAAAATACAGTTTATTAGCCAACCTTGTACAGTATTTTTACAGCCTTTTCCACTCATCATTGTGAAAAATAAATCCTTCGCAGCTGTACTGGAGCTGGCATTGCTGCCAGCCTCCCTTGGTCTCACCTGTAACGAGGTGAGTAATTAAAGTCCTTATAGGAGCAGCAGGGTTTTTTATTGCCTGCCACAATCCCATCCTCTGCTCTTCTGACTGACTCAGGGAGGAACTGCCACAAATGTTGTTTTCAAAATAGATCAGCAATAAAACTTGCTTTTGTTGTGTTAAATGATGGAAAAATTCAGAATCTCAGCTGCTTGACAGTCCTTGTTTCCTGTCCCAGGATGTCAAGGAAAAATCTGGTGGCCCCTCAGAAATCTGGTGGATCAAAATCCCTGGTCAGGAGTGTGGAAGAGCTGCCTGTGAATCATTGCAGTTACAACGGTAACAAGCAAATACCTGGAAGTAAGTGGGGTGGGGGGAAGCCTTCACTCCATAAAGTTCTCAGGAATCAATTAGTCTGGAGCGATGGTAGATAAGTGATGATTTGTTTGGGGTTTAAGGGAACTATAAACATTTTGCTTTTATTTATGCCATGACCTTGCTTGTTCTCAGCCACCAACTGGGCAAATGAACCACAAAATAGGAACACTGTAAAAAGCTTAAACCATTGATTCAAAAGAGAATGTTTTACTTAATGGAAAAACCACGCACAGTCTTCTCTAGCACAAGATGCTGTTTTGTAGCAAAGCCTTTTTTTGCAAAGGTACTTGGCGAAGTCAATTATCATGATATATGGAGTTACTTTCCATGAGATAAACATAAAACCAAATGCTTGGCAGTAAACATAAACCTCCCAAGTTTTCCTCCTTCTTCTGTCCTTTTATCTCTTTTTATTACCACATTCAGAAGTATAAATTGGTAATTTATTGAAAAATGAATGGTAACATTTACTGAAGTGGCACTATTTCCCACCCATTTTACTGTGAAGAGAGTCTGGTTTTAGGAGCTTCTTTCTTTATGTTTTTTAACACAAGCATAAACAAAAATGATCCTGAAAAGATGACTTAAATATTTTCCCTCTTTTCTTCTTTTCTTTAAAAAAGAAACACTGAAATAAACCCATGGAAAGGAATAAGATTTCTCTGTGGGAATACTTTTCCCCGTCAGGTCCCGGTGTGGCATGCCAGCACTGCAGCCTGGAGAAGGTACCACAGATAAAGAGATGTGTCCAGGGCACCTGGGAACCAGCCAGCAAAAAACCTCAGCAGCTTCAGTCTGGGATCCTTATCCAGAGCAACAAAAATCCCTGCAACCCCAGGTACGAATTTAGACTACTGTCCTGCTTAAGGCAGCAAAGTCATCAAAGGGGTTACCCCTCATTAGCACCCAAGATGCTAGGTTACACTTACTACCGGGTGCACATCCCAGGGAACAGCAGATCACTCCTTCAGATGATGCTAGCTGTCATTTGCCCAGAGCAAGGTTTGCAGGGAAGGTGAATCGCTATTAGTGGCACAATTTACATACCTGGGGAAAAAAAACCCCAAACCTTCCTCATGATAGAAAGCAACCCATGCGTTTAGGGGCCATGTGAGAAAACCACTGAGCAGCAGCTCTGATCAGACAGACCAGATGAGCTGGTCATCCAACTTCCCCCAAGTGCTTCCCTTCAGAGGAGGGTAACATAAATCACAGCATCCTAGAGGAGGAGCTCAAGGTTGTAATCCCCTCCAGCTGGGATCAAAGTGATATGTGGTGCTGCTAAGTACAAAATGCTGTAAATACATATTCTACCATACAACCTTTCAAGGCTCACTATAGAGCATAACCTCCTGGTCTTCCTGAGGCTCTTCCTTATCCAAGCACCTATAGACAGATTAGCTGCTGAACTGAGCAATTGAGGGCATTCCTTGCTGCCACTAACACATTTTAATGAAACCCATTTTATTAATATTTTCACATATGTAAAGTAATTCAGCTGGACTGGAAACTGTCCACATAAATTCTCTGTGACTACACTGCTTACACTCTAATTCTCCCATTTCTACAGAGCAAATCACTCCTACCTTCTGCTATGTCCTGGAGCTGAATAGACAGTGATAACTTTCCATGGGACAGGTAATTAAATTAAAGGCATTCAATTCCAGAAGTTACCACAATTCAGAAGGAGCAAGTCTTTGTCTGCTAAACTCTCAAGGTTTGTAGCAAAGGGCCTAATACTCTATATAATTTGTATAATGATAAGTGTATGAAAATTGTATAGGATTTTTCCATAAGAGCAGCATCCTGCATTGAGAGAAAACCTCTCCTTGTTACAAATGCATCTTCTGAAGCACTCTAACTCTCTAAAAATACAGCCTAAGAGTGAAGTCACACTGTATTAAGCACTGTAGTATTCTATTTTATACAGTTCTTATGCAACCCCATTCACCAGATGCCTTACACAGTGCCCCCTAAGGATTCAGGCACCCTTTCAGGCATCCTCTCACCAGTGGAGAACCATACCTGAGTGGAATCGGGGGTGGATTTGGATTAGGTTCTCTGCATAAGTGGATTTTATACAGCTGCCCATTGCTACGGGTTAATGTCAGAGATGGAAGGCCAAACACCTCCGCTGTGCATGGCAGGGAAAGGCTGCAGGATTTGTGTTTCAGAGAGTGACCCACAAAAAAATCATGAGGAGATGAGCCCTGCTCTTCAGTTGAGCTCCAGGAGCACTGCTGCTGAGCACAGCCCTTAGCCTGCAGCTTTTGGAAGCTGTCACGATGGCTTACAGACATTTGGACATGAGGCTTGAGACCTTGGCCGAGCCAGATAGTACCTGAGAGAACCAATGTAGGATAAAAGCAAGTTCCTTTTCCAAATACCTTCTGATGCAAATAGCTACTATGTGGGAAGGGAAAATAAACTCAAACCCTGAGCAGTGAAAGGAAAGTCATGTAACAGGTGAAGACCGGGGTTACACCTTGATCCCTTCCTGCTGGCTAGAAAGGCCCTTGGAGAAGACTATTGTTAAAGTGAGTATGATACTGCAAGTCCAATGGCCAGGGGGTTTTGCTTTGGCAAATCCCAACTGGCAAGGGATGTCTATGGACAGAGAATGAGATATCCCTGGTCTCCAACAAGGCGTACTCTGGCTCTTTAGGAAGTCGGTAGGACTTGCAAGTCCCACCCAGTGTCCAAATCAAGCTTCATAAAAGTCACAGCTCTAATGACTGGAAGGTCAGACTCAAGCCCAGCAAATTGTTGAGAAAAGGGTCTTAAATCGGCATAACAACAACTAAAGACAACTACCATTATTTATGGTAACACATGAGTAAATCTGTGATACATCCTCCCCTCTACACAGGATTAATTCTCAGATTAGCACCAGAAAACCATTTAAAAAAGAATTGATATACAGCACTCAGTCTTAACGCATGAGTTTGAAAATCTAACCAATGTGGAAGTGGCTTTCTCCATCCTCTTCTCTGACGAACATAACGTTTCTGTTTAAACACTGGGAGAAGTCATTCTGTTTAGTTAATCCTGATCTGTTGAAGAAGATACATTAAATCAATACCTGTCACTTTTTAGTAACTCCTGAGAGTGAACAGCCTTTGCAATGGATTTTCTCTGGCAAGGAACATAACAGAAAGGGATTGTGGAAAATGAAGGAATTCTGCAGAAAAGCCACTCCCAATTTAAAGCAGATAATGAGCACCAGAGCTAGTGTGGAAGCAATTAATTCTAATCACTTATGAGACAATAAAATTTAATTATGGGTTCTTTGAAAACTAAAAACCCAACAATTATTGTTAATAGGCTTTTCTCGATGGCAGATAGTGAACAGAATCTGTTGAGGCTGTTTTTCCTGCAGTTAATTTAAAGAAAAAAAAAACCCCAGCTTTTAGTTAAGAATGTTTAGGCTTATACTAATATACGAAAACAGTGCTATTGCGCTAAGTTTAGATCCCACAGGACAGAAATGCAATCTTCGAGGAACTCTTGGATATGCTTTTATATAATTGGCATTCTCTTCTCTGCTGAGGTCTCCGATCTTTATTATCTGTTCAGAGGTACTTTCATTTCAGAACAGCTGGATGTCTCCAGCTTCATTTCAGGTACATTCATGCTAGTAAAAACAGAAATTGCAAGTGGTTGTTTTGTCATGCGCTCATTTAGGTGCTGTATGAGAGCTCTAGTTGGGGAGTAACAGTGGTAGTAACCCAGACCACAGCACAACCAGGTGACTCCTGCTCTGTGTTGATGTGGCCGTGGCCCACATTCACCCTCTTCCTGCACCAGATGCTGCTGCAATTTCAAACTGAGAATGAATTACTTCCCCTCCAGTCTAGTGGCATATCTCACCCAGCCTGAACTGCATGAGGATGGAGAAGGACCATCAGTTAAATTCCGGTATTTCTCATTTTGATGCTTCACTCATCTGTTTCTCTCCCAGCTAGCTACAGAGCATGACTTCTCTTGCACTTGAAATAGCTTCCAGCCCTTTTAAAGTATAACAACCTCTGAGGCTGCTATATCTACCGGAAATGACTTAAAAGCATTTACTAACAGATGTAAGCTAACAAATCTGGAATTTGCCCAGTGACTTAAACGTCAATCCTTCTTCCCTTGTACTCTCTATCTGTGCCCTTTGGGGCATGTGCCTAAGTGCCCTTAGGAGTCTGTTTTTTCTCTGTCTGGTTTGCACAGTGTTCAGATGGTGAACGGCATATATTATACTATATGTTACTGATGTCCATGATAACATGGGCATATACCTCCTCCTCACCACCATTACAGGACTTCTTTGCTTACCTGTGCCAAGCTCTAACAGCCATGTTTTGTTGTCCATATGAAAACTGCATAGGAGAGACTCCCCACAAGATACTATTGCTGAGGCACCATGTGCTTGGGTATCCAAATGAGATATAAATGCTACAGCATTGCTGGGACCTTCATTTCAGGATCAACAGCTCAGGCTAAGCTGCAAAACAGATAAATACTGGTACCTTTATAGCTGTTGGAAGAGCACTACAAAAGATTTCAATGCTTATTTTAGGATATACTAAGAACTCAGACCTGCTGGCAGTAAGAACACACTATTTATTTGCTTTCAGCTGGCCACATCAATGCATTCAAAATTTGACTAAAGGCTCAGGTCTGACCCTCAGCAAAGGTCACATTTTGACCGCTTCACCTCCATTCTGTCTCCCATGAATCATGAAAGGCAGCAAACACTTCAACCCATGCCCCACGATGCTCAGTCAGAAGATAACCCACTTTTCTAAGAGTTGTTCCAAGTGCTTCTGTCATAAGGGGATGGATTGTAACGCCTCTCAAACATGGTGAATAGCAGAGGGCCATTTTAAGCTATAATGAGGTCTCATTACTACAAGAGATCTTGAAGGACAAGAGCTTGGCAGCATTTAGTAATGCTCAGGAAGTCAGAAAAAAGAACAAGATTGTCTAGAGCTGGAAGAGCAAATGTTTTTCCTGAAAAGGCACCTGATTCTCTATGATGAATATCTTGGGCAATCATTTACACCAGAAGCTAAAAGCAGTATAAAATCAGCACAGCAACATTATGCTGGCTTTGCACTAGTGTAAGCAACTCTGTAGACACTGACAAAAAACCATATCCATAGAGTTTAAGAAACTTCATGCTATAGGAGTAAAAAATTGACCTTTAATAACAAGAAACTTTCCCTGGGAGAATGAATTGTGCCAGAACTACAAACTCTTGGCACTCCTTGCAGCTCCCTGTGAAACAGCTGCACTTGCTACTCTTGGATACTGTCTCAGACGATCCGGAGCATTCATCCAAGATTATGGTAATCCCAAAGCACTAGCATTACTCCCTAGCAATTATTCATCTTTTCCCCAAAGTATGTTATCATAAATCTTGAACATAATTTACAACAAATGCTTTTGTCTCTCAGTTTCATCTTTACAAACTTCCCTGAATTAAAAGAGTTTATCTCAACTGGTATTATCAGCCTGCAGAATTCAATATATTTTAATTACGAGGATGAGTGAGAGTTTAGCCTACCTAGTTAATGACAAAATACAATGTTCTCCATTTAATTAGGACACATTAAAAGGTTCATATTTAAATTCTCTTCAATGTAAGGGTGAAACAAATGTTACAGTGTAACTAGATTATTCCCTATAAATTACATTATGCAGTGTTAGACATTGAGATGCAGAAGGAAGAAAACCAGAGGCTTTGGATACTATTTGGCAGCTGACTGTTGTAGCATAGCAGATTTCAATGTCCTGCAGATGGCTATAGCAGTAGCATTCATATGCTTCATATGGCATGGCAGCACCTCCTGTCCTTGCAGAGATGACAACAGCACTAATTATGTCTGCTGAAGGCTTCCCAAGGTCCAGGGCTGCTCTGACTATGATTTGGTGTTACAAACACTATAAACAGAAGGAGCCAGAGGTGCTCTCTCCTTTTACCACCTCATCTTGGTCATTGCATGAGCCCACCCTCCTGCTAGTGGTTGTTCACATCTGACTGGGATACAGGCAGCAGGCGTGCATCGAGCCACTGGTATTGCACACACACAGCAGTTGTGGGTTTTAGTATAGTGCTAACTTCCAATCCCTTCCCTACTTTTATGGATTACCTTATTATAAAGATACAGAGGTGCTAAGCTCCCAGCCAGACTCCTAGATGCCTTTGAGGCAAGCACAGAGAACCAAAGCACAAATAGGCTTTCAAACCTTGAGAGTGTAAAATATACTTGGTATGTGGGGGAAGGAAAAAAAGATGCCTTACAGCCTGGTGGCAACATCCAGTCCAGGAAAACCCAGCGACCTGCAAGCCAAGCAAGACTTATTTCTCTGCTCACTGCCAAGAGCTCTTTCAGATCATGCAGTCTTTCCTACTTGGCTACTTCCTAGGACTTTCAGAAACCTGATTTTGACTGTTTCAAATGGTCTCAGAGCAAAGAAGTTTCTTAAAGCTTTTCACTATTTTTTTTCACTTACATGAAGCATATGCTTTCATCTTGGTGTGTTTTAAGACCTCTACCAGGAAAGCAGAAAGTGGTAGCATAAGTTGTCTTCACTCTCTTACATTCGTTTCTTCTTGCTTTCAACATGCCAAATTATCACTGCTTTGCTACTAACCTCTGCAGGGGCTGTCTGAGCAATCTCCAAGTGATTTAAATGGTGCTAACTGCAGAAGAGTAAATCCAGGAAGGTGATCAACTGGATAAAGAGCCTGACCTCCGTATTCAGCAGTGCCTCCTGGGAAACAGAGCCTCCAGAGCTTCCCAGCACTTGGCACACTTGGAGACTACAGCTCCAGAGAGTGGCTCAGCAGACTGACTACTGAGAAAAAAAACATCTCTGTTACTAAAAATTAGGTTCCTTCATACTTCATCATGGCTCTTACCACCTTTTCTTGTGCTTATCTCAAAAGTTGTGCTTTGTACTGTCTCTTATACCTTCATGTGTCTCTTTATCAACCCTCTTTTAAGACAGTAAAAAAGAATAAAATTATTTGACTGCTCGTAGATTAGCAAATTTCTTGCTCTGAACAGCATCCTCTTTCATCTGTCATTGTCACCCTCCCCAAGATTAATAAGAAAAAGACATTTATAAGGCAGAATCTCTTGAAAGCAGAGATGAGCTTGGTACAAAGGATACCAACTGTAACTTTTTTTTTTTAGATCTGCATTGATCCCAACAGCTGTAGATACTTAAAAATCTTTTCCTATAGTGTCCGCACCTTCATTATGCAAAGAAGAAAAGCGTATCGAGAAACAAATTCAGCCACCATTCAGTGTTTGCACAAGGTCAGCTGGGGGACGATTTCTTGGCTCCTTCTGACCATGATAGGAGTTAGAGTTTCATCTTGCATCAGTCAGAGCAAAAAGAACTTTTTTTCTTCAACAGGGGAAGGGGAGGAGACACCAAAAGGAGATGGAGGAAAAGACAGCTCAGGGGATGGTGTACATATAGATGGGTCTGATTAAGTGTGGAAGGACATTCGTGTCACCTACTTCAGAGGAGTGGGGAACGGACCAGTGTTTAGCACCAGCAGCAAAACATTAACACTACTGCATAATTACAGAGTACTTAGCATATATTCAGCCCTGGTGTGTTTTTCTACTAAATTCCACTTAAATATATGGGAGTCTGTGGACACCAAAGAAGCTGTGGTTTAAGTACCTGCAGCTCCTGCAACAAGTAACAACAGGAATGTATAGATACATGTATACATACATACACATACACCTGCACTGTTAGCTAATTGGCAGGAGCACTGTTGAAGAAAGTTGAATTAAAAGCAGTAAAGGTTTTCCCATTTTCCAAAACTAGCAGCCTCTTCTTTAAAGTTCCCATCTCTTCGATGTTTCTTAGCCTGCTGCTCTGTCATCTGGCTCCTCACTTACATTTCACATGTCCCTCCTGGGGGATCAGGGCTTCTCCTTTCTCTTGTGTACATGGAGCTGAAGGGGAAGAGCATTCGCTTTGTCCTGCTGCTCTTTTCCCACCACCTCCTCACCTCTGAGGCATACAGCAGCTCTGCATTAAATGATGCACTCACTGTCAAATATAGGAAACCATCATTCTTAACAGACTAGTGTTCATCAATGCTTTTGAAAAAAAAAAAAAAAAAAAGGACTTAACAAAAAGAAGGGCAGAATCCAGGCCATGCAGAATTTAAGAATGACTAGCTGTCACAATCCAGGGCATTTATTTCATTTTGAGCTCACGAGAGAAGTGACAAAATAGAAGAGGAAGAAAAAGAGAATACAGATGTTTTAAGATGTCGCTTTGTTCACTACTAGAGGTAAAAGCAGGGTGGGAGGATGTGAGATGACACCAGTTGTTAATGGGATTTTTGCCACCCAAAAAAAAAAAAAATGTGCAGGATGCTTTTAGAGTGTTGCTTCATTAACCACCATTAGTCATCCATTTCACAACTGAATGGGTGAACATTTGATGGCTTCAGGCTCTTCTGGAGTTTTGGTTGGTTTTTTTTTTTTTCCTTTTTTTTTTTTAAATAACATCTCCACTCTAAAAGTGCAAAGCTCTCCCTATGCACAGCAAGGAAGGTTGTGTTCATCACAAAAGTTAGTACTGAAGAAATGCCCATGACAAGAGCACCTGGGATGTCAACCAGATCAGAAATAAAGTCCACACCTGGTTCAAAATTTGGTCTTGGCACTTAGCGCCAATTGTTCAGAGTCCCATGGTACCCAAAGGCATCACAGCCTCTGCCCACTCCTTTGCACTTTTCAATAACAGCTCTCATCAGATTTTATATCCTTCCCGAAATGTTTTAGCATTAATTTTAAAACCCCCAGACTATCTATCCGTCCTTATTCTCTCTCTACACTCAAAGCTTCTTGAGAGCACATGCAAGAAGCAGCCTAGGTTTGCTCATCTCCTCAACACAAACCGAAGTGCACTATTTTCAGTGTTGATAGCTTCAGAAAAAGCACTGCTGGATGGTACCCAGCTCCACCACCCTATATCTAGCACTAGCTGGCAGCGGTATTTCTTGGCAGGGCCTGCAGGTATTGGGGGATACATAAGAGGTAGGTAACTACAAGCTAGCAGTGCCCTGGGTCTGGCATCTCAGGCAGACAGAGCATGGTTGGAGGAAAATGCTCCACTTTAGCTTACTCTAGCAAGTATCAGAGAAGTTGTCCAACTTTGAATCTTCCTGACTCCAGGGCGTGCTGTGTACATACTGCAACACGAGGGAAGACAGACACATATGTTCCTTAGCTGGTAAACATTTAGAGGCAGGCACTGTATATGCTGCAGGATGCAGTGCCATTGGCCATAGAGCTGCTGAAGTCTTTTGCCACGCAGACAGCAAGTAGTAACATACAGCAAGTGATAACATGCACCACGTAGCACAGTGGGTGTCTGCTCCATGGGCAGCATTTGCAAGCGTTGCCAGAGCTGAAAAAGCAGCAGAGAAGACTGGAGTGAAAGTGAAGGGGTCACTAATTGGGAGGGGTAAAGCACTGCAACACTTTCACCTCGTTTTGAAAGGATTCAATTTTAATGCCCACAATCACGGCACAAAATGTTGGACAGCAACACACAGAAGTCTTTGGGGAATTCTCCACTTTTGAGGCCAGACACAAAGCTGAGAGAGAGCCTTTATGATACAGGGACAGCCACCTGAATTCAGAATGTTGAACCAGAATTTGAAAAATAATAATAGCCTGAAGGGCTGAGCAGAACTTGGAAGCAATTCTAGGACACACACATACAGCCTTCCTCTCCCATCAAATCTACAGGCTGAAGATGATGATTCTTGGCCAGGGTTAAAAACCAAACAAAAAGTAGTTGCATCATGCCTGTCAGCTGTTGCAGGGAATTGCGGGGAATTCACGTTCATCTGTCTTTAAAGAGCTCCTATCACACTCATCACCATGGCAGGCATCCATGGTATCATCGGGTGGATCAACCAGGAGGATGTTTAATTGTTACATAAAGTCGTAAAATCCCCAATAATCAGCAGTGGAAAGAGAAAGCTACATGTGTTTCTGTGGGAGTTTGGGGCCAGGTTCTAGTAGTCCAACATGAGAAGAGCTGGGAGCATGGACCCAAGGAAGACACTTCTAAGGAGAAGCAGGCTTGGTTATGAAAAGAAGGAGCACCACCCATGTAGGATCACTTGTATCTCCTTTCATCTCCTCTGCTACGGTGGTGTCTGGATCTACCCAACTAGTAACTAACTAATATTTGATCCTGTGTGGAAATGGGGAGAAGATGGTGGAGAGGCTGAGGAGAGGACAGCTTTCCAATGAGCCATCAAAAGTATTGGCTAGGAATTAGTTTGTGTGAGTTGGAAAAACAACCAGTGCAGATGCTATAAAATACATGGAAAGATGGTTAGGTGGATGATCTGAGATTCCCTCTCTTTTGTGCTGCCAGAAGCAGTAAGATTGCAGGTTGGAGATAGTTCTTCTATGCAGTGTTTCCATTGTCAAACTGTCTGTAGTGGAAGAGACTCCTGGAGTCCAATTTCCCAGAGTATTTGACAGCTTCAGCAAAAAGCTTTGTCACCTGTCAATATAAAACAGAGGAGGACTGAGCATTGCAAAGCCTTCTGCAGAAGGCTGAGTAATAAAGCAGGCTCCACACTTCTACACTGTCACCCTGAAACTACCCTATGCAGGTACAGTCCTTGAGTCCATCCAAATCAATACCAATTTCAAGGTGACTGTGCATGGGTGTTGGCTCCAGCCCTCTGGAGCCTGCCTGTCCAGCTGGAGAGATGTAGAGGTGCTGGGATTGCTTGGCAACACAGCTCTGTCCCATGAGAGCTGTTGTTTCCCCCTACAGCCCAAGCCTTTAAGAGAACACAAGGTTGTTTTCCTCTCTCAAACTCAGAGATTAAAACTCTTCAATCAAAAGCGTTCAAACGAAATGCATCAAGCAGGTGTGGTAATAAATTTTGGATGGGGACCCCTGTTCTGGCTGTCAGTGTGTGTTTTGCTAGTAGGCAAAGGATGGGTCTTCAATTTCCCATTCCTGCTAATCATGTTTGGCATTATCCTGTCTATGAACTTACAGCTTGGCATTCTCTCTACTCTCCACTTACTCCAATCACAGCAGAAGATTTTGCACAGCTGGACACCAGTTCAAGTCACTGGGTTCCATATCAGTGCCCACTGAAATCAACGGGAATTTGACTGCTGTGCTTATTGAGAGCCAGATGAGGCTCTTTTGTGACAGTTGAAGCCACTTGCAAAGGAAGTCAAGGTACTGCTGGCAGCAGGAGTCCCACTTTGCATTACCAAATATCTCTTCCCCTATCAGTATGTGAAAGGGGTTTGTCAGGAGCTACAAACACATAATGACTGGCAATTGGGGACTACAACAGGACAGGCAGCAATTCCACTTGGATGGCACTTTGGAACTGGATTGCTCCAAGGATCATTCAAGAAAGCCCAGCTACATCCTGCTGTAAGGTTAAGGACCGTACTGGAAAAACATCCCACTAAAAAACCTGTTCCCATGCATAATTTAAACATGTTACAGGCAATCCTGTGCAAGACGTTTGCTCTGAAGTGAAAATGATACAGCAACAACTTCAGCTGCAGTACAGGACTCAAGATTTTCTTCTTTTTTTTGTTTTATTTTGAGCAATGTTATTTTGTATAGTAGCAAAAAGAAAATACTTTCAAACAATTGTGTTGCCATGATTTTCAGGCACATTATTATTTGTCAGAGATAATGAGGGTACAAACACACTGGAATCTAAGGTCACAAGTGCTTGAAAGTTCTGAAGGCTCTTGTGACTAAGAGGAGAAAGAACAACATGGGAAGTACCTGGAAATTAGTGAGCAGAGCAATCCCACTGTCAATAGCCATCCTCCGGATCACATAATTATCATGGACAAACTTGGTGTTGCTGTTAGGCAGGTTAATCACCAGATCTATTTTCCCATCCCTTACCAGCCTGAAGAGACAATGCACATGACAGTATCACAGTGTCTTGCTTAATGAAAATCTATGATGAATAGCACAGGCATGCAGGTAAACAATGAAAATTTTCATTTGAGTTTAGTCTTATATCCCAGGAAAGGAGGGTTGAGGGGTTAAGGCACTAAGCTGTGACTCAGGAATTTGGGCTTTATTTCTGTTCTCTTCAGTGATGCAAAGCAATATTCAGCGTTCATACAGCTCAGCACAACTCTGTTAAAGGCATAACTGACTGTCGTTAAAGGCTAAATATTCAGATCCCACGTATTCCTGCGTGAAAATGTAACACGGAGCAATACATCCAAGCCATATTAAATAGGACTGTTCAATGAGATGTTCATTAATTAAGCTGAAACCTCCCTGCGGTGGCAATTCCAGACAGAATCAGATAAAACAAAACTTTTGGATTGAATCTGAAGTCCCATTAAATCACTATCATTGATCTCAAGAGGGCCAGCAATTTGCCCCTTGCTGTCCTGGATGTTAATACAAATTTGACAAGGTGAGTATTGCTCTTACCTTCTGACCACAGGGAGGCTCGGATTCTGGCTTTCCTGTGATGGCCACGCCACAGGATTTGCCGGGATACTGTTAGCATTGAGCCAGTCCGAGGTTGCTTCTGTGGCATAAAGCTGTTAAGGGAAAAAAGGTTACTTACTGTGTGCTTCATAACACCGAAACTTTTCATTTAACTCATGTGGGTCTGACCCAACACACAGCCTGGTTGTCAGAGCTGATTTTGGAGGGCATTTTTCCATCACAAGGGTGTCTCTCCATACAGAGACACATACAGAGAACAGCATGGCTTTCCCAGCTTTCTGTTATCTGTGATTTGCTGATGGAAGATAGTCAATGAATGGTAGTAACACATCCAGAAGCAGTTAAGTGGCTTAGGAAAACCTAAATCCCTCTGATTTTCAATAGGGCTTAAGTTCAATCACGTACAAATTTTTATTGCCCCCTTTTTTTTTTTGCCACCCCCCCCCCCCCCAATTGTTGGCTAGCACTAAGTTTTGAAAGGCAGAACTGTAAATGCAGTAGTTACACTAATGCCACTGAGGAAAATAGCACTAAATACTTAATACTAAAAAGCTCTCAACAATCTTCTGTGGCTGTGTCATCAGTTACCTTTCAGTAGGGATATGGATGCAAAATGATGCAGAAGAGCTACAAGAGGGATGTAAACACCACAAATTTCATATGTCTGCAGCTTGTGAATATCACTGAAGATGAAGCACTGTAAAGACCTTCTCCATACAAAAGGCTTCCTCTTCCTCCCTTCCTGTCATACATGGCATCCTGTTGGCATTTTTGTTTCTTGGAGAACTTAGAGGAGTTTATAATGTGACAACTGGCTGCAGGCTGATAGCAGAGCCAAGGTTGTTCTTGCCCTCATGACAGTCCCATATGTTCAATTAAACAATCATGAAAACTTTTAGTTGGGTGATACCTGCTGACTTTACTGATCACTCAGCTAAAAATCCCTGTTGTACTTTGAAACGTCTTTTTTCTCTCTATCTCCAAATAAACTCCAACATTCTCCATTCCTGTAGCAGGCTGAGTATGTTTCAGATTTTGAAAACTCTCTAGCTTTAAATAACTGAAACCACCTACCTTAAAACCTTCCTTATGCAGTAGTTCTGCTACGCTGAGGAATCTAGGCCGGAAGGACTTCTGAAAAAGGAAATTTATTAGATACAGCATCAAAGCTAGGATTTAGAAACAGTGTTTTGTTAGGCAAGACAAAGCTCCTCCAGACTGTGCTAAGAGGCAAACACACCTTTCTGTGCTGAGTGTGTGTGTGTGCGCCTGCAGAAGTGTCTGAATGTGCATGTACAGTGCCATTCCAAGAAAACTGTCTGGATCCTGTGCTCAAGTCACTCCCAGCTAAGACATATATTGTTACAACACCAGGGTAAGTGTTCCCATACTAAGTTTAACTGCAACTACAGAAGATTTACTACTGCATATTAAGTACCTGGGCAATTGCCTTCTCAAATACACCAACTAGAGTCTCCTCTGCTCTTAATTAAATATCTTTTCATTGATTACTCAAACATCTGGCCTTCTCTTCTGGCAGATAACATATATGGACAGGCTTTGGGCTGACTTTGGATGCTCTGTTTGCAAGTTCACGTGAAGAAGAGCCTGTGTATGCATGAGTTCATTTCTAACTCCCATGGGCATATAGAAATGGAAAACACAAAACCACTCAGGAGACTGGGACACCCTATTCCCATGAGGACCTGAATGCCCAGGTACTTAGGGTACCTTTGAAAGACTCTCTCATAATGCATACCCAGATCCAACATAACTTAGAAGAAGTAAAGATAAGACAACCTCCTGTAGACATCTGCACTTGAACAAGCCATTTTAGAGCAACAAGTGAGTGACAATTTGATCCCAGCATAGCTTTCTTTGGGATGTTGAAGGTACAGCAATGCAAAGATCAGATGCAACATATGCCCTTCTCACTGCCAAGGCAGGCCAAACCTTGCTTTTAACCTTAGCCTGGTCTGGCCATTTGCAAGTAAGATTATCGCAAGCTCCCTTGTCCCTGCTGGAGCTACTAATAGCTTAACCTTTATGGGTGAGAGCGCAATATTCTGAAGGGTGAATGATTTCCTATGAAGAAAAGGAGTCAACAGGGGGTTTTTTTCGAGCACTCTGGAAAGAACCTCATTCTGAAAGCCATCTCGTTCTGTACACTAACTGGAAAATATAAATATACAATGTGACAGGGTTGGCAGCCTCCCAGTCAGAGAGAACGGTTCTGCCTTCTGGTCAGGGGAGCTGGCTTTCACAACAGTATTATAAACTTCTATCAAACATGTACTGAACACTTGTGACACATAAAACAGCCTTTCCATGAAAAGAAATTACAGCTGTCAGCTTGCATCGGAGCAGCCTCAGATTTACAAGCTGGCTGAAAGAACCTGTGTAAGAAACCATTAGTTACTAAAGGTGAAAAGTACAAGCAGATTTATTTAGTGGAAGATATTTATTGTAGGAGAATTGTATTCTTTTTCCTTTATTGGAAAAGTTCTTTTTCTTATAACCTCTCTCTCATGTTTCCTAGCATGCCTTGCTATTTGTAAAGGGCTACATCCTCAGTTAATTCAATACAGCTACACCAGTTCTCACTAAGATCCAGCTCAAAATGAAGCCAGCTCATCTCCTGTGATAATCTGGAATTCTGTATCCAAATCCACTGTGGAGCATGCAAAAATTCTTGTACGTAAGGAACCAAGGCAGAAGGTTACCTTGAAACAACAGACTTGGAGTGCTGGGATTTAAAAATAAAATACTCCATCAATGCTTTCCGCATCTCGTGGTCACCAGCACAGATGTAAGACAGATGCACTCCATCCCAGAGATATCACTGAATAGCCCAATCAGGAAAGAAAATAAAGTGAGCTTTTCAACTCCTCTTGCATAAAATATAAATTATTTAATGGCAGACTCAGGCTTTCAGCATCATAGATTTCTCAGAATTGTGAAAAGAAAAGAGGTCAGATTATCAGCTTGCATAAACTGGCAGAGATTCATTTGTCTAACAAGAAAGCCGTACTCCATTTACCCTGGGAGAGCATCAGGCCTTTAAAATCCTGGGGAACCTCAACCTGTGCAATGTCAGAGAGCGTTCACAACTGAAGGACAATCCAGCGGACTTGTGGTCCTGGCTGGCTGCCCAACCTGCCTTGTGCTGTCCCACAGATGTCAAGGAGCGCTCGTCTGTTTGACCTTGAGGATGATTACTTTGTTAGCAACATTTCTGCGTGGCCCTAGTAGGATTACCACTGGAACTGCAACCTGTAAGTACACCAACATGGAAGCCCCTCAGCAAGGCTGGGTTCATTACCTGGGTGTATTGGGACCTGTTTGGACTGCAGATCACAGCACAGCCATTTTACTCTTGATTTGCAAAATACCCCAGAGTGAAACGTTTGCAAGGACACTAAGATCTCCCTCTCTACTATTGTTAACTACATCTATTTGACTTTCACCTTCAAGAAGGCAGCCTCCTCTCACCTCAACATAATTAATAGCAGTGGCATAAAAGGTGCAGTGTACTGAATAACCTAAATATGTTGAGCCTAGGTACTTTTAAGGGAAGCAGAATTCAAGACCATTTGGCTTCTTATTTCTCTCTCTGCAAGAGCTAGAAGTCCAGTCTAAAAATCAGAGCAAGCTGCTAGTCATAAAGCAATGAAGCCTCTAAAAGCGGGGTATGTTTTGAGTTCACCATCCACATAGCACCTTCCTCAGAGACAACCAAGTGGGCTGGCGTACATGCTCCTGACAAGAATGAGCCCCGAGTGCACCAGAACAGCTTGCAGAAACCATCCTGCAGTTTGAAAGCCAGGGGCCTCTGCCTGGGGAGGGACCTCCACCCCATCACAGCAATGACATTTAAACATTAAGTGACCGTGGAGAGGGGTGACCTGGTATCTGTCCTTCTGAGCCTGTATTTCCCCTCTGAGAATACACTGACAACTTTGCTAGTTTGAGGTAGATGACCTCATGTTTGTGATTAAAATGAGAACAACACTGCTGGTGTTCACAGCCCGCCTTATGCCGCATTCCTTGTGCCTCTTGTTTCTGCAGTGAGGGGCTCCCCTTTCCTCCAGCCTATAATACTCAGGGAAGACCACTCATAGTCTACACATCAGGGCTAGGTCAGCATTTCAACCTTCCCTTCTCACAAGGCTTTATTTCCCCTCTGTTTGGAAACGGACCATCGACAAGTAGGTAGGTGACAAACTCCAGAGTGGTGAGGGATAAATACGTGGTTCTCAGCATTAACTTTACACTCCTTGTTTTGGAGTTTAATCATATAAGAAATATGCTGAGATGAAGAGAGACCTTTAAGCAATTGATCTATTGTTTTCAAGTTTCTTTTGCAAGAAAATGAACTGTAAACCACTCATTAAAAAGGACAGAATCTTGTTACTTTTAAAAGGTTTGGATGGTTGAGATTTTGGGGTTGTTTTATCTTTTTTTCCCCCCCTTTTTTTTCTTAAGACCTTTGTACAAAGAACATTTGGCTCAGTTTAACATATACTGACACAGAACCTACATAAATGCTTTCTATAGCTGAAATTACTCTTTGCTGCCTGTTCCCTTTTAGCTGCTATCAGGAAAACAGGCTTAAATTTTAAACACTGGGCTCTCTCCTTTTTTCTTCCCCTAGCTTTTCTTTTCACCTTTTTAAAATGCTGTTTTAAAATCTGCAGTGATTAGATATACAGTAGACATACAGTACCAACTGCCCAGAGTTTCATACTGAACTTTTAAACTTTATCTAGGTAGCAAGCAAAGACTTTTCTGCTAATTTGAGGTAACTTAGAGCAACAGCTTCAATCCATAGATGTGTGTATATATGTGTATATTTAAGCACTAAGTGGTAATCTGTGTTAGCAGAAGTCACATTCCTTTCTGGCCACTTTTCACACACTTCCTTCACATCTTCTCCTGGCACAGACAGCCCAACTCATTTCGCACACCCTAGTTGTCTGACGAAAATTCATCTGTTCTATTTTTTTGTTTTATTGGCTTTATGCAATCATGTAGGGCATAAGCTTGTTACAAGCACAATGGGGAAATGGCAGGAGGCAATCAGTTGCCTTTATGGGGCCCAAGAATGTTCTAGTTGCAGTGGAAATGTCTGAATTTTTTTGAGGAACTTACACACATCTCAAAGTTTACAAGTGTATCTGACTTCAGCACCTCCTGCAGTTGGTAACTATCCTGTGACAAAGAACCAACACTTTTTTCTTTTCTGCCTAGCTACCTTTTCATCCTGAAACACACATCCTCCTTACTGATACAGAACTGTGAATGGTGCAGGGCTGTTCCTAAGGCAAACCCATCCCAAACTGCCTCATGTAAAGGCTGTTTGCAGAAGCCATTGCACTGGAGGACATTCCCATAATGACACCATTTAAACTTTGTCACGTATAGCAACTTTGAGGGATGCTGACAGCAAGAGATGAAACCCTAAAGTCCAAGCTCTAGTCTGGTATGGAATCACTGGACCTGCAGAATATGGGTCTGACAGGCAGTCCCTAAGAGGAGAGAGCTCTGGCAAGATACAGAAACCAGAAACATTCCTAAACAAATGTAGCGTTGGTTCTTCCTTTCTGAGCTACTTACTCCTAGCTGATAGGAGCTGCATGGTAGGGAACAATATTGACCACACACCATCATCAAACAGGGAAAGCAATAATGGCAGCCATGCCTCTAGGGAGCCAGGAAAGCAGGCTGCAGGGTGAAGACTGTTGTCCTTTAATCCCTTGCCCCACTGCACTCAAGTACATTCCCATCATGACTCCAATGAGGAGAGGAACGTGACAGTGCCATGCCTGGTGGAGGTCTCATTGCCTGACAGTGTTACACCAATAAGTAGCCACACAACACCCTAACAATATCATGTCTTCTACACTATCAGACAACACTACAGCTCTGCCTGGAATGAAATACATGCATCTATGGGGAAAGCTTAGCAGGTCCAGCTTTGCAGTATGGAAACCATCTCACTGTTTTGGGGGGGGGGGGGGCGGGGGGCATGGAGGGGAACTGCTTTCAAAAGGGCAAGAGGCAATGTACAGATGAAGGGAGTTTATATATCAGGATTGGGAAGCAGCATCCCCAGGGTTCCCGTTTGGGAAGGAGCAAGGAGTAGGCTCTGAGTTCTAGCTGGGACGTTTCTCTGAACTGATCATCTACGGGCTTTGTTCCCCACAGGAAGGTGGCTTCTAACTCTCTGATCCCAGGCCTCTGTTTGCAGCAATCCTGGGGGTTTGCCCCCAGCAAACTTCTGCAGCTCCCAGTAGAAACTATCAGGAGCCAGACGGAAAAAAAAAACCAAACAGGCCAGCCCCAGGGAATCCAGTAAAGATCTCTCCATGGTGTTTGTTCCTCACTGTCTTACTGCACGTCAAGACGGATTGCAGAGAAACATATTTAAGCCATAAAGACACATGAATGAAAACAAGGCAACAGTTACTGAGTTCCTCTGTGTCAGTCCTTTCTCAGCTTTGATTTTTAGGACTTACCTGGATTCCAATCAAAATTCCTTCCTTAGGAAATGTAAACCCTGTGGCAAGCATAGCCTTCTGGAAGGCAGAGTACACATCCTCCCCAAAGCATGCGACCTGGGAAAAGGCACAAAGAAGGTGGCATGAGGGGAAAAAACAAAAACAATCCAAAAACATTGCTTTAAAAAGAAACAGGAAAATTGTTAAATAGGCTCTTTTGACTCCTTCATGCAGAATCAGACTGCTTTTGCATGGAGCCTGCAGGCAGAGGGGGGAAAAAAATAAATCAGAAAATCATTACAGACAAATCTCGTAATTTTAATGAAGCAATAACGAAGGAATAAGCAACGCTTTAGTTTCAAACAGCACACCAAGGAGTAACAACAATTGATTCTGCTGAGTTATGGGAATGCTGTACACAGCCTCTGCTCCAATGTTTGCAAGTGCACTGCAAATTGTTTAACATTATATAATGCTTAAATACCAACGAGTGTTCTGCATGCAGGCATGTTTCTCTGTGTGTACACTGCAAACTGAGGTAAGACAGCGCTTGTGCTGTCATGTACTTCTGGCATTTCTTGTGAAGATAAACCACAGTATATAAAGATGCTTTTCCATTAAAAGTCCACAGATGTACAAAATTCAAGTAAAATGTTAGTATGTACTTAGGAAAACAACAAAGCAATCATGCCAATTCATAATAATTTATTTTATATAAACAAAAACTTGATAAAGAAAGCAGTAAAAATCATTTAGCTGTTTTCCATCATTCAGAACTGCCTGTGGAGCTCAGTTGCTTACAGACTGTCATACGGTAATGATCTTCTGAAAGAACTAAACTGTGTTCCTTACCAAAATTTGGAATTCTGATGACAAAAAGAGGAATGCATGAGCTTTTGTGAAAGTTAAAAAAGAAAAAAAAAAAAACCAAACCCAAACAACCCTCACTTTTTCTGGCCAACTCCACACTTGTTGAAAAACAGTCAGAAGCAGAAACTGTCACAGATTTTTCTCTTTGAAATAAATCTACACGCGTATACAGATGGGATAAAGGGTCTGATTGAGAATTGCTCTCCCATTTTCCTCTTATGGTCCTTCCCATCACAGAGTGAGCCCTCACATTCATGGTCTCACTGTTACCATGGTGAGCAGAAACCAGTATTTCATGTAAGAAGAAGAACAAATGATGATTTGCCAGATCTTCTGAAGTAAAAAAAGAACCACCAACCAAACAAAAATCCCACAAGGGAAGGGATTAAAAAAAAAAAAAAAAAAAAATCACCACAACTAGTATCTCAGCTTTTCTCTAAAAACTCATCCTTGAGTGTTCAGTCCGTTCTACAGTGTATCTGGCTGAGGGGTTACGCATGTCCTGGACTTTCCATGGTAGCGGACAGCCCCCTGTGTTCTAGGCTTGGACCAGGGGTTTCCAGCTTGCCAGGAGAGGTTTATCATTACGGTGTGGTCAAAACAGCCACAATGCTCAAAGGGACCCCCAGCACAGCGTCTTCTACTGTTGTGGGAACCACGACTTCCAGCAAAATACATGTCTGCCAGATAGATGTGACAAATTCAAGCCCAAATCAAGCTCTGTGTGTGAAAAATGTCTCTGAGGAATAATTGAGCATTTTACCCAAAGCAAGTTATTATCCTTACTTCACTCGTAAGAAAGACTTTCATAACTGTCACATTTTATGGCATTTGTGAATATGGATCTTTCCAACTCATAAAAGTTAATAATCCCTCCTTTATGATCAAGGTAATCTCTAACTCCATGTAAAGCTCAGAAAAATAATTCTTGCCGTTAGTTACATTTTTATTCCTTTTTTTTTGGGGGGGGGAGGGGGGGAAGGGGTTGTAGTGTCTGTGTAGTCAATTTTGTTCTGAAAATAAGGAAGTGACGGAAGTCACTTGGCTTTTTTCTGCCCATTAACTACACTGAAAGGAAATCTTCTGCAATACTGATTTGCCACACATTACGAAGAGCAAAATAAAGTAATTCTGGAGAGATGTGGGAGACCTAAGGCTGTTCTTACCTTGTATCTGGGTATAGTAATTTTTCACACTAAAATGCTAAGTGTTTCCTAATGAAAATAGCTCATGTAGACATACCCAAGCTCATTTCAAATGGAGCAGCCCAGACTCTGCCACCTGCCTAGCTATGGTAGAGCCGAGTTAAGCCTAATCTAATTGCCTCAGTATTTAATCACTTCCCAAGTGGGCTTTCTAGCCCAGAATAAGTTTCTTGCTACCACAACTCTTTTTTAGAAGTAACAGAGCAAGCAAGTTTAAAGATAGCTTGGGTATATCTACGGAAGCTATTCACAGCTCAGCAATAACTCATCAACAAACCTCTTTGTTCTAGATGAGTTAATATATCTTCAAATGATGTAGACAGAAACCTGTACTCCTTGAGGGGTGAGGGCTCCCATCAGTGCTGAGCCTACACAGGAAGAGGAACAGCTTTGTGCCTTTATAGTGTGCCATGCATACACCAGAGACACATTTCAGAAGCGCCTCACAGCCCTGCTGTAGAAAGAGTGGGTAAAGTAGCCCAGTCTCCCCCTCATCCTATCGACAGTCAGTACTGCAGCCATCACATTTTATTCACTCTTTCTTGCCTTTTGCACCTTGGGACATGCCTTGGTTACCAGGCAACAACAGAAATATCACCACACACATTTGTTGCCTTTAAGTAACTAGCACGTTCCAAGACCAAACGCTCGTGACCTGGAGTCTCGATATTGCTATTCTGGCATGTGTCGATGGGGGGTTTTGAAAGCTGTAAGCACTTGTCTGTCTAGAAGCAGGTGATTCATAAAATGGACTGACACACTGAGAACCTCCCAGAACCTGACAGCTCTCAGATAAACTCATTTCAGGCTGTCACACCAACCAGGTCCAACTGGGAGCTGACATGCAGGTAAAGAGAGACATCCAGTGGCTGAATAAACTGGTTTTTCCAGGACAATGTATTTTTACAGCTAAGAAAGATGTTTTCAATTTTCTGAAGAAGCTACAGATGCCATCATGATTCAGGCAGTAATAAGATCACTTTCAAAGATTCATGATGTTTAAAGGCAACTTGGTTTAAAAAAAAATAGCAAATCTAAAAGATACCTCCCCAGTAGAGGCCATTTCACATCGGAGAACAGGGTCAGCATCTCTCAGCCGAGACCAAGAAAACATTGGGGCCTGGTGAGAGAAAGAGGGGGGAGGGAGAAAAAGAATGAAAATTTAATGGATCATTTTAAAAAAAAAAAAAAAAAACCACAAAAAAAAATCCAGCTACACTTGGTAATGACAGAAAGAGACAGACATGAATTAATCCAAAAAAAGCAAATGTACGTTGCAAATGAGTTCCCCCAGCATCTTGATGATGAACTGGAACAAATAAACATGTATTTCACCAATAAATCATCCTTCTAACTCTTGCAGTCCTGCTCACATTCTGATGGCAGATTTCTAATCTGTGGTAGCCCACTATCACTATCATTTTTAGGACACATTTTAAAACAGAAAGGCTGTGAAGCATCTAATTCATGAAACAAGGAGAGATACTATCTGAAGCCAGTCAGTTTTTCTGAGAAAACTGTTCTTCAACAGAAATTTTTGATTCATGGGAATCAAACCATTCCACAAGAACGCACTCTTCTGGTGTAAACCAGATGAAACTTTGCAAATGATTTTCATATTTTCCCTCTCCCACCCCAAAATACACACCCATAATTTTTTTTTAATCTTTTGTATGAAAATATTAAAACCCCTGATCATTATCATTATCTGAGGACTTAGGTCACTGTGGTCTCTGAGTTCTCCCGTCTAATTTAACCTTAAAAAAAAAAAAAAAAGAGGGAGAGAAAGAAACTCTGTTAAAGATCCAATGACCACATGTGGCAAACATGGAACAAATTTTCTGCTACGGAATAATTTTCTGTAGGGCTTCTCTACATCTTAAACTACTAATCGCATTTGCATAAAGACAGCATCCTTGCTGCTTAAAAAAGAATCTATTTTTAAATCCAAAGACATAATTCTGTTCTTGGAAGTCTCTGAGGGTAACACTGCAGTCAAGACAGCTGCTGTTTCATGACACCTAACAATGACCAACTAAAATGTGACAGCAGAAATGCATTGCAAAAGGTTTCTCAAAAAATGTCACGTGTCTTCGTGACTTTTAGGTCAGTTTAGCTTCTTCTATAAGTAAAGAGAAAATTTTTACAGTGGCCAACTCTACAGTCTCAAGCTGAGATATGGCAGTCAAGGTGGATTACTTTTTAATGCACATATTGTCTTGAAAGGTAACAAGCAACAAAGCCTTCCACCAGCTCCCTAACTTTTGTCTGCCATGAAGATGAAAATGCATCAGCAGGAGCAGACTCTGGTACTGCAAATAAATTCTATTTAAAACTTAGTCAGTCATGCTCTATCCAGGATTTAATCTTGGTCAAGCCATGATACTTGCATCACTCTGCAAGAAAACATGGCAAGACAATATTTCAGTCACTAAAGCTAAAACGGTGGGACTCCAAATCCACAAAGGAGCAGCTATGTTGAGAAAGAAGAAAAGAGTTTCATATTCTCTTTTCAGAGCATTTAAGAACTGCTGGAGAAAGAAAATCCCATTTCCATGCAAATATTCCGAGCAATAAAAACATAAGAGGACAGAAAATACGATGCAAGAATAACAAGAACCAGGTTTAACTGGAATATTTTTCAAAGTTTAGCATTTCCAAAGGTATTAGCAGGTTATTATATTTGACAAGTCCACACAGAACATAAGCAGTAGAAAAGGCTTTGTAGTGAAGTTTTCAAGAATATAGTTGGGTTTTCCGCTCTGTAGCCAGCATTCCCAGGAGAGACGAAACTCTTGACAGTTTAGCTGACAACAGTGCAGAAGCCCCAGGTCTAAATAACAGAAATTTATAAAAATAAATAAGACTCACAAAAAAAAAAAGTCTCAGATTAGAATTTCAGATAATGCCTATCTGTGGCATCAAAATAAAATGTGAAGCTACTTCTAGACTGACTGGCTTGCCAATAACCTGAGCTGGCCTGGGCCACAGATTTGGCTTGCATTTTAATAGGTCTGAACATTTTATTAGTAGAAAGATGTTAGGTGTTTTCTGTTTCCTCAATTTTCACTTGATATGGAAGCTATTAAAGCTTGAAAGTTTCTGTATAAACAATTCTCATTATCCATTTTATTTTCTGCACTGCTGTTCTAGATTTTTATGATTAGGAACTTCAATTAATTTTTTTTCTTCCATTAAGTATTCAAAAATATCTACAGTACCCTTTGCTATCTTGGGTGCTATATAAGCTTAGTAATTAGGAAAAGTAAAATCTTGGCCCCACTGAAATCAAATGATCCAAGACTTTCACCCCCATTTTAACTGGTGGTGTACATAAAGGGGATTCCATGCGTTCAACAGCCCATGTCTCAAATCCCGAAAAAAAAATCTGGGTGGCACTCAAAACACAAATTTGTAATGTCCACACATATATTAGATAGTATTATGAAATAGTCTGAACTTCAGTGTTCAATTCTGCAAGTGCGTATTTATTATGCAGTTCATAAACATGATTCAGAGTAGGTTAGAAGTAAGAAATAAAGTAAGATTGATTTTGTTAATAATCACTGGATAATTTTCCTTTGATTTTTCTCTAAAATTCCCAATATACATTATCTTGACAGAAACTACAAAAGGTCAATTTGGCCTTTGACCAATGAGTAAATTGTTCTCTCTGGGCATTGAAATACTAATTGCCTATTAACGTGCTAGGTCCTGGCTCTGTTGTGGGTTTTTTTTGGTGTTCTTTTGGAACCCATACCTTAATCCCAACATATTTGGATGGAATAATGGGATGTTCCAGTGTGGGGAGGGATGACTCATTAACCTCTTTTCCAATCATCACTTTTGTGGCCACGTCGATGAAGTCCACACCCAGAGTCTTTGATACAAAAGGGAAGGAGCGTGAAGCCCGCAAGTTGCACTCTATCACCTAATAAGATTAAAAAGGAGAAATACCAGGGTCAGGCACTGTGCACTGAAGAAATAGATTGATTCATATTTCTGGAAATCAGTCCTTACTCGTCTTGGCAGAGATGCTCTTCAGATTGCCAAATAAGAGACAGAAGTTGTGTTCAATATTACAAACAGTGATGAGGGATGGGTAGTGGCCAGCTCGAGATACAAGGAACCTGATGTTCTTCTGTAACGGAGTTTCATCTCTATTGTCTGAATATTAGAACTGAGAGTAATCCAGAGTTCACTTCGGAAAATGTGTTTTACTATACCCTAAGTTAATGTGCAAGAGGCATGGAAACTTATGCACAGGCATTAGGTACAACCTCTAGAAGCCCACCTTGTTCTTTTTCCATGGTAATGGTACTTCATGAATGACTGGGCTATCCTTACCGACTTTCCTCATCTACACGTGGAAGTCATTCCATGACCCAAGCAAGAAACAAAGAAGTTCTGCATCCTGCTGAGAAGTGGACCATGGAGTTCATTAGCAAAAGAGTAATTGCTGTAAGTGAGAACGAAGGGGGAGTGAAGGGGGGCAAGAATAGGTAAGGTAAGACAGAATGGAAAAGGGGGGTTTATCCAGAGAGAAGGCAAGCACAGCTGAGGGAAAGCAAAGAAGGAAAAAACTCTTCTCTTCCTCTGTGGAGTTTCTGAATAACTATGTGTGAAACAGAAGAAAGGTGAAGAACGGTAAGTACATTTTTCTCAACTAATAGCCCAAACAGGATCTTTCACCAACAGTGCATCTCTTCTATATCACATCAGGTTTTCTTTCCATTCCCCGCTTCCTTAGTCATACTCTTGCTCACACTCCTCTGACCTTCTTCCATTAGCAACAAAAAGCCAACTGTTACCCATAAAGGGTCAGACATCCGCTGTACTTCTGTTACTGATAGCTACTAGGACCACGCTATTTAGATAACCATCTTAATGGCTTATATTAAAGGCTTAAACACTTAAATTGTCTTGCTTTCTTTCCAATACCTTGGAAGGCTTATTTTAATGATCGAAATAGCTAAAGATGAGAGAGAATATCGGAGATCTAAAAGCAATGACATTCAGTTCAGAGGATGAGGTGCAGGTCCCAGTGCTGTCAATCATATTCAAAACTGATAATTTTGGGAAGGACAGCAGCCCACAGCGAAACAAAGCTACTGCTAACAGACAATGCAACCAGACTCACTTCACCCTCAATGTGAAGGCAGGGGAGGATGCTCTCTCCCACATAGACAGGGAGAGCTGCAGGACTAGGGGTGGCATAGGTGAGCCACACATCGTCAGACAAGGCAAGTTAGAAACCCACTGCCCGCTGCTGCTACTGCCACAGAGCTTCCATGGTAGGGACCACAGGAACCATGCATCTAACTATCCAAAGCAGAGCCTGACCTCCTCCAACAGCCACCAGAGCTCTTACCAGCACATCGTTGCCTCGCACCAAGAACTGAATGTTGAATGGACCAGAGATGGCAAAGGCATTTGCAATCTTTTTTGTAGCAGCTTTTACCTATAAAAATAAAGTAAAAATGTGTGTATATATAATAAATAAATAAATCCCACAAAACAGATAACATCGTGGCAATAAATCATCTTACATGTGGATTTCTTTAAGTGTTGTATCTCTCTGCCCTAGCATATTTTTTCTCTATACCCTCATTTTGGCAATAGCATTATCTTTCAGAAACAAACATGTTTAATTTGCCTGGTAACCTAGCGTCTGAAGCGCCATTTGAGGGCAGAAGTAAAAATTAGCTTCGTGTGTGTGTGTGAGAAAGCAGGGGAAAGAAGGAGAAAGAGAGAGAATAAAAGCCTGCCCTATCTGTTGCAATTCCTACACTGCACACTGGAGCCTTTATACCGTTCTCAGTGAAATAATGAATAATGATGTTTTGCCATTTGAGATTAACTACTCAGTTTTACAAGTGTCCCAAAAGACTTTCACCAACGTGCCTGTCCCATCACAGATCAGTGGGACGTGTCTCAGCAGATATACTCTGGAACAAACTGGGAGAAAACACTATGGTCTTATTTTCTAGGTTTGTCAAGAAATCATGTGCCATTTCAGTACAAGCGTTTGAATAGCTTTGCTCCAGGAGATTACTGTTTTCAGAACCAAGGCCTTCGACATTCTTGTAAACAGAGTTGGAGCACAGACCATTGCATTACAGCTCTTGCTAGCTTCCAAGCAAACCCTTAATAGGATGACGTCACAGCGGATGGCACATTTCATTTAGAAAATGCATTTTGACAACTAACTCTGTATCACTAGGTTTATTCTTGAAAGGGGAAAAAGTCAAGATTAGGTGAGGTTCATTCATCCTGATATCCTTTCTGGAAAAGCAGGCACCTAGAAAGTCATACACCTGATCTAATCATTTAAGGATTGTGGGAGAAAAGGAAGTGGAAAGTGCAGCATATATATGAATTAGACAGTCCTCTACTGCTATGGAAGCTGGTTCTAAACCAATGAAACAAAAAATCCAATGGGTCTGAAAGTGTGTACATCTACTGCTTAAATTAATGGGATACAGTTCAGATGCTCCTATGTACAGTGCAGCCAATCAGAGGGGGCACACTGACATCCCACACTTGCAGATATCACACTGGCCTTTAAAAAAACATTGGTGATTTGATTACGCCACTGGTGATTGAGTTCTCCCAAGCAAAGAGGGAAAGCAGATGCAAACTCTTATTTTCTTTTCTCTTTTCAGTGCTAGTGCAACGCCTACCTTTTCCAAGGCTCCCTGGCTAATATTCTGTGTGGGTAACATGAGGGTGGCATCTCCAGAGTGAACGCCTGCATCCTCCACATGCTCTGAAATAGCATGTGAAATAACCTGCATACAGTAACAAGAGAGCAGTTAGTCACCTCACCCTCTCTCATGAACCGTTCCCCCATCTCCAGCACAGCATCCTAAACAGAGCTGTATCCAAAAGAGGATATAGATGGGGGGGGGGGGGGGGGGAAGGGAATTTCCCAAGATTTTGGGGAGAACAGGCCTGAAGTAGACACAAGGCATATGAACAAGGGGATCATGTTAGTGTCTTTCATACCATGGTTAGGCAAACTGCAAACGTGATAAAACCTACCACAGTCTGGAGATCCTAAGGCTTCCTTCCTCTCTCTAACACACATTGCCTCAGATGGTAAAAGCTAATTAGGCTTTAAACCAGCTCTCTAAGTTCTGCTTGCCACAAACACAAGAGAGTTGTCATTCCCCAACAGAAACAAGTACGGACTAACATCATTTGTATATAATTTCCCCCCCCCCCACTCTTTTATGGTGTTTTAATCATGGAAAAAAGCAAGCAGAGGGAGTTCAGGCCTAAGGATTTAAATTGAATCAATTGCATCAAGGTGCACTACCTCAATACTGAAAAAGTGATCTTGTCTGCTGGTTAAAAATGAAGACTGAAAACAGCATATTTCTGTTAAATGAGATGTTTGTGATTTTTTTGTGAGAACTGTCTTTGATTAGTAACGAAATGCAAGGTGAAGTTGTAATAATAAAACAACTGTGGTAATATCGTATCACATGCTGGTACAATTCTGATGAAAGTAATTTGTGAAGCCAGTGATTTGCAAATCCAGTAAAAATTACATTCTAAAGGATTCATTCACATGGTTAAGCAATGCTTAAAAAAAAAACCCCAAAGTATTTAGATGCATACAATAAGGTAGGTTGAGCTTTTCAAGCACGATGTTTTTGAACCTAAGATGAATTCATCTTTTCTTGTTTCTCTACTCTTCTCAGCACGAATCCATGGCTGTATAGTAAATCATTCAAACCACACATTTTTGCAAATCTCCGATCCTGAAAAACAAGTTTAATATTAAAGAAAAGCAAAATCCTTACTCTTCCAGCCTTGGCTACGGCATCCATTTCCACCTCACGGGCATCTTCAATAAATTTAGTGAGTACCACAGGGTGATCCTGTCATCAAGGCAAGATAAAAGAAGAAAGTTTTTATTTGAGAGTATTTGGGGACCATCCAAGTGCTCTACTATTCATCACTGGAAAACCTTTGGAAGCAGAATCCCACAAGACCAATCTATTAATATCCTTATTTCCACAGATAAGTGAACTTTGCAAAGAAATAATGGGGGGAAACTTGGCATGATTTCCCCAAAGCCACTGATGCATTATTTTGAGTCCTCCATAACATCACCACGATAGGGAAATTTGGGGCAAAACCATGAAGTATTTAAGCGAGAACATGGCAAAAAGAAGATAGTGGGACATGTGCATGGATCCAGTGACCTCTGATCCTGTCTCTCAAGGACGATCCTTACCTCCAAGATCTTCAATTCTTCCTCCCTCTGAGCCTCCCAGACCTCACTGGACATACTGCTTCACAAGTAATTGATTCTTGGCATACTTAATGACTTTGTATAGTGGCCGTTTGCTATTTTAGAGTCATATATTTTAGGCAACTGATTCATTCCTTTCTCATTTCTCTGCCTGGTTTCCTAAGTCTCCCAGGGAGAAGTTGCCGCTAATTATAGCTGGCCAGGAACGGCCTGTCCTTGACTCTCAATACGTTCCCTGGTATATATTGTTTTCCTTCCTCTTCTTCCTGCCTATCTCTGGGATGCTAGCACACACTTCCCACTCTCCTCTAATGCTTTCTCCTTCCAGCCACCTGCTCCAACAGACGGTTAAAAATCTAATCCGCATTCTTCCTGGCCAGCTTTATGTCTCAACATTTTACCTGTCCCATCTACTATTAACTGCCTGTTATTTATTAGAGAATAAAATGGAATAAATGACAGTCTGTGCATGCTCAAAAGGCTCCTCTTGAAAAAATATAAAGCAACTCCAAAAGTTACAAGATACAATTCCTTACATTTATCAGTGCAAGGGTAAATTCATAGGCAAGGACAATGCTGCAGCCTACACTGTTTCATAAATTTAGTGACTTGTGTCCTGTAACTTACTGTCTTGCTGCAGTTTTTCACCAGAAGATTTTATATGTGCATAAGACCTTGTTTATTCCAATCTGTCTCAACTCTCACAGGAAGTTTTGAACATTATTGACAACATAAATGCCATAACAACACAACACCATAACAGCAAAGTAGCTAAAACAACAGAACACTGGTCAGGCACTTTATCTGGAGATGCTCTGTTGGATGGAGCAGGACTAGGTAAGGCTTTGTAACCAGAAAAAATGAAACCTGTGTCCCACAAAGATGCTCATGTTCAGTTGTATACTCACAACTAATATTGCTAGCTTCTGTGGAACCACTCACAGGCCACAAAGCCTTGATGAGGCTAAAACAACCTACCTAATTTAGAAGCAGAATACAGTACTTTTGTTCTGGTTTGGTTTTTGCTGGCTTAGCTTCAACTATACCATAGCTTTTGTCAATATAAAATACTGGATGAAGAAAGAAGTCTTCCCTTAGCAGTCTGACTACACTAGCGAAAATTTAGCATGTAAATCGAGTGTAAGTCTCTGCAGGATCAGGGCCAGAGCACCCAAAGACTCATGGTGTGCAACTGGTCACATTTGCAGCAAGCGTCAGTGCCTTGTTTGCACAGCAGAACTGGACATCATAAGGATCCCATGGGAACATCCACTCTTTCCCCTAGGAATACATCACATATTGCCAAGACTCTACAACTTCAACTCCCAGCAGGCCTCCTGTACCACGGATGAGACCTCTCAGCAATGAAGAGCAACAGTGCCCAATTCAAGTCAATCAAGCTGTGACAGGTTAAGCTGACCAAGTGTCACTCTCCTGGGCTTCAGCCTCCTATAGGGTATCTGTCGCCATCATAAAGCCATCCAGCGGCATGAGAAAGTGATCTGTTCCACTGAACATGGCTTAAGGCTGCTGCCTGGTCTGCCTCTGAGTGCACAGGGGAACACAAAGCAGCGTACTTAAGATGAAGTACAGAGAGCTAGGTGTTTTGGGAGGCTGAGAACTGCTAAGAATCTGGTTTCTACCACAGGTTGACCCCATAAGTCTTTTGAGAATTAGTTATATAATTCCTTCTGATAGAAGGAACAGTGGTACTCTCCTGCTTTCAAAAATCCCTTTAAAGTTGTTCAAAGATGGTAATAAGTGGTCTGCTTGCCTCCACACTAAACTATCCTTCAGGATGTTATTACTTTGCAAGGTATCTCCCTTTCAATCCATCTTTTCTTGCTGAAACGCTGAACTTCGATCATTCGCCTCATACACTTAAAAACCACATGGTTTTGTTCTTGTTCAAGCTTTAACCACCTAAGAAATGCCCTGAGTAAGCAGTAACATGTCTGGCTTCCATAGCCAGTTGTGTTTTCAAAGAGCTCCTCTTTGACTTACTTATTTTTAACTCCAAGATTCCTGTGACAGTAGTGTTTATGGTGCTACAGTACTGTTCTGAACAGTGACCATAAAAAAAAAAAGGGGGGGGGGAGGGGCGGGGGGGAACCCTCAGAAGAAAACAGACCAAAAGGCAAGGCCAAACTCAGAGACTGTTGAAAGGTCAGACTTTGAATTCTGCATGTTCTTCATTCAGCCTCAATCATTTAACTTTCTCCAACTCCCATACTCTCATCTCTCCAAACATCCCTTGTACAATAACACTGATAGAAGGTATAGAAGAAATTCAGGCTTTGAGTTCTTTACTATGTTCTGAAGCATTCATGTCTTTGGGAAATTGCTCAGATTTTTCTCTTCTAAATTTCAATGTACTAGACCAAATCCTTCCCTTTGCTAGAAAAAAAGCACTTTTAAAAATCCCCAACTTAGCTTTTGAAAAACATTTAAAATGGAAACCAGAGCTTTCATCTTCTGCATTACATACTCTGCAGATCAATAATCCCACTGGATTAACAGTAAGCAGGCAGCAGTCCTGCTTTTGTATCAGAGGAAAATGGAACTCAGTACATGGTTTGGAGAGTTAACTGTCATAGCAAAATCTTGCAAATGTTCCTGCATTTAAAAGGGTAAAAAAAAAAAAAAAAAAAAAAAAAAAAAAGGTCATTGGTGAGAGAGAAGATGCCAGAATGAAGTTAAGTTGTCCAAAGAAGCCAGGCAAAACAGGTCAGAAATTGAGGGAAAGATGCTATCAGTTCTATGCTGGTTGGTATAACCTGCTACTAGTAAGCTTAGATGGGGTAGGAAGGGTCCCAGCCCACTAGCTTACATCTATTTATATAATTAACTGGTCAGAAATGGATGCCTGGGTACAACAGCTAACTGCCATCCCTGCTCCATGCAGACATCCCAGTGGTATCAGTAAGGATGCTTGCACAGGCTCCCATGGTCTGCCTGTTAGGGAAAAAACTGAGGAGTCAAACTCTGATTTCCCTAGCTCCTCCCCAAACAAGGAAGGGAAAGAGCACGGAAGACACAATACAGAAACAAAGAGATGGAAAACACAGTAGAGCTGAAACAAATACAGCAAACACAAAAAGAAAAAGCAGTAGCAGCATGAAGACTGGTACCTGAGAGACTCTGGTAGCTTCTGCTAAGAACTTCTTCATTTCCTCTTCAGTGAATACTACATTCATTGCAGACCCACTGTGAGAACGGCAAAGAAAAGAAAACAGGTCAGCTTCCCTCGTGACTTCAAGGGAGATACCAGAGTGTTAGACACCACAGCACAGGGTTGCCAACTATGTTTGTATGACAGACTAGCCAAGCAAGCTCCTGACTCAAGCCACTTGCTCCACTCTTGACTGAAAGAAAGGCAGAGCTGGTACCTAATGAACCTCCGTTATACTTCCCAGAGAAGACAGGTGACCTCCAGAACCATAACAAAGAATCAAATAAAGAACTGTAGTTGTGTAGCCTTAGCACTTCTGCCAAATCCCCTTTCTGACCCAAGCCTTTAGAGCTCCCCCTAAGCTGGAGGAGATGGCTAGTCAGGCAGATAGCCCCACTAAGGGCCCAGACTTTCACCATATGTGCAGGTTAGCTGTGAGCTCAGGACAAAACAGATGCTTTGCTCACTTTAGCCCAATTGCTCATCAGTGACAGATGAAGCAAGGAATGCACAGGCCACTGGTGATGGTTGCAACAGTGTAAATGCAGATGAAAATGGGCTGTTCTTTGCTAGCCATTTCACTGTGCCCCTTCCCTAATGTCTTAGTCCTTAAGGGAGACGGAGAAGCACAGAAGATAAAGACACTGTATCTGAAAGCTACTTTGAAATGTAGCTGTCAGTAATATCAGAGAGGGGGATCTTGGAGAACATGGGTCGAGAGTCAGTGATTCAGGGCCCTTTTAAAGACAAGAATCTTTTAAAAAAGATGTTACATTGCTCATTTCTACCACTGATGCTCAGCTTCCCCTTTGCTTTGGTGGGCAAGCCCACAGAAGCTGTGGGGAAAGATGGAGGAAGGATCTATTCCACGAAATCAGTCACTGTAGCCTAAGATAAATAGACACAAGTACCTAGGTGATTATACTTACCAGACTACCTCTTCAGCTGATGTAAAGCAATAGAGTTCAATTAAATCCATGGACCTATGTCAGTAGCACCACTGAGGATGTGAGCTGGTGCACACAGTACATAACTGGTGGGGAAATGCATTTAGTTTTCCAAGGCAACTGGCAAATATTAAAGGCCATCTCTGTTCAAAGGATGAAGAAGTCTAGCTGTGGACCTGCTGCTGTTCTGCAAATAGAGGCCAGACAGTGTGCTGTACTAGGGCTTTTCACTTTCTGTTTCCTCAAGTTTTACATCCTCCAGTTTCATCTTTCTCCCTGAAGTCCCCCTAACCAGCACAAACACCCTTTAGCAAATACTTACAGGAAAGGGCCTGTACTGAATTTAATACAGATGGAAACAACAGGCTAAAAGAAGTGTTCCCTAAAAATCTGGAGAACATCGGGGGAGTTTCTAACTTATCCTCCTGATCTGAGTGCTGGTTTTTTAACTTTGCTTCGCAACCCCAGTGCAAACTTCAGAAACTGGATAGAAAAGTCACATTCAGCAGTCTCTTCTAAAGGATATTTCCTTGAAGGTTGAACATACAAGAAATCCTTCTCCTTTTCTTCTTTTGAAATAAAAAGTTTTGGGTTTTTTTCTCCCCTGAAAATGAATATTGTGCCTCTTCATTTTGACACGTGTTTCTCTTTCATATGAAAAGGATCCTGTCACCAATTTACTTTCACTTGTAAACTGTGCCCAGCAAAATGCCTCTCTGTGCCTAGTCATCCAGCTATGAAGAAACTCCTCCCAGAGAAGAGTGATCATTTAGAAAGCGTGAGTTTGCTGTGTGTACGCGCTGGTATAACTTCTTCAAAAAGTCTAGCTGTTGGAAATGCGTGGCTCTGTACAATGTCTATTTAAAGAGAAGCAGCTGCCACAGCGTAGGGACATAAAACATGCCTGTAAGCAGAGAAGCTTGGCAAATAAGAAGCTGCATTCAAAAGATGTGTTGTCATTTTCTGAAAACAGATGTCAACCCCGATAAATGGCCTCAGCATGTTCTCTTCTGTTTTTCCTGGTGGCAAACAATCATCTGGCTTAATTGTACAGGTAGTAGTCTCAGGAACCTTAAAGAATATCCCAGATGGTTCATGGTTTTGGCCTTGAGATATGAAAAAGGTAATGCAGCTAAACAGACATTCTTATGATTATGTTCTACCTTTGATTTGTGCCTGATGGACATAAGGGATCCACTGGCTTCCTGTATTGGTTTGAGCAGCTGTGCCACTATTAAGACGGGCAGCTTTATGCCACATGCACCTAGCATAGCGTTTTCCACTCATCCCCTGAAATTACTCTACCTTGTCTCAAAGAGGCTTTTGTAGTTCATACCCCCAACTTGATGAGCTCTGATGGTTGAGCCTTACCTCAGAACATAGGAAGGCCTCAGCAAACATGGGTAACTCACAGAGCCTGCAAATTCAACTGCATCTCTCTAAAGAAAAGAGGAAAAACATGCTGTGAACAAGAAAATATTTTAAAGTCATACCAAAATTTCAGCTCTAACTGTATTTGTACTTTAGTAGCCATTAAGATTCGGGGTGGGGGGGCGGAGTGAAGCACCACAGCCTAGGCTGAACGTAGTACACAACTTCTTGGTTCCAGAGTTGTCATCTTCAGACCTTCCCTGTCCATAGGGCTTCACCAGGAAAAAGAGCAGTGCCAACACATCTCTATTCCTTTGCAATCTCCACCTGCTAGAATAGTTTTCAAGGCCAGTAGGATAAACTAGAGTAGCCTGACAGTGGTGCTAACTTCTGCTGGGTATATATCCCATGTTGTGTAAAGGTGATTTAAAGACACTCCCTTTCCAGTTTCCATCCCACTCCCAGTGATGCTATAGCATCACTTTACAGGGATCAAAAAGTTCAACATCGGCAGTAAAAAACTGTCAAATGTCTTTGGAATCTTGAAACGTATCAGTAAGTCGGTGCTGCCCGAGCAGATGCTCATAACAATCCTCAGCTGCTTCATTGTTTCCCAGATGCACATCCCAACTTACCAGTGTGCTGACTACCTTCCAGGGAGCCTGGGCCACATGCAGCTCATCCAGAACAGCTGAGAATATGGAGCGATCTTCTGCCTGGTCAATCTGCAAAGGATTTGTGCCAAGGATCTTCACTCCACTCTGGTGCAGTGGCACTGCCAAGTTATTGGGAATCTGCCCGCCTACAGAAATAATGCAACCACTGCATCCCTGTTGGCAGACAGAAAGGAGCACAGTCATGTCCAAGTCAGCTTAACATTAAGAGCTGTTACAACTAGGAATCCAATATTTAGATTACATCACTTTTGAGGTTGCTACGAGCAAAGGTAGATCATAATTGTGCTGATGCAGAGGCACCCAGGCTGCAAAGATTCAGAGTGTGTAGACTCTCTAAAACAGCAATATCCTCCTTGATATCACTCAAAAAACAGCAGTAACTTGAAGTCAAATTTCCCAGGAAACCAAAGAAATCTGCAGTGTTCACATGTCTTTTGACATCAAGCCAAGATTTTATAACTTCTGCTAGAACCACAGACTGTTGCCTTGTTTTCGTGTCATGTTTAGGTGCTTCTGCTTTCCCAGTAAGGATAAGCACTGAGCTGACACATGCTCCCTTGCTTTGCAGAGGAAGGGCGCTGCACTATGAAAATGTGACGCCCCACAATGAAACTCAAAACTCTGCTCGGTGGGGTCAGGTCTCCCTCCCGTGTTCTCCTACACATGTGAACATGGGGACCATCACTTCAACCGAGCCCACTCCCACTCCCCTGCTGCGACCTTTGGACACAGCAGCATGAACAAACAAGATGTTTCAGGTCCCCTTTCTCAGTCCAGCTCTTCTGAGGAAACAGCCTCTCCCATGCTCACGGTCAGACGCTTCCAGAGTAGCAGACATTCACGCAAACTCTTTTTTACTACAGAGTTGCAAGGCAGTAACCTCCAGCACAGAGGCAATGGGAAACAACTGGAATTTTTTTTTTTCCTGCCAGCACTGTTATTTGCTAAGCAAATAACCTGTCCCAGCCCCAGAAGCCAGTCTTTAAGGGGTGCTCACTGCTGACCACTTGCTGGCCTGTACAAAACAAAGCAGAGTCTAGTTCAACAGAGCGCAATCCATCAGACAGACTGTGGTGGTGAATTGCTCTGGATACACTTCGCCTTTTATTTTAATTCATCCTCATTATTCCTGACTAGCTCCTCATTTCTCGTAGCGCACTCAATGATAGTAACAAGTATTTCAGCCAAACTGTCATACATGCTCATTTCTACGCAGGTTATTTCCAAGCACTTCAATTCCAGAAGCGGATGAGGCAGGACAGGTGGCACAGCATCATCCAGCCACAATGGCACACTTCATGTTCGTCACTGGGCTACCACAACATTTTAAGTGAGGAAATAATAAATGACAAATAACAAGAGACAGGTGAGCTCATTTGCAAACACACATCCTTCTTCAGGTGTAAATATGGGCTTTTTTTTTTTTTTTAACATAGAACCCCTAAAGCTTTCAAGTACAATCTAGTCTGGTGCGAAAATTTTCACTAGTAAAAAAAGGCCTTAGAGTACCTGCAACAATTATGAGGACATGAATTACATTTAGATTGTGTAATAATTGAGGGTAATTAAATAATGGGCACTTTACTTCCAAATTAAAGCTGGTGAAACTTTGCCCAAAGGAGAATCAGGCCCACAGTACAGCTGTAGTGAAGGGCTCTCCTGAATCAAATGTGTTTTACACAGTTTTACCCATCTCTAACAAATGAGAAACGTAAATCAAGTGATCCATGGTTTGGCTCTATCTTTTAGAGTATCAGTGTTCTTTTAATTAACAAGTGTGTTTTCCTTGAAGAAGGTTAGCCCCACTGGCCTTCCTGGAAGAGGAACTACTTAATGAGGGATTTAAAGGGATTTAGAGTGGCAGATCTGTAAGCTGAGAGCACGATGGACTAGAAGTGACTGAGAAAAAATAGATGATAAATGCCAGTACAAACCGTGCTCAACTTTAATGTGATTAATTTCCTACCATAATAAAAAGCCACTAAAAAAGTCTGGCATTTAAGCAGCAATTATTATCCCAAGGTCTACAAGATTATTATTTGCTGCTAATATACAGTGCTGGAGACAATTTTTTTCCTTTTCACCATGCAGTCACTTATGGGATGACATGCTGCTGCTGGCCAACAGCAAGTATCTGAAAGAGCTTAGGACAGGGAGTGAAAAATGCCTCATTAGTAGAGGGTGGAGCAAGGACAGAGGCTGTTTTGTGCCCACGTGGGGTTGTCTCATGACATCGGAGCTCGCCATCTCCAACTCAGAAGAAAAATCTGTTCCTTACTGCTTCCAGACCCACCCAAAACACAGTACTTATCTCTAGTGCCCGGACCCCTTATCCTACACGGACAAGAACCAGACAGTGAATAAAGCAAACCCCTTCTTGCAGCTTGGAATGGTTCCTGTTTGATAACAAGTCAACCTAGCCTTGCTGCCAAGGTCAACCAACATCTTAATCTATCCTCAACATATTTGAAATGCGAATGCCCCAGCTCACAGCTTCTCTTCGGCTGCCGTTTATTCTTTCCTTTAAAACAATTCTAGTCACTGAGCCTCTAAAATCCAAATACTGCCTGCATCAAAGTTGGGATGGCACTAGGGACTCCAGCCCCAAGGAGACAGAGGAGATGGCTTATTCAAGCGGATAGCAAAGAATCATATACTCATTTTTACTGAAAAAGAACCATAAATTGAAACCCAGCTGCTGCTTACTGCTTCCTTTAAAATTCTGCTGTTATTTCCCAAAGCATGCTCTCATCCAAAGAGCAGCCCACTGGCCTGCTAGGGAACAGGACTGCTCCACTGAGAAATGCGGGCAGACAGAAATAGAGTCCGCTGCATATCACTTTGTCATCAGCCATATTTTAATTATAAAGAAAATGAATAACATCCTTGCCATCAGATATCTTTAAAATATACGCTATACATAATCTAGTGAAAGAAACCTAGAGAGAATTATTTTCCCCTTTATAACAAAAATCACTCTTTTTATTGCTACCTTGCTTTTATGTCATTAGTAATAGAGTTGGGTTTTCTTTTTCCCTGAGTTTGAAAACAAATTAGACCATTAAAATTGTACCTAAGAGCCTCCTTTAGTTTTATGAATTGTTTCAGAATGATCCTAGAAATTGAAAAAGAATCAGAAGACACCCTCAAGCAGACACATACTAAAATAAAAAGGGAACATATTCTCTGGAAACAAAAATCCAATAAATTCGAGGGAAGGAATTTTATTTTTTTTTAAATTATTGTCCTCAGACTACCACCTAACTTTGCATATTCACAGTAAATTAAACTTCCCTCCAAAGCACAGCTCTGTTGTACAGAGCTCAGTCTCCAGTGAGTCAGAGCAGCTGTGAATGTCAACTGGAGAGGGAGAGGTAAAAGGGGACACAAGGGAGAGAAAGAGGAGGGATAGCTGAGTATGTTCCTGGGATAGGATTGCGAACCTATGAGCAGCTCTTGGCAGGCAGGTTCCAGCCCCCTCAGTCTCGTGGGTAACCTCGCTCCTCAATGTAGCCTAATTTGTCTAATCAGAAAAACTGAGACAAGTCAGTGCACCTATTTATTTGAGCTTAATAGTTGCCCAAGGTTTGCTGCTAATCCTAACAATGTTTAGGAAGTTGATGTATCATCTCTACTGAGGGCAAAGGGTTGTGTCTATTGTTTGCTGATGGTTTTACCTACGGTTTGCCCATGATCCAGGACTTCTCAGAGTATTTGCCACTGTTCATTGTACATAGGAACACTAGAGGAGGCTAATGAGCAGGAGAGTTTAAAAGATGGGTCTGAAATCATGGCACTATTCATGCTTTGTATATGAAGCCGAGAGAGATGGTTATCTGCAGGATTGGTGAGGGATCTCAGAATCAGATCCTGAATTTTTAACTTGATCGTTTCCTTAGGGACTGACTTCCAACTGCATTTGCCTGAGGAAGTATTCTGTTAACAGGATATTAGCATTTGGCTCACTCATTTTTAAAAAAAATGACATATAGCAAATAATATATTTTAGGCTACCCTCTGCTGGAGGTTTGGAGTCTGTCCCCAGGTCTGCCTATGTCCTTTTGCATGACTCCACGCAGTCTCTCTACTCCTCAGAGACTCAGTTTCCCTACTTTCAAATTAGGCATAATGATACCATTCCCTTTTCTCACTACTTAAGAAAAGTGTTCTAAAACAGCTGAGTATTATTCATCTCAGGATTTATTAGACAGCACAACCCTAACTTTGGATGTTTAGGCTCAGACCCTGATGGCTTTAACACCTCCAGAGCAAGCATCAAATTGGTTGTTTTCATACCCAAGTCAGAGCAGCAGAATCCTCTGCAAACTCCCAGCATCTCTCTTCTCCCTCTTTTTATTCCCACCACCTCAGCTCCTGCTGTGTCCTTCCTGCCCTCTCTCCTCTCACAGTCACTTTTTGGTTTACTTCACAAGCAGGACAGGCTAAAAACATGCCCAGAAGCATGAGCACAGTCCAGCTGATGAGCATGGCTGGCTGAGCTGGGGAAATTGCCAACAGTGTCCTTCCCCTTCAGCTCTGGGTACCACACGATGCTGCTATTAGACCTTGAGATCTGCAATACCTCCCATCAAACTCACCAAGCCCTGCTGTGACAAGCAGGGTAATGCAAGTTTCAATATGTATGCATTATTCTTTTCACATATTTTTCTTACTCAACTTGCTAATTACTAGCACTACATGTTTAAATGAGTAGTTGCTCCCTCATCACCTATCTCTACCTTCTCTTTGATCCTGCAGTAATTAGATGCTGTGTTTCATCAGTGTTATTTGTCTCACAAACTGTCACACCAGTTTCCTCCACGCCCCAAGTTCAGAAGTTCAGTTTTCCTTAAGTAAACAAGAGTTCAATGCTTATAGAGCTGAGCCTCACGGATAATCCTAAAGCATTCAAAAATCAGCCTTTAAGACTCCAGAGAGCCACCAGAGTCTTTTGGCCTATCCTAAATCTATGCTTTCCAGTAACAGTCTCCGTTCTATGAAGATTTAAAGAAGAGATAAAACAACATGTACAAATAGGAAAGTATGAACATGCAATCTAAAAATGGTCCTAGACAGTATTTTGCAAATGGTTTAAGAACAGAGCCTAGAGACTGGGACTTGAGTTCTGATGTGCTTTTGCTTGGTTCCAAATTTGGGAATGATCAAAACATAGCCAGGTTATAAAGCCATTTTAGAAACTTACACCCATTCACAAAGATGATGAGCTCAAATCGTCATATACTGGGAAAAAGAGCCAAGAAAAATCAGGAGTTTAACGTGACCTGCATTCTGCAAAGTTGCTTCAGCAAGTTACATGGCCAACACACAGAGTACTTCAAGGGAGATGAAGTTCCTGTAAGCACCTTTGAAACCCTCAGTCTGAGTTAGAAATCAACATTTTCCATATTGGGACCAACTGTTTACATTATATATCCTCCCATTACCAAATCTGTCTGGGACTCTTCTCCATCTCTTAGTACCAGCATTTCTGAACACTTGAAAACTCCTAACAGAAAAGCGCAATGTCTGGATCAGGAGCTGGAACATGTTTTGGTTTGATGGCAATTCCAATGCCCCTTCCTGATCTGCCTGCCTGCATGCTGGACCACATCCACCCCATTACCACTGTACTACAAGGCCAAGACTGCAAGTTCTTGAGTACACGTTAGCGTTATGCACATAACTTGTTCTACTGCTTCAGGGGGAGTACTTGTGCTTAAAGTCAAGGATATGCTTAAGTACTAAAGCTCAGCACCACAAGGGCAGAACAATTTGTGCGATAAATGACTGTGCAGCAAATTAAATTTGCTTGTAAATATTGCACAATATGGCATCTTGCAAAATAATTTCATATTTATTTGGCATTCATTATTGAGCAGTCTGCTAGGAACATCAACGATGTGTAAAATGCAACATCGGGATCCAAACCAAACAGCTTTTGCTAGCAAGCTCTCCCCCCTCGCCCCCAGCTGCTCCGCCAAAGCAAGCTAGTGACATGAATTTTGAAAAGTTTGGTTTGCTTCATGGCTTTTTATTGTGCTTCTGCTTTTCTTTACCTCATATTGGTAGATGTCCAGGATCCTTTCCAATGACAGCTCCTCAAAGTACAGTCTGTCACACTCATCAAAATCTGTGCTCACCGTCTCCGGGTTGCAATTCACTACGACGGTCTTGTTGCCAAGCTGACGCAGCGTGCGGATACTGGAGACAGCACACCAATCAAACTCCACGCTGCTGCCTGCCAGGAGACAGAAAAGTGGGCAAGGAAAGGAAGGATGCAGAGAAGAAAACATAAACAGACGTTCTCAGCACTCAAGCTTAAAAAAGAAAAAGAAAAAAAAACCCAAAACAACCAGTATTGCCTCCTGTCAGCTCAGAACAAGAATGGAAACTAATCATCCACAAACATGAGCCTCCAAGCACAACAGGTAAGTTGGCTCAGCTGCTCAGGAGTGACAGGCCTCTATAACACGTCTGTCATCCTGTGCTCATAAACACTCATGTCTGCTCTTGCTGCCCATCCAGCTACTATTGCCTCCCAACCAACGTGCTCTGAGATAAACGTAAGAGGCAGAAGCTTGGAGGTGACCAAATTGAGTGTCTATTATTATAAGACACCACTGTTTACTCCAGGAAACATGAAGCATTTGTACAGATGTGGTTTAAAAACCAGAAGACTGAAGTGGTTTTTACCTTCCAGAAGAGCAGAGTACAGCTAACCTAACAACAGAAAAATTACAGCTCAGTGGGTTTGACCTTCCTATGTGCTGACTCTAGATAAGGGAAATCAGTAGAACAAACAATACTTTTAGAGCTACTTTGTGATCCTTTTATCTCAGTTTAAAGGCCACAGTGACTATGGCAACACTGTGGGGCAAGCATGTCCTACTGTCCTGAACCCTGAGTAAGCACCGTGGCCACCTCTAAAGGAAAGAGACACGGAGGGAGTCACCTGGTGCTTGAGTGAGCACCAGGACTTGGTGCTTGGTCTTGAGCAAGCTGCAGGACTTGGGACTTGGGCAACGCTGCAGGCTTCAAGCAACGCTGGAGTCCAGACTTGTGCTAACAGCTACTGTCCCATAAACTCCTATGCTCAAACATTTAAGAGGGGTACCATAAACAGAGAATGACACATATTAAAAAACATCATTAAATGGTTATGCTTACAGTCTACAAGAAAACCTTGGCCTCATCATGATGCGGTCACAGTCATTACATGATCATTAACCACTGATATAATTATTTTTATATAAAATTGTGTGACAAGATACATTGGAAATTCAGGCTGTGCTTAATTGTTGCCTCCACCACCTAGTCACAAACAGACGGCTGTCACAGGTCACCCACTGACAGGCACACAATTTATTTCCCTACTTCTGTCAAACAGGAACCTCAGAACATGCCTAGGCCTCAGCTAAAACCCCACAGAAGAGAGGGAAATCAAATCTCAAACTGGATGTTTCCCAGAAGGGTCACCAGATGCTCATTCACTTTTTGTATTCCACTTCAATTATTCAGGTATTCTTATACACATAAGAAACCTCAACTTTGAGACACAATGGTCATCTGAGGTCCCCATCTGACTGCTTTAGATACAACCTGGGAAAACAGCTGAACACTTGTAAGTATATTCCAGCCACATCCAGTAATGGTCACGTCCAAACAGTGGGAAAAGGGAAGAGAGCAAATAATTAGTAATATCAGTAATGACTGTTGTAACATAACCAGACACTGCTCCTCAGAAGATAATTACTACATCAATACAGGCATGTTTTTGAACTCACTTTCAGGTTTCAATCACATTAAATCTATGTGCACACTTTAAAATTTACAGAGCACTCTGCTGGTCCACGCAGTTGGTGGAATAGCTTATTTATACTGCTTTCAGGGCTGACTTTCACACAAACCAACGCCCCTCCCAGGACAGGAGATACCCTCCTGGCAGCAAGTGAAGAGCAAGCATCACCTTGAATATCTGAGTAATACCCCCATGGAGCACAGGTCACACACTGCAGCTCAGGCTCTCAGTGAGCCAGAGGCTTTTACGTGTGCATGAAAGGTGCGTCAAAGCAAGCTCTGAAGTTCCAGAGTGTGCAACTGTACCAATTCACATCATGTTACTATTTGGCATATTAGTTATCAAGAACAAGAAAACTTCAAAAAAAGACACTTCAGTTTGGATAATTTTCTTTTTAAATACAGAATATAGCATGACTTTTGAAATGACCTCACACTTCCCCCAAATAATTTTATTTCTTTGCAAAAGTGTCAACATATTCAAGATTTTCCTGCAATGTATTTCAAAATATTTTCAAATAAAATTAATAAAGTTGGTTTTTTAAATCTAAAACTCAGTTTTCACAAAGGAAATAAGAATCTTGTTTTTAAAAAAAAAAAAAAGTAACGTCACATGTTTAACTTCCATCCAAATCATTTAGCCCTTTCTGACCTGTTCCTGTTTTGTAAATGTAAATCCGCAGGGAACACTAAGTTGATCCCACTGAATTACGGTTACAATTCTGAAAGCATAGAGGAAAAGCACACTGCTTATTTGCCTTCAAAGGATAACAAAAAAAAAACCCCAAAACAAAACCCAACTTGGCTATTGCACCGGGGGGTGGGGGGGGGAGAGGGCGGCGGGGACTCTTTTAGAGGTCCAAGTAATGGTTTCCTTTAGCAGCCTTTATTTAGTTGCAGGCTCTTCCAAAGATTGTCTTGATCTAATCAAAGCTACAGAAGAGGTAAGACCAAGATCAGACCTGTATGGCTAATCTAAGCAATTAGGAGTTTTAGGTGAACAGTGCAAAATATATTCATATACATTTGATCAAATTATTAAACAACACTGCAATCCTTTTTATGTTCATTTTCCATAACTGTGCTACACAGCATGTTGACTGGCAGAAGCATTCACAAAAAAACGAGCATAATCATGGAGTGTTCCTCCTGATTTCACTCATCTCAACATTCATACTGGAAACAGAGTTCAAAAAGACACATCCTACAAACAGCAACAGGAGTGTAGCATGTGACCTGTCCATCCAAGCAAAACAAATGGATGCAGTTTTAAATTTCAGCTTTCAAAAACCATCACCACTACTTGTGAGATGCAGAGCAAAAATATTTCTGAATAACAAGCAATTTTTTTCTTGTCAATAATTGCAAGCTATTTGGAAGGATCCATGAAAAGAAAAAGTGAAAGTCATCATATACAGAATTCAGCAGTATGTCTACCCAATACTCATAGCCATGAGGAAACTCTTATGCTGCATAATCATCTGAGTGGGCTGAAAAAACAGCATACAGAGAATTGCTTATACAAAAGCAGCTGAAGGTATCAAGATATTTTCATACCTGTACTTACAGTAGTAAAATGCATAGCATATAACAACATAGTCATGAGCTGGCAGTAAACATATAAGATAGGTGTGGGAGCAACAAACTTCTATAGAAGGTATCAGGTTCTCAAGACCTTAGCATGTGCAAAAAGTAAGATTAAAAAAAATTCCCTAAACTTTGTGGAAATCACAACTAAGCAACAAGTGAAAAGTAACAAAATTCTCCTGTTTTTTCCAGGGCATGAAATGAAGTCTCCAAGCAAGTGTAAAAGGCAAACCTTGTGTCAGGAATTGATGTCCTGTGCACTGTGCTCTGGAGGGTTTTGTCACCATATGAGAAGAGGGACAAATGAACCACAAGAATATCCAAAGAAGGCTCGAGGGTGCAAGGAGAACAGAAGAGTTGTAAGAAAGATTTACCTATGTGATATGGTCCACAGCCCAACACCATCACTCCACAGTCATCAAATTTTACATCGTGTTCCTGAGAAGGGAGGGACAAAAGTCATTAGGATGTGTACTCCACAGCACCTAACTCCACGCTTGTCAGAATAAACAGTTTCTGGTGCTCAGCCCATATCCAACACTCTGATCCTTCAGGGCTCAAGTCTGATCTCGTTTACTGCAGTGTAAATCAAGTGCAACTCTACTGGAATTACTGGTGCTGCACCCAAACCAAAGGGGATACAGCACTTCTGATTTGGCTATTCAAGCAGCCTAAGGAGCTGTTAAGTTTCACATAAAAATGAATGCTAGGATGAGATGACCGAAACATGAGTTCTGCATTCCCAGCACCTGACCTGTGCACACAGGATGCAAGTAGAGATGATAGAGGACAGGATCATAACAACATAGGGGCATTAACACTAAATGCACTGGATCAGTATTTCAGCAAGAGAAAGTTCCAGGCCTGCTGTAAGGGGATTATATGTAACACCACCCAAAATAATTGCTACAGAGACCAAGACATCTGCAAGATCTCCAGAAATAACGCAGCATAGGGGAAAGAGATCAAACTAGACAGCAATGAGACTGTTGTTTCCGAATGTGCCTACCTGCCCGTTGTACGTGATGTAGAGGTAATTAGTTACTGCTGGGTATTCTGCTGCCAGCGTGTCAATCTGTATGGGGAAGAAGAGGATGGATTATGACTTGGCCAGTGCAAGATCCTTCTTATATGCAGGTGTTTTGGGGTTTTTCTTTTCCCTCTTTCCTTTTCTACTCCTATTCTGTCCTATTATTTCCCCATCATGTCTTTCCTCAAAAGGAGGTGATCTGAACCATCATATGCTGGCAATGCAGCATATGCCTGGCCTTCCCCCCAGACCTTACAGTTCAGTCAACAGGACAGTCTTCCATATCTTTCTAAGCTGCAGTTTTAGCTCCACACCTCTTTGGTAAAACACCTTCACAGCCCAGGAGCTTTCCCCATCCATCCCTTCTTGCCAAGGCCCTCATTCTCTAGTTAGTTTGGCAGCATTAATTACACAGATCTCCAGTCCTCCAGGTGTCCTGTCCTCTTTAGCTGCACTATCTGGGATCTTCACACTACACTCTTGACCCCATCTTACTCCCACACTGAATACAAACATGCACACATCACCACTTTGAGATCATGCAGAGTAGCAGCCAGCAGTGCAAGTACTACATACCTACATTACAATATAACTCATGCTTTGATAATTAAATGGTACACAAAGCAAGAGTGATTTTCAACCACCCCTTATATGTAGTTTTCAACAATTTCTTATGTAATTAGTCACCAGAGAGCCCAGAAGAATAATTTGCCTACTAGACTGTTCACAAACTATTTGTGTCAACTACTTGTTGCATGGTAACTAGTCCATCTAGGTCACCAGCGATTGCTGAAGTTCCCTGAATGAACAGCTGAAACATTTCTACACAGAATACTGAACAGGGAACAACATTAAAGCAGTCCTGACATGAATTTTTACATACTATACCATTTAAAAATCTGTCCAATCTTCAAGTATTTTCAGGAATAGCCACTGGCTGTCCAAATCCTTGTGAATAATGAAGAATGTGACCTTACGTCATTAGCACTATGTAAGTGTCTGCTGCTCATTACTGTTGCTAATACTGCAACTTGTACTTCATGGCTCAAGAAGAAACATATGCTTTGAAGCCACAAATGCAGGCATAAGTAGAATGACCTTATTAAGGGTACATTGGCACACAAATCAATCCAGCACTGCAGTGCCATATGCAGCTGAAAGAACACAGTGCAAGACCAGGCACGTTTCTGTGGGCCAGGTGAGGACATAGAAGGAAAACAGCAGCTGGGAAACAGAAGGAGATTTGGCACCTGGAATTGGGCCTGAGGATACAGATGGGCTCTTTCAGAAACGTTCAGTAGTTTGGGTTGGGTTTTTTTTCCCCTTTAAGGACAAAAAACACAGCTGGTGGCAGTTTAATACCAACATACCTTAAATGCAGCAGCAGAACACCTAGCAAAGCACTCGTGACACTGCCATGAATACTAGATGAGCTCATTACACTCGTGCTATCACAATGAATAGCAAATGAATCCATAACAATAGCACACTTCAAATAAAGTATTACCCTGTAAAAAGTTACTACCAAGAGAAAAGACATATTACACTTTTGATGGTCACACCATGGTGGGCCAGCATTCTCAGCCTTTTCCTGAAGCCAGATAGCTGCATTTCCCCCTCAGCCACACAGAACATGAACAAGAATATTCTGAGTCTCTCTTTGGGGATGTTCATGTCATTACATTGATGCCTGCAGAGCAGAAGTAAGAGCTACATGGGTGAAATGTTCTCCTCTAATGTCAAGGTCAAAACTCCCATGGATGTTAACAGAGCCAGGGATTCCACTTTGTTTACCTCAGCTGTTTCTAAGCACATGGAGGTCTCCTGCTCCTTGCACTCTTGGAAGCCCCCACCATGAACAGCAATGCTCTCACATACCTGTTTCACCCAAGGCACTATATTCTTCCTCAGTCTCAGCTGACGGCACTGGACTTCAGTTAGCCCCAGGCATTTCCCAATCTGTTTGTCCGAGAACCCAATCTGTTTGGCTCTCCTCAGTGTCTCTTCTGGAACTGTTTCACTGGGATTAAATAAAAAAACCCACACTCTGCATGAGGCTTTACAGGAATACTTAGAAGACATATGAGTGCTTGTGTCTTCCATACTGCATAGAGTTGCTATAGGATCATGCACATAAAGGCAAGAAAAGGAAGAAGACCCAGCTAAGCTATGCAATCCTCATACATAAAAGATCTTTTTTCCACTGGATGCCCCCCACAAACACCTATAAGGTAAAGTCTGCAGGCAGACTGCTGATGCTAGGAAGTGAAACACTTTCTTTCCTTGCATTTTTGAGACAGGAATGAGTGACTCACGATGAGGTCCATCATCTCCCAGGCAGCATTCTCCACCAGGCTAGTATAAGGTCACTGTATCCACAACAACTGTATGGTCATTTACCATTACAGCCTCCACGGAGGACCTGCAGTGATTCCTTTCTTGGATTCAGTATCCCCACATCTCCATGCCCAAACTTTAACTCAATCCCTCCCTTACATTCCTCCTCCCAGTCTAAATTTTAAAATATAGGCCTCACTAGACTGGGCTGGATCAATAATTATGTATGTAGTCACATCTCCTGCCTCTCCTTGCAGCTGCCCACTCCAAACAAAGGCATGAAATTTCCCGAAGCTCTGCGACAAGCCATTGAGAGGCATAACTGTCCCCCAACCCTGCTGAGCTGGGGGACAACTTGCCTCAAAACTACAATTTGTCCCGAACAAGCCCTTCTTTCTGTTGTTGAGGATGCTCTGTCTGCCTTCAGAAATGGCCAGTTTTTTGAAAAAGCATCTGACTTCAGAGATACATAGTAGAAATGACCTTCAGAGGCTCACATACCAGGTAAGTTTTTCCTTCTGACAGTCTCAAATATACTTTTTTCTGTGTCATTTGTGCTGCTTCTTGCATTATGAAAATGGGGAGAGGGGGTGTCCTGGTTAAACCACAACAGGGGGACAGACAGGGTAAAGTAGGGGCACCTTTTTTTATTTCATATTTGCAATCAGGGTCTCTCAATACTTCCCTATGTTCTTGTCCTCCTGGTTTTGCTTTTCAGGAGTCCTAGTTTTTGCTGTTTATTTCAAATGCATTGCTTTGCCTGGCCACCTCTGCAGCTCAACAGTTTCTTGCCCATTTTGCTTTTGATTTTTTCATCATCTCCATTCCCCCTTTATTCCCTCCACTTTTTTCTCTCCCACACTATCTTTGTTCCACTTTGTTTTGACTCCACCAATAGCCCTTATAGTTTCTGCCTGTCTCTGTTTCTAAGCTACCTTTTCTAAGCTTAGCTTTTGCAAAAACATAAAAAAAACCTATGTATTTTTATCAGCATTTCTGCTTTTCATCTTCATTGCCAAGAGCATCCTTGCCTGCCCAATAAATCAATATTTTATGAGCGAGCAAGCTCTGAATCAGGAAAAAGGAAATGATTAACAAACAAGCAATTTTCCTAAATCAGAGCTTTTGAATTATGTCCCTTGCTTGATGGTATTTTTAAATAAATAGCATTATGTTATTTGAGTGGGAGGAGAGGGGTAAGGCCGCTTTATTGGAATGTGTCAGGAAGCTGAAGCATGAAAGAGTCATTGGATTGGATTTTCCACCCTGGCTTAGGCACAGAGCAGCTCTGCTGCCCTCGGTGAAGTCAGGCTAGCGTAAAACAGATGAGAGTCACAAAAGTGTCAAACCAGCTGTTCTGAGAGCAGAACTGGGGACCAGAAACTTTTGGGTTCAGATCCCTGGGTAGATGGGTTTTCCTCTATGAATTCCCCAGTGCCACCTCTCCTTCCCCTGCAATATGAGAAGAGAGTGCTCCACCTGCCTACAATAGCATAGCAGACAGCTAGTGAGGATTTGCAGAAAGGAAACGCTCACTGTAACTGCTATCCTCTGCACTGTGTCCCAGCCTGGCACTAACAACCAGCTTGCTCTGCTCTCAGGGGATTCCAGGCAGGAGTACCACCTACACTCTTGATCTTCTCCACAACCCTCAACCACATCACCCTTATTACTCCAGCAAATCCTGCTCTTTGCTAGTGTTAGAAGGAAACAGTCCTGCCTAATCCAGGAGGTTGACCTTCCCAGGTTTTGGATTTATTTCTGGGTGCAGAAAGACTTCCCAAAATAAGACCCACTTTGCAGCACCGCAGTACGTTAAAGGCTGCGATTCCCATGCTCTAACGCCTCCACCACAAAACTCCTCTGCTTCTCCTCAGCCCTTTCTACCTTCTGATCTCAGCTCAAAGGCAGGACTTCTTGCATAAACCATAAATGCCAGAACTGAAGGCATGGATGGGTGTTTTACAGGAGGAAACAAAGCAAAATCTGCCAATTCTCTGGCAAAACAGATGCTAGCCGTCGCTGGCTATTAAGAAGAATGCAGCCATGTTAGATTTCTCTCCTAGATTCAGCATTCCCTAAGTATGAGTGAGCAGACCTGATGACCCCAAGAAAATGAGCCTGTTTCAGTGCAGTTTACTCCCTTGCTCTCCCTCCCTTCTGCCTCAGAAACACACATAGCTGGCTGTCATTTGATTACTGACAGAGAAAGAAAATTGCCTTCATTTGCAGCTTGTTTCAATTCAGCTTTTTGTATCTCATTACAACAGTATCATTCATTGTCATCCCCCCCAGCAGGGTGGGTAGAAGAGAAGCAGCAATTATTTGGCAACATGATTCATTTGCCTTGGGCTAGCATCTTAAATTAGGTTAGGACACTTACTAATCCATGCAAAAAGGTAACCAGTTTTGTACAGGACAACCAGTGTGCAAGAGAAAAGCTGAGTACCTAAAGGGGAAATGAAACCGTGCATTTTTTCCTCTGCTACTCCCAATGCATGATAAAGAAAAGATAAGAGATGTAGCTTTCAGTGTGGCTAATAAGAAAGATGCAGTGGGAACCTCTATTCAAGCAGCACCTAGACAGGAAGGGTTTTCTCATTTCTCACTGCCATGGAGGCAGTTTAATATGGAGGAAACACACCCAGCTCACCACGAGGCAGGGAAGGTTAGAACTGACAACCCAGCCCTGGAAATGTAAGTTTCACCATTTAATATTGTCACAGAAAATTGGCAAGAGTGAAACACCCAGCAGTGCTGCTTTCCAAGCACTTGAAACTAGAATCTGCCACAAGATGAGAAATTGCCAAAAGCCTCCGAGGCAGCTCCCAGGGATTTGGAGGCACAACCAGAAGAAGGGGCAGGCAGAGTAAGCCAGCAGAATTGCTCCACCATGTTTAAAGGGAACTGGATCAGAGAGCTGCAAACCCTCAGCACTGGTATGGAAATCAGGCTGCCTCTCTGCACATACTGGACACACATCTTCATACCTGGATAATTTCCACTTACTAATAAGGGTAATTTTTAGCATTTATACCTCAACTTTCATGGAAAGAATATAAAGAAACATGCAAACAGTATGATAGGGCAATGCTCATCCAGCATTCCCACCACCTTTCCTCAAAGACAGCCCTTTAGACTTGCTGGAGACACTAAAGCCAGCAAAAGCGGAATCAGGCTGATCTCTTTGAATGCTCGAGTGCAAATAACCCTTCCAAGAGCTCACCAGAAATCCAGCACTAAAAAGAGAAGAAAAAAAATTCTCATTTCTGGCTATTCCCAAACATATGACCCAGTCCTACATCACTGCCTCCCACTTTCCCCTGGAGCATCACTTACTTTTCAAACACAGAGAAAAAAGTCTTCCAAAGATTAAACTCCCTTGCTGGTTTATAATAAATTCTGAAACAAGGGAAGATTAAGTGGCCATGATTCCAGACTCCTATAATGCTCCTTTTTCCTAACATTCGCCTTTGCAAAATGACAGTCAGAAGTTTTAGAGCTTCAAAACCAGACGATTAGACTTTCGCACACTGCCATAATCATTTAGTGGCTGTTCACTTCCTCAGAAAGCTAAAGTCCCCTGCACACTTTGCAGTTTATAAACAATACAAGCCTTTCCTGAACCTTGCTTGTGCCTCCATTTCAGCTTCTAGTGTTGATTTGTTGTTGCTCTTTGTTTAAAATTCCACCCTGTCATCTTTGGAACTCCATCCACTCACTTCTTCAATAATAAACGATAAAAGGAAATGGAATAAATTCCCCTTAATGAGGAAATTTTCACCTGGCACAGAGGACCTGGGGAAATCTATTAACTGACTGGAGGAACGCTGGCAGCATTGTAATTATCAGGAGAACCTGCTCGCTTCAGCGCGGCCCTCTCTTCCACTTGACTGGCTTTCATCTGATCCACTAGTTTAGGAGTAATGCTAAATAAATGTGTCAGCAGAAAGCCCCAGCTTGATACTGGAAGACGCACTCTTTTTCTTGTCTCCCAGATCAGGCTCTGCTTCATTTTAGGTATATTGTCAATTTTATGCCCATCTGCATATTACTTAGGCACATGTTAATGGGTCTTGATCAAAAGGATCAGGAATATTTTGTGAATTGAGGGCCAAAGCCTGAGCTGGGAGCATTTGGGGGACAGCTGTTGCATCATTTAACATCTGCCCTGTAAGCCCACAGGCTCACCCCTGCAGGTCACCTCTGGTTTATCTCAGCAGCTATTCATGTGGCTTGGACATGCACGTAGGAGCTGCAAAGATGAGCACACTCCGGCTCAGCCCACCAGTCTTGAACTTAGCTCCTCCTAAATCTGGAGGGGGTGGATTTAAGCCCAGACTACAGTTTTGCTATGGCAAGCAAAGTAGACCAAAAGCAAGAAGCACTGGAACCAAAATGCCTAATGCCCAGTCCTGAGAGAGCTCTTCCTTTCTCAGTAGTCATAGACCTGGAGGGTTTCAAAAGCCTACTTGATTTCAGGCTGGATTATGTACAGACATATTCTTCCTCTTTTCCTCATTGTCCTGCTCTGCTTCAAGGCTCCTAGTGGCTTCCTTGATTGCTCCTGATGTTTTACAAGATTTTGAACATGGTACAATTAAAATAATGAGATCGGTGTATAAATTCTCTCCCTGCTTCTCTTCTCAAGGAGACAGATTGTTACCGTTTTTCCCCTCCTGAGAAACTCATGAGATGAGTGACAAAAAGCTGTCAAAGGAGCGGTTAGGGAAGCAGGAGCTGTAAACCAACAAATCTCGCTCACTGAACAACTATCACTCCAGCACTCTGCATCATTAACATTCAGGTCCCTGGGATAATAAATCTCATTGTGGACATCTTGATTTAAGTAACGTGAACCTCACACTGTGCCCTAATACCTAAATGCCTCACACCTAGGATTAAGTGATGTGCTGAAGCAGCAGCTCACACCAAAACACAGAGAAGAAATGGGTCATAGATGCTTCCTCAAAGCCTATTTTCTACCCCTGGTAAAAGAGAGCTTTGAGGTCTTTGCTGGGATGCCATGGTATGGACTCCCCTGCTTCTGGTATTGTACATAACGGTTACAGAGAACCCAATGGCTTTTAAAGGGCAATGTCTGTATATCCTCTGTATCAAGGAAAAAAATGCAGATTGCATTTTTACAAATGTACAGATGTTTTGAAAGAAGATACAGCTGTGAAATTATTACCAATGGCTCTGTAAGACAAATAGAAAGTATCTTATGTCAGATCCACACAAAGCACAAACAACAGTGCTGAATAGCCGCTTATATTATATTCTCCTGATGTACTGAATTCCTAATTTGTTCCTGAGTCTTCCCTGCCCCACAGTTCACAAAGATTTCAAAAGTAATCTTCCCAGTTAGTTAAAAGCAAGTACTACAAATATGTCAGTGACAGCTCCTCAAACAGTATAAATCAGTGCAGCCTCATCTAGCGTCACTGGACCTGCTCTGCTTTATACCCACACAAGATCTGACTTATGCTCTCTGACCTGTCCCAAAAGCACGCAAGTCAGCAGAAACACTGCTTTTGAGAAGGGTGGGTGTGCAACAACCACTGTGGAAGTGCACAGTTTATTGATGGCCTGTCTGATCTTTCCTCCCTGCATTGTTTCCCAGGTCACCTGCTCGAACTGGATTTTAATTCCAGCACCTGTATTTCTGTGGCTACTCCACCACAGTCATGTTTTGAAATCAAGTCATGCTTCCAGCAAGCAGCTTTCAAAGCACACCTTTCATGGACCAAGGACATGAGCTTCGAAAAGGAATTCACAATAAACAACTTCTTCCATGGGCCACTGAGCAGAGCACCTGGCTACAAATGCTGGGCTGAAGTGGGTCTGCACCCTCCCACTTTTTTTTTTTTTTTGCTTTCCCCTCTATTAACCTGTGTCTCTTTAGGAACAACAAGAGCAATACTCAGGACTGCACCTACCCCTTTCAAGGAAACCACAAGCCAGGAGGTGTTTTCACTCAATGCCCACAGAGCAAGGACACTTTCTCCTCCAAAACAAAGCTCCAAAGTATAAAATTATCAAAACACAATTGGTGCCGTCATTTCCCACTGCTAGTAGGCTGGCTAGTTCAGTATCCACCAAAAGGAAGATCTGCTGTTTTCATTAAGGTTAATTTGAAGAGTTGAGATTTAAGAAGGCAGAGTTCAGTCCACTGCTCTGCCGGACTGTCTTTGAGACTTTCGGCAAGCCTACCATCTCTATGTTTTGGTCCTCAACTGCAAAATGGGGGTTTATCATGCTCCTCTTTTCTCACTTGAATTCTACTTTACAGCCTTTTATCAATATTGCAATGTTCCTCTTTGGGCAATATACTCAACACTTCTGCCTGTTGCAAGATGGCCCAATCTTCCCTGGGTCTTACTCAGATTTTCCCGAGCAGTGAACTTGACCCCATTACCCCTCCTTTTCCCCCATCCCTCTGAGCTCCCAAGTAATGGCAAATACAATCAATTGCAGGTTCAATTGCTACAGAGATGCCCAAGTGACTTAGGAGCACAAGTCCTACTGATTTTCAACAAGGCTTCTGTCCCCACATCACTTGGGCATAAGGGATGATTTCACCATAGCTGCCTACCTCTTTACCTATACTTAATGGTATTTGTCATACATTCTCCTTGCATACAGCCACAGTTCTCAGGGATCACAAAATCAGGAACAGATAAAAATAACCACGGCCACATGCAAACATATCCTCACTGCAGACAGTCAAAGAACAGATGCAAATCCCAAAAGAGGCTTTCCCTTGCACCCAGGCCACCAGTGTCTTGAGTTGAACATGCCCCAGATGTTACTTGCAAGTCTGGGCTTCAGTTGTGCTCTTGGGAATGATGGTGTTACTGGACCCTACTGCAAATCTGACTCGCTCTGGACCGGGTCCATAATCCTGGCCTTAAAGTCACATCTCACTCCTCACTGCCTCAGACAGCTAGACATGGTCTGTTCAAATTTCCATCTCCTTCACAAGCTGTCAATGTGATGAACAGCCAGTGGGGTCACTCCAGGGCCCTTCCCCTCCATTTTCTCTCATGGGACAGGTGAGACCAAATCTAGGGAAAGAATTGCCTGACAACAGCATATCCTATTGCACTGCCACTGCTCCATACACCATTGCCTATTCATGGACTGACAGCATGGGATGGTGCTTGCTCCTTCCATGTGTGTATGTATATGTGGTTTTGTTTGTGCGTGTGCATGTGTGTGGTGGGGAAGGTTATAGTTAGGATTACATTACTGAAGGTATGAAGGAAATCGGTCAAAAAACCAACAAAAAACCACAGTGTAAGTTTCCACTTAAAATGAAAAATATGTAGGTCACAGGAGAAACAGCAGAGGCACATGTTTGACGTGTGTGTGATATTACTGGATATTCTTGCAAGTACTCTCCAAATGGCTTTATTTTCCCCATTCAACTCAGGCCATTTGCTTTCCTGCAGCCAAATCACATAACCTGGAACAACTCTTTCTCTATCTTAGAGGGCCCAGAGGCAGAGCCAAATGGAAACTCATGACAAAAGCTATACAGTCTCACCAGCACCAGGTCAAATCTTCTTTGGAAAGAAGTTCGCTGGGACACATAAATGGGGCAGAGGGTACCCTTCCCAGTCTCTACTGTCTCTGCAAATGGCTGGCCTTGCCTGTACACCGAGAACGGACAAACATTTATAGGTCAGAAAGGTTTTTTCCCCCCATAACATTATCCCATACAACCTTTTACTCATGGAAACAGATTCCCTGCATAAATCAGTGAGGCCTTCTGCTCACCTCTGAATCGTTCCACGCGGTGAGGATGCAAGCCAGCATGTCATGTGTGAATGCTGCTTGCTGAACTGCTCACAAAGGCCTCCACCTGCCTCTGATCCCCCTTCCCCATCTGTCTGTCATATCCACTTGTTCTAGCTCTAAATTTCCTCTTGGCAGAGACCATTTCCTTGTTACCAGTCTACAACAGCTCTGTAGGGCCCAAATCAAGACTCTTGGCAGAGATGTTACTCCAACTGCATCCAAAACCTCGCTGCAAAGAACCTCCAACCAATCCAGAGACAAAAAGGAAGGGATGGATTCGACTGAATAGAGAGTGAGCTTGTAACCAGCAACAGTGCGTGGGAACAGGGCAACTACTTCTGGTTCTGGTAACTCTATTGCAACAACAGAAAGATTTAAAGCAATGACAGAGTCACAGCTCATTCTTTTCCATTGGAAATAATCCTGTAGCACAGGTAAAACCCATGCCAGGCATGCCAGGGACTGGAAACAGCTGGCTGCAGGAAGAGCACATGTGTGCCAAGTCTCATTTGCATCACTCAATTAGCTTTCCCTCAGCTATTGCAGATATGTGTTTCCTGATGTTGCTCACTGGACTAGTCTCTTAGTTCAGGTCAGAAGTGTTTTTCCCTGGCTCTTTGCCTTTGTGCCAACATGCCTTCAACATAATGCAGCCGGACAGTCCATCCCCTCCCTCCAATGCAGGTTGTGAGGTAAGACAGTTTCCTTGGGAAGGTCTGACTAAGGATAGTGGAGTGAAAATCTGCACTGATAAGTGAATGAGACCAAGTTAATTTATACCACCTGCAATCTGAGTTGAATTGCATGAATCCACTTACAAGGGACACAACATTGGTTGTGTATGATACAAATGCAAGATTGGATACTGCAAAAGGGCTTTCTGTAGCAGGCTGCCTATACAGTCTGCTGCCTAGTCACCAGAAGGATGAAAAACTATGTGGGATGGTACCAGCTACTGATCACATTACTAGTAGTATTATCACCTGCCACCCACTGCAGAGAAAGGGAAAGCAACCTCAGTGATATAGGACAGTTTGGCACGATTAGCCTCTGTGGAGCGATACTGGATTTATACCAGCTGAGGAAGGGGCCAGCCTCTGGGGTCCCAGAGCATGCCACTCCAACAGCGAGGAAATCAAACTGATTCTGGATATATTGTTTTTCTTCCTCAGGAGCTGCACATATATATTTAAGGCACTCGAGACAAATGCAACGTGACACAGATATTAGAGGGCAAAAACTTGTGCAGCCAAACAACAGATTTCTGTAAATAATCAAGCTACTCCTTCTCTTCGACATCTCCCTCCACATTTATTTTTGTTTAGCTCCAGATCCAGCTTGTTCTGAGGGGCAAGGGGGAGCAAGAGCTGCTCAATTAAAACCGTGCAGCTGGTCAAAGAAGCAGAAAGCACAGCAGATGAACTAACTAGCACCTTAGTGATGTACTGGCTATGATGCGCTCCCAGTGCCATCATGTGGTGAAACGTGGTTCACACAACGGGTACCCGAAGCAGAAAAGCCGGCCAACGTACAGCCGATAACTCAGCAAGGAGGTTCTCCCAGCCTCGTAAACCACGAAGGGAAAGCTCAAGTCAGCAAGAGGCTGGAACTGAAATACAGCCCAGCGCTTTAATTTACCGCTATCTTTCCTGCTTAGTTTTATATGGTCATTTTTCTTGAAGAAAGAAGAAGATTTATATTTAAATATGTCTGGAATTATAGACTTTGAAAGTGCAGGACAAAAGCAACACATACTGCATGATCACAGCAAGGCAGAAAAGCTTAAAAATCAATTGGCCAGGCCAGAAAAAAATTCAGTGTATTTGACCCTCAGGTGTAGTAAGTCAGCACAAGTCCTGTGTTTGAAGGCTAACTCTGTCCTAGGTACATGAGTGCAGACTGCTGTTTCTCATCACAGGCCATCCACATTCCCAGCCTTAGCCTCAGAGATACAGTGAGAATTTTCCAAAATAAACTGGAACTTCCATAATCCCTGAGAACAGCCAAGATGCCTAAGCACTCAAAGAAGTTCTTTTACCAAAAAGAGCGTTCTCAGAAATTTCCTCTGTCCGGGTGAGGCAGTGAACTGCGTTTAAGACAACACTGCTTACTCCAAGCACTGAAATAAATTTCTCAGCATTGACTGCATCTGTGCTCAGGGCTTACCACAGGTTTCCCAGCAGAAGGAGCCCCAGAAGGACCGTTGTGTCCTAGGACAAGGCTGTTGGTTTTTCTTACCTGTTCACTTCCTTCAGGATCTTCTCCATGTTCACGATGCAGCGCATCTTATACAGGAACCATTTATCAATAGCTGTGAGTTTGTGAATGACGTCCACAGGGACTTGATTATCCAAGGCCTGCCAAAAATAGGACGGCACCAAACAGCCCCTTTAATACATGCTTTGCAAATACAGATTTAGTCTGCAAATAGGTAGCAGCAACTATATAGCATAAAGACACAAAAAGTACTGTAGACTAAGCCGGACAAATCAAAGGTTCATCTACCCCAGGATCCTATCTCCCACAGCAACAGAAAACGTGCCCCTCAAGCAGTGCAGGGAGGCACCAGCCACTTCTGCACATGCTTTGGTACCAAAAGCTGGCTTCTGTTTCAGCAAGAGAGAGAATTAGCTTTTCGCAGAGCCAGCAGCCAAACTTAAACTGATGGTAACAAGGCTTGGCAGCCACTGAGTATGTGCCTTAACTACCTACAGCAAGGTACATTCAGCCTGCAGTGCCAACTCCTCCACCTGTATCCCTTACCACTCAAGTTGCCTAAATCTCAGACCCACTGCCAACCTCCTAGCTGCAACTGTTAAACAGAAGATCCAGCTTCTCAGCTGTGGAGGAACTTTTTGCTTTAGAGCATAAATCTTGATTTACCCTTGAAATACAAGGCTGAATCAAAACATATGGCCTTGAAATACCCCTGAAGCAAGGCAAAGTCCAGTCCTGGGTGACACACCGCAGCTACAGTATAACTCAGGCTTCTCTCTCTGTATCTCAAGTTAATGTCAAGATCATTCAAATTCCCCTGCATTATCTTGCTGGAGCTATTTATTTTATTTTAATCTAACTATTTGCAACCATGGGTTAAAAAGGAACCCCACAGAATTATTATTCAAGTGACAATGTTTTACAGGACACTGCAGTATTAAAAAAAAATCTCAGAGGAATATGCTAGAGAGCCCCCAACACAGTTGTATTGGGGGCAGTCGTATCTTGATACATTGCGGTTATATCTTCTATCACTGATATTTCTTGGGTCTCACCAGTGGTGTACAGTTACAACTCTCCTGATAAAACAACTATAATCAACCATAATGATAATACCAGCATGGTATCTTTGCTGAGCTGAAGTAATCAGGCTCATTAATTTGTTACCACGCTTAATTGTTTTCTTGCAGGGCAGCATCCCTGGAACAAAGCCAGGGCAATGTCACTGAAGAAAACTCCAGCATTAATCCAGGAATGAGTTTGGCCTACTGCACCCCGGCATTATTCCTCCGAGTTATCAAGCTGCGGACACATCATTGTACCATCACCGCATGCTTCAGCACTGTGACGTGGAGACTTTATGCCAGCTGAGAGAAATGCACAGGTCACTTCAGTGCTACGCTCCAAGAAGGCACCACCCGCATGGACAAGGGATGGGTGACAGCTCTCTCATCCGGCACTGCAAAATACTGACACCGCTTTCTACCTTTCTAAAGGATTTCCAGGCAGCTTGCCTTGGTCTCCCTCTCACAATTATTCTCTTGTCTTGAGAGGTAATAAGATGCTGACTTGAATATCCTGCTTGCTCACAACCAGCAGTGAAAATCTCTAATGCACGTTTTCCTCCTTTAGAGTAACCAGTCACGCACCGAACCTTCAGCTAGTGCTTGGCACCCCACAGCCACTGCACTTCCAAATGCCTGCAAAGAGAAGCCTGGGGCCATCACAGCGGTCCTGGAGCACTGGCAATAACAAGGCTGGGCTTCTCACACATTTCTGGGTACAATACTGGTATGAGGCAACGGGTAAGGGGTCCCTCCCATTCCGATTCCTTAGCGCGTGGAGGTTGAGGTCACACTGCCACATTAGTGGGACGTGAGCAGGTCTTTCTTCTGCCCATCTATTTTCACAAAACATACGCAGACTTGCACGTCTTGAGGATCTCCAACCTTCAGTCAATAGTCCCTGAGCCACACATACACACACAGGTAGCATGACCACATACACTTAATCTGCTCAGGACACTTTAAATAAAGTCTTAGGACTCTTCAAGGGAAACTGAAAAAAACAAATACCTTCCCCTCCTTAATCAGAGGAGGGGCAGAGAAAATAAACCATCTTCACCCCTGTGGCATAAATCTGGAGACTGGGAGAGAAGAATGAATTTGCACACAGTTCTTGCTCCCAAATCACCACACTACAGGGGCAACTCAGGTTTCCAGGCAGAAAATCCCTGTAGGATTTGATCAGGGGCCCTGGAGAGCACTCTGATGGCTTTATTCAAACCTACATGAAGGAGTACAGCCTAAACACGCCATGAAAGGGGGAGGGAGCCACAGCAGGACAGTGTGACTTTAGAGCCCTGTTCACCTTCAAGAGCGTCCCATCCAGTAGACACTGGCCCCACGCTGGGAAGCCAAGGAGTTTATAGGACTGCCTTCACACTGTGAGTCAGGGAGCAAGCCTGGTCTCCAGGCCAAGCAACAGAGGGCAGCTCAGCTGCCCAAGCTGTCTCTAGGGCCAGCACCCTTATTCCTTCAGTCCCATTCCTGCTCCTCACCAAAGGAAGTATTTAGCTGCCTGTGGACAGGAGCACAAGTGCAAACTAAGACTTCTGTAGTGTGGACAACTAGGAGACCAGGGCCCTGGTGTGAAACAGTGTGGATCAAATCCACAGCATAAATCTTCTGAGGCCACCTGTATAGAACGTTAAGAGGGCCCAGAAAAGATCTGATACAACCTGAGCAGCCCTGCTCATCAGGCAGTTACATCCTTGCAGCACTTGGCCACTCTGGCCAAGGAACAAGTCTCATCTATTTCAGCCTCTCTCCTAGTGCCTTCTTTTACATTACAACACGGAGTCCCATTACAACAGCAATAGCTCTGAATGGCAGCTGAACTCCCTTCCCTTTCACCTGAACAGTTACTGTTTTTATCATCCAACAGACAAAGGAGAGAGAAAAAGTAAAAAGCCTTGGAGAGCCGACTAGTGGGGCTTCGGGGGGGAGGAGAAGACATACAACGAAGCTCCATCCTGTTCCAAACAAAGCTGACAGCTAATGGGGACTAGCTGTTGGCTTTTAAATGTCAGCAGGCTGGAAAGGGATTTCCAGGCAGACAGCCCCAGCTGCCAGAAGTACCTCTTACTGATATTGCTTGCCTCAGTTATTAACGGTGACGAATTAGTGCACTGTGTCAGGCAGAGGCAGCTCTTTATAGGGAGGGATTAAGACTTTGATCTTGCTTTTTTCAACAGCTCCCAGTGAAAATGCCACCAGCTGGGAACATCCAGAGTGTTCAGTGGGACCCAAACTCACCTTCATCTCCCCAGATCCCCTGTGTTAACATAGGGCTAAGATTAACCTTTCATAAAAGCTCTCTGAGCCACTCAGAGAGACAAGCAGCAAGATTTTTCTGAGTCACAAGAAAAAGCTATAATAAAGACCAAGCACAGCTGCTGAAGGATGTTCTACACTTATGAAGACATGCATTTCCCCAGCTTGAAAAGCGAGAATCAACAGCTGGACAAGCCACACATTTATAGAACATCTTGTGCTTTTCATTGAGGCCATTTGTAAGAGGAACAGCTATGTGAAAACCTTTTCACAAATACACCACAACCTCAGCTCTCCACACTCATGTGGAGGATGTAATGAGATGTATCTACACATGAGCACAAAGGGCTTAAAGACTCCACCACACAAAGTCAGGGGCACAAAAAATAGTAACTGGGCATTCCCTGCCAGGAAGGTTTGCAATCTTAAAAAACCCCAACAGGTAAGTATGAGCTATAAAAGACAGCTGTCCCCTCCTCTTCATAGAGGGTATGGACAGATGGACAAGTTAGCTGCAGCAAAACCAAAGTCTGAAATTGCACCTACCTTCTAAAGTAACTAACCCCACGTTTACCATGTCATATACACAGGCAAACACCGTGGAGCTGAAGGAAGAAATAATTTCACACCCTAGCTCCCCTTACCCAGACACCTTGAAAAATGATTTGCCCACTGTGACAGGAGAGGGGTTAAAAGAATTCTAAGGGAAGTTGAGCCTATTTCAAAGAACAGGGGACTTCCTGTATGCTAAATTTAACATAGAGTTTTAGGGTTTTTTTCAATTTCAAGCCTGTCCTGGTTTCGGCTAGGACAGAGTTAATTTTCTTCCTAGGAGCTGGTATAGTGCTGTGTTTTGGATTTAGTAGGAAAATAATGTTGATAACACACTGATGGTTTTAGTTGTTGCTAAGTAGTTGATAGTAGTTGATACTAAGTCAAGGATTTTTCAGCTTCTCATGGCCAGCCAGCAAGAAGGCTGGAGGGGCACAAGAAGCTGGGAGGGGACACAGCCAGGACAGCTGACCCAAACTGGCCAAAGAGCTATTCCATACCATATGACATCATGCCCAGTATATAAACTGGGGGAGTTGGCTGGGAGGGGCGGATCACGGCTCAGGAACTAACTGGGCATCGGTCAATGAGTGGTGAGCAAAATTCTTGTGCATCACTTGCTTTGTATAGTCTAATTCTTTTAGTATTACTATTGTCATGTTATTATTATTATCATCATCATCGTTATTTTTCCTTCCTTTCTGTCCTATTAAACTGTCTTTATCTCAACCCACGAGGGTTTGTTTTTTTTTCCAATTCTCTCCCCCATCCCACTGGGCGGGGGGAGTGAGCGAGCAGCTGCGTGGTGCTTAGTTGCCGGCTGGGGTTAAACCACGACAAGCCCATACCAATGCAACAATTGCAAAAAGATAGTGCTCTCACAGACTGCAGCTTGCCATTCTTTATCGTCCTTTGTTTCAGTTCTCAAAAGGATCTTCATTTTTTCCTTCCTGCCTTCCTATAAATTAATGGTAATCTGCAAAACTGGCCAACTTTGACTGAAACTTACACTAGTGTAAATCAGGGCTAAACATTAGCCAACATTCAGCAAACAATTATATTATAGGAACAAGCAAAGGAAAGTAATCTAGGTCTCCACCAACACTCAGCTACAAACTGAGGCGCGAGGACACAGGAATGCACCTGCTGCTGAATGCAGTGAGCATTGGCTAAGATTGTACCAAAAGGCAAATGCATTACCTGAATATAGAAGATGCAGGAAAATACAGATGTCAGCAGGAAAAATTAAAGTCATATACCCACCCAGCTATTATGTTCTGTAGAGTAAATGACGTGCGATAGAGAATATCTGTACTTCAACAGCAAGGAACCTACAGAAGGTGGTCCCAGTGTGCTTGACAGAGGGAAGCAAGGGGGCGAAGAATACTCAACCTCTGTCACCTCAGTTGACCCAATTTGGTAGCTATAATTCAAGGGACATAGGTCAAGGGCTTTCTATCTTTTGTTACCTTGGCTATTGCATATATCCGAGTGCTGGATGGCTCAGAGAGTTCCTTCTGGAAATCTACGATGGCTGGCCAGGCTTTATTCATAGGCAGATGTGAAGTGAAGCCATCTACAGAGGGGTAGCACATTCTCAGGGCCTTTTGGAAGCTCTCTTCAAAAGTGCGTCCAATAGCCAAGACCTGTAACGGAGAGCACTTCCACATTAGCTATGGTGAGCTGCTGCCCAGCTATCCCCTGAGTAACAGAAGAGTGCAAATTTAAACCATGAAGACAGACATACAGAAAGATTACAGCCTTTGGACCTCCTCCCTAAGATAGCCCAGCTGGCTTTAAGACAGGCGCAGCTGACTGAGCCTTGGCAAGTCCCACTTCTGGGCCTGACTCTGCCAATATTATCAACAAGGATTTTCAGACAAGTGACTCCTTTCTGCTTTCATCTCCCTATCTGTAAAATACAGGAAGCCGCTGCTCTCCTCTGTAAACTGCTTTGAAGCACTTTAGTAGAGGGAAGCATTATGCAGCAGCATGGGTGTAGTAATATAGAAGGATATTTCTGTTTAACAACCTGTTAGAGATAGAAACTCACAGTGGGAATTTTAAGGTTCAGAAGAAATCTGTTCCTCTTCCTTTAAATTACATTTAACAGCGACTCTGCCCTGTGAGGGCTCTCTTAAAGGATTACTCCTCCTTGGCATAGCAGCACTGGGTTTCCCCTCCTTCAATCTTGACATCACATCTAATAAGAAAACAAGCCTTTCTCTGTGGAAATCTGCGAGGTAACAGAGCCCTTTCTCAAATTTCTACATTTTTATTTCCCAGTGCAGTAAAACCCTAACAGCATAAAAATTTTCTCAAACACAATGTTGAAAAATGTCAAAAGAAAAAAATAACATTGTTTTCTCTTTTCTCACAGCTCCAGGCCCACTGCCCAGCACAACAGAGCTCAGGAAAAACCAGGCCAGGCCAGACTGTTCAATTAATAAAAATGCAGTAGGTGCTGCGATCTGGCTTCAAGTTCAGGCCTAGGGGGACAACTGTGCCATACTAATAGAGAGACAGCAGCAAGAAGCTCGTTGCTTCAAAGACACCCTCTCCCACTCACAGGTCCTGGAGACTACCCTTTTTGCTGAGTACCTCCACCAGCTGCAAAGTGCATCTCAAGCTTCTCCATCCCTGTTTCAGTTCACCCCCCAGCAGTCATAGACCTGCACAGTTGGAGCACTGACTCTTCCTATATCTCCTCCCTCCCTTTAACCAGCATCCTGCCTTGAGAAGGACAGGGGATTCATGCAGTTCCGCTTTTGTGATATATGACCACTGGAAGGACTTGCTAATTCCTCCTGCAAATGTGTATGGCCAGGAAGTGTTTACAGCTGATGGTGCACAAGGCAACTGTATTTAGGAACCCTGGCTCTACAGAACTGTCCAAAAACCCCTAAGCAGAGAGGGTTAATATCAGTAATCATCAACTCACTTAAAAAAAACCAAACAAAACACCTCATTGCCATTAAAAGCCAAAACTGCCACTGGAAAACCAAGTTCTAATTAATCTTTCCATTTGTGATGAAGGCTTGTTGTCTGAGCAAAGCAGAATTGATGTTAAGAAGGTCTCACGTGTCAAAATAATTTAATAAAATAGCTACTTGAAAAGCATTACGAAAAAAAGGCAGCTGAAAAAATACACAATTAATTATTTTGCTTTGGTAGCTGATATGTAATTAACTAAGTGGGTAATTTCCCCTTTTTGCTTCATTTCTCTCAAAACATGGTCTGAAAATGCTGTTATTGTCCCAGACACCTTAAAATCAGGGTTTAAAAGTCACACTGTCATGTTCCAGATATGAGAGACTTAATCACTAAGAGAAGTCAAAACTTCAGAGCAAGATTACAGGTTGTGTTTGGATTTCAAGAGCAGAAGTAGGCTGAGATTTGGCATATGGTTTTAACAGAGGGGACAAATAACTGTGGGAACAACTGAGAGCTGTGGCTCATTGGCATCACTGAAAATCTTAACAGACTACGACTCTTGAAGTTATGCTCTAATTAACCACCACTACAGAACCCCAAATGAAAAATAACTCTGAGAGTCCTGTAGTGAGTGTTAAGAACGAAGTCAACGTCAGGTGATCCAAAGTAGTCTCTTCCCTTAGGAGTCAAACCATTTACGAATCCACACTGTGATAGCCAAGATTACACAGTCCTAACTCATTTCAGTTAATTACAGTACTGGATAAAAATCATTTGAGCTGAATAAATATCTTCAAAAGCCATTAGGTCCCTGAAGATAGATATTCTGAGGGTTTGCAAGAAAGAGAAATTACTTTCTCAAGTGATGGAATGGAACGGACGGAGAGAGTCTTGCACTCACCTCTCCCACGCTCTTCATGGAGCTTCCAATCCGGTTGGACGTATGCTGAAAACGGTCCAAATCCCAGCGGGGTATCTTGGTAACAACATAATCCAGACTGGGCTCAAAGCAGGCAGAGGTTTTTCCTGTCACCACATTCTTGATTTCTGGCAAGGGAATCCCCAAGGCAATTTTGGCAGCAATGAATGCTAATGGATACCTGCCATAGAGGAGAAGTAGAGAATAGTAGAGCGGGAAGTACTTTGCTTTTGCAAATCCCAGGAGTGGATCAAATTAAACAGATGTGAGGTGATTTTCCCTCCTCAACACAACGGAAGATTACTGTGCTCAAGCACAGCAGCCGGGCCTGTCCAGCTTCCTACCTTAACACATTGTAGAGCTACCTACCTAAATCTGGGACTTGCTTTATTATCTGCAAAGCCACCATTTTAAGTATCTATCACACCCACAGTGAGACCCCATAAAACAGATATGTTTTGCTGCAAGTCTGTCATCCAAAAAGAAAACAATCAAACGCCCACTGTCCAACATCATGGCTTATCTCCAGTCTGCTACGGCACTTCAACCACCACAAGAGTTGTTGAGAACTGCAAATTAGAGATTAATTTGTGCCTCTCAACAGCATCTGCAAAGTGCAATTAAGAAGCCAATTTTTAAACAGCCTGCTCTGACCATCCTCATCTTGATTAGTTTACGATTAGCCAACAAAACAAAGGCAGCTAGCAATACCATTTGCATCAATCTGACAGACAGCTCATTAATAACTGTGTCCTCTGGGTCCCAGAGATGATTTGCAGCCAACATATGGATACAGTGGATATGCTTTGTAAGGACAGCTATTAGGTTCCCCCCCAACACCTCCTGGGAGTTTTTCCATTTGTAGTAACAGCATCAGCAGGCTGGAATGGACCTGGAGGGCTCACTAATCTCTTCTTCCATCTCCCAGCAGGACCAACTCTCCAAGGGTCACTCCTAGCAGATGCTGACAAGAACTATTCTTAGAAGCTTCCCATGCAGAAATCTGCACCTTACTGACCTGACTGCTCCTGAGTTCTCCCTAACAGTCAACTTCAGTCTTCCTTGCTGCAAATTAAGCCTGCACCTCCTTGTCTTAACTGCATGGAGAGCAGATGTGGGAACTCTTCTTCCTTGCAGCTGTCACTTACATATTTAAACAACACACTGATCCAAGCTCCTTATCATAAATCTCTCTTTCTGTTCTTCTCCCCTCAGTTTTTGTTTATTCATTTGTTTGTTCTGTATTAAAAAAACCCAAAATACTAATCTTACCCTGTCGCCTTGGAGGCCAAAGCTGAACTTCTCGAGAGTCTGGCATTAACTTCAATGATGTAGTACTCCATGGAAGTTGGATGCAGAGCAAACTGGATATTACACTCTCCTACAATGCCCAAATGTCGGACAACTTTGATGGCACGATCCCTCAGCATCTGAAATTCCTCATTAGTGAGTGTCTGGCTTGGAGCCACTACAACAGAATCTCCTGTTTGTCACAAGGTAGCAGAGAAGGAAAATGAGAAGCAGCTCAGCGGCAGTAAATTCTAGCCACACAGGTCACTTTCTTTGCTAACCCATTGCTAGTAATGAAGTTACCACAGATGTTCAAACCTGTGGATGCACAGTTGATGAAAAGCACAGATAGTTAGAAGCCCAGAGTTGGAGAGGCCAGGCAATCTTATGGAAAATGGGATCACAGGGGTAGGTGTAGCCTAACAATATCTGTTTCACACCCTAGCTGGCTGTATCCAAGACCTGAAGAGTATTTCTAGAGCCCACTTCATCAATCACAAAGCTATGTCAATAACAGCAGGCAGAAGGGCACTGCATAGTTAACAAGCCATTTCCAGTGAGCCACCCTGTGCCCAAGCCTACCTGTGTGGACTCCCATAGCATCAATGTTTTCCATATTGCAGACAGCAATACAGTTATCAGCAGCATCTCTCACAACTTCATACTCTATCTCCTTCCAGCCAACAACTGATTTTTCCACCAGAATTTGGTTAGTCATTGCAAATGCCTGGGAATATGTTAGGGAAAATGAACAGTAAAACAGAAAACCTTTTTAGAACATATTCCATATTTAAGACTTCTGTGGCTTATCTCCAGACTTCCCAGACCAACAAGAAAATTAAAAGATGAAGATAAGCGAAGTTCATAGCACAGATGACAAGCACTTTATATTTCTCTTTTTAAAAAAAAAAATTTGCTTTAGCTTCATTTGAAAGGCACAGAAAATATTACTGTGATCTGATGGGGAAAAAAAGGCAGGGCATGTGAGCTTGTAATGGCATATAAATAACAAATAGGAATATAAAAACATCTAAGGCTTCAATCACACAACAGACACATGCTTTTGTTTGTGTATGTGGGCAGCCCCATGGACTTCAATAGGAGAACTCTGCAGAAAGCTAAATGACTAAGTGATGGGGAGTGTGGGTGCCAGCAAACACTACGTAATTAATAGCACTAATAATGCTGCTTATCATTGGCATACTAACCAGAAGCAAGATTCGTGATTTATTCTTAAACTAATCTTGAAAGCACTCCTCAGCGCAAGAGAAAAATGAAAAATATAGTTTGTTGGTAAATGAGCATGAGCTAAGTGAATAAATGGCCTTAATATTAGCAGATAAAAAACCATTAATCAATTCTTGCTTAAAATCCTAGAAAGTAATGGGCACATTATCAATTCATCCTTTAGCAAAGCTTCTTGTTTTAATGCTGCCCATGAATCAGTCTTCAGTCTGGTCCCCTCTGTAGTTAGCTCAAGCTGTTATTCAAATGTTGCCCTTAGCTCAGTTGCCAAACTCGCACAAAAAAAAAAAAAAAAAAATAGTTTGAGGAGTGGCACTTCACACCCAGCCTAAGCAGGCACTGAATTTGTGGTGATGTAGTGGGAACACCCAACCACACTTATAAAACAATCTATGTTGTTCCTGTGTTACTGTCTATTGCCTTCTCTCACTCAAAATGACTCAGGAGAGATGAACTCAAGGCCAGATTACTTGAACTAGCTGTGCTATGAAACATCCATAGGTGTTCAGTTAGCCGAATTATACACAATTCAGAGTCCAGTGTCTGAAAATCCAGTTCACAGAATTACTACAGATCATCTTCATAACTGAAAAGAATGGAGTTTCTCTGTGGATGTGAGCATCCAAAGTTGAGCTAATTCAATGAGACCCAAATTGTTTTTCACTGTAAATTTTGAAATATTGATATCAAACTGGGAGGTGCTGTTGACTCTCCTAAGGGACAGGAGGCCTTGCAGAGGGATCTAGATTGATTGAAGCATTGGGCTATGATTAATGGGATGAAATTTAACAAGTCAAAATGCCAGATTCTACACCTAGGACGGAGTAATGGAGAGGAGTGGCTGGAGAGCAGCCCTGCAGAAAGGGATCTGAGGGTGCTGGTCGACAGCAGGCTCAATATGAGTCAGCAGTGTGCCCTGGCAGCCAAGAGAGCAAACCGCATCTTGGGGTGCATCTGATGCAATATAACCAGCCGGTCCCCGCTGTATTCAGCATTGGTGCGCCCTCACCTTGAGTACTGTGTGCAGTTCTGGGCCCCACAATTTAAGAAAGATGTGAAGGTCCTTGAATGTGTCCAGAGGAGGGCAACAAAGCCGGTGAAAGGGCTGGAAGGAATGTCCGATGAGGAGCAGCTAAGGAGTTTGGGCTTGTCTCCTTTGGAGAAAAGGAAGCTGAGGGGCAACCTCATTGCTCTCTGCAGCTTCCTGAGGGGGGGAAGTGGAGAGAGAGGTGCTGATCCCTTCTCCCTGGTATCCAGTGACAGGACGCGTGGGAAGGGTTTAAAGCTGCACCAGAGGAAGTTTAGACTGGACATTAGGAGGCATTTCTTTACCGAGAGGGTGGTCAAACACTGGAACAGGCTTCCTAGAGAGGTGGTTGATGCTCCAAGCTTGTCAGTGTTTAAGAGGCATTTGAACAATGCCCTTAATACCATGCTTTAACTTTTGGTCAGCCCTGAATTGGTCAGGCAGTTGGACTAGATGATCGTTGTAGGTCCCTTCCAACTGAAATAGTCTATTCTATTCTACTCCATTCAAAATGCTGAAGCTCTTCTAGTATAATTTTTGAGAAAATGAAAATATTAACTTAGAAAGTAAAACAGAATCAGACTTTTAGTAAGAAAGAAAAGGAAAGTTTCAGAAACATGAAAAGTTTACTAAAAATATGAACTGCCCTACTCCTAAAATTTTACAGATAATAAGATGTTTATAAAGAGCAGCTGTTTTACAGATTTCAGGGGAAAACGGAGATGTTCAAAACCACTTTTTTAAAAAAACACCAAGAAATGCTGATCAAAACCAGGTTTTCCTACTGAAAAATGTTTTGATATAAATCTTTCAGATAGCTGCACTCCCAGGGTTTCTGAGTGAATTTCTGCTTTCTCTAAACACAGACCATGCGTGAGCTTGGGCAAGTGAAGTGTTTCCAACCTCAGCCATCCATCCATAAGATGGGGTTACTGCATCCACTGCCTCCTCCCGCATCTGTCAGTCCTGTCCACTGAGCCTCCCTGCAACTGACACTGCCTGAGCAGCTGTTTGTTCAGCACGAAGCACACTAGACCCAAAGCCTGTTTGCATGACAGCAGTGTGGAGGAATAAAAAAAATGTCATTTTCACACACAGCTCTTATTGGCATCAGCAGTATTTCTTTCTAGACATACATGAAAGATTAAGAGGTTCAGTAAACCGGGAAAAGACAAAACCAAGAATTTTAGAGACGAACTGACCGAGATTTATTTCCTACAATTCTGCATTTTTTGCCAAGGAAAAAAGCTTTTGTTTTCCCCAATTATCTGTTTACTTTTCACAGAAATTTATAAAAAACAATTCCAGATTTCCTACAGAAAAAGAGCTGTCTTTATAGCCAGAGACAGTTGGTGGATGTCAAATTATGAAGTGTCATCCCATTAAATCTCTACATGAGCTTTTGACCTAGCAAAAATACCATCTTTAGACAGAAACACAGCAGAGGCCCAACCCTCCCAGCTCTTCTGTCCCTGATACTACATTATCACTCAGCATTTCGAATGTTTCAACTTCCTTGACATCTTTCATGTGCCATTTACTCCTGAAAGTAGGTGAATATAGTCCACTATGTTCCTTTTCAGACCAAAACTGCTGAAACACTTGCTCAAATTATGACTTGTTTCTCATGAATTTAACAGATCTGTCATTTAACCATTTTCAATAACCAAGTCAGCAGGAATTATGAAAACAGGGCATTAGAAGGAATCAGGATAACATTTTACAGTTAAGATGAAGGGTAAGGTATATACAATTCCAGTGGCTATGACTATTAGAAGAATATCTAAGAAAATCAGATGTTCAGCTCTCTTCCCAGAGCTTGCAATTGCAGACGTACCTTCGTACCAAGGTCCAGCAAACTCTCCTTATCAGGACATATGCCTGACCCCAGACCACCAAGGGCATAAGCAGAACGTATCATGACTGGGTAGCTAATCTTTTCAGCTGCCTTCAGAGCATCTTCAATCTTAAAGGAGAGGGGAATACATTTCAGAGATATGACAACAATTAAGATGAATAAAGTCTTCAACTCTGGTTACACAGTTAACTGGAAATCCCATCAGTAAGACACTAAGCTATCTGAAGATAAAATGAAAAGAATAAAAGTTGGCTTTGTAACATTGCTTTGTTCTGTCAAACAGCAGAAAACTGGAACATGGACTCAAGAAGGTGACTTCTGTCCTTAGTTATGTGCAGACTTCCTTGCTGACTTTCCATGGACAATGTCCTTACCTGGTCTGTCTTCACAGACCTTAGCACGAAATAACCCCTCCAACAGACATCCTAGTTTAAGACCTGTTTGGTTTCCTCCAAACTCAAACAGGCTTTCCCACTGAATCAATTTTTTGTTTTCACACTCCCGTCCTCAAGAAGGATTTCAGCACTGCTGATTTTGACGACCTGAAATCCTAAGTCTAAATGGCTTGTGCAAGATTTAAAAAAAAAAAAAAAAAAAAAAAAAAAAAAAAAAAAAAAAAAAAAAGTAGCCACTGACGTGTTATATATTTTTTGTGCTGCAGCACAGAAGTCACCCCAACCTAATTTACTTTTCTTGTCAAAGGGTAAATTAGCTTAGGTTTTCCAAGTGCTTAATTGCATTTTCACTCATTTTAAATCATGGTGAACCAGCGTTAATCACTGTGGAGTGCTGATGGAAGTGTACCAACTACAGTATCCACAGTTGTATTCAGCTTTCACTCAACGAAACTAGAATTTTTTTTTTAAATAACTCAAATGGGCAACAGTAATAGTAATCACATCTTCAAAATTATCTGATTTACCGATTCCACTGCAAAGCTAGGAGCAATCTTTTCATTTAGCTCAGTCAGTTTATCGGAAAAAAGCTTTCTATCCTCTGTAGCCATGATGGATTCAACTGATGTACCTAGGACCTTCACACCATACTTCTGCAGGACTCCTTGCTTGAAGAGTTCCACTCCTGCAGAGTAAACAAAGCCACAGTTTTGAGGACTGATGGCAGATGAAGAAGAAAGTATTCACAAGATATATGACTAGCTGACAACTTGTCTGGCCTCATCAACAACTAATTTTATTATTCTTTGTCAGTATTAGAACGCAGAACCATAACATGAAAGTTTTTGTCCTCAAATCTATGAAACCTGGAATATTAGTAAGTTACTGCTTGGCCATCATCTGCAACACAAAACCAAAGCAGTGCAGTTGGATACTGTTGCACGAAGCTAAATGAAGTTAACTTTTCCTTTTGATCTCTGCCTCAAGGTGGTCTGAATATCCCCAATCCAACTACGATAACTAAGACTTACGCTGAAAAGCAGGATATATGAATTACTTTTAAGTATCAAAACCAGCAATAAGATGTTATGTTCACAGCTTAGCAATTACTGACTCCCCTATGGTCAGTATCTCTGCCTGTATCCGTTAATAACCTGGGCAATGTATCAGGCACATGGGCCTTGCATGTCTGCACAAATAAAGTCTGCTCAACACTTGGTAAAAACCATGAGTTTGCCTGCAAGGAGTGCCAAGGCGCCTGTATCGTACTCACCACAGTTGAGAGCAGTCTGGCCACCCATGCCCAGAATTAATCCATCAGGACGCTCTGCCTTGATGACCTCTATGACAAAATGCGGAGTGATGGGGAGGAAGTAGACAGCATCAGCCTGCTTTAAGCCAGTCTCATTGGTCTGCACTGAAGCAATATTGGGATTCATGAGGACAATTTTCACATTTTCTTCCTGAAAAATGAAAATCTGCATTAAAACTAGGCATATGTGGAAAAAGAGCTAACAGCAGCAGCAGCAAGGAGAGATGGGGTTAAACAAGCGATTTACCAACAGCATAATTTAAAAAGCCTGGTTCCTTATGTACTCTCCCATAACGAATTTCTGGTATCTTGTACCAGGCTGAGCTAAGGCCAATTCTTTAGTTTTGTGCCTCTGCCTGTCTGTGAATCTTGAGGGAATGGAGATTCCCACTGATTCAGAAATTTGGTTGAAATTGTTTAACGCATTTATGAGTTATATAAGGGAGACAGGAACAAACTCCAGCATAATCATGTCTGTCTTCTGTTGGAAGTCAGACTAAAAGTGACAAAGCAAAAAAAAATTTAATCAAAACCCAATCTTTTCTTGCCAAGCAGTAGATCTTTGATCATAGGTATCCAGGTAGTTCTCAGATTTTTGTACCAACTAGTAACAGAACAAGAATACATTTTTTGCTTTGACTTCCCATAAAAATACTTTAATTTTCCTGGTGCTATCACTTTAAAAATCTTGTCCCATAACCTTTTCATTTGATATTGCACATGCTAAAAGACAAATTCTGCCTCTATATGCAAGACAAAGGTTAGCCAAAACTTCACACTGTTTTTTCTCTGTCACAGACGAGAAATTGAGATAGAGTGATAATAAAGTTTAAGTGATAACAAAGTTTATCTGTTTCCTGCTATACCAATGGGAGTTCTGCCACTCTTTTGGTTACAGAAATTCACCGCAGTTTGCTCATTAATAGAAAAATCTGAGTCAGAGCTGGGCAGATCAACTCTCCTCATTCTTGAAATATTAGTGTGTAACGAGGAAGCCAATCAAGTTTTGCTAATAATGATAAGACCAGAATGTGGCCAAGCTTAAAAAACCATGTCAATCACAAGCAGATAAAGAACAATGTATTACTGCTTTGTTGAAAAGGTGGACCGGGAAGTGCAAAGGCTGTGGCCTCATTTTTATGGCAACTCATTCTAATCTCCATCAACTACCTGTAAGGCAATAGACTTCTACAAACAAACAAACCATTTGCAAACAATGCTAATTATAGAGGCAAAATACACTTTAAGAGAAAGATTTGCTATATGGAAGTTGCGGAGGTTAAGAAACAACAACGACTCTCATTAAAAACAGGAACTGTGAAGATATTAAAAAAAAAGAGTAAAAAGAAACAGGAAGAAGGTTGGTAGACTACGTCAGCCATTCCTCAAGCAAATGCTATGGAAATGTTGCTGGCCCAGTACAGAATTTTCTATTTTTCCCCAGTTTACAATAAGTATGAAAATGCCACAGGATTTTTCTGTGTTTGTTTAAAATTTGTGATTGCTTGATCCATTGGTTTGGGGGAACAAATATATAGCTCACCTGGAGCAGTGGGATTCTTACTCAGAGCTCTGACTGCTCAGTTCAGGTATTGGATAACATTTCTTCTCCTTCCTTTGATAACTTAAAATACTGCCTTAAAGACTGGCTGTAAGTTTCTGCTGACCTTTTTTCCCCAGGAAAAGTTGGATTTTTTTCACTGAAGCACACTTTCCTTGGCAATGTGTAGAACAGGGAAGGGAAAGAAGAAATAAAATCCTTATGGAAAATATTTTGGATTTAGACAAATGACCCCAAACTGGGTAGTTTTCATGGCAGTCCTGAGGGAAAAAGGTAGATCTCTGATCAAAACATTCTTCTCTAATAAATGTATTCAGAAATTCATAGCTATAATTCTGTTGTAATGAATGGAGGAGGGAGAGGTATATCACTTTCCAACAAGCTGGAGTATCTGTACATCTCAGCCCTTTCCTTCCTACTTATCTGGGGCAAGGTGTCTTAAGAACCAGCTAGCAGTGACGAGGAAGATAATTAATGAGAGAATTACTGCTCACTGTGCTGAGAGAGACACATTTTACTCATATCACATCCTCTGGCCCAATTGTTTGGGATGTTGGATTTTAAGCCACTTGCTGTTTGTCCTTGCAACCCTTTTCTTCCACTTCTGCCTTTTTAATTTTTTATAGGCACATAGCACTCTGCGCAATGGCCACCCATCCTGATTGGAGACCTTTGTTACAACTTAATTAAAACAGTGAATTAATAATACTCTAGGAGGGCTCCATTCCTCTTTTTGTGTAACGTCCACCTGTATTCAGACCAGTTGGGAGAACCCCCACATCAAGTAATCCAGAAGGTTTTTCAGGTGACCACAAGCCAGTCTCTGTTGTTCACAGATGCTTCCAGGCCTTGTTCTTCAGAGGATGTTCCTGCCTTTGATGAACATTCTTGCAAATAAAAATTCACTGACTGAGGAAGTCCCAGCTCCACAGGATTTTACTCTTTAAAAGAGGCACCCATTTAACTGTATAGGACTGAATATTAACAACAGCACCTTCTGCTAATGAATCAGCATCCAACAGACTAGGAAGAACAGCAGTACATAGCAGAATGAATCAGAGCATGCAGTAGTGAGAATCAATGTTGATTATTTATAATAATAATAAAAGAAAGGTAGTCTAAGGGGAGAGAAATCTCTGTTGTCTCCTGTTATTGTCCCTGTTCTCTCCCACCCATGCTCTGCAGCTTTCCCCTGGCAGCCACTGACCAACCACCTTCTCTCTCACAGGCAACTGTAAATCACTCTGCCAGAGGCAAGGTCAGGAAGCGCAAGCACTGCCGCTGGAATGGTTGATTAGCCTGCAGATCAGAGCAGCTGGCTGGTGGCCATGGGAAGGGAGAGGGCACTGTGGGAGGTCAAGCTAGGGAGATTTATCATTAAAAAAACCACACTTTCTTCCACAAACTGGAGCTGAGTTTGAAGGATGAAAGAGGAAATAAAAGGGAGAGAGGTGCCTCCTTTCCAACTCAGGGCATTATCTGCACTCACCAACTCTGGGATCCTTCACTCCTAACTTGTTCTTGTTTTCTTGATGATGTAGCCAGTTTGAACTAGTAGCCAGCAATAGCAATAGAGGACACAAACAAAACATATACAATACAAGATGTGTTGTAAAACCAGGACCAACCCAGAGCAGCCCCAGATTATATTTAAGATTACTGTAATTGATTTTTTCCTTCCTTGACTCCAGGGTCAGCACAGGAATAGAATGGCCCTGATATCAGAACAGCCTCAGGCTGCTCACAATCATCACCTCATCTGAAAGCAGCTGCTACATCTGCTCTGAATCTGTCAGATAGACCTCTACAAGCTCTCCTCCTTCTTCACAGGTTAGACACGAACTAGGGGGCCCAGGTAACTTTACCAGTAATAACCCCATCACAGAAATACTGCTATCCTCCTACATCTTCTCCTAGCATGAGCTTTTCCCCAGGCACCCTTTCTAAGTGCTTTGCACTTTTGCAGCATTAAACGGGCAGAGCAAATTAGACCCCAAAACCCACCATGTGAGTGGAATATGCAAGATGCTTCAGGCAAACATGCACAAGCACCGTTTTAAATGCGTGCATTTCTTGGGCACGTACAGAAGTACACATGCATTTTTGTTTGCTCCAGAATAAAACAGCTCTCCAATCTTCAGAAAGGGAACATCAGAAATCAGGTAATAAGTTTACTGGACAAAATTAATCCAAAGGAATGACTTTTCATTCATTCCTTTCAAGATTATGAACCTATTCTGGAAACAAAACTTGGCATATGAGACCTTTAAAAAGTTCATCCCATTTAAAATAAATACCATTTAGAAAACCTGCCTTGATAAGGGGTTCAAAATCTTTTGCGTAACAGTCTTGACAGCAGCCAACCATTCAGCTGTTGCTGTTATTTGTCTACCTTGCAGTGTGTTAGCATACTGCAAAAGTTTCAGTTATTTCAGCTCAGGTATAGCTGACCAAGTTCCTCCTCTTCATTTCCATTCAATTTGACAAGCCTGGAGTGACCGGTCACACATCACAAATAACAAACTGCTTGAAGACTGCAAAGGAAACCTCAAGAACATCTCTCTTTGGAAGATAATTCTGAGTGGTTAACTCGCATCACTCAGCCAACAAGTTCACAAACAAAAAATGGCTAAATTTCCCTACAGTCATTTATTCTCACCAGCTTCCCTGCCCCAGTGATACCACAGTTGATGATCAGTTAGCTGTGAGAAGGGAAAGTATATTACATGAGGCTAGTATTTTCAGAGTATCCTCTCACCTTCATGGCTTTCACAGCCTGGGATCCAGAGTAATCAAATTCCCCTGCCTGACCGATTGACAGACCTCCAGATCCTAGAATGAGAACTTTGGAGACCTAGAAGTGTCAAACAGCATGAAAAAAATCAGTCCTATCATAGTGGATGTTGAAATGAACAGAGACTGTGCAGCACTGAACAGTCTCAGATTACAAAACATAAATTCTAAAAAGAGAAGAAAAGTCACCTCCAAAACCACTGCAGTTTTACTTATAAGAATATTTCTACTGGACTTCTCCCATATATCTTTGGTTAGAGAAACACATGACTTACGCATAGGGCATACAATAAAAACGTGTTAATTGTATCACATGCTTATAGACAATCATGCCTCACTTTGGCTGCCCACAAAGTCCAGCTGCCTTCTAAGATAGCAAAACTGTATGAAATTCAGCTCACGCTAGGAATTTCAGACTTATTTGCTAAGCAACAGAGCATCAACATTACGCCGCTGGCACAAAATCTCATGGCCAGATTATCCCAGGGCACCTCATATACTGCTATGAGAGTACCTTTCTTGGGAGAACTACAAAGAAAAATACATGAAACATCAGATCTTAAAACTTTCTCAAAGAAAAGGGAGTTAACACAAGAGACGCCTGATGACTGTGAGATAGGCAGCTGACAGGCCTTTTGTAAGGGAAGCCTCCTTTGACTTCCATGGTCAGCTTTTTGCGCCATTTTGTACTGTGGGTTCAGTGGGAATGAACAAGCTCCTAGCGTCACTGACAGGCATGAATAACAAGTATCTGTACACTGACCTCCACTCTGGAAGCTGTCATTCCAGCCTTGGGCAGGACTGAGGAAATGGTAGTGCCTTTCCCTCTCTTAACTAGTGAAATAAATGAATCAAACAGGAACTAGGAAAAATAAACACACGTATTTAATTGCCAAAGTGGAAATAAATAAACAGCAAGCAAAGAAGGAAAAAACAGGCCATTTGTGAGCTCAAGCTATCAGCTCTGCTACCTTCAGAAGGTAGATTTACACCATCAGAGAAGAGGGGATCATTATTTGAAATTTATTTAACAACTTTGACATATCTGACAAAGCTGCATTCAAGAAAGTGAGGTCATATCAGGAAGAAAACACATATCAATCACATCTGTATGCTCTACTTCTATATGACTGGCAGCGTAATGAATGAACGCACAATAAAAGCTAAAATGCAGAAGAGCATACACTTAACTAGCTCAAGGGAACCATTTGGAATGGAGCCTGCTACAGAGCTGGGATCTGAACAGCTATATCTAAACATCAGTTCTGCTAAATCAGTATTGTCCTTCCAGAGAAGATCCCAGAGCAGCTGTGAGAAGTGTTCTCCAACCAGGCCAGGCAGGGGAGGCAGCATGACCACCGTTGGCATGCAGGCAGCTACATGCAGCGGGAGAGGCTTCCCACCTGACCCCACACTTGCAGAGTTTCTGTCCACACGGTCCCTGAAGCTGGCTGCTGGGAATCACCTGTGGAAGGAGTACGGATGGGTCCTGCAAGCCTATCAGGATAGGCACTATGTTGTCAAACCCATCCCAGCAGTGGGAGTGCACAGACTGGGAAAAGACACAGCTGAGGGTCGTTTTGAGTTCCCTGAGATTCACTAGTCAATCAGATTGCTATGAAACTTCTTGATATCAAGAGATTTACTTGCAGGTTTAATCTTCATGATCAAATTAAGATTAAAACAAGCACTTCCATGTGTTCGTCCATCTTCCTCTCTCAAGAAATGCCAAATAGTTTATTTATGTTCAGACATGCCTCCTCTGCCTTCCACATCCCCTGTTGCTCCTTAGTCATACTCTGTGACTACGCAACCAGTTGTTATAGAATTTGTGCAAAGTCACAGATGGGGGATTAAAATTTCATTTCACTTAGGAGAACCAGAGTGAGGAAGTATGAATCCATTTACATAACTCTACAGTAATTATAAAATTTGAAAGTGGAACTAGAATGTATTAGAAAGTTAATGATTTTATTACAAAGCATCTGGCTAGTATTTTTTCTGTTAAGATAAAATCCTTTTCCTTTTGCAATTACCCCAGGTACAAGAGATTTGAGCCTGATCCTGCAAAGGCTTATGCACTTCAGTAACTTCCAACACACAGATAATCCCACCAGGACTCAAGGCATACACATCATATGAATGGAATCATTGATCCAAAGCACACAGAAGTCAATAGACGCCTTGCTGCTGATTGTAATTAGCTGCGGATCAAGCTAAGCAGACACAAGCCTATGCATGACTGGGCCCTCTGTTAGGATCCCGACATTTTCAAAACCAAGATTTAGGACCATCAGGAACAAAGACTTGTCACTGTTGCTGATGCATATCTGCACTCCCTAGGCCATCTGAAAGCAAGCCCAGATCAGCTCTCATACAATACCTCTGTGTCCCTTGGCCCAGGATTTGCCTCTGGGTAGAACTGTGCTGTGAAAATCGGTCTGGTCTCATGCATAATTCCCTGCAGGAATAAAAACAACTGTCTTAGACACCTCCCTGCAAGCAAGAGAACAGAAAGCCACACCTTATCCCTGTAAGCACTGAAGGCCAAAGGACTGGCATGTTTCTAGGGGCTGCCAAATTGACACCCATTTCATTCCCAGTCTTCAAACAATGTCTTATCTGAGGAGTCATTGAGCCTCATGCTCCTCTGCTAACACTCCAATGCCTGCATAACCCACTGAACTGTGGGTGGACAAGAAGTATAGTGGAGACATCACTTTCACTACAACAGCAAACACTACTAAGTTGTAAGCACTTAACAGAACAGATATGCTAGTCTCCCTCCAGAGGTAATCTTGGACCAGGCAGAGAAGAAAAACATGTATGGCAAAAAAAGATCACCTTGGACAAGGCTGTTATGGAATGAATGGTTTTACCATCCTGATCTGTTTGGTTCTGTCACAGGAGAAATGGATTTTGGTCACGCTCTTGATCTCCGTAACTCACTTTAAATACTGATACAGGGCCTTGCACATGATCTCTGCCCTGGTTTGTTTTCAGGGCTATGATGAAGTGGGACCGCTACTGTGGAGAAACAATAGCTATGAAGGACCTAAACTGAGTTTGGAGACAGTGCTTGTAGTTTCAGTTGGAGCCAGGAAAAACAGACTTCTCATTTGCGTGGTCTGATAGCACCAAGCAGCGTGGTTCACTGGGAGACTACCCTGTAGCTCTCATTGCTCATGGCTGCCAATTCCAGATGGAAGTAGAGAAGTCCCTCAAGAGGAAATCCAGGAAAAAACAGTTCTGATACAGCCTGCTTCCCTTAGGAATGGACAAAGGAGTCCCAACAGCTCGTATAGAGCAACAGTGCCTTCCAGAGCTTCAGGGTGGGATGCTGGGATAGGACAGGGATGAGAGATGAGCTACTGACCACAGCTGATCCATTATGGTGTGAGTTTCTGCCCTCAGAGTAAAGAATGTCATCAGTGTGTCACATTTTCCCTGAACGCTCATGTTACTTCTAGTTACATACAAATATATTTTAAAAATATTCACTCCGTGGCTTGTCAGTATTTGGAAACCTGTGTTGGCCCTGTCCAGCTGTAATGGGTCAGGTCAGCCACAATAAATGTTTTTTCTTTTTCAAACAGAGGAATGCAACAGACTGCACATGAGAGCCCATCCAACCCTGTTCCTGTTTGTGCATCCCATGCTAAAACAACATTGCTCCTCGTCCCTCTCCGTCTATGAAGGTTTAGGAGACTGATGCTGCTTTGGGGCTTACAGAAGTGGTCCTTTAGCTCACATAAAAGAATGTTGTGCTTCTAGATCCAGAAGACTCATGTCCAACCTTATAACCTGCTTTATGCAAACGCACCATCACACTTGTCTCCAACCTTCAGCTAAAGCAAACATGAAAGGCCTGGGGATGAAAGGGTTCAGGTTGTCAACACAGCTAAAACAAACTCATTTCAAAAATTGAACCAAACAGCTGTAAATTTTTTGTATTAATATCTTGTTTGGTAACATTTGTCTCTGTTTAGATAAGTCTGTAAGGATAAAGAAAACAGCAACTGACAAAGCTTATTCTAAAACCATCAGCTGGAAATTACTGCTCCTCGATCCTGCAAAGTATAGCCAGGATATGCCAGAACAGCACTGCTCAATCTGCCAGACTTGATGTGGGACATTTATGCAAAATAATGGAGAGGCATATTTCCATGGGGGAAAATGCTTTTGAAAATACCTTCTTTTCAATGATGTTCTGATAAATAACAAGACTTCACTGACTTGCACAGCATTGGGCCTAATGGACAAGACTTAAAATGGGCAATTACAAAGCCTGAGATCTGTCTCAATGCCTGTCTAACTTTGTCAAAACTGAGCTATGGGATATTGTTTTCCTTCCTATGCTTTTCTCTGTTCAGCTGTGAACCTCCAGAGGCCAGGCATTTTTAATTTTTTTTTCCCCTACATGGCCGTCATTTGCCATTGGACCTCTACCTTAGATCCTGTAAGTTGTTCTCTACAGGCAACTGCCTCTCTCCCTCATGACTTTAGTCCTTGGAATTCTATTTACAATAACAGACCAAATTAGACTGCAATAATATTCTTTTTCTGTGCTGGGCAACACAGAACCAACACAACAAAACAGTGACACAGGCTAGCACACCTGTGGCACAAGCCCTAAGACAATGGTAACTGAGTGAGCACCACTAATGGTAGGGAAATCACAGAAGTTAGTAAGGCAGCTGTTCAAGGGAAATCATAAGGTCACTGTTGCAATCCTACACTTTGGGCTAGTATGGAGAACCGTGGTAATGGCTCACCCCCTTTTGGCCTGTAAGGCAGGGCCCCAAGTAAAGCAGATGGTCAGATCATCAAGTTTAGTCCTGATAACTAATTGTAATCTGACAGCAAGCTTCCAGGAGGTGAAATAAAGTGATAAGAGAGTCTTCGCTCACTAGAAGCTGCTATGTGCAGGTATCTGGAAAGCACGAGCTCACCTCATTCGTTTGATCGTTGGCATTCACAAAGAGAAGTTTCCAGCCAGGTGGGAGAGTAGAGCTGTCGATGGAATAACCGTGGTTCTGAGCAGTGATGACAGCCTGTCCATTTACTGCATTCAGGACAGGCTGGTTCTGTCCTCTGAAAGAGGAAGGATCAGAGAACAGAGGACGGAAGTGCCAGATGTGTCCAAATGCCACAATTAGGAAAAGCTGATAACTGTGGGACTATACACAGCAGTTCAATAGTAGCTGTTCAACACGGCAGCCAATCTCAGAATGATAAATCCTAGGAGAATATTTGCTATCCTTCAGTTTGATGGGGATCAATTACATCAAATACTTTCAAAACACCCTCAAAAAAAGTAATGCATGACTTGGCAGTTTAAATTAAAGGCAAGGAGAATGGCTGGAATGAAGAAGTAATGTTACTGACATGCTAGCTCTGGTTAAGGCAGTTCAGAAGCAAAGCACTGCTGCTCTATGGGCTTTTGCAATGCTGAGCTGGTCTATCCAGGCCCTGGGAAGCAGAAGAGCTGCCATACCTGTTGGCCATCTGCATCTTGTAGGAAGTAGCTCCAGCTGCTATTCCAGTGATTAGATTCCCCATGCTAATTCCAAACAAGGGTTCTGGGCGATTGCTCTCCAGGACCTAAAATGAAAAGGTTTTCAAGAGATACTGGAGTGTCTCTGTTCAGCAATTCCAGCATAAACCATGCTAGTTCCCTCAAAGCAGCCATACAGACTTGCGAAAAAGCTGAATGCAAGGGTGGCAACAGCCTATAAAGGAAAGTTTCCTCCTCTCCTCTGCTTCAGAGGGAAACCTCAGAGCACAGCTTGATGTCTCGGTCTACTCCAGGGGAATAAGCAATGATACTCTGCATTACAGCCGTTTAGTGTGCAACATTATTTCAAATGGGAGCACTGTGAAACCAGGGCTGTTCTTTCATAAGGTCACAGAGGTCCTGAAAGAGCACAGGGTACTTCAAGGCACTGGTAAGGTAATCATGGTAATCATGTTTACTATGTATTGTTCACCAAGGTCTGTATAGCCTTATTGTAACGACTGGTCTGGAGACAACTCCCAGTGGACCAAGATGAGGAATATCCCAGGCAGCTGAAATGACTGAACGACATTTGGTCCATTACATGTCAATACTACCAACCGTTTAGATTTCAGGCACCTGGAAAAAAGGCAAATAAACAAGAATAATCAGCCTATGGCTATTACACTGTACCTTTCTGACATTCTGAATCACCTCCTGGGCCTTCATGGGATCCCCTGGACCTCCAGAAATTATGAGCCCATCATACTCCATGCTGGTGAAATCATGGTCCCATGGAACCAAATGCACTTCTGCACCTCGCTAGGAATAAAACAAGGGAACAAGAAATGAGGGGAGGAGGGGAACAAATGAATTTGTGTCAGGAGGTTGTTCCCGTGCTCTCATGTCCCGGAGAGCTGAGTTTGGATTTCAGTCACCCCTTTGCCAGGGACAATAACAAGGCTTCTCTCCACTATCTGACCCGATTATTTTCACAAAACTGGTAGACTTAGTATCTTTGAGCCACCTCAGTGTTTGTCAAGTTTGTCTGAAATTCACTAATGAGATCAAAACTTATTAATGGAACGTAAAATAAGCGTGTATGCACACATGTAAAATATGTTCATTTTTACACGGTGCATTCATCCTAACTGCTAAATTAGGGCTTCACAGCCTCATTCTATGATATGCCAGAAATAGTCCTGCACATCAAAAATGAGACAAACAGGCACAAAAACTAAAAGACAGAAACAGGGAAACCCTGTACCTCTAGGGAATGAGAGGACACCACCTTTATTCCTCCTGTGTGGCTAGAGAAGCGAGGACTGCTACTTCACTGTGCTAACAACAGGAAAAGATTTTCACAAATCATGGCATTAAAGAATAACTCAGGATGGAGGGACCTCAGGAGGTCAGCTGGTCCAATTGTAATTTCAACTTTAGGGTAGGTTGCTGAGGGCATTGGTCAGTTGAGTTTTTGATATCTTCAAGGACAGACATTCCACAACTTCTCTGGGCCTGTTTCAGCCATTCACCACCCTCACTGCAAAATTTTTTCTCCTATTTATTTATTTTTTACAACGTTGCATTGACCTTCCCTTGGTTGTTCTTTAGAGAAGCTGTGCTTTGTCTTTTTAAAGCTCATCGTCTAGGAATTCTTCTCATGGCTGAGAGGTTGCTGCACAGGTCCTCTTCCTTATCCCCTCAATACAGTGTACCAAGTTCAGAAAACACCTCCCAGTCCATAAAAATAATCCTAAAAATTGCACCTCATTTTAGGAGGGCAACTGCCCATCATACTCCATGGATGTGTCCAGGTGGAAGGAAGGCTATTGACTACAGACGAGGCTCTTACCAAAGCAAAACAAGATATGAAGGACATAAAGCACTGACTTACCTTTACTAGCAGACGGATAATGTTGTGCTTCAACCCACAGTCGACAGCTACAACTTTAATTGGATTCCCTCTGCCATAAACCTTGACTTCCTATAAAAAGACAGACCATGCTGTAAGTGACAGATCACCCCCTGCCCCCAAAACACAGGGAAGATGGGTAGCAGAATAACTTTTCACCAACATGCAGCAACTGGTACTTAACAATCAATTTACATGGAAATCTCCATAAGTACTGCAGACATTAGCGCTTCCTTCATTTTTCTGTGAAAGTAGGAGTTATAATGCTCTTTTATATACTGTTGATTACAGCAGTAACAGCAATTCCTAAGAAATCACTTGTTTCCACAGCTAATGACAAGCTTTTTTCCTGTGTTTCACCTCATTAGCAGTGAAGCAGCAAGCCAGTTCTCACAGATTATTGCAGCCCAAGAGAAACGCCAGATACACAGCGAGAGATTTTCAACTGAAGTGAAGTCATCCTGCTGATGCCAGTGGAGCAAGGCTACTTCAGACCAGCTACAGATCCATCACATTAAACACTACCCTGACCCTCCAGTCACAGTAAGACCAAAGCATAGCACAGCTGGAGATATCCTATGAGCAACTTCTAGTGCACCAGAGCAGTACAGACCAGGCCAAGCATGTCACTGAGCATGACCTATATTCATATGGACCTGACAGTTTTACATGTCAGACAACACGTCTCCTCCTCTTCCAGCTGCTGTTCCTTAACTCATTCCACAAAGTAAATTGTCACCAGTCCCAAATCTGGACCATTATGGTTTGTACACCCACTTATCTATTGGTCACAACCAGCACAGAAGAGACTAAAGTCAAACCACCGTATGTTATATGGGCCTTGATACTGCAACATGCAGACATATTGAAAGCCAGCTGTAGCACTGATGTAAGGTTATTTATGGACAGCTTCTTTCTGAAGCTTGCTGAATTATTTTACTTCTTACATGACTGCAGTTAGCACCAGGCTGGAATGTTACTCATCAAGAAGCACTTGAGGCAGCCTTCTTCCTTCTAAAAACAAACTCTGTGCTTACCTTCAGTTATGCTCAGCTTCTGAAAGCTGATATTGGTAAGTGTACTTTATCCAAAGTGGCTTTTCTCTTGTGCAATACACCACCGAAAAAAAAAGTCTTTTTTTTTTTTTTAAACTAAGTAACTCCCTTTTAAGCAGCTTCCCTGGCATTCATATTTGGCAGCTGGGCCCCTTTATGAAAAGATGCTAAAATCCATGCCCAATATGCCTGGTGCGGGGTGACGAACTGAATCTTTTCATAGCAGGATTACGACCAGCTGGAAGGAAAGATATCCCCTCTATAGGGAACTCAAGATGAAGTTTATTAGCAGAATATTACAACTCCTCCCTCTGTGTTATCCTAACTCAGTTCTTGTTTGAACTTTTATCTTCTCAAAGATTGAGATGAAGAGATTTTTAGGATGCAAGAGTATGTCCTATGTGAGGACAACTCTGATCATCATTAGGAGTGACCTACTGCCATGTCAGGAGCAAGGATGGAAGAGATGGGGTGCAAGGAGCCACCTTCCTTCACTACAAGGCTTCAAGCTGCAACACATGAACCACCAATGGTCCTTAATCCACCTTTGAGGACATGACTCAGCACAGAGCCAGTAGTGTTACCACTGCTGTTGTGACTCCTGCTGTGTAATGCTGAAAGGAGATTTTTTTTTTTGTATCGGAACATATCTTGTAGTTCACACTACATAATCAGATGGCAAAATACCCCACAATCCCTTTTTGAGAATGAGTAGAATGGAAATCATATTGAAACTGGGTCTTGTTAGATCACTCAAGGCTTCTGATACGAAGCTGTGCCCGACATCAAATATGACAATACCTTCACAGTCACCAATACACAAGTGGATTCTACTTCCACAGTCCATGGTGGAACTGTATCACTGCACAGGAATTGTACGGGTCTTCTACCCGCTGTCCTTCAGGCTTCTGGGAGATGAGTTTCAAAAAATCTCAAGAAGATTAAGGTGCTCAGTTCTCACAGAAACTAACTTAGTGTCATGTGCCACAGTCCCTTAAGAAAAGCTCACCCTCCTTTTTAAAAGGGCTTTTGAAGACCCTTCAATTCCTCACAAGATCCATACTTAAAAATCTGCAAAACATTATGAAATAAAGATCTCCCTCAAAGGTTCTCCCTGGCTGTTCTAATGGCCAAAGGGAGTTGTGGGACAAAACTGCTTTGAGGTACTTTAATTACCTCACTCAAAACTCTTCCCTGTCCAGTTAATTAGGCTGAGATTTGTTACAACATTTCCTTCAGCAGCAAGACTGATTTTAGGTGTTGCTGTCTTCACAGCCCTCCCCCCGCTTCTCACACTTATTATTCCTCTGTACTGCAGAGCACTGACCCCTGCATCTGGCGAAGAGTATATCTAGATAGAAACCAGAGTGGGAACTGGATCGGGGAACTGTTAAAATATATTCCTTCTAAAGCCAGAGGATTTCCCTCATCTATTCACTGCACAGCCTATAAAAGACTGTCCCAGTCTGAAAGGATGATGTGGGAAGGCTGCAAGCCAGCAGTCAGGGAGAGTAGAAACTCCTGCTGGCAATAGTGCTGAGAACAAAAAGCGTATGTGGGGCTGTATGTGTGGATAGAAGTGACCTTTTAGCTTCAAGTGGTTAAATACCTCTCATTTGCTCTGGGCCCCTTGACCATCACATGCACCAAAATAAATCTCCGACAAAAGTTCCTGCAAAATAGCGGCAGTTTTCTACACTCCCTGCCCTGTATAGGCAGCATTAGCAAATAGAGTCTATGCCACTAGCACCTAAAGAAGGCAGGGGGCGCAGAAAATCAATCACTCCTAATATACAATTGATAAGCAGATTCCTGATCTTACTCTACCCTGATTTACATGAAAATAGCTGTTTGGCAACAGACAGATTATCATGTCCAGTAATTACCAACATTGAACAGCTTACTTCATTTTCAGCTTTATTTGTGATGTTGCTTTTTAAGCCTATAAAATGAAGTTATAAACATAATGAGACCACCAAAGCTCCATTAATCTTATTGTATCTCCCTTTTAGATGCTATTTTCAGCATCTCTACAGTAATTCTGTCTTAGTAATTGCAGAGTTTAGCATCAGCAACCTTACCTATTTCTGAGTTACTGCTCAAAACGGCTCCACCTGCATCTTGCAATCATAGATCACAAGCTCAATAAGCAACTGCTATCCTTCTATGTAGCAACAAGGCCTTGACTCAAAATACAGTGGAGGCATTGGCATGAGTTGGCGAGATCCTCACAGGTGAGATTTGCAAGGCAGCCTATGTATTCCAATGGCATCCCAGGTAACCAGTTACTACTGTAAATTCAAGCCTGGATGGAGACTGCGCTTCAAATTCCCATGTGCTCACTGACCAGTCTGTTCAGGACTGCTTCTCACTCATGCCACTAACACACCTGCTTGTGTGCAGAACAGTACACAAGCAACTATTTGCAGAGCTCTTCCAGAGCCTCACTGATCTTGAAGGAGCTGCAAACACCATAATAAGAATGGAATTTGTAAAAGGGACTCATACACTCAGTTCTCACTTCAGTCAACAGGATTAAGCACCCAAGGCACTCTTTATCCCACAATTAAATCCCCAAAGGGTCCACAATTTAAGATGTTAGCTCTTGCATTGGTACAAGAATACTTACTATTTTTAGTATGGGCCTAGTTTGCTACGTCCTCATGATTTGTAATGTTCTTCTCAGCTTGTGGTCAAACATAGTTTGCATGCCCAGCTAACAGACTACAAACTTAACTGCTGTTCTCTACATATCTATACACAAAGCAGCTAATACCACTAATATTAGATCCAAGGGATTCCTAACTTGGTCTCTTTTTGAAATCTAGAAATATCTTCTGGAATCACCTCAACAAAATTATGCCTGAACACAGATTATCAAGTGTTACTGTGAGCTTTCCTGAAATTTAAGGAAAGCAACCATTCTTTTTAATGATTATTCTTATGTTTGAAAATGTCCACCATATACTAGGTCTAACTGTATCCCCAATACTTCTCAATCCTATCTTTGTAACATACCCTCTGATCACAGTACTGATCAGACTACATCCACCTCAACACAGCTCATTTTACATCTTCAACACTGCACCTAAGGAGCCATGGGGATTCTATGAGGATGATGTTGAGATGACAGTCCTTCAAAGGTCTGGAAAGGTGTATGGTTTAGAAAAGGTCCCCAGATTGTTTCTTTAGAAAGACTGGATGATCCCCAGAGCAAATGGGGAGCAGTTACTACCTGGAGTGTACAGGCCTGGGACCACAGAAGAACTTCTCACCTTTGTTGAAACTTCTGCAATTAAGTTTTGTTTATTTGGGTCTGCAAACTCCACGGGTTGACCTTCAAATTCAATCTTCCCAAGTACTGTGCCCTGTGGAAATATACCAGTAAACAACAAAGCATGAGCAAAGGAGAAGCTGCGAACACTGGGACAAGGTGCTGACAGGCACAGCAACTGGAACAGCTGTTTAGAGATGGTTTCTTGGCAGCTTATAACCATTTCTAGCATCTTCAGAAGTTTATGAGCCTTCCTCGGTATCAAAAATCTGTTTAAAATCCTTCATTCAGGGGAGAGGCATTGTCAGCAGTAAAATCTGTTAATAGGCAGTTTGGCAAGCTGTCTAGTGACAGTAAAATGGGTTGCCTTCCAAGAGGATCAGAATTCAGATCCCCAAATAACTGTTGTGTAGATCTGGGAGCAATCCACAAAGCAGTTTGAAGCTTTTTGGTTTTGGAAACCCACTGTGAGGTCTTCAGCCACCTCCTGTGGATAGCTACAAGGCAGTAGAGCTGGTGTAAGGCAAAGCTATGTAGGAGGCAGGTCAGCATGGCTGTTTTCTGAATAAGCTGTTAAAAAAACCCCAAAAAATCACCTCCAGCAAGCCCTACCCTTTATTGTTGTTACCACCTCACAGAAGCTAGGACACACTTGCTCTGCCAGCAGCATATCCTTATCCACCTTCTGCTCATTAAAGTTCTCAGTGAAAAAAAAAAATCCCTGTTTTGGCTTTGCCCCACTCCTGGAATAAGTGGGATTAACCTAGGGTTAACCTCTTCTCAGCATGGGGACAGGGTGTGCAATACAGAACTTTTCAAGGATGGAAGGGGAAACTAAAACAGAGGAAGCCAATGTTTTGTTGTAACTTTTAACACATAACACTTTCATAATAGACCATGTTAAACTCAGCTCGCCCTGTGGATATCACACTAGCGTGCACACCGGGATTGCTCATTGGGTTTAGCAATACTTCGATGAGGTACTTCCATGATTGGCCATACCTGAAGTATCCTTGCCATTTTCCTAGGGCAAGAAAGAGCCAGCATCTTGCATGGCCATGCACACTACTAAGGGTAAGTTTTAAAGACAGAGTTTTGCTCTTCACAGTGGCTGACATCCTATCTCATCTTGAGTAGCATCTTACACCAAAAGCTACTCCAGGCTGCTTTGCGTGGAGCAGAGCTGAAAAGGTCAGCATCATCTTAAACAAGACAGGTTCTTGGGAACCACAGAAACTGCTGAGTGCCACCATGCAGTCAGTCCCATAAATGCTCATGACAAAGCCCTAAAGCCCTTGCTCTCAAAACAGGAATCCTGTGTCTTACCTTGCTCCCACATTACTCAGCCAAATGGTGCCCTGCATTTACCTTTAGAGTCCAGTTTAACAAGTCACTGCTCATTTCTGCATTTATCATAATGAAGCCCTGTTCTCACCCCCAATTTATAAACAGACATGGAGTGAAATACTAAGCTGGTTTTTTCAACCTGAGAAGACTGGGAGAAAAGGCTACATTACGCACTATTTTAAAAGCCATAAACCAACACCACTCAGAGTCCCAGTATAATGGGCATTACTACCATACACTGCTAAGTTACAGGATAAACATTGAAAGTGCGTTTACTTTGGATGAAACGAACGCTGATCCATTAAATAGCATGTCTCGAGAAAGTAGAAAACGTATTGCCATTTTCTATTGTATTGAACTGCACTTGTCTGCTGTCTATAAGAGCACGTCAACGCCCTGTCTTCCCGTAAGAATTAATTTCTACAAATATTCCTCTATTCAAACTGGGTCATTCATATTTTGCTCTGTGGAATGAGAGGGGGTGTGGGCTTGGACTGCAGACTGCAAATTGATCATCTAAAGAAAAGAGCAGCTTCAAATAATCCATTACAAAAGAAGAGCCTCCAGGGCACATTTATATTCAGACTGGCTTTGATCACTGTTTTAGCCAGTGTGAAGCGTACCTTACCATTAACCTCCATTTGGTAACATAATCCCACTCACGTCCTTCAATTGTCAGCTCTTGGAAACCAGAGAAAAGTAATGACTATTAAAAATAGTAACAGGCTTCAGCCAAAGAAAACCAGCCTGAGTTAGGAATCCAGCTTAGGTTACTGTAGGCATTCCTTTGTCTCTGAGGAGCTGGAGAATTTCCGTTGACCAAAGGCGGTGCTCTCTGTGAACTAATGTCCACAATATCTCACAGAGTTGTTGCTCTCTCTAACTGTTACTATCTGAGGCAACATGTAGTTGACACTGCTACCTGTTGTGTCTGACACACTAGTCAGACAGCTACCTGAGGCCTTTCACTTATATCAGCTTGTGCTGGTTCACTTATGCAGAACAGGAAAGCCAGAGCAGAGCCAGGGAGAGGGGGCTCCCTGGGATCAGAGCATTGCCTCAGCTGTACAGAAGACACAGAGCCTTTGGAAGAGCACAGGGATGTGAGCAGCATCTGAGGTCAAGGCAACCCAGCAGTAGCATTGCTACCCCAGGTTTGCTGCACTGTTAGAAAGAGTGCCCAGCAATAGCAAGGTTAATGCAACTGGATCAAGGGAAGCAGATCATACCTTGTCACGAATTAATTTGGACAGCATTCTGGTATCAATCCCATACAGTGCAGGCACCTGAAGAAAACATAAGAGAAGGATAAGCTAGAGAACAAGCAGCTAAGACAGAGGAAGACAGCAGCCAGGATCACTTTGCCAAGAAGAAAATGTTCTTGTTTAAGGAGCTCTGGCTCTTAGCAGCATTACCACCAAGGCTGCCTCACTTCCCGTTCTTCACTTCTCCTCCCTATTCCCACTCATAAATAGTTTAGTTCTTCAAATCTAGTTTCTGCACTAAAAAGCACAAAATAAAAAGCTGATGTGGCAAATATCTGTCTCATTTCTGAGGCCCATTTTGCCTTACTTATGAGCACCTAACCCTCCCAGCCATCACAAGTCAGTGGCAGTTTACTGACACATCCTTGACTTCCACGGCTTCAAGTCAGTGGGGTTCTGGCAGCTAACGTCTCTTGAGGTGACAACTGTGGCAACCACTAGGAGCAGCACTACAGAAACATTTGACAAGAGAATGGAATATAACCTAATGTGTATTGTTTTTATGGAGAACCAACCATTCCCATTTAATTAACACTCCTTCTGGACAGATCTTGGAAATACCATTGCACCCTGAAAAAGAGAAATGGATGAAGAATCAGAGAACTAAGGAACACAGAATGAGCCCAGTACAGACTGGTGAAGACATCTGAGCAGAAGAGTGGTTACCAGCTCAAAGCCAGCAGTTCTTCCTCCTGTTCCCATACATACATGTCTGTTCTCATAATTTAGTTACCCCTAGGATTGCTCACCTGTTCTTCCTGCAACCACTCTCCCAGGCTCCTAACAGCCTGCCAGTGGCTGTACTCATTGCTGTAATCCAGCACCAGCAAACCTGAAACCTGCAGAGAGAAGTAACGTCATTTTGCACTGAAGGATCACTCTGTACTTGCCCTGTACCTTCCGAGTTTTCACTATTCATCCACTGCAAACCATATCACAGACAGGACATGAGGCTAGGCAGACACGGTATGGCTGCTCTTATATAACAAAAAGATAGCAAATCTGAGTCTTCACAGGGGATTGCACAGAACAGGTACCTGGCAAAGGGGTACAGACTTCATGCTCTGTCATGATTGTACGTGGGCCCTTTTACTTAGGAAATTCATAGAATAATGTGGCTTCCAGGTAACCAAAGCTGCAAATTGCATTGAACTGAGAAAACACTTCTTGTTAGACAGAAAATGGCAATTTAAGACAAGACAAAATGTTTTGATTCATTTTTTGTTTAAGAAAGCTTTTCACTTTTAAGTGACATTTCATTTCAGAAGTCAGCTCCATTTTCCAGTGGAGTTAGATAGCTTATAAAGGAGTCATTTCACCTCAGGACAGATAAAGCATTTCACTGGTTCTGCAATTACATGGTTTTGTTTCATTTTTCAGTATTGCCACCACTGCATGGACACAGCCCTGTTCCTAGCCAATATGCCCTGTCACCACAGTGTAAATACCGGTTCCTGCACTAGTACGTACAGCCTTCTCCACACAACTGTCACCTCCCCTCTTTGTGGCAGTACAGGCATATAGAGAAAAGTCTCAGCACACAGAAACTTCTCGTTCTCGGTGGCATTTGATCTCTCTGTGGCAACCAGTCCTGGGCAAACACAGATAAATATGAGGCAAAAGGGAATGTGGAAAAGCAGCCATCCAGGACACCACTTCACAAAAACCATAGCATGTCTATCACTGATGGGAAATACACTGCTTTCAGACAGCGCATGGCCTGGTACAGAAAGCAAGATGGATTATCTTTTGCCACCATTCCTCTAAAGGACAATATCCAGAAGAAAAAGAAAGGCTGAGTACCACTGATTCCTTCTAACTTCTGTGAGGGTAAACTCTTGTGCACACACACACTCAGGCTGCTAGCACCACCCTTCGATCAGCTCTGCATCTCCCACTGTTACCTTGATCCCGTCAGACTCCAGAAACCTCCTGAGGCCCATTTCATCCAAAGCAGCTGTGTCAGGAACTCCACCATTCCCAACTATGGGGTTAGCCAGTGTAAGAATCTGTCCTTTGTAGCTGGGATCTGTCAAGGCTTCAGTGTATCTAGATGAAGAAGCAATAGAAGAAAAGTACATTGGTCTGGAGTTGAAAGGAAAACAAAAGAGCCAGTGAAAACAAGACAGGTCTGAATTCCCATATGACAAAAAGACAGAAATGGTATTAACGTGAAAGCATTCTCAGTATAAAAGCAAACACATCTGTGAATCTGCCCTGACTTTGCCATCTGTGATTAAACATTTGATACTGAGAACAAGGAAAGGCTTTGGATTCTCACGTTTCATTTAAGAAAAGCACAGGAGCTATTAACAGACTCCTTGTGATTTAACATAAGGTAAACAACTACACAAAGTGCAGAGCGATCACAGAACTGCAGTAAGTGTACGGCATAGCACTTGACCCACAGATAACAGCTTGGGGGCTTGGTCATTCCCTGGGCACACCATGTGGGCAGTGCTTTGTCATTGCTGTGTTCTTCCCTCCGTGTGGTGTAAGAACTTGCCCCTCTCAGTGGCAACAGAAAGCTCAAACTGAAAAGCAGACACAACAGACCTGTTTGCCCAGACTTGGTCCCTTCCCCAGTCTGGAGCTTGCAAGTCTTAAGATGTTCAGGGCTGTAGCTGTTCTTTCTCTGGGGGAGCAGCTAGACAAATCTATGCCTATCTTTTTGTCTGGGGATCAGGGAAGCAGCTATGAGTCATCCTTGTGATTCTTCACTACTACTCTGCGTTCTCTCCTATGTGCTGTCAACAAACCCTGCTATGGTACCACTTCTGCAGCTTCTCCCAGCAGAGGCCTGGCCTCTCTTCTAGGCAATCTCCAGGTTCCTACCCACAGGACACCACACATTTCACCTGACAAGACTCCTAAGTGCTTGGAAGTTGGTTTGTGTATCTCTGAAGAAGGCAATGCTTTGGGATTCAGCAGTCCACCCTGGTCAAGGCCCCAAAGCATGTCCTTATATCTTTAGCCCAGGCAGAAGCCCCAGGAACAGCAACTTTGTTCAAGCACCTGCCTGAATACCCTTCTCAGCAAGGACAGATTTAAAAGCGTGGTGGAACATTCTTCTGCAGTGGAGGATCAAACCTAGGATTTTGCAAAGTATCAGCTCTGGATCCAGTAGATCCAGTCTCACTTTCAGCCCCAAAGAGGGGGACAGAGGAAACATGGTCTACATGTCCATGCTCCTATTCTTCAGCTTCAAATTATCACGCAGTCCTTCACTTTCTCCCTTATACTGTAGCATACTGTTGCAGCAATCCATTAAACAATTGCTGTCTTTCAACCCAAAAGCAGCTGTAATTTAGCAACAGATGAAGTTATCCACACAAATATTTAGCCAAATGCATAAAGACACTTCAGGATGAATCTGCCCTATACAAAATATAGTTTATTATTGTCATTATTGTCTAAACAATACATAATTGGCAGCTCCAGCCATCTACCAGATATCAGCAAGTCACAAGAGACATTTTTATGGAACATCGGACTTACTGCCAGAAGATTAATTGTCATACATTGGGAAACTCTTCACAAAACCCAGAACGGTTGCAGGCAGATATAGACAACGCAGCACACGAGCCAGCTCTGAGAAATGACACATCGAATGAACAACGGCCATGAAATATTTTAGGGTAAGCCTCTCCTGCTGTTCAAATCTCTACTTCCTGCTGCAGGTAAACAACCACACAAAGTGCAGTGTGATCACAGAACTGCAGTAAGTGCATGGCGTGTGCACATTTGGCATTGCTCTCTCCTTCCGAGTCAATTGGTTATGCTTCAAAAAAACCTCTTTGTTACTGACAAAGCTAATGTAATTAACCTTTGCATGTTATTTGTAATCAGCAAACAAGGACAGAGAGCCATTGGGTTTGGCTGGAGTATGAAGGCACAGCTCTGCACTGAGACGCAACGCCCTTTAAGCAGGCACAATGCCTTGTGGAGCACAGAGGAGCAGATGGGAACACGAGCTCCAAAGATGCTGCAAGGTCTAATCCTTGCTGTGCCTGCCCAAAGGCCTGCCTGATTTCAGTAAATTCCTGTCAATCAGTTCTCTCACTAGAATATCATGGGAAACACACGCAGACTTATTGGAGACAAAGGTGTTTACTGAGCTGTTTCAAACATGGGAACATTTTATGGGTTGTAATTCTTCTTCTTTCTTAATTGGAAATCTCCTTTCTTCCTTTTTGTTCCTAGACCAAACAGATGGCTACAACACTAGGATTTTTTTTTTGTTTTTGAGCAAGTGTTTCTGAAAAGCTCATCCTCATGCTTTTCTAATGAAAATTCAACATTCCACCCCCAAAACAGTGCTCTTTGCCCTCTATTCCAGAGTAATATGACAACATTTCAGCCAGCTTTAGCTACTTCAAGCCTGAAAGCTGTACGCACATAAAGTGCTTTGCCTCCCAGTTCTATGACATGAATCAAAACGTGGGAGTCCGGATGAGGAGACAAGGTGCAGAGCTGCATATTAATCATCCCAGTACAGAGCCCATGCTGACCCCACTCAACGTCTAGAAACACCCACTTCACAGAAAGCAGTGGTCTGAGGCTTAACAGCAGCCATGGCAAAATCACCCCCATACTAGCCTCTTGCTCCCTATGCTGACAAATTGCTACGTGCCCAGACAGTCTGTAAAAGGCCCCAACCCTGGGCACCTCCTTCACACAGGCACTTAGCCTCTTACTGTGTCAACGAAAAGAGGTAGCTGGGTTCCTCTGGATACACAAGGTCTTGATCTCTGCTCAGGAGCACTAGGCAGACCTACAGAGTTTCCTTCACTGAATAGCAATCCCTGGACTGGTAGCAAATCTGTCACTTTTACAGTCTGCAACAATGCTGCAAACTCTTATCTTCCTCTTCTCCGAATCAATCAAGGTCACGTTCCTGGAGAGTGCTCTGAAGATACAACCTTACATTTTGAATGTTCCCTCCATGCCCATATGCTCCCCAGCACAGAAGAGATCTCTCTTTCACAGGTTTCCTCTCCAAATCACTAGAAAATGAGCAAACACAGTTTCTGCTGCCACAGTAACATGTGGAGAGGAAATTAATCCATCAAGTCCTCCTTGACTTTTGTGATGTGACAAGATTTATTGCCCATAATCTATCACCGAGAAGAGAACTCTGGTGCCCTCCATCATTCTGATCTATATTAAACAGTTGCTTGTTGGCAGGTATATTAACACAGCCAGTAATTAGTGCTGTCAAAATACTTAAATAATTGCCTCCTAATGCAAAACTTTGCAAACAGATTCCCCTCCGCAGCAATTTAGCATTCTCACCAATGAGGTCATTTAAAAACTCATCCTGTGAGTACTGGTTTCTCCAAAGGAGAGCAGAATTTGGGGAATGCAAGGCAGCTGGGCAAAGACAGCTACGAATGACTGCAGAAAAAGCTCAAGCATCAACAATCTCAGAGCTGTCTCACCTCTCCAGAGACATGTCCCTCTCTTAACCAAAAGCCTCATTCCTCTGGGCAGATTTCCTCTGCTCAAGCAGTTCAACAAAAGCACCGGCAGCATTTGGCTGCCATCCTAAGTCAGCCACTGGCTTCTACCACTCAAGAGGACAGAGAGTCATGCTAGGTTAGGCGTGAACCTGATCCTACCCTTTAGCTCGAAAGGGCACAGAGTTTAAATGCATCCTTAACAGTGGTATGAGCCAACAAATATCCTAAGGGATGGGTCATATAGGTGACCAACTTGGGAACCTTGGGATTTAAAAATTTTGCTCTCGGAAGCCAAAGTTCCATTACCTAGAAGGCTGCAGGTGCTTCAAACCTCTATATTTGATAAGGGCACTGAAGGGAGAAGAAAGACAACTCCTCTGCTCTGACTCAGCAATGGCTGCACTTCAGTGGGAAGTGATCAGATCCCTACATACGTCACTATCATGGTTAGTTATATCAGTCTTTAAAGTTGCTCATCACCACAAATGCTATGACACAAGAGGACTGCCTGAAGTCTCCTCATTAACTGTCTCTCTCTCTCTGTATCCCTGGATATAGTGTTTTCTTATACAGAACACTAAATGCTTGGATCAGGACCCTACGTGCTTGGGAAAAGCAGCTTTCACACTTTAACAAGCTCCCAGAGAAGTTTTGGTGCCTATATCTCATTTGCTTTTGCCTTACCCAGAAAGACCAGTGTTGAATACAACTTCCCCTGCTGTGGAGGATGGATAGCCAAAAGAATAGCCCTTCATCTTCATCCCATCTTCCAGCACCAGGTTCGCTGTCTGCACCTAGAGAAAGGCACATGAAGAGACTCAAATACAGGAGGAAAAGGCTAGATGTTTATACAGGTAACACCTAGGACACCTGCCTTTCATGCCTCACGTTGTAAGTATTCCTGCCTCTCTCCCATTCCCAGCTGCCAAGATACTGTCTTTTACTAGTCTCCTGATGCTCTTTTTCTTTCTAACACTTAGGAAACATTGTGCTGCTAATGAGGCCAATGCAACTGGCAAACCTCACCGCAAGCAGAGCATGTGCTGCTATTACTGTGGGATCACCCTTCCATATCACTTTGTTCATTTCTTCCACCCATTATATCTTGCAATTAACCAATATCATAACTCTGTAGGGAAAGGATTGCCTCTGTCCTCAATGTTTGCTCAAGGCTTGCCACTGAGTACGCTGGCTCTCATCCAGCTGTGACCTTTGACAGGTGCTTAACTTCTGTTGCAACTGTACAGCTAAGCCACTAAAAATAAGTGTATGCTTAGTTGGACTGGTGTCAGACAGCAAAATTCCAAATACCAGTCCACTCTGCTGTAGGGCACAAGAAGAGAGGAACTCATGGATCAGACGGACACTCATGGTCTCAGTTATCTCAGGGATAGGCATAAATTGTCCTGGAAGAGGTAGATATGGAACAAGCAGCCTAGAGGAAAACTTCCCATAAAACTGCACCTCTTTCAGAGAGTGTTTAGCAGAACTGAGTCCCACACTAACTGTGGGATCCCTTACAGGCTTAATCACTAAGCTGTGGAAAATGGGACACAGAGAGTGACTTTTGTAAAAGTCGTTAAGAGATTCAGTGGCACAGCTGGGTCTTTGCACATACAAAACTAAACACACCCTCTTTTGCCTCATTTGGAAACTAAACCTTTCTTAGCCTGTCCAGGAATTGGATGGGAAACCACCTTGGAACTCCAGCTTCTACGAAAAAAAATAACAAGCATATGCACAACAGAAATGACAGAATGAGTTGGGAGATTCCTTCAGACAGCAGGATCACTGATGACATGCAGGGGAAGAGAGTAAGCAAAGCTGGAAATAGATTTGCCAATGAATTTCTGGGCTTAAAAGAATTTGGACGATGAATCTTTTGGGCTCTGAGAAACTTCCACTTCTGGAATGCAATCGCAGCTGCCTCCTGGGCACAGAGCTGCAGTCACAGTGACCACCAGTGCAAAAACCTCAATGGTCTGTGCCACAGGAGATGTGCCAAGCGTGTCCACCAGACAGCAGCTCTCGCCATGATTTAACTTCATATTGGGTATTTTTTACAGAACAATTCCTCTTACTGGGATTTTTTTAAAGAAGAATCAAGATCAATTTGCTGTAGAAAGGAGCAGGAGAGCTACTTTCCATTAGCTGTAAATCAGATGAACAATCACAGCATGGAGAAATTTCATTCCCAGCATTGAACATTTTGTAACAATCATGGCAAACATTCATCTAGAGCTCCTCTGCAGTTACAAATACTGCACAGATCAATTACTAATGTACTGCAAAATACACTAAAAATCAAACTGCACTGCCGAGTAATTGAATTCTGTGCATCTGGGATGGTTTTAGCCTTGCATTTTTTCCTCATTAATGTCAAACATCCAGTCATTCTCAAAAGGTTTAGCCATCATTTTCTGAACCTTCCCACACCATTGGATGGGATAGTGAGCAACACCAAAAACCCCTCCCTCTCCAGTTAGAAATCTAGTTTTTGTGGCTAAATCCTCTAGTTTTAGCCCAAATAAAAATTACAGTTCAGTCAGCTCCCTAATCTCACTAAGCCTCTCATTACAGAAAGCTGCCACACACTCAAAGTGTTACAAAGCACAGAGGTCACCTGTGTGCCTCAGAATGGTCTTTGGACAGGACCTCTGCCCTTTCTGAAGCCTGCTGAAAATCCAGCCCATGCTGCCGACATGGGAGACTGGCTGTAGGAACCGGTTTCTCTCAGCCTTGGTTTCAAGAGATGGATCCCTTCCCCCAGCAGGCCACGTATTTGAGTCCATCCAAATATCAACTCCAGTTCAAGCAAGTCGTACCACTCATTGGTACAAGTTGGGGTAATCGCCTGAATCGCCGTCCCGACTGCAAACAGCCTGGGAGAATCCTTCAGGAAGCGAAGTCCACAACGGTGGAATGACCAGAAAAGTTAAGATCCATCTAACTCCTGAGGGCCAAAATCCAGAGCAATCACTGTGACCTTTAGAGCCTCACCCTCACTATAGTACTTGACAGGAATCTGCACGCCTTTCCTCCCACCACAGACCACCTGCCTTTCTACATACCAGACCAGCACAGAAATAATTTCTGTTGAACAGAAGCCCCCGTTGTACTATTAGAGCCCCTGCACAGTGTTCAAGTAATGCAGAAGAATGTCCCTGAGCAACAATAACCTGCCTGCAAGTTCAGCTATAGCAAGGGATAGATGTTCAAATGTTTCCCTCCCTTACTTGATTTATTATTCTTAATTAAGTGGTTGGTTTGTTTGTTGAGCATTCTAGAAGCAATTATTCTTGCTTACATTTCCAGTAAAGGTGTTACCATATCCCTAAGCTGCCAGCCTACCTTGTCTTTTCAGTTTTGTTTTTAATGTGAAAAGTGATTTACAGGCTACAGAGAAGGCCAGTTGGCTCAATCAGGGATTAGTTGGGAGAGATTTTCACTTTCAAAAAAAAACAGCAGCAAAAAAATAAACAAAACCCTCAGAGCTTCCATGAGGTCCTTTTGTCTCTACCCTTCTCAGAAGCATCCCCGTGTAGTCTTGAATAAATCTCTGTTGTAGTCTCAACTAAAATGTTTCTTCCACAGCCCCCCCCCAATGTGAGACACACCATTTGCAATCTGACTTCTCCTTCCTAAACGCCAGTAGCTTTACCTTTAGCGGAGCTCCCTGTGCTCCAGAGAGGCTGCAGGGCTCTTGAAGAGCTTTGAGGATGGAGATGGCTAACAGAAAGGGTCACACTGTTGCTGCGGTACTGCTAGATTTTGTGCATTTTGTCAAAGCAACTGGAAGAGTTAACTAGTTCAGGTCCCATTTCACTAAGCACTTCACACACGAAGTAAAAAAAGCAGTGTAGCAGTTAAAAAAAAAAGTAAAAAAACAGAGTAATTTAGTTCCAGTTAGTTCCCTGTTCTAGCAGCACTTCCCATCTACGGGATGGATGACAAAGATCCACAAAATCTCAAAAGATCGGCAGTACAATTTGCTTTTTAAAGTGTGTCTGCTATAAACCCCTGTACTGGAAAGTGAACAGGTAATTTTTCCTCTTTTCTACTTGCCTCACAGAGTAACCAGTCAAGGAAGTCAAGCTTTTCCCCTCCAAAGAAATCCCTTGGTTTATCTTGGCAAGGCCAAGCTGAACCCTGAACACTGGGCTGCTGGAGCACTATGAGTATGCCGAGTACTGAAGCCAGGATGGACACTGATATATGGCAGAGACACAGCTGGGACTCAATTTCAGTGCAGGCCAGTTTATTTCCCTCCAGTAAGATGATGATAAAACATGTCCTTTCTAAGGTAGGCCATGATTCCACGCAGCACAACAGCCTCTGCCGCATTTCTTGGCACAAAAATCTGGCTGGCTACATAACAGCCGACATATCAGAAGTGCAGAAGCTGCCAAAAGCCACCAGATTTCTTCTACAGTAGAAAGCTGGCGCCAGGTCTGTGCTACATCTACTCTCTCAAGACCAAATAACCAGCAACAAAGGAGGAGTTTTCTCTTTGATAGAAAAATGTCTCTTCCTGTGAGTACTATGCCATCACAGGCTGGAAATCTATCTGGACATTGCTAACAGTCAAGACTTCCTTTGCCAACCTTTTTCATATATATACAATTTTATTTTAGCACATTTGCTTCTGGCTAAAAGTAAGAGAAGAAGAAAGGGCAAGAATAAAGAATGAACCAAAAGCCAGGTCAGTGTCTTAGGATACACCAAAGAAGATTCACACTTAGGCTAACTTTAGGGAGAAGCTTTGGATTAGTTCCTTTACCATCCAAGCCAAAGAGAAAGCAAAGCCAGAAACGCAACACAGGTACCACGGTAGAAAAGTCACAGCTCCTACAGCTTGAACTCTTCTTAGGGTTGTTCACAACAATGCTGCAAATATTTGTTCGTGACAAAAATCAAAGGAGGAGGGGGAACCAAGACCGGTGAGGCATCTAGCAGAAGTCACTGAGCACCCAAGGAAATAAGCACCCCTTCCCTCCCCCACAGTAGCAGCTCACTAAGTTCCCCCCATCCCTAAGGGAACAAGCCCCATTTTACCTCCCCTTCACTTTCACCTCCAAAGGGAGAGGAATGAAGAGGAGTGGAGTAGCTGTGACTGATCTTTCACCTCCTCACCCATCCCTCTGCTTCCTGTGCAGTCATTTTCTCAGTTACTTTCCACCTGCCTCAAAATATATTTGAAGATCCCTTTTACAGTAATCTGAAATAGTTTCTAAAGCCAGTGCTCAAAAATTTTCCTCCTCTCCCTCTCATTTCTAACTGTATTTTTAGCTTGCTCCTGGTGATTTTTATAGCTCTCCCAATCCTCTCCTTACTGAGCCAGCTATACTGTTACACGCCACCTATTTATTGCTCGTACTACTCTTTACGTCCCTATTTAACTACATTGGCCTCAGATGAGCATTAAATGATACGAGCTTTGAGCTGCAGTCTCTCTGCCCATTCCTGAATTATAAAGAAGCTTGATTACTCCAAAACCAGTGATGCTAAGCACCCCTACAGAGAGCCCATAGAGGTCTCTGACCTGCTCTCTGTGCCCCTCTTTCACTCACGGATGCTCCATGTCTCCTTTAGAACTGAATGATAGGATGCAATAGGGAAATACAGACCTGTGAGTCCCCACATCTCAGACTGCTCACCTACAATGGTGTTTCCCCACATAGGCTGAGTTTAACTGGACAGAAAACAGACTTGGGAGAAGAATTATTAGGCACTCTACTAAAACTACCACCTCTCCCTCATGCTCTCTAATACTTTACTTAGCTTATACATGGGTTAGAAACATGTTTTCATTGTATTTTTTTATGCTTCCTAAAATAGCCCACTGAGAAAAAGCAATAAAATGCAACTAAACGCTCATTTAAGCCTGCAATAATGGGAGAATGGGATCATTACCTATACTGCCATTAGCCCACACACCTTAATTACTTTGCATTTCACTCCTTCTCCAAACTTCTTACAAATATCCATTACCTCTAATGATGGCTGGAACACCAAACCCAGCCATAAGTCACTACTTGGTCACTTGTCTCACAACTACAGTTAACTTCCACACTCTGACACAAAGCTATGCAACAGGTTGGCTTTTTAGGACCACTTATCCTTAAATTTTCCCTCAGGCGTGCTGCTTTACTGTTTGCATATGTATATTAGAGAGTCTCTTCCACTTGTGCTTCTGTATGTCCCATGGAAAAAGGTATATAAGCCTGTCACCATCTTAAAGCAAAAGCCCCAGGCCAGGAAAGGTTCGAGTTTTTATATTCCAGATTCTGAATCCAAACAGAATCACATGGCCCCCGGCAAACGTGGCGTTAAAAGTCTGAGCTGGGATCTCAAGAGCCACAGGCTCCTAAACTACACTAGATATCAGCCTTCTTACTCTCCATGAGTTCAAGCATCCACTCTGACAGCACAAACTCCTGTAGGTATTGAACTCAAATAATCAAGTCTAATAAGGAAACAACTTTCCCCAGTGTCAATGCCAAGGCAGAAGATGTCACATAATATATGTCAGAAAGAGACTTCTGGGGCTGGCTGGCTAGCACCACACCTTGTGGTGAGCCAGCTAGTCACAGTGCAGGTACAAATGCTCCACCGGACTCAGCACTTCAGATGCACAGTACGTCTTGGCCGCCCTGCAATAGATCCTGTCATACACCTTGAAACAGAAAGAGGGCCCAATTCATTCTGACCCACCTCGGGTGTATTTGCAATTGCTGGGACTGAGGTTAAAATAGCTCCCAAGGGTTTCACTTGGCATTGCTTTCTTAACAGGTATTCATTCTCCTTGCCTTCAGCATTGGTGTCGTTGGCTTTAAGCAATCACTCTTTAGCTTTACAAGCACAGAATTAGGTAGATGCTAGAACAGCTGGTACTGTAACTCCATTAGAGCAGAGCAGCAGTTTTCCATGAGCATGAAACTTTTTAATTGGATGCCTCAGCATTATGAGATATCACCTTGTAGGTCTGTCACTGTGCAGTCCTTGAATGAGTGACAAAACATGTACCTAACACCATCAATCTGTCATTTAAGATGCCAAATCCAAACTTCAGATGCTAATCCATCAGTATGAGAATGCATCAGATCCAGCCTACTGCAGGTGCCTACCAGAATTATCCTGGGATGTGTAAATAAAGATGGTGTCTCATCAAAAGCTGAACCAGCAGTCCTAACCATGGGCTGCAAAGCTTTACCAGTGGAAGATGCCTTTTTCTGCAGCGGACTTACCACCACAGACTAAAGTGTCTTTGAACTCACTTCTCTGTGCATCACAAGGCTTCAACTGCTGTACTCTACAGAGCATGGCAGAAATAACTGAACCAGCTCCAAAAAGCAAGAGAGGTATCAGAGGCAATAGAGACAAGCAAGGATGGCATTCCAGCAGAACTCTTCAGTCCTGCTTAGTTGGCTTGACAGTTTCTAAAACCCTAGCGAACTTGAGTCTATCTGCATGCACTCCTGTTCTACAATACATAGCATCAGCTGCTGCAGGCCATCACCAGCCATAAACCAAGCAGCCAAGTATGAATTTTGGGCTCCTATTCCCTAGACAGCACCTCTTAGCGCATTCACAGGTTCCACTCATCCAGCAATACTGGCAGTAAAACTGTCTCCATTTTCTCCTATCCCGTTTCAATTTGAAGCACAAAGCCCAAAGAGAAGAGATTGTTCAAACTGTATCGCAATTTGCTTTGTCACACCAAGAGACACTTTCTAGCCCAGTGCTGAGATTTCAAAGTGGAACAATAGAAGCTGGAACCTGCCCTGGAAGATGTGAGAGACAGCACTGCCCCACCTGAGGGCTCTGACATAGTTTTAATGTGTGGTCAGTGTCAAACCAACATAGCTTCACCAGCCTGAGTAACAACCAAGGAACTTGCTCCTCATGTCAGAGCCGTACTTCCTCTTCAAATGGTGCAGCTGTGGAAACTGGTAGCCATGATGGCTTTCTAATTCACAAGAAGGACTCTTGTTGTCATCACAAGGAGGAATAACTTCCTCCTAAGCCAGATCTGATTGCAGAGTCAGGATCGATCCGCTAGGAGGAAGATTACTGTGCTGTGTTTTAAGACAGTGAACAAGGTAACAGTTCATGCCTGCTGTGCGCTCTCAGGAAGACGAAGACAGGTCCATTAGCAAGAACACTAGTCACAACACAGGCTCTGTTTTTAAGTGCGGGGAGACAAAGCCAAAATGAGAACACACATGCTGAAGGAAGGGATGAAAATAGGGATGACTCTTTCCTCATTCGATTTTTCTCTGCAGCCAATTTTTGTTTTAAAAGTAATGGGTCTGTTGCCAGGAACTCAGAGAACTCCTGAAAAATCAGTGGCTGTGGGACAGGTGAGAGAAACCCTAGTCCTTAGCGGACAGAAATGATACTGATCAGCCCTCTGCTCCACCCTGCCAGGTAAGGCCACATCCACTGGGTACCTGCAGCCCATGTCTCTAAAAGCTCTTCCCCACCACCCGCTGAAACATCACTCCTCCAGTTGTTAATTCTATTATGCTGTTGATTCAACAGGATACACATGCAAGAGCGCCTTTTCAATGCAAAGTGCATGATGACAAAACACTGCCAGTGCTACAGAATTCACACAGAAAGTCCCATTTCACCACTGTACTCTGCCACACCTGCCTGTGTTACACTAGCAAAGCTGCACAAATGCAGCTCTTGTAACAACGAGCAGAAGAAAGTTGGGGAAGTGAACTAAGGGGTTCCAGCCCCAGTAAATCAAGAGCTGATACACCGATGCATTCACAAAGAGTTGTCTACCTCTCTGATTAATCTCAGAGCCATCATGGTTTCCAATATATTGAAAATAGATCCTTTGTGGATCCAATAGGATTGATCACATGCTTCAAGTGATGCATGTTTTTAAATATCTAGCTGATTCATGCTCATATGGACTGAAAGATCTGCTCTGTTAGCTATCAGTCCTATAGAAGGGTGGGGTGTTTCTAAAGAAAATACCATATAATAATTAACTGAAACCCTGAACTTCCACCTTTTGGTGCAATTTAGCCTATAATTTCCATTCCAGACTACACAGAAAGTGTGTTTACTTAGCTAATAAAACCATTTAGCCAAGCAACCCCCTTGCTTAGGTTTCAGACAAATCTCCTTTGGTTCAATTCTATGTGTCTAGGTAAGCTCTTATCTGCAGCAAGCTATCTCTCAGCATGCCAAACACATCTATTAAACCACAGTAGCTCAGTTACTGTTACCTTGATGCTCAACAACCTGGTACCAGTCCTTGAGAAACTCCAATGATCAGCAGACACATTGCAAAACTCCAATCTGCCTTTCAAAGTCTTCACCACTTTGCAAGCTGTCAAAATTCTTGTCATCTTGAAAGTTGCCGATAGGTAACTAAAGTTTAAAGAAAACAAGACAAAACAAAAATCTGCTTGTATATATTTCTTCAAGATTTGGTGCAGACAATATACTCTTGCAGATCACAGGGGAAGAGAACAGAGACACAGCAAATGTGCTGGACTGACTGTACAGCGCTGCCTTACACCTTCCCATTTATTCTGCCATTAGAAGTCTCTGGTGCAGCCCCACCTCCTCCCGCCCCTCCTCGGAGGGGTGCTTGCTTAGACACCCTTGCAACACTTTTCTTCAGGTTGGTCTCTGAGCACTATTGTAGGGGTTGCATCACAGGCCAGACACTAGCTCTGCCTGCTGGAAGACAGCAAAACCTGCTAGAGAAATCACATCCACAGCAATGAAGCCAGTCCTCATGCTCTGAAACAAACACTTTACGTTTCAGTAAGAAACAAGGAACATTTGTTCTCCTAACAGTACGTGGTCTAGGCAAATTAAGAGAGTCTGTTCATAGTGTGCTTTTGAGTGCTCTCCAGTGTGTGATCTGGGGTCCACACATTAGCTAGTGGACAGCCTGGGACTGCTACGAGCATACTTGTACTAAAAGAAGTAAAGTAGGAAGACCAAATTCTGTGGAAAACCATAGTCTTTTTATTCTGTGTTTGGAGAGTACACAGTCACCAGAAGCCCTAGCACAGGTCCCAAAGTGCTGCCCCTCCCCAAATAAATGAAAAGGACATGACCAGGAAAAATAAGTGGCTGCCAGAGAAAAACATCTTTTGGTAAAATTTCAATGGACAACAGCTGAAATAAGGTGAAATGCTCCATATGCTATCTCCTAACTGACTACAGACCTTCGTGACTATCACATACTTCCTATAACCTTACACTACATGGTTCAAAAAGAATCGTGTTCCTCATTAGCTAGACATGAAAATGCCTAATGAAGACAAAAGCTGTGGGAGAAGCATGCACATTATTATTCTTCAAGAACTAAAATGGTGAGGCATCTTTTGAAACCCAGCTGATCAAAGCTTCAATTAGCTCAGAGCAAGAAAAAAAAAGATATATACGGACTTTTTTTTTTTGCAGCTGGACACGTACTGCTGTAAAGGATTTAGGTGACCTTTTCTAATCACTCACAGTAATAATCAGGACTTGTTGGTATACAGTGGTTTGAGATTAGTCTAAATTGATGCCAGTATCACCTAAAAATATTTCCTGCACAGCTCATTATACCACCAGGTTGAACAGTCATGCACGTAATAAAAGAAAGAGAAGAGAGGGCAATGGGTTTGGGTACTCTCTGTGATGTGGAGAGCTTATTGGAGACTTGGATGAGAAACACATGGGAAAGGCCTGAATCCAGATGATTGAAAGAGACAGACAGATATAGGGTGGAAGACAGACTGGGTGTAGAGGAGCTGGCTGCTTTAACATGAGCTTTACAAGTGTGCAGAGCTGGGACAAGCAAGCCAACAATGTTCCCTGGTAACTTGAGTGTGGTTTAGGAAAGACATAACCATTTTTCCTACAAGAAGATACCTGACAATCATTTTGATTCATAGAAGGAGCTTGAGAGACACGGATTTCACTTTTTGCAAACAAACAACAACAAAAAAATAAATACAGGGAACTGGGAAATGGTTTTGTTAGCTATTCCTCTATTTGCTTGGCTCTAGCCTGTAGCGATCCACGTTGGAGATACACACGGGAAAGAAGACATATAGAAAGCAAAGGCACGCTTATAAGTGGATTGCAAAGACCTCTACCTTGTACAAGAAAGGTCGTCTTAATATACAAACACACGTGCGCTCACACATGCAATTCAGAAGCTGGCTTTCTTCCAAAGTCACATTTCACATTACGTTAGCTTTACACTACCACAAATGTCATACATAGCATTTGGAAGGTTACAAGCACTACCCTTTGTTATGGCTATACTGAAGGGCAAATTCTGCACTCTATTTTACTTTCTACCTACATCAGGAAGTTACTTTGGGCACTGGGTATACACGTGTTTGAACCAGAACCAATCCACGCTGGCAGTTTCAGCACCCTAACTGCTAATTCCTAACTACCCCCAGCCACGGGAGTTTCAATGCGGCTGCGCAATGAGGCAGATGGATCCAGCTAAAAACCAACCCTTTCCTGTCACCAGCAGGCCACTCATGAACACAGGGGGTCAGGAGTGAGCAGAAAAAGGACCATGCCTTTTGGCAGAGCAGCATCTTTTGCCAGGTGAAAACAGCTGCATAACCACATCATGAACTGGATTCAGTTTGTCAGGGATCTGCACTACATACACAGATCTAATGTGGCAGTTGTACATTAGGGATGAAATGCTATATGGGGGAACAACAGGCAAAAAACTGCTTTCCTTCATCACCTCCACAGCAAGGATACCCCATTGACTACTGCTATAGATTTGACCCTGCTGTCCTCCTTTTTTCCATCCATGTTTTATTATCAAAATTGATTAAGCCCACCTCAGACCTTCTGAGATTAGGAAGGTTATCCCTCCAGCATAAGAACCACCTTCCTTTTCAAAGCCTCCACCATGATGGAGGAACTTAGCTCTGCCAAATACAGGAAAAACATCCAAGCTATTTGTCTCACTGCCAACGTGCTAAAAAGAGGTGATGAACTGTTGAGTCTTTAAGGCCAGAAAATGTATCAGGTATTCCTGAGAGAAGCCTCAGTTCAGAAAAACCTGTCAACATACAAACAAGCCTTCTGTGGTTTGGACAGATCTTAAGTATGTGCTTCGCTTAACATAAAGACCAGAAGAGGCAGAATCACTATGAAACAGGGAATCAATAAGGAAAAAGAAACCAACCATAGAAGAGTGGAAAAAGGAGAGCAGAGACCAATGGTTTTACGGAGATGCAGCCACACTGCCTGAGCTTAAAACTTGCCTGCCAGTACATGACTTGCAATCATATTGTCCCTTCAGGAAAGAAAGTTTGGGCAGGGGCTCTGGAGGAAGGACACATATCAGAGAAATCAGGAATGTAAAGCCATGAAGGCAGAAGATTCACTCAGACAAGAACAGTTCAAATACTGCGGGGAGGGAAGGGGGGAAGTACTCACAACTCCGGCTTCCTTAACATGGTCTTAGACTTGGCATAGCTGTTTAGAGAAAGGCAGACTGCCTTTTGTTTCATATTCATTTACGCTATATCGTACACAGATAGGGAGTAGGACAAGGAGAGCAAAGTGCTCATTAAAATGAGGAGCTTTTTCGTACTGTTTACAAGTGAAAAACACCAGAAGTGAAATTCATCACACCGTCCTACTGTACCGTAAAAATCAAACAAAATCAGTGGTCTGTGGCTTTGTAAATCCCCAGGGCCAAGACATTCAAAGAAAGCTAAGTGCCTACATTTTCAGAGGTTTAAAACAAACTGCTTGATTTTCAGAAGAGAAGTGCTTAGAGCACTTGAGGCCCCGCTTAGGTGCCCCAGGACTGGCACCCCAAAATGGAAGCTCCCAAAGCCACTCATCACAGCTGGGAAGCTCTGCTATAAGCAACTAAGCTATGCAGGATTTTTCATTTTCAAGTTCTCTGTAGAAAGCATAAGATAGTTCTGTTCTTACTTGAAAGACAAGAGATTAGGGCCAATTTGTGGGCACGTTGGCCCAAATACACATCAGTGCAAGTCCCAAGTAACTGCCTCCAGCTCAGTGGAGCTCCAGTGGCATAAGTCTCCCCTGGATTGGGATCAGCATAAGAAGCAGCCCACGTGAACTGCTTGGACTGTCCTTCTTGTAGCTGAGATCAGAGAGGAGTTTTTTCCCCCCAAGTGTCCTTCAGATGCTCTTGGAAATCTCTCCTGCCATCTGTCAGGTTGTGTCTGATTTCTCACCACCTTGTCTTGCCCCAACTAAAACACATTTCAAAAATATTGAGTGGAAAGGCAGAATAGTTGAAGGTGCCAGTAAAACTGAAATTCTCTGCTGCCACAGGGAACAAGACAAATACTCTCCTCCATCCCTACAGCTAGCAGAAAAGCCCTCAAACTGATTTGGAAACTCTGTCTTCCATTTCAAGGCAAGCTCCACTTGCTTCCCAAGAAACTTATAGGAAGAGTTTTGAAAGTGCCTGAAAAATATTAAGATTTGCCACACATTTTCTAATCAGGTGTTAGTTTATCAAGCAAGATCACTGCAGTGGATATGTGTAAGTATGAGCTAGATAACAATTTTTGTTCACAGCATACTGCTAACAACTCTATCAAACCCCATGACCTCAGAGATCATAACTTACTTTTTTTGCAGTACGGGGATGGGGGGAATAAACTGAAGTTATCTTGTTCACATGCAAATGAACTAACAGCATCCAGGCATCCCCTATCACCTGATCCTCTTGGATTGCTGCAGGAGAGAAAGCAAGCTCAGTTACACTTTCAGATCTGCTGCTTTGAGCCAATCTCAGATCAAATGAAGCATTTCAAGCAAAACCCACAACGTTTAGAAAACATGGTAATTGTGATGCAAAGTGCGACAAGCCAAGAATTTCAAAACTAAGGCTAATCTTCACCTGAGTATATGGAGAGAAACTGAAAGGAATAAGAATCAAGTGCAAGCCTCACCCCTCAGCTCTCCTGAATTCTGTTATTTAAGCCACAGCCAGAATGTGGGTTTTTTTTCCCATAGTTTGTTCTATTTTAGAGGAGGTCTGGGGAAAAGGGTATTTTAAATTTTAATGGGAGAGGTTCATAGCAGATCAAAATACAATCTTCAGATTCAGGTGCTGCATTTTGATTTACCCTTACCAACTCACATGATTGTACATCCTGACATTTTTCCTTCTTCCTGAAGTCCAGTCAAACAGTAGCAGTTCATTATTAGAGAACTTCAGCCTTCATATACGAAGGAAAAAAGGTTTGTAGATGTGACAAAAAATTTTAAGACATGGTTCTGACCTCAGCACAGATGATAAATTTTAAAAAGTTACATTTCAAATTATAGCAAATTCAAGTCTTGCCAGATCCTCTCTTTTTCGGACAGAAATTCTGAATTAGCAGAAATTAATGGTTTCATATATTCATTCAGGATTTCTGGACAGCTAGAAATACTGGCTGTGTCTACTCTGCCTGCACAGATTGACTCTCTAGAACTCACACATGGAGATCAAAGTTTCATGGAAGCATCAGATCTCCTGCGCGTGTGCAGCTCAACAGCACACCTGCTTGGAAGGCAAGTCTGGCACTGCCCTGCAGCTGGGAATTCACATCACATGAACGATACTGCATATCCACAGAGGTATGACTGCGAAAGTTCATGAAACCTGGCAGAACAATACGTGCAGGTTAGTATGAAGCAAGATTTGGGGGAATGGCTAATCCATTTGCAACACCTGGGATCTGACAGCTCCTGCCAACTGGTACCTTGACAGAAGTATACTACAGATATATATATTTAGATGGAAAAAAGATCAAAGTTTGGCCATAGCAATTCCTCTTCCCTTTCAGTCTCAGTCAAATTTTGAGTAAACAGCAGACATTCGAGCCTGTATGCTCTCTTATTGTTTCAGAGTGCCTTCATGTGGCATAAACATTGATAACCACTTTCCTTGCTTGCCTAACTTACTGACAAGCCAAATAAACCTTATTAAAAATCCACCTGCTTGATTCCTCAGAGATGGAGGCTGGTTGTTATCCAAAAAGCCAAGCATTGCTGATTGTTGACTTTTCTTTTACTTATTATTCTATCATAGACTTGAATACATTTGGGTAAAACTGTGAGCTTTCATCCTCCTATTCCAGTTTCAGTAAAGCATATAATGGATGTGACAATAGCCCAAGTAAACTAGACTTCACCCTAAAATTTTTTCTACCCTGAGCTTCCCAAAGAATACCAAATTGCTTTTAAGCTAATAAAAGACAGGGATGATTGAATATAAACTCTCATGATTTATTTTTTAGATGGAAACAATTCCAAGTGACAAGGCAAGAACAAGAACTAAAAATGGACTGCTTCTATCTGCCCTCTGTGTCCTTATAGGTGTGCTCTTGCTTGCAGCTGGTTTTCCATCCAACTCAGTGCCTTCCTGAGATGCAAACTGCCCAGTCCTCTCTGGTCCCTAGTCCCTTCTATCCCAAGACCTGGCTTTTTGCTCTCTGCGTCCTTCCACAGTTTCTCTGCACGAGTAACATTCTCCCAGCTCCTTGATGTGACCCTCCTGCCCACCACGCTCCATGGGTCCTGAAAGCTGCTTTCCCTTCAGCATGCTTCAGAGGAAAGAAGTCACCCTCCCTGTCTACAGAAGTTCAGTTTCCCCCATTACTACTCACTTACAGGAACACAACAAAAAGTAAGAATGAACAAATCAATTGTTGTGCCTTTTTTTTTTTTTTTTTTTTTTTTTAATTTGCCTGTGTGGTAGTGGCAGGCACTTCTCTTGCAATTCCCTCAAAATCTCTGTGATCCTCCTGATTTGTGATCCAGTAACACATGAGCCTGACAGGGCAGCTGATGTCTTACTTTACAAATAGGCCTGCTGCCTTCGCCGGGAACTATTCCCTAAAGTCGTGCACAATTTTGTAAGCATGGCAGCATTCAACTGTAAGATTTTAAAGGCAGTTTTACCCACCAGATTAAAATGTATCAGGGCAGCATACTCTGCACTCATCCACAACTCCACTCCATTGTTTCCTTATGCTGACCATTTTACTTTGCGGAGAGTTTCAGAAAATCTGCTCTTTTCAGTTCCGAGTGTCACTGAGAAAGGCCTTCCTGTTGAAGAAAAACAGCTATTGAATAACACAGTTGAGTAAAAATTGTTAGGGAGAACATCTGGAAAAATTTAACTCACAGCCATCATAATGATGGCAAGTTCATATCAGATTAGTTACATGATCAGATGCTTAATTTTTTTTGGCCGTTTTATATCTTCACACTCATTTATTTTTTTCGTCCTCTGTATCTACTAGCCAAAGACTCAGCTAAATATGGAAAGAATACAAGGGAAGGGAATAATCAATATGAAAAACAGTACAAAACCTGTTTTTAACAGCACAACGAAATGTTATTCCTAAGTCGCAACCCTGCAGTCCTCGTTCACAGAAAACATGCATGTCTAGGTGAAGGAGAACTCACAGATCTGAGCCCTGAGCCAATGTAAATTAATGGGAAACACAATGTACAAGTGTACTTCGAATAAGATGCGCAAACCTCAGGTTGGTGAGGGCTTGAGATACAGTGCAAAATTCAGCCTGTTCTCCTCACGGGTCTTTGGCTGACAACAGCCCAGTCTGAAGAAAACATGGATACATTCATACTTTTGGATGGAAAACACAGCAACTGTAACTTGAAACTTCTTCCTTATTCTGACTGAATGTCACTTTTTGTTTGGGTGCCCACACAAACAAAAAAGTATAAAGAAATGTTTTAAACAGAGTTGCTCAAAATCTGATTTTATGAAATACTGCAAGTAGTTATTTGAACTACCGCAGAACTTTTTTTTTTTAATTAGAGAAACATATTTTTCCTCTTTTAAATTGAAAACAAAAAAACAGAAGGAAAATTTTAAAACGTAAACCAAGAAGCAAATTTCAGTTAAAAAAAAATAAATGAAGACTTTTATTTTGGTATTTTAATTGAAATGTCAAAAAGCATCAGAATCAAACTGAGATGCAGTTTCACTTTTCTTCAAAAGTCAGTCTAGCTGACAGCTAATAGTAATTTAGTTCTGCAAGGTAAATACTTAACTGTGGAAACAGACCCTCATGCCCAATGCACAGTTTTATAAAATGAAGGAAACATGCCTCAAAACAACCAAAGTATCCAGGGGCAGTAGCAAATACCAAAGGGATTCAGGATACATAAGTGTTAATGATCAATCAACAGGCCCTGTGACAGCTTCAGTTAACATCTTACATGATAGTTTTAAAAGCTAATGAAGACTTTTTGTTTTGTAAAAGGAAAAAATACTGTAACAAAACAATTGAAAATCTCAAACCAAGGCCATGTGAAAGACAGCTTTATAAAAAAAAAGGGGGGGCAAATTCTTGTTAATTCTGAATTGCCTACTTTGGCACCTCCCTTTTCCAAATTTTGTGTTTAAGCAGTAATCAAGACAGCCTTTTGACCAGTAAAGTCTATATAATGCTTGACAACAAGACTGTTATTCCCAGGTTAGAGAGAATCCATTTTCAATGAGGTTAAACTTTTCTTTAAGCCTTGAGCAGCCCAAGGTACACTCATCTGCTGTCTGGGATACGGAGCCCATGCTTCACCCAAACTTGACAAAGATAAGGCTCTTATCTTCAGCAAGAGAAAAAGAATCAACGTCTTGAAACTGGGTCAAATTCCATTGCCACTGGGATTAGCAGCTCCTCTTAGATCAGCTGACTTGGAAGAAATAGAGAAAACCCTTGCAGTATCTGAAAGAGACTGACATTATTCCAAAAGGCCAATTTCAGAAAACCCTTAGTTAGCTAAAACTGAGTGCCACCAGAAGAGTGTTGCCTGGGGGGTAATAATGACTATACAAAGTGCAGTTTGCTCCCAGTGCCACGACTGAGCATCACACCTCAGACACAACTCTTATTTTCATGTTGATGCAACCAAGGGAGACTGGCCCCAGGAGTCTTAGAGCTACTTGATAGGAGTCTGCAGTGTCTGACTTCAGTCCAGAGCTGAACTCTATTTACTGGAAGATGTTTGGAGGCAGCAAGATTTCTCATTCCCTGACATTTTCTAAAAAGACATTTTTACAAATGGAGGCCAGGATTAGGAATCATCCCTTTTCCCTTGTGATTCCAGAGGCTCATACATTCTACTGGCTTGTTCCCGTGGATCACTAAAAAGGCCAAACTGGCTTTACGGGGGGAGAATCAAAAGGGCTACACAAACACTGTCTTCCCTGTGCTACACATTCTTTACACAGTTTAAAAATAACATGACCTTACAATGCAAGATTAGCTACATTTGCTCAAGATTCATGTTACGCTTGCTTCCTTCTGTGGCAGTCCTATCACGGGTGAATATTTGATAGGTTATCATACCCCAGTGTGTTTGTTGTAGCAAAGGAAAACAAAATTGACTTGCCCTTGATTAGACTATAAATAAATAGGCTTTTATCTAGAATGAAGGCTACAACATAAACCGTACCTGAGCTGCTAATTTATGCATATAAAACTGTGTATGTGCATTCACACAGGCACATACTGTGTTCACTGGACAGTTACATCATTTTTCTTTGACTTGATAGTCCTTTTTTCCCAATTAAATATAACTTCACTAAAATCAAAACTTCTATGACCAAATTATTTTCATGGACATTTTGACCTGGGACAGACCATTTGGTCCAACCTTCTTGGTGGACATCTACAGAGGACCCCTTGGCCAGACCCATCACACACCACCCTGTGGTCTGTGATCTCAGATCTATGACTATGGAGACCCAGAAGGGAAGTAAGGAATTGAGTAGAGAGAAAGCATCCATCAGAAGAGAGAAGCACCAGATCAGAAGAGCATGTTATAGACATATTATTTCCTAGATCAACAGGTCCTCGCAGCTAGGCACTCTGAAATATGATTCACATATTTCATGCCACTGGAAGGACAGCTACCCGTTCCCTGGACTACAAAAAAACCCAAATAAAACAGACTCGTTGCTCCCAGCACGTTACTGTGTCAGGCCTAAAGCTAGGCTTATTTTGAGGGAAAAAAGCTGCTCCACTGAAATGGTGGAAGACATGACGAGTCCCGATGATTAGCTTATGGGTTAGTACCTTGAGTATTCAGGTAAAGTACCATCTCCCAGCCTTATTCAACCAAGTTTGTCCTGAGCAGGAAATACTCTACTAATAATATGCTCTAACATTTCTTTTACTACAACCATGTCATATCCAGCGACAGGACGCATGGGAATGGCTCAAAGCTGCATCAGGGGAGGTTCAGACTTGACATTAGGAAGCATTTCTTTACCGAGAGGGTGGTCAAACACTGGAACAGGCTTCCTAGAGAGGTGGTCAATGCCCCAAGCCTGTCAGTGTTTAAAAGGCATTTGGACAATGCCCTTAATAATATGCTTTAACTTTTGGTCAGCCCTGAAGTGGTCAGGCAGTTGGACTGGATGATCGTTGTAGGTCCCTTCCAACTGAATTATTCTATATGAGAAGATACAGGAAGTTTTCTACAGAAAGTGTCTTCCTTAACTTCAAGAGAATAAAAGTGAATTAATCTTCCCTTAATTCATTTTTATTTCATTCACAAAATATGTTTACTCTTTGAAAAGGAAATACACAATATTTCTCTCCAGCATAGTTTCTTACCCTTTAGCACCAGTCTATCCAGTGCTAGATGTTCCTGCTTTCGGTGGGAGAGGGAGTTAACGTTTCATAGGAGTTACTTAACATGGCCTTGGCCTCTCACCACATATACAGCATCCCTGATCAATCAGCATTTTCCTTGTTGTTTCATGCCTAGTGCTCCAGACTGGAAGGATTTGCAAAATTTGTTTGCCTTTTTTCTTCTCCTCATTCCTTCCCCCCCCCCGCCCCACCCCTTCCTGTGGTTACCCTGGGGGGGGGGGGGGGGGGGAAGATAAAAAGCTTTGGCTCTTGTACACTGGGCTATGCACTGCAGCATTTGCTTTAACTTACAGATAGATACGCATTAGGCAGATACATGCCTGAGGATGGAGATCTCTCTTTAAATAGCACAGCAAATTCTTGCTATATGGATCTGTAATGTCATTTGGCTGGGAAGGGGGAGAAGGGACATGATTTTGACTGACTGAAAAACATTTTTAGAGCAGGAGAGCAAAGAGGTTTGAAGAAGTAATTGATGCTGCCAGGTAAGTGTTCAGGACTTTAACCCCAGAAGTCCAACAGCGTCTATTCAGCTAGTATTTTTATAATAGCAAGGAAACTTTGAGTTAATTATAAGACTATATCATGCTCCATGGGGATGAGAGACACTTGATAAAGTTTTATACCCAGCCATACATACTGCTGTACTTCAACAAATACAGCCCTTTACACTAGCATTTTCCTTAGCAAACCCCCCAGAAACAGGCTCCTCCCCACAAAGACCAGTTGGCTTAAAGTCTATGCTTTTGAGCAGGGGCTTTTATTGCACACCTTAAAAGAGGGCACACAACCCTGGCAGACAGGTGAGTGGGACCAGTGCTGTAGGCTTTGGGTGCAGTTAGGCTGCCCTTTCCCTGAAGATACTCTGTATTGTAATGTCCCCATCACTCATTTCACTCTGACACCTACCAACGTTCAGGAGGGTTTAAATTAACCAACCCATGGGAAGAAATCACTATATATTCAAAGGCAGCAGGGTCCTAGTTCTTTGTTCATTTGAAGAATGCAGGATCTCAAATACTGAACCATTTTGTCTTATTCAGCTTCAGGAAAGACAAAACAGATGATCACCAAGGAAAATTAGGGTTCGCACTGGTAAGGCCAAGGTAACATAAGATGTTTTTCCTTCCTCCTCTAAGCATACAGACCTCCCCCCCACGAGAGCACAGTAACTAACCACAGAGCTAGAGACACCAAAAAGGCCCATCTGGCTAATGCTCCTCCAACAGCCCTCTGGTATTGAGTTCCTTCCACAGCCACAGTCAGGACAGTGTCAACATGGTACAGTACTATCACAAAAAACCAAAACACCCACATCTGTGGATTTGCTTGGCTTAGCCCCATAAGAGTCAAAGCTGGGGCCTGAATATAGCAAATATACATGGGGGTTTTTTATGCCTACTTCAACTAAGAGCTCTAAACACAGGCTTTAGTGTTCAGATAGTTAACTTCATGAACAGATGTGGTTACAATATTATCAGATTTTAGTAAAACGAGCAATCAAATTGTAAAGGAGAGTAGCACAAAGGTAGCTTATTCACTTTCCTGTACTGATTAAAGTAATTTAAATACTCTGTTCCACCTTTATCCACTGCCATAAATAAAACAAAATCAATTCTATTCATTTATTTCCACTTCCTATGGATTCCATCATGCTACAATCCATTATAACCAAAGCAATCATAAACTACCACATCCAGTGCAATGAAATTGCACTAACCTGATAAAAACCCACAAGAGCTAAGTACAACTGGAAAGTTTTCATTTCATTACTCCAATCACAGAGGTCTCAACAACAGCGTGTGCTTTGGAGATCACAGCAAAGATGAGGAGTTGGCTTATATAGGCCACATGGTCAAGAAGAGCTTCAGTTTGTCATTTCTGACTTGAGGGTGGAAATAAGGCTTGCAAAATACAGACTCCCCAGAATCGGGAGCACTTAAATAGGAGGTATCCATACAGTGAGGCGTTCAAGATCACTGGATGTTATCATCCATAGTAACCTGACATGTTGTCTGTGAAACTGGTTCAAGCCTAGCCCAGGGTTGTTCAAATATGGAACAAAAATATATCGAAGTGCTGCTTTGTCTGAACAACTGCATATTACTGCATCCACTCCCTGTAACACAGGCTTCTTACAAGCATAATCTCCATCTCAGACAGCTGTCCAGAAATCAGATGCATCCCTTATTGCACAGGAGTCTCTCAGACTACAGAACAGGACCACCAAAGCCGATACATGAAAGCTGAAGCAAGGGAAGAGGTGACTATTTGAAGTGTTAGCATCTGAAGTGTCATAGCATGTCTGGTGCAGGAAAAAAATGAGTTCTCTAAACCAGACTCCTAGGGGTGAGAAAGCTTATCAAGAGACAACTTTGTAAAAGAAGAATTCAGCAGCGTTTCAAGCAATGCAGAAGGGCCACAGGTAACCGGGATACAACTTGCTGCTGTCTGAGCCTCACACAGTCTGCCTCTGAGCAGCAAGAAGTCACAGAAACAGAAAGCACCGTTTGAACTAAGCACACAGTATTTAGAAAGGATATAGTGAAAAGAGTATATCCGCTGGTAGGCACGGTGGATGGAAATGTTGTTAGGGACATCACCCGCAAAAGAGTGCTTTACACAAGTGCTTTACTCCTCTTTCCTGTTCCAGTCAGGGAGTCAGACGGTCATGCACTCCTGCAATCACATTTAACCTTTCCGGACAATCTAATTCTCTCTCTCCTTCCCTTCTGCCGCTAGCAATCCCCCTGTAGCTGCGGCAACTCAGGAGTGTGCTTTGAAGAATTTGGAAGCTCATTTTGGGCAGCATGGGTCTAATTTCCAGCATCAACAGCAGAAGAAATTGGTCTCAAGCCATGACTTTGGAAGACTCAAACTTTTTATTCTGCTGATTCACATGAAGCTTAAAACCTTTACCCATGCAAATTTCTGGCTTTGCCCTAGCCCTCCTCCTCTCCTGATCCCTACCACACCACCTCATCCTGGCAAAATACACTCTTTTCATCAGAGCTCTGACCCCAATACATTTACCTGTGCAATCCAACAGGTAGAACAGCAGTGCTGGTACGCTGTGAATGCTTCCAGTTTTCTGTTTACCACCATCCTCTCATTATCAGCTTCCTACAACAGATGTACTGTAATTTCATAGGCACAAGAAGATTCAATAACTGGGTGGAAGAGGCAGGTAGGGCTGCTGCTTCAGTAGCAAGAACCCGGAGGAAAAAAAAAACTCCAGAAGATTTTGGAAGAAATATGGAGACCTGTGTTTAAGCACCAGCCCAGTATCAGCTATGAATATAGCTGCAGCTACGGCAATTCAGACTGCCTTCTGTTGCCAATTCTGCCTTTTTTCCAGGGAAATGGGTTCCATGAAATGCAGCTAAAGACGTGATAAATCTCTGTTTCAAGTTACTACGTTCCTTCTGTTGGGACGGCACCCACTTTGAGAACAGCCACAGCGCTCTCTAGTAAAGGTCCCTAACAGCATTTCCATCCATCCTGCCAATCAGCTAATATATACTCTCTCCAAATTTGCAAATGATCGCGAGGGGAACTGAGATTAATTTCATCCTTTCATTGCTTGCATACCCCTGGAAAAGTCACGATACAACCCTTTTTAGGCTTCTCCAAAGGGCAAATAAATAATAACTAAAAATCATTCAAGCAAAATAAGGAATGAGAAATTCTTTATGTTTTGACAGTCATCAGCTTTCAAACTCACCATACTGGAAATGCTGTGGTGTTATGCACACCTTTTTCCACTCTCCATGTGCCTAAAATAATACATATAGGACGCTTCCATCGTATTGCTCCAAGGCTGAAGCATATATAGGCACTAAAGCCACATCTGTGTCATTTAGCTTAAGTCTACACAGTCCTTCACAGGCAAACCTGTGGTTGCTTTGCCTGCATTCATAATCCATTCAGCACAAGACAAGCTCAAAATAGAAGCTCATGAACTTCATGGCTTGAGCACAGCACTGCTGCTGACCAAATGAAGGAATTTCTGTTTTCACACTAGTTTTTTCTCCTGCCTCTCAGATAGGCCTGCCTGCAAGGGCCATATCAATGTATCTTTAGTCATTCAAACTGGAAACAACATTAACTAATCTAGCCAAGTGAGCACATGATAATCTGCAGAGTGGTAGACATTTTAAGCGCCAAACATCTGCACCCCCCTAAATCTAAAAGCCTTCTTTGGGAAGGCTCCCTCCTTGTGCACCAGGTTTCTTCTTGTCTGAATTGTACACCGTTTTGAAAACTCCTTGAAAGGGAAAATTAGAAAGTGAGAAATTAGAAATGAGTTAATTGCAGAACAGAATCCTAGGGGAGGAATATCTTCAGTATAACATGTACACCTATACTCTGAGCAATTCATTTCTTTTCCTTTCATCTGCATCATAAGAGAAGTCACAAGAAAGCATGAGATGAAGCATTATTCTTGCAAGGTGGGAAGCCATGAGGTTGAGAATGTAGTGAGGAAACTGCCCCTTTGCTTTCAGCAACATTATGAGTTGGCAAAATATTTTCAATCCTTAACGGCTAAGCTTTAAAAAGCCCTTCTGAAAACAAAAACATGGCAAAACATATAAAAGACAAGGAGAGCAAGAAACTCTCTGGCACAGCAAGCTCTGTTCCTGTGTTCCAGGCAGCAACCCATCAAGAGATGTCACTCTCTGGAGAAGAAAGCGTGGCGCTGTCTCCTGGCACTGCTAGCATGGCTCGTGGCTGAGTGACAGGCAGCTATGCTGGCCCTGTGCCAGCTGGGACGAGTCCTCCCTCCGAAAGCCTCAGCACAGCAGCCTGCTTTTTTAAAAGAAAAAAAAAAAAAAAGCACGCAGAGTTAAGGACTCATCCAAGGTATGAAATAGCGTTCTCTAAGGTCAGGTGCACATCCAAGCCTGCATTTCTGCAGTGTTTTAGTCAGGGGCAGCTCTTTCCCTGGGGACAGTGAGGTCCAGCCCCAGCAGAGCTGTATGAGGGTCACCTGGGAAAAGCCCTGCTGATCTATTTTCTTTTTGTGCTGTGCATAAACCTCAGGGGTGCACACAGCAGCACCAAACCCAGCACCACAGCTGAGGAAAAGGAGCTTCACCACACCTGTCTGTTGAGATACCCAGCAGCTACAAAGATTCTTTACCATCATTTCTAGCATGCTTATATTAATGACTGATTAATGCTTCAGTCCCTGTTCAGTCATAAAACTGTCACCACAGTTAAACATGTCAGAAAGGACAATCTGACTGCCTCCATCCTCTACATTCAAGGTAACTCCAAGCCCAGCTTCACTTCAAGAAGCACCCAGCTGCCTGTAGGGCATACCAGACACTGAAAGTCTTTGCAAAGAACCATTCTGAACATCTGACCCATGAGAAAAAAAGAGTTCAGTGGAAGTTCACAGCTTATTAGCCTCTGGAGTATTCAACAGGAGACAGAAATCTATAAGAAATTAGGTTGATGAGGTGGCATTACACATTTATAGGGGGCAGGATTTAAAGTAGTTTATTTAGAAGCTGTCTCGGGGCTTCTGTGTACTGACACTGTTAATTACAGCTATTACTAGCACAGGGACTGTGTTAGGTGATGCTAATGAATACCTGTCTCTTGTAGGTGTGTGACTCACTGACTCTACCTGCAGGAGGGAAGAGCGGCTGTAAGAGGATCTGCAAGCTATGGAAGACTTCTAGGATACCAGTTGCGAGGAAACATTTGGGCTGAAATTGAGCCACAGATTTTATCGCAGCCAATCTCCAAGCAGTAGGAGACTGACTGTGCACTACCTGCTCTGACTTGCTTTGCGTCAGAATGGGAATCTCTCCTTCCTTACCAGCTGCCTTCCCTTTTGGATCTGAAGTCTGAAAATGCTGGCCAAAGCATTCATGAAATGGACCAATCTCTACCCAGTTTTCCTGAAGGAGATGAGAAGCTCTGAAGAAGTCCCTCCTCAGAGCCAGCCACCACCTCCCTCTCCAGTGATGGGAAGAGCCACAGAAACACAACAGTCAGCAACAAGCCTAGCAGGGGCAGGGGACAGGAATCAAGGTGAGTGATCTTGATGGGGAATCCAGGAGGAGCGATCTTCAGCGACCTGCAGAGAGTGACAGGTGCTCTGAGAAACAGCAGATACCCAAAACCTACCAGAATGGCAAACCTGGGACCCGACAGCACATATTTACTGACCAGGACAAATCTATTACCATAAAGGTGGGTGTGGAGAATGAATATCAAGATACTGGCACAGGTGCCAAAGCATTGCTGGATCAGAACAGACCTTGCAATGCTGCCTGGGTGTCCCAATTGCCGATGGTATAGACACTCGAGATTGAAGGTCCTTTAAAAACATGACACCCAACAGTTTCCCAAAAAAACATTTGTACGCTCTGAGCAACAGCAGATTCCATTATAAGGAAGGGGTAAAAGGTCCCTTCATAGTGTACCAAATGAAACAGGGTCCTTTCAGGGTCACTTAGAGTCCTTAGATCACCTGTAAAGCCTAATTTTACTGCTCAGTGTCACAAAGACCCCGGTCACTGCCACCCCAAACTGTTCACATAGCTAAGCAAACAAGTCAACAGTCATGCTTGTGCACTGCTCGTCCTGTAGACATGCAAAGGTGAACGCAGGGGCAGACAGATGTCAGATACAGAGTCAGGGTGTGCAATCAGCCATACCCACATCATGTTTTCATTGGCAATCATGTCCAATCCTCACGTTGAACTTTAAAGACAGCATTAAGGATGCAAGTGCCCTACGCAGAACTGCTTTAGTCATTACAGCAAAGCAAAAGAAATCTGACTTGATGTCAGTCCTGTCCAGGGATCAAAGTGTATCAAAGTCTCAACAAACCCTACTGTCTTCCGGATGACCTCATCACCAAAACAGAGTGCTTCATCCAGCTCTCAGCAGTTTCCTGTCTGGTTTTCTTTGTTCCTGCCCACACGTAGCTCTTACTGATCTCCTCTTCTCAATCAGGTCTGCTCTCCAACCTCTCTCTTTCATTTACTAAGAAAGGATGGATACCCATTGCATTGGGGGTTGATATCACGGTCCACGAAGAGGAGAAAATGGCAAAACGTCACAGAGGATTGCTACGTGCTTTTCTCCAAAGAATTCTGGCCCGATGCACAGAACCACTGATCTCTGCTCATTACTCACAACAGAAAACAGCCACACACCCCGCACTGAGCAGTGCACAGCTGCTTTCCCTGTGTGCTGGGCAGAGCAGGTCTCCTCCAGCTTCTTGCTTGTGGGACAGGGGCATCTAGTGGCTGAGCCCCAAAAGAGCAGGGTAAAGCCACAGCAACGCAAGTTGCAGCTACACTGCAATTAAGGATATGTTGGTAGCTTAAGTGGGATGCAGCTGCTGCTGACATGGAGACAGATCACTACAAAACTGTTAGGCTATTAACTGCTCTACCCAGGCTAACATGGCATAAAGCAAAATATAAACACATAGTATCAGGCACACCAGCTCACACAAGATCTTCCAATACCACCTTTCATGTCTGATGCTCAGACAGTATACTAGCAAACACATGCAGCAACATCCCCTAACACAGTCTCGTAAATCCCAGAAGTTGGTGGCTCAGGCACGTCCCATGCACAAGCACGGTGGTGTCTTTTTACTTGACAGCCTGTCACAGCTTAACTATATGAATAATCTCCTTCACCTTTGAATGCTGCTCCAGTCATTTCAGTTGATGTCTGCTAGCTTTGAAAGCCAACGTGTCACCTTCCCCTGTTCTCATTTGTGACACTGTTCAAGACTTTACAGACAGCTACTACAGCCCTCTCTAGATGTCTCTTTTCCAGCGTGAATAGTCCTAGCCTAGCTACTTAGTCCTTGCACATAACCTATTCCACACAGTTGATGAGCTTTTTTTTTGGCCTGATTAGTTCTATAACTTGTACCCCTTCTAGTTCTGCTATCCTGTTTGAGATGAGATCAGAACTAAACACAGTATCTGAGATGCAGGTGAGTCACGGACATACATAACGGCATTCTTAGTTTTGTGCTCTTTTCCCTTCCTAGTAACAATTCACTTTCTTTTGCCTGCTAGTGAGCAGTGAACCGGTGATTTCACAGAACCACCTACTACATCTCTGAGATCTGAATGGGAATTGCTAGCTCAAAGCCCACCACTGTGTGTGTATATAGAGTCAGGATTGGTTACTGAATATTTAGGTTAACATCTGGCCACAATAAATGCAGGCAGGATATAGGTGAACTGTGCCCCAGATATACTATCAATATAATCAATAAGCTTAGTTCAGCTTCTGTGACCAATACTCAGGCTTTGATCTCTTCATAGAAGCTGCTAAAAGAAAAACAATCAATACCATCTGCAATCATGCTTACTGCGAATTGGAAAAAAGAATCCAATAAAATAAGACACTTTTTCCCTCTTCTGGATATCCTTCTTAAAATGAAAAATTTTACTGTCATAATGCCAAGATATAACACTTGCTATACCTTCCAAAAACAAGGCTACTTAGCTTCAGAATGGCACTAAGATCTTCAGTCTCTTAATATAGGTTTGAGTTTTTACTGAGATCAAATACAGTGAGCCATGGCTCTAATATTAAAACTAGCAAAGTTTCTAGCATTATCACTGTTTTATACATAGCATTACAGCTGAAACAACATCCAATATTCGAAATTGTTATTTTAAGAGGAAAAGGACATCTTTGACTTTGATCTTTCATACGTCTTAAGACACTTTGGACATCAGTCCTAAATATGTAGTATCTTTAGCCATGCTGCTGCTGAATAAATAATGTGTAAGAGAGGCTAATAAATACAGCTAGGAAGCTTCTCATTTTTACTCTGTACTGTCTGAAGCCTGAACACAAAGAAGCCAACACAAAAAAGAAACAAAACAAAGCAGAGATGAGGAGAAAAATGCCACAACTTGGATTACATCTCTTAACTGTCCACAAAATTTTGTATTGCAGTAGTTCTGTGAATGCACCGAGACATCCCTGGGGTGATTTTTCAGCAGGTGAAACCTCTCCCACCACTCAAGTGCTTTGCCTGTACGGTTTTCCAGGACATTCTCACACACAGTGAGGATGACCATGCTCTATGGAGCACTTCCGCACACAGCCTCCTAAATCCTGTTTTCTATCTGACAAGGCTATGAAGGACACCTTATCCTTGCTCACTGCACTCCCTCACATACAGCACACAGTTGCAAAGGCAGAACAAGCAACCCTCACATTTATTATTATGGGATTACCATGCCAAGCTCATCTGGTCCACAGCATGGAGGCCACTGTCTGAGGTCAATCTGACCCTGAGAGGAGGCTACGGAGAGAGGTAGATGCCAAACCACCATTTTGGAAAGGCCACTTGCAAGTCCACATCTACACTGCCCAACCTGGGCACCTGCTGACTGGCGATTAGCGGTAGGTGCAATTACAGAACTGACAGATGCCTACAGCCAGTGAAGGACAGTGACCCCAGGAGGAGGCATCTCCTCTCAGGTAGGAGGTGTTGTAGTAAGTCCTCAGGCAGGACGCCAAGTAGTCCGCAGGCAGCTGTAACATCTGGCAGAGATTTGGGATTGACATCCTCACTGGAATGAGGAGGGAGCAGACAACCCAGGCATCCTGAGGTTTTCTTCAGGGAGGACTGTGAAACATTAGTTTTATCCATGTAATTACAGGACTCACAGACACGCTACCAGTCTAGTAGGGACCACCAATAGCCAGGATCCTTATGCTGCTAAAATTCGGTAAGGATTTGTCTTTTAGACAATGCTGTGGAGCAGAAAATATTACACACTGTTCTTTTCTCCTAAGTAGAAAGATTTTGGGATGTCTTTTCAACCACTGATTGCGAGTCACTTCAGAAACAGATTTTTCCAGGGCTGTGATGGGACTGCCAGGAAAGCTACTGGAGCCTGTTTTCTCACCATTTTCTCCATCTACTCTGATAGCTGCTTCCACACAAAATTTGTCTCTAGATGTGTTCTGAACAGTTTTGCTTTAATCGCCTTTTTTTTTTTTTTCCAGTGAATCCAACATGACCCTTTTCAGACAAAGTAAACAAACAAGCTCCCCACCCCCAAACACCCAAAAGTGACTGGGATTACAATGAGAACACAGGAGCAGCTTCCCTCTCAGGCTCATTTACTTCTTTCATTCCCTATTCTGCATGGGCAGGTTACTAAGGACGAATCATGAGTCACTTACCTGAGCTCCGGGTGACAGCCACAATGAGATACTCTGAATTTATCCTGGGCAGCAACAGGTCCATCGAAGCCTAAGTGACCACGACCATTTAGAAAATAACATACTGAAACATAACTCCTTGGCAGGGTGGGTGAGGAGAACAGGCAGGATAATTTGGGAGAAGCACCTTTGTCTAAGTGATCTGGAAAAAAAAAAAAAAGGGAGGAATCAAAGACAAAAGAAAGACTCTGAAGCTGAAATGGTGTGCCTTATGCTGGAAGTTAATACTGAACTGTGCCTGGGGAAAGGAGGGCAGTGAATATTGTTTTGACCTGCAGATGGAAGGGAAGACCATAACACAGGGCTGTGAATTTGGCCGTAAGCAGAGGACCCCATGTTATTTTTGCTGATGTTAGAGCTGCCCCTCTGAATACCAAAGCTGCACAGTCCATCTCCCTGCCTTGAATGCAAAGCAATGTTGACATGATTGAAATTCACTAAACAAGGAACAGCTGAATGAAAAAGGAACTGAAAGCAAACATAATTGGGATTCCCTCTTTTCTGCTTGTTTCTCACCATCTCCTGCAATAAATTTTTTTTCTTTTCTTTGAGCTCTGATTTTATAGATTGTAATAAAGAATGGACACATGGACAGAAAACCAGAACCCCTTATATAATACAATTGTCCCACGCATGAGTGCAGCAGCCTAATGTATTCCCACGGGAGTTCTTCATCACCACCAAAACATAAATTCTTAGAGCAGCTGTTTCCCCTAAACCCACCCAAATGGATTCAGCTCCTACGAGAGGCACTGCCACTGCACTTAGACCTCTACAAGCCACGAAGAGCTTCAAGCTCAGCCACATTCATTTGCGCTTCCCTGAGAGACACACAGGCAAGCCTGCAGAGCTAGAAGTGCTGGGGAGCCCCAAAGCTGTGCCTGTCGTGCACTTCAGTGAGCCAGACCCCGAGCAGGGATGTCACAACCCGTCTCAGGCCTATGGGGTCAGAAAAGGGGAGCTGGGCACAGTGTTACACCAGGCAGAAAGGCAGCAAGGCCTGTATTCAGAAATACAGTACACGAGGACAAATTAGCCCAATGAATGCTACCCCGTAGCCAAAGGTACACTGTACATGGCTGACTGCACAGCAGCACACCACCACAGGATGACTGCAGGGAGACCCCCCACCCCAGCGCATGACAGCTACGTCGCATTTGGGATGAAAAGCACTGCTCAGGCCTATGAGTCATAGGGACTTACCCTACATTCACAAGGAAGACATGGCTCAGCCAGCACAGGTGAGACACAGCAGCTCAGTAGGGAACAGCGAGGAAGAGCCCATCCCTCATCTGGGCCCAGCCCCAACCCAAGTGAGGAACTACTGCAGCTGGAGGGGAGCAAGACTCAACACGTGCTCCTTGGACTGACCCTCTGCAACCACCTGCACCAGCTAGACACCACAACCATGGTGCCACCAGCCCCACAGGGCCAACCACATGGTGCCCATCCCCACAAGACCTCAAAATCCCCAGGGCCAGCTGCAAGGGGCTCCAAACCCCACAGGGCCTGCAAGTCCCATAGGGCCAGCCAAACCAAACTGCACAGGGCTCCTACACCCCACAGGGCCAGCCACATGGGACCCCTAAACCCCACAGTGCCCCTAAACCCCACAGAGCCAACTGCAAGGGGCCTTAAACCCCACAGTGCTCCCTAAAGCACACAGAACCAGCTGCAAGGGGCCTTAAACCCCACAGGGCTCCCTAAAGCACACAGAACCAGCTGCAAGGGGTCTTAAACCCCACAGAGCTCCCTAAAGCACACAGAGCCAGCTGCAATGGGCTCTAAAGCCCACAGGGCCAGCTGTAAGGGGCCCCTAAACCCTACAGGGCTCCCTAGACCCCACAGGGTCAGCAGCAATGGGCCCCTAAACCCCACAGGGCTCTCTAAGCCCCACAGGGTCAGCTGCCAGGGGACCCCAAACCCCACAGGGCTAGCTGCAAGAGGCCCCTAACTCCTACAGTGTTCCATAAACCCTACAAGGCCAGCCGAAAAGAGCCTCTAAACCCCACGGAGCCTGCAAGCCCCACGGAGCCAGCTACAAGGGGCCTTTAACGCCCACAGGTCTCCCTAAACTCCACAAAGCCCCTGAAGCCGCACAGCGGGGCCTGAACCAGCGCCTCAGCGCGGCAGGGCGAAGAGAACCGGAGCAGCGGCGGGACTTATACCGACACCCGCTCCCTTCCGGGGCGGAGCGGGGGCGGATCGCGGCGGAGCGAAGCGAAGCGGAGACGGCGGCACCATGATGGCGCAGCGGGCTCTTCCTAACCCCTACGCGGACTACGACAAGTCCTTGGCCACCAGCTACTTCGACGCTGCCGGGAGGGTGAGTAGGGTCGGGGTGAGGCGGCCGGGGCGGGAGCGGGCCCTTCCCGGGGACGGCCGCCGCGCCTCAGCGCGGCGGCCGTCCCCGGGAAGGGCCCTCTCCCGCCCCAGCCGCGAAGCCAAGCTCCGCAGCCAGGAGCCCAGCCTGGTCCTGAGGTACCCAAAGGTTTCTAGCAGAGACCTGTCAGGTTAAAAACCACCCAGTTCCCTGGTTGTGCTCCCTCCGGGTACCGCCAGCTTACCAAAACCCCATCTGCGTGCTGGTGTTTCCTTCACGTTTGGTGGGTTTGTTTTTATTTTTTTTTTTTCCCCTCCACAGCTGACCCCCGAATTCACACAGCGGCTGAATAACAAAATCAGGGAGCTGCTCCAGCAGATGGAGAGGGGCCTTAAGTCTGCCGACCCGCAGGACTGCACCACGTACACTGGCTGGGCAGGTAGGGTGGCCGATCGGATCGGGTGGAGCAGGAGGTCTCTGGAGCAGACTTCTAGGTCAGGCCAAGGCAGACCGTGGGGTTTTTTTTGGCTGTTTGAATGATCACAATAGATCTGTGTCAAGAATGGTGCTTCTTCTGCATGTTTTAATCCATTAAAATAAGAGGCTGTCTTTCTCGGGACTTTCTGTTTTTGGAGGAGGTTTCAAGCTGCAGAGGGAAGACTGTAGCGTTGCAGGGCAGGATTGGGTCTTCTCTTGGTTAATAGTGCCAAACTTAGGCAACAGAGAAAGCTAGCGCCTGCTTGAGGGCAAACATGGGAGCCTTCAAAGGGACTGGCTCCAAATCTGGCCACGGTGGGGATGGTGATAAGTAAACCAGTGCTCCGTGAAGTAGGCAGATGCACGTGGTGGGTCGTTTACCCGCAAGGAGTCCTTGCATATGGCAGTGGTGAGCTTATGGCCTGAGATAATGTCCATTTTTTCTGTTTGGGTTGAATTTTATCTTATGACATTGTCTGATTGGCAGGTTGCTCCATTCCTGTTTCCCAGGTAGTGCCCCTCCACTTAGCCAGGGCTAGTTCTGCTCCAGTACCTGCTAGAAGGAGCAGAAATGCAAATGTGAGTATAACAAAGGATGGAAGCCTTCCTCACGCTAACTCTTGTGTGCAAAGCTTCCAGGAGCTTGTCTTTCTCCTGTTCTGCATTTTCAACCTGGTTTTCCTTCCTTGGGAGCACACCCTGTCTTCCCCTCCCTGTTCCTACCCACTGGAGCCAGGGAGGACACACCTTTCTCTGCTGCCTCATCCTTGGCTGCTCCTGGGTGCTTTGTCAGCCTTCCTGCCTTCTGCACTGTGCCAGGTTCTAGGGAAGGACCCTGGGGTAGTTGCAATTAATCTCATGCTTGCTGCAAGATTTTTTGCTGCTGCTGCTTTTCTTTTTTTTGGCAATACACTGCAATCTTAAATGGCAACTTTCTACATTATAATCTGGGTGTGGCTGGCTTGCGCTTGGATGCTGTGGAACTTGATGCCAACAGTTTGCTTGGGAGAATGGTGTTCATTGTGTTGGCGCTAAACTAACATTGCAGTTTGGTGACAGCAATGTCAGAAATGCCTGCTTAAAAACTTTAGTAAGGTAGGCAGGCACTGAGAGCACTCTAGAGCAGTTCATAAGAAATGCTAGGATGCCAGTATTAAATTCCAGCATGGGAGAACATTGGTTTCATCAGTTGCTGCCTGGCAGCACTCTGCTGCTGCCTATAAATTTATGCATTTTTGTTCAGTGCTGGCTGATTTCACCTTGGGACACAGGTTCAATCTTCCAGTCTGTGTGACCCTGTTCTAAGGTCCCCTCAGATGAAAAGCACTCCATACACAGAGATGGTCTTCAGTCATGAGGGTGCTACTTGGTATGATGGTAGAGTCTACCTCTGGCCAGAATAATTCAGGAGATAAAGCAGGAGGAAAATTAGTTGATCTTAGGAGTACTCTGAAAGTCTGCGGGGAGAAGGTAAACACCTTTCCCCAGAGACCATGTTCCCTTCCTTAGGGTGGCCTTAAGGAGCTTCATGTTGGAAAGTGACTGCAGTTGTGAAACAGTGGTTGAGAGCTCTGGTAGGATTTCAGCTCGTTTTTATTTGGAAGGGAGTTTCTCAGGAGGGATTCTTCTCTTTTCCTCCCAGGGATCATTCCTCATTGGGCACACAACCTTCTCGCCTTGGCTAATAGGATTAGAAAAAACCCATGGACAGATTTCCTGCAGGTCACAGTCAGCAAAGTGAAGTTTGCAGATATTACACTGTATCTTTGTCACCCTCCCTTCTTTTCTAATCCTAGCTATATTAATTTATTCAGTGCTGGTTTCCAGAGACAAAATTAATTGCGCCAAGACAACAGCTTTTTGCTGTAATTGCTTATGTAGAAAAGGCTTGTTGAGTATCTTCTCATGTAAATCATTGCCCAGCAGTCCGAAATCAACCCACACTCTTGTGGCCACTAATAAGGGAGATTTGAAATGTGGCTCTCAGCGCAAACTCTGTGTGAAATGTAACATACTTGAGTGTACTACATTACACCCAGTAATACACAGCATATGCTGGCATTTTACTTTGGTGCCTGTTTCTTTCCCAGCACTCTTGACAGAACCCTGTTCTCCCGGCCTGCATTTGTGCCAGGGAAGCCACGGCTTCTTGGCATGTGAAGTTGGAGCAGAGGGAGAGAAGGACTTACATTTTCAGCTCAGAGGCAGTGAAAACACACTTTGGATCAAGATTATCCAGTGTAGGGCTGAATGCCCTCAAAACACATTTGAATCAGCTTGTTACAGTTTCATTCAGTTCCCCATAGAGATCAGGGCCCTGTAGGCAACACCTGGTACGTGCCTGGGTATAGACCAGACTTGGCTGTTGTGTTCTGTCTTTTAATCAGTTTAGCTAGACTGCTGTAAGAGCTTTTGCGGTCTTAATCTGTTTCGCTGGTATCAAAGTGTTGACTGAGGGAAGGTAAACTGCCGTAAGCTAATTCTGAATCGGAAGCAGTTCAAATTCTGGCAGAAGTACAACTGCCTCATCCATTTTCAAATAGATGAGCATGAGGATGCCGAAGAGTACGTACATGTGCGTTGGTATTTCTCATAGTGCAAGAGGCCTTGCTCCAAAGACTACCTCGACTGGGAGCATAGACGATAGAAAGGGAATGGAAGGAGACTGACTTCACTCCTGTGACCTCTTAGCTGACTGCAGAAGCTAGGAAGCTTCTGAGTCTGGTGCCTGCTGGCCTGTTGTGTCCTTCCAAGACGATGAGGTGATCTGCCACCTGAAATGGTACATAGGGAGAGATTCCCCTTCCTCCACATTATGGCAGTGCCTTTGGAATTTGTTTCCCAGGCAAGCACTCCCTTCTCTAGCAATGTCATAGTTGTGGCTTTCAGAGCTCGAGGGCCTCTGAAACAGACCGGTGAGTCCAGCTGGCGTGCCCCACCCACAGCTTTTGGCTGGCCTGTTGGCAAGTGGAGGCGAGGAGCAGGGCTGAGTTGCCTTTCGAAAGGACTCTTCAAAAGACATGCCACATGAAAGAAAAGCCATTTAAGAATGGACAGAAATTCTGACCGTACCAGTTCAGGAAAGCTTCTGGAAAAACACCTTTCATTCACTTTAGTGCAATATCTTAGTTTTAACCTCAGAGAACCCAGAGAACTTGCATCTCCTTAAGAGAGTTCAGCTCAGAAAAACAGAAATCCTCAGATAATCCCTACAGAATAAAGGCAGTGAGGCTGCATTTGATGAGAGAGAATAGAGTGCCTTGTGTCACCCACATAAACCACATTCCTGCCAAGTGCTTGGTGGGTAGTTTTTGTGAAATCTCCGTTCTTGGACATAGTATTTGACTGGACAAGGCTCAGAGCAATGGGACGTAAATTTGAAGTTGGCCTTACTTTCAGAGGGTTGGATCACATCACCTCCACGGATCCCTTCTAACCTTGTTGTAGGATTCTGTGGTGGGGTAATGGGTGGTTTTGGTTTGGGCTGGGCTGTTTTTTTTGTTTGGGTTTTTTTGGGGGGGGGGGAAAGCTTCTTTTGTAAAAAGTTTTACAAAAGAGGCTTTGTTACCCAGGTTTTAAGGCTGGAGAAGCTGAGGCATTGAGAAGTGCCCCATGTCCCACTATGCACTAGGACGGCAAGCTGCAAGCTGTAGTAAAATGCACCTGTGGCTCCCCAGACAGTTCTGAACATGAGATGATACAGCCCTCCGGAGAAGATGTTTCACTGTCCCATTCAGCATGGCTTTGGCACGCATTTATGAGCGCAAGATAACATCCCATGCATCTGCACCAGAAAAGATGCTTATTATCCTTTGAGCTGGGCAGTTACGCTATGCCACCCCCTCTGTAACTTTTACCCCATGCCTGACTCATTAAAATGACATCAGGTTTTTCACTAGAAACCATCAGGCTTCATCAGTATGTGCAGAGATAGGTTTCCGCTTCTTCCCTCTGTTTGACATCCTGCTTTGAGGGTGCTGGCTGGCTGACTTCCCTGGGTCAATGCAAGATATCAGAGCTCTTTATTACTGTAGATGGCAGGTTTGGAACTGGTCCAAATTAGGTCAAGAAATCTCCTCTTGTGGCAACCTAGTGTCCTTTGTGAAAGGACCACATCACAGCTCAGCTACTGGTGGACAAGGACTGTTCAGAACAGTCTTAATGGGCTTCCCTGCTGGTGCTGTCAGCAAGGCGACTGCAGTGGAGCTGACACCAAGCAGTGCCTCCTCTCACTTTTATCCACTCTGTTAAGCATGAAGGGGAAGCTTTGTCTCACTACTGCTGTTCTCCCACCAGCAGAACTGTTTGCAATGGTTGTGCAATCCAACATAAAGAACAAGTCTAAACTTGCAGGGAAGTTGAGGCACAGCTTTACTTCTCTTTGATCAACAGAATGGTCATATGGATGAGATATTCTTTCAGCCTTCTGCAGTGCTTTAGCTCTCGAGCAAGAACTTTTCTGGTATCTCCAGCGATGTCTGCTCTGTTGAAAGCAATGGTTGCTAAAGTCAGGGCCATCAGCACTAGCCAACTGGTGCAGCTGGTGCAAACAATTCCATTTCTACTATGTACTTTTAAGTGTCCTCTTCCCCGCTCAAAAGAGATCTCTAATGCAAAGCACTCCTCTGCATCTACAGTATTGCTCATGCAGGATGGCAAGAGGAGGGAGATGTTGTTTACTGTCCTGCTGAAGATGTTAAATAAACAGGCTTTGTGAGAGACATGCAGAATTGATTTTTGCCTCCTCATTCCCTGCAGTGAGCAAGCATCTTGGGCATTAACACTCCAGTGTATTGGCTTCCTGCACACTAGACATGGCAGTTTCAGGCATCAGAGCCCTGCTAAAGGATATGCTGTCAGTAGCACATGTGTTCACTGCAGTCTGCCCCTTCAAGTGATGTCTGATGCATTCTCCATCACATGTGGCTATGCAGCAGGTCTTACACTGCAAGGAACAAAAAACTTTGAAGCCTGGAGAAACTACGGAGAAGGTCCAATAGTAACCAATAAACAGAACAAAGCCCATACATCTTTGGCAGTAGCAGGCCACAGGCAACCACTGCATGGCAGTTCTGCTGGAAACAATCAGGATTCTCAGAGGTCACAAAAATAGCTCACATTTCCAACTGGGACACTGAACACAGACCTCCAGGGCACACAGAAATGGAGCAGATCCACTACTTACCTAGCCCCATTTGACTGATGATGCCCTGTTTGTATAGCACTTAAAGCATGCCAAACAAACACCCAGTCAGTCAGCAAACCCTATCTGGTCATTTGGTGTGAGGAAGGTGTTATTGGAGAGGGAGTGAGGCAGAGCTGTGGAACAGCTTCTGCAGAGCAACATTGCCTAGCTGAGCCACATTCATCACGTGGAAACTCTCTTGTCTCCAAACTGCACTGCCTCTGAAATATGCTGTCTACATCTTGGCACACAGGTCAATACAGGATATTCCCCACCCAGGTGACTGCATTTTGTATCCCTCTACATACACCTGTAAACATTGCCTCTTTATGCATGGGCCTGCCCTCCTCTGCTGGCATTCCCTACTTTTGGGCTCACAGATAGCAACAGAGCAAGCAGCGGGCTGAAGGCAGCACTGCATTGTGCCCTTCTGATCAGCTTGGGAGTATGAATTCCTTGAGGAATGAGTTGAGAAAATTGGCTTTAGATTCAGTTTGTAAGGCCTTTGGGTTTTAAAGAAAAGGGAAAAATGAATGATTTGGGGAAGCAACTCATCCCTTCCATCCTTTAGTACAGGTAAATGGTTTTTTGGAGTCTTTTCCAAAGATGCTTGGGCCTGGAAGGAAAGGGGGCGAGAAATGTTTTAAAAGAGGAGAGGCAAAGAAGTCAGAGGAAAACAATGCTGAGACATTTACTTTCTAAGAATTCAATCCTAGCAGTGGTCTTAGCGTGGTAGTTACGCACATAATTAGGGTGGTATGATGGCAGTGGGAATAGAAGCTACTTACAAAGCAAAAGATTGTATATTAGAGCAGATAAGAGTGCAAGTCGTGCTCAGACAGCTATCAGGCCTATTAAGTCTAGAAGCTGTGCTCGGTGCTAAATAAATCAAGGAGAGTCACTTGACATTTGCTAGCTGGAAGAGGAGGGTTCCCCTTTAAAGAAGGGCTTCATATCCACATCCTTATAGACTTGAGCGATGGCACCGTACATCGGAGCTCTCTCTGGAAATACTAACACTGAACTGCTTAGAGAGAGGACAAGGTTATTAGCTTCAGCAGGAAATGGAAATTTGCCCTTAATATACATGTGGAATTGAACTGTCTGTAGCATGAAGCTTTGGAGATTACCCATGCAAAATGAGAAAATGATCTAACTTTTAAATTGTCCTCAGTACCACGGAAAGTAATTTTGCAGTATGCTTGCCCCCCTTCACCTTACCTCATCAAAATCTGCAGAGATTGGCTCTATTAATTTAAGCTTAAACACAGGACCTGAGTCGTCTTAGAAATGGTTACTGGTAAGGGGAGAAATAAGCTTTTCTCAAAGTGATGTAGGCCAGTAGCTTTCTTCAGTGCATGTTTGAGGATGCCTTCCAGATCAGAAGGATGGTTCAAATGTGGCAGACCTTTCAGACACAGACTTACTGAGGACTCCTCAGTTACCTACTAAAAGCTTTAAGAGCTGGATGAAGACAGGGCAGACAGAGGCAAAGGACAGCAATTGATGTGACTTCTCAGTAGCAGAGTTGTTTCTGTCACTGGCCCATGAAAACCTCCAGGGAGGACCATGCAGCCTTTTCCAGCGTTCCAGGTAGCTGTTTATGTTTCAGACAAGGGCTGATCTCATGAATGATGTGCTGGAGAGGAGAGTCGGGCAGCCCCTTTCTTTTCTAGGATGCACCAGTCCTTGGTGTAGGGCTTGAGACCTGCTCAGCAGCAGGAGATGATGTCCAGGGAGCTGTAATAACCTTGCTGGTGCTTCCCAGTGGGAGGGAAGAATTAAAAAAAAGAGCCAAGTAGGATGTCCTAAGGGTGCTGCTTCTCAGTGCTGATGACGTCATTTTTTTAAAAATCCAATCCAAGCTAAGTGACCTAGCCCTTTACCTCCTGGCATGGGAAAAAATAATTGAGATAGGGTAACAACTCAGCACTGTTCTGCCACAAGTACCATCTTGCCCAAAGATGATTTTTTTTTTTCTCCACTGTTTAGCAACAGTCCCAGGTACAGTTGATAGATTTAGGTGGGTTTGTCTAGGTGTTATCTTTTGCCCCTCGCTACAAAAATTTTATGTAGCCTGTGTATCAGAAGCTTTGCTGTCCTCCAGGACCTCCTGGGTCAGACACTGCTGTTTGTCTTGACCTGCAGTCCACTCATGAGCAGCATCAGGTACAAGGAGGTCACAAAGCAGGAAAAGAAGCTGTGGATGCTGCAGCTATGGGTTATGCCCCTGGTTGTGCCCAAGAAACCTGTCTAGAAGGCTTATGCCGTAGATGAGGCTGAGGGCCAGGCTTTTAGGTTCATTAAAACAAACAGGGCGCGTAGCGGGAAGGGTAAACTTTTCTGGTGGATTCAAACTTTATGTCCCTTTTGCAGGCATTGCTTTGCTGTATTTGCACCTGTATGATGTGTATGGAGACCCAGCCTACCTTCAGGTGGCCCATGAGTACGTGAAGAAGAGCCTGAGCTGTCTGACAAGACGATCCATCACTTTCTTGTGCGGAGATGCCGGGCCCCTGGCAGTGGCTGCTGTTGTCTACCACAAACTGCAGAACCAGAAGCAGTCAGAAGACTGCATCACTCGGTAAAACGCTTGGTTACGTCTTTGACCTAATGTTCCTCTTGCTCATAGAGCTGGTCTGGGCTTGTAACGGGCACTCTCTGCCAAGCCTGAATACATTTTGTTGCAGTCTTATGTGAGAGAGCATCCAGTAACTTAGCAAGGCAGTGCAAACTTGTTCTGCCCTGGGGAAAGAGCTAGCTTAAGGACAAACATGCTTGCCTGGCAGCCTGCAGGCTGGGGAGCAAGGATATTGTTCAGCTGGTATTGCCATCTTAAAAATAATTCCGATAAACACAGGAAGAAAAAAATGCCAAAATTAAAAAAACCCAGAAGGTAAGGTTTGGTATTTTTTTAGAACCCTTAAATTTAACTTTACAGCCGTTTTGATGAAAAGGAGAAGTGTGGTAGGATTATTAGATTAATTTTGTCACTCGCTTCCACTTGCTATTTGTTAGTTGACTTCGACTTAAGCCTAAAATTGACAGCATCCCTTTCAACTGCTGAATGCAGCTGGTTATGATTCATTTATTTCTATTTCCTGCCTTTCCTCAACTGTTTTCAAATGTATTTTTGTTGGGTACTTAAGAAAAGGACAAACAAGCAGTCTTACAGTCAGATCAGCATGTGGCTGAGGAAGGAAAAAAGTTAAGGAGATACAGTTTCAAGCTTTTCTTGCTTAAGGGAGATCAGTTTTAAGAAGGTGAGAAACAGCCCTGTAAAGAGTTTCCATTTACATGTGGTCAGTACAAAAACAAGACAAAACCCCTGACACTTCAGAACAATACTGAGTGCCCTTAAACAGCCATGAGCAAGTGATGCATAATATCAATTAAAAAAAGCCATGGGTGGGAATCAGAGGTGCCTGTATGGTTTGGACACCAAGTTCCCACTCCCTTAACTAAGAATAGCTTCTGGTTTATGTGGATACGGTCAGTCTGATGACAGAACTCTCTTCTTTATTCTTGAAATAATCTGTGGTTTAGGTTTTGCTTAATACTGTGTCAAAGTGGTGAATCTCACTATGATTAATATATTTGCTATCAAAAAGGGAACTAATCTGTCAAACAGTACTGGCCAGTTGTGGTCAATCCATAAGCCCCAAGTTCTGAAAAAGCCCTAATTCATGTTTTCTTGCTGTAGCTCTCCCCTCCCCGTATCCCTCCTGTTCTGCCTACAGTTTTGTGGCAGAATGGAAACTCATGATTAATTCTGCACTGCCATCTAATGGCATAATAAAGGCAGAGCCTTGGAAATTGGTTTCTTCATACATCTGAGAGAAGGAAAAAAGAAAAATGTGGCTTTCTCGAAGGAACAGTTATACTGTCCTTCCTCTGCCACCAATTCCCAGAGCAGTTAGCCTGACCATGCTGCCTTTAAAAAGAGAGTATTTCTTTGAGAAATAGCTCCTTTAATTGACACTCTTAAGTGGGTTTTGAGTATGCTGTTTAGTTACAGAACAGTTGCTAAGTTATGCAGTGCAAGTGCATAGAAAGTGCATTTCTATTACAGCTGTGGAGAAGGAGGGCCTCTCTCCATTTTGTTCTCTGTCTTTTAAAGCACCTCATCTTTACAGAGCCAGAGGAGAAAATCCATCAGCCGGGTTTTAGCTGCAGTAGAAGAGACAGAAGCTTGCTTTTTCTTAGCTCTTTGCTCTTGCCTAAATGAGTTCACGACCAACAAATACGCTTTTATGCTCTGGAGAGACTAACATTTCAGGGCAGCCCATTTTCCAAGAGCCTGTGAAAATCTGAGCCGTGTTCCAGGGGTCCTCTTTTCCCTGCCATCTCCCCCCAGTTCAGAAGGTCAAAGGTTTGCTTTTAGAGCCAGTGGCATACAAAAATCCCATCTTGCTCTACAGCTGCCTCGCTTTCCCTCTGTCCAGAAACTACTGATTTTTCAGAGTTGAGGTAATAGGCCGATATGTGAGCAGGAGTGGCTCTTCCTTTCAGAGACCTCAATTTACCCCCTCGCATCTGAGAAATGCATTCTGCATGCAATCAGTCCAGCAGCATCCCAAGCATCTCTTGCTGCACGCATGCCATGCAGCCCTGCCCTGCATTTCAAAAACAACAGAAACTGCTGGCAGGCTTCCTCCCCTGATTATCCTGGCTGGGAAAGCAGCTAGAGGTAGAAGCAGTAATCCATAAGGAGCAAGAATAGTAGCTCCAGCTGCTCCAGATTTCCCCACGAAAAGAAGATTTCACATCCAGACCTCAGAAAATCCCTACTGTGGGTATTACTGTTTATCCACCCATCCACTCCTTCTATTGCACCTGACACTTCCCTGACATCTCAGAGCTGGACAACATCACCAGCCAGCATCTTGTCTGGCCAGCCTGCTGCCGGGCAGAGTCCGTCTGTCAAAACACTGTTTTCCTCCTTGGAAACCCTCTTCATCTGCCTTCCTTGGACTTGGGGACAGGGGGCATGAGGAGGCAGCAGGGCTTTCCTTTCAGCCCACGCAGCTGAGAGAGGGACCCCTGCTTACACCTAGCCTTGGATGTAAAGTCTGTCTCTTGGGTTTAACCTGCGAGAAATCTCCCCCATGGAGCAATGCACATCTCAAGTGGTACATGAGGAGACGGCGCGGCCAATCCACCTTGAGACACTGCTCTCTCCTTTCTCCTTCAATATCCCTACTCACTTTGAGTCCAGTGCCAAGGGAAAGTTTCCTGTCATGGGGAGTCGCAGCCCAGCATCCTCTCTCTGCTCCAAGGGCACTCTGGACATTTGGTTGCTTCTTTCCTTTGCAACACATTGTTCTGCCCAGGAGCAAAGGCTGCCAAGGCACCTTTTCTGCTCCTCACACTGCTGTGACAGGGAAGCCCTGCACACACACAGCTCTCCTGGCTGGTTTCTTAGCCCTCTCCCTGTTGCAGCCGCAGCAGGAAGCAGCTGAGGGAACAGCCTTGAAGCCACTTAGGCTGGTATTTTAAAAGTGACGGCATTTTTCACATTGCTGTCTCGGCGGTGAACAGAAAAATAAAGCCAAAACCAGTCACATCCCTGCCTGCTGCTCTGACAAGGAAGGACATCCAGCCTTGTTGGAAGTGTGATGAGAGGCAAAACAAAGGAAAAATTGCATCGAGAGTGAATTGGGCTACAAAGCGCCAGTGTGAAGAGCTGTCAGTCTCTGTTAGCACTACAGGAATATCACCAACTTTGCAACATGATAATAGAAAAATGGCAAAGAAAATATCTTGACTCCAGCAGACCTCTCGCTCTGCACTTGTGGGCTAAAGCCTGGTGCCAGCCAAGCTGTCCTCAGTGTGGGGTTGCACCACAGACAGTCCACAGCACTCACACTCTGCTGAGCTGTCCTCACTACTGCTCAGCTCTCCCGAGAGAAGATTTCTTACATGTGCCACAGAGGCTTGGTGTTAAACAACATTTCCAGCTGCTTCTCCCCACCTCTTACCTAGATTTTTAGCTCATGGAGGCACCTCTTTCTCCACTGACAGCGTAGCCCTAGCCACTTGCAGGCATGGAGAGAAAGGGGCTTTTCTGTGAGGACTTCTGAGCATAAGGGGTGAGATTTTTCCACATACCATCAGCACTAGTTTGACTTTCTAGCATTCCTTGAGCAGCCAAATTAAACAGATACCAGTTTAGTTTGAAAGTAGTCATTTTTGGCGGAGGGTCTGCCATGCCACCAGCATCACAGGGAGATAATGGTGGGCAGGCTTTCCTTGCTGAATTGGGGCAGCCTTTCCTGAGCAGTCAGCAACTTTATGCTGTTTCCTATAGCCTAGGTTTCCCCACAAGTAGCTTTCCCAGAGCTGGTGCTCTAAAAAACAAGCACGTAGTGCGACTGCATCGTAAAGAGCTGAGCAGACTGAAGCGATAAGCCAAACAAAAAGCAGAGGGGAAGGAGGAATTCAGCACCTTGCGTAGCTGGAAGGCTGAGACCCAGAGACTGGCCTGATATCTCCCAGGGTGTGGGCAGCATGAAGGAACAAACCATGTTTTTGAGCTCCAGTCTCACTGCTTGGTTACATGGCTTTGAGTGTCCTCTCATCTCCCCCATGTGAATTTTTCTCTGTAGTTTGCTCCATCTACACAAGCTTGACCCACGAGTGCCAGATGAACTGCTGTACGGGCGCATGGGCTATCTCTATGCACTGATATTTGTGAACAAGCACTTCGGAGAGGAAAAGATCCCTCAAAGTCACATTCAGCAGGTACTGTGGCTTCTGCTGATTTCTTAGCTGTCTCTTCCCATACAGCTCATCTTCGGGCAGAAAAAAATCAATGCTAGATGTAGAGAACTCTGGCAACAAGGGAGAAACCACATCATGGTATCCCTGCTGCTCTTCTTCCAAAGGGACAAAGCACCACACGCCTCCCCACCATCCATATAAATCCACAGGCAGTACTGAATTGGCATACATTTCACTCCCTCACCCATACTCTTCCCTCTGCTTGGGCAGAAAAACAACTCTTTTGTTCTGTGTTAGGATACTCACTGTGCTATGTCCAAGACAGCAGCATTTCCCTCACCCACATCTGTTCCCATCCACAGGTCTGTGAAGCAGTTGTAGCCTCAGGAGAGAGCTTGGCCAAAAGGAGGAACTTTACAGCGAAGAGCCCACTGATGTATGAGTGGTACCAGGAGTACTATGTAGGGGCAGCCCATGGTTTGGCTGGGATTTACTACTATCTCATGCAGGTAAGAGGCACTGGAGTGGAGGGGCCTTTAGCAGCTGTTTCTCATTTCTTTGAACAAGGAGGAGCATTTGAATTGGCTCTTGGTGATGTCAAGCTGGGCAAGATCCCTTGTCTGATGGACTTACTCCTGTGTTTGATCATGCATCCCCACTTCTAAAGGTTTTCTCCAAATCTGTGAGATTGAATTTCACACCTCCATGGAGATCTGTAGAGAAATGTGACCTGCATTATATGAGCAGTTTCACATAATGGAGGCCTGTAGGTCAGCTGGGTCTGAGCTTCCCCCTCTTGTGTTAATTGCTTATAAAGTATTTCCATTTGTTGGTATCTGTGGGCTTCCTGCATTTTTTGAGGTGGTTACTTGGAGCAATCTCAGATCATTCATTACAGAGTGAGAAGTACTGTAAGAAAAGCACGGTGAAAGAGATCGTGTTCATAGTAGGAAAGTGGGAAATGCCTTTGTTTCCAAATCAGGGCCTATATCTAAATGTGAAAGAGGTGGGACTTTTTACTTTGATAAAGCAGCTGAGTTCTGTAGTGCCTGAAGAAGGCAGGGCAAGACAAGAGGTTGGGAGCTGCAGTACCCCTTTGCTTTGATGCCGTCTTTCTCACAATTTTGCACAGCTCACTGGAGCTCTGGGAATATTCCCTTCCCTGGCTCTGAAGTGAGGGTGATAGTTCCCCTATGTGGGTCACTTTGTGCATAAATTTACAGTGCTTAAGCTCTTAGAAAAACAACAGCAATAAATAACATTGCATTTTCAAAGCATTAAGGACACCCACTGAGCAACGCAAATTATTTTAACATAGCAACGTTTGTAGAAATAGGTGATATCTTTTATTAGACCCAACTCTCACAGCAGGTGGAAAAAAAGCCACCAGGTTTCAAGTATTTGTGCTTTCCTTCAGGACCGTCAAAGTTCAAGCCCATATACGGGATAAGCGGAGCTCCTGTGACTATAACCCTCTTAGGTGACTCAGAGAGGAAGGGGTGGTTGGTGTTTTTTAAGCAGAAGGAGATTTGGCAAGAGGAGGATGTGAGGTGATTATTGCCCAGGAGTACAGAACGGCTAGTTGGGAGCAGGGGAGACAGCAGTGTGCTGTGAGCCCAAATTTGCACCGAGGCCCTGAGCTTGTTCCCAGGCTGATGTTTTAAATAATTTTAAGTGTAAGTCTCCCATAAAATACTGAATGGGCTTCATGCTTCTCTGCCATATGAAGTACAAGGAGCCTGGATCAGCCAAGCATGACACACAAAAAGCCTTGGGGGAAGCAAACAAGGGAAATATGGAGAGGAGAATGTTGGACTTTTCTCTCTAATGGTTTTACAGCACAAGTATTGATTTTTAATTTTCAAGTTATCAACCTGGGAACAGTGTAATCCTTAGATGAGAGTGCTCATTGCAGTCTGCTGTGGGAAATTAGAACTGCACAGATTTCATGTGGGACAGTGTCGTTGGAAGAGGACACTGAAGCCACTCCCTTGCTTCTGTCTGAGGTCAGCGGCGAAGTCACCCCCTTGCAATTACCCAGAAACATCTGTAAAAATGCAGCATCACAGCCCGCCAGCTGGGCTGGCCCAGCAGCTCAGAGCTGAGATGCTCTAGGTGCTAGGAATCATTCCTGGTATTCATCCTTAATATTGATTTTAGACAGTGTGACACACTAGGGGCAGTCTTTGTTTCTGGGGATGCAAGGGCATGACTGGAAATAAGTCCCTGCCGAAGGGCAGAGCAGCCTGGGGCCAAGAGGGTATTTGTGACGTGTGAAAGCCTGGACCAAAGAAATTATTTCATTTACAAGGAGCAAGAGGGAACGTGGCCATACTTGGCTTTGTTTTCGCCTTTCAGGCGGATCTTGGGCCTCTTAGGGACAGACAGAACGGTAATTCTCCCTGATTTAACGCTTTCTCTCTCTCAGCCTGGCCTTGGAGTGAGCCAAGTAAAACTGCACAACACAGTCAAACCCAGCGTGGACTACGTCTGCCAGCTCAAGTTCCCATCTGGCAATTACCCTCCATGCATCGATGACACCAGAGACCTACTCGTCCACTGGTGCCATGGGGCACCAGGTGTTATCTACATGCTTGTCCAGGCCTACAAGGTACCAGAAATCTTGCGAAGACCCTTTAGGGACCCCTAAATGTGGAACTTCATCATGGAGAAGACTGTTGAGACCCCCCCGCCTGAGAGTGGGGTGGCTTGTTACAATGACATCACCCCACAGGGACCACTGGCTGATATGGAAATTAGTCTTTTAAAAAATTATTTCTGAAAATACCCATCAGCTGTGTGGGGTGTCCTGTTGCAGGTGACTGATGGTGACAACCAGTTGTGTGCAAAGTAATGGTCATACAGCCCCATTCATCATATCAAAAACATCCTCCTTTAAAGTAGACAGCAAAGTCACAGCATTAAGACTTCAGTAGGAGAGAAACTAATTAACCCACGCCTCCTCACTCACACAGGGATGCTCTTTGTGTGGAGGAAATTGCCTCAGCAAGGGGGAATATTTCTTGTCTCTACAGGTCTTTGGGGAACAGCAGTACCTAAATGATGCCCTGCAGTGTGCAGAAGTGATCTGGCAGCATGGGTTACTGAAGAAAGGCTACGGGCTGTGCCATGGGACAGCTGGCAATGCTTATGGCTTCCTAGCACTGTACAACCTCACTCAGAACATGAAATACCTGTACAGGGCCTGCAAGGTAAGAGTCTGTGTGAGGAAGGGAGAGGGGATTATTCACTTCTGCCTTTTATGTCACCTCCTTTGCCTTTGAAACCCAATTTCTAGTGTGGCAGAGATGCAGCTAGATCTGACCAGCTCCACCAGAATAGTCCTTCAGCAGTGCAGTCACTGTCTGACAGCCTGTACAGAAGGAATATCCTGCAGAAGCATTGCTCTGCAAGGAATAATGTGAGGATGAGGATGGTATTTTTTTTAAGATCTGTCTTTAACAAGATTTGAACACTTTTTGTTCCTCTTTTCTCAGTTTGCAGAGTGGTGTTTAAGCTATGGCCAGCATGGGTGCCGGACTCCAGACACGCCATTCTCTCTCTTTGAAGGTAACCTCCATCTCTAGGCTTGTGTTTTGCTCCTGGATCTGAGCCAGTCCAGCAGCGAAGAAAACCGAATACATGCTCCACTGAAGTCTTTGCAAAACTCAGTGTAGAGGATGGGAAGGAAATTGTATTCATTGTTTTTACCCTTTCTCAGAAGCAGTCTTCCTGTAGCACAGGCTACTGTCTTAGCTGGAGCATCTTGTCCTCTTGGGCCTCCTGCACAGATTCTGCACGCAGGTCTCAAGGGGAATTCTGTAATGGGTACAGGCTAAAGTCTACCTTGTGGTAATCTGTAGCCTGGCTTCTCAGACAGTCTCTTTTCTGTGCATTTTTAAGGATTAAAGTCCTTCATGGGCTTTCCAGTTCCATTCCAAATGTGAGTGAGGAACAAATGGGGCTGCTTTTGTAGGCCTTGTTGGCTCCTGTGCCACTTTGTGGCTCCTGCTAACAGCACCCCCAAAATCTGCCATCAGCAGGTATTGCTGAAAGAGTGAGTTCTTCAGCTAACGTAAATCTCCCTAGCTTTGCTGCAGGCCAAGGAACAAGGGCAGTTACGTCAGCGAGGACCTGAGGCAGCAATGTCACAGGCTCCAAAGTTTTGCAAAGATATTTAGATTGTTTAACTTGTGGACAGGTAAAGCAGGAAGGAGGGAGCTGGAGGGGGGAAGACCCATCATGTTTTCGCAGGTGCTTTTCAATGTTTGATTAACTTCAAAATGCTTTCCCCACTGAAGTACCTAAGTTGCTTGGAAAACCTGGGTTCAGACCTTGGAAATTATTTAGGTCCTTTCTTCTGTCTTCATGACTCATTCACTCCCTGGATAATTGATAAAATGGGTGCCCAAAGGGAATCTCTCTGAAGCACATTGTGTTTTCTTGTCCTCAGGAATGGCTGGAACGATTTACTTTCTTGCTGACCTGCTGGTGCCAACCAAGGCCAAGTTCCCCGCATTTGAACTCTAAATCTGAGGTTGGCAGTTTCCTGCCTGAATCCTTCTGCACTTCGAAAAGCAGTTTGAAGCTGCTTTCTCCTTCTTCCAAACTCATCGTTGTTCACCTAACTGAACGTAAATCCATCCTCCTGAGGGCATGCTGAGTTCTCTAATATTTCTAGTCATCTCATTACATTGTTTCAATTTAAAAGACAGAATGTAGATTTTGCTGGTGTCTCTTAAAAACGCAGGGCTGCAGGTGGGAGCAGGGAGAAAATGTACAGTATTTTGTTGGCTATAGAGTTTTGCTATTTTCTGTATCCCATTTCTTGGGGAAAAAGTTTTCTATTGAATGTAACTTTGGCCATTCAATTTTTTTATTTTTTTTTGTGCTGACAAATAGTTGCAGGAATTTAGTTGCCTTTAGAAAACAAAAGATGAAAAACTGAGACTATTGCCCTGCAAGTTGCTTTTAAATGTTTCCTTTCTGAGCACCCAGGGAGTAGGCAGTTCAGTAGCTGGACTGCTCCACATAAAGCAAATGTGATGGACTGTGGAGTCTTTATATATGTTTTTTTAATGTCAGAGTGCAAGTGGCACAGCTGGAACTGACATGCCAAAGCCTTGTCCTGAATTTTCACCTGTCTGCTTTAAAGGCAAAGGCTACATATAGCTCTTTTGTGCATTTTTTCCAGTGACAGACAAATAATCCACTAGCTTTTGTGCTTATTTGCCATCTTACGCTAAACCTAGCAAAAGTCCATTGATCATCTAATGGAAAACTCCAATCTAAAAGTGAGCTAAGCATGCTTGCTGATGTGGTCTCTTCTGTTTAGCTTTGAAAGTTTATTTTGCAGTCTTTATTTAAAATTGTGTATGAATATTATAGGTGTTTGGTGGTGCCAGGCCCACCAGCAGCAGCATGGGAGAAGAAATGTATTCCACTGAGTTCTGTCAGTGCTTAACCTATTACCTGTATAGATGTTGTTTACATGCTTTATTTTATAAGCTTTCCTGAACCTGGGTAATTTGAGTCACTTGTTTGCCTTGTTACTGCTTGTTGTAGTTTGATATGCAACCGCACATCTACCCAACTGGTAAATCTGTCCTAGGTTAAATAGCTTTGACCTGTCAAGCAGACCAGATACTTGCAAGGGGTAAATCTCCTTTTCCGTCCTTCGCTGATGCTACACTAATTTGCAGCAATTAGGGACCTGACCCTGTTAACCACTTTCTTGGAACTGAGCATGAGCTAAACACTGAGCACAGTGAAAGTTACTGATGCAGCCATACCGCTTTGTGCTGTTTGAGGGCAGCTTCTCAGCCTGCACAAGAGTGGATGTGGGTTCTGATCTTTTAAGGGCCCAGTTGCTGAGTGCCTCAGGCCACCTAAGAGCAGGCGAGCAGCTGCAGGGCAGCACGAGCAACCTCCAAGCTAGCGTGCTCCTGCACCAGCAATAGCGAAGCAGGAGGACCAAACCTGGCACACTAACACAGCTAGCTCACATGTGCCTGAATGCAAGGCAGCCGAGCCACAGCAGCATAGGCAGACCCTCAAGAACCTCTTAGATGGGCTGTTCCAGCAAAGAGTAGAAACCATTCTTGGAAAGCTGCCTATTTCCTCAAAGCCCAGCCTCCTGCTGCCATCACATGTTTCTGGAAGTTCATCAAAAGACAGTCTGAAGCGCAGAGAAGCTCATCTGCTTTGGGCTGGCCATCCGTGTCAGAAGCCTCAAGCTCATGCAGACTCTGCAGTGGTCATCCCTTATCATTCACAGGGCCTAAACAACACAGGGAGGTGACTGGAAAGGAGGAAGCGCAGCTTTGAGAGCAGGATTTGGCTAATCAGTTTGGGGGTGGGATCCTGTAGTATACGAGGCCTGCTGTAAGTTACCTCCCAGCTTGGCTGGTGTGATGGCAGTGTAGGGACACTGCTCTGAGCCTGGCTTTCTCTTGGGTAATGCTTCTGTAAAGGAGATGGTTCATGCAGCCTGGTCTCATGGCAGCATCACGTCCCAGGGTTTGTACACTGATCAGGGGATTGTCAGGGCCTGGTGTACAATTGCTGAGTGGAGCACGGTTTAATAAAAATGCTGAAACGAACAAGCTTTGGGTTATTTTTACCCCCCGCTTTGTGACCAGGATTCACGTCTGAAGAGATCAAGACATGCCACAACAGCCACTCTGGCGGCTCCTGGAGGCTCATTGGCCTCCCACCCACCCTGCTAAGAGTATTTCACGTTTTTCCCTGTCTCCAATCCATCGAAGCCAGTCCTGTGATTTCCCTTGCAGGCTGTGCTTTTCTTGCAGGACATCCTTTTGCAGCGCTGTCTCTGTCCAAGGCTGCATCCTCCCTGCTGTGGCTTCCATTGGAGACCAGAATCCTGCAGGTTAGTCTTAATTGCACCAAAATACACCTGTGTGCAGCACTGGCCACCAGAAAGAGCAAAAAAGCACCCTCCTGCCTCAGTGAAAGGAGGAACAGGCTGCCTCAGGGAGGCTGTGACTCTCCAGCACCCTAGGCTTTAAGACCAGACTACCAGGAATGGTATGGGTAAAAGGTGATCCTGCCTTCCAGCACAAGCATAAATTAGGTTGCTTGAGGTCCTATAGAGCCTGGTTTTCTACAATTTCCATTTCTATTAAGGTTTGTGGTAAAGCTTTTCAGGGAGGGGGTCCAGCAATCGGGATGGGAAAGAAGCATAGTGCAGAGTTTGTCTGGTTGCCCACCCTTTCTTGTACAGGGGTGTGGTGCTGCCCACTTCCACCCATCTTTGTGCCAAGCAGAGGGAGCAGGAGCAAGACAAAGCCTGAAAACACGCAACTGCTCCTGCTTCAACAAGCTACCTGAGAGAGACTTTATCAGAAGTGTAGACATTTAACACTTAGGTTTTGGTAATGGTTATGTTTGTCCATGGCAGTGTTCTGTTTTAAAAAAATCAAGTGCCTTATACTCCTAAGAAATAAGTAAAAAACACATTTTGAATACATTGCCATCTGGCTCAGTTTGTGTTCACCTCCTGTGTATACCAGTGTGATCAGTAAGATGAAAAATGTCCCAAATACGGTTCACCAAACGCCATCTGTAGGTGTGCATCTCCCCCAAGAGCCTGCTGTGGTTTCAGCTCTCAAGAGCTGACAGCAGCCTCAGCTGTGAAAGAGGTGACATAGGGACAGTGCAAGGGGACAGATACGTTATTGCTGCCTCTGCCCAACTTATTTCATTTCCCATTCCCGCATATTAACTATTCAAATGTCCACAAATGGCAATCAGCGCTGATGCTAAATCCATGGCTAATACTATGTTGCCAAACAGATCCCCCCCATGAGCCATCCTCAGCCCCTACAGCATTAGCAATCAGACACACAGCTCATCTGATAAATCAGTTTACAAACTACCACTGCAGTCATTTAATGCACACTGGTTTCACTTTGAAACCACTTCAGAGTAGGCTGCTGGCTGTGGCATGGCAGATGCCCTCCTTGCATTCATAGGGAAAAAGCACAGCAGAAGAGCAACTCGGCCTCCACAAACCCCAGCTCGGCCTCCTGCCCTTAACAGGGACATTGTTCCCCTCTGACAGGCACAGAGGTGGGCGAGGTGGAGGATTAAGGTTGCACGTCCCACATGCGATACCACAAAAGCAGCTGTGGGAGAAGCAGCCATGCAGGGCACAAAGCTGCTGGCGAAGGGCTTCATTTACACGAGTTATCCAGCCAGACCTCGCTTCTCTCCAGCATCTCATCTGACTTCCATCCCTCTGCACCACTATCGCACCTTTCCCCCCTCCCCTCTTATTTTGTTCATGTTTTTCCACCACAGTGTAATACCTTGGCCAAATTTGAGTGGGGTTTTCTGATGGTACCACCCAAGGGAATGTGGCTGGTCCCAGTGAGACCACAAGTCCTGCTCCAGGCCAGCAAGGTCCCAGCATATACAGTTGATTTGTTGCAAGAGATTTTTTTTTTTAAATTATTTTTTTTACATTGGGAAGAACAACACAGGTTCCTCACATCTTCCTGCCCAGAACAGCTGAGACCTTTGGCCAAAGTGTGCCCCATGTCCCTTTACCTGCACCCGGGAAAGAAACCTGAACTGAAGGCTAGTACCCAGACCAGGAAATGTAAACCTGAAGAGTTACAACTTGCAACATTATGAAATGTCTGAAGACAAAATTCAACAGAGCAGGAGGCAGCAGATCTGCCCAAAATAAGCACTTGAGGAAACATGCTGGAGCCCAGCTAGGCTTGCCCCTGGCAGGGGAGCTGGCTTGGGGACACCCCTTGCTGAAGCGTGGGTGGAGGTGGCCTCAGAAATGGGCTGTGTGCCCCCAGCAGGTGGCAATGCAGCCTGACAGCAGCAGCCACCCTGCCGCTGCCAAGCACATGCCCGCAACCTCAGCTGCTAAATCATACCTCGAGAGAGCTGGGATTCAGCTCTTGGGTGGCCCTGGGAAAATCGCTCAAACCAAGAAGCCCACACGGATGAGGTTGTATTTGTATACTGTGTGGGATGAAGAGCTGTGAGAAATGTGGAAGCCCTTCAGAAGTGCATGGCCTCTAAGTGAGTCATATACACCATCAAAAAAAACAAAACAAAAAAAGCACATCTTTCCCTCACGCTCTTCAGCCACACAGGCAAGTTTTCAAGGAAATGCTCCACATGTTGGGTAAAAATGCTCTATGCCTCCCCATGTCCCCTTGGCTCTGTGAAGTCTCCTGCACCAAACATGCCTTCCCTAGAACCCCATAGGGTTTGGGGACATCCCAAAAGTGCAAGAGCATCAAGAAAACCCAGCTAGGCACACGTGTGAGGGTGCCAAGGCTCACCACTGAGATATTTTGATACCAAGGGAAAAACCAAGCCTAGGTAGGGCTGAAATGGCTCCTGCAGATGGGCTTGCAGTGCTGTCTCCATTGGGACATGGCCTGAAGCCAACAGGGCCAGAGCAGCCTTGGGTCTCCCTGACCCTGCTGACAGGTGGTTTTGGGAGCTTTCAGGCAACCCCTTGTTTCGGCCACGGGTGGGGACAGAGGAGCACAAGGCAGGGAACTGGGCCCCATGGAGTGGGGGTTTGAGGCCAGTGGATTTTTTCAGGTTTTCAGGGCGATCCCTGTGCACAGCGGGTGTGCAATGTTAGCATCCAAACTCACTCTCAATGCAGCAGGAAGCGAATAATTAAGCTCAGGCCAACATAGACTCAAAACCCCAAATTCAGTATCATAGCTGGTGTGGATGGATACTGCAGCATCTTTATAGCTGGGCCTTTCAACTTACCAAGCACAGCTCATTAACCTTGGCAAAAGGGGTAAGCATAGATTTCCAGATTATAGCTGAAACTTGAGAGGGTTGCTTCATTGACTGTTCTCTCTGAATCAATCAACACAGCTTATACCTTCTGCTTGCCTTTTTGGTTTTGTTTTTCCTCCTTACCTTTGCTTTTCTCGGTGGCAGTAATTTTCTGGAAAAATTGTTTATGGGGGCCAGATCTGGAGCTGCATAAAGCCCATGGAGTTAAGCTGATTTAGAGCAGTTTAGGACTCAGCCCTTCTGCAACAGCTGAACGTAGGAGTCAGGGGGAGTTTAATTAACTTTGAACAGTTGATCAAATTTCAGGCCTAGCTAATAAACCCGTTTGTGCCTGAGCTTAACAGCAAGTCTTGGTATATTAATTAAAGGATCCCAGCAAGATCTGACAGGTGGGGTTTTTTGTTGGTTTTTTTTTTCTTTTGGAAAGAACAAGCAAACTCTTCCATCATTCAGGAAGTCCCTCATCGAACATCCCCTTATCATGAGCTGGAAACAGATACACCACCACTCTCCCTTCAACACAAACGTATTTACATCCTGTACTCTCTGTATTTGCCAAAGATTACAGAATAACACTTCATACCAACTGGGCTTCAGAGAGCTCCTTCCCAGCTCTGGAGCGAGGATCAGGGATGCTGCTACCGCAAAAGTGACATTGCTTGGCTTGGGTGATGCCTTGCAAGCCCAGAGGGGAGATGAGTGACTTGCTGTGCCGATGACCATGCTGGCACTACTGTGAACGTGGCACTTGGTGTCTGGGGATGAGCATTGCCCACCATCCTGGTACCATCCCATTGGCATAACTGACCTTTGAAAACAGAGGATGAGCATGAAGATCTCTGCCTGCCTGGGCAAGTGCAATGCATGGCTGCTCCGAGACCCGAAGAGGACCATCATATCTTTGCATCCTGCAGGTTTTTTGCTGTTTCAGAATCAAAACCACTCCCTCAAAAGCTGTTGAGGAAAAGCAGAACAAAACAGCTCTCAATACAGCTGCTGATTTGAGACAGAGCCTGCTATTGCCTCACCCACAAAGCTTTGTATTCCCAAGTGTTGCTCGAGCCAGCTTTCACCCTCAGCATGGTGGTGCCTGCTGTTTCCTCCTGCAGCAGAGCTGCCTGAAGACACTTCTGTTTTACCTCTCTCCCCACCTCACTCTCACCCATTTGTTTCTGTTTCCATGCTGCCCCTTTTGGGGAATAAGGGTGGAGGCTTTTACTCTGGATCATTTAATGAATCCAGTTTACAGCATCACAGTAAGGGGAAGGCAAAATGCAATGTGGGAGGAAGGCAAAACCAGCTTAGCACAAGGAAACCTGCGCCCTCCCTGCTGCTCATGGGGAGGAAGCGTTTGAGCACAGCCCAGGACCACCCAAGAACAACCTCATCCCCAATATTTGGGCAATCTAGATGCTAAGAGTTGCCAGCAGAAAGGGGAGAAGAGGATTAAGTTCTTTTTCATGTAGCCCTCAACTCCAGAGGCACAAGAACCATTTGTTTTTGCCACCCTCTGTGCTGGATGGGACACCTTGCACCCACTCTTCACCCTCAGATGCCGTGCATCCCCTCCGCTTCCCCCAGAGGGAGAAAGACAGCAAATTTGGCCAAAAAGTACAATAGATCCTGTAATGAATGGCCACCCTTGAAGCCTGTGGATGACAGTACACTGCTCTGCTTTCTCTGCAGCAAGGAAGACAGCCAGCGATGGAGAAGGCGCAGAGGCGGCGCTAAAAACAACTTGAAAGCCTTAAGAAGGGAAAAAAGAGCGTGGCTGCAGGGAGCCATTTAACTCCATCTCCTCATGGCTGGGGAATTTCTCACTGGCAGGACACATGTCAGGCAGCCCTTGCAAAAAGCCCGTTTTGCGGCCGTTGCAGTTTCCTGCAGCATTTGCAGTGATCTCAGGCAGTAATCTAATCCACTGGTAGTACTTCACCGTCCATAAATCCCATTGGAGCCGGGCCCATAAATAGTTACAGTGTAGTATGCAGCTGCATACAGGGCAGGAGCAAGTGTTCCACATAACGGCTGTTGGCTCTAATCAGATTAATTGAGGAGCCGATCATATTTCCACCATTTGGCTGAGTTTTATTATAGCTACCCTTCCGTAAGGATACCCCTTACTGGTGAAGGGGAGACCACAGTAGTGCTAAACATCTTCCTTGCAGGGGAGACCCAAAGCACCCCTTAGTTGCAGGGGTTTCCCCTATTCCCAGAAGCTTTTTGGAGCTGTTTTGTAGCACTTTGCTCTCTCACTGAGGTGCTCCTCCTCCATATTGATGCTCCCAGTAGTGGATAGGAAGGGATGGATCAGTTTTTTTACAAGTGGCTGAAAAAATAAGAGCGAGACCTCAGAAGACAAAGTCTGAGAGACTGCGAGAGGGTCACCATAAAACACAAACTGGATGAGAGCATATCCTATGTCCAGGGATATCCTTGTTAGGAATTCGTAGCTCATTTATTGCTGTGGGAAAGAGGACAAACCCCACCTGGGTGGCAGCTACAGCGGGTTGCAGTTAGGTGAAAGCCACACCAAGATACAGCACAGCAGTTCTCAGAATAGGGCTCACCACCCTGCGGGGCTGCAGTGCTTAGTATTTACAAGCCTGACAAATTCATCTGCAAGAAGCTGGGCTCTGGACCAGAAGTGGGAAGTTGCCAGTGGAAGCGTTTGGGAACCCCTGGTGGTTCATCACCACAGAGGATAAACTCCAAGGTGTTTATACCACCCAAAGCTGGGAAATATCCTGTTCCAGCAGGGCTGACCCCATGCCTTACAAGCATTTGGAGAAGACAGAGCCTGATGTAGGGATCCCAAATGAGTACATGTGTCCGGGTTTTAGGAGCACACAGACCCTTTTTAAAACAGGACAATCATCTTCCATTATCCTCCCCCCTCTCTTTTGTTATCTTCACAATACCAATAGTTCCAATTCCTTGGTTTTCATGCGCAATAATCTCATTCATTCACTCCAATAACCACTTAGCCTTCCACTGAATAGTCTATGCATTCAAGTGTTGAATTACTGCCTTGTAAAAGCAAGGAGCAATGATATTAGCACTTACTTCCCATACCCTTGATTTGTGACAGGCGATATCAGCAAGGGGGAAATAAAGAGACATTCTCTGTAACAAGAGAAAAATGGCCCAACATCCTTTCCTTGCTTTTCTCACTTTAAGATTTAAATGCGACATGTGCTTTATAATAAGAAGGCCTGATTTGGGACTCTTCCCAGCTGCAATTTTCACAAAACCTATAGGAAGGTGATCACCTTCCTACACTTCTGTCCTTCTTTCTAGTTTTGCTGAAATAGTCCAAAAGAGTCAGAAATATCACTGGAAGCATGCAGAAATATGGACAAGCAAGGCAAATACTTATGTCTCACCTTCTTAAAAAACCAGGCCAAGAAGACCGAATCATGTTACTCGGAGTACAGAAGTTGCAGCCAAACTATTCAGTTAGCAAATGGATTAGATATACCTGAACAAAACTCTTTAATGATCCATGTGCAGCTTGGATCTTCCTTGGATAAAACGAGGGATAAATTCCCCAATGAATTCCACCATTTGGAAAAAGAAAACCCCACTGCATTATTAGCCTCAACACATTTTCTACTGTAAAAGGTTCATGCCTTGCCCATGCAGTCAGAGCTGAGCCCTTTAATAATTTCAGATGATGGAAGTTTCACGTGCCATCCTGCCGCCACTTCTGATCTGAGCAGGAGACACAGCATCTACACCAGACAGATCGGTTTTCAGGTTTGCTCCAACAACTGTCTCCTCTGTCTGATCAGCTCAGGACAGTGCCTCCACACCACTTCTGAAGGCAGCTTTGGGAGCTCCACTAGGAACTGGGAGAAAGCCTCCATCCACTTAGGACCATCAAAAGGTTGGACTCAAGCCTACAAAGTCTCTACATGATGCCCCGACAATCCCCTAAACATCATAATTTCATCAAAAGGAAAGAAACTTAGAGAACAGGGGCTGGAGGCGATGTTTGAAAGCTGCTCAGGAGAGAGAGCTCCTTCCAGTGGACGTGCCTTGCCTTGGACTGGGACTCAGCAGACAAATCTCTTTCCTCTGTCTGCAACTGCCAAGCTGGGGCTCCTCCAGCAAGTCATTTGGCTGCTCTCTGCTTTGGTTTCCTCCCATTTCTTTTGCTCATTTTCCAGCATCTTTGAGGCAGGGTTTCTCATTATTTCTTGATGTAGCACATCACATAGGGACCTCAGTTAGAGCTTGAAATCTGAAGATGCTTCTTTTGCATTTGCCATACTGCAAATAGTAACATTTTTACAAGCACTTTCAAAATGCTCAAAAGCTGCTGAGGAAGAAATCAATACCTAAAAAACCAAATGTACTAATACAGAACTGAAAGCAATGCAAAATTAATACTATGTCTCCAACATTATGCCTTCCTAGTCTTGTGAGAGAATAGCTGCGGCAAAAAAGTGCTTTACAGAAGTGCTTCATTTCCCAGATGAAGGAACATCTGAATCATTTCTCCTTTGATTAACACATTATCATCATGCTCTGCCACTGATTATTCCCCATACTTCACAGTCAGGAGGTACTACCATGACAATGAGATGAGCCTTGGCTGGATTCGTAGCTGTCAGGAAGAAGGCAGCATCCCACATCTCACAGATAGCTGCCAGCCCTTTTGCTATTGCAAAACTCCCCTCTCCCTGCCTCTGGCCAGGCATGCCAGCTCAGCTAGAGGGGGGAAAGCTGGGCAGACAACCCCGCTGCTCCCAGCCAGCATTGCCCAGCCCTGGAAGCTTGCAGGAGACGTGCTCTGTGAAGGTAGGTCACAGGGAACTAGACTGGGGTGGAGTATTATTTGTTACAATGCAGTTCACAACCCTGTCCTTTGCCCACATGCAAGCCCACCCCGTATGAACCCCGAGGAGTACACGGCCCACCAGCAAGGAAACTGTCACTAGCTCTTTAAAAGGACCATGAAAGTTTGAGGTGCTTTACTTAACCACTGCAAAGATCATTTGCTTGTGTGGAAACTGAGTTATAACGAAGTGTACCACGTTTACTGGCCAAGACTGTCAGAGCTATTAAAAACAGCAGGGATCTCTTGGCCATCTATTCTACAGCAGGCCAGGCACCCCAAGAGCCCTGCTAGCTGTTCGGCACATTTTCTTCAGCTCCAGCTAAATCACTGGACATAACCTTTAGATATGACACAGGGCTGGGAGCCTTGCATGGGCACAAATTTAGGGCTGGAAGAAAAGACAACACAGAAAAATCCAACTAGCAGTTTGCAATGGTTGTAGGAAGGCGAAAAGCTCCATCCTTCAGGAACATACAGAAGGTGGGAACAAATGTATTAAAAAAAAAAAAGGGGGCATACTAGGAGTCTCTTCTGACCCTGAAAGAGCGAGCTGGAAACCATACATCACAATTGTGATCTTCTTAAAGTGAACTGGAAGTAATAAAATTCCCCATATCTTTGCTTTCCAGAGGGGTTGAGCACTTTCTGTTTGTCTCATGACAGCACTGGGATAGGAATTCAGGCCCCATGATGTGGCCATTGCGCAGACTTGTCCTGCCCCCAGAGCTCAGAAAGTAAAGGTGTGCCAGACCCCTGTTAAACTGTTCCCATCAATTCAGCATCCAAGCGTTTGCAGGTGACACCACTTCAATGTGCTGGGTACCAAAATCCTGTTTGTACATAATTTCCTAGCTCTCCTTATGCCTTGAACCCACTTACCAGGCTGCCTGGCTGTATTTATGTCTTTGCTTTTATTCTCCTCATACCACTGTTTCCCATTGGGTTCTTTTTCTCCTTAATTTGAACCCTAACCATGCAACAGACAACATACAGTGTACTACACATTCTTGTGGCCCCAGAGACATCATTAGAAGCGGACTTAGCTATCACTTGCTCTTTAAAAACCCATCTGTAGCAATCGATTTTCAAAGTGAAGTGAGTTGAGACACCTTGATTTGTAGGATGTTCAGCTTAAAAATCCATGAAAGGAGGCTGGGGGGGGGGGGTGGGGGGTGTTTGTTTGGGGGTGTGTGTTTTGTGGGTTTGGGTTTTGGGGGTTTTTTTGTTTGTTTTTGGTGGGTTTTTTTTTGAAGAGGAGAGTGTTCATCATTTTCTGAAAACCCAAAACTGGTCTCTGAAAATCACTTGTGACTACTGAAATCCTTGGCCAATAAATAACAATTACCATCCTCATTATTGAGCAAAGGATGACAGGGAAAGTGGGTCTGCATCAGAGCACACAGAGGGGAAGAGCAACCCTCAGCCGCTGAAGCTGCCAACAACACGTTCCTCCTGGCAGATGTCATCTTATCCCAAGAGCTGCCACTGCCACTTTCTGCTGGACTGTTTTCTTCAGCTGTCTAATCCTGAGCTGCAGCTGCAGCAAACACACGGCTCCTTTCCTCCGAGCGAGCAGACAGACCACAAGAGCAAGTGTTCACAACCATGCTGCGGCTTTGGGTTTCTCCTTCCCTTTGAAGGGACAGGACTGTGGGACAAAACACACTTGTCAAGTTAATTAGGAATTGGGGAATGTCAGTTTTTAACTCTACTGTGAAGAAAGCAGATCTGCTAAATTAGATGTGCTGGGAGTGGGAGCAAGGTGCTTTTCAGCATTCACCACCCTCAGGTAGAGAAGCAAATGTGCTACCCAGGATTAGCAGCATACTTGTATTAAACGTTAAAGCCCACAGCAGACAGAGACTTGATTACAGTTCTTTAAATACTGTTAAAATTATAAAAATGCTATACAAAATCCTTGTGGAACTTGCACCTTTCAGAAGGGGAGATAAACACTTTGCCTCCATAACGGCAACAAAAGGGAACTGTAAGAAGTAAAAAAAAAAACCTGATGCAAAGAGAAGATGGCAGGGACTGCATCCACACTGGAAGCTTCCTTGGGGACATCTCTACCGTGATGCTCTAAAGGAGCATAAGCCCCATCTAAATTTAAAAGAGACTAAGAGTATCAATTGATTTCAGATCATAAAAAGCACAAATGGGAAAGAGATACTCCCAACTCCAAAAGCAGCAGACACAAAAATGACATTCCAGCCTCAAACCTCACAGGTTGATAACTATGGCATTATTAAATGTACAGCAGCCCCCCTCTCCAAGCTATCCTATAAAAGCTGTGCTAAACTGATGTTCAACTCGGAAAGAGGGAGAAGAGAGGCACTGGCAGGAGGCTGCTAACGTTACACCACTTCCCACCCCTTGGGAGATGCATCCAACAAGGTGAAGGTTCCACCCACAGCCACAGACAGATTTCCAAATGTCTTGATTCTCAGATCTCTCAATTATCTCAATGTGATTTTATCATAATAAGAAACCTGTACACTCATTGCAGGGAACAGCATTGAAACTAGGAGAGCGTTTTTTTTTTTTGGTTTGTTTTTTTTTTTTTGTTTTTTTTTTTTTTTTTTTTTTACAGCTGCTATACAAACGCTAAGTCCCCAAAAGCTTATAATTTAATTCTAAGCAATCTCCTTTGCACCCGCCAATTCACTTAAGCACAATAAGAGAAGAATTAATAAAACATCTTCATCAATCATTATCTGTATGTAACATTCACAAGGACAAATCAAAACACACACAGGAAATGATTTCACAACAGTTTCTGACAGAAAAGCGCTGGCTTGTGTTCACTGCAGCACATACAGTTTCATGTTATTGCTAGTTAAAAGTATTCAAACATTCAGCTAAGTTATTTACTTTAGACATCTACCAGGAAACAAAACCAACTCCATGTGCCCCACAGGGGATCAGCCACAAAACACATCACCGATAAAGAGGAGCCAAAATGAAACATTCGCCAGTACCCACCAGGCAGAAATGCTCCACAGCAACAGACACCTGGAGATAACATGGCTACGTGGATCCCACGGCTGTAGCACAACGCCTGCCAGGGATCATCCTATTATATTCCCAAGGAGGCTAACACTACAACAAGGTATTTGAGATCGCAAAGGCGGAGGAAGCTCCTTTGTGATAAAGCCAACTTTATTTCATCACACCAATTGCAAAACACTACTGGAGTTCTGCTCTCTTTGGACAGTACAGGTACCACAGACTATTGCTGAAATAGCAGGTAAATACCAGAAGCTAGAGTTTCATTTCTACATGAGAGATGACAACCATGTCTGAATTTTGTAAAAAAACAGTAAATACCTTCATGGATAATGCTGTTGTATGTGTACGGAAAAAAAAAATTACTATAAAATACACACTTGAATTTCTAAAACACTTCCATTTTGTGGAAATGTCTCATGGTCTGTGGCAAAAGACTGTTTTTTGTTTTGGTTTTTTTGTTTGTTTGTTTGGTTTTTTTCAAAAAAAGACTTTTTTTTTTTTTTACAAAAAGTTTTTCAAAATATTTGCTTAAAACTAATGATGAACTTGCTATTGCAAAAGTCTTTTGCCAGCATCACATTTTAAGAGTTAGACAAACCAGGCAGGAAATAAAAATACTACGTGGTCTACTCATTAATCAAGACTGTCCAGATTTTAGGTTGTGAATAGTGACTTTTACCCATCTTTGACAAACCCAGAAACTAAAATTCCTTTGCCAAAATGAATGGGTAAAAAATTTCAAATGTGACCATTGCCAAACAAAAAGGGTGGCACAACTAATTTAAAGAAATCATGAGGTTGGAGTTTGTGTCAGGTGACTCTTGCGTGGCAGCATCACCTTTCAGGATCCAATCTCCCACCTATTTCAGAGCCTCCAAAACTACAGAAGTGAAGACTTCTTCCACTGAACTTACTACTGTCATTTAAACTGTCCTTGCTACAAACATTCATCCAAATCAGCTTTGGCACTTAGGGTCCAGCTGCACTTGCTGTTCCCACTTCTATGATCCAATATTTCTCAAGGAGAAAGGTAGAAATAACCTTATAAGCAAAAAGGGTTAAAAGTCACACCTGCACATACACACAGAGCAGCCCACAGTCAACTGTTGCAGTTCTATCAGCTTAACAGAGTTGCTTGGGAGAGATGAGCTTGGGACAAAAGTATTTAATAAAAATAACAGACATTTCTGAACTACCTTTGGGGGGGTAACAGTCTTCATAAAGTATGTCATCAGCCTCTCGCTGGCAGCTCTGAAGGCATCTCATATTGCAAAGCAACTGACTTCGACAGAAGTTTAACAAGCAGGAGAAAAACCCTCAGGGCTGGTTATTCAAGCAGAAGTGTCTGAAATTGAAGCCTTGCTCATACCGCACTCTGTAAGTGGACCTCCAAAGTCCTGATTACATGCATCTTATATGAAATAGCAACTTTAAATGTCATAGTTAAAAGAGCTGCAGGCAGAGGCAAAGGCAGCTTGCACTGGCTGCCAAACACCAGGCACAGGAAGCTTTTCATAGGCTGCTCAGTCACTCCCTATGGCCAGCGAGTCCCCCCCAGGGGGTCCTTCAGCCCTCGTGCTCTGACATCTCACCCAGCCCCCAGTATTTCCAGGTCCTGGATCCAGCAGCACCTTCTGTGAGAGTCACTGTATATCTCCTGCTAACAACCTCTGATCTCATAGGTCACACGAGAAGCAAAATTACATTCTTGAGCATCCCCAGGTCACTTGCCTCCCTACAGCTAAATAAGGGGTGCAGCAGCAGCGGGCTATTTAAAGAAAGCCAGCATAGCTACTTGACAGATCCTGGAGGAGAGACGTTACATGTGTATACATCACTGCTCCCCAACAAACAGGCTCACACCCATGAGCAGCTTCAATAGAAGTATTTTGCAGTGCTTTACCAAGGTTTGTTTTCACACACAGAGGGAACACAGAGGTATTACAAGCACAGCACAAAAGGCCAAGCTCCAACACAGCTAGTTTTAAATGGCTTGGCCAGGTTTTTCCAGTGTATCACCGGCAGCAGTGAAACCTTCCTGCCTCCTATAAGAAGGACCTGGCAGCTCACTGTGTGCTCTGTCCCCTTGAACCGCAGCACAACCAGTTGCTGAGTCTCCCCTCTCCCACTAAAAGCATTAAGGGGCCCACATCATCTTCTCGTGACATTTCTAAAAGGAGGCTCTTTACCCCTGACTGGCTAGAGAAGTGCAAGGAAACCCTGCCAGGCCCTGCCTGCAGCCTCCTTTGCCTGCTGGTTGGAGGACACCTCTCCAGCCATGGGCTGGGCACTGGGAATGAAAATCCTGCTGGGGTAAGAGGACGCAGTGCCATCAGAAAGCACCTGTTAATGCTATGGAAGAAGGCAAGTCCATAGACAACATTGAGCTGAGCACCATGATGGCTGGGAGGCTGGACCAAAGGCACAGTGTCAATTACAGAGGGATGCTACAGCTGAGGTGCCACAGGGAATACTCTGCCACCAGACATGATAGTCTCAAATACCCAGACCTCCAAAGCAAAATGTCAGCTCCATCTTTCCATGTCAATTCTCTACACACAGACTTTTTTTTTTTTTTTTTTTTTTTTTTTTTTTTTTTTTTTTTACACAGGATGCTCAGAAACACTCTTCTAGTGATTCCTGAGAAAGGAGGAGCTCATCAAATGCTTTATGCTCATTTGTGTCCACTCAGACAACCACGGTACAGATTATATTCTAGATATTTGCGTGGATCTCTATCAGGGCTTAATAAGCCTTGACAATGCTACTTAGATTCTTAAAACAGTTTTCTGAGATACGTACAATACGATTGATCATACGATAGCATAGTTATAGCCCTCTCTCCCCAAAGAATATCATCTTCATGGATATGATTCAAAATGCACAAGTATTATCTGAAATCTACATAGGTTCCATAAATCCAAAGTACTTACTGCTAGACATGGAAGTAGCTGAAAAATTTTAGTTCCTACAGCTTCGTTCTTGCTGGGCTGCCTCAAGGTTTGCATATGGCTGAGCTACATACCACTTAAATTCTAACACAACAGCAAGACTCATGCATGCAATTAGAAAACAGGGTGCTCTGGTGTATCGAATACATTTTGGAGTGTCTGGGCATTTAGCAATATTTAAGCAAATGCAGACCGCATGCTTGGCAGAGATAGGATTTCAATGACAAGCACAGAGAACATATGATCACAGAGAGTGATGCTCACATCTCCAGGCTTCGGGTCTTGAAGGCTATCTATACCTCCAGTCATCAAGAAGAAATCTTACTGATGGCCAAAAAGGAAAAGAGGTCTAGATTGTGACAGTGCCAGATTTCGTAAAAACAGATAAGATCTTTGAGTTTTGAGAGATTTCAAGCCCAGGCCATCCCTGGCAGAAATCAGCAAAACTTAACCCACATCACATTAAGCCTGCTGATTTATCTCACCAGCCAGTTTGGCCTTTAGATCCTGGGCTGTCTCAAGACCTTCTGGAGCACTTTATATTAAAAATGAGAGGGAGGAAAAAAGTGAAAGAAAAGAGGTTGATGCCCCATAAGTCACAATGAAACCTTCCAGGCAATGCAGGTACGTGGGGACTCTGTGCCATATACTTAGCTATCCTTTAATGCCCTTTTCAAGTCTGAAGTCACTCCATCTCCTAGTAGATTAAAATGGGACCTGAGAAAGACACAGTTCATTTTAAATGGGAAGTAATTTAACTCCTCTGCTGCACGCTCCAGGGAAAAGAGAGGAAGAGAAAGGCAGCGAATCTCTGCAGCTCATGCACAGGCTGTGGGGGCCTGAAGCCGCAGGAATCCCAATTGCCCAAAGCAGCACCAAGGGGATTTTATCCTATGCAGTGTGAGAGAGCATGCCGAGATTAACATCTTACGCAGTGCCTAATCTTTACTTTTAAAACTACACAGCACCCCTCCGGGCCCATCAGCTAGTGCTTTCCTTGGTAAAGAGTTCTGCCGGGTGGGATTTGACAGGCACATTCTGCCTCAACCGCAGTCCTTGCCAAAGGAGCTGGGCAACAGGAGCAAGGCACAGCCCTGCTCATGCATATTTTGGTTACATTTAGCCAGGCACTTGCATTTCAGAGCCTGGTTGCTCAGTGATCTATAAAGAATGCTCGTGCAGAGGAAACAGGCACCAAAAAAAAAAAATTATCAAAAGCTTTACAGAACAGTGGAAAGCAAACTGCAAAGAGCGCTTGAGTGGAACTGTTTCTTCCTCAGGGAACGACGGCATTGGGAAGGTGAGCTGCCTGAACATGAGCTAAAGGCAGCCCCCAAGTTGTCCAGCAAGAGCCGACAAGCAGGCACACCTTCAGGAAGCTGCTCCCACCCTCATCGGCCCTCCTGGGGCGAGGCGGGGGGGTGACGGAGATGCTTGCGAGCTCTCCGAGGAATGCCTTGTATGTCTTGCTGCCAGTTGCTGGGGGGACAATGACATCGTCTGGGACAGAATTAGAAAACCTTCAGCAGGAGGGCAATGTGGCACAAGTGCTAAGTCAGCCGTAGGCTATATGTGGCGCACCAGTTGGTGCCTTCTTTCCCCTTCTTCAGATACTCATTCCTTTGCCTGCTCCTTCAGCATGGTTTGACTTCAGCCTACACCGCCCTGTGACTGCTGCGTGCCCCCAGCTGCATTCAGGCTACCAACGCCTTACACAGCACTTGAAGGAGCCAGGAGGCGAATCCTCCCTCCAAAACACACCCATCACCTCCCCCGAGCCAACAGAGCCCTTCATTTGTGCACGCAATCCAACCTTTGTGCCATTTTATAATGCTGTCTCCAGTGCTCATCCATCATTGCCCTATTTCCCACCACCTGCAAATCCCATGGTGCCAGGCCTGACTGTCTGCTGGTGACTTTCCTGCACAGTCACCTCCAGGTCTCCTCATGTGCTGTGCCCTGCTCCCAGACTGCCTTCCTGAGGACAGGGCACCCTCGTTGGACCAAGACCCCTGAAACATGCTGACCTGGCCATTTACTGGGCTTGACTCTCTTCTGCACAAGCTTTCACAGCTTATCAGGGTGTCCTACAGCTGCAAGCATCTTAGATAGCAAATGGCTTTGCTTTTCTGTGTTGAAAGTGCCTTGCATGTTGTGAGCGCTGACAAAGCCAAATCATTAGTAGATTAATTAGGCACCCTGTTGCACACAGTCAGCATTACAGCCTGAAGCTGAGATCTTGAGAGAGTTTGCTGGCAGCAGACCCCCGGCTTGTTACTTTAAGCCTGTGGTGAAACGTTCAAGAATCAAACCAGACAAGCAGTCCAGACAAGGCAGTAATCTCTCTTTTATGGCCAAAACCACATATTTAAGAGAAAGCACAAGGATCTCTGCAGCATCTTGGTGTGGAAAAACGCACCCAGTCTCTATCAGTTCAAGAACTGCTTAAGCACAGTGAAATGGATTATATATTCCTTCCAAATTCGTCATGAATTATAGTAACTCTGATATTCTTGCTAACTACCTAAATGCCCAGTTCCTTCCTGCATCTTACTAGGTTCTTGGCCTCAAATAGTCCCCCAGCAACAAATTTCACAATCTAACTAGTGTTGGAAAAAACATCATTCCCACATATTAGTTTTGAATTTCACTGAACCTCCCTTGTTTGTGCTCAAAAGGCTTCTCCATGAACTTCCCTGTACTTCTTATAACTTTGGATAATGGGATCCCTTCCCACTTACGGGCTGAATAAAGTAGATGGTTGTACCAGGGCACAGCTCCAAACCATTGCAATCTTTCTCAAAGCTCATTGCTTGCCAAATGGTACACATACACTTGCAATTTTTCCTGCTGACATTGCAGCCACCCAACCTTCAGAAGAGGAACACAGCAAATATTTTAACAGCAACAGGTGTCAGATAGGAGTTGATCACAGGAAAGAGATAACATGTCAGACAGCTGAAATGATAGAAGTGTGCATGGGACAGGAGAAAGGCTCCAAGAAGAGATTGGAATAGGTTGACTGTCCTTAGCTATTTGTAAACACTGTCTATATTCTCAGTGTTATACACCTTGCCTGAAAGCAAACTCCCACCAGAGCCTTCTGAGTGACCAACAGCACTCCCCCTAGTGCTTGATCTGGCATCCTGTGATGAACTTGCCAACAATTTCACAAAACAAAGCAAGGAAACCACATTTGAAGCAGGCACTCAGAGACACACTAAACTCACGGTGGCCCTTTTGGTCATAGAGTAGTAGCATATAAATTAGCACGATCTTGCCCAAAAAGGATATCTTCCTCTGTGGCCTCCTAACCCAGCCTTCTGGCTGCCCTGGCTATCTTGAGCCAAATGAAGCACCCAGAAGGAAACCACTGGCCTAAGCTCTTCTGAGCAAACTTACCCTGGAAGAAGCATGCTTTACCTTCTGACCCCTGTGCAACACTGCAGATACATTTCTTCTACGAGTTGCAGTGTCTCTTGGGCCGTCATTATAGCATGTGTGGCTTGGTGGACATATCAAAAGTGTAAAAGGAAAATAAAGTTCCTATGTGGATAATGAATAACCAAGTACCTTGTTTTTAAGTTACTGGCAAAATGGGAAGTTAATTGCATTTTCAGGCATTTTAGACAGCAAAAGGCAAAAGTCTCAAAGGGAGTTCATTGTGAAACAGAGCAGAAGCAGCAGCGCTCACCCTTTCATCCAACAGCTCCATGGCTTGCACACTCCCCTGAAATATGGGAGATCCAGTCTCCTACTTCACTGCATGGATTTAAACCATCGCCTCCCTCCTCCTGGAGGAGGGCCTGACTCCCCGGGCTATAGGAAACCCTGAGACAGAGCCATCCTGTTAAAACTGGACCAGAAAGGCAGAGACTTCAGAGTAACTGCATAGGGAGCGCAGCCCAGCACAGGAACTCCCACTTCCATTCTGGTGCTGCAATCAATGCCACCTCTATGTGACTTTAGCCTGAAAAAAGGAACATATTCCAGTTCAGAAGTGTCAGAATAAATCATGTCAACACTCTGGATGGAAAACACACTTCTCTTTTATTAATTCAACTAAATGCAGCCCAAATGCACAAAAGTTTTATGTTGGCCAGAACCGCATCCTCATCAATTAAACTGTTGGTGAAAACCAGCCAAGCTCCAAGCAAGCTGACCCCTATTTCAGTGAGTAACAGGACTAACAGGGCACGGTTTCCAACCAGCAGCTTTCTCACTGCTGGGTTTTCTGGGGCCTTGTGAAATCTGAAGCTCCGTCACCATTCATTATGTCTCCCCTCGACATGGATTCTCCTGCAGGAGAGAGGCATCCATGCACTCCCCAGGAGCTGTGCACCCGATGAGGCAGATGCCAGTGATATTTCGCATCCCCAGCTGCTGCTGCTTTCCTTTAGAAGCAGATCTCAGCAAGTCCCAGCAAGCACGAGGGAGAGGCTGGGAGTTTACTCTAGTATTCCTGCTCGCATGAAGCTGCTGCTAAAAGCAGAAGAGGAGCCTTCCTGCTGCAGCCCCTGCAACCAGCTCTGCAGCCCAGGGTGACATGGTACGACACCGCCACAGACCTGCAAACGGCAGCTCCCATGCAAAAGCACAGGGACACATCTCCTCTGCATCACCTGGGACAACTTTGCTCCCTAGGGACAGACCCAACGCGCTCCCAGAGATGTCTTGGGACACATCCAACCTTGCTAGGCAGATAAACCTGTGGTGTCCTGTCCCAAGCCCAGAAAACTGACTGAATCCAAATTCTTAACCCAGCAACTGAAATAAGGACCTGCCATCCTCCTCCTCCTCTGCACCCGTTTATCTTCTCACCTGATCAATATACAATTATTTTGTGGCAGCTCCTCACAAAACCTCCTTTTCTGGCAGCATGAAGCATGTCCAGGTGCATCTGCATTCTTAGACAAGCCACACTGTGCAGAGCCAGCACTAAGTTCATGCTTCATTTTTGAAAGCCTGTCTTCCTTTTAAAATATATTTGATGGTGGCTTTCAGGCTTATTTCATTGCAAACCTGAGGTCACCATAGAAGTTATTAGATCATCACTGGTTCTTTCTTGCAATTACTTAAAGTTCTCAGAGGTGCAGAGATGCATAAAAATTATTTTAGATTATTTCCACCCAAGTTATACCTCCAGGATCCATTTACGCTGGTGGGTTTCACTAAAGTTTGGTTTGCGCAATGTAAGACATCAGCATCACTGGAGATGCCCTCATCAGGCCCCTCGGGAATGACAGCCCATATGCTCCTGCTAACCTGCAGTGGTGCAGGAGAGGCCACACCATCAGCTTCCCAGGCAGACCAGCAGAGCAGGGATCCCTCCATCAAGCACCTCGAAGGTAGCCAGCAGAGCTCATAAATCACAGGCTCTTTGTCCCAAAGCATTCACAAAACTTAAGGCAGAAAAAAAGGAAATAAAATCTCTCCTGGTCTGTGTTCTCTAAAGCAGAGACTGAGCCAAGGCTTCAAATTGTATGCATCAGTATAGGTCTATTGATTCAAAAGAGATGACTCGACTTCCAAAAAGTCTCTTGCTCAAGGTCATGGGCTGTAGCAAAGAAGAGCTCTGAGCACAGGTTTTCTTACATGAAAATACACCTTTAGCCACTCTCCATCCCTTTTTTTGGTGTGCATTTTTGTAATTTTACCTTCCTTAAAACATATTAATCTAAAATGCAAGTGCTTGGATACCCTGCCAGACTTTGGATGCAAAGTGTCTGTCCAGGCCTTCAGGCTCTACATTTCTAATTACAAAACACTCCACAGTATAGTTCATGAGACAGAAATAAGGGCCCCATCAAAAGCCTTGCACTTACTAGCACAGAACTTCAGGAGTCTGGAGAGTAGATGGGAGAGAGATTGCTGGACAAGGGAGGAACAATCAGCAGTCCTGGATTTTTCTGCAGAAAATCTCAATCTTATGGACCCAGGGGAACCATCAGGTTTGAAAGAGTTAGAAGCTGTTTTGCTGTGCTGGAAAAAGTCTGCTGAAAACAGAAAAGCCATCTTCTCCTGAAAGTTGTGTTTTCTGGAGAGCATGGGGAGCAGGGAGGTCCATCAGGAGACTGAGGGGTGGAAAGATAAACAAGAGACACAGGGTGGGCAGGCAAACAAGGTGAAACCAGAAGTGCCTCCTTTGCCTGATGGCTAGTTGCCAATCATAAATAAATTACAAAAGGAAACCTTTTGTGTGGGACAACATAACACCCAGCTGATCTCCATTCTATCAGGGCACAGCTTATCCCTAGGAGAGGAAAAAGAAGATCAAAGGAAAAGATTAAAGGAAGCAATTTTCAATTTTAAACACAGTCTTAACATGATAGAAAGGAATAGTAAGAACAGCTGAAAGACACTCAGGGTCTTGGAGAGACGCCTTGACTGAAGGTAGTGAAGTGTTTTCCATATTTGTCTGCTTTATTTTTAAACATCCAGAGCCTTTGCTTGATCAACACTTCCTTGTAAAAGAAGGAAGCAGAGGAGGAGTGAGGGACTGCGGGGAGAGAGGCAAATGAGGCTGGAAATTGATGATCTTCCCAGCCATGAAAGTCAAAATTCCTACTTGAAACCAAATCCTCCTGGAGCGCTACACAGGCATGGGGGAACGGGGAGGGAAGGAAAGAAAGAAGATTTATTACTTAAGCAGAACTGAAATTCTGATGAGAAAAAGGACTGTTCAATCCATGCCTGAATGTCAACAGCAGATCTGAAACTGGGTTTGTCATATTTCCCTCTCCTTTGCACGCATTAAAAAAAATAAATAAAAAAATACAGCGGAGGTGGTTGGGGTTTTTAAAGAGGGGGGGGAAAAGCCACCGAAGCCCCTTGATCTTATGAAGCCCTGAACTCTTATATTCCATTTATAGCTCGAGCTGGAATGACATCCCCCTTGATTAGCAAGCTGTCCAATCCAGCTGCATGTATCAGGGCTGTATGAGGCACTAAGTGAAATATATATATGCCCTTATAGAGTTTAGCACATCGGGTCCACCTCCAGGGCACAGGCTGTAGCTCATTCTGACCACTGCTCCTCTCCTGGGAATAACTTTTAAGGTTTTTTGTTGTTTGGTTTTTTTAAGTTTTTTGGGGAGGGCACCTTTACTTTCAAGTTTAAACAGAAAATGGCACCAAAGAAGGATGTAAAGAAACCAGCGGCAGCTGCAGCACCAGCACCTGCACCTGCACCAGCTCCTGCACCCGCACCAGCTAAACCCAAAGAACCTGCAATCGATCTCAAGAGCATCAAGGTAAATGGATGAATGTGTGCTGATCACAGACCCAAAGCACTCCCAAAGGGGAAAGTTAGCAGAGTCCCACCTGAGACCTGCAGAGAAGTGTTGCGTGTGTTTGGTTCCGGTTTGGGGACTGCAGTGAAATGAATGAGTAACCTCAGTCGATGGATTTGTTGACCTGCCTGAGCTTTTGATTGTTTTAGTAGCTGGAGGGGTGTAAGGCATGGCGCATGATTTAACACAAGAGTGAAGCCTGGTGATTTCAGAAGTATTTTGGAGTGTGGCCCTCAGAACTTTTTACCACGTCAGTATCAGTCTGACCTGTTTGGTAAAGCTAAACTTAAAAGAAAAAAAAAGAACGAAAAAACCCCAAAACTCCTAAAGTAGGTGCAAGGGGACAGGAAAGGGTTACTGAAGCTTGAAATGCAATGTTTTCCCATAGCGCTGTATTAAAACCAAACTTTATTTTGCAATTTCCCCTCAAATTCCTTTCCAAATTTTTGCAACCACCTGATGACCCTTTGGTCATGTGTTGAGATCAGCATGGCTTATCTTTAAAAGCAGAAACAAAACAAATTAAAGAGGGATTTGGCAGTTTCATCTATTTTCTGTTCATTTGCATTGTACAACAAACATTGATAGAGACCATGAGCTGGAAAGCCATGGATGGAAGCATTTCAAGTGATTTCCTCTCACTTTTACATATTTGCTCAGAATTTGCAATTTGCTGCAAATTGAAAGCAACAAAGAGGAAGAGTCTTTTGGAGGTTTCCCTCTGACTGCACTTCCATTCGATCTCATACTGTCTTTAGACTTTGCATGCCAACCGACATCACTGATTGTTGCCTTGACCCTTTGAAGAAAACTCTTCCATGTTGGGAAATTCTTGACTTAGGAAAGAGGAGAGGGAGGTTAAGCAGTTAAAGAGATGAAGAGACAGACCAGTTTCTCTGGGTAGGACTATAAATAGTTATTCTCCACCTACTGACAAGCTGATTGGTCCCAGGACCAGTTTGCTAAATTCTACATAAGGAATCGTGCCTGTTATGGAGAAAGGAAGGAGTACAAAGACTCCTAATAGGACCTACTCATTTTCATCTCATGATGAATTCTGTTTCAGGTATCTTAATACAGATAGTCCCAAGATCATGACCCATTTAGTGAAATTTCTTGAAGTTTACTTTAATTTTCACAATCAGTAGTCAGTATTTTTCTGAAACAGTATGTTGCTTCTCATAAGACTGAAGCTGAACCCACTGGCAAAGCAAAACAAGAGCAAGAGAAAAAAAGGACATTTTGAAATACTTTGAGCAATCATAGTAAAGGCTACACGAAAAGCCCACTGTTTTTGAGGATACTGTCCGAAAATTAGATTAGACCTCACATTTCACTCATCTCCAGAGATGAAGGGGAACGCAAGCTAGATTTCCTACTAAATAATTTAATATGATCATAGCTTTCTATGTCCAGTTCATTAGGAGAAAATAGAATTTTCAACTCCAGTGATCCTAGCTAATCTATCTTTACATAAATAGACTTAATAGTATATTACCAGCTAAAAAATGTCAGGCTGCAGTCTGAGGCATCTCTGCAGTTCACTCCTTTACCCAGACAGCTCTCTATAATGGCAGGAAATATATACTGGCAGCACAGAGAGAACACTCCAGGTTTTGTCATATTCAGACTGATAAAAGAAGATAGTCTCCCTAAATCCTCTTTCTTTTGAAAGATAGTATCAGACAAAATATTTTCCTCTTTGAAGGGGGGGGAAAAACCTGGGCTGGTAAGACAAAACTATTCTTTTAACACTAACAGCAGCACGTAAGCATTACTATTCCTATTTGCAAATAAGTGAAGATATAAGCAGTGTGATGGAGATTACAGGACTACCCTGCAATGTAGTGGGTGGCACAGCCCCCTACCCTGCATGCTTATCACTAGCATATATCTTTCTACAAGTATCTCGTCCGCTCTTCATCATGCCCTTACCAGGCAAGGAGCAGGGTTCCTCAGAGGCGCTGCAAGGGTGGATGGAGCACCCCTCCCTCCCCCCCCCCCGTGGGGGAGTCTACCGAATCACACAGCCGTGGCCGCAAGGTGATGCGGAAACCCACGCTGCCCATGAGGGTGACACATGTCCCCTCTATCCCTGATCTTCCCCTCTCACCTGAGACCCCCACATCAGTCAAGGGCTGCCCAGGCAGACTGTGGCACCTCCAGTGCTGGGCTCTTCGAGAAGGCACCAGGAACAACCACGGTGCCTTTCATCCTGCCTTGGAGCAGGGGCAGGGACTGGACAACCTCCAAAGGTCCCAACCAGCCACCCTGGGTTATCTTTTTTCACCCTTTGAGAGCTCAGGCAGTGAAGGGAAACAATGTCATCTTGTAAGTGATTTGCCTGGGAGATGTGGCAGAGTCAGGAATTGAAATGTTCTGAGTCTTAGTCCCTTAATTAGCATTAATTAATCCTGAATCCTTCCATTCAGCCACCAAAGTCTCAGCATGGGAAAAGGCACAGCACCATTTCCAGCAACACTTTGGAGCGAGGGAGTACTTCAAGCTTTTGACCAGGACTCAGTGAACAATCCTGTCCTGGGGCTCTTTGTGCTGATTTACCAGGCATGGAGTCAAAGCCTCCAGCACTTTGACCAAGGGCATCAAGTGGGCTCCCCTCCACTCCTTAGGGGAATTAGTGGCCATGCCAGAGCTTGCTACTAATGAGAGGTGACTGGGAATGCCAAGCTGCAGCACCATGATGATTTGGGGAGCCACACAGCAGGCAAACACACAAAAAGGCTTTGTTAGCTTTTATAAAGAGATATCAAAGCCCCTTCTACTGTTAGAGCCAGAGTGGGTAAGGGTAAAGCTGCCTAATAAGGGTTTACAGCAGCCAAATAAGCCACATTTGGCAGTGCACTTCATTTTAAATTGGCATCAGAGATCATATATTCTCCAAAACAAACAAGAAGGTGGTTTACAAACATGGGTAGTGATTTTTTGGTGGCACCCCTCCTCTCAGATGCCCTGCTTGGCCCATCTTCAGGGAATCAAGTTTTCCAAGCCTTTTGGGGTGCACACTTTGAAAGTTAGGCTGCCTTTTTTTTTTTTTCCTTAAGAGGTCTCAAGCTGGGTTCTTGCAAATGCAGGCACCCCAAAACTGCCTGTCACCATCAGAAGTTGTGACAGGCCTTTTACCCTCTTCTGTTCTTCTTTCCCCCCACTTTAACTCAATTAAAGCAAATATTTGGTGATTTGCTAGTACTAATAGCAGCTGGTATGTAGTTTTCTATTTTTGAGCACCATCTATTGACTATAAAACTGAGTAACAAGAATACCTAACTGCTAAAGACTCCAGTCTCTAAACTCAGCCCTTTCTCAGCTCACCTTAGGTTACAGTACAACAACCACAGGAAAAGAGTCAAGGCAGGGAGGAAGAATTTGTTTTTAAATGGAAATGTAAAGACCCTTTTCCCCCTACTCAGGAAACAACATAAAACTCAATCTGCTTTGCGCAAGGCTTTCCAGACTAAATTTATATTTCCAATTTTCCTTATTACTAGCATGGCCTGGATTTGAACACTAGGTACAAAGGTTAAGGAATAAATCATAACTGAGAAGAACAGGGTGATGGATGCATCTGAGATTTACCACCAGGAACCAACCATGATGAAAAGCAAAATGACCATATGGGTCATTTTCTTAGAGACCTCCAAGAATTCTGTAGTTAAAACTGTGGCCAAGGACACTCCCAAAAAGATAGCTTATCTGTGTTGTCAACTTCCTTCTCCCACACAAGCCTGAGGGAGAAGAAACGTTGAGTTGATGAAAAGCACTACTATGGGTCTATGTCTGCAATAACTGGGATGAAACATTAATGATGAGGATGTCTCATGCTTGGTTTTGCAACTGAGGCAGTGGAAAATGGATAAATTTCATATTGCCCAAATCAGTTTAACTCGGTCCCTATCACCAACAGGAAAAGTGTGGTGTTTTTTTACTGGAAATTTAAGGGCCCTTCCCAGCACACGCAACCAGTCCTTGGACTGAGCCCAGGCTCATAGCATTAACTGTGATGGTTTGGGATCTGGGTGCTGGAGATGCTGAGTGCAGTGCTTCATAGGCTTCTGCTCTGCAGATGGTGATCTGAATGTGTAGCACCCTGATCTGGTGTCACACTAGGCCCTTTACTTCGAGGATACACCTGAGTATCCTCTCTTGAGCAGAGGCAGAGATTGGGTTCTTGCAAGTATCCATGGTGTAACTGATGTTCATTTCGTACACAAGGCTTCCCATGCTGGTGTTTTCAAGACTGAAATCCCAGGACACAAATTATGCCATGCCCAACTGCAGATAAGCTACCTACTTCTTTAGGGGAAAAATAATTAAAAGCTATCAACTAGTTAAGACTTGCTAAGGCCTTGTGTAACTGTGTGATGCATGACGAAGCCTGCTGCATGGAAGCAAATCTGTGTGATCATTTGTTTTTAAATACAGAGCTCTTAAGGCAGTAAAAAGTGTTTCTCCAAGCATCCTTAATTCTTACTACATTCACTACTCAAGTAGGTCATCTCTGAACAGACATTGCATTGGATATAACCAGAGAGAGATAAACTCGCTAAAATGCACTGACAGAAAGCTTTTGGGCTGGAGGGCAAGCAGGACTGCAAACATCAGCTGAAGCGCTCAGAGAGCTATTACACTGCAGACAAACTCCATGTGAAGCTGTGGAGTGAGAACAGGAATGTTAACAGTAGCTTTCTTTACTCATTGTGCTAAGGGCTTTCTTAGGAACTGGCAGGTTTTTGCCTGAAATGTTTGGCACAGGCCTTCAGATTATGCCTGATCCAGCTCCAGCGACAACTCCAGAAGGATTCCCTAGGACTGATATACCTGTTGGACAAGGTCACCAGTCCCAAGGGCCCTTTCAGGTAGGAAGGGGACAAGCGCAAATATGACTTAGCCTTAAGAGATGTAAGGGTGCCTATCTGACACCATCCAGACCAGCTTCCTGCTACCGCTTTGACCACTGAGAAAACTGGCACCATTCAGGATCCACCCCAGAGCAGCGCAGCCCCATCCAAATCCCTTGCCCCTGCGAACCCCGCCACTGATGCCAGACCCACATTGGTGGCAGTTGCTAAATCACTGCATGGGCAAGGCATGGCATAAAGGTGTCCCAGGACAGGTAACCTGGACATCAGACTCAGCTACACACCAAGACATCCCTTCGGGACACTACTGAAAACCAGAAGGAAAAGCAAACAGAAAAGCCACCACTTAGTTTTATTTACAAATTTTTCAGGAGAACTTTGCCTCCTTTTCTTCCTAAAGTGCTGCTAAGCAAGGAGTCCCTCAAAAGTAGGGACTGTCCATATATATTAGTAGACACTTTTTCTTACGTCTGCTAACCTGAAAAATTATTTGGAAAATAATGTGGGTTTTTGGGGGGGTTTTTTGTTTGGGTTTTTTTTTTTTTCTTTTTTCTCCCCCCCCCCCGATCCATTCTTAGTAATTCACAGCTTTGGCAGCATTTAAAAAAAGATACCTATAGCCTTTAGAGGGTCTGGGGAGTGACCAACTTTGGTAGAAACAGTGGAATTTAAAGCAAATTACACAGAGAGTAACATTTCAAGAGCTCACAGAATAATTTCAAGTGTTAACAGCGATTGTGTGGCAGACCCTTTCTCCTGTCAACTAATAAACCAAAACAACCCCCCAATATTTCTAAAATACTGTTTTAAACCCCCTCAAAGCACAGAGAGATTGTAACAGATAGTAACAAGATATTTGAGTTTATCTTACATAAGGCAAGAAGGTGGTGATTAATTTAGCCAATGACAAGTAAAGAAAGAAGTTGTCTGTAAGGAGATACGAAACAACCAAGCTGGAAATTTGCCCCCACTTCACTGAGGCTTTCTTACATCTTATACCCATTGCCAAAAACCACTTTCAACTGGCTGGTTTACCGCATAGCACTTAAATGTCAAGTAGCAATAGTTTAAATAAATGTTAATACTCTTATACTGCCGCTGGGAGGCATGTTAAAACAACAAATCCCTCCAAGAGCAGGGCTCCAGAGCCTCACATTTCCTCGTACATCCTCTCGATTATACACATTCATGCAGAACTACGTACAATTAGAAAAGTGACACTTTCACAAACGAGCACACTTCCCCCCATGAAGCTAATGAAATCTGTTCAAAATGGTATGATCAGCAGTGCAGCTAGAGCCCATTTCACTCCCAGACATTTCAGAAGGGCACATTAATTAATCGGCAAGGCTCATCCAAAAGTTTTTGCACAACTGTAAAGCAATTACAAGCTTTAAAAGTAAACAAACTGGAAAGTGACACAGAAGGCTTAGAAAAAAATTCAAATTCATCTGCAGTTAAGTCCATTAAACTCAAAGAGATTTTGAACTATTCTTCCAAACCTCATGGTATCTCACACATGCAATTTTCTCTCCTATATTAATGGTGGACATTTTTATTCTTTCTTCAACTGTATTTCCAGGCAGCTCTGTTCTCAAAACAGAGCTCTCTTTCTCAAGAGCTCATCTGCTCCTAATGTTTCTCCGCCTCATAAAAGACATGACGCTAAATCCATCAGGCTGTTGATTCTTACTTAAATGAAAAGTAATCTCTCTAAAATCTGTGGCATCGATCGCACAAGCTATCGAACTGGGGCGAGGGATGGAAGAATGACAGCTCGCTTTTCGGAGGGGTTTGAGAACTGTGTAATCCTGCACTCAATGATATCTACTAGAAAATACGTGCAGCTGTATTAATCAAGGAGCAGGCATTAATGGTGAGCAGATATCATATGAACTGCTGTAGGCACAATCCTAGCTTATCTCCGCCCCAAAATAAAAAAAATCCCTCTAGTCCCGAATAGAAGGCTGAATATACAATGAGTATCCCAGGGGACTCTCCAATTTTCTCCTCTCTGATTTTCCAAGACATCTGATATGTTTCTCAGTCTCTTCTACAGAGACAGTACCTTGAAATATCTGGTGACTGTCTAATAAAATCCTAAGATGATTCCCTTCTCTGTAATTCACCCAAAGGGTAACAAGCAGATGGAGCAGCTGAATGCTTTAACTCCCAGCAGCATCTTTTCCCAGGCCTTTTCACCCTGTCCAGACACTCACACATTTACAGTGAGCACAAAGCGACTGTCACTCAGCACAGCTGTACTCAGTCCCAGTGCCCACCAGCCTAAATAGGTGAGCACAGCACCACGCTGCAAAGGTCGGGGCCCTAAGGCCCACGAACCAGTGATTTGTTGGGAAATTAGGAACTCTGGTAATAATTTGGAAATAAGGATTTGTGTGGATTGGGTATTCTGCTTAGCTGGCGATAAAGAGTTGCCTACAACCCTATCCGCCCCACCCTATATAACTGAGACCTGGTCAAAATGCCTCTATCTAGCAACGAGATGACTAGAAGGTAGTCACAAACTATACAGGGGAAAGCCTTAATCTTAAAAACAAAACAGAAAAACAAAGAAAAAACCCCAAAACACACCACCTTTTTCTTTGGCACAGATAACCTTCTGTGCCATAAATATAACCTTTGTCCATAAATAAGGGCTAAGCCAAGTTAGAGATCCAGGTCCCTCTGGTCTTTCCATGTGTTGCAGTTCGTTCAACCTTTCATGATTTCTGCTGGGGGGGAGCATTCATTTTTTTAAACCGAACTCCCTGAAATTTCAACATCTTCCTAAAGCCCTGAGACTCATCATGTCCTCTGACAATGCAGAGGACACCGCCAGGATCAGAACAAAGATCAGATCACTGCAAAATACTGCTTTCTACCTTTTGAAGTTTATGAAAGCTCCTTACAGAATCAGAAACCTTACCTTTAATTTCTTTTAAGGAGCATTTGAAATATTTTCTATACCAAGGCCATCTGTAGGTGCCCTTATTCAAAGCAAGTAGCATTTTAAGCCCCCAACAGACCCAATTGGCTTAAAGCAGGGTGATTCTTAATTCAAGTAAACACAACATGCCCATGCTAGAATATTTCTCCCCAGCAAAACTCTGTCTAGTGAGATTTTATTCAAGAATCAGTAATAAAATGAAGGGCTGATATGGTGTGCTAGTATTGCCTCATCTAAATTCTGAGCCAAGTCTCACATGGTCAAAAGATCAATCAGCTTATATGTAGACCCCTCTCAATTTATACATATTTGATAGTCCATTCAAGCCAGATGGCTAATCCAGGTATCAGTTTTCTATGCCAAAGACAAATGCACCCCAATTATTTTCTGCTTGGCATCTGAAGTCTTTTGGGATGAATTCTGTTGTAGCCAACCATAAAGCTTATCTGGAAGAAAAAAAAAGTTCAAGAACAATCTAAGTTTTCCTTCAAAAAAATTGTCTTTTAAATCCTGTTTTCAGGGGAGTATTTCCCAGTTGCCAGCACTGGAGAGCAAGAGGCTGAGGGCAGAAGGAAAATTCCACAAAAGGCAACACACTGCATTGACCCAGGCAACATTTCAGCTCTGCCAAAGTCTTTAGAAAGCTCCTCTATTAATGCGTTGGAACTGATGGCCAAGATCTGTATTAGCTTTCTCACTGCCTGAGTTCCAGCCCCAGCCAGTACTAATCAGGAGGTCTGCACTGTGCTAAACCTAGGTTAGCTAATTCAGACAAAAGCATCAACTCCCTTTTCTATGCAACCACATCTGATCATGGCTACACTTCGTCTTGAATACACCTCAGTTCCCACAGGCTGATAGATTACAAATAGCAGAAAAAACGAAAGTGAAGGATTGGCAGTGGAGCATTTTCCACACTTGGTACATTTTCCAGATATTTCTCCAAAAATGCAAATAATCTGTTTGGACAGAATGTTTTCCGGCTAAAATGGCGAGCTTAGAAAATTCTTCGCAGTTGTATCTTTAGGTTTTAAAATAGGAGGTAGGAGGTTAATGTCTCAAATCCAACCAAATATTTTGACCTGTTTTGATTGTTCAGTTAAAAAGAAACCAAAAAAACCAAACAGTAAAGTCAAGTCTGCTTGGATTTGATTCTTTCTTTCAGACCCCTCAATATACTGAAAAGAGATATTCACAAAGGTTATGCTTATCTTCAGGGTAACTAAGCGAGCTACAGAAGAAAATTTCCCTCACTAATCATATTTTGTCATTAGAAAACCAGGAGCAGTGAATGTGCAACAAAGGAAATAAATAGAAATTAGGGAGGGGATTTGAGTGTGCAACAGGGAGTCTGTTGTCACAGAACCATTCCCATCCCGGCTCCATGACACTCTTGACCCAGTTGAGGTGATGGGGAAAGGAAGAAGTTTGGAGCAAAGTTTTCTAATCCTTTTACAATGTCTCACAGCATCAATTCAGAGATTTGACCTGGGCTTGGAGGATGCTACATGGTGGGACTAAATCTTTGCTACTGAACAAGCTGCAGCCTGTACCTCCTGCAACCTACCTAGAAACTCCCCACTTTTAGTCCCACCATGACCCGTCCACTCTGCAACCCAAAAAGCCAGTACCCCTTTCCCCACCATGAACAGTCATCCTTCCAGTTCACAAAGCCTTTTGGGGGGGTCTTAGCTTCTATCATGGCTTCTCCCTTGCCTCCACATCACAAAAACCTCAGCAGCACCTCCTCTCACCACACCAGTGAGCTCTGAAGCTGGTATGCTGGTGCCCTGCCTAACCCCAGCCCTAGAGGAAAAGTGTCCTAGAGAGCACAGGCTACTGTGAATACAAGTTTCCCACTGCCCTGCAGGGTACATCTACACATCAGCTGCTAACCTAGCAATACAGTTGGGTCCAAAACGCACAGATAATTTTTCCCTTAAAAATGTTCAAAATTTGGAAAATGTGACCAGTGCAGAGGAGGAGCTTCACAGTCAGACACCACCTCCGTCAACAGGTTAATCTTCTGCTCACTGCCAACAACTGGATCACACTGAGCAGACAAGCAGCAGCACCACTCATCTAACATTGAGTGCTACATTATCCATATAAGGGGTTCAGCAAACCCCAGCAAAGGTACGAGGACCATCCAGCTGCATCTAACACACAACCTGCAAGCCACATGTAAAACCAGCCAGCTGGGCAAACACATGGCACCTCTCACCCTCAACGCTCCTTGCTCACTGACTTTATAGCTTATTGGAGAAATAGAATCCTTCCCTATAAGGAAGTCTTGGTAGGTCTGGACAAGGAATATCTCCTCTTGACGGTATGGACCCAGAAACTGCTGACATGAATCAAATTTACTGCTTGCCACTCCCTGCCCCTCTCCAGCCTCCTAAAAATAGCCATCATAAGATGTCGATCAAGACATGGAGCCTCCTGTCACTTTGCCCTAAGAAAGCTAAAGAACTCGCCAAGGGGAGGGACTGCTTCCTTCTGACACCTAATCCAGGCAATGCCGTCAGCACCGCCGGATAAATAAGAGGAAGAAAGGCCAGAAAAGCAGGACCACTCTCGAGACCTCTCAGCTAATCCCTCCTGCCTGTCTGCTGCTCTGCTTTTCCAGCTCTCAATCATGGTGGGTCCACTGGAAAGCTAATGGTTAGCAGCGAGCCAGTGTATTTTACATAAGTAAATTGGGCTTCTCGCTCAAGTTAGTTCTAGGGGGGAAGGACAGTTCAGAAGACAGTTTAGGATTGCTTGGCTTTCCTTCTTAAACCTGAAGGACTACGTGAGGTTTTCCAGTTAGCCTCAAGTTCCGCACCAGGCAATAGTAGATGTGCGGCTCCTGTAGCTTCAGACAGAAGGGTTACAATTTGCTAGTGCTGTCTGCTAAGCAATTTTTTTTTTTTTTTTAAATCGGATGCAACCTGCTAAAGTAGCAAAGGAAAACAGTAATATTTTCATATAAGAAAATATCATAGTTTAGTACTTTATGAAACAATGTACTGTCAAAAACTAATTTGAAACACAAACTTTAAGGGATTGGTTTAATTTCTATGTTAATGTAAAAAAGCTGCTTGTTAAGCAATATTACTTCAAATGGTCTTAATAGAACGAGTCTATACTAAAACAGTAAGTGACCTGATGGTACATTAACGACTTCTTTGTTAGTTAAGAGACTTAGATTTTTGTTGCTTCTAGCCACAACCCTGGCTTTCCCTGGGATGCAGATTTTAACGGAATCTTTAAGAATAGACCTGGTGATGCATTTTTACAAGGGAAGCTGCTAGTTTAGGTTGCTATGGCCTAATTATATTAGGCAAGACAGATGTGAGAGCGCACAGCTACTTCGTGCTATTTGCTTTCTCAGTGCATTTTCAGCAGTACTAGTTCTCTTTTTTTCTCTCTCTCTCTTTTTCTTCCCAACTGCAGTCCTTCACTCCTGACCAAATTAATGGTAAGTGAAATAAAAGTTAAAGTTTAACAGGGGGCAGGAGGGGGAACATAATGGCTACCGAATGCTAAATATTCACTAGTCTTAACAGCTCTTTTGCTATCTGCATTACTGCTGCACATCTGACAGGCCACATTTTTGCTGTTTTGGAAGATGACTCGTGGATTGAGCTGGATGCTTTAGAAAACAAACAGGTTCTCCCCTAGTCCCCCCTTCCTAAGCTATTTTTTGTGATTGATTTCCTTCCAACAGATCGAGTTCTCCAAGGAGCAACAGGATGGTAAGTTACAAGAGAGCCGATGTGTTTTACATGTATGTGGGTTCAGAGAGGAGCTACAGGCTCAGAAGTTTAACCTTTACGAAAAGATGAGCTAGGACTTCAGGTGGTATAAATCACCACACTTGACTTCAGAGGAGCAGTGCTGACTTATGCTGAACAAGAATCTGACTGTAGATTTACATGTAATTTATCTGGGTGCTTATATGCTGCCCAAGCTGAGAAGTTTATGCCACGGTATGAAGAGGAAATACGCTGGTGTTACCAGCTCTACCTACTGAACATTTTTCAGTTGTGCTCCTGTACTGGCCATTCACAAGGATGCTGAAAACGCGTCTTGCATTTGAAAGTCATAGGGGAAACAGGCAGATGAAGGACAACAGAACGAGGGAGTGGGCTGAAAATTTAACTTAGCTGCAGTGACATTGCAATTTTACATGAACAGAAAATGCATACATGTCACTTTTGCCAGGAGGTGTTGTAGAAGGGGAGGAACAAAGGCTGTTTTACTGTAAATACATTCATGAAGCATGGAAATAGTTAGCAGATAAGTGACTTGTGTAAACTGTTGCTTATAAACACAATAGTCTGGACATGCTGCAGTTCTTGAGCATCTTGCTGTATTCTCTGCTTTACAAGCCACCAGCAACTTCCAAATTTTTTTTTTTTTTTTTTTTTTTTTTCAATCTGCTAGAAAGATCTGATTAAAAATTCTGACAGGAACAAAAGTCCCCATTGAAGCTCTGGAAATCTAAGTTTGAGTGTTTTAAAAACGCCAAGAGATGCATTTGGGCTATGTTAATTAACGTAGGTTTAAAAAAAAAAGTTAAAAATTCAGTAGCAAATATAGTAGACTTCTCACTGTGAAAAGAGTATTTAGAATGGAAGACACAAGGATTTACTAGAAATCCAGAGGGAGAGTAGCAGCTAGAAGCAGGTCGTAAGAGAGAGCCCTAAACTTCCTGAACACCAGCCTGCTCTGGGTTACACCATCAAAGCAATAAGGAGAGGTATAGTGCAGTGAGACTGGAAACATTTCTCTTCCTGCAGTCCAAACACTCCTTGTCACAAAGAAAATCATTTGGACTCTTCCTCACTTTTTAATTCTAAAACTTTTACAAAAGGGTTGGGAGGGCTTATGGAAAAATGCCATCAATTCAAAGCTGCTGGCATGTATAACAAAGCAAAATATTTCTTTCAGCTTCCCTACATACTTCAGATCATCCAGCTGCTGTAATGCTGTGATGACTGAACCAAACAGCAGAGCAATTAAAAGCTACTTGAAAGAGGGAGAATTTCCCAGGAACAGAGATGTCCCACCCTCAGTAACTATTTCCATCCACACAGGCTGACACACTGGCAGCTGGGTAGTACCCTCCTCAGAGAGGGATTTTAGACATGCTTATTCCAGCAGAGGTATAAACTAGGACTAGCTTTATATAGCGCTAGCTATAAAAAAAAAAAAAAAAAACACACACCAAAAAACCACTAAAAAGAAAAACCCCACAGCAAAGATATATTGCAGTGAAATGCATGCCTGAGAGACAAAAATAAAATCAGGCCTTTTTTCCGAGCTGGGGAGCAGTGTTCAGAACCCAGTGAACATAAAGCTTCATGGGATTTACAAAACAGAGAAACTCTCCTGATGGCTTTAATAGCAAACTGGCATTGTTTTATACCTCGCTCTGGCTAAATGTCATTAATGCACCAGATGAAAGATCGGATCACATGGTATAAATCACTACAGCTCTATCAGCCTCAGCTGCTAGAGCAGGAGCTGATATCAAGTTGGTATATTGTAAGGGGAAGCTCTACACAGGTCCAGAAGGCCTTGATTTCATACCCTGCAATAAAAGCTGTAAGGGGAGAGGGTTAGCAGTAAAGGGTTATAGGTCTCTCACATCAGACAGTAAGAGGATTAGTTTCAGATGTATTAGATTACAGCCCCTACCAGGCCGACATCCTGTATCAGCAGTTTTATTGGGCGCCAGCAACTCCTCCACTAAGGCGGCACATGGATGGCTAAAGCAAGAACCTAAATACCTCTGCGTCACATGTCCCCAGCACAAGATGAATGAAGACATGATTTGAAACATGGTTTGTTACTCCTAAATCTGCCCCAAGGCACAAAGAACATTCCACCTACACAAGCTGTGAAACACAAAGCCTATCTAGCTGCTGGAAGCACATCACAGCCAAGGGAAAGCTATTTCACTTGCTTTACTTGGAGCTAAAACACAGCATCATCAGACACTGCAGTACAGAAAAGATCAACAGCACAGCCCAAGATGCTCTTGACATATGAGGTTCGAAGATGGCTTTTTAGCTAGACCCTTGACTTTTGCCCCCCTCCCCCTTTTTTTAAAATACATTTCTTTATTCATTGCAACAAATACTCTAAAAAACCTGAAAAGTATAGTAAGATGATTAACATGGAACTTTGCAACAGAAGATGAAGACTGGCAACGCAATGAAGGCAACCGTCTGTGCTGATTTTTGTAGGAGAAATGTCTGTACCCCAAGTCTTTGGTCAGCAGCAAGGGGGAAATAAGTGAACGTTCATCACTTCACAGCACTGAAAGAAGCAAAGTATCAAAGTGTACATACTGGAAATGCACTGGAATAAGGCACCACACAAGTACTACCGCTGGAAAAGCCGGATATTCATGCATCTGCAAGAAGCAGGGACAGACCGCAAAGGGCAGAGAAGAGAGGGAACAAACATGGGTAGAAATGTCATTGTAAGGCAACTTTAAGGGAAAACAAAGGTAGAAGCATTTGAAATCCACCTTCAAGTTTCCCATTAGCACTGTGTAGTTGAGATACTGGGATTGCAGGCAGGACCCATCGAAGCAGGCAGATGTTTTCAACTGCTAGGTACTTTGACAGAAGAGTCCCAGTCCTCTGGTGAGATAAGGTGGAGCGGATAACAACATTTTTACCTTCTGCTGCTATGTCATGTAAAGAAACCTGTTCTTGAACGGCAATGTTTGTAGAAAGCTTATCTTTCCTCGTGCTTGAAATAACTATGGGGTCAATCACAAAGCTATTGATGGCTATTAGAGCCAGGAAAGCTATGGAAGGTAGATATGAAAGTTTAAAAATAGTGAAACCAAAATGTCAGAGGGGAGGAGTTTTTCTTGGGATTGTGGGCCAAAGATTCCCCTGGCTAACTCCCCCGGACTTGCTGGAACGGTGCCAGGAGACAACAGGCTCACGTCTTTGTCAATAAAACTTGTCAATAGAGAGCTGCCTGGCTCAATTTAACTGTTGCTCTTCCCTTGCAGACTTCAAGGAGGCCTTCCTCCTCTTTGACAGGACTGGTGATGCCAAGATCACCCTGAGCCAGGTTGGTGATATCATCCGGGCGCTGGGGCAGAACCCTACCAATGCGGAGATCAACAAGATCCTGGGCAACCCAAGCAAAGAGGGTAAGTACCCTGCAGTCTCTCATGGGCCCTTCTTGAGGCTGGGGAACTGTAATTAGGCACCATCAATAGTCACAGCGGGAGGGAGAGGAGCTTTTGCTGTGATGGGGAGCAAGGGGGACTCTGCAGCAACAATACATGGAATTTCTCCAGTTCCCTTTGAAGGGGATGACGGTGATGGGGAATACAGTGCTCAGAAAGAGAAAAACCTTCTCCTTAGGATATGGAAAATTCTCTGTAGGGACCATTTTGGTGTCAACTTGGTATAGGTGTAACACACACTCATTGCTGCTCACAGTCCATTTGTGTCCCAGCCCTGGCTGAGGAGCTGTAAGTCCATTTCTAACAGCTGATACTCAGCTCTTCAGGTCCTTCCAGTGCAGGATCTTCTGCATAAGCCAAGACATGCCCTGGGACTGGAAACCCACCCGTATATTTCTGCTGACTGGGGTGGCCTGCTGAAAGCTCCTACAAACCTGGGCATGCTGAGGCATATGTTGGCCATTTATTATAGTGGCCATTTTCCATTTCCTTTTCTCCCCTCTTAGAGATAAAAGAAGTGGTAAATACTGTAGTCACCTCCTTCTAACAAGGACCTAGCTGCAGGGGATCCCTGATTTCAGTCATGCAGAACCATATTAAGATGGGCTAAGTTATATCCAAACCCTCAGGCCTGGTAAAGGCGACTTTGAGGAACAATTCAGAAGACCCGAGTTAAGCATTAGCACCAGCAGGAAGCACTGAGCAGAAGATTAACACAGAGGTGAGAGCATGACAGTACTTTAAGTGACTACAGCAGTAACTGACAGTGATTTTGATACAGCTGGGTAGTAAAATAGTTTCTGTAACAACTGTATATTCAAAAATCTCTTGCATATTTCCATTTATTATATTTCATCACTGACCAGATGAAGGCTGCTCTTTGCAAAGATCCAGGAGAAAAAAAGAGAAAAAAGAAAAAAGATCCTTTTATTTGGCAGCCTTGCTCCAACAAAAAACATTTGGGGAAGGCCTCACTGAGGACTACAACTTCTGACTCATGAGAACAAAGGGGTTAGATACACTAAGCTTCTGAGTCCTTAAACCTCCACATTGAACATGTCAATAGTAAATTTGGACACCATCCCCACTGGACATTCCTATTTTTAGTTAGTTTACTCTTTGCTAATAGTCTGTTCTACCACATCCAAGAGATCCTGAAGAGGTCCGTAACATGTCAGCAACCTCAGGGGCTTGTCCAAGTCACAACATCCCGCTCTGGTTACCTTTTCCCACTGTTGGGGCTCAAGATTTCTGTTTTACTGTATTCTGTAGTTTGGCCACTCCCAAAATCCTTTCAAAGATCAACTCATACAGCAAGTTTCATTTCTGAAAGAAAGATACAACATGCACATAAGCATATAAAATTATGTGAGAAGAGGGCTGGAGCAAGGATGTGAAAAATCAGATGGATGTGAAAACTAACTTTCACGATATGAGAGAATCCAGATTCTGCAAAGGAACTGCCAAATCCTGACGCAAAGACTTAGAGTAAAGGATAGAAAGAGGTGTGCAAACAAGGTGGGAGGCTCTCCCACATTTCAGGGCAAATATCCCAAAAGAACACACAAAGAAGTGGCTAGCATGTAGCAACTGGTTCTTTCTTTCCAGAGATGAATGCCAAGAAAATTACTTTTGAAGAGTTCCTGCCCATGTTGCAAGCAGCTGCTAACAACAAGGAACAGGGTACCTATGAAGACTTTGTTGAAGGTCTGCGCGTCTTTGACAAGGAAGGCAATGGCACAGTCATGGGGGCTGAACTCCGTCACGTACTGGCTACTCTGGGTAAGGGATTATCATCTCTGCAAGCACTTTAAAAAGTTTGCTGCTGTTTGAAGGCATGAAAGAGGCAAGAAAGATATTCTAACCAGTTTGAAGAGGTAGGAGGCTACAGAGCCAGACAAGACTCTGGGTTTCCTAACTAGGAATCCACAAGGAAAGCAAAACACAAAACTCAGTAGAAAGCCCAAAGGAAAAGGTTTCGTTTATTACTTCTAAATTTGGACTAGGTATTAAGAGTGCCTGTTATTTGCAGAATAGGGAGAAAAGGCTGTACACCTCAGTGTCGTAACGCACATGGACAAAGGTAGAGGATTTGCTGCATAGTTTCTTTACTCTGTAGGAATAACTAGAATCCCTGTGTCTATATGCACATGCAGAACTTCTAAAGAAAGTTAAAATCAATAAAGCTCAGTTCATATATAGGTCTTTTTGTTACTAACTTGGAAAATAAGGAAAGACTTTGGAACAGTTGTAGGGTTCAGCCTCAGTTGTGTGTCTGTGGAAGAATTAGCCGAGCTCTCTCCACTCTCCAGGTGAGAAGATGACAGAAGAGGAAGTAGATGAACTCATGAAAGGTCAGGAAGACTCCAACGGCTGCATCAACTACGAGGGTAGGTGCAAGAGTTCAGCACCCTCTCATCCCACATTTCTTCTCTCTCACAGAGTTTCATTGCAATTGGCTTTTAGCTTCTCAGGCAAATCAGTTAGACAAACCTACAGCTAAGTTAGGCTGAAAGGCTTATGAATGAAAACGACTGTTGCAATATGCTTAGCCTGCAGTCACACCACTTAAAAGACTAGATTCAGCCACAACAGAGAAGGCTACTTCGGTCAACGCCATCTCTAGACTCTCTGACTTTCTGTAGAGCAGTCGCAGTGATTGGAACCAATCCTACAGCTAATGCTTAGCCAAAGTGCTCTATTCATCATATATTTAGTCTTACCACGCTTAAGCAGAAAGAGAATTTGATTTGTTCAACATTAAATACTTAGAACTTTCTATCACATTGTTGGGTCAAATCTGATCAGGAACGTGTTTTTAATGCCATCAGCTCATGAACAGCTGTTATTTTTAAAGGTATTTCCCAAAGTAACATTTGCTGCTCCTTCTAACTAGCATATCTGTATTTTTCCACAGCGTTTGTAAAGCACATCTTGTCCGTCTAAGTGGACTTCCCCAGATACCAAACGGTACGTTGTTCTCATTTGCACACTTAACCTTGTCTGTTTGCTATGCTTAAAGGCTTCTACATGCCCATGGCCAGATATAGGTTACAAAACCAACGTGACACCATCTCCCCAATGATACCAATAGAACAAAATGAGACTGTTGTCCAAGAGCAAAGAAAACAGGAGTACGGATTCCTGGGTCTTGTTCACAGCTCTATAACTGGTTGGAAACTGTGTTTAGTGGATGTCTCAAACATACCCAAACTGTGAAAAGAAATGCTCAGTTTATTCATGAGTATGAAAATGCTCAGGCTTAAGTATCACCCTAGATCTCTATTATCATATAAGATTAGAGTTTAAGCTATGCAAACTGACAGCCTGAGACATTTATCCTATAAGCACATTAAGATTTTGTTTAAAAAAAAAGGAAATCAAAGCAACACCTTCTGATAATTTACAGATTTCTGTAAAGACAGAGTAGCCTGAATACTTGTGTGAACTACTGAGAACAGCTTTTCAAACAAAATAATCATCTGAAAAAGAGTATTCTAACAGTCATGATCAATAGTCAAAAGAGGGCTTCAAAAGTACCCAATCATTTAGCAGTTCTTCTACAAGTAGGGAAAAAAACAACAAAAAAACCTGCAACCTTGAGCTGCTGCTATTTTGTCCAAAGAAAAACCCAGCAGCTGTCTTTAAAATGCAAACATAAAATATCGTGGGTCTATGGGCTTATTTGAACTGTTAGTTATTCTATCCCAGGAAAGACACATTCCCAACTCCTGTATGAAACAACAAACACCTCAAAATAGAAGTCAAGGGCTCAGTTTGTCATTTTGCAAGTGTTTCTTTAGCCAACATTGACTTCAAGTCCAACTCTCCCCTTCCTTCCCAGAACAAGTCAAATTCAGAAAGACTAGATGGCACTCGAGATTTGCCTGAAACTCTTGCTCAGTCTGTCACCATCAACATGGAAACTGCATAGAACTGGACGATGTGCCTCCAACCCCACCACTTTTTACCAGTGCATCCATAGGTATCACCTCTGGGTCACTACATTTTCATTTAAAAAACCCTGAACTTTCACCAAGGCAAGCTAGATGGAATAAACTGCTACCATCCAGGATCCATCCATCCCAAGCATCTCTTTCCATGTTGTTTGCATTGAAACAATGTAATCTCTTGGAAAAATAAAGCATCAATAAATCCCTGTGGTCACTTTGTGGCTAAAAAGTCTTTTTTTCCTCTAAAGCTGTTCAAACCCCCTCAAAGCAGCACTCAGCACTTAATTTATTTTCTCTGTATATTGTATTTCACAAAATAAAGTTTTATGGAAAAAAAAAATAGACATCTCCAGGAGGTCACTCAATCTGAATGAAAAGCGTTTTCTTTGGGGACAGGGAGAAGGAGTAATTTGGGAACTACCACCTACATCAGCACCTAAACATTTTTTTGGGGAGAAGGAGACCTGGTAGCTGGTGTCAGAGTAGCTCCCAAGGTGGCACCTGCCCTGGTGCACCAGGCAAGACCCAAAACCAGCCAGGGTGGCTCTGCTGTGGGAGGTGACGCAGAGCCACTATTCCCAGCAAAATCTCCTCCGTAATGCTGCAACAGCAGGTCCACAGCACGATTAGGAAGGGATCCTAGCTACCGCCTGTATTTATAGCTTTATGGACAACTAGAAAAAGCAATCAGAAATATCAGCCACGCTGAGAGGCTCTGCATCTGGGAACTGGCCCTGGGGCTGTCCCTCCCTGGGCCATGGCAAGAGAAGTCCAACTACCTCTTCTGCAGTGACAGTGAGAATAACCAGCTCTCGGGGATGTACTGTTACTTGCACACTCCTGCCATTAAGTGTAGCTCCTCTCTCTTTTCCTTAAGTGTTCATGAAACTGCCTTAATCCCCATCTGAGTGTCAGCTTGTTCTATTAAAATCCGACTTCACCTTATTAAGTTACTGTGCACGAAATGACCATAATTCAAGTGCCAACAGGTGCAGCAGGGAGCAGCGGGGGCGGCTGGCATCAGAATAAACTGCAGCCGTTGAAACAGCAGCTGCCTCTTTTCTGAGGCTTCCCAAAAAAATCTCCCATTTAAACCCTCACCATGCTGGTAGACAGGGCCAAATGAATCTCTGAATTATACCCTGCCCAGAGACTTATGCCAGCAGGTAGTTTACAGGGGGTTGCGGTTGCTACATGCACAATGTGAAAAACCCTTGACAGAAGGAAAGGGGGGGGGAGGGCAGGGGAAGGAAGCTGTCATTTAAACTTATCCTAAATAGGCAATGGAAAAAAAGTGAGATAAATTAAAGCAAGTTATTTGCAGGGACTCAGCCTGGAGGGCATTTCTTAAGGGACTGATAGACACCCTACTGTTTCTCAACATACTGCCTATACACACATGCTCCACGTGGTTCCTCTTTCCAAGAAACTGCAGATTTCAGTTGCTGGGAAAGCAAACAAACAAAAACCAAAACAACATTTCACCATATGTGCTGTCAGCCGCCCTTTTACACTGTCCTGTCACGCTGCATTGTCATGTAGTCACAGAACCAGCCTAGTCCAAGGTTGGACACAGCCCTAAAGGAAAGGCTAAAATTTCCATTATATTTTCCTTTCTGAAATTGCAAGTTTTATTAATTTCTAAAATATTTGGGGCCCAAGCCCAGATGACTAACAAAATGGGATGACTTCTCATCAGTGCAGAAGTAGACAGATTTTTTAAGCCACCCATTTTTAAAAACTCACATTCATATTTTTGTTTAAAACAAAATGCCAGATTATGAGACAAAACCAGCCTGACAGTATTTTTCTGAACTCTGATTGCAAGGAATCAAGGTAGTGTTACCTACACTACTCTCACTCCTCAAAAATTAAAGCAGAAATAATTTTTTCAGACAAAACAGATGAAAACAAGAGAATACGTCTTTCCCATTAAACTGAGACTGAGTCTCAATGTATTTCATAGAGCTGCGCAGGGAATGGATTTTTATGCTATCCAAAAGGTTTTAGTAATTTTAAAAAAATCCCTACCCCAAATTTAGACAAATATCTTAAAAAATGTTCATGTTCTTATAAGACAAAAACATTTTGGGGTGATCTTAAATAATTCAGTAATTTATAAAGAATGGCAAACTCCTTATATACTAGCCTCTTCCAGCTAGTGACAGCTTCAACATAAATGAAATTTTTTTTTAATTCATTTTGAAAATGTAGAAACAAGATGCTTTGGAAATTTAATGACTTTTTTTTTTTAATTGAGAAACACACCAAACCCAGATATCTCTCTCAGTCAGCTTTAATTCCACCAATAAATCCCATCCAAGAGATACACAACCCAAAAGCACAGTTTGGAAATGCCTAAACAGCTCTGGTGCCTCATGTGCAGGAGAGCAGGCAAACCTCCTACTTTGCCTCAAAACCATTTCAAGGTTGAACTTGTTTCAACCTACTGCCTCCATACTAGTAACACAAGCATCACTCAGAGCTCGGATCCTGGGGAATGCTCGTCAAAAAAGGCTGCTTCCTCTCATATTTTTTTGTTCACCTAAGGAAAGAAATACTCCACACAAGTACCACTACACTCCCGTATGGCACTTGATGCACCATGACTGAGCTCCTCCTTTACCCACAGAGAGACACTGAAGACCCCAGCAGCTGGGGAAGGCCACCCTGCATCTGCTCAGGCTCTGAATGGAAAAAGTAATTCTCAGTCCCTGTCATCCGACACCTCTTGCCACCATTACATTTGCTTTGTATTTTAAATAGAACATTGTTAATGAACATACTTTCCATTATCCAATGCAATTCACAGTTTAACTCCTCGGGAGCAGGGCTAAATCCCCAGAGAAAGGTCAAGCTGCAAAACATTGGTCCTCCATTGAGGAGAGGCGGTCACCGAGCCCAAGAATGTAATTCTGCTCTTCACACAGGCTGTATTCATTGAGAGCAAGCTAGCACCACACATATGAGCAAGGACATCTCCACAGCTGTTTCTGTCAGGCCAGGGATAGCCAAGAAGCCCCTCCAAGAGGGGGATTTGTATGCACTGAGCAGGATGGATTTCAGACAGCAGGGAACTGCAAGAGAAGAAGCGCCCGTCTGTCTAGCACTGCTCGAGGGTCTGGATCCTCAGCTAGGAAAAGGCAGAGGCTGTTTTGTGCTACTCGCGGTGCTTTGCTTTGGAGATATCCCAGACCCAAATGGGCTTACACAGCCATCCACAGCATCAACACCCACCAGACAGATCGTCAGGCACAGCCTCCTGTCCCCATTGCCCCACTCACATTACAGGTGCTTTCCGCTTACATGCAGGAGTTCAGTGTCAAAAACATGGACAATGAACTCTTAAAAGGAACAACTGTTTCTGCACTCCATCAATGTTCTCCCTAGTCTTCAACTAGATTTTAATTTATTTTAGAAGAATGGTCTCCAGCCAGTGGTTGGTGCAGCTCTGTGTGGAAATAGAGACCAGACGGACAGAAAGCGGCATTTATCCAGGGCAACAAAGCACAGCAGTCAGGCATGCCTGATGTGTCAGGAGTTATTTACCAGTCTTACAGCACCTGAGTGTTGTACACAGCATGCTCCACCCACTGCCCCAAGCTCATTCGGGCAAAGGTTGTTCAGATGTGTCTCCTCACAACCCTCTCTGTGTAGCTTTCTTTTCTCACTCCCAGGAGCTGCTAGACACTGGTCCCTTCTCCCTCCCACCTACAGACTAAGAAACCAAGTAAGCACAACAACAGCTGCATCAATCTTCCCTAGAGCAAGAAGGAACAGAAAGTGCACTAATTGACCTTAACACTGCAGGAGCCAGCGTATATACTCACTGCCGCCTCACAGCATCAGCCCAAGGCTCTGAAGATTTGCCATCTATTTGGAGACATCTTCAACACTTTTACACAACAGCAATATATGTGATTATTTCCTATTACTGAGGTGCCTGACATCACTATATAACATCACCTGGGTCCTTCACACAGATCTGCTAGCCCTGACCCTCATACTGTGATGGCAAACCCAAGAAGAGAAAGTTTGGCAAAGACATTCTCTTTCTGGCAGGCAAAGTTGGCTGTTCACATCACTAAGCCCTCTCAACCTTCATATCCATCTTCTCTACGTTAGTACTGAGGTATTAAAAAGCCACAGTATGTACACCACTCCGGTCTGAACAAACTCCACAAATGTAACCCTCCCCATGATGTAAACTTGCGTCCACACTGAAACATTTTCCTTTTTCACATAGCTCCCCTCTCATGGTATTTCATATCATTATTACAAGAACAATTGTTCAACTTCAACAGGTTTTCAACCAGATCTCGGGCTTTAAACATGACACGTTCCAACAGTCTTCTTCCAAGTACTATCTTACTGTCCATGCAGTCCTGCTGCAGCTTTAAATCTACACTCTTCTTATGCCGGGGAGGCTAATTTTTATACGGATACAAGGAAGTGCTCAAATGTGTAATAAAGAAAAGATGCTTCTTTAGTAACCTATTTCTCATTTATTTTATCATGAAAAATGCAATACTTTCTCATTTACCCAGGCACTTACATTTACTTCAACATGAAATCTGAAATGTTGCTGAAAATATAAAATTTCACTCTCACATCTACCTTGTAGATTAATTGGCACAGTACATATCAGACCACAGTTTATTAGAGCATTAAACTGAACTTCCCATTACCAAAATCTATTGTTTGGGAGGATGGTATAGATTAGTTCATAAACATTTCATTCCTCCACCAACGTAGCAATGATGGGCAGCAGCACTCCTAAATCAAACTGTTTGTTGTAAAAGAAAAGCTATTGCCAATCCTCTGGAAAGGCCTAGCACTAAGAAATGAATGAGGGAGATTGATAAAAAGCAATAAAAATGCACGTGTGTATTTCCTCAGCAGCATGAAAAGTATTTCAAGACGGATTGTTCATGCTGGTTAAAAGAAACAGCAATGATAATTATTATTTGCCATTATACTTTTAAACAGAAAAATTCATTTTTACTGTGTCTCCATAGTTTACATACATTGTTTATTTCCTTAAGGGTCTACAGTCTTCTGCTGGATGAAAGGCATTTAGGCACAGAGAAATGTCACAGGGCGAATTTCAGCCACTGGCACAGCTCTGAGGGAATTCAGCTCCTGCCCAACCTCACAAACATCCACTGAAGCTCACTTGGCCTCTTCATGGTCTCATGAGTGAAACTGGGCAACGAGGAGCACATTAAGAGAGGGACTAGAACAGGTGGACAGCACAAAGTCTTGAGAAAGCCAATGACAAAAGCAGCACCTCACGGTGGCTCCTCAGTTATGTTCTCTACAGCCATCTGGAGCATTTCTCCTTGGTGCACTGTTCTCTGTGCTGACCTTTTCCTTTCTTACCTCCCTGTTGTATGCCAGGCAGCAAAAGGGATGGACCACTGTGCCTCTAGTCTACATCAGAGCACAGAGGTTTGAACAATTTCCAACCTCTTTTGAGCATACCTAGCAGCACAGTGCTATGTAGTACAGGTCACATCCATTTTCCATGAAGGCAGTTCTTTAAGAGAATCAGAAGTGAGGAGGAGTGCATAACACTGCTTCTACCTCACTAAGTCCGGCCACACTTGAGGTTATTTTTCCAGGGCTCTGCTACAAGGACCAAGAGATCACAGGTGAACCCCAGGCATCACATGGAATAAGAAGAGTAACTCTCTCTCTCTCATGGTTGCCGTGAAACTTGTGAAGCAGGCTTAAAAGTGAAAAGGTGAAGAAACAAAGCGCCCATAATTTGTTACATCTGGGGAAAAACAAGTCTCATGTATTTAAGCCAATCACATTTGGGGGGTTTTGGACTTAAAACTCCATTCACATTTCATGTAGACCTGCAGTTGAGAGCCACAGAATGCTTGCACAGCGGGGAAGGAGCCTTGTGGTAGGACCAATTAAAAAAAAAGTTACTTTTCAGAATAAAAGTATTATTTAATTCAAAGCCCTTTCTGGAAGTGGCATAGTTGCATGAGTTTCTGTTTGAAAAATCTCTACAGCATAGCCACACTTAACTTTCCACAGCAGGATGTAAAGAAAGAAAAAACTGAAGAAACCCTGCAGTCAGGTATAGCTAGTAGGAAGGGCAGCATAGCACAGAGTTCACAACCTCAAAAGTTAAACTTTATTATCACAAAAACCCCTATCAGATGTCTCCTTCATTTCACATCCTCTGCATATGCTTCAAAGAAGCATGACAGTGATCATCTCTGCCCACAGCTACAGTAAGGATGATGGTATTTAGTTTCCTACAACCTAGCTAATTAGCTAGTCATAACAACATAACCCTCATCCACCCTGCAGTAAGTTTAGCACGTCTGAGGACACCACATAGTATTAAATGCTTAGAGAGAGGCTACAGAGTGCCTGTAGGTCAGTTTTAAAGACTTACAAGAAATTACGACAGAATAAGGCCTTAAAATAGCTACTAAAAAAGAAATTGCCATCCACCCCATCATTAAAGTGCAGAATAGCATAGAGATCCACTTCCCAAAGTAAGCAAACAAAGTTTCTAGACTATTTTCCAGAGCTCCTGGTACTCAGAACTCATAAAAGGTCTCTCTTCTCTGAGGGTAAGCTCCTCTTTCCAGGCTCTCAGCCCCCATTAACTACACTTTTTTCCAGGGCTCAAGCAAACACATGCTCTGCTGAATCCCAAAAGCCTTGGCAAAAATAAGAGAAAGCTACACCTCCTTCCAGGTAAAAGGGATTAATTACTTCCTACACTCTTGTTACAGAAGACACACACATCCTAAACTGGGTATCATTCAAGGAACAACATGAACATTGTGTATGTTAACATGCCATGTACACCTCGTACCCCAGGGGAAACTGGGGATGGGCATTTTATGCTCACTCCTTAGGCTGTTACGCTCCTCAGCTCTATCAGTTCAGACACAAAACCAAAATGAGTTCTCTTTTATCTTTCCAAATATCAGCTCTCCAGACTGTTTGCTCAGGAAGGCATTTTCTTTGGCTCTTTGTGAGACAAAAACAGATCCATTTTTTAGCTCCATGCTATACTGAACACTACCATTTTTCAAGTTGTTCTCCTCCATGCAAATGACAGTGCTTATTAACTGCCTCATTAGTTTAAAAAGTGGTTTCAATTCAGAGTTTCTCATCTGTAACATTCCTGTATATCTGAAAAGCTAAGTTTGTTTTTAGAAGACAACAAATAAAACACATCTGCCTTTGTTTAACTTACGAGGTTTCCTCTGGTCTGTTCCTTAGACATTCAGGAACGTATCTGATCTTCTGAGCAAGGGTTGACGTTATTACCGTATCTCTTGCACATCCCTGACGGAATAAAAAACAGCAATTAGTTGAACCTGTATAGGCCACACCACATATAGCAAGAACACATTTTCAGAAGAGCAGGACTTATCTATCTACTTGGCAAGTTTGCCAAGGTTGTGAAACAAACCACACAAGGAAGACAGGCCAGCATCTACACAAGCACAGAGTACAGCCCTACAATCACAAGGCAGCCTCACTAATCACCACAGTGGTAATGCAACCACCCTAGCATACCTTTCTACATCCTCTGAGCTCAACACCTACACCTGTGCAAGGGTGGTGCTCAGCTATTTCAAGTTCTTGAAAGCAGCAAAGCATCTGTTAAAGAAATCCCTTTTTCCTCAGGGCAGATTAAACCCATTACATTAATTTGCCTAGTTTAGTAGTAGCTTCCACAACACCATTTCTGCCACATTTGGTGCTACTCTCTTACATACAGACCAATTCTTTCCCAGCCCCTTGCTAAACTGGGGATAAGAAAACTTCATTTTCTATTTGCCTGTAGTAATAGGTACAGCATGGCTGATCAACAGGTCCTGGTCCCTGTGTCTTACACGATTAGCACAAAGCATGGGAATGAGTTCATACCACAAGCTGAAACTGAGACCTCTCAAGCTCCTTTCACAACACCAACACTGAATTGGTGACAATGTTTGTGGTTAATGGCTAAGTTAGGCTGGATTTCAGCTGAAGACATGTGGAGGAAATGGTGAGCAGCTCGTTAGAGCTACTGCATCCAAACCCCCAGTGATTGTTGACTGAAAAAAAGTGTTGTAATGATACGTATGTATTCTGCACATAAAAAACTATGTTAAAAGAGCAGAAAAGCTACAGAATTTAGGATTAGGAAACCCTAGCATCAAAGTTACCTGGCACTTATAAAGAAAGAGTGGTTCATGAGGATGGATCTCAGTGTTATCTTTATCATTTGAGCTCTATTAAACCAGCCAAATGGAGCAGCTTTCTCCCAAATACCAAACAAATAACGAACATGAAGTCTGAAACTGTAAGTATCAATACTGCTTGAACAGAGACACTTCAAAATACTATTGGAAGTGCTTATTGCCACCACACAGGATGCCACACATTTTGATTCTGATATAATAAAAAGTACAGAAGTATATTTTCATCCTTATACAAATACAATACTGATTGCACATACAGGGAGTAGCCCTGTTCTGGGAGATGGTGCCATATTTGCAGAGCCCTGTTTCACACAATACTTTTAACCTTCAGCAATACCTTAAATATATTAATGTCTGCTGTGTTCAGCGAATGCCTTTATGTGCCTTTTATATTCACAACCTGCTGCTCTGATCTATGTTACCTGAAAATAAAGCACATTTTTAATGGTCTGCAGCTGATTTAGGTAGGACAACAGCTCTGATCAAGAGACAAACTTTGCTGAAATTTTGAATTCTTCATAGCCATCTTTGAGAACTTTTATCCTGTGCCACATGCTAAAGTGAACACAGACTGATGAACACCTAGGTAGCTGAAGTTTCCTTCCTTGGTACCAGACTTAAATTTTCCCTACAGAGGAAACCAGGACTTCAGTCTGTAACTTCCATCTTCACTGGGAGTGCTCCCTGAAATAGCTGCTCTTCTTGAGCTTTGGTAGAAGTGATTTTGAAATAATTTACTGAGCAACTTGTACAGTCCTGCTCCAAATCAGTACTGCCACATGCTGAAAACTGCTGACAGCTATCCAACTAACAGACAAAGACGTGGTGGCACAGACTTCAGGCCAGCATCCTAGACTGGCAACCCTTTTTAAACATGACAGTTTGAAGTTTCATGTTAAAAGACCTGGGGAAAACAAAATCTTGTCCCATGGTGAGAGATCACCTGCCACCATCATCTTCAGGCCTGCCAAGTCACGTTCTCAGCTCATGAGACTCACACACTTGACTCCCACGTCCCTCTCCCTGCCGATATCCAGCTATCACCGGACCTCACACGCAGGTCTTGGAAGGCTGTGGCATCTCTCTGGTGCCTCAAGGCACACACTGAAGGAGCTGGCTCTCCTGGTAGCAGTGTGCCTATATGCCACGTGGTCAGAGAGCAAGAGCACCATCGTGGTGCTCTGCCAGGATGGAGGAACGAGAGCTGGTTACCAGGGATCCATGCCCTGAGGAGGCCCACTTGAAGGCACGCGCATCAGCTGCAGCCCGTCTCTCTCTGTCACATCGTCTCGCACCAACATGATTAACAGTGTGTGACCCCATGGCAAAGGCACACTAAGGAGAGTCACATATCAAGGGAGAAGTAAGCTGAGAGCTCTGCTTCTTATTCCAGCTTGCCCTGCACTATAATGCCAGCATAAAAAAGTTGGACGAAGAACATGCAGGTCCCCTGATAGGCAGACGTGCTAAATTGGCACCTGGGTTCTTGAAAGAAGACAGCGCATAAGCTTTAAATAACCTACTCAGAAACCAAACCTCTAGGCTATTCATATCAGACATGAATAGTTGGACACACTCTTTGCAACACAGACTGAAAGTCTAAAAAGGGGATAAAGTGCTCTGTGAGAGGGGTCAGTGCTGTCCCTTGTGTTTTCAAAACTTCTGGTCAGATCCTGCAGCTTGGCTTTACAGGCAGTATCACCATCACATGTATCAAGACAGAGGAATACACAATACACAGCTCTTTCAACAGGAGTCTCTATTATCCAAATACATAGACAGCCATCTGACAGAAATCACCTTCACGGCTTGTACATGGTGTTTACCAGCTGTCAGAGGATCTCTTTTGAATGACTGATCAGCCAAGAAGAACATACCTATAAGCAGTTCTTCCACTTCAGATTTGTACCTTGGATATCAAAAATTATTTAAAAGCCAAGTACGTACCAATGGCACAGGAAAAGCTCTGAGAAAAATGAGGACATTTGCATCCAAGGGCTGCATTAACTGGTAGTTTCCCACATTAAGGTCTGTTATCAAAACCAAATCCAACACACCTATCCCTGGAGGAGAACACTTCCACAGCAACAGATGCTGGTGCAGACGTAATAGGACTAATGATGTCCCAGCTCAGGAATACACATGGGAAGTTGTAGGTGACTTATTTGACAGAAAAAATGCATGCAATGAGATTTGTTTGCTCAGTTCCTTTAAAATTTCTTCTACTTGCAGTGGGAATGAAAGACAGCAAAGAATATCTCTTCTAAAAAAAGATAATTCCTTTTATATGGCTGTTCTGACCTGAATATACTTGTACAGTCTTCATGTCTGGAGAACAGGTACTCCTCAGATGAACAACAGGAACATTAAGTTTGACCAAAACAAAAAAAAAATTTCATTTCAGCCTGTCTTACCCACAGAGCTTCACTTGAACACTTTTTCTCCAGGTAACCTACAACTCCCTTATTTGCTAACTCTGTATCTTGCAAGGCCACCTGCATTTTTTTTTCAGCAAGATAACGCTTTAAATTATATTCACTGTAGTGATCACATTAGACATTGTTCCCAACAAAGCAGGCACTGAAGAGAATACAGGTCCTTTCCAGCTGTAGCAATGACCTATTAACACTGGAAATCATAAAAAAAGAACATAAACGGGTGACTCAAAAGAGGCTGTTCAACCAAACCAATTTGTAACAAAGCCCAAATGTCACAGAGTCCTCAGGTCAGGGCAGTAACACACTGTATGGGAGCCCACTGACTTGGTGTCTTTACATCATGCTGGCAACACTTCTAATACGAGAGGGGTGGATATTGCTAGTGCTGGGTATGACTGGGGGATACACTGTTTACCAGTGTAACACAGAGATCTCTAGCAGTTTGGAGTCTCAAAGGAAAAAGTCTACCACTAACCATACAATATGAGAGCAGGAGAGCTACTAATTCGGGAGAATTTACACCCAATAACATATGGCAAACCATATCCCTCTCCTGAGCCATCCGTACCAGAGGTTAGGAAGGATGAACAGGCCACTTACTGGTATGGGAGACGACCATAACAAAGAGAAACCATCACCATGAAGAGGGGGAAAATCAGAACTATAGACTCACCCTGTGACTATGCCCACACGAGGAATGGAGGTGCAGGGACCAGACTGCGCTAGGAAGGGGTACACCGCTGTCACTTAACCCTGGCTATGCTGTGTCTCTGTAAATTCCCATTAGGCTGCTGTAAGAAAAGCACAATCCCAAACTGGAAACAGCAACTAGAAGGAGGCCAACAATGCATTTGCACTCTCTGCCCTGCTGCAGTATCTATTTCTACTGTTTTCTGCAAGCACATGCAAAAAACCCCCATTGTTCTTAATGTCCGATTTTTTACAACCACTCTTCTTCCCAAAAAGGCTGGTATGAAAAATGTCAGTCTGTTGGCTGCTGTCTCTTTGAGGCATTTCCTGATCCCAGGAACTGATACTTGAAACCTGGACAAAGTTTGCTTTTCTGTGGCTTACGGCAGGATCTACCATCTCTCAGCTCCCTTATCACTTTACCCTGTGTGTGGGTGATGGGATATGTCCTGCCAGATCTTCTTGCTGCAACAAAGCCACCAAGACTGTAAACTGGGTGACCAGGGCATCTCTGGGAGTGTGAATCTCCCTGTCAGCCTCCTGCCAGCTAACAGACCCAAGAGCAAGGCGCTAGGCTCACCCTGGAGCCTATGCCAGCCCAAGAAGGGCACTCCCGAGGAGGCTCTACCTGATGGGATCTCACAGGCATGCCCAAATCTTACCTCTGGACACCCAGATTCAGTAAGTTCCCACCAAACTCTTGTTTTACTTCTTTCCTCTCAACTGCCCGTGCATGGTTAATATGAGATCAGATTCCCAAATGAAAAAATAGTACAAGTTTTCAGGCTGCAACTGGTTTTGTAACGTGGGTGCTCTGGCTGTAAGTACAGACAGACAGCTCTCTGCATTGCCAGTATGTCACGCTGAAAATACATATACCCTTCGAGAGGCTCCCTTCAGGCAGGCTCATCTATAGGAACAGCTATTCCTGTAGTGCCATCTTCTGGCTTAGGGTGTAGGAACAGCATAGCTGAAAATGGGACCGATGAAAAGCAAGATTTTTTTTATCTGTTAAAAAACATTACAACAGGTCTAGACTATGGATCAATATACAGAAACACCCAAACCACAGGAATTCTCTCAACAGATTATGTACAGTTCACCTCCCAGTAAATTATTAGTTTTAAAATGACAAGATTTTGAAAAATATCTTTTGGCCCAAGCTGCTTTGCATTTTGAGCCATTACAATCTTGCTTTTCAGCATTTGTTTTATTTCTCAACAAACATCAAGGCTCAAAACTCACATTTTGGTTACAATTTTTATGCCATCTCATGACTCTGGAAGGTAATGCCTGAAGGTTCCCCAACAGCATGTAGGGAGTGAGGAAAGCATATAAAATCCCATTGATGGGGATTGTATATCGTTTTAACTCAATCCTCATCACAATAACAACTGGTAACATCTGTTTTCTAGTCAGCTTGTCTCTCAGGGTTTTGTTGGTAAAGGAAGCAGATAGGAGCTCCTTTCTCAGTGAAAGATGCCCTTTTACAGCTCAAAACTTTCCCAAATGGTTGACTCATGAGAGTATTATCTGTCAGGGCTGTGCCCTGTGCAGCAGGGCGACCACACAAGCCGAATGGAGGAAGAACTATGAGCAGACTGTTAAATCTTTATCCTTTCCCCCACCTCCAGTGGTTTTCTCTTCCTGAAACTAATGCTCCGTTCACCCTTTGGAAAGCCCCTGCACATAATAATCATAAACCACCTTCTTTAGGCAAGCAGCCCTCCAAAAAAAAAAGGGGGGGGGTGTGCTAAAAGATTTTGGTGTGCAGGTTCCGCAAATTAAAACCCACCGACATCAGGAGGCCGTGGGGTAGTTTTTTCCCGGAGAGCGGCCGCAGCAGCCAAGGCCCGCGGAGCCCGGCGAGCGTCCGTCCTGCCGCCAAAATGGACCCTGAGGGGCGCTCCCGGGCCCGGCGGTGCCTTCCCCTTCCGCACCGCCTGGAGCAGCCCTGAAGAGAGAGGAACTCAGGTTCACCCCCTCGGTCCCTCGCCAGGGCTGGGGACGTCAGGGCCCCCCAAAACCCGGCCTGCCGACCCGGGGAGGGGTGACAGCCCCGTCCCTGAGGGGACGCCCCCGCTGCTGCCGCCCTGAGGAGGGAGGACAGAGCCGTGGCAAAGCTGGGAGCGGCTCTCTCCCAGCGTAATCACACAAACCACCCCTGAATACATAATCCACTTCGTCCTGACAGCCACCTCACCCTCCCTGGGTGCGCCTGAGTCGCCTTTGTTCCCGCTCACCTCTGTAACATGATTTCAAAACTACGTTAGAAAAATAATCATAATCCTGTTGTAAGCCCAGATGCGTTAGAAGGAATTTATAACTGTAGGAAGGCGGGAACAGGGACGACTACACGGGTGTGTGTTGCAAGAGAGGTTTTGAGCAGCAGAAATCCTTCTACTCGCCACACAGGGTGAGGAGAAGAGCAACGCTGACGGAACTGAGAAGCTGCCACTAAACGACCCGGAAAGAAAACAATAATAACGATAATAATAATAACACGACCAACCCACAAGCTTCACAGCAATGGGCCCTGACAGGGCGTGGACCCCGCCCCCGCCGCGGGTTTTAATGGCGGTGCCGCCCCGCCCCACCCCGCCCCGTCTCGCCGCGGCGCAAGATGGCGGCGCGGCTATTCCGCCTGCGCGGCTTGTTGCGGGTCGCTGGCCCTCGGTCCTTCTCTGCCCAGGCCAGGTTAGCGGGGCGCAGGGCTGGCGTTGGCGGGCATCGCCGCTGTGTGGGGGGGTTGAGGCGCGGGTGGGGAGGCGGGTGTGCGCCGGGCAAGGCGGGGGGTACCCGGGCGCCTGTGTCTGGGGGCCCCGCTGGGGCGCACCGTGAAAGTGGGCGTGCGCCCCTGCGCGTGGGCGCGGAAGGGGGGGTGGGTGTGTACGTGTTGATGGGGTTGCACATGCTATATATACACATACATATTCATATAGATACGTGTATATATATGTGTTGGGTGTACACACGTATGTATATATTTGGAGGGATATGGATGTGTGCTCTGTATAAGTGTGGCGGGAAGGTTATAGGCACAGGTGTATATGTATACATAGGTGTGTGTGTATATGTGTGTGCCTGTGCCCCCATTGCGGGAGACAGCTGGGGTCCGGGTGAGCGGCTGGTGCCCAGCAGGCTTGGGAGCCCCGTGAGTGCCCTGGGCTGCGGCCTGGGCCCGGCAGGTCTGGGAGCCCACCGAGGCCCCTGGGCCCGGCGGGCCTGGAAGCTCCCGTGTGTCCCCCGTGACGGGACCGACCTTTGCTCCACTTCCCGTCCGTGCTCGGAGGACGCCGAGTCCCGTGGTGGCAGCAGGTGATGGGTCGGGGCACCTCCTTGCCTGGGCACCCCGGTCGCCCGTGGCAGCAGGGTGCTTGGGCTCGGGGAAGGGGGTTTTCGGGGAGCAGAAGGGCAGGAGCCTGCTCATGCCTCCTCAGACCTAGGAGTTGTGTCTCCTAGGGCTGTGGTTGGTGTGAAGGAGCAGCCCGGCCCTTCCCTGTGTGCCATGTGGGCTGTGAGCCGCAATTAAACAGAAGGGTGGTCTTAAAGCTCAATATGATCTTAAACAGCTTTAAAAATAAGGTGGAGCTTTTGGGAGAGTCACTGTGTGCCTAGCATGGGAAGCCTGTGTTTGAGGGTACAAAATACTGAACAAGCAAGTTGCAGTAGCCCATTCCTTCCAAATATCACTAGAAGAAATTGAGTCTGCGTTTCAGGGGCATTTAATCCTTTGCACCAGGAAGAGTGAGTAACTTCATGTGGCAGTAAATAAAGACCTTCATCTCGGTAATGGAGTAAATAAGTGGAGGCTCAGCTAAGCTCTGTGGGACTACACACAATTACTGTGCTGGGAAACTGGTGCTGAGGAACTGAGGACAGGTGGACAAACTAGTTTGAGAAAGGAACAGTGAATGCCTTTTCCATTTAATATAGCTCAGCTCTGTGTTTATAATTTCTGATGTTTTGTGGCAATAAAATAAAAGCAAGTCAAAGAACCCAATGCACAAATGTAAGAAGTGAATTTTCATTTCAGCCCTAAAGTAGTATGTTGTCCTTGACATTCTAAACCCCTACAAAACCTTTAAACCCTTCCTTGTTATTTTGTAATTATACTTCCCTTGTGTGGTTTCAACTACTGACATTTACCACTGTTTCAGTTTTTTTGTTAAAGAGGCATTTTATTTTTACATATGTTTTTATGAGAGTTTTGGGAGGATTAGCCTTCCTGTACAACAAAAATACTGAAAGTTAGAAGGAATTAGAAAGTATTATGTTCAAGGTTAGAACTATGCAGATATATGTAATAATGCAGAGTATAATACAGCCCTCAGAGCGTGCAAATCCATGTTGTGCTCGCCTTTGAGTGCGTGAATTTTCAGTGTCATGGATTTGCAATTTTGGGACTTCTGGGGGCATGTACAGAATGAACAAAACCCACAAAAAAAGTTTACTTGTTCAAAAACTTACCCCCTCGGTTTAAATTGAGCTGAATTGCATTTTGGCGGTTGTGTGGCAGGGGGAGAAGGCAGTGATGATTTTTAGCATCTCTAATGAACAGAAACTTTATCCTCTTACCTATGTATGTATTATTACTGTTTTTAATTTATTTGAAGCGTTAAGGACAAACCAGTCTTGCTTTACCTCCTTTCACAGCCCAGTGAAGTACAGTGTATGTTAGGTCTTTATATTTATCGTGGGTATCCTTTGGACCTAACAGTGTGCTAGACTTGGGATGTGAACTATGTTTAACAACACAGGTGTTTCCGTTCTTTTAAAAGAGTTATGTAAATGGGGGTGCCTGTGTCCTAACAGATGCTTTCACTTGTCTTTTTTAGTCCTCTGCAAACTGAACAGCAAGGCACAAAGCGCCCAGAACCATCTTCTGCTAAAAGTTTGATTGATATAGGCACTCGGAGGATCTTCTCGTCAGATCATGATATCTTCAGGGAGAGTGCCAGGAAGTTCTTTCAGGAAGAAGTGCTGCCTTTTCACGCAGAGTAAGATACCTCTTAAACATTCTGCTTTGCCAAATAATATGCATTTTTTCCCCAAAATGCTTTTTGGGGTGTTAATATAACAGGATAAACAGGATATTTGTTTTCATTTACAAGCTTTCTATTTCAAATTTACTCAATTGAAACAAACTTTACTATGAAAATCATATGTGGAAAAAAAAAATCACACATGATCAAAACTCACTGCATTGTTTGAGCTCCAGTGTAGGCAGTCTGGCATCTTCGTCTGAGGCCTATGAGCAGACAAATGCAGTTTGCAGAGTTGCAGTGAAAGTATCCCTGCCTGGAGGTATTAACTCTGACACCAGTGTCTTGCGGGTAGAGTTAGGGAGACAATTCAGTTGCCAAGCTATCGTACTGCTGTCATCCAAAAAGCACTGACATTGTGTCTAGGTTGCGTTGCAGTAGATTTTGTAAATACCGTACACATAGGATGGTAAGCTGGGTTGTGTATTACCAAGAAACTTGCACAAAATATCTTCTTTTAAATTTCTGTCTTTTTTGCTTCTGTGGAAATGTGTGGTCTTCTGCACAGAGTAGAACTGTACTTCCATTGAACTAGAGCTGGAGAGTATTTTTCGCCCTTGTTTTAGCTATATCCAATCACGTTATAGTTGGGGAAAGAAAATAAATGAACTCAGAACATGTTTTTGAACAGAAAGTGTTAAGCTGCAGTAGTGTCTTAAGCAATTTTTACTTTACTTGAAAAACATTCCTGTGAAAACACCCAGGGGATAGTGAAGGGCTTATTCTCGATGCAGCTCACAGTGTGTATCCACAAACAGTTGAGATGGCACAATTGAGTGGGTGGAGTGTTGTGGCTTTGGGGCAGAAATGAACACCAGGAGGCAATGGAAACAGCTTACATCAGGGTTGTTGCCAACTATTTTTTCATCCTCAAACCATGACCTCAAAGTAGTATGCTTTTCCACTGTACAATCATATTCTGTCCACAAAAAGAGATGTTTTCCCTCATCTTTTGTTAGAATGGCTTCTAGTGCAGGTTTGTGAACAGGTACTGGCTCTGCTCGAGGTTATTGAAGATCCTGTTTGCTAGCTTGCTGACACAATGATTTCCTAGAGAGACTGGAACAAGTTGGACTTAGGTTCTTGCATCACTTCAGCGACCTATGAACCATTCTGTTCTCACACCTTTCAAGTAAACAAGGAGGCTTCAGGCATAGTATATTAATTGGCTGGGCTGATGTGAAGAGACGAATGTGGTTGTGGATTATTGTGAGGAGGAGAAGCTTTGGTGATGGGTGAAGTAGAGACAGGAATGGCCCTAAAAGTGGGGGGGGAAAAAGCAAAGGTGGTCACGAGAGAGATTTGTTTAAGATTTCCAGTGTAGGAGCAAAAGCTCTGGAAATGAGCTTAAATATGTAGGATAAGATACTTGATTAACTGTGGATAATGTTCTATGGTATAGCTCTGCTGCACACAGGTGTGTCAGAGGAGTGTCTCTGATACAATCTGTCTACCATGTAATTTTAAAATTGTGGTTTTAAAAAACAAGAGACATTAAAAAAAAAAGCTGTGCCATTAGTGGCCATCCAACTTTCTATTAAGTTGGCAGACTCCATAAAGAGGCACTATTTTTCCAAGAATAAGTGATTCCTGTGGTGTTAAAGTTTGCAAACTGTCAGCAGATAAGCCTCAACTCTATTTACAAACTTGAAACCACCTTAAAGCAGTAATTTACCAAGATACAGTACTGACTTGTAATAAGTGCACAGGGACCGATTTTTATATAAAAGTTACTAATGTGTTAACACTTGGTTCTTATAAAGCAGTTCTCATTGGTAGAGTTGAAATCTTTCACAAAAGATACAGATGTGTTATACCTATTTTGTACGTGGGGAAAATGGAATGTCAGGAAGGTAAAGACCTGCTTGTAATTATCCAGATGGTTATGGCTAAATCTCCTAAATCCCGGTCTGGTACTCGGACCAATAGACAGCACTGCCTTTCATAATAAGGCTTAAAGAGATGTCAGGTTTTATGTTGGAAGCAGGAGTTTAAACTTGTTATACAGTTGGTGCCCCTGTAATGCCAGTAGCATCTATGGGCTTGAAGAATAGAAAACCTGTTATTAAGCCACTGCTTCTTAGCTGGGAAATACAGTTGTCTATGTACCCTACACATTGCGTGTTGGGGAGACTGAAAGTCTCTTCCTATGCAGGGAAACTGGGCTGCAGGTGCTCTAGTCTGAAGCAGCAGCCATGACAAATAAACAGTAGCACATGGAGGATTTAATGTGTGACTCCATTCTTGTGTTCGTTTTGCAGATGGGAGAAGGACGGCCAGGTGAGCAGGGAGCTCTGGGAAAAGGCTGGACAACAAGGTTTGCTGGGTGTTGCTATCGCTGAAAAACATGGAGGCATTGGAGCAGATATTCTCTCTTCAGCTGTGGTCTGGGAGGAGCAGTAAGTACTGGATGCTTCAGGAAGAATTTCAGTGATATTATCAAGAGACTGTATGTTTTTCCATAAGGTGTCCTCATTGTGGAATATGTTTGCTTACAGAAAATGGTGTTATCTTTCTCATGGAAATGATAGTTTAGACATACGTAAATCCCTCCTGTTTTAAGTATTCCAGATGATTGTTTAAGTAATAAATGTCATTGTGAAAGTACATTCTATAAGTAACAGTACAAGTGCCACAAGCTCGCATTATCTCAGACTTCTGTGTAGTGGGGCTTTCTTCATTGTTGGGTCTGTTGTAACTGTGTAAAGTTCAATGTTTAAATCTTTGTAGTACTTCTGTTTGAGCTTTTTTCCTTTTTTTTCCCCTCTCCCTAAGGATGTATGTTAACTGTACTGGCCCAGGATTCAGCCTTCATTCAGATATAGTCATGCCCTACATTGCAAACTATGGCTCTGAAGAACAGATTAAACGCTTTATCCCTGAAATGATTGCAGGCAAGTGTATTGGAGCTATTGCCATGACAGAACCCGGGGCTGGCAGGTAAGCTAAATACTAAAACAGTGGTCTTAAATCAGTAGACAGCACATGATGATCTCAGGGAAAAAATTCCTGACCCTCCTGGTTATATGGTTATCTTAGTGACTGGACAGTATGCTAGATTAGGTAGTACCTCAAAAACAACTGTTACTTATAGATTATTTATTACAGCTTTGTCATTTCAAGATACTTGCTCAGAATCTATTTCCATATCATCCCCTGTGGGCAAATATGCTTTGTATTTGCTTTTATAGTCTGAGTTTATAGTCACTAACTTGCTTGTCATGTGAACATACTTTTAATATGAAACATAGTCAGGAGAAAATTACATACCTCGGTAAAGAGGGCTTGACTTTACTATTAGCTTTTGTTGTGGAACAGAACACCTTATTTTCTTTCCTCTGAATCCTTTCAAGCAGAGAAATGTCCCTCCTTGCCCATGATTATTGAAGGGCAGACAGCACATGTTTGACGTAGACACAGTTGATGTGGCCAGTTTCTAAAACAGAGAGGGACAGGTGAAGAGCAGAACCTGTTGGTGTCATGCTTCTACAAATGGTAGATGTTGCCAGTTGCTTTTTACAGAGCCTCCTCATCAGGGTTGAGCCTGCTTAGAGGATGTGGTTTTGTATGGTGTTTGTCATCTAAGGTGCATTGGCGTAAGGGGATGCTGACCCGTTGGTGTCAGTGCTTGTATTACACCACCTTGCACAAGCAGATACGTTAAAATGAGACCTCATGCTCTTGTACAATTACATAGATTTATCAGCCCTTTCCACAGCGTGCTTGTGGTTTCTGTGTTACACTCTAAGCTATTTCACCGTGTTTCACTATCCTTGTATGCGTTTTCACTGAGCCTGTGCCTGGACGGTATAAAAATCTATCTTATTTTATACTGGGTAGAATTCAAGATATGAATTGCAGCTTCTGGAATGGTTTCTTGAAGGACCTTTTGAATTTTGTTTTAGTGACTTGCAGGGAATACGAACATACGCAAAAAAGGATGGAGGTGACTGGATCCTTAATGGCAGTAAGGTAAGTGAACAGACATATATACTGCTCATAGGCTTTGGGAACTGAATGCATTTAGACAGTAAAGGATGTACACCACCGTTAGTATCTCCCCCCAGTCCTTTCACTTTTGTTTTTCTGCGGGTTATGTGGTGGGGTTTTTTTTCCCCAGTTACTTTTTTTTTATAGGACTTAAGATATTTCTGTTGCTGGCCATTTACAGACCAATTTATGGAAGGGCTTGAGTAGGTTCTCTTTGTAGCTTTTAAATAACCCTATCAGAAGGCCCATTCCCCCTTAAACTGAGAAGACAAGGCGGGGGGAAGTCCTGCATAGTATAAGCCGGACCAGGGCTGTTTTTTAGTACTGAGGTTGAACAACAAAATGTATGTGCTACCACTGTGAAATCTTCTGTGGCCTGAGTGGAAACTTGTGTTGCCACAATGCAAGCTGTGGAATCTTTATTCAGGAGCCTGCTGGTCATGTTAGGAGAAGAAAACCCAACTGCATCAGATGCTATGTGTGTGTGTTGTCGAGCTGTTGCAAAGCTGGCAGCATTAACCTCTTCTTTCATTGCCATAATAAAAAAGCAAGAAGGCAGAAGTAGTGTTCAAATGGAAGTGTGGGTTCAACAGGTTTTGTGTTTTTTTTTTTTTTAAAGCTATGGAATGTCTTAATCTTTTTTCTCCCCCCCTTCTTTTGTACTGCTGCTGATAACATGGTACTGATAGACTTCTGGCCTTAGCAGAATTTCAAGTGGTGAGAATGTGTGCAAGCAAATATGTACGTACAGGTGTTCAAAGGGATACTTGCTCATGCTGCACAGTTGAAGGCAAGCAGGACAGATAGCTCATCTTTTGCTGGAGTTAAGATTTATCACTTTGGCAGGTTCATGAGTCATGCTACATGATTATAGTAGGCAGTTGTGACAAGAAGCCATTGATAGTTTTGCATGTTATACCTTGCTAATTTCATTTCTAGAAAAGAGAACCTCTGTGTTCATTTAATACCTACATTTGATACCACATTCCTTCTTTATCATGGGACAGACAAAAGAACCAGATCTGTGCATTCTTTAATGTCACACTTCTGACCCACACAATACTTCTCAAACTAATTCCTACTTTAATAGACCTTGTTCCAGGCAGCTTAAAGCTTCTGGACACTTAAACCTTGCCTTTCAGTTCACCTGTGAAAGTGTCAATGCAATTTTTCTTTCTGCTGCTTGATGATCTCTTCTAACTTCTATCCACCTAGCTTGTTGCTTTATTCCAAGTTGCATTTTTTTGCAGGTATTCATCACTAATGGTTGGATGAGCGATGTAGTGATCGTGGTTGCAGTTACAAACCGGGAGGCCCGATCTCCTGCTCATGGGATCAGCCTTTTTCTGGTGGAAAGTGGAACAAAAGGTTTCATCAAAGGACGCAAGCTGAACAAAATTGGCCTGAAAGCTCAAGTGAGTTCATGCAACCCCTAACATGTAATAAACTTGGAGGACGTCTAAAACCACTTAATGCCTGACATTAGCTAAACAAATATAAAACGGAACTGTGGTGCTATTCTAGTTCTTAGGCTTTAGAGCACAAATGATATACGTGCAAAGTATGTATGCTGAGTTTGCCTATGGAAGTCTGAAGCATGTGATGTGCAAGAAGAGGCTGAGGAAGCTGGATTTCTTCACTCTGAAGAAGCCTGGAAGGACAGGATCTTATTGGTGTCTTTAGCTACCTAACAGTTGGCTGTAGAGATGGTGGAGCCAGATTCTTCTTAGAGAAGTACAGTGAAAGGGAGAGTGGCAAGGGACACAGGTTACATTAAGGAAAATTCTAAGTAGGTATTAAGAAAAAAAATCACCATAAAAGTGATCAGATACTGGAACAGGGCCCAAAGAGGTCATGGAGCTTTCATCTTTGGAGCTTTGGAAAGCATAACTGGCCAAGGCCCTCAGCTGTTTGCTTTGCTGGAGTTGCTTTGAGTAGGAAATAAACTAGAAGATCCCTGGAGGACCCTTCCAACCTCAATGATTCTATGATTTCAAGTTGAAGTGTACAATAGCAAGAAAAAAAAATGGGGCGAGAATGTCAGGCTATAAACTGTTGCGTTTAAAATCCTCTTAGGACACGGCAGAGCTGTTTTTCGAAGATGTGCGGTTGCCAGCCAGTGCCTTGCTTGGAAAGGAGAACAAAGGCTTCTATTATCTGATGGCAGAGCTCCCTCAGGTAAGAGGAACATGAGTGTTTCCTGTCCGTAGGAAGAATACGGAGACAATTTTTGTCATTGCAAGAATCTGCCTTAGTCTTGAATGTTATGTATTGTTGGGAGCCACCTTGGGCTCCGAATCGGGATGTCTGTAGGCAACATTGTGTTGATACTGCTGCTTTTTAACTGAAGTACACAGTTCTAGTGCTAAAAGTGCAATTCTTTGGGCATTGGTAAAAATGTTGATATCCCACTAGCTCAAAGCCAGATCTCTTAATCAACAACTCAGCTATTGAAGAACCTGAGGGTAGTGTATTTAAAAGAACATACCACAGTTTTCTTGTATACTTGTAGCATGGAACCACTTTGCTTAGTAAATTAAGTATAGCTTGAAAGTCTCTGATGCATTTGGTATCCTCTCTAAAGAAACAAGCAAGCACTGCTCTTCTAGCTCTTCTACCAGTAGAAGCATATAAAAGATATAAGGAACTCTGTCCCTATGGCAAAGTAAAGAAATTGTTTAGTTTCCAAAATACCTTGCTAGTGGAAATAACAGTTTACAACTGAGTTTATGAAGTTTTGGAATTATTTGGGAGGACAAAGAGGCAATGTGGTTTTTCAAAATGTGACTGTGCTTTGTCAAAACTATGACTTTGTATTTGCCTCATCTGGTAGGGATCATGTTTGTTTAATTTTATACTGTGAGTAAATATGAGACCTGGTCGAAGGAAATCTTTTACTGCTTTAAAGAAATACATACACTCATGAACAGGTTCAATGTGATGCATCAGATGATTTCAGTGGTGCTAGAAGTAATTGTTCTGTACTTCGTTTCTGTTTTTCAACATGTTACGAGGAAGGAAAAACCAGCCAGGTTTTTGTAGGTTTTGTTTTTTCTAGAGGTGTCCTATTGAAATTGTTAAATACAGTTGTTGTTTAAACTGAGCAGTGAAAACCAATAATTGAAACAGAATTCGATGTGAAATTTTTCAGTCAGTAAGAGTCCTGTGGTTGATTTGTAGCTATTTTTTTGAGTCGTTGCTGTGGTAGAACATTACCCCGGAAAAGACTTAAAAGTGAGCTTCAGGCAGCAAGGTATTTGTCCCACTCATTAATTTCAGTAATGCAATGTGTCTGGTTTGATACTTAGTGTGACTTCTGCCCCCCTCCCTTAATGAACAACACTGAACATCTGTGTCCCAATTGTGCATCTGATATGGAGAAATGTAGGACTAATTCAACTGGATTCTGTAATTTGTGTTTCAAAAGGAAAGACTGCTCATTGCTGATATGGCTCTTGCCAGCTGTGAATTCATGTTTGAAGAAACAAGGAATTATGTGAAGCAAAGAAAAGCTTTTGGAAAGACAATTGCACACTTGCAGGTGAGTTAGAACTGAGAGACTTGTATACAGAATCCAGTGTGCATTTGCTTTACATCTGTGTATGTAAAATAGCGGGCAAATGGAAATCACTGGGCTGTTTTCAGAGGACTATTTGCACAGGTTTCATTGTTGGACTGTGGCGGCTGTTTGCCTCCATGCCCATCACTCATTTTTGAAAAACAAAAATAATAAACCCAACACCACCAAAGCCTTACTGTGTGTGTTTTACGATTCAGTTAGATACCTCCCAGCAGTGCTGCTCTTGGAAGTGAAATATGCAGGCAGAAACTATACTGGCTTTTTGCTGCTGATGAAGAAAAATTACCTTGTTGCTCTTGGGCTTGCTTTTTACTGTCAGAGGTCCTAATCACAGGTTCTACTACACCTGTGTGTATTTCTATATCTGCCTGGAATCCTACAGACTGCAGAAGAGCTTGGCACATGTGCAGGTACTGCATTCCTCTGCACATAATGCATTGCAGAAAAATGAACTTTGAGGCTGATGCTGGTGGGGACTCCCAGGCAGTGACCTTGCTGCCTGAATGCCTGCAGAGGTGTTTGTATTCAGCTTTATGGGTATTGTAATGAGATTCCTCAGCTAGCAGCTAGCTGGGTGTTTAAGTGACTGCGTATAAAACTGTTGGGTCATTCTCTGTGAGCATACCTCACTCCTGACAGTGGTAGTTAATTGTGTTTTGAGACGTTTATGCCTGTGCTCATTAGTTGCAGTCATAAAACAGATGTTGCTTTCCGCAGTATTGCAATGTTACAATTTTCCTGAAAACCACATTAGCTGTTAGGGCTGAAGCAGACCAAGCTCCTGCATGTTTGGTTTATAGGATGGAAGTGACTCATATGGGTTAGAGGATGTTGGTTGCCTCTCTTTTTTTTTAATATATATACTTTTGAAATAATTAAAAAAAAAATCCGTTTCTAAGTCTTGAGACTTTCTTTGTCAAAATCACAATCTTCAGTTGTGAATAGCAGCAGAACTGGGCCCTTTAGAGGCTGGAATTCTAGGTATCTTTCAGGAAATTATGATCTTCATCTGTTTTTAAAGTTAACATTCAGAAATCCATAATTCCAGATGGAATTTAGTATGTGCAGTATGCAGCTTTAACACAAAAGAAATATATTTTACCTTTTTTAATGTAGGTAAGGGATGCTTCCTAATGGTAGTAGTTCACTGTGCAGGAACCTCCAAAATCTCCTTTTTTAGGCTAGCCCACTGCCAACCACCAGGTGGCCAATAAACTTCATAAAGTATGTTATTTTTGCCAAAATAATCCATTCTTGCATACCTCTTTAGTTTCCTTTTTGTTGCTGATGGCTCGAATGTGCATATAACCAAAAATCCTTTCTAGTTAGAGCTCTGCCTTGCCTAATTCATTAGTCATGCTACAGTACAGTGTTTGAAATCAAATCTTTTATTTGTAATAGTAGACTGGTCTGTTATATTTATTGTCAAGGCGAGCAAGATTTTTTTATATAAAATTTTAGAACTGTGAGATTAGAAAAAACTTTTGTTACTGGGTGATGTTTTTATCCCCTCCCTACCAGAATTACAAGAAGATGGTCGAATGCTTGCCTGATCTGGTTTTACACAACCTTAGCGATGGGTTTTACCTCTTCTATCTAGAAGCTCTTTTCCAATGTGACAAAACTCAGTGTTGAAAAACTTTATGATATTAGTCTAAAATTTCCTGGTTTTGCTTGTGTCTCTTTGTGTATGGCTTAAACTCTGAAGAACTGAATGCATAGAAAAAGCATTCAATAGATGATGAAATGTTATTAATTGGGGAAATCAGTGGCTCTACAGAGTGAAAGGACATTCCCCCACAAGAGGGAGCTGAGAGTGACAGAGCATGCAGTGCCTCCTACTCTGCTCTCTAGGAATTTGTTTTCAGGCTCTTGGGGTTTTTCTCTTAAGGTCATGTTTTGAGTTGGTCTTGAGAAGTAAAGGGCAGTAATTTTCTCTAATAAGATTGGTAAAGACATAATTGTATGGAAAGTAAGCTGTATTCTGGTGTACAGAGCCAAAGTTGTTTGAAATGGTGATTTCTAACAGAAATCCTTTTAGAAAATGCTCCGTTTTGTACTTCAAATCACTTAAACTGTACTACTACTGCTCTTTCTTCCCTCTGCCTCCTCTATCCACTTCCAAAATAAGACAGTACAGCACAAGTTGGCAGAAATGAAAACGCAGATTTGCGTGGGTCGAGCTTTTATGGACAACTGTTTGCAGCTGCATGCAGATAAACGTCTGGACTCCTCCACAGCTTCTATGGCAAAGTATTGGTATGTGGTTAAAGTAATTTGGAAGTTTTACTTGCATGATCTTGACAGGAGTCTAATGATAAAAACACTGAACTCTTCAGATCTAAGGAAAAGATAAAATTACTGTCTGATTAATAACATTGTCAGCTTCTAATAGAGACCACTGGCTATAACTTTAATCATGTAGTCCACAAAAATCTCAGTTACATTGAAAACCAGTGTTGGTGAAACAGATCAATTTCAAAATAATAGCATGCTTTTGAAGTAGGCTTCCATTAATGACAAGATCAGGACTCAGCTTTAGCTTCAAGTAAAAGCGAGTACTTCATTGGTATTTAGACAAACATTTACATTTTACTGTAGCAAATTGTTGTTAGGTGTTTCTTTGGTTTTGGTTTTTTTTTTTTTAAAAGCACAGGGGTTTTTGATGCTTTTATGATACTTTTTAGTTAATGTTACTTAGCAATAGCTGTTTGGCCCAGCCAGTTTTTGAAGCTGTCTGGTTTTGGGAAGAAATAGTTGGCTACAGCTATTGCTGTAACTGAGACTAAACAGTGCTTTCCTTTATTGGCAAGAACTCCTCCTCCCTCTCCCCGTACTTGGTGAGTGTTATCTGTTAAACTTAGGTTTAACCAGAGAAAGCTGGATGAGTAGAAGCATCTAAGATAGTGACACATTAATTTATGTAGTTTTATTTTGCTTGCAAAGATGGGAGAAAAAAGCACATCAGACCTGAACAAATAATTTTATGGAAGATGCACAGGTTTACAGATTGTAGACTTTTAAAAATAAGTTTAGAGGAAATGAGCAGAGAATACTAAGGGAATCCAGAGAGAATATTTACAATGAAAGGAAGGATTTTGATTGAGTGCTATTCCTGGCACTGATTGCCTAGAAGTACCAGGTACACAAGCAGAGGCATTCAGTTTTGAGGAGGAGGAAACAACTAGTGCCAGCTCAGATATGTAGACTTACTTCCTCAACAAATTTCCCAAAGCGAGGCATTTGAAATTCCCCCACCCTCCCAACTGTTCAGCGCCACAATTTGTTGTGGATTTCCCCTTTCCCTAATGGACTCCCTGTGACTTCCTTCCATAAAACTATCTTAAATGGTCTAGGAAATGCTTGAATGTAGAATTCCTTTATTCCTTAATGTTTCAGGAGACTATCTCCAGTTAATTTTGCTTCAAACCTTTTGCATAGTCAATGGCTTGAGTTAGAGCTTTGAAGGATTTGAAAACATAGTTTGTGCATCTCTTTTCTAATACCTGATGAAAGGCTTTATTTTGTCGTGACAGGTTGTATTATATACCTAAATTAATTTGAAAATATATTTAGGAAAGACAGTTGCAGGAACTCACCACTGCAGACTTAAAGTTGATATAATAAACTGTAAGGATTTAACTGGATGAGGGGAGAAAAGGGGTTTGGAGAAAAGGAGAGGGGTGGTTTGGAGAAAAGGACTCTTACATTCTTCCATGAGGAGCAATTGACTTGAATAGTCATTTTCTTTACTTCTGTTGCCACTCTGAAAGTTGTATGCTTAGAAAGTTTTTTATGTCTTTTAACTTTAGCTTGAACTTCCAGTGCAGTTAAAATCTTATTTTGCAGTTAAATCCATATTTTGGAGTAAGCAATCCTGTTTAAGAATTACAGTATTTTTTAGAATTGAAAACTATAAAAATCTATTGAGGAAAATAAATTATTCCCAGGTGATGGTTATACTCAAAGAGCATCCTGGTGTGTTGCTGGGGGGGGTGGGGGGAAGCCTGTGATGCTGTTAATTTTTTACAAAGCTGAGGGATTTGGTGAGAAAAGAGACTGCATCAACCTGCTTTACAAGAGAAATCTCTTGGCCTGTGAGAAAGGTAAACAAGCTTGTCTGTTTTGAAAGCTTTCCTTCTCTGAAAGCTCTTCCATAAGGAGAACAAATCTTTAATACATTAAATTGAACAGTATTTATTTCTTACCAATCATGAAGGAAGAAAAAAGTCCCTCAGAATATAAAGGATTTTAATGGCCAGCATTTAAGATCAGTTATATAGATTAAAAGTTTGGTTATATTTTTGTGTTGCTAATGTATCTGTATCTCTAGTAATGTTTCACAGCGTAACATCCTTCTAAAAACAAATTTCTTTTTGGCCATTTAAGGTCTTCTGATCTCCAGAACAGCGTAGCTACTCAGTGTGTGCAACTGCACGGAGGATGGGGGTACATGTGGGAGTATCCAATTGCAAAGTAAGTGTAACATTTCAGACTTGAAAGATTACCAGCAAAGTAAAATGAGGCACTTCCTTTACGGCTACTTGTTAGGTATTTTGTGTTAGTACTGATTTACTGTTCCTTTTGTCACATTTATTGAAAGGCAATCTACTGTACAGATGTCTGCAGGAAGACTTTGTTTTGATTCTTCAAATAATTCAGAAACTGTTGAGCGGTTACCTATTTTTTTCACAAAATAAGTTGCTTTTCTAGAAGAAAATGTTAATTGAAAAACCAGAGAAGCAATGTAAAAATAAAAATGAGGGGAGCTAGTTTGTATGTTTTATCTGAAATTAAATGCATACATATGAAGGAAAGAAAACGTGTTGGTCAGCCTAAATCTTGTGTAATACCACAAAATAACAAATTGCCTAACCAAGAGCATGACTGGCTACATTCAGCTTTTTTACACCTTTTTAAATGAAAAAGCTAAGAGATTGATATGTAAAAAGAGGAATTTGCTGTTCCCAATTTTTGGCTTTGAGTTTAGGGACATTTTATAGAGTTCTCTTATAATATTTCCTTGTGTATTATCTGTGAAGATGTGTTTCCTTTTGTGTACATGTCATTTGTCACACTAAGAGTTTTTGGTGCTGGTTTTTTTTTGAAAGGGGGTAATCTGATAGTAGAAATAGCAAAAATAGGACTGCTGTGCAGTTGTCATAAACAGAAAGTAATTTTTTAACTGAGTAGGTTTAAATTTTTTTATTTTAAATACATTAAGAGAATGAAATGTTGCTTTAAAATAACTTTTTCCTGCATGTTTTTAAGGATTGTAACTTATGAGTGTTCTGCACCCTATCTTACTGAATAGGAAGGCCAGCAAGCCCTGTTCAGGGTGTCCTCAAACCCCTGCTTATCTCTGCGCGCAGTAGTTGTCCATACAGGGTTTTATTATCCCCGTGGTTCAGCAACATGCGTGTTTCCAGAGAATGCCGCATTGCTCCTGGGCTGCTCTCTGTATAACGAAGCAGAATTAAGATGGAAAAGCACACTGTCATCATCCTGTGTGCTGTCACCAGCTGTGCATGTACTGGGGCTGGTTCCAGCATGAGGATGGAAATGGTTTGGCTGCATGCAGCTTTTCGGCTGCTGGCCCAAATGGAGCTGGAGCTGATGTCAGTAGAATGCTGTAGTCAGTAGAATGCTGTAGCCAGCTGATGTGAAACCAGTTGGCACTTCCTTTTCCTCCCAAGGTGTTTGAGTCCCACCTCAAAGAAAGAACTGACAGCACTGTTAGCAGTCCTCTTGACAGGATCAGGCAGGCCAGGGCATTAGAGTAAATTACCACAATAACTATCAGTTTAGCTCTGCAGGAGTTGTTTTTTCACAACAATGAGGCACCTGGGTCTTGCAGTTCATGCAGGTGTGCTGTTCTGCAGGATGGGTGTGGTGGGTGAATTGGGGCTTTGGTGTCTGGAGTTGAGTTAATGCTCAGGTCATGTGAGGAAAGGAGGGAACAAGAATTGGTGGGGGAAAAGTGGCAGGAGTCTGGTTTTATAGAGCTTTATTTTATTTTTGTTTAATTAGGGGAGATAGTGGAGACTTTACAATGTAAACAAAAAACAGGGAAGAGATACTGACCAAATTCCTAGTTTGGCACAGTACCTTGGAAAGGTAAAATATTTTGGGTAGTTGAAACCTCTTTGAAAATGTGAACCTCTTTAAAAATGGGAATAGCATACTTTGAAAAGAGGGATCTTCGAGGATAAAACTCCATCTTTTTCTTTTGATTGGATGTCCATTCTGAGGAGTTGTTTTTAATCTTTCCTTGTTTTGGGTTGTTTTTTTTCCCCTCAGAGCTTTTGTGGATGCCCGTGTTCAGCCAATCTATGGTGGTACCAATGAAATAATGAAAGAACTTATTGCTAGAGACATTGTCAGTGACAAGTAGGGCAGATGCTTACTACTTTGGAGAGTCTTCCAGAATCCTTTTATATTAATATATGGCATAAAATCAGACATCAGAATGTAAGTAAAATAAATGTGATGTATCATACTCTTTCAAGGAGGTGACGGTATTTAAAAAAAAAGTGTTAGTAACAACAGTGTACTCATATGCAGGATATCTAATATTTAATGAACTTTCAGTTTAAATATCTTTGGACAACACAGGGTAATTCTCTGGGTTCCAAAAGTTCTGGTAGTGAAAGGCAATTTTGTGTCTGGAACATTATGGGTAGCTCGGTCTTTCAGACTTGATGCCATTATATTGAATCCAACCCTTGCTTTTCAGAATCAAATCTCTTCTCCAGAAAAGCCATGTTCTTAAATAAACAAAAGTCAAATGTTAATATAACTTTGAATTTGTATTCCCATTGACAAGTATCACTGTCAAAGTAGAACTTGCAACTTTTGCTACCGTTACCATACACCTGCTTACTGTGCAGCAGCTGCCTGCTGTAGGGGGAGGGAATGTTTACATGTAACCCAGAATGCCTTATTTTAATTACTTTGTTCAAATAAATATAATAAAGCATTTCTATGCAATCTCATGGTTGTCTGTGTTACTTCAAAGCCCGAGGGAGACCCGCGATGCTTCATCTGTGCCCATATTCACCTCAGGGCTTTGAGGGGGAGTTTTGAGGAAGGAAACGTGATGCTGGTGAATATTTTCAAGTATTTCCCAGTTGTTATCCCTAATAAAAATGCTAAAAAAGAGTTTTGGGGTTTTTTTTAAATTATTTATGCATACTGGGGGTTATACTTTCACCTCCCCCGAAGCAGGGAGCAGCACCGTCCCCCCTCACCGCCCCTGCCGGGAAAGGGGACGCCGCTCCGCGCGCCGCCGTCCCCACGGAGGGCGCGCGCGCGCGGCAGGAGGGCCGTCCCCGCGTCAGGCGCTCCGCCAATGGAGGGCGGCCGCTCCCGCGCCGAGCCCCGCCCCCGGGCGCGGCGGATTGGCCGCGCTCCACCCCTGAGCGGCGCTGCCCCCTCCCCCTGCGCGGGGCGGCCCCGCCCCGCCCGCCGAACTGCGCCTTAGCTGGGCGCGGACTCTTCAACAGCGGCAGTGGGAGCCGCGCCGGGCGCCGCGCCGCGCGGGCTGGAGGCGGCAGCGCCGCTGTGGAGAAGCCGGCGGGCGGAGGCAAGCGCGGGGCTTCGCGGGGCAGCCGGGGACAGGCGGCGAGGCCGCCGGCCGGCCGCCGCTGCGCGCCAGCGGGGAGCGCCGCGCTGAGGCGCGGTGAGGGGGGGAGAAACCGGGGCCGGGCGGCGGTTGGTTCCCGCGGCGGGAGCGGCGGTGGCGCCGCCGAACGCTGGCGCGCATGCGCGAGGAGGAGACGGGTGGGGGCGGGGCGGGGCGGGGCGGGGGGGGGCTAACGGTCTGAGAGCGGGGCGGGGCCGGGATGGCTGAGGCGGAGGCGGGACCCGGGCGCCGTAGGGGGTGGCCCGGGCGCGTGGGCGCGGCGGGGGCCGGCGGGCAGGGCTGCGCCGCGCCGCCGCCGTTGTCCCCTTCCACCGGGTCCCCGTGTAGCTCCCGTGGGGGTTCTCGCGTCTCCCCCCGTCCCCCGCCGTGTAAGCGCCGCTTTCTGCCTGCCCGGCCCTGGTTTCTGGCAGCGGTGCTGCCAGGCTGGCCTTGCCCGGGAGTGCCGGGCCATCTGCGGGCGCGGGGTGCTTGTGCAGCGCCGGCGGGGTGCGTGGTATCGCTAGCTTCCCAGCAGAGCGGCGGAGTAGGTACATAGTGTTGTGCTGCCTTGTTCTTTTTATTTTATTTTTAATGTTTGGGTCAGTAGACGGGTGGAAAGCTTTAACCTGCATTTTCTTGTGTGATTTTTGATATTTTTCTTGAATTCCTGCGTTAAAACTTCCCTCTGATAACCAAGATAAACAGATTGCCGCAGATTCCTTTGCTTTCGAGTGACCCCGACCAAGTCGGCTTCCCAGACTACAGACCACTTACTCATAAAATGGAATACTTTAGATAAAGTAGATAGCAAAGCTCTGGGCAGCAGCTCAGATCCGGGTGCGTCCCTCAGTCTTCCTTGAGATTTCCTGTGTGGTCTTGAGCAAGTCTTTTAATCCACTTTGTGCATCAGCTCCCTGGCTGCAAAATGCTGAAGCATCTCCCAAAATAAATTGTAGCAGTGACTGAGGTACTTGATACTCCTCAGCAATGAGAAGCAAAGTAACCAATTTAAGAAAAAAATGAAAATCCAATGACCAAATGACTAAAGAGTGCTTTTTGTCAAAGGGTAAATGTTTCCTTGTCTTTTTCTGCTTAATTTAATAAAAAGGAAATACTAAAGATCAAACTGGATAAAGCATGGTTATAATGCTAGTAGGTGTACCAACTCAGAAAGCTGGTCCGTGTGCCTTAGGACTCTCCTTCCTTATTGGTCCACATTGTGAAATCCTGTAAATGTTTTGGGGAGTTTAAATTCCAGTCATCTTAATTAGTGTCTGAGAGCTGAATGGGTCTTGTTTAAGACTAGGTTTTATGGCCCTCTCTTCAAAGACTGAAATTCAAAAGGATAACTGAAATGTTGATATGGACCTTACAATGGATCTAAAAATATTACAGATATTTATATTGGAGACATATGTACAACCTACTTAAAGAGGCACCTGTCATGTATTACAAAAAGTATTTAGCATATGTTAAAAATTACTTCAGATGTTACATTACAAATATATGATACTATAGACTGAACAGGAATTAGTTGATGGCACGGTAATAAACTTGGAAATAATGTACGATTCTCTGTTTAGAAGCAGTTATGAACAAGGAGAAAAACAACCCTGTTCAGAGATTTTAATGAGTCATGGATTTTATCATAAATGAATACTAATTAGTTCCACTTGAAGTATATCCTTTTTGATGTTTTTTATGATTAAAACTGTTTGGGTGGTCTGTCTTAAATTGAGTTCTCTTACTGTTCAAAGAGAGATCCTTTTTAGGTGTGCATGTGTTGTGTTGGGTTTTTTTTTTTTCCAAAGAGGAGGAATTTGTGCTTATATCTTCTGGGGAGTGGAAGACACTAGAGTTTGCAGTTTTATCTATGTAGTACTGCCTGCACAGTGAGTGCTGCTGAAAGCTGAGACTCCCCACATAATCCTGTTTGGTTTTTTTTTTTCCCCACTCTATTAATAGAACAAAATACTAAAATGCTTAAAGACTCATCATGAGTAACTGGGCTGCTTTTGAACTGAAAACAAAAGCTGCCTACTGAGATTATATTTTTTCTTAAAGGCTAGTCCCAGGTGTGTTAAATATGGACTTCTTTCCTTTTTCTTTCATACTCCTAACCAGGACATACCCAGTGGGACCAATATCTCTTTTGCAGTCATTGCTGCAAACTATTCTGTGAGAAAATGCAGATTATGCTATTGAGCTGTTCTCTCTATTCTTAGAAATTATTGTGATCTTTTAAGTTTTTTGAAAATTGGGAGAGGTAGGTAAAGTATACCCAAGTGGATGCCTCCCACCAGGCAAGGCTTGGAGAAGCTGGCCGAAGTCAGCTCCTGCACGCTCAGCTCAGTGGTGGCTCTCGGTCCCGGCAGCACAGCTAAGGCAGTGCCGCGGTAGTGCCTGTCTGCCAGAGCACCGCTTTATTTTTGTCCAACAAGTATCAGGAAGGCTGTCCAAGAGGAGCTAGGGATTATGGGGCAAACAACACAAAGCTGTAGGAAACCAGGTTTTGTCAGTTGTGTTGTAGGCAGATCAAGCTTGCTCAGGTAGCTGCCATCTCTTCTGCAGGTTTTCTCTAAGAGGCCTTAAAGCAGCTCTTGTCAGTTTGAAATACAGTATTTTTGAACATTCTTGCTGAGCTTGATTTTGGATGTTTCACCAAATGCTGTCTGCTGCCAGTGACTTTGCTTTGCTTTTGAAATGCCTTCTAGACAAGGGATAAACATTGGAAGTTCGCTTATGTGAAACACTGTTAATTATGAATAAACTGGAAACTGCTGTATTAATTTGAAATGTTATTTGTAGGCCCCTGAATTTGAAAGCAAAAAAAAAAAATAGTAAATGTAAAAATCTTCTCCTGGTCTCCAGGAATCTCATTAATAACAAGAAAGTTTGAGGTGTTTGGGATGACGAAAGAGGACTCAATTTACAAGGAGAGAAGGCTGGTACAGAGGAGCCTTACAAACCCTCATGCAAATGGAGTTTTATTGTCATTGAAAACGAAAAGATCACAAACAAAAACCCCACTAAAAGACAAAGCAATCCTCCCCCCAAGCAAAAATCCCCCAAAACATTGTCAGCAGTGTTGTGTAACAAAAGTGATAGTGTTATGCGAGGGGGAGAAGAGTCAAAAAGTGAAAGGACTATAAACAAAAGCTGGGAAGGGAATACCACCCTGTGTGCAGGCAGGTTTGTGGTTGGTTTTTGTTGTGTCTATTTTAATAGGGTGCTGCTAATTACTAACATGAAGACACTAGTTTCAGGATTTAGACTAATTCCGTTGAGGTGGGCCTGGTAGAGAAGGGTAGAACGCGGAAATGTCGAGTAAGGACTAAGAAATAAGCAGAGGTGGCAGGAGGGGAGAGGAGCAGGGGTTACTGGGGGATTAGGGACCCGTAGCTGTGGTGAGAGAAGGGAGCAGGGTGCTGGTCGAGGGAGCGCTGGAGCTGTGGTAAACTGCAATTCCCGCCTATATCCTCCTGGGTAGTTAAGGCATTAGGGGAGGATAAGCATAAAGTCACTTTAAACATCAGTTGCTGTACTGCATGTCTGGTACTTGTTTGTTCCCTTCCCCGGTACTTATTTTACGTCAGCTTTTCTTTTTACAATACTTTTTAGTCTTTCAAGTGGAGTGCGTATTCAGCAGATGAAAAGCAAACTGTTTGCCAGTTTAGTAGCATTTCAGCTGTTCTGGTTTTGAAACCTCAAGTAGCACGCAATAGAAAAAATCCTTGAAATGGTTTACCTATGACAAAAAAACTTTTCCCAGAATGAAAATACAGACTCCTCCTGAATACCATGTTGCAGTACTTGTCTGCTCTCCCTCTGCACTTCCCACCCGCCCCCCCAAGATAATAGTTTTGGCTCTGGAAACTCACTTCCAATAAGGGTGGGATGAAATTATTTTTGTTGCTTTCTTCCAAAATGAAATAAAATGTGTCAAAATGAAAATTGTACAATTCTTGTCAAGCCAAGTACTTGTACTAAAATTTGTTTTTAATTTTTTTGCAGCTGATACTTTGTTTTACTCATATACCAATGACTTTTTGTTTGTGTGTGTGTGTGTGTGAACTTCTTGGAGAAATGCCAAGGACTGGAGACTGGGGCAGTACCAGCTTTTATAAAGTCTTTTTGATGTCAGTGAAATGAGGAGCGCACCTGAAGTGTCTCACACGACTGTCTTCAGGGCAGAAACATCGTGTGAAGTTTGCAAGTTGCTGGGTATGGGGTTAATTGAGCGATGTCTCTTTTCAAAAGCATTTTATTTATTTTTTTAGCTATATTGTAATTTAAGCGTCTTCTGTCAGGAACTCCTAATTAGTTAGTGGTCTGTCAGTGCTCTTTAGTTTAATGTTTGTGGTTCAATTTGAGGGTACTTTGATTTCTTCCCCTCTTTCCCCTAAAAGAGGGGGGAAAAAGTCCCCTAAAAGAGGGGGGAAAAAGTCCCCCAAACTCAAAGAAACCTTAAAATAATTTGCTAATGGTATTCATTGCAATTTAGGAAATTTGAAACTGTACCAGAAGGGTATGTAGTATTTGAGGGAATATGATTGAGTTAAAACACAGCACTCTGAAAATTTTGTGCTGCCAGTTTTTTGAATAGCCTCCATCTTCATATAGGTATGAGAGACACATCTCCAAACTTCTTGTTTGCTTGAGCAGCGGCTCTACTGTGTGTGGAAGTTTCCTGGCTTTCAGGAGTAGCAATCTATGACTGTTGAACCACTCGGGCTAAGGAAGGTAGATGGTAAAGTTGGAACAGTTATAAACTCATTGCTCAGTGGATGTTGATATCAGGCTGACAGCATTCTTCTGAGAGCGCTGCTTGGAGTTCCCAGGGACAGATCTAACATGGGGACTCCCTTGAGTTCATAGTAACCCCACAGAGAAAGCGTGGGCTTCAGTTCCCTCCCCCTTATGTTTTAGCCATGCTAAATCACTTTGACTTACTATAGCTATTTGCCATATGCTGGAGGGGGGGGGGGGGGGGGGGGGGGGGGGGGGGCGGTGTGAGGCATATGTGTCTGAATCTATACTTCTTTGGATTTAAAAATTCTTGTGCCTGCTAGCTCTTACAAGACTGGAAAGACACAAAGCCACGAGTCAGCCAGATGCTGAGAGCATTGCTGGGTCACCAGAGCCTTTGCGATATGGGGCTCCACATCTCATCAGTGCATTTCCCTGTCCGATCCTAGTAACAGGGCTCTTACTGAACGGCTGTCCACTGAGGAGGACTTGTGCTGAATTCCTCTATAGTCTCAAGTTATTGGCTCGTTGATAAAGGTTAAAATCCTGGGGATTTTAATAGTAATGTTTAGGATTAGCATTCGGACCACCAAACCTGATCCTTGTGATGCTGGATAAGTGATGTACAGAGATGAAAACCTCATGGTTGAAGTATACATGGAGCAATGAAAGGTGAATAAAGCATATGGAGAGTGTTAAGGCAGTCCTGGAGCATGTGGCGCTCTGTTTTTCTTCATGCTTTGAGGATTAAGGAGAAAATATCCAGTACTTCTGGATACTTCTGGTACTTCTCAGCTCAGCTCCTTAGGTTTCCACATCTCCCTTTAATGTTTGCACCTTCAGCGTAAAACCTGTAGTTATAAACAAGCTAAGGCTTCAGACAGGGAGTTTGCTTTTCTTAAGATCCGTACTTGACAGTCTCAGAATCATTGACCCCTTATGGGATCTGTGCATTGAAAATTGCTGAGCTAGGCAGTTGCTGTGGAGATCAAAGAAACTGAAGACATTAAAAGGAGAGCAATGGGAATGCTCCTCAACTACACCAGTTAAACAGGGAATTTACTGTGGAATTACTGTGCTACACTCACTTTTGTTACTGCTCTCTTATAGTTTTTGGTTTTATCTTTAGCTTCTTAATGAAGAACTGTCAGTAGCTTATCTTTCACGCTTCTGCAGGCCATGTTCAATTAAATCTTTCATTGGGTTTATTTAACCATCTCTTAAACAAAGCTGAAAGTACAGTGTAAGGCAGTGATTCCTGCTCTGTAGGCTGTGGAATAGACACAGTATGACATGGCAGTATAGCTGCTGACAAGAAGTGGTGAAGGTTGACACTGGTCTTTTGATCCCAAAGTTTGGGAACCCTTCGTCTAAGCTATGGCAAGCCACAGGCAGAAGGGTTTGTAAAGGAAAACTGTTTGTCTTTACTCAAATTGTTATCAAAGAATATTGTGTTTGTATTATGCAGGCAGTGCCTGATGAGTAAAGAAGAACTGGATACAAAGGCACAGGAAAGATTTTTTTAGGAAACATTTAGAACTTACAGTTCTCTGTTTTTAAAGCATTAGCCTTGATGATTGGTTTCTAAAGTGTATTTATGAGAATATATAATAAATTAATTATTCAAATACTTGCTTTCTCTAGATTTACATTACATATATTTCCCCCAGTAGTGCCTCTGAGTTTATTTCAGAGTGTTTCATCATGTGGTAGGTGTTCTGCTTTGCTGAACTTGTAATAGGTAGGTGCATAGCTCCCATTTCTGTGATACTGTTGATGTTGACTCATTTAAGTATAAAAAAAAAATACTTGAATGAAAACCAAGTGCAACTCAAAAAATAACTTATCTCAAGAGCAGATTAAAATAAAATCCAGCCAGAGTTCTGGGGTGGGAATGTGTAAATGTGTGTCTCTGTGTGCATATACATATACATACACTCGCACACGTTTTTTAAAATGCATCCTTCCAGTCACATGGCTTATGGTCATGTTTTTCGGTTTGCGCAAGGTTAGGTGACAGTCTTGAACTTTGTGAGTCTTAGTTCTCAGACTGATAGGATCAGAAATGCAATGAGGTATGAATGCTTACTCCCCTGAGAGGTAAAGGCTTTCATTGCACATGGAACAACCTCTGAATGAAATAAAGAAAAAACAGAAAGAGTGTTCTTGTTTGACTTGGGAGGGAGCATAGTCTATCTGTGTTCTTTAGATAATGTCCTTTTTTATGGAATCTTTGAATAATGTTGAAATGTTGAAAGAATTAAATATCTGACAGAGTTGTTGTATTTGTACCGTGTTATGAAAATGAGAAAATTTACATGGCCCATGTTATTTTCAGGTTTGCTGTAAACTACCTACCGTAGCTATAATGACACCAGCCCTCAGAGAGGCAGCAACAAAAGGTCATGGTATCCACTTGTCACCTTCTTTGTCCTCTAGAGCTATGGAGTCTGATACAACTTTGTGCATGGAAAATTCCAGAGCAGTGGAAGAGAAGATAAAAGAGGACTCCATCGCACGGATTACTTGCTCAGTCCTGGGGTTCCCCACTGCTGAGCCCAACCTCAGGAATGATATCTTCAGTGTGCAGCATTTTGGTTCTCCACCATCCTCCAAGCGCTATCAGTCTGTGTTGTTAATGAGTACGAATTCTGCGTTTAGCAACAAAACCGGTAAGCAAATGAAAGCGGGAGAGCCTGACTGCTCCAAGATGAGAAATTCATTACATAATGGTGCTGACACATCATTTGGTCAGATTAGTCATTCAGAACCTGAGGAACAGGTCAAAGGGGAGACATTTTCAGAGACCACATCTCCGAATTTGGCAGAAACGCAGAGACTTTCGGATTCAAATGTAACTGAATCCAGTAATGCAGAAGAAATGCAGCTTTTAAATGGTAAATGGTACAAGAAGAATGGTTTTTTGGGGAGGGCTTTGGAAGTCTGCGCTGAAACAATAAAAGGGGATTTATTACACCAAATTCTTCACGGGCCTTCAGAAGGGATTTGCACCCCGGAGGAGGTGTATGCTCGCTTACTCCAGTGTGTCACTAAGCAACAAGTGGAAATCAGTCGTGCCAAAAGAACTCAGAAACGTTTACAAATGCTCCTGGCAAAGCATGTTATCAAACACTGTGATCAGCAGCTGAAATGCTTCGTGAAACATCAGCTACAAAGAATGAAGGTTTTCCATGAGCCAACCAGATTTTTGAGCAGTAGCTCCCTCAGGTGCACTGAAGGTTGGCCAGAAAACAATGCAAGTACTTTGGAGAGTAGTTCGAGTACGGACGTACAGAACGGAGTTAGCATTGCACCAGGTGAAATCCGGGGGTTTGCACTTTCTACTGGAGGGCTGCTGTCTCGTGTGGAGAAGGATCTGGACTCTGATGCAACATGTAGCAGCTCGGATGAAGATGGTGAGGAACAGACTGTAAGAACAACTGTGGAAGCGTAAGTGTTAAATTCCTGCTAGACTCATGTGCTTCATGCTTATATATCAAGATGGAGGGGTCTAGACCTGCAGATTCCTTCTTGTGTGAGTAACCTCACTCAATAGATAGTCCTACGGAAATCAGCAGGACAGCCTGTGTGAGCTAGGTTTGGCAGGGGCCAGACAGAAAGTAAGAACTTCTCTAATTACAGCATTTAAGGAACAGTTACTTTACTAGACTGTAGAGAACTAGATTTTGTACTGCACTCTATCAGTTTGTGTTACATTAGTACTGCCAATTATTCAATACTTAGATGGTGCTGTTAATCAAATAGTGATAGCAGTGCTGTAAATGATATTTTTGGCTGGTATGAAAATAATTTTACTTTTATTCTGGAGTTATTAAGAATTATTCAATGTTAGGATCTTGAAATCCACTATGATGTGATAAAGAGTAAAAATGATCATCTGATGCAGGTGTCAAGCCATCCAGTATTTGGGGGTTGTATATTGAAAAAGTTTGGTTCTTTGAATTATAATGTAACAAATGTTAATTTAGTTACTGAAGTTGTTCTGCTACTGTGAATGAAGCTGGCAGTGGTGTTTTTATTGTTGCTGGTATCTTTTTCAAGAAGAACCAGAGGGAAATTAATATCATTAACTAATACTGTCTTGAATTGACAGGGATCCTGTCAGTGCAAATTATTGTAGCTTTGGAAGTGAGTGGTGAGTAAGAGAAGTAGATAGTAAAATTGTTCCATGATGGTGGTACAGTCTCTCTTTCAACCCCACCCCCCACTCCCCCCCCACCTTGGTACACTATTAACACAATCTCTTTGGTCAAGAAATTTTAGAAAGCGGTGAAAGGATGGGTGCTTTCCCCTTCCTATATCTGGAGAGAACAGAGGATGTCTTAAGGTCTGTTAGGATGTGATAGTCAGAACAGTGACACACGGAATAGAGCTTCACACAAACACAGCAGCTTGCTAGGAGCTTTGTGGCACCTACATTTCTAGCACTTGAAGTCAGGACTGGTTTTGTGTTTCCTGATCTCTTATACTCTCTGCTGTTAGGGAGTGTCTAGAAAGCATTAAGAGTGACACTGGTGTTTGAGGAAAAATAGATATTTAAAAACATGTATTTCTTGGTCTGTTTCTTGAAAAGCACAATGTTCAGAAGAAATCAAGGAAGCTTCATCTTAAATTGGAAAAGAGCTGTGCCCTGTTACGTGTCTATAGCTTCAGTTAGGGAAGCTTCAGTATAGCATGGTTGTATGAAATCGCTGCTGCATTTCTTTAAACTCTGTAGGCCTGGAAAACAGGAGAAAAAGTACAATGTAAAAACTAGTTTTAATTTTCTTTTACATATTGTCAGAATGGTAAATACTGTACTAAATTCCAATCAAAGCATAATGACTTGCCAGCTAAGTTAGAATCACCTTAAATATTTAAGTTTGCAAAAGAATTATTGTCCTTTTGAAATACTTTAATGAAAAGACAGCATTTTTTGCTCTTCCCAGCGTAGAAGAATCCGCATTCTTCTCCTAGCTGATATGTTTGAACTTCTGACTAATAGCTCTGCCTCCAGGATTCTTATCTTGTGATTATATGAACTAAAAAAGAAAAACTGATGAGAAACCCTTGATTCTCGAAGGGTAGTGGGCAATGTAAAACTTGGACCGAAGTTCTGTGCAAGGGTTTTGTTTTTTCTTCTTGCCAGGGACAGTCGAGTTTCTAACTCTGCCTGCCGGTCCTTTACCTTTATTTCTTCTTGTGGCTTTTGAATTCCTTAAGTTATCTTTCCACTTAAGGCTTACTCATTTTGTTTTGTTGCACTGATGAAAAAATCCACAGAGGATTATTAAGTACAGAGACACCACCTTTGGCTCAGGAAATCCCCAAGCTGCTGTTGCTGGCAGCTGAGGGAGTATTCTGGAGAGGCACTGCTCCCTCCGTGCCTGGCCTGTTGTAAGACTGTTATCTTGGCCACTGCTAAGAGGCAGTAGATGGGTAGATCATCTATAGTCTGACTCAGTGCAACCCTTTATTTATGGGTTGTTTTTTTTCCCTCCCTTTTTAATGTTCTTACTGCTGAACAGCAGTCCAGCAACAGCGGTGACGAGGTTAGCAGTGTGCAACAGCTAAGGCCTTGCTGCATTGGCAGTGCCAGAATCACTGGTGTTTGAACTGTGCTGCTGGGCCAGCAAGCTCAGAGTTAAAGTACTACCTAATTTAAGCAGAAGACTCTTGTCTGTGTGCATAGGCTGAGGCAATGCTTGAATTAACACTGCGGTGAGGACAGGCTGTCTCTTATTTGAATTTATCATTATCTTCAGCTTGGAATGATTTTCTTCATTTCTCCAACTTTCCTGAGATTTGTCTTTGTGGCTAAAAGGCTGCACTTTTTCTTCTAGGTGACAAAGGTAAATCAGTTATTCACCAGTGCAGCTGCTGAGATTTGCTGTTTCCTGAGCTTTACCACTTTAAGGCTCTTTGGATTGCCTTTCACCTGGACAAAAGAAACAAACAAAGTTAACATCCATTTTTATTTCTGCTAAGTGGATTTACATTCTTTGAAATGCCTTTCTCTCCTAGGGAATTGACTGTTAGTGCTTTCCAGAAATAATGTGATCGTGTGGGTGAGAGAACACTCGTTTCCTTGCCTGTGACTTATTTTTCATAGTGAAGACTTTTACTGACCTGGAAAGACTCTTCCTCTGTGATATTCTTCATAATACTTAACTGTAGATGTTATAAGGTTCTATTAATGCAGTGATGTGTGGGAAAATGTTTTGGTTTTCCCTATGTCACTGTATACTGATTGCATTTAACTTGAGGGTATAATTATGCTGGTGGCTGGTTGTTGTCATGACTGGTGCTTTTTATCCTTTTTGGGGGGGGGGGAGGTGTCAATCCAATGTGCAAGGGGGGAGGAACCTGCAGTTACTGTGTTTACCTGAGAACAGTCTGTTTCCCATCAGGAGGGAGAAGTTGATTCCGGCTCCAATTCTTCATGGTAGGAAAAAACCTGGAGCTATTTTTAGCATTTTGAACCTGTTCATTCTCGTTATCCTGAAGAGTTGTGCCCAATGAGTGTTGACATAAGCTCTTTTGAGCTGTATCTCAATGCTTTGTGTCTCAAGTAAGATTGTCTTTATCCATCTATTTCAATACCTTTGTTGTTTAGTTGCAAATAGCTGTAAGAAGATATTTAGACTGTTCATCCCTTGTGCATTACATAGGTGCTGTACTCGACAAGAAACATTCTTGGTCTGCTGGTGAAGGCAATTCTTCTAGTTGACAATTCACAGTACTCACTGAACTTACCTAGTTACTAGAGTAATTGGAAAGCCTCATCCCATTTCAAGAGCTTAATCAAAACACATTTGGTCCTTTCGGTATTTGCTAAAAAGAAATACGAAAAAAACAGCTGGCTCTTTTCAGGAATTTTGTCATTTTGTTGCTAGTGTCAGCTCATGAATGTCTTTAACCTGTCAGTTTTCATGGAAGGTTTCTTAGGCAAGGCACCAAATTTCCATCAGTAATTTGCAGTGTATTCTAGTACTGTTTCAGCCTTTGGGTGTAGGAAATTCCCGAGACACTACATGGGGGATATAGTAGTACTTCTCTCTGGTTTCTCAAAGGCAGATGTTAGGTGCTGTTCGCTAGCTCCCTGTTAGGCATTAGCAACCAAAGTGGACGGAGGGCATCACAAACCTGACCATAAGTAATTCCTTCAGGAATTCACAACCAGCATCAACCACTCGAAGTGCAACATAGACAACATTTCACCAGCTGAGTTTACTTGGAACTTGTTGATCTTCTTTGTGGTTCATGAAGATGGAAGATTATCTGTAGAAATGGTCACAGATTTCCAACAAGATGAATTTGGGGAGGATGTGAGCTCAAAGTTTTTTTTTTTTTTCAACAACACAACTCTGCTCTGGGAGCTGTGTATTGTATCCTTCCAGGCCATCTCCACATCCTTATTCATGTATTTTGTGTGTGTTCCTGATGTGGTTAGAAGTTCTGGTTGTTTACAATATACCACAAAGAAGACTGATGCTGAAGTGGTTATTTGGGACACCTTTAAAGTTGCAGGGTACAGAGTTTTTCTTCTACATGTGCTACATGTATGATCTTCCAGAATCAAAAGATACATCACTGGGGTTCTTAGAAGGCACAGCTGCTCACTCCATCAAATAGTAATACATGTACCTAATTGATTAGAGAGAAAGTCTATTTACAATAGATTTTTCTGCAAAATAAGTAGCTCTGTCTACTCGTGAAAAGTCCTGTGCCCTTTTTCCCCAGTCCTCCTTCCCCCATCTGAATACAGTCATTTTGCATCATTTGGTGGGATTTTTTCTTTCTGAAATATTTTCATGCTTTTCCTCTGATTTTTGGAAGACATGTTTTACTGATTATCCTCCAGCAACCTCAAGCCTGATGAAGAAGCACTGTTATATTTTTCCATGCCCACAGGGTTTATTGTGCCTGGAAACTTTTATAATGAATGTGCAGAGATAGTAAATCTTTTTTTTTTTTTTTTTTTTTCCCCTTCCCCCCTCTTCTTTTTTTTTCCCCTTAGATTGCTGGTTGGAAAGAGAGAAGATGGGAAATCTGCTTTTAGTACAAATACTTGGTGGGGAGGCGAGCAGTAAGGCGGGGAGAATACATGAAGGAAGAAAATATTATGACTAGTATCTCCAGATCTAATCTGTTTGTTCTACATTATTTTCCATTTTTCCTAGCATTTTTTCTCATGGCTAACTGAGCAACATCAATGCAGTTCTGCAGGCCTCACTATAGAAGGCACTGCTTAAGGGCTGGGGTTTATTGCATGTCTTTGAGCCACGTTACAAGGGGAAGCTGTTTGTTTTTGCAAGGTCAGGTCCTAATTTTCCACTCTGAGCTGTAATTTCACTTCATACCTGATATGAGAACTGAATTCTGGTTTCGGGAAGGGGAGGAAGAGAGTCTGCCAGGACTAAATACTGCTCTCCATTTTTCTTAAGCACAAAACCCCAGTTGTTTCCAGTTTTTAAGACCTTTCTAGTTTACAAGTCCAGGAAATGTCTTATTTGCATAGAAGATCAATGTTAGGGCTTTTGAATAAGTATAAATTCATAGGTGCTAATAATATGCTGATTTCAAAATGTTTTATACATTGCTTTTTCGTTAATTCCATTCTCTCAATTCTTGGCTCCTGTCACTAGGATGTGGGAGGAGAATTGTTACCAGGGAATGAAAGAAAAGATAGCTTTATATTACCTTCTGTTTTCACTCGAGATACATGTATTATTTCAGAATATATTCAACCTCACTTGGTTGGATTTCCATGAGACAGATTTATAACTTCTTTAGGGTCCCACATGCATTTACTGTTTTTCTTTAGAGATCTCATGTACAGCAATAATAACTTGCTTTTGAGCAAGACTTCCTTCTCACAATACCAGAGTAATGTTCTTGTGAGAGAGGATCCTGATTTCTAACCTGTAATTACATGAATATTTTTGCAGCTGCTGAAAGCAGACTGATAGGTTTTACTGAAAGGCGGAAGGTTTGACAAGTTGTAACCTGCAAGGGAATCTCAGAGCCAGGAATGTCAAAGCTTTTAAGTTAGGTGTTGAATGCATATTAAATAAAAACTTGGCATTACTCTTCTGAATGACAGTTTAATACACAATCAACATAGTATAGCAGAATAGAAAATCTGATAATCAGACACATGTGTATACATGATAACCTCACATGCTTAATTAAATGGTAAACAAGAAGAGTTTGGTGCTTGATGTCAACTGCTGATTAATCAGTGTTTTACGGCTAGCTTTTTTCTTTTGCTAAGCTGTGAAATGTATTTGTTTTAATTAAAAGGTTTGTTTACAAACAACAACAGTCTTTATAACATCTTGTAAAGTGAGGGCAGCATTATTTCATTTTATAGATAACATTGATTTCATGAGAATCTACTTCAAAGGGATACATCCAGTGCCCTTGAAAATCAGTGTACGTGGGCCCCTGATACAGGAAATCATTTAAATGCTTTCCTTTTCACATGAAATAAAAAGTGTGCATAAAGACTTCCCAAAATAGGAATGCTCTCCTGTAACAGGGTTTCATTCATACTGCTAAATATGGGTTAGGAATGTAACTTTAGATGTTGGATTTAAATATATTGACCTGTGCTCTTTTTTATTGAAACTGAAATAGCTGTAAATGATTTTATTTTCATCCAAACATTTTACCTAGCTGTTGTGGGTGAGAAAAAGTTTTCTGTTGGGGAATTTAAATCAATTTCATTTTCAGTTAGCAAACTTTTAATTGCTGATTCTGGTATTGAAAAAAATAAACCTGAACGTCCATGTTTGAGTATATGTGCATTATAAACTTCCCTTCCTCCCAGCCCATGGGGGTAGACTGGGCAGCAATAAAACTCAGTGAAACTCCACTCCGAGCTCCTACAAAACACCCAAACCAAGAAGGTTGCAACTGTTCAAGCCTATGTTCATTACACTCTCCACCCCTTGTCCCTGCAGACCGGACTGTAGGGTTTAACCTCCTAACAAACTCCATCCCTGCCCTGCAAAGCAGACAGCCAAGTACTGTTTGGTTACTCCTCTATTACTTAATCACAGCATGTTTACAGCAGCTGCGGGGGGCCCAAAGGACTCTGTTTCTGATGTACCAGGGTGTCCCGTGTCCCCAGGGCAGGTGCCGGGGTCTCTGCTGGGGCAGCTCTCAGGCTGCCCCGTGGCAGTGCTGCTAGGGGCTCACCCCAGCTGGGGGGTTCACACTCAGCACAGCCCCTCTGCAGCTTCCTTTGGGTCCCACAGGTGGGGTGGGTCCAGGCTTCAGGGCTTGAAGCAGGACCTGTCCCAGCTCTGCCCAACTGCCCTCCCACCCAGAGGAGCGCTCTGGGGTCCTTCCAGCTCTCCTGGTAGCCCATTCCCCGCAGCACCCCCCACACGCGGTGGGTGCACTGCTCACACCACCTTACAGCAAGGCACATTCCCTTCGGTGAGGTGAGAGGCGGCAGGAGGTGGAGGTCAGCGTGTGATGGTGCCTTTGCTGGTGCTGCTCCTTATTTCTCACCTGATTGCTCTGCCATGGGCTTCCCCACCAGCCATAGCCCCTCCTGAGTCTCTTGTCTGTCCCTGCCTGGGCAGTTTTTCCCTGTTCTGCAGGGCTGCAGCCCCTCCACTACCAAACACTTGCTGATGATTTCCAGTGCATCTGGCATGCAAGTTCTGGATCAACAGTTAGTTGTCTATCCAAAAAGTCTCAAAAAAGAATATGCTTCATATCCATTTTTACACTGAAATCTGGTACTATATACAGCTAGAATGAAATTAGTTATAAGCTGGAGTTATATGTTACATGAATACCATACCCACCTATTCCTTGTAAGAATATGTGTACATATTCTTACAAGGCTTCAGTGGCTGGACAGCACTGATATGCTGCTTGTATGCTATAATAATGTTCATTTGCATATATCTTTAAAGGAATACATTGTAAGTTCCATCTTATTTTATGTTGAGCATGGGATCCAGACGTAGTGCTACTTTCTTGATTTCTTTTTCAAGGGCAGTTGTGTAATACTTACAGAGAATTTCTAGGCCTGTGTTCCTGGTGTTTTGTTGTTAAGTCTATTGATGTTGTGCCATTTCAAAGGCAAGAAAAGAAGCTTGTTTCCAGGCAGCCCTGGTGTTCTGAAGTTTCTTTCTTTGCATGTTAGCACTACCTGCTTCTCTGCTCCATGTTGTTCTGATCTACAGCATGCTGAGGTTTAGTGGAAGAAGCTGGGGTGCTGGGAGAGCCAATGGAATCTTAAAAATTAATTCAAAAATATTTTTAACAAAAAGCATTAGCAAATATGCATTTTGCAGTGTATTTATTTTATTAAAAGAGAAAATGGTGCTGGTTGTTTACCTTTCACAGGTTTTTACTTCTTGGGCAGTTAATATTCTAACTGACCCCACCTCCACCAACCAATTTGGCCTTTTATCATTAACAGCTCTAAAGAATTATGTAAACAGAATTGAAGATGAAAGCACCTACCAGGTTGTGAAGCCAGCCATTGGAAAAGTTCAGCACTGTAGCAGACAACACTGCTCTAAGAAGCTGAATTTTTAATTTCTTTTGTTGAGCCCTAAATTGAGTTAACAATTCAGTGCAAATGTAACAGTTCAGTTTCTAATATAAAATCTGTAGTAATAGTGTGGCTCTTTGCAGGAACCCTGTAGCAGGCAAGTACTGGCTGTGGCATCTCATCAGTTTGGAAGATGTCGTTTCTCAGATGAGGGCGCATATAGAGCTCCAGCGTGAAATTGTTAGAAATTTCTCCTTTGCTAGGATATCCGAGTGCAGAGACTTTCTGTTTTTATATTTTCAGTTTTCTTCTACAGCCTTTTTTTCCTGAATACTGATTTTCCTCTTCTCCACTTCCCACTGTCCCTTCTAAACTTATTTGTGGAAGATGTAAAAATCTTACTCTGTTGCTACTTAATTCCCTCCCCCCCCCCCCCTAGTTCTGTACCATGAATTTTCTCTTCAAGGGAAAATCACGGCTATGCTTGATAATTTCAGGTGTTACTGCATAAATTCTTCAGGCCTGATGGCTTAGCAGAAACGTTCAGCTGGATACAGTTTTTTGGTTTGGGAAGATAAGATGTGTATTATGTGTTAGTATCAACATAAGTTACTGGATGCAATTCTGAAAGTATTAAAATGGCAACAGTATGTCAGAGATGGTGGGACCAGGCGTGGGTGCCAGAAATTGTTGTGATAAGCAGTTGTCTATGTCTGTAGATGATAGAACCATAACCCATCTGTTCTGAAGCTGTGTGGTGTTTCAGAGGAAAATCTCTGGCAGGTAAAAATTTCTGTTAAGCACCAAAGAAGATAGCAACCCTGGAGGCTCCAGAAGAATGGCCTGATTGCAGATCTTCGCAGAGATTGCAGTATAATTTTGAGTACCAGAGAACTTCCCTTGATTGATTGATTATTTGGGGGGGGGGGGGGGGGGGGGGATAGCTTGGTTTGGTGCTGGTTGTCATAAAACAGCGGCATATTGCTCTCTGCAGTCAGTCTGTGGCGAGCGCCCCTGGATGATCTGAGCAAAGGCTGATAGTGAACTGTCAGAGTAAATAGTGTTCTGTTGTGTAGTGTTGATTGGATATGATACCAGAGAATGATACTTGTTGTAGTTTGTTTTAATCTTGTTGGCACTGTGGAATGCATAGAAGAGATTGAGTTCATAAAACAGCACTCGCTGTTTTTTTTAATTATGTGGTTATTATGGGTTTAACAGTTAACTGGTCCAGGGGAATTAATACTTCAACAGCAACTGAAGTTAGTTCATTCTGAAAACAAACATTAAGTAGGTGTGCTGGAAGAATTAGTCCTTGAGAAAGCATTTACGGGTCATTTCATAGTTGGACATGTTTGTTCAGCCATTACAAGTGTTGGAAGTTTTTGTTGGGAGTGGGCATTTTTATCTCATGAGTAAAATCTAGATAAGATTATCTAAAATACATGCACTACATATCTGAATTCACCTAATTTAAATGTTTTATATGATACCATCTCTTAGTTTTCATAGGTAATCTCTTGTTTACTGTCAGTGTCTGCAGAGAGAAGAAAAATGGACATGTTGAATTTCACCAGTGTATTGACAGAAGGTATCAGAAGCCCTGCGCTCACCTTAATGGCTTGCAAGAAAATGCTTGTATTCAGGCCAGCTGCTTTTTGAGCACTGCTATGTGTAGTCACAGGAAAACTGACTGTAATGCTGTAAAATTAGGGGCAGCTCAGGAAGTTCACAGGCTTGCAGCTCTGGTCCTGGGGGGCCCCCACCATACTAGTGTGCTGTTGAGCATTTGTGATAAGTGCCATGTGGTGAATATGAACTATTTTGTATTTTTGTACCACTGAGTGAGCTTCCCAAGAGAACTGGGGAATGTATGATTTTTTTTCCAGTGTGTTAAGTCTCATGAATTTCATTGTGAGTCATATGATGTCTGGATGGGATTTAAAGATCTGGAGAACTTTCTGATTTCTTTCTTTTCAGTTTCCAGAGTTGAGTCCTTCATCAAAATGATAAACTTCTGCCGTTGTTTTCAGTGACTCCCATGAAGGAAGGTGATTAGCTCTTTATCCTGAGCGTAATCAGTCTGTAGTTTATGAGCTGCTTCTTGCTCCCAAATATTTAACTGTCGCATGATTGGCAATAGGCCTCTGATAGCCCAGGAGTTCCCAGCGAGAGGAGGAGACGAACCAGCAGGGATGGTAGAGGTCAGGATCACGGGGTAACTTTAGGACTAAATCATCTGAAAACTGGATGCCAGAACAACATGGATTAAACTGAAGGGGACATGGCCTGGCAGAAAGAGCAAAATACACTGTGTTAGGAAACTGAGCAGAAATGTAAGTGTGAGGGGATGGCAGGAACAACTGCCGTTCTTATGTTTAATGCAGAATTTTGGAATTGGATAAGTTTTTCCCACCCACACTACGTGGGTGCCTTGGTTTCTGGCATGTTCGTGTTTAAGAATGTTGTAACTTGAAAACATTGGTGTTCTTTAAAACAAACCTTTTGGAAGGAGACTATGTTTTGGGTTGGCAAACCTGCATTTTGGAGTTTTGATGTGGGTCTGTTGCAAGCATGCTCCTTTCCTGTTCCGTAGGAAGCATCCTGTCATTGTCCCTGCAGACGTGTCATGGTAGGGGCATGTTACTTGTTCTCACTGGGAGTTACAAGGCTGGAAGGCCTCAGTTTCCTTTTAATTTTCAGGATAGAAGATACTTGTGGAGAATCTTGCTTTGGGCACAGGGCTGCATGGTCTAAAATACTCTTTCCTGTGCTCACTGTACCTATTTGAATCAACCTTCTTGGATACTTACTATCAATCCCAGGTTCTCTATTTCTTGTGCATTTTAAACACGACTGTGTTTCTCCTTCATTATTTATGAACTGTTTTTCAGGCTTCTGCTTTTGTTTGCTTATAAAAATAAAATATGCCTAAAAGGTTTAAATTCCACCCCTTCTCCTCTCCCATAAACAAAAAAACCCCCCACGCACAAAACCCAAACAATAGTGTGTGTCTAGCACAGCAATTTTATCTTGGTTAGCAGTTCCCCTTTGCACTCAGTTAGGTTGCCTGGTTTTGTTTTTTGGGACAGACTGATCTTAGCTATTGGGAAAACAGAAATCTCACCACAGCATAATGGAAGCACTGGAAATATTTCTCGTAGTCCTGTTGCGTTCTCCGATGTTGGTCTGGTTACATAAAAGCATGGTTTGTTCTCAGTTCTGTTTTCTCTTTTGGGGAAGGTGAGAGTGCTGAGGGGTTCATCCATACATTCTGTCCATAGATCATGGCTAAAAACTTCTTTCAGTTCAAGCAATAATACTGACTTGTGATAGCAATGTATTATTTAGTGCTCTTCACTTGCCTCTTCGGTCTCAGCAAAAGAAGTAGCTTTGATGAAATGCTTATACTGCCTCTGCTGGTGCTGACAATCCCCAGCTGAATTCTTTCCCATACTTTGGGGTGACACAGTACAGCCTGAACGTCTGTTTCCTAGTTATATTTTTGATTGTACTTTGACTGTCTGCATTTGTATCTGTGCTCCTTGTGGCTTGTTTGTTCTTCTGCATTTCTTTCTTTCTTCTCTTGCAAGTTGTGCAGGATTGACCTCCTGCAGTTCAGCCAAAACAGGGGAAATGCAAGCCAGTATCTCACATGGAAACAAATGTTGCCTCTAATGCGATTCCAGCATGTTTTTCTAGGGAAATTTAAATGAGATGTTTTATTCATACAAAGTCAGTATTGCTCTGTTCTTTTCCAATTCTAATAGTCCTGGGTGAATGCAGGAGATCGTCTGCAGATTTAGAGTCATCGCAAGAGCAGTAAGTTTATATGTAAGTTTAATATTTCACTGTACTACAGTACTGAACATTAGAAACTTTTGCAAATGCAATATGGTTTATATTGAGTTGCTAGCAGAAGAACGAATTTGAAATTCCTGTGGAGGATGTATGATGTTAGAGTCGAAAGCACGGAAACCAAGTAAAGATGCTTTGCAAAAGGAGCACACAGGAAGCGGGACAGACAGAAACTTTTTTTTTTTCTTGTCTCATTCCCAACAGAGAACCAGAGCAGGAGCTTCTACTTCAGCACCTGCTCTGACTTCCTCCTTCAGTAACAGGCCTGGTTATTTTTGTAACCCTTTGTGGTTGGTTTTTTTTTTTCCTTCTTCTTTGGATTTGCAGAATTAAGGAATTCACTGGTGCCATCTTGAAACAGCTTTCTTTACTGAGTGAATGTTATAGTGTACTCTCTAACATCCCAGGAACAGACTTACAGATTTTTTTTTTAATTAATTTTTTTTTAATTGCAATAGCAGGTTATCATTTGTCACGTGAATGACCATACTACTTTGCATGCAAACTGCTCACTTTAGGAGTGTGAGGATAGCTTATAGGGATTTTACCTTCCTCTGAGGTGTTACAAGGTTTACTAGTTTGTAGAGAAATAGACTTAGAGGCAAAGATGGTAAATAAATAGTGCAAGATCAAACAAATATGAGTGACAGAGATGGGAACAGAATTTAGCAGTGCTCTCACCTCCTGTCCCGTAAATGTGAGCTCACGCTCACTGCCTTGCCCTGAGCTTCCTGCCTCTTCCCTTGTGGCAGTGCAAAAGCATGTGTCTGTCTGCAAGGCATCAAAACTGGGAAAGGAATCTAGACTCAAACTTGCTTCATTCAGCCTGTCTCTAAAGTTAAAATTAACCATGAGCAACTCTCTAATCCATGTCACCGTGTAGCTGCCCAAGTGCTTGCCGGCACTGGGCACGGGGCAGCCTGGGCTGGCAGGAGAGAGAAGCTAAAATTGCTTCCTTTGGCATGAGCTTAAAATGTTTGTGCTTAGTTCGGTTGAAACTCTTCCTTACAGAGGAGCCTAAGGACATCATTATTACAGTGTAATTAAATCCTGTTAGTTTAATTATATAGTGCATTTTAAAGCCTTAAGAAATACTTGCGTAGAGTTTTAGAATGAAGCAAAAATATACATAATATATGTAACAGTAAATGCAATTAATTCAAGATTTAATATTGTGTTTAGGAAAAAAACCTGCAAACGTTTTTGGAAAATAACTTGTGATGTAACTTTGCAGAGGATTTTTTTTTTTTTTTTTATATGTAAGACTAATATACAGAGGATATTTGTTTGTCTTAAGGTTACAGTATTTAACTGTTCTTCTGTTATCTGCTGTGGTTTGGTATTGATTATGGATTCCCTTGCTGCCACGCTGATTTCATACAGTGTGTGTGACATAAGACCAGCTCCGGCCCATTCTATTCCGCTTCTTGTTTCCCAGCTGTGTGGGCACTTCTTATTTTTCTCATTTGCTCCCCCCTCCTCCTCAGTCTCACCTTTCTCCCCAAACTGTTGCGTGTAGCTTGGGAGGGAATTCTGTCAGTGTGATTTATTTTCTTTCACCTGGGCTTTCTTGTTATAATGTCCTATTTTGTGGGGTTTTGTTGTTTGTTTGTTCATTTATCTTTTGAGAAAGGAATAGAAATAAGCACCTCAGCACTCCTATCGGATTTTTCTCAGTTATCCTCTTTATTCCTATTTAACTTTTTTTGTTAAAATGATTAACTAAGGAATTTCTTACAGACTCATTAAGCAGCTCTTTCTTAGGACTAGCTTTTTGCCATCCCAGAGTCCTGAGACAAATCCTAACTATTCCAGCCACCACACTTGTGTGAACACATTATTTAACTGAACTCTGACTTGGGCCAACTAGGAATTCGGATCTCCCCCTTTCCACGCAAAGTGTATTTTATGACTTCCAGAAGCACAAACATGCAAAAGCTGTCAGTCTCAGAGAAGTTCTTGGCAAGAAGACCTGGTTAAAGCATAAGTAACCAGAGCTATTTACTATATGCTGGTGATAATGGGAAAACAAAGAGAAGTAAGAAGGGGTTGTCAGAAAAATGGATATTCACAAGATGACTTCATATGCCTTTTTTCCTAGGACAAAATCACTAATAGAATATATAAAATGTAAACAATTTATTATGGTATATATTTATAGAGTTCTTTGAGTTTCTTTTTGATGGTAATCCACTTTATTTGATTGCATGTAGAATCTGGATTTGAACAGGACATTTCAATCTGTCTGATTTCATATGTTCATTTTGTTTGTGTAGGAGAGAGTTTAAGCTGGTTGTAAATTATGTGGGCAGATAATTTATATTAAAAAAGGGGGAAATTATGTATTTTAGAGGTAACCTACCAGAGACTGTCTATTCTTACTATTTATGATAGCTAAAGTAGACTGAAAGTTCTGAGATTTTGAGTTATATTATGTTTTATAATCTTTGCCCTGAAAATATTAGGATTCTCAAATTTGGTGATTCTCTACTCATGCCAGGAAATGTCTAGCATCTTCTGCAGGGTGATGTATTACCTTTCTTTTGTTGTTGAGGTAGTTGACACAAAATTCTGCATGAAACAATTGCAATTGTGTGATGTTCCTATGCCAATTCACTGGCATCTGCTTTTTCTTGTATCTTTTGTGATACTTCTTCATTGCCTGGGGAACAGGGGATCACGTATTCTGCCTGTGCAAAACTTACATACAGTGTCATCCAGGATTTAGATCCAGTAGTTATCCCAATAACTTGAGTAAAATCACTTCTTTTCCAGAAGAAGTTTGATTTTGTTTTTACAGTTCTTGTAAGTTAGCTGTGGCAAACTATTTGACAACTTTAGTGGGAAAAAAACACCAGCCATTTTCTTAAAATAAACAAACTCAGTTAATGGTAGGATACTAGTGGAAGTTGCATACTAAAATACTGTATTGTGTTGTCTCTGTTGCTTAAACTTACTGGATATTAAGATTATTTGTTGAGTGGTACTGTTATGTCATTCATTTATTTAATATGTAGGTTGAGTAAAGTTTGCTGATACCAGTGATGAATTTAGCATCATAAAGTTAAGCTAACCGCAATGTCAAGTACTGGGAGGTGTATCTTTTGTGTTACAAAATACACCTATTTGTAAACAGCAGTAAGAGTGACCTAACTATACTATACTGACACAGCTATATTTATAAAATAGCTTGAATAAAAGAAATCTAAACTACTTAGTTGGTTTTTTGGGCAGTGACTTGATATCTAGCTGGTCATTGCTGGATGGTGTTTTGTTTGATTCCAGTTGTTAGCAAATGATACTTGTGGAAGCTTGTGGGAGGAACTGTGGTGTAAAAATTTGGATTCTTGCTGGTGGAGTTATTGGAATTCTTTACAAATCTGTAATCTGCATTAACTGGTTCAGTTTGGTAGTTTCTCCTGCTCTGGGTTTTATAATACAGAACAGAAAACTAGCTTAGCCTGGGAATAGCCAGTGAACATTGATCATACTGGTTCGGGCAAGTTCTGTAGTTACAGAAATAAGCTGATGTGAAACTGGATGGGTATAATCAGATATCTTCTGAAAGCAACTGAGATGCTTGCAACATGAGGCAGAGCAGCTGTCAAAAATGTTCTTGTGCAAATGTGGTTATCTTTATTTTTGGACTAACCAGCATTTTGTCTTCACAGCAGCTATACTTCTGAATGGAAGTGGCTTGCAGACAGAGCTAGAATTGGCAGCCGTTGGACATGGCTTCAAGCCCAGATTTCAGAACTAGAATACAAAATCCAACAACTAACTGACCTTCACAGGCAGATACGTGCCACCAAGGTATTGTCTGTAAGCTCATAAATGGGCTTTTCAAATAATCTTTTGACAGTGTTTCTTGTAATATTTATTTATTTGGTTCCTTCTTGTTGTTGTTGTTGTTGCTTGTTTTGCCCTAGAGTTCTTGTATCCGTGCAGGCTATCGCATGCAAAGGTTAATGAGAAAGACATCAGGAGCTAAAAAGTATTGTACCCTAGAGGCACCAGTACAGGACTGGGAGTCGGGAACTCTTACCTTCCGATCTGTGATAGTTAGTGACTTTGTTAGTGACTTTCAGGGGCCCAGCACAAGGTACTGCATTTATTGCACTAGTTTTTCCCTCTGCAGAAGAAGCAAGATTTGGTTTTCAGGTGGGGTGGTTGGTTATTCATTTTTGTGTTGTGGGGTTTCAGGGTGGGTTTTTTTGTTATTTACAGTGCATGTTTATTCTGAGGATTAGCTAGTTAATGTTTGTACAGCACTTTGAACAGGTCAAGGATTAATTATTACTAAAATTCCAATGTGTGTAACTCATGTACTAGTTTTTGTAAATCGAACTGGCTAGACAGTGGGAAAGTCACATTCCTAAAACATTAATAATCTATCTATCAATTTAATGGGTTCCCCAGGTCGTTCTCATGTGCAAGAAGCCAAAACCTGTGATAATTCTGGTGGTGTGATAGTGAGGGGTTTTAGAGGAGGGCTCTTTGACTCTCCATTGATGAGCCTCATGTAGGTTGTCTGATCTCTGCTGGGGGCAGATAAGCACACATGGAGAGGAGCCACAAGATGCTTTAGACTTCATGTGACTGAACGTGAGACTTAGTGGGAGTTTAAAAGGAGAGGGAAATCACCCCAGAGAGCATTTCCCTCTGATCACATAAAGAAAAATTATTCCGTCTTCTGCTTTTGCCCTCAAAGCCCTTCTTTTCATATCCAACTTTGTCTCTCCTGCTCACAATTTTTCCCCCATCAGGTTTTTCTTTAAAAAATAATTGAAGAGCCTTTGTTTGAGGGTCTGTCCTGGCTCTGTGCCCACAGAAGTGAAAGGAGATTTTGTATTTTGGTGAAGGGTGAGAATGCCCGTATTTTAGTGTTGTCCTAAATACCAGGTACATGCACACTGTTACACCCAAAAGCTATCAGCCTCTAGGGTGGCATAGGTCTCATGAGCTGCAGAAGATGGAGAAATAAATAACAGAGAAATGAGAGAAAGAACATTCTTTTAGTCATGCATTTTCTTCGCATTAGGTGGTATGTTGGCTTGGAGCCTAGTCATCTTCCTGGTGGAGATCTTTAGTGACATTCCTTTTTGCAAACTTCATGCCCCTTTTACCAGCTGTGGTATTCAGTATTTGGCATTGTGTCCCATAGTGAAGGTAGACACGTATTTTCTTTGGCTGTGATTTTTTTGTATATGTGTTTGTAGTACACCAGTGCAGCAGCCTCGGAAGGACACGAGCTGATAGAAGAGCTCTTTGTTTTCGTTTAGTGGCTGCAAAGTAGTTACACAATATTAGAATTTGTATGCTGTGTTTAATTGTTTCAGAGTGTTTTTCGTGTGTTTTGAGTGGAAAAAAAATGTGATTCATAGCCAGTGAACAATGATTTCAAGCAAAACACCACTCCTCTTAACACCATAATGCAATAGGAAAGGAGATGGTTAACTTGTGGGCAGTTTCCTGGCCTACTACATTGTGTCTTCTCCATCTCTATGCACGCAGAAGTAGCAGCTCTGGATCTTTGAGAGTCCTTCCATTTAAAAAAATGTATATCTGCAAAACAAAACAATTCCATTTAAGGGGCGGGGATGGAGTTCATTGCCAAAACCTACTGGTTGTAACCCATTTAACTTATAATTCCTATACAGTCAGTATTAGTCTTCTAATTCTTTACTCCTTTTCTTCTGTGCCTATTTCATCTCTCCCTTTTCATACAGTCTGTCAATTTTCTTCTTCCTTTTCTGCTTTCCTCTTTCCGTGCTTGGTCAACAGGATTCTGCAACTTAAATAAAATTCCAGTGGAAGTGGGGAGGGTGTCCCCCTCTTTTCACCTGTTTTCCTGTGTGTCTTCCTGTTCCTCTGACTTCAGAATTTGTGGTTTAGATTTTTGTGAGGGTTTTTTTTCACTCTCTCTCTGGTCATGACCTATGAGTCTTTTACTAAAAAGATCTAAAGATTCTAAATTCTAAGAGTCTAAAGCTGCTGAGCTAGCTTATCCTCCTGTTGTGGCACATAAAAATTAGATCTATACTTGAATTTCCTTGAATGTACTGGCTACTTTGTAACTGCTGTTCGTCTACAGATTGTAGTATGATACTATCTGGACTCATTTCCATCTGCTGTAAATGGAAAAGCACAGATGATGGGCTACTGCCTGATAAAGAATGTGGAAAATCAAGCGTTGACTTGATGGAAATTCAGAATCTCTGTGCCCCTTTTGGGCACTAAAGCAAGGTTGCAAGCACCAATGTTTGTTTTTAGAGAAGATCTTTGTTCTCAGCTTTGAATTTATAGCTTGAACAGGGCAATAAGTTAGAGACACAATGAGAACAGGACAATTTCACGTTTTCTCCTAGTCTCCTCTTCGAAGTATCTTTGAGACTTGCTTTCATGTTTTAGGGCAAGTTGCTGCTGAGGCAGGAGTCAAGGTGTGAATAAAACTACAGGATCCTTAATTTTCCACAGCCACAACCTAGGTGAAGTCTGTCTTGCTTAAAGAAATAGTATAGGGGTTCCTTGTGTTCACAGGATGACAGTCTTCCTTGTTTTTGGTGGAATATTCTCACTAGAAAGAAAAATTTAAGGCAGTGTAATTGAATGGTCCCATTCTTTTGATATCTGCTTGATACTTGAGTAACAGTCAGTACTTAAAAGCAAGTAAGTTCTTTCCCTTTCTCTTTGGAAAAAGCATGCAGAGGTTTGATAGCCTTTTCTGAGTATTAAATTTATTTGCTCAACATAATGACAAATTAAGGGACTATTTGAGGAACTGTTTTTGACTGTTACAAAGTTATTTTTGCTTATTATTTTGCTTAACGTTTTAAGTTCTTCAAACAAACCAACAGAGATGTTACCTAGGATTGTATTTGACACTTATTTTTCTAATCTGTCGTGGAAAACACTATGGAGGTATTCTTTTCTTAGTTCCATTTATGAAACTCTGTTATTTCCCTACCATATAAAGTTATATTTATCTTAGGTGGCATTCTAGACGATAGACCACGTCTGATACCACATTTGTGCAGATTGTCTTGAAAAGCAATGAGATTGCTAGAATATTTAGGATAGTTACCTCTGTAATTATGAAACTCTAAAAATGCTCACTTTAAAAAAATCAATTATTAAATTGTAAAAGGCTTTTGTTTTAAACTGTTTACATCTCTGCTACATAAAAAATAACAACCTTGATGTTCTGCTTAGAACATGCATAGGAATAAGAAAAATAGGGCACTTCAAAATGCCTCTGCAAAATTTATTGGCTGCAAAGACTATAACCAACTTCAAGTCAAAGGGTGATTGTTTCTTACAGAAAAACCTCTTCTTAAATCAACAGGCAAATGATCATATAGTTGCTCTAATAAGTATGAATTTCTAATTTGAATTTTGGCACAGATGTTTAAGCAGTGGTATAATACTAGAGTGATTGCTGTTTTAAGGAGTAGCATAAATGGTGCAGCTTTTCATTAATGAAAATACCTACTATTTCTATATTTTAGCTGTTAAGTGTTTTTAAAATCTAGTTTAAGTGCTCCAAAGAGTTGCTGGGAGGATTTAAGGGGGATGTGCCAGGTTCGACTGCCCCTTATAAATGATTTAGGAGGGTTAATCTGTTGTCAACCAACTGTGTTCAATTGCTGTTGTCTAGGGGATGGTGATCTTAGAAGAATTCCCATTTCCAAAAGACATTTTGAAGAAGCAAATACAATTGACAGACCAAGAAGCTTTATTAAACGCCACAGGGAATTCGCAAGCTGCCACTGAGAGACAGGATTCTTTGCCGGAGCATGACTTTGAAATGTCACCCAGCAGTCCTACCCTGCTTTTACGAAACATAGAAAAACAGGTAAAGTAAAATAAGAACTGAATGGTCAATGGAGCCAAATGATTTACTTCAGAAATAGGGCAGGTTCCATGGTGATGACTTCCAAAAAGGAAGATATTTCGCAGTCCCGAGAGTGGGTGCTGATGAATTGAAGGGCTTAAATAACTACATTGTACACCAGGTTTACAAATTGACCTTTTATTTTTGATGTGTCTGTGTTACCGCTTTGTCTCCATCAAAGCGGCCACATAACAGCTTCTAATAGCTATCCACAAACCTGCCTCTCCTTTATAGTTAGGTTCAATGTAGATTTGCCACAGATTGTTTCAGGAAATACTTATGTGAGATGAAAGAGTACAGCTGAAGATGGAGGTATGTTGCACTTGAAACAAACAAACAAAAAAGCCCCAACAGAATATAATTGTTGGTCTGCCTTTTCAAGCATCATAGGACTCCAGTTTGGAGCTGAGGAATTCCAGGTACTTAACAGCGATAGCGTAGGTGTAGCTGTGAGCGGAGTTTCAGTTCATGGTGTTCAGAACAGTCATTTCCAAGGTTAATTCCAGGAAATACGATAGAGACTCCAGCAGGGTTTTCTCTTGCTAGAAAGTACATAAAGAATGTGGTAGGATCACATTGCTGAAGGAGATACAGGAAATTTGTTTTCAGAATGAATTTATGCAGTTAGCATAAAGCAAACCTGACAAAGCCAGTATGGTGGATTAATATGTTGCTCTACTGGTGTACATAAATTCTTCATCATATACGTGTTTTTTAAATGGGGTAAAAGTAGCTTTAGGTACTAATGCCTGTTCCTGAATCTCTGTGCCAATTTTTCTTATTTGATAGTCATACTTTCCTGTTCTTAAAACGCTTCCTGTTTGATAGATCTTATCCACAACAGACAGGAGTGAGGAAGCAATGAAACAGGAAATTTATATGCGCAGTGCTGGCAATTGCACAAGGTAAACCAAAGAGCATTTTTAGAATGTGGTGAATGTCCCCTCTTTAAGTGATTAGTTGGAGAATTAAACGCACTTTTCAGTAAGGCATTTGACAATTAAAGTAATAGTAGTGTGTTTCCTGGTCCCTAAGTAGCTACAGAGGTCCAAGAACTTTGATGATCTAAAAATTACTTGGAAGTAAAGGTGTTCTTCGTTTAACACATCTCACAAATTACATCAGATTTCTTCCCTTTACACCACAAAAAGCTTTGGGGTTTGATTTGCTTTTTGACTATCAGTTTTGTAAATCAACCTTAACTCTGAAGGTCTGAGTTTCTTCTTGTTCAGTGTCAGGAGTAGTGATGGTGTAGGCTGAAGTACATCCACAGATATTCCCACAGAATTCTTCAGTCCTATTTTAAAGTATTTCTTTGTTAAAAATAGATAATTTTACTTGTGAACAAAAAAAATCCATAAAGAATACAAAGTGACTGAGCCTGGCAATTTTTATTAATACAGTTTTCAAGTCATTTTCATAGCTATGCAACGTTTTAAAAACGTGTATGTTTTTCCTTGTGTTTTGGAAGTCTGCCGTTGTTTCGGTGCTTTTATATTCAGTAGAGACTTTGCTCCTTACAGATTGAATTCAGCTGAGATTTTTAAATCAATCTGCTAAGTATTTTACTGGCATCTTGTTTGCTTTGTCCAGACCTTTTGTAATTGCCTTGCTATTTCTGTGCTTTAATATCCATCCCTGAATATTTTATTCTGACATGAAATTTTTACCCAACTGCATCACTTAAACATGAAGAGAAAAGACATGAGTTGTAATAAAATGGAAAATAATTTTTTCTGCTTCTTTCTGCATAAATGGTGGTGCCTCAAAATGTAAAGAAAACTTGCTGGGTAACCTTTAGCAGTCCTTGTTGTAAACAATCTTAGTTCTGAATGAAAATCCTACAAAATAATGTAAAAGTTTAAAAAACAAAAATGCTATTTCAGATACATTTGATTTCTGTTTAGTGTGCAGCACACAGTTTCCTCTAAGAAAGCTACGTTTATGGTCAGAATAGCCCTTAAGATTTGACATTTAAAACAAAAAAATCATTGTGAAATGTTATCTGGAGTCAGTCCACAATTCATTGCTGTATAAGGAGTAATTCTTAGTCTTAACAAATTAGCTGCATTTGTTTTGGGGCAGTTCTGAAAGTCTGGGTTTTGGTGGGCTGGGGGCTTCTCATTGCTATTTTTGAGGATACCAGAAGATTTTAGCCATTCTGTCTGTAGTTACAATAGTCCTCCTGTAGTTACACTTCCTTTTATAAAAACACCTTTGTCAAACTACAGTGAGCAACGAAAAGGATTCTTTTAACAAGAAAAATACTTTGAGTGAACAAAATGTACAATGAGTAGACAGCAGACTTTTTTGTTTCTCCCTGAATGCTTGTTGAATGGCCAGTTAGCAGCTCTGGGCTGCAGCTGTTGTAACATCAGCTGTAAAGTGTTCTGGTTTCTTTTGCCTTTTAAAAATCATTGGTTAAAATACTAAGATCACTAGTGTGTTTTCTGTACTACTTATTCAAATGTATAAACAATGTCCTTGGCTGGTTGTTCAGAGTTGTGTTGGTTTTTTGTTGTTTTTCTTTTTCCTATAGTTGAACATAATAATTGTGAAAGACAAAACATGCCACACTTGATTATTCACAAGAAGAAACTAAATATGATTATCCCATGATGTATGCGACTGGAATCATAAGTAGGAAAACAACAAAAACCCAGGACCTTTGAGCCATTGAATCTGGATAAAAGTCTGACTACCTTTTATTTTTTTTTATTTTTTCCAGAGTGCGCAACTGAGTGAAATCATCAGCAGCCTAATTGCTCCACTCAATCTGTCTCCAGCTTCTTCATCTCTTTCATCCAAGACCTGTAGGCACAGACAGCTGGTCAATGGCATCTCCTTCAGGTACGTGACAGTATGGTAGCATTTTTTTTGAGAATAACTTTTGGTAAAGTTATGTAGCTAGAACTGATAATCATTACAGTAGTAAATCAGGAAGAGAGAGCTGCTTTCTGCAAGCTTCAAGAGAAGTCAAGGCTTGCTTGTTAGGTTGAAAGTAGTAGGGTTTTGTTCTGAAAGACATCATAAAAGTATGCAGTCACTGTAAGTGCCTTTAAGTACTGGGAAGATGAGTTTATCTGTGAAGTAGTGAAAGGATACAGTAAGTAACACACTACTATGATTATTTCAGACTTAATGCATTCTGTCATCAGGAGTGCAACTTTATTTCTGGAAAAGCGATGAACTACTCTTTACTAGATTAGTACAGTACATAAGCAATGTAATCTGTGCCTCAGCATGGTGTTTTTTGTGGCAGCTTCATTAATTTTAAGCACATCAGTCTTCAATACAAGGCCAAATTTATCTTTGCCAGCTACTTTTTCAGAAATTTGGAGATAATATTTTTCCATTTGTGATCTTTTGTTCTGGATGGATGTACCTTCGAGGATGACTGTAGCAGGTCGAAATTAATATTGTAGAAAAATGTTTCTCAGTACTACCCCATACTTCTTAGTCTATCTTTTATTCAAAGATTTTAAAATACAGTACAGGCTGTAATCAGTATTAGTCTCAAAACAACATTAAGGTAATTGACTACAGTCCTGTCTTACAAAAGACCATGGTATGTAAGATATTTCTCCTGAGATACTAGTAATGTGATTTTTGAGGATGGAGGGGTTGCTGTTATTCATAGGTCTTAATTAAGATCAGGTGGATGAAGAAAGTGTTCCCTACTACAGCTTGGGGGTTTATGGCAGTGTCTGTAGCAGAATGTAATTCCCTGGCTCCCGGCTCCAAGAAGAGCTGGCCATGCTGCCTCTTTCAGCAGCTTTGCCGCGGAGGCTGTAGCTCCCACAAAGAGATTATAATGAGCAGCTTGGATGGGCAGCTTCTTTGACTGCCGTCTGTTCCAAAGAGATTGTGTGACTGTGTGCCCTAAATTTAAGGATGAAGGGGTCCTGTCATGTAGCATTCATGCTCCTGCCGTATCAGTTGTTTACAGATAACGTAGGGGAAAATCAGAAGATTCCTCTGAATTTTGGAATAAAAATAGCCCTGAAATAGGAGTTACTAATAGAGATGGGTATGTGGAAGAAGAGGGTAGTTTAGCCTGTTAGAAGACTGTGTCTTGAATCTGTGACTTTTTCATGGAATAGATGAGGAAGGGTTCCTGCTTTTAAAAATGTTTTTCAGAGTGTATGAAGTTGACTTCATGATGAGGGACTCTAATGATGTAACTTGAAGCCACTTCTCTTCTGATTTATCAGGCACTGTCCAAAATCAGTCTTCTTTCCATTTTATGAGCATCACAGTTGTTTGCTCACGGACCACTCTCTCCAAGGCTGGTTGTTTTCTACTCATGACCTATAAAAGCCCAAAGAAGAATGGGAAGAGTTGCAAGATTTTTTCAGTGCTGTAGCTTTAAACTGTAGTTGGTGAGGTAGGTGTTGGAAGGGAATCTGAGAAACTTGAGAGCTTTCTAGATGTCATCTTAGAAATCAGGTAAATAGTTAATTTTAATTTTTTACTTGTGTTTTGAAATCTGCAAATAAATACTGTTCATTAAAGATGGTAATTAAGCACTATATAGCGTGGTTATCATGAGAATCCTGCAAGGAAATTCACTGTCTCCTATTTCTTGGTTTTTTGAGTGTGTTTCAGTTTTTTGTGGTATTTTGTGGTTGTAGTAGTTTTGTGTGCAATTAATTGAGACAGTTACATACTACAGTTAACTTAATTTCTTGGCTGCTTCTCCCCTCACTCTTTCTAGAGCTCACTCTGACTGTATTAAGTACTTGAGAAAGTAGAAATCAGAATCAAATGGAAAGTAAGGTGATTTTTTGTTTTTGAAGAGAAAAAAAAAAGGGATGATAGTGATTTTTACTTAAGTAAATCCTGGAAATGAGTTGTAGGCTCTTGATGTGAAAGATATAATAGTCCATGTTTAAAGTAGGTCTGAGCGTGAGATGCTTTGAGGTTGGTAATCATGGGGTTGCAGTACGGTTTGTTACTTGGGCTCTTCCCAGTGGAAGTGGTGGTGCATGTATGGTTCCTGATTGATTAAATGTGGGTAACCTTGAATTGCCATTTGTCAAGGTCTAATTTCATTAGTGGCTTCCTTTTTCTATGTAGCTTTTCTTTGCTCAATTGAATCTAGATGCCAAGATTAGACAGACGCATTGCATGAAGGTAAATGTTCATAGAAGCAGTTCCCTAAGCTAGTGATAACCACTTTCTTATGAGGGGAGAGGAATGAAAATGTTCATTACTTCAGTACAAATAGTGCCTGTCTGATGGCTTGCTGTGCATGTGTGTATCCATGAGTAAGGTCTCCGTTCTTTAGCTAGGCTACAGAGCAAGAAAGGCCAACCTATGAGCTTTGAAAGGAGAGCTCCGGCAAATTCATGAATTTTACATCTGGGAATGGTTCATTTCACTCTTCTGTAGAATCGCATTTTGAAAACCACCCAAACTAAGATCAAAATAAATGGATAACTCAAACCTTGACTGGGAAGCCTATTAACACAAGTGGCAGGAAAACCATACTGCTGTGTACTGGCGCTCCAAGCCACAGAGCTGAGATCTCTGCTTCATCTGAAAGTGGAGCCGTGCATTACTGCAAGGCACAGGAGGGTAAATAGAGCAGCTGGCAGAGACTGAAGAGAGATTATCCAAGACCTGGGCAGACCACCAGAACAAAGGCAGGAATCACAGAAGTTGAGCCAGACTGAGGACCTTTTTGTTCTAATTTACCTGTCCAAGTTGTCTTTCATGTAAGAGGGAGGTATGTGGAAGTCTAGAAGTTGGGCTTGGCACCATCTGACTTTGAGGCGGATAATTACAGAGAAAGTGTTTTTGGGAATTCAGAGAAAGTATTTTAAGAAGTCTTTTGCATGGACTTTAAACATTGTATTTCTTTCTCAAGCCTTAAAAATGCGGTGTTAGCATTAAGAATGTCGTGCTTCAGTATTTGGGACTGTTTTTTGGCACTTACTGATATGTTCCTTTAAATACTTTGTACCATCCCTCTTTAAATTAGCACATTTTTTTCATTGAGGCTGTGTTGCCTATTGGGATTGTTCTGATGTGTCAGAAGGACAGCTCAAATTCAAGCCCGTAAAGACTTATTACCACACCAGCACAGCATGGGATGGTGTTTAATCACACTTTTGTAACAAGCGCTTCTATTTAATAAAAATGTACTGTTAGAAGAATACTGCTTGTCAAAAAAGATTGATAAATGACCTTGTAATAAATTCATTTTCATGTTTTATTGTGTTATAACTTTACTAATAAAACTGTGACTTGCCAGGTAAAGTTCGTAAGAGAAAATAATCATTTCTGCAGACAGATGACCTGTTACGAACCAAGGCCAAAATATCTTATATACTTGCACTTCTCAGACAGTTTAGAGTTGCAGTCAAGGTCTTACGTATTGTAAAAATAAATGCACACTTGAGTGCTTTTTGCAGCAAGCCTTCAGCTTTGCAGGCAGATGTTGCTACAGCAACAAAATAAAATCAGGATGTCTATAAAAGTGAAGTGCATTCTTCCCATTGAGTCACTCCCACCCAAATGGGAGGGTGTTTTGAATTCTTACCTTGTAGCGTTCCCTGTTCTGGTGAGCAGACAGGCTGTAGATCAGTGAGAGTGATCCAAGGCTGTTCTATGTATAGGGTTTTCTACTGCTCTTGGCCCTGTATTGTCACATAACTTTTGTGATTGCATACTGTATTACTAAGGATGTGAGTACAGCAAGCGTGCATGTAGGTAAGGTTGTGGAGGGATGATGCTGTAACACTGAGGGGGATTTGAAAGGGTTAGACTTGGGGAAATGCAGGTAAGAGTGAAATTTAATGTTAAAACAATGCTTTCCATGTGTTCATGTAGACCCTGTCACATTGTGACTGGAGCTGAGCTTGCTGGAGCAGAATGCCAAATCATCTGGATCTAACCAACTTCTAGGTCTTAAAGACAGACAGACAGTCTAGGCTTTCCCTCCTCCTTGAGAGCTTCCCACAGGCTGGGCTTGGGCTCTATTGGAGACGTCTATTGGCACATCCCTGGAAGTGAAGTTTAATGGCCTTGTGTTGTTTAAACTAAGTGTGCAGAGTTCCTAAACTTGATACAAATGCTTCCAGTGAGTTGCAGCCACTACGCTGAATGGACACTGGTTTGTAAAGCTTTACTTAAGTTTCAGTTCTTGAGCAAAACTAGAAAATCTCGAAAGTATTAGCGCAGGACTCTAGGTCTCCTTTATGTTAGCATGACTGCTGTCTTGAATGGAATGTAAGTTCGTAGGGAAATATTAATTGTAACTTAAAACTCATAGGTATTAGAAGTGTTAGAAAGAGAGTTCTTGACTTTGGAAAAACCAAAAACCATTATATGCTTGAGGGCTTAACTTCATTTTGACAGTTGTTTCTGTGAGCAGAAAGGTGAACAAGAATGATAAACTTCCTTTCGTGACCTAACATAGAATTAATCAATGAGCAAACAAAGCACATACATGGTTTCCTGAAACAATGTGGTAAAACATTTTAGTGTTTATAAAATTCTCTTAGAATTAGATAGCTGATGCTAATCAGTGTATGAAATCTTGGCCTGTGCATGTGGAGCATATTTAACTTTTTGTATTTCCTCCCCCCATTAATTATGAAATTGCAGAGCTTCAGACAACAGAGAGGTATCCTCTTCGAGCAGCTGGTTGCTTGATCATCAGCACATCAAGAAAAGAAGAAGAGACAGGACAAGACTAAGATCTCTCTCCATGGCTAGTGTGAGCACATCTGCCCGAACAAGGCCACTACATAGTTTCCAGAAGAGGAAACTCTACAGAATGCATGGTGCCTGTTACTGGAATCAGCAGGTAGGCCCTTGCCTCTCTCTTCAGGAGACAAAACCAAAGAGTCCAGCTGCTAGAGTCTGCATGTGTCTTGTCTGGTATGTCAGAATAGTGCATGCTGTGCTGGTTATTTGTTACGTTCAGGGAGCATATAGTATATGTGGCAGCAGTACTAGATGTGTCAGCAGGAGCTGAGAGTTAATGAGTTGAATGTAAAAATTAAAGATCACTCAGAATCCTGCTTATCAAATCAGTTTGTTGTATGGCTCTCTTTAAAGCCTTTGTACAGTCTAAGAGACAACTCAAGAGCTTCCTTGGGAAGCTTGACTGCTGAGGAAACATGCTATAGTGTAAATCAGCTGCCTGCTTGTTTTCAGAATATTTGTTTTAGCTACAAGAAAGTTTACACAGCTGGTGGCACATTATTTTCTAGGAAATTAAACTGCAGTATCTTAATCTTGTTTCCGTTTTTGCTGTTCCTGATTAGTTATATTGCCTTTTTCATGACACTTTATGAATGCTTTAAAACTCTTAAAATTTTCAGCATTAGGAAAGGAATTAATATTTTAAAATGGGAAAAAAAACATTGTCTGTTGTGCAGGGCAAGGCATATCTGTTCACGTCTGATATTGATAGCATATTGCTGGTAAGAATATATAATGAGTTTAGCTGTGGTGCTTAAAGCAACAGTCTAATTTGGGAGCAGAGACAGTACGAACTCATTGTTTAGAGCAGTGTTAATCCCAAGCGGTTTTAATTTCTTGATTTTACTTTGCCTTTTAAACGTGTGTTGTATTGAGAGAAATCTCATGTCTCCTTGGCTAACTGTCTAGGATTTGCTAAGTGTACGAGTGGTCTGGAGAGAAATTTCCCCTGCAAGGATGTTCCATGTGAGTGTGCTGATTCAGCATCCTCTGCAAAATTGCAGAAGTGTCCTAGTTTTAGCAAGATACTTTATTGAAAAACTGTGCAGTTTCTTATTAGCTTGACTTCCCAGCTTCCTGGCAGTGGGGCTTAGAGACTTGGCAGCCTGCCTGAAGGGTTTGATGGTGGGGGATGGGGGTGGAGGGTTAGAGCTTGGGAACTCTACCTCCTAGACACTTGACTTCTCATCTTCCTTCCATTAACCAAGGAGACTGTTGCTGACTTGGACTTCCTTGTTTCTCATTCAATCCAATCCATGTCCTATTAAAGAGGTTGGAGGCCTCATTCCCTGACTGATGCCTCCAATACCACAAGTGCTTCTTGCAGCTGTGGAGATTGCTCCTTAGCAAGAGACTCCAGGACTTTCCCTTCCTTCTACTTAAACATGAGGGGTTTCCGCTCCAGATGCAACTTCTAAATAACAGGCTCTTCTGGAGGCCTGCATCTTGCAGGCTCAAGTATCTCATATTTCTACAAGCGCTGCCTGTGTCTCTGTCTTTTGAAAACTGGGCCAAAGTTAGTGCAGTTCAGAGAATAACAGTAGAATCTTGTGAACAGAAACTGCATTTCTGCAGCCTGGCAGCAGGAGTTCAAAGCAGAGTTTACATTTTTATCTTCAACTAGCCATAGAGCTGAGCTGCTTTGCATGCTCAATAATTTACCTTGACTTGTAGACTAAAAAGATAAATTTGTAGTTTACCTTTGATTGTAGACTGCAATCAAAAAGTGCATTTTTAAGTTACTAGTTAAGGCTTCAAATATTGGAGCTGGTGCAGCTGCGTGTCTGCTCCATGCTCTTGACATTTCTAGTGCTGGATCACCATATACTAACCCAGCTCCAGTGTCTCTGTACCGAAAGTGTAGAGATGTCCCAAAGGCAGTGTGGTAAAAACCCCTGTTGTGATGCTTCCTGCAGCTCTCGCCTCAAAAACCTGTGTTTAGACTCTGCTTTCTAATGTCCTCTCCGTGGGGAAGTTAACCGAGAGGCAATGTGGAGAACTGCGTCATGGGCTACAGATAGATACTGCTCGTGTTCCTGGAGAAAATAAGGGGTGGTGGCAGCAATCAAGCTGTCAGCTTCAGACTTCATGCAAGTGCCAAACTCAATTAAAGTTTTCAAAATTAAGGTAAAGCAGTGAACAAAGCCACTTACACAGTGTTGGTTAAAAACAGAGTATCAGGGATCCTGCTGGGGAAGTGATAAAATTGGACTGGACATTTCCAGCACATTCTGACAATCAAACCTAAATGGGTATCGAGTCTTTGAATTAAGAGCCATCATCAGTGTATCATTTCATTCAAGAAATCTTATTCTAACAGGCCCTGTCACTTTCTTAGTCCTGCACTTGCTACACTTGGTTACCCAGCTGTTGATGAGATTGCTCAGCTTGTAATGGAAGATCACTGGCTATCAGCCCAGGCTGACTGCTAGATTAGGCAGATGTCTAAGGGTAAGGATGCAAAATGGGGAATGGCCTCTGGGATTGATACCTAGTTTTCTTTGAAAATTCATTTATATTCCCAGTAGTAATCCAGCAAATTTCATCTGGCCTTTCATAGAAAAAGGAGTTAGTTCTTAGCAGCATGGAAAATAGTTGGATTTTTAATGTAATGTTAGCATGCCATCTCTAGCAAGCGCTTCTCCCATATTTCTTCAAGTTTTACATATTTATATAGTCCCTGGTACCATGGTCTGTGAGGACCCCGATTTCTTTAAGGTCACTGGCCTGAGAGCAAGCTGGTGCCAGGGAAGACTTGCTGCCATCTCCCCGCAGCAGATGTGGAGTTAACAGAGACCAGCTTGCCAAAGTCTGAGGAGAAGATTGAATCTTCTGAACATCGCAGCTCCTGCGCAAGCTTCCTCACGGTGTCTGGTTCAAACAGCTGGCGAGCAAGCACCTGGCAGTGCTGATGGGTGATGCTGCTCTGCAGAGTAATCTGAGCAAGACGATGACTAAAGAATTCTGACCAGAGAATCACAGCAAGATGCGGACTTCCCATGTGTAGGAGATTAAGAAATGCTGGGATAACTTTGAGGAATTTGTTTTTTGGGGGATGACTGGTTGTACCCTTTATGCATCAAATGGCATTCAGAGTGTTGTCCTTCACATCTCTTCAGATTTGTTTGGGAAGCTCATCCCCCCCTCCACCCCACAACATCCATGTTAGGAAAAGCAAAGTATGAAACTGTGAACTGCTATCCCATCTGTCAGTTCATAAGGTCACTGGGAAGGCAGCCACATTTTTTCTCTTATCTACTGCCATGCCACATACATTTACAATGCTGTCAAAAGTTTGAGTATTTAGCGACCTAGTAGCCTCCCAGTGCCTGTTGAGAGATGCTCTATATTGCCCTCTACTTTGCTGTATTTCTTTTCTGAAGAGAACTACACCTTCCCCTGCTCTGGTATTTAAATAATGCTTACACAGAGTAGTATCTAAAAGAAAACATAAACTCTATGAAACTCTAGAAGACCTGCCAGATCTACAGGATAGTTAGACTGCAGTGGGGATAAATAAAACAGGATGCAGGGTGTTTGGTTTATCTGTCACCATCCAGTATCCTCAGGAACTTGAAACATCCTTTGGGGCCAAATCCACTTGTCCCCTAATTCAGAATGACTAAGTACCACAGATGATCTGTGAGTCATCTTTTGGCCATTGCATCTGTTTTGTATCTTTCTTCTTTCATTATCTAAATAGCTTGGTAAGAGTTTAGGCCATTTCTTGATTGTGAGTCAGTGCACAGGCCACTCGGAATAATCCACATGCACAATAAACCCTGGGATTGCAGTCTGTGCTTCAGTCTAGAGGATGTGATTGTAGTGGTACATTTCTTCAGCATGTTTTTTGAATGAATATTAAAACTTGCATGCAGGATAGCACAAAGGAGTAAACTGCATGCATGGTCTCGTAGGAGGACATGTGCTTGTGGGCAGGGGTCAGAAGTCTGAGAGTGCTTTGTTCAAAATGCTGGATCTGCCACTTGTTTGCGTTGTTACAGCTGGCAAGTCAAACAACCTCTGGGTCATTGTCTCCTCCTACAAAATGCATGTAATGTAGTTTTAACACTAAGAAAGAAGGCCAAGAGTATCAAAACATTAAAACCAAGTAAGTCTGCAAGTAGCAGATTGGTGTTGGGACTTTAAGATGTGAGCACCAATTGAATAATTTCCCAGTGGTTGTTGCATTTATAACTGCTTCCCCCCCACCCGGATTCTCCAAAGTCTAATGCCTGGCTGCTTCTGCAAATGCTTTTCCTATAGTGAGGACCTATAGTATCTCCGTCTCTGGCTATGTTTTGCCTAAACTTAAAGGAACTGAATTACCTGTGAGATACCAAAAGTTCTATTAAGTTTGTTTAAAAGCAGACAACTGTTGTTACTAGTCAGAAACTCTCAGAGAGGTCTTTGCTTAGCTGATGTTTTCTTTTCTAGTATTTTATCTGTGTGGCTTGCAGCAGGGTTTTTTTAGTAACAAGGAATTTGTTTTGCCAGTGCATCTTGTTAGTTTCTCATTTAACATCCTAACTAATGACATTAGTTCCACTTTTTTTTTTATTTCAAGTTGTGCTTCGCCAAGAGATGTCATTGAGGCTAGGTAGTGTTTTAATCTATGAAAACTTTATACAGCTATAAATACAGGTAAGAGGCAATAGAGCAGTGAGATCTGAGTACTATCAATTTTGGTCCTATCCATTTCTTTGCAGGGTTATAGAGCACAGTGGGGGTTTTAAATCTGAAAATTCTCGTTGTATTTGTATCTCCACCTGCTGGAAGAAGAGTTGGTTGTGTGGACTGAGGCACATGGAGAAAACCGGAATTCAAATTTGCAAAGGTGCCAACACCCTGGAAGTTGGGAATTGAGGTGCAAAAGCTTACATTTTAGATACCACAAGCAAACAGTTGGTATAATGTTGCCAACTCTTGCAGTTGAGTATTGCCACGTTTTTTCTCTTCACTCTCAAACGGGAGTTAAGTGAGAGCAGAAGAATATCTGCTTTCGTTTAGTGGTTTTAAAGAAAAAAAGAAGGGAAAAAGAAAAGTGAGTGCTTCTCCAGAAGGCTCCGAAACAGACAGGAAAAAAGTATTTAAATTCTAGGGTTTGGGTTTCTTATTTTAATCTAGTTCTCATGCTGGTTCTATGATTTTTGTGTCCTGCTGCATTCCCAGTGCATGCTTAAGGCCAGTGATACTTTTTGTAGGTGACACTTGATAAATTCATGTGGGCTTTCCACCAAGTCTTGTTAATTTTCAGTTTTTAGGGAAGAATGTGTATATATATATACACTTTTATAATTTGTGTTATATCCAGCATGCAGAGCCTTTATCTTACTTGCTAAATGTCTGCTATCTGCAAGTGGTCTGTAGCTAGCAGGAAAGGAGAATAAGGGACAGGGAGAAGGGTGTGTGCACCGACAAGGTGCTTAATCATAATATTGCGTATAGTGTGGAAGTTGTACCCTGTTTTCTGCCAGGTGATATGTTTGTCTGGGGATGAATATTTTAGCACCTGCTTCCTAGAATACAGTCCCATTTCCTCTGCCATACGATCCTGTGTTGTGGTTTATTTGTGTTTAAGGAGATACAGGTGAATTCTTTGTGGCTGTTATCAATTACTGTTTTCTCTAGCTTCCTCGGTCTGTAAATTTAAAGAAATAGTACTGTCTACAGCAGTAACTATCAAGCATATTATTCAATAGCCAGCTAGAAGTTTTGCCTTTCACACAGTGAAGTAGTAATTTCCCCTTAGTTGCACTGAAAGGAGTCCACTGGTTGTCATCCCCTTCCTTGGTATCCCTAGATATTGGCTCTGCCACCTGCTTCTGCATAGTTTCCTGGCATTGCTGACTTCTAAAAAGCCATGAATACAGGGAATGTTGTTGCGTTGCCAAGTCTCCTGCAAACTGGTTTCAAGAAGAGGATGCATCCTGCTTCAATGAAAATGGGGTAGTACCTCTGTGGATATGTCAGTCTTCTGGTCTGGGGAGGAGAATCCCTTGCGGGATACTAGCAAAAATAATAGTTGATAAAATTACTATTTTAACACTGGCAGTTAAAAAAGGAGGTCTTCTATTAGTTAAAAATCAACAAAACCTGAATGGGAAAAAAAGAAGTATTCCTGTGCATTCAGCTATTCTGAAAGTGTGACAAGACTGTTGTCTACTGGGGAGGAAGGAAGGGAGAACACCTTTAGCTTTGCGATACTGTGATACTGCAAGTGGAACTAAATCCATCCTTTGTGAGGTTTATGGCAAGCCAGTTAGCCTGTGAATTCTTTTTTTCCAGAATGAAAAACCTGAAGTGTGCTTTTCACAGTCCTGCACCTTTAGCTTATTATGACATTTCTGTAGTGTTTTACTGATCATATCTACTCTTAGTTTCTACATGGCATTTTTGAAAAGATATCCCTATGGATTAACATGTCTTTCCTTCTTTTGGTTTAACTGGTCAAAGATTAAGCACTAACCTTGATTTTTTTCAATTGGTTTGCTAGTTGAACAAAAGGTCTTTGTTTCAGGATGTTGAGGACAGCATGCACTTCCCACAGAGCAGGTGAAAGTCCATCTCCCATTAGCTTATAACAGGGTCAAAGAAACTAAACTCCATGTATACTTATGAGAGGTGGGTGGTCTCCAAGAATGGTAGAAGCTACCACTCCTTTCATGACACTGACCAAAAATCTGAATTTGAGACAAGCCGGATGCTGAGTAAGTTGTCATTAGTGTTTTATGAAAGTTTCAGTTCTGTTCCTGGAAAAACTGGTCTCTGCCACAGGATCTGCCACTTTATCCTTATCGACAGCTTCAGAGGGGCCAGAGGCAGACAAATTTGTTTACATCCCAGGGCAGCTTGCTTCACTGTACCTGACCTGCATATAGATTGCAGGCGAGTGCATGGGAAAGGTCTGTCCATTTGACGTCTATAGAAACTTCATGTGGAATTGAGACTATGTATCGTCAGCACCATCTGTTATGCACCTTCCCATGTAGGGATGTCTTAGATGCTTTGCCTACCTTCTCCCCCACTACCTGTTGATAAGAGAGAAGGTCTCTGGGGCTTTCAGATTAACCTTTCACTATCCATGGTATTGTATGTTTCCTAAAAGCACTCTGCAGTGAAGTCCTGCTTAGGGAACCCCTGATGTTTAGCTTGTGAAATAAGACATTTCATTTAACTGCATGATCTGCCAGAGGGACATAGCTCTGCTCAGAGCAGGTCGTTGTGTGCAGAAGAGGGAGGCCATGGAGAAGTGGACTGGCCTTTAAGGCAGATGCTAAAGCACAGAAGCAAGCAGGTAACGCGGTGCTCTGTTGGTTTGAGCTGTACATAGTGCTTCTGGAGGATTAAAAGTTAGCAGTGCGTTTGGTGTTCAAAGAGGAGGCATCAGCTACCCCCACGGTGGTTGTCTTGAATCCCCATAATTAAATCTCTGCAATTTAGTTGGCTACTCATTTACTGAAGAACAGTTTTTAATATTGAGGGGGATAGCTCTTCTTTGATATTGCTGAGATGTTTTGAGTGTGTGTAGGGAGAATAAATGTTTTTTCCTTGCCTTTTTCGGCTTATAAGAGTAATCAGAAGCACACGTGAACAGATATTCAGCAGAGTGTATTTGAGCTAACTTAATTAACTTACTAGATTCATACACATTGGTGTAATTGAACTGTGGCTCTCTGTACTGTTACACTTAGGCATGTTTCCAAAAATGGTGGGAGTTTTAGTGATCGGTAGCTGAAACCATGAAACGAATACTCACTTCAGAATTTTTAACTGGGAGCACAAAACATTTTTCTTTTCAATTATGGCATGCTTCATAGACTCAAACCTTTTTCTCTGCAGAAGGATGGTTGGCCGGTAGTGTTCAGCCTTCTGACCTTTCTAGAACAGAGGCATGAGCCAGTCGTGCTTTGTCTAATGCATCAATTTATCACAAGCAAGTGCAAGAATTGTTTTGAATATCAAAATAAGTTGCTTACTGTATTTTTTGTGACCCAGTATAACAGTACTAAGGGGAAAAAAAAATTCGAGATTAAAATTCATAATACTCTAAAAAATTAGATTCTGTTGGTGACACCATTCCTTATGAAGTTTAAAACAGAGCTGCTATTTTAGTTGACGCTTTAAAGCTTGCACACTTCTGATTTCCTCTTAAATACAGTGTATTTCTTTTCCTTAGTAGAATCAATTTAATGTAATGTTATTCTTCATATCTTCTTGACCTCAGGAAGCATGAGGATTTGTATTTCAGTAATGAAGAAAAATGTTTCAGGAGATGTATGAGGTATAGTATAGCAGGGAAAAAATTGATAAGAGTTTAGTAATCTCTTGCTTTCTGAAGGGTTGGCATTGTGGTCAGGCTTGCTGTAGAGGCCTGTCTTCTAAAAGCTGTATGCCATGGTTTTCATGAAACCACTTGTCATTGCTGTGGCTGAATGGATATATTTGTGGGGTTGTTTTCAGTTGGGTTTTGGTGGATTTTTTTGTTGTTGTGTTACAAAATCAATAATTAACTGCTGTAAAAGCCCGTTGGGTTGTAGGCTCTTTTCTATACTGAATTAGAAGGGGGGAGAGTTTAATTTTCCAAAAAACAATTCTTCAGTTTTGTTTCAATAAGGCTGAAGCACTTTCTTTGACTGAGCAATACGCTTTCATTCCAGAATGAAAGGCTTCAGAAATTTTTTCATCAAGAATTGACTAAACCGACATTCCTGAAAAACATCATGATTTCACTAATTCAGCATTTTCCAGTGGAAAACTACTCCATCAGAAATTTAAACCAGATCCAGTAGCTAGGAACACAGACACTGCCAGATTTTTTAGCTTTTTTCTGGTAACTTCACAGGCATTTAAATAAAGTTACTCTTGCTTCTATATAAGTCCTTATTTTATTTTGAATTATGAACTGACTTAATGAGAGATTTAATTATTTAGGTGTTGATGCCAGAGCATTCAAGGAAATAACACGCAAATGCAGGCATATTTGTAATTCCCACCACAGGCAAGATGAGGAAAAGAATTTTGCATTTACTGATGTTGGCAAATGGATTTTAATAGTGTTTCAAAATAGATTGAGGCTGTGGAGGTTATTTGACCATGTATGCATGTTTTTGAGCAGGCTTAGCTTTAAGCTAGAGTCTGAACGTGTTTGGGACTAAAGTGAATTAAAGCAAGAAAAAGCAAGTCAGGACTAAAGGACTGGATGTCAGTATGTGTTGATCTTATCTATATATTTTCTAGGTAATTTTACTGATTAGTGTTTGGGGATTTCTTTTTAAAGAATGAGAGATTTGTCCTTTACTGTAATGTGGATTCATTTCTGTAAAAAAAAAGTAAGCAGAAGGGGTGCAGTCACAGCTTAAATAGGGGAGATTCAGTAAACTAGTTCATTTCTAAAAACCAAATATCAAGAGGAAATACCCTTTTGTGCATTTTTGAAAAGCAAGCCCTTATTGCATCGAAGGTAGAGCAACTACATAAAAGCTCTTTAAGCTTTAGTTTAATGGTCCATATAATGGGAAACATTAAATTCACTTTAGCATTTATCCCTCTAGTGTTTCCAAACACAGGTCCCAGTTCTGCCAACACTTTATGGATGTTTAAAGTTTAACAGATGAAGAGTCCCATATGTCTGTCACAGGAAAATAACAGAACATTGATTTGAAGGAGTCCTGGGCTAGAAAAGAATTCTTTCTAAATTAAGTTGAAAGTACTCGTGCATACACCTGTGTATGGAGATCAAGGTGGATTTAGGACTGTTAATGTTTTCCCGTGAAAAAAAATGTGAAATACAAGAACCCCACCACCACCACAGCGTCTCCTCTGTTCCAGCATCTTAACGTGCTTACTTGATTTTCATGGTTCCTGCAATACAATACCAGCGTAGGGAATTTGTCGATTGAGAAGAAGGGAAGAGATGGAAAGGGGAACTTTTTAATGGAATATTTTCTGAGTTAGTGTGGGTTGTGAATACTGATGCCACCTGACAGAAGGACTAATTTCAGTAAGTGGAAGGGGATTTTATGTGGTGGATATAATCACTGCATCATTAACAGATGAGTGGCACTGCTAGAATACAGCCTGGAATATTTCAGGCAGGAGGAAGCAGCTGAAGAGATTTCTTGGATTCGGAAAGCAGAAGTACTGAAAATACAAGTAATGTTCGTTTGATCATCTTGCCTCTGATGCAACTGCTAGATGTTTTCCTTTCATTTCATAACAAGTCATAAGAAAATCAAGACGACCACTGTTATGTTCATTCTTAGAGTTTTTTACATTGAAATCCTTTTCCAGGAGATGATAAATGTGGCTGTTTGCACAGTGTTAGGCTGAGACCCTTGAAGTACCCCAGTGCCCCCTTCCCTCCCTTTCCCGTTTGTAGGATCTGCAGCATTTGGCAAAGTATCAAAAACCTATGGAAGCCTTTAAAAATGTCAGTACCTTTGGGGTTACTACCGCTAGTATCCAGTAAGGCTGAAAGTAACATAAGCAACACTATTTCCCTGCAATGCTTTTGTAGCTTATTCTGAAGCACAGACTACTGTTGGCTGCTGCCCTGCAGTATCACATTCAATTCTTTTCTTCTTTCAGAGCTTGGTACATTGCCTGCACTCCTCTGCTTATTCCTGCCCGTTTTCACCCTGCCTTTTGCCTTAGGGTCCTGCTACCTCGCACCTACCAGTTCTGTGCAATCCATCATTTTACCTTCCACACTTTAACAAGCCTTGCAAATAAGCAGCTAAATTAATCTTTCTTTGCAGCTCTCCTCTTTCTAGTAATTCCTCTTACTACCTAGTAATCAATCCTCAATGCATCCCTCTCCATATTTATTGCTGTGTATCTTCTTTTGTTTGTGTTGCTTATCTGATATTTAAATTATAACGAGGTAAGGACTTTGCCCTCTTGCTTTGTGGAAGTCCACAGTGTGCTCAAAATGTTTAATATCGTGTCTTGCATTAAAATGTACGAGCTCAAACTGTCTAGACATATCGACACCAAGAATCTTACTAAGACTAAGGGGATAAACAGAGGAGACCCCTATATTTAGTCTGGTGTTAGGTTTTTTTGTGCATCTACATCATGCCTATTGTGCTGGAATGGAATTTTAAGGGGTGTTTGTTTGTCATAGGATATATCAAAATAATGATTGGAAACAGTTACATTTTCTCTGGAAACTTTGACAGCTGTTTCCTGGCCCTAGTTGAAGAGATTTTTTGTATTCTTTGTATTGTGCACTATAGTCCATGATAAGTGGAGGTAAGTCATACTTAGACTATCTGAAGTTTGTAGGAATATTTTCACATTTCCATATTGAAGAGTGTCACTCACTGGCTTTTTTGTTTGTTTGTTTTTTCCTTCTGGCCTCATTTGAAGGAGGTGAGTAAAGGAGAAGTTAACCTTTGTCTCTGTGTATCCTTGCAGACTTCGCCGTCTAGAGATGCCTCCTTTCCATATAGAACTCAGTTACCATGTATGGTGCCAGCTTCTGCTTGGAGCAGTAGTGAGTACAGTGCAGAATCTAAAATACTAGATTATGTGCAAGAGCTGGACTCTTCCTTCCATCCGGTCTTATCATTCCCTTCAGGTAAGTAACACCATGACTCTAACAGTGGTTGTGCTTGTGAGAGCGGTAGAGTTTATGGACTAACGTTTCTTTTGAGTGATTTTTAGAACTTAGTTCTATTACAAAAAACCTCACACTGGCAAAATACATGAGTTTAGACTAAATGAAAATCTTAACTTCATCCTGACATTTGAAAAACACACCTTCTAGGTTTCCCATACCAGTAATGTGATTACAACCAAGAAAGACTGGTCAGGGAAAAGGGTTTTTTTGTGCGTTTCATGGTGTGTCTAATTGAGTCAGTGTTAGTCCTTTAGACGGTGCTTTTGCCAACACACTACCATACCTTGGTTGTGTTGTTTTCATAAGCAACTTTCAGTTCAGGCCCTTTGGACTAGGTCCAAAAAGCTTTATTTAGGTTTTCTAATTGTTTTTGTGATAGTCAGCCTTTTTGGTGATCTTTGAAGTTTATGGTTTCTGTCATCTGATTCTTTAATCTTTTTGAACAATAATGCAGATAATGTTTGTGACTCAGCCCTGAAACTAGTGCAGGTGCAACTTGACAGCACTTGGGGCTTCAAAACAGCATATTAAATGCTGTTATCAGCAGAAAGGATTCATACTATTGGATTTTGGGGTTTTTTTTATTTTAGAAAAAACCTATTTCCAGGTAGTTGCTGACCAGTACAGGAATTCTGCTGTTCTGGGGGGCTTCTTCACCACAAAATAATCCTGAACATGAGGCTGGGGCTTCCATGGAACTGCTTCAGTCTTTAATCAAACCCACTGTCTTCCCAGAATGACAGTGTAGATGCTGCAGCCTGGTATTAGAAAGTCAGAGATTAAAATAAGTCTTGGGTTTGGAGAACTTCTCACTGGCCAATAGAGAAGACCGAAGGGTGGACATGGAATCCTGAGAAGGTCTCAACTCTTGCAGGTTTACGAGGGTTTACATCCCATGTATGGGGTAAAGAGGAGATTATTTTGAGGAGCAGATAGGGGAAACAGAACACTCACTCCAAGAGCAAACATCCCAGTCAGCAGGACTCTGTTGTGGAGAGGAGAGAAAAACACCTCTTAAATCTTTCTTCTTTACACACGCTCTCCATCACTTACCCTGTGACTCTGACAGCCCAGCTGGACAGGAGCCAGGGGGGTTAGAAGTCTGTTCAAGGATAGTCATATAAGGCTGTGCCCCTTGCATTCACTCTTACCTTACTCTTAAGGGAGACTAGGAAGTTTAACAAGAATATTGACATTTTCTTTTCTCGAAAAAAGATTAATCATCATGAAAAAACTGAAAGGCTTTGGATTGCGTTGTGGCTAGTGTTGGTCACTTTGCTGGGATGGAGGAAGAAAAATGTTATTTTAGCTTCATTCCGATACCAAGAACATCTTTCTTTTGAGGAATATTTATTCTCTTTTCAAGGAGCCTTAGCCTTGGCAGTAATAGTTGAGACAGGAAAAAGGTCCTAGCCCTACGATCTCCTGCTCAGATGCAGTCCTTGTTTTTGAGGGAGGCTAGATTCATGCTCTACTCTGTGCTTTGTGTACTTTGCTGTCTCTGCCTCCTCATGAAGACCACTAGTCTGTTTGTCATTTTATTTCATATGAAAGAATTATTGTGAATAAATGCATGCTAGAAATTTTCCAACTTGGTCAGGTAGCCTGATTCAGTTTCATGTTTTCTTTGCAGCTTCCTTAGTTATCCCTTTCCAGAGGGATAATGTCTCTTCTTTTTAGTTAGCAAAATATGTTGAAAGTTTCTGTCCTGGCAAGTCCTGAAGGCACATGAGGCTAAGGTTGTATGTAAATAAAAGTAGCTTAATGTGCACCCTTTGGCCCTGCCCTTGGTCCTCTTCTCATTCTGAACGTAATAGTTGTCAAGCCTGCTTCTTACGTTGACATATTTCTTTCTACTTAATTTCTCTTCTTTCTTGTGATTTTGTTTCTGGAAAGGCTTTTCAGATAGAGACCTATTTTTCTTAAGCCTTCCTGTCTTACAACAGTGGGTAAATTCCTTACCACTTGAGATGTTTTGCAGACTAATTCTGGGTTAGAACTTCCTCAGGAAATGAATTACATTGCCCTGCTGTAGCCTTTGCCAAAGAGAGAAAGAAGGAATGTACCTTGAAATTACCTCTAGGCTCCCAGCCGTAACAATTTCCAAAAGCATTAATTACTTGTACCCAAAAGGCTGAATGGAAGCCTTTTCAGATTACAAGAAAAGTGCACTGTGTGCTCTCTGCCATGCTAGGTTTTGTGCAGGAGTTAGTTAAGAGGGGAAGACCCCAGTCTTACTCTGAGCTGATACCCTCCAGAGCTTGTTTTCGTGAAGAATAATTCTGGAGTAATTGCAGGTACGGACATAGTTTCTTCCAGAGTAAGACAACCTTGCTCTTTCTTACTTTGACTTTGAACACCAAAAAAAGTGCTGTTAATCTACTAAGTGTGTGTGCCTGCACTGGGATTTGTTCAGGAGCATTCCTTAGGTTTGAGTCCTACCTTGATCTGAGTTGTCTTGTCAGCCCTTAGAAGCTCTTAGTGCTGGAGAACTTGGAGCCACTTCAGCATAGTACCTTGGTCAGCACGTATGGCAGTACAGCTTCACAGCTAAAAATGAATTTGTTTTTACCATGGCATAACTCTCACTTCGCATTAATAGAAAGACGGATACCTTGAGTTCTGACCTCCAGGAAATTACTGGAGATTATCTTGTATAGTACTTAGGTAACTGATAGGAAAGACTACAGGTCTTTGCCTATAGAGGAGGATAGCACTTGTACAATAACTATCTTCCTGAGAATTACCTTGCCTCAAATTTTCTTTTTTACTCATACAAAAATCACTTCTTTGAAATGTCTGGCTAGGCTTTTTGGGGATATTGTCATTGAGCTTTCCTTTGGTCTCATTAGTTTCAGGCCATGTTTTCCTATATTGTCTTCAGCTGCACCATGTGAAGACACTGCTGCCATATAGACAAGTGATCGATCCTCGCAGGAGTTACTGAGCACTGCCATTCTTCATGAGTTGAAGGACTCAAGGCAGCAATATTGCTCATAGATTATATTACATAGTGTTGTGTAAATCGATTCCTAGACCTTTAGTGATGATGCGTAATTCATTGGCTCATAGATTGCCATCTTTCTGATACAGACCTCATTCCATTTGGATTTTTTTTTTATTAGATATTCCTCTTCACATATACTTCGAAACATTATTAAGGAAGGATGACATCAAAGGAGAACCTGTTGATACCTCATCTTTGGGAGTGGAGTTTAAAGTATCTCCAGACAATGGTATGTAAAGCAAAATATTTTAAGACCGTTTTTCGTTCATTTGCCAGTACTTTCTGCCCTGAAGAGGTTCAACGTATAAACTTACCACAAAGCAGGTTATCAGAGAAGGTAACTGGCTAAGGCTTTAGGTGGAAGAGGAGTATCTTCCCAGACCACAGTGTCAGGTTCTCCTTTGTTGCACTGAAATGATCCCACCAGAGCCGTAGGAGGGCACTAATACAAGTGGGGGGAGTTTGGACCATGGGTGCTCTGCAGACACAGGTGCCTGACTGCAGTACTGTTTACTATTTGGATTCCTATCAGAAGTCTAGTTTTTTCAATTATAAATAGTTCAGCGGTTGAGATTGCCTGTAAATTGCGCCAATGGAAAATAAGTTTTCAACTTGATACGTGCTTTTTCTGTTGTAGACTATAATCAACGTAATGTTTCTGTCAAACAATGGAGCAGTGGCTGTTTATCTAATTCCAAATCTCAGTCAGTGTCAGGAACATCTGACCAGCTGTCAGAAGGAAGAAAGAAAAGACATCTAAGTGAGACAGCAGTAGGTAAGAGAAAAATGGTATTGCTTAAGATGGCACTACTACTTTTAAAATATGTACTGTATAAATGAGTTTGTTATCACTGGGCTTTGAGAATTAATTTTAAGTTGTCTCCAAAAAGGATACTGTTATGAAACTTTACAGGAGTAAAGAAATGGACTTAGGACACCATGAAAATAATTTGCTATTTTAAAGCATAGTAATCCTTCTCTTTCTTCTTGAATATATATTACAAAAGGAGACAAACTTCTGTATTATATTTTTGGAATACTCTTAAAGGAAGCTGTTCAGCAGTCCAACTGTGTTTTTCTAATACTGTGTGTCATTATTTTTAATATGAAGGATTTTTTTATAGTAGTCGGTGAAACAGACTGAATTGCAAAGTTATCTGTCAAATCATGTGCTCAACCAAACATTTACTATTCCTGGCATCTTTGGTCAGCTATGTTTCATTTGTTGTGTACTGTCATTTGTGGCTCTGGTTTCCTTCCAGACTGTTAAGAGCACTTGTGGGTAGCCAGTGCTTATAATTAGTGTTTTCACCCTTATTATCCTTATATTTTAAGCCGTTGAATCTCTACTTCAGCACCTGGTAAATTAATAGAAAGTGCCCTGAAAGTTCTGTAGAATAATGTGACAATTTAGGGACAAAAAATTCAGCGTACCATTGTAAAGATAAATAGCATCTTACCTCTCCAGGCTATTAGAATGTAAAACCTAACAGATTCTGTTACAAATTCATTTATGTGAACTTTCAGAAAACTTTTGGCAAAATTTCTCACAAGGCATTTGAAGAAAATAAATCACTGAGTAAGAACACAAACTATATTAGTTTAAAATTTCCCCTAAGAAAGAATTAAAAGATATAAACGATCAGTTAACGTTGTGGAAAAATACACTTCTGGTGCATATCCAGGTAAAACTGTTAGTGTAATCTTGCAATAGAGGTGGAGATATGGGAATTACTGCAGAGATGATATAACCAAAAATTATGATCTATTTAAAAAAAAAAAACCAAAACCACAACCCCAAACCAAAAAAACCCTCTTGATTAGAAAGTTACAGGAGAGTAAAAGGTGGTTTTGGACACACTGAAAACTGTCTTAGATTTAGATGAGGTTTTTTTCCTCTGCATCCTTCCCCTTGTGCATTACAGTCCTCCCCTTTGCTGTGCAGCCTTGTCTTACGCTCTGTGCCTGTCTCCACGGGGGGTGCTGTGCCCTGTCACCTCTCGCCATCAGTGATCCTTTTTTCCATGCCACCCGCTCCCCTAACCAGTCACTGGTCCTCAAAAGGTGGATGCTGACACAGTGTTTCTTGCAACCACATTGTTTCCCTAAGTGTACTGTCATGCACACTGAGATCAACAATTGGAGTTACTTGGGAGCACTAGTAAGAGAGAAAACTTCTTGCTATAAACCTTTTGAAGTTACAATTAGTCTTCTGCCAATAGTATTTAGTTCTTTGAGTTAATGAAACAAAAAAAGCAATCTTTTATCATGAGGATCATAGTTTCCCAATGCCAGAAAACTGCTATGTGGTGTATTTGTGAGTAGCAGCAGAAGTTCTAGCTTATTAGTGCTACGGGTGTAGTACTACATATTTATTCCTAATTTGGGCTCTGTCTAGGAGAAATTATCCATGGGGAAGGTCAGCCTGATGAACAAGGCCAAAAATAAAAGCTGTGTGCCAGGGAGTTGCAGAGCTGCCTGGGAGATGAGAGTTCTTGTCCTTGACCCAGCCTGTGCAATACAGTCTTTAGGATCAGTCTTACCTCTTTTTCCATGTTGTAATACACTGATTCTTTTTATTAGTCGGTATATTAAATCTGAGTTCTCTTTTCTTGCCGGAAGTCAAGGTAGAAGGAAAGCAGAACACAAGTAGTTAAATTCTGAATCCCCCTAAATGCTGCTTATACTGGGACTGAATAGGAGTAAGCAAGAATTACAATTTGTCTGGAGCAGTGGACCACTACCAGAAGAAACCACACATGGAGATCTAGAAACTCTTTTTTTTTTTTTTTGTTACCTTTGCTGCCAGTTTTGTTTTATCGTTTATCAAGGAAGAAACCATCAGTGAGGGCTCAGTGAACTGGTACGTCAGTGAGATGCACCCCAGCTAGGGAAGCGCCGTTAGGGAACACTGGGGAGCGTTCTCTAAGTCTGACTGTATTTGCTGTGTGTGTAGTCTGTGGCAGCTCCTGAAAAAAGCAGCAGGATTTGCCCATGTGAAGCTGGTTCCATGAGAAAAAATCCTTCGTAGAAGAGGAGGGATGAGTTTTGTGGAACAACGACAGGATGAGTAGCAAGTGTTTATTTAGATGGCTTTTTTTAGTATTCGTTAAATTTTAAGTGGTTAGCTGTGGGCTTCTAGAAATGACTTTACTATTACTGTATGGAAAAATATGTTTAGTCTAATAGACAACAGCCAGTATGCATTTTTTTATTATTATTTTTTGTGACAGGCGAACGTAACGCTAGGTTTGAGACATTCTCCTTTCAACATGCAGAACCAGAATCCCATAGCAGTTTTGCTGCTGTGACCAATGTCAATGCGATGTCTAGGCCCACTCACAGCACTTCATCACAGGTAAACTAAAAATGTATCGCTGTCTTTACTGAAATATCAACAGAGTTGTGCAAATTAATAATGCAAAAACACACGCCTTTTACTTCTAATTTAGTGTTAAATTACAGTACAGAGCATTTTACAGTGAATTAAGTGGATTACATTAAGTAATTTATTCCAGATTGAGTATGTGGTGTTCCTAAAACAGATACTTGCTTGTAAAAGAATTTTGCAGATCATATAACTGGAGTGTAAGTTTAGTTTATTGGCATTGGGCCTTTTATTTTTTATTTTTTTTTCCAAATTTCATTAAATATACTGTGATTTATGTTCCAAATTTTACACAAGGGCTCTTATGACTCTTTTTTCTTGGTGCAGCTACATAAAGTGGCCTCACGGTGCAAATATAGTCACAGAATTTGTTAACTCTCAGCTTCACTATTTAAAACCTTTTGTGCAGAACTACAGGCAAAGTCTCAGGTATATAAATTTGCTGAGGAGCAGCAGAGCTCTGGTTCAGTGAAGTCCCTGCAGAAGCACACTTTGTTTTATTGGAATTCCTTGAGAATTTCTTAATAATATTCAGGTTTCAGTCCCACGGTTCTGCTAACCCTAGTGGTATACTGGTGCTCTGTAAGTCGTCATGTTTCAATCTGGTGATGACTCCTGGAGAACCGAGTTTAAATCTGTGTCCCCCACGCAGTTTTGACAATGCACACTCCTCCTTTTTTCCCTTGCTTGAGCAGACCATTGTCAAACAACACCTAAATGAGCATTTTAGAACAGACTGCTTCCATTAACGTTCCGCTAAAAATTGAGATCTTGTAATACCGAATGTATCGTGATTTAAAACTAAACTTTCTTCTGTAATCGAGGAACTTCAGTTTTTGACCCATGTAGGTTCCATGCACTACTGGGCAGAGAACACCACCAGGAACCCTACTATGATCACAACAAAGAAATTCAGTTTCTGTCTTTTGCACGTCTTTCAGAAAACCACTTTCCATGTAGGCTGTTCTGCTAAACATAGCTTCAGTCTTCTGAAATTCTTCATTGTATCACACTGAAGAGCCACTTGGGTTACGAGTTAGTACATAGATTGTAGAAGGTCGTCTTTGTAGACTGAACATTATGAAGAAGGCAGCATTAACTTCAGAGTTCTCATAAGTATTCTGAATTAACTGTAACTGAAATCAAGGGAGGGAAACTCCCACTGATTTCAGTAAGAGTTATGCCAGCAAGAAGTAAATCTCAGAGATGGGATAGTTTTAAGGTTTGTTGAGATTCCATGGGGGTGGGGGGAAGTCGAAAGTCATGAAGCCACTCGAAAATGTGTTCAAGTTACAGACTTTCTCCTCATGCAGTTCTAATGTTTCTCAGCTAACATGTAGTTCCTGTGATTTAAGCTGATTGGTCTCCTCTTGTATTGATTATATTATACAGCATAACTCCAGGAGGAGGTTGAGAAGTGAGAGCTCCTATGATATAGACAACATTGTTATTCCAATGTCGCTGGTGGCACCATCAAAGTTGGAGAAACTACAATACAAAGAAATCCTTACCCCAAGGTTTGTTCATGACCTCCTTAGTTGCAAAGAAGAAAGCAAAAATGACCATGAGAACGTTAACTAAGAATATTGTTAATGTGTAGTTAGATAATTTTGTAATATTAAGATGATCTTTTCATGTGCTCAGGGGTTTTTTTCAGTGCACTTCAATTTGTGTGGAGTGGTGGGAAGACTGGATGGCTGATAGCACAAGGGAAATAGTCTGATACACACAGGGAGGTGGCAGATGCACAGACTGGCTAAAGATGGAAGTGGGTTTATATCATCTTAATTGTAGTGATATTTGTGGCCTTAAATGTGCCATAAGGCTGACATGCTCTGAATGATTGTTTAGAGGTTGCTGTCTTTTTTGTGTGTTACAGTTCATAAGAAAATAGTAATTCTTTTCAGTGAATTAAACAGAAATGGTTTTAGCATATATTTTTAAAATTTATCCATCCTGATACAGTAGAATAAGTGTAATTTTTTCCATACAGTGTAAACCTATAATCCATGATTCTAGAGACATCTTTTTTTTCTTCAGAAAAAGAACGTCTTTAGATTGCTGAAACAGGGTAATTGATCTCCTGTGCTGTAATTCAGTGGCTTACTAGGAAATTGCCTGAAATGGCTAAATGCAATTGTTCCATATTTTAAATCTCTAATTTGTATTTGCTTTTGTATTGTCTTTAAAGCTAAAAATATTATTAAGACTCTATTGGATAGCTTAAAGACTGTGTTGGGAAAAGGAAAGGTTAGATACTGGGTTGGGAAAGGAAAATTTACATGTCGGGCATCTGTTATCAGCACCTTAAATTTGAAATTATTTTATTTAAAAGAAATTTTGAAGCACAAGCAGTGTTGAAGAAGGCATAGCTAACAATATAGTATAGAAACAGAAGAGTCGTCTCTACTGCTGAAATAATGAAACAGCATTTAGGTAAATTAATCTGACTTTTCTTGTCTCATTTCTAGCTGGAGAGTTGTTGAATTTCAACCTTTAGAAAGATCTCATACAGATGAAGAAGAGGTAGGCTGTATTTTAATTAAACCACCAGTTTTTAATTAAACTAGATATAATAGATAATCGGGATAATCGGTATGTATTTTCCAAAGTCACTGACTTCATGCAAATCCTGGTAAATTTCAAATTTAAAAAATTAAGTATCAGATTGTGAAAATGTGTCTTATCCCAACCTACTCGACCCTATGGTGGATGACAGAAATGCGAGCATCTCCGTTAATAATCGTCGTTCACTTGTTCGTTTGGCTCTTCTGTCCCTTGCTGTCGGCACAGTCGGAGCTCCCAAAGGGTCCCTTTGGTCAGGCCTCCGCCTCCCCTGCTCCTGGGCATTGTGATGCTGGGTCTCCCATTGCGACTCTCTTTGGGGCTACCTGTGCTATAACGTCTGTCCTTCTCTCTCATCCTCTTCTTTGATGGCCAGTTCCCATGGCCTGTTGCTCTTCAGGAGGTAATTTGGCATTTTGCCTGTGGGCCCAGCAGGTTTCCTCAGTTTTCTTCTCAGTGTTCGTTTTCCTGCAACCCTCCTGTTGAGAGCAAACTTTTCTTCTTTCTGCTTTGTCGGGAACAACATAACCTTCAGCATTTCCTGCTTGCCTCTTGAGCTAAGTTTGCGCTTCATGGGCTACTGTTGCTTCCTCCAGACATAAGAATCTACCTTTTTCTTCCAGGGAATGTCTTTGGACTTTGCAGCTGGGGGTCCCTTTCTCCCCTAATCAGGGGTTTGAGGCATTTCCTAACCCCAGTGTGAACATACCAGCAGGTCTGATCTCTAGGCTGGTCTTCTGTCCTTCCAATCTTTTTGTGGCTCCTTTCCCAGAAACCTGCCAGTTTTGCTGTCCTTTGGACATCTCTAATTCCCTCCAGTCTCTGCTGTAGGCCACTATCAGCTGTTGTAACTGTAGGACTTGTATTCGTACCATCATCCACAATATCTGTTCTTGAGCTCCTTTTTCAGAGAATCTCTACAACTGGGGTTTAGGTGCCTTAGTAGTAGAAAAAGATTGCATTTGGGTAGCAGTACAGAAGGTTATGCTAAACACAGTAAACAAATCATTATGCCGCTCCCTTGGGGTAGAAAATACACTCTCCACAAAGGTGCTAGCTTCCTCAGAGTTTTACTAGGTCTGTAGCTGCCTGCTCCATGGAAATGAACCTTTCCTTTCAGAGAGCATCATGGTTTCACCTCCCTACTTGGTGTAGTTGCACTCATTTGGTACCATACTCCTGGGTCGGAAGGAAGCAAAAAACTTACTCTGTTCCTGCCTTTTCTCATGCACTTGAGAAGTTCTTGTGAAATCAGATTTATGTCACCTCCACCACCGCCTTTTGGTTTGGTACCGTCTCTGCTAGCAGGAAACATGCCTGATCTTTTGTAGTGAGGAGGTCAAAGTACATACACAGGAGAACTCTCCTGCAAGGATATTTAATTAAACCATTTGCAGAATAACTAATAAGGCAGCAAGGGCGCACTGTCCCTTGAGAATCTACTGTTCATTGCTCTCGCTTCGTCCTGGTATCTGGGGGGGGGGCGGGGGGGGCAGAATTTCAATAGTGATTTGCCTTTAGGGCTTCAAGGGACTTGCTTGGAGGACTCAGTGGATTTGTTGTTTAGATTTCAGATCCCATACAGATGACTTGTCTCACATGCTTTTAGCGTATTTTGCTGAAGGGACTTCAAGGTGTCTCTCTGTGAAGCTCATGGGCTAATTGCTCGTTTAATAGCCCTCCCAGTACATTTGTATTTGGCATGACTAGTTGATCCTGTATGAGTCATCCAGGAAATAACTTGAGTTAAGAATAAGGCAGCTTTGCCTCCTGCTGTGGTCCACTGCTTCTGCATTGTCTGTCAGCTGCTGGGTAGAATGAGAGAGGAGAGATGTCAGACAAGCGAAAAATGCTAAAGATCTTGTTTGTCTAAATCATCCTTTGCCAATTTTCCCCATTTCTTTTGGGATCGTGTTAATTGGTTTGGATGTTTTTCAGAGGACTGAGAAAAGGTGGTTGTCTGATCATAATTCTTCCACTTCCCTGCTTTAGGTTTTAGGCTGAGTTAGATTTGTTACTGAGTAAGCTTGAAAAAAGACATGAGAAAACAGCAGCATTACCTTTTTACATTTTCTGCACTCACACTCTGACACTCTTGAAATTGTTCCTTGTACTGAAATCAAGGCAAGCTTCAAGTAGATCATTCGTGAAGGACAAGAGAGGGCAAAATGTACTTTCTGCTTTTATATAAAGTAAGCTTTTTCTTTGCTTTCCACTGCATAGTAGCCTGTGGTGGTACTATATAATAGTTTCTTCTCTGCCTATCTTCTGCACGGCTAAATTTAAAACTTCTGGAGTTGTCCTTGTGTCAACCAGCAGTTCGGGATTTCTTCCACTTGATATCTTTTTTTTTTTTTTCTCTCCCCCCCCCCTTTCATTTAAAGGCTTTCAATACAAGAACCTGTATCCATGCAATAGACTTGCACCCAAAGTTTCCACAAGTTACAAAAAAATGTGGGGGTCCCAAATTTGTCATGTTCTACAGGAGGCACACTTCCAAGGATGGGAACTCAGCACTTTCTGAAAATCAGGCCTTATTCATTGTGCCTTTATTTGAGTAGAAAAAGCTTCACTTTTTTGGGTGCCTTATTTTTGTTTCTGGAGATTATGCCTTACAAGGACAAACATAACAGTTGGGCAATGCAAAAGTTAATCTACTATCTATGTCTGCCTTATTACTTGGTCTAAAAATATTTCATTTTTGGAAATAAAGCATTTGAGTTTCCTGGTTTGCATGTATGAATTTGCAGTCTGTTACTGCTCTAAGGCATGGGAGGGTGTGGCACAGGTTTTCCTGTTTTATTTTGTTTTTAATTTGTTTTGTCCAGGTTAAAGTTTCTGGCAAGGCACAGTTGTAAAGTAATGTTCAAGTTTATTTTGTAGTTGTTTTAGTAATGACAAATACTTTGGAATAATTCTGTGTGTAATTAGTTTTGCATAAGTGTTTTCATGGCTTATGACTCAGTGTTTCCTGTGAAGCCAAAGACTGAAACACAGACTTTGTTGTTTTGAGAACCTTTCAGAAATATTCCTGGTGCTATTCAACATTAATGCACAGTGTCTTGTAGCTTAACTAGATGCAATGGGGGGGATCCAAATCTTAGTTTGCTTTAAGTCTTTCTCTTTGAGTGACATCATTAGACATGCCTCACAAACAGGCCTTCCTAATAGTCATAGAATCATAGAATGGTTTGGGTTGGAAGGGACCTTAAAGATCCTCTAGTTCCCACCCCCCTGCCGAGGGCAGGGACACCTTCCACTAGACCAGGTTGCTCAAAGCCCCATCCAGCCTGGCCTTGAACACTTCCAGGGAGGGGGCAAGTCTTTTATGTCAACATCACTGCCAGATCCATCCACCGAGGAGTGACAGTTCTTTTGTCCTTTTCAAACTAACCTTAGCGGGGGGAAAAAAAAAAAGTCAAATTTCTCCAGTTATAGCAACTTTAAATTAACCTAAACTTGGTGGAGGAAATATATAAAGCGTTACAGTGCTGGGGAGGGGCAGAGGCTGTACTGAACCAAGTAGAGACCTTTTACTCTGATGTAATGTGATTTTATCCATAGAACAAAGAATAATTTCTAAATAAGAAAATGTATTACTTGTTAGTCTTCAATGGAATAGGGTAAAACTCATTTTAAATGAACAAGTAGTTAAATCTGCTATCACCGGCTATGGAAAAGGAACAGTAAGGCTTATTTCTGTAGTTTTCAAAACTCTTCGCTTGGAGAGGAATGTGGACTTTGATTTTTGAAAGGAAGCTTGTTAAAAATGAAGTTTCTTCCCAGCATGAAAAGTTTTGGCAATTTGCTAAGAAAAGTATTTTCAAAGTCTAAGTTTTTCTTTCAAAATTATCTTTTGTTTCCACTTCAAAGGAAATCTGAGCACACAGAAAAATCCTGCATTTTCCCTGAGGGAATAGCACTTTTGTAGTTCATAAAATTCTCACTTTCACGCTATACATCATTGACCTTGGAAAGACAGAATCTGAAGTGAGATGCAGCCCCGTACCGATGCCATCCAAGTGACAGAGCTGGTGAATTCCAGAGAGAGGAGGAAACCTATTAAGTTGACTTGCATGAAAGGAAACCAGCAGCTAACTAAGTGGTTTGTGTTTAACATAAATAAATAAAAGCAATGAGGAGTCTTCAAAAAGCAGTCATGAGATGGGCAAACAAAGCAGGCCTGTTTGTCTGAAGGTTCCTGTTGAGTGCTGGGCTGAAGAGGAACCAGGCAGCTACAGTTTTAGCAAGCAGGTCCTGTGGCTGATCCAGAGCGCACTGAAGTCTTTGGGATCCTTTTCATCGACCCCATTAAATTTCATAGTGGTGCTGTAGTCATGACCAGCCACCTAGGTTGGAAACGTGCTCTCTGGCAAGCTGAGTGCATTACCAGATAGTTGACAGCAGCATAAATGCATCGTAATACTTTGCATTTGTACCCATAATGGTCATGAACTACCTCAGTGCTGCAAGACTCGATACAAAGAATGGCTTCTGCAGAAAACCTCAGGGCTGTCAGTTGTCTGGAGCGGAGTACTTCCAGCTGACAATGTAACCTATATTGTATGGCGCTATCTGGCACTGCAGTGAGGACTTTGCATTTGGTTCTGTATTTTATCAGACTCAGTTGGAAGATAAATGGTGTTACTTGTATAACACCACTGAGGATTTTGCTTTATAGAAAAAATTCAGTTTATTTTCCATGACCCCCCGATTATTGGTATAATTCTTGTCCAGGACTAAGCTGGCAGTGCAGCTTGACAGCTCCTATGACCAGGAATTGTTCTTTCCTAGAATTTCTCTGCTTTTGAGTTGGGAGTGGCTGGCATAAAATCCATGGCTGCAGCATTCGTATGCTCTTGCCAATCTTAGCTTTTTAGGTGAACTTTGAAGAGGTTGAATGGTTTGGAGCACTTTGAAGTAACGCTGAGCTGTGCTGGAGGGGTCCAGCCAAGAGCTTGCCCTGCCATCTGGGGAGGGAGGGGGAAGGGCAGCAAAGTGCTCCTCGCCCAGCCGTGTCTAAGGAGCAAACTTCCTGGTGTGCTGCCAAGGGAAAAATGAAGATGGTTCTTTCAAAGTGAAGGTCAGATGCAATAGCTGCATCTGAGGAGTTTTACTTAAAAAGCTGGCTCTTGTTTGACTACGAGCAGTTAAAGTACTCGCATCAGGGCCGTTTTAAGTTGTACCAGGGTCATGCAAATCATTTGCTAAGAAACAGTCTCTTCAAAGCAGAAACCATTTTCTGCTTGGTTTTGTAGCAGGAATGCGGCACCTCAGGTTTGCTGAGTTCCTCTCAATGTGGAGCTATCGAAGTCCTTGGTGATCTCAGACCTATTTCTCTGTGCTTAAAGAGCACCTGGCAAATCCTGCTGCCTCCCAGCCTCCTCCTAAAGCAGTCTCTGGAAACTCCTGGAATTTTTGTTGGTCTTTATTATGTGCTTTTAATACTGCCTTGATTTGCGTATGAATACTTGTCCTCTTAATTTTCTGCCTCTCACCATAGAGAAAAATGTGTTAGTTGCGTGGGGGGTATAATTTCTATATCCATTCAGATCAACCATAGACATGTAAAGAAATAACGTGAAAGTGACAGCATTCCATATACTAGAGCTCTAGTGAGAGCGTAAGCTGAATGCATGTATTTTGATGTGCCTTTATACCACAAGCATGCATTGTGTTGCCTCCTCTTGTTTGGTGAACAGACCTTTGCAGAATTATATATAATATTGGCTGCCTTTGTTTCTAGTGATGTTCATAATTATGGCAGCAGGTATCCCTGCCTTTCGTTACAGATAGAAGATCTGTCAGATGAAGTTTTTTCCTTACGTCATACAAAATATGAAGAAAGAGAGAGAGCAAGGTGGTCGCTGTGGGAGCAGAGCCGCTGGCCCAGGAGGAATAGCAGGCAGGTGTACTGACTTTGATAAGAGCGTTCCTATTGAACCACTGGTGGTGGCTGTTGGTGCAGCAGTTTCAGAAATGCTGTCACAGAGAAGTTTGAAAATGAGGGCACTCTTCATTAATTAACTCATCAGGGACAGTACCAGGTATGTTTGGTTTTGTGGCTGGAAAGGGAAGTCAGTTCTGAAGCATGCATACTTACAGAAATTTGGCATGTTAAGTGACCTGGTATTAGTGAATAAAAATCTTACTCCCATGCTGAACACACAGCTCTGCTAGTTTGTGCCACTCACAGTTATTATGACTTTAGCCACCAAGTGTAACATGAGCCCTTCTTCACTCACCTGACTTAGATGAAAGTCCACGGCATTCAGAGACACGTTACTGGGGTGTGCCAGGGACCTTAAGCTTAAAAAAGTCATTGTGTGAAAAAGGTTAATTCTCACGGGCTTGCTCTCTGGTGCAAAACTCATCAGAATTAAATATAACCCCTAAAAGTCTTGCAAAAAGTAGTGCATATAAGAGCGAACATCATAAAGCTGTATGTGCAATTTGGCTCTGGGAAAATTATTCCCATAAATCGCTTCAGAATCTGCCAGGACAAAAAGCATCCTGTAAATGCTGGGATAACTTTTTCTGCTATTTATCATATGCTTGTGTCTACTCTTGGCTGAAAGTGAACCATGACACTATGGATAAATATGCAAAGATAGCTTTTTTTAATGCAAGATAAAATTAGAGCTAAACCATATTAAGGAATTCTATTTTAAGCAATTTTGAACATAAAAAAAACTTTAGAAAGTAAGTGTACTGAAAAATACAAGTTCTATATGTACCCTTAATTTTGAAACTCTGTGAACGCCTTGGTGAAATCTTAGTGCTACTTGAATTCAGAAGTAAAACTGCCATTGACATGAGCAAGGTCAGACTTCCACCTGGCATTTGAGATGCGTGCCAATATTTTATATCTAGTTCAAATTTGCATTAAAGGCGAGGTCAGAATTTTTAATCTTACTAAATTATTTTGACTGCTTTGGAGATGAGTCCAGAGCAGAGGTGGGAAGGGGGAGCCCGAGGACCTGCTGTTTCTCCTCGAGTGACATTGGTACAGTCTGCTGACAGTGCAGTTTGGACTCCGCAGGCTCCTGTGAATGATGCCGTGTTCTCCCAAGTGGGAACAGCCCACGGCTCACTGACTTCTCTTGTCCAAAATTACAGTTCTGGTGAGCATGTGGAACAAGGTGCAGGAATGGGACCAGCCACCAGCTGCTCTGCAGCCAGAGTGTGCCTGTTTCAGCCCTGTTTTATCCGGTTAGCTCCTCCACATAGCACGCTTTGCTTTGGCTTGTGACAATGAGGTTGTCAAGAACCATGTGTGTTTTCATGTGCTCTTTTGATTTAAATAAGTAGAATGTAGGTAGCATGTATGGAGAAACTGAACACTTTGAAAAGAAAATCTGAACTGTTCCTGGTGAAAGGGCAGGGAGTAGCTCTTAAGATTCTCATCTCTTATCCTGCACTAGATCTTACAGCAAAAATGCCGACGGACGACACAGCCAAGATTCGGTGCAGAAAGACCACCACGGCAGCTCCTGTGCCTCGCTGCATTGCACCGCTGAACCTGTTGCTGACTTGACTTCGGAAGGCCACAGCTCCGTCTGTTCAGGGATTGCACAGCTCTGCAGGGAGAGCCAGGAAGTGAAGGTGGGTGCTTCCAAGAGCTTCCGGGTCTGGTCAGGTCTTCAGTGACCGCTAGCTCTTAACTTAAAACAAAGAACCTGAACATACCCTCCTGTCTCACTGATCAGAATCTCAGGCTGTCACCCTAGTTTATGTGGAGTGAACGTAATGCTCCTGTTTAGAACTAGATTGCTATGCTTTATGAATTAAGCCCAAGATTTGTCAACAGGTAAATATTTCATTGCTCAGTACACACGGCTCATGTTTTTGAGGCGAATATGGCAGGCCTGGGTTCAGGGATGCTGGATCTTTTTTCCGGGATGTTGGCCAGGGTTCCAGACAGGCCTGATTGTTACGGGGTCAGGTATCCTGATGGTCTGGCACCATGGAAAAGAGCTTCCCCCTTCCTGTACTCTGCCTGTTCAATTGTAGCTCTGTTACTAGTTCAAAACCATATGAAGCCAGCTTACATTGACAGCTGGGGCCTAGCACTGTCGTATTCTTTATCTGAAGAACCCTGCAAAGATTGTAAAGACAGACACTCATTTGTTACTTGATCGCAGATCATTCTGCACATAGCTAATCAGTTCAGACTCAACTGAAATCCCTTTTTACCCTCTTTTCTCTTTTTCCACCCTCACTTCTACTCTTCTGATTCCTTTCAGTCTGGGCTGTGGGAACTTCGAGTTTTTCCACTAAAAGATGAAGAGGTAGAAGCTTTACTGTGCCAAGATCAAATAACAAATCAGACTGAAATGTCAAGTGCAGCTTTCCCCAGCGACTCTCTCTGTACTTCGTGCACACCCATTGGTTTACCAGACAATGGCCATCCACCAAGAAAACAATCGACCGAAGAGTCAGAAGACTGTGAAAACGTTTGCCTGGGAATCAACAATACAAGAAAACAAAGGTGACAGGGAATTATGTGGTTCATTAAGAAAGCCAATTAAGGTGGAGAAAAGTGTAAGGTAAAATCTCTCTTGTTCACACAGCATATGACAGCACAATTCAAAACCTGTATGTTAGCTGCATATAATATATTTTCTTTCTTGCTTTGTAACAGGCAGGATAAATCCCAAAGACAACACTTTCTTCTTCCTGAACCCCAAGAGAAAGTAATTATTTCAAGCTGGAAGTCTAATATTCCCAGTGTCGGGAGTGGGCGCACATAAATTGCTGGCACCATTCAATTTCTGTTGTCATATTGCCACATTTGTTAATAATCATCCTTTTCTGTTTTGTTTGTTTTCAAATGCATTTCTGGTCCTAGTGGATTCTGGTGCAGCGGGAGACGCTGTCTACCTTAACCAACAACTTCAACTGAACACAGAAAAACTACTTGACAAAATTAGTGGGGAGAAGCAATAGCCTCAGATTATTTTCCTGTGTGGCATGACCATGGGGCAGAAATCTGCCTCTCTAAATGCACGTGTGTAACCCATGCGTAAGATAAGGGTAGGTGAGAACCAGCAGTTTCAAAGCAGGCATTCTGGAAGCCTTGCATCTAGCTTAAAGTCTGTACTCAGCTCTCAGTAGTGCCAGGGCGTGTTTCATATAGATGGCCCTCAAGCAATAAGATAGAAATAGACGACTGCATTTCAATAGTCAATATATCTGCTACTCAGAAAGTAGGGTTTCTGCTTCAGTCGTGTGGGTATAGAGGAATGGAAGGAAAGAGGAGTCGAGTCAAAACAAGGACGCAGCTCTTTGAATATTGTGTTTTGGGTCATCTTACTTCCTTAGTCCTCCAGTAGCTAATGAGGCTCATAATATTTTGCTTTAATACGTTAAAGACAAAGTCTTGTTCCCATTTCTGTACAGTGCCTTGTAAGAGTCTCATAAGTATGCCAACATTTGGTGACTAGCTGAAATGGAAAAGATGATTGATGTCTAAAAGACCAATAAAGAAAAAAGCCCCAAAGCTTTCCATTGTGATTCCAGATAGATTTTTAATTTCCCAGCGAGGAAACAAGAGCAAGTTGTTTAAACTTGCATCTAAATAGCGTAGTTTGGAATGTATCTGCAATCTCAAGAGGTATTAACAAAGATTAAACATTGAATGTAGGTATAATCCATCAACGGGAAGTTTTTCTGTGTAGGACAGTTGAAGGCAATTTAATAGGAGTCTCTGTTTGTGCAAAATTTTCTTCCACGTGTAATACCAGGAATGGCACTGGACAGATGACCCAGTCTTAGTGTCAATTTTTTTTTTTTTTTTGGTCAAAATGACAGGAAATATACACTGGGCATCTGAAAACAGTTCAGTAAAGTTTCAACACTACAGCCTATTGCTACATTGTAGTTTATTGCACATTCTGATTATTTTTTTAAACACTTTTTTAACACTGGTTTGTCTTAAACTTGAATCTTGCCTCGATGTCTGATACAATAATCTTTGATGCAAGGTTGGTTTTTTAATTAAAAGTTATTTCTATATATGTTGTATATAGTCTGAATTTGATGGCCTTTTAGAAGTGAAGAAATAGCAGTAATGCTTCCTCTTGGCACAGAGACCTGCTTGGCCCAAGAATGGCTTTGCAAACACGCTGAAGTGGCAGCAGCACTAAGCTTTGCTGTCGTACTGAAGCTGCACTGGTGCTGTGAGGCTAAGGTCCCCCTCAGCATCTCAATACAGAGGTGGATTTTTCCCTCTCTCTTGTCCTGCATGTGCATCTGCTGCTGGGAAAAGGTTTCTGAAAGTTAGGTGTCTCAAATGCTTTGCAGGTCTTTTCCGTACCCGTATCCGTTCATTAAGAAGCCTGATCCAACCAGCTCTCACCCAGCTTTGTTGTAAGGTCAGGGCTTCCTGCTCTGTCTGATCCCTGGGGCAGCATGAGGAGTTTCTGCAATTTAAGAGATGGGACAGACCAAGTAGAGCAGCCGGCTAGCTGCCTTACAAGTCCTGAAGGTGCCATCAGCAAAAGGAAATGCAATCCAGCATTTTATGGGAAGGAGCAAGAGGAGAGTGTTTTTCTAGATCGGGGGTGGGAAGGGAAGGCTGTTAAAATGAGGCCGAAAAAAAACGGCGCGAAAGGATCTGGATTAACCAAGTTTGGTTAGCCTGGTGGACTGTAAAGCCGTTCCTGCACTGCTGTTCAGTTCCCTGCTGTGGTGTGCTGGTCTAAAGCAGCTGCTTGTTACCTTGCCAGCTGCAGGGGCTGCACAAGCGGTTATCGATACGAGCAAGGGTAAGCATGTTTTCTTTGTCCCCTCTTTAGATGTTCTTGTCAGCCATTGTGGGAACCAGCTAGTGCCTCACAAGGCAGCAATAAAAAGGCTAGCCAAAGAAAGGCCGGGCAGCCAGGAGACTGAAAAAAAAAAAAAAAAAAAAATCCCTGGAGAGACTATAAAAATGTCTGATCATAACTCCACCCCACCACTATCAGAAGTATTTTCTCTAACCTCTCTCTCTCAGCTGGCTAGACCTGCGACAGCAAACTGCAACTGCCTGCACACAAAGAGCTGCCTGAGCGACTGCACGGCTGGAGAACTGTGCCAGAGCGTTTCTTCCTCCCCACGCCCCGCCACGGGGCTGCTCTCCAAGCAGTAGTGGTGTGCAGGCTTCTGCCCATCAGGTGAGCAGCACACGCAAGTGTGGCAGGCAGAGGCCAGTGGGGAGGGGTGACGAAGAACAGGCTGCATTTGCTTTTCTCACATTGCCTGCCTACCTCCAGCAGCCCTTCATCTGGCAGGGGCAGATGGGGAACGCTGTGTTCGCACGTCAAGCGAGATGCTTTTTGGGAAGCCCCAGGCTGCTCCTCACCCACAGCACCTCTAATCATTTGCCACCTTCTTGCAGCAGACCAGGTGCTGTGCCCTGCCCTCTCTGTCTCTACTCTGTCCGTCTTTGCTCCAGCCAGCGAGACACCCAGTTTTTTCAGTAGCCCCATTTCACTACCGGGACAAGGTTAGAAAACTTGCTTAACTGACCTCGGTGACAGGACCAGCCCCCTCCTTTCACCTTCCTTCCCTGTGTTGCATGCAGCTGGAGTCAGCACTAGTACTCTTTGATTGCCTGCAGCCCTTTTCCCTGCAGAGCTGGACTCCCACCTCCAGACAGTTCAGTTTTTGCATGAATGTTGGGGTCGTGAGGAAGCTGCTGGTGGTGGGAGCAGGCTGGGAGCTCAGAGCCAGGCTTACGCTTGAAGCCATAAAATGTGTACAAAACCCCTGCTTGTTTTCTTTCCTTTTCAAAGTTTTAAACAACAGGGGGAAAAAAAAACCCAACCTGTTTGTCTTTTGACTGTTATGAAAACAGCTGTCAGCACTGCTCCTAATGTTTTGGCTGAAGATATTACAAAGGCTGACTCTGAAATACCAACTTAAACAGAATGCAGCAAGGCCCCCCACGCATGAAACGGGTGTTGCAGCTTCACTAAGCAAGCCATTTCCCTTGCGCTCCCTGCATTTTCAATGGAGACATATTTTAAGGCCACTTATGTTCTGCTCCCTGCTGCTATGAGGGTTTAAATGCTTCATCTCTGCATCCAGGACCTTAATGGAATGTAAGTACAAATACAAACTTCTAAGCCCTATTAAAATAAAGCTCTGTGTGTGTCTACTGCAGTTTTTATCTTGCTCAGGGATGTGCGCTGTACCACCCTGTGTAAGCCCAGCCCTACTCGGCTATGTCAGTTTCTTTTATCCTGTTTTCCAGTGCAGACAGAGCCTTTGCTCTGTCAGATCACCCTGGACCGCTCTAGACCATGTGACTTAATATCACCAGACTGTGCTCTCCCTTGTTGCTGAAACTGGGCTTTATCAGAGTATTGCAACATCTAACGGTCCTGGGGTTTATTTGGCCCTGTGGATACCATGCCAGCAGCTCTTTTGGTTTCCATATCAGCGTTCAGTTCAAGTCCTGCGGCTGTGGCGCTTCCGCTGTGGGGTTACGTTACTGAGCACAGGAGGACGGGCCTAAATAGAGCCTAACAGATTACTTCTGTTAATGTATAGAGGCAAGAAACTGGCACAGTCTTAAGCATTAAAAGACCAAGTATCATTACTGTTACTTCTATGGGTGCTCTGTGGTCACTAATAGATTTAACCTTAGATGTGTAAAAAGCTGCTGCAGTAGTAGCCAGCTGCATAAACCCACCTGGGTGGGATTTAGACAGAAAGAAGCACTTGAGTAGTTCTACAGTGTGTGTAATTTCTCTCTCCCACAACACTCCTAACCTGAGAGTCAATGGAAGTGCAAACTACCAGATTTAAAACAATGACAAAGTGACTACAACCTATGAAAGAAAAATACCATGTGGTTCCATGCTCAGTACAAAGCATAGTACCATCAATTAACTAGCATGACTTCGGGATGTCTGTCCCCCCCCCCAAATTAATTACAAAAAAAAAGCAGAAATAGTTTGATTACCCTTTCAAACCGGCTTAAGGTCAACTGCAGGAGGCAAGGATACTACAGCTGTTGTCCTACTGCTTTCAATAGCATAAAAAGCCACACTTCCAAATCCTAAACTAACATTTTCATAGCCTGTTTGTGGCTGCTTGGCCTGCATTTTAGATACCAGAGCCTTGACTGTTTCTGTATGCACACCATGTTAGACTCTACAGAGGTTCTTTCCAGAAGTATGAATAAGCTGCTTTAACACATCTAACAGCCATTTGCACTATTACCTTTCCTAGCCAAGCTGTGTTTTGGCAGACCTCTTCTGAAAGATGTCTTCAGTGCAGTAGGTCCAGATGACGCCATTCTTCTTTCGCTAGTTCTCAAATGGGGTTGCAAGTGGAAACAGGAAGCAAAGACATTTATTCACCTAAACCACAATTAACCACACAGGAAAAAGTAGTAGTTTAGCCATTTCAGACACTTGTCTAGATTGTTTGAACTAGCCCTAGCGCCTCCTACTTAAGAATGGCAGCGACCCACGCTGTACCGCAGCTGTCTCCTTCCACAGCCACCGAGCAGAGGCCTGTCTGTGGGACAGCTCGCAGGTCCTGGGCTTAGAAGAAGGGGGTGCATCAGCTCTAGCACTGCCTCGGCATTTGGTAGGTGACACGTGCCCAGCTTTGCTGCAAGGACAACAGGTTTGCCTTTGGCCTTGTGGAAACGGACTGGCTGCAGCTGTTGAGCCTTCTGGGTTGTTCCCCTGGGGCAGCAGACTGTTTGCAACCATTCTGTAATTACAACTTAATGGGAAAAATACCATGCAGAATACCATGAAATATTAAAGGAGTCAGCAGCACCAATTAAAGCCACGGGAGGCAGGTCTATGCGAAATGACCTGCTCAGGTCTTCCTCTAGTGGCTTGTAACTCTCACCTTTCACGTGCCCAAACAGGCCAGGCTGGGCACAAGCAAATTGAAGGTATGTGAACTATTTGGCTTTGTAACTAAGGGGAGCATTAAGGTATTTTACAGAGCCATCGCCATGCACTGCATTTCAACCTGCATCCATGGAAATCACTTCAGTAGATAACATTCCTGTATGTCGCTATCTTAATTGTTTACTCAGGCGTATGTACAAACCAAGGAGGCTGTGGGTCAAGATAGAGTTTTTTAACTATCTGTAGGGTTTTAAAGCAACATTCTTCTGTGGAATCCCGTCACTTCCAGGAATTTCAGACACAGCTGTCTTAACTGGCTATTTGAAAGGTAAATGAGAAGCTATTTCCCAGTTTGTGACCTGGTAAAGATGTTGCACTGACTTGCCTGATGCTTGACTTGTGTAGGTCAAGTACTTCTATGCAGTAAAAGCAAAACATAGGAACATTTCCAGCATCCGTGGGATTTTTTTTAGCCCTCTTAAACTGCATTTTTCCCAAACTTACTCCCAAAACCACTCATTTTTGACAGCTTAAAGGAGACTTACCACACCAAGGGAGGGATGTTTAATGCAGATATTGGAAAAGTTTTGTAGGAATGCACAGATCAAATGACAAAATACAGACAGCAGAAGGCAGTTTGATTAGAGTCTTCCACAAGAGAGATTGCTTGTGGGGATGCTACACTCTTCTAGCAAGCAAAAAACCGACTGAAGTTTAGTTCAATCCAGTCGGCGTTATAGGTTGTGCCACAAAATTAGCCTCCACAGAATCAAGACACGGGTTCAAACCATTGCATTTCCAACCCTGAAAGACAGCCAGAATGTTTTTCACTGCTGCTCGCTTCATTGTGGCGAAGGAATGATTCCTCTGTTCAGCAGCAACAAGTTTCTGTAATTAATGTTCATCCAGCCCTCCCTTACGCACGAGAAACAAGGCTTCTCCTGCACGTACAGAGCCTTCTTGAACACTGCTTGGGTAGGTCTCATCGATCCAGACAGCGCTTTTGAGCTGCTTCTGAACACACATTCCTTAGAAGATTGATCACAGATCTTGGATCTGCGCTCTTCATAATAGCACTGCCAGATACAATCATATTTGCACCTGCCTGAAAGACATTAAACACCCACTCAATGACACAGAACAGATCCACTTCTTAAAGAGCATTCTTGCTGTAAAACACACGAGGAGGTAGTGAATTCTAAGCTGGTGGGCAAACAAGCGCTATTTGTGGGACACAGGTAACACACCTCTAACTACAACCACAAATCCAGTTCAGAAAAGACAGCTCTTCCCCCAAATAGGCAATTTCTTCATCACTGCTCCTATTCACCTGAACATACAAGAAACAAACAACTTCTCTAGCTTAGGGGAGGCTTCGGTAGCCACTATTAAAGAAGGCACAAGATTAGACCTCAAGTAGATTTGGATATTCAGCGTGCTTTACGGTTCCCTCTGAAAACCAACGGTCAAAACGCAATTCCTCCTAAGCTTTATTTTCTGAGGGACGATTAAGTCTCTTAGCACAGTGACTGAGAATGCTGCTCCACTTCAGCCTCTTACCTCTGCACACTTATGGATGGTGTCAGGCCCAACTCCTCCGTCCACTTCAATATCCAGCGAGGGAAACTGTGTCCTCAGCCACTGAACCTGAGAAACAGTATAAAAAGGTTGGCACCGAGATCCACGCTCAGCTGCTACAGTTACATATAGCTTCTTACGCACCCAGGCACGGTTTATTCACGTCACCAGTACACTCCGTACTGTTAATTAGCTTTAAGCTCAATAAATAAGGGAAGAGAAACTCAGTTTACCTTTGGCATCATGTCTTCCATAAACTTCTGCCCTCCGAATCCAGGTTCTACCGTCATCACCAAAGCCATGTCTATCTGATTGGCCCAAGGTGCCAAGTGTTCAACTGTAGTGCCAGGCTTGATCGCCAAGCCAACCTGCAGGAGAGGCAAGACAAATCCAAGTGTGCCTTAGGATGGCACAAACGTGGCAAGATTGGCTTGAGCTGGTTACAGACTCCTAGGAAAATAATTATGTGTCTCTGTAAGTGCAGTAAGAACAGGCTGCTTTAAAGAAAGATTCCTGATTTTCTTAAACTAAAACTGAAGACTGACTTTGCGCACAAAGAGCGTCAGCGCCGCACGCATCAATCTCTGACCCCCCCCGAATCTGCAATGATGGGCTTTTCATTACCAGAAACACGGCGGTTAGTTAAGCCGAGCGCAGAGTGCCACTCCAAGCCTACGCTCCCCTCACCTTCATCCCATTCTCCCGGATGTCTTTTATCAACGCCCCTGGATTGTCCGTAGCCTCTAGATGAAAGGTGTATTGGTTTGCGCCAGCGACAGCCATCGGTTTCACCCACTGCTCTGGTCTGGCGACCATCATGTGCATGTCTGGAAGAGGGGAGCGGAGCGAAGAGCCGTAAGCGCCACCCGCGTCCCTCCCGCCCGGCCGCGCCCGGGCAGCCCCCCCGGCCCCTTACCGAAGAAGGGCTCCTGGCCCAGCTGCTTGCGCAGGCTCTCCACGACGGGGTGGCCGAAGGTGATGTTCGGGACGAAGTGTCTTGGGGCCCAAGAGAGAGACCCGCCCGCCCGCAGGTTACACCCGGCCGGGCGGGGCGGGGCAGGCCGCCCGCCCGCACCCTCGGGGCGGCCGCCCCCCGCGCCCCCGGCCCGGCCCGGCCCCGCCCGCCCCCGGCCGTTACCCGTCCATTACATCCAGGTGGAGGTAGTCGGCGCCGCAGTCCAGCATGCGGCTGCACTCGGCGCCCAGCGCCGCCAGGTCGCTGTTGAGGACGGACGGCCCGATCCGGCACCCCGACGCCATCGCTGCCGCCCGCCGCCCCGCGCCTGCGCCGCCGCGCGGCCTGCCGGGACGGGCGCGCGCCACCGCCCCGCCCCGCGGCGCCTTCCGCCATTTCGGTGGCGGGCGGGACCGGCGAGCGGTCGGTGCCGCCGCGGAGGCGCTGAGCGGCTGCCGCCTGCCCTGGCCGCCCCACGAGAAACGGCGCGGCTTGAGGCTGCTACCGGCGAGCCGCCAGCTGTGCGTCCGGGCACGGGGGAGCAGCCCTCCCGCCCCGGCAGGCACGGCACGGCCGCCCGCGGGCCGGGGGCTTTGGGGCTTCCCGACAGCCGTCGCCCGGGGCCCCAGTGTGAAGGGCCGGCACAAAGGCCCTGCCTGGCTGCGCCGCGCCCCGCCGCGCCTCTGCCCCCCTCGGCTCTGGCACGGGCAGGCCTTCAGGCTTGTTCCCCGCGTGCCCGAGCAAGGCCCCTCTTGGTGCTTGCGCGGGCACAGACCGCTGCGAACAGCCCCCCTGGCGCAAAGGGCCGAATGGGGGGGGGGGGGGAAGCTTGTTTTGACAGTTTTGGGGTTTTTTTAAGTTCCCAACAAAGCACATTTTGTTACCTCTGAAGCTACTTAACGCCCTGCCACATCCCAATGCGGAGGGGTGCACACAGGGCCCACCACCCCGGGCACCTTCCCAGCGGCACCCTCTGCACGGGGCCGGGGGTGGCAGGCGTCTGGCGAGCTACGGCAAGGCACGGGCTGAAAGCGGATGGGTAAATTTTAACAAACGCTGTCTGTATCGCGGAACAAAATAGTCTCAAATAGCAGCATATCAAAGCCGTTTAGAAAGGGAGACTGACATGGTGTTGCGCAAGAGGCTTAAACACAGAACTCTGTCCTTTTGCCATCACTCCTCTGTATTTAGGCCTCGGGACAACGTTTGCATAAAATGCTGAGGCAATGGGACCAACCGACACGCTGACAAGACTCATACAGCCTGGACATTTGTTGAACATGACATGCGCTTAAGGCCTCTAACACTATTTAAGCAGCATCGTTTGTTTTCACAGCAGAAATACACCAGTTCTGTTACAGAGATACTGGAGGAAAGCACAAAACCAGCGAAAGTACATTGTATGCACCTCAGTAGTACAGTATTAAGTGCAACCAATATGAAAGTAAAACATGAGAAAACAGACTGACTGGTCTGCCTCTCTGTTCCATCTCTCAACAATCATCCAACAAAATCAAAGCCATCTGCCCAGCCACCTGAATAAAACCAAATTACGGATTACATCATTTATAAGCTGCATTGATTTCTAGCAGGGTAGGCATTTTAGTCCTTGCTATGGCTTACTACTCTGGATTCACTGGTGACAGTGGGAAACCTGAATGGAAACATTTATTACATACACTGAATTAAATGAAGTAAATCACAGTTATTTTGTCATCATTAGAGTGGAGTACCATGGTGAGGCATCTACTTTTCATTAAGGAAGGTGCTTCCTTCTCATTTTCAGCAGAAAAGGTCACTCTATAAAACACACCATGAATTCTGTATGTGTTGCGTCCCAGCCATTTACTCAGCTCGCGTCTAAATCTCTCCTCCCCCACCCAACTGCCAGTAACCCAGCCTACCTTGGGATTTGAAAGTGAAGCTGTGTTTTTTCTCATTTGTGCGTCACTGTTAATAATAAAACTTAGCATCTGGCATTTAGCAATTCTTTGAGTGACCTCCAAGCTAGGAGCTAATCCAAAGCAGTCTCCTATAGGTAGCTGGTGCTGGCTCCTGTGCGCTGCAGAGATAAGAAGCGGTACAGCATGTTTTGGTCAGCAAAGCAGTTTGTCATTCAGGACACGCATTGAGCAGCATATCGAGACACTGCCATCTTCACCTAACCATCTCTCTTACAAAACCATGTACACTTTAAAGTTGCATTAGTGCACCACCTATATATATATATATATATATATGGTGATATAGGTGGTGCACTATAAAAATAGTTGCCTTTCCAGCCCTGCTTTTCCCGAGAGGTGCTGAGAGCCTCCATCTCTCACCAATGCAGTGGTAGCAGAGCATGCTCAACACCCGCGAGCCTGGGAGAAGGATGGCTTTTGCTGTCTTCAGAGGTTTAATGTGCATGAGTTCCCTCCTCAGACTGGTATGCACAGCTCCCGTCAAATCTGAGCATTTGGCAAATACCAGGCAGCGCAGCCTGAAGGCTCCGTGGGTTTCAGCAGGCTGAAACCTGCTGTCAGGTATACGGTTAATTTTCCAGGCAACAGTAAAAACTGCATGCTGCACTACAGCAGTGAGGCAGTCGTTTGTACGGCAGTATTTTTAAACAGCTATTTCAGAGCTGTTGAAGAGAGATGCGAGTCCTTTCTTTGGAGATGGATAGGAGGATATCGTTCTGTCTCCTCAGTAAGGCTATTTTATGATGCATATGTCCAAATTACAAGCCCTCAGGAGCCAAACTGGTAATTAGCACATTTTACAGACTCTCGGGATGATCTAAAACATTTTCCTCTGCACAATAATGCCATGATTGTAAACTCTAGTTCTTCTAACATAAGCTGAAAAAGGCAGCATACGATTCCCAAAGCACAGCGTAACTTTGGGCGTTGCTTATGATTTCATGGTTTGTTTCACAGCTGTTTTGCAGTTTGCCCCTAAGCAGCTAATGGCTAAATTCACATTTCAGTGTAATTCCATGATGCTGCAGCACGGCCCATAACTCAGCTGTGACTTCAGCTGATCCCCCATGGGGATCTCCACCTACGTATAAATGTTACATATATATATATATCTCTCTAATACTTGCACCCATGAACATTACGTACATAAAATGGAACCTTTTTAAATACAATCTCAACATGCCAAAAATAGATTCTTTCCTCAGGTTTCTGCCCTGCAATATCCATCTTTTGTTTACAATGTACATATATATTTATATTTATATGTATAGGAACATGAAAATACCATCTATAAATATTTACTTTAAATCCCTATATCTAAGTACATACGAAAGCATCAGTGGAGTAGTTGCTAGGTACCAGAAGGTCCACGCATTCCAGATGCGGTTTCTTGGGGTTTTTTTAAGCTGTGGAGATGAATTGCTCAGTACATTTAAGCAGGACAGCGTGGGCTATTTATACCATCTGCAGACCACTCACCCCCTGCCCATCTATATCTGTGCACAGCACGTGCATTCCTTCTTACGGTATGTACTGTATTTAGTTTTACAGAGCAAATATTTTTGTAGCACAAGGGCAATATCTTACAGAGTGGAATGAAACCAACAGACAAAAGTAAACTCAACTAAAGTCTGCAGTGCCAAAAAAAAAAAAAGTCTAATTGCTCCATGGTGCTTATCATTGCTCTGCAAGTTAGAAACAATGGTCCCAGGCTTGTGAAAATCAAACTTTAGATTGGTACTTTTTGTCAGTGTTTTCACTGTCAGTACCAAGGTGTAAGAGCCTTGGATTCAGCTACTGTATAGCCCTCCTCTCAAAAACACTACAAAAATAAATCTTGGGCACAATCTCAAAAGAGGCTTCTCTTCTCTGTCTCATACAGTACAACAGCCTGCTTACCCAACGAGGCTGCCGATCACAGTACATGGCTGCCAGATCAAGGTTTTATGGACCACATATTTGCCCACACACCCCTACCCTGAGAATTTTGTAAAAATTCTCTGTTCCTGCAGTCTTGCCCTGAACTGAAATAGATTTCACAAACAGAAATTTGCCAGTCTATAGCAACCGGCTGTTAGCTGTTTTCTGCTTTCGGATAATAAAGTGCTCTTGTTTTAATTAGTTACTAGTTACCAGGGAACTCAAAGGAGAAGGTACACTTTCTCTTCCTCCTCCCACTACCGCACTTCCCCAAGAGTTAAACATGAGATTCATCTAGATCGACGTCGGTCTCCCCCAGCTCCACGTGCGTGAAGCTGAAGTGAGTGGCCAGCAAGGGGTTCTCCATTCCATTGTCCTCACTGATGTGAAGGACAGTGTCCCCGTGCTGCAACAAGCTGGTGGTCTCGAGGCCAGCATAGTCCTCGGTGTCAGAGAGCTGTGTGGGTGGGGTGCTTTGTGCTGTTGTTGGCCGGGACTCCAAGCCCTCCTCTTTTTCCTTCTCCTTCTCAGCAGAAAGTGCCTCGCTCTGCAATTGAGGAGAGCCAGTGGTCAGGCTCAGAGAAAGTGGGAGGGAGAGGGGGGAAGAAAGCAAGGGAACATCTATAAAATATTTTCTCATTCAGAAATACTTTTTACCATAAAGGGCCAGGCACTCGCAGATTATAAATCCCTAAAATTTTGCCCTACCAATGATACATTTTTGCTGGTGAATCAAATTTGTAGCAATGATCAGAAAGGTTATCTGATTTCAGTCGTTAACACTTCCTCATTTCATTTTTTTTTTAGCGTATTCTCAACACGGGTGCCTTTCATTTGTTCATGGCAAAGGACATAACCCCCAAAAGACACTAGATACCTGGGTGTATGAAAGTGATCTCAATGTCACTGATGTGTTGAAGGGATGACTGTGATTGTCCCTGCACAGTCCTCAGTGGTGTCCAACACAGAAAAATGTTGGACAAGCAATTTCTTTTGAAATGCGATGCTTTTGCTAAAACAGTCCTGAGGTTTTGAAGGAGTCCTTCCTTAAGGACGCATTTCTCAGAGAGCAAGCTGTAAAAACCTGTTGATGAAAACTTGCACGGGTGCGCAGGTCCAGAAGGACTACTATATGTGACGGGAAGGTGGAAGGGGAAGATGCAGGAAATATATTTGCAAATTCAGAATCGTTGCATAGATCTAGAAGTGAATGGTTTACAAAAGTAGGGGGTTGGACAGCAAACTCAGCCTAAAGCGTAGACACACAGAAGAGTTTGCTATCTTCACTCACCCGCCAGCTTTCGTTATAGTGATGTAATGCATCAGGCGTTTCCCTATAAATTTGCCCTGCAACTTTGATGAAGAAGCAGACACACACACATGATAAAACCGTCAATCTCATTACCTGGCCAGTCATCTGGCTATGGAGATCAGCTACAACGATGGCAGGTGAGGAAGTCAGCACAGGTTTACTTGGCGGTTCCTGCTTGCTGGTCGCCTGGGGGCTGCTGCGGCTGCAGCCCTGCTGCTGGGCTGCTGGAGCTGACAGGTCCCCTGGGGAGGCTGTTGTTGCCTCAGGCTGGGCTTCAGTGAAAGTCACTGATCGCTTCTGCTCCACTGAAGGGTACAAAGCCCAGAAAATTGAGTATTAAAATGCTACAATTTGGGAAGTAAAACACAACAAGAAAAGAAGAGAGAGAATCCCTGGAGTTTTTACAACTAAGACAGGATTCATGATTCATTCCATCTTTATAAGCTGTCTAATTGGAGTCTAATCTAAAAGCCTTTTACCCTAGGCTGAGTCAGGGATCTCCTGAAGACTAGTCACCCTACCTATCTTTGTCATGGCTTGGTGAGATAAATGCCACCCATAACATCTTTCCATCCCAGAAGAATATACTGAATTGAATTCCCATGTGAGTTAGGCATTTCTGCCCTCAACTAAAAAAGGAAAACTGAGATGCAAATATATAAGGGAATTGCCCACGGTTTTGCAGGAGATCTGAGAAAAGAAAGAGGGCAGCTGATTCCCCCCCATTCCTGCAGACTGAGCCCACTATCTGGGAATAACAGAACAGCACAGGGTGAAGACAGCTAGACAACGGTAAAACTGATATCCCTGCTCCTGCTCTTAATTATTTTGGGTCAACTTTTATGTTTCAAACATCTCCAACAGCGCTGTTGCCCCAGCACAGTCCCGGCTGAATGGTTAGAAACCCAGAAAGTGCGCAAGCAACCTTTGCTCTTCCAGGTGTTGCCTCCAAAGTTAACTGCTCGCTTCAGATGGCACAGAATACAGCCACCTGCTCTGCTTGGCAGTGCTGACTCATGGAAACATACAGCATGGACTAGGAGAGTCCTATATTCATTTCCATATACAACCCTTAAAGCTCTGCACTGCTAAGCTTACAAATGATGGGAAATTTCCTTCTTTCTACTGCTCTCACTAGCAGCTTCAAAATTTGCACATCTGGAGGTTTTGGACAAGGCATCCTGAATAGAGGACACCTGTCCCCTAAATTCTCCACACCTCTAGGAGACGTGATAATTCACCGTCCATGTCCAGTTTCACCTTGAAAGCCTTTGGAGAAACCATCAAAGTGTTTTGAGGGGGTAATTTTCTGATAGGATATCCACTTACGAGGAAAAAGGGTAAAAGCGCTGGGACTTTAATATAGGCTACTGACAACATACTAACTTTTCCTTTAAGCTAAAAAAACAACATAGTATTTTCTACTTTCAAATATGAAGTGCTGGTTCTGGAAATGCAGTGCTGCCCTACCGCTAGGTTTTGGTTTTGGCTGGATGCTCCGCCGCGTGGTTGAAAGTCGAGCTCCATGACGGCTACGAGGTTCGGTCTGAGTTTTCTGACGTGACAGCAGTGGTCGTCGAAGCTAAATGTTGGAAGAAAGAGTTAGGCTGATATATGTTCACATATTGCACAACTTCCCCTCTGTAAGGAGAACAGATCATCATTGTCTATTCCTCTAGATCTCCATCCACTCTACTTTTAGCAGATACATGTTTTAAGGTTTCCATGGCTCAGACATCTCCTTCATATGAAATTCTGGGTTTTGTGCCTTTTCAGTTTGAATACTGACTGTAATACAATGCAGATTGTGTGACCATCGTTTAATTAAAAAAAAAAAAAAAAAGCCCACAGAGGAAAAGATTGGGGAGTTCAAAACAAAGTGCAACTCCTCTCTTAGGGATTTGTCAGGCCTCACAGCTACAACTTGTGCTATGGTTCCTGCTAACTCAACGGACTGCACTAGTATATCACAAATTAGGTAAAAGGGACATGTCACATCCACAAATCATTTCAAAACAGACACAGACGAGATAAAACAAAGCAACTCTAACAGAAGGAGAGAAGGTTTACTCACTCCTCGTGTTCTCACCTGCCGTAGGCCTCTCTTCCGCCCCAGGGGCTGCTGCAGAAGAAGGTTTTGCTGTCCTGGCTCGCTCTGCACGCTTGCCACCCTGTTAGATGTTGACAGCATTAGGCCAAGGACAGAAGCACCCTGTATAACTAGCAGGTGTCCTGGCAATTGTGACTAAAATAAATAAATAAATAAATAAATCAACCAATCACTAATGGCACGGTAACTTCAAAGAGCAATACTGTCTTTGAAGGATGGGGGGGACGTGTCTGTTGGGTTGTGGCTTCCAGGGCTTAGGAAAGGGTGGGAGGTGGAGTCATGGCATTCAGGACTTAGCCACGCACAGGTAGCATCCAAATATAAATAACTGCAAATTTCAGTTTTCAGTCATTGATTGATGCATCCCACTGAGCAACACTCACTTCTCTGCATCCTTTGCCACATCAGTAAAGGCAAGAATATCAGCTTCCTAGCTCAAAAGCCTTCTTGTTTGCTTTTCCTTTTTCAAGGACAATGTTGTAAAAGCTATTTTTTTTCCTCCCAGATAGACTCCACAGCCTCATCACAATTTTGTCATCTGGTTTTAATTTCAATTTAAGTCAACAAACAAAAAACAAACACAAAGTGACAAAGGATCCTTTCACATAATGGATGCATGAGTTATGTGAACAAGGCCCCACACTCAACACTTGCAGCCTTAAGTGTTTTTGTGGCTAACGAACAAAAAAGACAAGTAAACGTAAATTATATATATACACACATAAATACAGCTTTTAAGTTTTTAATATCTTGGCACAAAATATCTGAAAATCTGCAGTAAAAGAATCTTTAGCAATAAAACATACTCAGCTACATACCATCTCATTCTACCATTCAACTGATCATTTAATCTAGTTAACATGAAAATACCACCCTCCCCTTGTTTTTATCAAGCACTGTATTCCTCCAAACAGTTAAGAATTGGTCACTTAGCAGACAGCAGTCACAAAACATTTTAGCTGAATGAACTATGTCTGAGAGACATATGGTTACAATAGCAACTAACATTTAAGACAGACTTCTTATAAATCAGGCAGCTGCTTATTTGGGACAGAATGGAATCCACTGAGCCACACGTCCTATTTAAGCAACTTCCAGCTATATCTGGTATGCATTGTTGAAGATTCAGTATTACAATCCATTTTGCCTTTGGCCTGCATTAATCTAAAGCAAAACAACATTCTTTTCTCTAGATGTTTTCCTTGGATCTCCCTGGAGGAGCTCAGTACCACCAACAGAGTGGAGGTTTATCGCCTGACCTTACAGGAGCGGAGGAAGAAGACAAACCTAGGGACATGGTCAGAGAAGACATGGAGGATGTCTGTGGAGAGCCTTAAAAAGTTCTGTCTCCTGAACAGCTCATTCTTCACTTTGGCAGAAGTTATTGCTCTTAGAAGGTTTGGTGGAACAGAACATGAGAGCTTCCTGGTCTGCTTCGGGTCAAAGTCTGGTTACCTGACCTGAAAGTCCTATTCTGTCCTCACTTATCAGTTTAAACTAAAGCCAGACTTTGCACTAAACCGTATGTGTGTGTTTCTACCAGCTCTACTGGGGAGACAATGGGCAACTTCAAGGAGAGAGACATCTTAAGACCCTGAAGCTGTTTCTCTTCTGATTGTCTGACCACAGCCTAATAATCCTAGGCATGCCCTCGGCAATCTCACCACAGCTGCAGTGGTTTGGAAAAAAAGGAAAAGCTTCTGCAAGCTCAAAGCCAGAACAAACAAGATACATTTGAGTCCTTTTCTCCCTCAGACAGCTCTTCCAAATGAGATCACCAGTCTCTGGAACATATTTTCCAGCTTTTACGTAGGGTATTGACATGATTTACATACAAAGCATCCTAAACATCATGCAAACACCCGCCTATGAATAAGCAGAGTCCTCAAAGTTACTTCCTGTTAGTAGGACTGTGTTCTTGACCCAGACAATGACTGCAGCACATATGACTGGTAGGCCCAGAAGCAACACATCATTCCTTATTAAAGCAAAGAGACTGCACTTAAATTAGTCTTTAGATTTGTGATCCAGACTACCTGAAATTACAGCTTGCAGAATTTTCTTAATCTTCTGTTTCTAGGATTACATAAAAACATATTCCTCTGAATTTTAAGAAGTTTTTAGAGTAGTTACCAGTATGTGAATTAAGTAGGAATTAGCTGGAGAATGGCTTGAAAAAATAATTTTCTGTTGGACTAGCTTTTGAGAATACTGTTACAATTTCCGATGAAGGAACAGTAACTCTTAGCTCTATGAGTGAGGAGACATAAATGTCTGTAGCAGAAAGACTACAATTATATTCAGTACAAAACACTTTATAGTGGTGAAACAAACTCATTTCACACACATCATGAAAACACTTTGAAAAAGTCATTAGATAAAGGGAGTACATGGACCGCATGAGGGCACAGAGGCTATACATGAGGAAAAAAATGATTCCCATGGAGTAATCTGTGCACTGAAGACAAACAATAGGCAAGCAAAAGAAAGGCTGGACTTTGTGTCTTCCTGCTGGAGTCTGGGATTTTCAGCCTGGCTTATATCATAAGTGAAATGAGTTTAGTGAGCTGGTGGATGTTTATTTCCAGTACTGAATCATTACACAAATTGGTATAATTTGGGATGATCTTATGAGCTGAAATTGCAGATATCTATTGCAGGCAAATGGTGGACCCGAGAGCAGCTGAGTTTTGCAGAGCTGCCTGCGCACAGCACAGTCCTGCTGTGGCTGTCTTTTTGCCTTCTATCCCCAAATTTTGAAGAAAGGAAGGAAAGAGAGAGAGAATCATAAAGACCACACATTTCAGATGAGTGAATTTTCAGATATAACCTTTCACTTCATGAGGGTTTGTGAGGTTTTCTTTTCACATCGAAGAACAGCACTGCTGATCTTGTGTCCATGAAAATTAGTGTGGCAGGCAGACTGTTGGTTCTGTGTAGCCCTCCCTTCCTCCTTTTCTGTCTCTCTCTGTTTACCAGACCTGACCAGGAGTATACTGTTTTTCTGGCAGCCCGTGGGACCCAATCAAGGAACACTGAATCAAATGCCATTTCAGCTGGCAGTACGTTCCCCTCCTGTGGCAATGTGATCGATAAGAAGGGATTTTCTGCAATACATAAGCCAGATTTATTTGGGAATAACAAAATGGAAGTTTTTCCTGCCCAACACAAAGATGCTCTGTCACTCTCTGAGTATCTCTGTCAGGGGTTTTATCTTCACAATAATGTTACTCCCATTACATAGTTAGGGCAGAGACAGGTGAGCAAAAGATCAAACCAACCCAACTTTGTGGAAGCATGTTGCCAGCACTACAAGAAAGGACAGCCAGTGCAGTCACACAGTGGGGGCTAAAAGAAACTTTGTCAGGTTGGCAATTATAACAACTGATGCTCATGAATTACAAGAAACCATGCAGCCAAAAAAAGAAAGGACAAAGAAGAAAACAAAACAGAGACAAGGGAAGCAAGGAGTTTAAATGTCTATTAAAAAGATGTACATGCTTGCCACGCCATTATGGTAGAACATACACACTTTGTGTCCCAAGACATCTGAATGAGAGGGTTAGTGGACAAAGGCCAGTGGAGAATGGGTTAAAATGTAGATGAACTCCAGCTCTTGTATTCCCAGACACGTCCTAGCCCAGTTAGTGTTAGATCTGCTACGCTTGCCCTGGCAATGTGAATTTACTCTGATTTTCCCTATTAGGCACCATTAAGCTAAGATAGGCATAATGACAAACATTAAAGGGAAATGTGTTTGTGCAACAGATTTCCATTACAGTGACTTCTCATTCTTCTTCCCCTCTGATTTGGGAAAATATCCTCTCCTCTCAGATTATAACCACAACAAATCACGATGCTGGACACATATGCTCCTCAGCCCTGTACCCCATGCTATCTGTTTACTTCTGAGCACTTAAATGGTATCCCCTTCCTGTCTTCCCTGCTTTTCTACATGGCTGGCTCTAATTGCTATAGAACAAAGGGAAACAGACTTTATTCTTTTTTGTTTTTGTTGCTATTTATTTAATTTATTGAAAACTCCTACCTTCCATAAGGGTCTAGTTTCCATATGATTTATTTCTTTATGTCAGTTATGACTAAACATCAGCTTTTGAATTCAGAAGGCAATCCTAAACAGTTGTTGTTACTGTGCTCCAGCTGAAATCAGTTATGTAAGAAAAACTCAAGCCTGCTTTATTCAAAACTAATGTTTCTGAATGTGTTCCTGAAACACACATTAATTCTGTCCTATGATCCCCACAGCACAATAAGCTCCTACAATGTCTGCTTTATTACTTCTGTCCTTTAGAGGAGGAATCTAATTTGCACATTTAACAATGCAGTTGAAACATCTTTTCTTCCTCACAGAACTCTAAACTAGCCTGTTTATAAAAATTTGCAGTATTTCCCTGTCTTCACTCTTTCTAAGGCTTTGCAGCCCTGATGCCCCTCCTTCAGATGTTAGTGCCTGCTCCTTGAAAAGAATAATAAACCTCAACAGAACCGACTCCCAAGTACATCTGTTAACCTTTTTGCCTAAGGAAATCTCTGTACCATAGAGCAAGGTGGAGGATAGTGTCCTGGTCCCTAGCGAAAATTGGTATGACAGAAATTAGTAGGAACCCAGTGTACAGCTGATTACATTTCAGGGTTCGAAATAAATTATTGCATTTGAACTCATCTGTTGACTTAACTGTCTCATATTCCTCAGCCTCACCACTGTTATTAGGAGTGACTCCCCCCCACTTAACAAGATCAAAACATTTCAAATTCAACACTAATGTAACCTGGTATCAGGTCATTATGGCTTTAACTCAGATACGGACTGTCTCCTTTGTCATCCTCCTCAACTGTAGTGAGTTTTTAGCTCTGCTTAAGGGACGGCATTTAACTTCTTCAGTTGAAGACTGCTGTTCTCTGTAGGCCCCAAAACATGCTCAGATGACCATGCAATCCATTTTGCTTTATCACAAAACCAGATAACAATATTCCTGTCTCTGCCAACAAACCAATGTCTTTTCCTAACGCCACTCCTACAGTAGCACCAATTAAAGACCGATCTGCCAAAGCAGGATTCAAGCACACAAGGGACACCATGAATCATGGTATGATCTCAGTGACACCACCAATGATAAACTCTCCATTTGTCAGCTGAGAAGAACGAGCAAATGAACAAAGCAGCCTGTCTCCCCCCTCAAAAAGCCACTACTGACATCTAAAACCAAGCTAACAAAATAGAAACCATTCACACAAACGCCTCTCAACATATCCACATCTTCAGCTGGTGTGGTAAAGTAATGAAATAGTGCGTTACCCTCCATGTTGCCAACGTAAGGGGCCGTGTTCTTCTGGAAGGAAACAGAGATGCTCTTGGGACTAACGACAGCTCTCTGACCTCACGAGGATGGGTTGAGAGGTGCAAGCACAGCAGCAGGACAGTAAGGATGATTAACACGACTGAGCTGGCCGTTAAAGGTGCAGATCTCCCTTCTAAGCTCACTCCTGACCCATTTGACAGGCACGGCTGTAACAGTGTTTGCACACAAACTCCCGTGTCCACAGGTAACAGGGAACAGCTAGACCTGAACTCCAGCACCGACGGGGCCATTTTAAATATGTATTAATGGTGTTCACCTACAAGCTTTCTAAGGTGTCATTTGAGAATTGGAAACACTTTGTAAAAATAACGAGAATTACTGTAAAGCATCCACAGAGAACTGTATTCCACAGGACTCATCATAATTAGTTTTATTAGTGAATATTAAAGAACACAGCTTGATATTGTTATTAAGTCTTTTGTGGTGACAGCACTGTGAGATGAATGGAAAAACAGATGTCTCTGTTTTATATAAGCCTCCAGACTAATGCTTATAACAGGCTACAGCTAATGCCTCGTGGATAATCTTTCTCATGCCTTTCAAGCAATTGCTAAACAAGGGGAAAACCCCGAGGCTAGCCAGCCAGACTGCTATTTCACTTGCTACAGCTTTTTCTTTCCCCTTCCCCTTAGCCTCCTCAAAGTTATTGGCAATCAAAGCTGAAAACTGAAGGTGGGTTGCTACACCTTTGACTTGCAGGCCTGAATATCAATGAGCCACAAGAGACAGAGATGGAGAGAGCAACAAAAGGTGAGGGGAAGAGACAGAGGAGATTGGAAACGGCTCGTTTCCCAGCACACACACTGACAGACAGGTAGTGTTAACACTGTACCTAGAGAGGCTGCCCTCAGTGGCCAGGCTCGGGGAGTCATCGAGGACATTAGGTTCACTGCAGGAGGGGCAGGGAGATTAAGAATTTAGGGAAAGAAAATGCAAAAAGCATGCGCTTGTCTCTGTTTTCAAGGGAAAAAATATCAAAGGAATAAAAAAAGTAAAAAAAGGACGGTAACATTAATTGGTCTCGCACGCTCAACAGCACATATATGACTCAGAGGAGCTGAAAGAACATCTGATAACAGGAGCAGTCTTTAGAGGGAGTTTAGACTACATAGAGACTTCTACATCTCTGCTGAGAATTGGGGAGCTGAGAAGTTCGGTAGGATGTGTTTCCACAGGAAATAAGGGCAGGGAACGGTTTTCAAAGCCATTTTCCTGCAGCATTTTCATTTATTTCGGTTCTGTTTACTTCTAGCTTCATAGAAAGCTTTTTTCTTCCCCCTTCCCCATGAGCCACTTCTTCCTGAGGGAGGGCTAATCTGTCTCCCACGAGCTATAGACCACTTTCCTTCTGGTACGACTCTAAGGACAAACATCTGGAAAACAAGGTCTCGTAGTGCAATGAAACTGTAACTAAACAGCTGGCGTGGGTCCTGGCAAACGAGTACACAATCACATTGCTTTTCTACACTTCGGCCATTCGGGCAGGAGCAGCCTTCTCAGCCCATAGGGAAAACATGAAAGAAAGCAAGCAGTCTGCTGGGCTACCAGCAGGAAAGCAATAATAATATTACTTAACATTAATTGGTTTACATTTGTGAGGCAGTCTGAAAGCCCAGAGACCATCCATAACTAAAAAGGGCATGACGTTGTGGACTATGATTATGCTTGCTGAGCTTTTACTTTCTCTACACAGATGAAAAGCGATTGTCCTGGTATACCATATACTTAAAAAGTAGAGAGCAAAGCTCTGTTGTAATTAAAGTCTTTTTTTTCTCAGCATCACCATGACTTGGGATTGCACAAAGCAAACATTGCTATCAGTCAACTGTGACTCTTATGAAGTTTATGCATTGAAGATGGTAGTGAAATATTGAGGAAAATGCAGTCTTGCATATTAATTTTTCAAGAAACAAAGGGACTGAATCAATTGAGTTCAAAAGTCAAATGAGTTCCTGTAAGCCCTTTTGTGAAAACTCCCAGATAAAATCTGTGTAACTCCTCTCCTGTAAATCACTTCTCCTATCTCTGCTGGTATGTACCACAGCTGTTACTTTTCCTTCATGTATCAAGGTTATTTCTTTAATTCCAAGCAAGACTGGGGAGGGAACAATGTTGTTTGATTTTCCAAGGCTAGTCATGAGATAATGTAGAATTTATTCTTTAAAGGTTCAAAGGAAATAACATAAATTAATCTGTCCATTGTCAGATATCCTTGGATAACTACGTCGCAGACAAATAAAACAATAAACATTGCTTACTTAGAAAAAAATCACACTTAAGTGCAAAACTTCTCTCTACATCTTCTAAAGATGTACATTTCCCGAAGTCCAATCTGTTTCTCACCGCTCCATGTTAACCAGGAATAAGGCATTCAAAGTTATTTCTATCAACAAGTATATTTCTGGTTTTAAACAGTATTAAATCCCATCTTTGAACTTGACATTCAGTTTCTGTGATGAGCTAGTTACTGTTCTAGGAAGGACACAGACTACATGGAAGAAAACTAAGTAAATAAACAGGATGCCTCTGCCCCCCTTCCCAGCTTCTCAGGATTCCTCCCCACTGCCTGCACAGATTGTGTACGGTCCCCTGGTTCAATGCATAACCCCCAAACCATGTGTTTTCTTTTTGCTATCCACAGTAGTAGCAGAAGAAAATAATAGTGCTGAGGGTTTCTGAAACTGTTTAAGAGGAAGGTTTCTGCGGATGACAGCTTGTTCTTATGGACCTTACACAACACAGATCATCCTGGAAAATCATTATTTCCAACCCTGCACCCTTGGTCCAACACTATTTCAGGACGAATAAATTTAGCGTCACTATGCTGGCACTGATTCTACTATCCCACATCTCTGATGTACACATAATATACCTGCGCCATTTCTGCTCTCGTGAATATAATGGGAAAGGTGAAAAGCCCATGTTGTTACCTTTGGCTGGGTAACATGCCCACCTCAGCCTGAGGTGCAGACACGCTGGAGAGATGGCTGGAGAACCGCCTCCTCCCAATGGCACCCATAAGGTATGCTTCTTGTTCACTTACCACACTGGGCATGCTCAAGGAGTCATCTAGAAAGAAAGAAAAAACAGGAAAGGAGAGGAAACAACCACCCCAAACCCCACCTACATATTTACAGTTGTCAAGAGGTAACAGGATGCCAAAGGTGTACCCAGCATTTACTTACCAAGACCCCAAGCCTACGAATTTGAATACTTCCATTAGATTTTACAGTCACAGTTCAGAAAGACATATGCATAATATCCTGCAGGATGAGGAACCCAGCACACATGGGGCAGGGATTTATGTACGCTTTCAGCTTATATGGCTCTCAGGAAAACGTGTTTGGGGAATTCAGCTTCCACTAGGGCTTAATTCCTGTGATTAATAAATTGTTTGTTAATATACAGTGTTTTCTGGCATAAATGTCCAGTTTGTAACTAGACATTTTGCTGGTGTGAAATAAACTGCTACTATGATATAGCAAAGCACTGTTACAAAAGATAAATACATAACAGCAAAATGCAGAACTGACACCCTTTAACACCCTTTGGGACACGCATTTTAAAATGGCACAAAAAATTGGATAAATTGACTCAAATACATCATACTGCAACTGAATTATGCAGACATTTGGATTGCGATCAGGACTGCTTGAAATTTTCAGTGCTGTTTCAAGTTATATAAAGTACCTGGAAAGAAATTACTCTGTCGTGGTTTTTACCACAACAACTTCTAATTACAAATAAACAAATAAAACAAAGGGGAAGCTTTGTGTAAATTTCTCTTTTCTTTTTGACCTTTTCCAATTGTGATATACTGAAACATTTTATGGCAGCATTAAGCCAAGGCAGGGCTGAGGCAATACTGCCGGAAGCAAATAGGAAGACAGCACTCATCGTTCCACAGAGTGGCTCATCATTGATCTGAGGCTGAAACCAGAGTTTGCCACAGTCAGTATCTGAGCAATGTATCAGCAGTACAATACTGGGTAGATTATACAATGTTTAGTGATGAACCCAGCTAAAATAAAGTTGGGCTGAGCCTGGAAAGTTTCAGGCTAACTGTTCTTTCCCAAAAGGCAATTCTGCTGTAACTGCATAGGCCTTTCTTTTGAGCCACCCATTTTCACTCCTTTTGTTTAATGTCTTTGGGGAATAGTCAGCAGTCCTCACATACAGAAGTGAAGCACCTGAGTTTCAGGCATTGAGGCAACCAACCGTTGCAGCACCAGAAGACAGTATCCCTGCTAAAGCAGGGGGAAGCCCAAGCCTGATGACATATGAGCAGAGTTTTCTACCCTGGCTTTCAGTGATGGACAACTCAGAAGCAGATGGACAGCTCAGAAGCAGAGAGAAGGCAAAATTCCAAGAATAACATGAAACTCAGCTGAAATGACAAAGCAACATTCAGGTCATTGCAAATTATTCCCCAAAAGATTCACCATCCCATTCCTTCTAAACTGGCACCAGAAAGCCTGGCAACCCCAGAACCTGCCAGCTGCCCAAAAGGGAGATCAAGGTTTTGTTGTCAGTAGGTTTAAGGCTTAATTTCCTCTTTGTTAATCGAGTGACACAAGCACACAGACATTCCACCCTGCAAAGAGCCACAGCTGGATCCCATGCAGCACAAGGACAACATATTCCACGTCGGAGCATCTGGACAGAAGTGATGAGCAGGAAGTACTAAGATCCTGCAGGAACAGGATCCTAACTACAGAGCCAGCCACAGCCCCTGCCTGCTGTCATGATGAAGGTCAAAGAGAGGACCGATTGCCAAATGCCTGGTCAGCACTGTGAGGATTGCATGTCAGCCCAGGTCTCATACACTAAAAATCTGCCTGTGCCCTTCCCTTTTCCTTACCCAGAGCTCAGGAGGGAATGAGGAGCTATGTAACGACCCAAGCTTTAACACCATGAACTGTGTAGCAACCACACCAGTTTCTTAGCCTCGTGCCCCTATGGGCCTTTTGTTCACAATGGGACAGGGACAACTGTCTTCCCCTCCCAGCTGTCCTCTGGAGCATCAAGAAAACATCTTCAGTGTTGGGGGCTTAGCTCAAATCAATAGCCACCTACTTTCCTCATCCTCCTCATCTGTGCGGCTCAGCGTGTCCTGCGAGGCCTGCTGGGAAGGCTCACTGTCCTGCTCCCAGACCGTGCCAGTGCCGGTGTTGGAGCGGGACATGGTGGCCAGGCTCAGGCGGTAAGCGGAGGTGGAGGTGCCCACGGTGCTGACAGATGTCTTCCCTTGGTAAGCTGTGTAAGAGTGGGAAAACGAAACCCACGTCAGTGATGGCACTGGACATCAAGAACCAGCCAAGCATTCCTGTCACATCGGGCACCTGATTCTGTCCTGACTAGTGGGGCAGGGGTTGGCAGAGGTGATAAAACAGACACAGCTGCCCTGGCTCACCTCATCTCTCCAAAATCTCTGTTTCTTATGCAGTCTGGTTTTCTCCCTTAACCTTATCACCGTATTTTCCAGATCAGCTTGAACATTTAAGAACAAGGCAAATTATTACCAAGGAAAAAAGGCTGAGGCGTTTTCTTTTGAATTTGTTTTCTTTTCTTAAGAACAAAGCACATAAAATCTCTTGCCATGTGTAAGCAGTGGCTGCCATCTCGTGGCAACAAGGGTGACTTACAGGAGAAAAGTGTCTCCTCATGCAAGAGAGAATTCAGTGCACCATCAGCTCGGGGATGCTGATCTGGACCTCACAGTAGAGAAAAATCAAAAAGAGACCAAGAGGAGAAAGGAGGAGACAGATCTGCTGCTGACAGACAGACGTTTCTGCACGAGCAGCTTTGGATTTACAGAGATGGAGGTAGCGGCTTGCTGCGTTGTGGGTTGGGGCTGCACAAGCCAGCTGTGACAGTGAGAGGTGGCTGCTGGGAAATAGGACTCAGACTTAGTGGAAAAAATGGGCACGACAAGGTGCATTTCACAACTAACCTGGACTTCTGTTGGCTGTCCAGTGGCAAGGCTGGGCTGGGCATAGGGCCTGATCCCGGGGCAGGCAGTCGGGTTGCGGGTGGATTACCCCATCCCCCTCCTAGGCAGCGGGCACGTCTGCCTCACAAGTTAATTTACGGGCGAGCCAAATTGGGCTGATGGCCCTTAGCTCTCCCTCCTCCTCCTTACCAGACCCACTGTGCACTGCCTCCTTCAGGATCTTCAGCTCATTATTGAATTCAGCGATGAGGGAGCTCTTGCAGAGCGGGCGCGGTATGAACCGTCTCTCCAGCTGGTCGGCAATGTGCTGTCGGGCAGTCAGCTCCTCATGGTTCTCAGCCGGCTGGGCCAGCAGCTGCAAAATCAGGACATGTTAGCGTTGCAGGGAAGTGATGCCCAGGGAACTGGGACTAGTCTCCAGACCAGCATGAGCCAGCAGACTGTCCTCTTTGTAGGCATAAGGTTTTGACACCAGCTATGAGGTTTCCACCTGCCTTTCAGGGACAACCTTATATTTGACTGAACAGATATCAAAACCTCACTGACATTGATACATGGGGATGAGGGCTTCCTTATGCTAAGCTCTACCCTCAGACATGAGACAGCTCCTTCCTCCAAGATGATTTAGTCTGTCCAAGTGGTGAGACACAGTAGGCTAAATAAGGTGGAGTACCATGTGCTAGTCTCCCTGGTAAGCAGGGAAGAGCTGTGATTAACTTAAGCCCTGGCTGCCTCAGCCTAGCAGCTGTCTGTCCATCCACAAAAGTCCTGTCAGAACCTTCACCCAAGAGATGTAAAGTGGAGTGGTCCTTCCTGGCTGATAGCTGTATTGACCGGCTCTGTGCAGAAGAGAGATTTCTGGAAGATTTCTGCCAACCATACCAACCCCCTCCTAGGTTCAAAGCATCCACATTACTTCCAAGTGCTTTGAGTGTCTTTGTTGCAAAATTAAGTCCAGATGCAAACCCTCTTGGTTGAGCCCGATAGTACTTTCCCATCCAGGGGAACTAAGACTAGTTATGCTCCATGGATCAGAGCTCCTGTATGACTGGCATACTCTTTAGTGTTGTCTAGGAAAAAGCCCTCTGATTTAGTTTCAAAGGGCTCTCAGGCCTACTAACTTCTGAAAAGTCATTCCCTACATAAACACACAGTTCTTCCAGGAGTGCTGTTCCTCTGTTCTCAGCAGGGGAATAAAGGATATCTTGCCTTCAGGGAGTGATCTATCAGGAGCCAAAGCAACTGTTACCTTGCACTGGATGAAGGGCCGAAGGAGCACAAAGATAGGGATCCGTGTTCGTACGATAAAGTCGAGGAAATCCCACAGGGCCAGCCCTCCCACCTTCCGCAGTGCCATCTCTTTGACTTGCAGGCTCAGCCAGTACCACTGGCTGTCCAGTTGGCGTTCAAAGCAAACAAGGATCACCTTCAGGGCTACAGGGGAACACACACCAGCAAATGGCAGTCAGGGATGTTATCAGTGTCCCTTACAAGCATTGAGGGAGGAACGGGGGGGCCACAGTGGGCACAAACCTACACAGGCATGCATGCATGCATGCACGTGCACATGCACACCCACACACCTCAGAGTCACAACTGTCTTTTCTATCAGTCTCCAAATGCTGCAGGGAAGGAGGGCAACCTTCTTATAATAAAGGCTTCAGGATCAGGACTGAGCGCCCCATTTCCAGATAAATTTTCCTACTTCATACCTAAGTTACTCTGTATTTTCTTGGTCTAGCTTCCCCTCTCCCTCCCTGCAGAGTTCTTTTGTCTTCCTGGAATTCAGATATTTTGAAAGCAGCTCAGGGCGGGGAATACAGGCCTGGCCGATCAGACAACCTCAAAAATCTTGATCAAGCATATCCACACAAAGAGTCACCCTGTGAGCACAATAACCTCCAGGTTATTTATGCGGTAATGAAAAGAACCTTTCTAGCAGTGCAGCTGCATGAGTCACGGCCAAACTGTAATCTAAACAAAAACACGGTCTGGTAAGCCAAGGACCGCAATTCACAAGAGCACTGCATTATAAATGGGGATGAACAGCGATGAGGTTCAAAACAATGCTCTATATTAAAGTGGGCAGTGACCAACAGTTAGCTCACAGGAGAGACAAGGAATCTCCCCCCTTCCATGCTCCCCTGGTCTAGAACAAACAGGGAGGCCTGGGAATTGTTGGGAGAAGGTTGACTACTCCATCTTTCTTGATTGGATGGCCAAGACATCTCAGCCATCACACATCTGTATCCAGGTTTGTTGGGGTGGGGGGCTAAATCAGTGGTGAACTGCCATTTTTTCATCAGTGTTACCCCATTGCTCAGGTATGGGTTAACAAAGACCTGAGTATAAGTCTTCGGATGAATGCCCTCACAAAATCAGAAACAGAGCAGCTGTTTGAAGGAGTGAGAGCTTTGAGACAAAACTCTCCCCATATAACCTGCAGTGCTGCTGCATCTCAAATTTGATTATTTTTTCTTTCCTTTCACCTGTGGGTCATATGTGAGAAAATATAGTACTACCTTGCAGCAGCATACAGTGAGCAGAGGGAATACCAGTCAGTAAGGACCGTGTGTGCGCAGGGCCAGCAAGCAGACAGACTGCATCACATTTCACCCTAGCTAGCCAAGGGCCAGTGAAACTGATATTAGGGGCTGATAGGCAGCCTGACTTGCCTTTTGTGGCTTCACTGCTATATTCTGGCAGTATGAAAACTGAGTGACTTCTACCTGTGCTGCAATCTCCTCCAGCTGCAGTGCAGACACTGCTCACGTTGCAATACATTCCAGAGAGACTCCTGGCTTCACGCTCTGGCCTGGCCCCTTGTTCGGGACAAGACCTAAAGCAGCTCTAAAGAGCTCAATTAGCTCCTGCCTGAGACGGTTTTCTTTGGTGCTGTCTACAGTCTTGAACACTCCATTTCATCTCTGTCTCTTCTCAGTGGTCAGCAGAAGCCATCACTCACCCAGGTAGGCAGCCTGGCTGGTGGACTCTGCGAGCCCTTCCCGCCGCAGGTCCTTCCCTGCATCCCCTGGGGTGGAGCAATGGGCAGGGGAGCTCTCCAGCATAAAATTCTTGCTGCGGGAAGTGCTGATGATGCGAGGTGGCAGGAGGATATTGATAACAGTCTGGAGCAGCAGCAGGACCTCAGGCTGCTCCAGCCAGGGGCTGTCTGAGATGCATTGGGAGGGGAGAGAGAGAAAAAGATCAGGCTACATCCCATCAAAGACACCCAAAAGATCCAGACCCTGTTCAGTTCCAAAATGGGGTGCAATCTCAAATGTCCCCTAAGCCAAAACTCCGTCCCCCACACCTTGTTATGCTGCTTCTCCTCCTGCAAGCAAAGGCAAAATTTATTTTAGCACCAACACAAACACACACGAACACAGAGCTACACAGCACAAAGAAATGTCCCATTCAGTGGTCTCATGATCTCATTTCCTTTTGACATTCCCCTCTCCCTTTACTCTTTGCTTTCATTTAGGGATTCACCAGTGATCACCCTCTACAGAAGAAAGCAAGGAGCAGGACTTGTGCCAGACAAGTGGCATGGATTGGGCAGACTGTGATCCACAGGGGCACACAATTTGTGACCTCTGCTCCCCTCTGTGGCTTCTGCTACAACAGATTTGTCTTGCCCTGCACTCCGGTTTCAAAAGGAGGAGCACATCTGTGTAAGACCTGACTCAAGAACCATGGCACAGCTGAAACAGAGAGAAGAAACAACAACAACAACTTCTCCCAATGGGGCTCTTTTCAGTCACGGACCCAAAGGGCACTTAGCTGACACACTGCCAGTGACAGAAAACCAAATTAAAAAATAAAAATAAAAAAAATCAACAGAGGGCAGGGAAAGTGCAAACATCAGTTGTCAGAAAAGGGGGAGAAAAATTCTTTTTGTTAAATTAGTCAGACCTTTTCTTCCAGATCCTACTGTGAGCACAAATGGAATCAGTAGGTTTAAAAGCATTCCTTCCCTTCTTTCCTGATTGGTGAATGGGGAGACGACATGGCTTAGGGGGAAATCTTCTTTCAAAGCCTGTGCAGTAATAATAAGAAAGGATTAAACGATTTCATCAGCAGATCACGCACACAAGTTACTGCAGGGAATGATGATCCCCCGGGCACCCTGTTTATGCAGTACAACACCAGCATTGATGACCTGGTTGAATTAGAAGCCCTGAGACCACTTAGTCAGGAGTAAAAGGAATTCACAGAGTAACATAGGTGTCACCTGCTCTTGTCATAGCCAAGATGTAAGAAGCCCAGATTCCTAATTCGTAAATATCATTAACAAAATCAGATGTATCCCACAGGAGTCAGCTGAGCGTTAGTCCTAAACTCTGCACTGCTGTGAATGGCATCAGGATCTGACCCAGACTACGGGGAATAAAAAAAGGAACAGAGGAAATTGCACAAATGACATAATCTTAATATTCTGCTGTCTGAACATGGAGGTTATTCCCGAACACATTTTTTGTTCTGCCTCACTTTGTGCTACCCAATCATCCTCCCTAACGCAAAGAATAAACTCCTGAAAAAGAAACAAAATGCACGTTTATTTCTTGACACAGTCAAGCCTAAATTGAAAGGTCTTTCATCTTCTTTAGAGGAGGTAATACAAATGACTGTCACTAGAACCTCTGCTCATTTACAACTTCCCAGTTGCTACAGACTTAGCTGTAAAATGCAACTGAACCTTGCAATCCCTCAAGCTTGCAGACCTGGGCTGAGAAATTCCAGGAGAAGATGTTGTCTGATGGAGTGTGAAGTACTTCTGTTTCATATCCTGCTGGAAGTATTAGGAATTATGACTACTCATGTGTTTTTCTGACATGTTTGGTTTTCATTACATTTAAAGCCCATGAATGAGTGAACAGGGAGAAGAGGATAATAAAAGTAAAAACTCCCGATACTTTTAAAAAAATGATTAATTTGGTATCTGGTTTTTAAAAAGAGAAACGATTTCAGAGAAGGTGAAGGTGGCCCTTTTTTTGCTTTTGATTAAAGAACCATTACCTCAGAGCTGGAAGAAATCTGACCTCTTTCTGTGTCAGTTGGTACCAAAAACTCCTTTTGTGCCTCATGGTCTGAGGGACAGCACTGTGTTTTGGTCCCTATAAGCCTTCCTTCCCAAGCTGCCCTGCTGCTCAGAAATACCTGCTGAAGTATTCAACCGGATGTGCCAATGCATATTTAAAAATGCAAGTTGGAGCTAGATTAGGAAATTTGTCCCTTCTTTGGTCACCATTCTGTCTGATTTCATGCCAATGGGGAGGGAAAGGGATACAGAGGCAGAAAGACTCTGTAATAGTTATGGCACTGCTATGAGAAAGGAATAGTGATGAAATTCTCCAAAAAGTCCAGGATGTTTTTTTTTTTTTTATTCTGGACAAGGATGCTATTGAGTCAGCAGCTGAAAAGCCAAGTTGCCCTGCTTTTTTGAGCTGGCACACCATGTGAGCAGCTCAGGTAAGAGCAGAAGAGCACAAACTCCACTCTCAGTTGCACACATGGTCCCACAGGAAAAGAGGTAGGGTTGCATGGACGTGACCCAAGCCAGGGCCCATCTCCCTGCGGCAGGAGGCTTACGCTAACTCCTTAGATCCTGCAGAGAATCCTAATGTGCTTGTCAGAGCCTTAAACAGCATCAATCAGCCGAACTCCCTGGACTTCAATGGCAGTGTTAAGCTGATGGATGCTTGCTGTGGACTTGGGCCCAACAGGTGAACTCTGAGCTCGGTTCAAGCCTTCAAAAAGAAAGGAGAATTTACATGTTGCTTCTCTTTCATTTTTGGTGTATGTTCCACAGTTTTTGCCCAGCTTTTGCAGAAAGAAAACAGAGCACCGATGAGTTGGTGTCTCAACCAGAAGCTATAACAGGCCTGGCCACAGGCCAGGGCAGACACACCTGTATCTGCAATGCTACAAGCCGGACAACAGCTGTGCTGAAGGGCAGAGGTGGCGAGAGATAAGGGCTGAGATGAAGAAGGGGTAATCCGTCAGCCACACTGGAGGGTCCTACCACTCCCATCACCTGCAATACAAACAGAGCACATCACCACAACTGACTACTTACAGTTTCATCCATGCCATATCCTCCAACGTCAGTGAAATGGAGGCGCCTTCCATCGAGCACTGAGTTGGGGTGGATCTAGGAGAACCAGCCCCCCCAGTGGTCCTTGCAGGAGCTGGGGCCAGTGAGGAGAAGGAGTTCCAGCAGGGAAAGGGAGGGGAGAAGAGGGAACCAGCAAGGATGGGAGGAGTGCACAGGTAACCTGGTACATTTATAAATGTACGCAGTACCAGCCCTGAATGACCAGCACTGGACCGGTGGAACAGTTAGAGTTGGAGGATATGTCATGTAACGACTGTAACAAATGAAAATATGTCATCAAAGCAAAAAGTCTGCATTGAAACTGGACATCTTTTCCCTTCTCTTGCTGATCTACTTGAAAAATAATGTCCTAAGTCTGACCCAAGCCGGGTTTTGTACAATGTTCAGATTCCTCTCAAACACCATCTGTTCTTAGGAACTCTTAAGTATGATTCATCTCACCTGATCCCAGATGTCTCAAGCAGAGTCACCTGCATGTGACCTGGTTGTCTGGAACTCCTTGAAATATCAGCACAAGAAAACAGCACTTCTAGGGGAGAGTTATTTGAATTGTTTTGGATGTGTCCCTCAGGAGGAATTAAATCACAGGCCTGCATATGCCTGTTTCTCTCCATGACTAGACACATCTAGATGACGGGAACAGGGAGAAGCTACCTGGCAGATGCCTAAGCTTAGGAGAGATGAATGCACTCTTTTTTTTCCAAATTCAGCCTGGGGAAAAAGGCAGTAAACCAGTTGTCTGCCAGAAAACCAAAGGACAATTTAGAAGGGGAAGAGGCAGAGCCCTTTCTTTATATCACTATGGATTATCATTTAGACATTTCCCCACCTTCCTGGCTGATCTCTTTTTGAGCTTCGTGATGCAACTGGTCATGATACAGCATGCAGTCAGGGGTGCTCCCACAGCTCACAGGGGCCATAGTTCTGACAGCTAAAGGTAAAATACTCTTAACAGTAAGAGTACATCTTTTCCTGGTGGCTCTCCCTGATGTTCCCAGCCAGCTGAATGTAAGCATGATGACTGCACTTCAGCACTGCAGAGCTTTCTGCTATTTTTAGAGCACTGGCTAATTCTCAATGCAGACCCTTTGGAGAGCTTGCTGGCGTGATTCACTCTGCCATGCCTGCCTGCCAAACTGCAAGTCCATTCTAAACTTGTATTTGAGCTAACTCTGTAGCAATCTCCCCATGTAGCAACCCTAAGTAGTCTGAGGGCCCAGATTTGCAGTACCTCCAAGTAGCTACCTCTGCTTGAACAAGGAAGAAGTCTTACGGACTCTGACAGGTTGGAGCTTCCCTGCCCTTGCAGCGATGAATGCTGAATGGACCTGAAGGACAGGAACCTGGCAAAAACTGATATTGCATTTTAGCTGATGATCCTTGTTTTTAAAGCCCCTCAGAGCACTGGTGAACCCTGAGAGGTTTTTTCTAACTGCTAGAAAAAATTCCAGCATTTGTGTTCTAAGGAGAAAATGTTATAAAACCCAATAACAATAAAAATGCTAGTGCAGCCTTTCCCCCTTTATTTGTATTTTTTCCACATGGAATGAAAGCATGCCTGTTTGTCTAAATGGCTGGAGTTACACTGATATCAAATTGAGGGTTTGCCCCCAGTGTAACAGCTGCAGAAACACTACAATCTATCACTGAATGACCAGACAGACTCCGTCTGTATCGTGTCTCTGTTGTAACACACTTAGGAGGATAAATTCTATTAAGAGTGGGATCTGAACATTGTACAGCGCAAACCTGTACTAGATCAAGCCAGGGACATTGCAAACAGTGGAGCGAATCCACCCATGTAAACCCTTCTAACTAGCCAACACCTGAGGGCCTCTGACAGAGCCATCAGGGTCCTTCCCCACTGGAGACGGTAGGTATCCCCAGTGCCACCCTCTCCCCGCCTCTACCAGGTGTGTGCAGTCTCCACCACCCCACTCTCCAACTTGCAGCCCTCAACTCTCAGCTCAATCTGGCAAAGGTGGATCTTCAAAGTGGTGCGTGGGAAGCAACGGAAATAAATCGCTTGACCACCGCTACCGGTCACTGTATCTCCCCATGCACCACTTCAAAAATGAACCTTGCTATCTCTAGTGTCACTTGCGAAGTCCCCTTGTGAGGGGTAAGGGGGACAGGTAAAATGACAGGAATGGGAATGAACTGTCATCTTCAGTCCAGAGAAGTCAACAGCAGGGGGAGGTTTAGCAAAGGTTCACGGGGTTGCCGCTCAGCTACTCACCAGATTGACACACACATTGATCAGAGACCTAAGGTGAGGCAGGAAGGATATGATTGGCTGCCTCTGAAGTGTCAAACAGACCCCTTCAATCAAATTGCTGGCAGGCTCCCACTCAACCTGGCGCCTGCAATACAACAGTAGGTGCCGTTAGCCGTGGGCCTCCTGTCCCCCACCAGACGCTTGCAAACACGGCGACCGACACACAGTGACTCCCACAGAGGAAACGTTTCAGACAGCAACGACGTCCAAGATGAGCACAAAGTGTGCAACAGAGAAAAGGTTTTACCCATGCAGCTCAGGAGAGCACAGAGCCACAGAGCACACTGGGCGTTTGAGAGAGATGAGAAACATAGCAGAGGGGTCTGCACTAGAGACACAAACCCCCTCACAACAGCAGTGGCGGATGAGCTGTGTTTCACTCCCTGACGCTTCCCTCCGACAGATGCCGAATGAAAGGGAGCCACCAGACAGCTGTCTCAGGTGTGCCTGTGTGGGGACAAGGTCTGCTGTGACATGCTCCCGACTGAGAGCGACTCCTCCATCTCTTGTGGCTTGTGGATGTTCTCACTGAAGGGAACAAACCCCATCAGCTGTGAGTGCCCTCTGTAAGCTACTTTGCAGTCTAGTCTGCTCTGCCAGTGACTCCCAGACACAGTCTGCCCTAAACGTAAACTGGTACAATCTTTACCTTTCTCACCCTGTGCAGGAGGGCCAATTCGTTCCCTACCAGGACCAAAGTCCTTCGTTCCAGGATCCTCTCTTCCCTGACACTTTGCTTTTTTCACCAGACAGCTTTCAGGGCTTGTGACAGATGCTGAATGGAGTCCTTCCTAGTCATAAGCAGACACAGCATAGGTGGTTCACACCCTTCATCTCAGGGCCTGATTCTTTGGAGTAAGTATACTTCTGAAGCCAGCATCTGACTGTACACTTATTGGGACAGAAAGACAAGGCTTGCATAACTTGTTAGCTCAAGACTAAACAATATCCTAGTCAAGCTCCTCAGTGAATTTCTTAGAGACACATGGGGGATCAAGTGTTCACTACATAAGTTCTTATGCAGACCAACATACATCTCATCTTTCAGCATGCACTGTTCCTAAATCTCCAGAATAGTAGTTTGTTCTTGTGCTTGTTCTTACGCATCTCCTGCTCCCCTCAGACACTGGTTTTGGAGTGGGGTGCCCACAGGAGGCAGTGTATAAGATTCTGATGTGAGTACCCCAATGGATGGCTCCTAGCGTCTGGCACCCAGCCCCATCTCTGAGAGACTCCTTGGCCCAATGACGTTTAAATGTAGTTGCTGCATTTGGTCCAGTGGCTTTGCTGTCTCTGTCCTTTTGTGTACGGAAGAGCAATTTCAGCCAGGCACAGGTACAGGCACAGACAGAGAGAATATGAAGGGAATTTTAATTTATGAGCATTCATTCAGCTTACACAAAGAGGAAAGATCTTCAGGAACAGGAAGACCCCTAAGCTGCCTTTGAGGCAGAAGAAAGCATGAGCGAGAAAAGAAAGAATGAGCGAGAAGCAGGCAAGACATGGCAAAGAATCAAACCAACAGGAAGGAGAAGCATCAAAATTTCTGCCTCTAAATTCCCTACAAGGGCAGGAGTTTCTTAAAGCAGATTTTTAGCCAAAGGAAAGTGACAGATAGTGATGCCAGAAAGAAGAAATCACCTTCCTATTATTTGCTCCATCTTAGTTGAGTACATATGATTCCTGCTGGGACCTAAAGTTTTGTGTCCGAGTCCTAAATTCTGATGTTCTCTAACATCTTTTGGCTTCTCAGCTGAGACTGCCAACAAAGTGACTGATTCAAGCAGTTCAATGCCCATGAGGGTGACTGAGACCAATGACTCTTTTTGCTCAGATCACTGAAAAATCCACAGGGCTGAGAGATTTTATACTACCCAGACTGGATTTGAATCACTGCCTCCAAGGTAGGAATGCTCCATATTGAATACTTCTTGAAGTTGTCAAAGCCTGTACCATAATGCTACTATGCGATGCACCAGGCTTTCACTAGCCACTGACTAGATGCAATCGATGCAGTTCTGTTCCCTTTACACTAAGGAGCATTCAGAAGCTACTGCATAGCTCCAGACTATTTTTATCTTTACAGAGAACATAACAGTATTTTCATGAGAAGGCATGCTAGAAATACTCTTACTACAGTTTAACTTTCCATTAAAAAATAAAATTAATCTCCTCAACTCACAGCTAAAATAAATAAAGAGGGTAGTGAGATGGTACAAATCTGAAGACTTATTTTGGAGAAAGAAAAATGAGATTTCTGGAAGTTCTCTCTGTAGTTCTTAATAACCATGCATTTCTTCTCTTGCTACCAGAAGACACAACAAAAATGTCAACATAAATGCACACTTACAGAGATAAAAACATCTGTTCATTTTCTGATATGTTGTAAAGGTTCACTGCAACATGACAGTTTTAGTTAGATGACATACCCACACTTCAAGGCTTGCAACATCAGAAACGGACCCCAGAGAGTTTCCATTATACCTGCTCACCTCAAAGTAGGCATCTTGTGAATTTTATTGAACATACGATCCAATCTCTTTAAGATGAGGATAAGGGCAGGTCTCACCGCCTCAGCTGTCCAGTCAGTGATGGGCAGCATCTCCATGATGTAGCGCCGGAGACCTCGGCTTTCCATCGTCTGCGTGTCATAAGGTGCCAGTTTCAGCAGAGAATGTGCGATTTCTGCCAATCTAAAACCAGGGTTTCTTAAGAGGAAAATCAAATACAACTTGCATTTTTCCACACATGCCAATGAACTAACAGATAAATCTTCAGTAGCCTAGTAAAAAGAAAAAGACGCAGAAGTCAAATGTGCTGCTATTTAAACTCTTAGACCCGATACCACAGTCCCTGGTCTGTTAAGATTCTTTTGCTAGAATCACTGTTTATATTTATGTACACGTGAATGGTCTAAAGAATATTTTTGCATTGATATTAAATGCACCAAAGGAACATCAGGAATCACAGATTTGTGTAGCTAAAAACAAAGTACCTGAGCTGTTAGTAAGATTACAACATTGCATGCCTGTGAAACACAGACCTGACATCACCTGTATGTCAATTAATGAGTGATTTGGTTTGGTTTTGTGCTTGTTTTTCAGTGTCACCACTTTAAGAGGTCTCACTGTGCAATTTTCAGGTGTTAAATTTTAAAAATAATGTGCTGTCCCATAGGTTTACAAAACATGTACTTTGTACGGTTACTCCCTGCAGCTTTGATTTGTTTCTCCTAACACCTCTACAGATTGTGTTGCTGTTGCTTCTTCTAACCCTCCCAGATGGCCTCACTGGTGGCATTTTCTGTATTGACTGTGAAATACCATGGCAACATTTAACTTACACTTGCAGTTTGACAAAGACCTACTGAAATACTTGAATATTTACAGTAGACAAAGACAAGTAATAAAGCTACATCTACTAATAAAAGCAATAGAAACCTGTATACTCTCTGAAACATCAATAGACTTTGTAGTGGATGATTACAGTACAATCCTATTCATATTGTGGGGGCTTCTTCTGAAACGCCTTCAACTAATGGAACGTATTTCTATTCTCTTTAAAATCTGCCTAGAAATATCAAGGGCAACGAGTTCCTCAGATTAACCAAAAGTGCTATAAAAGTGTTTCTTTGTACAGTATTTCTTTATTGTTACTTTTTACAACTACTTTGTCCTACTATGGAGTAGGTCTCTTTTCTTAAACACTGTGAAATTTAAATTATCATATAATTATGCTTCTTTCTGGCAATACAATATCAGTAGCACATAATGGTATATGAAAACTTCCTTATGCATTGTAAAGTGCGAGATCCATCTCATCCAACTTGAGACGTCAATCTCAATTAATCTTCTAGCTCTGTTCATGCAAACATAAGCAACCTGGGAAATTCTTATCTTCCTGAAATACTGGGATAAACAGCTCATTGGATGTGCATCTCCCTTTTCACTGAGTCCAAAAAGATCTTTATGACTTTTGCAGACTAAACATTTAACTTTTCAATGGCTAAAATTGGGTGAGATGAATCCTGTCTGAAGTGACTAGCATATTATCTTGTTTTCTGAAGTCTCTGAAATGGCATCTGTCAGCCTCCCAAGACCATGGCTGTCACATCACATTCTGGTAAATCTGCTCTCTACTTAGAACTAAGTTTTTTTCCTACAGCGGTTAAATCCTGTCAGTCGTTTCACTGATACTTATGAAATGAATTTATGTAAGAACCAAGATGATGTTTGCTTTTATTTAGGGCTAACTGTGATAAAGCAATTCAGGTTCCAACCCCAATAAAGCAGTTATTTCTAGCACTTTCCAGGAGACAGAGAATCAGAGCACAACTCGTTATCTTCTGCAAATCAATCCCTTAGTTCTACTGCTGTAACCTTTGACCGTGAAAGACCTTCTGTCTTGAAAAGAATGCAGTATTTGCCAGCTACTACTGTGTACTGTGACTCTGTTTCACAGAAATCTTCTCACAAGAAAGTGTCTTTCCAGAAAATATACCAATAACACCTTCTGTACATATGGATTTAAGTTTGTTAAACTTGTCTTTTAAGAGAGGGACATAAAATAGTTTAAGAACAATTACACTCAATTAATCTGGAATATAAGAACACGTAGAAATGAAATTCCCACATTACTGTTAAACTGCAAATACTTCTGGGTAGTACACTAGAGCATTCTTATGTTAGATACAAATGTAAGGCTAGGATAGTAAAAAGAAGCAAACCCCTTACTTTACTGCACTAAATAAAGTTCATTCATCAGACACATGTTCCTCACTCCCATTGAAATAATAAAAAAAAATCCCAACATGTCTAACCAAGGACATAATCTGTCCTGAGAATCTCACCTTTGTTTCTAACATAAGATTAAAGTTCTTATCTCAGGCTTCTATTGCTAAAAGTCATGGAGTTTGTAATGCAGCTAAACAGATGTATTGATTTCTGAGGCTTGTGTCCCTTGGAAAAAATGTAAAAGTGGCACTGCAAAAGCAGCCATGTCCATCAGGTTTTCAGTTTGTTTGCAGCCAAGCACTACATAAGAATGACATGCATCTGTGGAAACAGACCTCTCTTGTTTAAAATTACCCTCTAAATCTTTAAACATTTGCCAGAGGCAGGGAACAGCAACATTCAATTCATATGCAAACACACAAACCAAACAAAAAACACCTCCCAACTCCCAAAGGAATTTGGAGCATTTGTTAAACAAGACCTAAATTAATGTCAAACATCATTTTGTGTTCTATCCAAAGATCTCTAATTGTGACAGAATCTGCCAGCTAAGGGGCTTTGCCACTATTTTCAGAGCATGCATGTAAAAGGTAGAAGAGATTTTAGAGGGTTTTCGTTGGTCCAGGGGCAGGAACAGAGCTGGTTCAGTGCATTGCTAGGATCTGTCACCCTTCATCTTCCTTTACAGGGTATTCCTGAGGAAAAAAGTATAGCACTCAAAGAGGGGAATAATTCACAGCCAGAATGGCCTCTTGGGGTTCAGGGAGCAACACAAATTACTATTAAGGCGGTTCTGATTCACTTCTGAGGCCAGTCCCAAACAGCTTAAGATATCTTTGCTATCTTTCCTATTTACTTTAATACTCTACTGATCACCGTTTGGCTTAGGCCATTAAAAAATGTCTCTTGGTATTTAGCTGTTCTGTAGTCAAAGAATGATCTCGAAGTATTTCTCTGTCTCATAAAAGAATTCAGATAGCTGTCTCCCTGTGAGCCCTCTGCCAAGGGGTACGCTAGGACCGCCTCATATTAATCCCAGTTTTCCTTCTGAGGAGTGCCAGTCAGAACAGTGCTAACTGTGGCTCATTTAGAGAGTATCTGTGCTGTTTTTATTGACACATATATTACCATGAAACAACTCTAATGAGTTTATGTTTCCTGAGGGAATACTATGTGAGAAAGGGGTTTCCACCTGAAAATGAATGAAAAATTGACAATGGAATCAGGTCCATTCCCTCTTGTCCCAGTTTTTGTTGTCTTTTATATCTGGACAAAGTTCTCAGTAGCAACTTACACTATTTTGTGTTTACTATGAACAGCAAACACAGAGAAGAGACTCAGGTCCAAAGTGCTTAGAAGGCCCTACCCCCAACTTCTAGGTCAGCACCATGTGAAATGGTTTGCAGTGAGCATCCAACCAGCAAGCTGGGCTCAGTGCTGCACCTTAATAAAAGACTTGTGCACCTGCCCTATCACATGCTGAGGTGGTGGTCCTGTAAATGCCTTCTGCCCCATCCTCCTCCGTATTTCAGGCACTTATGCAATACAGTGCAGTGGTTGCTCTGCCTTCCTGCTTTTTAGCAGCTGGTTCTGATGTACAGTGTCACAGGAGAGGATAAAGGTCATATCCAGCCAGCTGGGGAGCTTCCCTTGCCCTGCAGAGGCAGCCTTATCTGCTCTGCTCCTCACTGCAACTTATTCTGATGTATCAGATGGGCTTCCACGGAGCTATTTCACCCACTGGAGATGCGGGTCTGAATGAGACCAGAGGAGAGCATATGAAACCTTCCTTATACACAAGCAGCATCAGGTACAATCTAAGGAACATCAAAACAAGCTCTGCATGTTTCAGACAGCAACATGCAACCACACTACCAAAAAGTGATTCTGTCTGCTATTATGAAAAATTAAGAGCTAAAAGAAAGGCATCCCCCTGAAATGAACAAGTAAAAGCAGAATGCCTGTGGAATACCTCATGTGGGACTTCACATCCAGCAGCTCCAGAGAAGTCACTCGGGGCTCACCAGCCAGATTCTGCAAAATCTTCAGCCTTGGACCACAATGCTTGTAAAACTCTGTGCAGATATTCAGCAATGACTCCCGTGGTCTCCTGAACTCCTCTCTGGCAATTCGTTCATCCAGCTCCTCTCGGGGAAGACCCTGGCCCTCCTCCAGTAAGTGAAGGTTCTCCCTGGAGGATATAAAATAAGAAAAAGTAGGAAGTGTTATATGTAGTGGAACAGCAGGGATAGATTATAACAACCTCTCCAACTTGGTTTTGCAACAGATGCTTTCCGCTGCAATTGAAAAGAAAGATAGTTGCATCTGCAATAAAAAAAAAAAGGGGGGGAAATTATAATCTGCAAAGTCTTGTTAAAAATGTAAATAATTTCTATATGAACTATCCTTTGCTACCCTCCAGGGTAGCAAAAAGGCTGCCTGTCACAGCAACAGTGGGTGGGACCCAGTGAACCTGGAAACTGCTGGGGAAGAGTTCATCACATGTCAGGGAAGATTGGGCAAAGATTTTACTGTACCTGATAAAGTGTAGTTTGGCTCCTTGTTCTGGGTACCTGGAGAAACAGAAACAGCAACTTAGTAGTGCCTAAACTGTGCCTTTCTGAAAGAAGGCGACACTGTTCTAGCCCAGAGGTATACTTGCCATGGGCAGGATGGTATCTTGTGTCACTGGAACAATGGCTACACGAAGTTAGTGGCCACATTGAATGGCCTTTACCTCCCAACTGGCAGCAAACACCAGATTCCTATAGTTATTGCCCTTGTTATGAAAGGAAAAATTCAGGCTTAAAAACCATAGCCCTCTTTCAAGCAATTTCTGTTACTGATTTTCAGCCCAGTGCTCGGTCTATTTCATGAAGCCAGAGCTCACCTAGTGGAAAGAATACCTCAGTGTGGTTTTTTTGTTTTATTGTCATTTTCCTTTGCCACTTCTTGTTACGAAAGCATTAACAAACCCTGCATCACTTGGCTAACATGTCCAAGGCTGGAACAGTGATCATTCCACCATCATGAGACTCCTGCTGTTGCTAGCAGATGTCTGTTGCAATGATAACACAAGAGAAGAAACAAGGGCAGGAAACCTGGAGCAGTGCAAAAATATTTTGGATCAGAGACTGAATGTTTGATAATCAGAAAGATCTGGAAACGTTAACCAAGACGTCTGAGTCACACAGCATCGGGAGTCTCTACATTGCCTGTCAGCAGATGCATATTAACTGCTTTCCAAAATTAGCAGACAAATAATAAAGCACTACTTTCCATTACACCTTATTTTCCTTAGACTGAGCAATCTTGCAATGGAAGTAAATAGCATATATCCACTTCAGACTTGAGCATGAAGGGGTTTATCTGCTTCTCAGATCCAGGATTGAAAGTCAAAGCTGTGTTTCATCCACGCCTGAAGTGGTCTTAAAGAATAACAGACTGATTCCAGGAGTTACCAACCAAGATGTGTACACTACACATCTATAAATTGACATAATAGCCCTTTGGTGATCCATGCAGAGAGTCATTTCTATCTCCCCTTCAATACAAAAAAAGACAGGGAATAACTTGGAAAGCATGTCTTGCCAGAAAGGTGTTCCTGATTTACAGTCCTGTATAGCCCATGGTATTGTACTAGACTGTTGGCTGTGCGCAGACTTACTATCAGCTGTTACAGACAAAAGAGAACTCCAGAGGAAATACTCTGCTCTGGAAGAACAGCGACTCCAGCTTTTGCTGGGGGAGAATTCCCTTTCCAGGTCAGCACAAACATTCAGATTTTAAGCACAGTAAGGCATAGCCTGGCCAGGAGAAGGCAGGGCTGCCCAGAAGAGTAATCAGTACTGCAAAGAAAACCTTCATAATCCCAAATGCTTGTGGGTGGATTTTATAACAAGATTTCTTAAGCCCTTGCTCTATGACTGAGTAAATTGTCCAGTGGCCTTGTCTAATTCGCAGCAGCCTAATTGAAATGGCCAATATGGCCAAGGAGCAGTATTACAGTCTGCTGGTGCCAACTCCTTCCTTATTTCCTTCTTCCGTGGCGAAGGTTTTTTTGTGGTTTTTTATAAGAAGGACAAAAATATTCCAAGTCATTCTTCCCTTTCTCTCAAATTCTCTGCCACCCACTCCTTTGCTATCTGTAACTGCAAAAAAACCCCAGACCAATGTGGAGGTAAAGATGATAGAAAGAGACCATAGGAAAAGTTTACTTTTAAAAGTGAACAGGCAAGGAACGAAAAGAAAGCTAGAGGAGGTGCCAGTCTCTGCGAGTCTCAACTGACATGCAGTTTGAGCTTATACTGCTGTTCAGTCTCTCAGAACAAGGCCAGAAGGATCCAACCCTTCTGCTATCCAAGTGTGCTGTGCCCAGTGGTCGCTTTGACAGTGGACTCAGAAGGAAGCAAAGCAGAGAACTGAGGGACATAGTTGCTTTGTCAGTATACTTCTAGGGTGCAAAAAGGGAAACAAAGAAAAAGACTTTTAGGATGGGTGTCGTCCATTTTGATATCCTGGTCTTCTATTTAGTCACATGGTTTTAAACTAGAAATTCTAGTCTTGGGGATTTTGGTTACTGTCAGAAATGCAGTCCTGGGCTATGTGCTCTTCTTATCTGACTGTTTTCTCTCACAGTACCTAGAGCACTTCCTCAGACAGCTGAGGAAGTGCTCCAAGCACTCTCTCAGACAGCTGAGGAAGTGCTCCAAGCACTCTGAGCAATGAGATGTTACCTTACTCAAAAAAAAAAAAAAAAAAAGCTGTTCAGAAAAATGAGAAAGAAGGAAAAGCCCACTGACTTACCTGGTGTTCACACCTGCTGACATGGTGTGGTTTGCTGTTGTGGTCCCTTTATGGCCTTGGTCACATCGACTCATTTGTGGGGCTGTCATAGGCCTGGCAAAGGGAGGTGAATAGCACACTAAAGACGAAATCTAACAAGCGCACTGAAATTCTGCTTGTGATCTGGTGAAATTTGGCACTAATTTTACCATGTCTAAAACTCAACCATTATTCAAGCTAAGCTGCATTGGCTCTCCCCACACTGATAATCAAGCTAAGCTGCATTGGCTCTCCTGTGCATTGGCTCTCCCCACACTGAGAACCAAACACAGGCTCAGACCTTTGAACCATATGGGTTACCTGGTGAGAACTTCTACACTGTACAAGAGGGCCTGCAAAGACGTGGCAAGGGCAGCCATAGCAGCAATCTCCTCACGAGCTGCTGTCACAGTCTCCACTTGAGATGTTTGTCGCTTCAGTTTCTGCAAGTAACAGGGAACCAGTGCTTCCAAGACCATCAGCATCTGGAGGCTGGAAAAATAACCAATGATTGATCTGTTTTATTTTGTCAATCCTGAAACTCACATCAGGAAGAGGCTTAATTTTCTATCTGAAGACCCCTGGATCTCTCACTAGCCTGTGATTTCATTGCTTCTCACTACATAAGCAGTCCTGGGCCGAAGAAACTCTTGGATTAGGAACTTCAGGGGGAAAATTAGCTGATGCATGAAACAATAATAATAAAACCAACCTGAACTTCTGGGTATCTTCTGAATATGTCATCCATTTGCAGACATTCATTTTCCCTTCCAAAGACTCCTTTCTTCTCTGGTTCCCTCTTGGAAACTAACCTTTTTGCTTTAGCAGTTTACCTCCCCTCTCTCTGTATCTTCCTGTTCTTTCCAGCTGCCTGTTTCTCCCCCTCCAGTTCCCTCTCCATTGCTTCTCTGACAACAGAAACCTGCAGGACACAGTGTGATCCCCACTTGGAAATACAGCTTATGTGTTGCTGCTCAGGCTGCCATCCAGCTTAGTGCTACAGCTGGTGGCTGGCAGGATTTGGAGCCGGTGCCCTAGGAAAAGTATCAACAGGCAGAGGCTTAGCCTCACAGAGAAGCCTCGTACTTGGAATGCATGTCTATATCCTCTGCCTCCATTTCTCAGCCTTGCTTTCGCATGCCATATGCAGCTTTTATGCCTTTTCTGAGTCTGCACAAACTAAGAAAACAGATTAGCACCTTCTGAATGATTCAGGAGCATAGGCCACCACTGTCACACACAGCTTGATGGCTTCACTGATTGAAAAGGTCAAGTCTTCATTCCCATAGCAGAAGTCTGAGGGAGTAAAGCAATATGAGAAGACTATCACACAAACATACTGAATATGAAAGGAGCTAGCACAGTCCTTCCTTTTTCCCCTCTTCAATTGCTTGCTTCTCATGTTAACAATCCCCAATAGGCTCTTGATTTTTGACAAAAATCTGTCTATACAAAGGAAACATATGCTGCACTCCCACTTGCACCCTGCTGTCCAAGAACTCAGTAGGTGAGAAACAGTTGTCACTAGGTCAAATCATTGCTGAGCATAAGGCCTACAGCTGCTACTGGAGTCCCGTTTCGAACATCACCCATCGCAAGCAAAATCTTAAGCTCATACATGACAAGGACACATGTCAACTTAATGACAATTTTTACGCTCCCTCCACGTTTTCCTAGATGTTTCCACCGCATTAAAAATGATGCTGATACACTACTGATGGCAGAAGATAGTTTTACTTCTAAAAAATCAAGCCCCTTCTATACTGGTAGCCACATGGGTGCCAGCACAAAAGTGAGTCTGGTTTGCTAGTGATTTGAGAAAAAGTTTTCAAAAGCATTTAAGTTCCATACTACAAATATTACTTTGGGGATAATTAGTGTCAGGCACCAAGAAACTGAAGTATCCAAAGAATAATATTTGTAATACAACTATAGTCCCATTTTCAGAAGTGACTTTGGTATACAGGAGCCCAAGTCAAAGTTAAGGTCCCAATGCATATAAATCACTTTGAACAATGGAACTTGGAAGTCACGATGCTTTAGATAATTCTGATCCTCATATGGGAAATACCAGGCACACAACATACTCATCTACAGTCTCATCATCAACACACACTTGGGAATTTTCAGAGATGCCTTTGAATAACCCTCCACAGAAAACCCAAAGATTTTATATAAATGTTGACTACAATCCACAAAGGGGAAGAAATATCTTCCGTTTCTGTACCATTTTATATTATAACTTGTGATAGAATTGTGCAGCATCATAAAATCCCAGTATATAACAGAGCTTTAACTCTAAGGCTAGACAGGCTTCACAGTTCATCAAAATAAGTACTATTTAAAGAAGTGCAAATTTGGAAAATAAGTTGAAGATCCTTATAAAAATCAGCAAAAATTACTTCCCTGCAAATCACAAAGTAGCCAAATTCTTAAATGCTGCATTGCATGGATAACTGCCAAGAGACACGGTGTCCTGGATACATCATACAGCCATATATATTCTGCTTTGTGATAAATCAACACCCCCCCTAGAATTCAGCACTGTTGAACGTCTGAATGGCATCCATCATTTACTAGTCATAGTCTGCCCACAGGAGAGGATGCTTTTGTTTCCTGCCCACATGGAGCAGAGGAGAGGATGACACTGATCTTGTCAGCATGATACAGTTTATTAGGCATCTTTATTCTTCACCCACACATGATAAACTTCAAAATGCCAGGGGCTAGTCTCAGACTATCAGGCTCAATGCAGAAAAAATAGCTTTGGAATAAAATAAATTAATAATTCCCCTCCTGCAGAAAATATCAAAGGGATGGTGGTAATGAAGCCAACCTTAAAAGCCTCATGAGGCATAAGAAACAGATATAACTGCACTCTGGGAGAAGAAAAGGGCCCTGAACAAATCATCCTGCATCAAATGCATGTTGAATCAATAAACAACAAACCCGAATTACTGAATAATGGGTGCTTTGCTGTTACCTAATGACTTGAGAGGCTTTTCTGCTTTCACCAGCTCTAAGATGTCCAAAATGTCTGGAGTGTCTCCCTCTAAAGACTGCAGCAGGTCAAACAGGCACTGAGCTGACACTCCTTTGCTGGTTCCATTGTTTGTAGCATCCTGTTTCAACAACAGACATTCGTGGCTGAATTTCTGAGGGCCTGTGTGCATCCCAGGAATCTTTATCTGGAGGTGCGGGCAACCTTTTTTTTGACAAAGGGCCCGCATGGAGTTCAAGAGCTTACTGCTATCAAACAATAAGCCTTGCCTGACCCAACAGATTGATGCTACAGTGGAAGCATGATCTGAAAACTGCACACAGCTTTCAGTCCCAGAAAGAGCAGATCTTTGCTGCCCTGTGAAGGAGAAAGATGTGTGTGCTTACAGTGTATGTGCAATTAGATTTGGCAGTCTCACTTCAAATTAAAATTCCATTAACTTGTTTTAACTCACTAAAATATTAAAAAGTAATCGGTGAATATTTCAAAACATGGCTAATCCAGCCTTATAGTTCACATGTACTAAAACTTTGCATTAAGCTTTTAGTTCCTATTGCTGGATTCTAAGAAAGGATTTTCATTTAAAGAGTTACAAAGCATGATTGTCCTTTTATAACCTATTTATACACAGAAATTTAAAGTGAGACCACATTTACTAGCCTGGATACCAGTGGCCCATTATCTCAGCATCCTGCTCAATCAACTGTTGAACAGAAGCATGGAGAAATACGTTCAAGAAATGCTTCTGTGCAGCACCAAGTGCAGTAAGCACATGTTCAGTAAGAACTGTGCTGCTGCTCCAGCTGTTTTCTCTTTTTGATCTCTGATGGGGGGCTGGCTGCATACACAGGCTTCCCCACGCTGAGACTAGGGAATGGCTTTTACTCACAGGGAACTCCAGGAGAGGGGCCACACTTGCAAACAGCTGCAGAATAAAGGGCTTGCGATGCAGAACGTAGAACTGGCGGCACGCAAACTCAATCGCTTGGCGTAACTGTGGGTTGCTTTCATAGTCAGCGTATACCTGAGCAAATGAAAAACGACATAGAAGTACTACTCCAGTGGAAGGGCTCTTCATCTCCTGACCCCAGATTGAATCAACTACAGCCTTGTCATTCCTGATATGTTTGCCTAACGTGTTTTTAAAGATGGAGACTTGAACGCCCTCCCTGGCAATGCATTTCAGGGACAAACTGTCCTTAGAAAAAAGGTTTGCTTGTCATGCTTGAACCTTCTTTGTCACAGCTTTAGTCCATTATTTTTTGTCCTATGTATCAGAGGTAGATTCCTTCCCTCTCCTTCCTAGAAGCACTTTACTTGTTTGAAGCCAGTTAGTGCTTTCTTCCTCAATCTTCATCTTTTTCAGTTAATCAAATCCCAGCTCTTTCAGTCCTTTCTCACATGACATGTTTTCTAGATGTACATCCCTGTTCCAGTCTGCAGTCTTTTCAGTTAACTGATGTTTTTTGTGCAGTGCCCACAGCTGGACAGAGCCAGCACTTCAAGTCAGGAGTGCTGCTGATTGGAGCACCAGAATTATTCCATGTTTCTTTCACAAGATACAAATCTGTATAGTCACCCCAGAATGGCTTTTGAGATATTTTCTTTTTTTTTTTATCCTTCAACAGAAGGACACTGTTGATTCATGTTTAGCTTCAGATCTATAACAACTCCAATATTCTGTCCTGCAGAAGTGCTACTGAATCAGCTACTTTCCCTTCCATATTTATGTGGCTGATTATTCATAAGTAAGGACCTACGCTTGTCCAACCTGATCAACATAATCTGTTTTTTTTTCCTTTTTTCAGACTGCATCTCCAGTTTGTCAAGATAATTTGAACTCCTAGTCTGTCCCCCAACACACTGACAGTTCCACCCACTTTTAAGATATTTTAAGGTTTTTAGAGTGGCGTTTCCTTCAGGGCTGGCCACTGAACCATGCAGCCAATGCATTGCCAAAGATGTGGGATTTGTTTCTCAGTTATGTAAACAGTATAAATTGCTAGGAACAACTTCACTGGGCTTCCTTCTTCTGTCTGTTTCAATTGCCTGTCTGCACTTCTCTGCTGGTACAAGTCTGTGGGAGGTTTGGGGTGGGGGTAGGCAGGATTTTCTTGCTATTTGCTGGCAACAGGTAATGCTGAGGTTTTATGGTAGTGCAAAATTCACATTACAGCACAGGGCTCTTGAAGGTTTCTAAAAAATTATTAGTGTGCGAGACCTCTGCAGAGCTGCATTCACTTCTCAGTAGCCTAGGAGGCTGAAGAGATTAGATGTCTTTTCTACAATCAGAAGCCTCTAGCATGCTTATGAGGACAGTCAATCACCATGGCCTGTTACACTTGCAATATCTCATTTACTTGAGAAAAGGGAAATAATTAACTGTATATGCATTTCACCAAGGAAAGCAGAATAACCTGCAACAAAAAGAGCCCTGTGGGGGTGTGTGCATGTATGCATTAGGAATTAACCTATTAACGGCTAGTTCAAGCCCAGAAGTGGTAGAAGAGTTTGTTTGTGATGACCACAAGCAAACCAGCTGATCTTGGGTGCCTGGAACAGAGACGTGAGGGTCTGCAAAAACAAACAAGCTCAGCAACACTTGGGTTTTCTTTTGGAATGCTTTTTTGCCTCCCAAGAGTGGTATTTTATTAATTCAGTAGTTGACAATAATGGGGGGGTGGGGGGGGATAGGAAAGAATTACAAAGCTAATTTCTCTCAATATGCAAAGTGAAAATGAAGGGAGAGTCCTTCACAGGGCTGAATGGTTACTGCCAAGTACTTCAAATTAAGTTATTAAGTTATTTTATTTCAAAATGTCTTGTTTCTAGTGAATAAACCGATGCAGACCTGGATCCAATACATTCTTACCTAACTATGTAAGGCATGATATTAGAGTTTCCAGTTGCTAAAGAGTTTGTTTAGATAGCTAAATTCATCACTGGTCCTAATTACTGTGCTCTGTTAACTATGTTAAAATGAACATACATAAGGATGTCATGGTCATTGCTTCTTTTACAGAAACAATATTTTTTTCTGTATTTGCATTATAATACTAAATCTGTATTTAGATACTGTCTTCAAGCCCTGCAGAAATAATCTTTCTGTCTGTAAAAGAACTATATTGGGGTTTTTTTCATTTTCAGTATCTGATTTTTCTCAAATGTCAACAGGAAAAAAGGCATACTTGTGTGCCTCAAAGTGAAGAGAAACTCCACCTCTAACACTTCCAATATTTGTCATCACTCACATGAAAAGAAAACATACAGTTTTTCGTAAACATTTAGTGTTATTTTCTGTTGCTATTTAAATTGCAGATAATACAATTATCACACTTAAAGAAGTGAATATAATTTAGTTTCAATCAGCAAGTAGCAAATCCAGATATTTCAACTATTCCCCAAATACTGTTCCCCAAATTTCAGCCATCACTGGAGGAAAAGACACTGGGGGAGACCCAAAGTCCAAAACTTTTCCAGAAATTTCACATTTCTGTGTGGAAGTACCTAGTAAGGGAAAGAGATATTCATTTACTTAACATAAAGAAGAAAAGAAAATGCAGTAATTTACTCAAGAAGAAAAGGGAATGTAGTCTCAGGATTGCTGATTTGGGCCATCCCACCCTGATCTGTTGTCTTCTTGGGGCCCCCAAAATCCGTGATCTCACCAGGACTCAGCAGTTCAAAGTTTCTCCATTAACAGGCAGTTCTATAACAAAGTGCTCGCTCAGAAGTCTTCCCTCATATTGTTCATAGAAATGGCTCACCTGCAACATGCTGGGGAGGACCCACTGGTACCCGCTGAGGGAGAAGAGGTGGTTAAAGTGCACAGCTGTGTTGATGACTGTGGCAGCGTACTGCCTCAACAAGGCACTGTCCTCAGGGTGCAGGATCAGGGCACCATTGAAGACGTTCAAGAACAGCATGATCTCGTCCCCCCAGGGGAACTCACTGGGCATGCCAAGGAACATCTCCTCCAGCAGCTTAATCCACAAGCTTTTCTGAAGAGTGTCCAGACCAAAGAGCTCTTTCCCAGCTGCGGGGGAGAACAGGCAACAGCAATCAACTCTGTCCACCACAGCCAGCCTCACAACATTCCCAGAGGCCAAAGGCCTCTCTGAAGAACCATCCCACAACACTGACCATCGTTCTGCCTTTTTAAAATTATTTCACCCATCCTGTACTTCTGAAAGTGCCCACAGGGCGTGAGCAAACCTTGACTGAAAGCAACACACATGAAGACGAAGAATGATGAATATCACACAGCTCACTAAATCTGCTCCCCACTGGTTGGAAATTCTCCTCTTAAAAAGTGAAAGCAAATCTGACCTTGTACATGCATCATCTGCCTCACACAACCTGAGTGGCTGTGTGGATTTATGCTGAATTTTTATCCTTCAGGTGTCCCACACATTACAGGACATTGATGCAGAGTTACAATAATGCTTCTGAAAGCAAGTGCCTTTAGGGCCTGTTACAGAACTTGCCAATGCTTACCATCCGGCAACAGTGGCCTGTTTAATCCCCAAGTCAGGCTGGAAACCCTACTTGACTTTCAGAGCAAAGTTTCTAAAAAGAGGGCTGTTTCTATATCCCTGCTGCTGAATTTGCCCAGTCTTCATTGGAAGTCCATTGCTTCCTCAAAGTGGATGGCAAAGGACTCTGAGCAATCCTTTTTAGGTGCAGTTATGCTACTGGACACAGTATTCCAGCTGTAGTCTCATGCATAATTGTCCTGGTTTCAGCTAGAACAGAGTTAATTTTCTTCCTAGTAGCTGGTACAGTGCTGTGTTTTGGATTTAGTAGGAAAATAATGTTGATAAAACACTGATGTTTTTAGTTGTAGCTAAGTAGTGTTTATACTAAGTCAAGGATTTTTCAGCTTCTCATGCCCAGCCAGCAAGAAGGCTGGAGGGGCACAAGAAGCTGGGAGGGGACACCGCCAGGACAGCTGACCCAAACTGGCCAAAGGGATATTCCATACCATATGACATCATGCCGAGTATATAAACTGGGGGAGCTGGCTGGGAGGGGCGGATCGCAGCTTGGGAAGTAACTGGGCATCGGTCAATGAGTGGTGAGCAATTGCATTGTGCACCACTTGCTTTGTATAGTTTAATTCTTTTAGTATTACTATTGTCATATTATTATTACCATTATAATTGTTTTTCATTCCTTTCTGTCCTATTAAACTGTCTTTATCTGAACTCACGAGGTTTTTTTCCTGATTCTCTCCCCCATCCCAGGGGTGGGGGGGGGAGTGAGCGAGCGGCTGCGTCGTGCTTAGCTGCCGGCTGGGGTTAAACCACGACAATTATTTTAATACATTATTATAACTTATTCTCATTTAAGTCTAAAGAAAGTAGCTGTGTCTGGAGACCTCTAACAGCAAAGCCCTTTCTGCTGTTGTGCTTACAAACCAACAGCTATGTATCATTTTCCCTAGGAAGAAATTTATCAGCTTTCAGTAATGCTACAAGCCTGTGTGTTTCTAAGGCAAATGAAGCCTGCATGTTTCTAAGGCAAATGAAGTGCCTCACAGAAACCTTCTGGGCCCTGTACAACCACCAGAGAAAGCTATCAAAAGGCCATACCTTGGGGATCACTGAAGAGTGAGAACTCAGCATCAATGGCACTTCGGGGAAATGAAGGCAAGCGGAGGAGGTCCTCCTGGAGCATAGATACATGGGACTGCTTGTGGGCAGTAGGAATTTTCTGTGTCAGTGATATGAGGAACAACACCCGCCCCACCTCTTCTAGCTTGCGGGTGAACACCTGAGAGAGAAAAAGAGACAGGATCAGAAGCAGCCTGATCAAAAAGTTCTTTACAACATATATGCACTTTTCTAGGTTAGCTTCCATGGCGTTCTCTGATGGGAGGGATGCTGCACTCATGGCCCAGAGGATCCTGTTGAAATTCACAGGGCTAGTGCTGTAGCACCCTTTTGCTGGAATTTGTGTGACCACTGTTCTTCAGCCCAGCTCCGCAAAGATGGATCATGTTTGTAAAAGAGGTTTTAACAACACTTTCTATTTCAGTCTTGTGGAGGACCCTGAGTGGTTGTCAAACACTTTGCAACTGTGCCATGCGGTCTTTCGTAGATTAATGTAAGCTTTGCCAGTGTGAGCCCCAAGGTGGTCAGAGGCAAACCAACTCCAAACTGAAAGCCACACAGTTGCAGATGCTCTCTGCAAGGTCTTAGACTATAGTCAACATGAGGTTGGAGTTGTTATCTGCCTTCTGGGTTGACATTGGCTCATGTCTGGCCATAGATAGTCTATGTATAGTTGCAAAAGCAAAGTAGTCAATAAAATAAAGCAGACCAGTTTCTGAGTTACTGCAAATGAGCAAAGTCCTGCTGACTTCAGATTATCGCTTCTGGTTTACACCAACTGGGAAACCGAGTTCCATTCTACCAGCCTCCTTTGAACTTCTGACTGGTAGGACTAGCCAGGCTAGCTATTTTATTTTGATGCTAAAAGTAACCATAAGGCAGAGTGATGCTCAGTAGTTGTAGTGGGTTGACCCTGGCTAGATGCCAGGTGCCCACCAAAGCCGCTCTATCACTCCCCCTCCTCAACTGGACAGGGGAGAAAAAAATAAAACGAAAGGCTTGTGGGTCGAGATAAGGACAGGGAGATCACTCACTAATTACCGTCACGGGCAAAACAGACTCAACTTGGGGAAAAACTAGTTTAATTTATTACTAGTCAAATCAGAGCAGGATAATGAGAAATAAAACCAAATCTTAAAACACCTTCCCCCCACCCCTCCCTTCTTCCCAGGCTTAACTTTACTCCTTATTTTCTCTACCTCCTCCCCCCCGAGCGGCGCAGGGGGACGGGGAATGGAGGTTTGGGTCAGTTCATCACACGTTGTTTCTGCTGCTCCTTCCTCCTCAGGGGGAGAAGCACACTTCCCCTGCTCCAGCGTGAGGTCCCTCCCACGGGAGAAAGTCCTCCAGGAACTTCTCCAATGTGAGTCCTTCCCATGGGCTGCAGTTCTTCACGAACTACTCCAGCATGGGTCCCATCCACGGGGTGCAGTCCTTCAGGAGCAGACTGCTCCAGCGTGGGTCCCCCATGGGGTCACAAGTCCTGCCAGAAAACCTGCTTCAGCGTGGGCTCCTCTCTCCACGGGGCCACGGGTCCACAGGTCCTGCCAGGAGCCTGCTCCAGCGCGGGCTTCCCACGGGGTCACAGCGTCCTTCGGGCATCCGCCTGCTCCGGCGTGGGGTCCTCCACGGGCTGCGGGTGGATATCTGCTCCACCGTGGACGTCCATGGGCTGCAGGGGGACAGCCTGCCTCACCATGGTCTTCACCACGGGCTGCAGGGGAATCTCTCTGCTCCGGCGCCTGGAGCACCTCCTCCCCCTCCTTCTTCACTGACCTTGGTGTCTGCGGAGTTGTTTCTCTCACATCTTCTCACTCCGCTCTCTCTGGCTGCAACTGCAACTCCCCTGTAACTTCTTTTCCCTTTCTTAAATATGTTATCCCAGAGGCGCTACCACTGTTGCTGATGGGCTCGGCCTTGGCCAGCGGCGGGTCCGTCTTGGAACCCGCTAGCATTAACTTTATCGGACATAGGGGAAGCTTCTAGCAGCTTCTCACAGAAGCCACCCCTATAGCCCCCCCCGCTACCAAAACCTTGCCACGCAAACCCAATACAGTAGTAGAAGCAACTGTCTTTGGAAGCAGTTTTGAGACAGCTCTTAGCTACTGGGATGAAGCCAAATCTTGAAGCATGCAGCTTAACATGTGACAAAGCTCAGCTTCCCACGTCCTGCAGTTGCTATGACCTTGCTCTGAAGTGCACTCAGCTTAGAACTGGGTGCTCAATCAATCAACAGTAAAGAAAGTACTTTTCCATGGATTGCTGCTCTGTGGGTAGACACTACAGTGCTGTTTTCTTTGCTGAAGCTGATGTTGTCCAGCAACTTCTTGCATGACTACAGAGGTGCTGGTAGATGCTTGATTTAAGTTTTACCTTAGAAATATTTTGGCCTCTAAGTACTTTAATAGAAAAATGTGGAATGCAAAATAATGCCCTGACAAAACTGGACAGGCCATTTTAATCTTTTTGGTCATGTAGGGCATATCAAACTAATTTATTTGATATATGGGACACATCTCCTAGAACCAGAGTAAGAATAATTTCTGTCAGAAAAGCAACCAAAATGATCCCAAGTAATTTCAGATTTTTATAGACTTTCTACTGACAGATGCAGCACATGAAATATTTCCCTATTCTGTACCGTACACATATGAGACGGCATTAACTATATTCTCCATTATTTTAGCTGCTAGTACCTCTTAAGCAGCTTTATATCTGCTTTTTATAACCATTCCTGATGCTATTTTCCTGCCCCTGCACTCACTTTGCTAGGGGCACAACTACAGTAGCTGGCTTTTGGCTAGAATAATACAACTGTTAATACCAAACTCATACTGTTTAACATCCCCCCCCCCCCCCCTTTTTTTATTTCCTGCTTATTATCATCCTTTGCAGATACAGCTAGAGCAACTTTTCCCTAAACACTCAACTCTGTGCTACTGAGACAACTTTGCTTTTGTGGAAAACAGAGCATGCAGCTTCTACAGGTAGAGTGACCTCAATACCATTGTCTTACTGTCTAAAGAAATGATACTTGTAGGGGTTTGCAGCACATTAAAGGCACTGCCCTGCCACTTTAGTTAGGGTTTAGTTCTTAAGGGAGAGCTCCTGGGTGCTGCAGAACATTAGCAGGATGGGACAGATTATCAGGTCATGAGGTTGGAAGATAGGGAGGACAGTGCTCTTCTGAGGGCAGATACTCCTCTGAGGAAACAATGCCTCTGGGAGTAGCTATGGTAAAAGACTAGCATCTGAGAGCAGGATAAGGAAGAGAGGCAGGTAACATTCTCTACAGTGAGAGGACAGAGAGGAAGGTAGAACAGATAATTCTTGCTCCGCAGCCAGAAGTCATGTTAAAGAAGAATAAGCAACTTTTGAAGCTGAGGCAACTGAAGCTCTTCTGGCCAAGTGCAGGAGAATGCAAAATGATCCGCCTAAAAGAAGCTGGCTGGAGAGAGCGGGAGGGAATTCACATTGCATTCTTTGACTCTTCTTAAAATACTATACACCTGTCCAACGGCACCAGGGCAGATTTCATGCCAATTGCTACTTCTCCAGCAAAGAACTGTATCTGCGTGCAGCATGACTGAAGGCCTTTAAAGGGCAAAGAAAGGTTTATTTACAGGGTTTGTTTCTGGACAGAGGTGTTTGGTGACAGTAAGATACCTGCTTCTGAATGAGCTCTTGACCCTTTTCTGGATGCATCTGCACCAGGTTGAGCTGGGGAGAAACTGACCTCCGGAAAGGATAAATGTCACGGACATAGGTCTGCCAGGAAAGGAAACAAGTGTATTTTAAACAAATGTAATTGTAACAGCATCACTCAACAGAACTGAATAAAAGGCCCTTTAGCCCTTTCTGAAGCTTTTGGGTAGGGGCTTTCAGACAGTGACAGGCATCATGGAAGAGCATAAACAGAAAAAAAAAATTTGCTCTTTTCTAAGAAAGCTAGACATTAATGACTTAAGAGCAAGGGACTCCGCTTCCACCTCTTCCCTCTTCTGTCAAACTCCAATCTTTCACCACACGCAACTAAACACCCAAGATGTGGTGCCCACAGGACAGAATTCTGTCTATTTATGGGCTGCTTGTTCTCCTTTAGATAACCCTGATGTTTAAAAAAGGACAAGATGGAAAGAACAAAGTCATCTGGACTTGCCTTGTTGTAATGAATAAGATTCCATCGCTTATCCATTAAAAAGTAATGAGAAGACTGTGTTTCAGGTATGTTAAAAAACTCCAAACACTCCTGAAAAGGAAGAAAGAAAAACATCCTGTTACTTATTAGCTGTCTTGTACAAAGACCACAACATCCAAAAGAAGAATATCCAGCTAATATTGTATAAAGGCACAAACCTGCATGCCTCAGTCAGGCTGGTACACTGTTCTGGCATTAATTCTTAATTGCTTTTTTTAATCATAAAGTACATGAATATATTTGTGATAATCAAGGCATGCTGATATCACAGTCCTGAAGACTGATGTTACTTATTTCGATGCCTTCATATTGCACATATTTGTCTGGCTATATGAGCCACATGGGTATTGCAGCTTCCATGTCCATACTATGTATTTATCAAGCTTTAGGGATAGGTGATGTACAGAGACACTAAAGTTCCAATCCTTCAAGGCACTGAAATGTGTGATTCCCATTAAAATTTAACATAGTTGGATAAACTGAAGGCTTTTACAAATCTGTTTCCTATGTGGCTCAGTTAAGAACACCCAGGAAATCTTTGGCAGAAGGGGGAACTGACCTCACATCTCCTAGATCCTAAGATATCATCGTGGCTACTGAACCAGCATTTCCACTCTGATCTTGATCATTCTGTTTAGTCTTTAGTGTTGGTAAAACCAAACATTTAAATGATTTATGTATTTATCCAAAGGACAGTATAAAGCAAATACCCAACAAGCTGCAGTGTCTTTAAATGTAGTTGCATTTGTAGGGTTTTGGCTGTCTGTGAGGTCAGGGCATTTCTATTATCCTTTAAGATGGGATCCTGTTTCTTGCAACCAAGCTCTCCTCACAGGGAGTCAGAAATGCCTGTCAGCAAAACTTCCCTCCCCAACACTGAAACAGGATGATCAGGCAGAATGTATTGGTGGCATACAGGTATGGCAGGTAAAAGTACTATTAAGCAGTTTGTCCAGTTCAAAATTCACTCCTACCTTCAGAAGAGCCTCAAACTGTGTGTCCTCATGCACTGGTAACTGAGTTGGGATGTCACACTCATTCTGTCCATGCACGACAAGGGTTTTTGTGCCTAAAAGAAGAAAAGCAGTTGCATTCTCCCTGGCCTCTTTAACTCAATTTCAAAAGACTGCCCATGGAGGAAAAGTGATATTTAAAATTCATTCCTGGGCAGACAGACAATGCCAGTCCTGTCTGGAATCCATTATGTAGTGTTAGCATAGTCTCACACTTCCACAGTTAATGAGAAATTGATCTGTTCCTAAAGGATGAGCTGGCTTTAGCAGCAACTGTCACTTTGAGGAAGGAACAAACCTAAAAGGTCAAATCTGTTTTTCAGCAAGATATCTCTTGCCTGACTTGTGACGGGCTAGGCTCACAGCATGCTCTTCTTGGGCTCTCTCAAGACTTAAATGAGAGGTTGCATCAAATGAAACTGAGTCTGAATGGTACAGTCTTACAATGATCATCCTGCCAGCCTTTCACAGCCCAACTGACACAAAGCTCTGGGTTGAAAAGATTCTTCTAATTCACTTCTTGTTTGCTTCTTTTAGAGCTCTTAAAGTGGCTTTCTGAATCTCAGGGAATTAGAGGTGGAATTTACTGACTGAATCCTCAACTCAAGGAAAACCGACATAGAATATGCAGCTATTTGTAGCAGGTCTTTTTCCGATCCAGTTCTGATGGATCTCCTTTTTGGTAGAGTGGGTCATGAACTTGGAAGTGAAGGAGACTTAAAGACTCATTTCTTATACCTGGCATTGAGGCAGTCACCAGCAGCTTCACTTCACATTGTTCCTTCTTCATAGTCTGTTTGAGATCCTTGAAGAAGAGTCCTTCTACATAACCCACCACTTCCCAAAGGAAGGTAAGTGTGGCAGAAATGGCATCCATGCCCCACTCACATGGAGTGCGTACAAAATACATGATCAGTCCTACCTGCAGGTAATAAGTGAGAGGAATATCAGGTTATACACACTCTTTTAACTGTGCAGAGCACTGTATAAACACAGAACAAGAAAATTGTTCTTCCACCTTTCTTCACTCAGAGGGATAAACTCATTAATCTGACATCCTGAAAGTTTATACATACTACAGAACAACCTGCCTGTACTATTCTTCCTTTTTCTAGAGAGGATGAGGATTGGGGGCAAAAAGTACTGTTGCAGCCCAGCCTTAAAAGCCATTGTAGATGAGGAAAAGGGAGAACCTCTGCAGTAAGAGACTTCCTATGCCTTCTGCTCTGGTGTGTTGCCACATAGACAACTCACAAACAACAGAGGGCTCCTGGAGCAGCAGATATCTTGTCTGTTTCATCTCCTAACTGCAGAAAATGCATTTTCCACAATCTTGAAAGAAGCTGCTAGGTTTGCTCCAATAGGACTGTCCAAGAGCAAAGCACTTTCTGAATCAAAATAAAGTAAAATAATTAAAGGTTTCTGGCACTGGGATCCTTCTATTGGTCTACAACTCATTGTCCGTGGTTCAATTCAGAAATCCATGACAGGTTGCTTAGGGGTTTAATAAAAAGCTAAAGGTTCCTTTTCCTCTCCCTAGAAGGACTGAAAGGCTGGTGTAAGCCTGGTGACTTGCAACCACAACCAGAAGCAGATATGAGCTATATAGGAAAAGTTAAGAGCATTTATTTCCTTGCAGGTTGTGGCGTTAACTTTTTAGGACACATGCAGGCAGAGGTGAGATTCTGGGCTGGACAGTGGACCCACAAACTACTCACCAAGTAGTTAAAGAGGATATGAGATGTCTGGGCAGGGAAGTCTCCGATGTTCAGCAAAAGCTTCCTTAACATATACATCAGCTCATCCTGGAAGAAGAGCAAATGTTTTTTCTTTCCATCACAAAATGGAGAATGTATTTCTCCCTTTTGTCCTCTCTGCCTTTGTTTCTTCCCATTTTTCCATACTCCCTTGTTCAGCTCTGTCTCTCGGTGCATGAAGAACTATATTACAGAATCGTAGAATGGTTTGGGTTGGAAGGGACCTTAAAGATCATCTAGTTCCAACTCCCCTGCCATGGGCAGGGACACCTTCCACTAGATCAGGGTGCTCAAAGCCCCATCCAGCCTGGCCTTGAACACTTCCAGGGAGGGGGCATCCACAATCTCTCTGGGCAACCTGTTCCAGTGCCTCACCACCCTCACAGTGAAGAACTTCTTCCTTACATCTCATCTGAATCTACCTTCTTTCAGTTTAAAGCCATTACCCCTTGTCCCATCATTATATGCCCTTGTAGAAAGTCCCTCTCCAGCTTTCTTGTAGGCCCCCTTTAGGTACTGGAAGGCTGCTACAAGGTCTCCCCGGAGCCTTCTCTTCTCCAGGCTGAACATCCCCAACTCTCTCAGCCTGTCTTCATCGGAGAGGTGCTCCAGCCCTCTGATCATCTTCATGACTGCTCCCACATTTACCAAAATAAGGCCCAGGGCACAGCACCCAGGTCAATGTCTTTCTTTTTTATCTCAGAGAGGCCAATACCTCCTATTGCAATTTGTACTGACTGTAGCATCCTGATTCTGCACTCTTCTCCCGGTGATGTTCTCTATGTTGCTTATCACTACAAATGACTACCTAGATGATCTGTGAAATCTAGTTCAGCTCAACTGAATAGCTGTGGCTGCTGGGTAGGAGGTGCGGGCAGAATCTAACTTTTCTTCCTTTAGAGGCTGCCTGCTTTAAATGTAGACTAATACATTTCTTATGGTGGGAAGGGGGTGTAGAGGGGAAGGAATCTCACTGTCAGCTAAGGACAGACAGACTGTATCATAAGTTTCTTCTATGGCCCTCATCCTCTTAACCCACAGCAGATTTAAGGTAGTGTTATGGGCATGTATATGCATAGGACAACCCATGCCAATGATACATCTGCTGAAAACTTCCAAGGAAATACACCTGTTCTCTGTGTTCTGTACTCATGGCTGTAGTAGGCCTATGAAGAGATGGTAAAACAGAAGACTATGATAGCTCAGAGGCCTCTGAGGCTGGACAGCGTATAGCTTCCTACTCAAAGATACTTAACAAACAGAAGTGACCCTCTGAACTTAAATAGAAGCTTTGGGGACTATGGCTGAGAAGTCTCAGGAATAGTGAGGCCACTGAGACCTGATTACTCAAGGAACTGAAAAGCAGCCTTTCCTGGCCTTTCTCAAGGTTTAATATTCATTCTGTAGTCAGTTCTTACGTGGTAGCTTGGAAGATGAGGACAGTGATATTATTGACATCATACACCAAGTGTGCAGTTAAGAAAGTGGTATGGAGAGTCTCACTGCTTTTCATCCAGTCAGAACTGGTATGCCTTTCTTCCATAAAGCTTAGCCATGGCACCAGAAAGCAGTCTAATAAGCCAGGGAGAGACAAGGCCACCGCATCTTTCAGAGAAAGCTGAACAGAGTGGCATGGGTGGAGGCAATGTTGCCTATGTTAGATAGAAAGGGTTGTGCTTCACTAAGCAGCTATTCAAAGTCAGTTAGACCAAGTCAGGTCCTTAGTGGTGGTAAATCAGCTTTGTCCCATTTACATTAGTGAATAAAGATTGAAGCCAACTGTTGATATGGCTTAAAAGACTTTGAGCTACATTATAATAGCAAATGTTATTCTCCACTGACGCCCACAGAGTGATTCTGCTTGCAGATGTGCTCCCCTGCTCTAAGCAATACATACACCCGCTGGGGAGAGGAAGAGTTTACCTGTCGGTTGCTGATTGTGAGCTTCTCAAGGAAATGGCGCAGAACTGTAGAGGGGTCTTCAATTAAGCAGTTCCACAGGACCTGCTGAGCAACAGCACTTACTGTAAAAGAGAAAGAAAACAAGGTCAGAACCGTCTCCCTTGGAAAAGCCTTGAACTGGTACAATTAAACGCAAACATTCCTAACCTTCTACCACAATTGTCATGTTTTGTACTGCAACACACAGGAGCCTCTTTGATGCACTAGGATTCCTGGTCACCAGTGCAGTCATGTCAAGCAATAATAACAAGTCTAATATTTGAACCTTCCCAACTACTGGTGATACGACAGTAAGCACTTCACCACTGTAGTCAGAGGAATAATAAAGAAATAACTATTTGGATTCACAACTCCAGATGAACAAATCTGGCAATTAAAAAACATAAATTCATGTACTTTTTTCTTCATGCATAGAAGTTCAATTTCACAGTGATTCATTGAGTGATTTTATCTGGTATTGGTGAACAGTATTAGATAGTCAGCAGGGAATTGTGTTGATGATCAGCTCCCCAAAGTGTAATTAATTGCAATCCTGTGAAAATTAACAACTACTCATTATTTTGTTTTCAGTACTCAGTTCCTGATCACAAAATGACACATACATTATTTAGGTGGCTGACTGCATCTACCCAAAACTGAATACAAAACGTAACAGAAAGTTAAATGTGCAATCAGCTGACATGATGAGTGATGAGAAAGGAAGGAAGGGCAACAGTCCACCATCTATAAATATTTTAGAGAAACAAATACAGAAAAATGCGTTATTACTTTAGAAATACATCACAGACCATAACCAGAATGTTCCAGCTGTGTATAGGTGGCTTTCCATTTGTCATAGGATCAAAGAAATGTTGGTGGGAATAGACCTCTGGAGGTCTCTAGTCCAAGTCTCGCTTGGAGCAGGACTGTCATCTACACCAGATTTTGTCAACCATGGTTTTTACTAGCCAAGGCTTGATAACCGCTATGGATGGAGGATCAACGGAAATTGCAATATGCTCCTGATTATGAAGTTCCTTTCAAATTTCTAACCTGAACATCCCAAGTTGTAACGTCTAAGTTAGAGTTCGTCTAAGTCTTTGTTTCCTTTTCATCACACCAAACAAGCCCAGCTTCTGCAATCACTCCTCACAGAACACCTGTTTTAGGCCTCTTACCATCCCAGTATCCCCCCACTAGACCCTTTTGAGCTTCTCAATATCTTTCTTGAATTGGGGGCTTTTTTGGGGCCCCGAAAGAGCAAAAAACCCTCAAAACCAAACACAAATCATGGAGGAAAAAAGGAAAAACCCTACAAAGTAACATTTCTGTTGTGAATCTACTTTCAAATACTTTGTGAGGATTTAATAGATTATTCATTAACTTTTTAACGAACATATACACTCATAACAATATATAGCACATAATACTTCTACGAAACATGAACTGTGAGCTAATAACAAGGTTGTGTTACACCTCTTTTCCACTTTAGTTATGGCACCTAATAAATATAAGCCATTGTTCAAAGTGCTGGCAGCTTCTGCCATCCTTGAGCAAGAATCCCTTGAAGTTTAATCTAGGTCAGTACCAGCTACTCCATCCTCCCGGACTTCTCCATCTTCCATCAAATGGACAATGGGGAGCACTGCTGCACAGATGCATGCTGGAAACACGGCTTGAGGTGGTTGTGGCACATGATGGTTTGGAGTATGCTCTGTAGTGTGTTCTTCATCTGGAGCAGTAAGAAAAGTAGAAGGTGAGTGTTAGTGAATAAGATGTGGTATTATCCAGGCAGGTTAGATGAACATTTATGTTAGGTGCTGTACACACAGAACAAAATGATAGGCTGTCTGATCACTGTGCAAGCACGGCAGGTTTACTGCTATCTCCAAGAAGAAACACAGCCTCCAGCCAACTTCTTGATCAAGAATTTTCATTGTAAATATATATTTTTTCAATTTACATTTCTTTTCTTGTAGGGACCCCATTTTCTTTTTGATGAAATCCCATTTCATTACCATTTTTCAGCTAGAGTGCTCTCCATAGCACTACTTTCTAAATGAAACATAAGAGGTAAGGGGAAGACATTGTGACAGCAGGGGTGAATAAAATAATGCAGGGCAGTAATTTATTTTAAAGTGGCTCAAGGTTGGGAATACATTCAGCAAAAGGAAATGCCACCAGCTTTATGGGTGAACAGGAAAGGCTTCCAGTGAATGAAATTCTAGGAAAGGATACTCCAAAGTGAAGTCAACCCACCTTCTGCACTGACTGCTGACCGCACTGACCAGACAGAGCCACGGCGGAAAGAATAGTTCCTATGAGATGTACTGGAGGTGCAGGAAGGACTCACAGAGAGACGGCGGGAGGCCAGGTTGGCAACTTCTTCTACTGACAAAGAGAACGGGAAATGTCAATCCAGATCCAACTGACAGACTTTAGGGAACTTTCTGAAGGACAGCCTTACAACCAAATTGGAACATTGAATATTCAAGTCAGGTAACACTCAAAAGGCACATTTTAAAATCTATAAAGATCAGTCAGATAGGTAATTTGCTCATGCTTTGGGAATCAGCAGAGCATTGTTCCATAAGTGTGTTCAGTGCTTTGGTGAGTCACGTTGTAACTGAGTCGGCTCTATACTTCTTTTCATCTACATCCTGTTAACCATCATGGTTGCTAGCGCTTAGTTTTTCCTAAGAATTGGGATTTCTGCCCACATATTTCCCAATGTATGTTTAGATCTGAACATCACTGTACTCACCTAATGGCACATACCTTGGAATGCCTTTAATGAAATCTTTGTGCTCTGTTAGCCTGGACCAAAGAAAATCCTCAGCCAAAGATTAAGTTTTTCATGACTCATGTCATGTAACTTTGGCTGTCTGCAAGACTGGTACTGAGGTTGAGCTGGTCATCTAGGCTCCCCCACTAGTCACCATAAAGGTAGAAAACTCCAGGGGCAATTCAGCCTATCCTAAGCTATGTGTCTTAAGACAGATACTGCCAAAGGGTGATTCCTCCCACTCTTTAATTATTAAAGGGTTAAAGTTAGGAAAGACAAATTTCATTCCTAGTGTCACATATTCTCATGCATATTCTCATTGTGTTAAATCCTGCAAGATGCTGGGAGCTTTGCGATGTTAAATGCTGGCAAGTTCAACTGAAGTTGGTGGGAGAGGGGTAAGGGGCTTCAGGTCACACAGTAAGCACTCAATACATCCAAGGTTTTGTGTTTTTCTGGCACTAATTTTTAATTACACTTTTTCTCAATGACCTGGACTCTTCAACAAATGAATGTGGTTGTGACTTTCCTAACACTAACAATCAATGTTCCTGGACATCACACCCCTAAGCAGTGCTCTATGTTGGTGGCAGGTGCTCTCAGGTTCCTGGAATGCAGTTCCTGGCCCTGGAGCACACCTTCTTCTTCCTGCTCTGAGCTTGGTGTGCAGGTTGGCTCATAGCAGGCCTCCTGAGTGATGGGGATGGCAGTGATGAGACTGGCTTCCCGGCCCAGGCGTTTCTTCTCTTCCTCCTGCTGCAGGTTCTTCAGGATGTGCTCCGCTCGCTGATGGGAACGCGACACAGCTCTGGCTGAAAATGACTTCTGTCAGAAAGAAAAGAGAAGAAACATAGCCTGAAGCTTTTAGTTAAGATGCACACATCCTGCATTTTCTGCCAGAGATCTCAGTGACATTCAGCAACTCAGTTTCTAAATACAAATCAGACTAGTGCTAGCTGAACAGAGATTCACCAGGAGACTTCTCTTGGAGCTATGTCTACAATAAGCCTTGGTGCAGACTTCTCCCAAGAGACACCACATGAACCAGTGCAGAGAAAATGGTCTGTCAGGCAGTTCAAGTGAACTAATCTTCTCTGGGAGAGAGAACAGCTGTGTGCTCCTAAGATCTGAGTTACTGTTTCTCACATGGATATGATATGCAGTACAGTACCTCAGTGAACAAACAGAAAAGCCTTATGCCCATGTAGAAAATTCTGTGTACCCTACACGGACTGTGTACTAGATTTTTCCCAGCTGAGGAAGACAAGAAAACTCAGAGTTTAGTCCACATCTTTTGGCTTAACTTCCCCCATGCTGCTGTAGAGAAAAAACAGTGCTTACTGACACGATGTCTGCTTACCGACTGATCTTCATTTATAGGATCTTGCACACTCCCGCTGCACTGAGGGACCCAGGGGGGGTCAAACATTGGCACAGATGGCATCCCCAGGACAGGAGAAGGCAGAGTGAAGTTTATACTTGGAGGAGGGATCTAAACAAAAACATGAAAGACATTTTGTTACAGCAGACTATTATTAATGTCAGTACTGCTAATTAAACATGAGCACAAGTACCCAAGACATTAATTACCTCTGCAAATTTTTCCCAACTCCGTATCTCACTACACTGTAACAGCATGTATGACACATTTCTTTCTTTCTCTGATGTTTTCCTTGACCTGTGTCCCTGTTATACTCTCCCCATTTTATACAGGAGTTCTACACATCACCTCCCCCACCAGTGTGAATTACACAACCATTTTTTTCTCTAAACAGATTTTCAGGCAATTTCATGGCAGCATGTCATTAGGCATCTATCCCACAAGGCAAGCTGTAAAGGGCAACATTGTGTTTCATGTGTCCTATCTACCTTAAAGATCTGCTGTGCTCCCTCCTCCATCCTTGGCCAGACTTGATACCTAAACCTCCAAAGCGTGTGAAATTTGAGAATGGCATTCAGTCTTTGCACTGTCTCTGGGTGATGAAATTCGGACATCAGCATGTCAGAAACGGCCTCTGGCACTTTCACAGCACACAGCAGGAACATGGCAGCTGCAGGGAGAGAACATCTGATCATCTGTTTTCCTTAATAATGTGTTTATCTGGCAGAGAAAAACAGCAGCTGTACAAATCCCCACCAAAAAAACCCCAAATCTTGGCTCCAGAAATGAGATCAGCAGTCTACCAGGCCTAGTGAAAATTGTATTGCTTCATGAAACCAAGCATGTGTGATTCCACCTTTTGGAGCCACACAGCGTTCCGTGTGAAGCTTGTAAAAGCTTCTGGAAACCTGCTTTTAAAATAAAATACAGCTTTGCTCTTCTCACTAAAAATGTTAGTCATGATTAGTTTAAAATAAGAAGCATCTCTTGAAGCAACAGGACTAATTGAGTTTGGCTTTCAAAGATTCCACTTCCTAGTGATTTCTGTGATGATTAATAAAGGCTGGTTTAACAGAAGCTCTGCCTTCCCCCCAGAGCATGAGGCAGTGCCCCAGTAGAGGTCTCACCTGTCTATTTTCATGGATAAAACCAAAAAGAAATGTTCTTAGTTAAATGGGCACCATGCAATGATCACAAACTGCCTCCAAGAGAAAACAGAGTTGCTATGAACTGCGAGACAAAGGACCAGATCACAATGAAAAAAAGCACAATAGAAGCTGAGCCGGCCCATAGTTGTTTCAATGGAGTACATCTGAATATAAACAGACATAGTCAAACTCCAGACTGATGGAGGCCAATTAATTTAGATGGGTGTCTGAGGGGCACTGAGCAGGAAACAAAAGCAGAGGGAACAGTGGTGCTGTGGGAGTTCAGTGGGTGTCAGAGAGTCCGTGGCTTCTTTGACCAGTAGCTCACCACAGATCACTGGAGACAATTTCTCTAGATTTGGTGGCTGTTCCTCCAGAGTAGAAAGACAGCATTTGCCATCGTGTTTGCCTCAACACTTATTCAGAAGGTGCCAGGCATGAGAGCTGTGCTGATGGGAGGCAGTCTGAACATTGCAGAAAAACAAGGCTGCTCCTTGACTGCCTAGGTCCTGTCTTGCACTGCGAAGGCTCCTGTTCCTGCTCCAAAGTCCTGCTTCAAATCTGTAGGGACCTTCTTGTTTCACCAGCTGAGAGAACTTTCTGCTCTTTGGTCTTTTCAATATAACTATGTCAAGTCTTAGTAGGACTGATTTAAAAGTGTGAGCTCATACTGAAGTAACCGAAAAAAGAAATACAGCCTTGGAAGGGGTCAGTAGATGGTGCTGTTGTACACTAACACAGGAGTTCTTTTTATCCAGATTGAGGATAGCAACATTATGAGTTTTCAGGTTTTGACCTTGATGAATGTAATTTATGCTTGGGCTGAAATCACTCGCTACTAAAAAAGCTACTACAGACCCTCAAATGGATTTTAATCCTCCCTTCAGGAAGGGGAGAAGGAGGAAAATGTATCTCAGAGGCTGCTTTGGAGGAGCAGCCAGCTAACACTCCTCAGGAAGAGCAGCAAAGTTTTGTTCCCTTCCCTGTGCGCCACGGTAAGTTTTTGATAAGAGAGAAAGTGTCCAAAATTATTCCCCCAGAAAGGGACTTGAAGGGGAGAAAGGAGTGCAGTTTCAGGCAGCTTATTTCTCTTCTTTATTTTGCTCCTTTCTCTTCCTGTCTGCACATTTGGCCTGGGAAAGGCAAAGGTGAAGGGGAGAGCACAAAGAAGACCTGTGGGCTGAAGAAGTGCACTGTGCACTGGTGGAGCAGATGGGAAGTGAGAGAAGCATGATGAACATGGGATGTGGAGTCAAACAATGGACTTCAGGGCAGAATTCATTGCCAGCTGTGGAAAATGAAGGACTGGTAAACTAGATTGAAGTGTGATGAAAGGAGAGTGATGTCTGAGGAGCACTTCAAAACTCTTGCATTGTTAGCAGATTTTGATAAAAACGCCTGTAATTTAATCTTCAGTGTAAGAACACCTGTGATGGCTCCCTTAGGCGCGCAAATCTGGGGAAGATGGCAATCTTTAAGCCATTTCCTTGGGTGCTGGGGGAGGAGAAAGGTAGAATTTGAAAGCTGTGGGAGATCGGCTTAGAAACAAATTTGATTGCTTTAATTTATGCTTTATTTAAGCAATCTATGTATTGTGTGTGAGGGATGTTCACAGTTTCTAGGGTTGTGGCTCATTATTTCTGAACATCTGGCATTAGCACACACTGGCTATGAGTGTTTGGACAGGACAGTAAGACTAGAAAGGACCTCCTGAGTCACATCATCTAACCCCTTTCACAAACTCTTAAACCTAAGTGCATTTGCTCTCTTTTCTGGTGGTTAGAAATCTTCTATTTTCCAGATGAAAGAGGTCATAAGAAGTTCATACTCATCTTTATGCTACCATGGCTTAAATAATTCTTCCTCCTTGCCTGGTCTGCTGTATTTATGGAGAGCAACAGTATCCCCTCTCAGTCTTCATCTGAATCCATTAAATAGATATCCTCATCATATAGGCTCTTCATTCTTCCTCCTGTCCTAACAGTCTTTTATTGTACCTATCCCATGTAAATGTCTCTTTCTTCAGTGACCAGAATTGTGCATGGAAGTGCTGTGTTCTAGGTAATTGTACAATGTGCTTTACAACAGCATTAATACTTTGAATCTCTAATGAAATACCTCTTCTCACACATCCTGACTGTGTTTATTGTTTCCACAGCTGAATTCTGCTCGTTAAGACAGTCATCTTCTGGCCAAGTGATATACCCTGAACCTATATCAGTTCCGTGGGAGAAGATCCAAGCTCATAACAGAAAAATTCTTCTTATTAGTTTGCAAGGGCATAATCTTACACTTTGTAGTAATAAATTTCATCCCATGTCTGGAATTTCTTTTTCAAGGTAATACTCTCACAGGTATATGATGTTCTATTCTTCTTCTGTCTTAAAGATGCATCTCAACTATGTGTCATCAGCAAACGTCATCTGCACAATTTAATACCAAGTGGAAACAGAAAATTTAGGTAAATACCATATCATAAGACTACTTACTGAGCAATGCTGCGGTCTCCATGCAACATGAGAATTTTCCTTTCAGCACAACAGAGGAGCTATGACAGTTCCACTCTCATACCCCTTCTCAGTTTTTATATCAGCTCTCAACTGGTACTAACAATTTCCATGAGGCAACGTACAAAATACTTCAGTAAACTTTGGACAGATTAAATCACTGTATTTCCTCTGCCTAGAAACTCAGCTAAACACAAATATTAATTTTGATGCTCTCTAATCATCCATCACAACCAGAGTCTGAGAAATTGCCTTCCTGATCCTTCTGACCACCTCTTTTGCACAGACCACAAAAACACATGAAGGTCTATGAAAATCAAACAGCCCCCAAGAAACCCTTGGTGGCATTCAGACTCCTCCACTACAAAGCTGTCTTGCAAAGCCCTGTGATCTACTGTGAGTTGTGCAGCCAGGGTAGCCATACTAAGTGGTTTTGTTCTCTTACCTGCTGCTCCAGCCATGTGCTCATCCACACTGAGCAGGAGCTCCCACGCTGCTGGCTGGATGTCCCCATACATCTCTTCTGTGAGGATAGGAGCTGCCTTGATTAGCAGTGACAAAGGTGCAGGGGAGAGGCTCATTACCTGCAAAAAACCAAGCCATGCCTTACAGCTGAGCTGTGCAAACTATCCACAGTGAACAACACACTCAGTAATTTTACCCTAGTTTTGGTCTGCAGATTACCCACTGATAACTTCTAGTTTCAGCCATTTCAGATAATGCTCCATAGAAGAACGTTGCTTTCAGCCTACACTGAAAGAGCAGCGTTTGCAAGTTAGTTCCTTGAGTCTTTTGCTAGTCACTCATGTCACCAAAACACTGATAAAGAGGACAAAAGGAAAGCCAAACTCTCCCAAGGTGGTGCACAAACAGTGATACAGATCCATGAAAATCTCACAGACTGCCAAGAACGGGCCTGTGAAGAGCCTGTTGCTTCTTCAGGAACACTGAACAAGAAAGAACAAAGAAAACTATTGCTGTAAACTGACAGGTTGTATTTAAACATATTTGTGGATTTTTAAATTTTTTTTTTTTTCCTTTTCATTTTTTTGTATCCTCAGTTTTGATGCATGTATCGCTATGGGAAGCCAGAGATGCAGACTGTGATTTAACGGAGCTACACGTTTAAAGGATTCTTTGACAGGGTTACCTTAAGAGGCTTAAATTTAGCATTACTCAGCTGGGGAAAACATGCAGGGCTGAACTGATTGATATTCAGGAACAGTTCTTCACACGGGCTTGGAGATCCATATACATTTTCCTTCTTATTGCAGTCTAACCTGACATCTATGTATCAGCCTCTCTAACTAGCATATGGCCTAGTCAGTACCTGGTGCCTGATGTATTTTAGCATTCCAGAGTCCTTCTTCCCTTCCAAGTTGATATCAACCACTCTCTTTTTTAGAGAAGGAGTTCTCAAGCATGACTTGTCTGAGCACTGGAAAGAAAAAAAAAAAGAAAGTGGAGTTCACATTTAGATTTCCCAAAATGTGGAAAGGGAGGAGATCATGTATGAGAGGAATTTCCATACACTAGAAGCCGTCTAGTACCAGAGCTGTAGCACAACGCCTTCTCCTGTGCTGGCAACAGGCCTAGTATCAGTGAGATGACATATCTCATCCAATTTTCTTCTCTTTTTAACAATGCTTTTCCCAATAACAGCTTAAGGCAGAAGCCAGTAAACCAAATGAGGAATGTGAATGTGCTCTGTGTAATCTTCACAGGTGGCACACCCATGTATTTCAGGAGAACAGTACTTTAAGCAGGTTAGGGGTAAAAAGCCTACAGCTTCCGTCTAAAAAAATACCAACGGAGGTGTTTAGCGTGTACAGCAATGATTCCTCTCAGCTACATTTATCTTCTCTTCTTCCTCAGAAAGCGTAAGTGACAACACATTTCAGGACTTGAGCTCATGCCTGCCTGAGAGTTGTCCCTAACAGATTGCCAGTGACAGTGATAACTACAAGTCCTTTTTATGTTCATTATTCACAATACCAGGGACTTCTCCCAGAATGCTGGGTTGCCACAGACTCTTCTCCTCAAGCTAGCAGCCTGCTGATTAACACAAGGGTCTTCATTCATCAGAGAGCTCACAAGTCCCATGGAGCACATAGCCAGGTCTGCATATTGCAGCTACCTCCAGCCTTTCATTCTGCAAGCTGTGAGAGTAAAAGAGAGGTTCCTCTGGAACCCAGATAAATGTGGAAATGGTGCCCATGCAGTCAGAGAATGACAACACTTGAAGAATACCAGAGGATGAGGAACCGGGATGAAAAGTCTACCGTTACATAAAATTCAAAAGTTATCAATTGCTCTCCTGCAGTGAGGTCTGTACAAACACGGTGCATGTGTTTGTGCAAAACCTTATTGTCTTCCAACCTCTTTTTTCCTTGCTGTTCCTTAAAGGCTTTGATGGTTTGATGGATGATGAAATGTGTATCACTTTGCCTTGCAAGTCAAAGTTGGAGATGAAACAACACACAGTAATGCATGGTGTTCTTTTGCTACCTTTCATGAACACTGCTAGCTGCTCATCTCTAGCCTGCCTTCTGTAGAGGAAATGACTGCCTCTCTTCCTAAATAACTAAGTGATACACTACTTTTCTGTGCCAGAGGAAATATATAGGGGTTGCAGTTTCCAGGAAAGCAGAATTATTAGCTGTTGTTTCATTTGCTCTGTGCTTTGTTCCATACAAATACCCTTCAATTTTCTAACTTGACAGGAAACAAACAATCTGCTGGTTGATGAAGAAACGTTATGAAACTGTCTCCTACTCCTTCATTTTCCACTTACAGGGATGATAGCGTCTTTACCCAACTGAAATCTTCATCAGAGTTGCATGAACACTTTTGTTTTCAATGTCACTGCAAAGTAGTTGAACAACTCTGTCATTACAAGTATTCAGAATAACTGTAGTCTGTCTGTTGTGGTCAGGAATATGAATGTATTAACCAACTGTTGACATGATTCAGTTGGTACCTGAGTGGGCACTTTACTGAAAGCAGAAATATATTTTCACTGAAGTTAAAGGCACCACTTATATGGCTAAAAAGGCACAATCTTGTTTGAATATCCCACTGAACTGGTCATTAAAAGTGTGTCACTAAAGAGACTGTAACCTTAAAGACTAACGTATACAATTCTTGGAACAGCTGAGACCTCAGACCTAAAAGAAAGAAATTATGCAAGATTTTACAAGAATTTCAAGAGTGATTCTTACTAACAGATGAGAAGAAACATGAAAAAAGAGACTGGACTCCAGGGGCTGATAAGTAGAGGCCATAAAAGAACATTAAAATAAAAGTCAGGTTACAAGCTTTTAAACGATCTTATCAATACAGATTACTTCCTTCTGTAATGCTAAATGACTTAATAGGTTTTTTTACAGCAAAGCTGTATTTAGGAAGGGCTGTGTTCATTTTGTCATGAAAGAACTGTTTGAGTACATTATGCAGTCCTTGAAGGTAATTATGACCTGCCCGGACAAACCCCCAAACATTCTGCTTTTTCCATCTACTCACTTCCTTTTGTTTTTTGCCTCTTGCCACACTGTTCAATGTGCTGTTTTCTCGCAGAGAGTCCACTGTGTCTCCATATAGGAGTTTGATGGCCCGGACAAGGCGAGCACAGGACCGGCTATGATGGAGGTAGCAGTGTGGGTGACAGTAGTCAATGTGGGTACATATGAAACTTTGCTGGTTGCATAATAGGATCATAACCTTGAAAAGAAAAAAAGAGAAAAGTTACCTGTAGAAAAGGGAGTTAAACAGAGAACTGCATAGGGCAGCCAGTGATGGGGACAGTCAAGCTAAGTTTTCCACAGCCTAGCTGGGGAGGCATGAAGCTCAACACAGCTTTTTGAAAATGTACGCGTGTCTGTGCAGAGCTCCATACTTGCAAGTGGTTTACAAACTAGCTAGACATAGCTAAAGAAAGATTAGTGTTAACAAAGCAGACAACAGAGCTGCTGTAGATGTATACGTTTGGCTGGTGGCAAGATTAAGGCTGAGGAAAACAGTATTCTCTCAGTTTGCAGAAAAGCTGTTGTATCACCACTCTGAGATGAGGGCTTAGACTGGAAATTGTCAACTACTCAATCATCATTAAAGCTGCAAACCCACCAGGTTCAGAGGTTAGATTCCTACAAGGAATGCGAAAGGAAATGTCTCAGTATGTTCTCAAGTAGGAATAAGCTGTGCCAGTTGTTCTGCATATGCTTCCCTCACTGTGCTTGGGTAGGCCCATCCAGCCTAGCTTTATGTTAGCTGGCTCAGTTACTATTTCTAGTGGTGTTGCCATATGGCAGCAAGGAGCTCTAAAACCCATCTAAGAAACAGAGTAAATATTTGGACATTCAGCTATTCTGAGCCCTGCTTTGCTGCAGCAACACTGCTATTAGTCCCTAAACTAATTAATTAAAGACAGCCTTGGGTAAGTCTACACTTCAGTGACTGCTCTCTGGTGTAACTCAGAGGGTTTCTTCCCAGAGGAGCAAAGCTCAGTCCAGCAGCTCTTTGTACGCTGATCTTCATGTTACACACAAACCCAGCCACTTAGTAGCATTCTGAGGAAAACACACAGGCATCCCCAAGCCATTCATGCTGTAGGCCACAACGGGCCTTTATGAATCCTTCCCTTCATCCCACAGCCTAGTGCAGAAATACACAGAACTACCAGAAAGAAGCTATCCCACCTTTTCCATCCATTTATAGTCTGTGCAGCTGCGGTCTGCTGGCTCACTCAAGTAAGGCAGTCACATCACTCTCAACCCTCAAATATTTAGGCTTCTAAAAAGTCAGGAGCTTAATTTAAAACAAATCTGTGCTGCATATGTGGGATTCTTGTCTTTGCCTGCCTATTCTGGCCTCATGTTATTTTGGGGTCAATCAGGAATAACTCAAGCCACTAGTGTTGTATCAATGTGCAAATGGTATAAATCTGATCAGCATTGTACAGCCTCTACCCAGCCTCTGGTACACTGTTATAACTTGTAGTTATGGTACACTGACATAGAGTGAGAACATCACGCTCCAGGCTGCCATAAAGGACAGGTAAAGGAATGCTGGTGCAGGCATAGAAGCAACTGGAACCAGTGATCCTTTTGAGTGGTTTGCTCATGACCATTAAATAAAGCAGGTTTTTGTTTTGCCTGTAGTTTTAGTGACCATCCACCCACACCTTCTTTCCAACAAACAAAAAGAGAAAGTTCTCATGCGATATTAGTACTTGCGTGGCATTAACTGGAACAGGTGATTTTTCAAATCTTCCTTTCTCCTATGCAGGCTAATCACATGTAAAGTGAGACAAACATCCCAAGTTCCCTTCAGTTTATGCCTCGTATTTATGAGTCCATGCATCCTCCCACACTGAGCAAAGGCACCATGATTTATCCTAAGCTACTAGCTAGGGAGATGCCTTTATCCTCTAGCAATTCATTGCCTAGTACACACTCTCATGTCTAACATACTCAGTTTAGTACACTGGAATTTCCAAATGAAGTGTAATCATTATGAAGAACATTACAGCACTGACAGAGAAGCAAGGTAGTCCAGGGATTGAGGTACTAGCTTGGAAGACATGACATTCAAGTTCCCTGCCTGCCACCCTCTTCCAAAAAAGACAACTATCAAGAACTGCTTCTGACATCACAGTATTGGATTAAGCCTGTTCTTGCCCACACCCCATAGGAATGGGGCAGTTGAGAGCAGACTGTGTGAAATACTTGGGGGAAAGAGGGGGATATCAACTCATTATTGGCAGCTGTTTTTCCCAAAGGCAACTCAGAAGTCAAAAGGCATCTGTCCTTGTACACATGTGCAGGACACAACCAATCTGTGCACATGGAGTCAATCCAACTTTGCTGCAAAGCATGCGCACCAGGACGCACTGACCGTACTGCACCATCACAGCATGTCATGAGGCAACAGAGGTAGAGGCCTTGGATACCAGTGGATTGAACCGCGTACACTTGCCCAACTGACTTTTGGCATGTCTAAATCATGGGTACAGAGATCACCAAAATGGATGTCTTAGGCCCTGCATTACCAAACCACATTTGTACTGTTGTACTCCCCATCTGTTGGATAGAGTCAAAACTACACAAGGCCCTGTTGGGTTAGAAACTGTGATAGAATGCATCTAACGGAATCAAAGAAAATGTTCCAAAAGTAAGTATTTTTTTCCCTACAAGGTGCATAATTGAGCTCATTGCCATAGAGTTAATGGAGACAAAAATATATAAATTGGCTCAAAAAGGGATTGTAAATACTCCCTAGGAAAAATCTTCTAGTAGTTAGTAAACATAGTGGTCACAACAGAACCTCCAGCTCAAGTAGCTTCTAAAACGCCATTTCCCAGAAGCTGGGAGCCCAGCTCACACTGTCGCCCTGAACACACTGTTACTCTTCCTGAACTACCCACTACTAGCCATGCTGAAGATAAGATACTGAGCTAATGGATTTTTCAGCTGAGGTAGCATGGCTGTCCCTGCATGCCTAGAGAGAAATAGTCTCTTTTCCCTTACAAACAAAATATATGAAATAGACAGGGGGACCAAGACAAAAACTTTCTGGTTTTAGTCCATTTTAGAAATGGCAAACAGATGATTTCCAAAGGTCGCAGCTTACTTACACTTGAGATCCTTGATGCTACATGGAGAAAGCACATATTGTGATCTGGTTAGTGCCAGCACAAAGGTTTTCCTACTGAAAATGCCATCCTTGAGAGCGCTGCCGGTGACTCAATACTTACATGCAGCCACGACATGTTCCGATGATAGTTCTCCTCCGTGCCTGTGTTGCTCAGCACTTCGGGCTCAATGCTAGGTTCACTCGCGCTCCAAGGGCTCCCTTCTTCAAAAGAAAAACACCCAAAAGATGGTTGTTTTTATTGCTGCCTATGTGCTTTAAGACTAGGGACAGCACTTGTAAGCCAGGCCAGCCTTGTGGGAACAGACCAGAGTACACAGAATATGCCACGCTGGAAAGACTGCGTTTGGACACCCCTCCCCAATCCTTCTATCATGCTGGCTTGACAATTACAAGAACCATTTAGACTCGGCTCACAGGCCATCTTGTCAATAGCAAACACTGATCCGTCCCCGCTTTTTTCTTTAATGAAAGGGGAGAAGGTAAACAAAAAACATCAGAAACAAATTCTTTGCACCATTCAGATGCTGCAAATGGTTGGTTTAGTGATCTGCATTGACTGGGCTCTGTGGTTAAAAATGTCAACAAAAATCCAACCAGAAGTGGCATCCAACTGGAAACGCCAATGGGCAAAGTCACTGCTAATTGCCCATGGAAACTGCTAATGTCATGGGGATGAAAGGGGAAAAAAATCCTGATTCTAGCACACTAGTTCTAAAGAACTCAGGCAAGGGAGAGATTTCTCTGGGAACTTCACTGATCCCTGTGTTTCCTCTAGCCATTTCATAACCTATGGGCCTCCTATAAAACCAACATAATGCTGTTAAGAGATGGCTGGGGATGAATTCTGGTTAATCCTTTCTTTCTGCTCTTTAAGTGAACTGTGACTTGCCAAAGTCTACAGAACAGGCAATCCCACGCTCCATGCTCACCTACTGAAGCATCTTTTGGGCAACATAAAAATGACCATTAAGCTTGGGAGGTTATTTCAGCTCCAAATATATCCAAACTGTAGTTTTTGGTTAACACACCTAGCAGAGGGAGCCCTTTTAGTTCACACCCCTAGCAGAGGGAGCCCTTTTAGTTCAACTATGATGGAGATTTCTCATGGCAGGATGCACATTTGGTTTTCATAAGATAAATACATGGTGATCCATCTTTTGAAGACTAAGGAAGGCATCTGTAAACTGTAAAAATATATGTATATGCCAATATGTAGAAATATAGTAAGTCACATGTACATGTTATGTTCTACATATAGGAATATATATATCACATGTCATACGACATGCCTATGACATCATATCCTACATAGAATATGAAGTGCATGTCCGTACACATATATATATCTCCTATCTGTTACTATGGACAATAAAATATCGTATATGCATATGACCTCACATATTCATTATATCATATGATTTAGGGGTGTGTGTATGTGCATATACACACGTGCATGTGCTCCCCTAAAGACAGCATGCATTTGGCTGGCAGGCACCAGCATTCCAAGAGTTCATGCTCTAACACGGAGCTCTGAATTGACAACCTGTGCACGGAGCCGATGCTGCAACCAGGATTCGAACCATATTCCTCCAAGGGCCTAGTTCAGGCAGTCCCTGAAGAGGACTCTAGGTTTTTCCTAGCCTGCTGGGGTGGGGGGTCTCTTGTCATTTCTAGCTCTGCTGCAATCACATCAAGAGTTTAGGTCCTGCCTATTGTCCCCTCCCTTTCCACCCACTTGTCTAAGTTACCTATATCAGTGACAGTGTCCCTGCTGTGGGACAGCTGCAGCTCCTCATTCTCAGACTCTGAGTCCTGCCGTGATAACTTGGTGCTCTTTAGGCTGCCGGCCCGGCGAATGCTGGAAAGGGAACCCCCCTTCTTCACCCGGAAACTGCGGGTTCCTTTAATCTGGAGCAAGCGGGAGCCTCCTATCCTGATCTTCCTGCTGGGAACTGTATTAAAAGAATAAAAGAGGACTTTTTTCCCCTTAATTTTTCCCCATTTAAAAAAGATATCCTGGCCCTCCCCTCCCTCCCAACCCTTTGCTGCCAGCCTGTATTGCAGCGTCTTTTCTTCTACCAAGGAATATGGGCCCAGAGGCTGCCTCCAAAGCCACCGCCAATGCAGCTCTGTCAATCAGGCAGCAAAGATGCTTTACAGAAATGTGTTCAGCACCTCATTTCCTGGAGACCTGGTACGTCACCTCAGGCCTTGTCTGTATTTGGAATTAGCCCTCGTTCAACCACCAGCAAGTAGAGTCAGCTGCTCTAACAGAAACCCAAAACGTGGACAAGGAAAACCTACAATTCACACCAATTTGAATCAATTCCTGCCAGGAAACAGGACCTGTCCAATGGATGTAAATTGCAGTTTTCTTTGCCAGCCCCTTGGGTTTATATTAGTGCAGAATCACCTCTTGCCAGGGGTAGGTGGCTGAATCCCAAGCGTGAACAAGGCACCATGGACAAACCTATTTTCCTGTGGGCCTGGGTTCTGTAAACCTCACTGAGCTCTGCAGTAGGATCAATTGCTTATTCATACAGCACGTGTGACTGCAGAAGGGTAGTCTGCTTCATGAGGTTAGCACGCAAGACTTCTTTGAAGTAAGATTTGCATAAATCCGTGTCTCTGCATGTTACTCTTCATCATTAGAATGCTTTAGAGGAAACGGGAGCACGTAGATCCTCTCCTTCAGACAAATCAGCAGCTTTCAGGCATTAACAACATCCATTGACACTCTGCATTTTTGATGAGCACAGACATGAAATGGTTCAATGTTCAAAGCACCAACCGTTTGCACTTTCATTCTCCTCTTAGTTCAAAGGCAGTACATGGCAGTATGTCAGTTCAAATGTTGCAACACTCAGTCATTTTACTGTAGATCTAATCAGGCGAGGCCATGTGTGATCGATTACCTTTTGGTGTGTTGTTGAGAATGAACAGGATACAGCTTTTTGGATACCATGGGTAAACAAAATATTTTAATAGAACTGTATTTTAGCTTCAGGAAAAATCAAACACACCTTTACTCCTGAGAATGCCCCTAATTCCTCCAGAACCCAATTCCCACTCCCATTTCCAGTGGCTAACGTCCTGGCCGAAGACAGCTGGATAGAGTTTGAGAGCTACTCCTCAGTCCTCATGAATCAGCTGGACAAATCACTGTTGAGTGACCAGAGAATCTCCCTCCAAGTGACCATGCTGAGTTCCTTAGCAATCACTACTGCTTGAATTCTGTTCAGATCAGCCTCAATACAGTGGCTCAGTTCCCCGAACACCAAACCACTTAAGCACTTGTAACTGCATTTCATGAAGTCTGCAGAATTCCATTTTAGCACCCAAATAGTACATATGATCCTCTGAGAGCCTGCATCTACCTAGCTTTAGTGTCTGTATTTCAGACCTACCTGGAGCAGATTCTACACAGTAAACTCGTAGCTTTTGGATAGCTGTTAAGCCTGGGGTGAGCAATGAGAGCAAAGTTTTTAACACTCCGGAAAAAATGAAAGGAAACACATTAGTACTCATCAAAGAGGTTGAGATAAAGAAACCTGTCACTGCAGGCAAGAAAAATTTAGTTACATTCACACAACAACATTTTCTTATCTAGAAAAGTGTAGATTACGAAAGATGCCTCTGCATCTGTTAATGTTTGGCCCAGGTGGATCCCCAGAAGAATATGCTGTGGCCAGAGAAAAGAACATAATTATTGTGATTTTAAAATATAACATTATCTTGCATTTATTTAGCTTCCAAAATACTGCAAATACATTTTTGTTAGACTATATTAGTATATTAGGGTTCAGCCTTCCTACCATAGTCACTTTTCCCATCTCTAATATGTAGTAAAGAGACAGCTTTAGTAAAGGAATACTACATCACAGCTTAGGGAAAAGGGAGAATGGGAAAAAAACCCAAATGAAACTGCAGGGAAAATGTAGTTTAACAGACTCAAGGATGCAGAAAGTTAATATTATATTTGCAAAAATAACTCAATTCTGCATTATGCCTGTAGCACAGTAACACATGAAAGAAAACGTAAGTCAGCATTGTCTCTAAGAAAAATAGGATAGTTAGAGACCAGCCACCAGCATTTTCCAGCAGGACTGTGTGCTTGTAGACATTCTCCCACTCAGGTAACATCCCAGTGGATGGGACTGCTGCCTGAGAGGCTGAAAAGTGGTTTCAAGTAATTGTCATAACTATCTTCAAAAAAAAAAAAAAAAAGAATGCCAAAACCAAGCTTTTCCTCATCTAAATAGAGACATCTTATCCCACTGATCTTAGACTATCAGACAGACCATAAGGCTGTGTGCTTCTCTGGGCTGCCAATATGCCAGGGGTACAAAAAATGAGGTTGAGCATGAATTTATCCAGCTCACCTTTCTTGGGTGGATACCTAGCTGTCTTCACAGGAGTAACTGTCCCACCTGACACAATTTTGGAGGCAGTTTTACACCATGTAAGTCTTGGAAGCAGTTCTAATATTTTCTCCAGTAATTGTGGCAGGGTCACAGCTGAAGACAATGCAAACTTTATCCAAAGCTCCCTGAAGTCAATAAAAACTCCTCTGAATCATTAATACACATTACAGTTCCTAGAGGATAACCAGCCACAGACTCCATCCTTTTCAAACAATCATCAAACATTTATCCTTTTCAAACAATCATCAAAATTATCATTCAAACATCTGCACCTTTATATGGCTATTATGAGACAGAATTTAAACAGTTCTAGAAAACTTGTTAGAGGGAGAATCATTTACAGGTAACTGTCTGGCAGTTTAGCCTCTAATTGCAAATACACACGATGACTGTATATTGTATTGCAACACTTGTACCATCAGATAGTATGTGAGTTTTGCATGAGATGGCTCAAAAATGAAAACAATCTGCTGTTCTCAGCAAACACAGTGAGCTTGAGGTTTGCTTGTACAGTATACAGTATGTTGGTAACATTAATCTGCTAGCCATCAAAAGCCACACAGGTGTGTGTTTTTCATGTGGTAGCAAAGAATTCAAGAGATCAAGTGATCAACCACTAATTCTGTGAGATGCCATGACTTCCAAACTGGTACAGATTTTCACAGAAAGAGCCCAATCTTCCCTCCTATCTGTGGTTTTCCCAAAATGAAAAACCGTAATCAGAATAAAAACCAAACAAGAACAGTTTTGATCTTTGTTTTTAAAGTGAATCAAATAGTGATGCATCTCTCAGCATCCCACTGAGAGACAGTTTCAAATAAGGCATCTTCCTTTTTAGAAATCTTGCAATGCTCTCAATCAGTTTCAGTCATGGCAGTGTTTTATAAAATTTAACATCTTTGCTTCTCACATTTGTTATATTGAACCCTGAAGGCCAGAAGCGTCTCAGAAATGATTCAAAGCCACGTGACTCCATGGCCGCCTGCTTTTTAACACAGTCTATGCAAATGAAAACATAAAATCAAGCGCCACTTCACAAGCCCTGAGAATACAAAAGCCTTATTTGTGCTGACAAACCTTTTTTCTCCTCGAAGCCAGCCTCAGATTTGAGGGTGTGGCTGCTGCTGTGCAGGGAATCCTTTGAATCTTCGTTTTCATCCAGAACCCCAGCAAAGCTGATCTTTCTTTCATACCTGTGTCGGTCCATCTCAGGGTCCAGACGCAGCCTGCAGCTCTCCAGATCCTGTAGCAGAATGTAGACCACACAGATGTGCAAGCAGCATGAGTCCCCATGCTTTTCACTGCAACCATAGAAGCTTCAGGAAGAACTGCTTCAGATGGGAATTTATTTCTGTTACACAGTTCTCCATCTACCCTGACACTTTCTAATCCAACTACTCTTTGGGTTTGCAGCACGCTGAGCCACGCTGTCAGGATGGAAGAGTTAACAGGTGTTAACACACATTTCTGGTTAACACTGCTGAGTGAATTAGCACCCTGTCTGCAGGCTCATGAGGGGGAAAACACATAAATGGTCCCTAATGGATAGGTGGCAATAAAAGGTGGCTGTTGCCCAAGATGCTGGGTGGATGGTTAGGTCTCTACTCCAAAAGGCTCCCTGTGGTTGATTAGGGAATGCATTACCACTGTACTCATCAGAGACAGAAAAGCTGAGAGAAAGCTAGCTGACACTGCAGCAGCCATGACAGCATGGCCCAGAGCAAGCTTTCTGTGTGCAGATCAGGCTGAAAGGACACAGTGGAATACAGAGAGTAATAAAAATGTTGGCTGCACTTAAATTCTGGAAAATAAACAGCATTGCTGCAGAGAGAAGCTAGTTTGCACCATCATTTTCTCCTATTAACAGAAATGGCACCATTTGTGCCACCTACTGGCTAACAATTTGGGCCAAAAAAGCAAAAGTCCTGAGATTCCACGAGCTATGGATTATCATCTGCTTTCTCTAACCACAGCTAGAAAAAGTGAAAGACTGTGAACTCCCACACTGGCAAACAAAGTTAAAATACTGGGCTCTTTAAGAACATCATTTGTGCCTTTTGACTGGGGGTGTCATCAGCTTTGAGATCTCCCCACCCAAAACGTAACTAGCTGATATTTAAGATGACAGAAAGCTCCTTGCTGTGAGTAAACGGCTGATAAATGTGAATGACAACATCACTGAAATTATCCAAAATAGTTATTCCAGATAAAATTCTGTAGGCTCAAGAGATCTCATGCTGGAATTTGCATACAAAACTCCTATAGAAGTTACTGGGAGCTACTTGGGTAGTGACAAAGTCTGCTACTCTAAGAGTTGGTTTGGGGGAAGAAAGAAAAAAAAAGGTCTTCTCAAACATGTGTTCTAGACTGAGCTGTGCTGAAATGGGTTAACTAGCCTGTCTAACACCAGCCAAAGGTCCCAAACCATTTGCAGTCAGCTTTGCATCTCCAGGGAAAATTATCATAAATGATTGTCAGAAAAGCTAACAGTTGATTGCCATAAGGGAAATATTTTGACTTTGCTTAATAACAAAACCTGGGATATAAAAAGGTGGGTGACTAAAGTAATGGTTTGTAGTATCTCCAGCATTGAAAACTTCCATGTAGATAGTTTAAAATGTATCTAACAGAGTTCAGGATATGAAACAAAGGCTAAAGCATTTCAGGATAAAAATCTGTGATCAAATCTGTCTGAATTACAGCAGCTTCATAAATTAGCATGCATAAGCTGAGCCATGATAGCAGTACAGGTATATTCCTAGGGCATGGTCAGAGTTCCCCTCCCTGAAGTGTTTAAACACATTACTCCTCCCAGCTGTTTGTCAACATGCTTACATTGGAAATTGCTGCCCCCACAAATTAACTGACAGAATGAAATACATCCTCTTAGCACACAGTTAGTCTGACTCTATCTTCAGCAGCTGCTAAGCTAAAATGAATGACTTTCCACCACAGCAAATGACAAGTTCCAGTTCTCTGGCTCTTCTGTGGCAGCAGTAGGCTCCAAGCGAATGTATTCATCGCTCCCAGCCATTTGCAAAGTGAGCTTGTATCTACTCCACCAGCTTCAGTAAAAGGCTTTGGCTGAAACTTAAGTCAGGACTGCCTGCCTCACTCAAACATAGCCATGGGTGTTTGTGCCCTCAGCCTGGCAAGTCTGGATGGACTGTAGGTAGTTAAACCGATTCACCACAACTAGTTCAGTTGCAAATGCTTCAGTTCTTCAAGGCTGCTAAGTCTGTGCTCATATCTATGGAACAGGTATGCCTACAAACACCAATGGAAGTGAGATTTGCTCTGCTGGAATTTCAGCTTTATGGACCATAACATCATGTACCTGATTCTCTTGGAAAGGAAGCATCACTCCATAAATACAGAGACTTCATATTTTAATCTGGAGTGTTGTTGGCTCTTTTTTTTTCCCCTCGTACAAAATTAAAAGCAGTACTCTGTGGCTATTTTCTCTAATAGGCTCTTGCATAACATGACCTTAAGGTTTCTTCTGCCTACACATCACAGAATAATTCCTCCTCCTTCTCTCCCACATACAAGTCTGAAAAGCTATTAATCAGTTGTATTTCTATCTGGCACGAAAGCACAAATTTCTGTTGACCTTCATTACCCAACATATTCTTAGTTCCAAGCCTAACTACTTTACTGAGATGAATTCTAAACCCTGGTATTATCCCGCTTTTGGATGCAGTCATTTATTACGTGGCAAAAATATCAACAAAGTCTTTAGGAAGACTTCTGCTGAATTTATCCCTGTTTTTTAAAATTGCCCTTCTTGCATACCTGGGGGTTGAGTCACTTCATCATAGGTCATCTACAGCCTTTGAAACGAATTTCAGAACCTAATTACAATAATGCCCAGCCAAATCAGCCTGTCAAGCACAACTGTCATCAGCACAATTTGATCTAAGTCTGTCATTAACAAAAACCAGAATAGCAGGGCTAAATCCTTCATGTTCACTTGGAAACGTAACTTCTCATTCTTTCTTTATATTTTTTATCCTGATTTCCTAAAGAAATTAGGCTTAAAAGATGAAACTGCATGTCTGCCATTCAATTCTCATCTCATTCCATGCTAACCACCTCTGAAGCTGATGGACACCTTCAATCCAATCTGACAAAAGATAACTGAGTGCCTGTGTATTTTGTGAAACAACAGGTTGAAGGCAATGTTAAACTGCATTATTAGACACAAGAAAATCCACACAAGAATGAACCACTGGAAATCAGGTTTCAGGCGTTCTGCTACTCACAAAATTAGTTGTCACCTAATCAGTCATTTAGCTTACTATTCATGCCAGGATTTGCCTGTGCGCCTCTCAGTCTCACGGGGGTTTCTTTCCTTTCTTCCCCCAAGTCCCTTCAATTCTGTTGTCTCACCCAAATCAAAAATCTGCAGCTTTTAAGCTCCAGCAAATTCTCTGTAAACCATCCTCTTCCTTTCTCCTAACTGCCCTGTTCAGTTCTCTGTCAACTGGCCCTCCTAATCAGCTAGCTAGCACGTGAGCTGTCACCTCCTGCAGTCCATCTCCCACACCTCTCAGGTCCCCTACACTCAGTTTCTCAATCCATCTGCTGCCCTCTTCTCTATTTTGAAACTTTCTTGAACTTCCAGTACATGTTGTGCTTCCACAGTCTTATTTTCTTAATCAACCCATTTGATGTGCCCTGCCCATCTTCTATTCACCAGACAACAGCTCCTTTCTCCCTGCATCAGAGATCCACTTGAGTTATTACCCCACCCTACCTCTCCTCAGACAGGCCCAGAGCCCAGTGGCTTCTGTGGGCACGGCTCCCTCTCTAATGTGTGTTGTCCACTTACCACAAGAGGCTCAGTACGTGGCCTGGGCATGTAGGGAAAGGTCTCTCGAAGGAAAGTGGTTATCTCCAGGAGAAGCTGACAGGCTGCCATTTTCAGTGCAAAAGGACAACAACATTTGGTAGGATTCACAGTGCCTAGGAAAAAATATTTCTATGGTGAGCAAGGAGATTATACAAAATCTGGAACCAAGAGGTGATGGACATTTTTACATATGGTGCACAATGCAAGCTGCACTAAAAAAGAGGAAAATCCAGACTTCTCTCTATGCTACTTTTCCTACACTAAAAGGAACATAGTCAAACAAATATCAATCCATGTATTTACCAGCACATGCAATAGTACTAACACACTATAGTGTACTATAGTATATAATATATTATACTATGTTATATTATATTCTAGTGAAATAACACTATAGGGTACTGTAGTATCTATTATAGTATATTATGGTGAAGTACCTACTAAACTAACATGATCTTACAGCATTTTGTGTACACCTCATTTAAAGTTAATACGGGTTAAGAAGTAGATACCCTTCTTTCCCTTTACAGTTTTGCATTCAGCCAAATCTTCTGCAGTTCTAGAAGGGAGCCACTTTCATATATAGGAAAATTTCTCAAAATACATGGAGTTATGACTAGCCAGCAAAGAGGTACGGTGCCTATTATTAGTTACTACCCTGATAACTGGAAAAGACAGCCTCCTTTGAAGTCAGGCTTCTTTATTTGTGCAAAGAATTCAAGTGCTATTTAGAGATAATCAAGAAAAAAAAAATCAAATTGCTTAATCAAATTATACATTCAAACACTTAACCTAAAACAAAGTGGGAAAGGGAAGAGGGATTATTGAACTGCTTGAAGTTTTGTCTCAACTGAGTCTAAACAATCAGCTTCAAAAGCCCTACACTTTGTAACCCATCTAATGGCATTCAAAGCTTGAAAAATATGAAGGATTCTTCAGTGGTTGATCAATGTGCAAAATACTATTCAGGATAATGGACAGCAAAAAAAGTAAATAAAAAAATTAGTTGTGACAACTAACCACACCCATTTTTCAATAATGCCTGATATTACCATCTTCATACATTTCAGGGAGATTTGTGTTTTTGCTTGCTTTCCCCCATGTATGATCTAATTACTTTCTGCAGAGAAACAGTCCAAACCAAACAAGTGAGAGGAATCTGCAGGGATCAGATAAAACCAGATTAATTCCGTGACACTTGCTAATTCCTCTGTACATATTACCAGTAGCGAATTATGGACTTTGTAGGGACTAAAATAATCTGAACTATCAAATACAGATGAGATGTACAGTGTAACGGAATATCCAACTGCCTACTTTATGCTCCTCAGTGCACTCCCTACAGCATACAGGACAGCTTTTGAAAAATCTCTGCCTTCAGCAAGAATGCAGATCACTTATTTTCAGACCCTGGCTTTCAGGAGAGCACTCGAGCTTTTAAATGGCTTTCTAGACCACAACCTGTTCTCTCTGTTTGCTTGTCTTAGGCCACCCTTTTAAAGCAGGTCCACATCCCCTTGAGTGCCTGATATCAGTGGCTGAACAGGGACAAGAAAGTCTATTCTGTCAGTCATGGGAACGCAGTTGTTCATTCATGGTGCAGGAGAGGGAAAATTTTGGGTGCGTCCTTCTCCTGCTTTGGATATATCTCCTAAAGGGCCAATAAAATATCCAGAACAGTCACCCACATTCACGAAGCTGCTAGCGCTGGCACACCACAGTGGAACATGTGAACGTCTAGCTTAAGGCCAATACCTTCTCTTGAGATCATTTCCCACAAATGCCATTTCACTGCTCCCACCTACTCTTCTCTACTCCAAAGTTGGCCTTTATGCAGTGATAAGAACAAACCCAGAACCACAGAAAAAGAAACCAGAAGATACATAAACAGTGCTAGCACACTACATTCAATGGCAAACAACAGTACATATACACAGGAACCAGTACATTACAGCACACACGTATATACAAATGGTGTCTGGAGAGGACATAATGTTTGTTACCACCTTCACCTACAATGGTATGTGTTTTGACTTAATTTATTTGATTCACAAGGTTTGTTATAATTTGCATGCCTATCTAGACTTTCAGAATCAGTGATCTGTCATGTCACCCCCCTCCCACCCTTATGTACACACAGACACAAATGTGTGTGTTTTAGTCATCTTGTTGTTATACAGATTTTTAATGATACTTTTTATACCACTGTGCTATATTTCTGCCTGAGAATCAGGCAAATATACTGAAGTCAAGATTTAAAAGCCTTTGGTAGAGCTGTGCCAATTTACATCAGGTGAGGAGATGACTCTTCAATGTTAAGAAACAGAAAACCAGCTGATTGTACACAAATATTTTGGCAGAAATAACTAGGAAGGTTGGGAGTCTGAACCACTCTTGGCACTCAGGTGACAGCAAGGCTCAAGAAATAAATTATTACCCTGCTTATAATTGCAGTTGCCAGTATACAGGAATTGCAACTCACTGCCTGGTTTCCCCCCCTTTTCCTTCAAAGTCTCTCAGTGCTGCTGCCCATCTGTCATGTTGTACATCCAGGCACAGAAAGAACAGGGGAGGAAGCTGGGGTGAAGGTGAGGGACTGGGAAATACAGCTGGGTGGCAAGAGGATGAAAAGAGAAGAAAAATTAAGTGCTCCTAAAGCAGAGGTTCTTACAAGCGGGGGTTCTTGTAGTAAAGGGAGTCTCCTTACTGTCATCTAAAAAGTCTTCTTCCTCATCCTCCTTTCTCAGGCGCCTCTTGGTCTCCTCATCATAAATGAGGCCCAGCAGGTTGGCAGGGCTCTCACTCTCAGCATGGCACAGCTCGTTGAGGCGGACACCGATTGCCTGCAGACAGGGAGAAAGAGAAAGCACAAGGAGGTGAGAATTTCAGCCCAACTCACTGGTGGTCAAGGGCTCTGGCCCATGCAGGCTGTGGAGATGTTCCAGCCAGAACAGAATATCCTGGCTTTATTTTTATTGTCTGTGAAGTGCAGTAAAGTAGAGGAAGGGATGATAGAAGATTAATTGCTACCAAAACCATAATTTATTTCCCCCTTTTTTCCAACCAAAATTTGCAAACAGTGTCAAATTTCAGGATGAAAAATTTTTGCAGATTTGGTTAAATAACAAACTCCCCCCCAAAACCGGCACATGATAGGCAGGAGGAGATTAGGTCATTATTTTGTATGAATTTCTTCCACTTTTCTTTCTCCTCTTGATATATGTGTTCCAGATTTTTGCTAAGTCTTTCCACTGAGAATGTGTGTCTTCTGTTTAAGAAACTATCCTGTGACTTAGGAATCCAGTAACAGTCCCTGTTTCCTCCACAAAACTGTTGAATGCCCATGGGAAAGCCTGCTTCCATCTTTAAAGAAGAGACTCCTTGATGCACTTTCCAAAAATGAGCTGACAATATGCTTATAAAAGCTGAGAAGGTGCATGGGTAATGGAGTAGAGGGGATCCATGTAAAGAACACAGACAGACAGATTTCCACTGAATACTGTTACATTCTCCAAAAAGGCATTGATCGTTTATTCATGGCTGTTTGCCAGCATCACTATCAGCATGTAAACAGCCCTCATGGTACTGTCAGCAAAGCTACAGATAAGGGTGTGTTAGCAAGAAGAATGCTTCCCTGCTAAGACACTTCAGAGCTCTTAAGGATTTTCTTGATTTTCTTTGCTGCAGGTAGGTGAAGAGATCAGAGACAAGTATGTAAAACTTTATCCTGTGATATCATCACTTTGTGAGAGAGGAAATGTGTTTAATTACAGAGTTTTCATCAGCACTTGCCATTTGGCCTTTTTGGTTTTGGGATAGTTTCAGAGAAAGATACTAAAGAAGATTTCTGAATCTTCTAGAAGTCAGAACTGATGGTCATGCCATCAAATTTTCCTGTCTCGGCTGAAGTGACGCAGAAATACATGAACAGTCACTTATGACAGCTGTTCTTCCTTGCTACTAAGCAGTTCCTGTGAAATCCAGCAACAATGAAGAGGGTAGACTCTGCTACACAAAGAGAATAAGGTGGTATTGTTGTGGTTTGCAAGCTGATGCAAATAGTCACCAATCTCAGCTATCTGTGAGCCTGCACATTGCTAAATAAACTCCACATCTCACGTTTTTTTTCCCCTTTCACATTTCAGGCATTTAAAAGAAGAAACGTTCTGCATGCCTCTCCACAAAGCAGTAATTTATCACATATTATTTATTCTGTGTTGTCCACCCTAATATTAAAGCAATCATATATAATCCCACAGCTTCCTACCTAATGAGCACTGAATTCCTAACATGTATTATCTGCATGAATTATGCTTGGTTTTCCTAGCAAACAGAGAGCATGCCACACTTCAAAAGAAAATGCCTCTTAACAGAAGCAGCCAAAGGAAGTGACAGACTAACCTGATCAGAATAGATTTAACATTGTATTATTTCAAAAGACAGCATAACAATTGAGATTGCTTGATTCAATAGGCTTATCACTGTTACGGGCAGTCCAAATCCCACCTCATGTGGAAAGGGTTTACCACTGTTATTGTCTGATGGCTATTAGGGAGGCTGAATTAAAGGAGCTGGGTGGGGAAAAAAGGCTTTACATTCATTCTTGGTCTCACTAAACTTTGACAGTAGCACTATCACAATTAGTGAGCAATGACAGACAAGCAAGGATCCATAATTAGCACAAATTTCCAGCCTTATTTACTGCAAGAAAAAAACAGGACAAGGCCTCAGTGCGTTCAGAGACTAATACATTCTTTTCTCTTTGTCCAAGAATCTTCCTTCCAGAGCAGCAGCTCTGCTGCCACCAAGCAGCAAGGATGGTGTGCCGTAGTGTTGACAAGGATCTGGTAGCACGGAGGCAGAGATGGGGTCGGCAAGGTAGCCCATCTTCTTGGTACTGGAGCTGCTTAGGAGCTATGTGAGTGCATAGTCATTCCACCCTTCATGCTGATATCGCCCATGGTGAAATGGGCAGGTTAACACACAGAAATGGCAGCATTTTCTACAGCAGGTGCCTGTACCACAGCAACAGAAAGCTGTTTCTCCTCACGGTTCAGCCTATCTGGTTGGAATCTGGTCAGAGCCAACAAAAGCAGCCGCCTGAGGAGCACAGCTTGCAGGGTCCCAGCCCTACAGTCTTGGTTGGTGGCTGCTGCTTATGCTTGCAGCCAGCTTCATCTGAAACAGCTTCTGGGAGGAAAAGCAGTGCCAGAGGACCAGCCTTGCCCAGCATTCAACATAAAGGACATAAAGGAACTGCACTTCTGCAGTGCTAGGTGCAGACCAATCCTGAAGCATGAGTCTGTTTAGGGGCCAGTGATGCTGTGGGTAACTATCCTGTCCTAGCCTCCAGTGAGAAGAAACAGAAATATTAATGAGCTGTAGGACATTTTGTAGTAAAAAGAGAAGAAATTTGCACTGTAGAGACTACTCTCCAAATCCTCTCCTGCCTTACAGTAAAGTAAAAGTTAAGGATTTTTCCCTTCTGGGATGTTCCTAAGCAGCTAGCAAACACACACTCTTCCTACCATGGAGAATGCATCCAGATAAGTCTTACAATGCCACTAAAGTTAAGGGGAAGAGAATTATGCTAAGTTGCCTGCTATCAGATTTCCCTGGCTCCTTTCTTGTGACCTTGCATCATGCAGTGGTACTTTAACATTCTGAAAAGAAAACCTTCCTGGACTTTTTCCAGCTCAGGCTATTTCAGTTTCTAAAAATGGCAGCTGAGGGGGAATCTAACTGGCTTCTAATAGTTACTGACTTGCTTGCTCCCATTTTTGTCAGAATCTGAAAAAAAGGAACGTCTAGAAGCATAGAGTCCACAAACAGATGGATAGTCCTGACTGTCAGCAACGCATGCAAAAATGTTGTCCACTTGGAAGGAGTTCTCAAAGGAGTTAGGCTAAGGTGGTGACCTCATGGAATATAGAAGCAAATACATTCACACTACATACTTTTTCAAGGAACTTTGGTATTTGTGCTGTTATTAAGATACTGACCGGTGTTTGAGACATAACAGAGAGTAGGGTGCCCAGGTAGCATTCCCTGAGTTAGCTTCAGAAATGGAAGGAGGAGAGCTGCCAAGAGACAAAGAGCCAAGCTAGGTTCTCCCCCTGGGCTGTGTTTTGCGGTGGGAATGTATTGACATGGTCAGCACTAGCTCAAGGTTCCCTACAATGTGCTCCACTGAGAAGCGTGCGTTGGTTTAACCCAGGAGCATATGGGTCAGCAAGGCTTTTTTGGCATGACTTATGTAAGTACCCCAAGACAGCAGAATACATGGTTTGCAAATTCCCCTGAGCCTTGGATTTTATGTCTTTTTTTTTTTTTTTTTTTTGAATCATGATGCTCACTATAAAAATCTGGTTTTGTGGAAAGAGCTGAGAAGCACAAAGCTCATTTCCAGATAGACATATGTAACAGGCACCATAGAGGTCAAAGGAACTTCTCCCACTACTTTGAGTTGTGTGAATGACTTGCAGTAAGTATTAGACCTTCAGCAGGTATACCCTGGTGGGTTTCCAAAGAAATTGCAAGCAGCACTGACAGGGCAATTGCCTAGTTCATGTATGGTAAGAGGTGACGATCAAATAAAACTTGAAGGAGCCAAGCTAAAAACAAATGGAGACAGTTCTTTAGATGACATGTAGTAGCCCTGTAGAATTCCTTGCCAAAGAATGATGAGTGCCAACAGTTTGTATGCGTGCAAAGAGAGACTGAGTAAGTACGTCAAAGAGAAATCCATTACTAAATATACAGCACCACATCTAGCTCAAGCAGCCCTGGGCTAAAAATATTTGGAAGCTAGAAAAAAGCAAGTAGTATCACACCTCCTGCTCTTACTCTTCCTTAGGCATTCACATATGACAAGTGGTGGAAACAGGAGAGTGGACCAAATGGATCCTCAGATGGAACACTGCACAGGGAGGGGAGGGAAGGGACACTGTTACATCCTTACGAAGTCCATTTCCATCGGAAGAGCTGATCCTGACAGGCTGTGAAGTGCAAGTTGGAAGGGAGGCTTATGAGTCCCCATTCTACTGGAACTGAAATTTTCTATAGGATCCAATTACCTTTACATTTTGGTATATTTTTTAATGTAAGTAGAAGAGAAGCAAACACTTACATCTCCCCACTGATAGAAGAGCTTAGCTGCATTCCACTGCAGCTTCTGGTTCCTTTTGTTGCCCACAATAGGAGAACGTCCACGGGACAGGCCTTTCTTAGTAATGTTCACATGGTGGCCCTTCATCCACTCGGGCCAGTTGCCACGATTACAGCGGTGAATGAAGCGTGCACACTCAAGGAACAGGGCTGCTCTCGCCACTACAGGAGCTTCCTGAAATGTTTGCAAAAAATCACCTTAAATACAAGTACATTGGAAAAACTCTCTGAACATTAGAGGATTTTGTGCTTTAATCAAATATTAAATATTGCTATTTAATCAAATATTGCTGCAAATATTGCAAGCACAAATGGCAGCATGGCCACGTGAATCCTAGCATTTGTCACGTTAAGTTCTGCTTGCGCATCTTGGGGATGGAAGCATGAATGGAGGCTTGCTGAAACTAGGAAGAGTGCTATTTTGCACTTACATGAAACAGACATGGAGAGTGAAATCCATTACTGGCATAAGGCTACAAAATTTCGCTGGCCTAACTTCAATGGCCTTAGCAAGCATCAGACAATTTAGTACTGAAACAACATCAGGCAGCTGAGTTTTGAAGTGATTGACTATTTTCCAGAGGAAAATCCTCCTGCCCCCAGCTTGGAAGAGCACTTTTCTTTAATGGGAGAAAAGATATTGAGTGTATCTTAGTTTGTATTAAATCACCCAGCAGGATTCATGTTAGACCAATAAAGAGTGCTTCTGAAACTCTCAAATATGTTCAAAAAGGGACACTGTAATTTGTTTCCTAAAGGGTAGCTTAGACTCAGGAAGGAGCTTTCTTCCCAGCAGTCTACAACTCTGCAAAAATAACATCTTTACAGACATGGAAAGTGACTAAAAGCAAATGGTTCTCCTCATTTCCATTTAATTTTCCCCCTCTCTTCCTGCAATTTTCACAAGCAAAAACCCCTGTGGCCAGCAAAAACCCTGTGTTGTAAAAGTAAGAATACAATGTCCACAGTTTACAAGCTGGCTTTGAAAGGTTCCCTAACAGGGATTTCACAGAGCACAAACATGTGTATTCCACACATTTAGATGCTGACAGCTTTAATGAGATAATTAAACAGATCAGCATCTACTTATAAGGGGAGGTTCCTCATCTGTGGTCCATAAATAACAGATGGGCCCTGAGACCATGGAAGATGGTCTGTGGAACATTATTAAATAGTGCCTCCAATAGTGTTTTAATCAAAACTTGAAAGCAAGAAATTTTGGACCAATGCTCCAGAAGTTTGGGAATTAAGAAATTCTGTACTGCAGCTAAACTTACAGCCAGAAATTACTACCAACAGGACTGAAAAAAGTCAAGCCTTTTAGGGGACTGGCAAAACAAACAAACAAACAAAAAAAAAGATTATGTTTTGTCTACATTAACAGGAAAACATATGTTAATTGCTTCCTGACACAACATCCTATTGCAGCTTTTTGCTCATATTTTATTCAAATGTTGGAAGAAAATAGCAATCTTTTAGCAATTCTCTTGAATAAGAACATTAAAGCTGGCCCAATGTTCTGACGAGGAAGGCAGAAATCTGAAGCCAGACACTCATTGACAACTAGAAACAAAACTAGAATCTAGTACCTGGAAAAACCATTACAAATTACTTGTTGCTCACATGCAATATGGAACACAGAATAGGTGAGGAGTTTATTCTTTTATTCTCACACAGTAAAACCTTAACCATGGAGACATACATGAAAAGATGAAGCCCTAGCCTTAGTCTCCTCCTGTTTTAGTTCACCACCGGTAAAGTCACAATTTCTTAGCATATAGGAATCTTGTAAAGATACGTGTTGTAAACATTATGGAAGCACTCTACTATTAACTAAAGAAGGATATGTAGGATGGGGGGTAAAGGGGAGGAGCAGGAGTTCCAAATTAAAAATCACTGAAAAGACCTCCTGCATGAAGGAGGACTTTCTGAACATCACGGGGCACAAGCTCCCTGTGATTGCTTACCTGAGGCTCAGAGAAACCTGAAGCAGCAGCAAGAGAAAGATGAAGATGTGACAGAATGGACAGGGATGGATTCACACCACAGAGAAACACATCACAAATGGAGAGAAATGAATCAGGCAGGTGATGCATAGCTGAAAAGAACACAAGTTACCATGGTCACTGTCAAAACTTAACACAGCAGCTATACTCTCACAAGCCTGCCCATGCCTGTGAAACCGTTCACAAGTCCACTTTTAACATTAGACCTACTGTACTGCTTTGCCTTTTGAAAATTGTTGTTGTACTGTATAAATTGACATGAATAAGAATCCACCATTTTCTTAACAAAATTTCAAGTACTTCCACTGGAGCTTTTCAACAGATAACCTGATTTGTACTAATAACAACAAAAGCAATGACCTGAGTGGGAGGGACCAAATACAGAATGGATTTGGAATTTTACAGCATCACATAACTGTTCAAGTAAAGCTGATTCTGCAGAGTTTTATGACTGCAGAGCATTTAGGTCCAGTTTTGTTTTCAAGGACAATGAATTTTATAAGACTAATTAACCAGTGGTAATTTTCTTGTGCCCTTTCTTATACTCCACAATGCACTTTGAGCAAAAATTCATTTCCACTGGTGTCTTCAAGGGGGGGGGAAAAAAAGGTGCAAAATAGCAACAATCTACTTTTAAGAGTAAATAAGGTAAATTCAGGTACTGTCAAAAGATGCTGACTGGATAGCTCTGCTTTGTCTAGCCACAAGGTAAGTCTGGCATGAGAAGTAGCTTAGCAGGTATATGAAGACAGGTCATGAGTAAATTATTAACCAATGTCTTGGAGAATTGCCTCAAAAACATCAGTTCAAATCTCTCTGATTATATCTAAAAATGGTCAAGTATAATCCACGACACAGCTCTTTGTTTCTGTTCCCAGTCATCTACTCTGGGAACTTGTTTGGAGCAATCTCTGATTTCCTTCCAGGTCATATGCCCTCTTATGGACAAATATTTCTGCAATGGAAACAGGGACATGGGAACAATAGAGCCTGCCTAAGACCCTGGGTGACATCAAGTCAGGATACTGGCAAGTATTCTTGCAGTTTAGACTTTGCTTCTGCCGTCCCAATACTTAGTAGGTTGTCTCAAACACAACCCAGCCATAAAGCAGTGCCATTATGGCATTTCAACAAGGATAAGAGATTTACATGTTAGAACAGATCAGCTCACACATCTTATTGGAGAAGTGTAACGGTGATAGGTGTCACACATTGCTAAACTGGTCAAAGGAAAGCTTGTATTTCCCCACCTGAGTCATTTACACTGGTCTAATTAGGATACTTTAGGTAACATCTTTGTACAATGCTAGACAGCGGTTTACTGGAACCCTCTGCAGAAACTTGACCACAGACTGAAATATCATATTACTTGCCTTTCAACCTCCAAAATTTCTTAAAAAGGGAAAGAAAATCAATTTTATTATTGCCAACTCTGGATTTAAGCTGGTGACATAAGGATGAAACCGTCTGCAACATATTAACAATTGTCATTGAATGTTTGCAAAGCCATAAACTGATTGTAGTTTTATAAAATTCAGTCAAGGATGGATGCTGATTCTAGGAAAATATGTTAACTACATAGTTTCTAAACCTAAGGCAACACTCAGTTTAATATACAAATAAGTCATTACCTCCATAAGGATGCAGCCTTTGTTTCACTGTTCTGATTTCTTTAAATCACTATGGCAAACCTGTATAAACATCCAGGGTGATCAAAGATCTTGAAGTTGGTATAAGAATGGAATTTTGAAAATCTGCATGAAAAAGCATGCTCAGAAAGTTTATGAAAGAACTGAAACTGGAGCTGTTTGCCTTTCGTTTTCTAAAGGTTGCCATAGCAACTAGGCTGGATAAAATGATTTAAGCAGCTTTTAATTTTCATCAAACCTGATTCAAACCATTACTTCAAAAGCCTGAAAATAGAAGTTAAAAAACTAGAATATTTTCTGTTGGGTGTGCTCTATTGACATAAAATGTGGGAATTTTCCGTAACAGCATACATTGCCATTAGGCAATACAGTGAGATGACAAGCTGTCATCTTTTGAAACCTGCAGCGCACGTGACTTCTTAACTTCCATGTATCTCCACTACTTTGTACACAAAGTGCCAGGTGTGGTACAGGTACTTGTAAGGAGTCTCCCAAGTCTGTAATTAGAACAAGGCTTCTTTCAACTTTAGCTGCAGACCTTCTAGAAATTCTGATACCAAAGCCTTCTGCCATCATTCAGCGGAAAGGAAACAGAGTCAAACTCTGTTTTGTAAAAGCCAGCTCTAGAAGTTGGAACAGACATCTTCAAACAGTTCACTCTGACCAGTGGTTTTCAGTTGACTTCATACATGGTACAAGTAAGTCGGTCTGTAGCTTAACCATTTGGCAAGTTTAAAAAATAAATAAGACATTTACAGGCAATAGGGACATAATTGCCAACCCCCTGTTTTATCATCTGATTTATTAGCACACAGAGTAGCGCATCCCCAGAAGGATCTTAGTGACATACTTGTCAGCAATGAGCTCCTTCCTGCCCATGCACCTTACATTCCCTGTGTTAGTTTAGAATTCGGAATGGGGTGGCAGCCTGGCAGCCTTGAAGAATGAGGTTGTCTTTGTGCAGCACACCCAGCAGGAATGACTATCTCCCCAAGCGACCTTCTGAGCTCACTGCAACCCTGACTGGTAGGAACCATTTCTGACTGTGAGAGCATGAGACAGGCTTCCCTATCAGCCACTGCTTCCATAGCTTCCAGACAGATGGACAACAATCTCCAACAGGAAGAGTGGGAACTAGGGAAGAAAACATCTGTCTGCTGGAAGATGGACAGGGACCAGTCCAAACAGTAGAGCTAGATGTGAACTGATAGCAACAGCAACTTTGGGCCAATAGTAATGCAGACTTGCTTGAATCTGCAGCCTAAGGATGCAAGGTGAAGAAGAAAGGATAAAGGAGTAGTGCACAGAGTGTATCATCCCTACGACTATGGAGCAGACAAGGCAGCACAGCTCAAGGGCACAGCACTAGCAGAATGGGAGAGTCCATGAGCCTGGCATCTCCAGCAGCGAGAAAAAAAACTGAATATGAGCACAAACGGTATGACAGTCAAAGAGGTGAGAGGTGGGGAGTGGGAAGATAAAGGGATAGAGAGGATGCGAATGCTCCGAGAGCAGTGGCTTTCAATCTTTTTCAGTTTGCAAACACCCAAACACTTATGGAAGGAAGTAGAAGAGCACTGTGCAGAGAAGTTACTAATAATTGGCTGGCTTTTCATAGCTGTATTTGTCACACTCTTGTGCTTGTCACATAAGCACCTCACAGAGCCCCACTGGCCCATGAACCACAGGCTGAAGGCCACTGCTTTAGAAATGGAAGGGACTGTTACAAAAAACCAGCACCTGCAAGGAAAAGAAGGAGGGAATACAGAAGAGACACTCAGTGTCAGGAAGGAGGGACTGAATTGTGTCACTTCTGTGATTTGGATCTGCAAATTAGCAATATCTGCATTTAAAAGCATGCACACTCTGACATTTTAAGTTCTTTTCACTGACTGGCTCTGGTGACTAATAGTTCAGTGTTGCCCAATGTATTTATAACTTTGTCAGAACTCCTGAGTGGAATTCCTATGCCTCTCCAGGTAGTTATCCAGTTTTCAATCCTTATTCTGTAGATTGACACTAGGAGCAGAAGCCGAATGGCTATGAACAAAATTTGAAGTCTGACAATAAAAGCTTTGCGCTGACCATAATTAGTTATGGGGAGCCATGTAATAAAAAAAGATCCATTTTGTCTGCATACTCACCCAGTCACAGATGCTAAAACTCCACCTAACAACAGCACCAGTTGGCATTGCTGTGATGCTTTACCTGCTTTCTGTGCGGGCATGAACAGCATTAGTGAATGACAATGGACCACCACGTATGCACATGCTCTCACTCAGCAGGTAAAAATACACCAACGAATGACTTACAAGATCTAGGGCTGCTGCCAAAATGGAGGCATCGGGGATAGTGCCTGGTTCACAGCAGTTCAGGAGAAACTGAAAGCGCTTCATGCCTTGGCGGATTGCTCCCAGGTTCACAACGTTCTTGGATTTTCCTCCTTCTTGGTTGGAGGTCAAGTGATCATCAAAGCTATGGCAACCTAGAGAGGTAGAGATTATAGAGGGGATGCAGGGAGGGGTAGGGAGAAGGGAACACAGTCTCTCACCAATAAAAAAAGTGGAACAAAAATCCTGATGAGTACAGTCTTGGTTTAAATCCCTTCCTCACCTTGATGTGCTATCTTGAAGATAACAGGGGCATTTTTACAATATTCATGACTTCCGTGAAATAGGCATACAGTAAGCCAGATTCTGGTCTTGGTCATACTGATGCCTGCCCAAAACAATTCCATCGTACTCAGTGTGGAAGCCCAGGATCTACTCCAGCATAGGTGAATCAGGACATGGCCCTTCCTCCACACCTCTTTAACACAAATCATCTTGCTTACTGTCTGTTTTTCCTAAATAATCTCCTATCTTACCTCTCTAATGCCTCTAAGTTTACCTTAAAGTGGAGCATGCATAAACTTTATTCCTCATGTATCAATTTAGTAATATATCATCTATTAGGACAGAAAAATCAGTAGCAAATATTGGAAACGTTCTATGTGGAAATCAAGTACTGTCCTTTTTTTAGGCATACATCTTCTGCGATTACCAGAACACCCGAAGTGAGACTGGACTCAACGACTCAACTCAGCCTCTCTTCCCTTGAAGTGTCTTGCACTCTTTGGGAGGGAAAGTTCCCTAATAAGAGTTCCTTTTGAAAATGAAGCTAGTACCCCACTCCAGGGCTTCTTTCAAGCACAATTTTTAAACTCCAGGTATAGAGTTCACATGATAAATCAACTAATCCCATTGCCAATTGGAATGAACTCTTCTGAATGCAGAAGATCATTATGCAGTCGGTACCCAGAGTTGAGAGAGCAGTAGAAAGACACAGATGAGAAGTCAGGAAAGTAGTTTCAAGGCCAAGGTGGCTGGTCAAAATAAGAATAGTCAGCTTCTGGGCTTTTTGTCTTCATCCATAATACTCTCCCTGTTTACATGTGAAAGTACAAAAGTTTACAGAATACTGAAGGATAAAGCAATGAAGAAGAGAACTGCAAGTGGAGAATTCAAGATTGGCTTTAAACATGGATTTGAAAGACAAGAAGCAGAACATCAGCTCTACAGGACTTTGTGACTTCTCCTTCCTCAGGAAAGAAGAATGGCTGAAACTCAAAGTCCCTTTGAGATCGCACCCCCCAAAATTACTTGGAAAGCATTTATGTACCACAAACAATAGTCACAACAGAGAATGACAATGTAGATCTTCACTTTTCCCCTGAAGACAGAGGTATATCAAATTTCAAGAGACTTTATGACATCTGTGGCTTTTCTTTCTCCAGTGAAACTGTACATAGTTTTCCAGTAAACAAAATGTTCCTATGTTGGGAAGTATTTAATCAAAATGGAACAAACAAACAAACAAAGTAGAAAGAACAGGTAGAACACTTACATAAGTGAGCAGGCACAAATACCCTTTTCTTCCAACTCTTCCTGTTTCCTTATAGCCTGTAGCATGCTATCTGAGCCTTCCTGCTATGGCTGTTGTAACACTAACTCATTTGAGGTACAAACAAATGTTTCCTATTCAGGGCCCTGTTAGGGCTGTGCCTGTATGAGATAAAGAACAGAAACTTGACTTTCTGATACAGAAAGGCATGCCTAAGGCATCTCCCTAAACCCCACTATAAAGGTCTAGCAGATGCTTTGTCTGTCTGGGCTCAGTGGTACTACCTACAGTCTATGACTACAGCCCTTTGCAGTCCTTTGCAGTCCCAGCCTTGCACTTTGTTGAAGCTTTGCAAGAGAATCCTTCAGAAGCAGCTGATGACTGTCCTCCACTATGCCCATCCTGGAGTATCCTTGCTGTAAGCAGGGGAGCCCTCACTGGATTAATGTTTACGTGACTCAGCCCTGCAGAAAAATCTCACCCACTAAGCAGAGACCATTTCCTAACATAGGAGGACCCTGGATGCCCACGCTCCCGCCCCACAGTTGCTTCCTGTGCAAATGCAAGATCACCCCTTGGAGGAAGCATGTGCTGTAGTTCGCCTGTGCTGTTGTGCCTTGAACACCCTGGCAACTTCTATGGTCACTCACAATGTCTTCAGTAAGTGCCTGAAGGAACGTTAAGGGTCTCAAGTAAACATACTGTAGCTCACTTCCGTATATATGCTTTGTTCTTAGTATAGGTAAAAAGATCATTAAAATAAACATTTTGTTATGCATGAATGTGCATATACTTATGTGTATATATATGTATACATATGCACACATACAGATACACACACGCACACGTACGCTTACATACATATCCAACACAGAATTTCCAGTGGTCTAGATGATATATCACAATGAATATTACAATTCATAAATGATGTGACAAATTATTCTACATTTTATTATTATTTTTTACTGTAATGTATTTCTCCTCTCTCCATTTTCTTTTAAATTTGGTCTACTATGTTAAAAAACCCAAAAACACAAGAGGAAACACCAATGGAAAAAGCATGAGCAAAGTAATGTCATAGCATCATGAATGACAAAAATGGGAAGGCAGAAATAGGTTCCAAAACAATGCTTTAGGGTCAGACCTTGCGGGATTTAATAGTATGTCCATCCACCTTCAACAGGCTTTCATTCTCTTCTCCGTAAGCACATAAAACCTGCTGATCTTTATGGAAGGTACAGAAGCACTGGAAATTTGAAGGCCCTCTAACATTGCTGTTCTACTGTGTTATAAACTGTCCCACCCTGAAAAGGCCTCACATCGATTTCACTATGCACATACAAGTACCTACACACACAGGCATGTACAACTACTCTAATTTTTGCGATTGTTATGTGGCTTTCATTGCATACCAGAGATCCTTGTGGACACAGTGACACAACTTCCTTAACGGTCACACTTTGCCTTACAAACTTTAAATACCCTCCCTTTGCTTCAGCTAGTGATCAGGCAATGGCCCAACCCTCCCCATCAACATCACTGGACAATTTGCTTGTTTCTCATACTAACATGCAAGGGTCTCTGTCTTTAACCCATTGCATCACTTTTATTATGGTATTTCTAATGCATGCACATGTCAAAACCAAGCATGTGTCATGTACTTCTCTTCTCTCATAGGCATATAAAAGACTTTTCAAGTTCTCTTCATTAATGACATAAATTCTGATATTACTCACAGAAGACTAAAGTATGGACAACACTTCCAAAGTTCAAAAAGCCAACACTAATGTGTCATAGAATCATAGAATGGTTTGGGTCGGAAGGGATCTTAAAGATCACCTAGTTCCAACCCCCCTGCCATGGGCAGGGACACCTTCCACTAGACCAGGTTGCTCAAAGCCCCATCCAGCCTGGCCTTGAACACTTCCAGGGAGGGGGCATCCACAATCTCTCTAGGCAGCCTGTTCCAGTGCCTCACCACCCTCACAGTAAAGAACTTCTTCCTTACATCTCATCTAAATCTACCTTCTTTCAGTTTAAAGCCATTACCCCTTGTCCTATCAGTACATGCCCTTGTAAAAAGTCCCTCTCCAGCTTTCTTGTAGGCCCCCTTTAGGTACTGGAAGGCTGCTATAAGGTCTCCCCAGCGCTTTTTCTTCCCCAGGTGGAACAACCACAACTGAAGTGTCAAGTTTTGTATAGACATAAGATGTGCCACACATACTGAACAAGGCTTTTGTTGCTCACAGGGCCAAGACTAAATCTCTGCCATTAAGTCAAGAGTATGGGCACTCTAGGCAGAGGCAAACTCACAGTGGCATAAAATCAGCGTTAGCAAGATGAAAAAAAAATTATTTCCTACAAGAAAATATGAATGACACCTCACATGAGCACTGCAGAAACAGCTGTGGCAGTCTATAAAGACGTCACTGCCCCTCAGTTGTTTGTTCCCAGTAAGAGCTGGGAGAAAATATGGTGGAAGTATTTCACACCTACTTCAGCACAAAGTAGTGGATGAAGAAAACAACGCAGTTCCTTCCATTGTGGGGTGTTCACCTTCAGCTACCAAGCTACAACAACCTGCTGGGCTGATGCATTCTCCTTCTAAAGGAACAATACTTTTCACCTAGGAGCTAGGTGAAAACCACCACCGCTGTTTCTGCAGTGGTAGAATGATGACCAGTTTATACTGGCAAGATGTGCTCATACTTTGCTAGTATCACTTGCCTGAACAATGCCTTACGTGCATTACACTGCAGGTCTGGGACAGATGATGGAGAAATACATACAATGCAGCATCGAAGTATAGTGTTAGAAAATAAAAAACATAAAGCCAGAGAATGTAACATAATGTAAAGCTACAGAAATCGTGGTGAAAAAGTAAATCTACTCCTTTTTGTGTGTTTTTGGGAGTTGGGTTGGATTTTCTTGAAAAAACAGTAACAGAACTTCAAGATACAAGGTTGTCTCCCTGACAACAAGGATGAGCTCTGAGCTGAGGACATGAGCATGTGAATGACTGCATGACATTTTAAAACAGAATATATCACGACCTTCTATTATTCATAAAGGCACTTTTCAAACACTGCTGACTTTGAAAATACATTGCAATTAAATATACTTTTGTGGAAAGGAAAAGTAGTGTTATTATTATGTTGTGTGCTAAGAAAAAGGGACAGCATCCCTAACGAATGGTATGCAGACACTAGACATGCAAACACAGAAGAAAAGAGATAATTATAACAAGGTTTGTGCAGGGTTTTCCATTTCTGTGCTGATCTTTGCTAAAACTGTCAAATAGTCACAAATTGGAAAAAAAAACCCAAACAAAAAACTGATGGAACACCCATTGTTATATTAGGCAATGAAAGATTTACACACCTAATTTTGAACTGAATAAGTGCTTTGAAGCAAGCATTAATTTTTCAAACGTATTGATCAAATTCAATTTGATTTAAAAAGCCCAAATGTTGTATTTGCATAATTTATTTGGATAGCCTTGATTTTTTAAAAAAATGACTTTACTAGTGTTTTTTTCTAAATCAAAACAAAAGAAAGAAGGAAGGGAAAGAAAACAGTTACAAAGACTAAAAGGTTGGAGAAGGCTAGAATGGATACAGAAACTATGGAGAAAGCAGGAAAAAAGGGAAAGGGGTAAAATACAGAAAGAAAGAGATTTTAAAAAAAAAGATAAAAAGAAAGAAAAAAGGAGACGAGAACCCTGATTTCTAACCATCTTTTTCTTCTGTGTGATGAAGCTTGGATGGGTGTCTTCGGCAGGTGCGCCATTTACCAAGACGCTTGAAGAAATTCTCCTCTTCATCTCGCCCGTTGTCCAGGCCACCTCCTGGCCCCGCTCCTTCTGACAGCTTCACTGCACTAGTAAACTTCACCTGTGCAAAGACAGAGGGCCGGGTCAGTCTGCGCCATACCATTATCTCTTGGTCTTCCTTGCTTAGACATAAATCATCTACAGAAGGGCTGTAACACAGTGGATCACCATAGCAACACGAGTGGGTCTGCACAGATTTACGTACGCTGAAGCACTTCATCTTTTAAGCTTTCTGCTTAAAGGATTGGTCTTTCGCAAGAGGCTGTAAAGGCACAAAGAAGGAAGGAGAAGTGTGACCAACAATTAAACATTAAGTGTGTTGACAGAGCCTGCATTTCTCTCTCAGTGAACCAAGGCAGACTGACGAGCACAGTGTAGGTTTAACCTAGTCTTCACCGTGAGCCGCAAAGGTCCAGTATCAAATTCCCATGGCACTCTACTCTGAAGACTTCTGTGACTGAGTCTCATTGGCTGCAATGTCCATGTTGAGTAGAATGTTTCCCTGGACAGCTAAAACCAGCCAGATCCTGTCCTTCCAAGCTCTCTGCAATCCAGCCTGACACATTTACCTTGGAACTCTGCCTGATGAAAGACAGACGGTCGACAGAGCTGATATCTAGGAGATCTTCCACCCCATCAGCCAGGCCAGAGAGGGAGGAGCGCTTCAGCCAGTTCCCTGTTGCAGAATAAGCCACTCAGGACAATTCTGAAAATGCTTCCAAGCAGAATCTATTCATTAGCAATTGCAGCGTATTTCTCCAAAGTGGCCATGCTAGGGTATGGGAAAATGGGAGGAAAGTGTAAGGCAACCTTTTCATGTTACATGTATTAACTACCATACAAGGCCAGGTCTTGGGACTTGTAAAGGATATATTCTTTGTCTATCAAATGCTATTTGGAATATTTCTCTTCTACAGAGAGGAACAATGCCTGTGAGATTAAGGTACTAGCCTACTACTTTGGAGACACAGATTCAATATTCTGTTTTGCCACAGGCATCCTCTGTTACCTTTGGAAAATTGCTTACATTTCCCTTTGCCTCAGTTCCCCATCCGTAAAATGGAGAGAGCAGCATCTCCCAGCTTCCCTTGGGAGACTATAAAATATACCTGGACAATAAGGAACTGTGTTGCAATATTTCTTAAGACAGATATATCTATCTGTGTTTCTCTGCACATGCAATATGTATATAGAATAGGAAGAGACATACATTTACCTATGGGGAGTTTGAGTTTCTTTCGGAGGGAGATTCGTCGGGAACGGGAGCGGGAGCGCCTGTCTGTGGTGGTCCCAGAGTGAGCAGTGGTGCACTCGGATGTGTCCTGCTCAGACTGACTACTGGTATCACTCGCTGCACTCTGTGATTTGAACATCTTTCGCCAGAAGTCCTTGCGTCCCAGAACGGCCCCTTGGATTTGCTCATCACTGGAAAAAAAGGGATGCAGAGCGTGAACTGCATTTCAGTGAAGTTTGGATGCTCAGGGGAATGAGGCCTCCCTCCAGCAACCCCCTCCTAACCTCTCTATTCTTTGAGGTTGTTTCATTTTGAATTCCAAACATAGTCTCAGTGGGACATAATCAAGTTTGACAACATGCTCAATATTGTTCAAGGCACAAAATAACCATCTTTTCTACCCTGAGGAGCTTGTCGAACAGGTCATTCCAAGTTTTAGTTTCTACACTTGAAAAACAGATCATCTTCTTTAGGTCAAAATGACCCATATTGATAAGACTACACTGGTGCTTTCTACAAGCATGTGTACTGGAGAGCTTTTGGACATCACAATAGCCATTTGTGAACCTGCTGGAGTCACAGTTCTCATTAACATATTGGAATGGGGACAGCATATTTTGCTATACTCTTGAGATCTCCCATGGCTGTGGCAGGGCTCAGAGCAGAACAGCTTGCTGCAATTCTGCAGAGCAGTAAAGGGCTTTGTGTTATCCTTGCAGTCTCAGCAACAGTGAGACTTTGCAAGCTCAGTTAATGCAGAAGAATACATAATACAGAGCTCTGGGCCCTTGTGGAAGCAATGTCTTTGTACAGTGCATCTCAATGCACTTTAACAAGACAGACGGGTATTCAGAGGCACAGAGAAGTTAAATGACTTGTCCGAAGTTACTTAGGGACCAGTGGCCATTTATAAAATTTTCTGAAATTCTTAAGAGTATTGATTAAATTTACTTCAATGTTAAATGGCAGAATTCTTTGGACAGTAGAGACTTCAAACGTGCAATGCCTAACAGCAGGTGGGTTTGCTTATTAAGAAAACTGGTAGAGCACCTGTGCTGATAAGGGAAATGCAACAATCTTTGGAGACTACATGCCCAAGACAGGTCAGGAATGAGCTGGCTCTTGGGAGGCAGTAAAGGATTAATGACCCTTAGCAACAACTTGGAAGTTAAAAATTAATAGAATCATCCCCCAGAAGTACAAACAAAGCATGGAAAACAGCTGTGATGACATCTCTGAGGAATTAACACTCTATTCATGGCTATGGTAGCATGCGATACTGACAAATCTACTGCACTGTAGTTTGAAAATCTCTGGTGGTTCCCCATCAAAATCAGGGTGGGTCCAGTTGGCAGCACTGAAAATAGGCATTAGCTGGATGTTATCAGCAGCTCCTGAACAGACACTCAATGCATTTGTTGTACCATCCAAAGAGATAAGTCCTTGCTCTCCTGCCCATTTGTACTAACCCCAGAAGGAAGCTGCTGGCAATACTGCATGAAACAATTCAACATGTACTTACTGTTCTGGAGTTTGCATTGGGCGGCTTGAGATGTAACTACGGCATTCATCAGGGGCAGCTGATGCCTGGCCTTTGTCAATGATGATGCTTCCCACCTCGGATCTATACAGACAATATAAATCACCAGCTAAAGCGAATGGATGGCCCATCTCATGGTCATCACAGAGCTACATGACATGGAAACCAGCGCTGCTGAGCAGCAAAGCAGCTTTAGAGATGTACCCTCTCTTTACCAACTTACTGCCTCTATATATATAATTCATGAGAAGGGCATCAGCTCTTAGAAGCAAAGCCAAGGTTTTTAGGAGTTTTTCAACTTTCTTAATCCTTCTTCCCAACATTTTAATATGACAAGCCTCAAAGCACCAGAGAAAATTTCTTTTTGATGAAGAAGCATGTCAGGATTAGATTTCTTCTGGGTCTTGTTTTGCATACCAGGGTTTACCTGTCAGATAAACAACACTAAGGATGTGATGTACATTAAAAGCTATGTCCACACTGTTTTGGGACTGACACTATGATTCTTACTTCTCTTAACCTTTCCTTCTCCCAGTGTTTCCATTGCACTGTTCTCTTAGGCCTCTTGTATGAGAGAGTTAACACTTTTTGCTGCAAATCTATTACTGTCTCAGTTCATTAAATTTTAAAGGAGACTGCTGCCACTGTACAATTCTGTACATCAGGAACTGACATATGCTATCAAGATAAAACATACAAGCCTTTGGACTTTCTACATTTGTGTTCAGTGCATGTAGTCATACAGCCATATGCAAGCCAGTCATTTGCCTTCTCCCTCCTAGACACCCACCTTTTGCTCCCAGAAGGTTTCGGCTCTTGCTCCGTTTCCTCTGTTTTTTTTCCTGGTATTAACTTTTCAGCGCTGTCTAAGAGGGCACTGAGTGCCACTCTCCGAAATACATTCCCATGAGCCTCCTTGATAAACTGGACCAGCTGTCGGATATCACAGTACAAGCCCTGAGTAGCAAGACATCATGAAAATGAAAGAATTCAGTCTGCAGTTTGTGAAGAAACAGTGAGAATCAATAGTTTCTAAGGTACTTCAGCAGGTCATTACTTCCTTCAGCTGTTGTCTGATATACTCTCCATGTACAGGGCATGTGTTTTCTGGCTGGTATCAAAAGCTGGAAACTCCATTTAGTGCACTCAGAAGAAGCAGACAATGAGGAGCATTATTGCTTTGGAACATGCTCTGCAATGGGCTACAGCAGATGTAGAGGTATCAGAAGCTAAAACAGCTGCAATATGAGGGAGCTGCAAAGATGACTTAAAGCCTGTTTTATCCCATTCATCTAGCCCATAATCTTAAAAGGCATGAAAAAGCTAAAGGGGGGGGCGGGGGGGCAGAAAGTAGAGTGCAAAAAACTGCATGTTTTCGTTCAAAACCAGTGGGTGTCTTGGGATTTTTCTTAATTATTTTAGACCTTTACATCACGGGAAGAGAGAGGAATGACTCACTCATTCCCCAACCTACTCCAACACTCAAGACTCTTTTTAGTTCTGAACATTCATACACATCTGTGATGTGAAAAATCACCTCTATATCTGAGGGCAAGGGGATGGAGGGAACAGTTTTAACAGGACCTGATTTTTGATTTGTGAACTTCCCTGAAAGATCCTGGATTATTCTGAAAATTCCCAGCTAGGAACTGCACAGCCAGCTTTTAACAAAAAAAACCCAAACAAACAAATAATTGCATCTGTATACTGATTAAGGCTCTTTTTCATAAGATGTTGAACACAAGATTGACTTTAAAGAGTGACGCAACAACAGGAAATCCTGATATATACTCTGCATACTATGTTCTCCATACAGGCACAATTAATGGTACTATGCTTAAAGACAAGTTTCACTTTACATGCTAGCTAAAATAGGGTCCAGAAAGACATACAATTTATAAGGAAAAGTTACACTTGGTGATCCTAATCTAGATCCAACAATGGCACACGTTTTTCTGCATCCCACCACTTAATATCTGCTGAGAAACATTCCAAAGGAGGAATATCCATAAGAACAAGAGGACTTGGACATAGGCAGACTACTCTGCTGGTTTAAGATGTTACTGTGTTTTCCTTCTCCCTCTCCCTTCCCCTCACAGAGGATTACTGTCCCTTTACTGGACTTCAATGCCTCTACAGCTCTGCTGTAAGGATGGAGCACAAGAGTGTTTCTTGGCTGCTTCCATGAAAAATCCTGATTTCTGATAATAAAGGAGGTGGTTTGAGATTAGCTGCTAGATTCTGCACCAGTTTGGAAGAAGAGAGCTCATGTCATCCATTCTACTGACTGCTCTGGGGAGACAGCACATAGGCAGCAGCAACTGGCAGCACGTTACTTTCCTCCAGGTGTTTGGTAAATTGAATGTTTGTCTAAACCTTGGGAAGACCTACCAAATTGCTGTTCAGTAACTCACATACTCTGCCAGGGGCAGGCTATGTCCTTAACCAAGTAAACTGGCTTTAACTTTGCTGAAAGTTGATTTATGCTGGCTGTGGTCTTGTTCATTAATCCCTTGCTCCAGACTATGCTACTAATTCATTTGGGAAAAAAAACCCACAGAAGCTGCTTGAACGGAGAGGAAAATGCAATTCAGAGTGCACAGCTTTTTTCCTGGCTAAGTCCCCAGGTTCCAAGGCAGGCATGCAAGGAGGGTATCACTTTTATATCATGTTTTAACTGTGACTGCATAGCTTGCTACGCTCAAGGGATTTGGCTAAACTGAATTAATTCTTCACTGTAATGCCTCACTGGTGACACCCAAGTGGAAAAGTAACTTTGTTAACGTGAAATCAAGTGCTTACCAGGTTTTCTGGGCTGTGCAGCTCATGTGTAGTGGAAGCACAGCGAGTGATCAATGACTTGAACATGGCACTCACAATAATACCTTCTACACTCTGGGCTGTAGACTTGTTGTCCACTGTGGTGAAGTTATTCCCAAATCCAGCCTTGTCTGTGAAATTCAAGTACAAGCAAGCCCCCTTGTTAGGAACGGTTTAAAAAAGATGGCTTAAAGACACATGTAAAGGGATTCAGATACATGAGACAAGGGCAAGTCCCCACCTAGTATCCTATGCTCAGTTCTCGCAATCCCACCCCACAAAAATAAAGCAGAAGGGAAGGGTAAAATAAATGAGAAGAATGAAATCTTCCCAGAAATAGTTGTGGTATGAAAAAGGATTGAAAAGATCAGGACCACTCTGGCTTCCTTTTATCCACATCTCTCATTTAGACATGTATAGAATAAGGCATAAAATTTGAACAATACCTCCAGCTTTTCTATTTACTGTTCTAAAGGACAAGAGATGTTTGATTAAGCTGAAAAGTGACAACATCCATGAAAAGAAAATCTTCTGAACTACAGGAACACTGTTCTTGCAAGATACACAAGGAGACCAAGCTCTCAGAAAGAGTCAAAAAAGAATTACACATTTATATGAATAACAAGAAACATCCCAGTTTCATTAGGTGAGAGAAAAGACTTTCAAAAGCTGCATGAGCTGCCACGCTTCAAAGCATGAGCCAGTCAATAATTGATGAATACTTGGGAAACTTCCTATGGGCATCTTCTTCACAAAGCCTGCTATATAATATTTTTTGATGCTTTCTCTGGGATGCCTGGGATCAGAGGTAGGCTAATAGACTAGCCAGACTCCTTGAGTGCTTCAGAGGAGCTACTGCTATTCTGTAAACAGTCATTGTTAACTGTTGCATGCAGTGACCAAGCATAAATGTTTGGTCATTCTAATAGTACCTGGAATAATTTTCCTAACTTAAAAAAAAAAAACAACAACCAACATATATACATATACAGACACACATGCACACACGCTTGTAACTGCAGGCATGTGCATCTGTGTGTTCATGTTCTTGTTTACTCAATCTGTTCTTGCTATTTACTGCCTCACCTGAGGCACCACAGAGGGTTTTAATGCTCAATTATATCTCCATTCAGAATAAACACTGGATTAAACAGGCCATTCCAGCTGGCGCCTGGTCGTGTCATGAAGCAGAAAACTTCCTGCCTGAGGCATAGTTGAATGAAAATATTTTCTTTGAAGAGCCATGAACAACAGATACGATGAATCAAAACAGAGGCCTTCAATTTCAGGTGCACCGGGTGATACAAGATCACTAGGTGACATCACTGGGTGGTCAAATCAGAAGAGATCCAACTCCCCTGACCTGCACTCGCTAAGGATACGCTCTGTATATTCTGAGGATAGTAATTCACAATTTTTTTCTTTTTTAAAGGAAAAGAAAAGGGCGTGGCTTCTTTCTGATGGTACAGTTTAGGAATATTCAAGTGAGAGTTTCTGATGCCAGCTATACTTACTGTCAGTGACTGGCTCCATGCAGAATCCCAATAAAGCATGCAGGAAATCCACCACATTATTGAGAGAATCCCTGTTCACATAATCCCTCATGGTCTGCCGGAACTGCATCTTATCCAGTTTGTACAGCTTTGTGAGGCAGTTCTGAGCCTGCAACGATATTCATCAAGTCACATCACATCAAAGTACATGTTCGAGTTTTGCTAATAGGAGCAGGGTATTTTTTGCTCTTGCTTAACCAGTGCTCTGCTGTGCTGGCTAAAGTAACCTCCCCTAGGTGCCAGAAGGTTGGGGTCCTGTAATAGAATACAGGTTCGCCTCTGAAGCCAACAAGAAATTCAGCACCAGGAGACAGTGCACCAGTATGGGTGCCACTGTTTGGAGGTGGTGGTGAAGTTACTGCCAGCCATATCTCAAGGCCTCTCCTCCTCTCCCCAACCCCAAGGTAAAATCTCACTGAATATGAATGAAATAGGAATGTACCACCTCAGTCAAGGCTTATTGCCTCGGTGAAACAGGTTCTTAGCCTCAGGCATCTGATTTTCAGTCTCTGGCTCAGACCCAACACATTTGATGCACCTGTGCCCTGTGACCAATTTATATCATGCAAAACATTAGCTTTTTATTTAAAAGCTATTAATTGTCAACTTCTTATCACAAAAGTATCCATCCTACCAAGACCCCATGCAGGCTGGAGTTAGAGAAGCTGAAATATCAGCTCTATGGGAGACATGAACTCTACTGCTACCTACAATAGGGTTAAACTTTCCAGTAAACTCAGACATGTGATTGTCCATGCAGTCAACACAAATGGTGCATGCAAAGCAGTTTGGCCAAACGCACAGAAAATGCAGCAGACTTAGACATGTAGGAAAATCTCTTCCCATAAAGACCTCAATTTAATGAGTCTGATAAGAACCTTGGCTCAAAGAGACCTATTCATTTATGCTTAATGTTATGCATAGGCCTAAATGTTTTGCTGGCTCAGCTCCAACACAACATAAAAGCCTAATCGACATTTTGATGAATATGGTATATGTTCAACCAGTGCTCTGTGCAGAACCTTTCTACTGTTACCAGTGGGACTCTCTTACCTTATCTTGTTCCACTGTGTCCAGAACTAACATTACTGCTGCAGTCTCCTCAGTACCGAGGAGTCTAGCTAACAGAAGAACGCTGCATGATACAGAGGCAGCCAATCCATCTGAGCCATCTAGCTCAGACCCCAGAACCAAATTATAGCTCTGTTGGCATGGCTCAGGCTAACCAAAGCCATGGAGAAGCACCCAGCTCCCACCCACACCGTGGATGGGCACAGTGTAAATTCTCACTACAGTCACCAAAAATGCTCCCTGCTGCAAGCACAGAAGGCGAGGAGGAGGCATGTGCTGGAGAAAGCCTTTGAAAGGCTCCCATTTGACAGGGCATTGGACTGATCTCAGGGAGTCAAATTCTTCTGGATGAAGTCAGATATCTGGGCTACATCCTGGGCACTTTCCACTGCTTCAACTTGGGCAGAACCAAAAATGTAAGGAATCAACAGTGACCATCCACCCTGCCCTTTAAACAGGGTATGAGTCATCTTCTTCCTTGCAGCGGGCAAGCTGCCTGCAAGCACAGGGCACTCCAACTATCAGAAGCTGATGGAGCAGCCCAGCAGCAATCAATCATAATCACCGTTAGGAAAGGTGGACATAACTACACCTTAGACTTCTGGATTCAGATATGCAACCCAATATAGCTGCACCTCTTGTAAATAGCGTACTCTGTTGGGGTACCACCAATGTGAAAAATTATTTACCCCAGCTCACACAGGGGATTTGCTCCCATGTATTTGTTCCTTCCCAGACAACCCATCCATTGCGGTGGTCAGAAGCACTCTGGGCCTCAGGTGCGCTCTTAGCAAGCCCCAGGGGCTGGAAGGTAACACGATAGCTGAAAATCTGCTACGGCTGAGCTGCAACACAGTCTGTGAGCTGGGGCAAAGAGCAACACATTTACTGCGAATACAGAGAAAGCTACAGAGGGGGAAGACAGCAATCTCAGCAGCTGATGTCAAAAGTACAAGGGGGACGCTTTAATGAGCTTTAATTCTCTTACATTCTCCCGGAATACCTGGTGTCTCAGGCGATCTCCAGAGAGCCCTCGGTGTCCTTCTCCACAACCATAGGCACAACCCAGGGACTTCACAATTTTGATCAGCATTGTGAGTGCCAGCCTATGGGTGCTGACAGATAGGCCTTCATCCTGAGGGTCACAGAGGGAAAGATGGTGTGAAACCCTGGCAAAACCACTGGCATTTTGTTAGCGTTTTACTTTCAACAAATTGCTGTCCATTTCTCCTCTCAGACACGCCATTACTGAGTTGTTACTCTTGAAATGTTTACTCCAACTATTTTTCAAGTTTACGGACCAGCCCCCTCCCTTTCAGCTCCCCTCAAAAAGTCATGCTATAAATGTGAAGCCCCCTACATGCTGCTATGAATACCTTCAGCACTTACTTCAAAAAATTCTGCCTGAAAAACAGAGAGCTGGCTTGCTTGAGCAGAAAAACAAGTATCTTTTTAAAATGTCTTAGGTATTACGCTACTATGAATTGCAGCTTTGGAGGTCAGCAACAGCACCTCTGGGCCAATTCTCACAGCGATACTGAAAAATTTGTGATTTCTGGCCATCAAAGAAAACAAACTGTGCTCACACACTGGATTCTGTTTTTCCTTATAAGTTATGAATAATAAACCTGAAAAAAATCATCGTGATTTTTCAGGCTTTCAGGTTTCAGGGTTTCAGGCACTTTGACAAGATATTGAAAATGTCCATGCAAGGCTCACAAACTCTGCTTTCGGCAGCTGCTTTGCTGGAGTAGTTACAGTGCTTGAATTCCCAATCATGTTTCTTCAGTGGAACCCCAAGTGAGCACCAGAGCAAAACAAATTAATTTGTCATTGTGGTGCAAAAAAAAAAAGGAGGGAAAACAGAAGGGCAGTTGCATACGCATGCATACTCAATCTTAACAGATCTTACAGTACATTCAGGAATTGTATAAAGGGAAGCAAGACAAACCTTTTCTTGTTTTTTGTCATTCTTCTCATACGGCCCTCCTCCTCCTCCACCACCTCCATCACTTCCACCTCCACCTCCTCCACCACTTCCACCACCTCCTTCTTCTCCTCCATCTCCAGCTCCACTAACTGGGGGAGGCCCAAATCCACAAGCTGAACCAGCAGAAGCAGCCCCTTTGAGCTGGAAGGATCCTTCACTTGGTCTCTTTTCAGGGGCCTCATTTTCTTTGTTCTCACTCTTCCTCCGAACCTTCTCTACACAGGGCACCACACCAAGCTGAAGTAAGCACTCCACAATATTCAGTGCCACGTCGCAAATCCGGGAACTGATGTCATGGTTCAGGACCAAGTAAACAGCCTTCAGGACCACCTGGGAGATTCAAACAACATATTTAAAGTCAGACTTACTTTCTCTCCTAGTACTATTTAGTGCCTGGAAATTCTAGTCACAGACCAGAGACTCATTATAGCAGGCACAGTACAAACTCAGAAGGAAGTACATACAACTTTCAACCCCAAGAGCCTACAATCTAGGTGTAAGACAAGAAACCACAGGCTGGGCACAGTCAGGCAGAAAAGGAAACCATGAGATGACATCTGTGAGCCTGAGAACACTGCTTCAGTGCACCAGGAGCTGTCAAGTCATTAAGGGGAATGCAGAAAAGGTGAGTTTTAAGGTGCCATTAGAAGAAAGGTGCTATTCAGTTTTATACTATTCTATAGGGAACTTGGTGCATGCCCCAGGAACACAGCCATTACATAGTATCACTTAAGATTTGATGTGTGCATTCCACATGCACATGCGCTCCTTGCAAGGAGTAATAGGAGTTGCAGAATCTCAGAGGAGACTTTTATGATATGCACAAATGTATCTGACTGACCTTTATGTACTGCTGAGAGAAGTCATATAAAGAGGTGGAGGAAAAGCCCATCAAAACCCTGATCTCAATGGTACAGCTATATTGACAGAAGAGGGACCTGGCTTTCCTCATTCCTTGCCAATTACCGAGAGATCCAGCATGCCGTTCTTGTGGACAAAGTTGTTGGTTCCATCAATGTGATCCGTATCCTCCAAGCAACTGTAATTGATGCAGGAGTCTGTCAGGCTCCGTGGGAGGTTGGCACCTGCGAGCGGCTCATGGGGCATCTCAGGGATGGGCACCTGGTTGCAAAGCTTCCTCATGTGCTCGCTGAAGAAATCGGCATAGCCCACATTAAATGAGGCCAGGGTAGTGTTGAACGTTGCCACAGTGATGGTGGAGATCTGGGACCGCACTGCAGGGAGGAAAATGGCTACCTGTAAATTTCCATCTCTAGAGTCATGAAATCAAAAACTGAGGCTGTGCTTGTTTACAAGAAGGGAACAGCTCTTAATGCAGCTTGTAATGCTGAAGCACAAGACAGGTTCCTAATTCCTATCGTGAGTACAGGGATGAAAGCATAGATTCATTTCTTCCTTTAAGCCAGTGTAAATTAGAACAACCCCAAGCTTGCTCTAGCAGTACAGGTCCATGGCAGCTTAAGTTGATCTCAGTCAACTGGGCAGTTAAGTAGATCAGGGAGCTCAGCCAGCCTAAATCTAACCCAAAAGGGGGATTAGATTTTGGCTAGCTTTGCTCCCTGTATTGGTCCAGTGCCTGGTCTTAAAAGAAGCACTGCCCCTGCAAGACAGAGAGGAAGGACTCTGCAGCTGGATGCAGGAATGAAGGTAGGGTAACAGCAGCACCAATTTGTAACAGCTTTCTAAGTCACACCAGTTCAAAATACTTCACGACACCAGCTGAAAAAAATGGAGCAGTGTATTTCTAACAGTACCTGTGACAGTCTAAACCATCTCCAAAATGCAAAGCTGACTGATGAGAAAGGCAACGTGGTGTCTAAGTTCACAGTGCTCAGAGAAGGGACCTCATGACATAGCCAAGCTTAACTTTAAATTGGTTAGCTCAGGTAGTGACAGCATTTTAGCTATACAGGCCAATTTTTATCAAGGGTTCACCACGGTTTTACAACTCATGCTGAACTCCAGGCCACGACGTTAGTAATTTCCCACCCTTCGTGCTTTGTAAGTAGGTTTATACACCCTGTAGTATAGAAAGACCCTATGTGTCCCACAGTGTTGACTGGATCACCTTCTGCCAGACAGTACAGTAACAGGGCTATGGAATAACAAAGAACCTCTACCTAAGGCTATTTAATGTGTTCTAATGAATAAAATAACATACATCTAATAAGAATCTTCAAGCACTGACTCAGCAATGGACTGGTTATATTATGCAAATAACAACTTGCCAGAGTGGTGACTACATTTCCTCATAGCCTGTGCAACCCTGCCAGCACTGAACTAGCACTGTTTATTAGGAGAAATGTTCTAAGGCTCATAGCAGTACCTTGAACTAGGCTACAGTTTGGTCAATGATCAGGGCAGGAATTAGCTGCCTGTAATCAGAGGATTACTTGCTGGCAAGTGTGACTTTTTAATGGCATTCACTGAAATTTGCATGGTGAAGATAACAATAAAGATGGAATTAGGAAATTTTGTTCCTGAGCTATCAAGTTTGATGATTATCCAAGGGTAGCTATTTTCTGTTTCACTAAGGTTTTGCTTAGTTTGTTTTGAAATGAGTAACAAAAATCCATATCCAAATCCTGCATAAAGTAACTTTTCCTGTGTTGAATCTTTATTTCATTATCACTGATAGGGCTGACTGCTGGATGAGACTCACAGAGGCAGGGAAGGAGGACTAAGGACTCTGCATTTACACCCATGCATGCCTGCCGCATGTGCCCATGACCCCTCTTGAGCAGCTACCTAGGACATAACTAATTTTTCATCACTGCTTTTCAGTGTGTCAGCCAGAAGAAATGAGTTCATTAGCAAATGTCTCCTGGCCAGGAAAAGTAGACAACAGATGGGAAATTATGAATGACCAGTATGCTTGGATATAGTTGGTCACACAAAACAAAAGAAATATGTAATATTTGTACTTATTCTCTAACTATAGAATGGTTCGTTCAAAGTCATAGACTACTACTAGAAATAGTATGATTTGTCCTATTATTCATATAGTTGCTGTACAATTGTACCTCGGGCACAACTAGAAAATCAAGCATTCCATATGGCTACCTTTTAGAAAATATTTGGCTAGGAAGCTGGTGTAGTGAGTGGGATTACTGTCCTACAGAATGAATGCAGGTCAGCAAGACAGCCTCCATAAAACTGATCCAGGAGAAGAGCTTTGCCCACGAGACACAGAGCAGAGACGAAGGAGATGTGCCCGTGCTGGATTAGAGCTGATGCAAATCCATCCTCTCTCAGACTATCCAGATTTGTTGTGCTAAAAGCGCATGGATCTTTGAGAGCTCCAAGGCTACAGCACATATCATGTGAGTGCATCTGTAGCGTCCTAGGTATGCTGCCTGACAGCTTGTGCAGAGACAGACTGCGCCCTGCACCATGGGATGTGTGATATCCTGTTCCTTCATGAAGGTTTAAGGTTGCACTTGCCCCAAGTGAGGCCCAATCTCTATGACCAGGTTTTGCCAGTAGCACTACGCATGAGGGAGAAAAAAAAATCACTGTGTTTAGGCAGTAGGAGCAGTGCCAGCAAAGTGCTCTGGTGCAGGCAGCTCTGCTGACAGAATAAAGCTTTCCTCCGCTTGGCTAATGTTGTTTGACAAAGGTGGTGTTGCCCAGCCAACAGAAAGACTCTTCCTTCTGGAGCAGACTTCATCCCACCAGGGGTTCTCCCATCTCTGCCATTGTGGTCACACTGGCATTGCTATCTCTGCGGAGGCCTCCAAGACAGATGGGCCTCAGGGAGACTTTGAGTAAATTTCAAAGCCAGGCTTCTATTTGGAACCAGGAGAATTAAGAAAAAACTGTGATTCTCAGCACAATCCAGCAGCTGAGGACTGCAAAGGGGCATTAAATACCACAAGATTCCCCATGAAACCACTAAAGTTAGCAATACCAAGTTTCTGCCCAAACTTCTGTGCTGTGTTGTGGTAAGGCGAAAAAACACCAAACCCTGCCTTCTCCCTGCTGATGGCTGCCAATTTTTTTGACAAACTGCACCAGATAAACATGAAAGGTTTGGACCATTTTTCTACACAGAACAAAAAAACCTCAAGAGATGCAGAAAAAAAAAAAGGAAAAAAACAATTAGTCATATATTCATACATGGAAACAGTAACACTTCCTCAGCTTCTTGGAGTTGTTATTTCAGTGAAACGTTTCTTTCCTGATGTGTTAAATTTACCTTCTTTGACTGTGTTCTCTCCATGGCTGTTTGAGTGGTCCGGTAGATCAGAGACCAGCGTATGATGAGAGTGTGAATGCCTCGCACTCAGGCTCTCCATCTCCGTTGCTGTGTCAGAGCTCCCCCGTCTGGTAAACTTTCCTAGGGTGAAGACCGGAAACGGATATTTAGTTTACTCATCTGAGAGGTGCTTGGAGGCAAGAGACAGTAGCTGAGGTTAGAAATTGAAGGATTGGAGTCGGCAAAAGTCAAGGCCTTCCAGGACCCTGTGAAGCAGAACCAAACATTATAGCGGGATATCTCGTGGGGGTTCATTGACATAAAGACCCAATGTACAAACTCTCTGCAAGGCTCTTCCTCTCAGCACACACTGATTTAGCTGACGCCCACATTGTCACCCACCAGCAGCTTCAGGAAAATAAGACTGGTCAGCACTGAAAGACTCCACCCTTTGGGGCAGGTTATAGGAATTTAGTTTCTTCTCCCCTTGTCCAAAAGAAATAGGTGTATTAGGATGGGGAGTGCTAAAGCAAAGGAAGTTCTTCAGCAATACAATAAAATACAAATCAAAAGAACCTACTGAAAGAGGGGGACTGTCTCTGAAGTAGGCAGGATCTGTTGACCATCGGATCTGAAATACATGATTTCACTGAGATATCGTAAAGAACTGTAGGTGAAGCCAGGACAAGAATCTGGAGCCCCTGAGATCAAAATTTAACAAGCTTCTTGAGCTACTGAAGATACGGAAAGGAGGATTTGGATACTAAATTTGTTATTCTTGTACAAATCTGTAGGTGTTTGTATATTAACCATTGACAAAACACATATGAATCTTTAAGCATTCACTTGGCTAAGCTCATTGTCCTGTGTCCCAAAAAGGGACATGTTTACAACAGAGAGCTTACCAAAATGATGCCATCTAAGACAGTGAAAATGAGAAGGCTCTGGCATGGCCTTAGGCAATCATTTTGCTGCCTATCATCTCCAAGAAAGGGTGCCAGGATGAAAATTCATGACATTCAGAGTAAGTTTATGAAACAGAAACAATGCCTAGACACTGTTCAGCGAAATTGGAAGCTTGAAGGAGCCAATATTTAAATTTAAACAGTGTATTTTTGCAGTATCAAGACAGTGTAAGCCTCACTACTGAGACAATACCCTATTTATTTTGTATCCAACATTCACTTGAGGAAGACTGTGAATATTTTTTGCCATACTCCTGATGTCCATATTGCTGCCTCTCCAGAGATTTCTCTTTAAAAGAAGAGGATGCAACCATTCCTTGAATCTATTTTAAGCTGCAGTTGTGCAATGCTTGCTACCACTCAGGGAAAGTGTAGTCAAGTGGCACAGACATCACTACAGGTTGCTACAGAAGCTATTATTCCAGTAAAGATGCTAGTTTTCGGAGAAAAAGTGAACTAAAGCATAAGTCATGCAAGGCCTGCTGTCAGCAGTTGACACTTCTACAAACAGGTGTGTAATGCTGCAAATAGAGCCAAGGACATAAGGTGGCAATAGGACGGATGAAGAAATAAAGAGCCTCTGTTGTTCTCTGAATGTTCAGGACAGGAATGACACAGAACCTGGGGCAACATCTCACCTAATATGGTGGTTTGCCATCCTCCTCTCTCAATGCCACGCCGGTCCTCTCCAATTCCAGAGAAACTGCCGAAGGAGAAAGTGCTGCGAGTGGGCGAGACATCCAAATGATCCTCATGGAGGAGGAAGGGCACCCCCATCCTTCGTTGCCGCTTCTTCCCAGTATGGTGGAAAGGAATTGACCCTTTGCGCTCACGCTCCCTGTCCTCTTTGCGGCTCTTAAACTGCAGGAGGAAGAGGAGCAGACATGAGAGCAGGTGGAGGCTTTGAGGCATGGCAAACTACCGTTTGAGGGAAAAAGATAACACAGATATGTGGCCCAAGTATAACCTTCCACTGAGCTTTTTATCTTGGCCATTTACCCTGATAGCAACTATCTGCACTCTGGGACCATATGAGTATTTAAAGGAACTCAGTCTTGCTCTAGGCTGGGATGGATGCCCTTGTATAATTTTATGACATTCTCAGACCGTGAGCTAGATTCACAGAATCCACAAAACTCCGCTAAGTATCTTGGATGGTTGCAAACCCAGTGCTTCATGAGGTAAAAACATCAGAAGAACTCACTGAATTAGCTGGAACTACAGTGAGCACCAGCACTTAAAAATCAGCACTGTTTGAGTACCCTCCCCTCATGCAGTTTCAGCAGGACAGTTATTTGAATAAAGATTTCAGTATTGTGTTTGGAATGTGCATATAAAAACCCATGTAATAACAAACAGAATAATTTCCAATGAAAAGAGATGTCAGTCTCACATATGGCATGAATATATAGTCCAAGCAGACCTTCAGCTGCTACTTAGCAGGACATTGAGGTGCTGAATCATAGGGAAATTAAAGTACAATTTTCTTCCACTCACCTTTTTGAAGATGTTCATCCCCAGGTCTGTGGAGAGATCTGGCACTGCTGGTCTACGCAAGTTGGTCAATGAAACCTTGGAAAATGCCTCTGTGCTTAGTGATTTTTCTTCCTCATTACATTTCATTGTAAGATCCTGCAGCTCCCAAAAGACGACAATAAGCACAAGGAGAAATAGAGGATAATCAGCTTAAAAAAAAGAGCTACTTCCAAGAGCTGTCATAGGAGCCCTGTAGAGGAAAAAGACCTTCAATTCATTACACAAAACACTATTCACACATTTAAAGAAAAACAAATTAACAAACAAACAAAATTTAGAAACTCCCAGAATTATTGACCTTGTCTCACACTTCTGTCACCACAGAAAAAAGGTACAGCACATTGTGCTGCCACAGAAAGCCTCAGGCATTCCTGTCAGTGTGGTCTAGTGGCACGGTAGACTATGTTCTACTCTACTCTGATTCTGATCCCAGGTATGACTCTGGGTAGCTGACGATCTTCTTGAGGTCTTGGTTTACATTTATGAGCAATCACAATGGCTACCCTTTTTGAAGCGTTTTATTTAAGATCTAAGAGAATATGCCCTTAATAACATATGCCTTTAAACATGTACTTTGGAACTGAACTGCAATCAGCAGCACTGTCCCTTCAAGAGACTTGATTTGTAAAAAATTTATTTACTCACTAAAGAAACCTAAGACTTCTACATCAGTAAGCATCCTTCACTTGTAATAACAGTGCTCCAAGACCCGTCCATCATAGTTCTCATCATAGTTCATATTTGTGAAAGCCCCTATAGCTATAGCACAGAATGTCCCAAGACAGTGAAAAACTTGAGACTAATTTACTTTAATATCAGTAGAGGGCACTCTACTCCCCTTCTGCACCGAGCAAAACGCATTACAGCTGCCTACTGTAAAGAAAGGCTTTGCTACAAAAGGTGGCATAAGCTCAGCTCCTGGCCATCTGTTCTCATTAAAGATCTGATGCCACTTTTCATGAGATGTTTGTGCAGCTGACCTGACCAAATTCCCTCAGGATAATTTTCTTCTGCCTAAATATCAGCTTGTTTCCAATGGAGATGCTTTTTTTCCTTGCTCCCCCATCAGAAAGGTTCTGCTACAACCGGGTCATGTTAAAATACCTTTTTGCTTTCAATCCAGAGATAGCCATATGCCAACAATAGATGAAGCAACTCCTATGGTATAGGAGGTTTAGATTCTGCCTAGCCAGGTTGCATATTGCAGAGCTAGCCAGCCCTGCAATACACAAGTGTGCAGTTTTATGCATATGAAGGTCCAGCAGAAGCCGGTGACAGTCTTTGCAGCTGAAGTCTTAAACACCAGTTACAGTGTTTGCACTACTAGGCTACTGGGGACCACACATTCTTCAGAGACTTTTCAGACTAATCAAAGACTACTCTTGAATCCTTCCCATTAATTTTATCAACAGAAGAATGAAGGAGACACACAAAAGAAAGATTCCTTTTCACCATTGTTTTCAGTCAAGGTATGCTTTTAAACCATTTTGCATATACGGCTAAAGATTCAGGGGAGGAGCCATATGTAAAATCCAATAGACAGCAAATCAGGATTCAGCCCTAGGTACTCTCAATAGTGAGGCCAGCAAGTACTCCATATGGCTTGGTTCTTAGCTTTTACAGCTCTCTGGCCTCTTCTGGCTGGAAAACATTGCATGAATTTATTTCAGATTCATTATCTTTGTCCATTAGTTACTAAATCAGTGTTTTATTAGGTGGCTTACGGTCACCAAAAGGACAGAGTAAGGATCAGGGCCTACTGTGATACAAGCCATACAAACACACAGAAAGACAGTGTCTCAGTTCTGAAATCTGCTTAGGGTAGGTATCAAGCAAACAACACTAGAAAAGCAAATTACAGAATCACCTTAAATCTACAGTGTGGTATATGATGTATTGTAATGAATTAAGCTAGCACTCCTGTTGAAGACTGATTAAAAATGTGGCTATTCTGTGCAGTAGACTATGTGGTAATTACAATATGCATAAGATGGATAAGAAAGGAAAATAGTTTGGGGGCTGCTACTCTAGGTTTTGTTGTTTCCGTTTTCTATTGCCTTCCTTCTGCATGACTGTATGGCTGCCAGCTCATTAGTACTTCTCTCAAGATATTACACTTGAGACTCTTGGCTTTACATTAGCATTGCAGCGAGCACTACAGCTGCATTGGTCTTATGCTTAATTTAAGCTTTGGCTCTTTGCCCCTGCAATGTTAGTGCGAGACTGTAGAGGTTTGTGAGCCTCTGAAGGTTTCGTTTCCTAGACCTGTCCTTATAACTGAATTCACTGCATACAGGTGCAATGCAGGTTTCCTTTATCACATGTTGTCAGGTCTGAAATATGTTTAGACTAAAGTCACTTTCTAGAGGAAGCTAGTATTCATTTTATTCACACTCCACCCAGTACCCCTTTTCCTATGCAACAAGGAGTGCTGGCATGCTGCACTGAATCTTTTTCTACTTTGCTGTTCAGTTTACTAGGCAATACACGGAGGATATTTCTCATGTTCTCTCGATCCCAACTGCTTTAGCCCAAGCTGATATTTGAAATGTGATTTCAGGCACACAGAAACCAACAAGAAGTGTGAGAGTTTTGCTGAGGCTTACAGAGATGCAGGAAGTTACCCTGATAAACTGCAGAACAATAGAACTAATGTGGATTTACCAGAAAAATCTACTGGTCCCTGATGCGATTGCAGGCAGCTGTTTTTGCCTGCCACTTTAAATCTATGCTGCTGAAACAGAGTGCCAATATTTTTGAGAAGTTATTGATCAACCTTTGAGCAGAAATGATGACATCGTGTTAGGAATTTACGATCTAGACCAAAAAAGCAGGCTTTAAGCATATCCCTGTGTCAGATGAGCTTGTGAAGTCTCAGCACACAACCCCTTGTGTTGATAGAAAGAAATGACAAATCTTAGCCCTCTGGAGGTGGCATTCTCTCCTCTGACTAGCAGAGAGCCTTGAGTGATGAGACTCTGAATTTAAGAACAGCAGTTAAGTCCCTACAGTTGGCTGGGATGAAATAGAGCCTAGATGTCTCTGTGCCTTGCACAAATTTCAGTCCTCAGAGTTATAAAGAAGGGGAGCATGAGCTGAAACTTTTGCTGCATGGAAGACTGTTTCACCTCCTCCATCACAGCTGTTCTGCATAACAAATTGGAAACCTTTTTAAACAGGATTCCAATTTGATGAAGTACAATAAAAATACACAGGGCTGACGCAGAGGTTACCAAAAGCAATCAAACCTAGCCCTGGAGGGAAGAATGCCCTGGACAGAGTCCTCACATTAACAGCTAGAAAGTACCCAGTGGAATTGCCAAATGGATTTAACAGAAAAACGTTAGCGAAGAGCAACTGAGTAAAGGAATCTTCTGCAAGAGAAACAGCCTGGAAAAGCAAGAAATAGCCAAATGTGTCAAAGGAGGGATGTGTTTCACAGTATTTAGAGAAGAACCAGCACAACACTAGTGCAAACAGTGCCTATGGAAGACAACGCCATTCATGCTGCCACTGTGCTGACAAGCACTGACTACACTCCCTGTTGCACTAGCAGCTAAACTTGCTAATGTGCAAAATAACCGGGTTGTTATGAGCAAGGGCAAAAGGACAGTATATGCATGGAAACAGTGAACCACATCAACAGCAGTATCTTCCAATTCTCCCTCCAGGAGATGATATTAAGAAGGATTTTCTGTACATGCACAGCAATCCTACAAAATCCCCATGCAAAGGTAGATTAAGACTGAATAGTAATTCATATCACCTGGCCTTTATGGAGATATGTCAAGCTTTTACAGGGATGAAACAGGCAACATTTTATAGAAATAACACTAAAGTATAATACAGTTTAAACAATACTGCTGCTGCTGAGCCCTTAAAACCACAAGTAACCACCAGCACTCATAAAAATCATAAGAACGGCTATAAAATCCTGAGATTTAAAAATAACAGTACTAATATTTACGTTGTTTATGCTTGTCTTCTGGCTTACGAGCATGTGGGCTGTACAGGAGAAAAGATATTTTGCCCTTCTCCCTTATAAAATGGCACGTTAAAAACTGCCAGAGCTCTACAATACTGAAAGCAAGGATTTTAAGAAAAAACACCAAAAATTCTGAGAGTTCTGACTCAAAAAAGACATTTGACAGCAACATTAGCAGAAGATAGAGCCTTTTACTTGAGGTGTGTCATAAAATCAGGTTGCAAAAATAGAATTTGTATTAAATTTCGTTACGCAGTTCCATCAACTCAGTAAATCAGAATTTGCTGTTAAAAGCCCACATGACAGGAAAAGAGTGCACAACCTAAAAGTAGCACAAATCAACCAGGAGATTAACTGAAACTGCAGCAGCATCCCCTTTTTATCTCTGGAACAACCGTGAGCTACCCAAAAGAAAAAACATTTAAGCTCTAACACGAAGAGCTTTACTGCACCAAGGTCAGGAGTCTGGGGTTCCTTTTCCAGCAAAACAGGGACCAAGTCTTGACACCTATTAGGACAGTTTGTCTACCGAGGTTTTGTTGGCAAATATAAAGGTAGAAGTTATGCAATAAGAATAACAGCAGGAGAAGAGGTAACAACATGGAGGGCTTTTGCTCACTGCCACTGTTTGCAAAGTCTACTCCAATATTTTAACCCAAGTGTTTGCCTGGAGTGTGCAGTGCTGTACCAAGTGCAATTCCTTTTCTCTTTTGAGGGGTTACACCAAAGAAGCTCAGTGAGTCCTGAGCATTACACCGTAATGCAAAGGCAGTCTGATTTCTTCTGACAACTACATTAGTATATACTCACGTTAAAAACTAATGTTATCACAGTTCGCCCTAGATTAATTATCCCCAATCAACCCTCAAGCTTTCAGCAGTCACCAGCTCTGACTCTCTGCATCAGATTCTGCCTCTGAAACCCTCATCGTTCTCAAGGTCTCTTTCTGAATCGATGCACATATCTGACCTCCGGGCAGCTTAACCAACACCAAAGCTGTGCTTTTCACTAGTTGTCCAGCCATCACTTCCCAGCATCACCACAACAGTTGCTGTTTTCTTATTGATGGCAACTGCTTACCTGAGTTTTGTGGGTATTCACCAGAGAGGGTGCAGCAGCCACCATGGAGCTGCTGCGAGGTCTTGGTAAAGGGGTGATCTCTGGCTCAGGTGGTTTCTCCGGCTTTTCCTGTAGCATATGCCTCAGCCTCTGCAGGTAGTACATTAGTGACCACTGTGTGCCCTCCTCAGACCAATGTGGCTGCAGCAGGCAGCGCAGCACTGCCACATCAAAGTATGTGGCATAGCGAGACTTCTGGCATGGTGGGATCACCAAGGACATCCTGTTCCAAAAAGTAGGAGTAGAAATGTTAGTCATCAGGCTCCTTAGCCCTTCTTAGATACTCAGCTCTGAATAAAGAACCACTCAACGATGATCTGTCAGGTTTGTGTGTTCAGTTGTTACTAAGGGGTCACTCTTGACACCACGAAGTTTTCTTTGATAGCTGGAAACCAGTTCCATCCTAGCATACATGCTAGTCCTCCCCAAAAGACCCAAGAGCTCTACTAAGAGGCCTAAAATTTAGCCACTCATCAAGAGCTGTAAGCCATTCTCATTCTCCTGCCATCTGCAGAAATCACCAGGATGTGCACACAGATGTGCCTGCTTGAGCTTGCAGGGGCATTTGACACTGACCCTTTTGGACTAAGACCCTGACTGAGGAAAGCATTACTGAAGACACGTAAGCGGATATTTAGCTTTCAGCTCCCTAGAGGACTCAAGTACATGCTTTGTTAAGTGTTTTCTTGGATAGGGTTGCTTTCTTAAACTGTGGTCTGAAGATAAGCCTCCAGCACCTGCGCTAACTGAATAATTTGTTCAGCTGGAAACAGACAAGCCTTTAGCATCTGCTGTTCAGATACTAGTAATATATATTTAGGAATGGTTTACATTTGTACACATCAGGCCTTACTTAAGAAGGAGCAGGCAAGGCAGCTAAGTTAACCCTTTAAGCCAATTAAATGGATTCTTATACAAGTAAAAGTTACTGTTATGGACATTCTTTGCCAAGGTGTGCTTGGAGAAAAGGACCATTTTTAGCCTTCATTATCATTTTCCTGCCTTTCAAGTGGTGTTATTTCCTGATAGGTTTTAGTACGGAATTTCCTAAGTATTGTAGAAGTCAGTGCACGCAAAAGCAAGATGTCTGTAGTAAGCCTCAGAAATGAGACTCCAGAGACTTCAGATTTCAAAGGGATCATATCTGTATTCAGAGCCAGTCCTATTGCAATAAAATGCCCCAACTTTTTTATTATTTGTTTTTTATACCACTTCTCTCCTAGCAGAGTACAACTGGCCTGATCTACCCTCTGTACAGTCACTAGCTGTTAAGAGACAATCTGTCAGAAAAGGAGCAGTGAAAGGGAGTCAGAGGAATGAGAATCACATGGCAAAAGGTGTGAAATGCTGGGACTGGGGCTGGAACTCTGGAGATCTGTCTATTTTTTTTGCCTGCTGAAGTACACAATTTGAATGTTTCCACTTAGTGTGTTAGAAACACACCTCTGTGAACTGAGTAATTCTATGATTTTTGGATTCTATAAAAATCAACAGCACTTCCATGAACTGTATTCTCAGGCATTTGGGAATGATCACAAGAATATCAGGTATTTATTTTTTTTTAAAGCCATATATTATCAACTCAGCTAAACAACATGCAAACAGCATTGGCAGGACACCCCCATCTCCAGCTGGGTACCATCGCATTCTGAACAGAGGTGTCCAAGGCCACAGTCCAGCAAAGCATTAGGGAACAAGTGGTAATACTGACCAGTGGAACCTCGAAGTGCTTAAAGTGAAGTGCATGCTTAAAGTGCTTTGCTGGATTGCTGCCCAGTGCCACAAAGCTGCCGTGTGCATCCAAGGCAGATATAGGACTGGCAAAGGAGAAGGAAGTGTGCAGTGAACGCTGACACCACTTGGAATCACATGAACCCTGCTCCATATTACACGCTTGGAAATGGGGGGCAGGTGGCAAGCCTGGGCTTGGAGCAATGTGTGCATCTAGAACTCAAACCTGCAGGAGCTGCTTTGCTGCCAGCCCCACAGGCCAGTGTTGAAGGCACTTGGTGACTGCAGACGAGCCCGTCTGTGTCAGCATATGTCACTACATGCGATCTATAGATTCAAAGCTTCTCCCCTAGTGCTGTATTCAAGGTAAAAATGTTACAAGTTTGATGACTTTAAAATAAGCTGTTATAAAAACCTGAAAAACTGAATTAGGAAGAAAACAATGATAAATGGAAACACGCTATAAAGTTTTCCCCATAAACCTGATGTGAAGGCTGTTTTTGTCACAGTCAAGATTGTGTCACATAGATGCAGCCTGTAAAAAAACATAAGGACAGCTGGGATACTCAAAGCATCCCAGCAAAGGAAATAAAGCCCGTCACCTCAGTAGCAATTGTAAAGGATGATGCATTGCTCCCTGGTCACTTTGCAGGACACAGATCAGTGTCTGAGTCTAAACAGTCTTTCATGCTCCCCTGTATGCACCATAGGCAAACCTGAGGCACAACACAGCCTGGAGCAAGGCATGTTCTCTTTATGAAATATTTGTCACTGAAGTCCTTCCTGCAAAGTCTATTTCCCAGGCAGTGTGTTCAAGGCAGAAGATGGATAAAGGGCTGTGGTTTTATTTGCTTCAGTGTTAAACTGTATCATCTGTAAATGGAGAACTTCACTGAGTGGAGCAGGGATAATTAGCCAGGATCAGAGGAACAAGCCATTTGCTCAAGAAGTGTCTGAGGAACCAGAAATTAAACTCTGTACTTCATTTAGAAGGAAACCTAGTGTTCGTATAATCAGCTCTTGGTTGCCTGTGACTGCAGGGAGAGTGGAAAGGCAGCCTTCCTTCAACCCCGGCCCAAGGACAAAGGAATACTGCGGCTGTTGGTAAGTAGAGTAAACAACATTTGTTCCCCAGTTGTCTGTTGCTTGGCAACCAAAGCTCCCTGTACAGTTTTAACTGATCAATGAGTCCTGCAAATGAGGAGGCATAATGATGCTCTCTTCAAAGCCTGTCTGAAGCTTCATCCCCATAGCAACCACCAGACCCAGCTTGACAAATTGATCACCTGATTCTGTCTTCTTAAAGGCTGCTTATTTTTTTACGGCTGTGCACTCTCTGAGCAGTAGTGTTCACACATAGAAAGGCAGTTCTGTCCCCAACTTCAGTTTTACTGGATCACATTAATACAAATTAAATAAAGACCCAGAACTGACAGCAGGCTTGATACAAAATCACAAGGGAAGCCTCCTGATGAGATAAGAGCCTTAGAGAATAGCTTTGCCCTTTCCACCAGTGAAAGGGTGCACCAAACTCCTTTTTGAGAAATCAGAGCTGTTCCTAGATTATATCCAGAAACCCACTCCATCCCACATTTCTTCTGTCACTGTAATGAAGCAATTTCTTAAAACACTGCAGTGTTTTGGATATGACATTTCCCAAAAGAGATAAGCAACAGGACCAAAATTTTCAGGAGGAGTTTAAGTGACACTCCTAAATCCACAGAGACCTAAAAATATAGCTAGGCTTCCCTCCCTCTCCACCCCCTGAAAACACTCATCAACTTAATTTACTTTATGGCACTACCGAGTGTCCAGCACTACTGAAAATCTGGTTCTATCTTTACCTGCCCGAATCTAGATTAAAAGAAGTTAATTTATCAGTGCCATGCTGGAAAACCATGGCCTGAGCTCCGCTGGACCAGCTGGGAGGATGTTTGTGTGGCCATGCTTCTTTGTTAGTCTGTTCCTTTGGGCCAGTGGTCTAAAGCAAGCTAAGCAGCAGGACACAGAGAAGACATAATGAAGGCAATGGAGAGAGGCTTGCAAAAATCCTTTGCTAGAGGGAAAGAAAATTTGATCAGAAGGAAGCCAGAAAAGATACTAGTTGCCTGAGGCTGAATCCAGCTAAGGAGGGCTGAACCTGCAGGTTATTTGTTAGTGTCTTTAATTATAAGAAACCAACATATTAGAAAACACTAAAGAAACTGTCCCAACAGGCCAGGTAGAGATTTCTCCAACGAAAGTGGCATTGAATATCAAGTGTCACCACCTTGCTCGTCACCCAGAACTGAGATTTGTTGAATTAAGAGTTTGAGATAAACATCCAGCACCCTTGGCGTGTACAGACAAAGCAGATTCAAGATAAAGGACTTCTGTGACCTCCACCATTGAGTCACACCAGCCTAACTTTCTGCTGAAGGTGTTTGTACCTGGGATGTGCGGTACCTCTCTCCTGAGAGGTTTGGGAGGATACGCTTCCATCCAAGGAATTTCCACGATGACATGCTGAAACAGTGGCCTTTGGAGGTACAGAATCTGGCTGGGTTGTCTCACAGACCACCTGTAGTCCCTTTGGATAGTTTTAATAAAAGGAAATAGGTATATAAACATATTTATCTCTCCCGTATTAGTTTTCTTACTGCAATTTGTGCTTAGATATGATTAATTACTTATACCATAATACCATGGTAATACCACGGAGAAACTGATCACGCCTGGGGCTTCTCAGTACCAGGCATTGTACAGGGAAAGGGTAAGACAGGGCTCTTGCCCAAGAAAATACATAAGATCAGGCTTCCATCCTATAAGATAGGATAAGGCCAAGGAGATTGTGACAACTATACTCAATACCCTTTGGTTCCACTGCAAACAAGGTTGGGAGCCTTCAGAAGAACTGTGAAGAACTGTAATTTCTGGAGATGGAATAATTTAGGGTGTTAACTGCAAGTGCTGTTTCAATATTAATTTCCCTCCTCCCTCAGCTCCTTATTGAAGCTTGTCTAACCTTAGCATAGAACTTACCTCGGTATGTCCACTGTCCAGATTAGGGGATTCACAAGTCACGCTCTGATTGTTGGTGGGAGAACTTCTCTTAGCTGAGAAAAGAAGTCAAAGGATGACATTTCAGGAATCACCTCTAATATTAAAATGTACCACTGAAAGGATAAACCAGAAACCAAAAACAAACCCAAAGCAGCATCTCTCTGCTGCAGACTTCCTAGGCATTAGCCACAGCCATAAAAAGAAAAAAGAACTGTTGTAATTTTTGCACAGTTCTTTCAATTGTGTTATCAACAACATTGCCTACTGAAAATATCTTTTTCTTTAAAATTAAATTTGAATATAAGTTTTATCCTAAATCCATTTGACATCAAATTGTGTTTTCCTGTGCATACTAGTGCCTTTTATTTTGGAGCTCTTCCTCTGCCTATTTTCACATATATTCAGCTCCTTTTCTAGGTTACATCTCTCAGAATGCATTGTGATTTCCAATTTGACAAATGCCTTCATCACAGGAAACACACGAATGTCATACAGAAAGTTTGATCAGTGATACTGTAGAAGAACAAGGGCATCACAAAGACTAGGATGGCAATTCTTGAAATCCTGTCACATCGCAAGCTATTCAGACGTGACTTAGTAGCAGACTGACTCCAGACAAAACATTGCAAAGCTTCTTCAGTAGAATTTTTTAAATTTGTTATTTGAAGGAAAATTTAAGTAAATTTAACTTTTTTGTCCCAATTTGAGACAACAATGCTAAGATAGCAGAATCTTCCTTGATATAAAGAACCTCATTCCAATTTCTATTTCTGTTCTGCTGAAAACATTTTCAAAACATAACAGAGTATTTTCATTTCAGACTTTACTCCTGAAGTTATTCTTTAAGGATGCTCTGACCACACTCCAGACCTATGGAAAAAATGCCAACAGTCAAAGAACACTTAGGACTAATCCTTTCTGTTAGTTCCAGGGCTGAAATCCTGTTCTGTAATTCCAGAAGTTGAAGCAGAGGGAGGAAGAGCTAGATGTCAAAGATCATTTTAAATAACTTGAAAGACTTGAATCTTTTCAATTCTGGACTGTCCCAGAGGCCTACAAAGCCTTCAGAACAAAATATGACATCCAAAATGACTTGTCATCAGAAAACTCTGATTTATCGAACTACATTTTCACTAATGTGAAAATTACAGTTCCATGCTTTTGAGAATGAGCAAGCAATGCTACAGAGATATACCTAGCACACTTTCAATTCACTACCTTGTAGGAATTATGCAAAACTATTGTCTAAAAACATAAAAGTAAAAAAGGTTTTTTAGAACTAGGCCAGACACAAAGGCTTGGAAGTCTAAGCACCCAACTCCAGTCTCATTATGGCTGAAGTACAAAGGAGGAGCAACCCCTTCCACTATGCAAAAGCAAATTCATGATGTAAGCCTTCTTTGGAGCCTCTTGAAACTACTTTGTTTAATTTCGTAACATGGTGAAATTCAAATTTTAGATAGGAGGAGAACCTACACTGCCAACTGTGTGCTCTTCACTGTTGATTTTTGTTAGTTCCTGCAGGATTAACATATTCCTTCAAATATGATGGCTACAGAACGTAAGGCAGCATCAGGCAAACAAAGGAAAGGTTTCCCAGCTCTCAGGAGCTGCATTACCACAGCAAAGTCACAGACCTGTAACGATGTTCCTGATTGGTTTTACAAGGGCGTTGAAGGCAGAAACTTCAGGCTGCCTGTGTTCCCACATAGGCTGCCAAATAACAAGGCCACTAGCCAACCGAAATGTCAGGTCAGACTCCTAGAAAGACAAACAGAGGTTGTATCACACAAGCTCACACAAAAGAATGTTCTTTCCAGTCTAAAAGGATTGTCATTTCTCTGATGCACAGATCTTACAAGAAATGAGTGATACCATGTGCAGTTCTGTGATCAGTATAAGCTAACTCAAGGGCCACTGACACTACTCAGCAGACATTAATACATTTCAAGTATGGCTATTAAAAAATAATAGAGAAATCTCAATACAAAAATATACAAGAGGCTTTTTCCAAATGAAATTTCTATACTAGTTAATGAACCCCGTTTTTTCCAGGACATTAAGCTGTAAAAGAAAAGGCTATTCCTCTGTCAGAAAGCATCCCTTCTGACCATATATAACCACTTCATATTTAGTATTCAATCTCAGCCTTAGGATTTACACTCCGAGACTTGAACTTCTTGCCCCAAAAGAACAAGAATACTAAATATTAAAACATTACTTAGAAATTGAGGAAACATGAAATGTAACAAATTAATATGAGATAGCAGTATACGATAATGTTCTTATTATCTGCACTGTTAGTACCTGAGCTATGTCAATACAGAGACATTGGTACTACTTACACTTGTGCCATCATTGTTTTACATATGCAAGTAGCTGAAATCATGTAAATTAGTACAAAAGTAAATCTTAGCAGGATCAAGGTGCAGGTATGCACTTGACCTAAGGTCAGATCTACATTAGGAGACACTGGTGTTGGCATAGTCCAGCTATCACCATAAGGCAAACAAACATGGTAATAGCAGTTTTGGCAGCATAATTATAGCTGCACCACTGTCTCCTGTTGACATAGCTCCACATGCCTCAGCGGTTGAAATCGATGATGCAGACAGAGCTAAAGGAATGGCAGGAGCTGACGTCTTGTAGCTCTCCAGCCTTTCTAGTTCCTACTCTTCATTAGTGCCGTCTCATCATAATGAACTCACAAGCCTTGTTATAAACTAAGCTTGTTTTTAATTACTATTTTTACTAAGGAACACCTTGCAAGGCTTTTGGAAGTGGTAGCAGTAACGTGTTGCATTTTTACTTTGCACTGATAGCTTTTGGTGACATGCCAACACTTTTATCTACAGTTGTTAAGTTATAGGATTACATGCATGCCCCTCACCCCCCAAAAGCCTCATTTAAAAACACATTGCTAAATGCACAAATCCTCTCAGAAGTTAGGAATTCCATGATTTAGATCTGCCTGTGCAAACATGTATCATCTTCCTTGAGCACATGCATTACTTTGGTTATCTGACCAGATAGTATTCTTCCCCTGAGACCTCTACCTCTGTGAAACACAGAGGGGACAATGCGGACTTAGTGAGCCAGTTACATACCTCATTTACCTCACCTTTTTTGAGCTTTGCTTTGATGACGGAAACATGCAGGTTTTCATGGGCTTTTCAATGTTCATCACTACAGTACCTCAGAGATCTCAGAGGTTTTCAAGGTAAACCTGAGACATTGTTATTAACCCCATCTTGTAAATGGGAAACTACATCCCAGAAAGATTAATATAAAAAAATTGGAAACCTAATCTCTAATAGCCAGGGTCTACCTTCAGTTTCATTTCATTTATTCAAAGGGCAGCCCACATTTGTGTGTGTAGTACTGGGAAGAATTCAGCATTTCTACCTGTCATGTCCCAGTAGCTTACAGAGCAAATGTGGAACTAGTAAACAAGTATAAAAAATTTGGGCTAAATAAATTGAGCAATACTGTACAGGAACTCAGTAGCAGAAGTAGGGAAAGAATCTAGCTCTCCAGACCTGCTTTCACCTGCCTTAACCAAAAGATTATCCTTCATCTCCTGTACTTTCTTATCTCCTTCAACTGTTGCAGCATACAAGGCAGGATTAGAACCGATAACAGCCTCCATCGCTTCATGACTTTATAGACCTTTTCCAAGCACCTACTCTCCAGAGACAGTTTCTCTTCCGAGGCCTAGCTGGAAACATAAAGGCTAAACAGCAGCCCTCCAGAGAGACTAAAGACAAGAGGCAGGAGTCAGAGCATGCAGAAAATGCCTCCTCATCACACCAATCTGCAAAGCTGATGCACTCAGCATAAAACCAACAGAGGGACCCCAACAGACAGGAAGCCTGCAGCCTGCTTCCAACTTCAGAACAAAGGAATGCTCAATTGCCTTTGCCACTGCCATGCTTATACCACTATCATGCATTCCTGGTAATTAGCATCAAGATGATTAGTAATGACAACAACAAATCCCAGTGACAGCCTGATGGCAGAATCCCTGAAAAGCTAGCAAGGCCCTTCTGAGCAACGACTGAGAATCACTGGAGCAAGCTAAAGCTTGCAATCCTTTCTGCAGGTTCCAGGGTCCCAAAGACTTCACAAGGGCCACAGATCTTTGACATTCCTGAGGGGTGAAAATGGCTCACTTCAGAGTTATTCGCCTTTGTATCTGCCTGATGCTGTGGTGATTGTTCACGTCACTGGAAGTATTTCTTCCTAATGGCAGTGGTATTCTGCCAGCTTGTTAAAACATTTCCAGTGGTCACCCAGTGTGCACTGTAGGCTGAATTAAATAACAATCACAAAGGCAGAATCATTCTTTTCCTGCTCAGAGCTGTCTCCACACAAGTACCCCATCAGTGTTCCACTTACTTTAATCCTGTGGACAAGGGGAGCAAAGAGGAACACAAAGAGCTCCACTGTGGCCATGGAGTTCTGGAAGAACTTTCTTCTGTTATTCTCCTCCTCATCATTTGTGGCACTGGGCCGGGGATGTCCTGGTGATCCTTGGTTTTCAGCCTGGTGGATAAAGGCGCTACTGCTCCCTCCCCAACTAGAGCCTCTGTCTCCTCCAAATCGGTCATTGCTGCAGTCCTGAGGGGCCTCCAGCAGCATCCAGTGAAGAGTGTGAAGAAGCTTTGTTTCAGCTACTCCAAGCTTATCCTGATGTCCTGGATGGAAAAACGCATCACAGTATCTCACAGGGTTTCCATTATTGTTACTGTTGAGACTTTCAGAGCCACACAGGAAACTGGGCATCCAACTTCCTGATGAGCATTTGAAAATTAAAATTCTACCATTAAAAGTATTCTGTTTCATTATGTTTGAAACCTCCTAATTCACAAGTCTCCATTTACTTCACAGCATTTGCAGTTCAGTCCCTGAAATGTCAGATGCAGGGCAACTGAATGCATGGACACAGAATGGTCCTAAAAGATGCCAGCTCAACAGTCTTGTCTGTTTGACTGTACTGAATAAGACCAAAATGCAAGTGAGCACTGTGAGGTGCTCAAGCTGCGTCCTGTTAATGTTCCCTACTGGCATGTCTCATGAAGCAAATTCCTGCTGAAATCACTGCTGAAATCAGTAAAAGACTAGTAAAGTTAGATTTGGACCTGGCCCTGTCCTTATTATCTGATTGACTTATCTGCTGAGAATCACATGCATTGGTTTGAATAAAAAGAAAAAGAAGAAAAAAAAAAAAAAGAACTGAAGATATTAAAAGTACCTGCTGCAATTGGCCACTGCAGCATGCCTTGAAAGAAATATGTATTCCTTCAAGAAACCCATGCCTGCCGGGTGGTGAGGCTTTTGCTAAAGCTAGTTCTATTATCTCTGGAAAATAACTAGCAAAATATTATTGAACTACTTTGATTCTTCAGCTCATCAGACCATTAACTTCACTGGGGAAGCTCTCACAGGTTACCCTGCTATAAATGAGAACAGATCAAGAAAGGCGATCCACAGGATGAACTAACTGGGATTCTAGGATTTAGAATATGTTGGCACCCTGAGCATCAATCTGTCATATTTTGACTGATAACTTCAGTAATGGAAAAACAAACTCACATGAGCACTAACCTAGCTTGTTTCGATTGGAGAGCAATGTTGCGGTGCAGTGCAGCACATGCGGGAGCGCAGCTTGGACAAGTTCCCAGCGAGAAATGCTCTGGATGGCTTCAGAGAGAGCTGGAGAAAGGCCATGCAGCTTGTTTTCTACTAAAACTCTTTCAAAAGACTAAAAGTAAGAACAAAGAAAAAAAGACACTGTATATCTATTTCTGCACATACCTTCTAGTACATAGAACATTCTCTTTTAAAAACTTGTAATCTGTAATTTTTCATTATGTAACTAAAGCACACCTTATAATATTTGTCCTGAAAGACACAGACTGTAGCTAAAGCTCACCAGACATACGGACATACTTGGCTAAGAAATTAATGGGCCACTCTATATTTTTTGTAATAAAAAAGAATTAAAGCAAATATTGTGTGTATTAGTAAGTGCTGACATCAAGCCAGGCTTACAGTTGTGCTCGGTATTAATCTGGCATGCCAGTAATCCTGTTAGGAAGTCACAGGAGCTAATGAAGCCTGTATTTGTGGAGCTGAGAGCTGGATATTCTTCTCACACAGACATGCTCTTTCAGTTTAGTGTAACATAAAGGGCAACCCATTAAAGGTATATGGGCCTTAGGAAATGTTTTCACACCCTGCCACAAAAAATAATCAGTGCAAAAAATTTTTTCTCAAGCCATGATGTAATTGTTTTGTGAACACTTAAAAGAGCTGACGGCTGCAGCAAGTTCATTATTTCCACCTCAAGCAACACAAAGTAAGACTATCTACCCTTGAAATCCCTAAGGAGGTTCCTTATTGCTAGTTGCTCCAACTATTTCAATAAGTTGTTCCTCTCACCAGATACAAAGATCTCATTATAGGTCACAAAAGCAGTTATATTCCTTCACTGAAGTTCCTAAAGCGAAGAAATGCATTACTGATAATGCACGTCCTTGCCATATACCAGCTTATCTTCCTGGCTACCTATTTGCTCACAAGCTGTTTCACCAAATTTATCAAGCTCTGGGCAAACAAGTAACTGTTGGCATTCATGACCTAACGGATGCTTCAAATGCCCTCACTCCAGATCCTTAAAGCTTATCCTTCAATACTAGTCATACTGATTTTTCCTGTAAAATTGGGGGGGTAATAAGAATAGACCTAATCACAAAGAAGGCAGGCAAAAAGGGCAGCAGTCAACCTAGCTCTCCTCAATGACCAACCACTCCCAGGCGTGGCACGCTAACCAGTGGTAACATGCACTCTTCTGCATACCCCAGCAGCTGTGCACATTTGTTCTCTCAGGTCATGGCAACATTTGCTGGTGTGGGCAGACATGAGCTCCTCTATCGAGAGGCAGCATACCCTAGTGCATGCATAGTGCCACACCATCACGGTTTTACAGCATCCCTGTAACAGCTCCGCTCTGGCCAGCATAGAGGCAGAGAAACGCACATCTATCTGTACTTACAACCTAAGACAGAAACTCCCCAATAGCACCAGGCATAGACAAAGAGAAGGGGAGATGGACTGTATCATTTACACAAATGTATTCAGGGGGTATTCAGAACTGAGTGTGCTTATAGAGGACTAAGTCTGTAGCAACACAAATTGAACCCGAGGAAACACTGACAATAAACATCAGAGCTGCCAACAAACATAAATGTGCAGAAAGTCACACTGACCACCTATTAGAAACCCCAGGTTCTAGTCAGAAAACTCAGTAGACTTTCTTTATGGAGCAATGGCTGAAATTGGAGGGCATTAGTTGTAATAGGTGGACAAAAACAATGGCTTCCTGGGGATTAGTCAAAAATAACGTGCCATGGATTAGGTTGTCAGCAATGTGTATTTCTTAGCACCAGGATCGGATAACATGTCTACCAGGGAAAGAATACCTCAAATCACTCTTACAGGGATCTACTGGGGGCCACATTGTCTACAAAGGGAAACGGTCTCCTGCCATTCATTCCTATCAGTTCAGGAATGGGGGGAACATGAAGGGATGGCTGATGCTTGGAAAGCCTTGGCAGGCGGGGGAGTGAAGTACTCATTGTAAGGTCTGAGTATTCTGTTCCATTCAGGAACTATGAAGTCATCGAACCACAGTAGCAGTCGAGAGCACATTAGTATAAAGACAACAAAAGTCTAGAACAACTCTCCCAGACAAGGTTACCTAACAAAAGGGGGGAAAAAAGCAGCAAAGTATCCCTAGAAGCAAGACAAGAGGTGCAGGGTTAATGCATAGTTACAAACAACGAAGTCTGAAAGATCCAGTGAAAAACATGAGATTTTATTTATTTTTGTCAAAAGGGTGCCACTCCTTATTTGTTGCTCCAGCCACACACTCCCACCTCTACTCATGCATCAGCTCTGGGGCTCACTGAAGCCTTCATTCAGCCAAGTCAAGCCTCTACACAAGCCAAAATGAAGCTCAGCACAGAGGTAAGTAGTTTCTACCAGGTTAGTGAGCTGAATTAGCTCACTGAAAGGCCTGCCAAGCACCAGTGCTGACCTAGGCTTATTGAAAGAAATTATCTTCTCACCTCCAGTAGAAAATTCAAACCATAAGCTCACACTTCAGTACAGTGATAAAGCTATTCAGTTTACAGAGCACGGGGAGGAAAAAAATCACTGTGAGCAGCAATACTATTCTGAAGCCTGATGGAAGACACATTGTTGCTCTCTGGCTTTCCATTCAAGGTCTCATTCACAGGTACTTCAACGGCATCAGGAAGAAAGTCCTCCAACAACTGCCTTCTGGAAGCTCTGGCCCACGTTCTGCATACTTCAGAAACTCAAGAGGAAGCCAAGGAAGGAGTCTGCAATTATGTCTTTAAATTAGGCTTGTATTCACCTCAACATTTTGGGTTTCTGAGCCACATGAAGCTTTTCCTACGTGATTAGCCACCAGATTCCTCCATTCTTTCCTGGCCTGAGCAGAAAGCTAAATATATTTCTGTACCACAATGAAAGATTAGCTTCCGGAACAGCACATGTGATCACAAGCACCTGAGACAGAAGTACTGTATGTTGCCAGAAAAACGCTAACACAAAGGATACTATATGGAAACCACCGAGCCTCCCTCTGTGCTATGGGCACTGGCTGGTACACAATTGCCACTGTGCACGTGCTGTCAGCACGGGACCTAGTTGGCATCAGTCCCCACACTGATAACTGTCACAAGCAGCCCAAAAAGAACATGCAGTTCTTTGGACAAGCGTTCCCATGGGATTTGCCTGGAGTTCTCCATAAAGGTCCAGCTCACAGCAGCTTCTGCCTATACCAGACATTCAAGATGCAAGGCCCTGGGTTAGCATTTGCTCCTGTAGAGCCTCCCTTTTGGTCTGCTATGGCTCTACTCTAACTTTCAGGACCTGCTACAGAGAATATACAGACATTAAGATGAAAGACCTAAGTTTCACCCCACATGAACTAAGCAACTGCTGCCTACAGCTGAGAGGAGTTACATGCTTCAGTGAGAAGGCTGAATGAGAATGTCTGAAGTAAGCTCCCTGTAAGTCAGAAGAGAGATACCGTCATGCTATGGGTATGTCTGGAGCTGCAGCCTCAGGGCTGCTGCTTGGCTAAGAAAACAGTTACCTACTTATAGCAGGCTTGTCCATGCCTGCAACACCCCACATGCCAAAGGAGGATAAAGAACATCTGTCAAGGTGGTAGCGAGGGAAGTGTTATGCCTTGGCTGCAGAAAGGGCAGCCCCTTTCAGCGGTGCTCTGTGTGTGTGTGTTCAGCTCCCTCAGGGCCACTTACACAAGCATTTTTCCTTTTAGCCTGGTGATGCCATCTGTTCTCACAGGGAGTGGCGGTCAGTCTTGTCTGGCTGCCTTCCCACTGCTGCTGTTCTCCTTTTACCTTCTTCTCCACCAAGAACCAAAGGGGCTGTCAAATACCTTGTGACCAGGGTCAGCCTGTGTGTCACTTTGCTGCTGGAACGGGAACAGGTAGCTGTCTGAAGAAGCCTAGACAAGCAGTACAGGACAGAGCAGATTCTGGCTGGGCTTTGCCATGGTTTCCTATATAGCTTTGCTCGAGTCGCATGAACTTCCCCTGCTCTAAGCCCAGGGGACCTGTACCTGCAGCGAACTGCATAAGGCGGCAAGGGCTCAGCCAGGCCCCTAGCCCCCACTAGATAGCCAGGACCTTGGGAAGCTCAGCACCCCCCTGTTCCATCCTCTCAGGAGTGCCAGATGAGCTGCAGGTCTCCTCCAGGGAAGTAGCCCTAGAGGATCTCACTTGAGGTAAAAAAGAAAAAAAAAAAGAAAAGGCAGTAAGTTAGGCAGTGCCCAGTGCTTAGCCTAGTGTACATACAGAAGGACCCTGGCAGATACACAGAGAAACTATTAGGGCTTCTGGAACCAGACTTCTGTCCTTGGAGGGAACCTTACTGCCCTGTTCTTCCAAAGCTCAGGCTGCATCATAGTGGAAAACAAAGACCATTGCTAAAGTCACTTCAGACTGACTGGAAAGAACTTGAAATGCAGGCAGACAGTATTGTCAGTCTGTGGAAGGTCCTCTGAGTAGGGAAGAGTTCCTAGAAAGAACTAAAACATTAATCTAGGAGTTCATAGCACATGGGATGGTAAGGCTCCATTGTTTACTAAACATAGTAATAGTACAAATATTGACAAGCAATGAAACACAGATGCCAAGCATTTTATTTACAGAAAATTCCCGTGTTCAAAAACTCAGTTTTCTGCAACCATGTCCATTGGCTAGATAAAATAAAGGTGGCCTCTTTTTAAACTTTGTTCCATATGTGTCCTTTAACCATTTGTAACAACAAACCATATTACTACATTTGCAAAAACAAGTAAAAAAACAGAAAAGTCAAACTTTGAATTTGCAGGATCCTCCAGAAAATGTTTGGGTTCTTCCATGCCCAATGCAATTCAGGGTAAAAGAGTTTAAAACATATCCTTGAGTCCCTTACCCTCACCCAAAAAAATGCATTAGCTTTGTACAGCACTCACATACATTCCTGTGAGGTCATTTACAGCTTTGACTCATGCACATCAGGAATGACATTGTGTCAGGGCAGAACAACTTCAGAATGGGGAGAAGGAAGAACATTAAATCCATACTGAGGCACAAGAGCATTTAGACAGTGTAAGACAATGCAGGGGGCAGGTATTTATCTTCAGATTAAAGGCTATTCTTCATAGACCAATTGAAGTCAGTGTGATTGTTCAGGTAAGGAAAACAAGGCTATGAAAGGGCCAGTTTTTTCCTCAAGTATTATGGTACAAAGCAAAGCTCAAAGAAGCCATGCAATCTGCTCTTGCAGACCAGATGCTGTACTCACTGAATCTAGGCCTCCAGCATCTGCTTCCTCAATGCACAATATGCAGCAAATTCTACTGCAGCAAGTTTAGAACCAAGAATAATAATAGAATACTACACAACATTGTGTCATATGCATTGTCAGACAGTTAACAGCCTATAGACACGCCTAGAACAATTCTGGCTAGAGAATTTTAGAAGAACAGATCACATAACAGGTGCACAGTATTTTTAGGCACACGAGTCAATACAGTGGTGTTAGATAGTCAGCTTGACGTTTCAGAAGACAAGCCAACTACCTGTCAAGTTCCAGGAACCCTGTCTCACCCATGCATGCAGCACTCTGCTACCCCACTGGATAATACAGAAGGTGTTGATGTGGGCAGACATTCCCACACATTGGCAGGGGTAGGAAACTGATGAGCAAAAGAAGGTGGCAGATGCAGCAGCTCAGGCTGTATCCCATCAATTGCTCAAAACTAAGCCCCACCTTTGAAAGCTTTCTACCATAATTTAATGATTATGTTAAGAATTGGAGAAGAATCAAGTTCCCCTTCATTCAAGGGGCAGAAATGGATTAGGTCTTCATGAAATGCATTTTTCCAGAGCTCCCTTTCCCTTGGTTGAAGCATGTGATTTATGTTGTCTCGCAGTTTGGTTTTTGTTTGTTTGGTTGTTGTTTTGGGTTTTTTTTGGTTTTTTTGTTTTTGTTTTTACACTTAGTAAATTCTGATATGCGCTTATAGAAGAAAGGTGCTTTAGAATCAGCCTGCGGGACACAGAGGAAGACCTGATGCCAACAGCACAGCATGAAGCACAAGAGTCACAGACAGATAGGTACATCATGGACAATGCACAGAGAAGGAAGCTCTGTCCTTCTACCCAACATCAACAGACATTAGCTCACAGGTGGAGCCACAGCCTCAGATTATAGGTGCTTCAAGGCATGGCTCCTGCACACTGCTGAGACTGCTGGTAAAGGACATAAGGCAACAAGCTCCATTTTCTAGCCTCTGAACAACCAGGAACTGTCAATGGTATAAACCAGTGATGATGCTTTTTGCTCCATGTGCCAGAATTGCAATACATTTTACTCACCAACACACTAAACCAGCAGTCCTCTATCAATATTTGGTATCTAGTAATAACCCTGAAAAATTTATGGATTTCTTAGAAGAAAATTAGTCAGCAGCAGCTAGGGCTTCTCCAGCTTATATCTTGTGAGAAGGAAGTCAGAAAATTGCTGCAGAGAGACCTAAGTACTTTAAACTATTAAGATACATGTCCAGACCAGTTTTTTCCAGCCTGTCAAGTTTGGCTGCAACTGCTTAATGTACTTTAAGTCATCCAAAGACCAGCAACAGTTCAAGGAATTCTGAAACTCCCTAGATACCCATCTTATTTGAACTTGCTGCATGCCTATCCTTTCTCCTCCCTTTAGGCAGTAGATAGAGGTTTCATTCAAAATACAGTTAGAAATAAGAGTTATTAGTATCTGCGTAATAACCTCTCTTTAATTATGCTCCTAAGACATGCTCCCTCTATTTTCCAGCAGAGGAGGTATTTTCATCTTGAACAACGGTAAAAGTATTGTTTAAAGCCTGTTAGTAATGTTCAGATTTTCAATATTTTAAGTCTGAAAAAACCCCAGTAATCACAAACTGAAATGACATCAATCTCATCTGAAAGCACATACACACATGATGAACTGCAAGTTTAGACCCAGACTGTCATAGCTCAGTCTGCCCATATCATTATTTACTTTATTTAATTACTAATTAGTTCAATTACTAATATCCAAATCAATATATTTTTGTTGTGTTTAGATACACATATGATATCCACATTCTCTAGATGGGAAAAGGTTTCAAATTCTTCATGTGATAAAAGCACAAAATTAAGCTGAATGGACTAAATCCACTTCTGGCATAAGCTCAGAAGCTTGCTGATCAGCCACCATGGTCAGATCAAGTTGCGTGAAAAGTTAGTTACTAATAAGTGTTGAAAAAGAGAAACATATACATACCACACAGGAAGCTTCATATTGTTTCCCCAGTTTAGGTCTTAAAAATGCACTGAAGGAAGGGAGAAAAAGCATTAGAGACCCAGTACTTCAAGTGTGAATTTTGCTTAATTATTTTTAGGATTTTTCTCATGTCACAAGGTTGCCAAAAGGCTGAGAAACTTAATGTAAAGGAAAACATAAGGCCAAAACGATGTTCAGATACCTGTTGATGACATCTGACAAAATGCTGTTACCTTTTCTAGAAGACAAAAGTACCCACACCAATATGCCAAGAGGTAGTTAATCCACCCTCAAGAAAAGTCCTCTTCCCCATGGATAAAATCTTCCATTAGAGAGTTTTCAGCCATTTTACCTCAGTGAAAGATTTTCAATATATTCTGTTTAAAATGTGTTAAATATTACTGAACTTTGCCTTGCCTCTATTTTAAGCCAGAGATCCATTTGCCAGTTTTATATTAAGTATTTTCCTCCATAACTGCTGATGTGGAAGGCTTATGACGAAATGCAGGCCTGTACTCTATAGGTAGAGAACACCCACACTCTGCTGTCATTCCCCTCCAGAATGGGATCAGAGTTAAATCTTAAAAAAATTAATCAGGTCACCTTATTACAGCATTTTTTTTTTTTTGGAGGACACTGAAACTGTGGAATAAAGGGATTGTGTGACTGAGGCCTTAAATTAGAGCCACAACCTTCAAACCTTCCAACCTCCTCCCACAGCCCCCGCAATGTTTTCATTATGTTCACAAGGAACATAAAGCCCAGCCATACGTTCAGCCTGCCCCTCACACATCATTACTCTCCAATCCAATGAAATAAGGTGAGACTTTGACGTATCTGTTTGCATGCTGACCTCGCAAAGCATAGATTACACTTCCAGAACGGCTGCAAATACAGATACAAGCAAAGCTGCAAGTCTGCTGCAGCACTGAGGCATGCTGCTTCTGGCACCAGAGCTCCAGGAGTCCTCTTAAAAGTGGTGGTGGTGGGGGGACGGATGGGGGGACAGGAGAGGGAGGAGGGGAAAGGTGCATAGACACACATACAGATGGATGTTTTAAAGTCAAATCAAGAAGCTGCCTGGGACTGCCACTAGGTTAAGCTGCCTCCAGTCCTTCCCCCATCCCCGATATACACAGATTGCTCTATATTGAGTGCAAAGAGAACAGCTTGTTTCACGCTTGTTTCATGTTGCAGCTGCAACAACTGCTTCCTCCCCACCCCTGGGCAGCAGTTGGCCCGCCTCCCCCCCCCCCTTCCACTGCCCTGTTGCAGCTGTATCCCAAGTACCCAAGGCTTGCTGCTCTCACCTGGTTTGCCTCCATAGGAAGGTCTGGATGGGCAGAGGGATGCCACGGCCGCTCTCCTGCTCCTGGCCCTCTGAGCTTTTCCTTTTCACCATGATGCTGATGACAGCTGCTGCTGTGAGCCAGTCTTAGCAGACATACCAGTTGGGAATTCCCATGGCTGTCTCTTTTCTCTCCGTAACTCTTTACCCTCTTCCCTTCATCCTCTGCAGCCCACCCCTTCTCTCCCCTCTTACACCTCCCTTCAGCTTTGCTGGTGCAAAATGGCTGCAGAAGGCAGGGAGGAAATTAGGGGAGCGAAAATGTCCGCGTCCCTCTGCTTCCTCCCTGCCTTCAGCACCTCCCTCTGTGGACAGCTCCCAGCACCGAGAGCCGCGCCGGCAGGCGGTGACAGGGGAGGGCGGGCGGGTGGCGCGGAGGCGGGGGAGGCACCACCTCGGCCCGCCCCGCCGCCCCCGGGCCTCCCGCAAAACTTCCAGCGCCCGGGGCTCCTCCCGTCGGCCCCGGAGCAACAGGGCTTCTGCTGCCTCTCCCCTTCCTCCCTCGGGCGCGGCGCGCACCGCGGCAAAGTTTCGAAGCCACGCCAACCCGCAGCGAGAGGAAGATGCAGAGCAGCCGAGAACCGGTCGGGTCAGGAGAGCCACTCCTTCCCTTCCCTCCCTCCCTCTCTCGCCGCCCGCCTGCAGCAGGGACAAGTTCAAATAGGCTGCTCCTGCAAATCGGCTGGAGTCTGACCAAGCGCCCCCACGACCGCAGAGGAGCAGAATTGAACGAGGGCTTTTCGAGGTGCTGGTGGTGGGGAGTTCACTAGTAGTTTAGAAGGCCAAGTTCCCCTCCTTGGATCTACAAAGGCAGGAGCCCTCGAAGCGTCTGATACAGCACAGAGCAAGGCTGTTAAATGGGGAGATACTCGTTTATCTCAAGAGTGGGGAGAGAAGGGAAGGAAGTAATAAACCCTCTCTGAAAGTGAAGGTTGGTGGTAGGAGCAAGGGAAGTTTGGGGTAGTTAATCCATGGGTTTTTCTTACACAGAAAGAGTTGAGACAAACAGAGGTGGAGAGGATGGTGAGTGCCAAAGCAGATTTACTTGTGTTTCCGACTAGACACCAGACCGATTTGACTAATACAAAGATATATTTGAGTCAGGTTTGCTGGAAACATTTCTCAGTCACTGTTAGATTAGCTCTCCTTACATACCTAAGGATATCAGAAGATAGTATACTACTACAAATAATTAATAGAATAAAATGAAAGACCAATGCAAGTCCACCCTTATCAGTTAATTTTTCACAAAAAAGTTGTGATATTCCATTACTTACATAAAAATATTGCAAGTTTAAAGAGAGATGCTTCAACAAGCCAAGGCCGTATTTCTTCCTGTCTTTCAATCTTCCTACTTAATATAAGGGACTTAAAGACTCACCGAGGTCGTTCCTTCCTGGAACAGGAGCTGAACTGATCAACACCACCTATTTCCTTCCTTACGGGTACTTTGAGAAACGGGTTTGCCAAAAACCCAGTGCCACTACTTGGACAATCTGCATTTACTCCCACTTGGGACAAAGTTTTTTCTGGTGCCCAACCCAAGACTTCCTTGCAGTGACTTAGGCTGGTCTTGATCTCCACTCATGGAGAACAGGACCCTCTGTGGTCTACATTTTGCTAAAATCCCCTTCTTGCACAAAAGGAGTATTAAGACAGGTAATTAGAAGGTAATCTGTTAAATAAAACCTAAACAATATGTTTACAACCAAAAAGTTTTAAATAATTAAAATCACTAATCTACCTGAGTGCTGAAATGCTAAACTAGTTGGTTTTCTTTGTCTTGTTTGGTTGGGTTTTTTGCTAGCAGCAACTTTTTCTGCTGGTGCGCAAAAGTATGGCCTTTTTATTCACAGGATTAGCTTGCTCAGACAGGAAAGTTTTTAATTACTCTTTTCTTTCCTTCAATTAAGTGAGGTCAGACAGGAAAAAAACTTGATTTCTAAAATCTTGTGAGAACTAACTACAGAGAGAAGATGGTTAAAACAAATTACTTCTAAATGCAAGTATGTATTAAAGAAGTTTCCCTACTCCACATCCCCTTAATGGATCCAGGACCTTTTATACAAAATCTTCTTGTTTAGACAGCAAATTTGAGTTTTAATTCCTGCCAGCATGCCTCTTGACAGTCAGAAGTGAAACACAATGCAGTAGGAGTGATAAACTTATTTTTAAATAATTGCTTTTTCCAGTCCTGTACTGTGTGAAATTATTGAATAAAGCATAACCTCAGTTAGCAACAAATCTGAAGTCTAATTTTATTTGGAGTTTTAGTAATTATCAAGCAGGAGAATCACTCTTCTTCCAAGAAAAGTATGAGGACTAAGGAAAGTTTTAATTTTTTTTCTTTAATTGCAAATAGCATTAACTGAACTGATCTGTTAAAGCCTCAAAAAGTGCAAGGTCAGTGTCTTCCTCATGGACACTCACAATAGGAATAACTAGAACTCGTAGCTTCACCACAGTTAAGACGATTGCTAACCCTGAGCCAGGGATGAGGGTTGCAGGCTAGGGATGGTTTATGTGGATGTTATTTTAAAGGTTGTATAGTCTCACCCTCAAAATTAGCGCCATCAGGCATTTTAGTCAGTTATTATATTGAACTGGTTTAAGTTTAAGACACTTGTATTCTCTCAGTAACTGGTAAGCACAGTTCAGATCTGGGGTTTTTTTGGTTTTTAAATGGGTCTCTCTCCTTATTCCTGCATTCAAGAAGTAGTCACTTACAATAGCTTCCAGTTTGCTGCTCTAAGCCTAAGCTTATTATTCCCATGCTCTGCTACACAACAGGAAACACAAGAGCAAAAAAGAGCACTGCAACTTTGCTTGCTGACTACAGCCGAAATCCCCTACAAATTCTCCTGATTGACAGGGACACCAGAGGCACTTGGTGTGGTCAGTCCAGGGCAGCTGCTTAGGGGTAAACAGACAGGGATGAAAACATGAACACAAAGCTCCACAAAAAAACAAGTTTAGTAGGAAAACAAGGGCATTCATTGATTTCAAACCTACCCAGGTAAACATCATTGCTGCCCCTGAACAGAGGCAGTCCCAGAGACAGGAGTTTGGAAGCTCACTAGCAGCACTTCACTGAGCCTCCAAAGGGGAATCCAAACATCCTCTCTTCCTCTCTTCAGTCAGAAGAGGAGCAGGAGTGGAGCACACGAGGCAACTGCATGCTAGCTCCACATCTGTCAGTGTTAACTATCACTCAGAAAGCATGAGGACAACACACTAGTACCTCTACCTGGCTTTCTGTTACCTCCTTTAAGGACTCTAGGAGAAACAAATAGCTTTGAAGTATGGTATTACTTTCCTTACTCTTTCTTTGTGCATAGCCAGCACCTTGCCCTGTCACACAGCCATTGGCAAGTGGAGCTCAGGTAGCCCAACAGACACCGAGAGGAAACTGCACAGCTACTGCTTTGTAGTAATCAAAAATGTAACCACCAACTGCAGTTCTAGTCAAACTTGACATTTTGAGTCCAGAATATTGCTCTCCAACAACACGCAGCCATAAGACACCTAAATCCCTCTGTTTGTGCAGAGGTTTGAAGTTACAGAACTTCTGATGCAAAACAAATCAGAGAGCAAACAAAAGATTATCAACAGCTGGCACTGTTGTAAGAACTGCAGTCACAAAGGTGCAGATTCTCCAATCCAGCCAGGCTGTGACCGGCACTAAACCCAGGAGGTGGCACAGGTGGTTTATATTAGTTTGACAGTGGCTAGAGACCAATTTTGTTCTTGCCTTGTCTTGGAGACAACACATACCAACCCACCCACCACAAAGGGCACACAAAGCTGAAGTGATCTGTACCTATGTCAGTGAAACAGCTTGCAACTTGGGAATTGCACGTGTAAGAGAAGAAGAAACTTCACAGCCTGGAAGATTTTACTTATCTCTATACTGAACTTCTGCTTGCAGCAGAGGCTTTCAGATTTGCAGTCAGCGTTTGACTGTTCCTAAATACTAACACTGCAGTGGGTGCTGCAAAGAGAAAATCCTCCAAATCAGTCCCCTGCTTTCCCTTACAGTGGGGATAGAGAGGAAGCAAGCAAACTCTTCAGGGACGTCATTATAGTAGGACAACAGCAAGGTGTCCTGAAAATTCACCTGTGCTGTTCACTAGGCTACACTGGCATCTTGGGCTGGCACAGAAACACAAGTCTGTCTGCCTGCAAAAAGATCAAGACTAGCGCAAGAAGTCACTGCTTTCAGGAAGCAGGCATGGGGAAGAGCGGAGACGGCGTCATTAGCTCTGCTGTACTCCAGCAGCTCCCAGCCCACCCAAGTGCTTGGGCACAAAAGATGCCCATGACACTATTTTTCCATTTCTTTTACTACAGGCAGCATCAGTCTGACATCCCCCCAAATCACATGATTCTGCTTGATTACTGCTTTATTCATCGCACAGTTGTGTTTACACATCCATCACAGTAGGATTCAGTCTTGATCCAGAAACAGTCAAAGCTGGCAGCATGCCACAGAGTGGGAACACTGAGCAGAACCTGAGCATGAAGCCCCGACTCCACACAGGAGTGCCCAGAGCAGGGAACCGCTCTAAACCTTACTGTCTTGCACTTGTTTTCATGCTGGTGCTCTCCAAGTCCCCAGCCTCAATCCCTGCCACACATGCTCCTAAGTATTCATACCTTTAATTTATCTGTTATTCTCTTTGTGCAGAAAGAACCAGAATCCAAACTCTCAGGAGTATCTTGAGCCATTCTGTTGTGTAGCAGCCTTTCCAAGAGCAAAGCTGTAAACAGCTCCTAACTGTACACTCCAGAGCAGAGAACAAAGACAATTGTTTAGCACACTCCTGAGAGCTTAGTCTTCCATAAGCTGCCAGCAGGCTTTTGTCCTTGGCTGAAAGGACCCATGCTGAAGACCCTTTCTCTCTTGGGACAACCAGTCACAGAAAGTCAGCACTGGTGGATGCCACTCATTTTACCCTTTCTCATACGGGTCTGTCAGGTAGAAGCAGAAGTTATTCCTTCATTTATCCATTTCTCTTCGCAGGAAGTCTTTGGACCTTGTTAACTACACTAGAACACAGCAAGAGCATCAACAGAGAGCGGGCACAGAGGGCTATTTCATTGGCAGTATTGTATACACTGTCATTTACACCAGTGTAAAGAGCGGGTCAAAGGCCGCTGTTTCAGTGTGGCAACTGTATACATCCTCTTTGCACTATCATGAACTACACAAGACAGAAGTATAGGAGAGTTTAAAATAAAGGCCTGATCCTCTCCTTCCCAGGTGTTTTGTAAAAATTAAAGAAACCTAGGAAATCTCTGTTTTTTCTTTAAGTGCTTTTAAACTCAGCATGAAAACATTTCACCTAAGGTTCTTCAGAAGTCTCATTCACAGCTCTTCTTGCCAGCCCTGCTCAAACACAACACATCTATGCGTTCAGAAACAAGGACAGATGAACCCCTAAAACTGTGCAATGAACCCCTAAAACTACCAGGTTTGCTGCTGTTGCTACATGAATTTGGGCAGGAGCAGACTCTAGTCTAGCTGGATCAGATTCCATAAGGACAATCAGATATTTAATCCTTGGGCCACATTTAGCTGGAATCAGTAGGAGTGGCATAGCACTCATGCATCTGAGAATCCCATTTCGAAACAGAGCAGAAACACATATCCTCCACAGTCACTGCAGAAACAGAGTTATTGCCTTTGCATAATGTTCAAGCAACAAATCACGTTCACATAGCCATTTAATTGCAATTAAATACATAATAGGCGCAGGTTACACTCCAACTGGATAAGGCAGGGAGAGATGGAACAAAATCCTAGAGATGACATAGGGGAGTCTCTGGACAAGACTGGGGGAAGAAAAAAAAAAAAAAAATAATCCAGCTTTCACTGTCAGGGTATCACACCATCCCTTGGATCAGGGCTCTCCAAGCTCTGGGATGTGACTGCTTTGGTAGTAGCTGCAAAACTTCTACTTCCTTTTGGGGAAAAAAGACAACAAACCTTCTCCCCTCAAACTCCACCCCACCCAAACACCTTTTTCACCTTCTTCCTGGAGAAGAAAGTGGGGATCTCTTGTTCCACTGAGTTACCAAACACGTCTTCCCCTCCATTGCTCAGAAGAGAGCTGAGAACTGCCTCCACCACATACTTCTCCCTCCAGAACAAGGGCACTCACACAAGCCAGGTTTGGGAGCCCCTCCATCAGGGCCACACTGCCTTATCTTCCAAGCAGCAACTGAGACTTCTGCGTGCCCACACACCTCTAGGTGAAAGGCCTTCTGCCTGCTACTCTGATCTGATCCGCTTCTCTGACTCACCCACCTGTTTTTTTTCTACCATGTTCCCGCACAACGCAAGGAATACCCCGTGAGCTGTGATAGGCACAGGACGGACAGATCCTCTGTACATCTAGCAAACATTGTAGCAGGATTCCTGGGCTTTCAATAACACTGTAGTTAATCAAGATTCTATTCACAGCTTGTACTCGCCTCAGTGCTCCAACATCACAATCTGCTAGCAAATTATAAAATACATCACCTACCACATGCTGCTAATAAGACAGAACAATCATAGAACTATCACCTCTTCTTCATTCACTTTGAAAGGAGGAAGCAAGTCCTTACCAGCTGTCCTCAACCACTGCTCTAGCTGTGAATGCTTAAATCAGGATTTACCCTTTTGTTCTCAACCTCTTAATCCCTCTCCTTTTAGCAGATGATACATTAGTTCTGCCTTGTGCCTAAGCACCCTTAGGAGCCTGCTTCTAATGGATAATTAACAGCACTTAATTATTCCTCCAGGTAGTTTGACTGCATTTATTTATGAATATTGCAGCATTATGTGAAAAGTCCAGCTTGCTCAGGGGCTGTGAAACTTAAGGCAGTCTACTCAGTTATATCTCCCTCCTACTGCTCAGGCTCCCAGCCATGTTCAGAGGATTCTTCTTCTGTTAGCAAGTCCCACTGCTGCTGTCCAACTCCGCAGAATACGCAGGGCTCAGGCATATTAGTAGCTGATACTGAAGCTCTCATTTCACCTGTGTCATCGCATCTACATCTGCATGGCACAGGCTTGAAACCCCTCCAGGCCAGGCATCAGAGCAGGAGGAGGCATCAGAAGCAGCCTTGCTTGAGCAGGTCCAGAGCAGGCAGTGCAAGGGCAGGAAAGCCTGAGAGGTGAGGCTTCCCTGTTTCCCCACACCACAGCCCCACGCTGAGAAGGCACCTGGTCCACATAGCTGGTTTGGGCCAGCAAACAAACATTTTCTGGAGTATTTCTTTGTTCCACCTGCAACACAGAGCTGCACCTCCTCCCTGAACCTAAGCTAAGGCAGGGGCTTAAGCACCCACCAACGGATCCAAAATAACAAACTACTTCAAGCAGCCCTCAAACTTCGGGCTGTTTCCCCGTTAGTTTTCAGGACAACCCCAAGAGCTCATCACCCACAGCTCCCATTACCTTTGGTCCACACGACGCCACCGTCCTCAGCAGGCTCCAGGCTGCAGGGAGCCTGCCCCGACCACGCTCATCCGTAGCTGCCGGCTGGGCTGAGCCCCTCACGGCCGGTGAGGGCGCTTCCTACGGCGATGAGGGGAGGGAGCGCTGCGTCAACCCCTCACGACGCCAAACCAACGGCCGCTCAGCGACCGTTAACGGCTCCGCGGTATTTATAGCCCGCCGGAGCGCGCGCCCCCCTGCGGGCGCGAGGCAGCCGTTGGCCGCGCGAGCCGTGCCGGGCGGTGGGGCGGGGCGGGGCGGGGCGGTGCCCGCCATTTCCCTGAGGAGGGACGCTCTGGGGAATGGGGTGGCAGCCCTCAGCCCCGCCGCCCCTCACGGCATCAGGCCCGTCAAGGGCAGCGGCTCCTGCCCGACGGGGGAAGGAAGGAGGGAGGGAGGCAGGCTGCCCTGTGGTTCAGCCAAGTGGGAAAAGCGGTGGAGCCGTGATCCAAAACTGTGACAAGTCCCCGCCAGTGGCCTGGCTTGTGACAAAGGGATGGCTCCGGCCATTGGTGATGCCTTCGCACACCTCTGTGCCAAAGGCAGCCAAAGGAAACACCGTGACAAGGGAGGGAAAGCTGGCTCGTTTGTGGACCTCCTCTGCCTGGAGGGCTCCACTGCTCAGTGCAGGGTGATGCTAAACCTCACCTCCAGGCTGGGAGCCTGGGATGAAGGACAGAATAATGTATTCACACAAAGCAGGGAAGTATTACCCCACAGAAGAGGATGCTAGCTGTCAAAACTGGTTCTTTTGGCAAGAAGGAACAGGGATTAGCCGAGAAATGACTTAATCCGCTCTGACTTCTCCTGGCAAGACTGATGATGCAATACCAGCAGGTGCATGATACTTTTTTTCCATGCAGGGCAGCGATGCGCAGTGGTTGAATGCAGGAGGAGCTGTATCACAAACAGTGGAAACCAACACAAGCAATTAGATGACAAGCGATTTTATTTTGCAAAACAATCACTATACAGCAACAAATACAATTGCAAATCGGATTGAAAAACATGAACTACCTACCACCAGCCATTCAAGAAATGCCTCTTTTATGGTAACAGGCTCTAGAATTACCAGAAAACACACAGGTTTGTAACAGCAGACTGTATTCCTTGACATCCCAGCACACAGCATGTTTATTTGTTGGCTTTTTCTCTTTGCTAAAGTTGAAGTGGCTTTTATACGCTTGACTTTTCCAAGTGTGAAACTAATTTACCTTCCTGCAGTGGGAATTGCTGGAGTTGCAGAGGAAGTTGCTTTAGCAATCTGACTAGTGAGTGAACTTAACACACACCTAGGCTAGAAATCTACCTGCGTCGATTTTCGTAGCAAATGTGATCTACTCTTCAAGGCATTTGCCTTTGAAGGGACATTGGTACTTGAGTTTTGAACAGTATTTGGTCCAGCATGGAAAAAACTTCTGCTCACATGTGGTAGTCCACACAGGCTGCCTTTCGACTCCTGTTGGGTCATGTATATAGGCAAACTTAGATTTGTAAGCAGTCACGATGAGGTTACTACTGTACCTTAGCAGAGCGTTGAATGGATAATACCATTTACTGCTGTACAGTGAAAATATACATAGCCCTTGTGGGCACACAATTTCCCTCATCAGTATTAGTTTTTCCTTTGCTGTTGCTGGACAGAGGTTTGCTCAACTTTGATTTCTTTCTGCTTGTGGTTACATAGAAACAGAACTCTGCAGATGGGGCAGAAACACTTTTTCTTTTGTCTCTACAACTTGATGGATTATTAATTTGGGGCTCTCCCCTAGCTATCCAAACAAGGTTTCACCATTGCTTCTGTCTGGATTATCTCTGCTTTGTTACAGAGTTGGGTCTCAGGCACCCAACACACCTGCTGGCTCAACACGCCTGTGGAAAAGAAACACAACGGATGCAGTTTCCAGGAAGCTGGCTCTATCTTCTTTAGTGGGCGTTACATATTTACAAAACTGTTGTTTTTAAAACCAACACTCTTCTTGAGAAGTTAAGATTAATATGAGCTTTTTCAGTGAACATCTAGAGTCATGTAACATAACTTGGTTTTTTTTTTTTATTTAACAGCACAAAACTCTTGATTTTTCATCTAACTCCACAGCGTTCTAGGATTCTTTCTATGGAAGGATGATTACAATTACAAAGGTCTTTGCTTGAATCAAGACAAGAAAGCTCATTTTAATGCATGAAATAAATGACTTGGAGTGTTACACCTCTCTAACTTTGGACTCATAGGTGGATTAACTAAGCTTCATTTTCTAGAGTATGTCAATTTTAAAAGCAGAATAAAAAAACTTGAGTCTCAGGTTAACACTATTCTCACTAGCTGGTGTTCAGCTTCAGAGAAGCTGAGGTTCAGTAGTACCATAGACTCTTTCCCACATTGGCAAAAGGCATAAAAAAAACCCACTGCAAGGCTAATTCATATTAATTGATAGTATGATCAGAGCAACGTGATATAAATACTGTTGTTTTTTTCTTTCTGTCTTTCTGTCTGTTGTTTTTCTGGAAAAAAGGGAAGAGGCTTTTAATGCACCTCACTTGACACTGTTTCCATGTGAATTCTTAGGATTACTCTAAGCAAAAGTATAACAAATACAAGTCAGAAATCAGAATCCTCCAGATGCGCTTAGCATGGTTCTAAACTCACTGTCCTTTGTATGAAACAACCGACTTACAAACAGTATTAGGTACTTTATAGTGTGAAAAAGCTTTTTGCAGAGCTGAAATGTTGTGTGTGGGGCTGTTAGGAGTTCATCTTCAGTAAAATTTTTAGAGATGTAACCATTTTGTTTTGTCTTTGTACTGCTGTGACAGCTTAGCCAAAATCCCCCTTTGGTCCACTGAATATTTACTGTCTAGTAACTGTGCATTTACTACCTGAATTTAATGATGGGGAATCCTGTGCTATTAATTATTAGAATCCTCCACAGACATAAAAATCTTCTCTATGAGTCTTTTCAGATCAACCCCAACACACACAAGCACACATACAAATTAAGAAGGAAAAAGAACAGATCAAAAGCTTCCAACACACAATGTTAACCTAATACATGTATCAAGTATAGCTCAACTGACAGTGCAAAGTTTAGTTAAGAGATTTCAAAAGGAAAAGATCAAACAATCTGCAAGAATGTAAACTGGTCATTTCATAATGTCTACTGTACATATAGTATCAGCAGATTATTGTCCGCTGATGAGTAATACTACCATATTACCTTCAGTGTTCTCTTAGTGTCCATAAGATAGTGTCGGAGCTCTTACAGGTAACTCCGTTAGATCGGTTGTTTATATATCTCTGCCCTTTATCTTTTATGCACACTTTTTCTTATACTTTTTATAGTCAATATAATCCCACTTTGCTCAGATTTTAAGATGCCATATTTACTGATGAATCACTATGGCAACCCAGTTTAGGGAGCTCATTTTATTTATTCACGTACTATAATTTACAGGCATCTCTGTTACGTTTATCACTGTTAATCTGAGTGCCTGAGTGTATACATGAGACATCACTAAAGGAGTGGAAACAACATCTTAATGCTTTTTTCTGTGTTTCAACTTTAGCAAAAGAAAAAAATAAATAAATCTAACATTCACTGTTACTACAGGAATTTAAAAAAAAAAAAAAAAGAAAGAAAGAAAGAAAGAAAGAAAGAAAGAAAGAAAGAAAGAAAGAAAAAAAGCCAGAACCAAACTATTGTGGATTTTTTAAAAATCCAGAATCCAAACTCAGCCATCTTTGGAGACCCTTTTACAAACATCTGGACCCCACAAAAATCATACCTTTGTGAAGAAAGGGAGGGAAGGGAAGAGGGAAGGAATCCTTTTTCTAGCATCACAGAAGAGACTTGCATCTGGCACTAAAACAGGGTCACGGCTTTTAGTTGTTACAGAAAGCAACTTCATGCTAAAATTTTCATCTTTTTTAAATGTATTCTTATGAATAGGGAAAAAAACCCCTGCTAACATCTACTTTTACATACCTAAAATTGCAACACCAAAGGGTGCAAGAGACACAGATACTGTGAATAAAGAAGTAGAATATTCAAGTATATGAGGAGGGCGTATCACAAATGGCCACAGAGAAATATATATATCTATAATACTGTATCAAACAGATGGAAAGGATGTGAAACCGGTGGTGCGTACACAAATCTAGCCGCTTAACCAACCTTCTAATCAGACACAAGTCCGTTGGGGTGGAAGTGCTTGCTTTCAACAGCTTTTTTATGTCACTTCCCCAAGCATGGTTCAAATGTTTTCAACTACTATTTTTAGTTATTAGTTAAATAATTTATTGGCTTTTCAGCTATACACTGACATAATTAACCAGGTCCAAAAAAATGTTAATAACTTAATTCAACTTTTGTTCTACTTATTTATACAAAATAACACATTTTTTTTTTAATTAAACTTGAATTTCTTTATATGCCCTTCCTTCTGGTAAGCAGACTGTTAATTTAACCTGTAATAACTTACAATGGGCAACTTTTCTTTTTTTATTTCCCCATCTATCAACAGAACAGTGAAATGAGCAAATTGGGATATTAACAAGGCTCTTCAGAAAGAGGTGGATGGCCTTCAGGCACATGAAAGGTAAAAATGCATTTTATCATAGTACGGTACTCCATGCAAGACAGAGCAGAGCAACAATAATTGTCCAATGTAACATACTGCAGTTGTATACCCATATAAAGCCAGTGTCTTCCTGTTGTAAATGGAGATCAGGCCAATTCCTGCATCTATTTAATTTTTTTTTTCCTGTTTTTTTTAACTGTATGGTAACTACAAGTCTTGGGATGTGACTTAGTTTTAGACATGGTAAAGAATGAATGTAACACCTGCTCTGAGCCCATTCCTGCCAAGAGCTCATGCCTAAATATTATTACTTCATACAACGCGAAATGAGCAAATTCATAAGCCCTGCTTAGCAAGGGCTGCTGTGACATCTTCAGCGAGGGTAGCAAGCTGAGGTGATTCAAGCAGGTTGATGCTTCCAGAGGATGAGACATTGCTGAGTCTGCGTGGCGAAGCCACGCTGGACCTGCCTGGTGACTGCGTGATGATCTCAGCCCCGTGATCGACACGGGCTTTAGCGTGCTCTCTGAAGTTTAGCTTCTGGCTGTCAATCTGCTCCAGGAAAGCAAAGAATTTAACACATTACATATTCACCAAATTATCTCATTATAGGTCATCATTTGGGTCTCATTTTGTTTAAGAACTCTTACAAGGACTGAAGCTTCTTCACTCATTAGAATAATTGAAACTGCAGATTTTTTCACCTCGTTTAATATATACTGGCTTACTATGTTACATTCTCTTACTATTTCTGTCTCCGATGGATGCTTTAATGAGCAGTGCCATTGTTCTTAGCTGTATGAATTTAATAGACATTTTATGGGCATTATGATTTGTTTCCAAAATCTGTATTTTCAAATGTTTGTGGGAGTGATCTTACTTTCAAGATGTTTTCCCCCTGTTTCACAAAGCAGTCCTGATCCTCTGGGATACCCATACTACAAACTTATTAGATCATACCTGTGCTGTACAACAGTCCCAAACAAGGTTTATCTTTAGGGGGAAAGCCAGTGCACAAACTACAGGATGTTTCACTTTAAGATTCACTCTCAACTTAGATGTGGATGTGAGATTGGTCATTCCAAATTCCAAAGAGAACAAACGGCACGTGAGTGTGCTTGAAGGAGAATAAACAGATGTCTCCTACTCAATTCAGAGCCATTGCTGAATTCACAGCTCTAATAATTTCACAGGGCCAGGGGCACAGTGGTAGCCTTTTCTGACGGCTGTCCCCTTACCTTGACATTACCACCGCCAGGTACGTGGTGGGCATTTTCCAGTGAACCAACTTTAGCCTGAGCTTTTTCTTTGAAATCCAGTTTCACGCTCTCAATTTTCACACGCCCACCTCCTACACAGAAAAAGGAAATACAGATTAAGAGGCTGGAATGGCTCAGGAAAAAGTCTGACCTGATGCCCAAGGGTGTGCACACATTACTTCCCTTTTAGTTGAGATCTAATGGTTTTAGAGAAGCACAGAATACCATGCTGCATGTTCAGTAAAATATAAGATCTTCAACACATATTCAAACTGTAAGCAGGTACTGCAGCCCTATTGATTTTCACGAGAGTTAAGCACATGCTTAAGTATTTTGCTGACTTCAGTCTGCATTTCAGTATCTTATCAAACTGACATTATGCCACAGCAGCATCCTTCTGCATTATTTTTTTATCTCCTCTCTAAACTAGGTGGTCCCATACCTTTATGTCTTTATATATTTAGTTAAGAATATTACTTTTATTACCAAAGTGTATTTACTTTTTCTTGGACTATAAAAGAGAATGGTATCATCCATGATTTTTCCTTCACATAACAGGATTAGGTCTTTGCTTTGTCCCACATCCCAGAAATTCCTACAATACCTGGCTTGTGGTGGATATTCTTGAGCGAGCCACACTTGGAAGTCACATGACTCAAGTCGATCTTCTTGGTTACTATTTGCACCTGTCAAAAGCGCACACACACACACAAATTACAGGAATGAAAAGAATAAAATAAATAAAAAGCCAAGCCCTGCAGAGGAAGAGCCCAAGTCTCTACAAACCACTGGAAAGGGAGAGATGGTTAGCAGAAAACAGACCATGCCACAAAGGAGGAAACACCTGGATTAATACAGCAAGCTTCCTCCCCACCTAGGGAAATGACAGAGGTCAGTTAAGCTTTACTGTTAGCAAAACAAAGAGAAGGACAAAGCAGATCAGTTTGCGGGTTCTTTCTAAAATGTTTCTGAGCCTCCTCTCAGGGTGGATGCTCTGAAGCCCTGTCTGCAGCAGGACCCATCCCGTTTGCTTCTGCTCTTGAATGTGCATCTGGCAACTAGGAATATTTCGGTGACTGTGTTTTTTCTCTACCATCTGTTTCATATTTTTCTGCATCTAAATATGGTATGCATTTCATGTCAATCCACTATGGAGAGTCTGATGAATCTACAAATGTGACTCCCGCAGCTGTACCTGAGCTGGCTGGTGTTCAGCCCGCCGGCTCGGTGGTGCTCACCAGATAGCAGTGGCACCGCTCTGCTCAGCCAGGCAGCAGCACAGGCACCCTCCCTCCGCCTGCTGCTCTGTGCCCTGCTGCCAGCCCTGTTGCCATTACTGAGCTGAGCCCAGCTCAGGAACAGCCACAGAGTGACACTCCTGCCTTGCTGTACTCCCAAACAGCTCCCAGATGCGGCTCACAATCACAGTGACTGCATTAGAAGGTCTTAAAAAGTTGCAGCCCCTCCAGGCCAGACAGGAGCTCCAGGATGACTGCAATGCCACTGGTTTTCTCATATCACCAGCGATGACTTAAGCCAGCACTGGTGGCTGTACTGAATCTGTTTGGATCAGACATGCCCACACCTTCAGCTCTTCCATCTGAGGGGAGATCATTTCCATCAGGGGGGTCAGAGCCGCCTTAAGCTATTCCAGCGTGACTGCTAGAACTAACAGGTGTCTGGTCAAACCCGGAGCAACCTCAGTTTGTTATACTGGAATAATGCTATGGCATTAGCACTCAGCACACTGGCTGATCACACCCTCTCTCTGAGGTTTCTTTGTCCTTATGTTTTATTTTTCCTCTTCCTCTCTGATGAATGCACATAACTGAAAGGTTAGCTGAGGAAGGACTGATGCACTGTAAGATGCCCAGCTGTGAGGCTGCAGTCTCACTGTGAGCTGCAGTCTCTTTCTGGAAATTACTTCCTTGGGCCACTCCCATGAAAGGCACTGAACCATTTCAGCTCACACTGGACTTTTACTGTCAGCACCCTTGAGCATTTAGAGATAACCCTTTTCTCATTTCCTTTTCCTGTCCAAGTTCTGGAAACGTGTTGTGCTCTGTGGAGAAAGATCAAGAGGCCACCACTGCATACACAGGGCTCACAGACTACCAGACCAGACTCACATGTGAAACAGTAGCGAGAAGGAAAGTAGTGCTCAGAGGAAGGGAGACAGAGGGGTCTGGCTGTGCAAGGTGGGTCACCACAGTGGAGATGCCTGTTCACAGGGTGTCCGTACTACTTACATTTCCTCCCCCTGCAGAATGTTTGATGTTATCTCTGGAACCACACCGGGATTGAATATCGCTAAAATCGATCTTCTTGTTTAAAATCCTAACCTAAAAGGAATCGGAGGTAACTTACTATATACCATACACACACTCCATCGGGGCACAGGACAAGGGAGCCAGGGTAATTTTGCCTCCTGCTGTGACTCCTTCTTCTGACACTTGTATTGTGTCAGAAAGTGAGAAAGTAAACCACGCCAATCTCTATGCTTAGTATGTTAACACAGCACATGTAAATACACTATGCTGCTCTTTTTCTGCCTCATGAAGTGGTGGTGAAATACAAAGGGGAAAGTTTTTATACTGGGAGATATGAGAGGTGGCTTTTCCCTGAAAAGCTCAAAGAACTCCTTGCTTGCCTGGACTGGACATAGTCCTTGGATGGCCAGTGTTCCTGCTGAACCGGCCACAAGGAGAGGATGAAAACCCTCCTTCCCCCAGCTCAGCACTCCAGCCTTTGATACAGAAATCCCAGATCCAGCCAGCTCAGGCACGGGTTGAAATCCTGAGGTATTTCGCCCCTCCTTCTGCCATACAGCCATAACAGCAGCTACATTCATACAACAGACCTCAGAGTGTCCTGTGAAAGGGGATTGACAAAATTAATTAAACTGAAGTCAGAGCTCTCTACTGCTCTGTCTCTTTACTGTCATCTCCTAAAGGGCAATGCAGAAAACAACAGCATCTGGAAACCTACAGCTGCAATCACTGCTTCTTGATTTCTGATGCTGGCCATAAAGTTGGTCACAACTTTCTGGTGCTAGTAGCACTGTGCTTCTCCCCTATGCTCTTTGTTCTGGCAGAACAAGTACCCAGCTTTCCCTTGATGGTGCCAGCCTCCCTTACAGATGTCAGGAGCCCACATTTTTTCTGTGTTACCTTAGCCACAGATGCACTGCAGGCATATGACAGTGCCTGGAGGTGAACTCTGCGAACAGCAGGCCATGCTGTCCCATGCTTGACCCCTACCTTGACCCCCATGTCAAAGCAGTTCCTCCACCTGGCAGAACTCAGGTACCACCAATGATTGTTCTCCCAGGGTATGATGTGCTGCTGGATGGCAGTTACCAGTAGGCAGGCACAACTGGGTGCAGGGTACACACCTGAGTGACACCACTCCAGACTTCTTTCTGAGCAAGGGCAGGGGACTGTGCTCACCAGTATTAGGCTTTTCAGGTGTGTGAGAAGGCATTTCTGGCCAAGGCTGCACCTGCCTTCTTTGCACCAGGAGCTTTTACTTACTCAAAGAGTGCCACCCGTGCAGCATATTCATTCTCTGGGTTAAATATGAAGTCTTTATTCAAATGTTATGTTGGATTTTATTTACCTCTATATTATTAATATACAATATGGATTTACACTCTTTCCTGTATAGAAAGCCACAGAATTTTGGGCATTATCTATTCATTTTGCTAAATGGCACTTGTAGAGCCTTCACTGACATATTACTTAGCACAGTCCTGTTGGCTGCTGTTGTAGGTAAACCTACAGTGACTAACCGATATTGAGATAAGAGAGAGGGAAAGATACACTGAGGTACCTTATTGTGGCTTCTTACCACTCCAGGAACACCAAGCAGCTGCAAACCAGGTGAAGTGGTCAGTGGGAGGAAGAAGAACCCTGTGCAATTTCTGCTTCCTGACTTCAGGTTCCCAAACTGCCCCAGGCTCCCTGATAAATCTGAGACGAATCACTCCCTCTGTGCCTCACCTCTCCAAACTAGGAAAAGACTATTTGCCCCCTTACAGGAATATCAGATTTTGCAGCTCTTGGCTCCTGCAGTGGGGATAATGTCACATTAGGTAACGAGTCGAATCCTCTGGCACTGAGCACCTGGAATGCACCCTTGACTTAAGCCCAGTAAACTCCAACAAGAAATTTTCAGAGGGTCACACTTTGTAGCTAATGTGAAGAATTTCTTCACAGCAAGCTGTTTCATGGGTCCCCCTCATTACATTTAACCACTACATCAGTCAAACCATTAGGATGTTGTGTTCTCTCGCTTTAATTGGTAAAGATCTGTGGTGGTGGCATGCTCAGCAATAAGAGTGATAACAGCACCAGAAAACTCCACAACTGGTAGGTCACCTTCAGAAGGGCATCTTCAGTAGGCAAACTGATTTCTGTCTTTCTCCCTCCTATCTGCTTAATCCATCCAAGTAAACCAATGTACACTGAAACATGAAGGCAAATGCCTTTGGAGTTTTATGCTTGTGCTTTCTCTCAATATACTATTTGTTTAAAAACGTACCCCAGTACTATACAAGACAGGTGTCACATCAGTTACAGAAACACACATCAGATGTGCAGTCAGATCTGGCTCCCAGAGAGCTTCAGGCCAGACACAACTGGGCAAAACAGAAAACCTTCCTAGCACTTTCTGAGCACATCTCTCTCAGCAATGGATCAGCAGCAGCTCTTAGCAATGGCCACAGGGATGCATTTACTCTGAAAATGCTGACTTAGGGGTCATGAAAAGACCTCAGTGCTGTGGACTCGGGGCCCATAGCTTAAAATGGAGCCAAAGCAAGGTGATAAGTTGAGAGGGTGCCTTTGATCAAGTGCCTCAAGGTTGATTTGCACCCAGAAGTCTGACAGTTTATGAGTCTCGTGGCCCATGGACCTGGCTAGCAGATATGTAAAGGACCAATCATCTCAATTATCCTCTCTGTCTCACTGGGTGAAATGTGCCCCTGTGTAGAGGGGCCAGCAGGAGACCTATGTATGATTTATGTCCTATGCTGAGGGCTGAAGTGAGCTGAGTGATGTGTATGTGTTGTGCTGGTCTTCTGGCTCAGGGAGGAACTGCACTGATCCAGGTTTTCCCTGATGATCTGTTTCTCTTTTCCCTGGAATATATCAATATCCCTGCACATATTTAAATCATGACTGCCCTCTATAACTAAGTGTTCCACAAACTAATGGAGCCTTGTTTCCTATAGATTAAGGCTTTAAACTGCTTAATCCCTCCATCCTATATTCTTCAGCAAGCCCTATCCCCTCTTGCCAGCAATATCCCCCAAGCTTTCTCCCAGGTCTGCTAGACTGGGCAAATAGAAGCCAATACACAACCGGCCAGCTGTCTGTTGTCTCTGATTGTGGAGGAGGGCTGAGTTATCACTGCCTTTACCCCAATGACAATGTTATGCTGAGTCTCTGTATTGTACCCAGTCAACAACTATCACCCAACTTGGAGGGACCGCCTGTATTTCTAACCACTGCTCCCTTGCCAGCACTGGTTGAAATTGGCCAACAAGTTACAACGGAGTTGAGGAACGCTGAGACTGCCAGCCAGACAGTGTGACTGCACGAGCTTTGTTTCCTTTGAGAAATCAGAGTGTAAACATGAGAGGGAGAGTACCAGCGAGGGACAAGAAGTATTTAGGCTAAAGAGAAACTTTGGCTTGCAAACAAAGAATGGAAACTGACTGTGAATTATTTGAAGCTGGAATCTAGAGGGAAATTTGTAACTATCAGAGCAGGGAGGCTCTGGAACTGCCTCCAAACTGCCTCCCAAGGGAACAGAGCTACGACAAGAAAATGGTAACCTTTTATGATGGCACTTGATGAAAGGAATTAGATGATGCAGCTGCCTGCGATAGAGACAGCATGAACACCATGACTCACCAGTAAGGTCTCCGTGTTCCTGAATGTGTATGTACATCTTGTGTGGGGGTGGAGGTGTGGTAGGGATGTACATATATGCACTTCAGTTGTGCTGCACATTAAATGAAAGATCAAGCCTGCTCATGCTCTTAATTCAGGAAAGGGAACATTTTAGTCTGTGGCAGAAACAGGACTGCTTTCTATTCACACTAAGTAAACATCCCAACAAGATAATGTCCTGACAGAGCCCCTCATAACCTGACCTGCCAGTCTGAAATGGGTACATTCTCTTCTGATCTGATGCTGGTTTGCCCAGGTATGCTGGACAGGAACTGGAAGTCAGTATTTTGATCAGGACCAAGGTGAGGTTCCTCAGCATTTGTCATATCCACGTGAAGTTAAACCACAGTGAAAAAATTAAGCCTTACAGACAATGCTGGGTTTATTCCACAAAACCCCATTGCCCAAGGAAAAACTGGCTTCTGTCTGAAGCCCTGACAGTCTGACAGACCTTCCCCCCACTCTGTCCTCTGATGACTCCTCAGCAATGGTCCAGAATTGAAGCCCAGGGCAGACTGTGTGCTGATGTGCACACAGTACAGCCTCACTGACTCACACTACTTCTAGGTAGTCCCCAGCAGGAATCAGACACTGTGCTCCATACCTTCTGTGCTGTTTGAATGCTATCTGTCCAAGTACTGGGAGATGCAGGGCATTTATGGGTAGCCTGCTAGGAAACCACATGTTGAAGGTATTTTTCTCAGAGTTCATTTAGATGAGGCATATATTGATCTGCTCCCAGCAGGGTAAACTAACTCCCTTCCTACATGTAGTGGCCTGACTGGCAATCTAAACAGGAAGGGGCTGTGATCCAAGGGCAACATCTACACTAGACCAGGGGGGATGTTTTGGGGTTAAGCTGGCTGACATGAGGAGAAGAGACAGGCTAGCAATACCTGTGAACCTCCTAGTTAGATATATGCCTCCCTAAGGCTGTTCACAGAAAGTGAATTTGGATCTCAAAGTCTCTATGTACAACAGTCTCCAGTCCAGGGGCCTCAAGCAGGCCCTCCTCTGTCAGTACTGCACCACTGGGTTCAAGATGAGCAGAAATTTGTAGAAACACTGAGTGGAAGGCAGAGAAATGCAAGAGAGAATTTAGTTCAGTTTGTGCCTCACTGCTAAAGACAACATTAATTACTGAAAACTGCTCATGAAAGAGAAAGAATTATGTTCCATTGCTGCCTAGAATCATTCAGTTCAGCTGCTTTTCACAACAAGAGGGAAAGCCCCTAACTTACCAGCATCTGGGCAGAGAATCCATAAACGGCTTTCCTCCTGTAGCGTACTACACTAGTACACACCAAAACAAAGATATTTGAAGAAGAAAAATTGTGATGCTGATGAAATTACAGGCTCTGAATACATTTTCCAAGAAGCTATGATTTATGTTCTCCCTGCCTTGCAATTATGGCCTCTGAGAAGCTCCACCACAAACACTGTGCCTAAAGCATTTAAAAATACTCTAGCTTGGCTCCACTTGCCGTTTGAACATGCTGTGGGGCTGTGATATTGGGAAAAGCTCCCAGACTCCTAACAACTTATCAAAAAGGGCAGGTTCCTCCTACTTACCACAGCATCACAGTAATTTGACAGAGCTACATCCCAGGAAATAGACATTATTTCAGTGTTTGGTCTCCTGGTTAACACAGGGGCTGAATGAGACAAGAATTGGTTTGCATAGGAAGCAAGGTTAAGGTTAAAACCTGATTAGAATCAAGAGGCAGTTCTAAGTGCTTCCAAATCGATACGCTGCCAAGGACAGGTGATACTACAGTTTTCATGCTCCTGGCAGAGGCTACAGGTAGAGGAAAGGGAGGGGGAAGGGTATTTATTTGGCCTAGCAAAGTCCTTGAAGAGAAAGACTGTGCCTCAGACTTGTCACATCTACAAACAAAGCTTGTGATCATGGTCAGCCTTTGTACTCCTGAAATTACTGGATACACACACTAGTGAAGCTGCCAGCCTACAAGCTAGTGAGATTCAAAATAAAAGGCTGCGCTGGACATAGCATAGGCAAAATAATGTACCATCCTCATCTTGCTCTTAAAGGGTGAACAAGATAGGTTCATTTCTGGCCTTTAAAAACGTACCCAGAGGCAGACACTGATCATGTAATATTTCAGCCTGAACAGTTAAACTGCAAAACAATTACAAACAACTGAAAATACGTACTTTCAATGGGAAGTATCAGTAAGTAGAAGAGATGTCTTGCAATCGGCCACATCTTTAATACTTTCATAGGACAACAAAGGGTGATTTACAAGCTTCTTTCTACCTATTTGCAAACCACTGTATTCATCAATTAATAAGGAGGCCACACCGAACTAGGCATGTCCCTACCACTAAAGGGAGAAAAGGCCTATAGAGAAACACTGAGAGGTTTTGCGTAGTTGTGCTGGGAAATACAAAGTGAAATGACCATCTTCCATGCCGAAGAGTTTACAGTCAAGAGACAATAGCTGAATTTAACGGACAGCTCAAGGAAATGCAAGATCCACGTCAGACGAGCTGTAACACGTGTTCTGTAATCAGACTCCTCACTACATTTGGGGAGCTGATCAAAAGAATGGTAAAAGAAATTGAAGGATATTCATGCACACCAAATAAAAAAGATCCTAGGAGCTCAATTAATTCAGCTAAAACACAGGATCCCTGTTTTAGTACTCCCTTAAACAAAAAACCAACCAAACAGATTCTACAGAGTTTGATACTTAAATTTTAGAGGCAACAGTCTCTACTCATGGGAAGATATCAAATATCAAGTACTGAGCATCAAGTACCACAGTTTTCAAATCAGTTTCCTTATCTTTAAGAAGGGATGAGTTTTGAGTCACTATGTCTGGATTTTCTTTACTCCAGCATAATGGAGAAAATTAGGTTCTTCAGTTCAAGTTCAAAAACATATCTTGTGTTTAATCTCTTCATGCAAGCTGGCTTTCCCAAAGCTCAGCAGATACGTCCCTTAGCATCTCTTTTTACTGTTCAAATCCAAATTTCCAAGATAAAAACTAAGGGTTTTATCCTTTTCTTTCCTGCCTTTTCCCATCTAGCAAAATAAATTTTTTTTCTCACCTTTCTGTGCAAGACAGAACACTATTATATGCCCAAATAGCTCTGATCCAGATTATGTATTGCCTCAACATTTTTTCCAAAAGCAAAACCTTCCCCGTTTTATTGCTAATATATAGACTAGTTAGAGCTCAGCTGAAAATGCCTCCTCTGCCGAACTTGCTGCTGGGATGACTCAGACTTCCACAGGAATTTATGTCCTGGTAATTTCAATCTACTCTAGAAAAAAATACAGCTTCTCCCCTTGCTATTAACGAGAGACCAACAACGTACGGTACATCACGGCCGGGATTTGTCTCCTCTGGCATTAGCCAGCTAAGAGTTGGAATTGGTCACTTAAGCTGCCACTGTAGTTGGTGGAAAGATGCTGAATCCTCCAGAAAGTGATAGCTTCAACTCTAGCTAGACAGATCGAACACACTCCATCCGACTGGCAGAAATCAGTGCACTGCTGCTAACTCCCTTCAAAAGAGGGAGAAGCATCGGCTCATGGCTACTGTAGTCAGTGGAAGTTTTCTTAGTGGCTAGAGCCCCATCGGACAGCTTGTGACCCTCCTGATTGTGGTTCACAGTTTGTCCTCAATGAGCATGATGCATGTTGTACAGATAGTTGAGGCAGAGCAGTGATGTTACTCTGTCCCAGCCACATAGAAAGTGAATGTCAGATCTGGATAGAAAGTCCCAATTCCCTGCTCATTTCTACCAACCAAACACCTTTCCTCAAAGAAACTTTCTGAAACTTGCTAGAGCCTGGCAATGACTGCTTCATTTTTCCAAAATATGAGTCAGGAAGAAGATCTTGCTTTTTATCCACAATAATTCAAGGCTTAACTGTACAGACTGTACTCGGGCAAGCCTTCCATTAAATGAGTGCAGTCTGAACACAGGAGCTGCAAGATGTTATTTCTGTACAATCTGCAATGATCAGCCAAAATTCTAAATTTCAAAAACTTAAAAATGATGGTTTTGAGCTGTGACAGAGTTTTGAAGGTGTGCCTGAAACTCCTAATTTCTCTTTGCATTTGTAGATCTACAATTAACACGGGATGAACTGGTTTCTAATTTTCAGTTCAGAACAAATCCCTTCAAATGTCTTGCAAATCCACATAACCAGGAATGTATAAAGAAAACAAAAGCAGACTGACGGAGATTAATTTATCTTACAGTTGTGAACTGTTGACTTGGTAAATGCACAAACTTATTCCAATAAATGCAGCTAACAGCGTGGAAACAATTGCCTCCCAGTCTCTCATTAGCCAAGTACTTTAACAACAGCCATGTTACAATGTCAATCCACATCTCCCTATACAGCTGCCTCCTGTGGTTCTGGTTGGGGAAAGCACCAAAGCTTGAACCTTATAAGTTCATTTATGTTCATCCCTGTCCTGAGCAGGGACATTCTCTTAACTTGGGCCAAAGTGTTTTTGGCTCAACTATGCCGCAGATCATGATGGATTGGAGAAAAAGTGCATGACGTGCCAGAAGGAGATGGGAGACAGAATGGGACCCAGCAACAGCTCAGATTGCACTTTTTGTTAGGCCTATATTCTCCACTACTTTTTAGGGCACTCTTCATCAGCCAGTGCACCAATAGCATATAGTCTAGATCTTCAGATTAATTTTTGGGCAGTCATCAGTGTTCATAACATAGTGCAAAGACACGTGAAACAGGAGGAAGAAGAGTTATAAGATGCCATCTCAAGGGGAACTTGCTGAATACCCTTTTGACCTGCAGTTCTCCCAGGAGGTGCTCAGCTCTGGTGCACCACCAGACCTGTCTGTCTGTCTGTCTCTGCACTGACTTTGCATCCTGGCAGGCTGTACCTGAGGAACACTTCAGGAGCCTACTGTTCTCTGCAGACTGAGTTGTAAATTGTGATGATGGGGGTGTGTTGTGGGGGAATCTCTCCTGCCATCCAAACTGATTTTGAAGCTAACAAAAAATTGTGCAAAGAAGACAACAGATATCCATCCAAGCCTCCTCCTCTGCCCAGCTCTCAGATGTCTTATCGTTCCCTGTGCCGGTCTATTTTATCATCTAATGCAGATGCCTATTCTCCTTGCCAGCATTTTTGTGGTTTCTGGACTGGTTATACTGAATAGTGGTGTCATCAATTTGTTCAGACTTTCCGACCCATGACTAATTGCACTTTGTTTCTATAGTTTAGGAAAGATGGTGAAGTTCTTCCTTAATCTTCCTAAAAACCTTCAAGGAACACTTCATTCTTCAACATGGCTTAGGTATTTCATTTTTCTATGTGTCATCTTACTTCTTACAAGGTGCCTGGCTGTTACTATAGTTAGTGATATTTTAAGCCTTATGCGTGGCATTCTAGTCTATACAGCTCCATTCACTTTGATGAAGCTATGCTGATTCACACCCACTGAAGTTCTTGCCCATGGCTGAGATTTTAGGTATATGTTTTAAGATTAAATTTAAAGAAATCTAGGTTGGCTTTATCCTTGGTTGCTGGCCTATGATGCTTTATAAACACTCTGCCTGGTCAGTAACGAAAAGATTCAATTAGCGCACTTTTGTACTCCGATATGGTACAAACCACATCCATAGACAGAATTTCAAGAAGAAAAAAAATCCGGACAGAAAAGAAAAACCCCAGTCTTGGCATCTGAAACAGATTTCCAAGCCCTTCCCCCAGTTCCCCCATGCTTCCCTTGGGGTGTCTGAGGAATAACAGATGCAAATGGGTTACTTTTGAAAGCACAGCATTTCCTCCACAGCTGATGCGGTGCGAAAATCCATCTGAAGCCCAGCAGACATACCCATGAGCAAGTCGCCTCTGAGCTTTGCCAAGAATGATACATTTCACCATACTCTACTATAAAGAGAAAACCAGACAACCACCTACTGGCTGCATCACAGAGCAGAGAAGCCCTCGTTTCTTCAGACTGCAGAATACCAATTAAACACATCTCAAGCCATCTATTCCTAGTAGGAGCCTAACGCAGTGCAAAGTTAGCTTGCTTCTTCCCCTAGAAGCACGCTCTTTTTTTTTTTTTAAAACCCTGTCAGGTGGAGTGATTTCTCTCCTTTTCTTTGTTTCTGTGGCTGGCAAGTCAGAGCTGAAGTAAAATCAGTCTGCTGTCTGATGAGCTTTTGATGAAATTTAAAGCACTTCATTTCTTGATTTATTTAGCATTCAAACATCCTCTGCTTCTTCAGTTCTGCACCTCAGCCTCTGGCAGTTTCAGAGCATGGCTGCTTTCTCTAGGACAGCTGTAAGCTAAGAAAAGACCTTGTGCTAGGTTCAGATATGCCTCTGGTAAAAGGATAGTCTGTCTCCAAATGACACTTTTGGGCTGCATATCTGTATTCCTTTAGTGATTTGCATGTCATGTTTATGTACTTAACTTGCCCAGATATATGCTGGCTTTTTGTCTGCTTGTTTTTCCTGTGGTTATTGCTATCAGCACTTCCAGTTCAGGTTATAAAACTTGAGCAGCTTTCTGTTTGTTTCATGGATCATCACTAAAAGCAGATAGCAGATAACAGCTCATTTCAGCCAGTGCAATATTTGCTACCAGACATTAAAGAAGTGAGCAGACACAAGGAAATGAAATTAGCTTTCATGTGTTCCTCTCACAGACTCTATAAAATTCAACGGCAGAAACTGGAAAAGAATTAATCCTAAAACCTCTTGTCTAGACTAAGCAACTATAGCATAAAGGAGACATAAAGGAAAAACTCAGTGAGTCTCTCTTTGCCCAACCCACAGCCCAGTGGCCACATACCACTGGGAATTAAAAAATGCTTTAGCTTCAGTGACATTATGTCCACCCAGCAGATTTCCCCTGTGATCCCCGAAAGAGTGAAATGCCAACTGCTGTGCCATCCTTCACTACCCAGCAAAGACTCTGTGCAACTCCATAGAACTGCTAAGGAAACGTAGCTGTCAAGGCATGGTGTTTACAACGAAATACAATTTGCTGTGGCCCCCTGGTCTTGTACGATTGTTACAGTCCACAGAGAGCAACAGGGAGGAGGAGGATAGGCTAACATGGTGCTGGTTTCGAGCCCCATGTCCAGCAGCTGGGCTTGTTATGAGGAATGCTAATCCAGATGCACAGTCTGAACTTGTGTTCCGAGCCTCCTGGAGCCCCTGCACACTGTGACCATCTGCTACGCAATATGCCAAATGTGAGTTGAACTCGCATACAAAATAATTACACAGACAATTGTCAAAATAAAGGCAGAAGAACCTTTGCTGAGGCATTATCTCCTTGACTTTATCTGGGTAACTGGCTACTGTCCAAATCCTGGAAAGCACTGAATGTGTTAATTTACCATGAAAACAGGATCAACACCTAAGAGATACCTCACTGTTTAAAAGATGAGCCTGTTTTTTTCTCTGGAAGACCTGCAGTAGGCATAAGGTTGCAATGTTAAGTTTTGATCCAATTTATTATTTTTTTCTGAGACAGCATTAGACAAACCTCACTGTTCTGTATGTTCCACTATGAATTCCAAAACTCATATATATATAGAAGTATCTGATCTGGAAACACTGTGCAACCCAGCTTTCTGGAATGTCTTGTTTTCAGGATAGCTGAATGGGGGAGCATGTTATTCACCCTGATGTCCTGTCCCTGGAGGTAGTTGAGAAGTGAACCTTTCATAAAGCACTCACATTGCCACTGCTGTAACTCAGCAATCTTAGGGAAATAAAAGGGAGCTGGGGGCACTGCGTGTTTTCGTCGTGGGGTGGTATCCAGAATCAATATGAAATGCACAGGTACTTTTTACAAAAAATAAATCAACATAATTGTTTACACCCACAAAGCTGAGTTGTCCATATTTTTAGCATAAATGTTGGTAAGCTATATTCTTTTTCCTCATTCAGCCTCTTTGTTTCTAAATAAAACAGGATTTCTTTCACGTTATAAATGGTTTTATAACTCTTTAAACATTAACAGAATGGACCACTTCATCCTGTAAGCTAGAACAACAGTTCTTCCAAATAGAAGGAGAAACAAATTGCTTGGACATAATTTTGGCTTTTAATGCCATCTGTGTTACTATTTCCGCATTGCCCAAAAATGAGAGAAGACTATTCCAGCTCTGGCCATGGCTCTGCTTGGCAGGGCATCAAGCAGAGACTCTTCAGAGGAAGGTATAAACACCATACCTCGGACAGATTTATGGTACTTCCTATCTGCTCTTTCCTCAGTCTCCAAAAGCTTCTGCTTAGCTTAAAAGCCTACATCTTTACTGCCCTTTCCAAAGTTTGGTAAGTTCTGCCTGTAGTAACAGGGGATTTTGCTACCTTACACACATGTTCAGTCTAGCCGAAAGCAATCCTCCTGACAATGTGCCTCATTGCATAACTCTGCAAGGTATGAAACTATCTCTTTTTTTCAGCTTTTAATTGCATCAACATGTCCCTGAATTCTTGTTCTTTCAGACAGTGAGAACAGAAAATCCTGATCTGTCTTATTACACATTCACCTTTTCTTAGATTATACACATTCTCCAGTTTATACAATTTAAGCCCTGTTCCTGCTTATTCAAACCCTGCAGCAAGAAAAACAGTTAAGTCTAATATCTGTCCCCTCCCATCATCTTTAACTTGGAGGTTAACCAGGTTGGAGGCTGCAACCCTCATTAACATCATCCAACACAATGCACATGTCACATAAAATGACACAGGAAAAGGTCATGGTGCTGTGCAATCCTGCTAACATCTATCTAGGTTGAATTTGAACTTGCTTGAATTAAAACAAACCTCTTCCCTTTGCTGGTACTGATGAAGACTAAGTAAGCAGCAACTGCTGAGACTCAGGCTGAAACGTATCTATGGCATGGAGTGCAAACTCTTGCTTGAAATTTTTCAGCTGATCTCAGTGAGGCACTGTCAGTTTTCAGGTGACAAAATACTTTCTGAAGATTGTCCTGGGCCCTGCCAATTAACATCACTTAAACAACCAATGCATATGGACAATAGAAGCAGCATTTGCAAGGCAACTCAAAATGGCTCCCATCCCATACCTATCCCAAAGGTGCACACATAAGACTAAATCACATATGGATGAACATAAAGAGTGGAATCCTTACCTGCCCCCCTTTAGGCTGGTATTTGATGTTATCTGTTGATCCAATTTTGGACCTGACGTTCTTGAGGTCAGGTAGAGGCTGATTAATAACTCGTAGCTGCTTCGGAGTGGCTGGAGATTTAGGAGGAGTGCGAATTATGGCAACTTTTTTCTCAGTAGGTACCAGTATGGCAGATTTGGGGGTCCCAGGAGTGTGTGGGGTTCTGGAGTAGCTGGGTGTCCCTGGAGTGCCTGGGGTACGGGAGGCATAGCTTGGTGGTGTCCCTGGAGTGATGGCAGTGGAGCCAGGAGTAGTGGGGGTAGAAGTTCCACTTTTTCCTGTTCTGCTACGAATGGGCTCTGATCCTACATGCAAGGAAAAGAACAGCATTAGACCCACAGAAATACAGCTCTTCTTCCCTCTGTACCTCCGAAGACTGCATCCCTGTGTGCCAAGCGAGATACAGCTCTAAGATGGCTGTCCTAGTGCTAGAGCAGCAGATGGGATGTCTGTCTCTGTGTCTTACTTTGCTATCAACCTGCCAGGAGTTACCTTGTCACGTGTGGTTGAGCTGGTAAATAGTCCATATGGTGACTGAGCTCTCTGTTCTGTAACACAGGTGTGTTTCCCACAACACCTATGCTTCCTGCAAAGCTTGCTAAACAAGGCACAATATCACACCAATTTCCGTTTTGGGGAAAGGACAAGAAGCACTCTTGGAATCTAACCTTTGGGACTTGATCTGACAACCTGACTAGCCAGTAAGAATGTTGTCACCAATTTCAATGGATTTGGGCATTAAACTAGAGAGTGGAAAAAATTCTGATCGTAATCCTGAAACTAAAGGCTCTGAGTGCCTGGCTGCTGCTGGTCACATACCACTGCTGGCAATCTGGTGTCTGCAGCTGAACCCTGGGTGAGCACTCAGCTGATGAACAAGTCATAGCTCTGTTGTGTGGATGGGCAGATGTCCCTCACATTCAATTGCTATTTTTCATTAGTGCAGTGAAAGAAAGCAATTACAGAAGGCAACCTTGATTAAAAGTCACATTCTAGTTACATCTGCATGCAAGTTAAAAATAAATAAATACTGGAACATTTTGTAGCAGCTCCATTCAGTGTTTACGACATTGCCAGTCCTTTTCACTGAGCACAAGAATCAGTTTAGTAATGGCACTGTGCTTTCTGCAGCCAGCTCTGCTCATAACTCTCAAACGCAAATAAACAGAAGCTGAGGTATCTCCATATGCTGCTTAAAGCAAAGCTTTGCTGAGAATACTCGGGGAGAGAAAGACCAAACCAACGCCCAAAGCCTGCGAACCCTAATGCCGAATGGGTGCATATATGTTTTCACCTTTAAAACGTTCAGGAATTGTGAATCCAATGGGCCTCTCTAGAGCACCCAGTGGGAGTAATCAAAATCTTATTTAAAGTATTTGTTAATCATTCTGTTTACGTAATGGTGGTGGACCAAACCCAATGCACTGCTGCCCCTGGGGTCTAGGAGAAACTCTTTGCTCTACATGACTCATTAGACAGATTGAACATACTCCACTCTCACCTCCAGTTTCCCTGAATGGTTTCTTTCTTTCCAAACCAATCCTAAACCAGAACCTTCTCACTACACCAACTGAGACAGAAAGGGAACGATTTTTTTTCCCAGCTCCCTGCAGCTTTGGTATATTTATTTTTCATTCCTCAGTCCTTCACCACATTGGCAAATGCTCAACGGCCTCTCACTCCTAGTCAGCAGAATGGGCTGCTGTACCAGCTGCGGGTCACTCTGCTTACAAAGGGTCTCTGTTTTATCCTTGGAGCATCACCGAAGAATTTTAAAGGATTTTTTTTGTAGAATTTAATAATCTACTTCCCTTAAGCTGTCTTAAAAGGGCTGAGATTGGTTTCTAAAGAGTGAAACCAGAGGAATTCCTATTGGAAAGCAGGGAGCCACATCCAGGTTCTGAGGCCTGGGCTGAATGCAAATCTAGCTAAAAGTTCTGGGGGTATTTGGTAAAATTCTCTTTGTCCTGTAATTTCTTTTGGCCTGTGATTTGATAACATTGGTCCTCATGAAAGGACCTTGCTAGTTTACTATGCTAACTTCCCCCAAAGAGTGACTCCACTAACATCTCAACTCTCAGCAGAGTTTTTACCCTAGGATTAGAGCACAGGGAAATCATTACTGTGAAAAAACAAATTACTATAACTATTAGGTTCACTTTTCCAAGATCCATCAGAATATTTTATGTTGCCTACTTCAGGTTTGTCTCATTTTTCTTGCTGCTGTTTGTAAATGCCCTGTGTTAAGTATCTTACCCAGCTCTGAGCTCCCCACAAAGGCATTTTCTAATATCAACGATAAGTCTGAACAGCAGTCCTAGCTCTGGGCATCGCAGAGGATGGAAAGGGTGCATCCCGTCCCTGGTTTCAAGTCCTTGCTGCTCAGCACTTGGTATCTGAACAAAAACAGTCTGTGATTTCCAACAGCATACCCCACACCTACCCCTCTGTGTAAAAGATAGGAACACATGATGCTATGGCAATGTGAGAAATCTAACAAGGATGGGAGACACCCACAGCAGTAGGAGAGGGTTAATATGCAGAAAACGTACGGGTGGTCCGTCGAACTGAAGAGGAAAGAGAAGCTGTGAGGGAGAGAGAGTTCTCCTCTCTGTCTCGGTCTCCTGATACACCTCTTCGAGGAGGAAGGATAGAGGAAGGTCTTGGTAGAGAGGAACGCTTTTCGGGACTCTTGCTTACTCCATCCTAATAGTAGCAAAATAAAAATGGAAGGTTTAGTTGTCAAAACTCACTCTCTGGGCTGTGATTTCTCTCAACCTATATACAGAAGAGGAAGCCTCATCCTATGGGCCCAGTTTACTACTCACACAGGAACCTGTGGGGATCCAGCCACCTACCATGCTCTGCTTAGCTCCCTGGTGCTTCTTTACTGCATCAAAACACCCAATAGTCATCTTCTGAGCTACTTAAGACAGATACAGATACTCTTGGATCTAAATATGGATGGATCCCACACTTGGTTCTTAATAAGGGACAAGGTTTTCTTTAGTGAAAGTTGGAAGTAAAAGAATTCTCTGGAGCTCAGGTGTGAAATTCTTATGTGAATTTACCTGCAAAGTAACTGCAAAACTGGTGCCCAGAATACACCCCACACTGTATTGTTAGGTGATGTGTGATTTTTGCATTTTCAAACACTAACTTGTAATTTTTTTACGGAGAAAAATTTTTAGCTACAGCTTATTTTTTGAGTGCAGGACTATTAATCCTGGTGTCTTATTTGCTTCCATACTCATCTTTTTACTTTTTGAAATCAGCAGATACCCTCTTTTTACTATGGTTAGAGCGATGGACACGTATGTTAGAATATTTTTGAACTTATGGGATGGGCAGCCAAAGATAGTCTTGCATAAGCAGATAGTCCTCCCAAAGACAAATGTGATGATGGTCCCAACCAGTAAAAGACACACCAAGCACAGCGTTACACAGAAAATGGAAGTCAACAGTGAAAACAGTTTTTAAATGGGGATAGCCATCAACTCAGCATCAAGTAGATTTGAAACACAAGTGAAATGTAAACATGGGAAAGCTAGGATGGACTGCCAAACACCTCTTTAAATTTATACTGCAACTTCTTCAACATGGTCCCATGCACAGACCAAATTTGGTTCCTAGAGCATTTGCCTTCCGCCCTTATTGCTGGTGATTAAACTGTACCCTCCTACACTGGGGACTGAATTTGTTTCCAGAGAATATTAACTGGTTGAAAATTACATTTTTTAAACTTGGAAGGCAAATTAGTACTGCTGTTCTTTGCCACTTACCCACGTGCAAATGGGTGCAACTTCTTAGCAGTCAATGAAGCAGCATCCATATCAATAGAAAGAAGATATGTCCTTCTAGTTATAACTTATTTCACTTATGTTTCCTCTGGAGAATCTCCTTCGGCTTTATCCATTTTGTAGCACAAATCTTGTAGCCTGACAATCAGTTTTCCTGCCACTGGATGTAAGTAATCCCACATAAGCTTGGCAGAGAATTACTCAAATTCAGTGGGTAGAGAATGTGATCCATGGAGTTCACCTACACATCTCCGAGCTAACTCTACCAACTCTGCTACCTTACCTTAGCATCTGATTTTGAGTAGGGCAAGCAGTCTCTTGGGCCTGCTGAGGAGGGCCGTACATAATAACTGTCTGTATCGAGAAAAGTGGCCCTTTTAGTAGTTAATGAGCAAGCTGAGCTGGGTCTTGGAGGAAGCAATGACTTTGCTCTAGACTTTGAGGCAGGAATCTTTGACAAAGAGGCAGTCTAGTCATGAGAAAACAAACAAAAGAAAACACAACATGAAGCTGGACAAAAGGAAAATACATGCAACATGGACCAAAAAAATGCCAAGCTATGAATTAATACTTGTGTCTGGTAATGGTGTCTATGCGGTTCTGACATGCATGAAAGTTTCAGTTCTGTGTTGTTTGACTGAAACCATCTGGGTCTGGACACAGTTACTGATTCTAGGAAGTGCCTTTTTCTGCAGATGCTGTTTCTGTCTTGTGTTAATAGGACAAAAGTGGTGCCAGGTATCGCATTTAACTGGTACAACTGCTGGTTGGCTGCATTAGAAGCAAGTGCAAAACTACAGGAGCACCAAGACATCTTAGTCCTTTAAAACTAAGCTGTGCATTTGAAATACATCACTCCAGGCTACAGTCAAGAATAAAACAGTGGGAATCTTAAAAGCAAAGTTACACCAGTATTCCCACAATGGCAGAAGGACAAGACAGCATTGCTTCTTGTGCCACTGTGTACACACAAAATCCCTAATGCATCCCAAACACTGTATTCTGTGCATTTGGTGTCACTCTACAGAAATTCATAAATTTGTATTGACAATGTGGAGTCCTGGGATGAGGAAACCTGTATATGGTTGAAAGGCTGACATGATACGTCATCGTGATCAGATACTTGTCTGATTCTGAATAATGATAATATCCCATTGAAAGAACAATTAAAAACCAATAGGATAGATTGAAAATTCTTTGTTGACACTTAGGAGCACCTAACTGCTTTGCAAAAAGGAACTTCCTTGAAAGAGAATAGGGCTACTTGCTTCAGCAACATTTTTTTTTTCTCCCACGGGTATAAATGATACTACAAAGAACAACTGCAAGGCTGTTATCTTGACAATGTAGTCCTGATTCTCTCTGTATTCATACAAGCATTAAGTTACACATAGGAGCAATCCCAATGGTCCTGTAATTATGGGATTTGGTACAGAACTTTAGCCATGAAAAATTTGGCATTTGATCTAAGTCAGTCACCTAGACTTCCTCAATGTTCAGGAAAGGTGTATGAGTTACTCCTTAAGTTGTCTTTATTAGAAAATGAGAAAAGAATGGGTTGTCCAGCCCTGACAGGCATCTGCCTTAGCCTACATGCCCAGCCTACAGAAAACTGAGGCTGCTGTGCCGAATGTCATCCATGACATCATCAACATGATTAAGAGTTGCAGAACTGTGTAACAAACAATTCCAGTCCTACAACACAGCTGAGAGGACTTCTATTGGATATCATCAGCCATACCAAGTAGCAAGACAAGAAATTAGTTCAAAGGATGGAAGTGCTTTACTAGCAAGAATATATTCCTAGAATGAGTTTTGCAACATATTTATGCCTCTTTCTTTTAATACTTATTTCACTGTCTGAGAATAAACAGAATAAAAATCAGTAAATAATTATTTTACACAGAAACCGCACAATATTTGTTTCTGTCACATCAAAGGCTTCTCCAGACTTTGACTGATTTGTCATAGTTCAATTTATGGATCCCATCCACTTGTGAAACTTTGGGCCATATTTACAAATCCACTAAGGTGTTTATTGACGCTGAAACTCTGTGGAAACAGGGTATCTACGTTGGGTGGCTCCAAGAAGTAGACATTTTGCAAACACCTTTCACTCGGTTTTCTGAACTTGAGATATAACTAAGCACGCACAGTTTGAGGCCCAAATGTTCATTCAGTGGTTTTCGCCTTTTTCAACTTGCGGGTCACGCAAAATGTTTCCCCTAACGAGTCTGGAAAACTCTTACAGATTAAGATTTTAGGCACAACGTAGAGACCTCGTCCTTTTCACTCATATTGCATACAGTGCCCTCTGTGAATATGTGCATCTAGCAGGGATGCTAAAGATGGACGAGGCTGAGATCTTTCAATGCAATAGCTGGGGAAAAGGCATGACCTTGAGCTTATGCACTGCTCTGAGATTATCACAGTCTAGATGCCCTCAGTGTTATTTAGGGAGCAAGGCACTTTTTAGCATCAGTAAGAGCAGCAGAATCTGGCCCAACCAGATTTCAGTGACATGCTCAAGGCTGGTAGAGCAAGCAAAGAAACCAAATGCCTCAATCCCTGCCTGTGCTTTACCCAGAAAACTATTCTTATTCTCTGTTGGCAACACGTTACCTTTGACCTCTGTTATAATTCATGTCGCTGGAAGTGCCAGCTGTCCACTGGACAAAGATCTATGTAACACTGACTAAGACTCAGGGATTGCTGAAGTCGGGATGCAGAAACCTCACTTTATTTCAGAGGTGTTCGTAACACATGAGCGATGTTCTCATCATCTTGCTACCACAGGTACACAGCTCCTTCCAGCAGATGGAACTGCTTAGCCTTTCCTGAACCTGTTCTGCAAAGCAGTATGTAAAACTGTAGTTTGAAGATGGATAACAAAACTGACCAGGTTGGATGATCTAACATTACCAGTGGAGAGGAAAAGGCTGCAATTGAAGGACATAAAAGCTGAAAATCAGGAAGAAACACAACAACAAAAAGGGAGAGGTCTTTATAAAAGCAGAGGTGAAGCCAAGGCACAGAAGAGAAAATGTCCAAGAGTTGCATGAGTGTGGCAATCAGAGAAGTGAGGCAACAAGGAGAGAAAGTAAGCAGGGCACAGACTTCTGATCTTTGCATAAGGGACATAAGGGACAGGGATAAGAAAGGTGTGTATAAAGCAGATAATTTCAGAGAATGATTCTGCAGTGCTTGTACTTAAAGCATTCCATGAACACAGATTACTCTGAAAACGGGCTAGTATTGACTTCTCTTGCGTAAGTGTTCATCATCCCCCAAGAATAATAAACCATACTGTTGACTCAGACCAGAAACCTGTCCAGATATTTCTTACTGTACTAGTAAAGAAGCTCTAGCAGTTTCCCAGTTATGAGCTGAAATGGGTCAGACTTGAAAAATCACATGAAATCCCAGAATCCATGGCTGAATTCAGATCTAAATTTCACAGCTCCTCCAAAGCCTCCCATCAGTTATGCTGCTATCATCATTAACAATTTCTTACAATTCATAAATAATGTGTAGCACTTTATGAGACAGAGCTTTTTGTTCCCCAAAGAATTGATGATCTGGTTAGACAGATGAAACAAATCAGCCATAGAATATATTAGGAAATTCAGAGGAATCCTAAGGAACTTCTTCATTGTTAATGATGGCTAACAATGACAAAGTATTGTCGTGCTGCAGATGTGAATTAGCATGTGTCAGTGTCATGTAAAAAAACAGTTGCATAGGGGATAGTGAAAGGAGGTTGGTTTCCTGGGGATTTTGGAGTGATGGGACAGGAAGAGTATAGGGTCAGCATGGGAGCAGGGCGGAGAGGCACTGCAGTATTTGCTGAAGCAAACTCAGCAGAGGAGAGCCAGACACAGGGAGCAGAACAGGCTGCAGAGCAGCTGAAGGCAGGGCATGTAACTGTCAGGTTAAAACACAGACAGAAATCAGCAGTCCAGGAAATGGCCATTCAGAAAGCACTTCATTGCATACAAAATGCTACTGGCCAATAACTTCTACACAGGCATGACCTCTGCAGAATGCATGGCTATGTAATGGTGCATCAGAAGACACCCAGTGAGTCCTGGGGGAGGGTTTCTGCCTACATAGCAATCAAGCAAGTTGGCAGTACGAGTCAGGTGCTGCAGAAAGGGCCAAGGTACACAGTTTATCCCAGAGGACGACCTGGCTCAAAATGCTGAACAACATCCAACTCCTGCAGTTTGGAGTCTGTGTGCCCCCTGTGGATCTGCAAACTGTCATCATCTACTACCCGGGACTGTAATTCAGAGGTTATTCAGGAAAGGTGGTTTTAATTACCCTTTTAAATGAATAATGAATATGGCAAACAAATTCTAAATGGAACACAAATTTTAAATGGAACACACAATTATTTACTGAATTAACACAAAAAGATCTGAAATAAGGACAAAAGGAGATTATAAAGATGAACAATAAAATCATTTTACTCACTGAGAGTTTTTCCTTTGCTTGTTTAAATACACCAGGAGCCTGGTTTGTTTCACCACCTGCTGCTGAGAGACCCAAAGAAAGACTTTGATAGTTAAAAACAATAATAAGCACTTAGTACACTTGTTAGAACAATTAAATGCCTTGGAACTACTGTGCAAAGCAATTACTTCGTGAATGACTCTCAATGAACTGTATGCAGGAATGTACCTGCCTTAAAAATGTCCTGTATTCATCATACTTGAGGTAAAATGGTATTCTACATGTTTCAAACAAATCGAAATTTTGTATTCATGTTCCTAGAGGTCTAGAAACTACAGTAAAAAGTTCAAGAAATAGTTGACAACTATAAGAGGCTATAGTTCTGAAGGTCAATCCTCAGACACCTTAGCATCCTGATTTTCAGGACTGTCCTCTAAAAATCAGGCTCCTTTAAGTAATGCACAAATTAAACTAACTTTTCAAAATATTAGCCAACATTCCTAATGGAAAGAGAGAGATTCACTGTTGAATTATCATCCTAGTTGCGTCAACAAGGTCAGTGTGCCATGGGTCAACTAAGTCCTCAGACTTTAGCAATTCAAATTATATCTGGGACATCAAGTATGTTAATTCACTATTTCATTTATCTGATACAACATGGTTTGAGGTAAGATTTTTCTCTCTGACTTAGATTCCATCCTTACAAAAAGTTTTGGAATGGGGCAGCTTTTTGGAAAGCAGGTTATTAGTTTCACCCCAACATTGCTGCTCAGGAAGTGATCTGCCACACAAAAACTAGATGTGAAATCTTTTGGTATCTGTGCCAGGATGCCTTTAGTAAATGCAGAAGCAGGACAGTAGTCACAGATTACAACCTTTTGCTGTAAACCTAACTGTCTTCCAACTGTAAAACCAACCCTAACACATCGTACAGGACAGAACCGATTAACTTTCTCCTTTCCCTGTACAGTTCCCAGGTGTGGTGAGGATATCCCTGGTTTTCTGCCACACTTCCCACTCTAGTTCTGCCCTCTTAATATGATTTTTTTTTTTTTTTTTTTTACATTGAAGGAGTAGGAGAGAAAACTTTTGAGGAGGAAAAGAATATATAACTGCGTACTTCAGTAGTTCTGAATTTGTAACAGCGATAAGTACAGCACAGCCCTCCTGCGTCACATCTGTTACTGCTGGTTTTGGTCTGTTTTGCATTTCTTCTAAATAATCACAAATAGCATCTTTCCTCCTTCCCTTGGTATTGAACCCTAACCAGCCACCACTATGAAGTGGAAAGAATAGCGGTGCTGCTTGTGCTGACTTACCTGAAAGCACCACAACTTCTCCATCTAAACAAAAGATCTCTACAGGCTCTGCTGGCAGTTTAAATACACAGCAAACATGTTTTACCTCAGGGGGCAACCCCAGAACTGAAGACAAGGAACAGAAGTGTATCACATAGTGACTCCCGCTCACAGCCAGGTAATTGTCCTGGCCTTGCCACCGTAAATACTCCTCTGACGGCACAACTGCAGCGGCATCTCGCAGCCACTAAGAGAACACAAGTCAGATTGGGGTTTCATTCATGGAACTACACCAGTCAAGGCAAAGACTTCACAACTCTTTCCTCAGAGTTGGCCATGCAGTTTCTTTTTCAAATGGCAAGGATGAGTCTCTTAAAAAGCAGTCCCTCCCTTGTGGATATGGCACTGTAAGTTACCAGTATTTGCCAGTGCTTACCAGTGACACGGGAATTTTTTTCTGGTATTGAGGGGAAATAGGGGAAAGATGTCATTTCCCGGGCCACTATGCAGAAAATACAAGCAAATACTAACTTTTTTTTGTAGACACTTGTATCTTACGACTGGACATGTTTCATTTTAAAGTCACAGTAAATGCAACATGGAGGTTTCAACTGACTGCAATACACTCAAAGCTGTATAGACTACACTGCCAAGGAACTTTTGGTGGGGCTCCATTGGCCAGGTATCACTAAAGCTGATAAGACTGTTCCAAATAGGACACACTGACAGTCAAAACTGGCTTCAAGAAATGGTGCTATATTTTACATAAAAGGAAAATGGGAGAGAGACAGTGTCCCTCTAAATTCCAGATCGTGGAAAGAGCTGGATGACTGGTTCAGGCTCAGGGATGCATAGGTTAACATACGGCCGCCTACACTCTTAGGATATCACATAGCAGTGCACTCTTTCTCATGGCCTCCCCTCAAGTCCCATCAGTAAGTATAAAAAGGTGAGGTAGAAGAAAATAAGGGATACTGTGAATTTTCCAGCAACACTGAGTATGGTGAAACATTCTAAAAGACATTTTTGTTCACTTTGTGGTATGGTTCAAGCTCCTCTGCTTTAGAGCCCAAACCTCAAAGTTCAACCCACATTACTGAAAATTTTATGATCAGTCTGGGTCCATCATTTTGGTTGCTCTCCATCTCAGGATTTAAATGTACTGGGAGGTCATTTTTGTATTACATTTTTCACTTTGACTAATACATCTGCTTCACTACGTATTGGAGTGAGAGAGAAAAAGCTCTGATGGTTGCCAGGCAGCACACATTCAAGGCACCGGGCAGATTTCCTTATGCAAGTCTATTGGCATGACTCAGGCCTCTCCGGGACGCTACAGGCCAGAAGAGTTCAGAGGAGTTAGTGGTAGAGTACCTGAGGGCAACACAGCACTGACCACAAGGCTGTAGAAGTGTAGACGAAGTTGAGAACACTACAAAGCCAACACTTTTTCCCCCCCATTTCCACTGCTTATTGAACCTCCCGGGTCTTTTGAAAGAATATGTGAATTATGGGTCATAACTTCTGAGCTGATCAAGCTGTGCTTCAGCAAACAGCAAGAGGTAGCAAGAAGAGTTGTTTTAATCCTTTTTTAAAATTCCTCACTCTTGGGTAGTTCTGGTCCAGACTGCAAGTTAGGACAGCCCAGAGACTGCAAACTGAGGAGGAGCCATCACGGCAACACAGAGGGGCCTGGATCAGCCTTTCCTTCCCCGGCTCCATTTCTTGTGAGGGGGGGAAGTAAAAGGACCAGATTCCCTCACAGGAGCAAGGCAATGGGACCGAGTATTTAGTTCTGTTGTCCTGATGGACTACAACCAGGAGACAATACACACTTCATACAGTTGAGGCACGATATTAAAGCTGCCCTCGCATAACTATCCTTTTACTGTATTTTCACTAGTCAGACCTCCATACTGAGACTGGTCTAAATTTAGAACAGGAGTGACTCACTGGTGCAAAACTGGATGGGAACGACTTCTTAGGAATACTTTTGGTATTGCACTGTTTAACTATAGGATGGGTAATAAATCCTGTTCTTAATTTCTAAGCCCTGAGAAGAGGCCTATGTAATTCTGCATTGCTGTGCATGGTTCTTGTCTTAATAGCCCTAGTTTCACTCATGAACAACCTCACTGCAGCATGCGGCTATGTTACATGACAGAAAACCTGGCCTCTTTTAGCAAAATTTTTTTTTTTCTTAAGATCACCAGAAAAGTCATGTTCATCTTTCCACCCTGAACTCACAGTAACAATGAATAATATGATGAAAATGCTGAAAGTGTTCTTTTTGGTCCTCTAAATAATGATACACCTATCGAGATGTAACAGGAATCATTTGTTTCGTCCTTTCATCTTCCTCTACCAAATATTAAGATTTTTGCTTGGAATGCATTTGTAGTGTGAGCCCAGATTTCTTCTCTCTCAGCTTCATGCTGCATGTGGCTGGATTCCCCCTGTGGATTTTGACTGTACAGCATAAACATCAGTGACAGATTGGAAAGTGTCAATGCAGATAACATCAATCAACAAAATATAAGTCTGAAACACTTCTTATTATGCATGAGAGTAAAAAAGCAAAATAATGGAAATGCATACCATGGTTTAAGCTGTCAACATTTTCCCACCAGAAAAAAAAAGCGTAATTAAAAAAAGAACCAAAAAAGAACAAAATGATGAGTAGAGATTCCTACAACATCACACTATAAGCACAATGCCAAGTTACAACCACAGCACTTGGAGGTCCAAGCTATGACAAGCATACATGATCATGGCCTCCATTAAATAAACAAACAAATACCAGGAAAGAAAGAAGAAAAGAAAAATGATACAAAACACTAAAAAAGCAATACTATTTGTGAAGACTGATATTCTTGAAGGAAAAAATAAAAAAATAGAGAAGCTGCTATAGCCATGAGATTTACAAAAAAAAAATATGTCTATGTTTGCCAGCCACATTGCATAACTGAACAGAACGCAGTCACCTGTCTGCTTCCGTTTAACACAGGAGAGATGAGTTGGTCTAGTATATTTGATAGCAGGTTTTAAAATGATTTTCCTGGAGGGAGAGTGGGCCTGAACTTCAGTTTTTTTAGCAAGTTCAGCTTTCTTATACACTGCTATGGACAAAAAAACACAAAAACATAGAATCAGGAAAAAAACCAGCAAACAGTTTCATATGACAATACATCAAGTGGCAGGCCCACTGCTCCACAACTCCAACCCGATCCGTTGCTTCTACTGGGGTGAACAAATCCTAAGTCGGAAGAGGGGGAGCACTGGTGCATTAACCTCAGATGTGTTACCCAGTGATCAGTGGGGATGCCTACAATGAAACGGGACTGGTGGAGCAGTGAGCCTTGCACATGGCTTTTCATATAGTTGTACAACATCTCATTAAAAGGCACTACCGTTAATACTGTTAAGGTGCACATCATCTACAACAGAGTAACTGGATAGTACTGTACAATAGTAAAAAAAATTTAAAAAATAAATATATATTGTAATAGGGAGTGTTAAATGAACCTTTTTTCCTTCTCACTTCATCTCTGGAGAGTGTGCTAGGTTCCTTTTTAGCTATTTTCCTTTCAGGAGTAGAAATCCTGCCTCTCCCAGTTTTAAAAGGTTTCTCTTTTTTATGCTTATCAAGAGATGATCTTCGCAATTCTCTCTCTGCCTTCTCCTCTTTAGGAACAGTCTCTAACTGTTCAGTCATGATGCTCCTATCATCATCTGTAGGATCAGAGCAAATTATAACAACAAACAAAAGATTAGTAACAATTGTTAACAATACTGCGGTGGAGCAGGGAAAAAATAGTTGAAGACAGAGCAGACGGATTAATAAAAAAAGGCAGACTATTTTACGATTTTTCTGAAACATGCTGAGATTACTATTACAACTATAATAATTTTGCTTTTTGATCATTATGATTTGGAAGCAAAAATATTTAACAGACAAAACAGAAAGGATAATGCACACCTTGAGTATCTGCCCAGAGACTGTCTGTGTCCATGATGGAGTCATCAATTGTTGTTTCATCTTTGTAATCATCACACGTCTCTGTCTTGTAGTCGGTGAGCAGGATTTCTTCTCTCTGGGGTGAAGCAGGAGCTTCTGGGGAGCCCTCCTTGGGCTCAACTTGAATGTCAGCCACTTCCTCAACCTCCAGCTCCTCTTCAGCCTGGGAGTCCCCTGTTTCGATGTCTTCCTGCTGAGTAGCAGCAAAGCGCACACTGTGAGAAGCAGATTCACCCTCATCAACTGTTGTCTGCACCACTGTGATAAAGTCATCCTCTACTGTCACCACTGATTCAATAATGCCTTTCAGTTCAGGCACTGCTTCTGGGCTACCCTTGGCTAGCATTTCTTCAGCAGTAGGTTTCCCAAAGTCTATTTCTGGGGGCATTTCTGATATAAGATGCTGTTTATCCTCTTCTTTTTCTTCTTGCCCTACTTCTACCTCTTCTTCCTCATGTTCTTCCCCTTTTGTGGCCCCAGCTGTCACTTCACATGGCAGCAGCTTTTGCATTTCCATAGGTTTCACAGCTGTATCAGGAATCTTTTCAGTTCCTTCTGCAGGCTGTGGTATGCTCTCCATCTGAATCTCAGCAGGCTCTTCCTGGAGAGGCTCAGCTTTTGGAAGGAGCTCCACAGAAGGCTCCTTTGCTGGTAACTGTGCAGGCGTCTCTTCCCCAGACACGGGAGGTTTTGGAGGTTCTGCTTTGACATCTTCTGGTTTCAAGGATTCTCCATTCAAACCTTCTTGGGCTTGATCATGTTCTCCACTAGATTCATAAGATTCCTCTTTATCAACTGCCTCTTGATGTACCAGATCGGGCTTAGTTACTTTTTCCTTAATTTCTGTTTCCGACAGTTTGGTGCTGTCCTTCACATAACTAGGCTCGGTCTTGGAAAGTACATCTGCATCCTTTGCTTCTCTGGACAAGATGGTCTGATCTTTCTGTTGAGTGTCTTTGGGTTCAGGCTCTGCTCTTTTAACAGAGGCTTTGTCCTTCCCTGAAGGGAGAGAAACAACCTCACTGATCTTACTATCTAACTGACTCTGATATTCTTGGTCAGCCCTCCTTGCAGCCACTTCCAAATCGTGCTTTATAGCATTGTAATCTGGTTTAATTGGAGCTTCTATCTCAGCTATTTCAGGAACAACACTAAGCGTCTTCTCCTCCTTCTCCATCAACAAAGAAACAGCATCCTTTTCTATTGCTACCTCTGAAGCTGATATTCTGTCATACATGGTATCATCAGTTACATGAACTTTATCAGCCACAATTTCTTCTTTGATTTCTAAGATTGCCTCAGGTCTTGTCTTCTCTGGCTCTGCACCTTTAATGGGATAGACCTCTTTAGAGTCAGCTTGATCTTCACTTTTTTCTAGCACAGTATCCAGCTTCTCTTTTTTCTCCTGCTCAAAGTCCCTCGCCAGAATGGACTCACCAGTGGCATGCTGACCTAAGTCTTTTTCACTGAGGAATTCTTCTTTTGATTTTTCAGCTGCTGCCAGCTTCACTTCTATTAAAGACAGGTCGGGAGCTAAGCCACGTCTCAGTTTTTCATCTGTGCCTTCGTAAAAGGGACAGGTTTCGCTCGTTAAATTCTCACTGTCCTGAACTGGAGAAGGGAGTGGGACTGTGTACTTATTGAAAACACAGTAGCCCAAGTCTTCTAGCTGACTTTCAGCTTTTAGCGTTACGTGGTTTTCATCTGTCACAGGTGGCAGGGCTGTGCTGCTGTCTTCCACAGCAGTGTCAGAAGGAACTGACTTCTTTTGCGCCACCTCAGCATCTGCACTCACGGACGCTAATCTAGATCTTGTCCCTGCTAAGTCTAACATTTCAGGCAGGTCAGGAGCCAGGACAGCCCCATTTTTGTAATAATCTTTGGCCAGGAAAGGTGATTCGGCCAAGGTCTCAGGCTGGACTTTTTCTTCTGCCATTGCTTTTTCTTCTTCAATGTGCTCATCTTCCTCTCTACTATCAATGGGGAAGCAGGGGGCCTTCTCCAGTGCTGGTGTGGTTGCTGGCAAGTAGTCATCACCTTCATCCATACTTCCACTGGTGTTAGTTAGAATATCCGAAGCGAGGGGAGAAAGATCATGTGCACGACCAAAGCTAAATCCTAGAGCTATTGAATCCAGGCAGGACATGGGCAAGTTAATAGACATACTTCTCTGTTCAATTGCAGATCTCCCACCAAGTCCCAAGCTCCTGCTCAGAGTTAAGTCATCTTTATTCTTACTGTGGAGTTCTCTCTTATCGCCATAGACTTTGGGGTCAATAGTGAACATTCTTTCTGTCGGGGAACTTGGTTCTTCAGATTTGTCTGGTGTAAAGCTCTGAGCCAGGGTACTGTACCCTATCTCATGAGCAGGCACACTCTGCTGCTGATCTAGTTCTGTCTGTAATTCTTCCTCCTCTTCCTCTTTGTCTTCAGGTATTAGATGATCTGTCTGATAAGGCTCATACACACTCTCTTTAGTGTCACTTAGCTCATAGTAATCACTGCCTTGTTTCAGAGCGTCTGCTTTGAAGGCTTCCTCTTTCAGAGCTGAGGTTTCAAAGTACTTCGACATTCCCGATCGATCTTCCTCCTCTTTCATTTGATGAGGAGCTGAAACACTTGTCTTATCCTCCTTGGTATCTTTTTTAACATCTTTCTCTTGAGAAGCTTCTAGAGTAGGAGTCTTGTCCATGGTTAAACTTGGTGCCTCAGGGGCTTTCTCTGTTATTCTGGATAACTGAGTGGTATCAGAGTGCTCTACTGTTTTCTCAAGTGTCAGTTCATGGCTTAACTTGGCTGGGGGTACCTGTGTGCTTGGCTGCACCTCCTTTTTCGTGTCTACTGTTGCTGGGAGCCCACTTTGGTCCATTTCTTTTTCTGCTTTGAGAATATCAGGTGACTTTTTAGCTTCACCATCCTTTTGAAAGTCTGCTTTGTCTAGGGAAAGTGCCTTAACTTCAGGTTTTGTGGTAAATTTACCATCATCCAATATTCGAGCCTCCCCTTTATCATAGAAATCATACCTTTCTTCCTCATCACTCTCATCCTTGGTCATGTCCTTTTCTTCCTGCCACGCAGGGACTTTCTGGGTGCTTGGCGTTTTCAGGCCATCTACAGTTACTCCTGAGACTTCCTGCAGAGCTAGTGTCCTGTCTCTGTGGATCTGTTCATCTTTAGTGATGTCTTTGGCAAACAGCTGGTCAGTGGGTTCCTGTTTTGTTTTGGAACTGTCTTTGAGTGGAAGCTCCTGGGGGACAGCAGGAGATGGGCCTGAAGGAAGTTCACTTTTGGCTGCTTCTGCCTTGGGTTCTGATAGCAATAGAGAACTTTCACCATGGCTGATGGCAAGATCTTGCACATCTTTCAGGTCATCTTTAAATTTCATAGATATAACTTGGTTGGATGATGAGGGCACATCTGCAGTCCTTTCTTCTGTTTTGCTCCCTTTAGGCAGTTCAGATGACAAGTCCTTTTGTTCTTGAGAAGCAGGAGGCTTGGCAGCAGGTTCTGCAAAACTGGCTTCCCCTTTCTTTTGTGAATCAGTTTCCAAGATCTGTTCTGATAGAGGTGAAGGCATTTTTTCTTTGTCTTTGCTCTGTGAATCCTTTTTGTCTATAGCCTCTGTTTTTGCTGGCTGTGGAACTAAGGCATCATGTTTAGGTTGCTCACCAGTCTTACTGTCTTTCCCAGACTCACGTTGCTTTGTGTCTAATGGTTCTGCTGCGAAAGGGCGTGCGCCCTCCTGGACACGGAATTCCATCTTCGTGGCTGCAAGTAAATCTGAAGTAGTTTGTTTTGGTTTTATAACAAAATTATTTAAAGCACTTACAGGCAGGCAGTCATGTGGCTTACAACAACATCTTGGTATGAATGATGGAAAGGAGAGGGAGAAAGATGCAAACATGCAGCAAGGCCATCCACCTAGAAATCTGCTTTAAAGTGTTAAATCCTAGTTTCCTTTCAATATATGAGGTTTTACAGTGAAAATGTGAGTTGTACACATATAAATATGTGACCACTGAAATGAGATGAGTTCATGTGAATTCTTCATCTTCATGGTTTGTATACAACAGCAAAACCACAAGTAATCCTCACTTCATTGGTATGCTTTGCTGGACTCTGTAGCTTATGTTAGTTTTGCGTTAGTAAAGTCTGCAAGATTAAGTCCAATCGATAGTATCTTTGTGTGTTGCTGACATTTAAAACATACATAGTTACACATTTCTATATCTTTTTTACATTTTTCTTCTATACGCAGCCTAAACTAAAGAAATAATGCATACAAAAGGTTTCACAAGTGTCAGAAGAGGCTGGGTTTTTAATTGTACGAACTTTTGACATTCACTCTTCGGCAAATGACAAAAATCTCACTGCTGTCATGAAACCGGTATATGTAAATCAGCAACAGAGCTATTAATAGTCCCAGATCCTGAAGGTCTGGTCTTCAAAATGGCCAGCCACCTTCAGCTGTAACCGAGGTCAAAGAATACTCGGCAAGTTTCAACAACTGTAGATCAGGCCCTAATTAAGTTTATTTGAAACAAAAAATGCTACTCTTACAGTCTGCCACTATATTTTTAGGGAGTAATACCTAGTTAAGTTTTTTTTTATAGATGCTCTGTTAATCATTAACAGATTGTTCTTTTTTAATATCCTATGGAAAATAATGATTCCTATCATATGGAAATCTTCCTATCTTGGAAAATATGGAGAGATACTGCAGAATGTGGCAGAACTTTCTGCAGTAATCTGTAAAAAAAGTTTTACGAGTTTTTTCTAAAGCTCGCTACAAGCATTGCGCCAACTCTGAATCTCCTCATATCTGATTTAAAGTCCATGAAGCCATCTTTTTGCTATGATGAATTTGAATGTTTTAGAACAATTAGTATCAAAGTATTGGTCATTCTTTAAATATTTGCATATGTTAACATTTAGTCAAAAAAGCAACTGCCATTCTAAACTCTACAGGTGGAAAAACCAGAGGTCTACAACTACAGTAATTTTGCTCCTGTATGCTTTTACATTTGGTGACCTACTTGCAAACCCTATGAAGTATAAAAACATGGCCATTGAGCTGATGTCATCCTCGTTTCACAGAAATTAAATAGCTAGATACTGACTTTCTTTATGTATCCTACTGTGCCTCTGACTGTAGTGCAAATGAACAATACCAATGGCATCAAAATATATTCTGACTGCCAAAGGAACTTAATATTCTTTAGCTGGGCCAGCCAGAACACCAGCCTCGCAAATGCAGCATTTCTTAGCCAGGTAGCAAATGGGTACATCACTACTCCACACAATGCGTCTTTACACCTTGTTGCACTGGCTGAAGAGAAATACCATTAAAAGGAAAATCTTGAAGCCTAATTCTTACGTACTGAAAGACAATTGATTGCAGTAAATATTTTGTTCAGTAAGCGGATCAGAACTTCACCCTGTGCACCCAATCCTAAACTTCAATATGAAGGCAAACATCCCAGTGGAAGTGAGGGAGGTTTTGCTTAAGAAGGCACTCCAGCAGGGTTAAACATTTGTATTAAGATAAGACACACAAAAAATCAGAGTTCTGGCAATGACTGAGGAGAGGAGGGGTGGACTGCAATGAATGGCAAGGATATGACATAAGAAGCAATAGCTTTAGGGAAGCTACACCAGAATGCACTGAAGCACACATACACAAAAAAAAAAAAAACCAAACAAACAAAAAACCTGCACACTGCAAATGAAAACATTTCTACAGTTTAAGCCTCTTTATGTCATAGTCAAAGTCAATATATCTACTTTTTGAAAGAAAAGCAGATGAATCTCTGCACCAAAAAGAAAAAAAATATACATAGATTAGCAATGTGACTGGCAAACACATCTGAGATGGGGGAAAAAGGCTTACGCAGAGGAATCAGCTTAGCTGCAAAGCATATTTTATCATGGCAAAGTAAAAAATCAGGAATCGGCCGCAGTGGTGGGAAACCATGTTGTCATACAGCACCTATGCAATCATATTATCTGCTACACACTCTTCAAGCATAATAACAAGAGCAGTCATACTAATAAATGGGAAGAACAGGAAATGAAGCAGCCTTGGAAAGCATTGGAGAAAGCTGGAGAAGGATTCACCGGCAGCAAACACATGCAAACCTAAGGAGGACACACCTTCCTCAGCTGAGGAAGAGGATGTGTCTTTCAGGGGTGTTTCTGCCACAATGGTTACACTCTCCCTGCTGGATGCCACACCTGGCACTTTGTCTTCGTGACACACTTTGGCCTCCAAACCAGAATCCGACTGACCCTCACAGAGGCCCTTTGCCTGGTCCGAAGGCTCAGTGGGCCCGTGCTCTTTCCCCACTTGCTTCCCAGGAAGAGCAGCAGGTTTCGCTTCCACAGCCATTGGACTCTCTATTGGTTCTTCTTCTTGGGGATGGAAAAAGGAGGCGACATCAACACCAACAGTAAACACCAAGCACACAGCTCAACAGGACTGCTTTTACATAACACTTTCAGCTCTGAACACTTTGGATTTAAGTGTGTCAAAGGACTGCTAGCATCCAGCCCATTTTAGTCATTGTGGAACTGAATTTTCCTTAGGAAAAAAAACAAACCAAACCAAAAAACCTGTCTCCCCCAGAGAAGCATGTTTATGCTGTAAGATGAGAGCTGAAAGTGTTTTACAGGTATACCTCTCCCAAAGATGATTGTGGGTCAAATATTCACTGCAAATGGAGATGGTATTGAATGATGGATGGCTCTGACAACACCAATGCATCAATGAGCTCAAAGCACACTGATACTTTTCTGATAAACGTGCTGTTTAATCCAGTACAAGACATTCAATTGAGGTGGAGGAAGGTATGAGGCATTAGTTTCTTTCCACTGACCTTGGCAATACAGACTGCTAAACGCCAGCAAGTCAATCTATCGCATGAATCCTAGATTTGGCAAAATATTGAGCCACTTCCATAGTCTTAATAAGCCTCGTGCATGGCTGATAACTAATGTTTTCGCAAGAATTCAGCCAAGATTCCTACACTGAGCGGGTTTATAAACGACTTCTCCCTTAGGCTGCCTGACATCTGAACTCTGTATGTGAAAATCACAGTTTTAACACAAGGACTCTTCATTTTCTTTTCTGTTTCCCCACTAGCCCCCAGGCTTCTCATCACCAATTAAGTCAAAGAAACCAATGAGTGCAATATAACTATTTGTTCATCTGAATTTCTAAAATACATCACTCAGCCTATGGGCTGTTAGGATCAGTATAGTAGTATAAGAGCCATCTTTACTCACGCCATGGCAGACGAATGATTAGAAAAGTCTCCATTCTGGACTGTACTCCTGCCATTGCTACTCAGACAGAATACTACTGTGCCCTATTAGTATCCTCTCTGATAAGAAGTCAGGATAAAGTGTGAAACCTTTGATTCAGCAACACAGTTAAGCAGCTGACCAGCAGCCATGTTACAGTCAACCTGATGACCTCCCTGGGTTTAAAGTTGTCTCATGATTAAGGACTTTGCTGAATCATACTTAGAACAAAGTGGTTTCGAATCTGGAATTGGCTGTATCCAGTCTCTTGGTATTAAAATAAAACCTCCTCACAAGGGCTTGATTTTTCTCCTGAGATTGGCCCAGTGAAAACCAGACAATCAACCATCCACTTCAGTTACGGCCTTTAAAAAGTGATTTAAGGAACACAAACACTATTTGAGGCTGAGAAAATATCACTATGTAAAGTACAACACATTATTAATAACATATAAAAATGTAATTAAGGTTAGATACTGTATCTTAAATGAACAGAAGCCAGAAGATTCAGAATCAGAACTGGACCGATGCCTGAGTGTTACAGGGATATTTACACACGGTGTCCTGGTTTCGGCTGGGACAGAGTTAACTTTCTTCCTAGTAGCTGGTACAGTGCTGTGTTTTGGATTTAGTGTGAGAATGATGCTGATAACACTCTGATGTTTTAGTTGTTGCTAAGTAGCGCTTATCTTAAGCCAAGGACTTTTCAGTCTCCCATGCTCTGCCAGCAAGCAGGTGTGCAAGAAGCTGGGAGGGAGCAGAGCCGGGGCAGCTGACCTGAACTAGCCAAAGGGGTATTCCATACCATGGAACGTCATGCCCAGTATATAAACAGGGGGGAGTTGGCCGGGAGGCGCGGATCGCGGCTCGGGAACTAACTGGGCATCGGTCAGCGGGTGGTGAGCAATTGCATTGTGCATCACTGGTGGTTTTTTTTCCCTTCCTCCCCCTCCTTTTTTGTTATATTCCTTTTCATTACTATTATTATTATTATATTTCATTATTACTATTGTTAGTATTATATTTTACCTTAGTTATTAAACTGTTCTTATCTCAACCCACGAGTTTTACTTTTTTTTTCCCCCTCTTTCCTCCTCCTCACCCCACTGGGAGGGGGAAGGGGGAAGCGGCTGCGTGGTGCTTAGTTGCTGGCTGGGGTTAAACCACGACACACGGGCAGATTGTAAAAGCAGCCTGGCAGAACAGCAGGTGTCCAGCTACAAGAGGCCCTGACTTGAATAACTTGCTTTACTTTTCTTTTTCCGATTTTATGTAGTTTTGTATGTGCATCCCTTTCAACTAAAAAATTTTAAGGAAAGCCTCTCATTTTACCCAGAGCAATTTCAGGTATACACCTCCATTTCCTGAGACGCTTCACACAATGCCACATGATTAAAACTAATTACTTACCAAAGTAGAAAGTTATCCCTGACTTAACGAAGGAATCCTACAGACTCTCTTTGTGCAGCAGGCTCTTTTATGCCAATCAGACTGCTAGCTTACAGGCAGCAAGTGAGGAGGGCTGTTTCATAATGCCTATCTTTTCACTGATGATTCAGCTTATTTCCCTTTTTTTTTTCCCCCTCATAGATGTGCTGAGACCTTACACTTTCACCAGGGGCAGATGCATATGACTGAAAAGGAAGCTGCCCATGAATTAACCAATCCAGGAGTGCTCTAAGTACAGCTATAGGTACCCAGCTATAGTAAGGCTACTCCTGTGCTTTTCCGTCTCCCCTAGCTTCAGGCAGACGTGCTGATATTAACAACCTTCAATTATTAGCATTGATCTCTTTCTGGTGCTGTTGCAGTATTAGGTTATATTATCTTGTTAATTCTGAACAACTCTGGTTTTCTTGAAATGACCTGGTGAGCAATTTCAGGTATACACCTCCATCTTCCTGAGACACAAACCTTCAGAAGACTCAGTACTGTTTTTAACTTCAGCTCCTGTGTCCCAAAATTGAGTTAATCAAATGTTCCAAGATGAAACGTGATCTATTTTGCCTTGGAGAAGAAGTGAGCATTCCTGTTAGTCACTGAAATAGATTCTCCCTTGATTCCTCAAAAGCCATTTCACTTTTATGTAACCTCCACTGATAAAATAATACTTATGTGCTCAGGCCATAGAAAAACAGGGTACAGAAACACAGTAACAGTGAACTTTTTTTTTCTCTTTGGTTGCAGTCAGCTGACATGTTAACTGGGTGTATCCACAAAACAACTGGAGATCAAACATGACCCAATACTGTCTGAAGTCACCTGTGTATACAGGGACAAAATTTAGTTCCTTTGCCTACTGGAGAATTAAAGACCTTCCACTGCTATCTTTGGTAGAGACATGTTTTTTTTTCCCATTAACAACTGACTTACCTCCAGCAACAATCTTTTGGTGTATTTTGCACACTGTTCTTGGCAGTAATTCTCTGGCACAAAGAACAAACTAGCTTACGCTTTTAACTAGCTGCTCCTTTTGCTTCTGCTATAAGCTAGGCCAGTAGACCAAGAGCCCTGATTTAAGCAGGGACTATGGTTTCACTGACCCCAAAGTTGCATTCATTGCTCACGCTGCAGCTTCACTTGGAGATGGAGAGACTCTGGAGGGGCGTCACTTCCATGTGGGGAGAAAACACAGCTAGGTTTCCCTCCCCAGACAGCAGCAATCCCAGGCACATATATAATGGAATGGATGGCAGGTGGGTAGAGGGGAAGAGGAACAAAATGGGACCATGCTCAGTTCACCTTCATCATGGCCCAACAAGACCTCTGTGCTCTTCACTGTGGCACTGGGACGTGTACTAGAGCCAGTCCACTCTGAGCTGAACAAAGGGTGTTCATAGTACTCCTCATCCGAATTGTAGGGCTCATCATCGGGCACAGACACTGAAATGGAGGGGGCCAGGTGTTTACGCCACTCCCTGCTGGCAGCAGGCCCACAGCCTGGGCAGTGGTGTAGCGGTCCCACCTTATCCTCTGCCCCTTCATCTACAAATAGACACACACACAGACAAAAGCTGCAGGACAGACAGACAAAGAAAAGACAAGACAGGATGGATGCATGCACTAGCAACACTAGCCACTATGTCATACTGCAGAGTGGATGAAATCAGCCAGGCTACAGGTTAATGCAGGATGGAGGAATGAGGCAGCTGTGCATTTTAACACATGGGCCATGTATGTGGCATTTCCTACAGTGTTTATGAACATCGGAAACCAGCCGTCGGAGTAAGTGAATTTCAAAACTATACCCTCATTATTCAGAGGAACACATACTGTACACAAACCACATCTCACAACTCACACTGATACTCATATGTATTATACAGCTGACTGACTGTATTAAAAACCTCTGAAGTATCCCGACACAGTTGTATCCCTCATAGTCATCAGGTGAAGTACTTGAAAGTGTAAATTTTAAAAAGTCGTTTAATTAAAAAGCAAACTAGCTTACACTTTGGTCAAAGGTGGTTTTATTTCTCATTGTATCTAATTCAAAATTCCCCACTTTTTTCTTTTCCCTATAAATAACATTTAAACAACCAAAAAACCCCTTCCCCAAATAGCTAGCTACCTTTCTTCCTGATGAAGGCCACACAAAGCTGCGCACAGCAATCTCTTTTAGTCCTATATTTTATGCTGTTGTGTCATGTTTCTGTGGGTGAACTAGCTCCCACTTTGGTGTTGGCCAATGCTTTGGAATGACAGCTTTATTCACCCATCACTGTAGCATCACAGATAATCACATAATCATCTCAGGACTACACCAGCTACTGACAGCTACAGGGAAGGGGAGCCTGGGTTGGTTTTTGCAAGACAAAGAAAAATAATACTGCCCAATAAAAACGACTGCCCTACCATCTGATCCATACAAACCTAAAGGGGAGACTTGAGAGCTTGTGTAGGCTAAGGTGCCGTCTCACCATGAATAAAGCTATGAAAAACTAAACATCTAGTACTAGAGAAAATATGTTTAAGCCCATTCTCTGTGTATGACAACTGGCAGTTTGATGAACACTACATTCATGGAGTGCCTTTAGCAGCTGCAGCTATCCCACTGGATTTCCTACTAGCTTCAAGAACAAGTCCATGCCCGGTGTCCCTGGCCTTTCTCCAGGTAATTACAACTTAAAGAGTTTCCCTAGAGCATCCAAAACTTTCCTCTCAGATCCAAAACACTGAGTCAGAAAGCAAGGCTTTAACACAGGCAGCGTAACAATATTAACCAGATCTCTCTGTGTGACCCAAAAACAAGATGGCTCATGAATGCTGCTGTAACTACCCTTACCCAAGTCTCAGAAAGCAATTTTTATCCAAATCAATTCCATCTATAAGAGCTCTAAGGTTCTTCCTGGCAAATAACAGTAAGTTTTAAGTTTCTTTCTATAGCACACCATGACAAGACAACATCTGTGTCTTTAAAAAAAGCACCCTCTGCCTTCTGCAGCAACATGGCAGCAAGTGTCCTGTAATGTAATGACAGGCAGTTCTTCTGCCTGGGAAAAGAATGCTGTAGTATCAACCCATTCAGGCTCAGTCACCCACAAAAAGGAAGAAAAATTATTCATCGATGGCAATATTAGTAGCTCCAATATGTATCACAGTGCTGCAAAAGAAAGATTATCCATGTTTAAGACTCTGTGACAGCCCTGAGGCTGGCCAGGACTGAAGGTATGCTACGTGCACCTATGCAAATACACAAATATCACCCATGGAACTTAGTTCAAGAGAACCGTTCTCACATTTTCTTTCAGGGCACAAAGAGTGCCTGAACCACTGATAGTTTAGTTGCTTCACTCCTGTAGTGGAATCCAAACCCCAGATGCAGGGGTTTATGCATGCTTAAAAGAGGTAGGAGTGGACAGATAAGCCAGCAACCTGCTTCCGCCAAGCAGGAAGCTCTGCAGAGCACTGCAATAGGAAATGCTAAACACAGGGCTGTACCTGAGCTTCCCACCTTTCCCTAGTACTCAAGGGCCAGCAGCAAGGTTGCAGGGAAGCATCTTGATCCACTTGCAAAGCAGAACCCATGGATTTCTCCTCCACAGAAGCTTCTACAAAATTCAGTGACAGATTTGAGGGGGCTCGCGGTTTGCAAAAGGCTAGTTACAGGGGTGAGGACATGTCTCAGGGTGCAAGAGACCCGGAATCAACTCCCTCCTAAACCTGAGAAGATTCAAAACTACAACTCCTGCTTCTTTGCAGGGTGCCCTCACACTAGTCCATGTATTACTGTGGACAAGAGTGGAAAGGGTTGACACACTTGCCACCTCTTCTGCTGGAACTGGGACATAGTGGAGAAAAGAATGGAAGGTTGATACGGTCAGAAGCAGAACATGGAGAAGGAGGATGTGCAAAAGGGGAGGTTCTCCTTCCAGCTGTGGGTCATATTTATCCAGGGGCCCTTCAGAAGTAAAATGCATCAACAAGAGTGAAGATGAAACCCCAAGACTTCTCTATACTGATGCAAACAAGGCTGAAAATTCCTCCTTTATAGGCTCTGAATGGATTGTAGGCAAGAAAATACAGGCCCTGCCTCTGCTCCCTAAAACTACAGAAACTGACAACAGTAAAAATGCTTAATATATATTATTGTGATGGTCCAAAATCATTAGGAGTGCAAAGTCTAGCATTGTTTGGGGCTGTTATGTCTGTGGCTATCACAGATTTACATTGATTATTTATCAGTTTTAATAAAGATATTTTCAAAATTCCTGCAGATAATTTCATTAACAAGATAATTATGTCTTTAAAGGAGGATATGCTTTTATTTCCACAACGACAAAAATCCTTTCTTTGTTATTTTAGTCCCTTCTAATAGTTCTTTCTCATCTCAAAGCGTGGGAAAAATCCCCAATGTATTCTAAAGTCCAAGATTAAAATCACTTCTCACAAAGGCTAATTCTGCTTTAGCTTCCCGGTATCTTTTGAAAATGCCTTTCAAGAAGTAATTTTCACTGTAAATAGATCCATTTTTACAGGACACTTGGTTCCTTTCAGTTTGTAAAATATTGTTAGTTGGTATATAAAGCCCAATCTGAAATGCCTATTTCAAAATGGAAGATAGTCCATCAAAGGCATCCTTCTATCTTGTAACATTTAGAAAAATTTTTACATGAAGACATTGTTGACCATTGTCAAAAGGTGCAGAGCACAAAAGAAATGCCAAGTTGGCAAGAGAATATCGCATCAGCCCTGCATGATCAGATACAACTGATAAAAGGATTAGACGGTGCTAGGGAAAATTTCATTTCCTGAGCAAAATTATGTTACTATAGTTGAAATAAATGAAATAATTTCAATAAGGCAAATTAGTTATCTTACCTTCTGCAGCAGTAAAAAGGGACAGGCTCATTTGAATGTTTCTCTGCAGCCAAATGAAAGAAAGAAACCTACATCCACTGACTCCTTTCTCTCATAAAATACACTTGACCCACAAACCTCTCTGTCTTTTCTACCTTTTTTTTTTTTTTTAATTTGTGTTTGCTGCATGGCTGGCCACATCCACCTTCGTCATGTCTACAACAGTGATTTCCATCCTACTATGACTGAAGGAAGTCTCTTTTGGATTCAAAGCAATGCAACACACACTGACAAGTGCATTAGGAAAATGTTCTATGAGAAGGGGAAAAAGGAGGTCTGAGGTAGATACACACACCAAGCGCTCACCTTTTTTGTTCAACAACTGTAGAATTGGGTTAAATTCATCAATTGTATTCTACCAAGCAGAAAGACAGACAGACAATGTAAAGGTGCATGAGGATGGATAGCCAGATGGTATATGGAACTGAAGGTTTAAACAAGTACAGTAAAATTGAGTCAAACCCTACTGAGGCAAACTCTTCTGAATGGGAGCTTTGCCTGAATAAAAATGACAGGTCTGGCTCACTCAAGTCAGCAAAAGCTCAACTTACCCACAGAAAATAAGGACCACACCTTCTAACAAAGAGCAGAACACAGGATTTTTACTACCAGTAACTACACTGAATTAACAACACTGATATTTTGGGAAAAAGCAACATAATATACTTCTGGTGAAATTTTTTTCAAGAAGTTCCTTCTGTTCATCAACCAGTTCTACTGTGAGTTCCAGTTTCAGAGCCGGACATAAGAAGCTTCCAGCAGAGTGCATTAATGACTCAGCACATAATTTCTGTCCATACTTCCCTTACAAATCTACACTTTTAGGATTTATACAGGCCATCTGCTCTGAAAAATTAAGAGTTGAATCAAAATCTTGTCATGGAAAAGTCTCCTTTGACTAACATTAAAGGAAACAATTTGAATGTTTTTAAAAACTGTAGCATTGTGTAAATCATCAAAATGACTCCCAAACACTGACCTTTCAGTCCTTGCAACTACCCCTGCAGGGTAGATAAGTAAGTGCTATTATTTTAACTCAATTCTACATGCAAGGAAAGAGAAAAACAACAATGTTAAGTGACTTGCTGAGTCATATGCACAGCTGGGAACAGCACGGTCCAGTAGTTCATAATAACCTCGAGTTGTATAGTGTTTTGCCACCTTCTTGTGTTAATACAACTAGCTAAATGGTTTCCATATGCTTAGGGGGCAATCTACAACCTCCTGTCAATTAATCAATATGAGGACTTTATAAAATCCTAAAATAAGTGCAAATAATACTGCTGATAGAAACAGCATGCAAAGCTAATCCTCAACTAAGGGTAATGGAAGAACCTTGACATTGGCCTGAAGCAGAAGAACAAGCCCTTTATTGTGCTCTGAAAAAATCAAAAAGCATACGCTGAACTAGTCAAGTGAATTATATATTAAAAAATAGTGATAAAACCCTGGTAACAATTCTAAAAGCCTTTGCTAATGCCCTACTAGCTTCCTTTTCAGTTAGTAGTTTTGATTACCATTACCTCTGGGTGATGAGTCTAGGAACTGTTGTGCTATTTTTTTAAACACACAATGGGCAGATTTAAAAAAAAAAAAACAACAACAATCAATTAATCAAATTCTTTATATTGGTTACTAACCACATCCAGTAGGTATTTCCAGTACAGTGGACTGACAAATATTGTTGTTAACACAGCCTGTAATTGCATTATCTCAAAAATGACCGCAGGATGGAACATGCCTAATTGCAGTGTCCTGATAAACTGAGAGTCAGACTATGTTAGCACATGAAACAGCAACCACCCACTTGCAAAATTAATAGAGGCTCTGTGTTAAAATACCAACAAAGTTTGTTCAGCAGATGACAAGAAATTATTTTCATGCACTTATTTAACAAAAAGAAAGAAAAAATGCTAAAAGAAAATCCAAGAAGGAAATAAATGGACACATAAAAATGCTATTGACATGGCAGAGTTCAACTGACAGTCCCCTGGAGATTCTGAACCCAAATCCTTCCCTCTTATCCACATAATACAGCCCAGTTTTAACATATTGCTGTCTCCCTATACTGATTGCCTTGATGCAGCAGTCTTCTGTTGAACAAAGCACTGACGCACATGCTTACCATTGTGACAACTTCACTGGGCTTTAGGCCTCTGCTTAAAACTAAGCCAATGCTTAAGTTCTTTGCTGGAGGGGATTTTAGCAGGAGGAAAATGCAATGATCATGGGCTACTGAAACTGAACATGCGTTGTGCAGAACAGAGTAGAAATTTGCTTTGTGAGACTAGAACTCGACTCCTGCACTCTGTGTACAGAACCCCCAATACACGTAGGCATTGAAGCATGAATTACAGGTCAAGGACCAAAGAAATGATCCAACTCTGAATCTCCTTGCTTTCGTGCATTTAAGATTCCAAAAACACAGCTAATGGTAATTAAAAAAAGCAGCCAAACAAATCCTAAGAAAAGAAAGATGACCCATACTGAATCACAGTTTTGGTGACCACATTGAGACAGCAGACATCGTGGCTCATATTGCATGTAACAGATAAAAAGGTGAGCATCACCATCTTTTTTTCTTTAATATGGATGTACTTAACATATCCTGTCAGTTACCTCTGTGCATATGTGTCTACCTCATCCATGCATTGCAGGTGGTTTGCAGATGGGGAGTTACTGCTGGGGAATGCCTTATCTTTTCACATGAAGGTGCAGAAAGTATCTCCATTTTCTGATTCCCCCATCCTTTAGATTCATGTCTCATCCCTCTGCTGACAGCTGTGCACTGCAACGTCCAGGAGACCCTTACCTTCCTCCAGAGCTCCAGTCTGCTCAGAAGCTGGCGACGGAGGCGGGGAAGGAGGCAGGTTGGCTGACTCTTCAACTGCTAGAACAGTGAAAATGAGATACAGCAATTAATTCCAGGGAGACCGATGCTTGATACAAGCTGCAGTCAGCCTGTTCTGCCCAGCTGAGAGAAATATTCAATGGGGACTTATGCCTAGTGGATTTTCAGATAGACCTATTCAGAATACGTGGGTTTTTAAAGTTATAATAAAAGGATTTTTTTTTTTCAGATAGTATGAATTATTTTCTAAATTCTGGTCATAGAGTACAATAAAAAAATCAAGTACGAAATTATCTTTTAAATCAGTATTGCAACTTAGAAAATCTTCAGTCACCCAAGGCAACAACAATAAAGCATCTGAGCATGAGAGATTTTATAAATTCATGCTGACTATCAGAAACTGGCATCCAATCTCTTCAATTTACCTTGAGTACATGAACAAAAAACATTCTGCATGCTTTTTTTTTTTCCTTTCTTCTGCTGAGTTCAAGGTTAACCACAGAATCCATGCAAATATTGCTTGTCTAAATACAAAAGACATCAGCATAGGGAACTCATGTCAGCCATGACATAATAGTGATTCAGCTGAGCAAGGTGCAGTGAAATCTCAGATGCACTTACACTAGGTTTTAGATTCATTCCCAGTCACGAGACTAGATGCTGAAACTAGATGATGTTTTTTCAATTATTTCAATTAAACTACGACAAAATCCTAAACAAACTGCTTCTTAAATGAACTCAGCATAAACTCTGCATCTGATTTCATACCAATCACTGAGAATTTTTTTTCTTTAAAAACAGATCTACTACTGGGGCTTAACCAATGGTTTTTTTTTTTTTTTTAAAATAATAAAAAAAAAATCTGTTTTAACAAATCTGTCTTATAAACGGCACCTCTCAACAGGCAGATCTCAGTTTCTGATTCAGGGCTTCTTCCCAAGCATAGAAAGGCCAGCTTCAAAGCCCCAGCAGAATTTGCCAGGCCTCCTTCTATTGATTTCAGGGTGGTTTGGAAGAGACGCTTATGCGACTTGTCCTTAAGATGTGCTGTCCAGGGACATTTATATCTTCATCCCAATGCAATTCTACCCGCACTTCTTTAACAGTCACTGACCACAGGAACTGTAACACCAACAGTTGCTAACTGAAGACACACTTCTCACAATATTTTTAAAATGTCTTATCTAACTAGATGGAACTGAATATCCATTTTGCCTCACCCTGGCCCCAGTGAAGCAATCTGTGCTTAAATATGTATGAAGTGTTTTGCAGAATCAGGGTCTTCCATGTAAAACTGAGTGTCTGTAAAGAAGGGAATTATCAAGCAACACATCTCCTTGCTGCAGTTCAAAATTAGTTCAATGAAGAAAAAGCCCTTGGGAACCAAATTTCCAACAAATATTCTAAATTACTCATTGACTTTAATTCATTCCTAAGCAGGGTCCAGCCACTGTACCAAACAAAGCGGAGTGCCTATGGGGAAAATACCACAAGGCATTATTTTGATTTGATCACAACGCATGTGCACTCAGCAGAACTTATCCTGGGGCAGGCTTGCAAGACTTGCCCTACCTCAGGACTGAGTATGGCCTTTCTCTGGCCTTTGGTGTACGTGTTTTGAGCTACTGTGAAAGTTTTCTGGCAGGGAGGAAGCACTGTAGATACAAATAGCTGTATACTTACTTTTATATATATATATATATATATATGCTTGTATTTCAGAGACACATTTCACAAAGGAGCCAGCAGGAGGATGGGGACGCAGCATGGACCAGTGGCAGTGGTACCATTCCCAGTCTGGATCACTGGCTTTTGCTTCTATGATGTGTAACTCTCTCTCCCGCAATCTCCCTTCACTCTGCCTGGCTGCTAACCCCTCTCCTGCCCTCACCTGGTGTGCCTCATTCCTCTCTGCTTCCTGTTGAGGTGCTCCTCCTCCATCTTTTTCAGTAGCTACCACCCAACCAGCAAAGCCTCACTTTCTTTTTATATGCCTCTCCTCTAATCTTTGCCTCTTCAGCCATTAATCTTTCTCTCTTCATGTTGTACGTGGCTGAACACAAATGGGCTCAGAGCGCTGCTGGGTCCCACCAAACACGACGACTAAACCACTACCACCAATTACGTTTACAGCTGTGCCACTCAGGAGTCAGAAACCAGGTGGAGAACTGCTGTTAGAGCAAACAGGGAATGAGACAGTCACAGGGCCGTGAAGAACTGGGGCAACAAGGATACCACTAATACTACATGGTTCCAGCGTTTATCCAGTGGCGCTGCAGTTTACCCGTGACCATAACCTATGTGAATACACAGCTTAACGGTTTTTTGTAATATACATACATATAACATTTGCAGACACGAGGATACTTTGAACATTCTTTGTCTCATTTTACCTAAAGGTAGTGGTCCAGGCTGATCTTTGTGCTGGGCTTCTTTTTCCTGTTCGCCTTTCAGGACTGCTACAGCTTCAGCTGTTACTACTTGTACTATCCTCGCAGACACTTCTTCTGTGGCAGCAGCAAAGTTAGAAAAAACAAAGAGAAGTATGCTAATGAGAATGATGTTTTAAAATTATGAAGATTAGCTTAAGCAATAAAAAATGGAAGCTGACTTAATCAATTTTTAAAAGGTAACTTTTTTCCTGAAATATAAGCAAATCATTAAAAATAAAATAGAAAGTCCAGATATTCCAGAGATCTCAGTGGAAAATGCTGAGTATTTATAAAAACGAGGACCTCAGCCTTTACAGTAAGATGCACAAAGCATCATTACTAAATGCTCTTTCTGTTAGGGACAACGTGCAGCAACTGCAAAATTTTAAGACAATCATTTATGGAGTGTCTAGAAATTCTTTTTGCAGGTACTGTTTTGCAAACAGGGGTAGAACGGCCAGCTGAGTAATGGGATTTCTTGACATTTAATGTATGGAGTTAGCTGCACTCTTACATGCACCTTGGATGATACTTCCTCCTCATCAGCACACAGTTTGTATGCATTAAAGGCACTTCCGAGACAGACATCTATGCTGATGAGGGACTTGAAAAAGAAGTGCCAAATAACATTTCTGTATGATTAAAATGTATATTTTGTCCTCCTCACCCCTCTTAAGACTGCAACACAAAGCTTTATTTAAACAGTAGGTCTGAAGATCATGCAGAGGGAGGGACTGCAGAGGGTAACATTTGTTTGGTGCGATGGGCTCTCCGGCCCTGGTCTCGGACACAGGCTTGGCTCCCGGCCACTCACTCTCGCTGTGCTGGGTGCAGGGAAGGGGGACTCGCGTGGAGCTGGCCGAGGCATTGCACGCTTGACAGACCTGGGTGCCACAGGACCCGGGCTTCGCTCTTCCCCACTGCCCTCAATGTGTGGCATGCCCGAGAGGGGCTGAGGAACCAGGTGCTCTGGTGAGTGGAGGATAGCAGTGGGACCACTCAGGGAGTAAATACTTCCAAACTGAGAATTTGTACCTCCTCTCGGCTCTAGACCCACTCAAAGGTGCAGTGAAATGTCATTGGGCACACAACTGCACATGGAAGTAACGGGAGAGGTTTCCTGCCCTAAGGGCAGTTCAGGCACCTTTGATCTAGCAAATCAAGGACTTAAGGGTTGGTCCAGCAGAACCATCTACAAAAGAATTCAGAGAAAAAGGGTTTCGTTTTCTTATCTGTGTGTCAGCCCACTCTCCCTCACTCATTACTCAACATATTCCTCCCTCTCATAGCCAAACCCAGTGGAAATAAACCCCTAACTCTCCAGCTATTTCTGAGTGCTGGCTGAGAGTTGTTTGAAACGCAGGGTACCGGGACCCGACACGGAGCTGAGCCCTAGCGAAGGCAACAAGCTGCGCGGCTGCGGGCCCACCAGCTGCATGGCTGGGCACAGACCTGAAAAGAGAGCAAGAATCTCAGTGCTGCTCCACCCCTCGCGTGGAGACAGAGGTTTCTAATGGCAGATGGCAATACACCCTGCTCCTGCCAGGAGACACTGGCAGAGCCCCCATTAATCACCATCCCGAGGGCAGAAATAAAAGCTCTCTGCTCACCCATTACCGCGTCCTTCAGGCAAGAACCAGCTGGGAAGGGGAAGTATATTTAAATCAATGCCCTACATGTAACTTTACAGCAACTACCCTAGCAAGGGACGCTGTCCATTAGATTAATAATGATGATTTCTTCTCACAGTTAGTACTCTTACAGAATTCCTTTGTACTTTTAATGTAAAGTTATTCCTCTTCGTTTGTCCTTTAGAAAAGCTGATTTTTTTCTCCCAAAAAGCATAGATGTGAGTTACTTGACTTTCGCAGTTGTGTTTGTCTAAAAACAAAGTGCTACATTAATCTCTCTTTTGCACAAACTATGTAATGAGATATTAAAAAAACCCACCCACTGGCAAAGAACATTCGTAATTGTTGGTATTTATATCTTACAATTCACTTCCCTCCTGACTGGTCGCCAGGAGGGCAGTGACTGCAATAGCAAGAGTAGATGGATGAATATGTCAGAACAACTACCAAGCAATGAAAAAAATAAGCTGATTTAAAAAACTGTTAGCCCCAGAATACATGAATATAAACTTGCCAAGGATAAATGCAGACTAGATGCTGCTTTCCTACTGTCAGGGGTGTGAAGTTCTGGCAGTCTTCCACGTAGCAGGAAACCACTCAACTGGTTTTGAGATGGAGCTCAATACATTTACGAAAGGGACTACATATAGATGCCTGTATTAGCAGGAGACTGCAAATGGCAGCTCTAGTTCTATTCGACAACGTGCCCCTAGTATGAGATGAAACTCTACTTTGTTGTTAAATAGATCTAATCGAGCACCATAACCCCACAAATCAAGTCATGCGTGTGGCTAGTCCTATGGACCAAAGAACAGGGATATTGATTTAAAGCCCATCAGTCTTCCCAGCTGCCTTTCAGGGGCCTGCACCTCATTTGGGGGCTTTTCAAATTTTTCCTGCTTCCATGCCTGCTGGATGCTGGGGGTGCTTCTCGGCACCTCTTGGTTCCTTCCGCTTGTGAGAAATGTGGAACAGATATCTCCCAGACCCTCCCAGACTGTCACGTGGTGCTGCTGTTGCAGAGCAGGGGACTGGACACAAACGGTCCCTTGGAACCATTATAGGTCCTGACAATTCCCTGTGTTGTGAGGCACACACAGACTGCAAAGCATAAGTGATACAGGGGAAAACTGGGAGAATGAACCTGCAGCTTGGCCCATCCTCTTCCTGCGGCACCCTGCATGGGTGGGACACACGGGTAGGAAACAAACCACTTTTCCATAAAGTGTCCTTTGATACTTGGTGTATCCCCATGCAGATTCTGCTCTTTCAGAACAGGAAAGAGTATCACCCTGACAGCTTTGGTGAGCATGGAGAACGGCACAGAGCTTCGCAGAGTACCACGGCTCCAGAAGACCCCACGCCGACTGTCACCACCACTTTACGCCTGCAGGATGTGACACGTGACCCTTCTGTCAAAATTTCCATGAATCTACTAATCACAACACTATTGACAAAATTAATGTAATCAAATCTGTACTGTTAGCTCAGATGAACAAATCAAGACGCAATTAGGAAGACTGTTAGGAGAATCAATTTTTTAAGCTTATTTTCACATGAAAATTTTAAGAAAAGGTTCCAATTAATTTTTCAGATATAGAATATGCAAATGTATACCAGATTTAGTACCCTGGAGCATATCCAAAGGAAACCCACTCGGTCACCTGCTCTCCATCACCAAAGCCACTGCAAGCCTCCTCCCAGCAAGGTAAGACAAATCCCTGTTAAAAATGGTCTGCTTTGTTACAGAACTTCCACTTGTTCACATCCAGCCTGGTTCTGGGCTCTCCAAGGCTGGAAGACAGGTCCCACCCTCTCAGCTCTCTTCCTGATTTAATTTGCCTGGGACAAAGATTATGTTCCACAGGGAGATATGGCTGGGGGTGAAAGGTTGCCTCCTGAAAAATAGAAATTTCAATTTCAGGCTATGCAAAATAAGTAAATAAAATACAAATGGCCTCTGGGTTTTGTGGGTTTTTTTTGTTTTGTTTGGCTGGGTTTTTTTAATCAAGAAAGGCTCACTTCTGAACACTCTGTTGATGGATATTTTGGGTGACACAGGAGGCACAGAGAGTTCACCAGAAGAGCGGTGCTTTTGCTATACATGACTGCTGCAAAAGGACAGACATTTTTGTACTAATGGACACTATAAATAGCAGATCCAATGGGTAAGTCAAATCCTCACAGGGCAGCTACTGAGACTCTTCATAGTTTCCTTATGGTTCAGTTAAAGTTCAAGGGAGCTTAATGATAAAGAACAAAAAAGAAAAAGGAGAGTTAGCCAGCCTGGATGCCAGGCAAATTCTTCACAGCCTAAAAGCTCTGGATTCATTAGAGATAGTTTTGCTTGTAGAGATTTATTTTCCCTCTCTTTAAGCAGGTAGACATTCTCTAACTCTACTTTGTGCCACAAAAATGGCACTAACAAATGACATGTAACACCAAATACATGTTTCTTAAAGGCAACAAGGACCTTGGCTTCACGTAAGACTCCAGCACAAAGAAGAACGGCAACACGGCTTTCCTTTGCATTTTGCAGAGAGTAAAATGCTGCTCCTTTTTACCAAGATGTCAGCTGCTCATGATACAGGCCACAGACTGAGTCTCCCAGTTTGATTTCAGGGAATGTGGCACCCAAAAGCATAGGTGGTCCTCGAATGTGATATCCATAACAGAGAGGAGACATTGTGAAAGATCTTCAGCGCGAGCTTTCAAAAGCCCCCTGACAACGAGCAGGCTGAACCGAGAGGCCAGGAGCTAACACACAGGGACCGGGATTCCACAGCTCCCTTAAAGGTTGTCACTTCAGACCAAGCTCTGACGGGGCTGTCAGGTCAAGTCTGCCCAGTTGCTACTAGTGCCACGGCTGCCCTCTAGCAGGAACAGAGGACTCTGCCCTGCTGAGAGGACAGGCATCTGTCTTGGGCACTACGCTAATCTAAACCAAAGTTAAAACTCAAACCAGTAAGCACTCTCTGCTCCTGGTCTGGGAACCCAGCCCGATTCTTCTACAAGGTATGACAAACCCCAGCATGCCAAATTGGGATATCTGGAGTCTCTCTGCCCCACAGATAACTCAGGGACACAAACCCTTTCAGAGCACTGGGATGCACAGGAGATGCTGAACCAGCTGCTGATGGTATGGGGAGCCGCAGCCTTTCCTCTTTGCTGGGTTTAGAAGGCCTGGTGCCTCCAAAAGCTGCAGTCCCTCTCATAAGCACACCCAAGGGCACAACAGCTGCCCAATCCCCACCCCAGCTTGCTCTGGCACTGATGTTTAAACTGCAGTAGGTGTCATCCAGACACTCCCTCCAGACACCTGAGAGAGACCCCCTTCACTGACACAGACTCAACCACAGGCCGTTAAAGCAAGGTTACATGTCAAACATGCTACAGCAGAGCCAAAGATCTGGGATCAGACCCTGCAGAAGGCCAAGATGTTGTGTCAAAGCCCTCCTTCATTTCTTATTGATGCTGCTGCAGTTGTCAATGGACTGCAGATGTCTCCACTGGCACCTGAATCCATTACCTACAGTACTTTCATTTCCCAGGATATCTTTCCAGTCCATTAAGTTTTTTAACAGACAGGTTTACCAGCCCTGCAGACAGATGTACAGCTGGTGGCAAGAATCTTTAAAAAAGGTGTCCGAGCTTTCACCAAATATTTCCAGAAAATTGTTAGAAATAACTGGCAACTATAAAGGCAAGAGCAAAAATTAGATCTGTGAGACATCTCCGCAGTGATGTGTGGTGTCTGTTCCCTTTGTGTCCCTTTTAATGGTTTTCCTTCAGCCTCAGGCACTTTTTCTCTTTCTCTCCCAACCTACCATAACCTCAGGCTCAATCCGTTGAGGAGCTGAGTTTGCTAGGAACACCATTTCCGAGGTGAAACTGCTCAGGCTCAGACATTTACCTCTGACAGCCCTCATCCAGCAGTACCTTTTACCTTCTTCTCTCTCCCTTCTACCCCTCTATGCAATGCTGTATTATTATTCTGAGAATTGTTTTTGACAGGAGAAACTTCCTATGGGCACAGCTCACGGCATCTTCCTGCCTCGCAGGTATGTGTCCCGGCACTGCCGCAGGGATCCTGCCAGCAGAGGAAGCGGGGCTGGTACAGCTCGCTCTGGGGAACCGCTGGCTCACCACCTCACATAACAGTGTCAGTGATTTCTCAGGCCAGAGTTGCCCTGGTCAGACCACAGTTTGTCTCCCCAGCTCTTACTCTCCTTCCCCGACTGTAGTTGCCTGTGTTTCATTACTGCCATTCAGCCAGTTCACTCAGCCCACCTATCTATCACTTCTTGCCACCTGAGCACCCATTTCACAAGAACAGGGACAGCTCCTCCTAAAAAGAAGCAGCATTTCACGTCCCCACAATTTCACTGGGACACTCTTCCCAGACTGGAGCAGCATCACCCCCCGCTCTTCCTAGCAACAGCTCTATCTGATACCACTACGGTGGCAGCGGATCTTGAGTTTGCCGTAGCCACGGAAGATGCCATCTGGTCTCTGTAAAGCAGAACTTAAGGCATAAACAAAGTTTAACATGCTGGAACTGCATAGCACAACAAATGCTCCAGGAGAAAAGCGAAGGAAAGGGATGACAGGAAGGAGGGACAGAGAGGAGAAGACTGAAAATTGCATCAAAACTTCACATGCATTCACAATGTCACCCCTCAGACACCTACCAAGAAAATTAACAGTGAGCTCGGTTAAAGCAAAGGGTAATTAACGCTCCTGGAGCACTGAGGCTAAAACAGGGATAAAGATGCAAACAGATGGAAAGGATAAAATAATATGTTTCATTAATTTTGCTACATTTTAGGGAAGCAACACAGGCAAAGCACAGCAAAAGGGTTAGCTACATGTGTGCTTGCAGAATTGCGAAAACAAAGCAATTCCAGTCAAAATGTGCCTGTCAAAATCCCCAGCGGGGTGCAGAGCCGTTTCCAAGGTAACCAGCACTAATTGTTGGCACAGTGGAATCCAGTTAACAACAAAAGCACAGAGCAACCCGCGCTGCTTAGTGAGACAAAATACCCCAAACATATTCCTGGAGAAAGGAAAGATACAAAGCAGCTATTTGCTATCTTTGACAATTTGAAAAGCAAACAGGACCTACGGATTCCCCGCCCCCCTCCCCGGGCACTGCAATTCCAACTGCAGCAGGACTACAAACCGAATAGCTATTCCATTTGTTTAGAGGCATTAGCCAGTCCCCTAAGGACAGGTCCTGAATTCACACTCAGCTCTCCTGGAAGCTGGTGGACAACTCTTGTTTCAGTCAAGACTGCTGAAATGCTGGGGAAAAAAGATCTGGGCTTCACCCAGTGACATTTCTGATGGAAAAACCATAAGACACATCTTGGACTTCATCACTGGGATCATGACATCTCTAAGTACTGCTTTTTGCACTTGGGTTAAAAGAGAAATGCACAGCAGCAATCACAGCAGCATGAATAAGTTATATAAAACCCAAATAATGCCAACAGATTAGTGCTTGCAATTGAAGAAAAAAGCAGTAACATAGCTTTACAGAATTCAAATATTTGCTCTCAAATGGCTTTCGTGAGCGTAAATATTTTGCTGTAAGTAGGTCCTTGATCTGGATGTTGGCAATATCAACAGTAATTGGCAGGAGGTATGAAGGCAAATAATGGGAACATCAGCTTTTAAATTAAATGAAACCACAACACAATTGACAAGTATCATTTCCCTAATAAACTCGTTGACTTTAATCTACTGTAGCATCAATGAGGATAGTGACAGATTAATTTAATCACCAGGATTTACCAACTGAACACGTCAGAAAAGGCTTGTGTTTTGGGAAAGAGTGAGCTTTGATTGTTTAATGCATTGAAACACAAAGGTACGAACATTCAGACTACCTTTGGGGAAAGATGTAGTGCAGTGACTATGTGAAAAGAGCACGTACAGGGGAACTACAGCTGGATAGCCTGGAAGCCTGTGAACAGCAGCTTCACACCCTGGTGTGCCCCACAGCACACGGCTTATGCCTCCATGTTTTGGGGTACTTCAAGTATTCAACAGCTCCTCCTACATTCGCCTTAAACTCAAGACTGTAAATCTGAATTGCCATTATCCAGCCCCTTAACATATCTGCTTTATAACAGAGTAAATCTGGTGCAAGACTGGAGTCCTGGCTGCAGCTGAGCTGTGTCGGACCGGTCGTGCTCTGGCACAGACAAACAGGGAGGCTGGAGGGCGGCTTGTCTGTGCACCCCTGGCTGCTCTGCAGCGTTCGGGGAAGCAGCAGCCCAGGGCTCGGGCTGCCTGTCCTTGGACCACTTCCACGCCTTCTGCGTGTACTTCAGCTCCACTGCCCTGACTGCATTTTCCTGGTCACCTTCTTTAACGAGAAAGCTGGACAGGTAGTCCAAATCTCCAAGGCACTCAAGTTGCAAAATCCAAAGCGACTCATGCTAGGAGCCAGTAGCAATTCCGACAGTTCCAGTGAGCCCCCTCCTCTGGCTCCCCAGCACACCCCAGTGCACATTCATGAGGCAGAGGCCTCTGCCATGCTGTCTAGCAGCTGTAAAACAAAACACCAAGGGATCAGCCCACGCACACCCCCTCCCTTGAAATATGAAAGACTGTTAAAAAGGAGTCATACAAACGTCACTACAATAAAGCAATGCTTTTAAAACGAGCCCTCATTACTGCAAATACTTGCTCCCTGTGCATCCCCTGAGTCGCATCTTCTTAAGTCTACTGCCTGGAACAAAATATTTACTACTGTCAGCATTTCCCAGCCAAGTCAGAGTTGGGAAAAGCTAATCGGTTCTGTTTTGTCTGATGCATCGGCAACACAATTTACACCTGACAAGCAATATTGAAGCAGACAACACCAGACCCTCAGCCAGAGCAATGCAGTGAGGTCCCACTGCCTTTCCCAGGACTTGGTATCAGCCGAAAACATCACTCACACGTACAAAGCAGCTGTATCTATCTTTCATTAAAACTTGAACTCCTTAGGACTCATGCAGAAGAAACCACTTTGGCTTCAAAACAAAGAACCAGATATTTAATCCTTTGAGTGTAAGTAAATACACATAACAGGTAACTCGCTTCTAAATCAATATTTGTTTTGAACTTCAGTACAAGTTAAGATTTTAAACAGACTTTAAGAACCCTCATAGAAGTCAATGGAGCTTCAGCCACCTACAGCAGGAGGTGACATTTCCCTGAAAGTTTATTTTTAGCTTCTTTTGAGCTGATTTTAAACACTTTTTACAGTGTTTCCTGTGATCTTTTTAAAAAAGAATTCAAAGTAAGCTATACAAACTCTGCTGAATTTAAGTTTAAAATTAACATTAACCTGTGCACGCTTTGTGCGGGATTTCTAGTCATGCCTGGTCAGAAGGACTAAAGATCAGTCCGTCAATGCAACAGAATTTTCATTCATCCCATCAGGGGATATGGTAACACATAAAATGCAGCAATACCATGCCCTGTTCACCTCAGGGCTCACGCTGCCAGTCCAACCCTGCTTAACCAGCTAGCGCTGCAATGCAGCAACAGCTGCACGGCTAATCTCCTCCTAGCTCTGCTTCCCAGCCTAGCCCTGTGCCTGTACCAAGACAGATGTCTTTCTCCTGCTGGCTGTGAGGAACGGCATTGCGTACTTACAAACGAGTGTGTGCAAGTGTTCCCACAGACAGGCAGAGCAGAACAGGTCCCACGTCACATACAAACTAACCAAGTCCTGCAGAGGTCATGACGTGGATGGATTTTCAGAGCAGTTCTCAGCCCCGCTCAGCAGTTCTGCCATCTCTCCCCCTCTCTTCTGGCACTACTTTAGTCGAAGGGAGCCTCATCTCTCCTAGGTCACCGTCTCTGACCAGGACTCATCCCTGACCGCTCACACAGCCTGCTCCTGTCCACTGCCTGCCCACCCTTGGAGACTGCTGGCTCACACCTCTAAGTGTGCAAAGTGATTAGGAAAGAGAAATGTGCACCTACTCCTGCAGAAGGGAGATGCAAGAGATGCACAGTGCATCTTCTGAACTACCTCTTCCACTTTTTTGAACAGAGCTGTCTTCTCTGGGCACTTAAACACCTGCAAGCTTCTGCAGCCACAGTGCTGGGGACGTCTGGGTGCTGTGGGGAGAGCTGAGACCAGGGTTTGGGTCACTGCAGCCACTGGGAGAGGTCTGCAGTCAGAGGCAGAGCTCTCAAGTGTACTGAAAATGAGGAGCGGCTGTGGAAATTCAAGGTCACAGAGGAGCTACACCGGATGGCTGGGATAAAGCTGGGAGTACATAGAGAGATCAAGGGGAAAAAAAAGCTAGAGGCAACGTAAGTAAGAGGAGAAGAAGGAAGAGCTGACAGAGCAATTGTTGAGAAGGACAATATATTCTTAAATAGAGAGAAAGGATGACAGTGAAAGGGAAGAGAAAGCAACTCATGGACAGGAACAGCTAAGGATTAGTTCCCTTTACAGCTCACCAACAATCTGTGCAGGCTGCGTTACTCTGGATTTGGCACATACTCTGAATTTGGGGTAAAAAGCAACAGTCACAGCTGAAGCCTTCTCCTTCTCTCATATGTGGTGCAAGGTTATGGATGAAAACAGTTTGGGTACGTCAGCAAGACTGCCACATCTACGCAGCACTGGCAGCTGATACGTTAATAAAGAAGAGTAGAAGTATCTGTCTCGCCAGATGCACGGGCTGCACGGACGGAGGACCAGACTGTAAATTAGTTTTATTGTAACTGCCATAGGCTATATGGGTTGCTGGGAGCTGTACCGAACTGACCATATATCACTATGAATTAGTCTCAAGGAAAGAAATAGGAACAAAAAAGTGAAATACCTGGGGTTTATTTTCCCCTCCCAAAGTATATAGTGCCTCCAAGTGAAACTGATTTCCATGAAGTATTCAATCTACTCAGTCCCGAGTGAAAATGACTCTCTGGGAAGCAGCTAACAGGTTTTCCTGCCTTGGAGATAATGATATCTCACAGTTATTTTCCATATACTGCACGCAACTAAAATTAAAGTATTAAAGTTTTGACCATGTATTTTCCACACGTAGGAGAAGTGCTCACTCACATGATCTAATGTACACAGCTGGGGTGCCTTGAGTTTCCTGCACTTTTTGCATGTGATGAGGAATGCCTCAGTAACAACAAAACCCCCAAAACCAACCAAGACTGCATTTCTAAACCATCACCTCAGAACGGGTTTTCCAAGCACCACTGACTCCGCTCTGCAGTCAGTCTGTGAAACAGCACAGGAAAACATAAATGTTTTGCTCAGCATCTCCCAAGGAACAAATGACAGAGTCAACACCAGCATGTAGCCCTCTCACTTTGAGTCTTGCCTTTGAATTTCCAGATCAACCTTTTCACAGCGGGTACGGACAGGCACTGGATCATCAGTGCTCATCTGCCAGCTAATGCCAGCTGCTTTATGCTGATTTCCATCCCTTCAGCTGGCAAGGGCAAGCAAACCTGTATTAATTATCATTATAAGGATTTAATTTGAAGTGAGCAGTTAATCTACAGTAGCGACTCCACAAAATGGAAAAACCCAAACCAAAACACCAGTACATGCTAGGTTTTGTTGTCCTTACTCAGGATATGAATATAGCACGAGAAGAGATGATTTCTTTCTCTATATTGTAACCTCACAGACTAAAACAGCAGGGAAGACAAAGACAGGGGTTTGTCACCAGCTTCCTTCTAATCTTTGAGTTCCTCCCTCAAATTAAAACCCAGATCGCCTTTGCTTTCCAATTTTAATACAGAGTAGCCCATCAGGGTTAGTCAAACCAAGAAATTTGCATATATATCTCTCATACATGTATTTTGCACAGTAAATACATCCCAAAGTAGTATTTCCTTTTCATTTCCATGAAAGTCATGCCTCAGTGAGGACAGCAGAGTGAGGTCCCCATCACAAAGCGCTCCCAGCTTCTCTCCCCATCTACCCTGTCTCCCTTAACCTTGACAAGCAAATGCTAGAGGAAAAAGATTAAATCCTTCTTTCCTTTGTCAGACAGCCTGGCTGTGGCTCAGAGCCGTTACAGAGAGGCTGTGCACTCCTGAATGCTAAATAAGCTCCCAGGCTACATACTTTCTCTCAGCGGAGCTTAAAAAGAGATCTCACTCCGCGCAGGGACGTGTTGGCATGGCAACAGGGGAAAAAAGAAATCAGCAACGCCTGGCACTCCTCGCAGGAGCAGCAGACTGTTTGTGTGACTCTCATTTTTGTAAGTGATCTGATGGTACCTACCTCCTTCTCTGCCGAAGCTTAAACCCGTGCCCAGCTGCGTGTGGAAGGGCAGATGTCCAGCCCGTGCACCGGCAGGACCTGCCTCCACCACATGCACCTGGGGATGGCAGGGAGCTGTGCCTTGTGCTGGGCTGTCCTGTGGTTAGCTAGGGCTGGAAAGCGCACCAAGCCACACACATCAGCTTCCGCAATGGGAAAAGGGGAGGAAGGAATCTGTGAAGCATAGGGGTGAGCGGGTTAATGACCGCACCTCCAGGCTCTTCTGCTCCACAGCGTGTGAGACCCTGAGAGCTGATAATTGCCTGTGCACAGCGCGAGGGGCCAGGAAATGAGGCACACAATGCCCACCAGCACGTCCCGGGCTGTCACCTAAGAACCTGCTGCTTCCCTTTCAAGGTGACTTTAGAGAAGTTGCCATTTCAGCTCTGCCTGAAACAAGAGCAGCTGTGTGTCTGCAAAACAAGGCTCTGTTGTTCAGTAATGAACGTTCCTCCAAATCTTCCTGCCCTCGGATCAAAACTGGAATGGAAGATTATATGCTGGCACAGTCCCCTGCGATACCACCTTCCAGCTGCAATCGCAAAGACCTCTGCCCACTGCCAAACATTGCCCAGTGCTCCTGCATGTCCTTCATGCTGCCATCCTGGGGACAGAGACCATGATGGCTTCCCTTCAGACGTGACCGGGAAGAGCTGCTGAAGTGCTCCATCTCCACCTCTCTGCAAGGGGCAGAGCTGAGCCAAGCCCGGAGGGCAGGAGCCCGCAGGGAGACAGCACACAGCCCTGCACAGGACTATGCCGCCAGGAGCCCGCAGAGAGACAGCACACAGCCCTGCACAGGGCTATGCTGCCTGCCTGTGGCTCTGCCGCAGCCCCCCTGGGTGACCTGGGGTAGCTCTCTTCACACCTGGCTGCCTTTTCTCCTGGCTTTTACAAGCCTCGTCTACTTTATGTAATTCATAAATGCACAAGCCCTCTCCTACCATACACTGAAAAGGACTGCGGCACAACAGGCCACAATTTAGAACATGGCCTCTGGACACAACTGCCCCACCAGTCACTCAGCTAACGCCAGGGCTGGAGGGCCAACATCTGGCCCACAGGAACAGCAAAGTCTGCGTTTACGGCCCCCATCAGAGCAGGCAGCCAAACACGAACAGTGGGGAGGAAGGGCAGAGGCAAACAGATAAATGGCAAATTTTTGTGCACAAAAAGGGGAGACAAAACCAAAAATTTAACTCCCAGGATGTGTTCTGTATTTGACAGGATATTCACCCTTCAGCAGCAATAGCTATCGTGGCTACAGCAGCGCCCCAAGAACAGCTGCAGATGTTTTCAAAAGGCAACTTCAATAAACAGTGCTCATGGCATACAGTCTGAATTACCGGTGTGGTTGGAACAACACGTTATGAAAGATATTTCCTCCATATCCTGGCCTCACTGCTCCTTGTTGCATCTCCGAGGTTGTTATCAGTTACGTTTTCTGGGAACGCTGATGGCACCAAGTGAGTGCTGGTTGCCAGGCCAACACACTCACAGGCATTTCACTCGTACTCCTTAAGGAAGCACAGCTGCTTATGCAATTCCCTCTTATGATGCTCATACCATAACAAGAAAACACCAAAGTGAATCAAAACACCAACAGGGAGCCCAAAGGAAATGGCTGGTTGATGCCTTCTCTTGGCCAGATTCAACGCTGACATGGCACGATGCAACAGTTGACTCTAATGGTGTTACTGCACCTGGTTTGAGATATGGTTTTCAAAAGCGAATCTGAACCACACACTGACATTTTCAGAGGAGCTTTAGGGATAAAAGAGACTGATGGCTGAACTTCTCTGGGTGTCTGACTCCCAGTCATGGGAGTCAACGGCACCTGCACACTGGGTTCTCTCACCCCACTCCCTTTCAGCAATAATTTTTGCATGCTTGCACTACCCAAAACTGTACCAGACCCTCCAGCTCCTACCAATACATTTCAATCATTGACTGATTTATGAAGTCCCAAGAGGAAGTGGGAGGGCAGAGCCAGCCCCTCAGAGAGGTTACGGTTGGACAAAATGGGATGTCTTACTGGATTTAGTGACCGGTAGTGCCAGCCACAGAAAAACCTGCAGAGACTGGTCTCTACAGCCGTTATTGAATATTTAGAGTCAGGGAGAAGATAGCTGGTGGTAGGGGACACATGGGAAAAGATGAAATTTCTGTGGCTTCATTCCCGGTCCTCTGCAGAAGAACAACTGAGAAGGACCTCTACAGCAAGCTTAACAGAGAATGGTAAAAAACCCCATTTTCTACAAGTGCCCCAAAGAGGCTAAGCGGCTCTTCTGCCTCCGCCTATGCTGTCTTCAGCAACATAATTTAAACATGTCTAAAATATTCCAATAATGTGTCCCAGAAAATGACACTTGTATTACTCTTAACACAGAGAAGAAAAGTTTCAGAAGTCTAGTATGTTTGTCTGTATCTAAATTGGCAAAGATGATGGTGCACAGTAATTACTGTCACATTTCCTGGGCAAAGGGAGGGAGATCAAAATGCCTAATTAACAGCTTCTTTCCCATGGGAGCCATCAATGACGTGGTAAGATGCATTCTTCCAGCTTTGTAAAATAAACAACTGAAACGGGACAAACACAGCAATCACATTCATCTTTGAATGTCATTGATTTTGCATCCTTCTGTGCATTTTGTTTGTGTCGCTCGAGACATGCGGCTTGCTGAAAATGCACATCTGACAACAAGGCTGGGAGGCTCCTTTGGGGAACAGGCATTCAGGGAGTTTGTGGAGGGCTCTGGTAACTCCAGGAGGGCTTGGGCAGCAGCAGGACAGCCAGTGCAAACAGCTGAACGAAAAGGAAAGCTCTGACAAAGCAGTCCTGCTGGAAAGAAAGACTAAAAAGGCCTCCATACAAAGAAGGCCTGTTTGTACGTTTACTGGCAGTGCCATCTGAGTATTATCACTTGTACAGCAAGAGAGAGAGAAAAACGAAAAGAAGATTAAATGAGATGTTTTTAGAGTGGGGAAAAAAATATTAACACACCATGGGACCAGGCGATGATTCCGTGCAGTTTCAGCCCAGAGAGGCTGTCATGTTTACTGATACCATGCACAGTGCTGCAATCCTGGCCCAACACAACCTGCCATTGCAGCTCCAGTCCTAGCCCTCGTGGGCTGAGGGCCCTGAGCCGGCAGAACTAAGCGTCATGGTGATTTTCTAACAGTGCAGTGGTGGTGAGGGCCATGAACAAGATCCTCTTTACCTGGAGACTGGCTACTACAAGGCAAGCTATGGAAGACGATGGGATATAGACTGTTTCCTTGACACACTGCCAGGCAGCTGAAACAAGCACAATCCCTGTCTTCATGGTTTTTTTGCACAGCCAACCTAAAGGGACTGCCCACCTCTGCTCAAGTATTACTGGCTATGCCAGGGCAGTCTTTCAGGCTGACATTCCCTGCAGCTTATTGAAACATGCTTATTTAAAGAGTAGTTGGTCACAGGAATAGATTTGTTGCAGATGCCCATTTAGTCCAGCTGAACAAAGCCTAAAACAAATGGCTGAATTAGGATAAATTACATTCAAGGCTGTAACATGATTTGCCCCTTCCCAATTTTCTCTTCGGTTGTTCCCTGCAGACTGTGCTGTTTCTCCTGTCTGAATCCTCTCCTCTGGGGTAATATCTGCCATCATGCAAAAGCTGTGTTGGCTCTGGATGAACAGATAAAACTGAACCTCCTTCTATTGTCCTTACCTTATCTTCAATTTTTCCTTTTTTCCTTGCCACTTCCTGCCCCTGCTTTGCTCCCTCACAGCTTTGATCTCACCAGCTCTCGGCCCTTCGCCTCTCCTAGCTCTCCCGCTGCTGGGTCTGTTCCTCCACCATTCCTCAGCCCCTTACTCCTCCCTCAGCTCAATACTGCCACTTCTTCATTCCTCTTCACAGGTCTAGGGCTCCCCTCTCTTTCTGTTTCACTTATAGACTAACACATACCAGTCTCTGGGTCCCCCCAGCCACCAAAAATCCTGGCCTCTCATTTCTCTGTCATGGGCTCCTTCTCACCCACCTTTCCTATGACTCAAGAGCTCTGAAAAACAAGGCAGGAGCACCCAACCCGCAGTCGGTCTGCTGTGCTGTGTCAGGACGTCTGCTACAGTTTTCTGGCAGTCTGCATCCCACATGGTTTGGGTACCCTGCCAATTAATGAAGGGCTCTGCTTGTCACTCTGGCAGGACGCATTACTGTCCTTAACATTGACTGACACCAGGACAGAGCCACTGTCCTGAGGCTCTGGTAATAGGATTTCAGGAAATGCTTTCCCTTCACCTGTCAAAAAAATAATTCATCAAATAACTGTGTGGGTAATCCAAACCCCCTCCAATTATAAATCTGAACTTGGCATATAATGAAGAAAGCACTCAATCAGCTGAGTCACTGTACATAAAGACATATTGTAGAAGATGCTTCACAATGCATCTAATTACTTTTACCCCTAATTATATAAATTTGACAGGTTAGTCATATTATTGAAAAGAAAAATAAATGCATTTTAAGTGTAAAAAACCAAACCTTTGCAGCTTGATGTTCCTTGCAAGTCAAATACAATGGACTGTGTTGAATTGCTGGTTCCCAGAGAATGCTGCAGCACATCTGTACTGCTCCTCAGTGCTTCCTCCCAGTTAGTTGACCACTTTTCAGGAAGCAAAGAAAAGGCTGCCACTCTCGTATTTCATTGTAAGTCAAACACATCCTGTGCTCTACTATGGGGTCCAATCCAAAGCTTTCCACATCAGCCCACTTCAGAGTGAGTTTCTGAAGATTACTCTATCACGCCTCCTTCGCAGCACACATCTCATGTGATGTGAAAATGTTTGGTTTGACAAGAGCTACAGATCTCATCCTCCCCTCTTAGTACTTCCAAAATCCTCACCAAAGATGCTCTGTGTGTGTGTGTGTGTAGGTGGGAAAGGACATGGACAGGCATGGATGAGGGAGAGCACGTTGAAACTCGGTGGATCTTGGGCTGTGGGGTGCTGCAGAGCACCCCAAAGGCAAGGTGTCTTCAGGAGCTCCTCAGGAGCAGTGTGGGACTTGTGGCTTGCAGAGGCACAGGGCTGAGGACAGAACGGGGCTGAGCTGGTCTGCCAGGGGCAGCCCAAGTATATTTACAAATATATATACACAAACACATATAAAAAGGAATAGCTGCTTTACCGCCCTTACTTATATCATATCCATAACTGCTTCCTACGCGCTATGCCAAAAAAACCCGGCCTGTTGTCTCGCACGTATTTGCCTGTGACTTCGGTGGATGCTGGATCAGGCCCCGAGGCTGCCCTGTCCACAGTGCTGTGCACTCTCCCACGTTCCCATCGGTCCATTTGAAAGGACGGCATTGATGTGTCTCCATAATGCAGCCATTACCAGCGTGATACCGAGACAGATCAATCAAAGGCAACACAACAGCCAGATTCAGAGGATTCCAAAATTGAGGTCAGACTCAATAACTCTTAGACAGATGCCAAGAGAGAGAGACACACATATATACAGGAAGGCAAATTTTAACTGTGCAAACCTAAAAATGTCACTTGCAGTGATGGATTGGATGCATTTTGGCAAGAACTGTTATTTCCTCCCCCATTACCACTCCTCGCCTCTGCATCAGTGTTGGCATAAGGTGCCTTTGTCCTGGTGGCCTGACTCTAACCTTCCCCTTAACACACAGCCCTCAGATTTTACAGCACGAGCCCTGCAAATGGGTGCCCTGCTGCTTTGCTGTGCCCCAAAGGGACTATTGCACTGCTGCAGAATACCTCTCCCTAGAAGAGGCCCATTTCATGACTAAATCCCGGCTCCTGGGGCAGTCAGGTGCGGGAGAGCTTCCTCAGGCGAAATGCCTCAAAACATAACTGAGTTCTCATCAGCAGGGATGGGGCGATGGGCAGCTGCCTGGGAAATGCCCTGTTTATACTAGTGCTCCACTGCGGATGAGCTGGTTGTTGCAGTTGCTGGAGATTTATGGACTCCGACACAAAGGCTGAGAAGCCAGAGGTTTTCCTAGGTTATGGTGCTGGACTTGCACCAGGGAAAATAAAATCCCTGTAAATCCACTCAAACCCACAGTTTGGCTTAATTATCTCGGTCGACCTTGGCTTCCTGTGCATTTTCTCCTCAGCGGTTTGGAGTCAGTAAGCTACTACAAATGATTAAACGATTCACATTATTGGTAATTACGTGTATCAGAGTGGCATTTAAAAACCCTACCCGATACAACACACCACTGCAGTTAAAATTTACAAGCAAACACAGCAATGATGACTGAATTTGGTGGCGGATGGCAATCCTGATTTCAAGATGAAACTCTGAATCAAACATCAAAAATCCACTTCAACTTCCTGCTTCACAATGCATTAAGCATATCCAGCTAGTAAATACTAGTGTAAAATGGCAACACACGCCCCAGTCCCTTTGTAGCACTACAGTAAGTTGCCAACAGGTTTCTCCTTCAAAAAGAGAAAAATTATTAAAAATATATCTTAAGTATCCTAAGATGGTTTATGTTGCATTAATTAAATATGAACTTAGCCAGTGTGTGTGTGCACAGTGCACAAGTTTTCAGAGAGCTAGGAATTCATGCATGAAGGCAAGCAGTTTTAGGGACTTTTCTGGTTGTTAAGGACAAACAAAGATGCCACGAGATAAGCTATATTAAGACTCCCAAACACAAACTGTATGTATTGACAATAAGTCCCCACACCAGAGATCTTGCAATCTAAGCAGACAGTGAGAAAAAAGCAGGGGAGGAGGAAATGAGGCCACAAAGCAGTGATCGAAGCAAACTTCACCCAGATCAAGAGTAGTCTTGTTCCCTTGGCAAGTGTGTGTCCCTAGTCCCGTTGCCTGCCCTAGACCATACTGCCTCATTTTTTCTTGGTCTGCTGTTTAACACCTTGCCTCAAAAAGCAACATGAAAATACACTACTATAATGCCCACTGATGGGCAGCAGTGGGTTCCTGCCTACTCTCACCCATTAGCTGCAAACTCCTCAATTAAATGTTCAGGTCTCTCTCAGACACTGACGACCACTCAGAACCTAAGTTTGAGAGAGCCTGAGAAGAGCACTTCTCCCTTTCCAAGGAGAGGAAATTCCTCTTCATCCTGTAAAGTTATTCCCACTTCTCCACGTGCATGCATGGGACTTGTCCAAGACTGTGTGGAAAATCTGTGGCAAAGAAGAGAAATGTGCTCAGTCTTCCCATGGCCCACATCAACCCCTAAGAACTGCAGCATCTTACCTCTGTGATTCCTGCACATCTGCTTCGGCTTATTTGCTGGCTCAGCACAGCACACAGTTGGGTTTCAGCAAAGATACAAGACCTTGTTATCAACCCCACAAACAATCACCAACAGTGTGTTTACCTGAATGCTTACACAAGATTTCTTTTACCTTTGGCTTTCAAATTTTGGCTATTCACAAGAAGAGACTCTTAAAATCGAAACCCATTTACTTTTAGCAGAGAGATCCATTTCCAGCAATTGCTTAGGAAGTAACTGTAGAGTCCAAGAGCCTCAAAACTCTCCAGCTGCTGAGAAATTATGGATAGCATCTCCAAATGCTGTCAACAGCCAACAAACATTGCTAGAAAGATCTCTTTAGCATGCATGGATAGATGCATCAAAGCCAGTTGTGTCTGTACAAGAGAAATTCCTCTTGCACTGTGCATCTGGGGTTTAAAGTGGGAACGCTGCACAGAGAGAATTAGCATTTACTTCTAAAACAGGAAACTTGCTTTGCATATTTCATTTTGACACAGTCACACTTGTATTTTTTCCTCCAAATAACAAGCTGAATCCTAAAATCCTAACATAGTTTACAAATAGACAAAGTCCCAGTGAGTATCCAGTGAAATATGCCTGGGCAAGGGTGAATAAATGCTGATGCTGAATTGTGGTATTCCAGGTCAGACTGAGCAACACATTATTCTGCAAATAGTTGGTGGTTTCAAGAAGGTGTTGTTACTTGTGAGTAATAACAGGCGAACCCATTCTTCATGCACACGCAAACGCACGCAAGAGCAACATGAGCTATCCATGCACAACAGTTGAGCGGTTTCCTACTCCCTCCCGGCCCAGAGGAGCTGAGCAGCTGCTCTACACCAGCCTGTTCTCTTGTCCCCAGAGAGGTGACCCTGTCCCATCTACCAAGATGCACTAAGGCATCGTCACGCCTTTCCTGAAGTCTTCTCAGAGCACTGCCCAGGATCCTGGGTAAGGATGCAAGTTGTGCAAACCCGGATGAAGATGCAGCCCTTGCTGTGAAGAGCTAGTGCCCTTCCAAGGCACATGCTCCCTCGTGTCAGCTCCCCCATGCCCCAGGGCACGCTTGGCTCCAGCTAACATTTCCCCTTGGAGAAACATCATTCAGTGGTCTGCAGAGCCCAGTGTTTCATGGCGGGGCATCGAGGCATGTTACCTGCGGTCTCCCTGTCTGCTGCTGACAGCTCTCCATTGATCCCATTCTCTTTGGTCCGAGTGTACGTCCCTGGCTGCTCATGGCCGCCCAGCCCCGGCTCCTCATCCTCTTGGTAGGGAAATCCATTGGCACTTCTGACCAGTCCGGCACCTGCGCCGCCCTGTTCCTTAATTTCAGGTGAATGTGGGTGCGAAGAAGCCTCTGTTAGCTGACCCGAAGTCCAGTGCGGTGCCTTGGCTTCATCTTTCCTATCCTCCGCCATGGTTCCTTGCCTTCACCGCTTGGCCTGTAACGACATTAGCACGAGAGATCAGCTCCAAGTGGGTGACTGTGCCCCTGACCGTCAGGCAGCGACTGGGTGCAGCAGAGGCACGTTACCAGCAGCGCTGCCAGGGAAACTTGCATCCGGCAGATGAGAGAGGGTTTAAATGCAGAAGTGTCTCTGCTTGTCTGTCCTGGGCGTGAGCAAACTGCTTTAAAACCAAAACAAACCACAAGCGGTAAAAATTATGGGTCAAGTCCTCCCTGACTCTCATATGCCTTGCAATTATTAGCACCAGTTTCTTGAGGGCTGCCCTTTCGTTAATCTGATTTTAACTCACTAATTACGGTTAAATGTAGACCCACTTAACGAGAAGTGAATCGGTCATCATAATGCAACGACAGCTTCCCAGGGTGATAAAGGGAAGAATGCTACAACTGCTAAAAAAGTGAAGCTGCTGTTGCAATTTTCATTGCAGTTGCAAAGAGCGGGTGCTCTTTGGGCACAGAACCACAGGGCGATCCGTCCTCTGCAGCGCGTGCAATCTGCTGCTAGCCATGACAGAAACCACATTGGAGAACATTCACTGGGTTCCCAAACATATGTGCTATTTGACCCTGTTTATATCCCCTCTTACTTGCTGTTTCATGAACATTCACACTCATTCCCTTTTGTCCAAAACAGCCTGTGGGGAACAGTTGTTTCCCACACAAGCATTTGCATTCTCTTATGACTATTAGTATTTATACATAAACAAAACTAATAATTATTTGCTACTTCACACATATTTCACTCCTGTTAATTAGCTCTCATTTGTCCAAGCCAGGAAAAGAAGTCACTGCACAAGCCATAGGCTTTGGCTACTCCTCACAGAAAAATGTAGTAGTAGCTCCTCAATATGTAAGCCTAGGAAGACAACATATCGTAATCCATGTTTCCATGATAAAGTAACCTCTGGGGGGGAAAAAAAGGCTTTGCGTGAGCTAGCTACTTCCAAGTGAAAACCAGCAGGCCTTTTCCAAAAGCACTTGCCACCTTTTTTTTCCTGGGAGAAAAAAAAACCCCACACCTAAAAGAAATCAGCTGAATGCAGTCAACCAGCCACATATCACAGAGGCTGAGCAGTCTAGAAAAGAAGGCACAAAACTGGATGGTGCATATACTCCACAGACATTTGACAAAAAAAAAAACCAATAAAAAAACCCTAGTTTCCACAGAGTCAGGTCAGTTTGCAGAAAACCTCTAAACATGAGAAAAAGCTATTGTTATTTGTCAGATAATCATTCACAACTGATAACTTGACCTCTTTCTGATCAGATATTATTGTTTAATAATAATAGCTTTCAGAGCTACTTTGAATTAAAAAATCATGGTGAATCATGAAAATTAGATTTCATTCACAATAAACATGTGACACAAACTGTAGTTCTACCCCAAAAAGGACGAATAACTCTTTTGCCTCCTGGTGAAACCAGGGTGTTTCGGGAAGCGCAGCTCTGTCTGCTCTCACCCTGACCTAGCACCATTCCCTGGGGATAACCGATTGCATAAAGACTGCAGGAACAGGTGAAACTTCAAGCCCAGCATTTCCTCTGAGCTGTAATGAAAATGGTGGGCTGAGCAGTATCACAAAGCTCAGTGGCACTGAGACATGCCTTAATCAACCACAGAAATGGTAAACACGCTCCACATCCCTTTGCCTTCCCCTCCTCCTTTACCCTGATGGGAGACTCGTCAATGGGCCATTCTGCATATACAGCAAGAACCTTAATGCAGCCATCTCATATCATACCAGTAGAGCTGATGGGGTAATTATGCAGAAGAGAGCCCAAGCTGGGCAAAGACCATCTCCTACGCACCAAAGACATAACCCTCTGCCTCTAGGCCTGTTTACTGCATGACACTAGAGAACATTTTCTGATCAGAGCCTTTCCAAAACACGAGGCCAGGGGACAAACGTCTCCCTCTCTACAGGAGTGAGTAGCACACATCCAAAGCCACCAACGTTTGGGGCCCGAGGACAGAACAGAGCCTGTTCTGGGAAAAAAGGAGACAGTCTCATCTATGTCCCCTGAGGAAGCTCGGGGGGGGGGAAAAAAACAAACCCAAACAACAACCCAAACCCTAAACTCAAGGCTTTCCTCACCAATCTAGTGTGCTTTGAACCTGACAGCGAGCCCCAGGAGCCATACAAACCTGCCCATCAGCTTCAGCAGTTCAGCCCCTGGGTCACCCATGAGAGGAGCCCAGAGCCTCAGCAGGGCGAGGGAGGGTTACACAAGACCCAAGCGTGGGGCATGCGGTTCTGAAAATCACTGGGACAAATGTCACGGTTCTATCCCACCACCGCAGTTTGGAGGCTATTATCCCTAAGCGCCTTTCCCGGTTCCAGGCAGACACTCCCTGCTTCACTTGAAGCTCTTGAGGAAGGATATTCACATCCTTACAATGGACTGTGTCACAGAAGTCCTCTGTGAAAGTAACAGAAGTGCTTTTATCTTTAAAAATAAATACAGTGGGCAGGCTTCAATGAGAGCTGTGTGTATCTGGAGGCAGAATTTGGCTCAGTATTTATAATAGATGGTTACAGAGTGAAACATGGATGAATTCATTCTTGACTCTCTGTTATTCATCAAGTGCTCTCAGAGTTTATAATGGTAGTAGAAACACAGTGAGTCACACAATGCATCTTCGTACTCAGCAATTTAGCAATGACTATCTGCTGTACGGCGTGATTCATCTGCAGCTCAGGTTCAAATCCAGAATACACAGGTGTGCTTTTTACCATCAGGTTAGTTGTTTTTCTGTCATTTCATTAGCATACCATGGAATTAAATTAATCAAGTAATTTAAAAATTGACACAGAAATACCAAGAGTGGACAAATATTATGGTAGAATTTAAATAGTGTTAGGTATATAAAAAGAAGAAACCTGGAATAGTTTGGACAATCTAGGGAAACACAGTACTTCAGGGAAGCGAAAAGTTCCTCTTCCCACTATGACTTCCTTATTCTTTGCATAAACTGCAATGAAGGCTTTCAACAAATATCAGAAAAGAAGGCACAGCCAGTCCTCTAAAATGTCATGTTGCCTTAGTCAAAAATTAATTTGGATACTTATGAGCCTTTCTTCCCTACCCATTATAGCAGAACCTCATCATCAGAAAATACGCAGCAGCAATGTTACTAGTATGTTCTCACTCTTTTTCTCCCCTACCACCTGAAGTTGGTGGCAGTGAGAGGGTGACCGAGGCAGGCGCTCGACTGTGGCAGGAAGGGCAGTGGAGCTCACGGGCTGTACCAGCCTCAGCTGCGCCAACACCCCAGCTCGGCCCCTTACTCCAAAGCCATCCTGGTGACACCACACCAATGTGCCATGGGGCACAAGTACAAGCCTCAGTGCGGGCTGCGTTAGCTACATGGCACGGGATTGTGGAAACACTCCTCCCTCAGTATCTTCCTCACCCTGAAGCCTGATCAAAGCCAGCCATGCAAACCAGGGTATGGGAGTGGGGTGGGAAATGCCCCCTTCTTCCAGAGGGATCAAGCAGGCGCTGTTGTACACCACAGACCACATCAGTGATACTGACCCACATCTGTGGGCCAAGCGCAGCCCTCCCCAAAAGGCTTTCCTTGTCCAGAATGACACGGAGGATGCTACTGAGACTCTGGCCATTCCCTGTCCAGAGAGATCATGCTCCACCGGCAGCTGCCAGCAGCAGCAGCGAAGCAGCAGTGAAGAGACACTTCACAGACCTTAAATTCATGTCCTTGTAACTCCGGTGGTGCACTAGGGATGGCATTATGGATCTGAACTGGACATCCTGCCTTCTAAACTGATAACTTGTAGCAGAAATGATGGTAAAAACAAATTCCCTCATCCTTTTCAGCCATTTGGGAACTGTATGGAGACAGAAAATACTTAAATAACTTGGAATTTACACAGAGGGACAAACCTCGTGGGGAACGTGTGGTCCGACTTTGCAGTTACCTCCTCCTTTTGCAGGCACTGTACATATATTTCTTAACCCATATGCTCTTTTATGTGAAACCAGCTCCCGCTGTCATGGCTGGGTTGAACCAAGCCCGAGTGCTTTGAACTCAACACACAACGAATCACCCACAGTAATACAGCATGAGACCACACTATGCAAAACCCAAGATAATGCTGATTTAAACATCCTGTCATGCTAGCTGTCCTTCTATATATTTCAGGAGTACATTACAGAATCATCTTAACATTATATTAATATTGCCTTTGCATGTAAGCAGACGAATTTTCTACAAATTTCACTTTTTAAGAGAACAGAATTAGGCCAATACTGAAGGATTTTGCAAATACCCTGCCCTCCTGCTTCAAGCAATGTTTTTACCTACTCCTATGTCTATGAGTCCATTCACAGTGAAATGAGGCTATTTGATTTCAGGGAAGCTAATTCATTAACTAAGAGAAACAGCCACCTGGATACATGGAGGAAGAGCTACAATTCCATTTCAGAGGAGAGAATAACACTGGAGGTTCCTGAACGGAGAGACAACAGACTTCTCCAAAAAGAAAAACAAACCCTGGCAGGGGGCATAGCCAGATCCTAAGCTTATTGTGAGGGAGAGGGGAGGAGAGGGGAAGTGCCCCCTGTATAGCTCCAGGGCTAAATCCTGCTTCCCCGAGGGCTATTTAGCTCAGATGCACCATAGCACTGACTCAGCTACCCTGCTCCCGAGTCCGGAGCCAGGAGAGTGTGGGGATTGCTCCGTGGAGGTAGGCTGGGGTGCAGAGGCATGGCTAGCATGACCTCAGGCACCCAGGGCTTCCAAAATTCCTGAATAAGCCTGCCTAAAAGAGAATTTTTTTATGAAATTTAAGAAATTCAGATAAGTTCTTTCAGAGAAAAGAAATTTATGAGGTGAGGTGTTCATAAATTTTTAAAGAAAAGAGGGTGCCAAGAAGTAGAAAAGAATGAAATTGTCTCCAAAATTAGTTACAAAAAAAATAAATAAAAAATAATCTTTCCTTAACATAAAAAGCCCAAACCATATAACAATAGGGCACAATCTAACTCATACTGGTAAATAACACAACCGAGAAAACTTTTAATTCATGTCCACGTACCAACTGGCCAGTTGGGATGATGTGTCTGAATATTAAACATCAGGCACTGCGGATTAAGAGGTCCCAAGGGAATTTGACAGTAAATTTAACTTATCGACAACTATGTCTAGAAGAGCCAAGGAAAGCGGGAAGGTATCAGGAGGCCGGAATAAAAGCAACAACAGACAGGAAGTGGGAAATCTGGATGGACAAATTCCAATAACCTCCTGCCACCATCATAAAGCTAAGCCTGCAGTATGTAGTACCCAAACCCAATCAGTGCTATTTTCTTCACGGACTCTCCACATATTTACGAAACACGAGGGCTAATTTTGGATACCATGAACACATGGAGAGCTCTGCACCCACATTCCACTCCTTCATTTCAGCTAACATGCATCTTCTCTCAAATTAATTTGATTATTTTCAGATGTGAGTGGTGTGCTTCACACTGATCAAAAAGAACCACAGCAAACAGCATGGATGGGGAGAAAGTCTTATGGCAACTGACAGCGACCATGTTAGCTTCCCTCTTACTTAAAATGCTCGGTCATGGTCCAGAAGCCACTAAATGATTAACAAAAGTTACCACTTGATGCTAAATGTCTAAGTGCCGTAATTCTAGTAATACGGTATATTATTAGACAGAATTACACATTCTCTCAATTGGAGCCACTCTACCTCTCAAGCCTAATAAAGGATGAACAAGTTTCTCTGGTAATTTATAACAAATATGATTTCTTCCTTGTCCACTGCTTGAGTTATTAGCTTGCAGCTAGATCTCTCTTTCTCGACAATACCAGCAAGACTATCCTCTCTAATACTACCTTGCATCTGTTAAAAACACAGGCAGTATTCATCTCCTCGCACTTGTATTAGCATTTGGTGGTTTTTAAAGGCTTTTCCATTTCCACACTGCAAACAGTTAGTCAATAGTCACATATTCTTTGTAGAAAATCCTTTTGATTGTACCTTGGATTACAAAATGGATGAAAAATAACGGATGGCGCCTGGACCAGAGGCTGAACAAAGGAGGCTCACTGTGGAAAGATGAAGAAAATTTACTGCAATCTGCGTCCCTGCCAGAGCTGAGAACAAGGGATGGCTAGAGCCTCTGAAGCAGTCAATCAGACCTGCAGCACTGGCACGGCAGAGAGCAAGCAGAGAGCCAGAGGAGCAGCTGCTCATGCTCTGCAGTCCTCCGCTCCTTCCTGCACGGTGTCCTGCCCTGTGGGCGCAGAGATTTAAACCCTTCTCGGAGTTTCCCGCAGTTGGGCTGGGCATCAGTGGTGGCAGGCAGGTGGGAAGGGTGGGTCACCCTGCTGCAGGAGCCGCACAGCTCCTGATGAAGGGGAACGCTTTCACTTGCAGAAATGTGAATCTGACAGAGCCCCCCTGCTCTGTACCGAGTAATAAACCCTGCTCGGCCAGGCGGTACACCCAGGTGGCATGCAGGAGGGCCGAGATGCAGCACCACTTGCATTTCTGTTGGTAGCAAGCAGAACCTGCATCCTGCTGCAGAACCTAGGAACAGGTAAACATATGAGATCGAGTCTTTCAGCTGCCACTCCTGACCAACAAAGCTCTTCCTCCCTGGGGAAGGTATTCACTTCTCTGGGCTGCTGGAAAGCAGAGCGCAAGTGAGCCAACCTGCCATTGGGCGCTCCCTTCCCGAGACACACGGTTGCCCGGCACGCAGGGCTGCGCTTGCTCCCATGCCCAGGGACTGTATCAACTTGCTCAAACTCCAGAAATCTAAAACTGGGTGCCCTTCTCTCTTGCAATGGTGAAATCATGGTACTAGCAGCTTCTGCCTGCAAAAAAATTACCTCACTTTTAGCTAAAAAGCCAGAAGAATCCCTGTACTCTCCTTCCTGCTCCAACACCACCCCTTTTCGACAAACCGTTTCTATCCACAATGCTGCATTTTTACACCATTTACCATTCATCAAACACCCTCACACACATCTATCTATCTATCGCTAATCGTAATTGCTTCCTGCAGGAGAGAGGAAAGGCATTTTAACTGGTGAAGGAGATGGTAACCATAACAACAGCACCATGACAACTATAATTGATATCTGAAACAAGAAATAGGGCAAAAACTTATCACCAATAAATTTGGTCCATGATAAGGATGGCAAAGGCACTAAAGGAGCAATACCAGTCAGTAAAGGTGCCAACACAAAGAAACACAAGTCTCTCTGGAATAAATTGCACACAATCCTTCTGCAAATTTTAAGATAAAACACCATGACAGCCTTGTCTTCTGATCAGTAAACAGAGAAGGCAGTCCCTGCTCAATCCTACCTGAGATCTCCTCTGCCTCGGGGAGCTGGAGGGGCCGTAGGATTGAAGGAGTGCTTCTGGGAAGCCAGGATGCTTCCTGGCAGCCAGAAGACTCCCAGATTTCTCAGTGGAGTCTTTTGTTTCCAGGAGACTCATTGAAATGAGCCCTGAGCAAAGACGGCATTGCTCCCAGGGGAGGACCTCAGAGTCAGACACACTGCATTGATTTTTCCACCAAGCACAATTTCAAATGGGCATCGTGAGCCCTCTCCGTGCACTTTAGAGAAGGCATTGCAGTTGGCAGGCTTGTTTGAAACATGAGGCTCTGCAGCCATTAGCCAGCAACCATCTAAACAACCTGTGCCAAGGCCCTGACTTACAATCCTGGCAGAGAAAAAGATTCACCGACACTTGTGGCTACATTGGCTTTTTCACCCTCGGTGCAGGAGGCACAGAAAAAACACCATAAATAAACAGCACTAGCTCCAAGGGCTGTGTGCAGATAAAGTTATTTGGGGTGTGATCAGACAGGGAAACGTTCAAAGAAACAGCTGCACTACGTGGCCCTCTCGGGGCTTTTCAGGGGGAATTCAGCTCACCAGTTTGCTACACAGGATAGCTCAGGGTGGGCACGCTGAAGTGGTCTTTTCCCATTGAAATACTTTGTCACCTTCTGCACAGCTTCCCTCTCCTAATCTCCTTGCTTTTCAAACCACTGCAATAATCTAACTGGAAATTAAACCTTTCTACATGGTACACTTTGGTTCTTCCACAATATGAATAAATGGAGATTTTTCAACTCTATATTTAAGACTTAATGAAATAAACACTCAACAACTCAGTCCTTATTTGTACTTGTACAGTCTGTTTTTCGCTACCAAAGTAATTATAAAAGATTTGCCCTACTTATTACAAATACATTTGCAAAAAGCTAAGAACAGAGGAAACCTTCAGTTTAAGGAGATGATTTTGAAGGGAAAAGGAGATTCAGATAGCATCCAGGAAACATGTCTCCAATAGAAGAAACATTTTTTTTTTTTTCCCCTTCATATTTCCCTCTTACCACAGCGGTCACTTCAAACCTCGACAAGACGACGACAGCTGAAAATCCATAACAACAACAACAACAACAACGCCACCGAGCTGGAGGACAGGCCATATAAGACAAAGGTGCTCAAAATACTGCTTAAGGGGAAAAATTCTTCATCAGCCAGGGAAGAAGTAGTATACAACTTGACATAGTCATTGCAGGCTGGGCGAAAAAAATGGCAGAACTACTAGAAATACTCACAAATACATTACACTAAAAGCACTGTGGCTGCCAACATTTCACAAGTTTGGCCAGCTGAAATCTTGTCAGAAACAAACACTGGCTGGCTAGTAAAAATGAACATTGAACGCTTGGTTCCCCTCCCCACTGCCACTTCCATTATAATTTTCAGTGCTTATAAAACGCTGAAACAAAGTCATCTTCCGCTTATTTATCACACAGGTACAGAAGGTGACGGCAGCACACACTACCCAGTTTACGATCTTCTAATTCTTAGACTCTACTTTCAAGCCTGTTGTTCGAAGGAGTGCCAGCCAAACTGTGTATTTGCCACAGCTACTGCAAACAGGCTACATAGCTATGCGCTTCCTTTGCCCTCAAATCACACTAATCAATACTTGTATTTGGATAGAGTCTAGTAAAGGTAGTCCACGAAAAGGCTGGAGTGAAATTTTGCAGGATTTTTTTGTTCCCCACACTGACCTTGCTAAGACACATTGATTTGATGTTGCATCTCTTCTCTCAAGAGACTCCATAATGGATGACAGCTCAGATTAGGTAGCAAGGATTTAATTAATTATGCTAATATGTTACTTGCATATTCTCTACATAGGATAGGTCTATGCCAACTTCAGTGGAGCTACTCTGCATGCAGGTGAGGCAAACTGGACCAGTTAGCAGAGAGGTGCTACAAACTTAACTGCTAAGCAAAAACTCACACAACAAAATCTCATTTATCCAGAATAAGCACTTTAACTATGCTGGTGCGTCTCTTCCTTCTCCGCATACATGCATTACTTTCACATCCCTTATTTCTTCCAGTTTCACTGAGATCTCATCAAGCATGACACTTTTTCACATGATCTTAGCTTTACTCAGTGAGCTTTTAATTAGAAAAAAAAAAAAAAATGCTGCCTCTACAAATGCGTCTGCATTTTTTGATTTTCTTACCTAACTTTTAAAACTAATTCCACCCCTGCTACAGTACAATCTTTGAAAACACCCAGATGCTATCTTTGGAGCATCATTACATCAGCTACTACAAATGGTAAAAAGCATGTCCTGGGCTAATTTCTGGCAGATTCTTCCCCATAAATACATGCAAGAGAACCGGCCTACAGCAGAAATCTGAAATGCAGCATTTGCAGCACACTCCAGCTCTCTGCGCCCTCTCCAGGGCCATGGACCCCCTAAAAAGGGGTAGGTCAGTAACGCCAGGAATGGACTTCCTGGTCCAGCTGCCAGCCCAACTTAATTCTGTCCTTCCATATGCTGAAGTAAAGGAACACAGTCAGTCATTCCACAACTCAACAAGCAACACAAAGATGTTGATGTGAAAATCAAGTATGGAGGTGGTAACAGGAAAGGATCTTCAAGGCCATGTGCCGCTCCAGTTTGTTTGGGTAAAAATTCTTGCTCACGTGAAAAAAGTTTTCTCCCCAGGTCAAGGGCAGCAGATTATTCCTTTGCTGAGAGTGCTTTTAGCTTCACTTCATAATGCTCAGACACACCAGGCAATCATGCCAGGCACACAGTGTAAGCAGAAGCATCTTATTGTCTAACAGAGGCATTGTTTATTCATGCTGAAAAAGAGCATCAGACAGAAGAAAGCTTGTTCTGAGGTCCCTCCATCCAGACTCACTTAAGCATCTTTGACTCTCAGTTTCGCGGTCAGAAAACCTTAGAGGCAGGGGCCCAGGAACCCATTACAGCCAACAGAAGCCAATGCTTTTAACTGCAGCACAGAACATCTAACTGTAAATAAATAAACAGAAATAAGGAGACAAAGGGTTGGAAAACTGATTGGGAAAGAGGTTATTTGCAAAGTCTACTTGCTTCTATACTTACAGCAAACTTGGCATGGATTAGCTAGTGCTAGAATTTTCTTTCCTAGGGAATGTCTGAGTAGTGACTGTTGTGCTGCAAAATCTTGGTCCTACAGAAGTGGCAGGATTATTTCATCCCTTCATATTATTTTCTAACCGACAAAGTTACCAACAAAGGACTTCCTTTAACTTAAATACACTCTTATGCTTGTATGACCTAAAAATACACTATCCACCCACATTCAGCCACCCACTCGTATGACCCATGACTGTATACCCAGGCAAATAAAATAATCTCTCCCTACCTGGAAATGAGAATACCCAGAAATCTTTTGTGCTCTTAAAAGCTCTAGATAGTAAAATCACAATATTTGGGATATAATTTCATCATGTGTTAGCTTTTGCCTGCCAAATCTTCACTCAACCAACCCTACCGCCTACAAAAGAAAAGAAAGCAAGCAGCCACTCCTCCAGCCTGTCCAGGCACAGGGGCAGGAAGGACAGAGGCAGTATTGAAGGAACCTGAAGCCACAGGAGTTGATTTTGCAGCCCTCGCTTTCAGAGGAAGTTCTTCCCTCCAAAGGGCTTCAATTAAGATCTTGGGATCTGCACTGAAACAGGAAGAGGAGTTTATGTGCCTCGGCTTGTATTTTAACTGTAGTGATTTTTTTTTAAAGTTTAATTTTTAATTCCTCGGGTTTTTGAATTAAGAAAATTAAGGTATCTAAAGTGTGAGGAGGAACCAACTCACTGAGTCATTCAGCCTTTCTGAAATCTTAATTGCAGGACTTGCTGTCACAGCAAAGACCTATTTCAGAGACTCGTTTCCTCCCCAAGCTCCCACGGGTGTATGCAATTACCTGATTCTCGCTACAGGTTGGGTTTAACCTTGCTCTGCTGCCACCTCTTTTCCTCCCACCCTGTGCCGAGGGGCTGACATATGTATGTGAAGCCAGTGGCATTCTCCTCGGATAAGATGAAGAATGAATGAGTTTTGTGGGAGGCGAGGAACAAGCCCAGGGCCGGGGAGTAGGGGAGGGTAAGAAAGTTGCATTGGGTGAAGAAAGTGCATGTCAAGAATGATAAGATGTGACTGATGAACAAATTCAGTAACTGAGGAAAAAGTCTGGAAAAAACCCAAGCCATGGGACTGAATGTGTGTTGTTTTAATACAAAGAGACAGCCAGGGAGAAGGAGGGAAGCTAGGATTTGCCATCTACAATCAAACCATCCAGTCTAGACTCCTGCCACAAGCAGTGGCCGGCACGAGCTGCTCCACATGAAGAGGCAAGAAGCTCCCCAGAGCTTCAGTCTCACATCAGCATGTTCTCAATGCACAAAGTCTCTACCCAGTGACACAGACCTGCTGATTTCCATCAGAGCCAGGTGCCTACACGTCTATAAGGATCCAGATCATCATGCTCTTTCCAATACAAGCAGTCCCTACAGAAGATACCCTCAAGGTGACTTTCTGGACAAGGGAGGTAACCTATCTGTGTTCTTCCATGGACTGTCATCAGAGATTTCCATTAAAAGGACAACAGGACACAAAAAGCACAACAGGATATAGGACATGCAGAGCACTGATGGACACAGAAAATGCATGCCTGAATTCATGTGTTCAGGTGCTTCTGATGTCTTTTTTGAGAGGTACCCAGGATCCAACATATGATTCATCTTGAATTTCTCTGTATTTTTTCTTTTGCAAAGTCTTTCAGCAGCACTAATGCTGATGATGGTTTAGGATGCCTGAAAGCATTAAGTATTAATCACAAATGAAATAAAGTAGACCTGGAAAAGGTACAGAGAGTTCAACGAGGATGATAAAAGATCTGGAGAAGCTTCTGTGCAAGGAATGACTAGACAGGCTATGACTCTTCAATCTGGGAAAGAGGGGAATGAGACAGACATTTATAAAAATACGTGCAGCATGGAGAAGATAAGCAGAAGAGAAAACAATCACTCTCTTCACAAAGAGCTATGGTGCATCAAACAGAACTCGCAGGTGGCAGGCTCCCTGCAAATGAATGGTGATTATTCCCACTGTAAGGAATTACACTGTGCAGGAGGTGGTGTATGATAAAAGTTTACATAGGTTCAAAAGCCAACTGCTGAATTTTTCTTCCATTAGTTTGCCCATGGTTTCTCAATTTGAGAGACTTTTCTGGGAAAGGAATGTTTTTACCACGTAAATAATATCTAGATCTAACACAGCTTAGAGGCTTTATTTGCTATTTTAATATTGACTTTAAATAATTGTGTCATTTCCTGTCATTGATTTTTAAAGGCGACCCTTCCCCATCAAGCGTGATGGAGTGCCACAGCCCCTTGCTGAGCATCACAATGTTTAACAAACTCTAAATGAAAATACACTGTATGACATAGACTGTATTGCACTGTAAATGAAAAGCAAGTTATTGCACAGCCAGGCTCTAGCAAATGAACAGCTTTGTTGGTCTGCTAAGTTTCTAACTGAAATACAACATTACGTCCCAGACCCATGTTCTTCCATATCCCTCTGCTGATGCAGCAAAAACAGGCTCTGCAGACTACGTCTTGCCACTTGCGTGGGGCTGGTTCACCAGATGAAGAAAAGGGGTGCTCATCTTCAACCTGTTCTGCAGAATCAACTTGACCACCTCATGCTAAAAATCTACAGACAGCACATGGTGACACTGAGCTAATGATTAGGTTGGAGACATCAACAGGAAGATCAGCTGAGAAAAGTGTTCTGGGGTAGGGATGATGCTGAAGAGAAAAAGCACACGAGCAGCTAGGAAGACAGATGGCCTTTCCAGAAGGACCTGGTTATGCATCCAGAGCCGCCACTTGTAAGAGGTCTCATGAGATACTATATGTAAATGTTTTATAGATGAGATGCTCAAAGCTGCAACAGCATAAGCAAAGCCTTGTATGTTTTCTTTTTCATTTAGGGCAAACAGTCTGAAACACATGCCCCACCACTGACCTCAAATCTGACCCAGAGGGGCTGTCTCTGGTTGAAAAGACGATTCATTCACTCTGCTAGAAGGCCTGAATGAATAGGCAGTATTCAGACTGCAGGACGCTTATCACTTGGGATTCCCTCAAAATTTAGGTCTGACATGACTGGGTCAGTAACCACGCGCTTTTGTTCCTAGCTCCTTGAACAGAAATGTCTCTTTGCATCCTTCAGTGGTTCCCACAAATCAGGTCGATTTTTATGGCTTGCTAATTATTACTGCTAGACTTCTGCCGGGCTTCAGGATGAAAAGAAGTGTATTTCTGAAAGCTCAGGGCACAAAACTTACAGGATAAATCACTGTCTATCTAGCAGCAACAAAATCCAGCCATGGCAGCCACTTAAATATACACATCTGGATAGTGCTGAACTTTATTTGTTTAGGAATGGAAAGTTTGGTTCTGCTTTTGTTGACAGAGCATATTAAAGAGTGCCAAAAATGCAAAAAGAGAAAAAGAAGTAACTGTCACAAATTGGATTTTGTCTAGAGGTGCGTATATCACACATACAAAGCTATCTGAAATGACATTAAGGTTGCAAGGTTACACCTCAGGAGTTTGGCTGTGAAGGAAATGAGAGATGACTGCATAATCATAACTGGGTCCCCTTCTGCATATGTACTAAGCTACTGCCTAGTTCAATAAACATATTTTATTCTTCCCATTCCCTCTATCTAGATTATCCCACTCTCCACTGCATCAGCTTCCCATTCCAGCCCAGGCATTGCCCCTGTGGGCTCCAGTCCCTCACCCAGGGCCTGTCCATGTTTGCTGTCCAGACTATAGCTTTCACCACTGCAAACTTTGAAAGTTTCATCCTCCTCATACCAAGGTCCACTTTCAGATCCTCTCCTGCAGGTTTCATCCCAAGCAGCAGTTTCCTCATTCATATTCCTCTATTAAATTCCAGTTTTCCTTCCTGGACTTCTCATCCAGTCCCTCTCTACAACCTGCCTCCATCTCATTGCTTACCCATCCTCACCTTACCCCATGCATCCTTTATCAGAGCTGTCTCTTCCACCCTTGACCCCCTGCTTCCACAAGTTCTTGGCCATGCTTTCTAACTTTAGTTGCCTCTGCATTTGAAAGTGCGGACTTTCTCCTCTCCCAGAGACTATAACCAAAGGAGAGGCAGCTTATTCTTTTTTTTCTGGTCACAGTGATATGATATAACATGACATAAATTGTGCCAGTCAGGCTCAGGGAGGTTGGAAGCAGCAGAGGCTCTAGCAAGTCTCTCCTGACACTCAGCAAACTTTCAAAAGATACGTTGTCCCCTCCTCAACAATGAGGATGCTGAAGAACTTCACAGACAAGATCCTGAGTTAAAACAGCAAACCTGGCTTCCTCCACCCAGCCCGGGAATGCAGCCTTACTCCAGGAAAGGGCAGCTTGGGCCAAAACATGTGCGAAAGAGCAAGATGAGCCTCACTGCCAGAGAGAAAAATTGCAGCCTAAACCACAAAAAGTTTGGCAAAGTGGTAATAGAAACAGGGCCTTATAACGGAAAGTAGCAAGCCACCTTAGCTGACAGCCTCATCTATAATACCACAATCAGCAAATGGACCGTGTGTGAAGGGATGTGTACGTTATGCTCAGAGATGCACTAGCAGATAAGATCGCCGTATCCATAGTGATGGCAAGTGATGCACTGGCAGTACCGCAGGCCAGAGTCTGACGGTCTGATTTGAAGCACAGGGTGTAAAGAGACCTGGGAACACTTTTCCAGAGAGGCAGACAACCCTTCTTTGTATCCCCTGAAAGAAAGTATAGGTTCAGTCAAGGGAAAGCATAAGAACTCCCAACAAAGGCATCTCAAAGGCTTTGCTATACCCTCTTCATCAGCAGAGAGCTGCCTGCCATTCAGACCTGGGCTCTATTCCTGCCCAAACTCCTGCTGCTGCTGGAGTGGCTCTGGAGAAGAGCCAGCTTGGATGCTGGGACTGCAAAGGGAATGGCTTTGGACTCTCTGGGCCCCTCTTGCTGAGGGTAATGCAGTGTTCATGTCTCCTGTTGTGGATCCCATAACCTCTGGTCCTTTCCTCTGGCACTGCCACCACTACATGTCTGAGCCCCAGCCGCCCTCCCTAGGCAGGTCCCAGCCATCCAAAGGGGCATACCACGCTGGGGCCTCCCCCTAATCTCTTCTCTCAGCAAGCTACTGCCGAGTAACAGGCAGCAAGACACTTGTCCCAGATCCTGTCTCAAAGGTGCAAAAGGACCTGAATTTACTCAGCCTGGGCCCCGAACTGAGGTTTGTCCTGGCCAGAACCCAGGCTGTAGCCCAAAAAGTCATAGTGAGGCTCCTTGCAGCCCACAGGACAGACCACATGCAGAACAGCAGGGCACCTTGTTCTCAAGTTCAGACACCTCTCTACCTCCAAAAGTATTCTGAAGTGATAAACAACCATTACTTTCTCTGCATTTAGACTTACACCACATGGAACAAAAGAGCCCCCACATAAAACGCTGGGCACCCCTACAAAACTGTGAAGAATGTACCCATGACGAAACAGGCACTAAATTCAGTAAGATACAAACTAACTGCCCCAGCACCAGGGTGTCCCTCTTCAGTCTCATTCCTCTCTTATCCCCTCTCTGGGCACAAGAGAAGACGTGCCTCAGTGTACGGCCCATGTCTAGCCTCACGCCAATCTCTGAAACACTCCTATGGCCAGTGCTAAATCCTCACAGGTTAAAATACTGGTTCAGGCATTGAGACTTCCTGATCAATTTACAGATCGTGAAAGTCTCCTCCCACCCCACCCCTGATTTCTGCACTGTATTAGGCTGAGCTGGCATTTGGGGGCATTTTTCCAGGGTACAGTATCAAGGTATTTTCCAGCATCACTGGGTACCCTACATATGCACTGTCAAGAACAAAGAAATGATGAAAAACACTTTTTTTTTTTTTTAAAAGAATACAATACTTACATATCATAAAAAGAAGGACTCTGCTGCTGTCCTTTTAGCTGTTACCAGTTTGAAACACTTTACATGAGGGAGGCTGCAGCACAAAGTAGAAGAATAAAACCCTAAAGCTTCTTTTCCTGAAGCACGGCTAGGATCAAACCCTACTGTGCACACACCAATCGGCAGAGATTTTCAGTGAGGATTTACTCTGGTGCTTTGTCAGTGTTCTCTGGGAATATTACAAAAGTCAGGAGATTTTTCTTGAAGCAAATTTTTACTTGTCCTTCGAACAGGCACTTTATTTGATACAGAAGGATTTGATGTGGGAGGATACTCCAAAACTGCAATTCTCAACACATTTCAATTTTCTTTAAATTTCTGAACATTTTAGAGGGGCTTTACTCGGTGAAATGGGAATTGTTAACATCAGGCTAATAAAGACTACAATATCCACATCATTATATTTGACATAAAGCCTGTGATCAAGTGCAAAAAATTACCATTTAAAAGATATAGTTGATATTTCAGACATCTACCATTCAAATGACATGCTGCTTTGAAGAATATATTGCGCTTTACTTTGTTGTACTGCTTCCAAGGAGCATTGCTCATAACCATTTGCAGCTTCTGAAACGAGGGTGGTATTCTTCCTTTTTCCACAGCAAGAAATGACTATTGAGACAACACATTTTTAAATAGAAGACTTCTTTCTGTCAATACTAAATGAACACAAAGGTGACAGGAAGTTACTGTATAATCGGTTCTCTCCATATAGCTAATATTTCATTGCTCTCTTTGTTTCCTAGTATAAAAACCAAAGTGGCTCTATTTTCTTTGGCTCTTGACCTTTTACTGCTTTCTCTGCTGGTTTACCTGTTCAGAATCCCAGGAGGTCTTAACATGAAAGATTTCCAAAATCAACGGGAAGATTTATGAACACTGTCCAATGTTCTTCTTATCATGCCAGAACAATCTTACGCGGCAAGAAAGGCGCAGAAGCAGTTCACGCTAGGGAGGATCAGTACAGCATTCACAGTCTTCTGCTCAAATTCCCAGACCAGTTCTCAGTCAGTGGTATGGAAAATGGTCAGGGAAAATACTCTGAAGACATGGCATTAAGACACTTCTCACTCCAGCTCTTCTTCAAAATCCAGATAAAAAAATTCATCGCAACTTAATTCCTAACATTCATTTTTCCATTTCAGCAATTGCTGAACAAGGAAGTTACAAGATCATAAAAATGGGGGGCAGCAGCAAAGCCCAGTGCTGCAGCCATGCTAGAAAATACATTAAGGTCCCTGGACTGTCCCATCTCTGCAAATCATTGTGAAGTGTTTATACAAGGCCAAATTAGACAGGAAAAGGCACAACTGCGCTTTTATACACTAAAACGAATAACCAGTCCCTTTGCAGCAAAAAGTCTAAGCATCCAACATGTTCTTGAGGAGGAGTAAGAGCAGAGCAGTCTGGCCTCCCTGCAAAGCAGATCAACACCTGTGTGGAATACTAGGGAGACAAGGAGAGCTTTCTTCCCCATAGCTGAGATGTTTCTGTCCTTTCCCAGCCCCTAACTGCAGCATTCTGTCTTACTGGCAATCCTGGTATTTCTCAAAATCCTACTTTCAACACTCTTCTGAAGGTGTGGGCTTGGTCTTACTGACAGAGCCAGACATGTCCATGCCGGGAGATCACCAACATGCATTAACCATCCCTGATACATAGCTCCTGAGACAAGGTTGTAGTTCTTCTGCAGGTAAGCTAGGCAAGGACATTTGGGGTGTTACAGTGTTAAATCCTACACTGTTAATCTCCTGTAGGCAGGCTGTAGTAAAAAAAAAAAAAAATTAAAAAAAAAAATCACTGGAACTTCATTTCCACACATATTTAAGAGCAGGAAATAGCCAATACATTTACTTATTGTAAATCAACTTCTTTCTCAGCAGCTAAGAGTGAGCTGTATCTGACATTTTCTGACATCCCCACAGGATTACTGACTTGCATTCCCTTGCTCACTGCATATCTGCAGGATTGCAAATATATTGCAGTATAAATTCATGAAGTGAATTCATAACACAGAAAGCATCAAATGCAATTGAACATGGCAAAGCAGCAGACCATCTAGTGATCAGACATGATTGCCTAATTTCCATGAGTTAGCATGTTTTAGCCATGTGGTGCTTTCAAGATCAATTCATCAACAGAAAGTGAAGCATTCAATTCAGATCCTCCCTGATTTCATTTTAATCCCTTCTCGCTGCTTTTCTCTGCATCTATTCATAGATATGGAAATAAATGACAACTCCATACAGCATTCCACCATTTCTCATGCATTTTCATGTGTGTTCTGATGGGGCCTCATGTTCGCGATAGTGAATCAAAACATGTGTCAATAAAATTGCCTCTCAGGAATTACAATCATGACATAACTGTGATGCCAGAATACATCTAAAAGAATGAAAAACCAACGTAAGGAGTACATTACACAATAATTACACCCTCTTTACAGAAAAGACAACAATAGAACTTGGTAAAAAGATGACGAAGATTTTCTGCATTCAGCAACACCTCCTTCCATTTTACTTCCCTTGTCATCTCTGCACCAGAAACACTGAAATAACCAGCATCACTGCAGTTGTAAGGACTTAACACCCACCTCAAGCACATACAGAAAAAAACCTAATTTTGTAGGCTTCAGTGCTTTTAAATTATGCTTGTTACCATGAGAACTTGATTAAAATGCCACCCACAAGCTTGCAGAAGGGGGGGGGAAAAACAACAACAACAACAACAACAATCTACTTTTAATCAGTGGTAGTACACTTGCTGCATTGCAGCATTTCATAAGCTCCACAACCTTCTGCAGTAAGAGGCAGCAGAGATGCCCAGACAGATATATTTTGCTGAATACTTTATTCTGGAAAAAATTTAGCTGACAGTACGGTTGTCATCCAGTACTATTACACAATATTCCATTTGAGGAAGATAAAGCACACATACATGTTCTGCACCATGTTACAAGGCTTGATTTGAAAACTAGACAATTACGTGTATGTGCGGGGGGGGGGCAACTCTGACAGCCGCTCAGGACAAAAATTTATTTTTGATGATATCTGAGATAAATCAAAGCTATTAAACACTCTGGTTTCCCCTCCATCTTATCCATTTGCTAGCTTTATAAATTTAGGCTGATTTTTATGTATATATATTTCTGTAAATTCAAATGATAGCATTGTACCATCTAGGCTTTTTTTTTTTTTTTTTTTTAGTTTACAGTCTCATCATCTTTGGATTAATGGCTACGGACACTGCATTACTGCAGTTTGACTAGGAGCCAGAGTTTGCAGAACAGGCACCCCAAGCCTGCAGCCACTTCAAAGCAGATAGTTAGCAGTGTGGCTGAATCAAGAGCCAGTAATAAACTACATAAAGTAGCTTGGTCGGTGGTATATGTGTTAAATGCCACAGCTGATACAGACATGCAGCCAGTGGTGGGCTAGGAAGTGGGAAGAGTTTCACACCTCTGATCAGAATAACTTACTAGCCACTTACTCAAGGAGTCATCTCACCCAGCTCTCTCTTTAAAAAGACATACCTACTCATCCACAGGAGGGAAACTACCGCTACCGTAATGAAGAGACCGGCCAGACTGTATCCCATTTACAGTGATAACAGAGTGAATTTCCCCATGAAAGATCAGTCACCCTCTCAAGGACACTATCCATGCCAGAGCATCAGGCATCCTTTAGACTTCAAACGAATCAGCTCTAAGAGGAAAAAAATCTATCAGCCAGGGAGAGATAGCATGCACTGTGCCAGAAACCCTGGCTACCATCTTCTCAAGAGAGAAATGTAAAGTGAGTTGAAAGAAGGGGAAAAAATAGACCTTTGATATAACTTCAGTAGAGCAGGCAGGTGTCCCAGTTCTTCACTTGCATCTTTATACAACATTAGTAGTTGGTCTATCCATTTTGAATGTTATGCATAATGTATGTGTTTGCAGCTGTACTTTGACCTGTCATGAGTAAGCATCACAGATGACAAAGCATTCTTCACCAGAGGAGGTAACAAATCCATGAACTGGCAGCAGGGGACACCCTAAAAGATGGTGATGTCCCATCTGAATTGCTCAGGCTGCACAGGGAGATCGTACCACCTAGGCTGGGGGAGGCACAAACGTCCTCCAGTGACACTGGAGGCTCTCAGCCATGCAGTAAAATACAAGTGTACTTGCCTGAACTTAGAAGGTCAGACAGGGAGCGTGTCATACCCCCTATTAGGCAAGATCCTAAAGATTTTTTTAATCACTGTCAATCAATATTTTGGGGAAGAATTCTACGCAGTATCCATCATGAGTTATTTTAGTGAGGTCAAGACAACTACCCTGACTTACCCCAGCTCCGAATCTGGTACCCACTGGTTGCCTGGAGCTCCCACCTCAACCCCTTCCTGCTCCCACACACATACAGGACTGACTCCCAGCAACTTCCATGGGATATACACCCTGCAGGCAAAACATGAACAAAGCTTGACCCTATATACACAGAAGACAATGGGCATATCATACCTGAGGGTGGAACATGGTGCAAAGAGATTTGAGGGAAGAGGGCCAAGGTTGGACATGCAGACCAACCAGAATTACAGCAGCCACGGTTGAGCTCTGTACAACCTGCTTTCATGCCTAGGGCATACAACGCTGTGGATGTGCCAGTTTAGGCCAGCAGGACCAGCTCAGACAGCCCCTTGGCTCAATGGCATAACTTTTCTATTTTTTTCCTCCTTTCCTTTTTTTTTTTTTCTGCTAATTGCAGTGAATCTGAGATCATGCTCCCATAGGGTTGCAAAGAGAGGGAAGAAGAATATTACAATCACCCAAACCTCCCAGTGATGAAAAACAAAAACAACTCTCCTTTGTGTTCAAGGAAAAATTTGGCTTATTCTTCACAGACATGGATTTTCCAGGAGATTACTAACATTAGCAATTATAAGGTACTTTAAATAAAGAGATTTCCCTTTTATTATCTATAGACTGCTGAGACTATGATTGTCTCACCTCTTCTCTGGATTATTGTTAATTTATTATTTGCTGGCAATTTGCCTTCTTCCATTAGGCATTAGCTGCATAGAATTTGCTAAAATTGACCAAAGGATGAAGAAACCCATGCACCGATTTAAGTGCCTTCAAGATTATCTCACTCAAATAGAGGTTTTCTTCCTCCTACCACTGTGGCATAACATAGATATTCCTATAATCAGGAGGATCTTTCAAAAGGCAGAACAGTTTTATGGTTAAGGCACTGAGATGCAAGATCAGAGTTCAGTCCAGGGCTCTGCTGTTCACCTGCTCCATGACCTTGAACTTATGAATAAATAAGCCTGTGCCTCAGTTCTCCCAGCTGTAAAACATGGATTACAATGTTCACGCTGTCTGTAACTTGCCTATTTATGCTGCAAACCCTTCAGGGCAAGGGCTGTCTCTTCCCATACGTGTGAGGACGCTCTGGCTCCCAACCAAAGCCTTCGGATCCAGATTTCAGAAAGTTTTACTCAAGTAAGGACATTTATCAGACACAGCATCTGCCTGGAGGCAGCACGACAAACTTGCAGCCACAGAAAGAAGACCCAAAAGGAGAGGACTGCAACAGTGGCCACTGACACCAGAGCCTAAGTTGCTTCTTGAGCACGTTGGGGAAGCAGAGGGATCTGGGACACCACGTGCCTGCTTGACAGCTCTGGGGACAGAGGCAGCCCTTAGCTTTGGAGTCTAACAGCTCTGGCCCCTGGGAGCCTAGAAGCTCAGCTCAGGCCCCCGGCGCTGCTGAAAGGGACCCTGATCTCTTAAAACTCTCGATGATCAGCTGGGACTATGAAGAATAGCCACGGTTTAAAATATGTAAGTTTAGTCTCTGATGAAGGTTGTAGCCCACAAACTACATTAAGGAGCCCCTGCTGTTGATGTTAGCATAAAAACAAACAAAAATGCAGATTCTTATTTCAACTCCATAGGGCTGCTGGCCTGACCAACTGGGTTGTCTCTAAATGACTTAATTCTTTCACAGAATCTCCGTAACACTTCCTCCCTCTCCTCCAGGGATCTATATAAAGCTTTCTGCATTTCTTCTTCTGATGGATGCCGATTTCTAAAAATACTTTTACAAAGATCTGCCTTTGGTAGCAATTAAAAATGTGACACAATGTAGTGCCAGAATCCATTTAAGAAAACATAAATCACAAGGTATGCATCAAGTCCCTGATACCAACCTGCCTCCACAACTACATAACAGGTCCTTAAAATTTCTCCCTGACATTAAACCAGTATTGTCAACCCCCTGCTCGATTCTGCTGGTTAACTCAGCTGAAGATGTGTGAATGTACAAGCAATCCAAAAATACTTGCTCCCTAATTCTCTCATTATGTTTGTGCTCCGGTTTCCTCTCTCTGCCTGTCTGCTGTGTCTATCCACATCCATAATTGTGAATCACACTGGCCAATTTCTATCATGTTTGACAGAAGATACTAAGCTCCTACCTACCACCTTAGGAAATCCACAGATGGGTATAGGAGAGAGAAGATATTAATACCTCTATGAAGGGAAATACAAGGAGAAGAGCTCAGCCCTTATTCCTTCTGTTTGGCAGTGTCCTGGTGGCCTAATCAGTAGATGTGGAGCTCACATGCAGCCATAGCATATGCTCTTTCTGGCCCAATTAACTGTCTAAGCAAAGACAGGTAGAGGATGAAACAGGTGCTAGTTAACCTACAGTGGGAAGTCACTGCAAAGAGGATGTAGAAAGTTGCTGAGAAAATGCTACGTGGAACTCAAATTAAGTCAGGAGACCACAAAAGTCCAAGGAGTAAATGGAGCTAATTTGGTGAAGAATCAGAAAAAACACGAGGGAAGAGAGCTGGGGATGCAGGGAAGAACCAAGTGCTGTGGGTCTGAAGGATCACAGGAGAGAGCATGAATCTTTCACAGGGAACCAAGGGGATGAGAAAACTAGTGGTACCTGGTACCACAGGAAGGGAATACAGGGGATGGAGAGTTTAGGGCTAGACTGTAGGTAGTGTGGTGAAAAAGATCACAAGCTGTGAGTAGCAAGCTGACACTGGATACCACCCCACACTGACAAATAATACCAATTATTTTAATTTACAAAATAGTTTAACTGGCAGCATCATTTCCAGCAGTGAGCTGAACTCAAACCAAGAGGAAGACCTGACTTCAGGCATTTCAAAGTACAGATCTGCTCTGAAAGGTATAGGTACATTTCAGATTGTGAGAGAAGGCACTTCCATGACTTTACCAGATCCTCCTCACTCAGGCCAGAAAAGAATAGCTTTTCTCATCTTAATTTGGTGTTTTTATTGCTAGCTGAAGCCAGTTATCTAAACATTCAGAACCGGGGGGAGGGGGGGAAGGGGCGGGGGGATCTAATTCCATTTTAAGGCCAACGTTTAGATTAGTTTTTAATGGAGCTATTTTGTCCATTTCTGTTACTTGCTACACTGGCCAATACACAGAAACACAGAGCTGCATTAGTAACTGGACTTGTGCTGTATTAGAGAGAAAAATATTCCCCATGGAAAACATGCTAAAACAGTGGAGACAAACGAGAGATGAAGCTGGCCTCGTGTATTTTACAACTCGTAATACACTGGATTTTAAGTCAAAAAACCCAAGTAAAATAGGATTAGATCCCTTGTTAGCTGCATAATGTATGTGCTTTCATGCTGATACGTCCCAGGTGAACTGCATTACGTGAGTATGGTTTTCCATCTACAATTTCCCAGCATGAACTATGGAGCCTCTAAGCTACTAATTACACTGACAAACATGGTCTCACCAGCATGCTGTCTGGCTGCTTACACCTCCACGCCTCTTCGTAGATTTGACTGTAAGCTCTTTGGGGTCTGGAACAACTCTGCTGCTTGAGCACATAGCATCTAACATAACAATGATCTAATCCAGACTTGGACACCTAGTTACTAATATTATGGTAGCTACAGCAATGAATCATGGAGCATTAACAAGAATCACAGCAAAAGCTGTTGTACACACTATCTAGTTCCCAGGCATGCCACCACTAACCCTAGACTTGATCCTGTTGTGTCTAATTCTGTTTCCATTACACTCATAAAAGGAAATACAATTCTTCTGTGTTCTTACAATTTTTAGCAGCAAACCTGATGCAAGAGTAATTGTATAAGCAAGCAAATTTCCCCCCCCCCCCCCACAAAAGAAGTCATAAATAAAATAAGGATACCAGGGAGTTATTATTAAGAGTATGCTGCAGAAAAATCTTACAGACGTAGGTACGGGTAACATTATGAATTAATTGTTGAGAAAGGACTACTGATCAAAGTGCCTTGCAATATGTACCCCAGATATCCCACACAGACGTGGCAAAAGGCAGAACAACAGGCAACCTTACAATTTTATTACAAAAATGTCCTGAAGCCTTCTGATTTAGAATTCAAGGATGATTTGGAAAACAATGACGAGAACAAGCTGTGTCTGTAATGTCAGGATCTCCCTTTTCACGTGAAGACCTCACTCGTACATGAATCGCACAGCATATTATACCTCTCTCCCTGCATAATTATTCCAGCTGCCCAACGTGTCATGGCCAGAGACTGGACTGAATTATAACTTCCTGCTTCAGAAGCAACCGAAGTCTCGGAGGGATTAAAAATGAGGGGAAAAAATTACTCATCTTAAGGATGACAACTAGAGTATTTTTTGGTCACGATTATGAAGAGTTTTCTTTCATCAACTATGCTGGAAAGAACATCATGATTCAAACATCTGTTATTCTCATAAGCTTCGCTCCTCAATACAAACGAATCTGTGCCCCCCTCAAACTCCTCTCATGGAGAATGCTCACAGCACTCCCATTACTTCCACTATCTCTTTCAAAAGCGTGTTTACTAACACCACTGCTTAAATACCTGTAACTCAGGCTTAACTCTGAGTGTCAGGTTTCCCAGCACTGAATGTAATGGAGTTGTAATGCTTAGGCATTCTGTGATTCGCACTACAAAGCCATTTACAGTTATCAAGTGAGAATGGGGTAATTTTTTCCACCAGCACTTCACAGGCAGCACTGACTTCTAGCCCCTCCTCAGCGCTGACAGGCGAGAGTCCCTGTGCACTGTATCCCGGCCCTGACACCAGCCAGAACCAGATGCTTCACAGGAAAGTTCAGGAGAACTCAGCAGTAGGATGCTATGGACAAAGGTGGTTTTAGACAGCAGCAGGGTTTGCTGTGAAGATAAACAGGGGACATCTGGTAGGTCAGACCACTAGAGGAGGCAAGTGATACAAGGCCCTTTTGAGCAGGTCACCAGCCCAGTCACACCCTGATGGATGGCATAATCTGACTGACACGGAGTTGCTCTCCAGCTCCTGGGAATGAAGGGCTGGTACACACACCACATGGCAAGGACCGTATACCTTTCAAAACTGAAACTATAATTTTTAGAAACGTGGGCAATTCCTTTTTCATATAGCCATAAAGCTATAATCCTTAGCAAGATGGTATGTTTTCAAAAGGATGTCCATGGCAAAAATTCAACTGCCTTTAGGAGAGCTAGGCTTCTACTCCATGGTGTTGTTTTCTTTCCCTCCACGTGAGTCAGGGGACAAAACTTACAGTTGTGAGAATTCAACATTAGCACACTGGACTGGTTCTTGAGCTACAGGAAGTATCATGTTGACTTTACTGTTGGAGATGTGTCCTGGTTTCGGCCAGGATAGAGTTAATTTTCTTCTTAGTAGCTGGTATACTGCTGTGTTTTGGATTTTGTGTGAGAATACTGTTGATAACACGCTGATGCTTTAGTTGTTGCTAAGTAGCGCTTATCTTAAGGATTGTTCAGTTTCCCATGCTCTGCCAGCAAGCAGGTGGGCAAGAAGCTGGGAGGGAGCAGAGCCGGGGCAGCTGACCTGAACTAGCCAAAGGGATATTCTGTACCATGGAATGTCATGCCCAGTATATAAACAGGGGGGAGTCAGCCGGGAGGGGTGGATCGCTGCTGGGGCATCGGTCAGCGGGTGGTGAGCAACTGCATTGTGCATCACCTGTCTTTTCTTGGGTGGGGTTTTTTTTTTTTGTTATATTCCTTTTCATTACAATTATTATTATTATATTATTATTCTTAGTTAGTAGTGTATTTTATTTTACTTTAGTTATTAAACTGTTCTTATCTCAACCCATGAGTTTTACTTTTTTTCTTCCTCTTCCCCACCCCACTGGGAGGGGGGAGGGGGAAGCGGCTGCGTGGTGCTTAGTTGCTGACTAAGCAGTAAGTCTTCACAAAACCAAAAATCAGCTCATCAGCTCACCTTCACCATGCTTAATTTTGCCCCTCTATAAAGTCACTTAAGTACTGCACAGGAATGGAAAAGCTCAGTATTGGGGTTGGCTGCTGATCCTGACAAAAGCATCGAGCACAAGCTGCAACACACAGAATGGTCCAGTTTCCCTTACTTACCAATCTGTTCCTCAAAATTAAGCTCCTTTGCTCATCACTATGCAGGGGAAAGGAAAGACGACATTTCCCTCTTCCTCTCGCCTCCTGGTCTCTCTGGCCCACCTCTTGCATCCAAGGAGTTGCGCAGATGCTTACTAAAAAGCTGCAGCAAGTCATATAACCTCTGCCTGTCAATTCCTGCCTGAACAATCTTGCTTCTTGGCTGTAAACAGGTTTTAAGCATCTACTAGTGACTCAGCCTGCTAGGTAGGATTATTACTAACACCACCATCATCATGATTTGCTAGCGACAGGGGACACTCTCCTTCCTTTGCATTGCTTAATAACCACGCCTGAATCCTTTCAAAATGTAGCAAATGCTACCTTTGACAGTTGATAAATACAAGTAACACAGTGTTCTGCCTTTGCGGCTTATGTTCAAAACAGGTGTTTTCAAACGAAAGAAGGTGCAGATAACGGCTATTAAGATAATCACAAGAAAAGAGGAAAGAGACAGGTTGATTATAAAATTGATGACAGCCCTCCTTTCAAAGGAGGAAAGAGGTAGATTGATGATAAGGGATAAACACAAAGGAGGAAAAACCAAAGGCTAGTTTGGTACAGGAACCCTGCGGCCATTGATAAGTTTTAGCTGGAAGCTAAAGGTTTCTTGCAAGTGAGATTGCAGAACAGCCTACCGGTTGGCAGGAGACTATTATTAAGAGGGAGGCTGATGAAGGAGGATTGGATGCCACACTGGCTGTGACAGCAGGCATGCCAAGAGCCTCCTTCAGCCCTGTGTCAGAAACACCCAGGTGGGGATGCCTCCTTGCAACCCTCCCAATGCCACACAGGAGACACTCAAGCCAGCTGTATGGGAAAAGAGAAGACAATGCCAATAACACCACTAAGCTCTATCTTGCACTCTGCCCAGTTATAATCTTTCCCTAGTGCTACAAAGATCATTGAGAAAAAAAACAAAGCAAAATGAAAAAGGAGAACAACCTCTCTAGAGTTTTTGACTTTCCAGAAATCAAGACAACATTTCAGCTGTAGGTACTACAAGAAATGCTTCTAGCAGGTATCAATTCGCATCCCTTTTCCTAAGTACTGTTCTAATCATTGCTCACCGACATCTTTCTGTACAATGTTAACTTCCAACCACAGTGAAAGAAATTTCTAAGCCTGAAATACAAGCTATGGTGTATTTAAAGTGCAGTCATTTAAAGTGCACTTAGCTCTCTACAGAATTCATCTAAGATGTGCTTGTATCTGAAGAGGTTCCAACCTAATCGAACAAAATATCAATACACAAACGTTCTCCCTGAGTACACCACAGGTTCACCTTGGCCCCATGCTGTCCTCAAGCCTCTGCTCAGGATGGCTGCTGCCAAGCACCGTCCTCATCTACATGCCTCTCCTTCTGAGCATCAGTAGATTCACAGCAGAAAAAGAAGTGCAAGTAATGCTTATACTTAAAAGGCTACTCAAAATGATTAGGAATCTCAATGTGACAGAGCCTTTGGAGGGTGTTAGAGTTCCCCCTCCTGCTCAGGAACAGCCCCACACCAGGCCTAGGCAGAGTCCAGGTAAGCAACTTGTCTTGGTACCTTCCTGTTGTGGAGTGCCTTCACAGAACTAGCTCACAGGCAGAGACAGCACAGCGAAAAGCTCATGTCAGGAGCCGCTGAGTTTGTTCACAGCACACAGGGAATCACAGGGCCCAGTGACCAGAGTGAAGAGTCACTGCAGCAGCCCCAGAAGCATCAGAAGCAAAACCACACTATCAGAGAATGCTGTAATGCTTCCAAAGCTGAGCCCTCAGCTCCGAATGCTGCAAATAGGCTGTACCGACATGCCAGCTCAGAGGGATGTGAGCTTTATCACCCATCCCTGTAGCCCTCTGTGCCACCTTGCTGGTTCTGTTACTCTTCCTCTTCATCCAAGAGCCCAGCCTTGGGGAATGCTCTTACACAGGAGGCAACGCGACAGCCTCCTTTTCCCGAGCCCCCACCTCCTTTATCACAACTTTCCTGTCACCCACCTGCAGCACATTATTTCCACTGCTAGTTTTCACCATTACTTCTAGTCACTACAGAGACAAAGGGACACAGGAGAGACAGCAATGCTCACAAGATATTATACTCTGTTTTTATCTTTATCTTTAATTTTATTTATTATACTCTGTTTTTATCTCCTAACCACTGATGCAGTGACCCTGTGTAGAAAATGCTAGTTCTGACGTACAATTGTTTCCCTCTCTTTTCATTTCAGACTTGCCCACTTCTTAAACTGTCTGTGGCATCCCAGCAGCACCAAGAGGCTATGCTGCACTCCACAGATATACTCTTTATTTCAAGAGCAATAATTTAGGCCTGTCAGTTAAAGATGGGACCTGCAGAGACAATTTAAGCTTTGCACAGTAGACATCTGAGAATTTACTTTATCCCCACTGGAATATTATCAATGGGGAAATGGTGTATGCAATAAAACTGCCTGTTACTTTAAGTCTTAGAGGCTAATTTAATCCTTCATTTAGTACTTGCACGCTGCTGCAAGGGTATTCTGGGGCCATGGGAAAATTCCTGAAGCGTGCAGGATCACTGTAAGCAGCCTTATGCTGCCCTCCGCCCTGGCAGACGCTGGCAGGGAGCCAGCCTGCAAGCACACTGGGTTGCTGTACGTGCTGGCTGCCCCCAGGGAGCCTGACATGAGCAAATGCCGGGGCTGGGGCAGCTCCTGCCCTCCCGCAGTTCACCATCCAGAAGGCGAATGCTCCTTCTCAAACTGCTGGGCTGCTTGTGCCATGCTTTCCAAGAGGAGGAACAGCACTGAAATTTAGTGCAACAACAAAAGACACCCTAAACCTCAGGCACACCAGCAGAACGTCCCTCGGGGACAGGAGAGGCTGGCACACACAGCCTTTATCTTGACTCCCACAGCCCATGGCAGGTCTGTGCTGCCATGGCTTGCAAGAGAGAAAAGTTCACAGATGAAAAGTGAACCGCCTGGTACTTGGGTGTGTGCTTTATACAGCCTAAAAACCTAGAGGGCCAAATTTGATTCTTGATTTCCATTTCCTTCGAATTCACAGAGCCACAAGAGACTGCATGCAGCAGTAAACTAGGGGCTGGTCAGCAAATAGATTTATGGGCTTATAAAAGCTCAAGAAGTCCAAAACCAGCCTTGTACCCAATACATATGCTTACACAATACAAGTGCATACATGCACATACACACAGATCCTAGATCATACACTATTACTTTTTTTCCGTTCTGTAGTAGCAGCTTGCCTTCCTTTAAAGCTGTGCTTGGTCTTTCCATTTTTTCATCATTAAGTATCCTGGCAGCCTCAGAAGCATGGCACAGACTACTTGAGGAGAACAGGGGAGATTGATTTTGCTCACTGCTTAAGTATAATCTCACAGAAGGAACGTGTCCTAAACTGGCATAATCCAGCACCTTTTTATTAATGACAACACAGAGGAGGTAATTTTTACCAGCTGAATAAAACTTTTTTGCGTGTGTGTGTTCATGCTACTCCTCAAAGGATGCAGAGTCTGAACCTCCTCTAGCTTGCTGAGCTGAGAGGAGGTCCTGGGAAGGGGACCACCATCCCATTATGCCTTACATCTCACTCTCCATGAGCTTCTACAGGCATCTCCTGAGCTCACTGAAACCCTCTTGTTTTGCTTGTGTTGTAAGGCCAGAGCAAACACAACACAAACACTGCCCAAAAGAACGGCAGTATTTCACGCTGCCCTGCCCAAGCGAAGTTACAACAGCAGAAACTTGGGCACTTTGCCACCCCACTCACTCTGCCCTCCTGCATTTCTTCCTTACGCTTTATATGTAGTCTTTCAATCAAGCTCCATTCCCACTTGCTGAAGTTCAATATTCTGTCTTTAGCATTTCAAACTCATGCTTGTGAGAACAGAAACTATGTTTGCTTGTAAATCAAACTGAAATGAATACATGTGCATACAGAAACACTGGCAAAACAAGTATCTCCTCATCCACGTGACAGAGGCAGCACAGGTTTTCTCTAACACTTGTTCTTAGTCTTCTGACACAGGGATCTCCTGAAAGTTTTCTCTTTCCCAAAGAGGAGACAAAGTGCATTTCTTTGATCTAACCCAATCATTCTTGATTCTGGAGATGAGGCAGCATTATGCTTGCCCTTACTCTGCCAAACCGTTCTCATCTTTTCTGTGGTACGACTCACTGCAGTGGCAGGACATGACAAACCAGAGCAGCGTGCAGCAACACCGTCACCTCTCTCAGATGCTCTGCCTTTGTATCAACACCATCTTAGGCCCTTTCCACCCAGAGCTGTAAGCAGGTTCTTGCTAAGCCAAAAGCAAGACGACAGCTGCTGTGACAATGGGTATGGTGGCTCCCATCAGACACAGGAGTCTTTTAAAATAGAAAAGAAGGAGGATTACAAAAGCAGGAACTAACCCCAGAAAAATAAAGTGTTCCAGGAGCTAGAGGAGTTTTCTTTTTGCTCTTTTCTCAAGCCTCCTAGGTCTGTTGAAGCAGCCTCCTTGTGAAACTATGCTAACACGTAAAAAGGTCATACCTGTTTAAGCAGATGATAGGATGCTGCGTCTGGTTGTTAAACAAGGGAAACTTTCTGTTCCTATAAAGAAATAGAGAAACACACACTCTATTTAGTCTCTATTCAGTGAATTTAGCATAAACTCAACACTATAAAGACTGTAAGATGCTGCATGTGTACACTCATGTTCGAGCCTTTTTCTCTCAGCTTTATTTCCCAAGGCTCACTTGAGACATTAATTCAGATCCCCTGTTATGTCCAGCGTGCTTTGGGACCACCAAGGAGCTGCTTAATCCCTAGGCCTGCTCTAAGAAAAGCTGGCAATGGCTCCAAAAAGCCACCCATCAGGGAAGGCAAATGGAGCATAGCACGCTCCCAGCCAGACTCCCTCCACTGGGAGACCTGGCAGGGCTGCTATATGCACAGTCTCTGATGCAGGAGGATCTCAAGCAGGAACAAGGAAAGTGGTTGCAAAGATGCCCAGAAAGTAATGAAAGAAGAGGAAGAGCCCCCCACTGACTTCCCAGTATGACACTTCAGAGCAGCTGAAGATACCAAGGCAGGGAACTACTCCAATTTCTTCTTAAAACTGTTTTTCTTGCCTCACTTCTATAGCAGAGGGTCTTAAGTTTTCTCCAGTTTATCTGGGTTAAATAGCAAAGGTTACCACAGACATTACTACCCCTTTTGTGACCCTCTTTACTCAGTAAGAAATGCTTGGACACCAAATGTAGTTAGTCTGTTGAAATAACCTCTTCTACACATCCTGCTACACACACTCTCTCCTTATTTTAAGTCTTTGATTAGAGCCCACCGGGGAAAACATTACAGATGCAAGTAGCAGGCAGACACTGAAGTGGCTGCAATCAGGGAGAAAGGGGCCTCCTTGTCACATGGGTCTTTGAGTATCCCCCAAGTATTACGGGGATAGCTAGTACTATCACTTGCATTTAAGGCTGCACAGTTTCTCACCTCTCAGATGCTTGTAACTTCGCTGATTTTGATTGTTCAGAAATTAATTCTCCATATATGATATCTGACTCAAGCTAACGCTTTTCTTTGGGAGTTGTTTGTTTTAAAGCTTCGGCAAGAACGGGCCAGGCATTTCCAGGAACTAGATTAGTGAGAAATATATGACTAAAACCAAGTTACAAAGAAGAATAGTATTAAGGTAATGATAAAAAATAGGATGCAAGTATGCAATTAGAGAGAATCATAATGCATACACACAAAGGGGACTAACCTTAAGCTGCAGAGCAGTTCAGGCTTTTCCTATTTCCAAGCCTGGACTTTCATTCTTCGACACTGAGTTAGTCTCCTGCCTGCACCATGTCACTGGCATGGGGCTGTGCTAACTACAGCTTTCCACCAGTTTGCCCAGTTAACATCCAGCAAGAACTGAAAGATTTTGCTGCCTTGAACGGGGAAGGTTTCAGATGGTTCTGACAGCAAATAAATGGAAAGTGACTGCTCCACCTTACTGCAGAGGCTGTCAGCAGAGTGTACCATTCACTTACATGCAATAATTAGTTACACTAAATGAGCTATGTGGAAATGAGGCTCCAGCCAGCATCAATTCTACCCACCCGCAGGATGAAGAGGAATGTTAAAATAAGCTAATTAAATTTGCTCTGGCTCAGCAGAAAGATCGATGTTCTCGACAGCTGGGTGTTCAGCACTCAGCGTCCCAACAGCCCTCTGATGTGTCACCGATGCAAAATAATGCCACGTAGTCAGAACCAGAGGAGGTGCATGCACGCCTCTTGGGAGAGGTAAATGCAGAAGACAGAGGCATTCAACAGGGACATTAACAGAAGGATGGACACACCTGCAACACGTATGCCAGATGATCAGATGGCCTTTGTACAAAAAAAATTTTTTGCTTTGTACTTTCACATTGCGTACTTTACCACCATTGAACATGCACTCTAATAGTCTGAACTGAAACCTCAATCACCTCTCTGCTAAAGGTCTACTGCAATAAATGTGATTTTAGCCAGCAGCAGAATACAAAAAATACCGGACAATCAAAATACAGATGCCAGAAGCTGGAAGCAGTTTTGCTGCCCTAGGAATTTGCTGGAGACAGGCTGTAATCAGCATTTCCACCTCTTGCTGACCAGGAAGAAAATGAGATGTTTCAAAGATTCTTCCCCTAGAAAACAGAAGAGACACCTACCCACACAGAGGAGCCAACAGCTCCACATTTGGGGCAGTTATCTAGAAAGCAAGAAGTTAACACTTAAGTGCCTGGTCAGAATCTGGCACCACATACATGAATGGGGTTTTCCACTTCCTATGAGCGTCTTCTAATCATCACAGTGCAGAATGCGTTAGGAAGGATTTCTTTTTGTCTTCTTTTTGTTTCTTTTTGTTTTTCTTTCTCCCTAACTCTCTTGCTTCAGACAGAAATTACTGAAGAACCTGTCCCAATAAGGAATTCATTGAAATTGGCACAGTCTTTAGAAAAGTTTCATGCTTTGATGAAGGGACATGCTAGCGTGTCAATGCTCTGGAGCCAGGACAGCAGGGGGATGGCGCCTTGGCTGCTCTAAGCGTCACCTTTCCCAAGGGACAGGGCACAAAACAGATGAGCTATTTTTCACTCCTCATGGGAAGCTGCCATTAGGAGACCCTTCCATCTTGGATATGGAAACCTTTATCAGATCATGCAAGCTTATCACAATGAAGAAAGCTTGCTGAAGTCTTTTTCACAAATACAGACTGGTAAGTGCATTTAGCATACATTTATTTTCACTTAAGTAAATTGTACAGATTTTCTGTTGATGCAGACTAACGCAGGTCTAGACAACTCTAGGCTGGATGCACTGCGACCTAGCATAAGATGGATAAGGATACCTGTTTATTCTGGCTCTGCCATTCGCCTGTGGGTAAAGCATGTCACCGACTGCATCCTGCTTCCCCTGTTGTATATATTAGGGATTGCATTTCCTTCTTTTTGTTAAACACTTTGACCTCTACCTATAAAAATTCACAGAAAAAACCCAATGTGCATATACATGCATGCGCACATCAGAGGACTAAGGCTCTCTTTTATGCATAAGGTATTTGTAACTATTCTTCACTAATGTGCACCTACTCCTGCTTCTCCTCTTATTAAACTTTCAAAACCAACTGGTTTGATAGATTTATACATTTTATTCAATTTAAAAAAAAAAAAAAAAATCCGTCTTTTACAGGAGCTGTTTCCCTTTCTTTCATTTTGGGGGGCTTTTTCAAAGACTCCTGTATGACCTATCCAACAACACACTTGTTCTGCACAGTTATCTGTGATGAAAATTATAAGGACTAAGTGCATACTTTTCCTAAACTGTTCCACTCCTTCCCCTCAGAAAGGAGCTGTGCTGTTATCCTGAGGGGTCAGCCCATCCACCCAATGCCCTGACTCTGCCTTGCAGAGATCTATTAGCTTTACCGAGCTGCCTGCAGAATTGCACATTTAAGACTATAAACTCTTCAGTCTGGGAGCTTGCCTTTTGCTACATATTCCCCCAGAGCAGTGTGCAAGCAATGATAAAAACCTAAATTGCCACAAATTACTTTTAAGCATTTAGTGTTTTGCCCAACAATGCATTGTACACGTTAGTCTGCAAACACTAAGGCTGCAAATGGATCCGATCCATTAGCACCAAAGCTTTCCACATAGCTTTCTCCTTTTAGAGTACACTCTCCTCCTTCTTCCTACTTTCCATCCCCCCATGCTTTCCCCTCGGCAGTATAGGCTTAAAATAAGATAACAAACATTTTTTCAAAGGGATGCAAAGAAAAATAATCTGATATCTGGAGGGCAGAAATCACTACACATTTATTATTCAGTTTCCAAAGTGCTAGGGAATGAAGGTCAAATATATCTGAATTGCAGCTGGTGTTGATGTGGATAGTGAATCTCTTTAAAGCACTGCAGCTAAAGGAGGCAATCCAAAGGCCAGGTTATGCTGGTGTAAATTGCTGACCATCAGCAGAAGTCAGCAGCTTACCCTGGCTGCAGAAGTGGCCCAGAAATTCAGAGAGGACTGCAGTAGGATGTCACCTCAACTTGAGAATCAAGAGTCCAGTGCCACCCTGACTAAGAAAAACCCATACCAAAATTTTCACCATCAGTTTGTATGGGCTTTAAGCAGCACATAATTCATTACTCCTCTCACTCCTGGAACATGTCTACCTCTGAAAGCTGGGATAGCAGTACTGTTAGGAAATGTTCCCTTTCAACCCAGCTGATCTAGAAAAAGTTTTAATGCTGCAAAAACAAGCAATGCTGATCTTGCCATCACAAATTTATTTATTCTAAAAGCTATTAAATTACTTCTGTGTTAAAATGACTGGATTACTCTCAACACTTTTTAATTCCCACTGCTTGTCTGGTGATTACAGAAATCTCCTTTTCACTACAATATCCACATCAAATTTTTCAGTAGGTTAAAAGAAATTTTGAAAACCCTACAAGTTGAGAAAAGTCTATTAATGGGAAAAGCATCTTGGGGCTGCTACTGCTAGTCTGAGTAGCTCATGGCTGTGAAGGTAGAGGAGACAGAGTCAGGCTTGGCTATGACTGTGAGGAGGAGATGGGGAAGATGAAAAGCTCTCTCAGCATCCAAGAATCTTGGGTAACTGGAGCCTGAAATACACTGCAGACAGGAGACACTGTTCAATCATTTATGGAAATCAAGGTTAGCAGTGTCAGCATAGCTGGCTTGGGAGGAAACAGTTTCCTCATACTCTTGGCACGGAAGTAACTTGGCTACATTAGTGGCTGCCAGTAAGTAAGGAATAAGGAAAGGAAATACAGAAGGACAAGGAAAGCAAAGGATAAAATGAGTACATCAATATTTTCACAGCTTGCATACAGCAGCCCAAGCTAGGACCCCAAGGGGGTTTGTTTAAGGAACCTCAGAGACGAAGACAATTGCTACATTTGATGAAAATACATAGTGTCTGGGTTTTACAAATGGTGTCTCTAATAGTGTATCTGATTTTGTAACTAGCAGGGAAAGAAATTGTTCTGATGACAATTACTGCTGAGGCATTTGACGCATTTTGCCACGTTTACTAGCATAGACCTGTCATTAACACTCCATTTCTCTTAACCACAACTTACTTCCTTTGCAGTTGCTCAGTGAAGATAGGTCTGGGGGCTGTTTTCCTGGTCTTGTCAAGATGAATTTTAATGCATGAAAGATGTGCCACCTGCTATTTTATATCTATAATTTATTGTATAATGAGTTCCTATAAATTCTTACGATAGCTTACGAGACTTGTAAAATGAATTGCTGGCCTATTTTTTTCTCAGTTCGTCAGCAAAGCAGAAAGAGTTCAGGTCACTTTGAGTTCCTCCAGACACCCCCTTCGGCTGCAGCTCTGGCTGGCTTCCTCCGTGGAAGAATCTGGCCTCCAAGAGAAGGGCCATTATAAGACTCTCACTGCTAACTGAGAGATGCTGGCATAGCAATGTACCACAGTTTTTGCCATTTGCTTTAAGAAGCCTCAGCTATTTCAGACACCCATTAAAGTGCTGTATGGACACAAGCTTTATCTGCACATGCTGGAGAGGAAAAAGCTCACTAGAGACTCCTTTCCGGACAAGGACTGTCTGCTACAGTCATTTAGTGAAACAGCAACCCTGCAGGCTGGTAGCCAAGAGAAAGTATTTATTTAAGATGTGGGACTGAGAAATCTTCCACCTATTAGGGACACACTGTCCTCACTTCAATATCGCCCACCAGAAGACATGTTTCCACACTTCGGTCTAGCACCACACGCACAGAGCTCCCATCGGAAGCTGGAGACTTTTCCATTTGGGACATTACCTCTTGGGGCCAAGACCTTGCCAAACACTACCAATAAGTTTGTAGGAAGTGATTGTGATTTCTTCCCTTTTTTTTTCTTTTTAAATGAACAGCAAAAAAAAAACCTACTTCAGAATAAGGGTACCGTACTACATGCATCTTATTAAACGCTGCATTTAATTTGTCTTTGGACTAACAGCACTTTCTAAAACAAGCCATAGCCTTCAGTAAGATCATGGATGCAAAACCAATGAGACTGTTCCCAAGCAGAGCTCTTACAGTGAATAAAGCCAGGATGTGCCAAGATCGCAGAGGGCTTTCTGTTTCAGTCATGAGTGACAGACACCATCAACAGAGAAAATCAGCCATTGCCTTTCATCTCCTTACAAAAGCCTTGACGGCCAAGCTGTTGCAAACCAACAGTATAGGAGTCTTTCCCTCAGACATCATGGTAATTTGGAGGGAGGAAAAGGGGAGGGAGGAGAGGAGGGAAGAAGAGGGCCTGAGGAGCTGGGACAAAGTGTCGAGACAAAGCATCAGGACAAAGCGTCGCAATGAGACTGACGGCTGAGCAGAGCCACTTCGAGCTTTGCTAAGCATGGATTTAGGGAAGCTGAAGATGCACTGCCCAGAGCGCCCAGAGCACCCGGAGCAGGCAGAACCCTGCGCATCTGGACGAGCCTGGTGTGAGCACACACCACGGACCAGCCGCAGGTCCATGCTGCCTACACTGCTACTCCAGGGACACGCTTCAACCCAGCAGCAATGAGGGGATTTTCTCAGTTGCCAGTGTTGAGTCTTGTCCTATCGGAGCAGTAGAAGATTCACCCCAGAGGGAAAGCAGCAGTACATTACTCCATGCTAAGCTCTATGCTGCTCTGGTTTCCAGGCTCTTTTGTCCAAAGTTAAAGGTGCATTTCCTTTCCCTACGGCATCCAGGACTGTAATACAGATACAGCCCATGCACAGGGTGGAGCTGAACAGACAAGGCAGCTGCAACAACCGCCTTCCAAAGGACAGCACAGGAGCCTTTCACCATTACTGGGGGTCTTAAGGGAAGGGGGCTTTCTGCAGCTGAGAAATGAAGAAGGACATAAGAGAGGCAGTTAGAAAGCATGAGCTGCTGCATTGGCTTGGCTCCATCCTCTTGCTTGAGGATCCTTTTCTAACACACCAGTTCTGTTCATCCTGCAGATTTTCCTGTGATATACTAGGCAGACAGAAAACTTCCTCAGTGTATTCTATACCCAAGAGTCAACTTGGTATTTCAGAGCTGTGATGGAAATGCAAAGTAAGACACAATATAAATATGTCACTTTTTTTGGCTTGGGTTGGGTTTACTTTTCTTGTCGGTGTGATATACAATTTAAGGGTGTCAATTAAACTTCAGAAGATGATTCTGATGAAAAAGTAATAAAATCCCATTTTACAGGTTTGTAGACTGAGAGACTTCCTGTGGGTAACAGAGCGGGTTACTGCCCGAAACAGGGAGAAAACCACGGTCTCTCAGCTCCTGCCTCTAATCCCAGCATTGCCCCTGATGTAACACGGTGTGTAACTCTGTAATCCTGTAGTAACCACGTGCAGCCTTTTCCCAGCGTGCCTGTGTTGTTGTTTTACCCCAGCCAGCAACTAAGCACCACACAGCCGCTCATCCCTCCCCCGCCAGTGGGATGGCAAGGAGGATTGGGGAAAAAAAAAAAAGTAAAACTTGTGGGTTGAGATAAGAACAGTTTAATAACTAAAATAAAATAAAATACACTACTAAGAATAATAATTGTAATGAAAAGGAATATAACAAAAAAGAAATAATGCCCAAGAAGAGACAAGTGATGCACAATGCAATTGCTCACCACCCACTGACTGATGCCCAAGCAGCGATCCGCCCCTCCCAGACAACTCCCCCCGTTTATATACTGGGCATGATGCTCTATGGTACGGAATATCCCTTTGGCTAGTTCAGTCAGCTGCCCTGGCTGTGCTCCCTCCCAGCTTCTTGTGCACCTGCTTGCTGGCAGAGCATGGGAAACTGAAAAGTTCTCAACTTAGGATAAGCACCCCTTAGCAACAACTAAAACATGAGCATGTTATCAACATTATTCTCACACTAAACACAGCACTATACTAGCTACTAAGAAGAAAATTAACTCTATCCCAGCCAAAACCAGGACACCCTGTTAACACAAACTACATGATGCCACGAGAAGGGCAATGGTTCAGGATTCAGGGCTGCTCTGGGGCTGTATGGGGAAGCCATGTTACCCTACGGCTAGTCCACAGGTTTCTGTAATCAGCTGGCTCTATGTTATCTCTAATTTTAAATGGCCCAAAGTTAACTTTGAGGAGTGGAGAGCAGGCTGTGCAAATTGTGCGGTACCCATGGTAACTGAGTTTAAGCTGCAGTTTTACACTGAGATGGACATATTTGAGATAATAAGGCCCAAAGCACCACATTAAATAAGGAAGGGACACAGAAGACATTGGCTAGAACACATCCTCAAAGGCACGGCTCCAACGTTATGGCATACGTGCCACCAGAGATGCCCAAGATAAATACAAATGGCATAAAAAACACTGCCTGAAGACCTCCACCTGGGAGCAAACATGACAGGGGATGCAGTACAGGTTAGCAGGCATTCCCAGCCTTTTTTTGCAGAAATTTTCATACCATACTTTGGATTTCTGCTTCTTCCTTCTCCCCAGTTTAGAGCATTCCAGCTAAGCAGTGGTGTGGCAGTACTGACCACATCCCATGGTGTGTTATGGAAGTTTTACTGGTGCTATTTTGGAAGAACCACATTGCTTTGCTCATGATTGTACTGACAGTCCCACTTCACACACATTCCAGTAATGTATGCACTTCCCATGCACAATACAAGTGCAGAGCAAAAGCTCCCAGAGGCTTTGAACCTTTTATCTTTTAAATTACCTCTAAACTGCTTATCTCCATTAGCAATCTGGAATGCACAAGTCACCTGTCACAGGGTGAAGGGGAATTAAGTAAAGTCTTTTGGTAGTTGACAACTGGAAGCTTTTTGCTTGCTTTGCTGGGGATTTTCCAGAGACCCCCTCTCACCATTTCCCCCAGGCCTGCCTGAAAGTCTGCACATCCGGAGTACCAAGAAATGCCCGCCATCACCCCCTGCACAACCCAGCCAGGCACCCTAGGGACAGTGTCTACACACTGTTATCAGCCTAATTAGGCCACGTCACACCAGCTCAGGACCTGCTAAGTGGGACAGCCCAGCAAACAACTCCCTCGTTCAGCTTCAGAGGTTTTAGGGAAGCCTCTGAGGTGCCACACGCTTTCACAAAAAGACATCCACAGACTGGACTTCAACAACCCCAGCGAGTGCCGGCCTCCCTTCTGTGCCAGGGTAGAGCTCACCAGAGGAACCAGAGACCACGACCGAGACGTCACCAGGGCCTGCAGCAAGAACGCACAGTGAGAGGTGGCTTAGGAGAGGACAGGGGATGACAGCAGCCCTTGAGGACAGAATCACCACCATCTCCCTGCTCTGAATAGACACAGTCTAACCAAGGCAGCAGTCATATTTAAGACACAGTTGTCCCAGGCCAACTGCTTGACTCTGCTGCAGGAGGTGCCCTGCCTGGTAGCCAGAGTGATGGGGAAAACAGCTGCATGTCCCTTGGCTGTTTGACTTTGTTGTTCCTCTTGAATCTCAGCTCACACTCGCCACGTCAGTAGGTCAATCTAACATGTTGAGCTGTGACCTGAGTCACCTGGAGGCCCGTGACATGGTCTGTCTTGCTGCCCCTCCAGTGGGGGAGACCACCCAGACAGGGACAGATGGGTGGAGCAGACATCATGTGAGGAACATATAAAGTCACAACAGTGAGTGCTGCCAGGTTTTGTCTGTTAGTCAGGATGGCCGTGCATGGGAGAACCACTGCACAAACAGCTGGACACAACCACTAGGGTCTGCACACTCCAGGAAGCCACTTGTAGTGGAAGGAGACAAAGACTTGCATATATGCATGCCTTCCTATAATCCACTAGGAAGTAACAATCTTGGAAAAAATTCAGCTCTTTCTCACTCAAACAACATCTATCCCCAAATCTGAAATATAGCATCACTTTATTTTCTGCTTGCCCAATGTCAAAGCTCATAAAAGCAGACTGCCTCTCCCAGGCCCGGGACTGCTGAAGCAACCACACCTGCCATAAAATTCCTCTTAGCATGCATCTGGTTCCTGCTTTGTGGAAAAACTAGTAACCTGCTGATGACTTAAGTAAATGAGCAATGCTACATGCCAGAGAGGATATGATACCAGAACCAGCCAGAAAGAGATGTTTCCACTGTGAAAGAGGACTCACCAGCAGTCGCATATTCAGCCCCAGAACACAGGGTGGCTGGCACCAGCACACCCACATCCAGCCTTGCCCCCCTTCTCCTGTTTTGCCCTCATTCCACTGTCCACCTGTCTTTTCCCTCCTCCTTGCTAAACTCTTAAGAGCAGCAAACTCAAATGACATTTGCCTAACATCAGGCATTTGGTAAGAAATCATTAAAAGATCAGTGATGCTTATGAGACATGGGACCCACAAGTGCCACAGTTGCATGGTCCTCAGAGGTGCTACAGTAGGAAAATTGTCCAAAGAGACTGAAGTACGATACTTCTCCAGTCCCTAAGAGCCTCAGCCCCTGGATTCCCTAAAAACAAAAGCTCTTACTTTCGTATCTAATAAAGAAATTAAGAAAATATTGGCAAAACCTCTTCTCCTGCTCTCCCAGTTACATGAAAGCCCTTGTCTGTTTACAGTAGAGCACAGGTGGATTCAGCTGATAAGAATTCAGGCACAGCTGTCTCACTGTATGCAGCTAACAAATATGGAAATACAGTGTTGGGATTGGGCAGAGGGCTGTCATAAAACAGAATTTCAAGCTGGGGTAGAGGCTCCAAAACAGACTGTGGGTGCTTCCTGAGAGGCTGTCAAGGCCAGGCTCAAATGTTCTCTCCAAAATGGACGTGTAAACAATTTCTAGTCATGGAGTTTAGACCATTATACTCAGCAAGTCTGTCACCCTCCATTTATACAATCCATAAAAAGTCTGGAGCCCGACTCGCAGCAGAAACCTCTGACGACTCCTTTCTTCCGGGGCCCACGAACACCCACTCCCCAGCATATTTACCCTCCACAGGCTCTGGGGGATGCAGTCCCACACAGCCTCCTGCTAATTACCCACGTCCCCAGCCAGGCTCAGTGCTAACCAGCATCAACATTACCATCTCTATAATAAGCAGGCACAAAGGGCCAGCCTCACAGCTGGGAGCAGCCATTGCACTTCCCAGCTGTGTCTGGGGTTCGTGGGCACTTGTAAGTGCATGCTGTCATTAATCCACTCTGCCTGTGAGAAATCCTACTTTGTTTTCAGGGCTCTTTCTGCTCAGGACACAGGCAGCAGGGCTGGAATGAAACAATGTGCCCATAAATAAAGCTAATAACACAAGTCTTGCTGCTACTCACTTGACCAATAACTTTTTTTCCTCCTCTCTCTTTTTTTTTTTTTAATTTTAATTTGCTGATTCTTTTGCTTCTAAAGAAACTGTGGACTGGCCTTCTCCATGTGCTGGTAAATGGGCAGCTATTGGAGTGGCCCCCTCATGCTATGGGGACCCTCTCAGCTCCAGCAGCAGAAACCCAGGCTGATTCAGTACCCCACACCCTGAGGCAACGAGCCTTGCTTGAAACATGAAGATTTTCAGCTGGGCTGAGGTGTTAGGCAAAGCAGTCATGCTGCTTTTGAAACCTGAGTTAGTGTTTCCTCACTGGGCTGCACTGAACCAGGTGGGAATTCCCCAGGTAGATCCACACTGCTTGGCGTGGTGCTGCACTGATCACCAATGCCCAGAACTGGCAGAGATCACCTTGCCAGGTCCCACAAGGTTTCTGAAATGTTTTCTCAATCCAAGCTCAAGATATCAAAAAAACACCCCCATCACTGCATATTTCAGACTAGGTCAACTGAAATGTTTCAACTGTGTTTTACTTGGTTTTTCCTTGAGTTTTCCATCAGAAATTTGAGCTATTCCAAACTGAATGACTTTTTTCTCCCATTTTCAAGATGTCTAAAAAAGGCATTTTAAAATCAGAAAGAGGGAGACACATTTTTCAGGAATGGGAAGTTTTTGAAACTAATCCTTTCCCAAGAACAGTTTTCATTTTATGAATATTTTTTTTCTGATTTAAAAAAGAAGTGTTGGATTAGAAAAACTCCATTTAGCTCAGCTTCTTAGCTTCAACATCAAGTCCAAACCTAACTCTGGGAAACAAGTCCTTCGTCACTTTCCCCAAAGATAAGACAGAAAAAACTGACCTGCTTTCATTTGGGAGCAGAGTTTGCCATGAGCGCGCTCTCTCTCATAATGTATATATTCCAACCACTTGTTTATTTGAAAATTATGTAGTTCCTGTGAAACCAAATGTTCTGTATTTAATAGCTTAAGCTATAAATCATAAAAGCCAAATTCAGCAGACTATACGTTATTAAGAAATAGGGATCCAGATGGCTAGCTGAGGTCAAGCTGAGGCCAGCATACCCATAAAGAATACAAACTTCTGTGTCCTTATTAAAGTTTAGGGGTTTAGTAAAAACAGGAGTGTTTTCCTTTTAAAGCACTCATTTCAGATAACTTTTGTTTACTTTAATACAATATCCTACATCTTTCACAAAGTTTAAAATAACTAGAAGCTGCCAGAAGTGGGAGACCACTATAATGTGGTTTCACGAGGAACTGTTGCACCTTTTTTTTCACATAATTAAAAAATAATGCTAACTTGTAACTACTTTTGTTAGAAGCCAGAAGCTGTGTCGAGGTTCCTGCATTTTGGGAAAACTTCCTGTGGCTCGAGGGTCTAGAAATCCTGCAGAAATCAGTACCGCCTCCTCTTTTACAGCCATCTGCTCAGCTAAGATGAGCCTGTGACAGCGACCGCCTCTAGCTGCAGAAGATTTGTCATCATCTACTGCTTCACAAAGCTCAGGTGGTTGATACTGGGTGCTGAAGTCTGTGCTTCCTGGCCACTGTGGGTAATGCAGAGAAATCACCAGATGAAGCAGTAATCATCACTGCCTGTTACTGCCCACCACCTCGCCACTAACCTGACACAGGGCTTGGCTTTTAAGACTAGAATCTGCAAATCCAAAGGCAACTTTTTGCAAATCATGGAGGTTGAGCATCAGCTGAGATCAGGTTAATGTGGAAGGCCTTGGTTCCAGCAATAAGTTTGAGATGGGCTGGTGAGCACTGATCTGTAAAGGCTTCACCGCTTCCAGGGTGAAGCCCGGCACTGAGCTCACCACACTCTTCGCCCACAGCTGCCCCAGGGCAGTCAGGGGTCTCTGCCACGCCGGGGTGCCTGCCACACAGATTCAGCAAGACCTGCCTCAGATCCTGTTTGATATTGACATTTCCCAACAGAGAACTAATTAACAGCTGATAACATTGTGACATGAGACTAGTGCAAGAAGCAGCAGTGAAATAAAAACCAGAGGAAGTTCAAAGGCTCCTGGTGCTCTCTCAAATCCCCACCGTATATCCCCCTTCTCTCCTCTGAAAATCCTGATGTTGGTGACCGGACGATTCACCATGAACGTCAACAGCCAGCACCGCAGGAAGCACAGATAATACTGCTGACCAAAATGCTCACAGTTCCTCCTCTCAATTTTCTATCACCCTTTCTCTGATAATTCCCTTTATTTATGAGCAGTTCAAACGTGTGTTCTGTTATTATACTTTAATTGGCTTATGATTAAGCAAGCAGGCGGTGCTAAGGAGATGAGAAACCGTGGTGCAACACAGTAGAAAGCATTAGATGCCTTATTTCCTCCCTCAAAAAGAACTTTATTGTGCATCTGAAAACACTTAGCAAGTAGCAAGCCAACAAGAAAAGCAGGGCAAATACAGATTTCTACCCTCTTGAAACTAAATCCCTGTAAAGGTAATTATTATTCTCTCTCAGCACCACATGCTTCTGATTGTATCAAAATGCATTAAAATAACAATGCTTTTTCCTAAGCTGAGCAATCTCAGGAAATGATTTACAGGCTGAAAGCTGTACTTCACTTGCTGGAGACTACATAAGTACCAGGCTGCAGTGGTTATTCACAGTGCCATGCTTTCTCCAACAAAAGACAACACTGATTGCAATACTTCTATGAAGACAGAACTAGTCAAAAACAGCGTTTTGACCTTAAGATTATGGACTTTATGGGTCACAGAAAAGCCATTAACACCAAACATCTATTGGAACAATTTTAAAAACAAGTGTTTTATTACCTAATTTACCTAGCGAAGTTGCCTCCTTTTTAGAGCTAGCATGTAAAACTTTGAACTTTCAAAACAGAAGCTCATTACTCAGAAGTGCATAATAGCTTCCTTAAAACACTATGCTGTGTTATATAAATACCTTAATAAAGATTAAAGAAAGTGACTGAAAACCAAAGGTTACTGACCCATTTGACCACAACAGCTGCAGCCTTCTGTAACAGATGATTTCAGGTACTTTAGCACAATTTAGACCTCATGTCAAATGAATCACACATAGTACTGAAAGTCCTAAAGAAGACTCAATTATATAGAAACCAGCACTTCTGCCCACCTGGCAGATACTTCTGTTTACATTCCTGATCCACTTTCAATTCACACATTTGAAAATGGATTCACAGATCTGGAGACAACACTACAGAGCAATAGAAAGCTGTTTAAAAACACTCGTGTATAGCAACAAAAAACACAATAAGGAGAATCTCAATTTCTGCACTGATGCCTTTGCTAACAAAATTTATACTTTCTATTTTGAGGATATTATAATTAAAAAAAAACACCCTATAGCTCAAAAACTACCTCCATAAATGTAAAGAGATACTAGATCTCCTTAAAAGAAGAGGATGAACCATACTGCTGAGGGATATAACATGATGCCACAAGTAAAGGCCTTACTTTCAACTCTAGAACCATGTTCTGCCCATCATATCATGTGCAAGAGGATGTGGCAACACTCACAGTCCTCAGTCCAAAGTTCAGGGATTGCTCCTGGTCGAGTGCCTGTCAGGCAATGAGCTCTGCTGAGGACAAACTTCTGTTCTAGAAAAGCATAAGCAAGGTGAGTGATACATCAGAATCTCCTTAGCCAAGAGGAACAGCAAACTTCCATGGTGGTTGTGCAGAGGCAGAAAGCCTGGCTCTTTCTGTACACATGGAAGATACCACCAGATTCCAGCAACATGATTAGCCAGACACCTCTCAGTGCTGCCAGATATTATAGCCACAAGTTCCTTTTGTCGGGAGCAGAGCCACGCACTATTGCAGAACAGCAGCTGGAATCAGTTCATACAACCCTGTGCATCCTGAGCTCAAGATGAGCCCCATCTCACTTGTGAAGTCAGCCCTGCACTGCAGCTTACAGAGCTAAACCAGCTCAAGCTTTTCTAGCTGTCTTCTTGTAGCTCAGGACCAGGGACTAAGAAGATTTTCATTTCAACCACAGGGCCTGAAAGACTTCATTTTTTCAGCAGACTGCCCTTGAGTTCCATATGCCACAGTTCCCTCACCTCTAATCATCGGAGCAAGCACCAACCACCTTGTAGGGTCCGACCGACGTGCTAAGTACATCCTTAACACATGCAGGCTTTGGCTGACAGTGGGACCCATTACAGTAGGCAGTGCACATACTGAGAAGAGGCATTGGTCCTTGAAGAGTTCATAGCCCAATATAGACAAACAGAAGATAGAAAAGGAAACCCTAGTTATTACCATGTACCTGTATTTATGACATAGGGCCTCTCTGTAATAAATAAACTACTTGTAATTCAGCATTAGTGCAGAATATGTTCATATATAAGTTACACAACACGAAAGTTATCTGCCTTTGGTCTTCCATAACCGGTTTCCTATTCCCCAAGCTGTTGCGCTACCACCTGCTCCCTGCCTCTGATTTTTGAGGATTATCTGTGGATTCATTTTCAAGGAAAATAGTTTTAAGAACTGTGTTGTATTGTGCCCATTTTTATGTTTTTTTTAAGATTATGAATTGAGGCCAAGGAAGATAAAATGCCTTGCCTGAAAACATGCACAGGCTCTATAGCACAACAGGGAAGTGCATGCAAGATTTTCTGAGTTTCAATCTGAGCTCTAATGACAGAATCACCGCTCCTGCTTAGCTAAGGGCTGCAGTCTCTGTATGCAGTAAACAGACGATATGGGCCATAGGCCTGAAGTTTATCTTAAGCTCCTTTAAAAGCACTGCTCATCATCGAAAGGAAAACGTTTGACCTTGTGTGACATCTCTTTGGAAGGAGCTTTCACGTCTGTTGCTCTGAGATGATTAGAAGACATGGTATTTTGAATGCAAACTAGGAAATACCAGCGCTCCGCTGCTTCTTATTCTCAGGCATTAAGAAACAGATTTCTCTGGTTTTTGTAGGAATTGGGGAAATACATGAAAACAGGAAATGAGCAATGGAGTAGCAGGGAGCTTTGTCTGGCCCCTCCTTCCTCTTGTTGGTGAAAGTCTCACTCTTCTCCTTTCAGGTGCTGAAGGGCACCCTCCAGCCGCATATTGATCAGAAAAAGTTGCCTGGAGACTGGAAGAGGCAACAGCCAAACTGAAGGTGTGGAAGGAATGAAAACCTTGCTCAGTTAGCTATTACGAATGGACAGCCACTCCTTATTCCAACCTTTCCTTCTGCGCATGGACTAGGACATTTTGCTGAACACCAGCTTCTCCACCAAAAAAGGACAAATATCTACTTCCTCATCGGACTGGCCACGCCATGGTATGTTTTCTCTCTCCTGCTGGATGAGTACCCAACTGGGCAAGGAGGGAGAATATCATGTAACAGATACCCAGCACACGATCCCTCCTTTGGGGAGGTCGTTTCCTCAGTTCTAAGTGCATTTTGGGGATGATGCCATAAGACTATGGGAACAGGACTGGGTTGGACCTGCCAACAAAAGGATGATGCCCTATCTGGTAATGACATCACCAGATATCAGAAAAATACAACTGTACCTTATTAACACAATTGCGCCTAACAATCACACTTGCACTTCTCTACACCTACCCGGCCAGAACTGTATCTCTGCCTAAGAGGTATATTGTTACCTGACAAAACAGCCACAGTGACCTAAATGGCACAACTCTAGATTGTACCAGCCGAGGGTACAGCCTCAAAGCAGAAGCTAGTTTAGGTAGACCTCAAAGTTTGATCACCAGTGCAACACCTGATCATGGCAGCAGAACTGTCAGTACTCCTGGAACTGAGCCCCCTTGAGGTTATTCAGATAGTATCAGCCTTTATTAAGGTTTCATTCCTTCAAGCCCCTTGTGTCCACATGTACAGTGCAAATTTTCTAGTGGCCTCTTATTACTGAGCTGGCCCACTTCCCAGCAAACATATGCCATGTGAAGTAGCTCACCCCTAATTACTCCAAACCAATTAAAATGGTTTTCGAAATGAACTGCCTCTTGGCTGAGTGTATTTTCATGAAGTTGTATTTTGCTCTCCTTATTGACTGTCACGATCCTTTATGATCTTGCTATACCCCAGTCATGGGGGCATTAGCCCAAAATTACTTGAGGGAAACTACAGTCTTTCCTTCTGTGGCCAAAGAGCCCAGAGGCAAGTGCTGCAGGCTGTGCCGCATCCCAGCTTAATGATGGGGATGGTGGGAGACAGGAATCAAGGCTGAGACAGAGAAGTTCAAAGGCCTTCTACCAACAACTGCTAAGTCCAGTCTGACTTACAAAGGCAGAACATGGTGCTCTTCACTCAGGAAAAACAAAGGCATAAAGAGAGGAGAAGCTGCCACCAAAATAACACTACCAAAAATGTGTGTCTGAATTCTGTAGAGACATATGGTGTCCCAGTAACAGGCTCCACCAGAAGTAAATACAGACACAACTCATCCTCAACACGTGAGACAGTGGGGCCATAAAGTCTGGGAAACAGAAGACAGATTGAATCTCCTGTAACCCAGTACATGTTCTCGGTGTCACAAGATAAATAATCTATTTGCCTTAATTAGGCTACGTCCTCCTGCTGTCACACAACCTCTACTTGGCAACTGCACAGCTAGGTGAAACCAACCCCCTACATATCAGTAATTACTGGATAAAACAATTTTGCTATATTCTAGTATCTCAGTGGCTCACTCTGCAGAGTTAGCTACAGTATTTTCAATGCAGATGGATGTAAGAGATGGCATACCTTAGTCATAGCTTCACAAGTAACAGCTTGAACAAGTGAAGAGGATTTAACCAACCAGCACAAACTCCAAGGAAAGCGAAACAAAGAAATGCTGAAATAAAGACTGAGCATACGCTTGGTATGAAAGTAACGGTATAAAGCAAGAAAATACTACTACAAAAAAAATTCCTGTATTTATGTGTGCACTTGCAATAAATTTGCTTCAGCTATTTTCAGTTGTTGATTAACAATCAATGAAGAAACAGTCTCACTAACACTACTCCACGTGGCTGTTTTAATGCTAAAAGACTAATGGGTGCTTATATGCCTCAATAGGTTGGAAGAGGGGACTTATTCTTTTGGATAAACTGCATGTTGTGAATTACTTGTCCAATCTTATTATTCCTAAGAAAAACAAGGTAACTGGTTAAAAGAAACAAACAATCCACCCTAATCTTGCTGCCTACAGAAAAAATCTTGCAAAAGATATTTTATCATCAGAACTAATAATTGAACTACGCTACACATGAGGCAATGCCTTGCATGATGAGGGCTAGTGTGTGTCTTGGCTTCCAGAGATAATAAACTAAGAGCCACAAGGACACAAAATGCTTCTTTCCTATTGCAGCATATGCATACACAAAAGGGTAACCACCTTTGCATGAGGACAACTATGGCCTCACAGACCCCTCAGAATGAGACTTGCCTCCCTACACCTGTGTATCAGAGGATAGCTAAGTCCCAACTCCCCTCCTGCTATCCACAGGTGAAAGCACAGAAGCAGAAAGATGCATCTCTCCATGTACCTCCCAAGCTGCTCGCAGCCGTCCCACCCGGTACCACGGGACAGTCCTGATAAGCACAATGTGCCAATTACCTTTTTATCCATCCAACACTGTCACGCCAGTTGCAAAGGAAAGAGCTTGTTGATTATAACTGAGCCAAAAGGATCCCCTGCTAGAAGTCGCTTCCATAACATTACTTTTTACTACTGATTATTAATAGAACCAACTGATGGAAAATAATTTCCAACAGTGAGACAGTTTAACAGGAAACCAGCATCAATTGGCAACAGTTAAAGGAGCTCACAAGGGAGCGAAAGGGGGGATATTCACTGTGGCCAGTCCTACAAATGCCATGAGTTCAAAGCTTGCATCCAACTTCCAGCATTCCTGAACAGCTGAGAAGGTGCCCAAATGGGAACTAATAATTTCTAACATGTTCTGAAATCCTGAAACATGTACAAGAAAGCTAAAAGCCACCTCAAAAGTCTGCATCATTTTCACATTGTTAATGAGCCCCATTCTTTATAACACACATATCCCTGGTGGGTTCATGGAGAACATATGTAGGGACTTCTGCCACTGGGATTTCCGTAGATGGAAAGAGTAAATAACATGCAGAAAGGAACTACACTGTAGGAAACAGTGCCCTAATTTTGATGGCATATGCTTTAATGTACTGTTTGCAACGAGTCAATAAAACCACACAAATCTGTTTTAATATGGAAATGAAAGCATTTCAACGTGAGTTTAATTTTTAAGGTTGAGCCCACACAGCCGCATGTGTTGCTATTAAACCACTCGGAAGAAATGTAATTTATTTTAAACAGCCTTTTTGGTATTTCCCCCCATGTGGTGGCGCAGCCCGCCCTGGGCCACGTTGCAATGTCAGGACCAGGCAATGTCAGGACCAGCCAACATTGTGTTCTTGTACAGCGAGTTGGGACAATCTGGTACTTTCTTATCCTGGCTACGGTACAGTGAGTTAGGACGATTAGGCACTTCCTCACCATACCCAAAACTCCTGTTGCCTGGAACCGTACCTGAAAGTCCTGCTGCCTGGATCATGGCCCACCTTGGAGGGTGCCAGAATTACCTGACAAGAATTATGGCCAGAATGGAAATACACTGAGTGAAATCAATCATCTCACGATCCTATAAATAGTGATCCTAAGTGAGACCTTTTGAGCTCTCTGGGATCGCAGCAGGCTATGACCCAGTATCTCCCCCTGAGTTGGGACACCTCTCAGGGTAGATTTCACGAGGATTTTTAAGGATAGTTTCGTGAGGATTTTAAGTAGTAGACGTTGCAAGGATTTTAAAGAGTATATTTCACGAGGATTTCCAAGATCGTCTGCTGATGGATGCCGACAAAGAAGGGGTCAAAGATCGTCTGCTGACAAATGCTGACAAAGGAGAATAGTGAGTAATTCACTACAAATAGATTTCATGAGGTTTTTGAAGATAATTTGGTACCAATAATTTATGACAATTGGCTGAGAGAGAAATCTTGATTATAGGTTAACCTCTATATCTGTGCGTGTGTTTGTATGTGTGTGCGATTTGATTTAGGAAACTTTGTAGTGCTGATAGCAAACTATTAAATCACTGATAATTCGCTGATGATTAAGTACTCTTAAAAAATCATATAACCTAATATTGTGATTTATCGTAACAGTGTTAATAAATCTTAAATTGCTGCTACCTCAAAGTCACATAGGATCCATAATCACCCATTCCCCAGCAAATTGTCATAGTAATTTAACGGGAGATTTTCCTTACCCTTTGTATCCCTTCCATTAGGCGTAAACCATTGTCCAAGTCTGAGACTAAGATTGGATCCAGCTGCACCTAGACTCCTCTCTGAAACGGAGTCTAGAAAGCAAGGGGGTCCATTCTGAACCTCATGACTCAACGGGACGTCTTCCTTACCCTTGTATTAATTCCCTTACACATAAACCGTTGACCAAGTCTGGGACTAAGATTGGATCTAGCTGCACCCAAGGTCCATCAGGAGTTTAGAAAGTAAGGGGGTCCACTCTGAACCTCGTGACTCAACAAGAGGGTCACCCTTACACTTTTGCATCTCCAGCCTCTGTGTAAATCATTCTAAAACGATTCTATTTTCCTTTGTATGTTTCTCCCAGGTAGTAACACAGTGAACCTTGCCATTGAACTTTGTTAAGTCACACTTTTACAAGTTCCCATTAAAAATCACTTTTGCTAATACCTTTGACAGTGATTCTTTAAGCGATCTAAACCACTCCTTCCGCAACAAATTGGCATAGTCAGCAGGATCCTAAATCAGGACTCGTGACACCCCACCATTTTTACCTTTAAACATTCAGCTAAGTCCATCACAATTACTGCCTACATATTCATTATAATTATGTAGATATGTGAATTAAAACATCTTCATTTGTATAAGCATAGCATATACCTAAACACCTCCACATTCACACCACTACTACACCCTAACCAGCAATGTATGGGATGTCATTATACCAATTTACTCTACTAAAGATGATCAACCAAGAAATAGACACCACCAGCAAAATGTGGATGTTTAGAGTTTTTTAGATGTAAGGGTTGTATTACAAGCATATCTGCAGCAGCCATGAGCATTTTAGAGGAAATGGCAATTTGGGAACCAAAGCAAGCCAAAGCTCTACCAGCTCAACATGAGTGAATAACTAGAAGGTGAATTTTAGTAGTTAATATTAAACAATAAATTGCCCCATCCTGCCAACATCATTAACGTCACTTTTCAGCATAATGACAGCCTCTGGCAAGAGACTCTGTGGTGACAATTCCAATTAACTTTCCTCATCTTTATCTCACAGGTCACCTGTTAAAAAATGCATGTTTACTCCGTCTTCTCTCAGAACAAGACTGACTGCAGCGGAGGTGAAGTGTTCTTCTAAGTCAAGTAGGTCATGCCGTCTCAGCTTCACTTTGTACAAGTCACTCTGCATGTTGTGTGAGCTGTCATTTGACGTGCCTTCCTCCCCAACTTCCAGGCTGAGCTGCCTCATGCCCTGCAGACAGGCTGCCTCTCCTTCCCTTAGCAGTGGAAGGGAACCCAAAGAGCCACTGTCTTCACCTACAGGCCTGTCACTTAACCCCAGCCAGCAACTAAGCACCACACAGCTGCTTCCGCTTCCCCCTCCCCCCTCCCAGTGGGATGGCGAGGAGGATCAGGGCGGGGGGGGAAGTAAAAACTCGTCGGTTGAGATAAGAACAGTTTAATAAAATACACTACTAACTAATAATAATAATAATTGTAGTGAAAAGGAATATAACAAAAAAAAAAAGAAATAACACGCAAGAAGAGACAAGTGATGCACAATGCAATTGCTCACCACCCGCTGACCAATGCCCAAGCAGCAATCCGCCCCTCCCAGACAACTCCCCCCGTTTATATACTGGGCATGATGCTCTATGGTACGGAATATCCCTTTGGCTAGTTCAGTCAGCTGCCCTGGCCATGCTCCCTCCCAGCTTCTTGCACACCTGCTTGCTGGCAGAGCATGGGAAACTGAAAAATCCTTAAGTTAGGATAAGCACTCCTTAGCAACAACTAAAACATCAGAGTGTTACCAACAGTATTCTCACACTAAATCCAAAACACAGCACTGTACCAGCTACTAAGCAGAAAATTAACTCTATCCCAGCCAAAACCAGGACAGGACCTCAGCAAAAAAAGCCCCCACTAGCAAGAGCAGCCTTTCTCATGCCAGTATCCAAATTAGCCCAGTGCACCCTCTTCACTGATTAAAGCAGCTCCTTAGGGGCCCAATCCAAAACCCACTGAAGCTGATAAAAGTTCTTACTTTGGTTTCAGTAGGCTTTGAACCAAGTTCTGTTGATACCATCATACGCTTCCCACAAGATACACAGGGGAAGAGGGGGAGAATTCTGTTTTAATCTAATCCTGTGTTCCCCTGACCTTAAGGAAAGAGTGGTCAAAATGATCATTCTGTTACATCAGGAGTGCCTAGGACCTAAGAGATGATTTCAGGAATCCATCACAAGCTGATTTCACAGCTGTGGTGCACAGTGCAATGACAGCTACCAGCTGAAGAGACCCAGTGGCAACGTGTCCTCAGAGGAAGCAAATCTGTTTCCCTCTTGGACGCAGTCATGTACAAAGGCTGTTTATAAGAGCTATTTGCCCCTGTGGACATCACCTCCAGTCCCTATCCCTCTCGCAGGGACAGAGTTCTCTCCCAAAAAGGAACTCGCACATCAAGGCTGAGACCACACAGACCATCATATCTGAGTGATACGATACCAAACAAGAGGTCTCACATAACACCAAAATCTCTACAGACCTAAGAGCCAGATAGACTGAAAAGAAGAGGGACATGGTCCCAGAATTAAGGAAACTTCAGAGTTTCTTAGACCATATAACAAAGAAAATGCACATTTGTTTAATTATCCATAGCCCCTTAATGCATGTATGGGTCAAATGGTACAGTTTTTGCGTGCACACAAGCCTACAAGAACTGACTGCACACAAACACACACAAATTCACCCCATGCCATGGCAAGGTTAGATGATTCAAGAAAGAGGACATTCAGCAGGAAGGTGAAGCTGCGTATTAAAGTGCTAAGATCAGTTGTTAGATCTCAACTCTCTGACAGAGTGCAGAAAAAAGTAGTATCGAGTTCATTGCCTTCAGTTCAAGAGCATTTCTCTTTTTCTGGCCTTCAGTATCAACAACTGGGTCTTTATTAGGCCAGGAAACAACTAAACCCAAGCCCTCTGATAGCTCTGTCTTGACACAATCAAATAGATTCACCCTGGAAGTGGCTCTCCTGGCAGTTTCAAGACCCAAGGTGCCCACAGGAGTTTCATATAACATATGCTGTGCAATACACCTTTGCCCCTAATACCAAGTTTTACATATGGAGATTTTTAGGCAGTTAAAATGTTCATTTCTGGTGTTTTAAATATCACAGTAAAAGCATTCACCATTTCTGCTTATACCAGCACTTGCTAGGCTAGTGCCCTCCCGTGCTACAGACTGCAGCGTTTTGCTTGCTCCAAAAAACAAAGCACTGTCACTTAGCTCTTTGCACTTACCCCATCAACGGCACATTCTCACAGCAATGCCTTCAACCTGCGAATCCCCTGGGAGGACTGCAATCCTTTTGCAAGATCTAGGTCCAATCTTGGCAAGTGACTGACCTAGTCACTCTAGTTTCAAGCCAATATAGGGCATGTACAGGCTTTAGATAACTATATAAATGCATATATTTTAGGTATCTACCTCATAGCCTCCAAATATGTCAAGGTTTTGGGGTTTTCCACACATTTTCTAGGCAAGAAAGCAGAGTAATGTAGTTAGGTGTGAAGGCATGAATTAAATTACTCATCCCAAGTTAGAGAGCAACCAGTGAAAGATCTAGGAGAAAACTGCCTTCATGCAAGCAAATTTGTGTAACAGCATCTAGAGAACTCTTTATGTTAAGCACTGAAGAGTTGTCCCATCACATAAGCTACTTAAACTTTGTGGATTGCTCCTTCATCTCCATCCTCCTCCTCTCCCCCTCCCAGAAACTGCAACTGATACCAGGTAAGCAGGATGAAGTCATTGGCGCTTGCAAGGATCACCAGTCGCATGACTGGAGCCTAAACAGACAAAAAACAGACCTGAAACACTAAAGTGGGGAAAATCCTAAAGGCAAGACGACCCAAACAATAGTTGGCAAACATGCAATTGCTGCTGGACAAACTCCAAGCACCCGTTTCCGCAGGCACCCAGGAGATGTGGCAGCAGGCTCCCATAGCAGTACTGTGATCAATGTGCTGCAAGCCCTGGGAACACCTGTCTTCCCGACCAGTACATTTTACATATACAGTACAATGTGCTGGAGGGTGGGAAAAAAGTCAAAGTCTTTTACCTGAAGGTTTTTATTTTCTTTAATCCATTTTTTTACCCTCTAAGGGCAGCAATTGTTCCATTGCTTTGAACTTAAAAATCACAGCCAGTGAAGTGTACTTAGTAACTAAGAATATATTTTCATACGTGCAATCGTGTTGTGTCTCAGTGTCCCCACACCAGTTTCTCAAGTCTCAAACTGTTTCATTCAGTGTGTCTAACCATCTACAATTACTCACATTTTCTTTTACAATGGCCTGACTGCTTCGTAGTTGCTCCTTAGTTTTGCTTAAGTGAGACTGCAGCAGTCTCACAGTCCTTCCTCCTCCTGTCCTAAATGCAAATGATGCTCGGGGTGGTTAGGGCAGGAAGGATGAAGGTTCGTTTTCTACAAATTGTTACTCACCGCACCAGAACAATACCAAAGCCAGTCTCAACAGGAATTCAAAACAGAAAAGGATCTTTTTCTTCCCCTCCCTCCTCCGCCACCTTTTTGGTTGGTTGTTTTTTTCAAGACACTCCCTCCTGCTTAAGTTTTGCAGATAGATGCTGCCCCTCCAGCAGCCACCTTCCTGCAAGGGACCCCTGATATGCTTTAGCTGTGACCAGGAGCACCAAAAGGAAATAGTTTCTTGGTCACACTGTTCAGCTTGCTGATATGCTGTTTACCACCATCACTGACCCAAAAGCCCAGGCACAGCACTCCATAAAAACATCTCCTTTAGGATATATTAGGAATGGATTTATGCAGTGCTTATTGGAGCACTTCAAACCTTTTGTAGAAGCTCAACAGATATCTATGGGATAAAGACTGGAAACTGGCAAAAAGAGACCAATACGTAACAGCAAAGACCTCAGAATTCAATTGTTTATTAACCCACTCAGGCACCAACCATCTCCCAACTTTCACCTCCGGTGAAGGAAGCAAGGTCCTGAGAGTGTTGCCACATTTCACATGCTGGAGGACTCACCCCTTCCCATAAGCCTGTCAGCACAGAAAGCTGTACAGGATTTTGCTATAGAGTGAGCTAAGACACCGTTCAATTTTTAATTCACAGATGTGCACTGACAAGTGACTGGCTGTGTTAAGCACCCGAGGACAATTCAATAGTCTCTAGTCTCTGCGAAACCATGGGGCTACCCTGCAGCACTCAGGAGGACAACAGTAGGAGGACACCTCCAACAGCGTCAGGGAGACCCTGAACTCGCACGGGCTTAACCTGTGTCTGGGGACGACAAACACCTTCAGAAATCTTTCAGAATATTCCTGCTTTCTTGCTCTTACTAAAGTTCTCATGACTTGGACAGTTTGTCAAAGGGAAGAATTACACTTGGGCACCTGAATGTTTGCAGCCCTTTAAAAAGTCTTTATTGCTGATGTTGAGAACACCTAGATAGAACAGATCAATAAAACATGAACTGCGGACTGACTCCTACTCTCACTCACATGCAGTACTGCAGACCTTCTGCAGCTGCTGCACGTAACTGGCTTTGGACTTGGTCCAGAGATAAAGACCTTCAGTCTGCTCAACACTGCCACGCAGGCAGCAGAATCAGCCACCGACTTATGAATCAGTACCATCTCCTGACAGCAGGTAAGCAGACTGACTTGGATAGGAACTGGCACAACGAACAGCGTCTACAATATGTTACACATTTGCCATTACATTTTTATTACTGTTAGCCCACTTTAAAACTCCTTCAAACCTCTCAACTCTTGCTAGCAAAATTTTTACAGAGTTCCCTGAAGCATCTTCCGTGTCCAACACCTGTTCTTCTCCAAACCTTGCATTTATTTCCCTCCTAATATATTAAATCATAAAACATATTTGGGCTTTCAATGCTTAATGCTCCAGCTATTGTTTATATGGCTACTGTCTTCTGTTTAAAGCAAAGCACCCAATTAAAGTGCAGTGATTAATCAGGATGATAAATGCTGCAGTAAGGCCCCTGTTATCAATCACATTTCTTGCGCAGAAAGGCACTCATGCCAAAAAGGGGGGGAAAGGCCCATTTACCACTATTGTAGTAAGATTATATGCTGTTAAGAAAAGTGGCAGCTCCTTTATCCAACAATGAATGCAGACTGACCAGCAGTTTAGAGACCTAGTAAGATATGGTTAAAGATAAGAATAAAACAAACTTATCCTGTGTGAAAGAGGACAGATGGCAGCCACACAATAGCCATCAAGTCTATTTAAAGAGATAAGTAGTCTTCCTATGCTCACCCCAGCTCTAGACATGTGCTGATTCAAAGACTGGCTCTCTTCACACGGAGTCCTCTAACCTGAAACAGGTGCAGAGGTCACAGTTTTTCCTTCCACGCTCTCATTTACAAATTTGGCCATTCTCTCTGTCAAGCGCAAAATAAGCAGAGCCCAGGACAGATGCTCCTGCCCAGCAGCGATAAGCTACGCCTCTGTGCCTTGCAAACATGTGCTCCGGACCCCGGGACAAAGCGGCACAGCTCTGGGAAAGGCAGAGGAGCGCTGCATCGGAAACGCGATGGCCAGCCTGGCAAGCCCAGCGTTTCATCGGATTTCTGAGCCTCGGCAGAGACAAGCTGCGATGGATGGCAGAGGGCTGCACAAGCAACACCCGTTTCACTTCAGAGATGCAGGCCGTCCCCAGGCAGACTTTCTGTACAGACAGAGAGAATTAGTGACAGATACAGGGGAAAAGGAACAGAAAACCACCAGTGTCAGCTGGGGTGGCCAGAGCGGGCAGTGAATTTTGAATGAGATGGACCAGTGAAAGATGTAATTCTACTAAGCAGCCAAGGGCCCTGGATCCAAGGCCAATTTCTGCTATGGGGAGCATTTTACCAAAAGCAAAAGGTGCTGATGAGCCTGAGAAACCAGCAGCCACAGACAAGTGGAAAAGCTGGAGGGGAGGCATTGGAGGGCTGGCGAGACAGACCATCTCAGCAAGTTTCTGTGAAGTCCAACTGGCCCTTCCCCCACAGACACTGCAAGACTGAGGCTTTTAATATTGCAAGGACTACTTCAATCCATAGGCTTAACCTTCCTACAGCAAACCTGCACAGAGATAGAGTGCCACTGTCTTTCTGCTGCGAGCCAGTCCATCAGCCGCAGCCCGGCCAGTCAGCATTTCAGGCATGGACAGCAGCTACAGCTTCTTGCAGGGGCTGAGTGCCCCTGCTTCCCACCTGACTGACATCCTGCACCACTTCATCTTTATATACATCTGTCTTCTGATGATCTCTGCAAGCAGCATTGCTGGGCAACGGAAATGCTCTGGGTTCAGTATTCATAAACACTCACGGCTGTAAATCCTCAAAAGCCTTTTTAAGCTCTGTTATAACATATGACTTTCTTTCCCATGACAGTTTATTATACTACTATTTCTTTCCCTTGTTTTATGAAGAAAGGGAGCATAACTGCAAGGAAGCATATTAGCACCGCAACATGAATTGAATCCAAAGCATGATAACATTTTTTTGGCAGAATGGATATGAGCAGTTTGGGCCCCTCATTACATTTAGTAAACTATACAAACAGAACTACAGGTGGAAAGGAGATGCTCACATCAGGGACTACCCTTCACACTACAAGCCTAGCCTAAGGCTTTTCAAGTCAACAGTCAATTCCATAGATGCTGGATTAGGCCCAGTAAGAGTATTTCTAAAATTATTTTATCAATTTTACTTCAGTAACAGTATTTTCAGAACACCTAAAAAAAAACAAAAAAAAAGAAAAAAGGCCCAAAGACCAGAGTTTTATAAATGGAGTGAAATTCTGGGTGAGTGAAAGAAGGTATACTTCCCCCCGCCCCTCCCCCCCCCAACATTATGGATTTAAAGTCTACTTTTCTGTATTATATATGATTATACACACATATATACACAGGCCAAATTCATACTTGGTTACAGAAAGAAGCTGATTTGCTCCAGGAATTAATTTGTCCGCAGTACTTTATTCCAACAGACCTCATAAAAATACTTCTAACTCCAGCACTCCTTCACTGTTATGAGGAAGAAGAGTTTGTTTTGGTATTTCTCCTGCCCATTTGGATACTGCAGAAAGGCATTTTACGGGTCAAGACAGTGTTATTACAAGGGCTCCTCATAATAAAGAGAGCTCTGGAAAATGTAAATGCAAACACTAACAAAATGTAAGTGAACATGTGGACACAGATGCAATGATTTGACTGTATGCCCTTCCTTATGTCTCACTGCTTTTCTCCATTTTTAATTACAGGTTGGTATGTTAGGGGGAAAATCACAAATATTTTGCAAAGCTGACACCATGGCTGAATGTGTGCCCTGCGGGGCACAGACTAACCTTTAACAGATGAAGAATAAAAAATAAGTTTTGGATTGCACAGCCAAGAAGTATTTTGTGGCACAGTCGTGATGGTATCAAATAGCAATCCAAAAAGGTAACTGAGGTGGCTCCCGTGCTCAAGATGTCTCTGGAACAGAACCACAATCATCTGCCAAGTTGCCTATAAAGAGTATCGCAAAAGCCCTGAGCCTCCATGAGCCCTGTTTTAAACGTAATCAGCAGAAGGTGATTCCCCCCACAGATCACCTTAGAACTGGGAGAGGAAAAAATAAAGAAAGAAATAAAAAAAGGAAAAGACAGACAGTCTTGTTGCTACAGCTCTCAAATCAGCATCAGAAGAAGAGCTCCCCAAGCCTAGGTCTTCCTCAGGAGTGCTGCACGATCTTTAGCAAAAGGCGCAATTGCCTCATTTCTGCCTGCGCAGGAGGGCTGGTGTCCCAGCCCCGGAGTGACACAGCTGGCAGCAGTAATGGTAGCCTTCACATGTGGTGAAGAACAATGTCACCAGCACGGAGACAGTAGAATTGGGAGGCACCTCTTGGCTATGTGCAGACCCTCCTACCCAAAGGCATCCACATATACAACTTGCACAGTCAAACTGCAGCAATACAGCTGCGCAGAGCCTTCTGCTTGCAGGATCTTGACCTGCACCTGGGCTGCCTGGCTGCCAAGCACAAACTCCCAGGAGCAGGAGTTGTTACACTTAATGCACTCTTCTGCTGTTGTTCCCTGCATTCAATATGCTAAATAAAATTAAACACATCGCATTTCCTGCAAAAATACATGAATGAGGAATGACAGCACACAAAAAAAGGCAGGGCCTAAGCATCGGTGGATCTGTAAATATCACTCTGAGGGCAAAAGAGTTACAGGACAAGAACACTGAAAATAACAGGATTCCACTATAATAACAATATGCTCGCTCAAAAACTCTCAAGGATCCTTCCTAGCCAGTCACGCTGTACTCGGGGCCGTACAGCCACATCATACTAAAAGGCCTATGAAGAACAAAATCTCTGACTACCCTGCTCTTACACCCTCCCTTGGCAAACACAACACTGAGGGCACACAGCAGACTGAGCGGGGACAAGCAAGATGCGCAACAGTTCAGAACGACACTCTGTCTCCTTTCGTCTGTGATACAGCCACAGAGAACTTATCTTTTTTTTTTTTTTTTTAAATTCATATATTCTTTAGTGAGTTCTTTCAGGGAGTTATTCTTGGTTTGTATACTGTTTGCGAGCCACATGGATGCGTTACGTGTACCAGGGAGCATCGTTTCCATCCCTTCTGTTCTATAATTAATGACTAAAGTGCTCAAGTTTCCTGCTTGTAAGTAATGCACACAATGGTATTTAAAGTTTTTACACATGCTGGCTAGTTATACAATTGTAAAACTACTTTTAGTAGTTGTATACATCAGTCTTGAATTTACCTTTTCATAATTACTTCCACAAGTGTTCACTGAAAGACTTTTTTACTAATGGACACTACACTCAACAAACCTAAGAAGTACGTTCCTTGAAATACTCAAAGGCATTTTGTGTATTTTGCAGGAAAGATTGCTGCAATAAGCAATTCTGTCCGTGTCTCACAGCTGCTGTTACAAATACTGCTGTTCTTATCATTCATTACGTAACACCACCAGTACAAATAACAGCACCAATTCTTATTTTTATGATTATTAATATGCTCAGTTGTATTGCAGCAGTATTTCATGGCAACTTTCCAAGGAAAAGGTCTCAATTCTCCTAGGCACTGTACATCCATCCAAGGAGAAAGCAAGCTCCTGCTCAGGGGGACATCAACAGCAGCTCTGAGTACAGTGAGCCCACAGCACAAGGCACTGAGAGCACAAACCTCTGCGGATCTCAGCAGGTTTTGAAAAAGAGATGGAGGCCCCTTTGGTATATGTACAGGACTATGGTGTGAGAGGGGATCACAAGAGTTTTATATCTCAGGTTTCTATCTTCTCTGAAGGCATTCAGCACATTATTGAGCATCCCAATTTGTTGCTTTAATTTCTATCTTATCATGACCATGGAAAAAAAATGTTATCAGTGCAATCTTGACTCATTCTTTGGCATCTAATGCTCCTTTAGTTTTATCATCATGTTGCTAAACCCAAGAAAAGATTACTCAACTGTTGTCTTGTCCTTTAGAGATTCAGAGCATACAGTGTACGAGCTGCATGCTGGCTCTAGCAGAGCATGTGTTATGAGCTAGGAGCTCACTGCGCAGCACATTCAGCTGCACTTTGTTTCACTTAAAAACAAAGCATGTCTGTTTCAGATTTCCTATAAACTTTAGAAAGACACAAGATCAACAGTCAGACTACACTCAACTTTGCCAGGAGCATGGGGAAGTCATCGGAGCAGTATGTCATCGGGTCAGGGATCTGTCCTCACTGGACAGCTGATCCCGAGAGCAGCTGAGCACCTCTGCGGCTGGCCAGGATTACACCCCGCTGTAGCACCAGGATGAGGCCTGGCAACACAGACTTGCTGGCATACCCTTAAACTGCAGCAGTAACTAAGCTCTGATTTAACATTAAGTTATCAATACAAGTATCAGCCATCTTGAATCATTATAAACTTGGTTTATACTGCATTAAGTCAATATGGAGGACTCTAACACCAATCCATCAGCCAGGCCACTGCAATCACATTAAGAAGTGCTGAGAAGGGTTTTGGATTAATGCAAGTAAATCCACCCTTAAACAGATTTCAGTTAAACTGCTGCGACTATGGAAATCCTAAAGTAGGTAGTTCTGTCCTAAATTAGTAAATGTTACTGGATTTGTCCCTTCTCTGACCCCAGTCAGAGACCACTTCAGGTGGACTGTGACTGCAGACTGGGTTTTTATGCCTTTGCTTTCAGACAGAAACGAAAAAAAGCTGGAGCTATCAGTGAGATTACTCCCCGGTGTGCTCAGGGCTGAATACGAGGGAAGAAAGGTGCAGCAGTTCTGAATCCTGCACAGGGCAGCCTGGTTTCGAGGGCTAGAGTGTCCAAAGGCAGAACCTGATCAGTCTCCAGATCCTTACAGCCCTGTGCTTTCCATTCCTGCTACCCTTTCTCCACAATATCTCAGTCTCAAATTTTTAAAAAACAGCAGAGGAATTTGGAAAATCTACACTGGCAAGAGAGGCTTCTAACCCTGTGAAACTCCAAATCAACTCTCTTGACATCTTATCTTGGAAATTATCAGCACAGAAATGCCAATAAAACCCTAACACTCTTCCCAACGCTCACAGAGGATGTAAAATACAGTTGCAAGAGAGTAGCAGTCACTAGCCCGTGCACTGCTGCCAGAAGTACCTGTAGGGCCTGACAGCACACTGACCAACACTACCGCCTGGCAGCATAAGGATATACCGAGTAGGTGAACAGTGCTCCTTGCTACAGAGCAGAACAAGGTGCTTTCCCCAGTGCAAAAATGAGACGCCAGTTTAGCGTGATTTCCTCTCTGCTATACTACCTATGTGGTGGACTGTGCTGCCCTGTACATGGAGTCAGCAGGGATTTGTCAAGGAACTTTTCACAGAGATGTTTTGTGTATTTGTTTCCACATCTGTAACTCAAACACCTGAAATGAGTGTTTGAGGATGTGCCACATGCAAGTCCCCAGAGCTGTCACATGGACCTTTCTCTCCCCAGTCAAACTCAAGGCTATGGATTCCACCATAAGATGAAGTTTTTCAGTATTAAATGCTACGATGCTGAGCAGCATAGTGTTCAGGTCCCTTTGGGCATGTGGATGGAAGTGACTTAGGAACCACAGACACACAGGCAACTGGACGATACGGGGAGCTTTATACTGACATTTAAATACTCAGCTCCGTGATCTCTCCCCCACTGCTCTCTATTCCTGTATCTAGCAGTCATGAACCTCTTCCCCTTGATGATGAAAAGGCTAAAGAAAGGCACTTTCTTAAATGTGACTCATTTTCTTTTAGCCAATTAAGGCACACATTTGCTTTTTTAAGAGCAAACACACACACAAAGTAAGAAAAAGAAAAGATGAACCCAATTTACTAACCACACATACTGAAAAATCACCTTATCGCAAGAACCAGGATGACTCAGAAAACAAATCTAAATAGCTTCTGTGATTTAGCACTGACTGACACCCAATGTATTAAAATAAATTGCCCATGATTTCTTGCAAGCTCCATGCTAATGCACTCCACAAAACGTCAGTGAAAATGCAGCAGTGCGTAACTATCTAGAGGCTTCAGTTGGTGGCAAATAATACAATGAATTGTCCCCTGACCAGGACAGGGAAAGGAAGTTAATCTGCATCTCCAGCCTTTTGGGGAACGTTCCAGGTTTGTAAAGCATGAGTCAGCAGCACTGCTGTTATAGAGGTTTTTTCCTAGCATGCTACTGGCAACACAGTCTCTTCTGCCTTTCCCAGCTGTGGTATGCCCGTGTAAGTGTCCATCAGGAAATAGCCACCTTTTGTATAAAATGGGACAGATGAATTGATACCCATTTATTCATTATCATGTTAAAAGTCATCGCAGACCTGTATGATTACAATATAGTCCTATACAGCAAAGAGCTCCACAGGAAGAAAGTTAAGTTGATGGGTGAAGGTGGGAGAAATCAAGTCTTTTACTAAATGTATTTTAACCTTTTTATTGGTACTGCTACTACAGTAATACCACAACTACCTTTATTACTGCAGCCAAGACAAAAGCCACCATACTAAGTCTCACGATCAAATTTTGCACATATGCAGCTGCCTCTAACCAAGGATCTCAATCATTTTGTGAAGTTGATGAATACCTCTACTGAGGAATACATTGGCATTTCTTTGTCTGTAAAACAGACAAAGAAAATAAAGAAGAGAAGGACGACACAAGCTTCCAGAAATTAACCTGGCAGCCTACAGCCCTTCACAGCAACTGCAGGCCTCCACCTAATCACTTCTTCCTCCAGCTGGGGCCATGTCAGCTGAGCTCCAGTTCATCCTCCATTGGATTTCTGTGCTTTGATGGTTATTTTCTTGACAGGTTACTCAGGGTCCTCCCTAAAGTTACTAAACCAAACTTCTGCTAACTGTCTAACTGTCCCTAACTCTAAATATTTAAACATAGCTTGACAGAGAGCGAAGGACAGAAATGTATTTTCTTCCTAGAAACCGAAAATAAAGCTGAAATGAGTCCTCCCTTCCCTCAAATGAAGAAAGCACTGACATAACCTCACCACTTGCTGCCCCTGCTCTTCCAGGAAGGCAGTACACACACACGATGGCCAGCCAGCACCCCGGAGCAGCTCTAGTGCATGCCCTGTCCTGCCCAGCTGACAGCACAGGGCCACAGAGAAACTGGGGTACTCTGGTACAAAGGTAATGGAAAATGTGGTAGGGGAGGAGGGGCACAAAAGATGTAAACCCACAGGAAAACAACTTCTGTCAGGACCATGAGCAGCCATTAGCTCCAGTCTTACCCACAGAAAACCAGTTTTATGTGGATTATGTTCTCCCCAGCTAATAATTTTTGAGTCCATTGACCAATTTCAGCCTACTTTAGTGCAGAAGCAGAGATAACTGTCCTCCTACAAGTCACGTGAAAACAGACACCCAAGTAGAAGAGACAGACCCTGCAAGTGACTCCTCTCAATGTCCCAACGGAAAGGAAAACCATAACATAGGACCCTCATTTGCCACTGAAAAATTTGCCTAGGAGAAAGTCATTCTAATTAGTAAAACAGCAGGAAAATCTTCACTGAGAATTCTTCATCAAGCACAAGACGTAAATCAACAGGAGTCAGCACCATTAATTCCAATGCTCAAAAAAAATACTTGTTTCATGTAATCATAGGACAAGACAACGTTGATACTGGCGATCTAACCCTAACCCTAGTAAACAAACTGAGGATGTTGAGACCCAGCCTGGAACAGCTGTAAAGCAAACCTCCTGCTTACCTCCATCACACATGCTAAGAGAGGGCCATCTAACAACTGGGGTTAAAAAACAGATGACGATCTCAGGACAGAGGTAGACACAGAGGCCCAAGCTTGCTCCTGATGCTGCTCCCTGCAAGAAAGCCCTGTGGATGAACTGACACCACATGTTGCTTCTGAATGCCTTTGGTGCATTTGGTCACCATGTCATTTGTTTAAATGAAGGCGAGTGCCAAACATCACGTCATTCTGGGTGCATGCCCTGGAGTCCACAACCTGTAATCGAACACATCTCGTTGCCACTGCACGCTCTGGCTTCTGTTGCTTTTTTGTATCAGCCAACAAAACAGTTTTCTTTTGATATTCCAAGCCACCTTATGCTACCCCTGTGGCCATAGAATTTTTAAGTCTTGTCAATCTAGAATTAATTCTCTTCTTACAGCGTAAGTGCCCCTTACCTCTACTTCAAGAAAATGATACTGTTTGAAATAATTTCCATTTTTGCCAGCATAACATCTCATTTTCTTCTTTGGACCCAGAAGGAACAATTTGTAACATGAATCTTAAAAACCCAGATCAAAGGAGGAGGTTAAAATGACTGATAAATCAGAGGTGTAAGAAATGTATATGTATTGTTTATTTAAAAACCAAAAAACCCCAGAGCCTCCTCACCAACTCTGATTTATTAACAAATAGTTGACACCCTTTCTTTGTTTTTAGGAGACCATAGAGGACTGATAAGACGCTGTGCACAGGAGATAAAAGACATTTCCACAGGAGATGAAAATCATTCATCTGAGCAGATCACGTTGTCAACAAATTTGACTCATTATCCACTGATACTGTAAAAACTAGGCAGTTCTACTCATCTGCTAACAATGCCATCACTTCTATTTGTGAGAGATCCTTCCTTTCCCCTTCTCCAATGCTGCAGCAAAACCCTGGATTCTGACATCAAGCCCAGCAAGCAACGTTAGTCCTTGAGACAGAGTTTGCAAAACATTAATGAAATCAGAATGAGACTGCAGTTTGGCTTGTTGCCCTTGGATAATGGAAGTGAAATTAAAAGTAGAGGGAAGAGAAGGGACTTGCTCATGGCTAAAAACAGATCGCTGAATGCATTTTTCAAGAATTAAAGCATTTTATACACTATTTACTTCAGGTTTTTCTATTTCAATGAGTATAGTGATGATTGATACCAGGAGGAAATAGTATTAAAAGCAACTAAGAAAAACTAACAAGTAAAGCATTTCTTTGAAGAATTTTATTTAGCCAGGAAAACCTATTAGGTAAGAAGCCTTCTGCCAAAGACAGAAAAAATACAAGGGCCAAGAGAACAGAAAGATGCGTAGAAGAGGAAAATGAGGAATAGAATTGTACGTAAGACAAACAGGAGAGAAAATATCCTGAAAAATTCACAAATGCTTTCCCCCAGGAAACAGCATCTATCAATCAGCCCTAGCAATTTATTGCAATGAAATTGATTATTCATCACATTTCAGAGGGATGCATTGCTGCTAGCAGTGGCCCACATCCTTGCCAGCACTGACGTTCTGGCTTGGGGTTCCTGCCTGTCTGGGGACCCAGACTGGCAATTTCAGGAGACCAGGCTTTCTCATAGAGTTATCATTACTCCTGGTTTACCCAGACTAGAAACATAACTGCCTTTCCTGAAGAATTTCGCACCTTTTTAATTCTGGTTTTTAAAAGGCACCCTGAAACTTCAGACTAAAGACACACAGAGATTTTGATTGCTGCCCTAAAAACAAACATATTCCCTCCAGGTCTAAATGCAGAGGTAAGAAGTATGATCATTTGTAGGACACCTGGGAAGAACAACACATGAAAAGTCTGGTTTGGAAGGTATTGGGTGAGAACTGGCACCTCAGAAGTTAATGCGAGATGGATATACCTTTCCCTCTCTCCAAGGTGGAGGGAGCAGATTTTCAATCCTGCCTAGATTTTTTTTTTTTTTTTAATTTAAGGGCACAGTCCCCACTGCAAATCAATGAGATCTATATTCCTTAACCACTTGACACATCTGAAAGTTCAATACAAAGAAAGTCACTTAATGTTTTTTATTCTGCAGGTTTTATCTCACCGTTTCCTTTGCAGCATCAAGGGGTTAGAAGCAACCAAAGCCAAAAGGTACTGGAGGAAGAGGATAATAAACTACTTCCCTTGGGAACTAGCAATGACACTGTCAAAAAAACCCAGTCTGTTTGCTTCATTTTGATATGCAGAAATAATTTCTGAAGTGCCAGTGATATGTCAAAAAGCCATCAGACAGATGCTCTTCCAGCACTGCCCCGCCCTGCCAGGCTACCGAAATGCTGTGCATAAAAACCCCGAGCTGAGACACATGTGGTTTTTGGCAGCAGTGAACGGGTTAAAAGAAGTTTCCCTCCTCCATGAAAGCGATGCAGTATAAAACCACCACTATGCTTTCTGCTGTGTGCTGTGATAGATTGTACCTGCTCTGAGCAAGCCAGTGGGTTTAACCCTGTTCTTGCTGATGCTAAAATCAATATTAAGACGATCCCACATCTGATATGACTGGAGGCAGTTGTGCACCCTCGCTATACAAACCCAAGACAATAGACAAGCACTCAGGTTTGTATCTTACCCTTTGGTAGGTGCAGCTGAAAGGACTAATTAAATAGCTAGAGCATATGCATACATATCAAAAATAACTTTACAGTGCCTGCCAAAACAATTTGAAAACCTACGCAAAGGTGTACAAAACAAAACATAGTTTGACAAAATGAAGAATAACAACTATTGTTTAAATCAAACAAACAAAAAAAACCAAACCAAAGAACAGCCCACACCCCATATCACATTCATTCCCACATTCTCAAAATCACATTCAAATACAGAGGTGTCCTACCTTTTTGATCTGTGAACAAGCAGATTCCAATCAGTGCGTCACGTCCAAGACTATATACTGGAGAATCTGTTAATATAAAACAAAGGTGGGGAAAAAAAAACCCCTGAAGATACTTAATTTTTGCTGAAAAACAGTTTTCAGCTATGAGGAAAGTTTTTTTTCTATTATACAAAGACATAGATGCATAAACATACCCACACAAGTATGTGTGCATATAATATACATTATGTATGCATCAAAGATATTTATAAACAAAACCACAGAAGTTTATTACCTATACATTTTAATTCATCCAGTGCGCACCGCTACAGAATTTAATCTACAGCAGACTAAATCCAAAAAGCTACAGCATAAAGGTATAACACTTTAAAATCCTCAACAAGCAAACAAAGCTGACATGTTTAAAAGAAAATCATTTACCAGCTCATATGCTGCCATACCACAAAAGCCTATCCTTAAATAACTGCTGCACAATCATTCTCCTGGAGTGTTCTTATCCATCGGCTCGCTGCCTATCTCCAGACAGACGCAGTCTGCAAGCCACCAGCTTGTATCTACCATGTGTACGTCAGGAAAAGGAAAACTGCAAATTAGAAGAAGTCCCCGCAGTGGTGAAAAAGAAAAGAGGGTGAGTGGGAGAGGAAGAGGGAGTTCACTGGCCACAGAAATTTCGAGAATGATGACAAACCAGCTGGCTCCGCCATCATCCACTTACAATAGGACGCTGCACCTCACGGCTGCTGAAGCAGTTTGTCAAGGGGTTGCTGGTATCAAATGCCTGACAGGCATTTTAATTGCATCCAACCAAGTGTGTCCCCAGGAATCGGGCCTTTAATCCTATGAATATCATCAACTGGTTTCTTTTGTGCTGCTGCCAAACACACACAGGCACGCACTGCATACAGGCAGCAGCGCACCCGGTTTCCACTGCGATGCCGATCCAAATCCTAAACAGGTTTTACGGACGGTACATGCTGAAAAGGAGGTCTTGAGGGATTTAGCATTTTCTGCATTACAGATTAGGAGGGCGATTTGCTCTCCCCCTTTATTTTTCTATCTAGCACTTCTGTTCACGTGTTGGAAGCAGCTCATCTATGCTGTTATTTGAGCCTTGCATTTGCTTATTCACACCAACGGGAAATAAAACCAGGGAAAACGCAGAAGTGCTGCAGGACTGTAGGGACGAGCAGGGACCCTTCAGGATTAATACAAGAGAGGAACAGGGCTCACTGCACAGTTCAGCTCGCAAATGAGTTGCTGTGAGGGGTCCAGTTTTACTGCCACTATTCAGCCACCGTGTCTGCCTTGATCTCACCTCCCTATTCCAAGACTTTCTCCAGAACAATGTTAATCTTAGTAGGACAAGGGACCTGTGAATTGGGAAATCACCTAGTGTTTTGGGAGGAGACACTGCACGACTGGGGAGGGGCAGCAGAGAAGGGGTAGAGGAACATGAAGGAATTTTAAAAAAAAAAGAGTGAGAAAAATTTGAAAGATTAACTGGTTTGTTTTCAAGCGTTTTAAGTTTGCAATGAAACGGCATAAGCAGCAAAGGAGCAGCCAAGAGAAACCAATGAGCCTAACCAGACTCTTAAAGGCTGAAGACAAGCTTAAATTTCTCTGCAGTCAGGACACACAAGCCAACTAGATCCACTTCCCAACAGCAAGCTGGTGCTTCTCAGTCCCTGTGACAGCAAAGCTCTTGAGAGGGAAAGATGTCAACAGGAGAAGGAAACATCTCCCTACCACAAAGTTTGGGAGAGGTCCAACAAACCCCATTTACCTTTCAGAGGGACAAGGGGCTTGCAGGAAGGAGTAACTAATCTCCCATGGATTTCCATGGCTTCTCTCCCAAAACTTTGGGGGTAGAGGGCTGCAAAGGGAATCGATTCCCTTCTGCTTTCCCCCATAACCACAAGATGACTTTTCACACATCCAAACTTTCCATCAACCAGAAGTTCCACCCTCATTGTTACAAACAGATCCTAGTGCCTTAAAAGCATCTGCCCTGACCTGACAGTTTTCCTCTACTCTCTAAATCACCACAGCAGTGAGGAGGATGAGGAAGTGGAGGAAGGTAGCCCCCAAAGACAGTCTGTATGGGACAAGGATGATGGTGGAGCAGGTACCACATGGCGGCAAAAAGGCCTTCAGAAGGAACGGAAAAAACAAGCAAGAGCAGCACTAGCACAATTCTTAGACCTTTCCTGTGAGAAAGCCTCCTGTGACTCATCAGAAGGGGTGCCTGCTGCTGCCAAACCTCCCACTGCAGAGCTCATCCTCTGCAGAAACCAAGGAAACTCTAATCCTGCCCTCATCTTCCTCAGCTCCACCATTTAACAGTTGGTGCTTGTTCACAGCATTGCTACCATCCCTCCCTCACTTCTACAGCTCCCCTCCACCAGTCAGTCTTCCCCCAAAGCAACCAGGAGCTCTGGGAGGTCCCAGAAACAACACCATGGAGTTGGGATAGTGGAGGAGTAGCAAGAAGTCCTTAAAACTGTCCTGTAATTTCTCTCAGATGTTCCTGACGAACCTCATGTGGTTCACAATGATACATATTGCCAGGCTGTGTCCTACACACTGGAGCCCATGGCTGAATCTTCAACCAGCCATCCAAATGGCCTTCACTCTGCCCATGCAAGCATTTCCAGGGACCCAATCTGCCAAAACAGCCCATGGCAAATGGTTTCGTCATAAGATACTGCAAATAAGAGACAATCTTAATAATCAAGTTTGTTCTGGCTGCCCTGCGATATGGCTTTTCATATTGCTATAAAAGCATTTCTGACAAGACAAAAGGCACTGGAGGACACAGGGATGAAGGGCCTAATCCAGGTAGATACTGGAACACAGGGAACACTCAGCACCGTCTGAGATTTAACCTCATGTTTTCCTGGCTCAGCCAGGAAAGCAGGAACAACCACAAAGCAAACTCATCACATGAAATTAATGCACCCCACAGTGAAAGAGGAACACTTGCGAGCAAAAGGAAAATACAAACCTTAGTAAGTTGACAAGTCAAGGTCCTGGAAATGTTGAAATTATGAACTTGTGCTACTTAGCATGCATTTTCAGCACCGTACCTCTGAAAGAGGAATAAAGACGTTTACAGTCTCAGTAAAGGAGGTGGTGAGACCGTGACTGAAGCCTGGTCTAAACTCTAAAAGATCTTGCATGTTCAGGCGGGTTTTTCTCTTTAATTCTGACATTCGTGCAAGACAGTGCACTCAGTTTCATTACTGTACTGTAGGAGAGCTTAGAAAATCCAGCTGCATACTGGGTGTCTCTGTGCAAGGTGCTGGGCAAAATAGGAGACAGCTTCTATTATAACAGATTACTTAGAAGAGCCAAAACACAAAAGGGGTGTCATGGTTTAACCCCAGCTGGCAACTAAGTCCCACACAGCCACTCGCTCACTTCCCCGCCCTGGTGGGATGGGGGAGAGAATCAGAAGAGTAAAAGTGAGGAAACTCATCGGTTGAGATAAAGACAGCTTAACAGGTAAAGCAAAAGCCGCATGCACAAGCAAAGCAAAACAAGGAATTCATTCACCACTTGCCATCGGCAGGCAGGTGTTCAGCCATCTCCAGGAATGCAGGGCTCTATCACGCATAACAGTTACTTGGGAAGACAAACACCATCATTCCGAATGTCCTCTCCTTCCTCCTCCTTCCCCCAGCTTTATATGCTGAGCATGACGTCATACGGTCTGGAATATCCCTTGGGTCAGTTGGGGTCAGCTGTCCCGGCTGTGTCCCCTCCCAACTTCTCGTGCACCCCCAGCCTGCTCGCTGGTGGGGTGGGGTGAGGAGCAGAAAAGGCCTTGATTCTGTGTAAGCGCTGCTCAGCAATAACAAAAACCTCCCTGTGTTATCAGCACTGTTTCCAGCACAAATCCAAAACATAGCCCCATACTAGCCACTATGAAGAAAATTAACTCTACCCCAGCCAAAACTAGCACAAGGGGGTAGTGGTAGCATTCTCCTCATTTTCAGGAGAATGGAAAAAAAAAGAACAGTTAAGGGGCTCGGGCTTGCCCAAAGTCACACACAACCACTGTGGCCAAGCCAAGCTGGAACACCCTCCCAGAACCTCAGCCTAAGATCTTTCCACCCAAACCACTGCCGAAATCTTGCAACCAGCCTTTAACAAAGGACTTGGGGGTTGGTTGCTTCTTTTTTAGCAAAGACTGGGTGAACGTTTCATGAAATGCCTAAAATAGCATCCAATATCATCAGTGATGTAGAATAAGAGGAATAAGTCTACTGAACAGAAACTGCACCACTCTGGTAAAAATAGCCCTGGAACAGGGAATCTTCTTTTTATTCGCTATTGTCTTACCACTTATAACAGTGCTGGAGATGGCTGCCTGCTGGAGAGGTTGAGAGGAGACGGATGCTTCACCAGACTGTGTAAATATTGCCTGTTCTTCCGCAGGAGTAATAGACGTCAGACTATCCTATTTTACCAGCCATTTGAGGGACAAACTTGCTTTCCTCTTTTCCCTCCTTGAGGGGGGGGGAAGCAGAATAGAAGGGCATTAACTAATTCTGGAAAAACACATGCAGTATAGCACACTAGCTCTTTCAATAGGGCTACACGGTGAGGAAGGCAGAGGCTGGAGTCACCGTCTGTATCTCTATGGTTACTGATAACAGAGAGGATGAAGGGTAGGGAGGAGTTAGGAAAAGCTGCAGGCTGAGTTAGCAGCTTCTGTGGGTAACAAGGTGCAAAGGATTTCAAGGCAGGTTAGAAAGTTTCAGGATGCAGGGGGACCCTGGTTTTGTTTTTAGTCTCCCCCACCAAAGAATGAGTGTGCAAGAGCTGATTTACCCGCCTCATGCAGCCAGCCCCTCCAGAGCCTTTTCAATTGCACTACTTCCTTTACACCAGCGGTGCCTCCAGCTTTGTATCCACAGCAGATTTCAACATCTTTACGGGACTTACTTGTCCTTCCTCCCAGGCTACCAAGAAAACAGGCCTGTACTGGTGACATTGCCCTTCCCCAGCATCCATGCAAAGGCATCATGCCGAGTATCAGGGCCAGCTCTCTTGCACCCATGAACCCACCAGCTGACACAACATGGGCTTCTGTGTGGCATGGTTATATAAATGAGCCTTCAAAACCCAGGCAAAATATGTCCTCTCTTTCCTCTATCTCAGCTTATTTGTTTTAAACCTGTCAGACAGATATTTCCAGGCATGATCTCTCTTCTGTGAATCCAAGCTGACTCTCCTCAACTGAATAATAGATATGTGGAGTACCTAGAAAGGGATCTCCTATTTCCATTTCACTCTATGGCAGCATGTCACTGAAATCAAGCTGGAAGATGTAGGATATTCAAATCCTCCCAGGCCTGCTCTTCAGAACAACCAATTCCGCACAGAACCCTTTGAAGCTACCAGATAAATGTATTCTTGGGTTTTCTTAGGAAATCCTTGGTTTCTAGCTTAGAGACCAGTAAGAACAAAAGAATAAGAAAGCAAAATTCATGAAAGGTGTTTGTTAGCCCCCAAACCTTGTATGTATATGTGGTATAGTTACTAGTAACAGCTGCAATGCAAGCTTTTGTATAATAGCCCCATAATAAACCATCACCTCTGCCCTGGGTACTGCACGTGGAGGGGAACAGCCCAATCTCACCGCTCGTTCAGCCCGCTGCTTCAGTGACAGCTGGGCAAAAGACCCCAAGCTCAAAATCCATCCACAGAGGAAAAGCAAAAAGTAAAGATATGAGTGAATAGTCATATCCCAAATTTTGACGTGGCAGAAGCAAACCTCCATCTCGGAGAACCACTGAAACATCACTAAACTCATCTGATGTGTCCCCATCAGCACAGCCTGCAAGTGCCTTGTCACCAACACATTGGGCCCAGTGATTTCCCCACTGCCCCGGAAGACAATTTCAATTTTCAGTTGGTTCCTTGAGCCTGCATTATCAGAAATAATTGATAGCACCAACACTCCTGCAGAAACTAATGCCACTTGAGAGTTCCATGACTTTCCACAAAATCAGATCACTGAACTGCACACACCCACGAGCATAATGTCTTCAGAGGCTGCGAGACAGACCTGTGCAGTCAACACTTCATTATTAGGAAGCTCAAAGATTATACAAGCTAACACAAAGCTCCTCTCTGACAGTCCCGAGCCACTGGAGTGTCTACAATAGATTCATTACTGTTTTAAACATGTAAGTGAAAGAGATGGGTTTATTCTTCTTTTCAATTTTTATTTCATCTTTAATTCCACTTCCTGCAGGGAGCTAAACAGCACAGTTTTGCACTACCACATAAAGTAGTAGCTGCAGTGTTATAGCCACAACAAGCTAAGGTCATAACAGAAGGCAAGTTTTCAGGGAATAGTATTTGCTCTCATCAGAGCGGTGCTGGTGCACACAGCAGTCAAAACACAAATGATAATTAATGCTCTGGTCTACCTAAAGATACCATTTTTCCTACAAATCCTCCCTCACATGCCAGCAAGAGATGGAGGCAACTCCTGTGGCCACCACAAGCACCAAGTCCTGTGAGGGACTCAGGATTCACGACTGCTCCCGAGATAAATGAGAGGATGAGGTTTTGTCAGTCTCTCAGAAACTGAGTTTTTTCTGAATGAAAATTAAGAGTTAAGGGTGTGAGAAAAAGGCAAAGATAGACTGACATAGTTAAAAACAATGCTTGTGGTGTTGCCTTGACTGTTACAAGGTCACCAACTGCTTCTTGTAATTCCAGTTCTCAAAATCCCCCTTGCCACTACCTGGCTCTTTGCTCCAAAGCCTCCTCCCAGCTCTCTTCCAACGGCTGCTTCGTTCTCACTCCTCCTGTTCCATTTGTTTCCCACTCTTCCCCTTTCACTTCCATCACTGCCCTCTCTTCTTCATGCATCCTTCCTTTACCTCCCTCTTTCTCTTACCTCCCCCTAGCAACCCTTGCCTCCCCCCCAACAGGTAAAGGATGCAGAAAAGTCAAAAGCCTGAACAGCATGTGCTGCATGACATCTGTGGAGCATTGCGTTACTTATTCTGCTTGCCTGCGTTAGTCCTTCCTCCACAGCTTCATCCTGTCTTTAGGGGCAGTTCTGCCCTTCGCTCTCTGCTTGCAGAGGAAAGTGATTGCCCAACACACTCACATAAATTCCTGCTTCAAAGAGATGCTTAAACCAGGCTCCTAAAGCTGCAGGATCCAAACCGACCAGTTAAGGCTGAAAACCATGGTCAACTTTCCCATTACACCTCTGCCTAGACTGAGACACACACTCCTGAGAGCATGTAACGGTTGGTACCTTCCACTTCAACCCCAGCCTTAACCTCAACTTAGCCACAGGTGCTCTGGTAGCCCTTGAGTATACACAGCCCTTGTCCCGGTGGATGTCCACGTGAAAGCTTGTCGTACCATGTGCATCTTAGAGACACACAGAGTGTTTCTCCATCCTGTCACATGGCTTATGACTAAGAAAATACTGCAGATACAAACCCTACCACTTCTTCTCATCTTTTCTCTCTCCTGGCCTACCAGTGGGGTGATGAATCAAGACAAAAACTTGCTTACAGTAAAATATCACAGCTACTGTGACAAAATTTATTCAAATGTCAGTTTGTACTTGTCCTGGTTTCGGCTAGGACAGAGTTAATTTTCTTCCTAGTAGCTGGCATAGTGCTGTGTTTTGGATTTAGTAGGAAAAGAATGTTGATAACACACCGATGTTTTTAGTTGTTGCTAAGTAGTGTTTATACTAAGTCAAGGATTTTTCAGCTTCTCGTGCCCAGCCAGCAAGAAGGCTGGAGGGGCACAAGAAGCTGGGAGGGGACACAGCCAGGACAGCTGACCCAAACTGGCCAAAGAGCTATTCCATACCATATGACATCATGCCCAGTATATAAACTGGGGGGAGTTAACTGGGAGGGGGGATCGCGGCTCGGGAACTAACTGGGCATCGGTCAACGAGTGGTGAGCAATTGCATTGTGCACCACTTACTTTGTATAGTTTAATTCTTTTAGTATTGCTATTGTCATATTATTATTATTATCATTATCATTGTTTTTCATTCCTTTCTGTCCTATTAAACTGTCTTTATCTCAACTCACAAGGTTTTTTTTTTCCTGATTCTCTCCCCCATCCCAGGGGTGGTGGGGCAGTGAGCGAGCGGCTGCGTGGTGCTTAGCTGCCGGCTGGGGTTAAACCACGACAGTACTTCACTTAACCATGTAACCTAATGTTTTTCAATTAACTGTCATGTCATACCTCATAACAGAAGCTTTAGTTATTATTCTGTATTAAATTTATAAATAAAATATTTAAAATTCATGAATCATTTGTTGAATCAGATTTTGCATGACATGCAATTAAAATATAAACTCTGAGCTGGCACGGCCTTAAACATATATAAAAAAATAACTGCAATGTAAAATACACAAATTTATCTGTTTTGTCTAATCATAGGTTTTGGGCAGTATTTCAATTTAAATCCCATTTATATTTAGGACAATCTGTAAGCAAACGTTTCAGTTCTGTTTCAGTCAGTGGGACATTGGCACGTAGTGAAATGCAGTATTGAAAATAGAAGTTTTCCTGAAATGTGTCTGTATCTGTGATCGCTTTCAGAGAAAAGGTATTTGCTCCTTCATTTTCATAAGTCAAGTTAAAGATCAATCTTTTTTCAGAGATATTTTCCCTAGCAGCTAAGTACTGCCTTCGTAAAAGCTACCAGCTAGTTATTTTCTCCCATGTCCACACTTTCCTTCAAGAAATTTTTTTAAAAAATTGGTTAGCCCTAATAACTCACTGCTTTTCCTCGACAGCGAAACCAACCAGACAGGCAATAGAAATTGCAGTAACATGTAGTAACATGTAGCAGAATTGGTTTGAACAGCTTCTCACTTAGCAGCGCTTTATGTAACGAAGGCAGTCAGGCAGAAACCCATGGAAGAGCTACCAGCAGCTGAGCCGCGTGGAGGGGAAGCAGCTCTGTCCTCACTACAAAGGAGAGACAACAAAAGCCGCCTTATGAGAACGCTGCTGACTCGTCAGCCTGACCCACATGGGCGCAGATGTGACACTGTGCCAGCATGATGCAACAGCTTATTCCCTTTTCGCATGGGCATCCAGGTCCTTTGCATGGAGATGAGCCTGTCCAATAGCTGTCCTTCACAGACTGCAGATTTCCAGTAAAACCAACCATAATTAATAGCCACTTTGACCTCTAAGACAAAGCCCAGCTAAAACCACCAGAAGCCCTTCCTTGACTTCAGTGCATTTGGATCAGAACTTGTATTTCACACACACTCTTGAAGCACTTCAGACAAAGGCAAGGAGGGCTGGCAGTGTGCACACAGCGCATTACAGGTACCCTCTTTGCAGAGGACCCCGTTGCAAAGGACTTCTTAATGGATTTTGACTGTTGCATTTACTGTGAAATGAACATAGCAGATACTGCAGGCTAATTCATTAGCTACTTGTGATTGATTCTTGTTTTCATCACCATAAAAGCAGATTTCCTGTGGTTAACATAATGATCCCAATTCCCTCTTTGCTTACACACATTTAAGTCAGCCACAGCTCCACTGAGCCCACAGCAGTTGCTACATCAAGAGTAAAACGGGTTTAATGACTGGAGACTTGGACTGGCTAACTTAAACGTAGGTTTCATTCACCCTGGTCTCACAGTGCTGTCCAAAATGATTTTTAAGCTCTTTGTACATGAGAATTACTGTCCTCATCTCTACCAGGTAGTTGCCTCAAGGGTGAAAAGCAGCAGCTGTTTAACAGCACTCAGTTACACTGCCCATGAGCTCAGGGTACGAAGCAAAGAGTGCCACATCCAATCGCCATCACCAGGGAGACTTTTGGGAGGTGTAACGTGATTATAGTCAAACCTGGTTTATCAGAATGAGATGGAAAACAAGAAAGTCATTAGGCAAAATGGAATTTCGGATAAATGAAGGACCTTGGAACTTATCTGATATACCTCAAGGGACGTGACCTTCTTTTAGATGAAGTAGTACTTTGATCAATGGCATTCTAGATGACAGGCCCAAACGGCAGCACTGCCAGTAAGTCAGGGAATTTCTCCTGCTGTTTCAACAACTGCCATGGGAATTCTTGCTACTGTAAGCCATCCGGACACCGGTTTACACTGTATTCAAAGGATAGTACTGTTCAGCAGAGGAGTGATCCTACAGCAACACTAGGGCACCGATGAAAATACGATCTGGAATTAAAAGGGGAGAAGGCAGAGGTGAGGACAGAGAGAGAAATCGCCCTTCTTGGCTCCTCTACCATCCTACCTGGATTTATTTGGAAGATTTCCATTCAGATTGGCAGGCAACAGAAGAAAGCACGGACAGCTCAAAAGATAAGGGTTTATGCTCTGTGCAAGGCTCCCGAGATACACAGAACCAAAAAGCAAAGACAGAAATAAGAGTTTAGCAGCTTTAACAACAAAGTCCACCAGTACAGAGGAAGAATATGCTAAACTTTTTAAGAGCCTGAATACTCAAATAAAAATCACACAAAACCCAGAGACAAACATCATGTAACTAAAGGACAGCAAAAGCACAGGAATATAATCAGAAAAGCTAAGGAACAAAATGAATTACAATTAGCAAGGAACATAAAAGGCAACCAAAAAAGATTCAATACGATCTGAAAAGCAGACAGGGCAAGTCACGGTTCAGCAGAGAGGCACAGCAAAGATGATGCACAGAAGGGTACGATTCAACATATTCAACATTTGCCTCAATTTTCGCAAGTAAGATCAACAGCAAGCAAATACTGCATGCAATTAATTTTTAAAAAGAAGCAGAACCTCAGGTCAGAATAGGAAAGAACAGCTTAAGAAACACTCAAAACAAGATAGATGCAGCTCAGAAAATTTTGTGAATCCTCCCTGACTCAAGAAGAATAGTTAAGGTTTCAGAACAGATCCCAGAGAAGATCAAACATTGCACTCTCTCTTGAAAGGAAGCCGTGGAAAATTACAAACCAGTCAGTTAAACCTCATCCTTGCAAAGGTTTTGGAAAAAATAAACAAACAAGTAGTTTACAAGCACCTACAGGACAAAAGCATGACTGAAAAAACACTGCTGGCAATATGAGTTTGTCAATAACAAATCCGAACAAATTACTCTCATTCCCTCCTGATTTTGCATTTATAAAATTTGGGTTTGACCCCAAATTGGCATGAGCTTGTCACACTTAGGAAACCATCTTCAAAAACTAAGATCATTGCAGCGTACTGCAGAGCAGCTCCCAAATCTAAAAGCAGGAAATCAAGAAAGAAAAGGACTGAACAGCATATTGAGAGACGAGGCCTCAAACACATAAGTAGACAAATCGGAAGTAAGTAGCTAGGCAGTAGCTTGGCAGGAAAAGGCTTAATCTGGGCAAAAAAAGACAAATCACAGTTTTATTTATCCTAATGGGGATGCTGTCCCTAGAACACTGGGATAATTATTCCATTTTCTTTGTTGGTAGTGATGTCTCAGCTGGAGAAGTGCCAAAATTTGGGGTTTGCACAGTAAAAAAGATATCGGCAAACTGGGGAGAGTCCAGATATAAGCAAAAGGGAGAGTCTGTGAAAAAATTCTTCTAATCTTTCCTTGTAAGCACATGTTTTCAGATAGGTTTCTCTAAAGTACAGAAAACCAAACAGTAATAAAAATCTTCTGGAGTATATAATTTGTGAAGATAAAGCAAGCAAGCAATTACATTCTAAATCAATTGGGGGGGGGGCTAAAAGAGGAATTCACTGTGCTAATTAAAAGCAAAGATTATTTTTTTTGTGTGATAGTTAAAAAAAACCTGCTACTGAGGAAAGTCAAACAACTTATTTATGTATTTTATTTTTATAAAAAGAGCACCAAGGACAGTGTCTAGACATGCTGGCATCCTCCTCGGAGTGAATGAGGATCCTGTTGTCCTATCCTACAGGCGCCTGGTTTCTATAATTGTGCAACTGTGCACAGACTGGGCAACTGGTACAGCCCCCAGCAAAATTCTCCTGGGCCACAGGACTGACTTATATTGCCTTCTCTCCATCCTTCAGCGGGCTTCCCGAGAAGCCAAATCAGGATCACCGGTGCAGAGCATCGCACTGCACCAACATTGCTCCCTCCACACCTTTCTTATCTGGGGCTGGCCGTGGTGCTGGGGACCTCAGCCTCAACCCCAACCTGCTGTTAGGGTTTAGAGAGCCACAAAGCCTACAGCTCCAGGGACACTGGGGCTGGAAAAGGCATGCCAAGGGGAACATGGCACTGCACCAACATTGCTCCCACTACATTAAAATGGTCTCTCAGAGGACAAGGCAGGTGTGACAAGCCCTGCAGCTCTTCCACGTGAATCCCACCTACTGCTCCCCTCTTTGCTGATGGAGCACCTCAGTGGGCTGAGGACCAAGGCTGGTCCTTGCCTCTCCACAGTGCCATTGAGATTGTACGTTAGGGCCCAGGAGCAAACAGTTTTACTGGGTCTGTGACCTGCCATCCCCGAGACTTCCAGCTGGTCCACAGGGTGGGACTGGTTGAGATGAAGATGTTTGTCCACTTGTTAACAATGAAGTGGAGACTGAAGAACACAGATGCTCCTAGCATTTCAAGAAGGCTCCCTACCTCTTTTTAAAAGGTTTCAGAATCAAAGTCAGTCTTCAGGGCACAACGGCTCTTATATTTGAGCAAAAAACCCAAGCAACGATGCGGAACCTGCAAGTGAAAAACCAGGAGAGCAACACTATTAAAAAAGACTGCACAAGGAACGAAGAGGAGAGAATAAATGGAATAACTAATACACATTTGCTCCAAGGTTCTCTCTGCACCAATTGGCAAAAAGAATACAACTGAATCATTAATAATTGAAGGAACTTGAAGACAAAGGCATTTTCAGCCAACATTAGATAAAGGGATGAAAGAGGGCTGTAATGGGAATTCTGACGATGGTATCATTTGGGGGGTCTGGGAAGGAGGGGGTTATATTTAAAAGAAATGGTTCCTTTGTAAAATGAGAGCAAGCATTCTCATTACTAATGCAGACAGACGCATCTGAAAGATGCGTTCAGCTGATGGTGTCACCGAACACCCTTTTGGACACAAGCTCTCCACTAACAATATTAAACAAGGATAGGAGACTGCTGTAGCAAAATATGAAGTGTCACTTGTTTATATTTTTTAGCCTCATAAATCATTAAAGGATGAATATTAACAAGTATCCAGCTTTCTGAGCTTTTCTTAACTCTGATGATTCTCTGCACATAGTTGATGGGAGCTTGAGCTTTCATTGCTTTTGGAAGCTGGCCCTGCAGAACAAGTCATGTCCAACATTACTAGCAAAACACACTGGGTATCCCTTCTTAAAAGCCAAATCTTGCACAGAGCCATTTCCACCAATACCTTTCAAAGGCCATCAGCAGTGGAGTCAGGCACACTCATGTCTGCCTCTGGTTCAAAGCCTTGAGTTTTGCACAAGACAATTTCTGAGCAACCAAACTGCGCAAAGAGACAAACAAAGGGCACGTTAATTTTACTGGCTTGCTGCCATATTTTGGGGGAAAGATGTTCATGAAAACTCAGTAAGACTGAAATATATTGTTTTCATCATAAAGAATAAAAAGTTACAACTTCAAAAACAGTATAGAAAAGATCATATTAGATAAATTTCCTAGGAGGAGGGAACGAAAAAAACTCCACAACTCTGCATCATCTGCAGAAAGGACTAGTAGCAACCTGTCATGAACCAAAGGCTCACACTGTCAGGGTAACCAATTCCAAACTATTGAGATACTCACCCAAAAAGCTATTCTTGCAAACCTTTCCAAGCCCCAGAAACACGGTAATGCAAACCACAAAGGCATTTTCAGAATTACACTATAACATCATCACTCACCACAGCTAAAGTCGATGGGAAACAACCAATCCACTACCCTGCAAGAAGTTAAGACCGAAAATGCAACAGAGCACCACAACACAGCACAACCTGTCTGCAGCCCCACCTGAACAAAAGCCATAAACAGGAGGAGGGTGGCCCTCCTGCAGCTGTTCACACCCAGAAGGCTTCTTCCCAACTCCACACGAAGATTGCATTTTCTAGGCTGCTAGCTTTGCTCAAGTCACCTGCTGTCCTCTGAATATCCCCACTGCAATCAGCAGGACGAGTGGAGCTGTAACAGTCACTCGACCCAGGTAAACGTGGCAGGACAGACCCTAAAGAGCCTGTTCTTTGCTGTACTCTGCAGGTACAAGCATGGAGCCACAGAAGCGGAATGGACAGAATCCAGTTTATGAGGACAGTGGGGGTTTTTTTGGTGTTACCTTCTTTTAGCTGCTGGGGATCTCTACCATGTAGACTCACCTCTGTAACTCCTGGCTTTTGGGCACTATGTTATTTTCGTGAGCCTCCCTGGGATCACCTCTCTGCAGATCTTGCTGCAAGCTTGGAAACACTTAGCCTGCTGTGCCACAGCTCAGCAGCGTTTCAGTGAGCAGAGAGGGAGCTCCACGGGTCATTCATCCCACCCCCCTCAGTACAACAAGTCTCCCTCAAAGACACACACTTATCTCCCACAACCGAGCCTTCACTTTAGCTCAGACTAGAAACCAAACCCCAAGACAACTCAAGTACATTAAACTCGGGATTCACCTCACTTAATAGCAGCCCTTATTCATAGGACTTGCAAATTGCCTAATATTTTGTACTGCCTTCATTAATCATTTTTGCTTTCCAGTCAATGCAAACCAAAAACCTCAGAACTTGGACAACCGGTAACATCATCCTTCAACATTTCATTGCTTACACTCAGATATAAATCTTCTGCCTGACAGAGCTTTCACAGGACAAGAGGTTAGTGGAAAAGGAATGGGTTTTCATTATAGGATTTATTCTCTCTTCATTGTGTATCTGAGGTTTTTAAGGGACAAAAATCAGCCTGTGTGCTCACTTGGAAACTACCAATCCTCTCTTCAACTTAATTTCTTACTCTTTCCTGTTCAGAGACTAAATTTTGAAAAACAAAAAAGAAATATTTATTGCACTTCTTAATAAAGGGAAACCATCAAAAGTCATTAATAAATCATAAACAGCTTTACTAATAAAAAAAATATAGGGTCATGCCAAAATAACCAGCTTTCACACATAAAAAACCAGCATGCAAACAAAACACAAGAAACCTACACCTGCTGCGGAGAGTTGCAGGTCAAGAGTCAGAAAATTCACATCTGCTAAGGCTGCCTGAGCCTTCGTTAACTTGTGATATTTCTCCAGGATATTTTGATTCTTTGCGACAAGATATTGTCTGTTAAGGCCATCAAAGGACTGGGGCTCTAGAAAAACTCATGCTAAGTGTTTCTCAAACAGCAACCACTGGTTACACCTGGGTGCTGGAAATCATCTGAGCTTTAACCACTGCAATGCTGGGAAACACACTTTTCTTCCAGCCCTTTTTGTTCCCCAGCAGATTGTATTTGCTGATCCTTCTTGCTGGATTTAGGCCACTTCCAGCTGCTGACCCCTGTTAGTCCATCAGGAGTGGGCCCTAATGAAACCAGCTTTCTCAAAACAGATTTTCTTCCTGACGCTGTTTCCCACTCTTACATTCACAGATCTCTTCTCTATTCTCTTCTTCAGTCGCTCCTAATGGCAGGGTTCAACATTAGAGAGGCAAGTCACGTAAGGAGCATATGCCAAGGCTCGGTGAAAGACACTGGCAGGATGAAAGGGCTTTCTTTTCCTTACACCTTTTGGAGAGACTTAGAGTACCTTCTCAGTAAAAAACATCTCTACACATGCCCGATCTACTGACTGTCAAACAGACCACCTGATTCTTCTCTCTCACCTTTCCCAAATTCCAAAATACTCTGTTACTCTAGAGTTTAACATGACCTATCAACCATTAAACACAGTTAAAAGCTGTGAATACGTAGAAGTATTCAAATCTTTTTTTTAAAAAGATGAAAGCATGACTTATCCTCTGATTTCTGCTTCCTGAGTCACTACACAGGGGTCACATCTGATGCGGGGGGGGGGAAGCCGGGGAGGAAAAAAGAGCAGCTGTCCCCCCCTGAACCTCACAAAGGTTTCAGGCTAAGGAAACATTGTCTTCTCCTGAAAGATTTAGGATAATTCTGAAATGTTTCTGTGTTATAAATACAGGAGCAAATGTAACTAAATCTAAAATTAGATAAATGAGGAATACACACTTACATTACTAGCACTCCATTTCTTCTATCTTTTTTCCCTTGTTTTTCAACCTATTTGCTGTAATATTTAACAATTCTCTTTGACTCTTTGTCTTCTGTCCATCTCTTTTTCCTTCCTGCTGCTTCTTTGCATCTCTATATTCTCTTCCACTCAATTTCCCATCTTCCTCCATTGGCCATGTCCTCAAGGCCTGCATCAGCTCTGCCACAGCACCTTGCTCACTTTCGCTGCTGTGGGCTGTGCCTGCCCTCCACCCAGGCTTCCATCAAAGGCCTGCAATCTCCCAGCCCTCCCAAGAACAAGGCTTCCACAGCCACATTACACTCCCCCCACATGCTGCTGATCCTGGGGTACATGCTAAACACATGTCCCCAGCCAGGTCATCCTGCACATGGCATAAATGCTCACTCCCCACCATGCCCCAAACTCACACAGTGTCCCTGGCGCATCCTTCACTGCGCTGCTCCACCCGCTGCTCTCATTGCCCCTTGTCCCCTGCCCCACTTCATCCTAAGCAGACCAAGTGCTGCTTAATCATCTTGCAGTGGTGTGAGAAGGCCCAAATAATTACCATTTTGCAATGCACGCCTCAATCCTCAAGTGAAAGCTCTTTAGTACACGTGTTGGACCCCACTGTCAAACTGTTTTCAAAAATTCAATGAGCATGCCATTGGGACAAGCAAAATGGAGCAGTGTTTTCTCTCCACTTTCCCCACCTAACCTTAAAGCCTTTTTCCTTGTCTCTTTCCATTCCCTTGAACAAGGGAGAAACCAAGTGTAGGAGCTTTCTCTATCTAAACCTGTATTTTATTAATAAGTATACACACACGCATTGGGTCAGATTGACTCCAACATATAGCCAAGACAGAAATAACCGAACACTATTTTATTTTGTTATGCCTTGGTAGAAATGATTTTACACTTCAGTAACGTGAAAAACAAGTCACTGTGACCAGCAAACGCCTTCTACCCTGCAACATGCAACTGATGAGCAGAAGGCAGACTGCAAAAGGCAGGTATCACTTAAAGATAAAAGTCTCCTGACAGCATGCCCCTAATATTCATGCACTGAGCAGGTGGTTGCCATCTGATAGAGAACTCAGAGAACAAGATAAACTAAAAAGCTTAAGGCTTTTTTTGCCATCTCATTTCATTTTTATTCAACTACCACTCCACATGTTGCTATTTAATTTCTGTGGCTCAAGGTTTTGCCCCTTTAAAAGACCAAAAGACTCTCTCATCCTGAATTAATCTTTCATTCCTGAAAAGCACTGGACTGAATCTCCTTATTTCCCCCTGGTTACACCAAGGGTAGTGACAGCTGATCCTTGCATGCACTGCCCAGTCAATTATTATTATTTTCCTTCTGAAGCCCACAAAGACTCTTCAGGAGTGAAAGCGCTCTCAGTGCGAGGGCACTGCTCAAACACCTGCTAAGAAATAAATGCATGAGACAAGATAATAGGTGGGAGGAGGAAAGAGGCTCTAAGGGGCAAAGTAGTTCACTGGAACCAGAGGCAACAGCCCAGTCCAGCTCCTGCATCTCTGCCCTGACTTCCAGAAACTGCATGAGAAAAGATTTCCTGCAAGTCAGCTTTTTCCCCACGCTTGGCCTTCCTCACCCACTAGCAGGGCAAAAGATTATTGTATTGTTTACATTTTATCTACACTGCAACAGCTTGAGGCCTCAGTCCCAAACCAGCCCCAGAGTACTAGGTACTGCATCCGCTTGCACCAAGCTTATCAGCTGCACAGCAAACAAAGGACAATGTAGATACAGGTGGACAACGCCTATCAGCTGCAAGATGAGGTGGTGTCTCAGCTGGGACCTGTTGATGCACTTTCAGCTGGCACTGCATGGCATGGGAATCCTCTGAGGACGGCACAGTGGTTTAGCTGCCACAATATGCTTCCTCGCACCTCCCAATCCACGTGGACGGGAAGCAGGAAAGAAAGCAAAGAGGATGCAGCTTGAAAATTGGCAGCGAGTGCTGTATGGATTGGCAATAGAACTCACACTGAAGACTAGCCCACAGAATTCTTTAAGATAAGAAAAACAGATAAGAAAAATGGATTTAAAAAAAAATAATTCTGTCTTACCTGAAGATTCAGAGAAATGACACTGCACTAAGTGAAGCCCAACCCTACATCAAATGTCCTGTTGAAAGCCTGGCTGCTTTCAGGGAGGAGCTGATGTGAGCAAAGCTTGACCTTAGGGACCAGAGTTTGGGAAGAGCGGGGAGGGGCCCCTCCAGGCAAACCTCTCCCGGGTGAGCTCCCAGCAGGAGCAGAGGCTCCAACCAAAAGGCCCAGCATTTGCCAACAAGAGCACAGAGCAAAGCCCAAGCTGACAAACAGGCTTATTCATTTGCTTGCTGTTTATTATGTATAAGCACGGCGCCATCTGCTTTACTATACCCTTCAAAAGGCTGCAGCAGTGAGGAGGAAGGCAGCCTGTTTGCCATCCTCCTGCTGTGGAGCATAGGCAAGGCAAGCTGCTCTGTGCGGATGGGAGGTTGTCCCTTCCCCAAGAGCAGTGACACTGAAGTGGCCAGGGTGCAGGGCAGGTAGGGAGGGACAGAGCTGGGGGAACAAGACCAGAAAATGGCTGAGAAAAGCAGAACACTCATCTCACATGGCCGGGTGACTTGGGGTCCCATTGCAGGCTGAGTGCTGGCACTGCCAGCAAGGGGGAGCAGGGAGACTGCAGAGTCAAGAGGGAAGTGGGATTTCACCTGTGCTCAGGAGAACGCCTGTTATCCTGGTTGTAACCGGAGCGTCACCCGAGCTGGACGGTGCTTACTGGCACGCAGCCCCCGGCAGCCTGGCTGTTCCAGCAACCTTGGCGACAGGCGGGAACCCACAGTCCTGCAGCTTTGCAGGACACAAAGTTGCTGCTTCCAGGGCCAATTCTCCTTCTTCTAACAGGGTCATTCCCCGGACTGAAGGAAACTACCCTGGTGTCAAAGCACTAAATAAGATTGAGGCCCAGGTCCCTAAAGAAGTTTGTTTACTGATTTCAGAGCTGGGTGGCTTCAAACAAGGAGACATGACAACCTTAGAAAGGGCGCCTTGAGGTTGCCACCAAATGCAACAAAGCCGCAAGCTATGGGACTGTTCACTGAACATCTGCACATCTCACGCGGTTTGGGAGATCCCAGTATTAGATCAATCACTCATCCCATCCCACCACTGAAAACTGCCATCCTCTCCCCCATACACGCCCAGCCTGAGTGGTTGGTAAAGCCTCAGTACAGCCCTGTGGAATCAAGTGCTAGAGAACTTCATATATATATATGTATGTATATATATATATACACACACACCACATAACTGTGAAACACTCCATCTGCTCACGTTACAACACTTTAAAAGCATGCAATTAACTGAACTGAAATGGCATAAGGATCTGGATCAGTCAGTGTCTTTTTCCCTGACTCCCACTATTTCCACCTTCCTCTCACCCTAACATATGGAATGCCATATGAATGACTGAATGGATCGTGCTAAAACTGGAGTCTGTAAAATTTTTTTTAATACAGATTACGGGGGGATATTGTCAGTCCGTGGTGCAGCATTGTTTGCCTTACAAGCTTGGTCTGTCACTACTTCTGGCAAGCCCCACTTCCAGCCCTGACAACTAATCTCCAAACTCTTAAATATTTTTCCTTGGTGCTCTGAAATAAAAAACTCAGTTTCCTTCTGAGTTCCTTGGCGGGAACTTTACAGGAATAGCAGGTCAGGCGAGAGTCAGTGCACTGCAGTTTTTCCAGCCTGCTGCTGCCCTTCTGAAGTAGCCAAGAGATGCCGAACAAGGATGCCCAGTTTGCACTGTCAAAGCTACCAAAGTATTTACTAATCAAACATGCAGGGCTGTTAACCTGAGCTTTCATGAAACGCCATCAAGACAGACATAAATCATGTGCTGCCCCAAGAAACAGCTAGAGAAGAGTCTATATGTTTTTTTGTCCTGTAGTACAAACCAGGAGGGTACAGCTTTTTCACCCCCTCACTGAAAGCCCCTCCACCCTAAGGAGCCACAACAACACAGTCAAAGTCTTGGCAGGAGAAATAATTGGAGCAACCTGGTTTGTTTATATGCTGATAATTAAATCCTGATGCAAAGCTAAGGAGCCTCACAGTAGAGATCCATCAGCAGGCAGACACAAAAATACAAAATCTCTTTAAGAGGCCACAGCAAGCCCTACTAGGCATTTTAAAGCCAAGGCAGGTCAGGTCAGCCAGGTTATTATTAGCTCTGAGCAGCCCATGTATCAGTGTTAGCATACATTACCTGAAATTGCAATGGTTATCAAGAACTGCATTTCCTCCTACCCTTGAAAATCAATTAAACCATTACCAGTCTCATCTTTACAGCCAAATGCACCATCAGCAATGCAGACTCAATCCAAAACCAATGTCAGATAAAAGGCTTCAGGTGAGGTCATAGAGAATTAGAGGGAACATGTGCCAAAAGAAAGTGATTTCTGGACAGTAACTCCTTCTTTCCTTTTAATCTATACAGGCTCATCAGAATCAGGCTCCACTGGAAGCATTTTCTTCCACAACGAATTTAACAATTCAAACAAAAGCAACTCACACAAACACATACACAGGACCATGTGGATGCACAGTTTCTAACTGATTCCAGAAACGATGCTCACATTTGCATATTAGATTTTACCTGAAGAAATGCAGGTGCTGCCTAGGCAAAATGGGAGGCTGGGACCAACCCAGCATTTCCAGCTCTGGCTGGAGACGAACAAGCCAGTGGTTCACAGAGTTCCCAGCAGTTAGGGAAGGGAACCTGAGTGCGCTGAAGCAGCTTTAAAAGTGTTTAACAAAGCAGAAACTGGAACTGATGCGTCATAAAACACTATCAATTACCATGCAACTGTTACTTCATTTTAGTGTACCACAAATCTAAGGCTGCCTCTTCAGGGTACCACCATTTCACAAGCAGAGGCAGCTTAGAGCCTCACACTTAAAATGTTTTCACATATTTCCTTTTCCCTCAATGAAAAGGAAATTCCCAGTCATTCCTTCCTGGTTACTCTCTGCAGGACTCAAACTTCAGAAATGCTCTCACATCTTTCCCTGTGACGCTGAAATTTGTTGGCAAGGCTGTGCCTTCTTGTTGCGTATCTGCAGCAGATCAGGCTTTCACCCTTTACATACAAACTCCCTTTCCTCTCCACCACTCGGTACTATAGACATTTTATTTCACTTTCCCTGATGTAACCACAGATCAAGGGATCTGAAGCATTTTAAAGCAAGGCTAGGATCTGACACGGATTAGGCATCCACGTAAAGGAATAGAGAGACCTTGTGCTCCCACAAAAGCTGTCTTCTCATTGAACGGGTGCATATAAAAAAGCAGGTTTCTACTCCTCCTTCTCCAGAGGAGGTAGGGAAGAAAGGTGGGCACCTATCCCTTATGGTCAATGTGGCCAAACTCACTTGGGAAGGAGGCCCAAGCTGAGAGACAACCACCAGGAAAAGCCAGCAAGAAATTAAACCCTCAAGAAGTAGTAGGGCTCGGGAGAGGCAGCGTGCCTGAGACGGAGCCCAAGGAGAGAGACACCCCAGCCTCTGCGGCCAAGGCACTGCTCTCGCTCAGAGCGGTGCCTCGCAACACAGCCGAGCCCTCGGTCTGGTCGGCTGAAGCTCCCCCAGCCCATATGTTCCTCTGGCTCACAAAGTGTGTTATGCTATGCCTTCGCTTCAGCAGGGGGAAGAGGGGGAGGGAGAAGGGGGCAAATTAATTCAGAAGCTCTTGGCAGGCATATGAGTAACAAAATAAAGGCAGAAGTTATGTAGAGCAGGCCTGTGCTGCCAAATGAAGTCACAAGTGGCTTAGTTCAGATTTGAGTCTTTTTCTTATTTTTATTATTGTTGTTGTTATTATTATTAGCATTTGGCAAAAGGAGCCAGGAAATACCTTGCTGGTGATGTCTGCTTCTCCCAGCACGAGCCAGTTTGGAATGCTGAATGGCTTACCCTGAAAAAGGGAGAACCACGCTATTTCCAAGCCCCTGACTTCTACTGCCATTTATTTAAGCAGCATTGCAATAATTTTATTTTTGTTTTTATTTTATAAGAAGTTATTACAGGATGAGAACAAACCTTCCCAAGAAGGTTCACTTTTCTCCTCCTCTATTGACTGGACATGGTCTCAGGGAGAGGGGGAAGTTTCCAAACATATACACTGATGAAAGTTGAGTTTGATCTAACAGAAAAAAGCCTCTGTTCACTTAAAAGCCTTATAAAGAAAAGAATCCTGAAAGAATCCTGTCTTTCAGACATGTAAACACAAAACCAGAATTCACTGGTTCATCTGAAAAGTGAAATACATGGTCCCACTGCAGGATACAAATAACTCCCAGTGAAGCCAACGTGAATGACTTGCTCCCTGCAGCAGCAGAACGTATGGTCTAACAGGGCATCTAATTTTGAAGGAACCTGGTTTTAACTTCTGGGCAAAGAAGTTGTTTAAGCTTAAGGAGGCTGAAAAATTATGTATGTTACTTACAAAAAAAGGCCCAGTTTAGCAATATATAGAGCATCAAATTCATAGAACACTAAGCAAGCCACCTACAAACCTCTTGCTTGAAGTGAAAGCCAAAAATACAGCTCTCTTCTCTGACAGAATATACCCCTCCATCTGTTTGCTGCTTCCGGTCAGACTAAATACTGCAGCTTCCTAGAAAGCTAAATAAACTTTACCTAAAGGGACCCTCAAAACACTGACACATGACTCTGGCTGGCTTTCTTCCTCCTCTCCAGAGTTTGTAGCCATAGAGTCCTGTGCCACTGCCGAGAGACTCGCCACACTCCCTGAGGCAGGGCTTCCTCACACCAGGCTGTTGTGCGAAATGCTGTATCTTCATCATGTTACCTAAAATCAGTTGGATGCTTCTCCTGGGTGGACCCCAGGACTAGACTTCTCCATTTCTGCAAGTTGAGCTTTTTTCAGTAGCGTGGTTGCTGGCAGAAGTAAGCTCTATGCTTATGTTTCACCCAGTCACAACAGGGTCCCATTTGCACAATCACACACAAAGCAGCATTTTGTACTCTCATGAGCACAAACAGTGTCTAGGATCAAGCAACCTTTAATCCAACAGCCTGGTGCCAATGTCATGAATCAACATAACAAATATTCAGATAAATATAATTACTGTGAATGTTTCACTCACATGCTGTTGGAAAACCAGGACTCCAAGTCCTCTGCTTGAAAGCACAGGACTTCTGCCATCTCAAATGATGGAGAGCCTCTATAGCTGCTTGTACGGGTTATCATCTACCCAGTCTGGATGGGACACCAGCACTCTCCACCCAGCACATTGCACTTACCACTTTCAATATGCCAACACTCAGTTTAACTCACTCTTCTGTGCCTGTCCCAATTTGCAAAGACACGTGTTACCTCTTCTTTCTAACTACTACTAAAAGCTGACGGCTGTTTACATCACTGCATAAAAGACTTTCATAACATATGGGATTACTGAAGGAACAAGCTCCTTCTTCAAGAAGAGCATCAGCATAACACCTGTGACTTTAAATGCAAAACTAATCTTACTGAAAACTGTCCTTACTTAACCAAAACTGTAGCAGATGCAAGCTATAAAACCTGGGGGTAAGAAACATGAATACACTTCTCAAGGAAGATACCTGAAACAGTTTCTTAAACATCCTGTATAAATAGCTGCTTCAGAAGCAGCTCTTATGCATGTGTGCCTAAGAAACCACCATTATTTCAGAGATGGCATTATGTGCTTTACGAGGTTACATGCCCAAACTGGCTCTAATGTTTTACGAACCGCACAAAATTCATTGTCGTTTATTCTTATACCACCATAAATTCTTGAGAGAAACACAGCTCTGGTAACCAGCCATTTATAGATCGCTATTTCACATCTTGGCCTCACCTGCCCTTTTTCTTACAGCCATGGTTGACAGGAACCCCAGGTGTAGGCTCTATATGGAAGCAGGAATTGCTAGATTTATAGTCATTACTAAACCAAATGAGAAGTCAGTGAACGGACCAAGGGAACCTGATGCATCATAGTATCTATCATGGCACGTGTATCTTCTGTGGTTAGGAGAAAGATAAAACTTAAATCACAACACCTACTCAGTTCTTCAAGAAGAAACAGGGCAAGAGAAGCCGCAAAAAAGCAGCAGCCAGGCACAAGCTGATTGATGACACCAATAACCCTTCAAAGCATATTGTCACAAAATGGTGTCAAGCCCACCAAATTACTCAGGAGTATTTGCTAAATAAACGTCAGTCATTTTGTTGTAGCAGCCTTTTCCACCCTACACTTATGTGTGACAGTTGAGCAACTGCACCAGCATGAGACAGCTCCCCCAGCTTGCTCGCTGAAGGACACATACACTTCCTCTCGCTTACAGAGGATAAGGTTTGCTCTTGAAGCCCAGACTCTCACAAGCAGAAATGCTCACAGTGATGCTGCCCCAGCCATATACACATGTGCCAGCGAAGCCTTTAGCCCAGAAGAGACACTACGACAAGCAGCATGCTGAAGTGGCCCTGTGATTCCCTCTGCTATCTCCCCAGAGCCCTGCATAGGACTGTGTGAGGCCTGTGAGAAATTCACATACAAACAGCAAACTAATACAGAGCACAAAGTAACTTGCTTGCTTTAGTCACTACGTTGTCACACAGCCTACTTACTGTTAAATCACCATTCCTTTACCTCTACAGTAGTGTGAGGTATGTCTACATGTATAAAAAAACCCTAAGTATCTACAGGATTGTAGCCTGGCGCAAAACTCCTAATGCCCAAATCCAGGTAGGTTTGCTATACGGCAGAAGTGCTGTACTTGCGTTATAGAAAGACAAGTGTCCCAATGGCAACCAGGTGTTCATTCATTTACATGCCCACCAGAGCCAGTGCCAGGCTGGATGACAAGCAGCAGAACAGCCACTGTACACGGTAGGCCATGATGGTGCAAAGTATCGCATTTCTTCCTGAATCAAATGCAGTTCTGCTCCTTTTCAACTCTTTCCTTTCCACCTCTCATTGTCCCTCTAAGCTGAAATATAAAACCTCTGGTTTGACAGAACCACAGGGAAATGCAAGGATGCAAACATGTTATTCACAATCCAGAAAATCTATCTTCTGAATTAGAAGCAGCCAAAGGCTGAATTCTCCAAGGCAACTTTCTCCGAGTACTTGATGTGGCCAAGGATAAAGCTGACAGGGCAGAAAAAAAGCTCAGATTTAAGCAATCAGTTGCTGAGCCACTGAACCGAATACAACTGCAGATAGGACTTCAGAACATTATAAGACACACGTTTTGGTTTCATTTGTGCATCAGCAGCATCCCCCTCCTCACCCGTGTCATACAGCTGCAGCTCAGGTCAGCAGAGCTGTCAAAGCCAGTGCAGCCCCTCCGTAAACACCACAGACTAATAGCCATTTTCTCTGTGAGGATTATTTGGAGTTTGTTCCCTTTGGCTATCCAGTTTGCTGCAGCAATAAAAACAACTCTACTTCAATAAAGCAAGACCTATACAGAAAGACCAAATTAACAGAAGTTAAGTTCAGACAATACAGAAAAGAGGTATGATAAAAGAATCATACCCAAACATTTACAAGATTACTGTGCACAACAGAGAACACGCGCAGTGGATATGAAAAATAGGTCTATCAAAGCACTAAAAATCTAGGTAGTTATTGGAAGAAATTTTCTATCAGTAAGGACAGTGAATCAAAAGTAAAGCAGCACTAGCACCGGTGTATGCACTACATCCCTGAACTACAGCGAGGGAACTGGGGAACAAGCTCTAACTTCTGGCTAACCAACTTCCTTCAACCACCCAAATACTTTCATTTGCAGTTTTGGCAGCTCCCAACACAGCTGCTTCTCCCCTCCATTATTGTGATTTTCAATTTAATACACCATCATTTCATCCTGCTACATTCCCTCTGAGCTAATATCCTGCTGCTAGGGGCAGCAAAGAGCCTTTCTGCTAGATTTTAACCTTCCATTTCCTGTGATGTGCAATGCACCATGGGGTGCATATTGCTACACTGCAGAAAGTTTTAATTCAGAAGCAATCCCATTAACACCTTTTTAGGCACTAGCTGGGTCATTTGGTGAGAAAAAGCAGCTAGGAAAGCATAGGAAAAACGCTATATATGCCATAAAAAGACCAATCATTTCTTCAAGCAGCAGGGTGCTATTAAATGACAAAGTCCTGTCTCCCTTGCAATGCCTGTCTGTAGTAAAAGGGCCGGAGGCAGCTCTGTGCCGATTTCACCCCAGCAGGCAGCAGCAGGGCTACGCCAACATGGATCTGGCAGAGCACAGAGGCACTTTGGCTGGTGGGATAGAACCACCACATTGTTCTCCCAGGGCCACCCCAGGCGCTGCAAGATCTCCGTAAGAGACCCCAGTTAGGGTCATGTTAAAAGGCGCCATCTGTCCCCCGCGCCCTCAGCTCTGCCGTGGTGGGACTGCTCCTTACGTAAGGCGCTCCCCAAGCTGGACAGAGAAGCCCTTTAACATGCTGGTGTCCCATCCAATCCTCCTCCCAGCAAAGAGTTTAATGAGGGCTGTTTTCAAGCAAGGTTAGGAGGAAAACAATTATCTTTTTTATTTGTATGAACACAGAAAGTAATTGAGCAGAGTACAGAGAGGTGGGCAGGAGGGAATTAGAATGCATGGACTTTTTTCTCCTCCTGCATATAGCTCTGAGCCTTAGAATTACTGGGGTAAATACCTAAGTTCAAGTGATACACAGTATCTGAACTGGAAAAATACAAAAAGAAACTGCAAGAATAAAAACATCCACAAAACCCTCCAGCCTTTTTCCTTGACTGTTTAGGGAGTTTATTTGGGTTTTGCCACTCCCGTCCCCAAATCAAAGAGAAACTGCAATGAAACTGAAACTTTTTGTCCAATCACAAAATTCTTCTTTCCTGAAATGTCTCATACTGAACTAGTCAGGCCAACACGAAAAACGTTCTTGTAGGAAGTGTGGAGTTAATGATTTGCTCAATGGGGAAAGATTTGATTTGCCTCCTTCACATCAAGGCTTGGCACAGCTTAGATGCCTCACCAGCAGTACCAAAAAACCCAACCTTACAACCACCAACAAACTCGTAATGGTGCTCAATTGCTCTGCAGAAGTGATCATCTCTTATAATTTTACATTCTGTATCATCTCTTTACAACTACAGCTTCTCCCATTCTTGTGCTTAGCCAGGACAAGGCTTCTTACTGGCACCACTTTGTGGAGGTACAGTCCCCTCCCCATGTTTTGGTCACTTCTTGCAAGGCCAGACCCAATGCTGCGGTGCCCTGTCGAGGGGACACCACAGGAGCAAGCTAACCGACGCGCAGCCGCTCAAGCACCATCTGGCTCGCAGGGCTGATTCCCAGGAGCTGCTCCGCTTCAGCGGCTCCCTTCCCTGCCAGCGACTGCCATGGCTGCAGCAAGGCAAAGCAGGCACCTTTCTAAAAGGGATTAACGTCTCAGCACCAACTTGGCCTAATAAGCGGAAACCAAACAACACTACAGCTCTGCCCCACATGCTGCCATCCTACCCTGCACCAAACGAGGGCTGTGGCAGCACGCAATGCTGCAGATCTGCCCTCTCTGCCCTTTGCACATGCTTTGACTCATAAAGCTCAACCAGCAGGCATCACACTGAAAAGCTCCTCTTAGTTCTTCTGTTTTCCCACAAAGAAAGTGCTCCTTTCCATCTACAGTCACGTTGCTCCCTCAGTACAACAGTATTCCACCTGAGCACTTTTGTGAGCAAGTTTATGGTAGGTTACACCTATTAAGCCAAAGATTATTACTGCTTATTTTGATTGCAACAGTGTTTAGGTAACAGCTGAGAATGGGGCTGCATTATACCAGGTACTGTACAAACACTCAGCAAGATTATTTATATAGATTTGTAGGTGTTGTACAGTATCAATGTTTTTGTGGAAAATGAGCGGTAAAAGCGTATCACAAACAGATTTTCTAGCAACTCCAGGACCTCTTCTTTGGTGGAGTAAAAATGCTACTTTGCATGAAGTTATATGCACCTATTTTCATTTGGTGGGAACTTCTGTAGTGGAAAAGATTTCAGATTTTGAAAATGGTGGTATTAATGAAAGACAGAGGAAGATCTCTGTCCCAAAGTTTGCTATCTCAGTCATCATTAAATATCAAGGAGAAAAAAAAAAAAAAACAACAAACACCTTCCTTCATTTATATGGTATAAATACACAGTTTCTCTAGACAGAGACTATTACTTTAACCGCCTCAACTTCTACTTAAAGCAGCAGATTTTTTTATTATTTTAGATGACTTGGGCTAGAGGGCAAAATCCCAGATGTGGCAGAGTTAGCATTTTATACCAGGATTTTTGTTTGTTTTTAAAGTATCTCTCGTTTTAAACAAAAGTAAAATGAAGTGCACAATGCCACTAACACTTGTAAATAACGTTAAGACAAGTACCCCAGAGTGTGTTTAACATCAGTTTGAAAGTTGTTGTAAGGGATGGATCATAAACATGCTTTTGAATGGAAAGACTTCCTTCCTATTTTAACATTTTTTTAAAATGTCTCTGGAAATGAAAAGGATTATACACAACCTTGAAAGTATGGACTGTCTGGAGAATTCTGTCCCGTTTCCCACCTATACTGGTTTTATACTCAAGGCAGGTTTTAATACTGACTAAATTATCCAAACTCTTATCATGCTATACGCCGCCCCCCCCCCCCCCCAAAACCCTCCCAAACCCAGAAATCATGTCTTTTGGTGATTTTTTTTTTTTAATGGTAAAATATGCAAAAGCATAGTAGCAATAATGTCCTTTCTTTCACACAATTCTTGTAGCTGCTGAGCACTGCACGAGGCCCCCTTCATCCTCACTTACTTCAGTGGAAGTTCCTACAGCATCCTTTGGGATAAAGTCCTTAAACACTGAGTTTACAAAGCATTTAAGCATCTGTATAACTTTAGGCACTTGGGCAATCCATCCTCACTTAGCAGAGCACTTAAGCACTTACAGTAAATCATGTGCTTGGTGGCTTCGCTGACTCAAGGCTTTAATGTTATGTCTTTACAGGACTATCCAGCTTCCATAGTGCGACTGAAATACAGATCCAACAACTCCAGAAGTTAAAGACCAAAGTTGTCCTCGCCTTTTGAAGACAGTATGGTTAACAGATAGAGTATGTGTACCGTAAGCCTACTACGTGCAGTACATAAAAAGCTCTGATTGGGATCAGATGTTGGCAGGTGTCATTAACTTGCTGTTGAAAGAAATAAATGTATGCGTTTTAAGTGACAAGGAACCTTTGGAAACCAGCAGTAAATAAAAGTACTCTTCAGGATGAGGGCAGGACTGAGCACAATCGATGCAGCAGCAGGTTCACTCTATGTACCTGAATCTCTGCAAACAGCAATGAGTCTTTGCGTCTGCTATACTTTCCAATTATAGGTTAGTCCTGGTTTTGCTCTAGTTTATTGGCTCTTGTCACCAAGGCAACACATCTAAAACTACCAGATACTTACCCCTCTCCCTTCCCTTCCTTCAGCCAACTTGGAACAGATTTGGAGTTGTCTATGTGGGTTTTATTTAGATGTCTCCCCAACATGCACATCTCCAAACACTGAGTTACTACAGGTGCTCCAAACAGCAAGGCTCTGTATTTTGCTCTCTGCAGGTCCCAAGGTTACTGGTCTATATGATTTACTTCTGGCATTGATTTCTGCACACAGTTTGAGCTGTGTGTCAGCTACTTAACAGTTTTCATCACAAGCCCACCAGAGTCATTGGCAGGCTTGCTGCTGATTCAGTTACTGCTGTTCCCATTCATCTAATCATCAAACAAAATAATCCTTAATTTAAAAAAAAATTGGCTCTGAACTCCCAGGCATCAATCTTTCGTGTATTGACCCTTTATCACCTAGGTTTGGAAGCTAGAGTCCTAAATGATGATGACTGATCTTCAACAGTTACAATACTTTTTCTTCCCCCAGATGAGCAATAGTAAAATCTGTATTTATTAACCTAGAAATGCTGTAGACAGGAGAGCAAGATGTTTCTCTTTCAGAGCCACCCAGTTTTTGTGTACACAGAAGAAAAAGCTAACTAGGACACAACAGAGCATTGGCTGAAGAGAAAACTGAGCCAGCAAGACATGCAGGCAGGACCAAGCTGTCCTTGGAAAGCCCCATAGGAACAGAAGACACTAAGCACACGGCTACACCATCAGTTAAAAGCCTGCTGTCAGATCAAACTCACCCACCATCCCTATTGTAAATCCCTGGCTCGTGCTAAGAGGATGCTTCAACCCAAGCTCTCTGGACAAAGAGATTAGTCATATTCAGCATCTTAACACAGGCCCAGACTATTAATGTGATCTGTACAGCTTTGGCATGGGAAAGGCAAAGCAAGCTACTGACAGCCCATCAACAGATTGGAGAAGATGGCTCCATCTAAGCACACTTCAGATGCTTTGATCCAGATATAAAGCCAGGCTCTGGCCAGCAACAGTGAGGCCTGATGTGCTGGAGCCTGCTTCTTATTTCACATTACAAAAACATCCAGAGCTAAGAGAGGTGCAAGAACTACCATAGAAAGGCAACAGTTTCATAGACCACCATGATGAAACATCAACATCTGAGATGGGGCCCCAGCGGAGGGAAGGAAAAGGCAAGGAAGAATTTGAGATGAGGTAACTCACAGACTGGAAACGTCCCAAATGAAACACGCAGTCAGAAAACTAAGGAGAGAATAAAGCAAACTACTTTATAAAAAGCAGAAGTCATTCTGCATTCCCAGAACAGAATCACAGACTAGTTGAGGTTGGCAGGAACCTCTAGAGATCATCTAGTCCAACCCCCTCTGCACAAGCAGGGTTGCATTTGTTCATATCAGCAACTAGCTGTCCAGAAGCAACCCATTTAAAATAACCCTTTGGTCCAGTTCAATTTTCTAATTAAACTGCAATTAAAAATTAACATGCAAATTAAAAAAAAAAAAATCACAGTCCTGCATGTTAATTGGCGAGGTCAGTGGATGTTAGTCCTTTCCCACTTGAAAATACTGATTTTCACCTTCCTTATGAATCATATCACAAGCCCCTGGCTTTACACCGCCCTTAGCTAAACTTGTACCTTGTATTGAACTTGATACCTGAGACACTACTTTGATGCATTCCTCAGGAGTACCCTAAAAGCATTTTCTGCTACACATAAAAGTATGAGCAAATGAGTCAGCACACACTGGGTGTGAACTTGTGTTGCTCTTTACTCCCTGCTCATTTATCTAGGTGTAAGTCAGGAACAATCCCGCTGCTGTCAACTGAATTACATCAAAGAAAGAAAGAAAGTGCACACAGCCTTCTAAATGGAAGACGCAGTATCATGTTTTATAGCTTGCATAAAATACTGCACGTCATTATAGGGTCACAAAAACATGAGTGTTTTGTGTGCTATTTATTAAACCATACTTGCTGTCCTAATACAAGAGCAACACAAAAGCAACACAAAAAGGGGATAAAAGTCTTCCATACAAATACAAATCTACCTGTTTTCTGAAGTCCTGCTAAAGCTTACACTAACACACCCACCCCTCCTGTTAAAGGGATCAGGAGAAAAAGAAACTGAAAGAAAACAAAAAAGAAAGAGAAAAGGATGCAAGACATGTCTGAGATGCATAGCAGGTAAGGAAATAAAAAGCACATGTTCAGGATTGCGACTTTTAGAAATCCAGGGATCAGTTCTCAGTCCCAGCTTCATGCCTGGGCAGTCCGATGGGGGGCACAGAGCACCTGCTTTAGCAGAAAAGTCTCCAGCAAAGAAATTGCCAGCAAAGCTACCCCTTTGCCAACTGCCCTATGCACGCTGGGAAAGCAAGGCTCTGGCTTGCATCCTTGCTGAGAATCTCAGCTCCTCACATAGGTCTCATCACCGTGTTCCTTGCTATGAGAGCATGCATCAAGCTGGAGCGGCCCCTTGCTGACACTGGGTGAGCCTCAGAGAGGCTTTCCCCACTCTTCTGCCTGGAAAGTGTCTTGAATCCTTTCTTGCTTTGCATGAGTAGAGGACAAGAGAGATGCCTTGGCGACTTGAAGGGTAGAAATGAAAGGTAGGACTCAGTATTATTAAACTGGAAGGGCAGCTGCCTAAAGGCCAGAAACTAGGTAGATAAAACAACCCATTTGGGTGAGTCCTTGTGGCACCACTTTGATAACGGTTTTCTACTTTTGAAAGGCACCAGGAGCTTCGGAGAATGCAACCACTCAAGGCCTTTGATGTTTCTCAATTAGTGGAACCAACGCTAGGACAGCCCTGAAAGTGTTGGCACAAACTGCCTTCTACCCACAGAAGCACAAAACCTCTTTCCCTCCTCTGATAATTCTCAAGCTCCTGAAGAATGTGCCTCGACTGTCTGGTCCACACCTGCATCCATAGACTTCTCCTGGATGGATCCCGTATGCTTCACGTAGAGTGCTCATTCCCTTGCCTCATGGAGAACATTTAAAATCAGAGTGGGGAAAGGGGCAGAATTCTACAGCTCAAATCAGTCTAAAGTCAAACAAGAAATCTGTGCATTTCCAAAGATGGGGATAATAGTGAGCAGTTTTGTTTTGCTAAGGAAAACAAAGTTGTACAGATGAATGTGCACACACACCAAGCCTGTGCCATCTGAAGCTTCAAGTGTTTGAGCTGCAATTGGGAAGGAATTGTCTCTTTCATCTGGTGTGTTGTTAAACAGCTGTAGAGTCCCTCCTCTGGTAGTATAAACACACTTTTTCTTTAGAGAAATGTAATCTGGGTTACATGAGAGGGATTTTAAAAAAAAGTAGTGTCCTTCCTATGCTCTAAATGAACCATGTGGATGATATTTGGGATGTAGACATTGCCAGACTGGAATGGATCAGTGTTTCCTCCAAGCTTGTATCCCATCCCCAGACATAGTGGACTCCAGACATTATAGCAGATGGTCTCAACTTTGACTTTTTTTTTTTTTTTTTTTTTTTCCCCCACATTTTGTTCCATTCACTCTGCAGGTTCACTGACTGTGAGGTTGATGTTCTCAGGACAGGAGCAGAGTTCAGTAACATCCCTTCTGCACAACCAGAAACCCAGAACAGAAGGACGTTTAAGCAGACAGACAGCACACAGCAACATTCACACCTAAGAGTTCTGGCCACAGCCTAGGAAAAAAGGTCTTATGTAGCAGTATAACTTTAATCATGTATGTAATCCCCTAGAGTCTATTTATGAGCTTGAAAATTAAGACTGTACTTGATTATTTTTCTGGAGGGAGGAAGCCTATGATTTCCTAAAGTGATGGGAAATAGCAGCGTTCCAAGGTGACTTTATTTACTTTATTATTTAATGTCCACATTCCTCAGTTTAGCAGTTCAAAAATAAATGCCTTTAAACAGTCCACCTGCAGCACTAGCTATACGATTGATTCAACATTTTCCAGTCATCCATGGTTATTTAAGTGCAAAATGAAATCAGAATAAAAACACAACAGAAGCAAACACGTTTGGAGTTCAGAAATAATAAAAAGCCCCTCCTGTTCTTTAAGATATTGTCCACTCATACCAAAGTATTTGTTGCTAGAATGAAAGTGAATGAGGCCCTCCAGCCCAAAGGTAATTTACAAACCAGTTCATGGAAGGCGGGGGGGGAAGAGTAAAAGGAGGAGGGATTCAGAACAGAAATGTCATCTTGTTAATAACTATTGTTTCTCTATCGAATAGTTTCCATTAGTGACAATGATTCACAGCAAACACCACTGTCAGCCTACCCCCAGCAGTATTTAGTCAAAATGATGTTGCAACTCTCAGGAATAACATGCAATAACCATATGATTTCCTATAATGAAATGTCAGCCCCGAGTCCAATGCTATTGCTGTGAAGGCTGCAGCTGTGCCCAATGAAGACCAGAAATGCTCCCCGCGCCTCCCAGCGATGCTTCAAAGCAATGGTGGCACCTTGTCAAGAGGGCAGAAGTCACACCTCTACTCAAATCTGCCACTCTGATGATTTGTTGTCATTGTAGCACAAAAAATTTGCCAACATTTCATATGAAAAAGGGTCATTCCAGCACATGCTTTTCTGAATAGAATTTATTTCTTCAAAACACATGGAAGCATTTGTCCACTGAAAGCTAACAAGTGCCCTAGTGGCTTGAAGGACCAGTAGCCAGAAACCACGGGGAAAAACCTGAAGGCAGTTTGACAAATGCTTCCCCTTCCCAAGATCAGAGCACCAGATGTGCTCATCCTAGAGCAGCCGGGTTAATAAACATTTAAAACATAATCAACAACCATTCAAGACATGAATGCAATGGAGGAAAATGCAACTGTTGCTAGATCTGACTTGTACAAACTGTGCTTCAGGTGCCAAACGACTCCTGGGGCTAAGTTTTCAGCATCTTTTGTCAACTGTTATTATCTATGAGAAAGCAGGGATATTCATCTTCCTAATTAAATATCTAATTACCCTACTGTGGGCACAAACCAGGGCAACTGTTTGCAAGCACCAAAATACACATCCACTGTCCCTTAGTTAGGAAACCCACCCTTTGCCCTGTGCATTTGCTGCATTCTTCTGGCATTTTGCTTGCAGAACGTGCAGCTTGCTTGATCCAGTTCAAAAATGTGATTTGCAAAGTTGAGCGGGGGGGGGAAAAGCACGCCTGAAGAAGGACCAAATCTTCTCCAAGTAAGGCCACAGTGCTCCAAAGCTGACAGTATCATCTGTGAAACACTAACTGTCATGGCACTACCTTGCTTTCCTCCTTTTCTGTTTCTAGGAATCTGGCTATCAGAATGCCTTTCAAGCACAATTACTAACATCAGAAAGTCATATCTCCAACCCACTCTTCTGCATGACGTTAACTGTTTTTTGAAAGGTTCCCAGATTCCTAAAGTCTTGGGAAAAAGTTCAAACAAACTGAGATTGGTTTTAAATACACACATGCCTTGCAGCATGACATTTCTATAACTGCAGCCAAGATTTCCATTTACTTTAATGGAAAGTGACTGTTCTAAATGACTCCTCTCTCACATCTCTACCCTCCTGCGCTCCTACTTGGATCTCCTTTCATTTCCTCACTTTGCCCATACATTCAGACCTCCTTCACTGACACCAGGCTTTAGATTGCTGGATTCCTCCTGCACCCTCAGTGTAAGTCTCCCCAGCTTTATCCACTAGGCCAGGTGAATTATCAGGCCTACTACTGCAACTACTTACATGCTCACAGATCCTTATTCACATGAGTAACGTGGTACATCAATCTAAATGTTTGCTGTGTCAGGAACAAAACAATTTTGACTACGGTAATACAGAATTACTTGGACCTGGCTTTAGCTGAGCCATGATAACCAGCACAGCCAAGGCTTCACTCTCATCTGCTCCCATCAGCTGATGCTGACTTTATGATGTGGCTCAAAAGCTTTAATTGTGATCAGGATACACATTACCTTCATGGCTTTTGTTGGTGCCTTTTAAAACTGTAGCCTGTCTGGGTGTAAGAACCATTATAGTAACAGATTGCCAAACGGAAACATGCTTTTTTTAAAATAAAAAAAAAGAAAGAAACTAGAGGAGGAGAAAAAAAAGAAGAAAAAGGCCGTAAAAAAAGAACTGGCTGGAAACCAGAGACCACAAGAAGAGCTGGCTTACAGGAAATTGCCCTCATCAGTTACTAGATGGGAAATTTTTTCCCATGTATTACATGGATCATGCAGAGACAGGATGGTTTTACACACACTCAAAAAAGTATATTATCACAGGACAACCTAGCTTGCATTCTTGTATGGTTGGGGAGAAAGGGAATGGAGAGGCTGTTCCTTTTCAGTCCATACCAGCAAAGCAGAAAGGATCCCAGAAGATGCTTTGTCCACTGCATTAGCAAGTTTCAGTTACTGACTTTTAAAATAAAAACATTAAAATGTTTCAGCCAACATAAAGCATCAAAACAAAGTCAACAAAACAATAACAGATACACCATGAAACAGAGGTGTAGGGCCCCTGACTTCAGTGGTTCTACTCATATAAGGGAGCATTATTCACAGTAATAACGTCTCATTTGTTCAGGTCTTTACATGCTGTTTCACTGCAGAAGTACTACACCTATGTTCACTGTGCCACTCTAATTGAGCTTAATAGCATATTACTTAACCAGGTCTACAGCTACAGGCAAAGCTTACCTACTGTCTTTTAATATAAAAATGCTACATTTCCTAACCTGCCAACAAAAGTGGCTTTGTCACAGAATGAGCAAATGTTTGCACAAATATGGCTGCTGTTGCATGATGGGGTCTAAGCCATGAATGAACAAATAGCTAAATCTCCTCCCAAACAGACAGCTTTTGTGATGTGCAATCATAATCACAATTTGGCTCTATTGCCTGGCTAGGACTTCAAGCAGCTTTTACTAGTTACTCCTCGGTGCTCTGCAGGCAGTAAACTGTAGGCTTCTCTCAAAAAAATGCCAAACTATTCACTGACAATTTGTTTTTGTTTATGAAACCAGTTCTCCTAACAGCAATGCTACTAATACACATGTAACAACAGCACGCTTGCTCCACAGTTCTGCAGCATGGTAAGTGTACCATTAGCCCTATTTTTATATTGCTTGAGGTCACCCAGGAAGTCAATAGCAGAGCTGGGTTTTGAGCACAGCCCGCCTGAACACCACTCTCCCTTTCTGTTGGCCATAGGACCGACATGCATGGAGATACTATACTGTGCTCTGCCCTGTATCACAGTGTTCAAAGCCAGTCGTGGTCACAAAGAGAGTCCTTCTACATACACAGCAAACTTTGGATCAATCCTGATATCACGCTAATAAAGAGCAAGAAAAGCAAGGACTGTTTTCCACCACTTGCTGAGCTTCCGTCACCTCATTGACCCATTTTTTTAGGCCGGTTTATTATCTCCATTGTGTGGCTCAAAATTATCATTCCTAGAAAAGCCATTCGCCAGCTTGGACTAGGTAACTCCCCCATCCTCAGCATCTTTTTTCTGTACTTCTTAAGGACCACATTCTGCCTCTTATACGCATACTAACTAGCACCTTCTTCCCCAAATGCTCCCATCGCTGCACCACAAATCCGGCACTGCAGCAGAGTTTGGCTCTTGCACAGCCAGCAGAACCGTGAAGGACCAGCAATGGTGCTGAATTACACAACTTAGCTGGGCTGCAGTCACGGATATGAAGGCCAAAATTTAGATCATAAGAAAGGATTGGTCTGGGGAAGAAGCTATATGAAACTGCAAAATTTAAACATGTAACACTTAAAACATCTGGGCTAGGACATCTAGATAAGTTACCGGATTCCCTACTGAATGCACACGCCAGATGTGGCATTACTGTCACCTCCCGGTACTCACTCCCAGAATTATGTAATGGTAAAAAATTACAATAATTCAGAATTTAGGTTTTAAGGCCACTGTTACGCCTATTTTAGACCCTTCTAAATACAATCATGCACCAACTGCTCCTATATTTCTCTAACAAGTATCTCTTTCCGTTTGTATTTTAAAAGAAAAACATTTCAAAGAAGTATCCCATAATACGTAGAACTGTGTTTTTCCCAATACTTGCCATGAAATCGATATTGAAAACCCAGGAGAAACACTCAGCTCATAATCATGTTTGATAATAGAAATCTATCTTCCAGCAAATAGCAAATAGAAAAGGGGATCTAAAAGTTACTTCTACTAAAAGACAATTTAAAGTTCTAGATGTTTAAGACACCGCCTCTCCCTTGATTCTCCACCAGCATTTAATACCTGAAACCAGCATCATTCCCACATACATGAAGACATGCTTTTACAAAAGGTGGGGCCTCTCTCTACTGAAGAGCCTTTAAAACGATTTTACACCCTGCCCATCAGGAGGCAGGTCGGAGGCTCTTCCCAGACCCCTGCAAAGCTCATATTTGCTAAACTCCCCCTCACTCCGAGGGGCAAGTTTTCTTTGCTCCTATATCATACATGGCTAGAGAGACACTACAAGGTACTAGAAAGTATGAAAACTGTTAAAAACCAAGGTCATGACAGAGTCCTGAAGTTTTTCACTGGTTCTTTACACGCAGGCCATACTGTACTAACTTTATCACGTCAAATTCCCCATGAATTCAAACAAGCACATAAGGAATAGCCAGTCACTGTCAGCCCGTTCTCCTTGTCAAGGACAACACCAGAACACGTCACCTCTGGAATCACATCTACAGGGAGCTCTGGCACTGCCCCTGTCCTGTCCTACAGCATGGCTCATTTACCTGGCTCTCAGCACTGACCTTATGGTCATTTTTATTTCCTAGCTGCTGCACTCCCTGCAGCTTACACTATCCCCGATCTAACCTCATGATGGTAAATAGTCACAGCCTGTGCTCTGCACTCAGGCGAAATTTTCATCTGCACTGCTTGATTTGGCATAATTTTCCTATATTTTGTCATTCCTGCCTGAATAAGCTATTTCCACATCTCTGCATGACCTTTTTTTTTTTTTTTTTTTTTTTTTTTTTTAAGTTCTTATCTCTACTTAACGTCTTTTCCACCCCATCTCCTTCAGCACCTAGGAAGCCTACGGACACCTCAGCAGCTAACCTGTTATAGATAAGAACATCCCTGCTATTTACCAATTCGTTTCCAAGCAGAATGCTACAAAATCTCTGCTCTGCCCCAAGGAGCAGAAGAAAGGTCATGCATTCTACTGTTTTCCTGCTGATAATCCAAGCAATCTTTCCTGTTCAATTTGCAATCAGCACTCAAACATCCCACAGTTTAAAAGCATGACCTAGCACAACACAGCACAACCGCATTACACAAGACCGAGATGAGACACACAATCACAGGGGCTCTCTGGAGAGACACAGTGTCCCATAAAATACACAGACTGGTCTCTGCAACAGGCGATGCGCACAGGGGCAAGCGTAGCACCCATCTCCCAACAACTCACCAATACACCCGTCCACTGGTCACCAGTGGAGAAGAGAGTCTGCAGCATACTTTTTAATCAAGTGGAGATCAGAAAACATCTCCAGAGGAGGGCAAGATTTAAACAGGAGAATCAAAGACAGTTTTAAATCAAAGTGGTAAATGTGACAGCTCCCATGCAAAGAGCCTACCAGCACCCATATTGAGACACGCAGAGTTCATGTAACCCTACAAAACTAGATAGCATATTTGCAGAGGAAATCAATCAGAGCTGAAGAAAGTAGCCTTTCTAGAAATGCAAGCACTGACATTTTACAGCCTGCTTCTCAGGAACATGGATTTATTTCATGGTTAAAATATTTTGTTCAATCTGCCTGGAGAACAGGCCAGGAGCAATCTCACCAGACCAGGTCCCAAGCCCTTTCATTAGGACAGCAACATCACCTTTGCTTATCTCCTGCTCAAAGGGGTCTCTTTTCACACTCCTAAGGTAGATAACAGCCTCCTGAGATCTGTTGCTCTTGTGAAAGTTGATATGAAAAACACACTGTGGGCTAACCTCTCCTGAGAATCTCTTCATTATGTCTGCACCTGCAAATGCAAAACTCAGACTTTTGCCCCACTTCCCCACATCTTCCGATTCCACACGTGCCACTGCTGACCCTATACCTGAATCCCAACTTCCAACTGCCATATAAAGCTAATTAGGAAGCTAATACTGCTTCCTGATCGAGGCAGACACACCCTAACAGGCAGGGCAGTGTCTGCTCTGCACCATTACACAGAAGGACGTACTGACCACCGCCTTAGCCTTACAGCAAGGGTTCAGCTACGTTGACCTAGCTGCAGGGCTGAGTCACATTGCCCTCTCTGGTAGAAGGTTCTGCCACCCTCTGCTCCAATTCCAAAGGGTCCACAGGGGTCTCTGCAAGGGGGAAACACAGGATTTGCAGACAGGCCAGCAATATTTCAAGACCTGTAGGGCTAAGCTTGGGTTTTCCTGCTCCAAGACTCTAAACCAATGTTTAAAACAGAAAAATACCCCACTGCTTTTTGAAACTTCTGGACCAGCTCTCAGTCACTCCACTTCATCGAAATGTCCCTCTGCATTTTTTGTTTGGGTTTTTTTTTCCTTGCAAGTTTTATCCACAAAGTCATGCACTTTAAAAATGCCCTGAACCCACAAATCACAGTTGCTGTGCCCAGGCACATGATTCATAACCACAATAAAGTTGTCTGAGGCTTGCCTACTCTCTTCTGCACTGACACTAATTCTAAAGATTAAAAATGAGATGCAGATTGCTTCTTCTGCAAATATACACTGTAACCTTCATGAGAGCTGGGTGACCTTCAGCCTCAGCTTCATTCCTTACCTGCAAAACGTGTACCATACAGGCAAGTTACTATCCTTAGCATTTCCCATGCCTCTCTTCTCTCCATAACTAAGCTGAAGTACAGCAAAATACAAAATCCGTTCACACTCAGAGAAGAGCTCTAAGATCTCACATCTTTGTAACGTCAGCGTTACCAGATACATGCTGGAGAAAGTAGCTTCTGGAAACACCGTACAGAACAGGAGCCTTAAGGCACCCCTTAACCTGTTGCTTACGGGCAGATACTCATTCAGGTTGCCCGGCAGGAAAGAAGCACTCCAAAAGCCTACAGTAAGGCTAGTCACAATAAGGAGGTGACATGACTGCCTGACATACTTCAGCTAAAGCAGCAGACAGCATGACGTTCACATTTGAATATGCCCAAAGAGATTACAGTTTAAAAAAAACACTGCACCAACTACATCAGTGGCCAGTGTCTGTGATCCGTCAAACAAATACTGCTCTCAAAAAGGCGTGCTTACATCTTCAAAATGCATCCTTTCAGCTGGGAATACAGGAGACGCTTCCACACACAATAGCAGCCCCCCTGTGCCAGTCAGGGCTTTCACTCTTTTCACAGATGTAAGGACTCACTGAGGAAGGATGGGTGAAATCAGCATGAAGGAAACAGACATCCTGCTCCTGACTTCCATTTAAAAAAAAAAAAAAAAAAAAAAAAAAAAAAAAATCAAGAGTTTGTCCCTACCCCAAATAAACTTATCTAGCACGCAGCTTGTCCAGGCAACCTGCAAGGCCTAAATGGCACATGCCCCATGAAACCCATGGGTCTCCAACCAGGCAGCCCCTCCATGTACTGCTCAGTTGAATTTGAACCTTCTTGCCTCAGCAAACAGGCTGCAAAGCTCACCCAGCTTTAAAACCTGCTCCTTTCATTGCAATCACATTATACAGAAGAGAGTTTGACTCCGTGGGTCCCAACAGCAGTGCCCTCCCACCAACAGGAGCACGGTCTGCAGGACTCCGCCATTTCTTTTTGGCTGCTCTCTGGCCTTTCCAGCCAGGAGTGACACAAGGACTTAAGCAGTGTGAGTTCATCCATCAGGTCCTAGCGGGGAGCTCGGTAGGACGACTGGTAAGCAGCTTCTGTTTGCACATTTGTCTTTATCATCTTCCTGAGTGGAGGTTTTTGCTTCATTACAGTAGCCAAGAAAATGCAGAGCTACTTCAGCTGAGGTGCAGCAGAACACACTATCTTTTCCTTTACCTTTTTTCTTTCAAATGATTGCAGGTAGCCCAAAGAACACAGTGAAAGAAGTAACATTTCCCTGCAGGGATAAATAGGCTACAGGATTTCTCCGCACTGCAAATTATTTTATTATTTGTTAATGATTAGCATTGCTGTAGAAACACTTCAAACTCAGCTCAAGATTTTGTTTTGAAACATCCTTTAAGTGAAAGGTGCTCTCCCCTGTAATGCACCTGTAAAAACAGAATCACTTTTGTCTATTCACGGTGAGACCTGAAAACCATTTTTAAAAGGGAGGGAATTGCCCATGATGGGCAGAAACAAACAAACAAGCCAAGTTCCTGCACTACAGTACTTTTGTGAGACTTGCTTCTTCCATCTTACACCGTGACAGATGAACACTGAAAGCAATTTTACATCTTGTTCTGTCAGCATGAGACACCTAATAAATCCCAAGACGTAGAAAACACTCAGAAGGCTTTTTTTCTGTTTCTTTTGGCTGCATAATTGCAGGCAGTAGTTACAACACGCTACCTCCGCCTCTGCCCTTGCAGAAATAATAGGCAAACAATGTGAAAAACACAAAAGATACCAGGGGAAAAACCTAATTGCTACATTTTGTGTAAATATAGGACATCTTTCAGGCATCTGTCTGGCTTGTACAGGATCTGGTGCTATTCCTTCCAGAATGGCTTGATCCAAGTAATTCATTTTCTTAAATGGTTTATTTGCATAAGACTGTGAGACACCTGACAGCAGGCAAAAAGCAGTCACAGCAGCAGGTGCTGCACTGATCTCAGGCCTCAGTGCTGATTAACACCAGCAGAGATGCTGATCCCAAGGAATACATAATCGCTGCTCATGGCCTGCGACTATTTTCCCAGCCCCAGTACCTCCTTCTCTGCTGTGCACAAAAGGCACTTCATTTTCATCCCCAGACAACACAGTAAAACCAAAGGGCCTACCATGCGATGGCAGCCTGGGGTTTCTGCTGCCCACACAACCTGCAACAGCGCTCCAGAGGGCCCGGAAGGAGAAAAGGAAGACGCCAGACCCTGCTTGCAAAGTTTCTGATGGATTCAGGAAGGCTAAACTTCACACAGGGCAAGCGTTAATCCCACGGAAAGCAAGAAATCATGCAGACATGCTGCTGTGTGATGTCTTCCCAACCCTTCGCACTGAACCAAAGCTGGGGTTCCTCAAACCTGGGTCCTCACACCACTACCATAACTGGCTATTGTTTTAAATTTGGTAGGCATTACACTCGCAGACAATTTGACTAGCCTGACCAAAAAGAAAGCAAACCCTCCACCATGTGCTCACTATTACCACCAACCTCTGAGACCAGCAGTAATGAGAACAGCATAAAGGCTTTCCTGTTGCTATGTTACAGATGTTGCTTGGTATCTTCATGGTGCATTTCTGAGACTCAGGAGCCTGTTTGCTGGCTGTTACAAATGCATGTGGGTGCAAGTCTGTTGAAATCAATGGAGCTACAGCAATTTCAGAGATAAATAAGCATCTGGCCCTGATGCTTCAAGCATTCTAGCACAAACACAACATGCACAATTGCATTCTGACATGAAGACCTTAAGCACAGCAATCTTCAGTCTCAGCTCTTGCTTATTATGAAAATGCGTAATTGTTAATACAAAAATACTGGCAGAATCAGTCAGAATTGTATTTAAAAGTCCAAGCTTTCTAGGTCAACTCCCACAGCTCATATATGAAACTTGCCTTTGTATTTGCTTGAGAGAAGCAACAGCTTTTCATCCAAAGCAATAGTTTCCTACTTGATGTGTTGGGGTCTGTATTTTCTCCTTCTAAGTACATTATAATTGCCTCAGATGCACGCACCCCTGTTCTATTCAGAAACAAAATATAACTTTATACACATATCTGTCCATACTGTTACTGTTTGCATTATGGAGCTATTTCTTAGTTGTTAGATCAGCATAAGCTGTTAATTAAGATGTACAGTGGAAACAGGCACTTTGATGGAACAGACAACAAAGCACTGCATGGGGCTCAGGAGATTGGAGTCTGATCCCGGCTGGGCCACAGACTTGCCTACTGTCTGCAGATAATATTAATGCCTTGAGACATGCCTCATTTCCTCGCATGAAAACTGGAAATACTAATGCTCTCTTTGTACTTCAGCAATGGATCTCCAAGGAGGCTCCTCCTTTACCCTCTGTCTGCCTCAGCTCTGTAACTGAACACCTTCACAAAAGAGTAACATGGCATTTTTCTGGCTCCTAAACTTGGACCCCCAGTCACAGGGCAGGCAAAGATGCAGGGCTGTATACTGCTGGGGAACACAGGCTTCCCACTACCCACAGTCTTGTATGAGTTCAAACTCATTTGTGACTCAGTGCAGGTTTGTTTTTCGAAACAGTCAACCCCTGCACCTTTCCATTCACCTCCCATCCCAACTCCATAGCAAGGATTTTTGGGCAGGCACTATTCCCTGATTGGTGTTTTTCCAAACCAGCCCCAGGTCCAAAAGCCTTTCTCCAATGCAAACATTCAACCACACAGAGCCTTGCCCCCCACCTGGCTCCTATCCCCACTGCACATATTCCCATAACCTTTTCTACAGGAAGATCATTATTTAGTTCAGCAGGTACCTCAAGGGAAAAAAAAAAAAAAATGAACAAAAGCTTATAAAGTTCTGGATTTCAAATGCAGCATGATTGTGATGCATTGTATCTTCCCTAGCTCTGAGCTTTTGATTCAAATAGTTGGAAAGAGCACTCTCAGTGCAACAGCTCAGCTAAGAGTACACGAATCAGTTTAATTCTTGCCTACAGTTCTGTGCCACAGCCAAATCTCTCCTAGGACTGCACTTAAAAACTGAGGATTGAGATTTTCACATTTTCAGCCATACAATTCCCCTCGACTCTTGTTCAGAAGATGGGCTTTTGGAAGCCTCAGCTCAAAGCAACCACCACTGCAGCATCAAAGCGTGAGATAAAGACATTTGTATCAACGTCTAGCAATGCAAAGCACCATGTTGTAGAGCATTTGGATTATAAACCTATCTGATGGAGAAAAACAGCAAAGCTTAAATAGCCTCCTCTGCCAACAATGGTTAAATAAGGATGACAGTGACATGGACCTCTAAACAAACATGTTCCTCTTTTTTGGTCAGGATCAAAACGTTGAGATCCCATTCATGCCCAACTCTCTCAACTCCTAGGCTAACATTCCCATACTGAATCAGACTGTGTTCCCTAGAAGCACAGGGCTGACTTGATTTCATCAGGATTTGAGACACTGGTCCTAAGCAGACTAGAAATTATAAACCCAATGACCTGACAAAGTTATTTCAGCTACACACAAATATTCAGAGGAGAGGTAACAGAAGACATATGATTTTTGTATCCTAAAAAGTGTTATGTGTTTCCTTCATACAGTAAAATAACGAGATTATTATAATAGTAAAAAGGTAAATCAGTTCCAAGCAAAAACAGTGGGGTTTCATTTGAAAGTTTTAAAGTGAAATAACTCCTGCCTTTATACGTTGTTCAGACAAACAAACTGAAGCTCAGACAAATGAACTGAATTCTACAATCCACCTTTCAATGTCTGAAAATCAAGATTTTGGTGAACAGCTCCCATTAATCCCATATGCTTCCAAGGTGAGAAGCAACCCTAAAAGAGATACTGTAATGCCTTTAGATAATGAGGCACATTTATGCCTGCAGCAGTTAAGAGCTGGAAGAAAAATAACCAATTCTTCCTATGACTGTAATCTCTTTTCTCTCAGGATGTCATTCCTTTTCTCTTACACACCTGGCCACAAGGAAAATCTGACATTCCCCTTAGGCAGTGAGACCCTCCATACTGCCCTATCAGATCAAATAGCTTTAACCGTGGTTCTGTTGTTACTGGTACCAGTGGGAAAAAACTACAAGTGACTTTATGGGAGAAGGGAAAGACTGTTGACATATCACCTGTTGAGTGGTAGTGGTTCCAGAAACATGTGAGGACATAAGGAATGGAGATAAAAATCTAAGAACAGGATATGAGTCAGGACTGTAAGTAATAGAAAAGCTTCTATTTCTGAGTGCTACACACTGAAATGCTTTCTCCCCACCAATAACAAAAGATACTCAAGTCAAAGGCATTACAGCCACTATGCTCAAAGGCTGTAAGTGAAGCAAACCTTGTAGATAGAGATAACATCTCCTACAGCTGGGAAAAACAAGAAAAAAACCCAAGCCACAAGAAGAGCTTTTGGGAATAGAAACTTTTATCCAGGTCTTCACCACTCACCTGCAAACTTGCCTGTTTTTCCTGCTATATCAGATAACGTCATAAAAGATGTTTTCTCTCTCCGAAGAGACTGGTCTTGCTTAATTTAAACTTTTCAGATTAGAATTAAAGGGCATAATGTCTCCTCTTTAACTCTGTCTCAGAAGACGTCACTGTTGTATTACAAAGAAAGGGCCTGGCTTCTACTCCCATTGAAGACAAAAGCAAAACTCCCACTCACTGCTATTGAGAAGGATCTAATCAAAATTGTTATTATCCTACTGCCTCCAGCCTCCTGGTATGGCACGCAGGAGGTAAGAAAGGATATGTTTTTACCCCACTGAATTACTAAAATAAGGATTAAAAAAAAAAAAAAAAAAAAAAAGTATTGTAAGGGCCTACTGGCTGGTCTAGTAATTTATTCCACATAAATGAACTGCATCACAGAGTGTTTGAAGACTGAGCATTAAGTAGAAGCAGACACTTGCAGTTCTACAATATGTTGTTTCCTCTTAAAAAAGTTGTGTACCACCTGTTCCTTCCATTTGCTGTTTTTTCCTGAAGACATTGCTGGCAATGGAATTAGTCATTAAAAAACAACCCACAAACACTTACTTGGTTAACTAACTAGCACTCGGGAGCTGCTGGCGTCAATAAGAACAACTTCCTCAGATACTCCCTCAATAAATATTTTTCTGGCCCTGCCTCTGGGTTTCACATCTGGTGTTTGGTAGAACATTAACTCAAGCATTTGCTATCGCTCAGAAAACTGCTGCTTTTTACATATAATGTATAAAGATGCAGAATTTAATCTCAGACAGTGAAAAACAAAGTGGCCCTTAAAAAAAGCACCTATTTCTGTATATTCATAATCTCGGGCTTTGAATTATTTGAGTGAGTGGGGTTTGGACATGTAATCTGAATGCCCAGATGCACCTGAAAGAGAACAAAAACAACAAGCCAGTTCTGCTGCTGTGCAATATTGACATCCTTGTGCTGACTTCAGTAGAGCCATGCCAATTAGAAATCCATTAGAGTTAATACTGCAAGCATAGCTGGTTCAGAGTCATATGCGTGCCAGCTGGTTTGCCTGCACTACTGGAGAAAAGACACTACAGCCACAACCCTCATTCAACATCTCCCGCTTCATTTCCTCCCTGGCACAGGACCTAGGGCAGACGGGCTTCCCTGGTCCCCATCCTACCCACAGGCTTCTGGGGAGAAAGGCATCACACTGGCACCCTTCCTACTTTTCCACGCACGAACACAGGGAGCATCACACAGGTCTGCAAGGCATGCTCTCAGTCCACAAGATAGGTCTGGTTAACGTCACAGTTTGATGGCCTCCATCCTAAACCGCTGGATGCAGCCCAGGACATGTGTTTTTCTAACTCTTCAGCATACTGGCCAGACCACAGCCCTCCTGCTGCCCAGGGCTAACAGGACTGCCCACTGAGAGTGCAAGGCAGTGCACTGCACATTCCTGCAAAGTGCTGCTGGGGGCAAACACCACAAGAGATCTCTAGATGGAGAAACTCTGCCTCCCTCTGCCCCATGCGCTGGAGGGCTCCTTTCAACAGGAACACTTGGAACGACAATACAAGGAGCACTTCTAGTCAACTGGATATTTTTTTTTTTCGGTAAGCTCAAGTTCCTTGTGACTTCAACATGAACAGCCAAGGCTCAGTCTAAATAGCTTCTGCTTCATATGACTCTCTAAGGTATTTAACAGCCCTTAGCATCAAACCAAGGGATGTTGGATGTGATGTCAATGCCTTCAACAGGGAAGCGGGTCTGGCTTTCTCTTTTGCTTTTTTATTTTAGCACAAAGAGAAGAATATCACACAGGAAATCTTTAACAGAGAAAGGAGCAGGCCTAAGGATAACATCCATGTTGTTTGGCTGTGTGGACTGTCCTCACTCCCCTGTACCACACTTATGGCATTGCTCCCCTCAGGAACCTCTGATGTGTGAGCTCTTTGCATTGCTGAATCCCTTCACACAATTCCTAGCAGCAGAGTAGGAGAGACCGGTAATGGCAAGTATATGTGAGCAGCTCCAGAAAACAATTTGAGGTGCATAATCTTACACTGGGAACTAGAGTACCAGTACACCTTGGTGCAATGACACTTAGATTCCTCCAAGAGATCAGGTGCCTTATTACAATCATTTATTTGCTATGCTATAGCAGACCACTTTTACAAGATAAACGGCCCAAAAGAGCAGCAATTTTAAAGACAGAACCACAAAAGACTCCATGGTATAAGTGGCTATCACAGTTCTCATATCACTCTTTTAACCATATAGAGATAAATGCTCAGCAAGATATGTCTGTTTATAGGGCTTGTTAGAACACCTGCTCACTCAGTTCCTTCATACCTCACATTTGACAGAGAACAGAGGTGTCCAAAACCAAAAGCTTTTTCTAGATTCAATGGAGAGAGGCTCTCCAGAAAATGGCTCAACCACACGTGACCTTCACAGCCCTCCTGAGGTGCTAATCTACAGACTCTGCTCTCTGCAGGAGGAGAGCAGGGCAAGCACACTTGTAGCCTAATGTAGCACACAAGGGCCTAATGTTAAGCGAGGCAATGCAGGTCTTCGGGCTTTTGATAAAATTCTCTCTATTTTTTGTTCATACCACATGGCAATTCACCGTGAATTAGTACAGGTCTGGGAACTATTTCCTACATACGCTCATGTTCTTCCTCTGAAATATTCCGATAAGATTTAAAAACATGGTTTTGTTGCTTTCTTTTTTTTCAGATTCTCAGTAAAACACAACTGTTGTGCTTATATTTCATGTTTTGTTTTGAGGATTTGGGTTTTATTGCCCTGCAAGTGTGAAAAATTAGGTAATATTTAGGTCCAACATGTGCCTGAGCTTGCAGAGACAGGCCTGAGACAAATGGTCTTGCTTTCATTCCTTTGTGCAAGACACACAACTGCTATGTGATGAGCAAGAAGGAGAGGGAAGGTGCTTTGGGACAGTCCAGAAAGTGGTGCAACAGAGTCAGACCAAGAAATGCATGAAGATTTTTTCTGTGTCATTACATGGGTTGTGTACAAGGTTAAGAGAGGGTTATAAGGAAGGCTATCAAGACAAACAGGAGAGCTGAACATTTAGCACGCTGTGAAAAAGTAACATGATCTGAACATGCCTTAGATTCACGCAGGAGAAGAGGGAAAGAGAATAGTATCCGATAGAAGAACTAACAAAATTCAAAGTTTAAAGTGTTTATTCAGCCTTGGTCCGGGGCTGCTCCTGCAGCCTGCACTCACTGTTTGATCAGCTTACTAAAATGGGATTTAGGTGACCGATTATTTAATTACAAGAAGTTTTTTGCTCTCCATTTATGCAAGAACACCTCTTCTCCACATGATAAATTGTGAGCAGCTCAAATGCATCTGAAAGTACCCATATTCTGGGCACTAAGAGAACTGGGTTACTACTCACTTCTAAGAGCAGACAGGAGTTTACCTATCCCTTTCAGCCGACAGCTCACCAGCCTGCACTGACTTTCCTGGTTACACACATGGCTATTTGTGATGAGCTTTTGGTAAGAGCAGACAGCGCATTCAACACCTGCCATCAAGACTTTTGAAGCTCAGACTAGCACCAGTGAATTAAAATGCAGAATGAACTCTCCTCAACTTCACTGTTGCTCTTTGCAAAGAGCACCCAAACAGCTTCATCTACACTTCAAGCTTAGATCCTCAAATTGCTCTCTCCCATTAGAGTTATTGGACTTGGCCTCCTTACAGCTTTGAAAGACACGGCTCTTCCTGACCATTTAACTTTTTGCCTAATGAATCATGTTCAATGACACGCAGAGGCTGACAAGGAGCAGCTAAAAGAAGCGTCTTGTACTCACTGAAATCAAAGCTAGACCTTTTCTTGCTGGACAAGGATTAATACCATGAGCAGGACCCCCAGCAGTTTCTTTTCAAGTATGTTGACAACTGGAGGCTTACTTATAAATTTTCACACCTTACCTGTTTCTCTCACTGCCTTCCACAAACACACAAGACAAGGCTTACGTGACTGTGGCAATTCTTTTTAGCATCTTGAAAATACAAACAGCACGTCTGCACTGCAGCCCGTCACAGTTATAGCGCAGTATTTCAGAGCTGGCGACAAACACTGCACTGAAATACTCAGCAGAGATACTGCCGCTCTGCACTTAAATACTGCTGCTCACTCTCCTGCTGTGGACATGTACTCTAGAAAGACTCATGCCTTCAGACATAGGAAAAAAGAACCTCCAAGAGAGAAAAGAGGGGCTGCAGTAAGATCAGCAATGGTGCGGCCAGAGGAAACTGCCCCCAGCACGCAGATGCAGGCAACACATGTCCCAGTTTTTACTCCATTCTTCACTCTACAAAGAAGGACAAGAACCAGCTCCAGGAAAGAAAAAAACAAAACCAAACCTATGACTTCATTGTGGCTGTGCAGCGTCACCAGATAAACCTGGTGCTTGAAAACTTCAAGTAGCTGAGATCAGCACTGTTCTCAGCTGAAGAGGAATGACCAAGTACTCGTCCTTGCAACAACCAGTGGATAAAGTGAAAATGGTATTTACCAGCACTCTTTGTGGTGTTTTTCACTTGAGTTGTTCAAATAACCAAAAGCTGTCTGCACCCATTACACAAACTCTCCTCTGAACAGATAATGCCAGGGTGCTGTGGGAAATTCAGGGATCAGCATTTCTTTGCATCTGTGCTGCACTGTAAATTTGTGTATTCTGTAAACAACCTCAATAAAACATTTCAACAAAGCAGAGCAAGGAGCCCTCAAACAAGGTGAGTATGTGGTGACTGACAGACAAGTAATCAGCACATGTTGCAGAGAACATTCTTGACAACCATGAACCCTAAATTTGAAGTGCGAGAATAGAAAAATGCCACATCATACATTCAGCTTGCAGTGCTTGTACTCAGCAGCACCAGCTTCTGGATAGCTCAACTCGTACTGACAATAGAACATTTCCTACAGAAAACAGACACCTGCACAAAAAAGTTGGCAAAAATCCCAATGTATTTTTATTTTCACTTAAGTTTCTACCTCTGTGCCATAAACACCTTCACTGTACAGCCCAAGAAATGTACACATTCTTTTTGTTTAAAACACCATCAAAATACATAACACACATACATGCAGACACAGGAATCATCCTGTCAAACTATTTGGTTATGTTTGAACAAGCCACAGAGATTCATTAGGCAATCCATCCTAGTAAAGTCGAGATGTACAGCATTTCCAGTGCTCTGGAATGACTGATACGAGACCAACAAAAACAGAAAACCCACCTTTTGGTGTTGCTGTCACGTTGTCAGTCACAGGTTATTTTAGTTCAGGTTTCCACAATCTGAAACAAAGCAAAAGCTCTCAGTTAGTGGTAGCTATTAAAGGGAAAAGGCTCTCATTTTATTAAATGAATGGAAGACTCATGAATTGCAACATGTGATTAACACAATACGTTCCTTCTCTGCTTTTGGTAACGTGCGAAGTTTCACCAAACTGTCCTTTCCAGTGACTAGAACCTCTCCTGCCATCATAGCTTACATCCCTTCGTATGCATCAGATCATGTCTCACCAAAGAGCTTGGGCCTTCAGAATGCCCGTTCTCATATAAAGTGGATATCCACAGAAAAGCAGATTCCACTGAAAGACAGGCTACGCTGACAGTTTCTGTTAGGATCAGAGTTTCACAGAAACAAGTAAACCCCTTCTTGCTTTACAGAAAGGAGAAGATCTGCAGGCAGAAGGCCCTTCATGTATGTGGACTCACCAGGGACAATTCACCCAAAATTACAAAAGATGGTACCAGCAACAACCAAAAGTACAAGGAGTCAGCAAACAAAGAACATAGATTATATGACTTAATTTACCAAAAGCTTCCTTGTTTCCAGGAATCCCACAGTTATACCGCACAGTAAAAAATGACGTGCTTACAAGCTGCAGACCAGACTGATGGGACCCATAAACTGAATATCGTGTAATTGAGTATCATGTACCACAGAAAAGCTGCAATGGGGAAGTGCTGCTGAGCAGTCACAGAGGAGAATTCTCTCGGGTGCTACAGCTGTTTACTGCATGACTTTGGGCACATCCTTAACTACTTTGTGCTCTAGTTACTACGATATCTTAGCACGGGTATAATATTGTTGCAACAGCACAAATGAGGATTAACTACCACCTTGCAAATCCTGGAAAAGGCTGGGCAGCGGAGAAACACCTGTAAAGTGCAAATTGTTAGTATTTACAAATTACACTGAATTGCCCAAGAAGGAGGGAGAACAGACAGACTTCCCTTCACAGCTTCAAGCCAACAGCCAGCAAATGGACCATTTTCCAGTACTATCACCCTTAATTAGCATGCACCCTACCTGCAGAATTAACTTCTGCCAGAATGTGGGTAACAAAAATCACAGCTGAACAAAGCTATACAAGATATTCACTGCTTGACAGGGGAAGGGTGGGGAGAAGATAAATGCTAGCAGGAATAAAAGCACTTTGTACTTTTAGTCAACTGTGTTATGTCTCACTGTACCCATGAGCATAGGGATTGCCACTGAAAGCAATGGGAGTCTTGTCTCTGACTTTATCAAACTTAGAAATTAAGCATTTCATTTCACAGAAAGGTAGTGAGGCGCAAATTCAGTGTCTTGCCAAAGTTAACATGAGGCAGTGGCTGAATCACGAGCAGAAAGCAAGGACCCCATCCCTACCTCCTGCTTTTAAGCATGGGACAACTTTCTGAAAGCAAAAAACAGACGAAGTCTGTATTGCACACTGCTGTCATAACTGAGGATAAAGATGGAGGTGTAACCAGGAGAAAAGCAGAAGAAAACTCAAGCTCAACTATTTTTTCTTTCCTCACAATACCAGAAAACGAAAAGTCAGTTCTTACAATATGCTGGCCAGGCATCGTCTCTATTATCTTTGGTTAATTCCATATGTCTGAGAAGGAAATCAGCTCTAAGCCGGTCAGACTTGCTAAATGAGATTTGTGTAAGGCACCACCCCCAGGTGCAGTGTCATGCAGCAAAGATTTGGCATTCTTTAGGAAGATGCTACTTGTCCAGACACTGTTAATAATGGTCAGCAAAACACAACCATCTAACAACTCATACATAATATTTCCCTCTTGAGCAAAACCCCATTCAGCACCTCCTAATCTGTGAGGAGCTCCCAGTCCATATCCAAAGCAAGAGATGAGTAGGGACGGTACCAGCAGGACCCCTTTTATAAAGCTTCTGATGAGCGTATGATGGACAAGCAGACAACCCTGGCACCTCCAGCAAGCAGAACTTCCAGCATCTTTAAGGCCTGGTCCACAATGTTTACTCCTTGAGAGACTCTAGACTCATCCTAGTATCTTGGGTCATGATAAAAGGGAAACAGACTTGTTGCTAGCAAGATAATATGGCTGTGAAACACCAATCAGACACCTATTTACTTTTCTGCTACAGTAACACTCAGTTAACTCTGCTTTAGGTACCTCAAGATTTTCAGAATCACAGCCCTGACTCATGCAGCCTATGGTGAATACCCAGGACGCATTTAGGAAAAGACTACTAATAAATAAAGTACCATGCCAACTGCTTGACTCAGAGAAAACACAATTAGCACTGCTACATCTTGGCATTTTGTCTTCTGAATACTTGTTGGCTAATAAAATCAGGAGTTGTTTTTAAAGAACATGCCTATATTGAATAATTTATCTACCCCTTTCCTGTAACTACAGTGGCGTTTGCTAATGCTGTCAGCTTTTATGTGAAGTTGGTGTTCCTACAAGGAGTCACACTGACAGATCTGGTTAGCAAAGTCTTTCACTAACACCTTTCCAGCAACATGCAATAGGAAAATAAAGTTGTCCAGTATTTCCCATCTTTCAGCCTACGCCAGCCCAGAGAGAGGGGCACATGCTATGAAGACAGCTGTGCTCATCCAAAATATCCACTGGCACAGCTGGACACATCAAGATCTTCTAACAGCCTGGGTACGTTTCATTTCAGAAGATGGAGTTGGTTGGCTAAAAGGGAGAAACTGTTTGAAAATCTGAAGGCAGGAGATGGATTGGGTAACCGTGATCATGAAATGACAACACCAACTATTCCAACAGAAGGAAGGAACGAGTGCAGCAGATTAAGGGTAGTGAATCTCAAAAAAAAAAAAAAAAAGGGACAGATTTCAAGCAACTCTGCACAGGTCAGCAGGGCTCCATGGACAGCCAAAAAAGTGCAGGAAAGCTACAAGTGGTGGAGATGGAATAAAGACACAAAGGTAAACTATTCTGTGGCAAAAGAAAGCTGGGACATCAAGTAACTACAGTGCTGACCAAAACAGAGAGATATGTTTAAAGAATATTAAAAAGAGACTCATGTAGGTAAGTCAGCTGAAACAGATGAAATTAAAGTACAATTTTTTTATTATGTAAAAACAAAACAAAGCACAACCCCCAAACCAAACAACCACACACTAATGAATGAAACCACTGACACTGTGAAGTCATGGGAGATGAGGGAAGTCCTAAAGTGCTGCCCGAAGGCAAGCACAGGACCACCATAAAAAGGAAAGAAGACGACGACCACACAGGGAACTAGAGACCCATCAGTCTAACTCAGATTCCTGAAACAAATTGTTAACCAATTACAAATACCCGAAAGATGGTTAGGCGATCAAAATCAGCAAATCTGTTTCTGTAAAGAACCAACCAAGACAAACTGGTCTAATCTAGTTCTCTGTTACAGTATAGCATATTTATTGGAAAAAGGGCAGCACAGACATTCTATACTCTTCAGGGGTTTGAATGAGTTCTCAGAGGGGTGAGTCTGAGGCTCACTTTTTTGCAGTATTTTGTGTGACTAGCCAGAAGAAAGCACTGAGCCGAGAGAGTTTACAAGTATTTCATTAGGTCCAAAATCGACACCATGAAACTCAATGACACAAAGTGCTGTAGTAGTGCTGCTGCAGAGGCAGCGAAAAGAAATGTTTCAGCACACAGCTTCATCCACCCACATCTTAGTTGAAGCCCAGCGGGCTGAGCCCAGGTACAAAACTTTGCACAGGAGGAGCTGGAGTGCAAACCCACATTCCTCTCTGGTGTGCTGACTCTTAGGTGGAGGCAAGTCACACCCCACAGAAAAGCAAAGTGAACAACTGGATATTCAGCTTCCACAGTCAGATTTTCCAGAGCTCTTCTATCAGAGCCATCAACCTAGTACTGTTAACTGTTGTCTGCAACACAGACATGCCTTAACACAGGAGATAATCCTCCAAAGTATAAAGATAGCAGTTGTTCAACATGTCTGAAACACTTGTAAAGGAGATTTAGGCTAATCTAACTAAATTAGGAACCTACTGAAGCTGTACACCACCTTCACTGGACAGTCAAAAAGAAGCAGGTAAACAGGATGGGGATATCTCAGGGAACCTGGCTCCACAACCAAGGTCTGCATTGTATCTCTTGTAATTCCTTCCAGCATCGTATCTCTTGCAATTCCTTCCAGCCTTGTGCATTTACCTTTCTTTGATCTGCCCACTGCAGATAATGGACAGTCCAAGATTTCTGGTTGTTTGCCTGCCTGCATGTGATGAAGCTGAGCAGCAGGAGCTGTGGATGTACTCTGAAGGCCTCGTCCCTGAAAATACACTAGGCTAATTCACATTCTGAACTGAGGTTTATATTTGAAGCCTAGTGCTGCAGCCTGCTCACAGCAGTCTGTGTGAAGGAAGAACAAATTAATCTTCTGTTTCTTTAAAAAGCCAGAAATCTCAAAGCCCACTTTATCTCTAATTGGAGTAAGACTGTTCCTCATCTGCTATGGTACTTTTGATAGCCTCTCTTACCACGTCTCGTGAAATGAAAAGTTTAATGAGTTCTAAAAACCCCAGAATATTTTAGATTGTTTACACATGAAAAATGATCTATGGCTCAGAGCTGAAGAGGGAGTAACATAACAGATCCATGGGGCATCTTCCCTGCTGTGCAAAAAAGGAGCAGATACACATTCAATATCGTTAATGGAAGCTGAGAGCCTAGTTTCCCAGGAGCTATACGGAGCACATACCCTTTCATCTCCTAGTTTCAGGGACAGGAATTCACACCAAAAGTACATTGTGCGCTGTCAGTACTTCTACAGTGACAGAACCTCAAAGCTTCTGTTTGGTACTTTGACTGATCCTGTTATCCTTTTGCCATTTTTTAGTGCTTAAACACTTTTTCAAAGGTGCAACTCAACACACTGCAAGGGTACCAACAGTGCAAGAAAATATGTAACAAAATAAAAAACCTGACTTTCAAGAGCAATCAGTGTTGCTCTAACACTGCTCCTATTCAAGGAAATTCTTTATCCTCTCATGACAAGGCACTTCTGTTAGTATGAACCTGCAAATTCTGAATTGCTTCCTGTTCTCATTCATAGGCAATGCCTTCCTCATAGCAATTCTGATTTCCAGAGTTTATCCAGGATCTATACAGTTGCAAGTAAAATTAAACCACATCCTTTTATTACCTGCTTAGCCAATTTTCAATTTATTGGCATCAACACTGTAAGAGATAACATGGTTGGAAGCTTTCTGCGAGGAAAGAATTGCCTGAAACTTTTTTTTCTTCCATGAGATTTCATACTTAAAAGCCCGACTCCTAGCTAGGACAGATCAGCACAGCTTTACCAAAATGCCAAGGAACGCCACTGATTCATAGTGGCTAGGGATCCGTCTTGGACGCATGTCTCAAGGAATCACAATGTGAGTTGTTCCTTTCTCTGTAGTGATGAAAAGATGCTTGAAAAGTATCTTTGCTTTCTTCTGCTGCCAGAGAATCTACATGTTCTCGTTCTCTCCCTAAAACAAATCCTTGAGTGTTTCTCCTGTTACTCTCACAACATCTGGTCCTGAGGCCACAAAGTTAATTGGAGCTTCACCACTGACCACCACTTGCCAACCACATTACCACACTCAGCCCTGCGAATCACAACTTTTCAAGAGGAAGCATTAAATGAACAGTCTCCCTCTGTCTTACAGGCTCCTACTATTTTGATGTCCAAACACCTCCCAGTCTACAATCTTCACCTTCCCAATTCTTCTACGATATGGCAAAGCATTAGTTATCCCAGTACAGAAGGGTAACTGAGGCACAGAGAGATTAAGTTATTTACCGCAAGTTCCCAAGAAAAATCTTTGAAAACACGCTCGGACCTCAGCTGATGACAAAGGTACAATTCAGATGACATCTGTCACACAGCCTCAGCTGATGCTAAAGGTACTCGTTAAACAGGCTCACAGCAGCTACACAACTTTTCAAAGTCCATAAGCAGCCCTAGTTCAGGGTTAATAGTTGAGAAAAACTCCTTAACACCTACCATAGGCAGCTTCCTTTCAACAACCAGCAAATCAAAGAATAATACAATGCAAAGCTTCAATAATATAGAGAAGAAAACAAGAAACAGCAGCCAAATGACATTCATTTTAAAAATCAAGTTAAGGTTTCATATCAGAAATCAATGAAAGTTCTTCTGGAGTTTCTAAGTGTCACACGCATGAAGGATTACTTTGGGGAAGCATATTTCTTAATTAGATAACAGATCATTTCAATTTGTGGTAACCTTAAAGATCTGAAACACTCAAATGTGCTGGTTTGGTAAATATGAATCTTGAATAATCCAAAAAGACTCTGCCATTCTAGGTAAGGAAAAAAAAAGTTAAAGAATTAACTTTTCTGAGCAGTTTAAACTCCAGCTTCCTGATGCACAGGTTTTAATTGTAAGATCACAGTGTCTTTCCACAGGACCTGCTCCTCACTCTTACAGAAATTAAAGCTACTCCAGGGATGAAGCAAAGGAGGTATCTGTAGGACAGCTCTCTCTGACACCACAACTCAAAGGCACGTAATAAAGCAAGAACTGGGGATGGGGAAAGGAGTGTGCAGGTGTGAGGAGGATGGCCTCGGAGTCAAAGCAGGATGTCCTAGACAACTGTTTCTTTCCCAGCCTCTGCCCAGGGTCTGGTGTCCTACCTGCATCTCCGTGCCCAGACTGCTCACACAGGGTCAGAGCAGAGTGCTGATGACTCCACAGTGAACCTGAGCAGCTTCCACTGCACACCTACAAGTAGGGTTACTTGGCCTTTAAAAGTTTGTTCCACCTCTACAGCACGAGTGCACCTCCATTTCACTGCAGGGTTCTGAAATATAAATTCCTAAACATGTGACACAGCAAAATAACGTAAGAATGACTGATATGGAAAAGTCAGTATTTTCAGAACAGTCTTACACAGTTTGCAGAAAACAAAAAGAATGAAGACATGCACTGAAAATACAGGAGAAAAATGAAAACACTGAGTGGCTGTTCCCAAATGGAGCAACATCCATACCATGCACTTAATGAGGCAGGAGTTCTGTGGAAACAAGTAATAATGTGATCCCATAATTAAAGACTGCTTTATAATATGTATGCAGAAGGCTACCACAAAGACTGCACAAACACCCTTTATTCCAGTATTTCCTGAAAGGCGCCATTTGACTCGGCAATGTTAAAAGGTTCCTTTAACAGCTTTTTTGGTCTGTGATACATCATCTAGATGTAACTGAGGTCAAGTGCATTAAGAATCTGAGTAACATTTTGTGCTGCAACATGACAAAAGAGGTACTGTCTGAGCTGCAAGGGCTGACTAGCACTCAATCTATTTCTACGGCCATACTAGAAACATATGTGGAAGAGTACAGAACTTGGAATTCATTAAAAAAACTTTTTAAATAAGGTTTTTTTTAATTCTGAATAAAATATATAAATACTAAGTCTTTGGTGGCCTTTTAGTCCCTGTATGAATGACAGTGACATCACAGAAACAGCACATTAACAACACTACCCAGTCCACAGGTTAATTGGGGAAGACAAGGACACATAACAGGGCTTTCTGGGTGCCTCACCCAGAGACCTCAGTCACAAGTAACAATGGCAAACTGATTCAAATCTAGCTTAGAAATCCCATTTTTTACAGATTTATTAACTTTTAATTAGTAGGCACAAGCATTATTCTAGTTTTAAATAATCCTTCCTTGGGAAGGGACATGATCTCTATTGGATTTGCATTTCAGCCAAGGAAGAACGTACTTTTTCCTTTATTAAAAGGGCTGACACTCAGTAACACAATTAATGAGCAGCTTTGAATGTGACCTTCCTTTAAAACGCTCTATTCAGGATCAGAACGCTGTTTGTAATTACAGGTGCTCAGCAAAGAGCTTGTCTTGGTACATTTCAAAATGCTACATATATAATTCCAGCTTTTTTTCAAGGCAGAGATTTTCAAAGGTTCCAGGGGCTTTCAGAATGGAGGGGGATGATTTAATAATCACTCAAAGCAGATACTCAGAAAACTGCTCCAACAGCCCTAAGCTGACCACTGTGTCAACTACTCTTATGAGCAAAAAAGGAAACTGGACTCTGACACAGCAAGCTGTGATTCTTGAAAGTAGTCCTTAATCATGCAAGCAGCCCTACTAACCTCAGTGGGTCCTACCACATAACCATTTGTAAAACCAAGACATCCCGAGCACAGGGCTCAAGGGATCCCATGCAACATTTCTGCTGACACTTTTTGGTTCTGGAATAGTCTTCTTGACAGCATATTTTTTTCAGAAGATACAAGGAAAGCACTTGGGAGCAAGCAAGTACAGCTGCAGCATTAAATAAATTAGAATACACTTGTCAAAACTCTAGACCATGTGTTGATTTGAGATAGAGAAGGTATCTGACAGGGCATGCAATGTTAACCTAACCACACAGGCAGAGGCCACTTGAAGTAATTATATTCAGGACCCACATCAAAGAGAGCAGAGAGTTTATGAAAGCTGCATATGTTCTGGTCCTCAGTATTTGGGTGTGCATGTATGTATGTATGTGTCTGTATGTATATATACACACAGAGTAATTACACAAACTTTTTTTTTTTTTTTAAAGGAGAGATAGGAAAGGAAAGCACATGGACAAGGAAAGGCAGCCAGGACATGAACATCTGAAGAGCAAATATATAAAAAATTAAACATCCTATTCAAATTATAGTAGGTTCTACAAGTATTTTCTGACCACTGGCTCCTAGAAGCACAAGACTGCCACTGAATCAGAATGACCACTTCCACTCTCTGAGGCGAAACCAAGAGCACACCTGATTTGACCCTTCATGCTGTGTCATTTTATACCTGCAAAGCATGTAGCCACGGTCCCACTTTTAAAGAGGTTTAATTTTTTTTTAATCCTGTATCACAGTAACTCTGACACTGAGTCCTTCTGCAGTGGCTGAAGTGCATGCTATGTCAGGATAATGCCTTGTGCTGGCTGCCAAAGACTGAATGAAGCTAATCAGCAGTGTGCTGTTGCATGCTGATGTTGACACTTCAAGGAATCACAAAATACTCAGTTCAACTCATTAATCCTTTAATGCTGCTTCCCATCAATCACAGAGCTTATTGTAATTGCAGGTTTCAAAAAGCACCAATAAGATTATTAACAGAGCAACGCAGAGGACAGCACAACAAGAAAAGGACTTCAGATCCCAAATTATTTCTGTGCGAAGCCTGTACTAATGGCTGCAATCTCTTTATATGCATCAATGTCAAACCATAGGCAGAATTACCCCTATGCGATCCACAGAGGTATAGTAAGCCAACAAGCTGCAAGAGCACACTGCAAGCATAAATCATTTCCTAGGGGCAATACCAACCCCTAAATTGAGGTACAGGCACCTCAGATTACAAAGGTTGAGTCCAGAAACTCCACTGCTGACCATTCGGTCACTGGACATTTGAGTCAGGGACCCAGCTCTGCTGCTGACCTCTGGTGAGCCTGTGCCTCCAATAGCCGGCTCTGACCCTGCTGAACAGAGCCTGGAACATATTGGAGTTGCAGGAAACGACTTAACGACTCCGCAGTCTTACTGCACCCTTCCACACTTGCAGCTAGTTTTTCTCTGCTATATACAGTCAGCATACAATTCTTCAGAAAAGAATTTGCTGTCTTTTACTGGTAAGTCCCATTATCCAATTTTCAGTTTCTGTCTGGACTATACTGGCTTTATGTTTTAGGCTCTCTCTCCCATTCACCCCTTCCAACTTACTGTACAGCATTTTGCAATCTCTCAGCAATGCAGACAAATCACTTCCTACTGTCGTCCTCCCACCACCCTTCTTGAATAACATTAGAGACATACACTGGCTGTGGGTAGCTGGACACCTTTGGCCAAGACAAATTGAGGTAGACACTCTCTAGGACACTCAGGCAAGAATCTTTAGGGTGCCAATTTATTTGAAAACTATACAGAGCAAATAAGTGTACGCTCTTCTGTACAGGTCTCAGGATTTTTCCCGTCTCCTCCCCTCGTGTTAAGAGTGGGATCTTACCCACGCACACTGACCCGAGGAATACTGTAGGATACATGGCCCCAGCATAAAATCAGGGAACACATCAGGAGGCACGTGTGCTGTCGGGTAACCCTGATACGGGTGTCTACTCTACACTTAACATCGGTGTTTAAAATCAGCTGTCTTTGGCTAGGATACTCAGTGCTCAAGTACCTGTCATCATCCACCTGGACAAACTACACCGTTCCAGAATTTCTCCCTCAGGTTTCAATCCTCAGCAGGTTGCTCTGCAAATACAACACTTTTCCCAATGATTTCCCACTGTCTCCTTGTAATCCTCAAGTACCTTTCCCCTACACTGCTTAACCATAGCAATGTGCTGGTGTAAGGCCAGCTACTGTCACCCTTGTCAGCACTTCTTTTCTACTGTTTCCAGGAGTCCCGAGGAATATGCGAGCCAAGTGCTGTAACAGCAGAGGGGTACAATCATCATCACCAAACAGATAAGGCACAAGATCTCCTGGTTTGGTTTTTTTTCCTCACAATCCCCATGATTTCTCTTTTCTGCTTAGCACTGACATCTCAACTGTTCCACCTTACAAAGCTCAAGATACAAACACTCATAGTTCAATACAAAGATGACTTTCCCCATCATCTGAATGCAACAGTCCTGCCATCCGTGGCCCTCGGGCAGATGTGGGATGCATGCACTTGAGAGGCAAAATTTCTGTGCTAAAGCCCTACAGATAACACTGCATAGCCATAATGACCTCACATAGGACGCTTCTGCACTTGACCATGGAAGAAAGAGCATTCAGTAGAGCAAATTACCAAGCAACAATCAGCAAACAGCACTTAAGTCAAATGCAATCATGGTTACATACATGGGTACATTGAGTTGATGATGTCTTTAAGGCTAGAGCCTATTTTGCACTGCCCCCAGCTCAAAGGCAAATATGCCAGCAATAATGGTAACTGAACCAAAGAACTGGATAATTCTGCCCTAAGGAGAGAATATATGGTAAATGTTGAATCAAAAGCCAGAACATCCCCAGTAAGAGAAAGCTTCAGCACCTGCTGTTACCTGCAAGTCACTCAAGCACTGTGAACAGATCTTGTTAAACACAGATGACACACCCGGTCTAGGCGCAGCAGAGGAAGCCATCACAATAGCATGGCAGGCCTAACCGCTGCAGCAGAACAAAGCGGTACTGCAGGCAAGCACAACCACCAACCACACATTCAGCACACAACACCTGCTTGTGTGGTCACAGCCTGTGTATTTTCTTCCATTCACATTTACTCAGCAAGTACCAGCCTTAAGACAAGGCACAGAATCAAAGCACACCTTCCCGACTGAGACCATAAATCAAAAATTAAACAAGGTAAACGAGACAAGCAAAGAGAATACACCTCGCCATCCCCATCAGTGAACACTGCTTTCACTTTTCCTTTTCTTGAAGAATAACAGATGGGTAAATAAAAAAGAATCAATGGTTTCTCGGGGTTTTATTCATTTCCACGTGTTTTATCTTACAAGAAGAACATTCTCATCATCTTTCCCAGTGTTAACTCCAATGATATGAACTGACAGCTTTACTTTTACCATTCATACCTGTCCAGGGCAGCAGTTCTTGTTCCTATCCAACACTTAAAATATTCACCTATATATTCCATCCCTGTCAGTCTCTGAATCATCTTAATTATTCAGTAATCCACTACAACAAGGATTTCTTTAGAGAAGATCTGCTGAACATGGCATATATGGAATCCATTTCAGTAAAGGATTTATTTTCTTGTCAGGTTAGAAAATAAATTGATAAAATTACTCTTGCTTTCCATGATAATGGATATGTTACACCAATTCTTTGGACTTCTTAGCTTTAGGATAGAAATTTTTAAAAACATGGTAGCACCTGGACAGACCACAGAATGCAAATTCCTAACCACCTTTCAAAAAAAGCACGCCTTCAAATATTCAGTCCCTTTTGAAGAGGGTAACAGGACCCACAGTACTAGTTATACCCAAAATAAGATCTAGAACTGGGGATTATAACCCATACTCTTTGACCACACTTAATTCATCAAGCAAAACCTAAGAGATTTCTGCAACTAAGAAGGAAAAAGCTAAATCTTGCTGCAGAGGATCTTTTTCCTTGCATGTATGTAGTTTGGATACTTTGAAACTGATCCAGAGGAGGGGTTTTTTTTTTTTATATATATATATATATATATACACACACACACACATATATGGACACACCTCAAAATACAGTGCTGCCACTTCTCTGCAAAACCACAAGCTGGATATCCTCCCCACTCCTCCCTTCCCAGATGCCTGGAAAATCCTTGTGGATTTACAAGAGCAGAGACCACAGCTGTCCAGCTAAACACACAGCAGCAGCTTTTGGATGACTACCAAATACATCTTTACTCAGGCCAGGGAAAACTGTCCTGAATCCCAGTGTGGGGGCCTGACCTACCCTGAGATTTTCCACTTCCATCACACCACAAGTAAGCGCGGAGACGCCCTGGCACAACACCGCGGGCAGTGGGAGCAGGCCTGGCCCATGGCCGCGCCAGCACCCAGCCGGCACAGAAGGGCATCCTGCGCAAAGGCGGCTGCTGAGCAGGCTGGAAGGCAACTGCCTTCTGCAGCCACAGCCTCCCAAGGGAAAATAAAAGTGAAAAGGTGGTTGTGACCTCGCTAATCCTGGCTAATAGCTCTCTGGTGGTGCGTAACGCTGGTGGAAGAATTATGTAGCTTCTGTGAAAAATTATAAATTAAATCTGCTTGCCTTCTGGGGTTTTGTGGATAATTTTACTCTTTTCTTTACCTCGCAAGCGAAAGACTTCAATTTTTCTTTAAAACACTTTTACAAAACTTTGAAGTTCATAAAAATGGCACTCTTCCAATTAAAAAAAAATATTGACTGAGTGGTATTGGTAATACTTAATCACTATTAAGGTATTTAACACAACAAAAAAATGTCATTGGATTTCTTCCCCTCATTGCAAATACCTCACCACGAGCTTCCAGAGCCTTGCCCACGTACTAAAGTAGATGCTCCATAACAAGCAGCTAATCTTTCAAATTACCTAAGATTGCAGGAAAGCATACGCACATGAATTATGCTTTATAACAGGAAGAGAAGGAGCCTATAAATTATATGTGCAATTTCCAAAAGACAGATTATATTCAACATTAAACATTTAGAAAATAGCTAAGGAAGAATAACCAGAATAACTAGAATACTCATTCAAACTGTGTGCTACAAGGGGAAATAAAGAATTTTCGTATGATGATCCGTTTGACAATAATATAACCTCCAATGTTGTTTTCCAGCAATATACAGGAAAAAAAGCATAATTCTATTTATTATTATTATACTAAAAACAACATCTGTGCTCGCAAGTGTCCTTGGGAAAAGGTGCACAATGTACTTTTCCTGCAAAGGCCATGGGGAAAAAAGAAAATGAAGTATCTCCGTACTTTCTGCATCACTGCCACACTGTAACCAGGAAAGCTAATTAATGGGGCTGCCTCAGCAACTGTCAAAAAATATTTCTTTTTTTTTTTTATTGTTCTTCGGAATAGGCTTACTGCATTTTTACCCATTTAAAGAGGATGAATTTTTTTATAAATCTAGTTTTATCCAGATAGAAAAAAGCAACCATGGGAACACACTCTTTTTCAATTATGTCTTGTCTGCAGATTACAACAGGTAGTGTCTTGGAAAAATTTATTACTCAGATAAAACCAGCAAAAAGCTTTCCATTTTGACGCATCTCCTTAATTTTCAGGGTTGCTTGTTTTTCTTTGACCAGCAATAAAAGACTGAGATTTTCTGAATTTCAAAACGTTTGCAAACAATGTGCAAGTAGTTCAGTTGAAAGAAAGAAAAATCTGCAAAAATAAAAAAGGTCATTTCCCCTAAATTTTGCTGGTGAAAGTTTTTTGCCATCCTTTTCAACCCACCACAAATGTTTGTTTATATTACTCAAGCCATCCTCATTATGCATATCCTCATATATATCCATCCTCATATATATAAAATCAATTTCAATAACAATGCTGTACTGTATCTTTTAATTAAGATATTTATTAGTAATGATAAGATCGTGTTGCCACAGAAAGAAGAATTTACATTACTAGATAAATTTTAAAATACTATTTTTGAAACTTGTCCAGACACAAATGTTTCAGATTCTTTTCTAAATTAGTTCCTATAACAACACGATGAATTGTGAAAACATTCCCAACCATTTCAGTGTTGCGTACATCAGATGTAGCAAAGAATGGTATCCACATGCTCTCCTTTAGCCTGCTTTTTGCATACAGAAGTCAAACATTATGAGTTTTCAGGATCTTTGGTTTTTATTTTATATACTGTCCCTGATGATTATTCCTTAGATCTTGAGCTTCCCCAATGAAAATCCCTCAATTTCTTTATTAAACATATCAAAGTTTTAAAAGGAGATTCTATGTTCAAACCATTAAAGGAGTTTCCTTTGCAAATAGCAACCTTCTGGGGAAAATATATTTTATTCAGTCCTTCTGTTCTTCTCACTTTGTTGTTGATGCTACTTAATTCACCACAAATAGATGCTTGACAAGTGTCTTGCCCTCTACCCCAAATAAACATTTTGAAACTAGAAAAGATATCAGTAATTCAGTGGTTGGTTTTTTTTCCCCTATGAGAATTTGCAGTACATTATACAGTAGCAAACCTCACCACCTTAAAGAAAAAAATCTCCATCAGTACAATGGTAGGGTGGCAGAGATGGTCATAACTCCTCTTCAACCTTCTTTTTTATGGCATCTCTATCAGGTCCACAATAGACAAGGACAAAGCAGGGCACTCCACCCAGACAACACCGCAGGAAAAACTGAATATTCCTCAGAGCAATCACTGCAGAGCTGGGAACCTGACCACAGCTTTCCTTTCCATTCTCAAATGAGAATCAATACAAGGAAAGATAAGTCAGCTCTTAGAAGTGCACGTATTTACCTTATATTTCATACATTTAAGTGCTACATCTTTTATGTTCTGTGCTTTTCTAAAACACACAGGGTTTTTGCCTGTAACTATCATATACTACAGTCTCAGTGCTTGGGACAGCTGGGATATTCTATTTAGTAGTCATTCCTTGGTCCTTCCATCGTTTTCCCATCAGCGCAGCCATTCTTAGCCATTCAGGCAGCCACAGTATATTACAGCATCTTATTTCCATTTATCCTCAAATAATCAAAACGGTATTTCAGAAGTACACGATAAAAATATTTAAAAGGAACAACAGATGTTTGAAAATATAAAATAAACAGAGGTACTGGTACAATGCCACACCACCATTCCACTTCATCTCCTGGGTGTGAGAAGCGCATCATTTATGGCACATCACCTGTTTTCAGCCACTGTTTACATCTTCAAATGGTCTTCCCAGCATCTTACCCTTTATGAAGTTTGATTTTACTTTAGGTGTTATTTGAAAGAAAGCCTCAAAGTGGACCAGTACAAACTGTTTCAACACTCAGTTCCCAAAAAAGACACCAACATTGGTGTTTGCCTAGCCCTCTCCCTGTACCTGCAGCATATGCCTCCAAAACGAAAAGAAAGAAAAACGCAAAGCAGTGCTACTGCAGCATAATCTATGTTGACATCTACATGATCTCAAAGGTAGGCTCTGAAACGCAACCAAAGTAACTCACCAGCTTTCAGAGTCCTTGTCACAATGATACCCAGCTGCCTCACTGCCACCAAGTCCCTCTTGCAGCAGAACAGACCAGAGCCGAATCCTGTGTGACAGAATCCCAAGGTGGCTGCTCTGACCACACAGCCCAGAAACACATTTGGCACTGCATCCCAGAAGCTGTACAGCTGCAAGAGTGCAGCATTTGTTCACAGGCTAATTGCCTTCACATCTCCATTAATATCCCCACTTCTGGGTCTTGGACTACATCAGGGATCTCTGCATCATACAGCATGCCACTTCGCTAGCCAGATGTGGTCACCCAAATGGAGTTTATATACAAAACAAGGACTGAACCTGGCTTTCCAGGGTCCAGGTGCAATTCAGTGTCATATTTCTTAGAGCAGAACTCCATGCCTTGGCTTTTATTCTTTCACAGAACTTCAGTGTAACAGAAATACAGTTCTCTGTTAAAGCACACAGACTGTTAAATAGCATTTGTCCTTGTTCAACTTAATTTGCAAAATCCCAAATGCAGTTTTACAACTGATTTTAAATGCATCTGTCATCCAGTGGGCAACATCTGCTGCACATCGCTAAGACCTGCTTCTGCTGTACAGGAAGGGAGTCTGTTACTGCCGCTACCAGCTTTGCAACTGGGTTGGTTTTCAGCTAGAAGCAGGCCTTGGCCAACACACAACCACATGGCATGTGCACAAGTAAAACTAGTTGTGTCAGTGCAAAGCAAAGCCCAGCCATAACCCAGTCACACACAGAACTTTTCACTAGTCCTCCCTGCAAACATGACTCCTCATCTAGCTCTCACTGCCATAAAAACAACTGTAAGGGGATTAAAGCACAGATGTCTCACTGCCTTCCTGTCCTCACCCTTAAAATCTAACTATTAGGCTGGCCTGATTTATACTGGAAAAAAATCCTTGTTTGCCAGCATATAATACCTCTAGTGATGTCAAGAGTTTCAGACAAGTCTGTGATTCAAAGATCATGGAGAAGAACTAGATGCAACATTTGAAGGGGAAAACGCCTCTTCCTTTCAAATGAAGATAAAATATAAACTGATTTAAACTAATATAAACTTAATTAGACTCTAGAATAGTTAGGTTAAAACATCATGAGCATCCTCTTTGGGTGTCCAGGGCTGTCTGGCATATTTAGGCTAATGAGCATCATTTATTACTCTTTGACCTCTCTTTTCAAGAGTGCCCAGCCATGTGCTATGCTTCTCGGCCTGTGGGAATGACAGGACATGGGGCTATTCAACAGGATGGGACCAAAGAACCAACGCTGTGGGAAAGGGGGGAGCGGAGTAGGGAGAGAGTATGGCAAAAGACCAAGAAACAGAACAATCCAAAATGGAAAAGGTAAAAAAAATTTTGATGCAGAAGGGAAACAACTCCTGCAGGTCCTCTAATAAGAAATTCCTTTCAGTAGAAAGATGCGCCACAAGGATTAACTTGAGAGAACGCCCAGGTATGGTACAGCATGGTGAGCAGCTGGCACACCATCATACCTCATTACCCACCAATGCTAATGTGAACACCTTACACCTGGTCCTCAGTCATTTTGGAGCACAGTTCACAGTTCTGCTGTTAACACAGTAGCTGTTGCAACCCAATTCTTAAGAAGTACCATTAGCCAAAGATGCAAATTTTCAGCCCCTCTGAAAGCAAGACCAGTAAAGGACAGATCTAACCAGCTCAGGGGAGAAACTACCTTCTGCAGCCTTTCAAAGGCAGCTAACCCCCTTCAAGGGAAGAAGTACATGTGCAGGTTGGGGACAACAGAAAGCAAACATTTCACTGATGTGTGGGGATAGCAGGGCACGGCAGTCAGCAGGTCTGGCTTCTACACAATACATCTCTTCCCCTGCCCCCCCGAATAACTCTGAGTGAATCAGTGCCCAGTGCCCCTTCATCCTTGTCCTGCTTTGATGTCAGTTGTCCAGAACAACAATGTACATCTTACCACAAGTCTTTATGTTGTCTAGCCTAGGCAGCCTCCCTTGCAGCATGTAGATGCGGCTACAGCACAAATAGTTTTATAGCAAGGACACTTAGCATCCAGCATCAATGTAAGCTGCGTGAAAACTTAAGTCCCAATTTCAAGAGTCACTTAAACATTTCTCAGCCTTGCTGCAACTCAGCAGGCTCCACGTGACACCTCTCTGCACGCACTAAGATTTCCACAGAGCTACTCCACTTCTCCTATATTGGCTGAATAAAAAAGGGAAAGCTCTGTTTTAGGAGCTAAACAACATCTCCACGCCCAGTAAGAAAAATAATAAATACATACCCTGGAACATATCAGAACATACTCTAAATACTGATAAAGTTTGGGTTTTGCTGCCCTCAGTGACCTTCTGTCCTAAATTAGCTGCTAAAATCCAAACTGATTTTCTTCTCTGTTCTTTTGGCTTTCAGACAGTTCTGACAGTCCCATTACCCTTGCCTTGTTTATCTCCTCCTCATGGCTTCTCATCTGGACAAATATTTATTTTTGGTTCTTCTTAATTGTGTGTGCAGTTTCATTACCACCAGAAGGCACTTCAGAAGGATTAACAATAATTTCCGTACTCATTTGATGGACACACTGCTTTGTTTTCCACTCTATTTAGGAAGGGAAAAAATTTATTGATTAACGATCGTCAACTATTCCTCAGCTTCTCTCCCAGGAATTGTATTACTGTCTCATTTACAATAACATTTACGCCCTTAAGCCCAATTAAGAACTGGTTTCATGGATTATAGCTCCAAGATGATCAGAATATCAGAGGCCCAAAGGAAATTAGTTATCTCCTTGGAAAATAAATCTTCTCACAAACTTGGCATGCACGTCTGGCACAGTCCTGTCAGTCTTTGTCAAGAACGTCAAAATCTACAAATATGTTTATCAGCAGACTATCTGTGCAGACACATAGTTTGTATTTATGGTATCAGTAATACTCCAAAGGATTGCACGTCCAGGCAATCAGTAGTTCTGTAAGGCACCCTTGTAAGAAATCCCCTAATATTTTCAGACTTTTACCCAGTACGGGGGAAGAAACTTATCATTCAGTCAGTCCTAAATACTGATTTTTAAACAGGTAAGAAGCACTTCGGGCTTTGTAGTGGCAGCAATGATATACATGGGGCTTCAGCCTTTTAAAACATATTTAACTGTGCCAACAAACAAAATCCCAAAACCAATGGGTAGAACTCATTGGTCATTTTTTCCTGCAGGAACCTGACCCATAGTAGAAAGGCAGTGAAACAAAGCTACTGTATCTGAACTGAAATCAGTAATTAATAGCAGGAAAGAAGTAGCAAACAACGAACAGCAATGGAGAAAATGAAGAATTATTTGATGCAAATGCAATTCATTTAGTATCATGGCACTTAAAAATCATGTTTCGTTCACCATTCACAGAAGACCACTTTTAATGCCTGCAGTACACTGTTATTTTTTTTACCATAATATAATTAGTATCAGTGGAAATAAACTTATCATCCTGTTAAGAAAAGGTCAATGGTATGCTACAACTTACCAAGTGTGAAAATAAAACGCTATCAGACAATTTTTTTATACCAAACACGTCATGGAGCCACAGATGAAATCAGGACCTCACTTGAGTCATGTGCTGCATCATAAATACTATAAGGACTTCTGTTCTGAAGAGTTTCTCATTTAAAGACACCAAACACACCCCCCACTCTCCCAAGGGGAGCAGCACAGCTCACAGCAGCACCTGCCTAAGCAGGGAGGACAGGGAGAGGTGAAGGCAGAGGTCCTGGTACCCAAGCATCTCCCAAACCTCCCAGTTCCTCCTCCCACACAAGCACACCTCCACACACCACAGCTGCTGCCTGGGGCAATACCCAAATACTACATGTTTAAGAAATACCAACGTATGTATTAACACTGACCCAAGCAATGTTAGCAGGATAAGAAAGAGACCACACAGGAGAACTAATTAAACATCTCTACCCATAGATGTTTTGTTCATTTTCTTGTTGTTGGTTTGGCTGGTTTTGGTTTGCTTCTTCAATGTTTATTTGTCTTTGTGTGTGATCCATCTATTCAAATACAACTGCAAAGGATGTATCAATCTTTTTTGTGTAGTAATAACACTGGGACAGCAGAAACAAACATTTTACTCCCAAAGAATGTACTAATACTGAGAAAAGTAAAGTGCTCCTGGATGAATTCCAGTAATTTAAGCAAACAGACCCTTAGTAGTTAACACACTGCCTATAGGCAACGTTGCCTGTGGGAAGCCCTTTAAAACAAAGTTTAGATCTCCTACTCCATCTCCCTTTCTCACTCACCCAGACAGATGAGAAACAAATGTTTCTAGAGAATTATCATTGTGATACTTACCCAAGACAGAGAAGCAATGTGACTTTTTCAGGAAATACGCTATGGTAGATTTTCTAAAATCTCATTTTGCCATGCATGCAAAGCTTTCAGCTCAGGCCGCACAAGGGTCTGCTGTGATACAGGGAAGCTCCGAGGCCCACATCTGTTGAGGGGGGGCCACCAAGAGCCCCTGTGAAGAGGGTCATTTTAACTACAATGTCTGCCGGTTTCGGTCTTGAGGAGGCATAAAGGAACTCAGGGGCATGGACAGCTGTGGCATTACAGTGCCTGGCATGGCCTATAGACCTGTCTCAAACTGCAAAGTGTAAAAGAAAGCACAGAACAGCACCAGAGAAATTATGCAGACTAATCTCGTCTGATGAGAACCCACCAGATAAAGTTTCAGGGGTCAACAAGATTTCTGCTCTGTTAGAGTGATGGACACACAAATAGCATGTTCATATGTTCACATGCCATGTTCATTTGCTAAGGGATACTGGGCATGGCTCAGACCTGGCAGAGAGCCCAAGCGCAGTAATGCACTGGAATGAAGAGATCATTGTGAAAGCAGTAGATCTTAATAATATTCTGATATTAGCCACAAATGAAAGGTGCTGTTTACCTCAAGTACTTTTTAAGAGCTTCTGGAAGACGTTTTCAACCTTTAAAGAAAGAAATTTTGTAGTCTAAGCATATAGCAGATTCCCAAGGAGGTACTGAGACACAAACCAGAAGCTGGTATTGCTCCTCTGTTTTTCTCCCAGGCTTATGCACTTTTCACGTCCTACCTCACAAAAGTCAGCCTTAACCAGGCAGAATAGATTTAACCTTGGCACAAGCTACAACAGCCAGCAGCTTGATCTTGGTAAAAGCATTTGTCACCCACAGACTGGCCAGAGGAGAAAAAAAGTAACCTATAATCAGTGGACATGTTCTGCTGCTGAGAGAGAAGAGCTGCAGTGCAGAAACAGCTATTTTGGTCATGAATTGCATGCGGACCCTGTGGTTGTTCAGCAGCTGAACTGTTAAGTGTCAGAAACAAAATCTGCCTCTTCCTATCTTTGCTATTATCTTCTGTTGACCCATTTGGGCCTGTGTGCCCTCTCTCTTCAGCAAAAACAGTACAGCTCTTTCCCTGGCACCTAAAATTCACTCTTTGCTGGGCCGACATCATCACATAGAGGAGTCCCTTTTAAGAAGCAGATACGGCATACAAAGACAGGAGAGGAAAAAACCTACTCTGTTTCAGAAAGCTACTCTGCTAGTTTTGTACATCCACTGATGTTCCCTCGCTGTTCTTCACATGAGATGTGAGCTCTCATACTCAGCTGTGGTTCTAGAGATCACCTGCCGAACGGTGGGCTGCAGTACGTTTCAGCTAAAAACAACACACTTGTGTGCACTGAGACACGAAAGCACTATAAGTCTGCTTTTTACAGAAACTGCAGAGTGGAGCTCCCAAAGACAGCTAAAAGGAGCCCACCAGAAATTCCGATTTACTTTCTGTCGAACCTTTGCTCTTAACCCACTTTGCAGCAAGACCTCTGCTCCCATCCTGAAGCATTTTGGGGATTCCACTGTGTCTCCTCTGTCTTGAAAGCTCACCTGCACACACCCTGATACAGTGTATTAAGTCTCAACAGAAGCATGTATTTTATGGGTAGAAGCTCCAGTTTAGAGCTAAATCTTATTGGGAAACAGCACAATAGCTCCCAATTACATCTTATACTGCTGTTGGGGAATTTCCCGGAGATGCAGTGGGACACATGGAGTTCAGGTCTATCAGCACTTCCTGCTGGGACAGACTGTACTTCTCACACAGAAGGGAGAAACCGTTTGAGCTCCCAGCGGAGGGACTCCCTATCAAGAAGAAAACACAATAAGACTTCCTTAAGTGACTCAGAAAGCTGGGCCCAAGTGAAAAGCAAAACCCTCACCAGGTTCTGACAAACTTGAGTCTTTGTGCAGCAAGAGCATCTGAACGGCTGGAGAGGTTGGTCTAGTGTCATGTGATCCATTTAGCTAAATAGAAGTTTGGAAGAGGAACATACTTCACGTATTTCTGATCCCTCACTTTAAGTGACTGCAACCCTCTAAAAATTAAAGTAGGTTGTTCAGCAGCCGCAACATCTTTAACAAATTGCTGGCATCATTTGGTCAGACAGACACAGTGAAACCTAAGAACCCCAACAGACTGTATCAGACTTTCAGGACAACTGCTCAAGCTTGCACACATGAACTATGCAGTTGCTGCCCACAAGCATCTGATCAACTGCATATGGGCGAGTCAAGTCTAACTTGGCAGAGAAGGCCTAGTAACACAAGAGGGTACGAACTACAGCATATATTCCTAACCTGCCAGCAAGGAGTTACATGACTCATCCAGTTACGAGGCACCACTGGTTTATGTCAGTAGGGAATGCCCTTGTCACCTGACACATGTAATCCCGGCCAGCAAGTGCAAGGCCCTGAAAATGTTCTGTCTACAATACAGGTAAACACATCTTTCAGCAATTACAGGTTGGATCAATCCAATTTGTTTTCAATTCACTCACTCATCCATACCAGTTTTCCCAAGTCTTTTAATCTCCATTCCCAAATTGCCAGAGAACTGAACAGGACCAAGTATTAGCCGAGATGTCAGCCTGCCAGTGCTTCTAGAGGCTCTGACTGCAAGCAGTTCCAAAGACTAAAATGCAAACACTTGCTCTAAACGGAGAGCTGGACTTAAATTGCAAGAAAGTTGTTGTTTGGTTTTTTTTTTTAAATTAAACACAAAGCTGGTCTTCCTATACTGCCTACAAAAGAAAATGCATCAGTAGCTCTCCAGTCAGTACTCCCCAGGCATCATAAACACTCTATCTCCTACTTGAGGTTGCCTCCCCACAAGCTGTCAACCCAGCCACTCGCGTGAATTTGTTGAACCAAGTTAGGTTAGTACAGAGTTACCACCGCACAATAACTCAGTTCATCAAACTGGGAGATGGAGCCTGCAAATACAGGTAGCTCAGCCAGGAATAGGCATCAGTGGCTGAAGCATTAACCTCTGCCACAAGCACAGGTGCTCTAAGAGAATAAACAAGAAAACATTATTTTGGACAGTACCACAGCACTGCCTATCTGCACTACTCTTCCCCAGGCCTCACTCTGCTGCTCCACCCAATCCCCATGCAAATGGCCTATGTGAAATTCCTTGATGGTGCAATCCAGCTGCTGACAGACAGAAATCCAGGTCACAAGATCCATTATCCACGCAGCTGGCCCCTTCAGTGGCAGCATCAGCAAAGAGGCCAAGGCCTGAATGGTCACACACCTCAAATGGAAGTGGAAGGCTCGCCCCCCAGTGATTTACTCAGTTATTGATGGAAAAATATTAGTGCATGAATTCATTAAATGTTATTTCTCCATCTTTGAGGCTAGATGAATAATGAAAGCAATGATTCACAAATGGCTTATTACAAAAACAGCAAAACAAACACTAAGATCTGTTATTTACAGAGGATTGTTTCAGCAACTCCACCTCAAAGTGCCAGGGTGGAGTCTCCAGGTCTGCCTCTGCACAGGACGAGAGTATCTCAAATGTTGCACTCACGCTGCACATTTGCTATTCCTGTTTCTCTGTGCTTCCAGGACTATTCCATCCAGCTTCCAGAACAGTGCAAGAATTCATTTTCAAAACACAAACACATAAATTCACTGTTCATCTTAAAGGGATGTATTTGTTTTTTCTTCGGGAAACTGTGCACTCAATATGCCTGACACAATTGCTAGTTCACCAAACAAACCACTGGAAGAGAGAATTATTGCAAAGCAGGCTGGAATGACTTCCTGGAGATGACTCAGGTTTTGTGCAAGGCATCAGTTCTCCTCAAGGTGCAGGAAGAAGGGGGAATGGAGAGCCATCCCATGTACAGAGCCACATTGGACGCACGGCTTCCCAGAGCAAACCGCTCCTTTTCAAAGGACCCCAGTGGAACCAGAATGGCTCTCTGCAGTGCGCACTGCAGGATCAGGATCTGTATCCGCAAATGTGCATCCACATGGCACTGTCACAGCATGCCTGCATGACTAAGAAGCCAGCTCCCACTAAAAGCCAGTGGCATGCAGGGACACAACCTTAAATGTATCTGTGGCTCTAGAGGGGCAGATGGGTTCATGCTATGATTTACCAACACTGCCCAGGCACCTCACCTCCCAGCACTTCCAGTAAGAGCTAGGATTTGTAGACACTGGGATTATTTGCAACTACAGGAAGGCTAAGCACACTTTAAAAAAAAAAAAAAACAAAAAACACCACAGCTGGAAATCACCAACGCATTTTAAAAAGCTCTACCCAAACCAGTAAGATTTCAAGTGGCAACAGCAAAATTGCATTTCTCCTTTTGAGATGGTAGTTCTCACCACACAGATCCAACCCCAGATGACAGACTGCTAGGAATTTTTTTAATCTGATATAATCTAAATATAACAATTTTTTTTTTTTTTATGAAGTGGTTAAAGAAATCTGCTCTCAGGAGACCACATCTGAAGCCAACTTCCAATGCCAAATTTTTTTTTTTTTAATTGCCAAGTTATTATTATCCTGTAATCCCTAAAGATACTTAAAGTACTTATGATGGAAACACAGCCTTAACTACAGAAAAATAATATTGTGATATCTGAGCACACTCAGTTCATTTTTTGGTTAACATCAGATGTTAAAGTAGTTAAAATTCCCAGTTTCCTAAACTTGCATATCCTTTTTTGTCAGAAAAATACTTGTCCTCAAGAACAAAACAAAAAACTCCTGTGACAGGTGGTCCTCACCACTATAACCACCTGATCAAGGAGACAAGCCAGGGTTTTTCTATTTTTAGACACTAAATCAACTTTTATTAAACAGAACTCCCTTCTTTTTGAGCAGCAAAGCTTATTGCTATAGAATGCTTACTTTCACGATGATGTCAGAGATGACAAATGGGGGAGAAAAAAGGAGTAATTGCAAGCTGACTAGATAATCTGAACACAATGCAAACGCACTGAAGATAAATTTAATGAGCATTAAGAAAAGTAAACTGAGTGACAAGTCACACGTTCTCTCTCTATTAAAATAAAAACTTAACTATGACTACTAAAGCTTTTTTCCTCATACCATCTCATGAGCTGAAATAGTGACACACTTTTTGAGCAGAAATATTGTCCCTGTACTCAAGACCTAAAGGCCTTCATCTCCTTTGGTCTTACACTGCATGGAGGGAATTAGGCCATCAACATCAATGGTAACTCCATCAAGGCCCAGATATTCTGCTTCCCCTCCAAGACTTACCCTCAAGTCCTCTGGGACAACTCAGAGCCAGCTGCAGACACAGGGTCTTCAGCCAGGTGGCACCCAGGAAGCCCGAATGCCCACCCCACACAGCTCAGTGCAGTCACCCACCCAGACACTGAGCTGCTCAGAAGGGAAACATTTTACTTTGCATTACATATGAGGGAACACATTACGCACGCAGCAGCAAGCCCCCAGGAGCTGCATGTGATTTAATGGGACTGCGTACAAAGAAATTGAGGATTTGTGTGCATCCCAATTCTCACTGCATTTCACTCCTTAGATCCTTTTGAAAATGCCAATGTTATAAGTTTTGGCCCCTACATCCATACCTGCAAGCATGTGGAATGCAACAGATCAATTCACAGAAGAAACAAACATTTGTACTCATTTTCTTTGAGGACCTAGATTTTTCAGACTAACAGGAAAGATCCTATGCTCGAAAGCTGTTCTACAATCCAAACTATACAAACTGTAGTCAACACTGCAGATCCAACAGACTGGGAGACATACCACTTTACTGCAAACCAGAGTAGAAATTTTTGTTTTGGAAGAAAAGTAATGTTAACAAAAATATCTCTTGCACCATTAATTATAGCGGGAAGAACGAAGCAGAGCATATTGGAAACCGGGATCAAACCACATTATCTACAAGGCACCGTGTCAACACGGTTATTCTGACCCATGTGCATTTTTGTGTCATTTTAAGTCATCAGTTGCCAGGACTTCTGGGAAAGAATTTGAAGCTAATCATTTTTTTTCCTCCATACTGAGTGCTGAGAAGTTTGGGGCCTATCTGCCCCTGCCGGAAGTTCAATGTAAAGTCCTTACATATCAGTACATCATAGAGAGCAGACAAAGAAACACACAAAAGGAGCTTGCTACTCTCACAAGGAAGCTGGGAGTCCCAGCTGTACCTCAGTTCCAATTAGCCGCTTCATGAACTTTTCTCACAAGAGAATGTCTTCTGAAAAAATAAAAACACACTCTGATTAAGTAAATTGTGAGGAGTTAATTTGCAATTCCACAATACTCAAGGGACTCCAAGACCAATCTCTCTGGTGTTTCATCTACAGTAATTTAATAGTTTACATTATAAGACCTATGGCCTACAATGAAGATACCAGGACAAATCTTGAGTACATTATTCACCCTAGTCCCACTGATTCAAAGGCACTACTAGGCTAATTAAAGCAAACAAGATTTAGCAGTCCACTACCTGTCCCAATGATTAGTAGAGCAAGCTGTTTTTCCTGCTGGGATCAACAGCTCCACAGCTAACAGCTTCCACCTGCAAGCACGTTCAGGTTAGGCATGCAAAAAGAGGCAAACCCAAATGTGTTCCTCCATTCACATTCCACTTTGCAAAGTCACTACGCAATTTAATTCCCTGCTCCCACAAAGAGAGACATGCAACATAAAGTGAGCCTTCCAGATACAAATATCCAAACTGTTCTGAGCTATGCTAAACACTGTGTCCTCCGCTCCATTTGGGGCTAGATTTTTTAGTTTGTTTTCTTCCCACATCCCCTTCCTTTGCTTGCCAGGAACTGAGTTGGTCATTATTATTTCAAGTAATGTTGCCCCAGCCCTGGAGCATCTCAGAGCTCTGGAACAGCAAAGCACTCTTTTTATGTAGAGTGCACTTGATAACAAGATGAATAAAAACTACACAGCATCTTTAAAGGGCCATCTTGTATCAGCATAGCAAGAGCACAAGTTCTTAACGATGGATAAAAGGAGCGCAAACCAAACAGCGCTAAGTGTCCAGGCGGTTCTAAGCCTCTTCTGCTATGAATCAATCAAACTGAACAGCCTCTAAAGAGTGCCTCCATTTCCAGGCCACACTGTGCACTGCCAAATACTCAAAAAGTGACTGTCCGTGATCTTTTAAGACACTCACAATGACCTGAACACTATTTACACAAGCATCATAATTCATTTTCTATACATAGAATGTCTGAATGAAAAGCATCTTCTTCAGATTTGGTTACATAAATAAAACACTATATTGGGCTGACCAATATACTGTTGTAAAGCAAATGATTTGTGTAAACTGGTGAACAAGCATCCCCCCCATGCTGCACACCATAGAAGGTGTAAATATAAGTGTGAAAATTAATTTCTCTCCAATCACTAAGAGAAATGAAGTTTCATCAAGGATGAGTTTAGCCCAACAATCCTCCCTCTATCAAAAAGTAGCATAATTGCTAAAAACTTTTGAGATTCTTTCCTAAGGAAAATGATGGAAGTTCATGCTAATTTTCAGGTTTTGCAACCTAAATACCATCAGATATAAGACAAAAAATATTTAGTCTACAGGTGAAAGGATACAACTTCAATGCTTTGATGCAGAATACCTGAACACTCTTTTCAGAGCAACTGTGAGTTATGAGTAATTCTGTTGGAAATTGCGAGGCGGTGATAAATGACTCTTAAAGTTCTCCAACTGGTTTTCTATGCATATGCTCCAGTTGATAAAACACAACTTACATAACTAGGACAAGACAATTGAGCAGTGAAGACAGCACAGGAAATGCCATTTCTGCCGTTAGCCAAAATGCTCATGTGGCATTTACATTCTCAGAGAATCATCGGGAAAGCTTGTTCCTTTTTTCTTCCTTGAGAACAGAAGCACAAGTGTTTATAAGAATCAAGAACACCTCCTTTCTTCTCCACCCACATGGACTTGGCAGCATGTCCCAGTATTTTGTGATGTCAGCTTTGAAAAACCTGCACTACATTGCTTCGGGGCCTCTGAGAAAATAAAAACAATTAAACTACACACTGATTTAAGACCTGCCCTTTTCTCCTCTGTGCGTCCTGCATTCAAAGAGAGACTTGTTGGTTCCCCTAATAAGTCTGGCCCCAATTCAGCTGCTGATTGGAGCTGGCTCATGGGATTAACATTTATGATATGAACTGATGAACGTTTATGAATCAGGAGGTCTGTATGGTTACCTGGGCAGTGCATGGTGCTATCAGCAGTGCAGCTGGAAAGTGTTAGGGCTTTAAGAACCTACACCAAAAGTAATATTCTTGAGCTCAAAACCATGAAGGAAATAACAAAATCACCCAGAGATCCTTGCAGGACAGAGGAACCATGAAGTGCTGTTTCCCCGAGAAGGCGGCACTCTCTTGCCTGCCCACACTAGTTAGGGAGGCTGGGCAGAGGAGGTGGCTGCCATTTCCATCAGCTTTCACTGGCAACTGTCTGTTCGACCAAACAGCCAAACACAAACACCTACCTCGGAATTAACACAGGAGTCCAGGACCAGGGGGGTGGGAACGCAGCCAAAACACTCAGTTCAAGCATGCCTTTCCCCTCTGGATCCCTTGGCACCAACATGGTTCTCCCTGCATATTTAGGAGCATCCCTCAGCTTAGTGCACCATACTGCCAGCCAAATCTGCAAGGGCAGATTGAAACCCACCTTTTTCTTAATACACCTACAATTCTCAAATTTATACCCACAGATTCTCTCCTAACATAGGCTTTTCTGAGCCAAGGATGAATTTTGCCCCACAGGCTTGAAAGGGCTAAGGATAGTGCCACAGCAGGGTGTGCACTGTTCAAAGGGCAGCAAAGGGAATAATCACTCTGGTAAGCACATAATCACACTTTAGGTGCTAATCCTGCAACATAGCCTACAAGCACAGACTCCCCTTTATCCCTAATGAAGAGGCTGGAACACCACATGCATGCATTGATGCCACGGATACCTGTTTTTTCTAGAGGACAAGGGCCTCAATCACAACTGGAAAAAACACCCAAAACCAGATTTTGGCCCCGATTGGAAAATGCCAAAATTAAACCCCAGTACAATAACTAAAAATTAACTAATGGCCAACAAGTAATTCAGGCACAGATTTCACTTATACCTAAACAGTAAATCCTGTTTGGTGGCTTTTAAGCAGGTGACCTTCCATTGACACATCAAGATTTACGAAGCCTGCTAGCTATTTTACTGGAAAATAACTCTATCACACTCATAACAAGATTTCCAGCGATTACAGTCAGGGCTCAATTGTTATACTATCTAGTCCACAGAATACCATATAAAGAACGAGTAAATAGAAATGTCAATTATCTTTGAAACAATGCAGTTAGATTCTGACCCAGCACAAACCGATCTCTCTCTGCCTGCTACTTCAGTGGAGTACAGAAAAGAAACATGAATGCTCACCTCTGTGCATGCATATGCACATACTTATGTTTTTACATGAATTTGCCTGCTTGTGTTCATGGCCCAAACAGGCCAGAAACCTCCCTCCTCCTCCGCAAAAGTCACTGACGCAAGTTACATGCAATAATTGGCAAGTGACACTGAAGGATCTGCACTTTACTCCTTTAAAGAAAGAGGTTGTTGTAGAGTTGACAAGCCACTGCTTTTGTTACACACTGCCCTCGATCCCCAAGAAATCCCTTCATAAATCCCCATACATCAGCAATTAAACCACAATCTCTAGCAAGGTCTATATGCAGCTCACTTGTAGGGCACTCTAGAAAGTTATGGCAAATTTACTATTTCCAATAGGTGTGATGAATAAAAACAAAGAAAAAAGATCTGCATATCACTAACAATCTCATCCAAGTCATTATTGTCCTTCCCACAGGCTTTGTAGAGCATAAACAGAAGCTATGGGCTTGTTATAAAATGGGTGCTGTACTAACTTTACCAACTGAAAATAAAGCATTCTGTATTTCTTCTGAGGATCCTAGGTAAAGAACGTCTCAGTAGGAGTCAAAGATTGTATTAGTGATGATTATGGGTTCTCCCACAACACAATCTGCCTTCTGAAACTCTTTCAATGGAAGATGATAATTAATAATACATGGTTCTTCTCATTGAATCAAACAGGATCTAGATCACATATCATCACTTTTCTATCCTTTATTCCTGCTCTCCTATTGAATTCACACTGAAATTCCAGGCCCGATCTGCTATCCAGAGCCCCTGGTGAAGTCCTCCATGACAGCTACCTTCCTTAAGGACAATAAAACTGTCAATCAAGAAGCTCAGACTCGCAACCAAAGCTGACATCAGCCTCATGATGCCCAGCTTACAACTGCACAACTTCTTCCACTGCAATGGGAAACAGATCACAGAACCTTCCCCCTTGCAGAGCAACAAACAAAACCTATTGCTTCCCTTTAAGGTCCTCACAGTTACAGTTTGTACAACCAAAAATGCTACCAAGCCACTGAGGGAAGAGGAGTAAGAGGCATACTTACAAATATACACTGTAGAAGTCATCCAGGTGTCAGCATGGCAGGTAGGGCAAAACAGGAAATGAAAAAAAGATGATTTAATAGCTCTTTTCTTGTCAGTTGACTATAAAGATGGTTATAAGATGAACGTTCATATTTCAACACGCATGCACAGTTTATTCTGTCATTCTTCATTTTTTAGAGTTTTCCACTGAACTGACAGAGATTACATATACATTATTACACACCGTGTTTGACAGACTATCCAAAGATGTTCTTTACAACAATTCACTTCCTTTGGTACAGTACTATACTATTCTTATTGCAGAAGTCATTACTGTCATAGAAAAAGCTACCTATTTACAGTCCTTCTATATGTGGAGGAGCTATTGCTCTAGCATGTGAACGTAGTATGCAGAAGGGCTTACAGTCATTCATGTGCATCAGTACAAAACTGAATGAAGTAGCACTGACTGCAGGTAAAACATATTTCACTTGGAAATTGTCCATGTGACAACTCTCATGTATTGACAGTAATGGCTCTATTGTTGACACTATTTCTATTTAACATGGTCCAAGTATTAGACTCCAGTAGTATTTGTATAAGAAGTTCCATTCAGCTCAGTAGAGTTATATATGTGCATACATACATATGCACATGCATAAATATTTTTAAGAGTAAGGATGTACAATGGAAAGTTTATCAAAAATTAATAAAAGGCACCTACGCTGATCAGCACAGAAAAGCCTTGGGGAACTTCACAGGGATGCAACTCAGTTCTGTAAGAAAATCTGATATCCTCAGCACTTTGGGGAAAAAAAGTATTCTTCCTGAGGAATTTTTGGTAACTAACAGATGGCATTATGAAACAGGGATAATTCTCTAGTAAAGGACAGGAGTTGATTTAAAACTTTCACAGAAATGCAGTAATTCTCTACAAAATTCTGTCAGATTCAGGATTAGGCTCTTGTGGAAAGTCATCTCTATTCCAGTCTCTTCCCCAAATGGGGGGGGGGGGGGGAGGCAAAAAAAAAAAGTGCCCTGAGTCATAGCTGAAGATTCACAAATACAGGATTTAAAGTAGACCATTATATGACTCCAGGAGACTGCAGAAAGTATCAAAGCTATTTGCTTAGAATAAGTGACAGCATTAGCCCAGCCAGGCATTTTCCAGTATCTCAAATTACATTTTATAAAGATGTACTTTTCCATCTGATAAACAACATGGTTTCACCAGTTGTCACCATAAAAATCTAAATGGCAAAACCAAAATTGAACTATAGCTTTTTTAGTATAGAAAAAGGAAAACAAACATCTGCTCTGTTTTCTGCCTCACTAGTTTGGGGGTTTTAATGTGTTAAGCTAGACAATGTGAAAAAACACTATTTTAAAGCACTGTTCTAACATCATTCACCTCTCTGAGCCATCAAAATTAAACGTCAATGTACAGGACCATGATTAAATCAAACACAACATCACTTCATAACACTGTCAAAAAGCCAGGCTGAAAGGGGTCTTTTTCTGGTTTCAAACTGTAGGCTGGCCTTAGCAATAAAACTCAAGACCATTTAAGATCTCTTTAGATCATGAACGTCTATATTAAACTTACCCCAATAAGGCAAAGTACTGCACCGCATTCCCTAGGCAAAGTAATATTATAAACAATATTACTACTATTAAGTGGGTGTAAGTTTGGAGTCTTGAAACCATTCTGTCATTAACATCCCTTACATAATTACACCACAAGTCTTCCTGGAAAAAAAAATAATAATAAAGAAAAAAGAAGCTAAACACCTATCAGGCAAATATGCCAAAGTTGTCAGACACACACACGCAGCTCTAAGCACCTTTACATAGACATACAACATTCTCAACAGCTGATTTTGTGTGAAAGCAGGTGCCAAAACCCTAACACAGAAGAACAACACACACCACAGCCACTCAGCTTCCAGCTGGGAACAAGTCCCAGCCTGCTTCTCCAGGCCCATTCCAACCAAAACTTAGCTCTGATTCTCCCTACTGCTTCAGGCCTCCAGCAAGTTCCACACGGTCTTACAATGAACCCAAACTCCCCGACAAAAATGAGGTTATTGTGCCTAGTTTTCTGCTTTCAATGTTTCTGCAAAATATGCTTCTTCCAAGGACTAATCCAAAGTCCAGCCAGGCCAAAATAAAGATTCCCACCAAGGGCAAGCCACCTCGCAGCCTGATTCACAGAGGTCTTTAGCACTTAAGCAGGCCCATGGCAGCCCCCACTACGAGGAGGCACCCCAGGAGCTCCCCATCCCGACTCTGCAAAATGCCATACAACATTACAACAGGATCCATACCAGCACCTTCTGCTCATTTTAGTACCAATGCATTACTGGAGCAGTAATTCTGTACATTGAGAAGTACAAGTCTTCATCAGGTTTACACACCGTAGCACCAGGACTGGTGGGGAAAAAGAACTCATGCTCTGTTCTTTGTCACAACTTGCCGAAGCTGGAGAGCACCAACACAGCATGCAATTGCTAATCGTCCCCTCTCTCATTCACTGCTCAAACCTTCTTCACTGAAAAAAACTGCACACCCCCAAAAACTGAAGCTGCCTGCACCAGACATTGTCTAAAGGAAGTACCCTAATTATGCCTATTTTAGGATTTACATTTTAATTTCAGCTTCAAGACAGCTGGGCTCCTCTCAGGGGAAAACCAACAGCAGCACAGTAAATCCTTCAGGCATGTTCCCCCTGCTTTTCTTTCCAAGTTGCTGCTGTGGGGTTTTGCACTGGTTGAAGACACCACCAACACACAACAAAAGGATATTCTAGCTTCTCTGGGTAACGAACTGTTAATGTAAGGACTGTCTAACCTAGGGCAGTAGCTTTCAAGAACTGTGATGATTTATTTTTCCTTTCCCGAGGGTAAAATAAGAAATACCATATAGCCTTTCAGATTCAGAGAGATTAGAAAATGAAAAGACTTACTGAACAACTTGATCCACCCTTTCAAGGCAGAGTTGTTCCATATTCATGTGGCTGCCCCATATCATGTGGTAGGGTGTCACTGGCTTGTCTTTAATAAAATACAAACACTTCCATTGCATAATGCAAGTTAGCTCATCTTTAACAAGGATCTCAGCTGCAGAACCAACCCCACAGGTAATAACCTTAAAAACTGAAGTGGCATTTAAAACAAGTTTTTTTGAGGTGGATTCCTCAGAACTCACTACATGAAATTCACAATAGGCTTTGATATCAACACTAACAAGCAATTAAATAGATATTTCAATGATAAGTGTTTTCAAGTTGTGCTTATCAACATTTTAATATGAAAGCGACAAGAGATACACCATCTGCAAAGAAGGTGCTCAAAGAATATACAGGATAAAAGCCAGTGATGCTCTTATTATTCCATCAACGACAGAAGTCATAAACAACCTATTCAAGCTTCCTGCACGCTCCAAAGCGTTTGTAAGGAAGGCAATCAGAGTTTACATAGCCCCTGGACTAGCAAAGTTTCTTCTTCACTGTTATTCCCACAATGTACCTAAAGACCTTTCAAAGCAGGGCAGTGAGCAGGTTAGCAGTTCAAGACAGTATCAATCGGTCCCAGATGCACCAAGAGCTGGGAGACAAGAGCCACTGATTCACAGAAACAACTCCCTCAAGAAGAGGCATCTCCCATCTTCCAGTGCAGCAGTGAGACAGCCAAAACCTACCCACACATCTCAGTACTGCCGTGCCTCTTTTACCTGCCAGAGTAGGCAGGTGAGTACAGGGAATGTAGGAGGGAGAGCAGTTTCCTCATTCTCACTTCTGTGCACCCACACAGGACCAGCCTGAATTCCTGACCCACCACATGCCACCAACTGCTGCTGCTGACTGGTCACCAACACAGAAAGGGTTTGTGTGCTAGCACCCTTCTTCCCAAATCTCTATTTCCCTACTGATATTCTCACAATTCACTTGAAAATTTAAAAACCTTTGAGTTTGCCCTTTCTAAATTGCAGGCACACTGAAGGGGAAACATAAAACAAAATCAAATACAGGTAAAACATTAGTGTAAGATACCGAGTCAGGCTTATATAAATCACAGTGCAAACCACAGAGTCCTATCCTACTAACGGTCTGAGCAACCCTTATCTGTTGCACACATAAATATTCAGAGAAGTACATAATGCCAGCTGCCCTTGGGAAGCAGAATAATACCAATTCCACGTTACTGCCATTGCTCACAGCTCTGCTGTCTCCAGCCCACCTGCCACCACCCTGGGCTGCTTTGTGCCTCTGACAGAAGTGCATGGGCTCTTTTGTTAGTCGCCCAGAAAAATACCACCTGTAGTATTTGAGCCCTAACATTTCAAGTAGCTCTAATTCAGCTTCCAGCTCAGTTCTTTGTCCTCTAAAAATAACTTACGTTTAATTGCAACTGGCTACAATTTTCTAATTCTTTGTGACCCCAAACCTCTAAATCTATTACCCAGAGACAGCCACAGTAATCCTTAATGAAGGTGTGGGTATGATGCAGCATGCTAGGGGCCATCTGGTTGCCAGGTGTTTCCTGGCTTAGCTTTTGCTCACAACACACATCCCTCCTCCTCCTCTAATTCCAAGGAAGGCAATTTCTACCTCAGGACAGTCCTTCATTAAAGACACAGGCAAGGGCTTTATTGCAAGCAAGTCAGCTGCAGCACAGCAATGTTCCAAGCCTGCAGCAGAAAGCCCGGAAGGGCTCTTCATTACCATACATACCTCCCTGTGACTACCAGCAAAAGACTGCGCCAAGTGTATTTCTGACTGTTAATAGGAAGGGAGCCAAGTGCAACATTTTCACCGTAACCTTATGTCTTGTGTCCTTCACTCACAATCGGGGGGGGGAGAATTGAAAGGCAAGAGAGCAGTTTTTTTAAACAGGACCATTTATATAAAAAGCAGGTGATTTTAAAAGTACTAGGCAAGATTCACAACCGGTGTAATTTGATGTCTTTTAGGGAGCAACACAACCTATTCAAGGACATTAGATCCTGTGATCTTTATTTTCAAAATGGAGCATTAACTTCCTTAAAATCCCTGTCTTTCAGACAGGTAAAGGCCTTCCAGCTCTCAGATACACATTCCAGCCCCACCCCTTCACCAGCGCTCTGGAGCATTTTAGAGAGCTGGACTGGTAGAAAGTAAGTCATTTTTGCACAGCACTAGCATTGCCCCGGGTCAGCTTACTGAGCTGGCTTCCCACGTGGTCAGGCAAGGACCAGGCACAGTGGGAGCAAACAGGCACAGGACCCCCACAGCACCAGCTGAGATAAGCCTTGACTGCCAAGAGACCACATCCCAGACTACCAAACTGGAAAGCTTCTCCTGGTTCCCACTATCACACTATGATTTAGTTTGCACAAAGCGTCTCACATTTCAGGCTAAACCCACCAAACACTTACCTGGCCAATTGTGGTAGTCTTTTCTCAGGAACAGTTTCAGACTGGTTATATACAACAGGGTTGGTGGACATGCATAGCAAAATCGTCTCGGTATTTCTCAAACAGGGTAGGGAAAACTGATTTTTGCTACAGCAAAGAGAAAAGGTCTTGTGACTCCTTCCAGTGTACGGAAAGGGACTCTGTGCTGGGGAGCTCCGGAGAGTCAGGCTTGATGTTCCTGCTGTCCTCGGGAATTAGTAGGATAAGAAACAGCAACTGCTGCTGCTCAGCAGACACACAGGGCAGAAATGTTTACTCTGCCCTGGCAGCCAGGAACCTGTTTTCCCAGGCTTGGGCATAAACAAAGTACCCAGCAGAGTCACAGCCTGCAGGCCACTCCAGCAGCCCACAGCCCTTGGCGCAGTGTATAGGTGCCCTAGGCCTCACTGCCTATGGGCATGTCAGGCCCTAATCAAATTATTGGTGGATAGAGAGAGGATGATTTTGCAATGACAAGGCTGAAATCTGCCCATAAAATCCCCACAGGAATAATTTCCAAGCCAAGAAGAGCTTCTCCAGTTCTACTGTGGATCAGGACCTAAGAAAACAGGACAAACCAAAACCAATAGCGCACCTGTGATGAACATGCCAGAGGCTCTCACCACTAGCCCAAAGTCCCACTGGCTAGCACGCACTGTTCACCCCATGGCTGTCTTGCGCATGATCCAAGACTCCCGTAAGCTCCTCAGAAGAGGAACAACAACTCGTTTCAAAACAAGGTCCAGCCGGAGAATATCACAGGTTCTTTTTCCATGCTTTCATCTATATAGTGGGTTTCTTATTTATGTGGAGCTCTGCCCAGAGCTATGTTCCAATGCAAAATGAGTGATGAAACTGAAAAGCAACAAATGGAAAGAGAGAAACACTTCAATGCAGCCAGAGCTGCAGTGGAAGGGTACCACTGCCAGTTGTGAAGAATTTTCAAATTCAGCTGTGAAGTAAATCCATCATGGAAAGGGAAATATTAACAAGTGACTAGAGACACAGCACCTTTATTCTTGAGGCACTCTTGCTTGCTCATTTGACTATTTGCATATTTTAATATCTTTTAAAAGGGAAGTTTTTGCTAGAAATTATTTTTGCAAGCCTCAAAACATTCTTCAAAGAGCTACTCATCTGCTTAGTGACACAGGCATGGGGCAGGGCTTGTTTACTAATCTAGGAGGATTACGCTTCAATCTAGATCATGCCTTGCCTGCAGGTAAGCGCAGTAGAGCAAACAATAAATACACCAGACTTTCCAACTGCAAAGGCATGAGGGGAACAGAATCCAAAAGAAAGTTATGTTTATACCATGTTCGGATGGGGAAAAGAGGGGATAGGGAGACAGCTGCTTCGTCGTACCGGTTGTTCAACAGTCTCTAGAAATCCTGGACAGATAAATTCTATTTCTACTGTTGCGTCAACTCTGAAAATAAACCTACCAGCTACAGCTGAAACAAGTCTCCACAGCTAGTTTTTCAAATAAAAACATAACACATGCCTCTGACCTCTCTTTTTGCCTTTTTAATGCGTGCAGAGATCACTCCCCCACCGGAGGAAAACTCATTTTTCACTTACCTTCCCTCTCCCTTAGGCAAGTGAGAGAAAGCCACCCAAACATTGCCACAGAAAACACAAAAACACACTACATCCATTCTCTTGCCCATCCCAGGACACTGACAGATCACTTACTCCATTGCACACTGGAATAAGCAGACACTGGGGCTGACCTTGCAATAACTTAAAATGCAGAAGAAAATTTCACCCTCTTCAGAAAAAATTTACTACTTATATCAGTATATAAAATGAATTAGAAACAAAAATAACTCAGATCTTCCAAGTGACTGAAACCTCAGAACTGAAATTCACCTGAAAATGGCAGGGCAGTAAGGGCAAAACAAATCACGTGGTGCTGCCCACAGTCAGGGGTATTTCAGAGGAATGACCCATAACGCCAACTCTGCAATACCATGTCTTCAAGGAAATCGTTCTTTCTGATCCTAGTAGTAAACACAGCTTCATGTCCTAAAGCATGGAAAACATTAGGTTTGCTCAAGATTTTTTTCAAGTACTTATTCTCTCCTCCTTCTTGTAATAGGCTGTAAAAAAAATTCAGTCCTAAAACACTTAATTCAAAGTGTAAACAAGTTACTCTAAGTACAGCTTTCACCATCACCATGTTGCTCTGTCCCCATCACTGGAAGAAAACAGAAAATTCATGACCCCACCCAAAAAAGGAGTATCTGCCTTAAAACAACCCGTAGCATTTTTATCTGCTGGCTCAGGAAGGTACACACCTTCCATCAATTAAACTCTGCGATTGTCAGCATCTTTAAAAAAAAAAATCAGTTACAACCAAGGGCTACTCATAAATAGCAGTGTACATATTCATTGGTGTTGCAAGACAACAAGTAGAATCAAGTTCATAAAGAGATTTCAAAGCAAGGCATAAGGCATTGTTTCAGCAGATACTACTTGACTTACTATCAGTGTCTCAAAGCCTGAGCTTGTGATAAGGGCTTCAAAGACAACTCAGTCCAGATGAACCAAAGAACAGAAAACCCCCATGATTACAGCTGCTTGGTGCACATCAAGCAACACTGGCAGTACCTGCACAAGTCAGCACTCACTCTCTAAATGGACTCAAGGGCTGCAGAGATGGCTGATGGGAAAGGCTTGATTGACTCTGTGCCTGTTGGTAATTACAGGTAATAATGCAGGTCAGTGCTGGCATCCTGACACCAGCTTTACTATCTAAACAAACACAACCATTCAGGCATCTAAAGAATCAATATCATAAATATGGTAAAATGAGAAAATGTGTTTCTGAGTGCCTGTAATTATCAATTAAAGCTTTGCAACATATTATTAATTTCACTTATTGCTAACAGTGATGCTGCAAGTGTACAGTGGACCAAAACAAGTGAAGGCAAAAAAAAAAAAAAGCCTGACTGAATTCAGGTTTTTTGCCCATAAAAACAGTTTTGTACTAGAAGTCATTATAAGTGAATGCAATTTGACTACACTTTTTTTTTCCAAATGCAATCTACCAAAAAAGTTCTCAATTATTCATATTGAAAGGCACATTTAAGAGTATTTTTAATCTTGCATTCAAAATACTGACAGTGTTTTAACCAACACTAGTAGCACGCCATTTAAAATTATCTAACCTAAAGGATTGTAAGTATTATCTATAAATCACTGCTGCTAATTTTGGCAAACTATGTGGAATATAAAATTATAGATATTAATTTGTCATATTATAAAACGCCTTTTATTCAAAGTCTTAGACATAAATTTGTTATATGCTGTAACAGATAGCACTGGGTAATATGAAATGGTTACATTCAATATTTTGCTAAGTCTTACTCAGAAGCACAACCAGCTCTCTATACCCCGAAAAGCTTAACTTTGCAGAACAACATGGAATGAAAGCTCTTATTTACCACACTCTATCCCTTGCTCTTTGGAATGAATCACATTATTAACTGTTACACATACACACACAGAGTTTTGTTTGTCCTTTTTTTTTTTTAAATTACTTTCTCACTTATGTTTGCCAACTTTCCCTTTACTACTCCAGGAAACATACATATGTTATCTCCCTAAACAAAAAGAAATATACAGTTTCCTTCCTCCTGATTTATGGGTTTCTTCATCATTTTCCTGGGGGAGCTTTTCTTTATGGGACATCAAATCAATCATGTTAGAAAAGACGGGGACGGGGACAGAAAACTAACTTGCCGCTTTCCTTCCAGACACACTTAGCCCCAACCCTAAATGCCAGGTCTGCTCTGGACTCCTGGCAACACAGACACTAACTCCAGGTATATTGTGAGCAGCCTGTGAAGAGCATCCTTAGGGCCAAATTCTGCCCTTACTGAATCAGTGCAAATCAAGAACAACTCTGATACAAATCTGGAGGAGCTGACTCTCTTAATTCAGAAATCTCCCTCCTGTTCTTGTGGCTATCTCCCTGCACCACGTATTTTCTAATACAGGTACAGGGGAGCGCTGAAGGAGGGCAGGGTAATTCTGCAGGTCAGGAAGCAGCTTAGGGCCAGCACACTTGGCTTCATCTCTGATTCCCTCCCACCCCAAGCTACAGGTTGACAAGCAGGATGGGATGTGAATGACCGAACACCCAGACCACCCCTTGAGCAAGCTCCACTCTCCTTTTCCTTTGCAAATCATTCAACTTCAGCCCTGCATCTCTCCTTTCTGAGCCCTTGGATTTTTTTCCTCAGCCTTCTTGAACATTTTCTAATTGCTGAGGGAAATAAAAGCTAGTATTGATTTCAGCATGACTCAAGGGAAGCAGGCAAATGCCTAACCTCATGCACACAGTCTTGCTGCAAACAGGAGCGGCAGCCTGCCTGCCCGCCACGCCCTGCGACACAACCACCAAACATCAGCTTGAGACACCTGAAAAGCACGTCAGGCACCAGCAGACAGGGATTTGTCAGTGAGAGGCACCCTGCACGTGAACATACAGCTGCTGTTAATCAAGCCATAGTCACAGTAGCTCAAACAAAGGTAGCAGCTCTGCTTTCTGAGTGATACCACATGGCCAGAACAGGAACGGGTACCCAAGCGTACCTTGCTGGATCACGTGGAAGCAGCTGCAAGAACAGGACAGGGGCTTTAAAAGGCTGCAGGGTCTCTTTGTCCCACAATCGGCCAGGGGACAGCGGAATCATGTTAACATTAGCAAGTGCTGGATGTTGGCACTGGAGTCAGTGCATTGCAGCGTACAGCCTCAGGTCCAGAGTCCAGACAAATTCCCCATGAGGGGATCAGATCTTTCTGTTCAGACCCGGTGGTCACAGAAAGGCTGCTGCAGAAAACACAGTAACTTGGCACAAAAAGAGCTGGTTAGGCTAAAACAAGCTAACCAGCTTTCCAGCTAACCAGAATTCAGATCCAGACCTGAACTCTCCTTAAAGTCAAAGATTTTAAACACACACTTTCAGCCCATTTCACAGCAAACAGCGAGAAGAGGCTTTCCTCACAGTCCTCCTCAGTCTCTGAGCTTTCCCAAAGGTTAAGGGGATCCTTGCACTTGAGGTCTGGCACCTTGCAATTGCCTGCACTGGCTTAACAAGTTATATAGATACCTTCTACAGAAAATGAGGAGAACAAAAAAGAGAGAGAGACTTAGCTCTACCTCAAACCCAGCTAGGGTTCCTCCAGCCACAGCCTGGACAACACCATGCTTGAGCTATGTAGGGAAGGAGGCCAATCAATGCAGATCTGCACGCACGGCCAGCAGATCTGGGTTTCTGACCCAGCAGTAAAGCACCCAGATCACTTTTGAAGGTCCACAGCACTTTCTACTGTTCATCTCTGGATCAAATTTGGACCAAGGCTGGAGTTTTCAAAAGCATAACCCTAACTCTGTTCTGAACCTTTATAATATTCCTACCCTATGTTCTCATTTTGAGATATTTTCTAACTTTGTTCATCCAAGATCAGAACCACAGGAAAAGTGGCAAGTTTGCATGGCAAAGCAGCTCTTCTAAGAGCTACTGTATGTTCCTCAAAATAGAACTGACAGCTTCTAGTTTTAAACCAGAAACCAGCCCCTATCAGTCTCTCCAGAAAATAAAGTGAAAACATACGGTTAATTGAATCAATAGGTCTTATAATTAAACGCTGCCAACTTAGCTGACATGATTGGACTGCTGGTTTTGTTTTGGGGGTTTTTTTAATGTTGTTTATCCAGAGGTTGCATACACTTTAAATACAGCTAATTTTGCAAATGGCTATTGAAATTTAGTTTAAATCTCCCTCGGGGGACAAAATTACAAGTTTCACAAACAGAAAAGTAAGTTTTCATAGACTCAACTCACTGGAAGCTACTGCAATCTAACTGCATTACGGCTAGTAGAAGTACTAACAGAAAACTCTTCCTACTTCTTGCCGGGGGCTTGACCACCACAAGACAAGAAATATTCCTCAGATCCCTGTACCCATGAGTGCCAATTGTAAATGAAGGAGCAGAATTTGCCAGAGGGGCTGAATTCTACCTACAAATACATAACTTAAGAATTCACAGGTATAAACTGATTATTTCGCTGAAGGGGAAAAGTACCCCAGATTTTCAATGAGACAGAGCTGAAAGGGGCATTGTCTTTTTCCAGATGGTGCAGGTCAGGTGCAGATTCAACGAATTCAACACAGTTATATTGATTTTCTCCACTTAACACTCTTGCTTGTAATAGAGCCACTGTCTCCCTTATACTACATAAAACATACAGATACACATATATATTTTATCTGGAAGATGGGCACCATGTGCTAAAATAAGCAAATACTTCTTACACCACAGAAAGTTAGAAAAAAAAAACACATTTAAAAGATGCTAAAGGAGAAACAGTATATGGTAACCTTGGTCAAGCCTATCAACCAGCACTAACCTGTCTCACAGATTACAGAAAACAAAGAGATTTGATAAATCTTTATATTACTGAGGTTGCCCCAAGCCTCACCTTTTCACCATAATTCCTTTCAAACTAGCACCCTAACAAAGACGCAAGATACTGAGTACGTACACCAACACTCTGAAACTGTTGTCTCATTATCATTTTGAATGATTGTGACATGCTCCCTGCCACCTCCCCAATCAAGACAAAAGAACAAAGATCAGTTTCATCTGCGAGACTGCTGTAGGGAAAAACAGCAGTGAGTATAAAACCATAAGGAGCAACAGCATTAGCTCATCTTTTCTCCTTAATACAGCAGCAAACAATTAGTGTTAAAGTAAAATGGGTCAATCAAGACCTCAAATCTTCTTAACAGCTAGCACAGTCAACCCATGTGGCCCCAGCAATCCAAATTAACCCTGTGGATACATCAGTCCTTTCCTCCAATACCTAGAAAGCAATTACAAATGTCACATTGAATCTCCTTCTAAAACACCCTCCTATAGTTTAGTAGCATAACCTGTGATTAAACGTACCCATGAAATAAAAGCTTTTTCCTCTACTAAGGTAGATGGCTTAAGAAACCACCTCTGTTTCCAGCACCAATCCTCTAAATCAGCTCCACCCTATGGAAATCAGTCTCATGTTGGTTTTTCTTATTAGCCAAGATGCACTACAGAACTGCTGCTAATAAGCACACCTGTACATGAAGCAAAAGAATGGAAGAAAAAGCACCAGCCCTAAACATGTCAAGACCCACCCATACTCCCCCTTAGTGTGCGCATCTGTGTTTGGGGAGGGATAAGCAATGTAGTGAGTTTATGGAACATTGTTCATTTCCACGCTTTCTCTGGAGGTATTCGGCACCACCAAACATCATCAAGGGTTTTCCACCACTGAGCCCACATACCCTGAATTTACACTCTTTCCCTTTTCAGTAAAAACATTCCCTTTTCCATTAAAAACATGCTTAACTTTTAAACATGCTTAAGGCTCACTTTCAAGGGCAATTAAGCATGTGTTTAAACAACTGAATAAATCCAGATGGACCAAAACAAGCATCCTTGAGTCTCAGCGAACAATTCTACATATCAGCACATGCATAATTTTATTTCTTCATCAAGTACGCACACGGACTTTAAGGTACTACACAAACAAAATATCCAGATCGTCAAATAATTCAGTTTAGAAGGGACCTTGGGAAGTCACCTAGTCTGAGGACCCCAGGATATTACACCTTTCCAAATTTCTGGCTGTTATTCATTCACGTGCATGTCAACTGCGACACTCCCTGATCCCTTTCTAGGTAAGGCTTCAGTTCAGCTACAAATGTCCTGCAGGCAGGAGTGCCTCTTCGGGGAACCCCAATAAAGCCAAAGGGTGTTTTTTCTCTTTTGCTGTGAGCCAGAGGTTATATCAGATCAGTTCTCAGCACAGTCACTGCCTGTGCTATAGGCAAAAGATCTGTAAGGAACTCAGGCCTTCAGACCGACCCACAACTTACAGAGCAGCACTAGTCAGAGCTTTTTTTTCCCCCCTCCTTTCTTAAGCTAATTGACATTTGTCCCATCATGGCAGATCAGACTTCAGATCTCACAGATGCTGCAGCTGCATTACAAGTTCTGTCAGTACCCTGCAACTTTGTGGAGCTTGTAGTAATAAAGAGGTAACTTTCTGAAAGCCACCATCATAAAGTCCTCACAACCTAAATTCTTTTTGACTTCTCCCCCTTCCCACCCCTTTAAGAAAACAAACCTGTCTCCAACACATGTGTATGACATGCCACATTTGGGGGTGATAGCTGAAATAGTCCAGCAGAGTCTGCAATGGGCCTCACCCACCCATTTCTCTGTTTAGGTATTTCCAGCGATTTCCACGGCTCAGACAACTGTTAAGCGAGCACAGGGCCAGAGCTAGAGGGGCCAGAGCCCACCCTGGTGTCAGTACACACAGCAAATGTTTCCTCTCGTGAATCCAAGTATATGGTTGAGCAAACGGTAACTCATATGGAAAGCACCATGACACAGGCAGAAAGGAAAGGTATGCTTCTGGAAAAACATCTAGCAACAAGGGAATTCTTAACCCACAGGCTGCAGCAATTCATTTAGGGACGACTGTGATCAGATCACTCATGCCTAGGCACAGCACCTCAGGGGTCATTAAATGACGACTTTTTCCTTTATTGTCGGAACATATTTAAAGAGCTCAGCTAAGCAGGTACTGACATAACATACCGTAACAATGACATCAGATCTCTAAATCAAGGGTGCAAATGCCGCTTTATGTAACAAACTGCATTATAAGCACAATGAACTGCCCTCCATGCTCAAAGTGTGCTAAAATTCTCCACAGAACAGCAACTTTTTATTCTCAGGATGACAGCTCTTTGGCTTCTCTCAAACACCCACAGGCAATGCACAATATGGGTGCAACAAATTGTAAAGTTCCATTAACCAAATCCTGTCCCTTGGGTAAAAGATGAGAAGAAAAGATAGAACTTACACCACGGCACCTCACTGATGAAATCACCCCTCTTCTCAGAGCCCTGCTGCACCAGGGCTCACCTGCATGTTTCATTTCCACACTGAACAGTCTCACTAAACCATTGGGGTTATTTTCAGTGTGTTAGTTTAGCTCACCTGTAAGTGTCTGAGCTCCAGGAGACTGGTACCACATTAAGACTGGGGTCTTGCCCACTGCTGAGTGCATCATCAGCGTTTTGCAAATGGGTCAAGTGAAATACGCAGTGAGGAATTCAGCAGTTCCTAGACTTAGGTGCTACAAAGGTGAGTTTGGGCTCCATTTTATCACACTTTCAGAACATTAGCAGCAGAAATATACACCCGTCCACAAACTTAACTGGACTGTCTCTATGCTAACTGACAAGAGTTTTTAGCACACGCAGGGAAGGCGCCCATTCTCTCATTGTTGGTGAATCACTTCTTAGCGATCTGTGAAGTAACGGCAGGGGTAACTTCACTAGGTAATGCTCTCTCAGCACATTCTCTCTCTCTTCCAAGCAAGGGCTGAGATGCTGTGATCACGTCATCCAGTCGGGAGGGAAGTGAGAGAAGCTATAGAAAATAAATACATTCTGCAGCTGAGCCTCTTCTTGGGTGCATGGGCTATGAGATCTGTAGTCTAGACATCCCTGCAAGTCTAAACCAGCACAGGTGAAAAGAAACAGGTTCTTTCACAGAGAGAATACAAAGCTTTGGGGAGGAAATGGGAAGAAACAGAACAGAAAGGATATGTGCTTCAATCTTGCAAGGAAGAACCCTTCTGAAAACAAAAGGGACAGGTTTTCTGAACTGCAAGCAGCGCAAACACTGGATAGCAAATGATTTTTTTGAGAAAGGATGGAGTAAGATTTATTGACACAACCACAAAGACATGACAAATTATGAAAAGGGATGCTAGAGACCTAGAGTAAGTAAGACTTACAAAATACCTACTTATACATCCCATTCTACTGCATGATTTTATGTTAATGACCACTTATATGTGAAAGCCTGCTACTTTATATCAGGAAGAAGCCTATATGAAAATCCACCAACGAATCTGAGAATATCTTTATTCAGAGGACAACTGAAAGTTCCTGCTTAGCACAGGGAAATAAATGCTGTCGGTATCTTACATACAGAAAGCAACTCTCCCGGCATGCGGCACACCCCCTTCTTTCCCAAAAGTGTTTCATAAAGCACATCTTATTCAAATGGCAGGTCGTAATTAGTGTCTCAAACATATACGCAACAAATTGAGGCAAGCAGTCTTTATTTGGTAGATCATATTCGGTGCAACATTACGGCACCGCAGAGCTGCATACGCTCACGGCTTGTACCTGCAGCAGTTCAAGCGAGGCACATTTTGCATAATTTTCTCTTACATAAAAAGGCTTTGTTCTCCACCGCCTCACTGCGGTTACCAGCCTCCCCGTGCACAGTTGTTTCCTCTCCGCGGCTGATCTATTCAATACAAGGAATGATTTCCCCCCCCCCCCCCGATGCAAATTAAAAGCTCTTACTACCATCGCACCCCCTTGTCTCACACAATGTTCTTTGTTCAGCCTTACAGATCCCTTTAGAGGAGCTTAGGGGTGGGGGCAGGAGAGGACAGAAGGTTACATCCTTTAAAGGGTTTTACAGTCTAGAGATGCTCAAAACCCTTAAAGGCAGCTGGCAAAAGTCGACTGCCCCTACGAAGATAAAACAGCCGTTATCGGGGAGCCGCCCCCTCCCTTTACCTCCGGCCACCGCTCCGGGAGGTCCGCAGGGGCGACCCGCTGCAAACTTCGGGTCCGCCTTCTGTCAGAGCCCGCGCCCGGCTGAGAGAGCACGCGCGGGCCCAGGGCGGCGCGACCCAGCCTCGCGCCCCCAACGGTCCCCAACGGCTCCCAACGGCCGCGAGGCGGGCGGCGCGCGGCCACCCCTCCGAGGGTCGCCGGCCCCCCCCACCCGCCGCCAACGGCCGTTTTGTCCTTTCTTCTCCTCTTCTTCCGACGGGCACCCCCCGCCCCGAGCTGCGGAACCACCGCCCCCGCCCGCCCGCCCGGTAACAGCCGGCCCGCAGCGGGGCGGCGGCGAGGGGCTCGGGAGGGTCCTTACCTGAGCGCCGCGGCGGCTGCCGGCACCGGGACGCACTGCCGCGCCGAGGGGCAGAGAGGGCGCGCCGCCGCCGTGCCCGCCTCAGCCCGCCCCGCCGCTCTCGGGGCTGTCGCCCGGACGCGGCCGCCTGCGCGCCGCGAGCCCCCGGGACCCGCCCCCCTCCCCCGGCCCCGCCCCGGCCCCGGCGCCGCTCCCGCAGGGCCCCCGCGGCGGCGGTAGCGGCGGCCGGCCCCTGGCTGCCGCTCCGCCCCGCGCCCTGCCCGCCGCCCGCAGCGGCCCCTGCATTGCGGAGGGGCCCCGCGGCCGCCCCGGTACCTGTGCGGGGCGCTCCCGTTCCCGAGACCCGCGGGGCGCGCAGTGCCGTCTGGCAGGGCGCTGTGTTAGGTGTTTACATGGCGACGTTCGTGCACCGCCGCTGAGGTGCTCCGTGACAGCCGACCCCGGCCCCCGCCCGGTACCCAGCCCTCAGCCGAACGGCTGTCGCCCTGCCCGTGGTCGATCGTCCCCGCCGTCGGAGGAAAGCGTCCCGAAAGTCCCTCACCTGATTTCATTTGGGTCTTCCAATGATGCAAGTCTCAGCTCAATCTAGTTTCTCCTTTTCCTCTGGAGAAAGAGAACGAATGATGGTGAGATAGGTTAAAAAACGCTTTTACAGCACCTCAGAAACTGCACTGCTGCTAACTTACAGATTGTGCTCTTGTAGGGCCGAGCTCTCCAGCCATTTCCTGGAATCCGGCAATAAAAGATGTCCTATTACTTTGTCACTTAACAGCTTCTCACACTGAACTTTCCTCCTCAACCCCTCAGGACGACAATTACTGTTTCCATATTCCGTAAAGCAGGCAAGGGCAAAGTCATCCGTCATGCGATGCCACTGATGTGGTGGAGCTACAGCGTCGGCTCATCTCACCCTTTCTAGTCAGAATCACTTTGTTTCAGTTCCCTTTGCTGGAGATGAAAGAGTAAAATCGTACTCTCTTACCTTTTCTATTTCCTAAACAAATTAGTCTAAGGGATTTGTTAAAAATGAATGTGCAAAAGCCAGTCTGTCAGAATCTTAACCAGCAATTCTGCGTGTCGTGTATGTATTAGCCTAATAAATGTTTTTGAAACAGGTGCTATGTTTTGATCCAGTCAAGACAAATATTGCTATTCTTTTTTATATTTGGGTGCCCAGAATGCACACTGACTGGAACCCATACTGCAGTGCAAAAACTTCAAATGCTGATTTCAGTTTTGTTTTGTTTTGCTGCACCACTCTGAGTGCGTACTCTAGCTATATTTTTTCCAAAGCCTCACTAAGTTTAGGTACCCAGCTTGATTTCAAGCATGATTTTCAGGAGCACTGAGCACTCTTCATGGACTTCAGCAGGTGATCTAGAATATTTCATATCTGTAATTTGGGCCTTACGTGTCTTAGACCGAGTCGTCAAAACGCAGGTTCAGGAAAGCCTAGGCCCCGCCATTGCTTCTGTTTCTTCAGCTGCAATACAGAGATGGCCATCCCTCAACAGCTACTGCATTGGATTATATTCCAGTCCCATGCTAATGTCAATAAAGTGACTTGATGATGCCAAATTATTTTGTTAAGTATTTTTATGTATTTGTAAATCAGGAAATTTTCTTCTCATTTCAAAGTCTGAGTCTGTGATTCAAGGCTACAGACATCTCTTCCAGTCCCTTTCTGGAGCCCTCCTCAAGCTGTTTGGGAGAACTTCCCACCACTGCTGCTTCTCTCTTCTGGCATTTCATCTGTAAATCAGTGGCACGCAAAGGGAGCAGGATCTTGCCAAGAAGACAAGGCCGTCATGTTCCCCTCTGGTCACTCGCTGTCAGTGATGTATATCCATCCAGAGGAGATGCTTCCAGAGGAAACGAATTTGCTGCAGGCAGTCTTTCTTCCAGACTGCCAGGAGCAAAGACACCCATTCAGTGCACAAAGAGTGTGCGCCAGTGTCCCCAGCACCCCAAGGATCAGCAGTGCCTTTCCCCTGCTGTCTTCTTCTGTGCCTCCCCTTGGAGGACTATGTGGCCATGCAAAGACCTCGATGGAGCTCTCCCCCCAAGCACAGGGACTTTGCCCTTCCTTTCACCACCTAGATAACACGAATGCAGGCTTACATAAAGCCTAATCAGAAGGAGCCCTGAGAGGGAATGAGCAGTTGACTTGATCAAGGAGAAACAGTTACACTTCATCCAAATGGAAATTAGATTTATTTAAAGCTTAAAATATTTTAAAAAAAAAAAAAAAAGGAAAGGACAGCTTATACTTTTTTTGGAAATAAATACTGCGATGGGTATCGTGGAAAAGATGTCTTAATGGAAAGACACCACGTACAATAAATAGACTGTGCACTGTCCATGAACATTCCTAGAGATCAGAGGGGTGATATAACTAACTGGAGAAACGCTCAGAATATTCCATGTGCCATGGAGGAATCAACGCCTCTAGCTCAGATGCAGCACAGTAGCAGCCTGTCTCTTTTCAGCAGCAGCCTGCAGAGAGAGAGAGAAGGTGAATCTTGGAAGTTAGTCATTCAGTTGCAGCTCTCCTTTAAACAATCATCAAAGATGATGAAAAATAAACACAGAAAAAACCAACGTGGCATTCGCCATTTTCCCCGAGATAATTATCTAGTCAAATTACATTATACTTTACATTAAATATTCAGCAATAGTGTTGACACTGGATGTTTTAAGACAGGAAAAATTCTTATCATTTATGTTAGAGATATTAAAATGCATGCACATATTTTTATTAGAAATATTCATGCAGAGATCAAAAAGCATCATCCTACTAAGAGATCGTGGGGAAAGATTTTTGTACAAAGGAAAAACAGATTTTTACATAACCTCACAAACCATGAGCTTCATAGTAAAGCTTTGACACGCTGAATTATGGATCTCTATATGGAGGTCTGGTAAGTCAAATACAGAAGATTTTTGCCTGCCTGCTAAAAGAAAAAGGAATTACTTTGTCTATAGCCCTTTTTAGAACAGATTAATTTGAAACAGTGGCTGGGAAATACCGTTCAAAAAGGGACTTGTGTGTCAATACATATTCTTCTTTTACTATATAGCTACAATAACAAACCACCGCTGCTCCTCTGACGGTTTATCGAGCTGCAATTGTTGGCAACTTAGGTATTTGGCTTCACTTCAGACTGGGGAAGGAAACATTTAATTTCTCAAAAACACAGCGTGACTGAAGCCTCGGTGCCAATGTCACAACATTAGCTGAGCGAACAGAGCAGTCAAGGCAAAGCCAGCTCTTATTTATGATGGGAAGAGCTGCGAGCACCAAAGAGGATGATGAAACAATGGAAAGTATGGCTATGGCCCCTTTACGCACTTTCCCTGGTGGCATATTTGCAGTCTCTGGGCATGTTCAACAGCCGGTTGAGCAGTTTTTTGCCACCTTTCCCCTTGGAAACACCTTGGCTACGGTGACCGGGAAAGGCAGCGCTCCTGCCTCGGCATTGCTGAGATGTTTCTATCGGTTGGAAAACTCTAGGGTCCCTCTAGTGCCCAACGGAGGCAATGGGGAAGAAAGGTGAGCTGAAAAGCTCCTTCAAATTATTATCAACCGCAAAGCAAAATAAAAGCTTCGACTGAAAATAGTATGTACTTATCCCTGGCTTTGCATAACAAACTACGTTCAATTTGTTTCTGTTTTGGACAAGAACCTCAACTGTATCTCATCAGCTCATATAGTAACATTTCCGTGTAAAAGCTTTCCTTTTTCTGCCTGTCTCCCATTTGATAACATTTACCTTTTAAAGATTATTTGGAGATATTACCTGGTTATCTCCTGTAGCAACCCGGCATGCCTCAGGTTGCTACAGGAAAGCTTGAAGCAAAGGTGAGGTCTAGCCACAGTGGAAGGACTTGTAGCAGAGCAATGCTGACTTTGTAGACCTTAGGTATCTTTGGTCTTTTTGTCCAAGGGACTGTAGGTACTCATGCGAATTATGAAGGAAGAATTAGCTTCAGGGAGCTACACTCTAATTTACTAAATGCTTTTGATGTCAAAAGCCAGTCTCTGCATAAGAAGTAGAATAATTTGAAAGCAGAGAGAGGGTACAAACTACTGATGCCACCTGCTCTTGGGAACGCAAGGAGCCAAGAATTGCAGTAGAGAATGCACTCCAGCAGACGTCTCCATTTCGCACTGCTGTGATTGAAAGCAAAGGGTCCCCAGATAACATGCCAACGTGAAAAACGGACGGTAGAGGTCCCTCACAGGGTACACGGTTATGTGCAGAGCTTCCTTCTTCCCCTGTCATTTACCTAACCTGGCTACGTTTTCCTCTCAGCTCTTGACGCTTTGTGACATCTTGGTTATGAGGCTGGTTCCTTTGCTGAAGAGGAAAAAGCTGGATGTCAGACCTGTCACGTTAGAGACATCTCACAGGAGGTTTTGTAAACGTATTCAAAAGGAAGCGAGGGGATTACTGATCCCTGCAGGATTCAGCTGTAGAAAGTTCTTAACCTAAACCAATTTTCACTGCTTTGACCCATTTTCTGGGGTACAGAGGAACAGTTCAGCTATTAAGTTTCCATCTCCAGAAGAAGAAAAAACCCAAACTCTCTAGGAAAATAAGATTTGTTGCTCTTAACTTTTTCTAGTTATAACAGGGAATGATGATTGCCAGGAAGTAATAAATGCAAGTTTGAGCTTGGGTTATTTGTTTTGCCATCTCTAGCTTCTCACTAGTACAAGCACTGCCTTCTTTATCTGTCCTGAAAGCTGTGGGAATAAAACTACTGCACCATTCAGTCTTATTAGGTCTTCTAATAAAATAAAAAAAAAATAAACATCCACTGCCTACCTACAAGATCAAACAGAAGATGAACAGAACACACATTAAGGTTTAAGCAGTGAAATCTCTTTACACACTGCATCTGTAGCAGAACTATATGAAAAAGTTGCTTTTCAAAATAAATATGACATATAAGTTACTGAATAGTCAAACTGGTCAGAACATGAGGGATATACTTTTTTTGAGATTTAATTTCCTGTTCTAGGGGGGAAGTCTGAATTTTTCCAACAGTAGCTACTGAGGATTAAAGACCTTAGAAGGAATCTATTACTATGTTTGCATGCTTGCACATGGAAACTCTTCAGTTCTCTGATGCACTGATAGCTTGCTTTATTAATGTGGAATTTTGATAAGGCTTTTTAATATGCTCCTCTTGTTATGTTCAAACATGTAACTGTTACTGCATTTTCCAAGCCTAAAGCTTAAATTATCAGCTGAAAACAGATTAGCCTAATCTAGTTAACACCACAATAGGGGGCAACATAGTCCGTCTTGGGTTCGGTGCTTTGTATTTTTTCCCTTTCTGTGAATAAAACACTACCGTTATTTATAAGAGAGTGGAGACATTGCAGACAGAATGAGGGGCTATTTTCTCACCAAAACCATGGCTTGAGGTTAAGCATCAATGTACTTCGGATCTTTCCCACGAGCAAGCTTCAAACTCAGCCTCATACTCAGCTTTTGTGCAAACAACAAATGCAGTGGTCCAGTCTAGGTTTGAGAATGGCCTCAGCCTGATCAACAAGCACACCCATCATGTATTAGTGTGGCAGAAATACTTCCCCGCCCTGAGGAACGTGGTCCTGAATGCCTGAAGACTACCTGTTGGTTTGCTGTGTTATAAAACTGCTCCTCATCCAGGGTCATCATCAGTACGTGACTCTTACGTTTGCTTTGTACATGAAAGATGAGGGGTGGAGTCCTGAGGGGTAGCACATACATGCCATCTGTAAATTCATGCTAGCTTACGCCCATATATTTGCCCACAGTTATCTAGCTGCACAAATCAGTACTCCGTGTGCAGTTACCCAATCTGAATTACAGCTGTTTTTGCATGTAAGCGCCCGGTGTAATGAACGGATACATTTGCTGCAACCAGCTTCAGAAATGCATCCTGAGCACCTGAATGTTATCTCCTGAAAGCAGAGCTGAAGAACCCACGGGATCGGTGAAGACTACCAGCTGTAAACACAGTACCATAGTCTCTGCCATACCAGCAGGTGGATGAACTTATGTAAAAATATTCCCCCAAAATGGTTGATTGGATCTTATTAAATCTGTTGTTACTGTAGGAAAGCAGTAGTTCATGCAACACAACAGGGAAAATCACCACTCAGCCTAGCAGTCACACAACTACATCTGTTAGTTGGGTTGACGTAGGCCACTTCTTTTTCAATTATGACTTTGGATTTTATCATTTGAAGAACCTGTACTCCAACCCAGCTCAAAGAGGAAAGTCAACAGTGGAGCTTGGGGTGCTCATTCCCATAAGGTACCTCAGCCAGTGATCTAAATGAAAAAAAAAAAAAAAAATCAAAATAAGGATTAATTCTGCCTTGAATCTTGTATTCTGACAAAGGAGCTGCAAGAGAAATGTAAAGCACGTTATAATCAAGGAGCTGATGGGTGGAGAGAGAAGTATTTCAGGTGGTTGCGACACCTATAAACATCCATTGTCTGAAGCGACTCCTTGTCATCACTCGGTATTTCTGATTTTTGAAGCATCTGCAGATGCTTGCGCAGGCTGGTGCGTTGCCAAGGATACCGTGGTGTCAGAGCTGAGGCTGTTAGCAAATGGGCTGATCTGTTTGTGTACCTCTGGAGCGAAAAGCAAGAAAAATCCCGTCATTTGTGTGGCTGCTAGCAAAGGGAGCCTGACAGGGAAACGAAATGACTCCACATAATGGTTTTCAGAATCTCCTCCTCTTGGAAACGATGGGGTAGTGAAGAGAGGGAAGGTAATGAAGCAAAGGATCGAGGAGAGCTGTCAAGCGCTTATCAAAACCCCTTCCGCATAGCTCAAGGCAAGGGTCCTTACATGATAACATCAGCTATATGGTCAAGAAAAATCAATATGAAGGTTTAATAATTCAGTTTCCTAATGGCCTGGCATCACTTTCTGCAAGAGCCAGGAAAAAGAACAACAACAAGGATAAAAGGCGAAAAGGAGTGATCAATAGACAACATAACACAGAAGAGTAACTTGCTTTGAGCGATACCCTGGGAGCAAGCAATGGATATGCATTATAAAAGTAGTATTTAGCTAGTATACATGGAATGCCTTTACCCGGGTACAACTCCACTGCTAAGTGAGAGGCAAAACAGGTTTAGAAGTGACAGGCAAGTGAATACACAGGAAACCAAGTAAAAAACCTGGGCAGTGATCCAGGCTATTTTTAAACTTTGGCTTTTTTGTTGGTGTTAGAACAACCCCATAAATTACACATATATATGGCACAAATCCCCACAAGCTGAATTCCCATACATTAATGCAGTATCTTATTAGGCAACAACACAAAGCTGTCCCACTTGATTACTAGTTTTTGGATTTTGCCCTGTTGTTCTAGAGGGAACTCTACAAAGATTAGGCACGTCACCATGTGTTTCACCAAGAGCTTTTCTTGCTTTTGAGTTTGGGGGTCAAAAAGCACTAACACTTTCACAGGGAACGGTTGTTCCTCACTGCTTACGTAGATGGCTAAGTTAAATAGCTGTTAACAACAAGAAATAACAACAATGGGGGGTCGCCCTCAGTGTCCCTTTTCTCAGTAGGGCTGTGTCGCTGTATGTGAACCAGAAATCCAGTGCACAATATTTTATAGTGAATTCCTCCCTTCTTAACATATCAGGTTTCATTCATGTTGTTTCCCTGCCATAAAACAGACAAAATGGAGTTGACCCGTTCTGTCGTCAACTGTGGTGCCTCTGCGGGCTCACATCTGTAACGCAAACACCAAGAGCAATCTTTGCAGACACAAAAGATAAATAGAAAGCCAAAACTGCAATCCTTGCCCTTCCCATAGGTCCCCTTGGTCTGGTGTCACACCAGAGGTATGGGCAGGGTCTTGGCTGCTTTCCAGCTATGGACCACGCGGCCAGTTACTCCAAGGAAGCTCCTTGAGCATGAAGCCACTCCAGCCTCTCTTTGTGGCCTTGCTCTGGGGATGGTCCAGCACTGTCAAGCTGCTGGCTCTTATCTTTATTTCCCGTTGCTGACTCACGCTGAAGGCAGCTGAACATTCTTTTCTTGAGAAAAGCTTTCCCCAGGTGACCTTTCCACACAAACCCCGGGCACAGTCACCACAGAGGTGAAGCGTGAGTCCTACCAGATTCTGCTGGAGGTTCAGAGAAACCTTCTCCTGAGTTCAGATGAACTGCTATTAAATTCAGCTGTCGATCTGAGCCCTCACCTCCAGGCTATTGATTAATGTTGCTGGAAGCACAGCGCTGTTGTCTTTCACATGTAGCTGCTGTGGGAACCGAAGATGTGCCCTGGGCAATTGGTGACATTCATTTTCGTGAGACTGCAAAAATGCAATCGCAGATTTGTAGAGATATGAAACAAGTCACCTATGCAAACTGGCAGGGAAAAGCTGAAAGGTATTGCCGTTGTGGACACAGATCAGTACTTACGCAGTGTGTAAGTACTTACCGGCGGTTCTGCAGTTCACGTTGATAATGCATCACATAACCTGACTCCAGTAACCAGGGCTTAACTCTGGCAATCAGAGTTTTCCTTGCAGAAACCCCCAAGCAGCTCCTCTCCTACCCCATTTCCCTCTTTCAATAATTTCCCCCCAAACACACACATTCCTTAAAATCAGTGTCTCTGGCCACAGTCTGCAAACAACCCAGCTCCACCAAAAGCCAAGCTAATAACAACCAGAGCTGTGTAAGCTAAAAGCTAATAGTCATGGTCACTAAAACCTCAGCATTCGGGACCTGTAACATTCCTGCACATATATTGACAAGCATCCTTTGGGTCTTGTCGTATTTGAAGTGCTTCGGTGCCTGCTCCGCTATGGCTTGGGCTCTTATTATAGAGCCTTGTAGCTAAGCAACAGTAACCTCAGCTGGGCAGTCCAAATGATGTGGCAAGGGCAAGTTACCCTGCAGGAATATACAGTGGCAATTCAGGAGGAAGGGAATACTTTGAAGCTGGGTGTGTTAACCATGCTGGGAAAACCTCTACGGCCTTCAGCAGGCTTCAGATCAACCCCAAAAGAACTCAAAATCAGCAGATGAGGTTAGGACAACAGGTCAACACTCATTGTGACTGAGAAACAAACCTAGAAAAATGATCTGCAGGGCTGGGAATTCATGGCTTCCATTTGCTGGGAAAAGAAAAGTGGAAGAGCATTGGCAAGGTTAAAGAAATACAGATGGGAAAGTTTTTCTAACACTCAAAATAGGAGAAAATCCCCATCCAACCACAGCTGGTCCTAGAACTGCCACACCTGACTTGGAGGCTAAAGAGGAATCGTGAGGAAGAGTTAAAAAAAAAAACCAACACCCCCCCGTTAATATAAGATTTAAGAGAAAGCTGCCCCTTCCTGGGGCCGTGGAGTGGGGGTCAGACTGAAATTCTGTCATTTAGTCCTGGGGAAGTTGGCTGGGGAAGCATCACTTCTACTCACTCTTGTCAGAGTCACTTGGTAAAGCCTTGACTCTGAGCACAAACATCATCAGCCCCAATGGTGCTTTTTGCTCCAAGCCAGGCCTTGGTCCCAGCCTGGTCAAGATGTACAAAGATCTGCAGGCACTTTTTGGCCAAAAAAGCATGGAAATTCACTTTTTTCATCTGCATAGAGCTCCGAGGTAGGAATAAAATGCCATTTGGCAGCATTCCTGAAGCAAAGTACATACACCATCAAATATAACTGCAGCACTGAGATATTCCAGCTGCTGCTGCCCAACAGGCTAATGCGCTTCTCTTCTAATAGCACCTTCACTCTGCTTTTCTTCAAACTTTTACAGACATTTATGAATTAAGTCTCACACCATACTCGTGCCATAGGAAAAGGCTGGTTGGAGAGAGACAGCAGCTCAGTAGTTAAGATGCCAGGCTGGAAGCGAGGGTCACCAAGCCACTGCCTTGTCTTCCAAAGCTGCTGTGAGGACAAAGACATGGAAGTGTGCCAGGTAGCCTGCACCCACCTGCTGGGAGCATTGTCATTTTTAGGTCAATAGTAACATTTCTATCCCCTTTTCAGATGGAGATGGGTGGGCACATCAGGGTTGCACAGAAAGTTGGTAGCAGATGCAGAACCAGAGAGGTTTCCAACCCGATGCCATAAGATTATATATTTTACCACACACTAGAATTAATTTTTGTTCTTTGCGCCTTCTCAGCCATGAAACTCATAGTTAATTCTTGCTGTGGAAATCACAAAGCTTCCCTTTATAGTCACCTAAAGCTCGAGTCTTAAGCCCAAATTTAGGAACTGGCGTTACCATCAATGACTGGGCAGCTCTCCCCGCTTTCAGTCAGGATTTACACAGAATCTACCAGGGACATTAGCCTCAGGCTATTCTCTGCCTAGCAGGAGACATCTTTATGGGAACAGATGCAGCTGATTTGCAGTACTCACTGACAGAGGACTCCGTGAAGGTGAAAAACCTACATGGGCTCAAAGAAAGTAGAGACAAATTCATGGGCATTGGCAGTTACTGAAGGCAGGGGGTCAGACAGCTCGCTCCCAGGCATCTCTGAGCAGGCAGCTGCTGCAAGGGGGTACCACGAGCAGGACCTCTATAGCTCTCTCTGCTTCTCATACTCTTTCCCTAAGCATTCAGTACTTTCCATTACACTGCCTATCTGCTGGTCTGAAACAGCCATGGCAATTCTTTTGTTAGAAGGGAGACAGTAAAAAAATTGTGATTTAAAAAATGCATGAAGTTTAGCCATGTCTCGAAAAGTCTTTTCAACTAATAACCTCAGAGCAGAAATAAAAGGGCGTTTCTGAAGTAAATGTGCAAGGCTCTTGACTCGTCTCACAAAGTGAGCTGACAGCCATAAGGTGTGGCATGATCTAATTTTAGAATTATCATATAAGACTCCAAATTTACTTTATTAAACGGAGCTATAACTAAATTTTGATGCCATTAGATCATACAATTAAATATTGGCTTGCTTACAGGTCTTTCTATTTTGCCCCACATGAAAAGGACTGCATCTACAAATGGATGTCTTCTGAGATTTTCTCCTGCAGGATGTTTAACAGCTACTGACATATAAAATAAATCCTTAAAAGCTAAACCAACAATTTTTAATCTACAGAAGTGAATTGAAGAAAGTTGCAGCTTGGTATGGGGACCTACTAAATGTTTGCTACTCAGTGAGCTCCACAAATTCTAAACCCTTCCAAGTAAGTGAAAAATAATTAGCTTTCTTCCCTTTCCAGATGAGATGATAAATAACACTCTCCAGGTTTTCTTAGGAAATTAAAAGAATGCAGAAGAGGAAATAGATTAAACATTGCCATATCATCATTTAAATCACATTAATAGGGCCCATCCAACTAAAAAACATTTAGTCTCAGTAGTTCGATTATTTCTGGATCTCAGAAGTTATAGCTGACCAATACAAAGGCAGAGTTTGAGGCAGAGGGCTTGGGACCCATCAGAGGTTCAGAATTTGATGGCCACAATTTGAAAATTACTTTTTTCCTAACACACAACAAACCACCCCAATATAACTTGGTTCTTAGAGCAGCCAGAAAAACCAATCAACTCCTAAACTTTAGTACCGTAGAAAAGGCCTGGGCTGATTTTCCAAGTTCGCTGCAAAAACACCTTGTGGAAGCAAAGCACAGCAATATTAAAGATCCATGAGAGGTGATGTTTTTTACCCAGAACGGCTCAATATTTGCATCCATATTAACGTGTGAGCCAACACACAGGCTCAACTAGGAACGCTGGGTTTTAAAAATAAACAAAAGCCCAATACAGCTTGCTATTAATAAATAATGGTAATAACAATAAAGCAATAAAACACAGGCTATTTAATTTATTTTTGTAAGAGCCAGTTCATGTAGGATGCTTTCAGAAGGAAACATTAACCATGATTACTACTTGCCCATGAAAAGCTAAAGAGAAAAGCACAGTCACCCTGTAGTTTGCAAATATTAAAGTTAAAACCATCAGCTTTGCCTATGTCCTGGAGAGAGAGAGGAAAAAAGGGCAACAAAGAAAGAGGTTATTTAGTGGAAATCAGTTCACTGGGCTTTTAGGTTATGCCTGTATGTTCCCTGTTTGGTCCTTCCCTGCACAAAGTAACGAGCGTTTGTGCACAGCACGCAAGGAAGAGCCATGCCCTCCCAGCAAGCAGCACGTGGGCGCAAGATGCCTCTTTGGCTGCGCCAAGGGCTCTGTGTGGAGCCTGGGCTTCTTCTATGTTTTCCTATAGATGGTGACATTACTGTAGCCACATTCTCCAGAGTGACATTTTGGATATGTCCTGGGGAAGAAATACAAGGCTCAAAGCAGAGTCACAGGTGTTGTGACCTGAATTTTTTCTACAAAAACAAGAAAGTAAGGTCTGTGCTAATGTTTGTATGGCAGATTCATTCTAGAAAGTACAGCTTCGTTAGTGTTACCATCAGGGCCAAATTAAATGACCTATTTAATGCAACTGCTTTCTTAATCAGACTTATCGATCCTTTTTGACCTCTCTGTTAAAGACACAAATGTATCTTAACAGTCATCTTAGAGAAGACAAAGCATGTAGTTGAAACCTGCAGATTCAGGAAAAGAAAAATGCCCAAAATGTAAACTGTGAGGGTGCTTGAGCTAGTTCACCAGCAGCATGGACATCTGCACAGGGGAACAGCTGGAAGTCCTAATCTTACCAGCTGGTCCAGGCTAAGCCATCCCCCCTGTTCCATCAGAGCCCCAAGTCTGCTAGTGAGATTTAAGTTCTTGTGTCATGGAAGTGCTTTTGAACATTTTGTCCTACAAGAACTTATTTTCCCCATATCTTGCAGGACAGAAAATATTCCTTATAGCTTCATTAGGTAAAAATGAGTTCCCATTACCCAAAGGATGCTGCCTCACTCATGAAGGCAGGGGGAGCGTTCAGCCTTCAGCAGGGCATGTCCTGGGCAATAGAGGAATGAGTAATGGGCTGCCGGTGACATTTTGAGATAGCTTGCTTTCATTTCTCAGATTGCTAGTGAAATCCATGATGATATGAGGTGACTCCAGGCTCAGACAGACTCTGATTTCTCAGTGGAGCTCTACCTCGACTTTCCTTCATTAAATATATATATATATGAACACACATATATTAAAAAATGGATCCTACTCCAAGAGTCTAGTAAAATTGATGAAATGGCTCCCATTGGCTTCCTTGGGCACTGGTTCAAAATATTAATCTGATTATCATTATGGCTCAAATTCAGCAAGGTTGTTAAGTATATATCTAACTGAAAGCACCTGAACGGTCCCATTATGATGATTCATGGATTTAAAAATAGAAGTATGTTTAAATGGTCTCCTGAACGCAGGTCTAAATGAAATCAATACATGTCATGCCTCTTATTCATGAAATATTAAGGGAAGATGCATAATTTATTGTGCTCTGTGTATGCATATGTACTTAGCACTGATTATACTGTAACAGACCTATACATAATTTAAACTGTATAGCATCCACTTTATGGGGGAGAGAGAGGGGAAGAAATCTTCATTAAACCCTGAACAGTACACTTTTTGGTGATGTGGGGATTTATTTTATTCTTTTAAACTGCGGATGCCTGGATAATAGTTCTGTTCTCACATGTTCAAAAGCCCTTTTCCAGAGCAAAAGAAATCACAGCCTCCTCTACAGCTCTAGGAGAGGAGCCTGAAACCAGTGAGTGGCTGCAAGCCAGCGGCCAGGCAGCGCAGAGGTCTGTGCTGGCCTCTGCCGACGGGCAGGACCACAGCGAGTGCCCAAATCACTATGAGAGCCTCCAGCCATCCCTCAGGACCATCCCTCATCAGCAAAGGTAAGAAATCCCATGTTGCATTTAATGGTGCAGTCAGCTGGACAGGCAAAAAGGGAGCACGTGGTAGTAAAGCCCACGTTATTTATTCACTACCAGGGATAACTCTCATTATTGTTGGTTTATAAACCATTTTTTCGGTTCTGGTTCTTGTTTGCCAATGACATCATGCTATCTGTGGGCCTTCCAGTAATATAGAAAGGATTCACTGAGAGAAGCACTCAAGGGCAGACTTAAGGATATTTATGCACAGAAGTGCATTTCTACTCTGCCATGCATGTTGGGGAGTATGTCATTAACCTGCTTCAATGCAGCATGTGTTTAAAAGCGTTGCTTGACTGGGAGATGCGTGACATATTTAGCACCTGCCTCATACGGATGGGTTTTAAAAGCTTTGCTGCCTTGTCTCACAACGTGGCCCTTCCATGCCCACACCTGGGACAGGCTTTGCCTCTGATGGAGAAGGCTGTCCACAGCTATTCAGACACCTCTGTGCCCTGCCCAGGCAAAGCAGGCAGCTCTACCGGTGGCTGCCCAGCTCCCAGGAGATGCACTGAAGTGGGAGAAGGGGCAAGAAATGGAAGGAAAGAAAGAGCTCGGCTTTGTGCAGCAGAGCTATGCAGTTACGGAGAGATCCCTCTGAGGCAGGTTCCCCACCTATGGGGCTGTAGCTGGCTCCATGGAGGAGCTGCGTCAGGCAGCTCACGTGTCCTCTTGCACTTCCCCAAGCACTCTAGCAGAGGGAATTAGCTCTAAAGATGATGCAAGGGACCATCTTCATTCAGTGCGGCCAGATCTGCCAGTGGGGATGGTGCAATATGACAAGAAAACCCTGCTGCTTCTCCATCCCGTTCTGGATTTCTTTTTCTGCAAGGAATTGAGTGAAGTAACACAACCACCACCAGGTAACAGCAGGGAATACTCTGAAACCTCGCTGCTTCACAGGCTGTGCGTATGCATAAGCAAATATACACAGTTCTTAATAAGCAAAATAGCTATTAAGCAAATATTGATGCCCTTTTCTTCTCCTGGCCTTCCACAATTACTCAAATAATCAAAATAAACTTCTTAAGGCCAGGCTTACCTTGCCAACTTTGTCACAGGCAAAGCTTACAGCATGGAAGTCTCCAGCAGGAGAAAACATGCGGGGTGCAGTTCTTCCAGGCATGCTCTGTGTCGAGCCCCGTGTCCTGCCACACAGCTGCTCTGCTCTCGCATCCCTGGGGCTTCACTGCAGGAGAACAGAAATGCTTTCGGTGATGTTAGTCTCTCACCAAGCTGTAAGCACACACACATGATTTAAGTTGTGCTTTCGCCCTCAAGCAGATCCTGTGACTCACCTTTTACCTTTCTTATTGTGATGGGGGGTTCAGATCATTTTGCTTAAATTAGTCTATTTTCTTCATGTCTTTAAGCGTGAGGGAAACCAAACAAAATAAAATTGCCAGTTGTGATCCAGTTTGAGTTCAAGCCAATACAACTGCAACTTCACATGACTTCTGGCAGATAATGATGAGTAGGCAAACTTTATTTGAAGAGTTTGGAAAGAAATATGAATCAAGTTTTATGTTGCAGAGGATTTGAACAAAATATTCCAGTGGTAGCATCATGGGATATAAATATTTGGCACTGGTAGTTGTATTCACCAAATTATTAACACCAGAGAGTTAATACATCACCCATGACTTCTCCATGCCAATCATTTACTAAGCATGCAGTGATGAACATCGGGCAAAGAACAAGCCTCCCAGGTAGCTGCTTGGAAAACCCCCCTGGAAAGTCGTCAGGAATTAGTCTGAGCCACCTGAAACGCAGGAGGCACATCCCCGGCAGGCAAGCACTGCGCTGTGATCTGGGCTGCGCTCATACAGGAGGCCACCTCCCCTGGAAACGTCAGACACATGCTCAGAGCCCAGCAGTCAACTGGGATAAAAATTTGGAAAAATAAGAACAAGGCTAAGGCTGGGACTAAACATGCAGGTCAAAAGGGTGCAAGGAGCAGGAAACTCTAGAGATGGGCGGCTCAATCCCTCACTGCACTCACACCAAAGTGTCTTTTTTCTTTCATTCTGTGGATACAGGGGTCAGTGGCACTATACTGAAGTCACTAACACAGCTAGCTCAGTCTGTGTTGCCCATCTCCAGCCACCTCTAGCCTTAAATTGGTAAGGAAAGGTGAAGAGCTCCCACTCCCTGAGCAAGCCAAAAGAGGTCCCTGATTTCTTTGCTGAGCCCCCATAGCCCAATTTGAGGCTGGTCTCCATGTACACGCACAGATAAGCTTCACTGAACTCACTGGCTTGCTGTGTACGCAGATGGATGCGGTATTACCAAACACCCTGCAATATAAGAGCTGTGAAACCTTTCTTTTTTTCCCCTAAAGAAGTAATTTCTAAGTGTCTCAAAAGAGTTATGTTACTTTCCTAAAAATAAAACGCACCACGGTCATGTGCAGCTACGAAGGCTTGGTGATAGATGGCGCTACATGAACATGAATTTGGTTTTTAAATCACTACATTAAATATTTACTGTTACATTTCCTTACACACGAAGTGCACCTAAGCAGTGTCAGTATTTTAGTTATTTCTTACACACGCATAAAGAACATAATAGAAATAAAAATCAGGAAGACAATTTATTGAGACATTGCAAGACAGAAAAGGGAATATTCTCTATGATTCAACTCTCAGCGCCAAACTCCGATACAGTTGAAAGTGTCCCCCCGTAGCCAAGAGCTGAAGGGTGGGAGGAAGAGGAGGTGGTTGCAGGTAACACACTGAAGTCAGTTAATTTCTGATTTCCCGGGTCCCAAAATACAGAGCATGCTGTTTCTAATAGTAAAGCTGCTAGAACAAAATTTTTAAGTATCTTTGGCAAATGCAATAACAGCAGGGGTAAGTTTCCATTTAACCTAAACACCGCTTTGGTCCTGGCTGGTGGTGGTCAGCTGGCAAGACAGCCTGCTGGAAGAGAAGACATCCTCAAACCTCAGGGAGAACGGGCAGAACCACATCAATAGAGTGAAGTGCATAGAGTGAAAAGGGCATCCAAAGCACATCACATCAGTAAGCACCCTGGGGAGTAAAATTTGCAGAGACCCATGATAACGTGAAATGTACAGAGCAACAGTAACAAAAAGCTCACCATTTTCTTTTAACAAGTATCATCATCTTCACACTTAATCTGTATGAAAAAAGTTCCTGCTGACTCATAACGATGTTCTCTGCATTTCTCCCACACCTACACTCATAGACCAGATACTTAAAGAGCAAATGTGATCAGGAACGTGAATTTACCTTGTTTTTTTCATGTTAGTGCAAGTAAGACCAGTGATTGCCTGAAACCAGCCTTTGACCTGCTGGACCAGCTTCACATTTGAGACTCCTCTAGAAAGTGTGTTGCAGCAATGTGTAAGTGGTGAAAATGCCTGCTAAGGAGCAAGGTGAATCAAGGGAGCACCAGGGTTGAGAGAAGAACATTAAAAACTAAGCCACAAGATTTTGTAAAATGTAGTCCTTCATACTGTGCGCACGAGAGGTTTGCTTCGTCCTCCACATGCATGGATTAAAGCAATGCAAACATCTGTTCTCCACTGGTGGTTTAGAAAACCAGTAGCATACAGAGACAGCTTGAAGAGTGGGGAAGCTCAGCCTGTAAGGCTAAAAAACCCAGAGGAGACAGAGCAGCAATGCCAAGAGGCATTCACAGAGCAACCACCTCTCTTGCTCCCACTTTTGAAGCAAACGCTCCAGTTGTCCCAAAAGCCTGCACTTCGATTCACGTTGCAGAGCGGCCTCGAGGCACCCAGATCGGACTGCTCTGGGATGAAACCAAACTGGCTGGTCTGCTCCTATCATCAAGGTGAACTTAGGCTGCAGGAGCAGACCATAGCTGGTCCAGAGTAAAGCCCAGAAAACACACACAGCATGAGGCCAGGTCCTCAGCACCCGCTGCCTCTTCCTGCAGAGGCTCTCCAGTTGCACTGCCTGCCACGTCAGCGCAGATGCGGCCCTTGCCCATGGCAGAGGCACCAGTCGGCTCCTCCATGTATGCCGGCACTGCAACTGCCTTGGGAGGACAGGGTCATGCTCTGGCCAAAGAAACTGCCAGTGTCACCCTTTCTCTCTTCTCACTGGACTCATACATGCATTATTCTTGTTGGTGCCCAGAGCTTCCCTCTGAGCTTTTCCTTGGGATCAGCATCATGTGGTGACAGCTGGTGGAGACCCACCTGCCAGCTGGGCCCTGCAAACTTCCACTCCTCCTCAAACCTCCATCCCCACAGCATTCAACAGTGAAGTGAGAGAGCTCCTAGAGAGTTGTTCTTGCAGAATTGAAATGGGGATCATCTTTATGACATTAACTGCATTATTAAATCTGCAAGATCTGAACCACTTTTAATAACACACTTGTTCCAAGCAGAGGCAGTTAATCTCCTGCTATCAGCTCTCAACCCTCAAAATATTTGTACTCTAGCTGCGAGGTTTGTATGGGCTAAGCAGTAATTAGAAAATTTAAGAAGCACCCAGGGAAGCTTCCTGAGCTGTTCTGCATTTCTTCATTTAAGTTCAGAGGTCAAATAAAATCTGTTGTCCTGTCCTGTAAAAAGAGTTTGCTATTTCCTAAAACTCAGTAGGCCAGGGGGAAGACTAAAATGGGCAGAAATGCTAACTGTATTGGGGAGGAAAAAGCACTTCCCAAAGCTTACTTTTTTAGTTCTGAAGAGGCTTTGAGAAGTGTTAAGGAGCTCCGAGAAGTCTTTTTACAAAAGGCACATTTAAAGGCACAAAAAAAAAAAAAAAATCAAGTTATTTAACAGTAACAACGGCAGCAATTGCTCATGAAGTGTCTGTGAGCACCCTAGCTGGCGCTGACAGTCAAGACACGTGAAAGGGACGGAGGGAGGGAAGAGGACTGGTGATTTCCTTTTGTGCAATTGGGTAAATCTTGCCTGGTAAGTGGTGAAATACTGTAGGAGGTGGAGCTCGCAGCCATGCATCCCCCATGGGATGATGCTCACATGGGGGTGATGCACGGCTGTGAGCTGCATCTCCCTCAGTTCCAGTTCCTGCCATCCTTCACAGCGCAGGAATTAAACCAAGAGAGAAACATCAAGAAGAGGTATACATCCACCCTTTGGAGTCCCCAGTGCTGTTGATGTACGATGATACTTTGAACCAGTCCTTCCAACTTCAATAGCAAAAGAAAAAGGCAAGGGCTGGCCCATAGTTTGAGACTCCTCGTCTACAGGGCTGCTGTCACTGACAGCCAGCTTCCAGTTCCCAAGGAACAGAGATCATAAAGCACTTGATGAAGGAAAGCAACTCTGTTCAGGTCAACGCTTCAGCTATTTCTTCCCTCCCATGGAGATTCATGCACCTAACATGGCTTCCAACTGCCTTTGTGCAGATGAAGTGGAGCAGTTACACGGCTTATTGAGTCTCTGCTATAGAGGAGTCAGAAAATCTTTCACAGATTAGTTGGTTGAGAGATGGACACATTTTAGCAGTGAGAATCGTGGCTATCTGCTAAGCTAGAGATGTGCAGGGGTCATTTACAGTCAGGCTGTGAACATCACTTGGTGATAGACCCTGCCATCTCCATGTCCCCGTGCCATTTCAGTCCCCTTTCATGCCATCCTCCACCGTTTGAGATCCGCACTCTTTCTACAGGCCAACATCCATGAACTCCACCCTGAGCTAATGCCGATGTCATGTCCCTTGCAACTAGTGCTGTTCTTGCTCCCCGCCCCCACCTCCACGGGAAGAAGCAAGTGAGATTTTTTACAAGCAAGGAGCAGAGGAACCAAGACAAAGGCACGCAATGTGCTGCTGAGCTAAGTCCTCATCGTCACTTCATGAGTCTGCACAACTCACCGTGAATCATGCAAACATCCCAAACTTCATGGACTCCTTACAGCCTTTTTAGGCTTGTGTACGTGACCTGTAATGTGCCAGGTTGAAGTTACATATATCCTATTACCACATATATCTATCCTTCCCCTAGAAGTTCAGCATGTAAGCCCTGCAACTTGTCAGCAAATAGCCTGCTACTCTTGTTTTGGGTAATGTATCCAGTTCTGTTGACTGGAAAGGCTGGGGAAAATATAGTTCACACAAAAGAACCGATAATATCAAGGACTAAAAGACAACTAGTGTTTGAATATTAGAAAAAAGAGGGAAGGGAAAGGAGTTAATGAGAGTTTTCAAAAATTTTACTAGACTAATAAGAACTTTACCAAAAAAAAACCCAAAACCAAACCAAAACAAAACCCCCATCAAATAAATTTTTCAGTATTTTGATGAAAGTAGAGCAAGTATCTGCTATTTCAAGTTCGGGAAACAACCTTGCACTAGAACAAACAAGAAAATTACCATTTATACACACAGACCTAAGCATCTGCTGGCTATAGATAAACTACAGCGGGGCTGGAAGTTTCCCTACATCATCTTTTTGGGCAACAGGAAAGCGTAAGCTTGCAGAGGAAAGCATGGACATTTCCTGGGTTGTGAGAATAACATCAGGGAAAGGGATCCACAGCCCACTACAAAGAGAGAGGGGGCATCTTGGAAGGAGACTAAATAGCTATAAAGCTGTAGTGCTCTGACTTTAATAGTAGGCAGGAACTGAAGGCCTGTTTTCCCACATTTAGGAGAACTATAAATAAGGAAGTTTGGAGCATTAGCACACTCATGCAGACAGAGTACTTGAGAGAGAATCAGATTTGTGGAGGTACAGGAAATATTCACATTTAAAGCAATTACAAACTTATTCATTAAATATCGTAACATATTCATACCTATGTCTCTTCATTTATATCCATCGCCTTAAATTGTAGATGTAGCTACAGACAAACAAGTAAAGGAAATTTGTAACATTAACACCAGATTTTTAGAAGTAAGTATTTCAAGCAAACTTCTGAATAGCCTGTGCTCAGTATATTTCTTTTTTTCGTATATCTGTATCCTGCTTCAAGAGTGAAGCTGTTCCAGCAGCCTGATACAGAATTCATCTGGGAAATGCTGGAGGGAAGTTTAAGATTGGGAGTACTTGTTTTCCCCCCTTCCTCTTTAGTTCCTGTTGTTTGCCTGTAGAATTGCATCTTAATTTAACTTATCTTAAAAGTATTAATGAGCCCATTGTATCTTCTATCTCTACTTAAATAGCTGGAATTCCAAACAATGGTCATATCAAAAAATGCCACTTTCTTGCCTGGATAAATAAGGAAAGCTGTAGATCTTCAGCAACTGTGCAGTGTCAAACTCCTCCTGCCGCGTGTCATTTCTCAGCACTAAGGGAAACGTACAATAAAGCTCCATTAACAGCTCTTGCCCTCGAGCCATCACACCGTTATCTCGGGCTGTATTTTAGGATAAAGCAGGAGGAGGAACACACATGCTGCCTTTACAGCTCTCTAGTGCACTGAAGGTAATCGCTTACGTCGAATCATAGCGATGGACCCCATCGCCCCACTGCTTTAGAAGGTCAATCCAGTTTTATGTTTGCTTTAGTTTTTTTTGGGGGGGGAGGGGGGCTTCAAGGTTTGCGCATAATGTCAGAAACTCAAGAAAAACTTTTTCTATGTGACTCAGCCTGGAATAAAGTATTTCTTTCAACTTCACTTGTTATACAAAGATATTCACAAATATATTTTACATTAACTGTTTGTGACAGATCCAGTTAAACTGCAGCATTGAGATGAGATATAGCCTTTGGCACGGCTTAGAAGCCCACAGATAATAACATATACAATAGATACAAGGAAAACTATTTTCACCACGACAGTGGTCAAACACTGGAGCAGACTTCAGAATCTCCATCCTTGGAGATGTGCAAAACTCCAGTGGACAAGCTCCTGAGCAGCCTGATCTAACCGGACTTAGATGACTTCCAGTGGTCCCTTCAAACCTGAATTATTCTACATTTCTATTCATTTCAGACATTGATACAAGTTCCCAAAAACCATAAGAGAAAGTTTCACAAGGGATTAGCTCATGGCAAACAGCTGGTAAGTTCTTAACCCATCACCTGCTAGGTCAGGTTTTGAAAAGGTGAAGGTCTACACAAGGTTATTGTACCCTACATGACATGGTGCAGTCTGCAGAATATTTCTGAATACTGAAACTACACACTGTCTGAACATGCCACCCCTACAAGAGCCTTCCCATGGTGTCCGAAGCCTACAGATTAAGGGCTCCTAATAGAGTTGCTCTGACAGAGGGGGCAGAGCTGTTGCTGTCTGCCCAGACAGTGATCCACAGGCTGCAGATCACCAGCACCAGCAGCTTCAAAGCAGTTGCTGCAGCCACTTTTGCAGAACTATACCACTTCTGATGGAAGCGTTGCACAACAAGCAAGCGGCCTCTTCTTCCAGAAAGTTCACAATTCACAAAATCCACAAAATCTCTATTGTCCTGGTTAGCCAAATGTTTGTTTCCCTGTTAGGTTTCTCTACTGTAATTCCGCATCTGCTCAGCTGTGGTAAGACTGCAGCAGCTAATGGAGCTATTAAGTGTCTGAGAGCAAGAAAAAGCCAAAATACGGGGCAGCGCTTAGTTTCTTGCAGGCTCCACTCCCTTGGAAGATAAACTAAGTGCTGGCACTTAGTCCCTTACATACCCCACCTCCTGCAGGTAAGCAAGCCAAAAATCATCCTAGATCTTCTCGTGCCCCTACAAGGATAGCTCCTGCATCTCTGTCTGGACACCATCACCTAAACACTCTTACTAAGCTAAATAAGAGGATAATTAAGCATAAAAGAGGTCAGAACTGCCATTTTAGATAGCTCCCTGAGCCTACCTAGGAGAACACACTGGAAGAAAAAAGATGCTTTGTGTGGCAAGGTGTCTTCAAATTTCTAAAGTCTTCCTATTTGGGTACTCGAGAGTGGGTTTTCTGCACTGTTTACAAGCTGCCAGTGGGAACATATGTGCATTATTTTTGAAAGAATGAAGGGAATTAAGAATGAGAAGCTTTTTGGGTTTGGAATTTCCCAATTCATGGGACTACTAAAAAATCCTTGGCTTCCAGCCAACTCCTGCTCTTGTAGTGAAACCAAGAAAGTAAAATTTAGAGAGTTAACTCATTTCTAACACAAATGTAAGAACAACAACAAAAAAATTTAAAAACCAAAGTTCAAATTGAAAAAGGCACTTAACTACATTTTCATAGTGCTGCTCTGAAACACTGATCTGCACTACTGGATTCATAATCCACTTCAGAAAGGATATTTTGTGATTTGCTCTGTCTCCATCGATAACATATCAGTAATGTTATGGTGCTAGTGCTTCGTAGGAAGCACTTCTGTTAGCCAGTAAATTTCTTCAAGACTACAAAAATTCCTCCTTTCCCTGTTGGAACAAACCCCTATTGTGACTTTTTTTCCATGACAGACAGCAAAAGGCAGGGAAAACCTCCCTGGAGTGCTGCTCATAGCACAGTGCCAGCAGGGCCAATGGGGTGAAGAGCATTCAACTTGGGTCTTTCCTCTCCCTTCCCTACCTCTTTCAAGCACTACAAGTCACGAGCCAGAAGTCTGTCTGCCCAATGAAATATTACCATTTGGATGACTCAAGCAAGATGATCTGGCCATATTCCCATCAAGTTAGTCAAATAATATGGCTCTGACATCTTCTCTGGAGAATGAATCACACATGTAGGAACAGGCAGCCATTCAGACGTGTAAAAGGAAAAACAAAGCTAGGCATTCTCCTTGAAAGTTCAGGGAAAAAGAGAAATTTGCCACCCAACTAAGCCTTTAATTGGTAGCGTAACCCACAGTCCTCCCCTTGTATCTAAAGGGCAGAACTTTTAATGAGGTCATTTGGGAATGCATAGTTAGCATATTTTTAATCTGTATGTCTAAAAGTGGATTTGTTTTCTTAACAAGTGCTCTCTCATCAACCTGATGTGCTATAGCCCCAAAGACTGACCTATTTTCAAAACCACTTTGAGTCAGGAAGAGTCTCTACACAAGTTACATCAAGGCCCTAGTAATCTTTCAAAATATAATTAAAGAAGCAAGATAAATAGCATCTCATAAGCATTTGGAAAATGTGATGCACTTCTGGTTTATGTGCTTATTTCTGCCCTGAAGAGATTACAACACAGAATGAATCGTTTATATGCATTCTTAACCAATATATTACTCAATTTGTTTAAAAAGTTGCATTTCTATTCTGTATCCTGCTGACAAATTTTGAGTAGGCAGAATTCATGAATGTTTCTGGGAGTTATGAAAGGAGAAACCTGCATCCTTTCTGTGCATCTAAGAGTCTGAATATTCCCATTATGACCAACTTTATTTAAAAAAAAAAAAAAAACAACAAACAAAAAACCCCACAAAAAACCAAACACAAATGGGGTACAGCATTAAAAAAAACCCCACGTACTGGGAAAAACATACTGGAAAACTCAACCCCACTATTCCAAGAATATCAAGAATATCAACAAGTAGCAAGGGTAATCAAGAAGATAGAGGAAGAATGTATATTAACAGACATGTCTTTTACTCGGCTTGTACAAAACTTATTCACCTTGTAGCTCATGATCTGAAGAGTGCCTGTAGCACAGACATTTAGCATCCTGAGAAAAGTGAACAAGGAGACACTGGATAAAATTGGAGACCTTGTGTTGTCCCCTCTCTTTCACTAAATAATGAACGTTATTACTGATACTTTGTCCTAAACAGATAAAATGAAGTTCTCAGTGCTAGGCACCAAGACTCACCCATGAAACAGCTAAGGCATTCTTAACTTCCTCACATTACCATTTCCTACTCTGCTCTGAATTTTAAAGAGCCCACAGACAGCCTAAAGACTTTTTTGCCTTTACAGACATAATTGATAAACAAGAGTAAAGTTTTCTAATTTTACCAAAGATAGTCATTATCGTTAGTTTTTGCATGGCTCCTTACCCACAACTTTACTTTTTCCAACAAATGAATATATTTTACCACAGTGCTGTCACTGTATTTATCATATCACTAGGAGGTACCACTTCAAAATTCAACAGAAAGCAATTATAAATTAAGTTATGACTATAATAAGAGCTCCTAGCATTTGTTTAGTTCCTTTAGACCCTGGTCTGAAACCCACCTGAGTAATGAGAGCCTTAAAGAACCTTAAACTCCATCCTCTGGAGCGCAGTGTCAGTACCAATTGTGGTGGTCCGATGCCAATCATGTTAGAGAAGTTGATGCCCATCATTTCCCATAATAAATCCTCACAGCAATGAACCAATTTCAATACTATCTATCCCTGTTGATCCACTTTTACTCAAGTTTTCTCTGGAGAGACAAAAGAATTTGCTATTGTTTAATAGAAGCTACAGCTCAAGACCAGATTTTTCTACAATTATTTCACATTGTCTTGAATTTGTTGAGGTTCAAGCTTATAACCATCTGAGATGCTGGGAAACACATCAGTTAGGCATAGCCCTTAGGCATAGCCTCCTTAGCCCACTTTGCATTAACTTTCTGCACCAGTTTCACTGCACACCCAACCTCAACGTTGCCCTCCATGCTGCACCTTACAAAGTGTCCAGTTTTCATCAATTCACACTAAATTAGCATCCTTCTTTCCATCCTGCACCTTAAAAATCATGGTTCCTCTTACAATGAGACTATACAACCAACAAATTCCTGCATGAAGAGCTGCAGAAAAATATTCTACTATCAGCAAACTCCTATGTGAAAACCTCCAGCATAATTCTCTACTATCAAGACATTCCTATCGGAAAACTTTACATTATCCCTAAGATTCCCACTCAAAAAACATCTGGAAACAAAGATCCACTGTTCCAACAACAGCTAAAACACCCCAATGATCAGTGAAAACTTAAAACCAGGAGTGCACTGTGATTTTGTTGACATGTGTTAATGCAGAGCTGGGTTTGAAAATTGCTAAGTGTATACCTTACAGTTTTGTGTGGCATTTGCTGAAAAATCAGTTTTTGCACTTGGAGAAGTGCAGATAGAGAAGGTTTTTTAAATAGCCAGAAGGAAACTGCTCTTCAGTGCTCTGAAGTCAACGGTAATCGGGGAGATCTGTATCTCCTCGGAAATATCTTCTGCTCCAACCAGAACTTCTGGTTGCATTACCAACCTGCAGACCCCGACCCCAAACAGACATTTGGCCCTGAAAACCTGAAAAGGTACAAGTACCATTTTGCAAGTGCAAATTCATCATATTCCAAACTTCATAGCCACAGTCACAAAAATAAGCATCGTCATGAAATTAGAGCAAAATCTTCAGTTCACCCTGTTAAGGCTGCCTGGCTCCAGTGCTCATACTCAGACCCTTTAACACTGAATGCAGCTCTCACCGCAGAAGCTGAGAATTACAGAAATAAATAAAAAAATCTAGAAGTTACATAGCTGTTAGCCAAACCTGCTGCCTTGATATGAGGCTAGAACTGGCATTATTTCTGGGTAATTTTCAGGAGCAACATTTGCAAGCTTGATAAAACGTTTACAATCCCTCTAGCAGAGGATTCTCATTCCTGCAGACCTTTACCACTGATTAAAGCACATAGCCCAAACACACCATCAAAAAGCAAACAGATGGAAACTAATCAGTATATTCCATTCCAAGGTAAGACGATACCTTTCGTGTTATTGCAGTAGGTAAAACCCAGCCATGCCGTACCAGCTACATTTTACCAAACTCCTCTGATGACTCCTTTTCTTTCCCTGACCACTGGGAGGGCCGGTACTGGGCCACAGCTGGCGGCATTCAGTGTTACACCGCTCCCAGCAGCTGCAGCCCTGGCTTCGCTTCGGGCACAGCTTCAGTTAGCTGTGATACTTTGGGTGTAATTACAGCTTAAAGTTGATTGCTCTTTTTTTTTTTTTTTTTTTAAAAGAATTATTGATAGGCATATTCTTTGTCTCTCACTGTGAAAAGGGATGCGAATATTAAAGTTGCCATATTAAGAGGGGTAGACAGGTAACCAAAAGAAAGCCTACGTTTCAGGAAGATTCCTAATTTTAATATCTAGGTTTGCGAGAATTTTTATGGCACAGGAGTTGGTGCGAAAAGTTTGCAGGTTACTGATGAGACGGCTCAGCTTTTGCTGCTCATCGTTGTACGACGCTATGCAGGCAGATATCCCCAGTAAGGTCACCGGCGCTTGTCCCTTCCTTGGGGAATGGTGCAAGCAGTAAGACATCGTAGGACACAGGCCTGGAGGTCCAGAATGCAAATCCAGAGTAGGAGTTTTCCATATCCCTCTGTTTTACAGGCATGCAAGACGGGGAAATGCACAGTACCAGCCATCTAAACCCACAGGCAAAACATAGCTTTTAAAAAATCATGCTTGTAACTGTTAAGACAGCCTGAAAATACTGAAAAATACCATTTCAATGGCTCTGTTATCATTGCAGAGGTATGGAAAACACGTCCCACATTAAATAATCCTCACCATTCAAAACAATTTGCTATTTAACTGAGAAGTTAGAGTATGCTCAAAATATTACAACCTAACCTCTTCCTTTGAGGCAGAGCTGACTGTGACTGCCATCTCTGAGGACACATCCTTCTGTGACTAAATATATTAGTGTACAGGAAAACCTCCCACCTTGTTATTGCTCCGGCTTTTGTGGACGGAGCAGCAAACACCGCTGCCTACACTGAAGTTACAAAGCCCCATGCGTGGCGTGGATAAATGAAACTCTTTAGAGTGAATTAGCTGTTCTGTATTTATGGATAGCTGCTAGGAGTCACAAGTTAGCAGCACAATGTTGGCACAAGCTAACATACCTCCTAAAATCCAAATTACAACAAAACCCCTAGTTTAATTAACATAAATATTTTAGCAAACTGGTGTCTTTGTATTTTTAATACATTTAAGCTAAAAAAGCAAACTTTTTCTTTGTAAAGCAAACTGTTAATTAATAAATAGCACTGAAACACCTATTTCCAGGCTGCCAGTCCATCTGGGAGAACGTCAGTTAAGTTTGCCAACCAGAAAGCTAACCTCCACCCAGAAAAAGTATCCAATTTACTGGCATTTCAATATAATGCTCTCTTATTATCCAATTATAGTTTGTTTTGAGACAATCTTCCCTGGCAATAGCTCACCGTAGCCTGTGAAAAGTTAACTGCTTGGACACGCTTCCATTTGATCAAATTTTCACTAAAAATAGTTGCAAATATTGTAAAAACAGAATTTAAAAAAAAATCGTCTCTTTATAGGGAGATTTGTTAGCATACTGCTTCCTCAAATGCAGGCAGTTCAATTGCTGATGAACTGGCATTAATATCTAATAATACTATTAGCTTCAGCTTCTATTTTTTCACTTTGGATGCCCAGTAAAGTGATATTACTGACTTCTGAACCAGCACTGCCTCTTTTTGAGGCTAGTAGCTTTGTTATGATAGCTATTTCTTGTCATACTACATCATTGGAAGAGAAATCAATTGAAAAAAAAAAATCACATTTTTGACATAGTAAATCTTCTGCATGTGACATAGTCTTCACCAGAGTTCATCTGCTTTACACTTCTAAATACCATCTGTGAATTGCCTGATGTCTGCCATCTTTATTTAAAGTGGCATTGAGCTAATATTTATTAACTTTTCCACTGAAAACAGAAACTCTTTACTTGCAAACACTGCAAACTATATATACATATATATAAAAAAATCTGCACGTATATAGCTTAGAGCTTGATCCTTGTTACTCCAATTTTGTATTTGCTTTCATTCTGCTCAGCGTCCAGAAAACTCAAAGGAGGCCAAAGAAAATCAGTGACACTTGTATCAAGAAAAGATTTTTTTTAGAGTTTTAATTTATCCAACCTTTTTGCTATGAAATGAACCATTGTACTTGTGGGTAACGTACAACCCAGAGCAGCTTTACCAGCCTGTAATGCGTCGTGTGGGAATGTAATAACCTTTCCCACTTACCCAGGTAAGCAATACCGCAAAGACATATGTATTGACTTAGCATATATCCTTAACACCTGGCACAGCAATGGTAACCCCTGTTAGCTTTCTGCCTTGGTTAAGCAAGCAGTCAGAGATGAGATGCCTGAGATGAGCCATCAGTTCGTGCAGCAGAAGGCAAGGAGACAGTTTAAGTCTATAGCAAGTGATTTTCCATTCCCAGTGCCAGCCATTGTTACCGGAATAACCCCGTGGTTTCTCCCCAGAGGCTTTGCAAAGATGTTGTGTGTCTTCGGGTGGTTCACAAGCTTGGTTTTCCCTGGATTTTGCTGCCTGTAGGGTGATGAAGGGGTTTTCCTAACCAGTTCTCTGGCATCCTTGGGAGAAACAGCAGGTAGCCTCTAAGTAAGTTTGTGTGGTGTAAGGGGGCAGTTTTAGGTGTCTGCTTTGCTTTGGTTAGAGTTGACTGCGCAATGGCCATGCACAGGAAGCCTGCAAGATGGAAATGGCTTAGCAGTAAGGAGCAGGGGTGCCATATAGATAGGACTAACTAAACTAAAAATAGAAAACAAACAGAGAAGTCATTTTTATCATTTATTGTATTCCTTAACAATGAAATAATGGGAAAGAAAAGGACCTGCCTGGAACAGGATTTACAAGCTTCAGTTGCACCTCTAAGGCAGCTGGAGATGAGGATGCTTACCAGGTACTGGGTACTTTTCTGTTTGTGTGTTTGCTCGTTGGAGCAGCGCTGCCTCTTCTCATGTACAGGTGTTGTTTTAAAGAAACAACCGTGGAAGGGAGAGTTCAGAGTGGCAGAATAACATATCCAGAGGTTTAAGACATGAAGCCTAGTCAGACAGGAACTCCATTTCCAAATTCATTTTACTTATGTCCAGCTTAATGTGCACTTACAGACATCTTTATGCTGTTCCTGTGGTTTGTACATCTTGACTGCAGTACCTATTTATAAAAATCACCAAGAAACGTCATTTGAGACTTGGGACCCTGTCTTCCCATTGCAGAGTCAACTCCAAGAAAAGGATACTTCAGATATTTTTAAGAAGTATTGTGGGGTCCCACTAAACACAATGTCCTTCTTTAGATCCAGCTCTGTCTGTGGAAAAGTTCATTGTGCAAGACAAGCCCCACCTCACCATCGGCTGGATGCACCAGTCAAAAACTCAGATAGAATTCATTAAGAACTACTATTTAAAACAGTCTAAACTAGCTTACTTATTTAAACAAGGTAAGTCAGCACACACTTGTTTGGGTTGCTCCATTAGTTTCCTACAAAACTACAACTAATACAACTAAAGTTTGAATGCAGGTTGGTATTAGACTGTAAAGTCCTTGAGGCTGGAGGTGTCACTTTAACTGTGCCTGGTACTATGGGATGTTGTCTGGGGTCCACTGCAAGATAAGTAAGAGGTTTGTTAAATTAAGTTCTTCTCTATATTGATTTGACACCTGAACGTGGAAAAAGACAAATGGTTCGTGATAAAATAATCTGCAAATAAGGAGATCATTTCCCTCTCCCAGCAGTGGCCGTGCTCACACTCCTGCTCCTTTCCCGTGGAAGCACTGGTGCTCCTCGGACCCCTGCCAGTGTTCTGTCTGTGATCAGTGTGGGCAGAGCTCGATGTCACAGCGATACGGAGGAAATTCCTGCGTGGTTTATTGAGGATATTAGACCTTCTGGCAACAGTCCTTGCAGATCCTAAGCAAAGTCTGAGGCAGCGAGGTTTGGCTGTGGCACCAGCGTTGACGACGTTGACTTGCTGTTTGCCTTCCTGGAAAGGAGCAAGATATACCGAGATACTGATGTAACAAATCCCTACTTTATTATGCTTTAACCCTGAGCTTTTATCCCACCCGGAGCTGGCTGCCATTTATCTTCAAGTTGCCTGCATAGTGCATAACTCACCTAAGTGATTCTGCCCCCGAGATACGTGCCCACCTGCTCCCCAACCTCCCTTAGTCCCCCAGCCCTTAGCTTGTGTGCGGCTTAAAGTCCCGAAGAAGAGCTGTGTTAAACGTTAACCCATCCCTTTCCACAAAACATAAAACCGAATGGCTTTACCACATGTGAAAGTCCTTGTAAAACATACCTGACATACAGCAGCGCTGTGGCTGGTTTCGGATGTGCTTCAATGCTGAAACTCGCTTTTTGTTACAGATGGTGAAGAAGAAATGTCTTTACCTTCTGAGGTTTTCTCTTTTTTTTTTTTTAAAGAAAACATCAATTCAAGTAATGGATTGGCAAAAGTCAAACTTCCCTTACAGGTCTGAATTTGTGTTTGTTGGAGTTGCACGCATCCCTGGAATAATATATTAGCATATAATTCCTTCCTCTGGTTTCAGATTGGACTACAGTGTTTCAAGCCACATGACAATTTTCTCCTATCTCCAGAAAAAAGCATATATTCCAAAATTAATGGACTCTTCATCTGAAAAATATGCTTGACTCTCAAAGCTCTGTGGCTAATGTACTTAGGCAATCAAGCACATTTTTACCGAGTGATTCAGAGTATATTCCTTAACTGACTGCAGAAGATGGGTCTTTCAATGTTTTACATAAAATTTTTTTGTAAAAAGCTAAAGTCTGTCGTCGAAAGCATGGAATTTAAGGGGAGATTAACCCAAACTGTGTAATTTGCAACAGCATGAAACAAATTTACATCAGTTGAGTTTATAGGTGGAAATGTCATACACCCATCTTCCACATACCACCAAAGCATATCAAATAACTCCTGATATGAAACAGTTTCAGAACCAGTCACAATCCAAACAAACACTCTTAGAATATGATCAGATTAAGTTGTTTACAATATGGGGCATGTGGAAGTCATCAAACACTGACATCAGATGGAAATCAGGCTTCTCTTCCGAAAGAGCTGAACACAGGGTAGATCTTAGCGTAGGATCAGCAACTTTCCTGGACTGTTTCCTGCTCTCAAATGGTTTAGCAAAATGCTTTTAAAAAGTGTAGCAGACATCCAAAACGGTTTTATAAAGCACCATCAAATTATATCCATCATTTTGATAGATACTAGAGTGGCTACTTTAAAAAGCAGACTGCAAGTAGGGAAAAACCACTGTCAAACAGGAATCAGCCATAAAACATACATCAGACTCAACAGAATATGTCAGCATGGAAAGCCTACTGCAAGCATGCCAGCAGACCCAAGAGGACCTCTAGCATTTTGCTGAACACAATACCTGTTAAAAGCATGTCCTTGACAATGATGCACGTTTCTCTTCCTACAGAAAGTTAATTAGATGTGTTTTCCATGAGTGACAACGTGATATTTGAAGATATCTGTGGATAATGATACTAGAAGAAGTGAATATCTTTTACAGGCATACCCTGCATGTCTTAAGATACCGTAACAGGAAGAGATTTAGAAACACTTACGAGGTAAAAATATTTTTAGTAAACTAGTTTAAGGTGATTAGGAACATAACAGTGATGATGACCTCCTCTATAGGGTCTGATAGATCTGATGCACAATGAGATAATTCCTTTGATGCCTGTGCAAAATGTCCATTGTGGGATGATTTTTTTTTTTCCTAATCAGAAAAGTGAAAGGAAATATTTTTTATCTTCTTAACGGCAACACACACAAAACTCTTAGCCAAGTTAAAGGGGAAGGCATTATGTACTTCAGCTCTTCTAGAAGGGAGAGGACGCTGCTAGGCTTTTCCTCCAAGCCACTGCTGATTTTCCTAGCCTGCGGACATGCCTGCTCCTGCCTCCCTGCCACATTTGCTCCCAGCTCCATTCAGCACGGCATTTACTGGGCTGAACAGCCTTGGAAAGACAGGACGTCACACAGCACAAATGGGTTTATATTTCTAGTCCTCAGCTTTACTAGTACTTGCTGGTCTTCCCTCCCCTCCCCACCATATCCTTCTTCACCCTGGCTTGCAGACACAGCCTGGGAACCTGCTGTGCTGGTGGGTATTGCTCCCTGGGCTGTTAATGGCCGTGATGCAGCTGCGACCTGAGCAGAGCAGAGGAGCAGAAGCCAAGAGCCAGCTGTGGCTTGCAGCTGTGCGGGCCAGAGGAGGATTCCTGCGTGGCCTGGGAATAGCCACAGAGGGAACTGCCCAGGAGAGGACAAGAGGTGCAACATGGAAGATGCGTTGCCAAAAAATGTAGTGGAGCACAGGGAACTAAGGGGAGAGATATGAAGTGTTGGTGGAAGGTAGGGATGGCAAAAAAGGAGGGGGAAAACTATGCTTCAGAGCCTGCAAGGTCACTAGACACTCTTTGGTGAATGGTGCATTAAGAGAGCCCTGAGGGACTGAATGAGATCTTTGGTCAGGGAGGGAGCACAGACTGAGAGCAGTGAAGGGGAAAGCTGTTTGTTAAATAGGTTTTCTGTGAACATGCTGGCAAAGACAGAAATACCCTGACATTTACCTTTTCCTCTCAACCTTCCAGGAACAAAATGCTCTGAAATCCAGCTGAATGCAAAGACATGTCTCCTGGCTCCTTTGGAAACCGTCTTTGGCAAATTTGTTAGCAACGATGTGTATCCTTCTTCTAGTGCGTGGAGGGTATGAATTAATTCCCCATGGTTGATCCAACCCTCTAACCCTGCAAAAATGTCTGCACTAAAACTAAGAATTTCCTTGCTCCCAGGCAGAAAAGGTTAACTCCTTCCTTGCTGAAACTGCAACCTTTAAAAACCCACACTAAATTTCAGATATATTCAGGTCAGTCAGCAGGAGCAAAAAAAAAGCTTTGGACAGACTTTAGAGTGCGCATTGAGTTTGATTTTTGGAATGGGGGAGTTCTTCAAAGTTAATAGCTGGTTACACAGAATACCACAGGACTTGGTATCACTTGTAAACAATTATACAGCAGTAGGGGAAGAAGAGTTTCCTCTATAGTAGAGGGTGATTTACAGACGTGCCTAAGCGGTGGTTGGGATGAGCAACAAAGTCCAGCCTTTATTTCTTGCAAATTAAACGCCTGAAAGCACATAGGATGCCCATCCGTCTTGTGTAGCTGATGCTCAGAGACTTCCCATTATTTCTATTCATCCCATTCACAGAGCACTGGAGAAACTTCCCCCTCTCTGACAAGCAGTGCCCAAGGAAGACAAATGAACTCTCCTGGAGCCAAACATCTGGCTGGTCCCAGAGCGACAGGGAGTGGAGAAAGCCTCTACCTCCACGCACATGGGCTGGCACAGTAAAGCCCTGTGAAACCTATTCACCATTGGGTTCATCATGCATATTCCCTGGGAGCCCTCACAAAGCCTTAGTTACAAATGTAAATCAAGCTCCAGACATCTAAATTCTCAAAAAGATGGAGATGCAAATCATGGGGAAGGACATCAAAAGCAAAAAAGAATTTCAGCTGAAGGGAGTCAAACAGTCTTCTGGGAATTAACGGAGACTTTACAATGGATAAGAAAGGGTTACCAGGGATTCAGCATGAAAATTCAAGGATTAGACCTTTGACTTAACCTGTTTTCAGGATAATGATGGCAGGAATGTGGGCATCAGCATTTCCTTCCCATTTACTATGTGATTTTAAGTAGGGGAAGGACCAAAATCCTGACTGATCTTCAGGGCCATTGAAGGCAAAACTGCACTTCTTGGCTTTCCAAACCACTCCCAGAAATACCTGGAAGGCATGAGAACATTTTGGGCTCCAGCTGATACCAAATGGTTGTCACAGCAGCCACATGCTGGATGGATGGGAACGTCTTTGCAGCAGAACTTGTAGCCTGAAGATCCTCCCCAGCCCCATCCAGAGCCGACCCTCCTGTCAGCTGCAGACGCACGGTGACGTTAAACAAGAATAAATGTGCTAAAACCATGGACTGAAATTCAACTGGCAAACGCTAACATCTTTTTTTCTTTTTCCTTAAGTAGTACGTTAAGAACATCCTGTGCTGTGTTTTGCGCTCGGGAAGAAACTGGCCGTGCTGGGCAATGGGTTACTCAGATATCAGCCAAAGGGCTTCTCATGCCGTGGTACTTAAGGCTGCCCAATACTTCTCCTGATAACACCCAGCTCTCCATTGCCAAGCTGTAAGCCCTGAGCTGAAATATTTAGCAACTGAATAGTTGCACAGCCTGAAATATTAAATATCAGCTGTTTGAGGGCTGGGGTTGTTTTGTTTTGCTCTGGTTTCAGACGTAGTCATTTCCAGGGGCAAAGCTAGGGAAGAATACTTTGTCCACCCACGCAGGCGAGAAGAAGCCAGACCTCTCTCTCAGCAGCTCCAGTACTTTCATTTCTTGGCAGTCTAGGGTGGGGGGAGAAATTTGACATTAAATCATGAGGGCTGCCACAGTGTCAATGATATACCAAGAGCTCTTGGGCATTTCTGTTTAAATTCTCCAAAGACCGGGCAAATTTCCCTGTAACTGATACCCGCAGACCACCTTGGAAGGGAACACGAGGTGATGGGAGGAAAAAAACGTGCCTGGTACCCATCAGCTGGCGGCGGGAGGCTTGGCTCCAGATGCAGGAACAGGGGACAATGAGCGGAAGAAAGGGAGATAAGCAGCCAGGAAACAGGCAGGGGAGAGCGGGGCAGAAAACCACAAGAAAGCAGAAAGGGAGAGCTGCAAGGGGAAAGGCAAGACCGGCATCCAGCAGCGAACAGGAGGGAAGCCCGTATCGGAAAGGAAGCCCTCAGGAAATGTCAGATGGGATGTCGGAGCAAGGGCACCAGAGTAAAGGCTCCGTGGGGCCCAGGGGAGCAGGAAAACAATACCGGCAAGGGGGAGCGGAGGGACTAGGAGCCTCTCTGTGAAGTCCCTGGGTGACAGAGACTGGAACATGGGATGGAGAAGCCTGGTTATCCTGTGCTGTGGGGAGGAACGGTCACTCAGACAAACAACCTCCCAGAAGGAACAGCTAGAACGAGCTGGGATTATGGATGTAAGACCTGGTGACCAATGTCCAGTTATGGATACTCAGTCCAGGACAAGAAAAAAAGCAGTGCAGATTTCCCTCTCTCTTTTTAACTACCCAGCACCTCCTGCAGCTGCTGAAGAGCTACCCCTTGCACAGCATTTCAGCGGCATTCTCACTGCCACGAATGCTCACAGGAATGAACGAATTTATCTTCCACGAGAAATGATCATCCTCATTTTACAGCCAGAGAGCTAAACCCAACCCACCAGAAATACCCACTATCTGCAGGGTCCCACCTTGAGATGGGATGCGGAGGCCTGCTCATTCATGCTTGCGAGCACGCGGCATCTGCTGTCCGGGCGTCTGCCTAGCCCCAGGAACAGAGAACATGGTTGTCCTGGTTTCGGCTGGCACAGAGTTAACTTTCTTCCTAGTAGCTGGTACAGTGCTGGGTTTTGGATTTAGTGTGAGAATAATGTTGATAAAACACTGATGTTTTAGTTGTTGCTAAGGAGCACTTATCTTAAGCCAAGGACTTTTCAGTCTCCCATGCTCTGCCAGCAAGCAGGTGTGCAAGAAGCTGGGAGGGAGCAGAGCCAGGACAGCTGACCTGAACAACCCCAAGGGGTATTCCATACCGTGGAACGTCATGCCCAGTATATAAACAGGGGGGAGTTGGCTGGGAGGCGCAGATTGCGGCTCGGGAACTAACTGGGCATCGGTCAGCGGGTGGTGAGCAATTGCATTGTGCATCACTGTTTTTTTCTCCCCCCCCCTTCCTTTTTTGTTACATTCCTTTTCACTACTATTATTATATTTCATTATTACTATTGTTAGTATTATATTTTACTTTAGTTATTAAACTTTTCTTATCTCAACCCACGAGTTTTACTTTTTTTTCCCCTCTTTCCTCCTCCTCACCCCACTGGGAGGGGGAAGGGGGAAGTGGCTGCGTGGTGCTTAGTTGCTGACTGGGGTTGAACCACGACAATGGTGCATCACTTGCTTTTCACAGTGCATTGCTTGGGAAAGGTGCACAACAGCAGAGCCACAAGTACTTTCTGCTGCCTTCATCCTGACACCCCTTTTCCATCAGTCCCCCCTCTCCCTTCATTATCACTCATTAAAGCTTTCAAGCCCTGCAGCAGGTGAGACAGCAGCTGGCTGGCCCAAAGCACCGTATCTGCCAGCGTGGGGTTACTTCTAAGTTAATAATTTCCCTTGTGTGACAAGGCTTATTTGGGCCTCGTGTAGGCATTTAGAGGTGCTCTGCAAACAAAGCGGTTACCCAGTTTTCCATGCCCAACCTAGGATCGCAACAGCGGGCTCAGTCGGCGCTGACGTGGGGTCTTTCCCCTGGGTTTCACTGCATAAGCTAGGCTCATTCGTAGGGAATTACTGAGGGAGTAATTCAGCCTCAGGATTTCCTACATCCTCATCTGCCCTATTTCATAACCGTAGAGAAGCTGCCCATCAAAACAGCTACTGCTCCTGCCGTGGCTTAGACAATTCTGCATCTATACACGTTTCTCCAGCATGAGCTGAAGAATCGAGGTGTACTGTGTGTCTGGGAAGCCTCGTGCAAGGCAACTCCAGGTTTGGAGCACAGGCTGGTGCTCTCCAGCGGTTGGAAGGCATGGGAAGAACCAGGCACTAATTAACCCAGTGCTCAGGGGAGGGGGGTTGCAATCCCCAGGGTGACAGGTCAGAGGGGTGGGCAAATACATCCCTCCCAAGAACCCTACAGGGAACAAAGCTTTTTCTTCCCCAAAAGACAGAAGACATTTTGACAAAGAGGGTGAAGCCCAAGCAGTTTTGCTGCTGATCCCAGTGTTAGCAGTGCCTGGTCAGTGACGCTGTGGGTGATGCAGTTACAGACAGCTTTCTGGACACGTTGCTTCTTGGTGTCATCCTTGTTAATACTGTGGTGCAGCGACCATTCAGGAATTCATCTTATGTGTAGGGCTCAGTTGTTTATCATCAGGAAAGGGCAACTGCATTGCAGGGATGGTTACATTTTGTTGTCCATCCTCTGTTCATTCATTTTACTGCTGAAGGCTTGCAAAGCATGCAAGCGTGAGGAAAACGCTAGCCATGGCTCACATGCAGCAAGACAGCAATCATCAGAGTCTGCACCTACCCATGCTCCAACACCACTGTCCAAAGTGAATAATAATCAAATAACCTGTACCATGTTATGGAGGGAATGAAAATCCCCCCTCCAACGATGGCAGAATGACTTACTAAGCTCTCTCCTGCAGGACAGAGAGCTGTTGTACTGTCCTATAGATGAAGCAAAGGACTTTTTTTTAAGTTACACAGCGGCACTGCCAGAGAGCGGGGAGGCAAGCCAGGGGTCCCGACTCCACGTGCTCTGCAGACAATCGGGACTGCGCCATGAGCAGACGTTACCAGCTGGTGTGGGATTTGGGTTATTTCATGCGAGGGAAGGGAAACAATAGTAGCCAGTAAATCTCTCCTGCACAGCTGGCTTTAAGCGTCCCCAGCTGTATTACCTCCCCAGCATATAATGTTCATTTGTTCATTCATTCTTACTATCTCATTGACTTACCTGCTAATTTATAACATATAAACCCTTTAAGGTATGGATTTTGGCATCTTACAGAATAGCAGCAATGTGCAGGGGAACCAGACAATGGCACTGGCAGTCCCCCAAAACTGGGCACCCTCGCAGCCTACCTCTTCCCAGCAGGCACTGGATTCGCCCAGGGTGTAACTCAGAGCAGACATATTTCATCCCATCATCGATATTATGCTCAACCAATACTTTTCTCAGGCTCAATACACTAGAATCTTATAAAAAAACCCTGATTCCAGTTGAGTCCTATTATATAGTCTGTTTGATATCTTATCCTCCCTTTAAAATCACTGACATCTTCCACTTGCCTCCCCCCCGCCCCGCCCCACTCCCCGAGGATCTTGATTTTGCATTTTTCTCCGAACAAAGGCTTTCTGAAAGCAGGAGGCCCTCCGGCTGCCTACTGCTACCAGCGCTGGCTCTCCCTGCAACCCTGTTCAACTGAACTGTGCTCTTCTCATTAGCATTAATGTGAAAGTTGTTCTCACCATATAGACTCTGCTTATTATTGGCTTTAATGGAAGGAATTATACACCAGAATAATAATACCCAGGCTGAAATTAAGCTCTGTTATTTTCATGCCATTGCTAACATGTCCAGAACAGATTTATTAAAACCATGAGTCAACCCCTGCCAGAAACTAGAGACATTGCTTGCAATTAAGTAACTTTGGTGTTTATTCCTCCTGACTTCTCATCTGCTGAGCTGCACTAGGAAAGGGTGCCTTCTGATAAGCACCATGTCAGGCTAATTATCCACAGAGATTTTAAGCTGCATATTTTCTCTCTGGACTAATATAACCCAGCTGTGGGAAAGGCATGGTTTTAATCAATCCTTCTATACATCCCATGACACTTGGTCACGTGTGCATGCATAGGTATGTGCATCACCCAGTAAAATAACCATGTTGTACACAATTGACAAGCTGGCTGTCACACACCATTTTGTTTGCCTGCCTTTTATAGGATTTTAGTGCTGCCTCCAAACAAACTAGTTGTGAAATGAAACAAGTAAATACTCTTAACGATTATAGAGCGCTCTTTCCATAGCTACAGAAGTTTTCATAACAGATTGAGCATGACCGTCAAGTAGTTTCACAGCAGGCAAAAAAGGGAAGATTAAAAGCTATATGCTGTCTCTATACTGTCATATAAGAGCTTGGGAAGCAGAGGGAAACCAGCGTTCCCTCCAGCACATGGACAGTCATTTAAAATGGATGCACCATCAAAGCCCATACTAGAAACTTCGGTGCAGCCAGTGCTCTCCAGCCATCCAAGGTCTTTTTTTTCCTGAAGCAAGTGATGGAGCCAGCCTTTGATGAGAACGGAGCCCTGCACGAACTGCAGGGTCACTTACTAACACCACACTGAACAGCACAGGATACAAAAGCAGCTGCTTCACGTCTCTGGTGACACCCAAGGTCAGATGCTGTTATCGCTGCAGTGAGCAGAGGCAGGTTTGCTCCCAGACTGTACTCCTCCAGTACAGATATTCTCAATATCAAACTCAGATCCAGAGAGCTAAAGGAAACAGCTCAATGCACATCAGTTCATGTGGATTCCCAGCCATGCTAGCACTTGCTGTATGGGAAACCCCTCCATTTAACAGCCCCAGCCAGACCAAGATGGTCCTCACCCACAAGCATTACTGCTCAGCCATCTGAGGGGGCTCTCGGGTGACTGCTGCCAAGACCTTGCTCTCACAGAGGCAAACACATCTCAACAAGCTCCCCCTTACCTCTTCAACCGCTTCTGAGGGAAGAGAGATGAGTAACCAATCCTCCTGGCTGGTGTGATGCAGAGGAGAGCAAACCCACCACTAGCACCTCAGCTCTCCTTCCGAGGAAGCCATCACACCCTCCTCTCCTCACTAGAAATGCAAACCAGCAGCGGTTAATGACACCGAAAACAGCTGCCTCACTTTCTGATCATCAGCTTGTTGATCACATGAAGAACAGGCATAAGTTTCAGCCTAGCAAATAAAATGCTAAGGACTTGAAGATGATCAGAAACCGGTTCTCATCAATTAATGAAGTAGAACTATTTCTTTCCTTTTCCTTGTCCCTGGAGAGCATTATTTTTCCTTTGACCCTAGCTAGCGGGATTAAAAGATTAAGCAAGAGTATCTTACTTCAAGAGGGGAACGAAGTAGATGCTGGATGGGAAGCAGGGCCTTTATAAACAATTTAATTGAGTAAAACACTACCTGTTAGCAGACACTGACCTGCTTTGAGTGCAGGACTGGGGTGACAGCAAGGGGAAGCACAAGGTGAAGCTCAACACAACTTGGGGAAGATAAAAAAAAAAAAAACGTTCACACCATAGACTCTAATTCTAAATTGCCTGAGAGGTTAGGTGAGTCTCGAACTGCGACATAATTAAGGAAGCTGTAAAGTAACAAACTTTGCTTTCTTCAGGAGGCTCTGAGAATGGGGACAGGAGCACAGTAGTAAACAAGATTACTCAGAAGTTCGGTTTTCTTGGCTTTTTGTGCAGCAGATTTTCTTTCTCACATCAACTGCCTGCTATTCACTGATTTCTTAAAAAAAAAAAAAGTCCAAAGCCCAGTAATTAAATATGATTGACAATGGGCTTCATACGACTTGCTGCTTCAGTGACGGTGCTCACCTTGCCGTACACTGTGACCACCACAGGCAGAGACCTGCTTGCTGGTAGCGTGGCTGGAAAACACAGGAACCAGGCAACAAAGTAGAGAACGGAAGCACCAAGCTACAATGTCCAAAATAGACCACAGTGATATTTTCAAATGGGAATAGCTTTGTTGTTGTTGTTTAAATAATTCTTATTCTTCTAATTCAGCTTCCTCTTTGAAAGTCCTTCCGCAGCTTCTAAGCCAGCCTGTGCAGTACTCTGAACAAACACTGAACTAGCTGGAGGATTAATATTCCACCGCTAGTCTTCAGAGCCAATCTTTCCCCTAAATTACCCCTTTATTTTTAATTAAAAAAAAAAAAAAATAAATCTGAGCATTGCAGGAAACAGTTCTATGTTTCAACTTGCTTGGTATCCAGCCCAATGGAAAACTTGTCCTGAAACCTCTGGTTATTAACTGAAATCTTAAAATAGCATTATTATAAATATTCCCAAATATTTCTGTGTTCACTTATTATCATCATATTTTCAAACTACCTAACAATTCAACTCTGTTTTCTTAACGAAAGGCAGCCCTAATGCACTTAAGACAATACTGACAGCTGAGAACACAACAGCCATTTGCATCTTAGGGAGAGTGGGTTCCCCTCTGTAGACTACAGCAAAGAGGACTGTTCTTTTATTTACCCCATTTTAATTTCTTTTGAGCATGGGAGAATAGGAAAACAGAAGATAATTTCAAATATGTTGGCACTATCTGCAAAGAATTCTATAAAAGCACAAAAATGAAGTTATTTTGCTTTTTATATTTTCGACACTAATATAAAAAATATGATGTTGGTTCAAAAGTCAGATAAGGTCTGTGTTGGCAACTACAATTCTTTTATTGGACATATTTTACTGAGCATTGAACACTTGTTTATGTAGGCACAGATTTAAGAATAACACCACAAAATCAAAAGGATAAAGTGCAGACCTGTACCGAGAAGCAGGCCTGGTAAGTCAGTCTACTCCTACAACTCAGCAGAGAAAAGAAAGAAAAGGGGAAAAAAACTGCCATTATAAGAGAAGAAGGGTATTATAAATTACGTCCTGTGGTAACAGAACTATACAACCTTTCCTGCAAGGTCCAGAGCGCTGGAAAACCCAGGTCCCCTGTGTTCAAGCACACCATGTTTGTCGCAGGAAATATTTTAAGTTAGACTTTGGCTTACACAAGTGGTTTATTTATAAGAAAACTTAACAAAGGTGTACTGACTAAAACAGTTCTCTTAACATCATTTCTTTATATATTTCAGAATAAAAAATTATGCACTTGAAAACAGATAAAAACCTCCCCCCAACACAGTAAGTTTCAGCGAACAGTGACCAAGAAAGAATAAAATGGGGAAGCCAGTGTGAGTCATGACTTTAAGCGATGGTCTTTGCCAGATCTCATTCCTGCTTGCATCAGAATTTTCTCCCTAAGAAGATTCAGGAGATAAAATGGTAAATTCAACATGTCCCTGTCTTTCCCCATCTCATAAGGGCAGTTTTCTACAGTTCTTAGTAACAGGAAAAAAATATATATTTCCAGAGCTTGCACACATCCGAAAAAAACAGGCAGAAAACAAGAGTGAGAATAAAAACTAATATAAGCTAAAACATTATTTTGTAGTAAACAATAGAATATAACGTGCAATAGTGCAATTTCTCCTTTGCTGCTCCAACAATGAAGTCTTGGTAGATAGTCCACTGCATGTCAACGTACGGCGTCCCGCATCTAACTATGTGCTTGTCGGGCACTGCTGGGTTTGCCGGGCTTCGGAGCTGAGTCGCTGTGTCCGGGCTCTCCCTTCCCCTTCCCAAGGTGGCGGAGTTTCTGATCCCAGCGCTGCATATTGAAAGGCAAAGAAATTACAAAAGAGATGACAGAAGAAGGAATAAGTCAGATGTAAAACAACTGCATGTGTTTACAAACAGCAGCAAAAAAATAAAAGCCGTCACCGTTTCCACCGCGTTACCCTGCGTTGGGCTCAAATGGTGGAATGTGAGGTCACCGGTAAAAGTCACTTTAAACACAGAAACCACTTCCTGGCTTTCTTGTAGCCTCTGTGAATGAAGGGGCTGATACAAGGCATAATGGCTTCAGCACAAAAGCGTCTCACCTTCTAAATAATAAAATTTAAATTAAGTTATTCGTGTAGTCTTTGGGGGAAGCAGGATGAAAAAATAGGGAAGTGATTTTTATTAATTTTTAAAAAATTATTATTATTTATTTTTACTTTTCCAGGTAAATAGCAACTGCAGTACAAAAAGATGTAATAAATAGAGTTGGTACAACTGATGATGCTTTTGGAACAGGAGATTACGATGAGAAGCGGGTGGCGATGTGGTGTGGTCCTCAGCAGCCCCAGGCTGGGCGCGAGGGCAGAGGCAGTGGGTCGCGGGCCACAAGGAAATAAGTGAGAAAATAAGTCAGTTCCAAAAAAAATCCCAACAAATGATACTGCCACCCAAGAAGCGGAACTAAGCAGAAGTCAGTCCACAGTGGTAACGTGCTATCTGCTCTGCGGCGCTGGATTTCATAAGGTTCTGCCAAATCAAACAACAACTTGGAATAAGATCCCCATATCTTTTCACTCATGTCATCTCTGTGGATGTGACAAATGTGCACAGAAAAACTTGCATTTGTAATCAGAACAGTATTTTCCTGCCAGTCACCATTAAGGCTGTTGAAGAAAGTGTTGAGTGGAAGAGGAGACTGGTTTGCACAGGCACAACCGTTATGTGAAATCAATGGCTGAGAAATTGTGTCAAAATAAGAATATTCTCTGTACAGTGACACTCCTAACAATGTCAAAATCACTGATACTTGGCAGTGCATCAAAACATAAAAAGGCAATCCTTCCAGAACTTGGAAGGCATTAGAATAATTTAAATTAGAAAACATTAGAATTTATTTTCATATATTGCTGGCATTTGAGCTCATTGCTTCCAATTTGCTATGACATGACTTCCTTATCATGTACGTCCCTCATCTAAGCCAGGAAGGTAAATTTAAAATAGTCACTAATCCACACAATTTGACAAGAGAACTGTACTTAAAGAGTATTAAATCTGAAAAGTATAATTCTGACTTAGTCTGGAAAACATTTGTAAAGCCCTCTTTTTTTAATTAGTATCACAATCCCAATGAAGTAGGGGTGTGTGCTGCAGAATGCACAGTTTGCCTACGGAATTACAACACTCCTACTGCTTGCTTTTTTGAGACGGAAGTTTTGATTGCTGCTACGCTGGTGAACTTTGGGGTAATTCAATGTATCCCTTTAGTTTATTCAGCATGCCTTTCTAAGTAATATAGCAAATAACACATCAAGTTAATTTTTGATACTTGACATTAATTAACTGGGGTCAGCACGTGTATTTTCTTCCCTTATTTTGAAAAGATTAGGTAGATATTTCATGGTATCTGCAACATGTGACTTTTGGTGAGATATTTTCTTACCTTTACTTTTTTACCGAGACGATCTTTCCATTTCTCAGCTATGGAGCCTTCCACCAAGAGTAACCTACGCAATGGAGACAACCAGTTACTCCATCAATAGGCATGCACAAGCTATACAACCCAACACATGCAAGACTAAGATCTCTGTGCCTGCAGAGAGCCTTGTCCCCCCTGAATACCATTAAGGAGATGTACAGAGAGTCACACGAAGTTTTCCTTTTCTGATGGCTCTGAAGTTCAGCTTTATGGGCAGGGGAACAAACAACAATGAATATGCTCCAAGGACAATGCAGAAAGAGTTACCTGGAGCGCTCCTCATCTTCGTAGCCCATAATGATGTACTCTTCGTTGGCGCTGAGCGGAGGGCACAGGCAGCCGGAGTTCGTGTGCAGGTTTACAGTGTCCTTTGGGATGTTCACCAGGGAAGATTTTAGGATCTCCTTTACTTCCACTACCGCAGTGACATCATGACATTTAGTCTTCACCTCCTTCACTTTAGCCCGAATGACTGGGAAAAAGTCACAGAGAGTGTAGTTAGCAGCAGCAGATAATGCAGGTCACCCCCAAGCCATTCTTGGTGACCTCTGGGATTAGTCTTTTGCATGGTCCATTATCAAAAGCTTAGCTAATCTCCAGCAACGTCCCTGCCCCCATCTCTTCACTTCATTACTTCATCCTCCACCAAGAGGGTCCAGGTAGCTCAGTATACGTCATGATAGCATGGTCACGGGCAGGAGTTATGTACCAGTTGGATTTACGTCCTGTTTAAGTTGGGCTTTAACTTTAGCATCCCTTCTTCTTTGCCCTTTCCAATTTAAATATATTTAATTCATTCCTTGTACGCTCTCCTTCCCCCTCGAGCTGTAACTGCTCCCTCTTTGGCTACTTGCAGTACAGATGACCGAACTTAATTTGTCACTCTCAACCTTTCACGAAACACGAAATGTGCATTAAAACTTCTCCTATCACTACCTCTGCTGGATGACAGGCCCTTACCTTTTTTATTCTCTCTCCAGTGACCCAGCACCAATCTGCTCCGCTCTTTATGAACTCCAAACGCTCCTGATCTTGACCTGATGACCCGTCTAATTGTTTCCTCCCTCACCCTTTCTTCTTGCCTTAAGTTGCATAGGAGGAAGAGTTGCCTTTCAAAGGCAACGCTTTTTGTTTCTCTCATGGTGACCAGTGAACTGATACCACATGCAAATGCAAAGCCAGTCCAGAGGTCATGCTCTAGAGAATGCCACGTCTCTCACAGCTTGCAAACAAGAGTCCCTTTCCACTACAAATAGCAGATTCCCTGGATTCCCTATTTCTTCTAACCTAGGTGAAAAAGGTAATACGGAAGAAAGAAAACCATGGACTTACACATCTCCTCTCTACACATACATTGCCAATAAAGACCATCAACCGGCATGTATTGCAGCCCCATTAAATACAGCTGCCAACAATTAATAACCTGTGCATTTAATATATACAATTTACCCCAAGTGATCCACTTTCTTAAAACCTTTTAAGTTTTCAAAACAAAATCTTGCTTTAGTTGGGAGTTATTTCAAATGCATTTTGAAACCTCTTTAATTTCAAAAGCTTGAAAAGATGGGCAGTAGCATACTCAGCGACTTTCTACCATGTGCAGGTACCCACTAGAGAATAGTCACTCTGTAATTATTTTCCAAACAAATCCACCAAAACAACATAAAACCGACTAGTCACCTAAAAAATAACAATGATGTTTGACTGAATACCATTATAATTTTTTAGCTTTTAATAGGATCTATTTTTAAAAGAAGCTTATCTGACAATAGTTGTACAAATGCATAATCTTAATAAATATTAGGCAATCACTACCATTTAAATGAAGTCTTTAAGTTCAGTGAGCCTAAGGCTATTCACATGATTAATGGGAAAAAGGATGGGCCCAATTGTTCAGTTCCTGTGATACGTATTCACTGGATGTATTCACATTAGCCTAATTTGCTTAAAACAAACAGTATGAAGAAAAGTAGCAGCCTGGATCTGTGATATGCCTGAAGACCAGGACAATCTGGACAAGAGAAGACATAATATGGACACCATGCACTTTTACAGGTGTTATGACAGCATAACACAGCTGGCAAGACGCTCATTGCTGGCTTCGATACACGAGAAGGAAAGAACCTAGTATGCCTGTTAGATCCCACGGTGAGTTTGTAGGCATGAAAGTTAGTAAAAACATCCTTTCCTGCAAAAGCAGAGCATATTGGAGCTGGAAATCAAAGAGGCAGGTCAGGCATAGTAGCCCGTAACATCATTTTTGTCACATCACTTCTCACACTAAAGAAGTGCATGAACCCCAAATGCCTGCGCTGACACTGACATAACGCTCAACATCAACAAAGACACTCTTTTACTAACATATTAAGCTAATCCCCTCCATCCTTCTAATTTGGAAATGTTTCAGGCCGCATCTTCCTTCTGTAATAAGTACCATTGGATTAACCATCAGTAACTGGGACCACAGGCTTTTTTAATGAAAGTTTTCCCCTTACTGTAGCCTTAAAAACGCTGGGAGCTGGCCATGCAGCTGTTCTTACCGTAGTTATAATTGTTGCGTAGATAGGTCTTCTGGGTAGCTTTTATAGGCTTGCATTTGCAGCGCTCTATAAAAACAGAAAGTTTTGTTTAGAAAGGAAAGAGCATATGTTCAGTGACAATATCCCTGAAACCCCAAGCTCACACCTAATGAAAATTTCACTGAATTGACTTGTTTATTACAGGCAAGTGAAATACTAAAACCCACAGGGCATTCCTGGTCTGTTCTGTTGGAAGATGTTGTGGAACTGTCCTTGAGACCTCAAAGGTTTCTAGGAGAAAACTTGACATGCTGAAATTGAAAAAACACAACCAAACCAAACCACTACAACCAACTAACCCCACAACAACAACAGACAGAAGGACTTGGAGTCTGAAGTGACAAAATCTTCCCTTTTAAGCCAATTCAAGGTGCAATCTTGGTCTCTTCTGTGCTTGCAGGTGCTGCAATTCCATATCCTTACAATGCCGTTCTCTCTTCTGTACTGCACTTACTGAATGTCCTCCTTTCTGCACCTTTAATCATACAGACCGCAATATAGACACAGAAAGAAAATACTATGACAGGGCACGATTTAACATTTGACTGGAGACTACATATCTCAGCTTGGTTTAGCAAACTGGGATATTCTGGCCAGCAGTCATTCACCATAAGGAATATGATCTTTGTGGCTAACTCTCAACATACAGTTCATCTTTGGAGCTGCACCGTAAGATTTCTTACAGTGGCACAGCCCCTTTACACCTGAAGATGTCGAAGAGCTACAGTCAACAGATGAAGCATGCCGGAGGGTGGTGGGACCAAGAGGCACACGGCTCCCTGCTCCGAACGCTTCTGGGACGATCCCGACAAAACGAAACCTCAACCATGTCTCTTCAGCGGCGTCTGACAGGAGGTTTAAGAGAGATTGAGTTTAAGAGGCTGAAGGGCTTCACTTGACTACTGCAGGCGTTTTGTGTTACCTTTGTTCCTGCTCTGGACTCTTCCTCAATTTTTGTGTAAATTTTACACAATTTTATTATGACCCAGAACCTCAGGTTTAATTAAAACAGGGAAATTATTAGCCCTTATGGCAGTAAGTATGGCCTTCAAAAGACAGTACAAATGAGCACTGTCAGAGCAGCATTTCCAGTGGTGCAGCTTCCAGACAGCTGGGAACAATAATGGAGGTAAAAACATTTTCATTAGTGCCCGGGGAGTGCTAATGCTGAAGCTCCAGACCCATGCATTCATTACCACCACCAATATTTCATGGCTGGTTGTTCTAATGCAAATATTTACTTATTTCAAGCTAGTGTCTAAGTGGAGTTTGGTGGAGTCTTTTCAAACAGCAGGTCCCAGTATTACGTACACATGGTCATCTATTTTCACATCTGACTTAGCATTCAAGTGGAAGCAGACTTAATGCAGCCTATTTCTGTACACCATCATTCTAAAATACCAATGCATATAAGCTAGTAATTTAGTTAAATCCAACATGAAGACTCTGAAAAAGAATTTTTATTTGCTACATAAGATTTCTGCATATTAAAAAAAAAAAGAAATGGAATCATATGGTTACGGACATCTCAAATCATTATTTATTTTCTACTGAAAGAATTTTTGTAGTTGAAAATACAAAAAAAATACAGGAAAGAAGAGAACATTTCAGAAGAAGAGTATATTGTTTCCTTGAATTTCAAACACATCCTCAGGAATCTATATATAGAGTCCTACAGACTTCAGCTTTTGTATGAGACTGTGTTAAAATAATAAAGGCAGAGAAGGGAAGTGATTTTTGGCTTCCCTTCTGCCTGTGGGAGCTCATGCATACCTTAGGCCAAATTATGGCCCATTTTATAAGCTGCCTCGAAACAGACCATAAAAGATGTGCTCCTATGACCCACGCTCATGCAGGCATCTCAGCGTTCAAGTCCAACAAGTCGTACACTGTAATGTTCTCCTGCTCTACAGTACTTTGCTCTGTGGCACAAGTAGAATAAAATAGTCTAAATTACAAGACAAGAATACATAGCCTCACATTTCCCTCAATTTTAAGATGGTATTGGATTATTTTCTTTTACTAATTTGAGAAATATATTTTATTAGTCTTGTTCTAGAAACAAATTACAGACCTGCCCATGTTCTTAATGAAGGATACCTCCTAGTCGCCCTAGTGTTTTTCAATTTTACATTTCAAAGAAGTTTACAAAACGCTGCATTATTCCTAATTACTCTTTAGAGATACAGAAACTAACACAGAGTCACTTGCCAAGGTCAGTTATAAAGTCAGTCATAGAGCTAGAACCAACTCCTCTCTCCCAATTCCTGTTACAGTGACTTTCAAAGGAGGCACAACGTGAGTATTAGAGAACACGTATTTGATTGAGGCATGTTTCTGGCAAAGTTGAGCTTTCCCCAGGGAGTGGGAACACCCACAAAAGGTGGCTATAAAAATGCACTGCATCTCCTGATGCTGAGGGAAAGTCCCCTCTTACATGATAGTCCCCTCTGAAGCTGCCAGAATTACCAGAAGAGCTCTGGGACCACAACAACGTCATATCCCAAGCACTGAGACAGGCAGCAGAGGCTCACACCAGTTTTGACTGAGATCTCAGCTAACTTTGCCATTAAATATTCTTTTTGCATACAAGTCAATATAGGACTAACAAAAGCTCAAAATCTATACCTTTGAAAACTTCTCCCTGTAACTGCCAAAACAAACGGACTACACGGGAAAAGGGTTTTCCCCATGGATTGCTACCAAGAAACGTGCCATCTTAAATATGTGTGCATGCACAATCTAAAACCTGGCTGTAATACTGATTGGTACAAGCACGCAAACCTGGCAAATGCTTCCCTGATAAATTAAGGATAAAAAAAACTCTGGAAAAATTTCTAAGTGACTTGAAAAGCATCTGATGAAGCAGACAACAATGTAGTGTACTGCCAAGAGAGGTAAAAAAGCTCTCCCCCCAAAAAAACCCATGCAGACTCAGAGGGAAGGTTTTGCCAGTGGACACTGCCAGAGATAAAAGGTGCCTCGAACCGGGGTAATCCATGAGTACTGCTCACTGCAACCACACACAGCAGCACATGCAATATGCTCCAGAAACCACGGAGCCGAGTCCAGGATTTTTTAAAACACATCAGGTTGCTACTTGCAAAAAAAAAATTCTGTTTACAATGGCAAAATTACAAATTTACTTTAGTGAACATAGAAATAAAGCAATTATGAAAGACAGCCTTTTAGGTGGTTAAGCTGTGTTTGTCAGTTGAAACAGGTATAGCGCATTGAACCAGAAATTCTGTTTGTACAGCGAAAGGCAGTGATAAAAATATTACCCTTCCTTTTCATCAGCAATTTTTCTGCGCATCTTCACCCTGTTTTTTGGATGGGATTTTTTTAGGTCTGGTTTTGCTTTTACTAGTCGAAAAGCATCACGACAGCAACAGTATAACTGAATCTTACTCTTTTCTCTTCCACTGCAGGGTCACTTACTAGTATCACATGCCACCTACATCCCTGAGGACAGGTTAATATTTTAACTTTTAAATAAGGTTTAATATTTTTGATATAAGGTGATGTTGAAGGCATCCGGCTTTACTTTCATACTCAAAGTGAAGCTTGTATGCTCTTTGTACAGTCACTGTAGAGCATGAAACCCACACTTTCTCAATGCCACACAATTGAAAATGGCTTAAAACTAAGAAGATACTAACATTAGTAATAAAAATCTTTAGAAAGTCTTTCAGACACGGTCCCATGCTCAAGCCAATTTAAAATGAAGCTTGTAAGCAGCTTACTTTTATCGGGTTTTTCTAATTGTAGCTGGCTTTCTAAAGGATGTACACTGCGATTTAAATAACGTTTTGCACCTACATAGCTACTTTCACATTGGGACCTACTGATCACATTTTAAAACTGTATTATAAGCTGGGCATTATTAATACCTTTTTACAATTTGGTCACAGAGATTAATGTTGAAGTTATCCAATTTTATGTAGGTTTCTAATTCAATGTTCCACCTACACCATACTTAGTGTTCATATTAATAAACTGAGCACCAGTGCACACTATAGCTCATCAACACCTCTAGAGAAGGAAAGATACGACGGCCAACACGAGGTTTCCAAGTGTCATCTTCTTGACAAAGGCCTAAGAGGAAAACTTCTGAAAGAATCGTAATAAAATTCAAGGAAACCTATAGTCATTGGCTTGTTTGAGCAACAAATTCACATTTCTACAACCTATTAGCTACCAACCTGGGCTTTGCTTCTTTGCGTTGCCTGTGACTAGTGGTAACACTCAAGGGGTTTTACTCAGTTCCAGCAAAACCAAAACAAAAATAAAAAGCAACAGGGGACCTGCTGGAATAAAACCAGCCTCAGAAGGTCTCAGCCTCAACCTCCTCAGGTTAACGGGAGTTTTGCCATTATCTACAAAGTGCCAAATTTAATTTGCAAACTCTAAAGTCAGAATGAACCATTCTCTTCACTGGTTTTACCCAGTGAAAATCCATTTAATGATCATTCTCACTGTTCAAGACAAAACTTTTAATGAAATCAGCACAGCCCTCTTGATTCGATGGAAATTTTGCCCCGACAAAAGCAGAAGAGATGAGCACTAAAAGGCAGGCTAAAGAGTTAATTGAGTTGTATGCTGAGAGGCCCACAGGCTGACCAGCCCCAAATCCCACCTGCCCACGGGATACAAAAGCACAATCTACAGGATTCCCAGACAAGACAGAGTAGTTAAACATCACTTAGTACCCCTCTTACTTAATCAAATATTAAAAGGATTTGAAAGACTATAGCTTGTTATACAGTTTTATAAAAGTGTACTTACCAATGCCGGCGCCTCTACAGTTGCCGTTATTAGAATCCATAGGGAAATCTGGCATGGATTCATAAAATATGTAAAGAAATGTTAGTATTTTTAATATTGGATTATTTTAATACACTCACATTACAATGTTTTCTCTTTCTCTAATATTTGGTATATTAAAACTTAATAATTAATAAACAGATTGTAATGTTCTACAAGCCAGCCTGTTAAAGTTGACACGATTTCTTATCTGAACTTCACCTGAATCCGGCACATCATGTTAAATGCTGAAGCAGCTTAAATATCCCATTTCTACTGGTGCACAGATTGGCAGGTTTAGGACGAGGATGGAAATTTATGGCATGAACTTAGAGCACCTACAAAAAGTACACGTACTGTTTGCATTTAATTAGATGATGAAGGAGAAATTACTTTTGGTTTGTTTTTTTAGTTATTGAGGAAATCAAACCAACCAACCACAATCATATCGCTGAAGCAAATGCCAAAACAAATGTTTCAGACCTTCCCCTTCCCCTCAGTTTAAAAACATACTGATTAGTTTGAAGGACAGATAAGGAACAGAAGGAAAAAAAGGCACTATGCCCAAAGAACTGCTTTTAGACACATCTGTAAGTGGTATGTGTCCCACATTAGTAAAACGCATCATTTCAAACCTATCGTGTATTAAATCACACAATTTAATGGATTTATACATACACTTAATCATGAAAACATGTATGTTAATTCATATAACATTGTACAAGTTAAGAAAAAAATAAATGCAAGAGAAACAAGACTTGGGAGACGGGCAGTATACTTTATTAGAATGACACATAAAATGGAAAAACAAATGAGCTTTCAAATAAAAAGCCCTTCTTTAAGTTCGCATGCCCCAAAGGTTATGCAGCTTTTTCAACTCTGGAAGGTGGTATCATACAAACGTCATCTTTCTTACATCCTTACGTTATCATGGATGCAACACCACGGCTTTTACAATATAGGACAAATGAATACAAGACCGTGTCACAAAAGCTCCTCTCTTGCAGCTGAAGCTGCAAGGATCTGGCTGTAATACAGCCCAGGACACTGATAATACTCCATATAGGTGAAGGGTTTAGATGTGTGGACTACATTTTAAGGGCTGGGGCCATTATTTAATCACATGTTCTGTAAATATATATTTAAAACACCTGTTTACAGAAAACCTAATATTACTTAGTTAATCTTCTAATTTGGCCATCCTCCTTCTAAAAAAAATAATCTCCACCTTAATGCATATTTATACTTCTCATAGCAATATGAAACTTCCTTTACATAAATGGGGATATGGCTAAATGACAGTCAGGGCAAGAGTAAATCTGAAAAAAACCCTAATTTCCTTACTAACGTAATAATTAACTTCACAAAATTGAGACTTCAGGAGTAATGATTCCTACCAATGTAAAGAGCATATATATATATAGGGTATAGAAAGTAGCACAGACGGACTGAATAGATGCCCTTTTACATCCAATATTGCTAGTAAAAATCACACCCATTTTCTTCCAAATAAATTTTCAAACTACCACAGTATCTTAGTTTATAGAACAAACCCAACATTTTCATGTTTTTTTTCTTCAGTTCTGGTTGGTCTTCAGTTATCATGCACTTCCACGGCAGCTGTAAGGCTTCTCCACGCTGCCTTATAACAAGTCAGATTACACACGCTAGTTCTTACTTACGTGTTTTACTTCGATTATTCACCTGAGCTATTCTCAAATTTTAAAAAAGCTGTTGTTATCAGGTGGTAATTAGAGATCGTGACCTCTACCAATAGTATATGGTAAAAAAAAAAAAAAAAAAGGTCTTCATCAAATTTAAATTTAAATTCATTTTACAATGTATCAAGTGCGTTCATGTATTCCAGGACAGGATGAAAGAGGAATTAAAATGGTCTTCCTCTTGCAAATGGTTAAGTAAGAGGATGACCACATTTCTTCTCATTCTTCCTCTCCTGGGCCAACTCTCTGTTGTCTCGTTCATTTAGCCAGTGCTTCGCTTTAAACCTGCAACTCCTTCTGACGTGGTAACAGCACAGAGCGCGCTCGGGTCTACAGTCTGATAATCCTCCCATCTGTTCCCAGTGCAGACAGAAGTCTGCAAAACCTCCCAGCCACCAACCACGGAGAGGTGGCTCTACTTCTCCGCGTGCCTAAGACTGGCCTGAGATGTTTTGTCACTCTCTGGGCATTCAAGACCCCTGCAGAGAAACATCTCCAGATTCACTGCCCCTCTCATTCGGTTGCCTTGGCCAACTTCTCAGGTTGCCTTCAAGACTGGCTGGCTTTGCAGATGGCCAAGGCAACTCTTTCTGGTGCTTCATGTGGCCCAGCAAACTACAGTTCCTACCAAAATAGGTAGTTCAGTTATGAACAAAGGGATGGTTCGTTCACACCTCCAAAGCACATTCCCTATGCCAACAAAACTGTTACTGGGGGCAGAAAAAAATTTCATCAGCAGAGGAGGCAAGGGAAGTATCCGGTTAAATGCTTACTATCTTCACATCCATGGAGGGAACAGGGAAGGAAAAAGAAGCCCTGAAGCGCACTCTCCCTTCCTAAACCAAGGGCTGATCCAAGTAGTCGTGACTTCATGGTGTTTGAGCAAACCAAGTCCACTTCACTCTGGAATTACAACTAAACATAAACCAGAGCCTGGTAAGGGGTTCGCAGCCTTCCCTGACCCCACTCGGGGGAACGATGCTCATGTGTACCGGCTGAGGAACTGTCCTTCAAACTCACACCGATGCAAGGACAGCTGGTAAACACTCAATATGCCCAATATAAACCTGGTCCTGCAAACAAACATGGAACTAAATTGCTTTCCACCAGATGTTCCCTTGCCCTCCTAAGTACACAACTTATTTTATTTTTACCAAATTAGAACGCACCACAACCTCAACCCATTTCCCAATTCTGCATTCATTTGCCAGGTCACTTGTCCTACCCCAGACCAGTGGTTGCGGGTATCTGACGAAGCAGCTGGCTGTGCAACAAGAGTAATTCAGACGTGTGCAGAGCAGCTATTAGTGGAAACGGCTCCCATTTCTGTGCCTGCATGAAGGCTGCGGTGCGCAGCGCGGTGTGCTCTGCAATTGTGGTCAGAGCACGGTGCCTGTCAATGAGCAAAGGAGGAGTAAACAGGTACAGATATGTCACTTCATGATTCATTTCCCTACTTGCGAGGGCTTGGGCCAGGCAAATATTGACCTTGCCTTGATGCTTACCTTTCTGGGTGCACTAATGCTTATTTAGGGATGAGCAGTTTGTACTGATGGAGAGGAGCGTGGGCTTGTGGAGGGGACCGGAGACCTCCACCACTGTACGACGCACCTTGGGAAAGGCTTCACATCTCCCTGATCCTTCCCCCGGTCAAGCTCATACCTCCTGGTCCCGTCTCATCTACCGGAGAAGCAACGGGAAAAAGGGTCTGGGCCAGCCCTGCCACCAGCCACTCACAAGATCTTAGGTGGGCGTGAGCAACCACGAAATCCCATCCCCTGACCCCAGCAGTCTAATGGGTAGAGACCTCTCTGCATCAGGAGATGCATGCTGCTTAGATCTCCAGCTGTAATGCAGACAGGGCGGGGGGGGGGGGAAGCTGTTTTTAAAAATAAACAACTGACTTCCTATTGTTCCACTTCTCTTCTGAGGCAACCTCTCTGCCAAGTTTTGTCTATGCAAAACAATCTTTTTGAAAGAAATATCTGTCAGTGATAATTAGCAGGATTGCCAAAGAGGAAATATCATCCAGAGCTCCAATCCAAAGGCTTCCTACTAAACTTTGTTTAAGAGCAGGGGAAAAAAATCCAACCTGATTTTTCCAATAACATGTTTTAATTAATCGCTTTTCAAGAGGGATGCTATATAAAAAACCCAAACCACTAACAAGGAGAGCAGAATAAAAGGCACTTGTGTACTAAGTGTCCAAAATAACAATGCCTCAATCACAGATTTGGATGAGAGGTTTGGGAGAAGGAAACAAGTTGGTAAAACTTAGTTTTGAGCAAACATTTACTTATATCACAGTTGAAATTAAAAAAAAAAAAAAAAAAAGGCAGAGAAAGAGCCAAAAGTAATACAATCCTGATTGTCACTGCAATTAAAGAACATGGCCCAGCTATTACTGAAGCCATTCCAGGCATCCTGCTCCAAAGAACAAAACCACAGCAAGTGGTTACTGCTTGGGCACTTTCTTCAGATGGAGACATCTGTGAGCCCCACTGATTAAGCAACTTTCAAATATGCATGAATTCAGATTTTGTAATCTACTTCAGGTCTTAATACAGAGAGGATCTTTGCTAATCTGAGTGCAAAAACGTGCACAGCGAAGCAAAGTAATAGGAAAACTGACCCTTGCTAAAATATGATACAGATCCCTTGAACTCCAAGTTGCAGAATGGCCTGCAACATGACAACACGGCCGCTCCACGTAATGAATTATTCCACATAACGAATCCTGCTGGGTTTTGATGACATCTAACGGCCTAGGTCTTGACCTGATACTTAGACCATAAAAGCCATTCTAGGGGACTCAGCCTACAAAGGCAGACAAACTGAAGTGATAGTATAACACCATCAATGGTATCATTAATAAGGTTTAAATACTCTTATTTATCTTTCCTGTCTTCTTTAAGGCCGGAAGCTTGTAATGATTTTGTTCTTTAACTGCAAAATGAGGCTGCTTCCAAGTTTTGAGCAAACACCTAAAACAAATCTCAACTTTAAAATGACAACCTGGGCATGACTGCTCATCCTCGGTACAGTCTGAAACACTCTCCTAACACCACTGTGCATTTCAGCTACTGTAAGTAGAGCTATGCAAAGTCTGAGTCAGAGCAAATTTGATCTGGAGTCTGGAAACCACTGTTTTGGAAATGAAGTTAATAATGTATGGAAAACAAGCAGGGGAAACAGCTCTTTCACTTTCCTTTTAAGCATACAATGCCAAATTCACATACTGGATTATTATGAATTCATCTAGGCACACAGGCAGGTACGGAGGACTTGGCCTACATGGAGAAATCACAGGTTCATCTAAGATTTAAGAAAATAGATCTCCATCACTTGAATAATCTTTAATTTTCTTTAATGTTTAAGAGGTGGGTTTTTTTTTAAGATGACTGAGGAGAACTCTGAATCTCTTACGATAATCACCCAAAACAGTTCAGACATTAATTACACATGGTTGATACCTTGTGATGATGCTTTCTTTTCCTCCAACACCTCGTTAACAACCCAACATGCCTTCAAGCTATTTTTCTATCTAAATAAGATATGACGAGACAGAAATCCAACTGAGGGATCTGTCCTCTGATACGCACGGTACCCATCATACTGCTCTGGTTTTATTGCCAGTTCCCTCTTCAAAACAGGAATAAACACGACAGTTGAGACATAAACACTCTGCTAGACAGTAGCAGCCAAGCGCATGTGCCGAAGTGCTTTCCTGAGTGAGCGTCCCAACACCAGCAATGACTGTGGTCAGGCTGGTCGTTTATTACGTGTAAAATGAAAGACAGGTCCCGCCACTGAAATTTTAGATTCAAGACAGTTTTTGTCTATCTGCACTTCTTGCTGCTTCACTGACTAAAGAAGATTTGACAGGACCCTGAGTGAAGGAAGCAGATAACCTGACAGATGTGAGGAAGAGCCAGCATATGCACACAGAGACTGAAATGGGAGCACGTGAATGGGACTGCCTGCAGATGCAAGACAGCTTGTATGAATGTCTGTGAGCAGAACCGCTTTCATCCCCAAAAAGCACACGACAGGGATGCGGGATAAAAGCCATAGGAGACATCAGACATTAGCATGCACTAATCTGACATCTGGGATGTTAATGTATTGTCAAGAGGCTTTCTCATCCTCCATCCTGGACTGTGATCTGTCGGATCCTCCACAATAAGCCAAAATATTCAGTGTCACACCTGCCTCCAGAATACCCACACCATGCCAAGAGCATCCCTCTGCTGCCTGGGTGTAAAGGAACCCAGGTGTTTCCCAAAGATAATGAAAAATCAGGAAAGATACGTTTCCCACAGGACACCTGTTTGAAGGTGGTCTCTGGAACCTGCGGGACCCGAAACCTCCAAATCAGCAGTGCGGTACAGCAGCTCACGCTCAGGTTTTGGAGACCAGCACAAGCCCAGAGGGTCTGCAGAGCTTTTCCTCTAACTGAGCCCTAAACAAGGTGCTTCTACTGTTCTTATCAGCCTTCTCCATCACAGACATAGCAGCGGCTATTTCATCCCTTCAACGTGTCAGCAGCCCTGAAGAACATCAGGAGAAAGACACAAATACCTCCCTTGTTCCTGCAAAGAGGAAGCCTCTAGATCTTCCTTACCACCTGGGCTGCATATGGAAAGAGGTCCTAAAAGATATCTGTGGAGGACTCATAACCTGTGCCCCAATAACTGAAAGTGAACTTCTTACTAGGATTTGCCACAGATTTTACTAACCACAGTTTCTCCGCATTTTGCAACAGCCACAGTCTACTAGGCATGGGGAACACAACTGATCGGAGAGGAATTTCTCATCTTTTACTGCAAGGTCAGCCAAAGAAAAAAAGTCAAGTGAACTTCAAATGATCTCCAACTTGGCATCATTGACATGAGAATCAAGACCAACTACTTCAATGGTGACAGGGAATTTTCATGACCGTCTGTACAAGCTCTTCCTGGCAGCAGAAGAGCAGACGATAACTGATCCAGCATGATGTTAACCTGCTGCAGCCTCTTGCAGGCGACACAACCCGGAGAAAGAGTGTCCTGAGGGTCAGAAGAGCCCTCGCACCCAGCTGAACCATGTGCTCATAAAAAAGATGCACGGTCTGATATCGGAAAAGGAATGGAAATAGTGCTTTCCGAACCCTGTTCCTGCTCTAATAAGGACAAACATCTGACCACGTCATCCTTCAGGCTGCTGCCTTATGGAAGGGACTAGACAAATGCATTAACTCTCTGCAGAATAAGGCAGAGACCTGAAGAGGAAAGGAAACAGTAGAATCCTGTTACTTTGCAGGTAGCAAAAATGAAAGAAAAATCAAGATTTCACTTCTGAAGAATAAAAAAACCCCCTCTTCTACAACAGAACCCTATGAAAAAATGGATTTATATTTCTGCCTGCTCTATTACATGTAGTTTACAGACAGCACAAGGGGTGGGAGTGCTTAGGAGATAAAACAAGAGCAAGTATTCTGCACAGTCTCCATTAGGCAGTTGGTTATTCGTGTCTTCTACTTGGCTGCAATCCTTTATTCGGAGAATTGAATTTGGAAGTGTTCACCTTACCTCTTCCTAGAACAGGAATCCTTCACTCTGCTTTCTAAAGGAGCAGTTTTATACCCTCAAGAAGGATTCTTTCAGTCTGGTGCATAATGCATCAGTTCAAAATTTTCAGCCCAGAAATGAGAATGTCATCAGGTTCTCATTCACTGAAAGAGAGTTTTCATGGATCCGGCCCTGGAATCCCTCAAAGAGGTTATTGTACTGCTGAGGTCCTCAGAACTAGGTAACTCGGGGGCAATTTCAGCCAAACTTCCTCCCTCCAGATATGAATGCGATTGCTTTCAAATTGCTGCAGACCTGCCAAGCCTCGCTCAGTTTAGAGCCATTTTTAAGGCGGTTTTGACAGCACCTCAACGCTGTGGAGAAAGGTGCTTGGTGTTCAAAACCGCACTTCCCCACACCATCCCAGCAGGTCTGCAGCCCCCAGGGAGCAGCAGCAGCACCAGCAGCAGCAGCGACGGAGCTGCAGGCAAAAACAGATGGTTGGGTTCACGGGCTGGGGACAACTGCAGGGGGGAGGAAGGATGGAAAGGTGAGAAGGGAGCAATTAGAAGGCCGAGAGAAAAATAGTAGTAACGACTGGAAATATCAGGGTATCGTCACTGAGTTGAGATTTCAAGAGGTGGAGAAGGTAACTCGATGGGAGTCAGAGAAGGAGCGGGGTTAGTCTGGCGTACAAATAAACGGGGAGGAGTGGAGAGAGCAGCTTACCTGGGAAGGCTGAGCTGGGGAGCACGGTCAGGAAACCGAAGCATGAGATTTCGTTCAGAGAGGAAAACAGGAATTACAGTGTTTGGCATTGCTGGTGGTGGGCTACATAAAGCATGTGGTACTGGGACAGAAGCATAGTCAAATACCGTGCTGAGCATAGCATGAAAAAAACCCCCTTTCATTCACAGGCCACTGCTGGGGGAGGATGAAGACGTGGGATCCGCTGCCCGTCAGCGAGCTCCCACAACCCAGCAGCGCAGCTGTGGGCACCGAAGGAGCCGGACAGCAGCACAAGCCCGCAGGGCGCTGTGGGTGCTGCTCTGCCTCAGCCTCGGACCCCTCTTAGCTGCTCCCCTGCCCCAGCTCTGTTCTCCCACTCCTGGGACAGAGAGGTCTGGTAGACCCACCGACACTGAACTTTGCAGCAAAGAAAGGTAGCTTGATTCTACCAGCAGCAAACGCTTTCCTCAAGTAAGACAGGAACCGTGGTCATTTCGTAAAGGTTAAAGCTCACTTGTGATAGCCACCCACTGGCTTGCTTTAATTTCCTATTCAACGGCTCCTTCAATTTAGTAATTCTGTGGTGCTCGGCTCACCATACTGGAGCTGTGCCCTGGTAACTCTGCCAGCCCAAAGGTAGCCATGATGGGAGCACACCCCTAGCAGAGCAGGGTCCCTGAGCAACAGCAGGTTTGCAGCATCGTGGTGGCCTGAGTGGTCAGCAGCCTTCCCCTGACTGCACGGAGACGCTCCGGCTTCCCCAGTACCCCCAGACAGCAGCCAGACACCCAGCGCCAGCCGTTCTGTGGGACCACAGCGAGCGCAGCCGGTGAAACGGGACGCAGTGAGAAAGCTGAGGGGCTCCAACAGCCCCTCGGAGGCCGTGGGGGTCAGGTACCATCAGAGCTGCACCGGAGCTGCCTCAGTGCCGGAGGCAGCCTTCAGCTTGCTCGGGGACGCTGGGAATGAAACGTAGTGGAAGGCTGCACCTTTGCTGTGCTCCTCTCCTGACTGTAACTCATGAGTCCAGGGACCTGACGGGGGACCTGTGCCGTAAGTGTGCCTTCAATGCCAGCCACAGAGATGAGGTTGTTTTCTCCCCTTCAGCGGCGTGTGTGCCAGCACTGGCATGGGAGGAGGCTGGGGAGACCACGGCCCCCCAGCTCCTGCCCGGGGCTCCTCTGGGCATGGCTCTTTCCCCAAAACCCGTTGGCTGCGCCCAGGGGGGTGATGGCCTTGCGTGGGAGGGGAGCAGCCGGCTTTGGGGAGAGCAAGCGGCCGGGGATGAGCAAAAAGAGGTGCGGTGGGAACTGGCAGCCTGGGGACAAGGGCGAGCGCCTCTCGCTTGGGTGGCTCTGCCTTCGTAACAGGCAACCGCTGCCGATGAAATACCAAAGCGGGGTATCGAAACGTTGCCCGTTTACGTGAAACGAGGACTGTCGCTCCCACACTTTTGTGCGCTCCCCAGCGCGACGGCAGGGCTGTCATTTGTCACACACCCTCCTTCCCAACAGCAAAACTTTTCCAGCAGCGAGCCGGCTGACAAAGGCGGAGCAAAGAGAAGAAAAAAGTGGAGGGAAAAGAAGAGAGGCTTAGAGGAAAGTCCGAAAGAGCCAAGAAAAGGCAGGGCTCCCCTCGCCGGCGCCCATTGTCCGGGCGGGCGGCGCGGAGCGGCCCCAGCCCCGGCCCCGCGCACTCACCGGCGCCCTCGGCGGTGACGATGGCCTCGGGGGAGATGCAGACGCCGCGGTCATAGAGCGGCAGCTCGTCGCAGGCCAGGCTCTCGGGCCAGGCGTGGCGGTAGCGGATGAGGACGGGCTCGCAGCCGGCGCGGGCGCGCTCGCAGACGGACTTGCAGGGCTTGATGGGCTCATGCTGGAAGTCGATGGTGCAGATGGGCGCGTACATGGCGCAGAGGAAGAAGAGGAGGTCGGGGCTGCAGTTGGTGCCCAGCAGCCCCTCGAACTGCTCCATGGCCAGCACGGCGTTGGCCTGCGTGCTGTGGTGCAGGTGGTTCGGCATCTTGGTCATGTTCCAGGGCAGCGGCTTGCACAGCGGGATGCGCACCGGCTCGCAGGCCGCCGACCGCCCCGCCGGCGCCCGCCCCAGCACCAGCAGCCCGGCCAGGGCCAGCACCGGCAGCCCCCGCCACATGCCGCCGCCGCCGCCCGCCCCGACGGCGCGCCCCCGCCACGCCGCGCCGAGCGGAGCGGCCGAGCGGCGAGACCTCGGCGCGGGGGGCGGCTCCTCACGGCGGCGGCGGCGGCCGCGCTGCCGCGGGGGCCCCGCCCGCCGCCCGGCCCCTCCGCGCCTCCCGGCGGCGGGCGGGACGGGCCGCTCCGCCGGGCCCGCCTCTCCCCTGCCGGCGGCGGGCGGGCGCCCCGCTCCGCCCCCGAGTTTGGCCCCGAACAAAGGCGAGCCCCGGCGGGGTGCAGCCCGCGGAGGGGATGGCAAGGCTTCCTTTTTTTAAAAAAAAATGTAAAAAACAAGAAAGAAATTCTTTCCGTCCTCTCGGAAAGGCGAACGTTGGCTGCGGGAAGAAATTAAAAGCATTGCTGCGGGCGCAGACACAAACGCATTGTGATATAGTCGGAGATATAGTCGGATATTATTGGGGAAATGCCTGGTTTTATGCATGCTACCCTGCATGGTACAGTGCTCGGGAAGGAGGTGCGCATGGAGGAACAGAATATGTTAGAACTCACCTTGAAAGGGTGATGGGTGACCATTTTTACAGGAGATCTTGCAATAACGTCAAGAGGCTTAAAAAAGAGGCACATTCAGCTGGGCTGCTGGGGGTGCTTTCTTTTCAGAAGGTTAAAAAAAAAAAAAAAAGGCCATCTATTGATGGTGAAGTAGCTCACGGAGCAATGGCATGACAAAGGGTAGCCCGACTTGATCTGAAAAAAAAAAAGCCTTGATATAAACGACCTAACATTTATTAACCAAATAAATTCTTCCTAGTTATAAAGGTATTGAGCAACCGCTTGATCATGTGTTTGGTTTTACTGTGGTATTAGTGGGTTTATTATTTTAGTTTCTGCCATTAAATCAAACCTGTGAGTAGAAACACACCTACCAGAAGCCAGTGCTCAGCAACCAGACCAAAAATGTGGATGGGTTGTGAAAGCAACCATGGATACAGACTCAGAAATGCAGGGTCCTAAGCTTGGAAAGGCTTTTTTGCATTTTTTCACTTTATCACTGCAGATGAAACCTTGATCCCTTTAACTTGGCTGCAAAAGTCCTCTTGGCTCCAGTGAAGGCACATATCAAGCAAACAGGGAGTTGTAATAAGGCCAGTGGAGTGGAGGTACCATGTGCATATTTCAGCATCTCTGCACAAGTATTTGGCCTTTCATTTGCCCACCTCCGCAGGCAGGTGCTAATTTCAAGGACTGAATTGTTCCCACACTCCCAGAAGAAACTTTGGGCCTCTAGAGATGAGTAGAAACGTCCATACCCGGGTGTGCGTGAGGGCCTCAGGAGCCGTCCGTCAGGCTGCCCATGCCCCTGAGCCTGCATCCAGGCTTGGAAAATAGCCATGAGGGTATGCAAAAGGGAGTTTGTTCATCTGCAGGGGGAATTAAAAAGAGATCTGGTTTGACTCACCCTCTCAGCTCCTCAAATTTAGTCATAGCGAAGTCTGAGGCTTGAATTTCCTCTTGTAGTGTAAAATACGTGTTTAAAAAGTATGTGGTGTAATAAAAACCTTACCCAGCTGGTTGGGAACTGAATACGCCGGCTTTCTCTGCGGGACCTTACCTGGCAGCGATGATGGATGTGGGAGTGGCACGTCCCGGGGTATCCGAGTCAAGCGAGATGGGCCGGAGCAATGCAAAGGGACCAGTGACAGGAATGAACTCTAGTTCATATTTTTCCCCTTCAACACAAAACTTTCTAATCTCTGTATTTTATTTCTGGGAATAATTTTTCAGATCACCTCCGATCTGTTTTAGAATTGATAATTACACAGAACAGCTTTAAAAACATTTCCAAGGCTTTGCAGGAAAAAGCATCGACACGTTGAATATTCCTATGCGTGCTATAAGGCTATCAATCAAATAAGTTTAATTTTTTAACCCCAAGTCATGATCTACACGAGATGACCTTGCACTTCTTTTTTTTTAAACAGTAAAAATACTGCAAAGACTTTCTCAGTACAGCAAATGCTGACATCCCCACAAACTCACAAGCACTAACATACGTTCCCATGAGATCTGGCTTTAAACCTTCCGACGTCGGTGTGAAGGTACCTCCTATGCATTTAGCTGGCACAGCATCGCCCACCGCCCTGCTCCTCTGGCAAGCCCCTCATGCAGTGACACTGGGGGAGGCAGCCAGCACCAGCGCCCAGGCGAGGACCGGCTGCCAGCGGGACGGGGGGGGGGGGCTGCTGGCCGACAGGGCTGTGGGCGTTAATTACCTCTTAGTGTTTCCAGTATAAATCAGCTTATACCTGGTGGCAAAAATTCACCTCTGGCTGAAACTTGGCAAAGGCAATCTGGTTACTGGCCCGAAACATTGATATTTTTACCAAATATCTATACCCCGATGTCTGTTATTTTCTGTTATACAGAAGCACTACGGCCAGTCTTGACACCTTTTTAAACAGGTGAGGAGGCTGGTAAAGGAGGTAAAGAGCGAAGAGGAGCGCTGTGATTTCATGCTATAAAAGTGCGGTCGCAGTGCTTTGCCCTGCACGTGGAGAGGTTACGCTAGAGGGAAAATAAAATGGCTGGAGAAAAAAAGAGCAAAGTAACAACCTGCTCTCTGTCTCCACATGCAGTTGCTGCAAAACACTGAAACTGCTAACTGAAACTAAAATATGCATACATACTTAAAATGAGGAATATGGAGTTCATATGTTAGCTGAGCAAAGTGCATGCTGCGGTATCTAGAATTTGCCACCAGTCTCAAAATACTATATAAGAGAGGTCAAAACCACCACCCCCATTTTGCAGAGGGAGAGCTGTGCTGGGAGAGGGGAAGAGATTTGCTCAGCCCTCCCCGGGCTGTCTCTGCTTGCACCACGCGGCCCCGAGGGTGCACATTTTCCAGGTGACCGCACAAACGGCGCACGGATTTTCACCCAAAGCTCATATACAGTCAAAAAGGTTCGGCAGGAAAGTAGCTTTTACTTTGGGTGCCACCACACCGCTGCTGGGAATTTCATCCCCTTCTCTCCTGCCACCTTCTTAAGATTTAGGAAGGAAACAAAAATCTTTCTGCAGCTTGCATCAACAAGGGCAATGTTAAAGCTTTGGGGGTGGGTGGTGACAACAATCGGATTCCTAATCTTGTACAACTCCAAAAGGGGTTAGTCAAATTATTGTATTATCATTATATCAGCTTGATGTCTTGTATGACTAGCAAGAATTTCTTAATAAAAGTGTGCCCCGGCAGCGGTCTGGGATCAGCACTGCCTGCCTATGAGTTTCCTGGTGTGCTTTGAGGGGTTGGTACAGACCTAGAAATTTAAAGAATAATAATACAGCCCACAGTATCACACAAAGTAATTTCCTAGAATAAACAAGTCCTCGGTGGGGCTGAGGCCTAAGGCGAGGATTTGCCCCTGGAGTAGCTCATATGAAAATTAGAGAAAAAGTTTATTATTGTTATTATGCCCCACAAGAATCACGGCAACCCACAACAGTGCAAAATGCAGCCCAGGGCCAAACTGCCCTCAGTTACTCATCTATAACCCCATTTAAAAAAAAAAAACAAAAAAAACCCCAAACCACCCCAACTTGGTGGCTTTGCGCTGCCATGAGGCTGGGTTTCAGCGGGAGGTGGCTGGATAACCCCCACAGCTCTGGGGATGGCTGAGTGACTTTATTTGGGTACAGAAATGTAGCAGCATGAGGAGGGCTGCAGAGAACATGAAAAGGGATTGAGGGCTTTGTTCTTGCACCCTTCCCCAAAAGGAAGCTGAGTAAGGAACTGCTTCCAGACGGCTGGCATTAATTTATTCCTTTGTTGGTTTTTTCCTTACACGGTGTCTATTTTCGCCCCCCCTCTGCTTGTTTTTCTCTTGTGGGAGTCAGATACATAGCAAAGGGCTTAAGAAGCAAGAGCTGGCTTTCTGAGATGCTCTGATGTCCAGCTCAGCTGTTAGAACTGTACACTAGCAAAACTTCCTGGCTTAAAATACTGAAATGTAAGTATTTTAAGTTTAAGCTGGAAGAACTACATTACTGAAGAGAAATATTACCTTATTAAAGATAAAATTGAAATTCGAAGCCTTCTTTGCAACAGTAAGAAATGCATACGGGTTTCGCTAAGACAAACGGGTTGTAGCCAAGGCACTCCTGAGTTCATTTGTTAGCATCAGTTCTATCCTCAAGTGCTATAGTCTTCCTTTAGGTATATGAAACATCCCCATATGTACATCCCAGCAGCTTACCTCTATGAGGCAGGGGGTGTTTATAGGCCAGAGGAGGCACAGGGAGGACGAGAGCCCAGCTCAAACCAGGTGGCATCTGCTCTGGCTTTGGGCAGAGTTCAGCAGATACTGTACAAATACAAATCCGTATTTACATTTCTAAGAGGAATGATATTAAGCAGATACCGTGGATGCATGTAACTCCATAGTCTGTTACGACCTGTTGAGAAATGAGGACGTGTCTAAAACGAACAAGGAAGAGGTGAAATTCAGAAAGGGAAAATTAGAGCAAAGATCAGGAAAAAATGCAAACAAGTGTGTCATTTTTCCTGGTGTAACAAATACCCTGATGATGAAGGGCCCATGTTGCATGGCACATTTATATTTTAGATACCAGAAACGCCACTGGCACCCTAGGGAACAGCTTGCGTTAGGCTGTAAGCTCTAGGTGACGTTATTGTAAGTCACCTTTTCCCTTTTAGTTTGCATGTTCTGCCAGACCTTTCAGACCAGCGACCTGTGACAGTGTTCAGAGAAGACGCAAGCTCATCCTATGCTTGGTGGGCTTCCCGTCGTCTTACTGGTTCAGGCTGCACAAGCACCCAGTGGGCTGCTGTTTAGAAGCCAGGTACTATGTTTTATGGTCTGCTCCTGCCCATTCCAACTGAAAAAAAGTGCAAGCATGACCATATCTATTCAGGCTGTTCCTAAGAAGAAAACTAGCTGAGATAAAAATACTTCTTCAGAACAGGTTTTTGCTTTCCTGAACCTTTCTATAGCAATCTCAGGATTACATACAATTTAATTTGCTTATATACACTGCCTTAAAAAAAAAAACCCAACAAAACAACACAAAACCACAAACCAAAAACAAGCAAGAAACTCACCGAAAACAAAACCCTAAAATACTTCTTACACAGCTGTTACTAAAACCATAAAATCATTGACTTACAGAGTCATAAAAATGGGATTTATTGTACATTTCCTGTTCCAGCCAGGGTCTTGTTTCAGCTCCCTCAGGTAGACAAAACACAGGGGACTATTAACTTATTTTAATAATCTTTCAAGCTTCTCCATGGATGACTTGGAAGTAGCGAGGAAGAAGAAAAGGCTCTTTTAATGCAGTCTTTCAGACTTGTAATTTTTGGGGCCGTTTTTATTACACAGCTCATTATTAACTATCCCGTGCCCTCGGGGTCTGCATGCCTCCTAGAATAAACTTTTTCATATTAATATTTGCTCACATTACCTGTCTTCTTGAAGTCCCAGCAAAAAAAACGTATTCGCCCAGTGTTTTGCATCCTATGTTACTGGTAAAATTAATAGTACGGCTAGGCAAATATGCCGCTTTATCTTTAAACACCAAGATGCCCAACTAACATGCATTTCAAGGAAAAAATTATGCCAATAGCAATTCTGTTTAATATTGCCTATTACAGGCTTTCAGTCTGTTGACATAGACACACACTCATATACATCTCCCATAGAAGTCTCAGTTTGCAGGGTGAATTTGTTTGCTGCTTGGCACTTTCCCAGGTTTTTGTGGCCATGTCAGGGCTTACAACTTCTCAATACTGAAGTTTGCTACCTGCAATGCTGATTTTCCACCTGGACATTGGAACTTGTATTAGTGTTCCTGCAGAAAAGCACAGCCAGATTTATTGCAAGCGGTATGTGCTTCTCAAAGCCCTCAGCCACGCTGAAGGGACTTCCAGCAGAAGACAAAAAGCCGAACCTCCTGACCTGTCTTTGCAGTCCTCCTCTGACAGTCTTCCCAGCTCATTTTAAGCGCAATAGTGGATGGATTGTGCAAATCTGAGCAGAAGAGATCCCAGTGGAAAGAGAAATACTCCTGTTTCTTGTTTAGCTGGAATTACGATGTCCACAACTTTCCTCGTCCCTTGGTTTAGCACACATTAAGTGCACATTGGAGTAAAGCAATGGATGGAACTTCCATCTTTTCCTTTGGGAGAGCACATCTTAAATTGAGGCAACAAATGCTTTTTATCTATATCTATAGCTGCTAAATTCGTGACCATTGCACCAAATTAAAAATTAATATCAGAGAGCTTTTTATTGCTCCAGATCTTTAAAATCATCTACATATCATGTCCACTGTAATTCTCTCTTCTTTGTAAATGAATTGCCTAAAGCCTGCAATCACATTCAGAGCAATGTTTTCACATTTCAAAATACAGAAAAGCAGAAGTACTACTTCTGATGTAGCACCATATATACAGCTCTGTTGCCATTTCAGAATTCATATGAAGATACCTGGATCTTTTTGCAGTCATGCAAGTTTATCACCAAAAGTATAGGCAAATAAGGCAAAAGCATCAGACAGGTACTTAAAACTAAGAAATGTGAGAAGAGCCTATTTTTCAGAGGCATTAACAACAGAAACTTTGTCCCCAGTTCCACAAAGGTCCCCCTTCAGATAACAGTACTGTGAGTGCTGGAAGACTACAATGTTTGTCTAAATACTTGCAGAATCAATTTACATTGCAGAAATTATTAAGAAAACAGCAAAAAGGAGCGGAGCTGATCACATACCCAAGGCACAGTTGGTTGGGCAGTACTTGGGCTCGTGGACTTAGGCTGGGAAAGCATTTGCCTGCGTTTCAAAGCAAAGTAGCTCCATTTTCATTTAATTCCGCTGTTCCTCATCAGTCCACGTTAATACAGCAATTCTCCAGTGCAAAGATGAAGTGCAACCATCTACAGTCACGTAACTGTACTGACTGAAATGTAATTAGTGTCCTGAAGGCAGTTCTTGCTCTGGTGGGGGGACCTGCTGCTGCACTGGAGGGACACTGGGAAGGATGCTCGGCTGCTTCACTTCCCAGCATACAATTTTTTTTTTTTTTTTTTTAAACTATTGCTCAAGTATTTATGAGTGTGAGATAGCCTCTGTGGTAGTATTATGTACAGATGTTCAATTTAAATATGCATTCAGTGCATTATTCTAATGTGGTAAGTTGCTATATGCTATTACGATGACCATGCAGATAATGAAAAATACATCCTTCCCTCCCACTGTGGGCCATACTAGAGACACAACAAACTCCACTGAACTCTCTCCGAGTTATAATCGCCTCCAGATGGAGTGTTTAAGGCAAAAAAACCTGCAAAGCTCTATAATACCATATACATTACGCAGCATTTCTAGTCTGGCCCCTGCAGAAATAATTTGAGATGCCTAGCTTAAAGGCCGTAACCACTCAGAATTTAATTTTGTTAAACCATAAATTTACTATTTCAGATTTACAGCCTCTCCGGTTGCACAGCCCGAGTCTGCCTCTGCTCCCGCTTACCCAGATTTATTAGCAGCGCCCAGCAGTATTAAGTACCAAATCATGCCCGTGCCTAAAAATAAGCCCTGCACAAACAGTTGAGTTTTACAGTAACAGCCTAATATCGCCAGGTGCTGAAACTCAGACTCACCGCTGATTTCAGTGGGAGCTGATTGGGTTTGACATGCCCTAGGATCAAGTATTACCTATAAATAGAAGCCAACACAGTTCGTGTGTATTTTACTCATGTTTTTAGCAGTTACTGGTGGGATCACAAAGGGCTCTGTATGGGAACCTCAGCAAGTTCAGGAAAAGAAACATCGCCTTTCCTGAAAGGTTTTACTAACACACCTGCGAGCCACACAAACAGCAGATGCTCTAGAAAGCCAAAAACTATGAAATCTAATCCTGTAAAAACAATTTCATTTTAAGATGTCAACCCACGCGCACAGAAGTTTTTAACTCTACCAGGTTAAGATTCCCAGTTGCCTTACGTGTATGCCTCGATCGCAGCCTTGCTCCATCAGACCCCTTACAGCAGTAAGCATGCACAGCCGATGATGCTTTCCAGATGAGTAGCTCCTCGATGCTTATTTTTAACTTCACAACTCAGTTTCTTGTCCCATTTCTCATTTACTGAAAAGCTTTAAAATTGGGCAGAGTTGCTGAGGCTGCAGCTGCTGTTTGTGACTTCGCGAGGGTGTTCATGCCTTGCCACTTTATTTTTACTTCTGTCAGAGATAGTAATGAAGATAGAAAACAGGTATAGAAAAATTCACAAAAATTAAGGAAGAGCTGGTGGTCTGTAAGCACAAATACCACAATGTTATTTAAGTGTGAAGCCATTACACAATAACATAATCCACAGCCTAGCCTAAAGTAAGTGCCCGGTCTCTTCAAAAATCTCATTTTTCTGCAGAACCCTTTCCTTGCTCATCAGATCTTTTAGCCCTTTGCAGCAGTCCGCAGCATTCAGTATGTCCAGTGATTTACAGTCACTTCAAAGTATGCACTGGGCCACGCTAAAGCTCATCCTCTCAAAAAAAAAAGTTATTTGGGGGATATTTTGGGAACTTTGGGGCTTTCAGATCATAGTTCTTAACCCCCCCCACACTTCAGTTGTGGCAGAATAAAAATTATGCCCAGGAAATTATTAACATGTTTATCTTCCTTCAGTTCCCTGATGATATTGTTTTTTTAACTAAGAAATAAATAAAAAAAAAAGTTAAATAATGGGGTGACAGTGTTGAGAACGAAACGTTTTAAAGTTGCTTTACTTCTCAACAAACTTCCATAGCTCAACTAATACCAAGGGAAAGCGCTAGTGGCATTTTTCCAGAAAATATTTATAGGTTTTAAGTGTGACCATTTCGCTGTCCCTCCCCCAGTATTGCTTTCACAAGATCCATAAAACTAACCTCCCAACAAGCTTTTCTCAGGCTAGGGTTTTTGTCGTGTGTTGTGTCCCCCCCCCCCCCCCCCCCCCCCCCCCCCCCCCCCCCCCCCCGCATTTATAGACTGTTCATGCAACAATGCTGCTTTTTTCCTCTCCCCGAAGCCACAGCCTTGCTTACTAAAATTGGAAACACAAATCCTTTTTTAGCAGTATAGCTCACAAGCATACACACAAATATTTGCCAGTTTAACTGGATAGGAATACACTTGATCAAGGTTTTGACTTAGAAAAGCTTGCGTATTTTACCTGCTCACTAAGGACTAATTAAATACCTGATGAGCCCGTCCTCTGTTCGCAGGGCTGTCAGTCACCATGCTGGAATCATTAGAATACAAGTTTAGAAAAAGACATTTTCCAGTACCACAGGATTTTTTATGGGTAGCTTTCCTCAGGGAGAAGGCAGCAGGGGTTTCACCCGCTTTGCATCTCAGCTCCAATGCTTTTGCAAACTACCCACACTCTCACAGCCCCGTCCCACTTGATTCAAGCAGCGTACATGGTGGTTTTAAAATGGTCCCCAGTGGTTACCACTGGCTTTAATTTCATTCTCCCCCTTCACACTAGGGTCGCTGAGTGCTTAACAGCACGCAGACCTAAGAGCTGAGGTCCAGGCACCTCAACGTTATGCCAGAGGCTGTGTCCTTACTCGCTGTTCTCCGTCTCCATCACCTACCTGCAAAATTATAATATTGATATGCAACTTCTCTTTTTTTGCTGCTTGGATCTTCTGCCAATAACTGGGATTTTGAGAAGCTCCAAGGTGATGTTGGTTTGAAAGGTCCAGGATCCTTCTTGAAAGGCATCTGACACCTATTGCAACTATGCTAAGTGTCAGCTCAGCCGACAAAATCCATGGGACGGTGTCCGTTTCCACCAGCTGAAGAGACATATTTAAACCCAAATGAACTCTGATTCCACACACCCCTTAGCAAATGATTGGGACCGCTTTCAACCGGCGCCTGTGCCACCACGCATTAGCCAGCAAGCAATTAGTATTCTATGATAAAGTTCAAATGCATATTACTTTCTTGTCGCTATGGTTTCCCTCTGAGCTTTTACTAGATAAAAGTTCACATATTTTCTTGGCATTCAAACAAAAATTGTTTTGAAAATAGTGGTGCAATTATTTCCCTAATAAAGTTACCTCTAAAGCAAGTGTCACAGGCTCAGCTCATTCTCTCTGCTGCTTTCGGCCTTTTGAAGTGCTTTGTTATCCAAAATAATAAACTGCTGAGATGAACTCTTTCCCTTACCTGATCTCATTGTAACCCTAAACATCATTCCTGACATCTCCCACATAAATGGAACTAAATCCAAACAGCACAGACCATCCTTAGTGTTTCACTGTAACAGGCGTAAGAGAGATGTTCCTATCCAGTTCTGCTGACTCAGTCTTGACAAACACATGCTCATACTAAGATGCCTCAAAGTTTTACACTTTCAAGCATCCTTTATTTACAAATGATCCTAAAGCTGGACAAGTTTGCTTCAGGTACAGAGTGGAAAACAGATGACACCTCAGTTGAAATTTTTAAATGCAATTCTGAAGTCTGTAAGATACAATCTAGATTTAATCCATGAACTGTCAAGACTTCGGAGTTACAAAATGGACTCAAGTCACTGAGCAACGTCTTTGCCAACCTCTCTGAGCACTCTGTGATCACCACTTTCAACTCCCCTCTTACCTCCCTTTTCTTTTCACTCCTCTTTTCTATCACCATAATTAGCATAAGATTAATTTACAGTGCATTCTTAGTTTTACTTGTCTTTCCTTTGTGTGCCTATGCAAGGAACGGTTTCATTGTTGTTGCCATTGTGTCCTTGCTATTATTAAAAAGATTATAATTTAATTCGTATTTAGAAATACTACTGCTCTTGCCAAACACAAGTCTTCTGTGCTCTGCACTGGCTGCCCATTGAGTTTACCTCAAATTTAGCCAAACTCAAAGGCTAATGACAAGGGCAGGGAGGGCAAGAGCAGAAGAGTTTGCAGGTAACCAGCGATAATGCCTTCCCCATCTTCCGGTCGCAACCTGAAGCGAGTACTGACAAGATACGAAATTATGTTGTTAACGGACAATGAACTGGATTTACTAGCATCAGGTTTTTTAAACATTCAGCTGTAATAGCTTTGCAGCTCGCATCTGCACTCACACTGGTGTCGGTATAATTTTTTATCATTTACCTTCATTATTTGTGAGAAGGCACTTAAGCTTACTATTATCATGAACAAGGCAATAGCCTGGAAGTCTACACAAGAAACTGTTCAAATCCCCTTGCTTTACGCTAAGCTCAACATATGCTTTTCGTTCTGATTTTAATACCAACATTTTCTATTACTGAATTGTGTAAGACACACTGACACTATATCCAGTGAGCAGGTCGTTTTGACCTAGTAGTACTAGGAACAGCATGACTAATAGCAAATTAGATATGGTTTTGGACACAGGTCAGGGGGCCATTTTGATTTTGTTATGTGTTAGTACAAATATTTACAGACTTTATAACGTGACAAATAGCAAAAGCATAAAAGCAGTGGTGAATTCAAGTAAAAAACTTTTGTCATTTCAGGGGAAGATTTACCTTTATCATAAAAATGATTAAAAAACTGTACTTGGAGAAAAAATAGACAGAACTTCAGTATTTTTGAAAACTGGTTATTTGACAACACTGAAAATGGTGGTCCTCATCCATGAAACCAAATCAAATGTGTGTAGCTGTCATTTAAATTACCTTGCCTTGCACAGCCAGCTGTGTGTCAGTGTTTCAGGGCTAGCCGCAAGGATTGAAATGAAAGCAGTTTCCCTGCATTCATTCAGTCCTTAAGTTATCAGCCAAGTTTAGTAGTGAATACAACTACAGTAAATTACTTCTATAGTATCCAAAACATATTATAGAGTTAAAAGATGCCTGAATTTGAATATGAAAACAATTTGAAGCCTAAAAACTCTTTTATTGATTCAACAGGATAATTGGCTACATCTATAAACCTAGCTTTGAGTTTGGTTCAGCTTGACAGAGCAACTCACCTAAAAAAATGTTACAGCATTAGTTCAGACATACCTGTACTTACAGAATTTATAATAGTTACTGCTAAGTAACTGAGAGTTCACTCTTTAGTATGAATCACAATGCTGAATCCCAAGACCAGGGAAACTTTTGGCAAAAATACAGTTTAGAGGCAAGGCATATTTACTTACGGTCGAGAATTCTTGAATCTGGAATGAATAAGCTCTGAAGTCATACAAGCCCACGATGACCTGCTGAAGAAGGCTCCTATCTTTCCTCAAATCACCGGCCTCATTTCAACATTTTCTGGGGAGAATGCCATTCTCCAGTGCATCAAAACTAGTATACTCCAAGTGTCAGTTTGGTTACCAATTCCTCATCCTATCTAGAAAACAAATTGCTACAGCGAAAAAGGTTTAACAGTGGTCATTATTTTCAATGGTAATCTTTTGTCCTGATGGATGCAATTTTTAAATAGTTTTCTGGGCAGCAACAGGACATTCTTCTTCCATGCTCTCTCTCTCGCACAAGGCAGAGCCCTCCCCTGCAAATTAGACATTTGCTCCAAACTGGCTCCATATGGGACCAGCTCAGCCGTCTGTGCTTCATGCTCCAGGAACTACAAACGCTTCTGGAAATGCACAAAAAGCCACCTGAGATGACTCAATATACAATGTCAACAGTTGGACTTACTAAGTTGTGGACATGGTGTTGCCAGCTCCAGAGGAAGAATTCCTTCTCTACCTTCTTCCCCAACAAACTCTGTTCGACAGGCTTATTACGATTTGTGTAGTACATGGACACAGGTTGCCTTGAGGACTATACTTGATGTGCTCTGCCTTCCACAAGCAGGCTGAACCCTAAATAGCTTTGTGGTAGCTCAGCTGAAACCAGAAATAATAGAAATACAGCAAGCAAGAACAAAGCAAGGACACCCTCCCACCCCCACCCAAAAGCCCTCCAAAACCACTCCAAAATCCAACCAATACATGGATAAGTCCACATAATTCTTCTCCCATTTCCCCGTTCTTTGGTTTCGCTCTGAGCTTGCTCCGAGTTCTTGCTGGAAGGGTAGTTAAAAAGGCACCATCTCAGGCATTTGTGTGCCAGACAGCACAGCACAATCATGTAAGGGCTCCCGCAGAAACTACTGAATCTAAAAGGTTCACGATTAAATCTAATCTGACTGCATCAGAAGTAGCTTCTTGCAGAGATACTGCACTCGTTATCTATTTGTCAGAGATCACCTATTTCCTAGGCTGAGTTCAGTAACACCTCAGACAGTGGAAAGCTGACAGGGATCCGAGGTAAATGACCAAATACAATTGCTTTGTACTTAAAAAGATTAAAGACACAAAATGGGTTATTTCTTAAACTTCAGTTTTTCAAGAGTCAGTCTTGAAAATAGGCATTATTTTTCCACAAAAGGCTACATTACAATCAAAATCTCAATTAAAATCAAGACATTGAACGTATTAGATTATAAATTTTACAGAAGAGAACTCTTAAGTCTTGCATTCGACCTAACTTCTTTATGAACAAACTTATTCGTTATGGTACTAAATTATCAATTTAGAAACAGTTCCATGGTTGTAACATAAAATGCATAATTAGGAAAAATATAGATGTACTGTCTTACTTCCTTAGGACAATTTTATTCCAGTACTTTTTTCCTCTGGACAGAGGAAGCTATTGTAACTGAGCAAACAACAGCTCTTTCATAATAGAAAAAGTCACCACGCATGCACATAAGTTGCATCAAGAACAGGGGCTCTATACAATGTCCAGAGCCTGTTGAGAAACACATAGCTTTTATATGCTGTGGATTAAAGAGCACAACCATCTGGTCAGCTTTCAGGCTAAATGAGCCAATGCTATCCTGCACGCCAATTTGCACGATTGATAAAAAAAGGCCTATTATACATCTGTCTCAGTAATGTCTGATGTTACGGTTTTAGCAACACTCCTGTTTTATGATTATTTCAAGTTTTATACTTTAACAATACGTTTATCTCTACGGGTACAACTGGCATCGCTACGTACCATATAAATGTTTTTCTCGCTTTATTATGTAAAATTAAGATTTAAAGGACAATGGCACTAAACTGACACTTTTTACATTGTTTTTAATTCCTTCTTCCAACTTTTTACAAGATTCACTATCGCAGAAGCCAAAAGGTGAAGGATTAAAAGAAGTCTTCACATAAGAGCTCTAAGGATTGATATTTAATGAACTGTGAGATGTAAATCAATGCACAACAGCACAGTTTAAGCTTAAAATACTAGGATAACATTTATATTAAAAATAATTCACCTACAGATAATACAGTCTAGTGTTTATTGTATGTTATGGAAGGTACACTTGAATTTCAAAAATTTAAAACATATAAAAAGTGGTTAAGGGCTAACATTTTATCAACATGTGATAAATGTGTAAGAATGTTTATTATACAGCAGGGTACAATGGTAGTGTTAATGCCAACAGGGCACCACAGAAGTTAGTTTAAAAAAAATTTCCACTATGCTTTATACAAACAACACCACTTGCTGTTGTTTAAGAGTATCGGCAGAGGATCGCTGTCTGAAGGATAAGCAGTCCTATAACATTTTTAATGTTAGATAGTGTCATAGTACGTAGATTTGTGAATGTTTCAAAATAAAACTAGAAATGCTGTAATTGCTTCACAGAAATGCACATCCAATATTTGTTTTCAATAAGAACAATAGGTACAAGATTATAACTCTCCCTATATGAAATAATTTACACACAGATGAAAGCTACACTATCTAAAATAATCACTAAATACATTTTTCTTCTGGGAAATAAACAAGCAATTTTTGTTTTGCATGATCAATATCAAAAACATATAGCAGAAGTAGTATTTTTTTAAACATAACTGATGCTCTAAAGTAAAAAAAAAAAAAGATAAGAAAGAAATGAGAAAAAAGATTTTCCATGAATGTGCAACCTAAAATCAACCACGCTTATATTGTAGGACAACCATATTAAGAAACCACTGATCAGAAATACAACTTTATGGAAAAAGTTTATAATCCACAAAACTGTTCATCAGGCCATAAAGTAAAATAGCTCCACAGTTTACAGATAAAACTGAGGCCACAGATGCGTGCTATGTCTTATCTCCAGTAAGTAGATACTTAGGCAGAGGATGTGACACTTTGTTTGTAGACAGCATGGTATGCATTTCTCAGCAAGACGTAAGGGAAGCAAGACTCCAAAAGATCCATTGTCAGGAATGGAGACTCCTGCACAATCTGAAAAATACCAGAAACACAAGCTTTTGCAGAACACCTTCTACTGCCTGCTGCTGCTAATCTATTTCATGGAGATAATTCTGGTCTGCACCACACCACCACTCACATATTTCACAGCAAAAAGAAATAATATAAAGTTTTATAATATAATACAAATAATACAAACTTCGGGGAGAAACACATTGCTATAAACTCACCACTTCTCAAAGCTAGTCATTTAGCTTTCCTATATATATAGTCATATAGCACTCCTGCCACTTCCAAAAGATACAGAATACTGAAAGGAAAACCTCTGAGCAGAGAGGATTCTCCCCCATCCCCACTCTGAACGGTGCTTCTTTAATGTGAAATTTCATTTTAATATTCTATGTACTAACTGATCAATGAAAATGATCTGAACAATGTGATACAATGTTCTAGGCAACAAAGGGTAATGGTAAAAATGTGCGTGTGTGTTGGGGGAATGAAAAAAATTAATGTCTGACATTAGAATGCCAGGAAGAATGACATAAAAAAAAATTATATCCACTAGTTGATGAGCTACAACACATAAGGTGACACCCAAAACCCCCTTATTGAATGATGCAACGTGAAGCCTCTTCCTTAAGTTAGTAACACATAAAACAGACAAAAGCTTACCATGTCTAGTAGTAGGTAAACAGATTCTCTGTTCCTTGTAGTAGTTTTATCCGTCTCCTGGCCAATCTTCAGTAGACTAGACGATGCAAGCTACATAAAAATGAGTATTTCAAAACAATAAATAAGACAATGCATTTGTTTAATTTATAGACTTCTGCTATTTTGCTATATACATACACACAAAACCTTTCTGAAGAAATCAATATCCTAGCCAATAGACACTGTGGTGTACTAATAACTACAAAGGAAAGTAAGTAATCCTGAACACACGAACCATCACTGGGCTTTAGTCTCAGTGAACCATTTTTGTTTATTTCTAGCAGTGTTTAATAAGCAATATGTGCTATTTTAATATTAAAAGTTAATTAATTTATTGCAAAGAACTTTTGGTTGTAATCATTGGTTGACCATTATAAAGTCTACTGAAATTAATGACAGAACTTCCATGGGATCAAGATCTCACTTTCTCTGTTCTTCCCAAAATGCATATAAACTTATTGCATTTTGGTACGATTTAAAGTGATTGGAGTTTTTATTGTTTGAAGTTATACCCATTTTGCAATAGAAGGACAAATTACGTTTTACTTCCTAAACTATATTTTTAATTGAAGAAATGTCATCCTAAATGTAAGTGAATGATATTTTATCACACCATGAGCAACCCTACAATACTAGTTTTAAAAGATATCCTAGAAACTTGTAACATGTACTTAGGTATTTACAAGCTCAGGATGACAGAATACAGTAAAATATTTAATTTGCGGATGCATTGATAACCCATGTTTTCGTGCCTTATAGAAATTTGAAAAAAAACTCTTCAACTTTCAGATGTACAATCGTCATTTATGCCCTCACACCAAGCAATGACACTGTGCCTAAACCACAAGTTTACCAGAAATAGATTTTAACTTAAAATGTTAACTTTAAAATCAAGATTCCTCTTGAGCGAATTCTCTCATAAATCAATTTGTAATATAAAGTGAATGTGCATACTTCAAAATAATCTTGGCACATACTCATCAGTATTAAATAACCTAGTAAGTTTTTTCCATATTTAATTAACTTTGACAGGAAAGCAGATCTTCCCTAGCAGTACATTTTCTTCTTAAGAGACATGTTTTTCTTTCAGACTAACAGTAAGTGATATATAAAAGGTATTAGAAAAGAAAGATTATCAAAATATCTGAACCATCAAGTCATGGTCTGTGCAGTAAAAGCAGTGGTCTGAAACCAGTTCGTAAACACTGAAAAAATGCAAACCTCATACCAAAAGTGTTTTTATCACATGAAACTATACTGGTTTCCTTCACTTGTCAAATGTATGCAACTTGACACAACCATTTCTCTTTCATCTTTTACAGCCAGCAGTTGCATTAGACAAGGTCAATGGCCAAAGGTTTTTCTTCTTTTACAAAATGCAATGAACTTCCAAGAAATGAAAGATCCTTTTAAGAAAAGAAAGGGGAAAAAAAAAAACCCCAAACCAAAACCAAAAACCAAAACCCCCCAAAATTGTTTCTTTGGACTTCTAGTTACAGAAAGTTACCATTATCCCACCCCGTAAGTGTGTAAGGCACCTAAAATAAGAGGGGAAGAGATATTTTTTCATATTTCAAGGCCAAACGTCAAACATCAAGATTTACTCAAAATCAGTAGTAATTTTTAAAAATTAAAAAGTGAAGCTGCTGTTTTAGCCTTTAGTTTCCCTTCAAGTATCGGCTAATTAAGAGCCACTTTAAAAATTCTATTTCTACTTGGGCAGCACACCAAAATGTATTTAAAATGCATCACCACCTAAGGGCTTTTGATTTTTTTTCTAAGCATCACTAAGGATTTCAGAAGCTTTGATCTTCAGCTTACTCTGAAGCACAAAAATTCCTCTCCCCAAAGATCCCTGTAACATACCGCTATCAGACAGTTACTGTTTAAGAAGGCAGGCAACAAAAGATACAACTCAAAAGCCACTCCGGAGTTACCTCCTTTGAAAAAGTAAAATAAACTAGAGAGTCCAACACATCATGGGAAAAAGTCTGCTAGATAGAATCTTGATTTTGTATGCATTGCACATTTCTTTTTCCAGTCATGGGCCACACAATGTACGAGATGGTATGTGCTAAAATACTAAAGATTATACTAAAAAAAAAAAAATGATGACACTTGTATTGATTTGCTGCTGTTACTTTCCAACATTACACACAGCTGACTATTGCTAAAGGACTACTTCTAAATTTAACCTACATATAGACTTGTATTAACAACATGCTTTTCTCTCTTGTGCACCAAAACCAGATTTATATGAAATCAATCGCATTGCATCCCAAATTAATATTACATTTTCCACCTGAATTTGAACATACTTCCTGAAGTCAATAGATATTTTTCTTGTTAAGGTACCAATTTTAACCTATTGCTAGATTTCAAAAAGTAACTTACCTACACCTGATTTTCTCCTAATCAAAATCAATGCTGTATTATACAATATAACTTTAGCTTCTCTGCAATCTATAGCTACAGGAAAATAAGTAACATTACAAGCATTATGAAGCAATATTGCTATTGGAATAAATGTTGGTTAATCAATACTCATCCATACTAATCTAAATCTTCACAGTATGCCCTTCTGATTAAGATTACTCATGGCTGATTGCCACTGTAAAGGTAACACTTGCAATGACAAACACATTGATAATTTAATGACAGCACTGTGCAAGCTAGACTATGTATAAAAATGGATTAAGGGGCATTAGGGAGTGAGAGTTCCCCTCTTTTTAGAGGAGCTAGCTCTAGAAATGAAGTTATACATACAGCCAAAAATTCTTTAAGACGGTCTTCAATGCTTCCCTTGTGGATGGTAAATAAAGCTGCAGCAATCTGGTTGATAGCTTTTGCCAAGCAATGAATGTTGTTGCAATGCCCTAAACAAAAACATATACAAATTACCTCAGCATCATGTTTGAAAATGACAGTATTCTTTGGAAAATATCACCAAAGAGTAGACAGACTTGTCACAATGAAAGATCAACTCTTAGCATCTTACACAATGGGAGCAAAGTACTGGTACTTTGAACTTGGTATCAGGAAAGCCACCAGAAGTATAGATCTCCCTTCTGAATGCTGTAATGGTCTCAATAACCTGACAAAGATCCCTGCGGCTTTTAGAAATAAGGAAAAATAAGATATTGGAAGTTTATTTGGCTTCTACAAAACTTCAGAGTATTACCACTTGACTAGGCTAAAAAGACACATGCAAGCAGGATCTTTTCAAGCTCATTGGCTGTTTTTCTCCCCTCTGTGTAAATGAACAAGTCGTTACGCCCAGACAGCATTCACCCCAGAGATCTACAGGAACTCAGGAACAAAACTGTTGAATTGCTAATTGCTGTACATAACACCTTGCCTAAAATTCACCTAGGCTTCAGAGGCCTGGAAGGTGATTAAATGACACCAGTTTTCAAAGAGAGCAGAAGAACTACTCCTCAGTAAGCCTGATATCTCTTCTAGTTAAGTCAAACCTACCACTTTAAAACAAAATTAATAGACACCTGGGCAAATATCTTAGGAAAGTGCTAGCATAAGAAAAGGAGGAGGTCTTTGAAGGAGTTAAGAAGCACACAAGCATGCAAACACTACTGATTCTTACCAATTCTTTTTGACCATTGCTGAGCACTGCGCTCATTTTTTCATTCAGTCATTTATCATAACTCCAAGATCATGCCTGAATAGCGAGGTCAGCTAGACCCCATCACTCCACATGAGAAAAAATAATTTTCCCCCCATGCATATCACTATTCTTACTTAAAATGAATTTTATCTGTCATTTTATTGCACAACTTACTCAGTGTCATAATATCTATGTGCAGCTCTTTACTCCTCTAATATCCTCAATAACTTCATACAATATGAAAATTTTCTCACCTCACTCTTCACCATCCTTCTGGGTGGCCTATGAATATGCTGACTAGTAGGTCCCAGCAACGATCCCTGTGGATCTCCACCAACAGGCCCCCCAGAGTTGATACTCCTACTCCATCTCCTATTTTTTAAATATTGCTGCATGAATATGCTAGTCCAAAAAAAGAAGAGATCACCACTTTCCCTGAACGTCAGTCAAGAACATCTGTTCTGCTTAATTCTGCTGATTTAAGTTTATATTTGCTTTTGAAGTGACTTCATTTTTATGTCTCAGAGACTGTAAAAAAAGCATCAGCAAGGGAATTCAGCTGACGAATTGTTGTCTTCCAACCTGCGACAGGTTTCAAGTATTTAGAAAAGGCTATGTCCCCTGCAGACTAGTGTTCTATTCTACCTCTAGATGACAAATTAGTCCTCTAGCCTGATAGTTGACTAGCAGTTGAGATTTCTTACTGGGAACAAAAGTAAAGATCTGTTAGAGTCTGAGCCTTTATCTAGAGCTAGTGGAAGAAACAGGCTTCATCTTGAAGTAGGCAGAGAGAACGCAGACATTGCTAAAGTTGTCCAAGAACTGTCTGTATTTGGGAGGTATGTCTTGCCAGATTAGAAAGCTGAAACTCCTTCAAGTCTGTGACTTGCTGATGGATAAATTCAGGATTTGTCCAGGGAATTTACTTCATAAAAAGCAGCATTCGTTAAGTTCTCATTCTGGAAATAGGATCTATAAGTGTCTAAAGCCAGATGTTCTACAATAAGGGCATAACACAGGAAAAAGTAATATTATGCAAGGAAGGCAGGACTGACAAGGTCTATTCTGTTTGTTCAGTTATTTTTGTAGAGTGAACATATTTTATATATCCCTTTTGCCAGACTCTTTTCCTCTCAATAAAAGAGCCCACTCAGTAAAGAATTACATAATACAGAGGCCACATCTCATAAAATCAGTAGCACTCCTAATACGGGCTTATTTGAGTTCTAGATGTAACTCCTCTCCAGTCACAGTTTTATGAGATCTTATTAACTGTACTTACTTTAAGAACCTACTTTGAAACAGGCTTTGTCTGAATTCATGTTAAGAGTTCCTGAATGTAAATGAAATCACAGAAACTGGAATATTTAAGCTACATGATATAAAACAGGCAGAAGATATAATTATCTGTTGTTTCAGCCTGCTAAGACCCTGAGGACTAAGAGGGTCCTTGGAAGAGAAGCGAATTTGAGGAAGGCAAACCTGCATGAGCTGTAACCTGCTGGAGAACCTCTAGCTAGCCTGACTCACGTTCTTAGAAATAAATTTGCAGAGGGGTGAATGTGAAAATATAATCACCATTAAAAACTTTTAGTATTGTCCCCTTGGCAAGTAGTAGAAGTTTTGAGACTCTACAGTAGGTAAGATGCTTTCAAAGGAGAAACTGGTAGCAGAAAGTGCTTCCAGGGGGTTTCTTTTATGAAACTATGAACAAGTAATATTTAAGAGATGTGGCCTTAAACACACATAAACAAGTTCATTTGGACTGAGTTAAGAGAATCAACCTGATTATCCTTTAACAAGGAAGTTTCTACCTGTGTCCCTCACCAATCACATTTGATATTCCCTGCTCTTGCCTATATTCTGAGATTTTCATTCAACCATCATGACTTTGAAAAAGCTTGCAAAAAGCTGTAGAAATACTATGAGAGTGTAGATAACATGAAACAACTCTGCGGGTTACAGATTGTTCTCCTTATTCATCAGAAAAAGATGTTAACTTTAAAATTCCTAACTTTTCAAATCAATGTTAAAGTTCTACTCATTGCATCAGAGATTTATCCAACTGTTTCACAACTGGCAAAAGGCTACACTATCTGTTTAAAATGAAACTAGAGTTAACAAATCCCTAATCTCTCAAAATTGAAGAAAACATTAATTAACCCAATTTAAAACAACAATCTTGGGTCTCTCAAAAAATGTGATCTGCATACTACACAAAGTGATACAGAAGGCTTTCAGAATTTTTGGTCTTTTCCTAGTACTTTAAATTTTCAGAAATCAGTTTAGACATTCTTTGTGAGTTAAATTTTGACCGGATTAAAAATAATGCAACCTTAAAAGAAAAAAATAGAAAAAACACGCTGTACCCAGTAAATGGATGCAAAATAAACATGGTCTTTCATGTGAGCCATACCACACATCACAAAGGAAATAGCTTGAACAGCTGAAAGGTGACTTTTGTGTGTGTTGGAACGGTTTTGTCAGTCTTTTTTTTTTTCCTCCCCCAACTTAATTTGGTCTGAAAGAGAACTTTTTTTTGTGGATTACATGCAAAGAATTTCCTTGAGGCAAAGATTTTTTTTTTCTTTTAAATAAGGAAGTTGAATTACTGCGTAGGATATAATTCTGTTCACAGCTTACGCCTTCCAGATTCTGTTTTCAAAATTTTATGCTTCGTAATACGAACAGCATATTAAATATAGAAAAAGACACCTTGTTTGAGTGGCCCAAAGCCAATGTAAAGATTACTAAAACATCTATACTATTATATAATAAGTCTTACACTAGTTAATGTAGAACGTATGCTCTAGCGATTCCACATATTAGGACGAGATTGCCCCCTACAGTATCTGAACTGTTCTTAAAATCTCAAGTAGAAGACTCATTTTTCATAGAAAGTTATCTCAAACAAGAGTTAAGTAAATGCCTTTTAAAGTAACTTTCAGCAGAACTTTCCTGGATTAGGGCTAATTGATTTTTAAATTTTGTTCACTACAAAATGTAAGTAAATATTTAAAGCAAAAGTATTCAAGAAACTACCAGGACTATTGTGAAGAAAGCATTCACAGCAACTATTTAGCTGACTCTACATTACCTTCAATGGCGGGGCTATACTGAGACATCACGTTACTAGCCAGCGTTGGCAAGGAGACTGCCACGAAGACCATGAGAAGGCAAGCAATTTTATATTCTTCTTCTGGACTAATGTTTTCTAAAAACAAAAACAAAGTTCTTCTTTAATTAAAGAAGTCATCTTAAAGTATTTCCTTTCAACTGCAGGTAGTTTAGAATATAAAATGTTTGACCAAACTGAAACTTAAACCCATCAACAACAAACTCAATGTCTGTGCTGTGAAAGGAGGAATATTATGTCAGTCTTGCCAAAAGACACAGGGTGGAGCTTCAAAATGTCCAGTTTATTGTCTACAAGAATGAAGTCAAGCTGCTGCCACCCTATCACTTCTAACCATTTAGTTACTAAGACTTTAATATGCTGAGCAGAATAGTATTTTTACATGCTGGTGCAAATCCAGTTATTGCTCTGAGGTGAGGAGAGCTTCTCTTGCACTCTCCTTTTGGTAAATGAGCAGAAGGTGATGTGCACTCACCTCAATTCACACTAAAACCTTGTGTTTTCAAAAATAGCAGCATCACCACACATTAGCATAAGATTAGTTTTAAAAAAAGTCAACAGTCGGTGAAATACAGTACTTATATCTGTACAAACTGAATTACTAAAAGCAAAATACTTCAAACTGCAAAGGTAAGAATCAAAATACAAGACCCTAACCAATCATGAAAATATACATAAATTCCCCATGTTCACCCAGGTTAAACATTTCACAGCTGCATCACAATGAAAATAATCTATTTAAAATACCATTTCAGATACTAGCTATCTTCCAAAGATATACCTACATATATTATACATATAATGTATATAAAATAAATACTTTTTTTTTTTTTAAGGTACACAAAGAAATTTGCTTGACACTTAAGTTTGAATATTAAAATGTCCCTTGGAATTAGCTGTATTCTCCCCTCCCAAAATAACTACTATTAAAGCAAGAAAAAACAACTTAGGTAGCATTTAAAACATTCACGATCTGATTATAACATTAACTATCCATTACACACAGGGGAAAAGAGCAATAAAGTGCCCAGTAAGGAAGACAGGGAAAAAAGCTGAAGACTGTCAAAAACCACTTAAGCGTCTTAATTCATGCCTTGGAACCTGCCAGAGTAAACAAAACTGAAAAGCTTAGACAGTGGTGCTTTAAAGCAAGTAAGAGGAAGCACTACACATGTTAGAACATTAAGATGTTTATTTTACCATGTTTCCCCTTGTAAGCTTCATGTTAACACTTGTATAACACACTGGTAACACAATGTTGTGAAATTCATGAAGTGCATTCAGCTGGCATTTCAGCTCCTAATGCCTACTTACATGACACAGATTTGTTACAGATCTGTACAACAGAACTGATCACGTCCGTAGTTGTTCACAATAGAGTCCTATTTTCATTGTCCTTAAATTACAGCAGTTTTCACCATTAGCTATTAAACTCTTTCAACATCTACTCGTTATTCTTTTCTATGTCAACAAGTTAATTCATATGTGGTTGAAAAGATTCTCAAGCTAACACATCAGTAGGCAGCAGGCACAAATAATTCATGTTCTTATGCCATTTATGGAGTTCATTGAAGGAATACAAAGGACCCAAGATATAAAAGTCTCCTCCTAGCACTTTAAACACTTCCATGCCTGGGTGCATTTATTTTTTCGCGCACCCCTCCCCCCTCCCTTTTTTTTTTAACACATTTTTTAAGTTGTAACTTCTTACCTGATTTTTGGGAAGACAGTGCTACAACCAAGGCAGGATCAATCTCACAAGGCAATCCAGCAGCTGATGACAGTTCATACACATTCATTGCCACCTGAGGACCAGAAGAAAGATAATTACAAATAAAACAACATTGAATGCTTTTTGTGTAAACATGATAGAGCACAGTTTTGCTGTCATGTTTAAAATGTTCATATTAGAGTTTGAGGTGCCAAGAAATTTCAGAGACTTGGCTAACAAGATAAAGAGACTCTAGATTTTTGTTTGTTTCTAACCTACATTGAACAGCTGGGTCAGTACTTTGTGTGCTAGATTATAATTTCTTTTTGTCAAGCCAAACAAAGCTTGTATACTTTTCTACATTACCTCCAAAGCAAACATGCTGACTTCCAATTAGCTGTTTCTACATCCTTCTTCACTGTTCAAAAGAAACTAACAGATTTTCTCTAACAGATCTAAAGTATCAGCTAACATCTGCAAATATAGCATTTTTAGACGAAAGCCAGAAGTCACAATCTGGTGAAATATTAGAGTAAGGCAGAAATCTTACAACATTCAAATCTGATACAGATTCAGTGTCCAGTGATTCCAAGTGCCAAGAATTAGACTCTAAGTGGCCCTAACACTTGGAAGAACTAAGAGCATCTTGAAATGTATTCCATTTTCCAGCCTGTCCCAGGCTGTATCTTTTATTGCCATTAACAAACGTTCAACACAGTTCTTCTGTCTTTCCCCAATTTACATTTTGGACAAAGTATCTGAAACTGTAGATCACATGAATCTCTGCAAAAGCAGGTTTATACCAAATACAGAGGACTACAGGAAATGCTAACGATGTGTCTTACTGCCATTAATATTTGAGAAGTTTTACACTTTGTCCATAAATTCTCACATATAGTTGGTCAGCGGGACATAGGGGATATTGTGCAGACTATCCTTATTCATGTGCTCCAGCCTGGCTATCCGAGGGCAAGTTCTGATATGAAAAGCATACAATGTTGTTTGCACAGTGCTATGCTGTCAGCAGGACACATGATATTAGCTTGAGTACAGTCCTGCATTAAAAGAATTACAGAGCATCTGGACAGGAGCTGGTTCACAACAAACTGGTTAAGGAGCAACTGTGGAACAAATGCAAGGCCATTTCCAAAACCCTGTATAGGCATCCCTGCAATTTAATATTACAAATAACCAAATAAGAGGAGAACAAATCCCCATTCTGCCAGTCACTCCAAATCATAAGTTTCAGGGATACTAAAATAAACACAACATTTCATAACAAGTATTTATTTCATCAACAGCTTTAAAGTTATTAATGCTTTGCTTGGTAAATTCAGTACATAGGAAATTACTATGTTATGTCCTAAAATATGCCCAATTGGACAATTGTCCCAATCCATTGTACAAAGCCTTGTAAAGATCTGTCTGTTGACATGCCTTCATTTAAGACAAAAAAGTCTGCCTTATTGTCCCAAAAGAAGCCTTTGTTGCCTAGAATTGCACTGCTGTACGTGACAAGGCCAAGAGAAAGCTCAGACAATGAGGTGCTGATTGTCCACAGGGCTTAATTGTCAGCAGGCTCATAGCACAGTTCTGGCCCTTCCAACAAGCTGTTTTCAAGACAAAGCTCTGGCAGAGTTGTGGGGTAGCACATATCAGAGTTCCCAGTATTCCCAGTAGGCACTATGGACAAGACTACACAGGTTTGGCTCCTTCTCCATGCACAGTCCTCCAACGTTATCCAGGCAAGCTATGTACTCTCAACGAAGCCTACGTGGCATTGTGCCACACCACAAGATGTGACATCTACGGTTGGTATCGTGTGAACACCAGTATGGTGGACTGTACCACACCACTTAGAATTTATTTCAGGCACTCTGAACTAGAAAAACACACACACAAAATAGGTATATTTAAGAATCACAGCAGAACTACAGCAGACCCAGAGAAGGCCAAATATTATGTGAAGCAGAGGCAACTAGGTGGTGCTATGTAGCATGAGCCAGAGAACAGTCCTCAGCATAGTTTTATTTAGCAGTAGATAGCTTTTTCTGCCATCCAATTATTCCAGTGACTGCAAATTACTCCAGTGACTTCCAGTAGACAAGCAGCAAGCACTATGCTTTCTCGTATCTGCTGACACAAATGAGTTCAGTGACGTCTTTAGAGATCCACTGAGATGTTTAAACTGAGCTGTTATCATCAGCTTAAAAATATCATGGTAAAATACTGTCTTCAATGATTACTGTTGCGGCCTTTATCCCACCCTATTTTTCAGCACCCCTTTGATACTAGAGGGTGTAAGATGCTTTCTGAAAAGATCAAGCACAGTAAGCAGCGAACTTCCCTTCTCATCTCTTCTGCATGCTGATTCCTCAAGTTCTATAATGGAACATGATGCTTTGGTCATCAATGATTTTCTCTGTAACTATAGGTGAGAATTTTAGAAAGGCTTTTCTTGAGAAGTGCAAAGGCAACTTGCATCATTTTGAATTTTTATCATGAGCCAGTATCCTTAAAGTTAATTTTCCACAGCATTTCCACAAAATTCCTCTATTGTGGTATGAATTTACATGTTTTCTGGGACATCAAACATTCATGGCTGGTTTATCAGCATTACAAGTTTCAAAGAGCATGTGGTTATATTTTGGAGTGAAATAGCATACGTGTGAAGTTTCAGTAATTTATCATATTCTTCATGCAACCTCTGACTCATTGTCAGACAGACTGCTAAACCAAATCTTCTGAAATCATGAGGCCCACCATAACGGACTCTGAACTGTTCCTGTAATGTACTTTTAAAAAGAAGGATGTTTTTTATTTAGCGAATCTTCATATATAACAGAACTTAAATTTCTTTCCTCCAGAGTAAATGGCAAAATGTAAACTTCAAGTTCAGGAATAACAACATATTCCGGCCCTCAAAAATGATACTTTGCTCAAGAGCAGATTTCTAAAAATTGTTTCTGTAAAAGTAAATCAAGAGGTGGGCAATGTGTATCCCACTACACATTTTCTGCAAATCAAATTGCCACAATACCATTAAGAAACTTGCAAACCTTCATAGGCTCCAACCTGCAAAAAGAGATTAAAAAACCAGCTAGGCTGCAGCTACTGTGCATACATGTCCAGAAGCCACGTTATGTACCAACAAGGGGTTTTGGATGGAAACATACTACCATTCAGAAGCAAGGCACCTTATCTGAGCTGCTAACTTTTTTCCAAGCATTTCAGACAGTGGGTTCACGAGAATTTTCAATTTCAGGTCAAAATCAGACTTGTAGCTATTACATGCATAGAGCTCCACCCATGTACACAGAGTCCTTGAAACATTTAGTTTTACCAGTTATACTGCTCACACTACGAAGCAGTTCAGTATTCTTCCCTTTATTGCTTAGTCATGTTGTAACACTTGATAAATTTTGTTCTTAATTCTTTCCATGAAAGTTCTCAAAAGTGATCACAGGCAGATAGACACTTGTGCTTATCCTATCAGTTGGCTGTTTTTTTCCCCAGAACATTAGGAGTCTGCAGATGCCCTACTACTAAACTCTTTGGAAAAAAAGGGTGTTCTTCATTTCTGATTTTTCACACTAAGCATGAAAGTCTTGCCCCTTACACATTTTCAGTTAGCTCCAAAAATGACTCCATCACCCTTTGGGCCAAACATTACCTTCATGTCAGTCTCTCTTGGAATGTGATCTTTAAAGTCCTCGATGGAACTTACAAGGAAAGGAATGTGGTAGGATAAGACCTAAGAGACACAAACACATACAAAATGAGAAAAAATAGTTCCCATGTTAATGATCAATTAGACACTACCATTATTTTACTGGACTTATTAATTTTTAAAAAGTGAGTTTTTATTTTATGCATATGAATTTGTTTATAGATCTAAAGACATTAAAGCCTAACAAATGCAAAATCAAGCTGTTTGCAAACAAAGTGAAATGAAAGCTTTTAAAATGTACTAAACACAGAAAACATTGAGAGGCATGCTCAAACTAAAACCTGTATGTTTTAATGTAACATTTTGCTGAACAGTACTCAAAAAGTAGATTCCCCCACCCCCAATTTGCAATTCCAAGTTCAGTTATGACTGAGTATCGCCATTTTACCCACATGCCAACCTTTTAAGAGGTTGCATTCCTAAATAGCAAAGCTTCAAATACCCTATCATTCCATTAAATTAAATACAATGAAAACGATTCGGAACATATTCAGTTATTTCTTACATCTCTAAGTGCTTCCTGTGCCAATGACCGAAAAGACAAGATAACACCAATAATCGTCATTCTCTTCAAAACACTGTCAACAGCTGAAGAGAAAGGAGAACAATAGTGAACAAGAACTCATTGATGTTTACAAGCTCAATTCTTCAAAAAAGAGAAAGAAAACATTTAACAAAATACTGAAAAAGCAAGGTACTGAAACAATGGCATTCCTTAAAAAAGCCAAAATAAACAGTGCTCAAGCAGGTTTTTATAGCTGAGTTGACAATGGGATTTTCAGAAGACGACTATCCTGTTAACCACTTCATGGAATGAACCCCGTTACACACAGCTGACAATATTGGATGCTAACACTAGTTCTGTGTTTTCTTGAGGCCAAAAATGTCTCTTTCTAATAATTATTTTTGTTAAAAATACTTACTTATGTTAATTACCTGTAAAAATCCTTCCAAAGAATGCAATAATTTACACTGTGATGGAATCAAATCAGAAACGTGTGTCAAAAAAGCCTGTGTGTTGTATTCTACAGATACGCAGCCGGTTTGCAGATTACTGCTGTTATAACTATGCATTATCATCCCTGAAAAGATGCTCAAAGCTCATCACTACCATAGTGCCCGTGCACTAACACTGAAATCTCATTTTGTCTGTACATGAGAAGACTGGAAAATTTTGAAAAGATTCATCAGTTTATACGAGCTCACATACATTTTGCTGCTTCTGTACACTTAATACACAGAAATTAATTTTTCTCATTTTCTTTACAAAGACAAAGATAAAAACCAACTCTATATCTTCAGCAGGACCTTGCTAGTTACCCACATGATAATCTTTTAAAGAGTGCTGCCATCTGGTCTGGCTTGTCAAAGCTGGTCCTCATTTGTGTTAGAACTTCAACGTTCTCCACCACAAGTTTCTAAAAAGAAGCAAGGATACAGGTCAGCTACAGATTTCAATACGTTAACAGGATAAATGCATGGTTTAAGATATTTCAGTCTGGCAGAGAGGCAACTAAACTCATGGAATACAGATGTACGCACTGTGTTCTTACTGGGACTACAGTATCAGTATTATCATCAGGCACTACTCTACACAAACGCAAGCTCTGCATCAAAAAGCAGAGGATTAGATACCCCTTGGAAAATTATTTTTATATTCAGCCACGTGTACAACTTCTTAAAACAAGGGAATGAAACTCAGTAAAACCAGATACTAGCTCCTCACACCATTCAGCTTTTTATAAGAAAAGTATACATATATCAACAAAAATGCAGATCCACACAGTAATCCATTCTTTTGGGTTGCTCCTTTCACTAGTTATGCTGTAAGGATTAGAAATTTAACGCTGGTAAAATTGAAAAACGGAACGAAGAGTGCAAGAGTCAGATTGTTAAATCTTGGTGCAGTTTACTTGAAATTTCCTTCCATTATAATATAAAAACAAAGACATTCATTCAAGTCCCAACATCTTAGCCTGAAACAGTTAAACTCAAGTGCAATATTTTTCATGTCAGTTTGACCAAAAGAAAAGAAAATGTGTCTGTTTCTAATTTGTAACAGCTGTCATACATGCAACTTGTAGCATTAGGGTAAATGTAATAACTTTCCTGAAATCATTCTCCAAATATGTATCAGATTTAAATTTAAATTACAGAGATTGCATAATCACATCTATGAAACGTCAGATCCAAAAAGGGTTTCTTGCTAGCTGAGGAACTTATGTTGTGCCAAGTAGTATTTTTAAACTCTCTTCAAGCAAGAAATAGGTACTTCATTCTTACAAAAAGTATTTTTGCAGTTTGAATGCACTATTTCAGAAATGGAAAATACGATTATCTCTCTTTACGTAGAAAACAACTAGCGGCTAAGAAAATTTAGATATCTTGTGCGCTTCTGAACACTAAATGAAGTGTTTCCTTTCTTTAAAGACGATTTAATTTAGTGCTTTGTATACTAAACAATATCAAGGTAGAAAAGAACTGAAAGATGGAGGAAGAAAATAAGATATTCTGGACTGGGGGTGGTCTGCCAAAGTGGTTATTAATAGTTTTATTTTTCAAGTGGATGCATTCCAATCCATCTTAATTACCAGGCAGCACAAACAAAAGGAGCAATGAGGAGGGAGCAGGAAAAAATACTATTCATCAAACATGTAGGCCACTATAAGCCTGGAACGTAATTTAAGATATAGCATATAAAATCTAAGAAGAGACATACCTGCAGGAACCTACTGCTAAGGATCCAAGAACATTTAACCTTCGATAGTTCTGCTAACTGCTTTAATAGTTTTATTTTACTTCGCTTCAACCCACACCGAAAACAGGACAAAACATAGCAACTGGCAAGCAGGGAAATTAAATTGCAGAGTAAATATTCCTGTGACCACAGGAGGAGAAAAAAAACAACACAACGTAAACTATAATGCTGCTATGAAATAAATGGTGGGCTGGGTTTACTCCCACCTCCTGGTCAAGTAGCCTGTGCAAAGCAGATCTGTCCAACAGCTTAGACCTCTCACATTCAATTACATTGTGTCATGGTCGTGCTATTTCCATAAGCTCAAGTCTATCCATAATCCACCCGGTCTTCCCACTTTCATTCTTCTTATCTTCAGTGAGAAGCAAGGAAAGAAATAAGCTATACAAGATGTAGCAAACTAACCACCTCCGAGAATGCGTGCACATGTGCACGCACATAGACACACAAGATGTATTTCTATGCTGAAAGCTAAAGCAAGACTGGTTTGCACTGAAATCAAGATGGGCAATTTTAAACCAACCGATGTATCAGAACTTGGCAGATGTGTGACATTTGAATTTAAATCCCTCAAAGCTCTCCAGAATGCAAGATTGAAGGCAATAGCCCACGCACATTGTTACTGAGTCAAGCTTTCAGCTTTACAAAAAATAACCAGCATATTGGTTTAAGATTTAAAAGGAACAGGCTGGAATATAGTTCAAATAGTTACTTAAAATGAGGCAAACTTCCCCTCCTCGCCCCAGTCTTAAACTTCAGATATAAAACTAACACCTGGTCCCACTGTGGGAAACAAAGCAAGCATGTTGAACGCGACTCTTAATAAATTCCCCATTCTATCCTCTTGTTGCTTCCTTCCCCCAAACACAGATGTTTCTCGGTGCTCTCTCGCTAAGCCAACTGCATCTCAGCCAGAGAGATGAACATTATTTTTTTCCTCCAAACATGTGGTCATGTGGATGTGGATCTACATTATGTTCTGCTTATCCTTAGCAGTATCAGAAAACAACAAATCTCAGAGACAATTTAAAGTTGCTTTTAAAAAAAAACACACAGAGCTACAATATCAATCGTGCTGATTTTGAGGAAGTATGACAACTCCACAGTAAGTGGACAAATACAGCAGCAACCAACAAACACCTGCCCAATGGCTTTGTGTTTTACTTGAACCGTGACAGATGTCACTTTGTGCATAGCCAGGAGTTACAGAATTTAACCTTAAAATCATAGCGTTCTCACCTGGAAAGTCTTACCCTAAAACTCAAAAATTGGAATGGGCATAAGGAATCAATTACCCTGTCTGGCTGGTCACTCAGGTCAGGGTTGCTGCACGCTCTTGCGGCAGCTTGGAAAGCATGAACAGCCCCTCTCCTTAAGCTGTGACATGGAATAAAAGGCCTCAAATCTTTTAGGGCATCATACATCCTAGCAACTCAGCAGCACTGAAATCCACAATGTTTACAGAGAGAACAAGATCTTTGAAACTGTAACATGGGATATATTAAAAACACGCACTTCTAAAGGCCTGGTGTGCTAATAATAATAAACTGTTGTTGAAGAAAAAAATGAAAGTTCCTTAGATCTCTTAAGTATTCATTTGCATTTTTAAAAACATAGCACGCATGAATAGTTACAAAAAACTCCTTATTGTAATTTGTGGTTAAACAAATTGAAAATGATGAGATGTAGTAACAACTTGGAATTAGGTTTGGAAATGACACTAAAAGAGTAATTCATATGAAAAGCAAATATATGCCAATTAGTAACATTTTAATAGTATGACTATCCTGGGAAAGTAGTACATATTATTAAATTCATTAAAACCTCTTTCCAGAAAATTACATAGGCACCAAGAGCTTCCCCTGTCATTGTTCGTTGTTTTGAATATACATGCAACTAGCTTCCTTGACATGCCCATATTTCCAATTTTTTTCATGGCACCAACTTTATCGTTTGTTTGTGTTGCTGTAGGTATCAGGTTTATTTATCACAATACAGACATTTATAATAAATGGATACTGTGCAGCCAGAGGGAAAGATATGTCTAAAACCAAAGAAAACTAACAAAGAAAAAAGTCTCCCATCCATGTAAACTGAACAATAGATGCTAACACACGTGGTAAAAAAAGTAAGTCCTTATATATGACTAAGATACATTTCAGATTTTCATGCTAAGTTTTGAGAGTCAGACTCGGGTGAGCGCTTTGCAAGCACCTGGAGATCTTGAAAAACATTTCTCCTCCCATTGCCAATAAAAAGAGACTTGACTCCTAACTTAGGGCATCTAACATAGAAATCAACAGAGCCTGCATAAAGTCCTGCCCATTCAGCTGTTGAAGAATGTGGGATTGCACATGTACTACATGTGCAAACGTACTACAAAATAAGAGTAAATTTCACAGCTTTATCGGTTTGATGCAGTCGTTTCAAAAAGATGGCATGCAGAAGCATAGCTATTAAATATCCTAAAGGAAGCTTAAACAGAAAACTACCCGCCTTCCCACCGACCAGTTTCCCAAGGTTACCTTAAGCTCAGCAACCTGTGAAGAAATGTGCCACATCAGACTTTCACTTAGAAACTTCATGCCATATGGTCCCAGAAGTTCAGAAAGGGCTCTCATTTCTGAGAAATAAAACAAACTGTTCTACTTCAAACATTCCTTCTTCAGTTATTTGATGCCCATCATGTATCTAGCAATAGTGTTTTAATTGCAAAAATATTTTACCACAAAGTAGAATTTTAGATACGAGGACTTGTATTGTAATAGAACTGAAGCAGCAGTCACCAACACATCATACACCTACCTCTGTAGCTTAAATGCAACAACCCTACTTTGACCAAAAGTAGGAAAAGTGAGCTCTCTCAAGACATAGAGGCAGCATGAATAAAAAGTACTTAAAATACTACTGAAGGTTAACAAATGCTGTCTATAATAGAATGCTCTAAGAGTTGCTGTTACTCCAATTACTCAAGCATACAATAACTATCCCTCACAAATATTCAGTAGAAACATCAAAGTTTACCTGATATGTCAGAGTATTCCTCGGCATTAAATGTCAATTCATTTTCTGTAGGCAAATTCACAAATGCCTTCATGGCTGGAAAATAGGCTATGTGACCATTGCTGACTTGCCGTAACAAAGTTTCCAAATACCTTATCAGAAAGGGAAAAAGTTTTAGATGAAAAGATGCATGTTCATAGATATTCTATACAGATGAAGTATACTTGTGTGACAAGGGACAGCAAAGCCTATAGACTAAAGTTTTACTTTCATAGTTCAACTGATATCTGTATCTTACTCTACATCTCCCCCCTATAAAAAGCAACTTGCACAATAGGCAAATCTTGAAGTGCTTTTAACAGGTGTTGGGAGAAGTAAACTTGTGAAGTCGGAAACTTAAGAAAACTTCAAACAACTCCACTTCTCCAATTTCAGATTTTTCATTAAATAAAAATAATATAAAAGGCTTGTAACAAGTGTTCATATAATTACTTACCAATTTGTGTACAGACTGGTAATGGTTGGCTCACCATGACTATCTAAATGCTGGGTTTGCTGAAGCAGAACATTGTTAAATACTCGTGTAATGTCGATCTGTACATAATTTTCTATTGACTGGAGGACTGTCATATAGGCTCTTACACTGGTTAACAGCTCTGAAGGCTTTGCAATCTCTTGTGTTGCTTGATTATACATAGTCATTCCAACAATTGACCTTTTACAAACAAAAAAATAGAAACAAATAAATTGCATTTATTAGTAAAATTAAACAGAGACAAAGATGCAGCTATAAAAATGATTTTATAAGCAAAGCTTTTATCTGAATACTTCTCCAATCTGCAAGTATGAAACTCTAATCAATGCACATACTCACCAGCACTTTTTAAAATAGTTCTAGATGCCAAAGACAACTGTATTCGTGGTTCCAGCAAAAATTTCATGAGACTGTAAGAATACTCACTGAGCCTTTTTAAAATAAAGCTTTTTTCCCCCATATATAAGGGCAATCCACAATGTGGAAGACTTATATTACAACTACTTTGGTAAGTTAAAGTCTTTCAAAATGCAAAACTTCTGGGATATGCAAGAACAATGATGTATTAAAGTGTTCAAAGCATATTAACTAAGGCAAAAATTCTTTGACCAAAGTTGCCATCATAGTTTTAGTTTGAAATATCTGTAAAAAAATCATATAGCTATAATTAAGTATGAATTTAAAATATTCAAAGCAAAACTATTATCTTGTGTTGCTCTGCATAAGTATTTAAAGGTATGTCTGATTATCATGTGATATTAACTATGCCTACTGTATTTGACTGCATAAATTTTGTAAGACATAGACAATACTATTTAATCTCTTCTTTCTGCCTCAGCTCACGCACTATTGAAGATTCTCAAAGTTATCTTGAAAGATCTCATCTCTTTTGCAATACAGATAGCTTTCCTAGAGCATACTTTTTTTTTAAATCACATTTTAACTTTCTTGAAAAGTTACTTAAAACAGTTATCAGAAGCTCTGCTTTCAACAGCTAATGCCTCTCAGCAATTATCTTGTAAGTAGATAAAAGGAAATATTTTTATATCATTTGGTAGGTAAGCTTCAGTTATATCTGTATACACAATTTTAAAAATTTGAGTATACGTTAAGTAAATAAATAGGAATCTTAATAATGAAAAACAAATCTCCCTTTAGCTGACACAGTGATTTCTATCTTTAATCAAAAAGTCAAGAAATTGTAGGACATACTTTGATTTGTTCAAATTCTCACTATAAATAAAACCAGGCTTCTAATAGATGTCCTATACATCAGGCTAGCTTTCAAGCTGGATCAGAACTGCACAAAGGACTGTATATTCCCTTTTAACATAAATGGACATGGACTTTACTCAGTATCTCACTGAAACCAGGCCCTCAAGCAAACTGCATCAGCAGGTCCTTCAAGCAAACAAAGTCTTCTTAGTAAACAAATACTTGTTGTAGTATTCATTTTAGGCTTATAATGGTCTCAGACTTTCAGAGCTAAAGCTTTTGAGTATATGTACTTTTCAAAGGCAGAATAGCAACACAAAAAAAAGGAAATTGGTAGATTACTACCTTCATCAGAGGTGAACGGGATGAGTTATTCTGGAGGAGAACATCAGCTTATTTAAGTAACGTTTTTGTTGTTGCTTGGAAATGTGTAAATAAGTCTATTTTCACAAGTTTACTTCTGAGGCATTCTCTTTTCTTTTAAAATCAATTCAAAATTGGTATTATTATTACAAAATTAAGTGGCATAATAATAAGCTCTAGTCCAACCATACATGATCTAGAGCAGGTTAAAACAGTAAACAAGAAAACTCCTAACACTGAAACACTAACACTTTATTTAAAGGTAAACTGCAAGCCTCTGGAAGAAATGCCACTTAAATATCTGAAAAATAATTATAAATTGAACATTTATTCTGTTTGGCTAACAAGTCTCATTCCTTTCGTGAGGCAAGAAAAAGGAAAGCAGTCTCTGAAAGTCATCTGCCTGTGGTTTCAGCCCCAATCCACAAGCCAACGCCCCCCCCCCAAACTAAAAAAATAAGCACAAGTGACCCACACCGGTCTAAGTTCATAAATCTGAAGATTACAGCTGACTTCTTATAAAGTGATGAAGTTGTCTTTACTTTTATGCCACCTTGTCTTACGTGAAAGATGGAGTGCCCTAGTGACCTAGAACTATGTCTTGATGATGAAAACTTATTAAGTCTTTATACCCTGCTTGAAATACATAACTAGTAATCCTTGGCATAAAATACAACTAAGATAGCTGGCTGTTTTAATATGAAGTCCTCTCCAGAAGTTGCCATTTGCCTATTTCTGTAAATAACAATGAGAAGATCAAGGTAATAACAGACAGGAGTATCAAGTGGCAACACTTTTTATTTTAAGAAAAAAAAAGGTAATTAAAATATCTTCTCAGTTGACTTTCTCAGGTCTTGAGTTCTGATTTTTAGATTTCCTTTCAGCAAGCCAGTAAACTCAAATGCTTGAAACAATTCAGCACCGTGCAAAAGAATGGTGGGAAGACAGTCTTTATAAATGCCTAAAAATAGGCGTCACCGACTCCTACAAAATACACAGGACTAGGAATGCAGGATCAGGCTGTTAAATAGGTGATATGCATTTCAATATATTTTGTTTTAAAATAGGAACTAACAATCGTGTATGTCTGCACATATAACTTAACTGTCATTTTAGTTGGAATTTGACTTAGGAGTTTTGCAATCCACCTTTAAAAACTGGTTTTATGTAGTAAGTATAAAATATTTCCAACATCAAATCAGCAAAGACTTATCTTGTACATGAATACTTCTAACTTTACAATATTTCTTACTTGGTAAAGCGGATTTCCAGGTGAGACGTTAAATATTCTCTTGGGGTAAACGTGTGTTCCCAAACCACCATGTTCGGTACGTAATTGATTGAGAAGCAGAGCTCAGAAAGTGCAGTGTGCAGTTTGTCCAGGCTTTAAGAACAGGCAACAAGAAATTAAGAAAAATATTTAATGTAACAAAAGTATGTATTATCATGGAAAACACACTGGATGGAAGACACCTCAAAAGCAGGTACAGCTCTAACACTTCCTTTCATTATCTTTTTCTGCTTTGAGACACTTCTCTAGCTTATTTAAAAAACAGTATTTTGGGTAAGAACACATCCTACAAACTGCATACTGATTTGCATCACACACAGTGATGCGAGAGATATATGTATTTATTTATATATATTAAAAAAAAAAAGTATATTTTTCCCTTGAAAAGAACAGTCTGTTAAGGTGGTTTTTTCCTAACAATGTTTGCTACTAGCCAGGACTAAAAACCTAAAACTGAATGTTTGCTACTAGCCAGTACTAAAAACCTAAAAATATTGGGGGAGGGAATCTTAAACTACAAGTTCTTTTCCCTCAACTTCTCTAATCTTTACAGTTCTCTGATGTTTGGCTGTTGCAACTGTAGCAAAACCTCTTCCCTTTCAGCAGTGTGTGTTTTGAGGCACTCCCAGCCACAACACTAAACATTTATTGTTTCCTTTTCTTAGCTTCCTTCCTCTTCATACTTTTATCACTCCACCATCTTGCCCTCTGATCTCTCCTAACAATTATCTTCTACCTTCTCCTCCTCTATCATCTCTTACACCCCAAACTGTATTTATTAATCTTTCCTCTTATCTCTTTCAGGTGGGTTTTCTAGTTTTGTAATTGATTTGCTGCTGTTTTCAACTTTTCTGTAGCCACCAGCAAGGAAACCTTCCCCAGCTGGTACAGGCACTGGAGCCTCAACTCCATCCCGGCAGCTGAAGGCAGCAAACAGCCTTTCGGCAGCAAGAACTTCCAGCCCAGCCTGTACTTTAGCTAGTTAACAGTGTTAAAAGCAAGGCAGAATCGAAGATGCCATCCACTCCTTGGACTCCCACTTCCACAACAATTAATAGGACTATACAGGAAACCTAGCTACAGCACGGGGATCCTTTCTGCTCAGGAAAGGAAACAGTCAAGGGGACAAATTCAAGAGATACACATTCCTATTGCTCTATGTAACAGAATTCAGTCTCTATACAAGCTACAGAAGCATCATATGCTCACAAACTATGAAGCTGTCATATTTACAGTCAATTAAAACTTAAATAAACTAAGCAAGAAGCATTCAATATGTAAAACACGTTTTGACTTGGGATTCAAGGTGAAAGGAACAGAAGAGGTGGCTTACTTTGTCACAACCAATCTGTTTTTCCTCATGCTTTCTACTCCTGGTTTCTCCCTTTCAGGTTCTCCTTTCTTTCCAGTCTGTTTTTTTGACTTCTTGTTCACTGCTTGACTGATGGTTTTGGCACAATGCTTTGGCAGCAACTAGTAAACAAAAGAAATAGCCTTTCCAAATTAAAATCCAACTTTTTTAGCGGCCATGAGATACAAAATAAGCTTATGGTCCAGGTGGAGACTTCATCACACAAGTAACACATTTTTCCTTTGACTACTAACTACACGATTCTGGTATTAAAAAGTCTTCCTCAAATCACCTTCCATTTTATGAACAGAAAACTTCCCCAAAACCCAGGGAAAATAAAAGTGAACAGGAAATAGAACCATAAAAATTCAGAAAGTCAAACAGAGAAAAATCTCGAAGGAGAATTAAAATAGACACAACCACACTCACCTGATCACTCAGCGTACATTGTTCTGTGCAAATGTCTGTGATAAGATTTCGAGCTTGCTTAGCCATTTCATCCAAGAACATGTTACACAAGGAAAGACTACGATCTCCAATATGATGTCGCTGTTAAAGAAGAAAAAAAAAAGGAAGTCTGATTTTCAGTTTCCCATTAGTCCTACAATATTCACACAAGACACACTGTACTGCAGATAACAGTTCACTAAATCATATAACAAGGATATGAGAAATAATAAATTATTTAGTCCTCAATAATATCAGCTCCAGGATTTTTTTTTTTTTTAATTTTTTTTTTTTTGGAAGCAACTCGAACCATGAAATTTTCAAAGGCACTGTCATGGCATATTATCATTAAAAATATTTTGCTTACTATATTTTGCAAAACATTTTCTGTAAAAGGAGGCAAAATAGATTTTTAAAAGTAGGTTTTCATGTTTAATTTTGGACCGAATCTACTTTAACGTGTCCAATACTCAAGGTTTCTGTGCATCTCCTCTTCGTTAATGTGTACCAGTACTAACTCTAGGAGAAAAAGAGCATGCAACTCAAGCTATAGAAAGAGCGCAATGTCCTTCATACCACTGAAAAAGTCAATAATGAAGCCCTGCTGCATTAATTTCTGGATTCAGTTCCTTTGTCCCTGGATCTGCACAAGCATAGCCTCTGTCTCACTGAAATCCTTCTTTCACCACTGTTTACTTCCTAACAGCCACACTACCACACAGTGTACACAGTACAGCGAAGATTATTTTTCCAAAATGATAATAGTTACCAAGTCATACAATTCAGATATTGAATTCAAAGTTCTGCTGGCTGTGGCAAAATGTGCTTGCTGCAGCTGAATTCACAGTAACTAGCGTACAGTGGACTTTGGCTACTGATTCGTTACTGTTACTATAATTGTTCTGAAAGACATCTCTTGTCCTGAAGGGAAGCTTTCCTGGAAACTTTTTAGTGGTTGTCTAGTATAAATAGACTTTGCAGCTGTTTAAAGCAAAGCATACAGGGAAAATAATGATATAGACATATATTGAGATTAAGTTTAGCAGAAGAGGATTTAATGTTTAAATAAGACAAACCCACATCGTGCATATTACAATAGATGCTATTAATCTAATTGTTTCAGATGAGCACTGTTAAGAATGAAAACACACTTTCATGAGCACTACACAAAATTGGCCAAGTTAACCCCCGGAGTAATTCCAAAGTCAATGGACATACAGGAAATGTACTAAAGGATCTATTTCATGACAACAAAAATAGAAAGAATTTCCTCAGAATCAAACCACTTCCTTTAACAAAGGGTCCATTTCTTTAAGCAACACTCTGCATTTTTTCATTTCTAATTCTAACCAAAGAGGGCTTGCATTACCCGGTTCTTACCAAAATGAATGCTTGCATTGTACTGTATATCACTTAGGATTATTTTTTTTTTCTAATCTTACTGAAGAAACACTATTTATAAAAAGCCATACAGAACTCCCAACTTCCTATTTCCTTTTTCTAACTATGAGTTTATAAACCATTTGAAAGAAAAACTGTTGCTTGTAAGTTTTAATAGGTATATGGGATTTATTAGCATCTAAGCCTGAACGACCCCAGAAAAGTCATCTAACCTTTGTACCTTAGTTTAATCTCTCTTTAAAGCAAAGATAATAATGCTTACTCACTTCAGAAAAGGATTTTGAGATCTATGGGTGAAGAATCACATAAGAAGGTATCTACTTGTTTTACTTCCCTTTTTACCACTCTCCTCCCTCGAATCTTATATTACCATAACAAACACCTTGCAGTGTTCAGCTCTAGTCCTCTCTACTTTAAATGAGAGATAAAAATAACTAAGATAATATATTTAAAAATTACCTCTTCTGGGCATAGTTCATGGGTACAGCTCATAAAATGAGTACAAAGCAGTGGGAATGCAATTGAGTATCTTGATTGAGAGGGAAGCTCCAAACACTGCTGAAACATCTTCTCAAAAGCACGACTATAAAAACTGATCAGAAATAGACATTTAAATGGAATACATACATAATTTTGCTGCAAATAAAGTCTACTTCACACAAATCAATTATTAGTGTCAGATTTGTAGTTATACCAAAAACTGCATCATGCTTTCAAAGAAGTTTGTTTTCTGCATTCACTTATGCATTTTATTTGCATCTCTATTATTATCATCATATTTTTATTCTGATGTTTGCCACAAAGGCACTGCAAAAACTTGAACCTTTTGCAAAAATGTATTAAGGAGGAATCTGCAAATGACCCCAGATCAATTATGTGACTGCTTGAAGAATCTCTCTGACAGATCTTCAGAAATACCTTTATCAAACTAATTCTGATGGAAACCAGAAATTCTAATTGATTCTCCCACTGGCCTATCTTCCTACAAAGTTTCCTATTTAAAAATTACACTTGCAAGGACAAACCAAACATTAAATAATAAAAAGCTTCTACAGTCACGTTAGTAACATACCAAAATATAGAAAGATCTGAGGTTTCAACCAACATCTCCACCAAAGAATCTACCATTTTTGTGTGGAAAATGATTGTGTTCATCATTTTTCCTAGTTCTCTATGGTCTGCAAGACTAAGTGAAGCTTTAGAAACACTGGTGTAGGCCTGGAAAGACACAAGAAAAATTTCATGTTATATCTACAGCTGCTTTTTTGCAAATTCCATTGCTATTGCCCAATACAAATGTTAAATACTGATTATGCTATGCATAGGACACCTGTGTACCTAAAGACCGTAGACAGACTATTTTATCTTTCCACTATAGCTTAAGAAAAGCAAACTGCCTTTCAATGAAGTCTCCAAATGTCACTTGAATATGACAATTCACGGATAAAGTGTAGAACAAATGTATTGACAAAACACAAATGTGCACTTGTGAGCCCCCACTTTAACAATCAGGTTTTGGAAAGCAAGAAAAAGAATGTGTATTTTGAAAACATAAAAATAACATGTCTGTCTAATCTTGAGACAATTGATTTACAGTCTAAACAGTACTGCCCCCCCCTTTATTAAGTGAATTGAAGACACTGCTATCGCAATGCACAGGAGTGATCTCACCGAACATTATTTTCTCACTGAACAGTCTCTACCTTCCCTTGGCTGGGCAGACTGAATCACACTCTGTACAGTGCACAGCCGCCAACAAACTGCTCATCCTCAACACATTCTATTTCCGAACTGTTATAAACACCCCAAAGCATGATATGCAAAAAGTATGCAATGCAGAGAAAGTTACATCAAAATGTAGCAAATTATCTGCTTAAGTATTTGTTTGATTTTAAAAGAGTAGGTTATTCTTAGATAGCCTGTCATCCACTTGCAGGGTGAGAGTAATCTAGCAGAGCAGTACTTTATTCAACATTTTAGTTTTAAGTTAGTAAAGTGTCACACATATTTACAAAGTCTTACCTGCAATCTAAACCAATCTAATCTCATTCCTCTGAAGTCAAACACCTCTCCATCTTCAACTGCATCAAGGAAAAAAACAGAACATAAAACCTTTAGGAAAACAACTACAAATTCAGATATACTGTATCAGACCTTCTAAAAAAACCCCAACGTACTCAAGAATTACTTGGGTACTGAACCTCATGCTTTTACCTAAGAATTTCAATCCAGCGCAGCCATGCTAATAGGAATTAAAATATCTAGATGAAAACATGTGTAATATGCTTTCTAAATTAAAAGGTAGGATTACTTCCCAATAGCATTTTTCAAAAGCTCTATCTGTATAGAGCTGCCCTGGAAAAGGGACACACCACAAGAAGCAGATACTGTAACAAAAGAGAAAGAAGGCACCCAAGTCAGTCTATGCAAGTTATCTGCTTCTACTGATTGCATGAAACAAAAAGTGATGAAGCTTTCCAGAAGAATCCGCCATTCTGTTACCACTTTCCCAAGTTCATTTAAACTTACCTTGTTTAACGCTTAGTGAAGTCATTGTGTTTACAAAAGAGGACATGATGATTGATTCATCCTCTGGGCACACCGAAAGATTCTAAAATAAATGTTGTTGCTATTATTAGTTCAAACTTGGTTTATGAAACAATGTCAATACCCATGCCCAATTTATCAGCTATACTCTGAAATGTACAAAAATTTACACAAGGTAACTTAATCAATGGAATATTTCAAATAGTGCTGTTTAACAACTTTCACTTTTTAATTCATTGGTTGATGACAAATACCTAGAAAAGCTTGCTCAAACCAACATCTGCTCAAAACGGAAAAATCTGTCAGTAAATGTGCCCACACGTTTCCAGGCTGTAGTCATTTACAAAATGGACACCAAACATTCTCCTGTTATACTTCAGACACCAAACGTTTTTCTGACCTCTACAGGCATCTGATCTGTCTGCAAAGAAAATCTGGACGCGGCAGGATATAATGGAGCCCACGTCAGCATCAATTTGCTTCCCACAAAATCCTCTCTCAACAGTTTTTTACTAACATTGACTTCAATGATTGATACCACCTGAAAGATGGGCTATCAAGTTTTCAAATTTTACAAAACGCAACAGTTCATGAAAAAGCAGTTTCAGCAACTGATAAGATCATATTTCTATTAAATAATACAATACAGAAGTTTCTCATAATTCCAGCTATGACTGACATTTTAACCTATAGGCTGAAAAAATTCCAATTATCACTCAATCATTTGTCTAGTCTTGTGCTTGATACCTGTTATGAATTAATTACAGCTAAAATTCAAGCCAATTTTTTTCCCACATTTCAGTTTGATCCTAAGGATTATCCTATCTAAACACAGAACACTTGTGCCACTTGTACAGCATTTAGAAGTCATTCACTAAATCTAGGAAATAATTTCCCAGGAATTGATGACAAATGTCAAAAATATTTAATTCTGTCACTCTAAAAAACTCTGTTAACATGTAAGTATATACAGTTATAAGCAAAAAAGCCCCAGATACAGTTATTTTGGTACTGAATGTAAACCCAAGGATTCAGTTACATTTAATAATTTAAACAGTGATACAAATTGGTATTTAAACTGTTCAAATAGTTCGTTTAAATAAACAGTAGCGTATCTAAGTTCCACCTTCTGGTAACTGATGTAGTGCTTGAAGTGTGAAATTAATTTCTGAACACAACAAAAAAAAAGCTTACAGTACAAACTTGTCAAGTTCGAGTAGCTGACCTAGTCACAAAATTTGGGCTCCATCTAGTGGTCACTAGGGAATAAAACCGAAAGAGTTCAGAAAGCCTAGCATTTCTTTGTCAGGCTAAATAAGAAAAAGTTTCCACAACGCTCCTTCAGTGGCAGTACCTGTTTCACTGTCTCTAAACATAACATTGCTTAATAACGTTTAAGTATTCATATAGCAACCAAAAGTACAACTCTAAATCCCAGAATTAAACAGTAAGTTAATTTATCTTATTCCATAACGTTCATCAAAATCCACAAACCAGGATGCATTTCATAAAGCCATTTTGGACAAAAAAGCCCTTTTTAGAGTTTGCATTTGAGAACCCAGAATCACAGTCTTGCCATACCTGAACAAGCTCATTTAACACCACTGCATCAAAGCCAGAGAGATACTGCACATAGTATCTCTGCATCACTGGTCCGTATTTTCGCACATGTGCTCTGAGCTCCTCCATGTAGAATATTAGCTCAGCTATGTGTCTAGGCAAGAAGACAAGGAAAAGCTTACAAATATGAAACACCAAAAATATTAAAACCAATTTCTATCAGTGGAATGCTTCTCAAGGGGATTTCCTCCTATACCTTGCTTTTAAAACGATTATTAATAGGTAATTTCTGTGTGAAAATACTTGTTCACATTGTAAAATGAGTTTACATAGGTAATTTTCTCTGCAAGGTAAAATTCACTCAACAGGAGATAAGTTAGCAGGATACCATCACGGTAATCCTCAAAGGTTTGTATAACTATTCACTTAGTTTTTGAATAAGAAGCCCTTCTATAATGCTCAATTTGAAAAAATGTTTTTCTTAAGAAGTGGTTAAATCTGAAAAATACTACTGTAACAACTGGTTTTTTTGGGGGGGTTTTGGGGGTTTTTTTGGTTGTTTTTTTTTTTAAACCATGAGGATGGTTAAATACTTGCACAGGTTGTTTCAGAGGGGCTCTGGGACCTCCATCCCTCCCTAGCACCTAAATCCAGTGAAGAAAATGCAAGGTTTTCCTACTCCAGCTCTAGAAATGGCCTTGTGATTGTCACTTGTTTAAACTCCTGCAGGCAATACACAGACTTTCAGTTCAATCTTGTGTTCAATAATCTTGAGAACAACTCAAAGACAACTAGTGGCCTTCTGCCTATCCACATTCATAAGATTTCGTAATCCCATTTCTCACTTTTACCTTCTGTTTATGACGACAATAATGCTGTATTACATAAACAAATCTTACCTGATTTAAAAGACAGTTTTGCTACAATACAGGAGACATTCCACAAAGCAACAAATCAAGCTTTTTGACAGTTTAAGGAAACTCCACCATTGATTTACTCAATGCAAAATCAGTAACACTGAAGACACATGATAAAGCTTTATTTTTGCTTATTCAAAGGGAAAAAAATGCATAAAACATTCATAAAATATTTTTATTTTATAAATAAATTTTCTGCAGAAAATGAATTTTCACTGATGTGCTCCAGTTTCTAATACAATACTTCCAGTTTTCTGTTTTGATGGGAAGCTTAATATTCCCAGGTAAAGATTTTCTGAACAGTCCCAACTGTTCCATATAACCATCCTTTTCTGAGATTCCCTTGCCTTCAAATGCATTTTGTCTGTGAAATTCTCATAAATATTTAAGGTATCACACTAAAAATTAACATACTTATCTATGAAATCATCTGCACTCTTCTTTGGCATATTATCTGCATGACGAAGAAGCCAAATAATTTCATCACGAGCAAAGGATAATGCCATAAATACAAAAAGTGCCTGAAAAAGAAAAATTGTTCACAAGCTTTATATACAACAGTTGGACAGCTTGTGCACACTAAGAGGCAACTAGTCTCTAAAACCAAAGAATCTTAAAACCTAAGTAGGTTTTCTCTCAGAGTAAAGCGTGGGGTTTTTTCCCCCCCAAACAAACTAGATGTCATATTGTCACTGAGAAACACACTGTGAGACTGCATAAACGCAAAACATAAGAACCGTAATTACCTTGGGACCCAACAGGCCTGGCTGATCAGACAGGACAGTAGCCAGTTCTTTGAGTGCAGAACGTAAGAACTTGCGTCTCTCTCTATGCATTGAACCACTGCATCAAAAGAACAAACTGAGACATCATCCACTGTGCTAACCACAGAACATTGATTTTTCCAAACATTTAAGCCCAAGCATAGGCAGCTCATATCATACCATCTTCAAAAGTTCAGTATTTCGAAGGATGTGGTTCAATTAAAATTGGCATCCCCATCACCAACACTGTATATTCCCGAAGTACGGTTAAACTTAAAACCCAAGTTCTCTGCCCCTGCTCTGTGATGTGCATTTGACTCCACTAAAACATTTCTATTTAATTTGCATTCACATTAAGTAATCAGACAAAAAGAAAGTGGAGAATAAACTAAATGCTTCCATCCTGATAATCTAGAAACTAATCTAAAACTTGGGAAGTTAAATTGATAATGGCATTAAGCAAATCCAGATTTAAAAGAACAATCAGTACATGATCTCATTTGAAAATGCACAACTAATTCAGCATTCAACAAATCCTGTTTATACATTCTCTGTAACTTTGTTAAGAAAACCAACACTAAAATCTGTCAGGAAAACTTTGTAAGACACTTACGCATGTGAAACAGCAGCTTCTTTGCACTCTCTGATGTCATTAATACGCTTGTTGTAGCTGCAAGTGGAAAACAATCCAATATGGTAATAAGTATCAGTAGCACAATTTAGCCAGAGCTGAGTGGGACTGGAGAGAAGCTGCAACGTCACAGCAAGCAGGATACAGCAATAAGCTCACACAAGACTTATTTCCCTCATCAGAGCTAGATGCCAAAACTGGATACCCAAACCAAAAATGCTCTCTACTGAAGTGCTCCTGGTGTTCACTGGCAGAGGTCTCAACTTTGTTTCTGAGTTTTCATATGATACATTGCAGAAAGAGTTGCAGACAGTTGCAGTTTTTCAAGCAAACTACATTCACCACATCGTTTCTCTTCACCAGATTAAGATTTGTGGGCGAGATCATTAATTTTAACTTTTGCCATTTTAGAGACTGATTCACCAGACTTTTTCAGAACTGAGATAAAAAAAGCCAAGATGGTTATGAAATCAGGCTCCTGAAAGTTATGCATTAAAGAAACAGTCAAGATACTAAGCAAAAATGTTTGTGTACTGACTATCCTAAGCAGAACTTGTATGAAATAGAAGTAACGTTTTCAAAACAGTTCTTCAAGAAATTATACATTTTTAACAGAGGTTCTGAAAGGAGAAAAAGAGAACGAAAACGTACCCTCGTATGTTCACAAACAAGTCTTCTGCAGCTTTGTGAATATGGAATACTTCATCTCGAAACAAAGCCAAGCAAGAGCTGCTTTGAAGTGCAAGTTTCCAAAGGTTCAAGGCTGTAGCATCACTATTTAGGATTCCATGGCACAAAATAAATCCAACTTCAAAAGTTCACATTGATGTATGTCACAAACCAGATGCAAAGGCAGTAAGAGAACAGTGAGATTATTATGCATTTTCTCTTAAATAGTTCAAATAGTTCATTAATAAACTGTTTAATAGATAACATTATTTTATATATAAAAAATACCCCACATTGTTCTAATGGAGGTATTTTTGTTATATTTTTGTAACATGAATTACTTAATGCTGATACTACTCAGCTATTTTCATCAGAATTACTAAAGCCCTCACTTTCAGTCAGTCTGGAATAAATTGATGACAAACTCCATTCCAGCAGCATATGCTGAATTCTAACTTCACTGCATGTAAAAGTATGATACATACAAATGAGATTTAATCAAGTTCTCTAGAATCTAATTTGAATACAACAGCTTTTGTACAGTACAGAAAAGCAAGTAGTCTTTTAAATGTTAACTAGTTTTTTTTAATACAACCATGAGCTGTTTCAGAATATTTTACTCACAAATGATCCATTTTTCCATTGCATCCAGAGAGAGGTATTCACATGGCATCTGTAGAAAAAACAGTAATTTGTACAAACTAATTCTATAAAAGACAATATATTTCATGAGAAGTACTTTTGGGGAAAAAAGGGACGTATAAAGCCTTCAATGCTGATGAATCATAGAAGACTGCTGCTGATTACTAACAGGGCACTGTTTCATCCCTTTAGAAACTGAGGGTTTGAAAATTAAATCACCTTCCATACCCTCCAATACCTTGAACAAAACAGTGAACAAATTTTGACAAATGTTTAGTTTCAAACATCGTATTTAAGAATATTTAAGAACAAAAGGCTGTTGATGTATACTAATCACAACCTGACAGGTTTTAATGCTGGAATTCTTTCAGAAAAATGACCGTTCATATCACAACTGAGCAAAAATGCTTACAGTAAAAACTTTAAAGGAAGTATCAGTTCTGATTTTCAGTCTGTTGGCCCACAAACATCTGAGACAGTACACAGAATTCTTTCCTTCTACACTGCCGAAGTTAGCATTGCTTCCCTTCATCTTTTGATTATCAAATACTGGAAATGAAGGCATGAGCTAATGCAACAGAAGCTTTAAATAACGTGAGAAAACTTTTCCCCCACACTAAAGTATTCAGCTCTCCCAACCAGCCTATTTACTTCTCTGATTAAAAGCCACGTAAAGGTAATCAAATAGAAAATGAACCCCCCCCACATCATCTTACAGAAAACCTTGCTTAACTTTATCATATAATGCAATTAAAAGGGCCATACTGTGTCAGACTGTGCAGGATTAAGCATTGTACTGGGGGCACTGATAAGGCTCAGTAGTTGTGCGTTTCTCCACTGGTCAGCTGAGAGATTCCTTCGAGGATAGACCATCTGGAGTGAAATCAGAGCATCTGAAAGGGACTAAAAAGGAGACCAATGATTAGTTTGAAGATGTCCTCAAGGCTCAGTCTTGGATAAATATTCAAGTTCTTCACCTCCTTTTGTGAACTGCGTATTGACACTGCCATACTCCAAGCACAAGAGACACTATTTTATCAGTAGTGCTGTTTTCTCAGCAGTATTACTAACAATAATCAAAACATTTTACTGAACTAGTTCTGAAATTAAACTTGAGGTTAAAACCCATTGCATCTAGTTTACTTCACATATAAAAGACTATTCCAAGCTAAGGGAAAGATGAAGAGAAGCATGAGGGTTTGACTTTTTTTTTTAATTGGTGTCACAAAATTCTGAGTTCAGAATTAGAGGACATGGGGGAAAAAAAAAAATCAATAGGGGACAACAAATCTGTCGTGTCCAACTGAAAGCTGTTAATTATTTATTCAAGCATGCCAATTATTGTGTTATTCCCTTCTCTGCCACTTCATTTAGTATGTCCTTCCCTCTTTGCTAGCAAGTTATAATTATTTTGAGTAGATACTGTCTGCAGGAGCATCTTCATAGCAGATTAAGCTTATCCGAGTAAGTGTGGTCCTATGCCTTTTCCCTGTCTTTTGCATCAATACTGGTGCTTGTATGAGTCCTCAGGGAGCCAGGTCTAAGCATTATGCCAGCAGAGAAGGTCACTGGGGGGGGGGGGGGGGGGGGGGGGGGGGAGGCATCTGCTGAAGCTAATTTAAAGGACTAAACAACTGTCAAGTTTACTGCAAAGTAGTGAGATGATAAAAGGACAACTTAAGTGTGCAGTTCCATGAGAGTGCAACCTAAGTATGTGTTTCTATAGCACGGTGCCTGAAGGGATCCCTGACCCCAATTTATACCTCCAGCACAGAATAAGCAGAAGAGCAAAAATCAGACTGAAAAATGGCTTTACAATACATTTCAAGGGAAAGGATTGGTCCACTATTAAATACAACAGCATAAACAAAGATAATACTGAAAAGTGAAGCATCTTTGCTAAAATGTGTGCAAGAAAAGATTAATTGCAAATGAGATCCTTAGCTAAATAAGTTTTAACAAGACAGGAATCACGCAAAGTGTAACAAAAATAAGATTACAGATTTAGACAACTGAGAAGTATTCAAAACTATTTCACTTCAGAGCACTTAGAGAAGCAGCTGGAAAACTCTGAACTTCTAGTGACTATCTTAAAAAACCTAAGGAAATTAAGAAAAATCTCAAGAGGACTAGAGAAGGAAAACCCAACCAGTACCTAGACTTCAAAACAGGACCAAAAACCCCCAAACCTTAAAAAATTTAGGCAATAACTTAGTATTTAACTTAAACTCCTGCCAAAGATTCCAAAATAAGTTGTTAGGCAATCAATTTGCCAGCACCTAGAAATTAACACCTTTATCAATAACAGTCGGTCAGTACTGATCAAACAAATCTGGTTTCCTTTGACAGAGTAGCAAGCCTAGTGGACAAACGGGAAGTGATAAACAGGATATACATTGACTTTGGTGAGGCTTCTGTCACTTTTCCAAGGTATTGTCATATGAAAATACAGCCTAGATAAATCATCACAGAACTGCAGCACAACCAGCTGTGTAAGAATGCAAGCTTCAAAACATTTGTACAGAAAAGGCTAAAGGAATTGGGTTCATTTAACTTAGTAAAATCAACTGAGCAGGGTACACAATGTCAGCTTTTGAGTATAGGAGCTATTATTAAAGAGGTAGTGGTGATCTCCAGGATCTCCAGTTTAAGGGCAATCCAAAGCAAAAACCCTCCGGTTACAAAACAGAAAAACACATTCATCTAGGATGGTAAACCAGCAAAAAAACTGGTGTCACAGAAACATTAGGAATCGCCTTAATTTCAAGCTACAAACCAAAACAGAACACAGATGTAGCTATTCTCAGACGATCCACAACTGATTTTAACCAATTTCTAATCCTTAGTGAATGAAATAGAACCTTACCAATGGGTCTTAGCATACCTGTCTTTCTATAGGTTCTGTTATTTAATAGGATATCAATTCCCAGCCCCAGACATCCATCATAAGTAAAATCTCCTGTAAAATTTATACCTAATGGCCTTTGACAAAACAAACTCTTGCATATTTACTGTTTTATCTCTGCTTCTCTCAATTAAGGTTACTATGTGCCTGTGAAAAGTAGTTACATACTTTACTGTGAGGTACAAATTCCTCCATCATTTTCTTTAAAGGATTTTCATAATCCACAATCATCTGGCCAAGGCGTGGATATTCTCTGTCACTAAAAGCAACAACAAACAATTCACTCAGGTGTAGCTGTTACTATTATTATTATAATACACATTTCTTATACAACAGCTTTTTACCTTGCTCCATGTGTCATTTCATGGGCATAGTTATACAATCCAATGATAGCCTTCCTTTCTTCAATTCGAGACAGCAATATCATTAGGGTTGTGTAGGTTATAATCAAATCTAAGTAGTTCTTTGTTAAATCGAAGTTTACAGTCTAGAGATAAAAAACAGTAAATTATCATTCTAAAACTTACAGAAACAAGCATAAAACTTTTTCCTTACCTTCCCACCAATTTTCAGCATTTTTTTAAATACAATGGACTGTCTTGAACAACGTTTTTGTTCTGGTTGCATACAGACTTTGTATAATCTTAATTTATTCACTCAAATCCCCAGAACTGTTTGCATTCATGGAAGCAAGCATGCAAATAAATCTTTCCAGGCTTAAGTGTCACAGGTTAGCTGACAGATAGGAAAACTTTTCTTGGATGTTATGAAGCAGTCAGCAAGTGCCTTGCCTATGAATTATATTTTAATAAGACTCTGTAATGTAAAAAGCTAGCACATATCCCACTGGCCTGGCAACATCATTCCATAGGATATATACCTGCTCCTCTTTCATATTATGAACCTAAGTCAGCCAAATTTAGAATAATGACTTAAACTAGCAAGGTGACATTATGAACATTAAGAAAGCAAGCTGAAACCAAAAGGAAAAGGTGTCTGAGGTTTTGTTTTGGGTTTTTTTGGTGTTTGGTTGTGGTGTTTTGGGGTTTAGTTGTGGGGTTTTTTTTAATATAACACTTTTAGCTGCTTTTGTACTTGTTTTAGCCGACACCAGAAGTGATCTCCTCACATAGCTTAGGTGGACACCAGTAATATTCCTGTCTTGTGAGCCTCACATGGCTTAAGCATACACATGACAGTAAACCCTAAGGACTAATTTGTAGATGCAATAAAGCAAAAATTACAGAAAGATCTGTATGTCAGGTAACAGACAATGCTGTTACTATTGTCCATAAGAAGCCTGTTTAAAATGGTCTATCTTCTGATTTGAAGCTACTATAAAAGTTAGAGATCTGAAGATTACAGTGGTTTTATTTCTCTTGCATTTATAACTAGAGATGTCATGTTTCTTGGGCTAACATAAACAAGTCCTTCTAATTCACCACACAGGAGTCTGATTAGAAACATTTTTAAGTGGCATTTGAAAGTTTAAACACAGAAACTTACAATATCAAAGAAGACTTGGCAAGCATCAATAGTGTTCAGCAGCTCACAAACATGGTCCTTGAAAAACAAAGGAATAGCTTTAGTTTTAAAAGATCTAAGTAAATCACTTTACTATGCTTAGTGATGGAGATTGATTTTTTTTTTTTGAAGAACACAGCTACAAGTTCAGCTATTATATAGTGTTATTTCATAAATAAAAAGACAGAAACCTGATGTGACAGAACAACTGACATACTTGTAATACCATACCTTAAATTCCATAACATCAACAAACGTGAAGTAGTATAATGCCAGGTTCTTCAGAATCTCCGATTTTTCTTTCTGGAGCTGAGCAAGCTGTTGCTAAAAGAGAAACATAAACATGCACACTGTTCTTAGAAGATCTTGCAAAGACTGCTGAAAAATAATACCTGTGAAGTGCAGAGTAACCACCAGGCTATGCAAAGAAGCCTTAACATGGTTTTCTAAGACTGAGGTTCTGTGTGTCTCAAATACACACAGAGTTCTCAGAACAGATTGTTTTAACAGCTGCCAACTATACTTTGAAGATAAAAGTCAAATTAGTACACATTAGTACCAACATCATATTGTTTAGCTCAGCTAGAGATGAAAATGGGTAGTTAGGAAAACAGTGTTATCATATGTATAATTAGCAAAAGCAGAACAGTACATGAGCACAGATCAGTATGACAAAAAAATAATGATGTTACTTGAGGTGGGAGAAAAAAAGGTGGCAGGTTACAAACTTTACTACAGAAAAACATTATGCTTTTAAATTCTGAACTTACCAAAAAGAATATCCAGGCAAAGCCACGTTAAGCATGCAAAATAAAATGTAGATACAAACATAAAATACAGTAACGGTTCTTTGACCAGTTCCATATAAACACAATAATACATTCAAACAAAAGCAACAAAATAAAGAAACAAAAAAAGAAGCAAAACACTAGCATTAGACACTGGTGGATAAAATGGAAGAGGCAAATGTGAATACAAAGGCATAAAACAGTTCACATGGATTTTTTATTTTTTAAACAGACAATGAAATATCATTTAATTTCCATATTTTTCAAAATTTTCTGGAGGAACCAGACAGATCACTTAAACAATTACAATTAAGAACACAAAAAACCCCAGCTGTTACTGAACAGCCATTCTGTTTATCTATGTATTACAGTCTCAAAGCACTCCAAGAATCCAATTATTTAACTTGCAATATCCAGCTACAACTTAAGTCTCCTTCCTGACACATGAATTGAAATGAGTTAAAGCAGTCATAACAATATGAAGAAGTGCCCTCCAAAAAGCTGCAAGATTTTAAATTAAAGACTGATCAAGTTAAATAGGATTTTCTTCTGAGCAAAAATAATCAATTGTAAGAAAGATTAAATAAATTGTTTCAAATTGGTTAGCTTATTTTCCTGAAAGGTTAGAACTGAATATGCTTCTTCATCTCTCTCTCTTTATAGAGCTGTGCTCTGTGTTCTCATTTTTACGTAAAGCCCTAAAATTCCTCTAAATTAAAAAAACAGACTGCCTGGACCACTACTGTATATCATATATGAGACAATTTTTGCTTCTTTCCTCTGGATTTTTGGAGGCGATTATGATTTTTAGAAGCGTTGAGCCATAAGACTTCCACTATAGCCAAGGAAGACATGCATATAGAGAGTTATGAGCAAACTGGAATGGCTACATTATAAAATACTCCTGCCTACTCTTAAACCAGTGCAAAGGATTTAACTTTGAAGGCCTGACTTTGAATGCCTGCCCTGTATAATATTTAAGTTTCTTCACATAGTCACCAGCTGGGACTTAAATGAAAAATGGGTGCAAGTATGTGTGTTTATTTTGTAACTTCTCCTGATAAGCTCATGCACTAGGAAATAGGTTATTTCAATTTAAACTGCTACTGTACAAAAATCTGTTTTCAAGTGCAAGTCCTATGAATTTTATTTTGATCCTGAGTATGAATTTGCTGCTACCTTTCCCAGTGTATACCTTAAACTGCCTTGTGCTCAGAGAATGAAGCATCCACCGTCATCACGCACGGAGTCTGGAGCTCCTGCAGGTCTGCACAGTTCCAGTACACCTTCGGGCCAACTTGCATCTATACTCAGGACCTCCCCAGAGGAAAGAGTGCTTTGTACTTTCAGGGCTGCTTCGTCAGCCAGCACTTCTCACACGATGAAAATTCATTACCTAAGATGCTTGGTGTTAATCTTCATCCTGACCCTGCTGTTTAAACTATTTATTGCAAGTGATTTGTTTTTAAAACACCAAGCAGAAATAGGGTTTGTTTCTGTGCAACTAACACAAGCGTGAATTGGATGAATTTGAGGAGTTGTTTCATGATTTTTCAGGAACAGACCACATGCTATTGTTCAGAAATAAGAATAATTCTAGTGCAGAAAGACGATGAAACCAAAACTTGCATTACAACTGCACATATGCTTTAACAACTTCTTCCTACTGTGATCCTAACTCACGCTAAAGAAGGTGCAATGCTAAGGGAGATTATCAAGATCATAGGTTGTTGTACACGACACCTATGTTTGGTATAACAAATAGCAACTGACTGTCCACCCCTGGAGGACATGACAATTTCAAAGCCACAACACATTTGGGCTACAATACATGAAGTGGGGAGATATGGCAAAAAGGGAGATGGTGCTGGGAACTGTGCTTGCCAAAGAAATCATCTTTTTTCAGAAATTCTTTGAAGCTGTACATTAAATAAGAGAATACAGGGAGGTATTCATTACACTGAACCAAGAACTAAGGAATCACTGCTGTGCACTGTTAACTAGTTACCTGTATTCCCAGAAATACTTAAATGATGCTAAAACTTCCGTACAGAGTCAAGGGGATCATTCTTTGAGCTCTGAGTGTTGAAGGTGTCAGCAAACTTTTATTTAAAATATTAGTATCAAAGTAAAACAATATATCAACTGTAATCACTGTTAAATCAGTATGGTGCAAACAGTTCAATTCATACAGCACAGCCTGATCAGTGATGTTTAAAGCACAGTTTACAGCATGTAGGGTCTTGGATGTTTATTTGCATTTTTATCACTCAGGAATGTGGGCGTAGCTCTTTCCACACCCACTGCAACAAAACTTTCCATTACTAATTTCCTAACAGCTGTTTAGAAATAGCTGGTGCTATATTGTTTTGTATCTTAGCCTTTTTTTTTCCTTAGCCTGCAATTCCATTTATCAGCACACATTTCTGTTTCCAATATTCAACAAAAGTTTTAAAATAGGATAAGCTGAAGAAATAACTCTTAAACCATTACTAGCATCAAAAGATTATTTTCACTATAGCTAACCATGCCTTGTTGACTGGTTAGACATAAATGTTTTATTTATTCTTAAAGAATTTGAAGTACAAATTATACCAACAAGGACAACAGCATTTTTGTTGAACAAGGTAAATTAGATTTAAGACATATGAAAAGCTGTAGAAATTTTAGCATAATATAGCAAGATCAAAAAAATTGAAAAAATTTCTCTGAAATAATTTATTTTGTCTGTTAACAAAATACCACATCTCCAATCGTATTTCAGTATTATTTATAAATCAGGATTTTAAATACCAGACAGTTAAGCTGACACTTTGTCAAGTACGTTATCTACAAGAGAAGTAACTGATCTTTACCAAGTTGTCTTGTGCCTTTCCTTCTTCATATTAAACCCCCAAAATCTTTACACAACTGATTATGTACACAGAGAAAGTACATTAAAAGAAGCGAAAAACAAATCAGAAAGTGCAAAACAGCCTCACTTAAAGCTTACATGAACACAATAGCTCAGAGACAAGAAAGTAATGACACAGAGGCTGGCGTATTAACAACGTGAATAAATAAGAATTTAACATGAAGGCACAGGAAACATACGAGACAACTAGAAAAGGTTGTTCAGAGAGTTTTATGTGTGGAAAACCAGAGGATAACTGTAGTTCTGTAACTATTTTATCATATTTATTTGACTGGTAGCAGTAGTATGTGAATAAATGTCTTATTTCATGATCCAGGAATAGACAGTAGGTAGGGGAATTCTCTCCTCCTTATACCAGTGTGATATTTTTCCTGCAAGTATGATCATTAAACACTTGCATTTGTTTTCTACAAACGACACCATAGATATTACAATGTCCTCAGAGAAAACACCATCAGCTTCATGTTAGTAGCTGGAATATAAGCCCCAAAAAGCAGTATTACAAATTCTGACTGTTAAAATTCTGGGGATAGGGGTAATCACTGTTAGTATTCTTACTCTCATTTATTATACTCACTATGCTTGCCACCTGTAGAGTCTTTAGATGAAGATTTTTAAAATTCAACTCATTTGAACAAAGTTCTGTGTCTACAAAATCCATAGCAGAATGGTGGGGAGAGAGAGAGAGAAGGCTCTAATCAAATGAAGAAAATTAGTTTTAAATTCTGGAAGCTAGCTGTAGAATGATGGATGTGTCCTTGGTTTTCTTATTTCCAATTAAAAGCAGCCTCTGAAGTGACATGCTGCATATAAAAAGATGTAAAAGAATATTTAACATGTTTACTAACTAATGTATTTCTACTGCAAGATCTATTTTGGGTTTGTTCTCAAGTTTCTAGCACTAAGTTAACTCTTTTGAAAAGGAAATAGCCACCCATGACCCTCCACAACTGTTACTGTCCCCAGGGTTGACCATATTATTAATAAAGGCAGACAATCAGAGCAGTGAGGCTCCTCTTTAAAAACTGATCTACCTGTCAGTCATAAGGAACAGTTTCCCCATTCTCTCACTTTCTTTAACATAAATTCATACAGTAATTCCTACATCAGGCTTACTACATATTATCGTATCATACAAGCTTTGGCCACAGGTCTCGACATCTCCGAGGTAACTATGTACAGAACAGAAGTCTTGTCTGTGCTATTCTATAGATAAAAACGTTTTGGACATACATCTCTAGCTGCCTGCATACTTACATTTATGTCATGAAATCATGAAAGAACTATTCATTTAAAATGCATGAAAACTAATTTTGGAATGCCATCTCAGTAACACTGCTTAACTAAAATACTCTTTAGGTATTAATGAGGCTTTTTTGTTTCTTTGTTTTTTAATGGCCAAGCTCTTAAGTTGTCAATCATCAAATCAAAAGAGAGTTTTAATGGATGAAGCAGACAGGTTAAGTATTACACACATTCACTCCTTTGCAGGTATTGCATACACAATTAAGCAACAAGAGCAAGCACATGACTAGTTTGGTTTACCTTGGCAAGTGGCTTGTATGGACTGATGTGACTTACAGCAGTGTACTACAACGATTTATTACAAATAATGATAAAAATTAAATTTTATTTGGATGCTACTCCATCTCAAATTCATGCACAATCAAGGGTTAAGCCATGAATATACACATCACTGCTGACAGCGCTTATGATTTTGAAAAAAAGTAAGTTACATTATGACAGTTCTGTTTGGTGAAACATTTTAGAGATCTCAGGATTTCACATTACCTTTTGGAATCGCTATGAAAAAAATGCTCACTTTCAAATGACTGTTAGGCTGAAAAATTTTACATACTATTCTCTGATTACATTAGACCATAAGTCATTTTAAGCTGCAAAGATATCAGACATGCTACTGCATACAAAATCAGAACAGTAGGTATGGTTGTATCAGAGCGAGGCATTAGCGGAGCAATTTCAATTCTGAATTATTTTTTAGTAAAAATGTAGATTTTATTTTTGCAGATATTTTGCAGTTTCTTCTGAAATAAACTATCATTAGTACATCCTGTTCTCAAGCATAAAAAATCTCAACTGCTCATACAAAGCTGAACGAGACTAGTTACTCATCGGCTGGCTTTACTCATGCAGGGGGAACTCCCGCAAACTAAATTACTGCCTCAGCGAGTTTTGGAAAATCAACCTCATTTGTGGTCCCTTCAGCACTGTAAGTTCCTTGAGCAGTAGCAGAATTGAACAGGCAGCCATGCAAGAAAAGCATGGCATCCTCTCACCTGGAAAGGATTTTAGCCTTCATGGCCAGGAGGCCAGTTAGTTTTATGGTGGAATATGAGGAGCTGAGTTTTTATTGCTTAAGAAAGCATTAAGTTATCTGAAAAATCAAGTCTCCCATACAAGAGATCTAGCACTCCAGAAAGCTGAAGAAAAATATTAAAGTTTACTGAATTTGGGGATTTAAGTTACTGAAGTTACTCTTAAGAAACCAGTTGCCATAGGTGTTAATGACCATATAATTTCCTCAAAAATAAATGACTGTTTCCTAGTGAAAAAAGATTACCCATACATGAGGCAGCATGGCTGAGACCCCAAAGTTATTTTTCCTCAGAAGAGAATTTTTAAATTATCTTCACTAGCACTGTGCAAATTACAATATTAAAAGCTTCACTAGAAACATTAGAAACAAGCAAACAAACAAATTACATCTTCCTTTAAGTACTGTACCCCTTGCAGGGGCTGAAAGGAGTACTTTGAAAAGCAAATAATTATTTGTATTTAGTTAAGTGTTTTGAAAAAGACTAATTATTGGAAGCACCTATCACAAATTAAAAATCAAGATTGAAATCTGCACTTTATAACCAATTATTTTATTATAGAAGAAAGTACTTAATAAAAGCATGCATTAATGTCTTCTAATAAGCTTTGGCCAAGGAGGTCCAGCCACTCTGTGCCCACAATGCCTCTCCCACATCCAGCTAATTTGCTATGCAACCAGCTCACTATGAAGTGAAACTGTGAAAGACACAGTAAGCGGACCAAACATACATACTGGGACCTAAAAGGAAAAAGCCAACACATCCATGAAGAAAAAGTAAATAAAACGTAAAGTGAACTAATTCATATCTACAGATCCTAACCCAGGCAGGCTAGAAATGCTCTCACTGCTTGTACTCTACTCCTATATGATCTTATTTCCAGTCCCTGCTGACACAATACAGCAGAAAATTATTACAGTTAAATCAGGTAAATAAACCCTCAAAATACTATCTCCTAAGAAATTGAATGTGTAGTCAATACACAATAGAATTGTGTCAAAACACAATAGAATTGATACGAACAATACTGGGAAGATAGCTACTAGAAGACGAAGATTAGCAGTATCTGGAAAACAAGGACATTTCTCCCACTAACCATACACTTAGAAACTTCTGAGTAATATTTCACTGGTCTGCTTTCTGCTAAGCAATGACTAAGCCTCAACTTCTCCAGGAGACATTTAAAAAATACAGGAATTTTTTCTACAGGGAAATTGCTGAGGAGCAATCTGAGTAAAAGAAAAACATATGTTCAAGAAAGAAGGCAGATATTCTCACTACTTGCCATATGTGGTGTTTTGGAAAGCAGAAAGGCGGCTAGCTCCATCACACAAAGACACAGAGCTTTACCTGTGCAGGCAGCAGATTTTTCAGACACTACCCACAATCTACAGAAAATCTATGTCTTTTCTCCCTGCATCTCCAGTTCCCCATCATGAAGTATTTTATTCTGGTTTTACAATGGCACTAAGTATTAGCATTGACTGAGAAGAGAGTAATTTTTAGGTCCTACTACATTCTTTTGGAGTTCAGTATGCTCTCTTTTGATGTCTCTGTGGCAAGAACCTTGCCTGTACACCTTATAAGAGGACAAGGTCTAAAAACCTTCAGAAAAAATCAGGCTGTTTCTGCATCGCTTACTTTGGAACTTTTCTTCTGAAGCTATTCAAGGAAATTCAGTAAAAGTAAATGTTACCCTGAATCAATACTAGCACAATCAGATCACTGATCTGACCAAGGACGATGGTGCTATAAAGCTTTTTGGAAGGCTTCTCCAGCTTAGAAGGCTTTTTCAAAACAAAGCTTTAGTAAATTTAAAATAAACACTAAGGTTTCCCAAACACAGAAGATAGATACTTTTTTTTATTATATAGTTTCCTTTTCAAATAGCACTCTAAAATGTTTGTTTTTCACTTTGTCAATCCTTCAGTTTTTTTACTTACATACATTCCCTCCTTTGCAGGTATTTCATACACTATTAAGCAATACTACATTGCTGGCCAACATTATTAACAGTTGATTTAAGAGCTCAGTCTTCAAACTGCACATTTTCGAGGTTATACGGTTCACGATGGTGACTGGAGAAGAAAGGGCAAGTGTAAGAGATCACAGGGACTGCCGTCAGACAATAGGAGAGAGTGAGTTATGAATTGATGAGACCCAGAGTTATCTATAATCGATCCTTTGAAAGATGAACTATTCCATTTTATTTTTCAGCCTGGTCAGTAAGGATTTATCAGGCACTTCATTGTTTGAACTGCTCATAAACCTTCACTCTTGGTACAATACTGAAAAATCAGCGATTGTCAGACATCGCTCTGTCTGACTCAGCCTGTCGAACACTGAAGGAGGAACAAAACCAGGAGCTGTATTTTTTGTGAATAAAGATGCAAAAGCTATCAATAGCAAACATAACAGAATCACTTGTTTCAAAAGAATAAAAATGCAGGCTTTTCAAGATCATCTGATTACAGTAGAAACTGCTCATACTCTTCAATAAAACGTGTTGTTTACCTCAGACACAGAACACTGTAAATGACGGTACCTGAGAAAACACAAACCAACAGCTAAAAATAGGTCCCCCAAAAAAAGAAAAAGAAAAAAAAAAGGCAGTCACTACCTATTCTCTAACTGAATGCAAGTTGTTCGGCAACATCACCTACTGACATGTCAATAGGTACTACTAACCGTATAGATGTACAATGCTAAGCAATGGTGACCGCTACAGTTGAACGTACAAAATCCAAAACCCCTCCCTGAAAGGCTGTCCTGGAATTTTCACTGCAAGGAGGAAGCACAGGTTATGATTTCTCAACTATTTCCCCTGCAATAATCCTTCATAATATTTTGTTAACCATGTGTCCCTGTTCCAATAAGCTTCTTGCCCTTTTAAATCTCTGATCGCCCGTTTCCCTACTGAAGGAACCCACTGGTGTGCCCTCCTAACACATGGTGAGCTGGCTGTTGGCCAGCGGGAGGAGGGAGACAAAGGAAGAGCGAGGAGGGGAACATCTTCCTGACCAGGAGCTAGATGCTTATGCCTTTCTGAAGTTAAGGTTTACAAACAAAAATTTATCTTACATCAAACTAGAACTTTCTCTGCACATGACATGGCTTTTGTCTCATTAGGTATCTGTTAGAGGTAAAGGTTTCTTTTGGGAGATACAACACTCTACAGGAAAACATCTGTAAATAACTAAGACAAGCAAACTGCCGTCAGCTCTGACAGCAGGGAGGAAAACCCCAGCTGCCTAGTGCTAGAACTCAAAATCCCTACTTTAAACTGTGCTCATACATAAGGAGGGTAGGCTTTTGATAACTGTGCTTAATAAATGCAGGCCTGGCTGGCTCATGGTAAATAAACACAAGGCAATGACAAAACATTATGAGCGTGTCCTATTTCAGGAACTGTAATTGTCAAAATATATCAAGTTAGCTTTGATCTCTTTGCATAAACTTCACACTACCAAATCCTTAAGTAACTATCATTAGCTAAGCTCCAAATTCATAGTCAACAACCGGAAGACATATAGAGCATACATGCAACTGCATTAAACAAAGTCTATGTACATAAACTTTTACTTTTAATAGTAGATCTGCCACTGAAGTTTAGAGAATACGGAAGCATTTACCAAATATGGTTTAAAGGGTTTACTATTTTTACATAAATTTGATAAAGAATTTGCCTATTTGTAAATTAACACAAATTCAATACAAAGAAGAACAATATTAAACAGTACAAAACATGTAGAAGTTTTAAAGTGAGAAAGCACATTGTTACTGAAATTGTTTCCTCCATAAGGGAAAGTTTTTATCTATTTTTTTTCATTGGTATTACTGGAGACATTACATAGAAATTCTAGATGGCATTGTAAAAGAAACTAACTATTCCCACTGCTATTACCACTACCATTCCGCAGAAACCTGAATGCTTAAAGCAAGCCTAAACCTTTCAAGCACACATGCAAGTAGTTGCATGCAGGGAACATGCAAACCCAACACCTACCTCCACTTTCCACCTTTGGAAATAAACGTAAGCAGGTAAAACAAAAATCTTTCCCTTGACTTTCAAATTGAAACAGAGAAACAAGTGTACATCACCTGCCAAAACACCTACCTGTAATCTGATAATCTTAATTATCTCTAAAAGGCTAGAAAGTCAAATTCAGCAATACTGGATCACTCGGGTGAAAAATAATTTCCTACTGCAACTGAACTCACTACATCTGAAGAGGAAACAATTATATTTCTGTATTTTTGTACTTCACAAAGTTTCTCCTTACGTTCTAAAGCATTCTTTATTCCCACATGGACTGACCCCATAGGAAAGGGCACCTGTAAGGTACGAGCACCCGTAAAGTACAAACACATTTTCCCACTTTGCAGTCAGGTGCCTTTTATTGATCTGCTGGTCAGGTCTCATCACAAAAAGTTATGCAACTTCCATCTTCTGCAATCAGTCTGGTCACCAAGAATTTCTGCTATCAAAGTAAGGCATGATTTTTCTGAGGATTACGTCCCATTGACAATTCTTTGAAATGGAACAGAAGAGAGTAGGCAAAAAGAAAACCAGAAAGTGTCCTACCCTAACAAAACCAATCCAGAATTACAGTATAATATTCTCTCTTTGGAGATAGTTCTTTCTAAAGTATCCTGTCAGACATTTGAATCAACAACTATATTCCAGCTACAACTGTCAGCACCAGATGCTTTATAAGAACACATAAAACCTCACAGATCTGAGCAACAAGTGCTGAAGGGTATTGAGAAAAATATTTATATAGCCATTTGGTTACTTACATTGTTGTTGCGTGTTTCTACTGCTGGAAACTTCCTGACTATGAATTTGACAGCAGATTCCAGGTTTTTGTCAATAAGATAGGATGGTTTGGCTTTGGGGTCACCGCATGCCTATAAAAAAAATACAACAGAAAATGAAGTAAAAACACAATCATCCATCTAAAGCTAAGTGATAGTTGCAAATCTGAAGACAAACTAGAAAAATTCTTTTTTCGTTTGTTTGTTTTTAGTGAGCAGGTGATAAAATGAAAGGCAAAGTGCAGGGACTGTCACAGCTGAAATATGCAATGGGAAACAGTACAGAGATGCTCTTCTACTGAAAAAGATGCATGGAAGTATCAAAGCAGTTAGTGCAGAACAGCAGTGAGGGAAAAAACTCAATCCTAAAAGAGGGAGAAAAAAAAAATGTTTCCTTTTAATGCTATTCCTGGTTTGAGGTAGTGTTGTATTCATCTGGAGTTAATAAACTGTTAGAAAATTCATTCATGTCATCATCTGTGGAGGACAGTGCTGGGCACATTAAATGATTAAACTATCCTTTATGAAACAAAACTAAAAGTCCCACCACCAATCTGCATTTAATTTTTCTTGAAGTTGTTAACTGCAAGGCAATTTTCCATCCCACAATAAAACCACCAGTACTTGCCTAAAGTATCCTATTTCCTTAGATTAAGAACTCAAGTTTTGCTCATTTTCTTTACTCCTACAGTAGCATAGGCTGCGCTTTAAAAGCAGCAATCAAGAAATTTCATTAAATTTTGATTTGAACAGAAGTCGCAACTAAGTGTTAGGTCTCTTAAATAACTTACGTAGACATATCAGAACAGCTTCTGTGGACAAACTGACAAAGCACCTACTTTTGCCAGCTACAGTGCATGCTGTCAGACACACTACTACTTCTCAACTACTCTGACTAGCGAGCCATGCTATACCATTTAGTTTGGAGAAACATACTAAAAGCAGCGTTACTTACATGACAAAATTTGTGCTCAAATTGTATTTTCTCTCAAATATTCATTTAGTTTTATAGTCCTCAGAGATCTGCAAAGGAGTTTCGTGTCTCATGCAAAACTAAATTACATGCTAGGCATTTCTACGCAACATAGTGAACTCGAATGACAGCTCATTTAAAAACTTTTCCACATTGATTTCTATGACTGAGTTGTGGACTGTAGAGACAGAAGTCATGGAGTATGAGACCGATTCTGAAAGCGGGCAAGCGGGCAAAGGGAAGGTGAAAAGCTTTGCAAACCTTCCAAACTTGTCCTTGCTGGGAAAGCAGTGTAATAAAAAGAGAGAAAAATTACATATAAACAAATTACTCTTAAATTCTAAAATACGTTACATTTAAGTGAACTAATATACTATTACCTACATCCAAGAGAACATTACGACCATCCGTTACTCTAGGCAGCACACTTTCTACTGGATGGTGATTACGCTAATACTCACAAACAACTTCACATGTACTTAGAATTTTACTACTGTGCAAAGTGCTGCGTATATACTGAGACATGTAACTTCTAATAGTATTTCCAAACTAAGTTCAGGTAGGGAGAGAGAAAAGGAGTTAACAAACATCACATGCAACTACAGGGGAAAAAAGGAGAGAAACTCAGTGAAGTTTTACATACCTGAAAAAGAAACGGTAGCCAAGAAAAAAAACAAAAGAGTCATTATTGTAAGTTTCTAAAACTCCTACCAGCAGTCCATAACCATCATGATGTACGCTAACACACTACTCTAATACCAAAACACTCACATTTGCTAATTTTTCCACGAAAATACTAAATTTCATTAAAATATCATATCTATAACACTACAAGAGGAATTTATAATGCAAATAAATTCAGCAACATCCACAGTATCAGTTAGATATTAAATAGTTGCTTCAATATTCTTACAGCAGCAAACAACAAAAGATCTATTCTGTACACACTTTAAAGTCTTTACGCAACTTCAAAAGTAAAAATTATACTGTAAATAGGCGTAAAAAAATTAAACACGGTGCGCTTCAAATTTATGAAGTCTTAACTAACTACATGTCATGGGTTTGTCAGAATCTGTGTCAGATTATTTCAATTTGTTGTCCTTGCGGCACGTTATATAACTTTCTCTACTAAAAGAATGATTACAAACTAAGAAAATAGCTTAATAGACAACATATATTTGTGGTCTGTTAAATTCCAATATGGTTGCTGTTATACAGGAGACAAGAAATCTGCCACCATTGACCTCCTACATTTTTTTGGTCTGAATGCAAACACTACTTCCACATACGCTCCTTATTTTTCCTAGCAACAGATGTTTTTCCTTCTATAAATCAGCTCTCCAAAATGTTTACTAAAAATTGTATTCTACCCAAGCCCTTACACACAGTTCATTCACACGGAAACAGATGTCTGAAAACACTGACATGCACATCCTCGCGTGGCTTCAGGAACTCAGTTCCCAGAAATGACAAATATTATCCTCAGTCTAAATGGCAATCCCTTCAATATATCTGAACATGCAAAAGAGCTTTGCTCCTTCCCATTGTTTGTTTGCTAACAGCACACTTAAAGCAACTGTATTCTTCCTACTAATAAACTACACAAAACTGATCCACAGATAAGAAAGAAAATTGCTGCAAGACTTAAAAGGTTAAAGGTATCCTTCATACATTTCAAAATTCCAGCTTCTAAAAAGCTGTACAAGCCTACCTACATAGGCTGAACAGAAAGAGGACAACAGGCACCACCGAACGAGTGGGTCAAATGCCTTTTCCTTCCCTCTCCCATATTCCACAGCAGCTCAGCTCCTTTCCAAGAACTGATATTATTTGATTACTAGCTGTTGTTGCATCAATACAGTTTTCATCCATACTGTTACCTGCATTCAGCATCACATGTAAAACAGCCTACATAAGCTAAACCTCTCCCAAAATGGCAAACAGACCTATGAAGCTCAAGCTCACTACGGTTTACTCTAGAAAGCATAAAAGAATGAAAATATAAACCCCAATCCTACCACTTTCGCACAAGTGTGAAAGTGTAACAAGGTGCATAACCACAATTTTGCACTGTAGAAAGAACAAAGACATTGAGGGCAATGGTCTTAGAATATAGATAAGAAAGGTAGCTTTTGCTTTTAATAGTTGTATTAGTCAATACAAAATCCCTTGTCAGTACTGTAATAGGCAGGAACATCGTGGTACAACATACACTTTGCCATATACAGCTCCCTAGCATTCAAATAGAATTTTGAGAATTAGCCAAATGCAGGAGCCCTTTCTCAATCAGCCTCAGATATCACTTTTTCCCCTAAATGGGCTGCAATAACCTTCTTCATTTCTTATCTTTAAAAAAAACAACCAACCAAAATGGCTATGTTTTTTGAGCATTAAAAAGAAATTCAAGAATTAAAAATGTTCTTACTAGTGCAGCATTCATGGAATACAGCTCTGAAGCTATGGGATTCCAGCTGCTTCAGCCCCGAAATATTATACTGAAAGAATCTCCCAGCAGTCATCTCTAAATTCCTTTGTACATTACTAAACAGCTGTCAAGCAGTTATGCTGAAAAAGTTGATGCAAAGCTACTTTAGAGACCATCCTAAGTAATTAAAAAAAAAATTAAATAAAAAGGACTCAGGCACTGGATTTCTATCAAGTTACACAGCATTTCTTTCCACAGCACTTTAGAATGGTACCTTGCTATGATAAGCTCTCAACTAAGTGAACATATTTTCCTGATTTGATTCTGTGCATCCAACTCTTAACAAGAACACTATGATTTCTACAGCTGATTCATTATTCAGAATACTCATTTGCTATCATATGCACAGGTCATCAAACTTCAGAGAGATCAGACTACATGTACTGTTTAGAGATGCTTCACTATGCCATACGTTTTGAATTAAACTAGTGTTTTCCTACCTACCTGTGCTGGTTTTGGCTGGGGTAGAGTTAATTTTCTTCATGGTAGCTGGTATGGGGCTATGTTTTGGATTGGTGCTGGAAACAGTGTTGATAACACAGGGAGGTTTTCGTTACTGCTGAGCAGCGCTTACACAGAGCCAAGGCCTTTTCTGCTCCTCACCCCACCCCACCAGTGAGGAGGCTGGGGGTGCACAAGAAGTTGGGAGGGGACACAGGCGGGACAGCTGACCCCAACTGACCAAAGGGATATTCCAGACCGTATGACGTCATGCTCAGCATATAAAGCTGGGGGAAGGAGGAGGAAGGAGGGCGCATTCGGAGTGATGGCATTTGCCTTCCCAAGTAACGATTACGCGTGATGGAGCCCTGCCTTCCTGGAGATGGCTGAACACCTGCCTGCCGATGGGAAGTGGTGAATGCATCCCTTGTTTTGCTTTGCTTGTGCATGCGGCTTTTGCTTTACCTATTAAACTGTCTTTATCTCAACCCACGAGTTTTCTCACTTTTACTCTTCTGATTCTCTCCCCCATCCCACCTGGGCAGGGAAGCGAGCAAGTGGCTGTGTGGGGCTTAGTTGCCGGCTGGGGTTAAACCATGACACTACCCTAATAATCTAGATAACTAGATTATTATTATTAAACAAAATTCAGACTCTATTCTTCACTTCATGCTATTAATGTTCCTATCTGCTAATGTTAGCTATCTTCACTTGATGCTGTTAGATTCTTCTATACTATTTTCACTTTGAAAATGAAGAATACAACATAGCTTCACTTTCTAGGTTGCACTCATTCTGAAATGGCCAACAAGAAAATATCCAACAACAAAAACCTGCTTAAGGTCTACATTTAAGATAAGTAGCCTCTAAAGAAGAACACAGAATCCAGTACAACTGCCTTTGGCCCAGAATACACCAACATTAAGAGATACAGCAAAGAGACCTTTTGCCCCAACACAGTTACAGCTATCACTGCAAAAAATCAAAGCCTAACATTCTACTTCCTACTTGAGAGCAGAGGATGTTGGAGGAGGACAAAAAAACATCCATCAACAAAATTATTACATATATCCAGCCGATGTGACATGAATAAAGGGAAGTTTACGTTCAGGTACAATCATTGTCAAAAGTCAGCGCCACAGCATAGTATACAGGGTGCAAACTTGCATTTAGAATATCTAAACTTCACTCATGCCTTTTACGTAAACCTGCCACGTGTTCTTGAGTAAGAACATTGGGAAGTATTACCTGAGTTACATGGTGCAGGATGATAAAAAAAGGCCTAAATATGTTACTGTATTATGGAAATACCTTTTACATCCTTCTTTTTGTTGCTAAGCCCAACCTATTCCAAATGATTAGCAGGGCTGTTTCCCAATAAAAGAGAAACAGGATCATTTGAATCCATAATTTCCTATTTTCATCCCCCAAACCTCCTACATCAGCAGACGATCATACAACGAGTCATATTTTGCAGCAATTTAACATATTCTTATTACTTCAAGAGATCTTGATTTACTGTTACTGCAGACAAGATAAAACACTGCTGAGCACAGTTCCACTGGACTGTGACAACATACACTGAAATAATCTTAGTCAACAAATCACCTCACTTTCAAGTTTCATTTACAAATGAATCTGCACTAAAAAACTCTGTGAATTTAACCAGCAAATTGATGGAATTTCAACGACAGCAAGAAATATGCCATCCTCTGAGTTAATAACTTTCATTACTAAATGGAAATACACTAAGATTTCTTGTATTTAAAAAATGGGAAAAGCTCCTGTACATACCATTTACAGTTTACTACAGCACATTCTCTTGACACACAAGAATGGCATGCACAGTAAAACTGTTCTTCTTTCCTTGTAATAGCTGCTAGCATTAAAGACTTCACCCTAAAATGCATCTGGAAGTTTGAATGCCTGGTTTGCGGCGATGCATCCTATAAATTATACTAAATAATACATGGCAAAGAAACATTCGAAGAGACAGGTTCATCATTAACTCCAGATTTCTGTCGGATAAAACACATTATTTATTCTTTGTTTCTGTCATGCATTTAAAATAATGAGATTACCAACTGACAATTTCTAATTTTGAAAAAGCAAATCTACTGAGAAGGAGAGGTGAATAATCAATAAAGAGCTGCTTTGAATGGTAAATACATAAGGAAACAGTTCACACTGCATTTGCTTTAACATCTCTGATGAAGCCTACCACAACTGCTTTGCTGTATTTTAGGTTTTGTGGAAGCCTACGTTTATTATTAAACAGTCTGGTCCCAGATAAGCTCTGTGCATGAAGCTCTGTCCCTCTTAATAGCTATGCAAGCAGATGCAAGAATTAGTCGGTTGCACATGGACAAATTATTAGTGTATAGTTTAATACTTCTAATGGCTAAAATTTAACTGTCCTACACCAGTATCACTTGGGTAATCTTGTACGAAGTAAATTACATTATTGATGGTTGCAGTTACATAATGACACTTGTACAAAAGGTAAACCTGCATTTTGATATATAAACTATGCTAATCGATTCAACTACAACTGTATTGTTCCCATGATCCAACCAGGATCTGGAATCAGAAGAAAGTCTCCAGTTAACTAATTTTTGGACAGTCTCTGTAGGCCTTGGACATATCCAAAATATGACTCAAAATTATTATAAATTTAACAGCTATTGCACTTTTCATGCACAAAGGTTCAAAAGTTTGAAAGATAATGCACTTTCATATTAATTCAAAATTACAATGCAAGGTGTTAAAACTCAGTCCAATGTTTCCTACAGCTAAGCAAGACGTCCTCCCCACCATTATTCTTTACTTGATGTGTCTTGAACCCCAAAGTATATACTTTATTTTAAATCCTAGGGTATCTCTACTCAGAGATCCAACCCATTAAAATGTAAACTCATGTGAAATCAGAAGAAAAGTCTAGAAAGGACCCCGAGAAGTCGCCTACCCTACTTTCCTGTTCCAAAGCAGGATCAACTGTATCTATGTTGCTCCTGGGACATGTCTGCGAAATCTTTACTTACAGGTCCCCAACAGGCTACATTCAAAAACATTCTCACAGTCTTCTCCAATATTTAATGACCTTTTTCATTAGAAAGTTCTAAGATCTAAACTGAACTTTTCTCCGTACAATTTAATCCATCTCTTCTTGATCTCTGTGGCGATACTGAATTGCACAAACTACTCCCCTTCTCTCTACAGCAGTCCTAAATACTTAAAAACTTCTATCACTTATTAATTTACTTAAAAAAAAATCTTCCCATTTTCTTAACGGGTGAAATTTTCTGCATCCTTGGTCTTTCTCATTATTCTGCTCTAGACTTTCTCCATTTTGTCCACATCTTTCTTGAAAAGTGTGTCGAATCAGATACATTTTGGATAAGTCTCAATGCATGCCATGTAGAGCAAAAGGATTACTTCCTTTGTCTTCAGACTATCTTGCTCACGCATTTATAAAACCTCATGTCATCCCTGATTTTATTCAGCGAAACTTAGTTGGCTCACATTTGCCCTGGCATGTCCTTAACCTTTCCCGGCTATTTTCTGCAGACTTGCTACCTCATTACTTTTCGTTGTATTTTAAATTTCACTAAGCACAAAATAGCTTACAATCATACTTGCTCAGCCACCTCCAAGTTTGTTAGACCACATCTACAATTTGTTAAGCTCAAACTGAATTCCAATTAGGTTCTTCATTATTTCTGTAGCTTCTCCCAGTTTCCTACCTACAAATTTATTGAGCACACTGTAGTCATCATCTAGGTTGTTAATGCAAAGAGTGACTGGAACCAGAGGTAAGACACACCCCAACAAGACCCTGCTGAACCGCAGTCTGACAATCAGATCTTCGTAACCGTTCCCTAATACAGTTATCCGTCTGCTTTCACCATTACAATTTCATCCAGACTGTACTTCCTTAGATTGTTTGTGAGAACAATCAGATGAGGTAATGTCAGCAGCCTTGCTGAGGTCAACGTGTAAAATTTCTACTAAGTTGTCCATACTAGAGTGACCTGTCACCTTGCCAACAAAAGAAATACACTTGGTTTGACACTACCTGTACAGTGATAAATTCACATTGTCCTCTTGTGTTTGTAGCACCTGTTAAAGCAAGCACTTGGTTCTATTAATCAAATATGGGGCAGGTGAAACGCTAAGAAAAAAAACGGAGAGAAGTTTCACTGCCACAAAACTTTCCCTAAATGTAATTTATAAAGTAACATCTTAATAAAAGAAAGCAAGGCAATGGAAATGCCCTGTCTATTCTGAATCTAAAATGGGAACTGTTAAGACTTTTTAGCTGTATCTCCTCTGCACACAATCTTAAAAATCTCTTGCAACTAAAACTGGATTTGGTTTTGTGTCAACACATGGCAGGGCAAATGAACACTAATCAGGGGGCAGGTAATTCATATTTGTAAACAAAGAAACAATGCAAGATAATTCTGGGCATCTACACTTGATGCAAAAGGATAAATCCACCTGTACATATTGGAAGATAATCATGGGATATTTTTATATTGTATTAGAAAGTCTTATTGTTTCTTTACAAAATTAGTTGCTTTTCTGAGTTAAAAAAAAATAATGTGACATTGTATCATCAGTTTGTTTGCTTCCTGAGCAAAGGTTGTGGGGTTTTTTTGTTGTTTGTTTTTTTTTTTTATTGCCAGCACTGACTGTGAGTTTGTTTGGGGCCTCCTCCTCTTCTTATCAGTGGGACAGTATTCTGCGCCGTTCCTCCAAGATGACAGACACACACAGACGAACATACACTGTCATCTTAACCTTTACAGAACTGCTGACATCTATCAAGCACTGGAAGCAATACTGCTCCACTCTAAGACACTTCTGATGACCCGAAGACATTATCTGTTCTTTCCAACACCAACCTCACAATTCAAAACTAGATTATTTGTGAGGTTTTCCTCTCAGCTCAAAGCTCTGCGCTCCAGCACAGAGCTCAGTGTCAAAAGGGTGATCTAATTCTACACCCTTCCAAACTTCAGAGCTCTGCAGACTGGAAACTTCTCCATGTTCTGCCAGTCACCTAAAATCTCTCCTACTTTTTCATCAAGAACCGCTCTAGTGCCGAAGCAAAACAGTATACTTTATCAGCTGGTTCTATTAATCAAACAATTGACTGGCTTTTACAACTGTCCCCCGCAATGTTTAGGCTTTGTCAAGTCCTCTCCAGTCCAGTTTCGGAGCTTTTGGGATCTTTTTCTTCACCCACAATCTCACAAGCAGCATAAAAGGCTGGTGAAGTAAGATTTGACCTCTATTCAGCCTTGGCTGATCTGGTTGACTTGTCATCGTTTTACCACAGACCTGATGCAGTCCTCCTCTTTCCCTCACTGCATATGCCTTCTCTTGCTCTTTTGAAAAGAGTATGTACTTTAACTGGTGCAGAAGAGAAAATAAATAGGGAAAACAAGAAGTACTCAGTCTTTAAAATGGCTAACAAGTAACATTCTCAATACAGATAAAAATCCAGTATTCCCACTATTGCATCTTTAAAGAACTAATTGGCAATTAATCACCTGCTAAATGATTTTAAATCTGGCTTCATACTAAGCTATGTGGTGCTCACAACAGGACTGGGACCACATTTTTAGTTTGGAAAGGAAAAGATAAAGTCAGCTGAAGCCTCTGCAAATATTTATTCTATTCCTTATCTATGACTTCAGTTTGGTTATGCAGTTCATATCTAAGAATTGGTTTAAGATTCTCATTTTTCAGATACTATGCAATCATCAGAGTTGTGAAAGTCAAGAGAATTTGTTGTTAATGACATTTTAAGAAAAAATTTTGCACACAAACGCAAAACCTGTACCGTGAAGAACAACAGAACATTGCTAGCAAAGCCATTAATGCTAAATAACAGACTCATCATGTTTGAATAACACATACTCTAAATAATTCAAAACCTTAACTTTTATCCCTAGTGGTTCTGTTGACAGTAGCACTGCTTCAACATTCATCAAAATCACACTCTCTTGATTTGCTATGGCTAAATCTGTACTTCAGGTATTTTAAGACGAAATCTCTTATTGTAAATATTTGTTGGTATCCAAGGGCTTTATAAACAAACAAAAGACAGGCCCACAGAAAACAAGATTATTTCTCTGCCATCACTCGTGAACAATACACTTATTTGACAGTACTGGCAGCATTGCACAAAGCTTACCAACAGAGTCTCGGTCTGCTCTGAAAGGTAACCACAAAATCCAAGCTTCACCTGAGCCAGGATGGCATGAAAAAACCCCTGCTGTCTTTGATTTATAGAGGTTTAGTTGTAGGCAAGTAATAACAAAAGAGTTACGTGGAAAACAATAATACAGTTGCTAGCCTGGATAATGGAAGATAAACTCTTAAAAAGTAGAAGGAACAAACCAGGAGAGAAACTGCAACGGTAAGATTTCCAAGTTCAGGACTAATATTGGTCCCAGCACAAAAGACAGCTGAAAGCAGCAAGCAAAGGGTCATCCTTCAAAATAACAACAGCAACAAAAAAATCCACCTCCACACAGATCAAGTGTGAGTTTTTTCTCACCATCCACTATTACCTTAGTAACTCCACTTTTCATATTTTCCACGTCACTCAGAGGCAAAACCCCATACATTCAGATACTCTATCTTAAACCCAACAAACTTTAAACTGTTTCAGAAGACAACAACAGTACAGAAGGTCAGTGAAGAGGAAACAGTGAACAATTAACAGCTATAAGCACAATGACATCAAAACTGAAATTTATATAGGAAGATGAAGTATAAAGATCAAGTTTCTAACTGCTTTTAACAACTTCTGTAATTCCTTGGGAAGTAAAATTTTCCTGCTTTGTTTCTAATAGTCGAGAAAATTCTTAATCCTTTAAAATCTCTACTTCCTAGACAGCATCTACAGCAATCTGCAAGGCAGCTACAAATACTTCACCTCTCACTTCCTCTTATTAAAAAAAGTCTTAACCATTTCCTTTAACCGCAATACCACATATTGTGTGGTTATCTCTAGTAACTTGAGTTTCGATATCATCTTTAATGGAGGAAGCTATGAGAGTCTTAAACAGCAGTTTTGGAATCGACTGTTTTCAGAGAGGGAAAAAGTAAAAAAAAAAAAAAGAAGAAAAAAAAAGGAACTAAAGAAAAATAAAGTGTTCCAAGCAGCCAGCTATGCTGCAGCTGGGCTGAAGAGAGATCCACAATAAAATACAGTAATCAATCCCGAGACTTCTGGCGCTCACCTTTAGAGCTAGCCAGTTACCACTGTCAAGCAGTACTGACTGCAGCTTAAGAAAACAACTATTTGAATCACAAATCACTATATGAATACACAGAGTTGTGTCTGGGACATCTCCAGATTTGCAAAACCATACATCACACAATAATCAAGCCGCTTGGTCATGCCTCCTCTCTCTCTGTATGTAAGACCTATGCAATTTTGCACCCAGTTCATCGCATTTGCAGGAAAAACTGGTGTCGCCTCTAGTGCTGATGCTCCCCTACCGAGAACCTATCCACATGCATCACTTCACTAACACAAGCAACGGCAGAAGCTACCACCATATGGGCAAACATGCTCAGGACTCTGCCATCTAAACATGCCAGCAGAAACGCGTCTGTAGGCACTGGACCGCTTAACATGAGTAAATGTCCCCATATCAGAACACTGGTAATGAAAACAGAGTCTGCACCCACAATGGTTAAGGCATAGCTGTATGTCAAGACGAGGTTTAATTTTTCCTGTCTCATTTCCTGCCGTCTCCCCCCAAAGCATGCCTATGCTCAGGCAAAATTCCCCTAGCCTGTTTTTCACCTGGTATATTTCTCTCAAAGCATAACCAGCGCACACACAAATGACTTCCCCATTTTGATGCTTTTCCCAATAAATACGAAATTTCTGGTTTGTGTTAAAAGTGTGATTATACTGTTACAATTATTAAGCTGAAGCAATTTCCCAACGTACAAAACTGCAGACTAAAAGGAACCTCACTTATATTTCAGAAAAATAGCGATTTGCAATAATTTAGTTAGAATGCTTTATTTATGTCAGTGAAGATTTGCAGAAACACTCAAGTGCACATCAGCTACTGACTTTAGATCAACACTGACTGATGAATACTTCAATCATTTGGGTTTTTTTTCCTGGAAACATCAACTTAATTAAAATCAACATTGCACTTGGTAAAGCCAAGTAACCCTTACTACTTCTGGAGTACAAGTCTCCCGTGGGAGCAAAACAATTTGACAAAACACTTCCTTTAGCTCAGACCTGTTAGGCAGGATCGCTCCTGACAGAAACCTGGGTTCAGAAGTCAGAGCTATCAAGCAAGCACCTAAAACTCTCAAACTCCCTCTGCTATTGCTGCAGCACAGGCCAGCTGAACTCAACATGCAAATGGCACAGAAATTTTAACTTGCTAAACCTCCAAAGGTACGCTCGTTGCTTGAATGTAATAACTAGCATTTTCTCTGAAATAATAAAAACCCCTCAGAAATCACGGTGTTCAAGGCAAAGCAATAAAATCCTAGCTAATATTCATTACTGGAAGTGGAACTAATATTCATTACTGGAAGTGGGTCAAGCAGCCGTACACATTCAGATGATGTATCGCACGTTAAGAAAATTAAGCTGGTAAGGATATACGAAGCACCTGGAGCAGGGGATGGCCATGAACTACGTTCTTCCGTACAGGAAAGCACAACAATTTCCTCCAGAAGAGAAATTAACTAAGCACGGAGGCGTAACCCATCCTTTCCGTCAACACCGAGACCTGCAGCTTCCCGCACCGCTGAACCACCTCACCTAGGCAAACACGGATTTATTTCATTTCATTTCGGGAAGGCGGGGAGCAGTTCTACCACCCACGACAGCTTCAAACATCTGCTCCATCTCACGCCGCGAGCTGCTAAGCAACCGCGCGCCTCGAACTTATTGAAATTAAACTTACTAATTTTACCCCAAACCCTTCCCTTCGGTAGCGATAGGTTTCGCAACTCGGCGTGGGAAAGCCCGGGCTGAGCAGCCCACTCCCGGCTCCCGTGACTCACGCGCGGCGGGGCGGGAGCGGCTCCGGGCGGCACCGGCTGTCGCGGGCGCGAGGGCCGCGCCGGGCCTAGGCCCCGCGGCGGGGGGCGCCGGGCCTGCGGGCGCCGCGCACCACCGGGCCTCCCTCCCTTCCTCCCTCCCGCCAGGTAGCGAGGCGGCGGCCGCCCGGGAAGCCCCGGGCCCCCACCGCCACCGCCCCCGGGCCCGCAGGCGGCGCAGCGGCGGGCCGGGCCGGAGCGGCTCCTGCCGCCTCCCCGCCCTGCCTCTCGGGCCCCGCAGCTAGGCCGCAGCGCGGCCGGGTGAGCCGCAAGCCGCGCTGCGGCGGCGGAGCTGCCGGGCCGGCCGGGCCCCTGTCGGGCGGCGACGGCGGCGGGGATCGCGCCGGGGCGGTTCCTCCCCCCCGCCTCCCCGCCGGGGCCCCCGCACCTTCTTGATGTTGTAGAGCCGGGTGAGCATGCCGACGCCTCGGTCGTTCAGGATGGTGAGCTTCTCCGCCAGCTTCTGCTGGCTCGGCTGCAGCACCGACCGCGACATCCTGCCCCGCTGCGCTCCGCGCCCCCGGCCCGGGCCCCGCCGCTCGCAGCCCCGCCGTGGCGCGGCCGCCGGCCCGGCGCTGCCTTCCCCCGCCGCCGCCGCCGGCCTCGCTCACTGCTGCCTCCGCGGGGCGTGGCCACAGCGGCGCGGCGCGGCGCGCGTCACGTGGCGCGGCTCTCGGCCGCCCCCTGCGGGCGGGCGGCGGCGCGGCCGGGCTCGGGTGGCCCGGGCTGAGCCCCCGCGCCCCGCCCGGGTGGCCGCCGCCGCAGCGGGGTCCGCGTCGGGGTGCTGAGGGCAGCACCCCTGTCACAGCCACGCCGCTGCAATGCAGGGGGTGTAAACGTTAGGTTCGCTTACGTATGGCGGTGGGTCTTTCTGGCTGGTTGCTCTTGCTGCTGTTCTTAACAGCAGACCCGTCAGGCCGTATTTTAGGTAGAATCTCAAGGTGCGCTTCAAAACCATGAAGAATGTTCGCGTTTCTTCAAGGTTTATAACAAAACTCGATTTTTTTACTTAATCGACTGAAGTCAAGAACTGAAGCTCGGAAAAGCTCCCCTGAGCCCTTGCTCTAAACCCATGTACAGCAAATTCAGAGAAATACCATTTCACCAATTAGATGAGTCACATCACTGCTATTTTTTTCTCTTGAAGCCACGGGAATCAAAAGCATGTATTTTTAAGAAATAGCGAGATTTCCGTGCCGTGAATGTCAATGAGAGGCTTCCACAAGAGCTGTCCCTTACTGCAACCTGTTACTGAGACGGTTGTGCTGCTGAGCGGCCAGCACAACCAGCTGGGATGCAGGGCTCCCGAGTCTAGTTATGGAAGATAGGCTTAAGAATTAACCTTCTCATCTCGTTTTTTTATAATGGCACCACCATCTGCGCCTTTAATTTTCGTTTTGCATTTTCGCATTAGAAATCAGAATCAAACGATCTCAGTCTTTTAGCGGTTTTAAACTAATACATTTTAGAAAGTACAGAAATGAATGTGAGAAGCCTAAATGTAATTGAATTGTTACTGACCTCCTTCTTCACTTTAGCAGCTACAAGATAATTTATGATTCAGAATGAAACCAGGAAGCAAGAACTTAGAGTTCCAATCTTAAGTCTGCTATTGACTCATTCTTTGGCCTTTATCAGATGATTTTCTGCCTCAGCTTTGTGTCCAAGAGTCGGGAATACCTAGCAACAATGTTGTAACGATTAATTAGGTGAGACCTGACCTTTCATTACTGGAGTCTATGGAAAACATGAGAAACATTCAAATCGGTATTTAAGTTTACAAAGCATAAAATGCTATGTCATTTTAAAGTATTTAATGCATATCTATAGTAATATTTTTATACAAAGCATCTTCCTTCTATTATTTATTAATTTTTTAAAAATACCAAATACAGTATTTCTAGTTGCAGTAGTTTCCCATGTAGTTGCACTGCAAAATAAGAACACTATTGCTGAGAGCAATTTTTTTGTTTCTCATCTACAGCTAAAACAACAGCCGCCAATTTTTAATTCCATATTCAATTATTTTTCAGCCATACTGAGTCTTCTGGAAGTTTCAAACATTAACAATCACAGAGTTTGTGATTTATATATAGCCAAACAAGTGGAATGCTATCAACATCGTGACAGTTTGTTGGGAGTTTTTGTGCGTCATATTGAATCATCTATGATCTAATATCCCAATCTTTCTTCCTCTGGAATTAGTAGAAAAACTATGGATTACAATGGAGTCAAAGTCACTTGGTTTTGATAAAGTTTGCGCTTATAGAGCTCGCTGGAAAACTTTCAAGCTCGCTGTAACTACTAATGTAGTTTTCAACATGAAAGCAATCACAGTCGCTCTCCACACTGCGCAGATAACTGGTTGAGGCACAGAAGGGAAAAATGACTGACTCCCTCCTTTGTGGTAACGGCAGAGCATCCTGTTTTTAAACTCCCACACGATTCATGAGGCTGTTTACAAGATCCTATTATAAGGAGCACCTCTGGTTGCTATAATTTTTTTTAACGCAAATGGTGCTGAGTTAGCTGCATTTCTCGAAAACATACTGAATACTGGAATAGGGAAAGGATCAATATCAGTAAACAAGAAGTTCTGATACAAGGAATTTTTACTACCATGCAGCCATACAGACCTAATACTAAAGAGATTATCTGAACTATCACTGTAATGTGGTTAGTCACAGACTTTTAACAATATTCTTCTAACACGCAAGCAGATACATTAAAACGAAAAATGATCTCCTCTTTAAGTAGAGCCTGACAAAGTAGACCAGATGTTTTCAAGTACAGAGTGTCCTTTACCACCCTCCACAAAATGAGGGGTTTTCAGCAAAGGTATCAGCGAGGTGCCAAGACCTGATTAGGAAAAGAAGGTGTACCGTGTCTCGACTCAGAGAAAGACACAAAAGCCGAGTTCAAAACTCAGTGACAGAAGACGTTACTGCCCACGCAGACACAAGATGCTGCTGATCACATAATTGGCAGCATCTTGCTAATCTGAGTGTCAGGGCTGGTGTCACACTTGGAACTACAAAGCATGCATTTTTTTCCTCTTGCTTTTAAACACTTACTGCTTATTAGAAGGAGAAAATGTGCACATCTAGGGAAGATATGGTATAGCTGAAAAGTTAGGTTTCATAGAAACCACATCAAAAAAACTTGGAAACCTTTGCCGTATGTAAATGGAGAAATCACAGTAACAGAAAGCAGATGTCACCGAGATCAAACTTGGTTAATGTGAATGCATGTACTTAAGCAGTCAACAATATTGTCATCGTTTTTAATGGCGGCAGGGTAAAGCCCATGTTGTCACACTACTTTTGTTGCAACTTTATGGAGAAACTGCAGGAATATGTATAGGTTTTCAGCAGGAAGATTTATTGCATATTAGATTATAAAAATGTCTGCATTGTACAATCTGGGTTCACCAGTCTAGCAGCAAGCATAACAATAAAGTGGAAATACAAGCTTTGTCAGTAACAGCATAGCTCTTATAGGTGTGGCAAAATTAAATGAAGGGAAGAATAAAGCTAACAATTATTTTTAAAACACACAACTACTATTTGCTTGATGATTTATTAATGATTAACACTTAAACAGCTTTCTATATTTATTCCAAACGTACAAGTTTAGGGCAAGTTTCAAACAGCAGTTTAGATTTGGCTTGAGCTCAGCTCTGGTCCTTTTAAAGTCAACTTTCTGTTCAGTTCAGGGTTTAACTGTGCCATTCACTATGGGGCTTTCAGACAGTAATGAAAATGTTGTTTGAGAAGCTTCAGAAAAATAATCACCAAGTAGCTCCATACATATCAACTCCACCTGGTGTTCAGTGAAGCATGTAAGTGGTATGTATACTTTTCTAGCATTGCTACTTCAAAACATGTAATAGACAATTTACTACTGCAAAGTAGACTGTATTGCCACCTAAGTCTTTGCTACCCTTCAAAATTACATTTCTGTAGAAGTATTTCTATATATATATATATTTCCTTTCCTGTCTGCATTTTTTCACTTCATTTAACTTCTTTTGACTTGGGGACTATTCAAAACTCCATGACCAGGAGTTGCAGTGAAATGGCAGCCACCAGGAGCTGCACTCTCCATGAGCGATCTAGCACGGTCCACTGAACGACTTCTGCCCATTTGGCCAACAGAAGCCAAGAAGCAATTTTTACAGACTCATTTTGTTCAATATTGCCTTTTCAGGTAGAAACAATACAAAACGCAAAGCCAAACTGTTACTTCAACAGCCCAGAATTTTTAAATGGTCACCATCACCCCAATTATTGGGGTCATGCCGTAGTATTTATTTGTTAATAATACATAAATGTTTATTACATTGTTAAACTTGCATATAAAGGCACACAAGCTGAAAACTTTATCATACAAAGGCTATACTATTGTTTAGATCACCTATAAAAATAATAAATAGCATTGAACACAGTTGCCTTTATCAGACTTTTAATCTTATCTGAAGGAGCAACAGGTTCAAAAGACCTATCATCCTCACTAAACCAAGCTGACAGATTCATTATATTTTAATGTATAATTTTCTTGATGAATCCAAACCTTTTCCATTATTTAATCTGTCATGAAGCCAACATGTCTGCAATTTCCCATGTTCTCTTTTTTTCCTCTCTTCAAAGGTATCTGGGCATTATTTTAATCTATTCTCTCATTAACATGCAAGCTCATGCGTGCCAGCTCCCTGTTCAATTTTGTGCATGTCTCTAAGTCCTCCTAGCTGAGGTTGTATATGACATACAGCAGTTGCTCAGAGATACTAGGCCTTTGAACTTACAGGAAAAGAATATGAACATTGGATAGGGAGGACATAAAAGAGGTGTGCAAAGCCAGTTTGAAACAGATGATGAATACTATAGCAGCTATTCTCTCATGTGCTGCAGAAACCTGCCAGTTTGAGAATGCATGAGCACTTCTGCTCATACTGGAGGGACAAGTATGATGAGCCTGCTCCAGAACTTCTAAGTCCAACACTATGCGAATGAGCCTTAATCAGTAGAGAAGCAGGTCATCAACACTTGAGAGCCGGCTTTCTCAGTGTGTCCCAGGTCCATGACTAACCAGTAATGCTTAACTGGCAAATCAAATGTCAGCCTGGTGGTTATGGAAGTTTGTGACATCAGGAAAAAAAATTGGTTACGTGTGAGCTATCAGCATGGCTAAACAGAACGAGCTTAGAAAGTATTGGCGGGCTAAGATTTGGCTTGTTTCAGCCTGAAGCACTCATTACTTTTAGAACAGAGCTGGAGTCAAGATGGTAGGTTAGATCCAATTGTATAGTTTCAGAGTTAGGATTACAGTCAACTCTTGCAGAAACCATTGAGCAAATGGATTAAAGAGTTTTCTCACTGGCTAGCAAACAAAGCTTAGGAGGGCTGTCAGAATGAGTCACCCAACTAAATTAAGGTCTTGAACTGATATGGGTGTAGACCTTAAGTCAGGTTTCTAGGCAAGGGTTACATCACTTTTAAAACATCCTGGTAAATACTGAAATCAGAAAAGGCACTGGGTTAGGAATCCACCTAGATTAGAAAGGGTATTTTATTTTCAGTTTCCTTACAGGCTGAAGAGTCAAGAAGAACGAACAGTGATCTCTGAGATGTCTGAGGCCACTAAATAGAGACAGAATGCCTAATGGGCTTGCAAATCTTTATCATAAAGATGAGTTAGCCTATGCTAACTGCCCACTGACCAGAATAAATCACGAGTGATCAGTTTGCAAAGAGTGATCTCTGCCCTCTTTCAAACTAGGATGTGGTCAGAAAGTTGTGCGTTGATGCTGGAATACAGATGCCAGCTAGTCAAACAGGACCCATCAAGGTGGTCCTGCACACAGAAAAATTGTGGGGCTTCCGTTGGCCCCACATTTTTCAGTATCCTCATCTACCTACAGAGCCTTCTTTGGCAGGCACATACAAGCTCCTGTGCTCTGACCTACTTTCTTTAGCCTCTGTTACACTTCGTCTGTCCTCGATAAATGGGGTAGCACCAGGGACTAATGTGTGGCTACAGTTATAAGTGTGCAAAAATAACCTATTAGAGGTTTGTCTCCTCCCTTCCTCTCATGATAATCCAGGGGAATAGCACGTACCTCTTTAAATACAACAGCTTTTACGGTCCATCCAGCAAAGACTAAGAAAGAAGCCCTCTGCCTTAAACTTACCCTACATTTAGGGGTGGAAAATTTTAGCCAAGGAACACCCAAAGAATGAAGGCTTTTCCCTCCCTGTCTCTAGGAATCACATTTACCAGTTAGTGGGGATCTTGAATACTGATTATAGTAAAAATCAAGCTAAAATGTTCCCTTTAAAAGTTTGAGGTTTACGTATGACAGAATAGTCCAACTGTAGATTTTCATAGAACAAATGTGTGGAGAAAAGCAAGCTAGTGGAGAAGGATGACACAAGCATCACCCAAATTGTCACACCCATGAGCTATGATCAAACTGGGAAAAAAAATTTGAAAAACTACTACAGTTATCTTCCACATTTCCATCTGTAATGTTTTCTCCATTTGACAAAGAAATATGAATCATTTGAGGATATAAAAAACTGTAACAGTTGTTTCATGCAGCACAGAAATATACAACTTAAAACAGAAATGGAAACAATACTGTGATAGATAGGACAAAAGCCTATCTCCAGTATGCAGTGTGAATCCCTATGTGTGGAGAAGGGCAGCAGCACAGGATAAGGCTGTGAACACTGAGGAGTGCTCATACTTCAGATAATTGTAGCTCAGAACTAAAGTTCAGTGTTAAGATTGCTACAATAAAAATTATATGTGGTCATCACTTCAAATTTACATCCCACGAAAAAACAGACGGGATGACTCTGCATCTTAACATTTGCCGTTCAGATAGCCTCATGTGTTGAGCTCTTTGAAATAAGATGCAGAAAATTTTGCTTATGAGGAAAACAGGTATGGTAATTTTACTACAGGGAGCGTAAGTACTTCAAAAGTACTTATTTCCTAATGATTTGTTCTCTAGGGAAACACTGCATGATTGCCTTCACTGAAGTAGAGGACTAGATATCAAAGAATTTGCTTGTATAGATTAGTTGAACAACTAATGTTTTGTGTATTTTAAAATATGTTTTCAATTTAAGTAATACTTTTAAGAGTTATAAAGCAGAATGTGAAATAATACAAACACAATTTTAAGGAAGTCTAAAAAGTGATAAAATCATTAATTATACCTAGTAGATCTCCTTAGATCGATTAGTTCCACGGCATTTAGGGCTTTTCACATACATTTCTTCTTTGGTAATAAAATTTTCAGGTTTTTTGTTGTTGTAGTGTTTGGGGTTTTTTAATTTTTTTTTTTTTAAATGAATGTTCCCCTAAATACCTTTTAACATGTTTGAAAAAAGTTCGGCTATAGGTATAACTCATACGTATTTTCCAGGGTTGGGTTTTGGTTTTGTTTTCCCTGCAATATTTTGTGACATTGATAATGAAACTGTTAATGATCTAGCATATGCTACTCACAAAAAATAATCATCTCTAATCCAGGAAAATCTTTTCCCTTCATAGATAGTGCTCATGTCAGAAATAGTCTCTCGTTCAACTTGCTGAATTATGTTCCAGTAACAAGGGATGCCATTAGCAAAGTAGCATCAGAAATTTCATCTGCTTGAATTAATGAAGCTCATTGTTTAGGGTTGGACAGAAAACAGCTACTCCATCTTATGAAAAACTGTTAAGTCTTAAAATTAAGGTGAGGCCAAGAACTCTCAGTGCTGCTCACAAAAAGTCATTGAATGGTACTCTAAATACTAAACAGCCTTTCTGGTAGGACATTTGTCCTGACAATCAAACTTGAACAGAAATCTTTCACATTCAAGGACAGTGTTATTCAGTCAGCTTTTGGTGATTTTGAAAGTGTGGTTAAAACATGTTGGGGGGAAAAGGAAGAAAGGGAAATGCTGGTCATGACTTGTTTTGACAAGATAGTCCCAAAGGTAAGAAATCTTCCTAATTAAGATGTTATCAAAGTAGTAAATTAATTACATCAAATGTATTCATATTGACATCCAAATTCATAATTTTCTACCATTAGTCTAAGTCTAAATGAATTACATGTTTTTTCTAAAGTCAGTCAGAAAACATAGCTACATCATCTTGAACTTCATTTAGGGTCTACATGTAAAAATGAATTCCATATAAAAATAATCAAATAATTAATCAATTATTTTAATAAGCAAACAGAATGGAAGTTTTTGGCTACTTTAAAAGTAATGATTAAATAAGATAAAGTTAGGAGTAACTTTTGAGTTGAAGCAAAATGATTCTGTACTTTCTCTTTACTGAAATACTTCAAAGAGAAGACATAGTTAAAAAACCCTGACCTTTCATTCTGTCTGCTTATTGAAGAATAAAAGAAAAATATTAAACACTAAGAGACAGTTTAGGTCAATCTGGGTCATTCTTTGACTCTGCAGTATACAAAAAATGATTAGTTTTTTTGAGTGTGTGTGTGTGCACATATGTGTATATTCCAAAATGTCACCTCTTTTTCTAGAAATGTCTTTCCTTTAAGTTATCAGTTTTCTTCTTGTTTTTGAAGCCCGGGTTTTCAAATACTTCCAGCTATCCCCCAAATATTGATAGATGCATCTATCTCAGTCCCCACAGCAAAAATAAATCCCAGCAGTATTGCTTTCTTTGCTGACACAGGCAATATCACATTACAAGCTCAGTTATGATGGTAGTTTTTATCCCATCAACACTATTGGCTAGTAAGGCTTTACTCTGTCACCTGCAATTTGTTTTCTCTTACAGTTCACAGGTATAGCCTCTGGGGTCAGGGATTTTATGTAGTTAAAACATAAAGTGATTTTATGGAATTTTTACGCTTTATAATGCTAAGCTTACTAATTTTTATTATTCACTTGACCAGAAAGAAAATAAAAACATAAGAACTTGGTCAGACCAAAAGCCCATCCAGCTCAGTATCCTGCCTCTATCCCATGGCCAAAGAATGGAGCCCTAAGGAAGAGTGTGAGAACAGACAAGCACATACCACTGCTTCTGCAGAACATACTCCCAGACTCCAAGAGTTTGTGGCTCAGGGACTTTGTGTGCCAGAGACACTGTCTTGCATCTAATACCTGTTGATCTACTTCTCTTCTATGAATGTGTCCATTGCCTTCTGAACCCATGCAAACTTTTAGGATTCTGTAGCAAAGGCTCACTTAGCTTCGCTGTGTCTTGAATATAGGAATTTGAAGAAATAACATAGGCCAGCCTCTGCCTCAATATATTTGTATTTTGAGAGGGAAAGGAAAATTAGATCCCTCCTTGTTAGTGGGACGGAAGTTATTAGGAAGCTCTGGGCTGGCTGGATCAAGCTACAGACGTAGAATGAAATAGGGCACAGATAGCATCATTTTCCTTCCCTGCCTGCAGGGAACTTCTTCCCACACACAAGCATGCAAGCGCAATGCAATATTAGCAATATGCTAAGGCAAGAAAAGGGCATGCAGAGGAATCGTATTCTCCAATTTTTTTTTGCAGGAAGTGAGATGCTATGCTTATGCATGTTCCACTTCACCTTAACCCCTACTTATAGAAGGCATCTCTTCATGGTAAATGGTAAGAATAGGTCCTACTTCCATGTCTGACTACGCTAATTACAAAATAATTCTCCTACTGTATTCAGTTTATGATCCTGACTAGAAGCTACAATGGTTTCCTTCTTGAACTCTGTGAAGCTAGAAAAACTTGCTATGTATCCTGGTAGAAATTGTAACATGAATATTTTATTATGCCTGTGGAAGCTACACATAAGCGAAAACTACACATAAGATGCTACAAGAACTCTGAAATAAACATTGATTTTACCTTCTTTAATTTTAACTTTCCAGGCTGTAGGCTTGGTCTTTGCTGCAAGGGAAACTTCTGGAGACTTTTGTTCTAAAGTAGCTCTCATGTCTTTGAATGACCACTGAAATAAACCTGTGGAGAAACAGGAAGGTTGGGAGGCAGATTAATTGCATTTATGCAGAAGTAGGCTGCTAGAAGCTGAAGTGCAGAATGGAAATTGCTCTTTTGAGTGTTCTGATAAAAAACAAATCGTGAGTAGTCATAAGGGTCAGCCATTGAAAAATCATAATTTTACCTTTTACTTCACCCCTGCCCCCTAAAATGGAGAAAGAAAACCATGCTTTGGGTTTCAAAGGACTTGAAAACATTACAGAAGCTCACCTACATTAACATCATTTCTCTTGAAAAGCTCAGATTTTCGCTTCTCTTTTTGAAGGTCCTGACCCTTACAGGTTCTTTTCAGGCCTTCCTGCAAAGTAAACTGCTCTTAAGTCTGTTTTTCTGAAGGGAAGGTATTCTTAAAATGAAATAACACACAAATGATGGAGAACAACTGCCTTGGTGACTGATGGTCTGAGGTAACTGTATAGTTAACCATCACTCTTTTGCAGAGCAGCCAGCCTTAACAGAAGGTGTTTTGTATGCATACATTTTTGTAGTCTCTTAATAGACCGTCCCTTTCCCTGATCACTTTGCCTGTGTCTCTACTACTGGACTGACATACCTGGTTTTACACCAAGGTTCATGAACACATGAACATTATATGTTTACCTTTGCTCACGCCTGGCTGCGCTGAAGCAAGTCAAGCACTCCTGGAGAAGGGAAACCTGAGTGCAAACGGGATTGGAATTCAGGTCCTACTGATGTAACACAGACATGAGCTGTGCCAGATCTTCCTCAAGCCAACAGGTCCCCAGGGATACTCCCTATGGCTATTAAACATTCCAGCTTTGCATTCTACCCTATTCCTCAGTGCTCATTATTCGGCATAATCTGTGACACACTATAAGAATATACATCTTTAGATCAGTGAATCAGCCTGCTCATTTGCATGGATTGCTCAAAGTGTGGTGAGAGCAGGGAGGAATGCCCTGGTAAGTGTTTGTACGGCCATGCCTTTGGTTATGGGCATGGCTTTGCTTCTGGGGAAATTTCCCTGCAACAATATGAGGAGATATGTCAGTGGAAACACCACTGGTTCAGGCTAGCTTTATAAGAACCAGCAAACAATGCTGCTTGAAATAAATATATAAAATAAAGAGAAGCTGCCTACCCTTCAGGCCAGGGATAGAAGGTAGTGTTTAGAGGAGGTCCACAGACTTACCAATATTATTAGGAGCAACCACTGGGCCTCTGATTGTTCACAGTCTTGCAGCATGGACTGGGCTTTCATATGCACGTTGTCAGAGTTAGATCACCAACTCAGTCTCCCAGGCTACAGACTCAAAGACTTGAGGAACTGGCTCTATTTCTGGGCTTGACCAAGATGCATCCTCTGCTCTCACCTGAAGAAACACTACATAGCTAAAGCTGGTCAAGAATGATGTAGCATACATTAGAAGCATAGGTTTAATGGATGTTTTGATTTGTAGGTTAAAGGGGTATAGGAAGAGAGGATATGTAAATATGTGCTTAGGATATATACTACCCCTTACAATGGGAAACCCTCTGCAGCAGTAAGTGAGCACCACAGTTACATAGAACCAAATCACAAAAAAATTTCAAGACTCCCACCACCTCTGGCCTCACCCCATTCCCACTCACAAGTAACTGCACATTGTTTAGCCAATAGGGTCTAGCGCTTCTAATGTGTTACAAACTGGCTGAGCCAGAAATCCAGAAACTAACACCTTACACTGAAGCTTGGCTCACTAACAACCAGGTCACAGTATGTGTAACTGCAGCAATATGTGCAGGAACGCCCTGTCAACTTTTTGTTTTGATAACTTTCTGTACACAGCCTTCAGCACGGTCCTGCTTCCCATAACTTTCCCCATTTGGACCAACTCCTACAGCAACACTTTTAAAATGCCATATACTTAACAATCTGCCCCTGCCTTCACCCCTTCTTCCTGCCATCCTAGAAAACTTACAGTTTCTTAGGCCTATATGGCTCACCTCAGCAGTGTAGTGATCTCTGCACTCAGAGCTGAGAGTCCTTGCAGACTTTTCACTCTTCACTATGTTCAGTTCCAGAAGAGGCCTTGCTACAAATTCATTCTTCCCCATAAAATGACATTTCAAGATTTTGGCTACACTTCGCTAGCTTTTTAAGGTCATATGTTTCACTTCCCAGTCAGGATCCCACTCAAGATAGATTTTCCAGGCATGTTACTGGATACCAGGACAAAAGAGGTAGCATCTGTATCCTCATGCAGGATATGGGACAAAGGTACACAACCAGGCTGGAGAAGAAGACAAGTCATTCTCCATCAACCTCACTCTCACTTTGCTCGGACTCTAGTTTTCTTCCAGAATATTCTTTCCATGCCTACCAGATGTAGACAAGTCTAAAGGATGGAAAACAAATGGATGAGAATAACTGAGTGGTTGTCTCTCAGCCAAAACCTCTCTACATGAGGGAAACGGCATGGAGCACAGACACATACCAAAGCAAATGCCTCTGAAGGGAAACGTGATTTTTTTTTTTTCTTTCCCCTCTAGCATGTCATGCTCCAGCCATCCTCTGATGTACCATCTTGCCCTTTTGCTTAGGGTGTGAATGATCCTGAGCTTCTGCCTGCAAACAGCTCGCTTCTTCAGAAACAGGAAAGACAGCAGGAGTAGGCATCATGTCTTGACAACTTTGTAAAGCTGAAACTGAGACTCTGCATCAGGTAAGGGCCTCCACGCTGTGTGGGGCACACCATTCTGGAGTGTACGAGGCAGACAAGTCATTGCTAGAAGTGCTTATGTGTGTGTTGGCACAAATGGTGGTGAAATAGTTACTATGCCAGGGGGCTACTCCCACCCAAGTCAGTATGGACAGGAGCTGCCTGTCCCAAGGGGTCCAAGTACCATGGAGTGCTTCGATGAGAGTCTAACATATATAGTGCAATTTGAGCTTTAAGCTATTCTTTGCACTTGTTTCAAGTATGAGATCATCTTTCTTGAATACGGTCATCCCCAAATAGCACAACGCACTTCAGAAAAGGCTTATTAGAACTTTATACAATAGCATTATTATTTCCCTCTCCCTATTTTAAACACCTCCTGAGGCATTCTACGGTCACGCTTGCCTTTCTCATCACCACACTACATTCATGATTCACAGTCATCCTGTGACCAACTGGTGCACACAGTTATTTTCAACTTCTCAGTTATTTTGAACTAATGAACGTACAGTCTGCAGCAGAGGCTTGTATTATTAGTTACATATTAGCTGATTTTGACTTTTGCCTCATTTCTTACTCCTCAAAGTCATCTGGTTATTTCAGTTTGAAATGTGATGTAATTAGCGTACTAATTAGAGTTTGATTCTCCGCTTTGGTTAAATTACTGACATAAGCAATAAACCCTCAATTTTTGGTGCATTTTACAATCAAGTTCAACCTTCTAACATATACATTCTTCAGAGTGCAAGGCTGGTTTCTCAAAGTCAGCTATCTGGAATGTCTGGTTATCATTTCTCTGATAGAAGCTAGCTCTTTTGCATTGGTAAGTACAGGCAGTACCTAGACCAAAATGAATACTGGAAGGAAACAAATACAACAGAGAGATGACATACTGTCATATGAGTTTTCTGAATATGTACAAGCTGTTTTCTATGATAATTAGTGTCTATGTTACACATTTCTTAGTTTATACCCACTAGAACAGGTTCTGCTGAATTTCTTGACAGACAAAACAGAAGAACCATGAACTTAAAAATGACAAAACTCTACTGCATTTGCATTGGTAGGTAGCTTATTCAAAACCTGAAGATCTAGCAATTCCATAAATGCATTCAACCAACAAAGTGGAGAGAGCATCTAGCTCCTACTCCTCTAAAGAAGACTTTAGAGAAGTCTTCTACCCTCAGCAAAGCATGCAAGAGGAAGTGTTCATCTGTGAACTGAGATCCCAGTTCTAAACTCTAATCACACAATGATCTTCTCTTCTACCTTGTAATGGAAAGTATGAACAACTTGACAGCAGCACGTAAATGCCTGCATCACAAAAAATAGTGTCTATGAATATTCAGGCTAGATCTAATGCTTATGATATGGACACACTAATTAAACAATAATATACTAATTCTGCATATAAACATCTGCAGAATATTTGCATTTCTGAGAGATAACAATAGTACCGATTTTATGTCCAGCAGTGACCCCTGGTGTTTAAGGTAGTTATAACAATGATGAGAATTCCTAGCAGAAAATGAACCGATTACTTTGGAATCAGCCACCTTTCTGTGTCCACACACATTGCAGACTCTTCCTCAGAGGTTAAGGAACAACACGTAGTTGTATTAAGTTTAATTATAAGTAGCTTACAGATCTGTTACAGCTTAGTCTTGCAAATGCTTACACAGCATGCCCCATACTTGTACAGGGCAGAAGTTGGTTACAAAGCACATCCTACAGCCTCGCTACTCTAACAGCAGGCTTCTGGGTCTGGACTGCAAGCAAATTCTGCTCAGGCCTTGCCAATTTCTTGACACATGAGGCTTTCCGCATTCTTGTGGGATACCCTACTGTTCTTGGTCTTTCACAGGCACAGCTGTAGCAAACCAATGCAGCTTGAAAAACAGCCATCAAATACTATGAAATTGCTGGCTTAACCCACTGACCTAAAGCTCTCCGTTGCTTTCTTCTGATCAATTGCATCAAAATTATTGATGAGACCTTAACAAAAATGAATGAACCAGCTTCTACATCATTATTGTTTTAAGTTAACTGCTATGAGCCACAGTCCACTTTCAGCGAGGTTACTGAATATGCATCTACCATGCGGAATGTTACAAAACCTCCTACTTGCATGTAAAATTTAATTTTTGTTGCAGAAAGCAATTGCTGAGAATTGTTTTGTCCTAGAGCCTTCTGTTTGGCACTTTGTTACCTCAGTCTCTGATCCAGCCCAGATCTCTGTTCTGTTCCTCTCCCTGTCCTAAGCATCTTCCTTGATTTTCTCTCTTGGTTTAGACTCTTGCTTTTCCAGACAGTGTGGGGGGTATTCTGCCTTTCTCAAATGAGCTTGATTTTATATCTAATTCCTGTCAGAAGATTGCCTCTGGCATTCCTAGAAATAACTTATGCTCTTGCAGTTCCTAACTGTTCTCTGCTTCTTGATTGACAAGGCATTTGTAGACCTCTTCATATGGAACTAAGTTGTCTTAGTTCCATACTGCATTCTAGGGAACTATTTCCGGCACAATTGAAGTTAACAGTATTACCATTTAACTTCACAAACAAAAATTTCACATACTTACGTACTAGCTGTATAACACTACAAATAGTACTCTATAGAGAATACATGAAAACGTGGACATAAAGTGGCTTGGGAATAAGGTAAAAATAGCCTCACCTTGCCTCCCTTTTCTTCCTATTTTCCCTCTTTGGTAAATATAAGCAGCTGACTTTGTTTAGCCTTTTGTCACTAGCCCAATGACTCTGGGGGGAAAAAAAAAGTATTTAATTCTAGTATTTTCCATTTAACTGCTTACAATATTTTCCCATTCTTCCCATGAAGCAGGTCTGAATTACAGTCAGACAGGCATTGCTACATGATTTCTTTTTCAAGAAAGCAGCACTTATTTCAAAAACAGGCATTTTCAATTGAAAGGCTGCTTTAATTACACTTGCCACATTCTTTACTGGCAGACCAAAACCCCACAAATAAAAATAAAAAAATAATTAAAACCCCAAAGTTTTAGGCAAACCCAAAACTTTCTCCGAGGCATGTAAATACTAAAGAAAAAGCATTGGCAAATCTTGTGTGACTGACCCCACCACTCTCAGCTCTCTAGGGCGACCCGAACGCCTCGCAGGGAGTTATTTCCTACACGTGCCGTTCCGATAGCTCGACACAGCGGGTATGGGGAGGCTGCAGTACCCAGCCCCGGCAACGGCCGTTCCGAGCCCACCTTCCCACAGCGAAACCGGGACGGCATCACCCCCTCTCCGTAGCAACAGCCTCCCGCCACCGCCTCGCCCCCTCCTCACAGCGGAGAGGAACCTTTATCGCGCGCCCCCGCGCCTGCGCGCCGAGGCACCGCCCCCGAGGGTCCAGCAGCCAATGGGAGCCGCCCGCGCTCGGCCAATCGCGGGTCTCCTGGAGCGGCGGCCGGAGGAAGGCGAGGAGTGACGGACGACCGGGCGGGCGGGGAGGCGCGGGCGTCGTCAGTCGCGGGGCGAGCGGCGGCGGCGGCGGCCGGGCCATGCACTCCCTCGCCCGGGAGATCCGCAGCTTCTCCAGGGCCAACCTGCGGAAGCAGCGCACCCGCGTGACGACGCTGACCGGCAGGAGGATCATCGAGACGTGGCGCGGCGCCTGCCTGCAGGTGGAGGAGGAGGCGGAGGCGGCGCCCGGCGGCGGCGGTTACGTGCAGGACCTCAGCGCCGACCTCCAGGTCGGCGTCGTGAAGCCCTGGTTGCTGCTGGGTGAGTGGGGCCGGGGGGCGGCGGGAGGCGGCGGCGGCAGGCCCCGGGGCGGGCGGTGGCTCCGCGCCTTGTCCCGCCTCGCCGGGGGGCGCCGGGCGCGTCGCTGCTGCCCGACAGGCCGCGGTTCATCCCGCAAGGCGAGCGCTTGCTGGGGGTAGCGGGTCCGGGAGCTTCCCGAAGCGGCAGAGCTGAGGGCGCGGTGCTGCCTGCCGGGAAGGGGTTTAGGGCGGCAACCGGCTCGCTTTCTCTTCAGGGTCGCAGGATGCTGCTCACGACCTGGAGACGATGAAAAAGTATAAGGTAACGTTACACGGAAATAAAAATGCATCGCGCGTAGTGCTTGCTAGTGGATTTCTTTTTTAAGTTCAAAAGTTTAAAATACTTTCAAGTAACTTTAAGAAAAATTATATTGCATTTGCACTTTTAAAAGGCTGCTCCATTTGCAGATGGATGGATGCCTGCGAGCTTCACAAGAAGCTGAAATACTGTGCTGCAAGACTCATGATTGTTTAGAGCTGTTTTCTGGAACAGATTCCCACGTTGCTATATGCGTTTCAGTTTCAGACGCTAAGCAGCATCAGGCCTCCTTGCCTGATGGGGACTGATGAAACAAGAAAAACAAAGCAGCAGCTCTAAGTCTGTCCCGAACTTTGGTCTTTTTACTCTTCTCTGTTACAGTAATGGGGTGATAAGGCCTTCGGACAGTGGTGCTTCTGCAGGACAGGGAGTGCACCAGTCTGGCATCTGGTGCCATCTAAATGTCACTTCACTGTAAGTTAAAATAACCCACAACCTGGCCGTAGCCTGAACAGCGCAAAGATGGCAGGAGGCCAGAGGTGGTCTCGCCCTGCCAAGTGCAGGTATAGTTCACTCTGAAATCCTTCTGCTCCAGTAAATGGTACCGGTAGCTCAGTAGGAGGAACATTAAGCTGATGGGTTAGGGCAGGCTTGAAATTTGGGGGATTGTTGGGTGGTCTGCACTCTCATTCCTATTGCTTTCTCTTTTATTTTCTGTCTGTGCACTGACAATTCCCTTTTCTGTTGAAAATCGTTACTTTAGTCTGTGTTTGGCTAAGCACAGATCTTTTAATTTCCTCTCAAAAAAAGAAGAAAACTGAAATTTATCACAGTGTATTTTAACACACAGTAAAATTTTGCTTGGAGAAAAGCACACCATAGACAGCATATGTATGTAAAACAGAGCAATGCAGTTGTGTAAGTTACAATCTGTGTACACCTAAAGAATAATTCACCTTTGCTACTGCTGATTTTGCTTGCTGTCTTTAGAAAATGCTTTTTTCTCCCCCCCCCCCCCCCCCTTTTTTTTGGACTTAGGTTACTCATGTTCTAAATGTGGCATACGGAGTCCAAAATGCCTTCCTCAATGACTTTATATACAAGACCATTTCTATTCTGGACCTCCCAGAAACTGATATTACCTCCTATTTCCCAGAATGTTTTGAATTTATTGAGAAAGCCAAGATCCAGGTATAGTATATCAATAATTAATGCTACTAGTTATCCTGTTTAGATTATTTATTACACTATTTAAAATCTAAAGCAGCATCTCTTGTCAAAAGAAAGTATGGTACCAAACGGATAGTTTTGCCTTTGCCTTTTTAAATTTTAAATAGAGAATCCAAGCAATTTCTAAGCGTTCCTAGAGACATGGCACTGCTGTTAATCCCGATTCCCTCCAGTACTGCTTTTTTGGAATGACTGTCTTGCATGTTTTTGAGAAATGTTTAATACAGTTGAAACAGTGGTTGACTTTAGAGAAAGAAATCCCATCGTAAGTCCAAGTCACTACATCTGACAGAGGGAAACTTTTTTACTTTCTATAATTTATCCATCAGGGATGTTGTTTTGGATTAGCAGAAAGCCTGAACAGGGCTTTTACAGATCTCTGTGGTTTGTCAGCAGCCGTCCACCATCCTGGTGCTTCTTCTTGATCATCCATTGAAGGTGCAGCACATTGAGCTTTGAATCCACATACAATTATGTACCAAGACTGTCAGAGAATATGTTAGTAGACTGGGAGCCAGCCAGTGATTTAACTAACAAAATCCTGAAAAAGACTTGACATAGGAAATAGGGTGAAGGGACTCCTTCTGGGGTTGCTTGGCAGATTTGTCTGTAACCAAGACCATCCCTGACTCATATTTGTTAAATTCAGGCTTACTGTGTAATTTATGACAACCATGCTTTGGTATCAAAACTATGACTTGACAACCAAACCTTATTGCAAGTTATTCCACCGTTTCTACCATATTCATTATTTGCGTAGATTGGGATAAAAGAAGATAATCGTGCCCCGACTTTGTTTGTGTCACACAATGTTCTTTCCTTCTCTCATTTATCATTTATGAGGTATGTGATACGCATTGTCACTTAATGACCTTTTCAAGGTTTCTAGTTACGGTTTCCACTTCATTTCTAAATGAGACTTGCCATTCATAACTGCATAGTGTTGCTTTCTGCCTCTGATGTTTATGTTCCAGTTACTATTTTGTAAGCTAAGGAGTTTTCCTGAAAACTTTTACAGCAGTATTAATAGTTTTCTAATGGGAGAGTTGGGTGAACGAGCCGGTAATTGATGGAATTCTCCAGGATCAGTTCACGAAGCATGTGATAGCAGTATGTGGAGACAGATCTCTGGATGGTTTGAATCACTTTATTTGCTTTGTCAAAATAGCGGTAAAAGAGCTTATGATAAATTGTATCATGAAGTGCTCTTCTGTTTAAGTAATCACGAAGAGATACTACTGTTTCATCTCCTAACGTGGTGGGGAGAGAGATGTTCACTGGTCAGAGAGCATGATGTATGAGAAATTATTACTAGAACGTGGTTAACTTAATGAAGGAGTACGAGAGCACTTGAATTTGAGAATGCAGGTAAAGCCTGCACTGTTCAGTAAGACACTGCCAGCTGGTACTTCTAACAGGATTGACTTTCCTAAAACTGTAACTGCTCAAGTCTGTAGACACCATGGTACAAATTGTGATACTGATCAGAGCTCACCTTTTCTTTTAGGCTCCAAATTGGCAGGTAGATTTTCCATGACATGTTAGGTGACCCGTGTCAGATCATAGTGCTATAAAGGAGGGATATTTTTTTATCTTTCTGTTTAATATCTAATTATAAAACCTCTAAAATCTTGTCTTTCCAGGGAGGAAATCTTAGCTCATTCATGAACATCCCTCCTTATTGCTCCCTCTGTCCCTCCTAAAGAAAAAGCCCTGGGACCACTGCAAAGTAAAGTGGATCCCTAAGGAACTACATTAGCCTATGGCTCTTCACCAAAAGCTTTACGTTTCTTTTTCATTTCTTTCCTTGGTGAGGCTTTTTGCCTACTGTGTATAACCAGTGTATAATCACCTTTTCTCTTGGTGGAAGGCGATTTTGCTTCCCTCCGTATAAAAATTCAAAAAAACCAACTTGGTCTTGAATCTTAAGAGGTTCATGCAAGACCAGGGACCATTTCTGGGTAGGCGAAGGTTAGGCTATCAGGATTAGAGGAAGGAGTTCTTGGTAAATAGAGATTAATTTCACATCTGCAATCTGTTTCTCACTTTTATTCTGTATTTATATCTAATACAAAATTAGTTAAGAATTACATGCCAAATTCGTCTTTGTATGAAGAAACAACAGGGTTTAGCAAGGAAAGATAAATGTTCTCAGTATTAAATTTGGTTTAGTGTTATGGCTGGTGTTTGTTCATGTTCAGTAATTTTCAGGTCTGTTCAGTGGATATCACTATATAATTTTTGGCAATGTACAACAGAACAGTCATTAAAAAAAACTTAAAAGAAATGTGAAAGAGGAAAATAAAGCATGAACTGTACAAAGAAAAAAAAAAAAGGATCACTTTCAATGCTTATTTTTTACCCTCAGTGCCACTGCTAGATATTGATCTCGATTATGGTATGTTGTGTCTGAAATACCTCCCATTAAATCAGTAAAAACTATCCAGATCTACAGTGGATAAGCTTCAGCAATTGCTTCATTAGCAGTGGCATAAATTTAATTGCTAATGTCATAATTTTAATGTCATTATTATAAAGGAGATAGTGAATTTACAGGTCACCACTGGTACTTCCTCAGGTAGTTGAAATACATGTACAAGTCTGCTTTCCACTCTGCTGTAGTCTGTGTGATCAGGAAGCATGCCCCTGTGAGTGTGAGAAAGGGAATGGAGATTACGATTTCCAGCAGACAAGGCAAAGGGGATGTGATTTCCATCGCAAAAAAGGGTGGTATTGTGATTCATTGTGCTGGGATGCAGGCGCTTAGATTCAGTTCCTAGCTCTGCCATAATCTTGTTGTGTTAACTTGAGCAAGTCATTCTTCTAGTCTCAGCTTGGCATTTCTTCAACAAGGATAATAACACTCAATTTCATACTTCTTTGTCTTATTTAAACTGGAAGATTTTTGGAGCAGGAACCATTTTCTGCTCTGTGTGTTTATTAATACACCACATAATTGCAACTCTCAGGTCTGTAACATAAGCCATTAAGTTCCTGGAAAGGAAACCTGGTGGTTATAAGGTCTTTTTTTCCTCTGGGTAAAATGCCCATTGAATAATTTGTGCCTGTTAAGGGCAGACAGAGCAGGCTGTTTATATCTAGAATATATTTGTTTAGCCCCAAGTATCTGAGCACATTGTGTCGTGTTTCAGTATCTTTATTCAGAATATGGAGATGCTAAGGGTTTGGGGTTGGTTTTTTTTTTTTTTGTGAAAGTGGCATTTGGCAGACAGTTTGGACCGAGCCTTTTCCAGGTCATAGTCTGACGTACAAACATGACAACATCACGAAGCCTGGGCCTTGCAAATGCACCTAAGCCACACTAGATTGTCTAGTTGTTTTTGTGTTAACTCACGCCCGTTATTTCTTAACGAAACTTGCAGTGTCTTTTTAAAGAGTCATTCAGGTGTCTCAAAAATTGTGTGGGAAATGTTTAAGTAGGATAAAAACATTAATTTTACAGATAATTTAGGATAAGCCTGAATTTAAACCCAGGAGAAACATTTGTGAATTTATGGGAGGTTCAGTAGTTTTGGAATTTTGCACCTTAGTCCCCAGTTAAGGGACCTTAGTTGTACCAGCTGTACCAGCTGCTACAGTTGTCCCAGCGGTGTGATGGGGAGGTAGAGATTTGTTGCAAATCACACGATATCTTTTCAGATTTCTGTGTTGCTATGCATGATCCTACTTACCCAGAATCTTCACTGAAGAATTCCAGAGTACGCAAGAAGCGTGCGGCTGAAACTACAAGGTGTTCTATAATCTGCCTCTGTGCCTAGCTGTTTGCTGCCTTGCTATGTTTTTAACTTGGTAACAAGATACACTCAAGTTCCTTTCCATATCGCAGATAAAATCTATTTTAAAATTGGCACCCAGTTAGATCAGATACTTCAGTATCCCAGACATCTGTGATTTGGTTTTTTACATGAGGGGGCTGCTGCAAGGTCTTGGGGAAAGGGACAGAGGAATGTTTTTTTAGTTCTGAGTTATGCATTAGCTTTGAAGTATTTGATAATTATAAAGTGGCTTTGGTTAGAAAAATATTTAATTTTGGGCTTATATGTCTGTGTTTGGAGTTACTTATTTGTGTAAATATTTGCTTTGAGCTCAGCAAGGAGCTTTTAAGAAGTCTTAATAGATTTTTATATAAAGTTTCTAATACTTGTTGCTATCTACTTAATGAATATCCCAACTTATGTTTCATTTGTTTCTTGAAGGACGGTGTGGTACTGGTCCACTGTAATGCAGGAGTCTCCCGTGCAGCGGCAGTAGTCATTGGTTTTCTAATGAATTCAGAAAGACTGAGTTTTGCTAGAGCCTTTTCCTTGGTGAAAAATGCAAGGCCTGCGGCTTGTCCAAATCCTGGCTTCATGGAGCAGCTTCACAAGTACCAAGAACAGACTATAAAGGCAAATGGAAGCGTAAATGATCACAACTGATCAAAAGGGAGAAGTGAAACAATCTGTTTTGACTATACAGTAACAGATATTGGATGTACTTTAATCTGTCATTTTGCAGTCCCCTTTCACATGTGCATTTTAAAGTCTTACTTTTTTTTTCTTACCCTCTTTTGACCCCCTTTTTTTCAGCTCGTAGTCTAAAGGCCAAATGGTTTTCCACTGACTTCAGAGATGATTTTGGCCAAGAACAAGCTCTTCCTAGAGCGCTAATGAAAAGATAAAGTTCAATTTTCCTTGAAATATTAGAAAAAAACAGAATGATGTTTTTTTATTGAACCGTCAGAAAATGCAGGCAATAGAGAAAGGAAATAACTGAGATAAGATGCCCTAAACCAAGTCTATGCATTCTAGTTGGTTGTAAAATCTAGATAATACAATGTTCATATAATAAAGTACCTTGATATTGGATTTTAAATTTATATTGCAACTAAAGAGGATTTTGCTGAATTTTGTAGGCTAGCCAGCCATTAAATATTTTTGGAAATTAAAACAGATGGTCTTTCGAGGATGCTCAAAATGTGTAGGATGCTTTAATGCTTCATGTCTTTCTACTGTTTCTCATCAAGTAGTGATTTGAAGTGCACTAACATGATGTTTTCGAAGTGCTGGAACCAGGCTATCAGGGTTTTTTTGTAGATCATTTTGGTGGAGATATGAAAAATGCTTATAACAACCTGTCTCTGACTCACTGCTACTGCCTTTTGTTTGCATTCGGTCCTCATTTGCTGTCCCCTCGCTCCATTCCACATCACGTATAAAGAACAGACAACATAGGATAGATAACTTTGACCCTCCTGACAGATCTCGGGCTGGAATTACTGTCTTAAGATGGCACGTTTTAAAAAAAAAAAAATCTGTAAAAGATTTCAGTAGTATTTTTTGTGGCCTTCATGCCAGTTCTAAATGGTTTGATATATTAATGTACAATAAAATAAAAAGAACACTGTGTTTGGATAAATTTTGTGCTAAAGTGATTTGAAAGGTTTGGTTTCAAGAACTGATACAGTATTCTCTCCTCGTACCACTAGTTGGAACTGTAGCCTGTCATTGCATATGAACTACACTGTGTCTTGTTCTCAATATTAATTGCTCATGCTAAATGCTAATACAAGGTTAAGGTTACATCACCACCACCCCCACATCCCCCCCCATCTGATTGCTATTCCATGGTCATTGTTTCCCCATTTCCATGGAGGCACTGGTCATTACATTTCCATTTCGGATGTGGATGGCTGTGTGTGCCGTCAACCTTGGAAACGACGGACAGGCTTTTCCCTGGTGAGCAAGCTTTCCCACGTCATCTCAGTGGCAGGTGTATGAGTTCTTAGCCCCTAGAAGTAATCCAGGGCAAGCATTTGTAACGGTAGCTACGGTTCTTTAAGTCGTGTGTGTGTAACGATCGCAGTTCACGACTCCTGACCAGCAGTACGAGAACCGGGCCGGCGCGGTGGGGCGGGGGCGGCCGTGAGGCGCGGGCCCGGCCGCAGCTCACCGGCAGCGGCGCCGAGACACGAGGAAAGCCGGCGGAACCCGGGCCCTCTCCTGAGGAGCTTGCTCTGCCGCCTCGGCGGCCTCAGCCGCGGGTGAGGTAGCCGCTTTGGTGGAGAGGCTCGGCCGCCCTCCCGCCCCTCCCGGCGGCCGGGCCCCTCCCCGCTGTGAGGTAACACCTCCCGCCCCGCGGCGTGGGGGCGGGCCGCGCGGTGACGCCACAGCCCCTCCCGGCGGGGGTCGCTCACAAGATGGCGGGAGGGCGGGTCGGAAGTGACAGCGGGAGGAAGTTCCGTCCCGTTTGAAAGCGCCCGGCGGAGGTGCCGGCGGCCTCTTCCCGCCGCCCCGGCCGACATGGCCGCCTTCGCCATGGAGCCGCCGACTGCAGGTGAGCCGGGCCGCGGGGCTGTCGCCCCGCCCATCCCCTTCGCGGCGTCGTGCCCGCTTCGGCTTTGCCGGGCGCCGCCTCGCCCCGCGCGCGCGCGCCGTTCCGTGCGGCGGTTGGGGCGCGTGCGGGGCCGTTGGGCGGCGCGAGGCGCCTCAGCGGTCGCTGCTGCCCGGCCAAGGCTGCCCGGCGCTGCCCGCGCTCCTCTGGGCTGGTGAGGGGATTGGGGCCGGGGCTGGCCCCCTGCTCTAGGCGGGGTACGCTTTGGGGGAGTCCGGACGCCGCCGGGCTGAAGTGGGTGATGGGAGACCGCGCCAGGATGAGTGTCTGCTTCGGGGGAAAGCCAAAGGGGGTGTGGGGTTAAACCAAGCCGCCGCCGCGCCGGTGCTCCGTGATAGAAGGTCCGTACCTGAAGCACCCCGAAACCCCAGGGCAGCTCAGGGGTGTGGCGAGGCCGGCTGTGGCGGCAGGGCCGCGGGGAAGCGGCGGTGTGGCTGGCCTGAGCCCGCGGAGCTCTGTCGGAGCACGTTCCCTGGGCTGGGGCGTGGAACCGGCCGGCAGGGGAGGAGAATCCAGCCTTGGTGTGGTTGCTTTTATGTAAGAAACACCTATAAAACAACACAAAAGCCGTAATTACCCTCAAAGCCAGAAATCCAGCCGTAACCAAAGTAGTGTATTTTAAGAACAAAGTCTCAGTGTGGCAGTTCTTGTAGTTGCAAAAAATGCAAGATTGTGATAAACTTTGCTTACTTGGAAAATAAATTATTAGAACTGTCTTAGTCACTTACTGTATATTGTTTTATGTTTCTTTAATAGAGCCGCTATTTAAGCAATGGAAAAGACTAGGCTTCTTCCATGTTTTTAAACTTTGTTTTCATTAACACAGGAGCTGAGCCAATGACTCTTGGCTCCCCGACGTCTCCAAAACCGGGAGCTAGTGCTCAGTTTCTTCCTGGATTCTTGATGGGTGATTTACCTGCACCAGTGACTCCGCAACCACGTGCTTTAAGTGGTCCTTCAGTTGGTGTAATGGAAATGAGGTCTCCGCTACTTGCAGGTCAGAATTCGTTAAATGCTGAAAAATTGTCCTGAAAGTAAAAATTTGGTTTGTCTTAATGCTCTATATGACTGTTGCAGACTTGAATTCTTATAGTTTTATAACTTGCTATAAATGAATTCAACTCATTGAATAAATGGTGAACTCAAGTGTATTCAATGGCTAAATTCTTCAAAGTAGACTTAAGTTTAATAAATATTTTAAACATGGCAGTTTTGGTACCAGGAAAGGTTGCTTTTACAGGGAAGGTAATATGAACCTCTCCTAATATAAAATCAATTTATACAGCTCTTTACAAGTCAATTGCACATACAGCCATCAATGTTTTCTCTTCGTTTAAAACAGAGATGTGTGCTGGCAAACTAAATGCAGCTTGTGTGAGCTGCTGATGTCTTTGCAATGAATTCTAAAAAGTCACTTACAGATTGTCAGACTTATAAAAACTGGACAGAGAAAACCTAAAAAATGCTTCTTAATTAGTAGGTAGTGGTTGTATTTACAGTCTTGATGTCTGCTGTAATTGGGCTGGAGTAGTGACTTTTCCTTGCTGTAGATGCTCATCTCTTTCCAACCACCTAGTTGATCTGACTAGAAGAAGTCCTTACCTGTGTTTCTAAGATGGTGGTATTATATGTCTGTTTTCTTCTCTGAGAAGTATGAGTAGTTAATAGCTTCACTGATTTATTTCATGTCATGGGTGATCTTGGCTTTTGTATTAAATCAGTTGGCATAATCTAACTATCTGATGGTGTTAGTGTGCTAGTCATTTTGAAGGGGAAATTGAGGATTAAAGTACTGCAAGATAATTTTAGATATTCTTTTTGTTCAATTTCAAGCAGAATTGGACTCAATGATCCTTATGGGTCCCTTCCAACTTGAGATATTCTATGATTGGTGGTCTGTTGGTCTCCTGCTCCTTGCTCTCTGTCCCCCCATATACAAACATCTTAAGAAAATATTTATGAAATTGAAAATAGTCATGTGAATTTCACCTAATTGTTTTTGAAAGGGTTTATTACAGCCTCAGAGAATCAATTCTAGAAAAGGGGGAACCAGTAAGATACTAACACAGGCCTCCCAAAATGAGCAATTAAGTATATAATTTCAACTGAAAACCTTGATGGGAGAGTACTTTATGTAATACACTGTAACAGTTCTTGGATGTGTTAAACAGTTCAGAGAGGAGTCTTGAAGCTCAGAATTTAGGATTGAAAACTACTTTGGAAAAGCTTAATTTCCAAATGTTTTGCAAGTGAAAACTGTTAAGTCAAACTACTTTTTTTTTCCGGGGGTAAACCCACACAGTGTTCGGAGATATGTCAGGATCTTTCAGTCAGTTTAATTCTCTGTTATACTGGAAGTCCCAAAGTTTGCAAAATGGGAGAGCAGCTGGCTTAACTTCATCCTGTCTAAATGCAAGCTAGTTCCTTCTCTCAAGAGCTTACATTTTTATTTAATATGAAATTACATGGGAAGGAAAGGAATTTGGACAGTGGGAATGTGACAGCATGTGCGATGTCTGTGTGCATTTTGGTATGGTTCTTTAGCATGTAGAATGCTCAAGTCTTAAAAACCTTGCTTTTGCATCTCTGCTACAGGGAAGTTACAATTAAAATACACTACTAACCTGCCTTAAAATAGGCAGATGTAGCTATGCTCAGAACTTCATAAAAAGAACATCTAAGTAATGAATATACTGGGTTAATAAGAAGTCTAAAAGTTTTAGATGATGCTTGTGTAAGGAGGCAGTTTCTGACACATATGTGATATTCTTATGTAGAACATTCAAACCTGAACAGTTTGGTAGGCCAGATGGTGTTGCAGACCCCCAGTGAAACAATCAACAGTATTTCATGGCTGAACTTACTGTTGAAGTTTCAAGAACAAGTAGCAGTGGAGTAAAATTACAAGTTTTCTCATGCTCTTCATTTGTTCCTTTTAATTGCAGGAGGATCTCCCCCACAACCAGTAGTTCCTACACATAAAGATAAAAGCGGTGCTCCACCAGTTAGAAGCATATATGATGAATTATCTAGTCCTGGACTTGGATCAACGCCTCTAACCTCAAGAAGACCAGTAAGTGGCTTAGGTACTGGCCTGTTCTTAGCAGAAGATGTGAGGTAGCTTACTGCTTCAGTGAATTCTTTTAGCTCAGTTGTATAAACTGCTGTAGCAAAATGACTGGTGAGTCTTCAGATCATGCTGTTGCTTAGTCTGGGTGTTTGGTGTGCCTGTTCCTGTGTAGTCTAAATGAGAGCTGCAGTCGTGGAGCTATCTCCTATTGTTACTGATTTTCGAAACTGTAGAGAATTAAAAATGCAAATCATGCCTCTGCTATGCTTTGTACACGACAAATGCAGACTTGTTGCAGCTTTTCACCTTCTTGTAAATTTATTGGGCTGCTGATTGCCAGAAGGGTCCAAATATGTGTTATCTTTTCTTTTAGTGGGCAATAGAGGCACTTCCTGAAATAGAAGGAATTTTGTGCTGAGTAAAATATTTAAGCAAAATTTGGGCAGGGAGGTGGGGTTAATTTTGAAAGAGTAACAGTAAAATTTCTAGAAGGTCATTCTAATAATAAGTTCTGCTACTTACCTCAACTGAGCAGTCAAGCGTTAGTAGGTTCTTTTTCAGTGAACATGATTCTTCTGAAAGGAGAAGGCCTTTCACTGAATGAGCAGTCTTTTTATTGAGTGTTGCCTTCTGAAAAGTGTATTCTGAAAGTTCAAGTTGTCTGTGAAGGACAGAATCCAATACTGTCTTAAAGGACTGGATATTTAAAAAAAAAAAAGAGCAGCTATCAGAATGCATGTTGCTAGGTCTACAGGTGCTCCAGTTTGTTTGATCTTGTATCTAAGAAATGCCATGATTCAGGCTAAAAATACACTAAAATTGGTTTGGATATTGAAATCCTTCTAGGTTTAAAAAAAAAAAAACGAAAACAAAACCAACTACTAGCAGCTAAAACTCAAAGTATACATTCCTTCAGTGCAGTTGCACTAAGTAGTTGGGAGGGAAAGTAAGTAGTGATGAGGAATACAAGTCAGGGTTATGCTCCCATGATTTCTAAGCCCTTTAGACAGTGACAATCACATGCCGGTAAGTTGTTAATACTGGCATCCTTTCCATCAGGATGCACATGAATGTGTGAATTACTATACTGCAGCAATAATGAGATGCCTGTTTTGAAAAAGTTAAACTATAAGCTTTCTGAGTATTGATACCTAAAGCTACTTGGTTTCACAAAGCATATGTGATTGGTGTTAGGTAACGGATTTTTCAGTTCCTATTACCTAAAGCTCACCCTAAGCCTAAATAAGCTTTCTTCTTGTATACCAGTAGCTCTTTCTTGTTAGGTGATAAAATAGTGTAGACAGACCCTGAATCCTGTTGCTTGTGGTGCTTCCCTTCTGTAGTTTGCTCCACACTCCTATACTATCTCTGATACTTGCATTTAAGCCTCTGATCAGGAAAGTTAACTGCATTCTCTTCTAAGGCTCAGTAATCAGCTGGAAATTCGAGAATGTAGTAGTTGAGGCCTACTGGATGTCCAGGCAACCTGCTAGGCTGTGTGCTAGAATGTAAAAACATTGTCAAGTAACTTTTCATTAATAACCTTTAATAATCTTGTATTAAATGTACATGTAAATGTCTGTTCTTATTCTTAAAAGTTAGGAGTCACTTAAGGCAAACAGTTAATATTCTTGCCTGATGTTTAAGTTACCTGAAATGATTTCTTCTGCTCTGAGAAGTGTAACTGTAGGAATGATTTGTTACTTTCTGTATTTTAATGCAGGCCAGCTTTTCTCTAACACAGAGCCCGTTGGTTGGAACTATGCCATCAACTCCTGGAACAGGTAGATGTCCTGTCAAAATCCATAATCTACTTTATTACTGCTTTCCTTAATACACAAAAATCACCACTGTTCAAGCTATATCAATTCCTTGCTAATTTGTGAAGGAGTTGCATCTTTATTTACTAGCTTTTCAACAGGTATGTGGATGTGAATAGGAAATACTTTTCCACTCTGACTGAATTTCAATCAATTTTACTTATGCCTTATTCAAAACTTTTTGTTGAACTGAGCACAGAGGTGGTTGTACTTGAGTGAAGCAGCTGAGATTGATGGGTCGCGTTCCATCTTCATGAGGTTTCCTATCTTGTGTATGAACCTGTGGCTTCTTGCTAAGCTTAATTCTGCTGTCTTGTTCCTATTTGGCTTCTGTATTAAGCTGCTGGTGTCCAGAGGTCAAGGAGAAAGCTAGGTTGCTCGTCATGAAACTTATTAGCTTGCTTGCAGCCATGAAGTTTGGATTGACTTACTGTTTGTCTGTGTCTGCAAATAAATTTCCATCAAACTCTTCCATATACAAGTGAAATGCTTGATACCGAACTTATTCTTTTACTATAGGTTCTTAAGCTTATCTGTCTTGCAAAAGTAATTTGCTAAACAATGCCACTTCAATTTAACAGCTTCAAGTATGTTCAGTCCTGCAAGTATTGGGCAGCCTAGGAAGACTACTCTATCTCCTGCTCAGCTAGATCCTTTTTATACTCAGGGTGATTCCCTGACTTCAGAAGATCAACTTGATGACACGTGGGTAACTGTATTTGGGTAAGTTGATTTCCAAAGTATTAAAAAAACCATGGGTGAGGTCTTTGCAACATATGGAAAGAACTACTTGGACGTTGCTGTTTGGCATTCCTAGGTTCTGCAGGAAATACAACTGTAGTTAAAGCCAGCAAATGCATATATTTTAGTGAAGCAGCTTAAGCTATATGTTAATTTTTTCAAGTTAGAAAGGCAATATTCTACCATTGAGGTGTGTGGTGAAGTAAAAATGCCTAGAAGATGATAATCCTCAAGTCACTGCTTCTAAAATGGCATTAACACACTGGTCTCTTTTGGATTTCTAAAAAGCCTTCATAGGGTTGTATTTTAGCACCAGAATTCTTAAACTACTCATTATAATTTTTTGAGTATTTTTTTCTGTCTTTCAGATTTCCTCAAGCATCAGCTTCATATATTCTTCTACAGTTTGCTCAGTATGGAAACATATTAAAGCATGTGGTATGTCTTAGTTTGAGACTTATTTCTGAAAACATTCTGGCTCATTCTTTAAAAAGCTAAATTTCACAATTTTCACTTAATCTCATACAGATGTCCAACACAGGAAACTGGATGCATATTCGATATCAGTCTAAGCTTCAAGCCCGGAAAGCCTTAAGCAAAGATGGAAGAATTTTTGGTGAATCTATCATGATTGGTGTCAAGCCGTGTATAGATAAAGTAAGTTAACAGCTGCTTTTATTTAAATATAAGGCACTCTGCTTTTGGGCTTCCTCTTTATTTTCCCTGACCTCTTCAGTTTTTTTTTTGAATTGCAAAGCATAGGTAGTTCAGTTGTATAGGTATAGTCTATTATACCTTACATGAGTTTTTCTTAAGTATTTGACAAAATTTCCTGCTGGGAAGGATCATTATGGAAAATCTCTGTGCTCTTTGGAAGTTACAATGCACAGAATTATATTGCTGTACAAGATATGAAGTGAAACCATAACATAAGAGACAATTGAGATAAGAGTTTCCCAGACTAGAATTTGTGTCATTTAGGGGCCGCAACAGATAAGCGATGGCAGATTAAGACTGTTATTGCTCCTAATTGTCCCTCTTTTATGTGACTATTTATCTGATTCTGGCTTTTCAGTTTATCTTATTACATCAGACTGAAAATTTCGTAGCAAGACAAGATCCTATTCTCCCACCTGCCCCCACAAAAACATGTCCCTTTCTTGTAAGTAGTGGTTGGGGTAGGCATGGCTGTATTTCAGTCTAATTTTATCACGAGCTGTTAGTTTCTAGGCATTTACAATGCCCTGACCATTAATTCTTGCTGCACTTTGCATTGGCTACTGTACATTAGTTTAAGCAAACAACAGTCATTCTTTTATAGTTCACAGATTATTTTTTTGGTCTCCTCTAAGGATAAGTGATGCTAGAGTAATGTAAACTTTCAAATGTAAACCATTCTGAGAAGGCAGCCCTAGAAATTGAGCTTGCAATTACTTCAATTTTTATCAGTTCGAAACATTTCTTATACTGATTAAAATTCAGAAACAAAGGTACTTCAGTGCCCCTTTCCTATGTGGGCTTCTGATGGTAGGGCTTCCAGTCTCTTCTTACCTTATTTAGTATTTTGGTGTCCAGTTTATATTAATGACTGAATTGCCTGTAAGCTGAAACTCTAGAAGTAATGATCTAAGACATTTAATTGCCAGGGATCTGATCTCTGTTGCTTTTGAATTCTCATTATGTCTTTTGTGGATAGTGTCCACTTTCAAATACCAATAAACGAACCCATAATCATTAACCTGTATAATTGGAGGCAAGAGAGATTTCTGGAGACTAATCCATTGAGGGTTTGGCACTAGCCTGTAAAACTCTTCCTTGCAATTGAAAACTAGATATGATGGATTTGACATCAGCGCTTAGGCTTCTGATTTAAAAGTAGCAGTTAGTTCCATGGGTTCCCCTTGTGCTGAGCAGAGAGTCAGCTGCCACCCACGGTGGACACCAATCCTATCCTGTATTTTGGATAGCTGTTTCCTGCCAGATGTGCTTCTGAATTTCTGCTGTCTTTAGGCTGGTTGAATGCTGTGCTCCACTGAGTCTAAATGCAGCAAATCGGGTCTCCCCAGGCTGGTTGTCATTTCCCATCTTGTTTTCTCTGGGTTCTTGTGGAACTTGTGGTTCCCATCAAATCACTTGCTGCCTCTTCCATTCTACATGCGTTCCTTTCTAAACATAAGCTTACAAAAAGGAGCCTTCTGACACTGTTTCTAGCATTTGCGAAGGGGACTGAGTGAAACTCCTTGGCAAGTTGAATCTGAGCAAAAAGCTGCAAGTTGGTAAAGGCTTGGATCAGGTATGGTCCTGTATGGATCAGATAAAATATTTTAGAAGTATTTGGAAAGAGGATGTTATGCTACTTAGTTCAGCTGGACCTGAAAAAAGTTACTACTTGAAGTTTGTTGCAAGTCTTACAATTTATTTTCTCTATACTGTTTCAAACTTGGCTGACATTTAGTACATACAGTGAACAGATTACAAGATTCCACTACTTTGCAATGGCATAATCCAACATATAAATGATTGCAGTGAGGAACATGCTTGGTGGTGGTGTGTACTTGTGTGCTCTGTACTGACAGGCAATTTACCTGTGGTCTTTGCTTACTTTGAGATGTGAACATATTTTATCAAACAATTCTAGATAATAGATAATTCTAGATAATAAAAGTTGAAATACTGCTTTTTAGTATTTGTTTACATTATGTTAACCCTCTTTTTAAGAGTGTGATGGAAAACTTTGAAAGAAGCTCTACATCCTCAATGTCTTCAGTTTTCACTCCACCTACAAAATCCGTCAGCACACCAGTACAACCTGCAAATAATACGACAAGGATTTCTACAATGAGACCTCTTGCAACAGCATATAAAGCTTCCACTAGTGACTATCAGGTATTTTAAGGGAAACAGAAGCATGTGTTTTTGTGCTATCTCCCCTTAGTTGTATGAGGCTGTACACACATAAAGGCTAAGGTCACACTGAAGTTAATTGTCTCCTGTCATTTCTTTAAAGATGTGGTTCAAGTACAAACTTAGTCTGTTCAGTCTCTGAAATAATAATAATAAAAATTAATAAATTAATGACTTGACACTTTTTCAGAGGTTAAGGGCTTGTTTTGAAAATCTTTCGAACATATTTTGTCAAAATATAGTAGCACTTAGGAAAAGAGAAGAAAAAAAACCTGGTTAATATAAAAAGAATTAACTATATGTTGACTGATTCTCTTTATTTTCTCTCTTCCTCTTTCCCCCCGCCTTCTAGGTGGTTTCTGACAGACAGACTCCTAGGAAAGATGAAAGTATTGTATCTAAAGCAATGGAATATGTGTTCGGCTGGTAATATACAAGAGGAAGTAACACACTAAGTTGGTCAGGGTTTGAAATATGCTACTGGCATCCGTGGTTAGTTGTATAACTACTGGTGGCAGTATTTTAACTTACATCTCACCTGTTATGCCTTCAGTTAATTCAGCAGACATGTAGCTTGCACTTTAAATGATGGCAATGTACACACTGTTTTAAAAACTGAGTAAGTGTAAATATAAGTGCTTTTTTCCCATTTGTGCTCTGATTGCGTGATTGTAGAAAAAATATCAGCACTGACTTTTCCTCTGTAATTACTTTCTGTGAATGACTTCCCAGTAAGTTGGAAATGTTTAAAATGGCAGCTTTATTTACTGATGCCTTTAATTTTATGCGGTTTTTTTCTGGAAAGATGATGGGCTACTTGCAGGAAGAACACTATGCACAGCTGGCTCCCAGGGACAGGGACTGTTCTTAGTATATGTGACTTTAATTTTTTTTATTAGGATTCATTGCTGTTTTATAATTCTCTGGCGTCATGTTCTAAATGTCATAGCAACCTTTTAACTCCTTGTTTTATTAATAAAGCTAAATAAAGTTAAGTTTTTCTTAGGTTGTTTTTTAAACAAGTATGAGTTCTGTTAGGAAAAACTATTTGCAGTACTCTTAACTATTAAGTATGATGCTGCCTAATGTTTATTAAAGTGTTATCAGCAGAGCAGATGCTGCTGATTTTTACTGAAGTAGTACCAACTAGTGTTAAAACTAGCTAATGTTTAAATGTTGTCTCCATGGGTATTTTATAGCAGTGTGCACTTAACAGGTAACGAACTGTAGCATTCTAAGCTATAAAATGTTGAGTTGAAGTAGCTGAATAGAAGAATGCAATGTGTCAGTGACCAGAGCTGCTTTCATTTCAAGACTCTTCTAAGAAACTTTCTCTAAGGTATTGGCTGAATGATGATATCTTTTTTTTTAAAATTGAACTTCCCACCTTTGAAGTTTTCTTTTGGAGGTGAGCCTCTCAAGTAATCATGTGTCATGTAAGCTCATAGTCTTTGAGATAAAGGTCTCTTTCATCTGGGAAGAGAGCAATTTTTTCTCCAATACTTGGGAAACTACATGCAACTATTACTTTTTTGATTTTGTGGCTGTGTTAGTGTGGGTCAATAGTGCATTGGTTGGGTGAATATCCAGTCATACCCATTTCCGTGCTTTGCTTCACACTGCAGTGTGGTCTCAAAGTTCTTCAACTGCACTTCTCTGATGAGATTAGATTGAAAGATTAGTCCAGGAGCATGCCTAATGTCCCTCAGATGCTAATGGGCATCCAGTTTACAGGATTAAGCTAGATATAGTCCTGACTAAAACCCCCAGAGCACTTAGTGAGAAGTCAGGTTTCTACCTCAGGGCACTTTGTGCTTCATTGTATGCTTTAGAAGTAACCTACGTGCAGGCAGATTCAGAGATTTTTTGAGATGCATTTTACTGTAGTTGCTGGCTGATGCTTTTGGAATATTGGTTGCTACTCATCCATTTGCTTTTGATCAAAGGGAGCTGCTCAAACCTAATTAATATCTGAACGTGTTTTCTCTGAGTACATCTGGCTTTTTCTCGGTGAAAAATATTTGTCATGCAGATGACTTCAGAAGGAAAATAGGTAGTTCAGCTAAATTCTTGGTTTGCTAGTTGCTTTGCAAAATACACTTCTGATGCTATTCAGACTTGTGATGATGTGTATAGGATTTAGTTTAGTGAAGTGATAAAGAATAAGATTGAACTCTGATCAAGTAAGTCTGAAGCTAAATACATAAGGAAGGAGTTGGAGCCAAAGTCAGTAGTTTGGCTGACCTATTTTACCAGTAAGTACCAGATTTTAAACTGTGCTAAGCTGTTGGGTTTTTTTCCCAGTTGTTTACCTTAGTCTCTTGTTTCTTGTAGCTTTAGGAATGATTTTACTAATAGGTCATTGCAGCTTCCTGTAGAGTAAAAGCACTTGGGAGTAGCAGATGTTGTTTACTTCGCTCTGGATGTAGTAAATAGGAGGAGAAGAAAGTTTAGAACGTATAAATCTGTGTACTTCTGGACAATATCATTAAGAAATTATCTTCATATGGCTTCTGCTGGTAAAGACTGCTGGTAAGACTTAATATGTTGTCTTAGTGTCGAGCACTAGTTAAACCCTGGTATCAAAGATTGGGGCTTATGAAGTATGAGAACATTACAGTCCCACACTGCACAAACCACTGTGCAGCTTTGTTGCAGTGTGTTCCTGATAATACTGTTATTAATTATATGCGTGTACAGGGGCCATGTGTGAAAGGGCAGAGGCTATTGAGAAGTACAAGTGTGAAGAATCTCTGAAACATTTGGAAGGTCTTCAAGTAAACCTTTTCAAGGCTAGCTACTGTTGTTAGATAGCATTGCATTTAAAAATCCAATTCTTCCTGTTTGTTAACTGTGTACCTGCTGCTTTGCAATAAGGAAGGATTCTCTTCCAGCTGTAGCTAGATGTGCTTTACATTAAAACCAAAGTTATGGACTTCAGCTAATGATGTGTAACATACTCATGAAATTCAGTTCTGGTTTCAGTTGTATGGGGTTTCTTGTAAGACTAGGGACTACATTTTTCATAGGATTATGGCTTTAGTTTAAAATCAAACTCATGAATATGTATTTTCTGTTGTCTGCCTCCATCACAAGCATGTTACTCGGGGATCTAATTCACTTCTCTCAGTATATAGACCAGCACAGTTTTAAATTCTAGAAGGATTTGTTGCATTGTTTCAATGGTAATTTCACTACAATTTTAGTATCTTTTTTGGTAAAGACTTTTATAACTTGGAGATAGTGTTTGCTTTTGTCCTCCTTTTTCCCTCCCACCCCTCCTCAATTTAGCTTTCCAGTAACTTTCAAAGTGAGTGATATTTATTTGGGTAATCCACATACATTAACTGAAAATGAAGATCAAATGTTAGAGTACATCATGTCTGCCTCTTATTTCAATTTGTAGGCATCTACCTCCACCATGTGGCAGTTCTTCAGAACTTTAATGAGAGGTTTATCTGATATTGAATGGAATATGGTATCTTAATTGTACTTTAGTTAGGAAGTGTGTAAACAGTACTGTGAGAAAATAGCAGTGCTCAAATGACTCTTAGTTGAAGTCTTTTTGTAATAAAAGAAGAAAAGACAAAGATGAGTTTACTAAATATCTTAATTCAGGAGTAATTCAGACTTCTAAATATTGCTTGAATGATATAGTTCTTAAACTTTATTTAAAATCTTACCAGTATTCACTCATCTCCATTTTGAGATGGATAAATTGACCAAATGATATTTTGGCGGAATATACCACAATATCCATTTTGTATGAACGTAATTGCCTTTTTTCTCATAGTCTGAGTACATGTGTAAAAATACAAGACTTGCATCAGTTTTCTTTAATTTGACTGCAGATGGCTAGACCACAGATGAGTCTGCAAAAATGTACTGCTTAAATATGCTTAGTAGTAAGCTGTTCAGTTGTTAAGTGAGTGAAAACAAAATAAACTGACTTACAAACAACTTGGAATTAGGAGTTGGTTTACTGAATTTCAGACTGCAGATGAGAAGGCTCTGAAATAAGCATTCTAGATCTCTAGTAGAAACATCAGTCCTTGGGCAACTTTATGGCTTTGTGGTAATGCCTTTTTTAAATTGTTTGGATGAGAGTAAAAGATGTTCTTTTGATGTGGTGCAATGTTTTCTGCAAGTAAAACTCACAAAATCAAGAGCATGTCTGAGAAGCTGTAAATTCTTATGTCCTATATAATGTCATCAAATATCTTGATTCTTCAAGTTCTTCAGTTTTGTAAGTGAGCTTTCAGCTTAAATAAAGAGTTTATTGCTGATGTAAGCAGATGCAGTTAAAGTGACCCCAAAACTCTGGTCTCTGTAGATGAAGTGCTGGTTTTTTTGTTCTTTACAGTCCTTTTGTGTGTGAAGTTGGAGACTCTTTTCTGAATAGAAACAGCATGAAAGTAAGGAATTGCTCTGAACAGTCATTGTTTTATTTTGCTTAATTGTTTATCACATCGGATTTTGGTATAGTTTACTGCAAAAATCAGTTTATGAACATATCTTTCATTGTAGGGATGAATGGAATTTTCAGTATGAAAAATAGGGAACTTTTCAATGATTTTTTTTTTTCCTTTCTATTGTGTATGTCAGCCACCTAATTAGCATCTTGTTTAGCTGCCTTTGGAGCCCTGTATATTCTGTGAGAATCTGTCCCTTGTTGCAGAATTAAGTTCCAAAAAATGCTGTTTTCTTTTTCAAGGATCTTTCCAGCCCTGTGATGTTAAGAAGGTAGCCTTGAATACACATGAAGCAAGGACAACCTGACAAATGGATGTCTGTGGAGATCTTGGAAACGATAGTTCTGTAGTGTGGATTATCCATTTATTAATAGACTACTTGTTTTGAAATGTGAAGATAGTCCAAAATTGATTATCAGATAAAGTGCTGTAGCTGAATATTTTAGTTGGAACCTAGACTGGGGGAGTTTTTTAGAGTGCTAGTGTGCTAACTGGTGGTTGTTCTTTTGCCGAAACTCCCGTTTCCTTCTGGCAACTAAATGTATAGCTGGCTTGAAAGAATCATGGTTGCAACACTGGCTGTCATGACATAAAGCACTATAAAATGAATTTATTAAGCTCTTTAGATCTTTTAATATATTAATAATGTATGTTATTAATTGAACTAGTGTCAGTTTCCAGTCTCCTGCTCAAAAATGCTCAGCAATCCAGACTGCAACAGAAGTCAGACCTTGCTACTGTAAAGTCATAAAACTGTAATGAAACTTCCTCTTTAAAAAAAAAACCAAAACTTTGCTGCAAAGTAACCAGCTTTTCTTGTGCAACATGCTTTCTCAGCTGGCAAGTACTTTGACTTACTGGGCTTTCTCACTGACTGCTCTTAGCTCTCTTTTTAACGTTTGCAAATTTGACTTGTTTACTGTGTAGGATTGCACCGGTGGATAAGATCATGCTGCTGACTTCAGTGAAATTGAGCGAAGGCCTGCAATATTTTCCAAGCATGCAATATGGTAGCATGTAGTATCACGTTTCAATAGATGAAATACAGTTAAAATTGTCCATCATAGGATACTATAATGGGCTATTGATTTTTAGGTGCCACAGTTTCTCTTTCTTTGTAATTGAATTGTGCTTGTGAACATATGAAATTGTTCATTTGCAGATTGAAGGTCATAAAATAAAAATTGCACAGAGGTCAACCTTATATACAGGCTAGAGAACAGTCTAATATTAATTACATTATTTTTTCCAGATGACTGCATTAACAACGCAGCTTGCATATACATGAATAGGTTTTGCTTTTCCTAATAGTAAATTGAAAAAAAGACATTAATTGTTATTCCTATGCACTTATTTAGACTTGCCAGCCTTCCAGTTTCTAGCAAATGCAGTGGCTCTTTAGAATAAGAAGTATCAAACAGCTTTCACTCCAGGTAAATTCTAGGAATGGGATAGGATGAATGTACATCTTGACTTAAAGGCTTAATGCATCTTTCTAAAAATTGATCTGATGTTGTTCACAGACACTTGCATAATTAAGAATTTAAAATGTACTTTTAATTGTTTTCTTACGGAGATGTCTAGCCTAATAGATACACAATGATCAATTGCAGTATTAGTGTTTTAATGGAGTAGGTGATGGTAATGACTGTCTCTTTTTAGCTTTGACCATTTAGTCCTCGCTGAGCGTCTTATTAGTTGAGTCTTGAAATGTGTTGTGGTTTTTTTTTTCCAGCTCTATATAGAGTTGCCACCGGAAAAGGTCCTGAAAGTTATAGAATCATAAGAGTATCTGGAGTTGGAAGGGACCCATAAGGATCATGGAGTCCAACTCCCGGCACTACAACTATGGCACTAGTACATGTTATAACATATTACTAGTCACAGTACAGTGGTGGCAGCTGGCATTCTGTGCCCCAGGAGACGAAAACAAGTTTATTTGGATGAATTAAAGCTGTAATAGCATATCAAAATGTGATGCAGGAGCAGCTGCATAGCTTCTTTATTTCTCGAAGACTTTTGTGGCATCTGACTCTGGATGGGCATATAATGAACCTTGAGAAATGTTATGTGTGTATACCAGATATTCAGGGTGTCATCGATGGAACACATAATGTGACAAAGACCAGGTCAAGTATAATTATTTATTCAAAAATTAATAACAAAATTTGTAAGGCATGAAGAATAGTCTGAAAAAGTGATTGGGAAACTCTTCTATGTAAGCTTCTATTGGAAGCTTATGTTCTGATATCTTCTGCCATTTCAGATGCGTTTGAAAAGTTTAAAACTGACTTAAATTTAACTGACAGAAAACTGTAACAATGGTGCGCTTATCTCTGAACCTTAACACCTTGCATGAAAAAACTGAGATTACATAAATTTGTCATTTGCTTCAGACCTATCACAGCATGAAGAGAGTAAGAAATGGTTTAGTAACATTTTCTCAGTATTCTTCCTCTGCCCCTTTTTTGTGCAATTAAAGTAGCATGACAAAAATTGCCACCTCTTTCTGAAAAAACTGCCACCTCTGCACTGTGTTAAGTGGGAAGCGCATGAAATATGGTCGACATAGCAATGCTGTAAATGCTTGTAGTGAAAGAAATGCACAGTGTTTTCTCTACCTAGCATGTTTTCGATTAGCATTCTGTGCCAGGCCTTTATTTGCTTGATGAAGGATTTCTTTTTAACAACTAGAAGTGGTTTTGTGGGTATCGTTGTCTGACCATTTGGAATTGCTGACATTTGAGTCCCTGTAGGATGGACTGGGAACAACTACGCACGTAGTTTGTATGAACTCTTTGGGCTGGAAAAAAATTCTGTGTAGGGATTTGATTCCACAATCTGTGTGTTAGATTCTGTTAGATTTTTCTGTCTCCTCTCTCAAAAATTCTGCATTGTGAATTGGGAGAGGTCGCTTCCACTGGAAGATGTGCCAGCTTTGTTATAGAACTGAAAGAAATGAGATCACGCTAGCTGTTGTTCAGATATAAAACCACTATTTCTCTTCTAAAGAGAAAGATATACCAAAGCTCTGCAAGCTTCCTTGCAGCAGCATTGCTGCACCAGTATTTTAGCCTACTGAAATTTGAGCTACTAGTGTAAATAACATCTGGCAGTTTCTGTGTTAGCTTCAGGTCAAATATTATTACTGAACATGAATGATGCTCCATAAGATTATGGGGTTTTCCTCTAATTGTATATACATAAATGCTATATTGCAGTAAACTTGTACAATAATTTACAGACGTAATTTGAAAGAAACTTTTTTATAATGCATGCAAGGCAAAAAAACCTGAAGATGTGGTGTGATGGTAGGAAGGAGTTCCTGAAGATATATTATTAAAAACCTGAGGAACACTACCACAAAAGTTAGTCAATAGGAGTAGAAAACTGTTATTCTTAAAAAAAAAAAAAAAAAAAAAAAAAACAAAAACAAAAACCAAAACAAACCCAAACCCCAAAAGTTATTTATTGCAAGTAGTGTGTATAGACTTCGATTTCTGGGTAGGACTGATCATTGACCAGATCGTTTACTGTTAACTGCATTTGAAATTCCAGTTACAGAGTACATTGTAATTATTCTCTGAAGCCACTAAGAGCCAAAAAATCATTTTACTTCAACTGTAAATCTAATTGTTCTTTTGTGAAGTCTTACAATAATATATTTCATATTCTATGTTTTTAATCATAAGAATGTATTCTCAAACTTTTGTCTCCTAAAGTCAGTGGGAATCTTAAAATGGAAATCTCCAGCTATGTAATGACAGGACTTAAATAGCTGGTGAGTTTGACAGTATGTTAAAGGAATTGTGGGTATATCTTATTATTTTAACCTCAAACAAACAAATGTGCTAATGACATAAAAGAAAATTCAGTAAAAGCAGGGTAAACTCTTATGCAGCTCACAAGCTAATGGAAGAAGGCCTCAAGTTTTCAGCACTATCTCTTAAGCTGTCTTAACATTCACATGAAATGGTTTTTGGTTTTTTGGGGTTGTGGGTTTTTTGGGTTTTGGGGTTTGGGGTTTTTTTTTTGCAACAGCAGCCCAGCACTGTTAGAGCTAATGGTGTAGACTTTCTTTGTGTTAAGTAATACAAGGAGAATATAAAACTAGCCATTTTAAAAGGAAAAGAAATTAATATGGCTTACTGCAGCAAATTCAAACAGCAACCTGATCTGGCATATTAGGTCAGAGTCCCTGCCTAGACAGGATCTGGAGTTTCACATATATTGGGATTAAATATGAACATCTTTTCCTACAGCTAGTTGCAAAATAGAAGAGGATATGTTATTAACCTGCATGCTGCTATTGTGAATGTTTGATCATGATTCCCTCTTGATCACAGTTTTCTATCCATTATTTTTATCCAACAGTTTTCTTCCCAATTTATTGCATGCTCAAGTTCAAAAGAAATATTTTTGCTTTCTGTGGAATACAAATAAATGTTCTAGAGTGGAAAATGTAGCCCACCATTGCACTGCCTTTATCCCTTTCTTAAGGGTACTTCAGTGGGCATATGAAGCCTTTTTTCCTTTGTGTCGGTGTTCAGAGATTCACTGATCACATCTGTTCACGTTGTATCTCAGGTTGACCTTGGCACAGCAGGAAAAGCCTTCCTGAATATAGAGAGACACCAATACCTGGCAATTCATGTGACAAGCCAGTGAATTCTTTTCATACATTTTAACTGCCAAGATTCTAGGCAGGGAAAAAGTCGCATGATCTTTACCATGTGGGGGAAAAAAGTATGGGAATAGCAAATCATATAAAAGATGATGGCCTAGAAGCTTCAGGTTACCATAAAAGCATATGTTTCCAGAGTTTCACTATTATGTGGAAAGGATCTTGCGCTTGCAGGAGAATCTCTGTCTAGAACCCAGGGATTTCCTTTCTTATTTGCTGAAGATTGTCAGCAGAAATACTCAGAATCTTCTGATAACATAAATGTCTCAAATCCTGCATGGATGTCTGAGACCTTCTGGAACACAGAACTATTTGTTCTGATGCCTGTGCTCTTGTATTGGTTTTAGACTCCCATTCGTGTCATACTGCCTTTTGTAAGCACTATATAGACACTTTGGAAGAAGTAGGTACTGCCCTGCAGAACTTACAACCTGGAAATGTGAGATTGATGGAAACTGGGGTCTTCATTTTATAGATAAGGAAATTGATGAACTGAAAGATTAAATGACTGATTCCAGGGTTACATGGTAGATCTGGAGCAGCAGAACACATGTAGACCAGAGTCTGGTTTAGCACTGTAATAGAAAAAATTCTTCACTTCCTGCTAATGTCACTATGGAACTAGCAAATTTTTTTTTTAAGAGAACGCAGTGTTAGGTAGCTTCTGCTAGAAAACTGTGGTTAAGGCTGTATTAGTGCACCTTTTCTTTTGCTGCATAAACATACAGAGATGGAAATGCCTGCTCCCCTCTTCCCCCCTGCTTTTGTGCTTACTCTGTATTTGCAAACAGGAAGCCAGGTTTGTTGAGAAGGGTAGAAATAATGTCCTCGTGCTACATTTTACCTTGTCATCTTAAAATGCTATAGCACCTCTTATCAGCTAAAAATCAAGAGCTGTACACAAGTGTTGTCGCTGCAATGCAGCTGTTTTTGTGGAATAATAGCAAAGAAGAGAATAGAAATAGCAAAGGGAGGCTGGTGTGTCACAGAGCAGTAGCAAATATTACGTACATGAAGGTTAAGTCCTACTCTCGTGCAGAAACAATAGAAATATCTCAATAAAAGAGAACAAAGAAATCTTGTGTTACACAAAGGAGAGGGGAAAAAATACTCCCATATCTGAAGTATTAACTGCATAGTGCAGCTTCTGTAAGTGAGGGGAAGGAAAGCTTACTTTTTTCCCCTCCCAACAGAGGCCCTGTCAGATTGAGATTTAAATGCCCAAGCTACCCTACAAAACTGAGATATATCTCAATATTTGCATAAAAGATTTATTAATTTTTTGAAACCATAAGTTTGGTAGGAATGTTTTGGTAGGTTGAGATTTCAGTGACAAATAGAAGTGATACATCAAACTTTCCATTTTTCCTTTTTTTCCCCCCTCAGGTTTTAATAATCTGTATGAATTACTGTGTATATTTTCTTTCCAAGGATAAGGAGTATAAGCTTAAAATTAACATCTTGGCAGTAGGAAAGAATGTTTCTTCTGTATAGCCTGTACAAAAGCAAAGTGTGTATGTGTATCACAGGCTTTGCAGGCCTTCTCCTCTGGAGAGGCCATGTGGGTTTGAAAGTTGGCAAAAAAAAAAAGTGGAAAAAGATGATTGCAAAAAGTAATGAGCTCATGACCCGGCATTTTGAAGCAGTGCAAGAGACTGTCTCAGGTATTGATCCAAATGTGTCTAATTGGGATCTCAAAAGTGGCTGCTGCAGCTGAGATTTTTGCTAGATTTCACATGGTCTCTCTACTGGCAGCTTGGTTTTCAACAAAGATCTCTGCAAAAGATGCCCAGGATGAGAAAGTAGTTTGCGAAATGTAGAAAGGACACTAGGGCTTGAGGCACCAGTGCTGTTTGGGGTAGTCTTACCAACTGAGTGCCTACACTTGCATATTTTCCCCTTGGCATTTTCTGGTCAGACACATTAGTCTTGCTTCTACCCACTAGAAATACGAGGGAGAAAAGGATGTCACTTTGTGTCTGATAGTGACTTCAGAAAAGCCTAATTCACTGTACTCTAAAATTACTGTATTGACTTCAAGATTTAGGTCCTATTAATAGCGGTGATATTTTATTTTGGACTGCGGGTCCTGTATCATTTAGAAGAGATAAGGAATTGAATCAAACCGCAACTCTCACATCGTGTTTAAAAAAAATAAAAAAATTGGAAATAGATTGGTGTGGGAGTGATAATTAGGATATCTGCTGTTGTGTTGAAACAAACTAACTTTTTACAAAATTGAGCTAAGCAATCTAAACCGTGAGTGCATCTACCCCTTTATAGTGTGACCAGTTTAGTGATGTCATTTAGATTTGTATTTTCTTTCATCAGATGTTGGCAGTGTAAGCTCTTGTTTTGCTTCTGCGTCACGAGGGCACACGGAACCTAGTTCTTCAATGGACTGAGTACTTTCACAGGATCACTCCTTGGGTAAGGGTGTTACAGTAAAAAAAATAAAAAACCCTAAAGCACAGTAACAGGTTATCTGATGTTGGTTTACAGATTCTGTGTCAAGCTGAATTAAAAGAAAGGAACAGTCAGTTTGTTTTGGTGGTCTTATTTTATGATGATAGTCTAACTCTGTCTTTATATTGGCAAAATCGAGGAAATTTTCACAGTAATATTACTGTTTGAAATACAAAAATCTATTATGTTGTTTTAAAATGGGAAATCTGCTTTTGGCCCAAATCAGAAGTCAGGTGTTGGATTAATTCATAATTGATTGTAATTTCCCCTTGTAATGGAGAAAAGTGATGCTCACCTAACTAGTCTGTCAGGTTGTCAAGTAATGCAGTTGAACAGCTCATTCCTTAATTGGCTGTCCTTCTAGTGCTGGAAAGAGAATCCCTCTATTCATGGAAATACAATGTAAGTTTATAAAACTAAAGTGTTAATTTATTAAATTTTAAAATACTTTTACGGTCAAGAAAACAGAAAAGCTATAATTCAAAATACACTTTGTGTTCTGCTATCTCATGTCTGGCTTAACCGGTTTGCAAATACTGTGAGTATCAGGCTGGTTTTGTGGGGGTGCCTTTGTCCACTGGGGATTTTTAGTTCCAGTGTCACATTGTGTTAATAGAGTTCAGAGACAGATCTGGCTTCATGTGCTCATGCTGGGCTGAAACTAGTAATTTGCCCTGGCACTGGGCATGAAGGGGAGCAATGCATAGAGGCACCCAGTCCTGCGTGAGCAGTGGAGTATCTAGATTTGATTTATCCCAGTTGCCTACTACCCTATGTAATGGAAAACTAATCATATAGGTAAGGTAAGTAATCTTTTATAATAGATATGGAATATATATATTTTTATATATCTATAGTATAAAATTGTCATTCATCCACACGTAGGTGTTTATGCCCTGCTTTGTCCTAAGAAAACTTAGAGCAAAAGAACCAAAGCAAATGGAAGAGAAAAGTTACAAAAAAAAAAAAAGAGGGAGAAGGTGGTACTGGGACCATTATGATTCACAAGGAATGCTGTCATGGGGAGACAGCAAACTGACCACCCAGTACTGTTTCAGTTATCTCCACTGAATGTTTTTGGTTATTAAAATGCCGTGTTCTTGTGTCTTGCTATGTAATTTCATTGAGGGTTTTCTTTGAATATATTCTTGTGTTAATAAATAAAATCTTTGGGGTATTTTATACCTTAATACTATTGAAATGAAGTGTTCAGTACTGCTCAACTATTTCTTTATTTCTTGTTTAAACATATACTGTAGAACAGCCTGACAACAGTCCTGGATAATAGTTTCTTGGCAACGATCAGTTCAGGTTCATGTTCAGCCAGTCTGAGGATGAGAGTCCCAATTAAAGGAAGGAATATGTAAGTTCTTATATATCCCCATTTAGCAAGTTATTCAGGGATATGTTCCATCTAGAAAACGTGTTTAAATAGTGTTGACTTAGGTGTAGGCTTCACAGGAAGCCTAGAGCTTGCCTTATACATCAATGCCTTGCTGAATTAAAAAACCCAATGAATATCAGCAATATGTTAAACTAAAATATAATTTTTTATAACAAGAAAATATGTAAAAATATTTTTCATTATTTGTGCTTACTGCACTAGTAATATAGTGCAAAACTTGCATATGCTTACATGCATTCATGTGCAAAATTGACCTGTTATTTTGTAGTTTTCACATGTGAAAATGTTTGCAAAATAATGTACACAAAGCAGAGATTTGATTGCAGTCTTTAGTGAAAATTAGCAAAAAGAGTGGTTTATGTTGAATTTCCAGTGTGTTTTTTCTTTTTGCAATCTGAATACAAGGTGACAAAGACTACTTAAGCAATGTTATGACAATACCTAACCTGTATGGAACAGGATATGTTCTCAAGGTAATAATTTTTAAAATGCATCCAGCAACAGTTTAAACTAAGCAAGGTTAGACTGTAGAAGCAAACTCTATTCTATCATTAGCTCTCTATGGTTTATTAGTTTTAACATTTGGAATTGGAATGCCACCTGGGTGAGAATGCATTGGATTATTTTCTGCAGTGCTGTCTATCTTGATATAGTGCTGACTCTGTTATTCTTGCACCTAATGTATTCAAGTTGGCATGAATGTGAAAGACATAATTCTCATTACATGTGCTAAGCCAGGCAGCAAGGGAAACAAGCTTGACTAAATGCTTGGATTTCAACCAGTGGTGCAGCAAACTAATGTTGGTTCTGAAAATGAAAACTGTTACTGTATATTCATCAGCTGAAAACACTGTGAGCTTTAAGAGTCAAAATTTAAAAAAAGAAACCGAGGACACTGTTTGGCAAGTTAACTCTTTTCAGTTTAAAAGCATCAGAATGAAAATTCTTGTGAATAATAAAGGTACTTGTTACTAATAACTATTACTGATTTTATGCTGAAGGACATATTGTGCAGCACTTTTATTTTGAGTTGATGCACTCCTTGGCGGCAGCAGCACACAATAAAAATGGATAGAAATTTTCAGTACCAGTAGCTGCTTCAAGAACTCTTGTAGGTCAGTTTTTCAGAATATGCTTTAAAGCTAAGAAAGTTGCATCAGCAGAGTTCCAGTTGTCCTTGAGAGCTTGATACCAACTTTGAACTCCTCGCTTTCACTGCAGTATGTAATTGTCCCACTGTGTTTGTGGGCTGGCAGTACTCTTATTTAGAGCACTGCCCTGCTCTTGGAAACAAGCTATTCCCATTTATGCAGCTCAGCTTCTTCTATAGCTTAAAAGCATTTTCATCTATTTTTTCTTTTCCAAGTGCCTGCAGAGTGCATGGCTATTTATTAGCAGGTGTGACAGCTTAAATGGCTCTTGTCAACAATTACCCATTTAGAAAAGTGGCAGTCTTCATTTGTGATGTTGTAATGAAAATGATCTCTAAACAAAAGTCTCGTGTGTTTCTTAAAATACAAAGTGATATCTCTAAAATGTATTCTGTGAGACTGAAAACAAGTCGAAGAATAATTTGTGCCCTATAACAGATCAATATGGAATAAAATGTTAAGATTTTTTCAACTTATCTTTGGAAGACCAGCTTTTTCTTGTGCTTACCAGCAAAGTTATGGCCCCACATAAATCCTAGTGGTTATAACAGTACTGTTTGACAAAAGTAGTCGTGATGTAGGGTAAAGGGAGTAGCATTATAAAGTAAAATGTGTCAAATGTAAAATGAAGGGAAAGAGAGAAAAAAGGGTTCTCATTTCCAGCAGTTCCAGCAATATTTATTGCCTGGAATATTGGCTTTTCTCAAACTCTTATGGTGTTTTTTAAATAGAGCAAGAAATTCTGCCACCACTGAAACTAATCATTGGTAAAACACTGACTCCTGTGTGATCAGGGTTTGACCCATAGAGTCCTCATACACTGCTGACTGTGCTTTATGGGGAAATCGGATCTGCAAACTCTAAAAGGAAAGATTTGCCATTGTTCTTGCTAAATAGCTTTGTGAATAACTACCTAAATCCAGGAGGGATTCAAGATCACAAAGTATTCAGTAAAACGGGGTGGCAGGGAAGCGAATGGATCTGTTTCCAGAATGTTTGATATGAAGCTTTAGTTGGAAAACATGTAGAGAAAATCATGCTGTGTGACAATCATACTTCCATAGTCTGAAAACATAAGTAGCTGTGACCCAAAGTAGATTAACAGGCAGCCTTTTCATGAAGAACATAGCCTGTACATGTCTGTCTCTCTGTAATAGGAGCCACCTCAGTTACGTATGTGTGGCTGTAAGCAGCTCAGTAGTATTTCCCAGGCATGAGTAATTTTTTTGGTAGAAGTTTAAGCATGGAAAAGGATTACTTGAACAAACTTTTATCCATCTACTTTAATGTAAACCTATTTGCTATGTGCAGGTGAAATCAGCCTCAAATCTATTCCATTTTTGTCACACTCTTGCCATTCTCTCACTCGACAATACAACTTCAAGCTGTTTATAGCTAATTCCAGAGCAGAGAAATACTGTGCTTACATGGAGAAAGAGCATGCATACTTAATAGAGGATCTGTCTTTTTGAAGCAGATAGAGCAATTAAAATTACTTAATCATTATAATTTATGTGCATAATTACATGCATAATATGTGTATAATTTATGTGTAGACAACGGGGGAAAAAGTCCCTTTACTGGGGAAGCAGGACTTGGAAAATTGAGAGGTGAACTATCAAGATGGGAGAGATGACAGCAAATTTTAATTTCATGCTTTCCCTTTTCATATTAATTGTTGCTATTTTATGAGCCTATTTCTTGTGGAAGAGTTAGTCCTAACCCAAAACTCTTTCGAGAAGAAACCTGAAAGCTAGAGTGGAAGTGTGATGGACTATGTGGGGAAAGAATTTGAAATGTTCTGTGTATATGGTACATCTTACTGTATACCATATCTTCCTAGTACAATGAGGTTTACTTGATCTTATTTTTTTTCTGGTTTAATTTTCAAAACTCAGTGATGTAATTCCTGATTGCTATAATAGTAGTTTAGTGTTAACAGTTTACCAACTGAATACATAGATCCATGAGACCAAAAGGTCTTATCAAGGTTTTGTAAGGGTGTCCCTATCCTTGAAGTTTCTAGACACAACTAGAAACAGTACTGATATAAAGCTTTCATGGAAGTCCATAAATTGTCCTGTAAGCCTTTATTAAACTGGAGGAAAAGGTGACCTACTTCATGAATAAAGAATGGACCGTATTGAGCAGCCTGGAAACAGGTCAAAGAAAGCTATAGCTGTTGTTTTTAACCATATTAAAATACTGCTCTTCAGCACTTCTTCATGCTAGCCTGTAGCCCAGAATTAGACCAGTGTAACATAATCTTTTATCCTATCCCATGACTTTTTTTCTTTCTTAGGTTTGGTTTCTTTTTCTGAAACAACTATTCCATTTTCCAGGGTCTTTCAAACAATGCAAAAAATATATTGCAGGTAAACTGAGAATCCATACTTTATGAACAAAGTCTCTGATTTAGGAAAATATTAGAGGTAAATGTCTTTAATTTCCAAAATGACTTGTCTTTAGGTCGAGATTATGGGCTATGAAGAATGTTATTTATTGTGGTGCTTGGTTTTCAAGTAACTTTGTTTTAAAATAGGGTAATTGTTTGTGTTGTAGTTATTTTCTAAAGGACACTGACATCCCAAAGTAGCTGCCTTAGGTTTAATAAATATATATACAGACAACCAGACTGCAGACATATTTTAGCCTTTATCTATAGCAATAGTAAACAGTGAATGTGGTATGTTAAGACCTAAATTAGTCTTTTGTGCCACTGGAATTTTTTGCTTTAATGAAACATCAATTCACTCAGCATTTTTGTTAACAGCTACTATTTTTCTTTTATTTCTAGTGAAGCAAAATCTTACAGGGCTGCACTTCACTACCTTTTCTCCCCTACTATTTTTGGGGTGTCATAGTGGCTTTGAAAACCAATTAACTTGACATTCCACTTCTACTGCCAGCTTGACTCAAAATGGCTTGAGTATGTACAAAATTATAATAAATGCACAGGTGAAAAGAAAATCATATTAAAGAACATGCAGATTACAGTAGAGAGTAATACAACTGAGTGAGCAGAGGCTGTTGCCAGAGCTATAAGAACAGCTGTATTTAGATGTTTATAGTTGCAGTTTTGGTACTTTGACTCTGTCTTGGGGAGAAAAAAGTGAATTCTGAGATGAATACATACATTATTCTGTCTCCTAGTCCAGGGTACCTCTGTTCCATTTTGAGATGTATTTGGTGGGGATGACCTTGCACTCAGGTTGGAGTTTGTGTCACTATTCTGTAGGGCACTAACAGTAGTAAATTGGTTATGTAGTTCCTAAGTTTATTGCTGTTACAGGTGAAAGAAATAAACTTGTATGCATTGTAGACTTGAAAAAGTTAGACCAATAGTTTCTTAGAGGAGTTAATTTTCTGCTTTGGTAGAAAAGGATCAAAGAAACTGTATAAAAGACAACTGTCCTGGTTTCGGCTGGGACAGAGTTAACTCTCTTAGTAGCTGGTACAGTGCTCTGTTTTGGATTTAGTGTGAGAATGATGCTGATAACACGCTGATGTTTTAGTTGTTGCTAAGGAGTGCTTATCCTAACTTAAGGATTTTTCAGTTTCCTGTGCTCTGCCAGCAAGCAGGTGTGCAAGAAGCTGGGAGGGAGCAGAGCCGGGGCAGCTGACCTGAACTAGCCAAAGGGGTATTCCATACCATGGAACGTCATGCCCAGTATATAAACTGGGGGGAGTTGGCCGGGAGGCACGGATCGCAGTTCGGGAACTAACTGAGCATTGGTCAGCGGGTGGTGAGCAATTGCATTGTGCATCACTGTTTTTTTTCCCTTCCACCCCCCCCTTGTTATATTCCTTTTCATTACTATTATTATTATATTTCATTATTACTATTGTTAGTATTATATTTTACTTTAGTTATTAAACTGTTCTTATCTCAACCCACGAGTTTTACTTGTTTTTTCTTTCCTTTCCTCCTCCTCACCCCACTAGGAGGGGGAGGGGGAAACGGCTGTGTGGTGCTTAGTTGCTGACTGGGGTTAAACCACGACAACAACTTATTTATATGCTTTTACATGTGGCATGCTAAAGATGGTATAGTATAACGGGAAAGCAGACCAGATGAAACTGGATAATTTTCATCTGTGCCACTAAAGGCAGCTCCATTGCATTGGATGGAATTATGATAACTTATAGTAAATAAGGCTTACCTTTGAGGTGCTTCTTGAAAATGTGACAAGCTTGTCAGAAAAGCTGTAGGGAGAACTGTGAAAACTAGAAATATGAACTAAACATGGCTCATTAGAGCATCTCTGCAGGGGCCCAGTGAACAATATGGATTTATTTACAATGGAGGAAAGAAGTCCCTTAGCATTTTGCCCAAGGACTTTGCTTTAGGATCTGATTCTGCAAAATTCAGAGTAACTTCTAGAAGTGCTAACAAAACTTATCTCCTGCATGAAGTTCTGTGTCTGAATCACCTTTTGAGAATTTCCAGAAATAGTTCAGCAGCTTTTGCTATGAATCCTAAAATAATCAGCCTCCTTCCTCCTTTTGTTTGAGAAGGAATTAAAGGTTTAGTTGGGTTCTTATGAATGTTACTGATTATTGCACTGCACTGTGATTACTGTTTAGCTGCTGTGTTTGCCGATGATCGGATACTGGAACTTCAGAAATGTAGTGCTAATGACCTTCAGGATGCTTTTCCTTGACCCTGTAGTGAAATAAGCGCTTTCTGTGTAGTAGACCAAAGATATTGAGCATTACCAAAGATTAGGCTGTGTGCTGCAGAACTCACCTGTTATTTATGTATAATGCGTTTGCCTGTTTTTACAAACACTGTACCCTGAAGAGCAGCGAACACAAAAATAATCAAGTTATAACAGAGTATCTGAGCTCAACAGCTGTAAACACTCACGTATTTGAGAAGACCAAAACCTTACAGTGATAGATGCCAGGAATTATGAGGTACTACACTGATAGCAGTAAAGTCATACTTGTGTGACTATTGCTTAGAGTAAAATTCTCATTTTGCTGTAACATGAGCAACAAAACTGAGCTTCTTAGTGTACCCATGGTGAAGTGCCTTTAGTCTTCTCTTGGATCACTTGTAAAGAGCAGAGGAGGTGGTACATATAGCCAGTTCAGTCAGTGTTGTGTCAGAGAATATAAAGAGTTAACAAGAATAGCAAAGCTGTATAGATGTCTTTCACAATAAAGATGCAACTTGCACTGTGTAGTTGCTGTCCAGTTAATCTGGAGGATAACAAACTCCAGCTACTGCAAACTTGGAATTTATTTGGAATGGTGGTAGGTGCAATCCCATAGCCATTCTTTTCAAAGCTCATTTTCCTATCTTATGTGTGCTAATGGACATCCAAATGCTTGCTCTGCAGAAGCATGGTTGCAGAAAACAGGCAGACAGATTTTAATTAAACTTTATTAAATTTTTAAGTAGATGAGTACTATAAGGCGTTCTTGTTAAAGTTTGACATCAAATAATCTCATGATTTTTCCAGGTTAGGAGTAACTAGTTTATAATAAGGCCAGGAAAAACCATCAGTTTTAAAATTGAGGTTATCTACTCTGTTGTTTGCTCTACTACCTACTGTTTGATGAAGATTAATCAATTCACCCCATGTTCTGTGCTGCAAATATAGAGGCTATGAAAGCTTCTTAATCTAAGTCTAAAATACTCTTGCTGTTACTGAAATTGAATCTGCTGTGACCTGTCACTAAGCAGATGCACTAGGCTCATTCTTTTTCACTTTATAACACCTGTAGCTTTCCCATTAGCTAAACTGGCCAAATGGTTTGTGGTGTTAATTTGCTTAGTAAGGACTGTGTAGTGTGCGAAGATTGAGTGAACTTTCCCTGCATACTCTCCCACCAGTCTATACAGGAACTGGAGGGAGTGGGAGGGTGTTGGACATGTGTAGGGATAGCAGTTTGCGAAAGAGCTTAAAGCACTGGTGGTGGGCATCTTTCCTTCAGAATTTTTCACTGTAATAATCCACAGCAAAACCCAGTGTTCTGATTTTAAGACTTTAAATATTTTGGCATAACCTCACCCTGGAGAAGGTGGAACCTTCCTCAGTTTTAAGCTTTTGAGATGACTTTCTTCTTCACAGTATAACTTAATCCCTAAATTCTTAAGAACCATAAATTCAAAATCCAGCAGTTATAGCTTACTTTTTTTCTCCAGGCAAAGTAGATCTATAAGAACTTGGGTGTTGCTCGTTTCTTGGGCACACTGAAGGTCTTTCAGTCTTGGGTTTTTTGTATATAGATAGATCAGGGATCTATACCAGTTTCATCTAAGAAAATTGCTCTTCTCCATGGCATGATACAATGTGTTTCATTCTTGCTGTTCTATGAAAATGCTATTCATTGCTGGATCTATAGGTAGCTGTTGTTCTGGGGATCCTTTGAACTAAGAGACAGTGAATAAAATCTCAGTCTGGAGACTCTTATTTTCCAAACAGCATTCAGAAGGAGTATGGTACTACCTGCATCTGCAGTCACACTGTAAAACCAAGAGCCTGTTGGAGTCCTGAAGCGAGTGCTCAGTCTATAGCCTCAGGCCTCTGTCATACAGGAGAGGAGAGCCCTGAAGCTGCACAGCAATCTGGCAAGAGTAATTTTTCCAACAGCAATGATGGAGTCTTTAAAAAAAAAAAACCAACTTAAAAAATAAGCTTTGAAAACCTTTTTGCTAGCTGGTTAAAATTAGCACAAAAAGTACTGAGAGGTGGGCATGGTGGTGGAGGCAAAAAGGCATTTTGCTGTTTAGTTTCATTGTGGTTAGAAATACTTATCTGTGAAGGAGAGACTTGCCACCAGGATTTTTTGTGTTTGTCAGCCTTTTTGAGGTAGAGACATTAGCTACAGAAAGACCTCAGGAGAGGGCTGTTGATGGTGAAACAGTATTCCCCGTTCCTTTTTGGTATTTATTGGAGGTTTCAGGTCCGTCACTCCAACTGAAGAGCTCATGCTTCACTCCTTCCAAAGAGACTGTAATCAGTAGTAGCCCATTGAGCTAATTGTTTGCTTGTTTGAGTGTTTTGAAACAACAAAATGAAAAGAGAAATAGAAAGAGGCAGGCTGCCTTCTTAACAAAATCCCAGAAGTAACAGAGTCATTTTCTGTGTGTTGAAAAAGCCTGCAGCCCAAGTCTCTTTTGTCTGAAAGTGATATTAGTCTCCAAGTTCCTTAGAAAAGAGGAAAATTACTGGCTAGTGGGGCCATCTATTTTTGTTTCTGTGTGTTTAAGGAAAAAGAAACACAGTAGTTATTGCCTGGAATAAAATGAGTAGTTCACTATAGACTCCTGCCCCCATGCCCCCCACCCCCCCCCGGATTCAGAGAACAAATACCCATGGTGATATTTTAAGGATGCTGTTCTGAATTTTGTTGCCCTTCCAGTTAAAATAAAATATAAACTTTTGTAACCGAAGGAATTTGGTATATATAGCTCCATGAAATTACAGATTCATGATTGAATTTCTCTTTGCTATTTCTTTATCATACTTGGACTCAGCTGCATACTGAAGAGCAGAAATTCATACGTAGGTTATTTTTTGACCAAATTCCTGCCCTTCTACAAAGAAACCTGCAAATAAAAGTGGATACAATTCATGTTGGGTAATAGAGCAATGACTAAGAAGGCATTAAACTCTAAATTTTTAGTAACTCTTGGAACAGTTAAAAAAAAAAAAAAGCTGGCTGAGAAGCCTGTTCCTGTTCTCAGGAAGCTTCTTGTGGTGCAAATCCACTGATGCCAGGAGGTAACCTAAACAGAGGATCTGTGAGGAGAACTTAATGGCTACTGACTCTTACTCAGTAGCAATCCTGGCAACTAGATTGCAAATATGTATACTTTCTGATTTTTGGTTGTGACTATATTGTAATTTCTAAGCAGTCCTTTTCTACTTAAAAGCACCAAACAAACAAATATTCATATTGGGATAATCACTCATTTTGCTGCCTGCATATTTGCTTTTATGATAACTGTCAATAAGAAATTTTTTTTGTTTTAGTAGGGGCTATAGGCTAAAACAGACTGAGGGATCCACCATCCCTCCACCAATGGCAAAAATCAAAATGCATGAGAGGAACAGAAGGGATGGGGTAAAAAAAAAAAAGATGTAAAGAGGTGAAATAACCTGTCTCAGACAATATAGTGGTAAAGCTGGACTAATCCTCAAGATACAGTGTAAAGATTTAGGGCTTGTGCTCACTGAATGAACGGCTGTAGCAGTTTGAGACGTTACTACCCTTTGGCAGAGTGTTTCTGTCCCCACAGCAGACATGATCTAGCTCGTAGTCCTGCATTTCGATGTGAACTGCTTCATCAGAGATGAGCAAAAGCTCTGCCCTGTGAAAGGGACCGCACATCCTCTCTGCCCTGGCGGCACCGCAGCCCGCAGGGTGGGTAGCCAGAGCTGTACCAACTTGACCTATAACAGCAGTGTTCACCACAGCTTGCCTTGCCGAAGTCTGTCATTTGACCACATTTTTCTCTCCTGAGTATATACTTAATTTTCCTGATGAGAACATGCTGATGATACATGCTGTGGTTCTTTTATGGTAAACTGAAGCGGTACATAATGATAAATGAAAAAGTGAAGGGTACATACATGTATTCTACTTGTAGTATGCAGAGGTTGATCTGTTACACTCAACTTAGATTTTAATTTTGAATGGTCATTTGGATCAGGCTTCATCAACAGCAGTTGTTCTTGAAGAAGTGGCAATTTGGAGGGGTTCCATTTTGTGCGCTGCTTGTTTGTCTTCTAATATTGATGATTTAAGCAAGTAGGGTAGAAGACCACAGCAGGATGGCAGTGTCAGTGTGTGCCAGCTGCGAACACATCTTTGAGGCTCATCCTTCCTACTCTTGATGTGCATATCTGTCTGTATTAAAAATATCTGTGATCTGGATAGCTGTGAAATTCCACAAACAAATGAAAAGCTTCATGCAAATATAATTTCCTTAGTAGTGTAACTTTCATCTGCTTTGACTTACCAAGCTTTCTTGTAATTAGTGGAGAAATCCTCCACTCATGAGGCCAGTGTGCAGGATTCGTATTCATCTATTTGAAAACTTGTTCTGAAGTCTCTGAACTTGTTTCACAAATCAGTGGAGCAAAGTGGCTTTTCTGGAATTATTGCTGCAAATAAGACGAGAATCAAACCTGCCATCTGGAGAATTAGATCTCACAATAGGTTTTACTCTGAATTTGCACTCTATTTTGCAAAATCTGGTCTAAACATGGTTAAAACCCCTCACTAAGGACTGTTATCCTCCTAGATATTTATGAAAAGCAGTCAGAGTGAACAGTGTGTACGTATCTAAAGGCTGATTTAATCCTTAGGAAAGTTATGTCTGGTTTTGGATTTCAGGATGTTCTCAAAGGATTGTTTTCTGTTTTGTAAAAACACTGCAAAAAAAGCAAAGAAGGAATTTCCTACTATTTCCTTCCAGGCTTCTCCTTGAATGATTATGCTGGCTAGCAAGTTCTGCAATATGCCTAAATGCAAGCCTGTAATCTTTTAATGCATTTAACACACAAACCAAAGTGCTTTTCAGTGCAATCATATGCAGGTAAGTACATACCTTTTTCTGCATTTTGTAAATCCTGTTTTGTTGGTGTAGCTGTGGCAAGTATTTTTTAAAATCAAGTTCAAACGGCGAGTGGGCAGAGCACTGTACCTATACAGAAACTTGCCATCTGTCAGTACCTTTTCTGCACTGGAAGCAGTCACCGACAGTGATACACAGTTAGATGTGGGGCATAGTAGGGTGCTCAGTAAGGTGTTGGGAGTCTGATCGCACAGACTTGTTTTGCAGGAGAGTTTCCCAAGGTCCTACTACATGGTCAGGAGACTTGTGGTGTTTAAAGATGAAGGACAAAGCCTAGCTACTTAAGGTAGGGCTGTGTTTGCCTGTAATTCTCTTAGACTTTCCCTGGGGGATTTATGTAGGGCTACCCCTAACACTCAGACTCCTCTACACGTGTATGAATGTACTATAGACATCATCAAACTCTGCTATGCTCATTGTATAATTTAAGGTGACCGGTGGGAGCAATAGCTTACGACATGTACTGTCTTTCACTGCTGGAGATCAAGAACACCATATGCCTTTCCTGGAGCTCATTGTGCACAGGAGGGTGAGGCAAGCTCCTGCTTGTGAAAAATGAGAGCGAGAAACAGATCTTACCATATTGCCTTTGTGCTCTGACCTATGTTTTTGGCTGTATAGCAGCAAAAAAATTGTTTCTTTGATTACTATACACCTTACAATTGAGGAGCACAAAGGATCTGTTTCCAGCTGCTGTCTTTCGGGCTTCGTCTTCTGTCTTCTCCCTCTCTGTGATACTGGAGGAAAGGCAGTCTTCTGGAAATCAAAACAAACCCGATATTAAACTACTGACGAAGTCACAGTTGTTTTCTCTTCTTGACATCAGTGGTTTTGGTAGAAAAGACACTTTCAACAAGTGATAGCCACCATGGGTGTTGTGTTCCTTAAGATAATACAAAATGCTTGGGGGGAAACCCACCCCATCTCACTAATGTATATTAAAAACATGCTATGTGCAAAGTATGTGCTGGATATTCTAAAAGGAACAAATGGTAAGTTTTTAACAGTAAGGGTTTCTGGGGAAAGGATTACTTCCGGGCATTTTTTAGTATGTTTGTTTCCTGATGTAAATACGAAAAATTCAGACTATGCTAATAATTTTCTGAAATGATTCATAATTCCTTCCCATGCTTCAGCAAAACTATAGAAAATGTCACTTTGTTAAATCTGTAGGTTAACTTAAAATCCTGCTAGAGTTTCTGTTAAAGAAAGCAAAGCCTATCTGTTCACAAGACTTGGCTTTTTGGGAGGATGGAAGTTTAGGGGGGGTTGGATTCTGCCATTCTTTTCCTTCTTTTATCTTTTTTTTTCTTGAACCGCCAGCAAGATTCTGTCCTTGTCCTTTGTGTTCGTGAGTCTCAGGAGAACGGCACATACCATTTCTGTGCTATTTTTATTCCTTCCTTCTGGTAATCTATTGGTACTTTCAGCCTAAATCGGGTCACCTTGAGGATTAAATGATGGCAGTATGGGAAGCCATTTCTGGAAGAAAGTCAATTGGTTTATTTCTTTTTGTGTTTTGCTGGATGAGAAAAGGGAAGTTTTTATCCTCCGGAGAGGATTCTTTAGTAGCTTTTTATCTTTGGTGTTCTTAAGCTATAACATAAAGGTCTGGGACACTGTTTTTCACACTAACAGAATAATTAATCTTAATTGCATTGATTGTTTTACCACGCTTTAGTGGGTAAGTGATTAGAAATGGCTTTACATCACAAGACAGAATAAGGTGTCTTATCCAAATGTCTGTGAGTTGGCAAAAAAAATAGCTACCATTTGGTGCGTGGAAAATGGCATTGCATCAGCTACATTGCTCTAGTGATACGATCTCCCGTCTGCATCGTTTTTCAGCCTATTTGTGTGTAGAGATTCCCTCATGAAAACAGTAGATGATTTATTGTAATAGCATGTTTATGGCTCTGCTTCCCCTAGGTTAGAGGCCACCAAAGCATGACTGAAAGGGTTCAAACAATGGCTCTGGTTGGCCATCTGTCAAGAGTGCAGCGATGCACACATGCGCCAGCAATGAAACAGGGTCCAAACCTGCTGTTCCCTCATGGGGACCAAGCACTTGGTACATCTCCTTCTGGAACCACTTTGAGATTTTTTTCATTATTTCAATGGTCTTTGGATGCCTTTGAGTATAATTTTTTCTTTGGAAGAATTCAGCTGATGAACAATTTTTCTTCTGCTGCTGAGAATACCAGTTCTGTGTTTAAAAGCATATATATTTATATATGTATCATACATATGTATATATTAAAGTCCAATAGAGAATTACAGCTAAATGCAGCCCTATCTTAAGTAGATGGACTTCATCCTTCATCTTTAAACACCATGGGTCTCCTTTGCATGTATTGCAACCTCTGGAAGCTGGCTCCCCTCCAGGTCTGTGCTGATTACACTCCAAACACCTTCCTGAGTGCACTGAGATTAGAGAGAGAGAGAGAAATATATAAAAACATAGGAAGATTGGAAAGCCTGGAAATCCATGTGGAAATTGCGTGCAAACTCTTGGCAAGCAGCCAGAGCAAATGTGAGAGAAAATGAATATCTTTTTTTCCAGATAGCTGGGCAGTGTTTGGTACTCAAGTCTCTCCTGGGCAGTTAGGGATGCACCTATGTGCGGCAGAGCTGTAATTCTGTGTGTTTCCCCATTATCCTTACTCTAAATTTGTCTTCCAGCAACAGTGCTGCATGCTGAGAGTCAAGTGGGGCTTTTTACACCCATATCCACGATGACGCCTATTCTAATGATACACATTGTGTACTTAATACTTTTGTTTTAGGTCATGAAGTCAGTAGCAGGAATGGGGAGCCCAGTTCTCCAGCCTCCCAGCTGAGTACTTAATAAGCCCAAACCCATGCTTTGTCAGCTCAGAGCAGCCAAAACTACTTCGTATTTTATTCTATCTGGCTATGATTTCTACCTGGATCATATTAGTGTCTAAGCTGTACCCATGTATTCTGATATACACATGAGGGATGTCAGGATAGAAGACGCTTGAAATGATAATCACTCATATTTCTATCCAGTTTATTTCCTAGAGGTCCTGCACTTACTGACTGCTAATTCATTGCTGTACAGTTTTGGTTGGATGTCTAAATCCCTTCTGAGTGCCCTCAGTCTTGTAAACCCTGGAAGCTGTTTTGTGCTTGCAACAGCAATAGAGTCTTTCAGCCTCTGGAGACCTCTCCATATATGCAGCCAGTGTCAGGACTAAATGATGGAGAGGCCAATTAGGACCCGTACCCAACAAATTCTCCACTGAGATAAAGCAGTCAGCAGAGAGGTGGTCTTGTTTCTGCTTACAGAGGTGTTTCTTAACAAGCTCCAGCAGATCTAGGAACAATTTGATTACTAGGGAGTTTCTCAAGGGGGCACTTGAAAAATTATGGAAACTTGAATTTTCAGGATGATTTTCACGCCTGCCTTGTATGCATGAGGCAGTGAGCTAGGATTTCAGTTTTTCCTGGATGCTTCTTGCTTTAAGTTTCTTTCTCTGCCTGTGAACTTGGTGCAACTGAGGGAGGAGGGGGCGAAGACACTCGGCAGAAATCAGTCAACTACATTAAAAATACAGAAGTGTTTTAAAGCTGGTTTTACTGCTGAGACTGGAGGTAGGAAAGGATTTTAAAGTGTCATTAGGGTATAAGAGCTATTGCAGAGTCCAGTTGTCCCTGGGTTTTGAATTCCCAAACAGATTTTTGAAGTAGTATAGTATTTCATGTTTGACTTCAGCCATTTTAATCTCTAACAAGGAGGAGGAATCCAGGGCAACGGTGTCAGCTGAATTGTAGGTGAATAAAATTACAGGCTGGGGCTGGAAAATATTATTTCCAGTGACACCTTCTAGAATAGCCTGGGATTGCCAGGCAGGATGCTCTTCTCCCTGTTCAGAGCCCCTCTCACCAAGAGCAAAGGAAATGTAGCTTTCGGGTACTACTGTCACTGAAAATTGTGTAAGATATTACTTAGCACTGTTCAGTTATTTATTTGGCCAGTAGTATACAGAGCTATTGAGTTTTATACCTGCAGTTTTGATGAAAGCATGACTTCCCCATAGTCTAGAAGAATAACAGTGTGCTTGAGCAGAAACTGACTTTGAGTCCCTGACCACTGGGTTAGGGACAAGAAAGACAAATATAAGGAAGAAATGTTGCATGAAATTCCAAACATGCCAACCATCACTGCTTCATCTGTAGCATCAATTGCTGTGATGCCTAAATTGTTTTACAGGGAAATTCAGTCTTTATGGTGTTGTCTTTGGGAGTTCTTAAGCAGGTTTTTCTGTTCCTCGTCCTCATTAATTGTGTTAACTTTTAATACCTGCTTCTCAGGTCCAAATTTAAATGTAAAACCTGTGAATATAGTAATTACTTTCTTCATGTCTTTTCAGACTTGCTGAGAAAGCATTCAGGGACAGAAAAGGCATAAAAGAAACAAGCAGGTGATAGGCATGTTTTTATGGAATTCAAAGTGTGATCATTGCTTCTGTCAGCTGAAAAGTTGTGTCTGAAATGAATTGCTAACCAAAATGTAACAGCCAGATAAATTTCAATGTAAAAGTATAATGCTACTCTTCCCATTTTTCCCTGCTGTCCTTTTTAAAACAAGATGTTTGGCCATTCTGGATAGATTGATGTAGTGTATCACTGTGTCAGGACTTGGAGTTTCGAGCCATGTATGGTTTTTGTGGTTAAAACCAGCATCAAAATATGGACTAGAAATCAGCTGAATTTTTATCTGGCAAAACTAAAATAAACTCCATGACAGTAGTGGTTCTACTCCTGGAGTCAGGCTGCATAGCCATATAGCCCATTTAGCATTCACATTGAGGATCCTGTGGGGATTCAAGTTATCTGCAGGGTTTGAGGATTAGATGAATTTTTTTTTAGGACCCAGGATTTTTTGTGACACAATCATACTAGAAGTTTATATAAATTCTCCTAGACCTGCCAGTGAACTTGTAAAATTGATTTCCTAAACACCTAGATTTGAAAAATTTCAGATTCTAAAACCTATTCAAAAATTGTTTATATCTGCCATCTACTAGATACGCTGCCAGTGGGTAAGAGCTGCATGTACAAATCTCTCAAAGAGATGGGGAAATGTTTGCAGCAGTGGGAAATATGGCAATTGCTTTTTTCAAAAAAAAAAAAGCAAGCCTGCTGCGAGCCAGTTGTCATCTTTGCAGATTCATGGCTGAATGTGGTTTGGAGAGCTTGCTCATCCTTCTTCTTACTGGGCTGTCATATCGAAACAGAAAGCGCTCAGAAGTGTTACTCTTGGTGTTGGTAAACTGCAGCTTCACTTTTACCTTTTAGCAGAAATCCTGAAGCTCGGAATGGTTTTACAGGCTTGCAGTTGCTGCATTTTGACACAGCGCTTCTGCCCGAGATCAGGGTATGAAATAAGCAGCCTGTACGTGCGGACAGTGTGGTCTTTTTCAGAACTTGGTTGAAGAAGTGTCCAGCAGATGGTGCAGTGGGCCTTTTTTTAGCTACAGAAATGCTTAGCTCTTGAGGTTTCCTTTGGGTTGAAATTAAATGAAGTAATTTTATATGCTCTGATCTGAAGCTAACATTTTAAAAAATTAAATTTTAGAAATAAAAATATACAGGTTCTGTATTTTTTTGCTGAAGAAATCAGTGGAATTTGATGCGCATTTCTGTAATACCTCCCCTGTCCTTATAAACACTTCTGAAAACAGAACCAAATTTTTAGGGAAGCCATGACTTGCTTAATCCCTGTAAATGGGGAAGTGCAATCTTTGTCACCCATGATTATCACAGCATCTGACAAAGTAAGGTTTAGCACCTTTGCCTCATGTAAGAAACAAGAGTTGCTTCATGCTGTGTCTATAGAAGGTAAGTCAGTTCCTGGTATAGTATGTTTGCAGTTTAAAACCAGTTGGTAGTTTAAAACAAGTTACTTGCTACCCCCAAACAGTGATTTCCTGATGTTAAATAATCAGTGCCAGACAAGACATCTCTATATTTCCACTTAATGATTAATTACAATTAATTAGAAGACTGCTTGTTGTACAGATAGATAAACAGTCTGCCTATTTGTTCTTGATGCTGCCCTTCTCGTACAAAATCAAAGGATTAATTTGGTGTTGGAAGTTGCAGGCCAGAGTGCTGTTGACCAGCTTCCTACAGAATAGCCTGAGATACCACTTCTGGTTATGAGCGGAGTTGATTACATTTTCTTTACAACTCATACTCAAAAACCCCTAAACAAATAAAATCCCTGCAAAAAAAAAAAAAGTATGTTGGGGTCACAATTAGCAGAAATCACAGTAAAAGAAAATCTTAGTAACAGAGCAGTGCAAAGATGATATTGAATATTTTCCTTCTCTGATTCTCTTAAAATGTGCCTACCAACTTGTCGAAACTTCTGAGAGGCTGCGATGTTGAAAAATGCATGCTGAGCAATCGAGCGAAGTTGTAAAGCTCTACAGAGGCTTGAATCCCTTGCAGCAGATGCTTCCTCTATGTTCTCTTTTAGTCCATTTCTGAGTAAGCTACACAAATTTAGCTTTAGAGCCAGAAGTGATGAGTCAGGAGAAAATCATGTCATCTGTGGAGATAAGAGTCAAACTGTATCTAGAAGAGCATGCACAAATTCCTTCCAGGGTTATATGGGCGCGCTTCAACAATTTGCTCATAGTGTTTAAAAGAACCATTAAATTACTTGCCAACCTCCTGTTAATAATGGAAAAGTCCTCATAGAGCTGAAGACCTGAACAATGGAGATGCCCCAAAAGTGCAATAGGTTTTATTGTAATCATGAAACCGCAGTCTATAAATATTTTAAATCTCTTAGAATTGTGTTTCTAACTCTCCCTTTTGTGGGCTCCTAAATGCAGCGTTAATGTAAGCGAAATGCTTGTGGGTAACCCAGGGAAATGCAATCAGATTCAATTTAATACCAACCTACCTACTTTCTTGTGCTTGCTGGATTTTGGTGGTAAATCAGCCGTAGGCCACTTAGTGTTTATTTTAACGAATGTGAGTACTGGGATCCAAGTTCACATCCGGAGTCCAAAGATTAACTTTTTAGGCTGCTGTGGGGTGGAAGCATGGAAGAAGCAGCGAGCTTAGCTCTTGTAAGAGGAAATATAGCTCTTGTTGTCATTTTATAGAAATCTTTCAGTTTAGCAGGCACTGATGCAACCCCTCTGGTTGTGAGTGACAAGTCAGAGTATGATGTGTCTTATCTGGAAAGTCTCACTGTGGCACAGACACTATGGGGGAGCAGAGTAGTACATCTGCCATGTCTTGTGGGCTGGTACAGAATATGTGGTGTTACTGAGGTCTTCAGGCTTTAATTCTGTGACTCTTTTTTGAGTTGGAGTTACTTGTTTGCCATAGTGGAGGTTAATTTGCAACATAACATCAGCCTGGCCTTTCACTGAGAGGCAATGTCAGATTTGCTGACTGATGTGCTTTCTGAAAGTGCTTCCCTGCTAGACTGGTCCTGATTAATAAAATATATGAAAGCAAAAGAAAAATGAGCTGCTTTTTTTGTATTTATGACTAATTTACATGTGTAGCACCTTTAAGACCTATACGGTGGGGGGGGGGGTTTCAGCTACGCCCTGCTTGCATTTTAAGCCATTCAGATGCAGACCTCGTCTAAACTGGGAACTCTATAGTTGCATTAGCACAAGGCTTTGTCCAAGTTAATAATCCTTTGTGAGAAGCAGAGTGCTACAGCAATACAGTCTAATGACTTTTTGATTGGAGATGTTGAAGGTCTGATTTGGAGGATAAGCTCTTCCACAGTTGCTGCCAAGAGGCAGTAGTCCATAATGCTGGAATTCTTATGAAAACTATAAAAATATTTTAAAAAACCCGACCAGTGCACTTCTCAATGTGTAGTTACTACTGAGGCAAATTCTGAAGCCCGGTGATTGTGTCTTGTCTGCATAAAGATAGAATCAATACCTGATGCCCCTAGTAAACAAAATCTGAGAAGTCTCTTAAGTTTGTCCTTTAATAAAAGACAAGTCACCATTTTCTTTCCTTCTGTTTTGTCTTCTAGACTAGAAGCAACACTAGAATTTGTCAAAAGCAATGACGTGTGGCTGATCTGTGCGGTCTTCATGAACAGACAGGAGCGCTCCCTTCCCCCAAGCATCTGGTTTCTCATTCCTTGGAAGACCCTGCAAATAGATATGCAGTATAGCTGGAGCTTTAGCAATATTTACACAGGTGAGCATCTTCCTCCCGCAGAGCATAATGGGGCAAAGTTAATAAGGAATAATAAGGTAATGAAGAGCACGCTTGGCGTTCAGTGCAAGTAGCATAAAGTACCTAAATGGGCTGTCTAGTGTGTGAATGAGGCTGCCTTCATTTCTTGATTGTTCCTCGGGAGACATGTCCTGTCTTTCCTTGCCATTTTGCCCCTTGGCTGGCAGTCCCCATATTTCTCTCCTGGATCAGCATTATGTCTGCATGGCTGTGAAATGCAATTGCTGCAGGTGGTCTGGATTTCTCTTTTGTGAATAATTATTTGAAGAATTGTTTTATTTCATGCTCCTCCTGGGAATTTGGGCACAATATGTTTGTTTGGGGAAGTCAGCACAGACCAATCAGTTACCAGACCCTTGCTTTTCAACTCATCCAACATGACTGCAGCAGGCGTTCCTGCTTTTTAAGCCCACTGGCCGTTACTGCACAGGCTCTTTTCCTCTTTCCACGCTTTGCAGTGAGGCAAAAGGCACTTGCTGTTTTACACGTGGTGCAGTGAACATGGATCAGTGACTGCAGCAATGGATTAAAGTTAGTCAGGAAGAGTAAAACCAAGTCAGAGGCTTGCAGAGTTGTGCTACTTATTGTTAGATACTCTTCTAATACTCAGAAATCAAGTCTTTTAATCTCACATATTAAAGCCTCAGGCATTACTAAATTAAACAGATTATTTACCTATTTGATTTTAAGGTTTTGGAATAGCGCTGCTGATTTATCTGTTGAGCAAAGGAGAGAGAGAGGTATATACAGCCCACTATTTCCTGATAAAATTTATGCACTGGTTGTATATAAAGCATCTTATGTTTATAATTTTAAGCCTGTCATTGTCACTCAAGCTCAACTTTCTACCACACTCCAGTTATGGTTAGGAAAGCATATCCAAGATTTCACTGTAAACAAGAAGTAACTTAAGAGGTAACTTAAGAGATAACAAAGTGCCAGAGTTTTAAGCGTATTTTAAATCTCTAGAGCAAAGCTGGAAGCAGTGAACAACAGTAATTGCTGTGCATTATTCTTTATTTTTTTTGCATTTAATAGCCTGGTTTGAATTTTGAACGCTTTGGCTAAGCAGCAATGCTAGAGGACTAGGACCCCTTCTGTCTCATTTTAAGGATTTGATTTAGAATGCTACTTTTAAATAACTTTTCTGATGGCAACTGAGTTAGCCTGGTAATTATTTAAATAAATCTGAACCAGCTTTTTCAGGGGAAATATTTTAAGATTTCCCATTCTGAAACTGTCTTTTTTTTATACATCTGACTTCTTCCAACTGAAATATCTACTGTATTTACAAAATCCCCCTCCCTTTTTCTTCCTTCCCAGGCAACAGGAAACTGGCATTTTCCGTATATCTTAGAGCAGTAAGTTATTAATGATCTCTGTAAGTTTTTCCAAGATGATTGTTGCTCCCTTGGTTCAGGGCCTTTTCCTTTATATCATTCATATGGCCTTCATTGCAAGTGATAACTTGGCTCCTTGACTCCACCAGAGCTGGAGCAGGGATGGGATGGGCAAAATGATCTCACAGGCTGGGTCTTGCTTGAGATTGTCCTCTCCTACTTGTCCTGATGCCATTACAGAACCTGGCAGAAATGAAGCAGAAGAGATTTATTGAAGAGTCTTACAGTTAGGGCTACACAGATTATAGCAATCATCGTAATGAATTTGGTATAATATGGAATTCAGAGAAAAGGGCAAGTATCTAATCAAAATAGCATTGAGTCCCAAAGGAAAGATAAAATCGGTAAGATAGGAGGTCCAGCTTGATTTTTGAAGATTTATCACCCAATTTATTCACTTTAATTCAGACAGATTAAAGCATAAAACCCAGCTATCACCATGCAAATATCAACAGGATTAAATAATATAATCTTTGGAGACAAGTATTTAAGTCAAGTAATTTAGCCAATCAGTTAAACTTTTCCTTCCCAAACATGTCTTTCACCTCCCTTATCTGCAATGCAGATCACTTGCATTCAGTTTGGTCTGCATGAATAATTTCCAGTAGGAGTTCAGGATGTGAAACAAGGCGAGAATGCCTGTAGAGCTCTACAGTGGGCTGAGGAAATCGGACATCTGTATTTTGAAAAAGGGCACTTCTATACCTGCAGTGATCCTGTATGTATATCTATATGTAAAAATTAGACCCCTGTATTTGTGTCTTGTTCCACTGAGGAGTTGATCTTGCCTGTTGCTGGCATTTGTTGGATTGGAGGACAATCAGCTGCTTCTTCCCCAGTTCAGGCCTCTGGCTGTTTCAGCCTGAAGCGATAACTACCAGAAACATCCTGCCCTATCAATAGTTTACTAAAACCTTTGCCAAACTCAGAAAGAAAAAAGTTAATGTAGTTGCAATAGAAACCAGGGGACAAGTGAAGCCTTTGTGACCATCTGTGGCACATTCAGTCCCTTCCTCCTTGTGATTTTTACTTAAGGGTCAAGTGGTCCCATCCAGTGAGCCAACTGGCCAAGCTCTTTTATGCCCACTTAATTTTCTTCCCAACAGGTCCCTTTGGCAACCTCGCTGCCAGTGAGGCAGCCTCAGGGGCTGGGTAAAGGTGGTGGTCTCTGTATGTGGCACCTTTACCGTGGCCAGGCGATGTGATGTGTATTGGGAGCTGCAGGATTGGTACGTGCACCTGTTTTGCCTTGAATGCAAATGTGTTTTGGTGTTTGGTTTCAAAGAAGTCAAACCAGTTGCGTCTTCTCAGCCCAGAACTGATGTGGGGAGGCAGCTCTTCTGGCTCTAGCCTTTCTACTTCCTTCTCCCTATTTTCAACCCTGAATAACCAACTTCCACTTTTCTGAAGAAACCAGCTCCTTTTAATTGTCTTCCGAGTGTTGCAGGTTTTGTTTCTGCCTTTCTTGTTATTCATATTGCAGCTGCTCGGGTTGGCTTTGTTATTACAGCTGTTAATATTGCATGATAAAATGAATTGTTAATTGCCGAACCTCTGAAGAGCAGACAACAGACTGCTTACTGCCTACAGTAGACGTGGGAGGCTGTCAAGGACTGTTGGGACCTAGTGTCAGATCAATCACACGCTGGAGGCTTGCATCAGAAGGTAGTTTTGAAAGTGAGGAATCAGATCCAGTGTTAGGAATATTCCTCAAAGTGATGAGTTCCTCCCTGTTGCTGAAAGGTGATCCTTGAAGTGTCAGTCCGGCTTAGCTATAAATTACTTGCTGGATATAAGTGGTACTAGCTCATGTTAGTACTGCCAGAAGCTGCTACACATCATATTTCTCTTGATGTAGGAAAAGCTGGAAATGTTTTTCTATCATAGGTTTGTCTAAAACTGTGTCCCGCATTGTAGGAGCTATTCAGAGACACTTACAATTTACAAAATGAATCATATCAATACTTAAGGATGCTGATTTCTGTTTTCTCCTCTTTCCCCTCCTTATTTCAATAAGAACCAGCTGTCTCTGCGAGTACTGCTGCCTGCCATTGTGTGACTGCTGTTATTTAAGGAAAGTTGATGCAGATTTGTTGTTTTCACTCATTTTTATGAACATGTGAGTATTTTGCCTCCGAGGCAACACACTTCCCCCCTGCAGCTCCTTTTTAGCTCTCCCAACAGTATTAGGGAACACTATTTAGAAACACAGAAGGGAAAAACTGGAGAGCATCTTGCTGAGTGGGTCCTTTAGTTTGAGACTAGACAAACCATTCCATATGAATTTATGATGTGATATGACAGCATAAAGAGAAAATGTAATTTCATGTTGCATTATTATTTATTGGATTTATAACAAAACTGCAATTACAGAGGAGCCTTGCTCATTCAAATGCGCTGAGACATGATCAGCATGCACACTAGTAAAAGTTCATACTATTGCAATGTAGCTGCTGCTAGCACAAAAGTGTATTCATTAGAGATAGTGGTGAGGTTTTACTTCGAAATAATGAATCTGTGACTTAAAAATGCATGCATTAAGTTGCAAAACACTTGTGGTGGCAGTGGCCTCAGAACAGCGGAGGCGGCAACTGACTTTCAGCACAGTGACATTCCTCTAAATCTCTTGAAGTCACTTCTACGAATTAAGGAAACTCTCTGTCTACAGATGGATGTCCCATCTACTGTTTTGGCTTCTCCTTATAAACAGAGTTGGTGAAATTTCAGACCCTTTTCTACCTCTGACAAAAAAAAAAAAATCTCTTCAATATATATGTGCTGGTGTCACCGTTAGCAGAAAGGTAAAATATTAGTAGCAGTCCAGTACAAAGGTGACATGAATTAGTTTTTCTTCTCCAATTCTCTTAAAATATGTCTACCAGTTTTTCAAGAATTGAGAGGCCACAATGTTGGAAAATGCACAGGCAAACAAAATAACTTACTTCTGGAAATACAAATCCCCGCTGCCTTCCATTTTCTTCCCTTGAATCTTACATCTTAGTCAATAGGTAACAACAGAGGAAGGATGGAGAGAACTATGGAGAAGGATCCTGGAGAAGATCAGTCCAGCAGCCTGCTTGCCTTTTAATCTGTATTGATTCTATTTCAACTACAATTATTTCATCTACAGAAATTAAAATTGCACTGATCAAATACAACAGTGCTATCTGAGAACTGGCATTTAGGAAGATAGCCATTCACATGCACAATAGTGGCATGACTGTAAAGAAAGAGAAGTCCTTGCTAGTCCACTTATTTTACTTCGAAAGGGCTGTAAGAGAAAGCGATAATATGCTCTGTTTGGGGGTTTTTTTGAGAAATTACACCTGAAGAATATTTTCACTTCGAAATCAAGATAGTAAGAAACTAGAAGGAGCTCACAGAAGAATAACAAAACACTTTCTACACTAAGGTTATCCAATTTTCCCTTTTCTCACAACATACAGTACTGTTGGATAGCTAGAACATGGACAAATGCAGCGGATAGCAGATGTATAGGATCATTCCCATGTTCAGCTGACAGCTCACTGCCAGAAATGCAGTGCTACTGGGTGGACCTTGGCGGACTGCTGCAGACACTGGTGCATCTGATGAAGGTGGGGCCGTTGGCATGTGCTGGAAGCCATGGATGCATGCTTCTAGACTGGAGTGGATTCACATCTAGACAGCTCAGAGCATGGCTCGTGTCTGCAACCAGACCAGATAATACTCTCTGGGCTTTCATTCTCTGTGGTTTTGTTCTTGCTAAAAAATCAGCCCAATGTATGTAATGGAAGAGACGAATATCAGTATGAAGGAAGAGTGAGTAGGCTCTGCTGGAGCTGGTCCATATTTTGTAAGTGTAAGTTAATGATTAAATGTGATTGTAGGGAAACTCATTTTCTTGAGAGCATACACTTAAAAAGAGATATTAACACTGTGGTGTGGTAATCAGACACTGCAATATCCATGGTAAAATGCCAGTGTTCCAGAGGTCTGACAAATCCAGCATTTGTTATTTACCTATCCAAAGTACTTGGCTTTGAAAAAGCAGTGCCGAGTGCCAGCAGAAGGGTGTTCATTACAAATTCAACACAACATGCAGTCAGCTTCAGCACAGAGCTAACTGTAGGGGGTTTCTTTGGCTCCGCTTATAAGGTGGAAAGTATATTAATTGGCCCATAATTCAAGCCGAAATAAGGAAAGGAGAAAGATAAGAAGAGCTGTCAAGGAAAGCAGCTAGATTCGCTGGTGATTTTTGGGTAGCGAGTTGAGGGAAAGGAGCACTTACCCTTGAGAACTGCACAAAATCATTTGTAAAGTCATTAGTCTTATGAATTATTTTGACTGTTATTGTTATTAATTATTTGTACTGAAGTAGCACTTGGAGAAAAGAGTTATGCTAAAAATCCTATTCTACTGACTTCTGCAAAAGCACACAATAAAAAGGCAATCTTTCCCCTGAAGAGCTTTTAATCTTAATGCCACTCTTTATTCACACAGTTTTTTCTTCTCGTTTTCATCATTTCATTTAGTGTTTCATCATTTTCATTTGGTATTTCCATCCTCTCTTATTCTGGTACATGGCACCTGAACCTCTTCCTCAGAGCTGTGTTGGTGTTTGGCAAATATGAAATTCATGCATCTGCACTCTTTTATGTCTCTGACTAGCCTTTGCTTTTCCTCTTCTCAGCATGTGGTTCCTTTTCTCACTGTTAATTTTCCCCTTCTTTTATTTTCTTGTCTCCTTTTCTGCTATTTCTTCTGTTGTCTCAGTCTCCATTTTTTAACCATTCTCACACTTCTCTCATCTTTTCCATGCACTCTTTTTGTCTGACATTTTCCCTCTTGGTTCTCTTTCCAGTTTTGGGGGAGATCTGGGAAGAAGTAACTCTTGTCTTCATTTGTCCTAGCTGCACTTTCTCTGGTGAATTGTTCTACCCCTCCTCACTTCCCATATCCAGCAAGAATGTCCCAACAAGAAAGGTTATTTGGGAAAAGCATACCTTTTAATAGAGAAGAGGATGCTGCACCATGACTCGGGGCTGTGCTGGGTGTCACTGATTGCTGGAAGGTCCAGCTGGGGGGTTTCTGGTTCTGGAGGGCTTTCAGTACAAGACAACTACACTAAATTTACTTGGGATATAGCCTGGATATTATAGAGTTTTATAAATAATAAGCTTACTTTGTGAGCTCCCTGGCAAAGTTCTAACGTTGTCTATTGGATCATGGTGAAGAAACAGAAACCAGGCAGAAAGGACAAAGTTAACTGTTGACAGCTTGTCCTTCTGCTCTGCTATTAATTATAGTGGCTTGCCATAGTTTATGTTTGCAATAATTACAGCTATATTGCCAAAGTAGCCTTTAAACAGGATTGTTGTTGTTGTCATAACTGTTATTGTTCAAGAACTGCATTTTTCAATTAGGGGAAATACATGAGATACATTATCTATAACAATCTCTTTTAATGATAACAACAGATATGGAAATTAGTCCAGAGTATAAAATTAAAGATATTTGAATAATTATAGTGTAATCAAGTCAAAATTACTGATGCCTTTATTTGAGGCTAGATTATGTGGAAAACAGCACAAGAAAATACGTGCTTTGAAATCTGAAAGGCACCAGTATTTGATAGCACATTTGCATATATTGCACCAAATAAGTTTGTTCTATGTCTGTCAAAGATTTAAAATATAAGTAACAGTCACTAGGCTAGTTTTCAGGTGCTTGGGTATGTTGACAGAAACTCCTTTGTGGTTCAGTTGGCCGGCATGTCTCATGTTTTGATATGGTGGATTTGCAGCATAAAGGTGAATTTAATGGTGCTCAACAAGGTGGCTCAGAAATGTCTGCATTATAAATGCATGTTTATTGGATTTTCTTGGAGAAGTTTCAATTTTTGTCAGTTTCCTTCTCCCCTTTCTTATCTGATGCTACACATACTCTTTAAATAAAGACAAATAAACAAAAAGGCCAGGGAGCCCAAGGGAGGACAGAGACATCAGTTCAAGGGACAAATATTCATTTTCGTATTGTGTGGGGAAAAAAACCCAAAACAAACAACACCCACCCAAATAAACAACAAAAGAAACTCCAAAACCAACCAAACAAAAACTGACAGCTGCCTGTTTTTAGGCTTTGAAGAAAACAACCTCTTCTGTAATTCTTTACCTTTAATAGCAAGTGCTGACTCACCATGCCAAGAGAAGGAACAGTTCAAAGCTCTGGCAGACTTCCAGCTGGTAAGTCTCAGGCACTGCCTGTGTCAAAGGAGAACTGGAAACAGAGCTGTGAACTCCAGTCTATTTACTTATCTGTGCAAAAATGATGGCAAGAAAAGTATTTGTATCTTTTGACTTCATTGCAGAAGGTGATAAAGGCTATATTTATATTTTATTTTTTGAGGGATTTAATTCCCAAAGTTAATGTAAAATGTTGACGACAAAGCCGTTATAAGAATTTTAAATCTTTAATCCAACTGGCAGATAATTGTAGGTTTTATGTTAGTGGAGAGAAAGGCATTAGAGTTCAGCTGCTTGTTAAGATTTAAAATAACAGCAATAAGAAATCTTTAGGAAAGTTGCTGCTAAAGTCAGAGAGCTGTGAGATTTTTCATGCAATGGGCAAAGCTGTCTCAACCAATGAGAAGGCAAATAATTTAAACAAGATGTAGTGAGCTGGAAAACATCTTCAATAGTGTTTCTCCTTTTGGATCCAGCCCCCCCCCCATTTTTTTCAGGACATAAACATGTTAGGTATCACAGGAGAAAAACCTCAGTAAAACCTCAGTAAATTCTGTCTAATCAGTAAGAGTATGAAGGACATGAAAAAGGGATATCTTCAGTGAGGTTTTTGAGGAAAAGGAAGCAGAGATTTATTCTGTTAACAAGTGTAGATAGGTAATACAGGATTCTCCTGTTTATGTCTGTTGCCAATTCCCATCTACCATGGAAAAAAAAAAAAACCAACCTGAGAGCTCCCTCACCAATAAAACATGGCTGGTAATAACAGTGTAGTTGTATCTGATGTCAGGCTTATGAAATTTGACACATTAGAACTGCAAAAGGTAGGAAGAAATATGGAAGCTAGTGGTCAAGAGGCATTTTACTGCCTCATGATAAGCTCTTGCTGCATTCAAACAGAATTTTGAAACGAATAAGAATTTGGACTGGAATACCTAGTAAAAACACGATTGCTGGTTTTAATCCTTATCTAGTAAGGAAAGGTAGAGAATAAGGAAGATTTGGGGCTTCAATTCTTGATGCTTGGCTCTGGTCCAGAAAGCATAAGAATAATTTCTTTGGGGATGGCCAAGCAGAAATTCTTGGCAGTCTTGGGTGGTAATGGGAAGAGATTTTAACTGGCAATTAAAATTACTCTGAACTACAGTTAGACTTCCTATAGTATTGTCTAATGAAATTTTCACGAGCCCTGTACAGTGATCTCCATGCATGGTCTCATGCTGCATGGAGGGTTCCACCATGGTAATGCTTCATGACCTGTAACGTAGGCTCCTCACCTGCGAGTCCCAAGAGTACTGAATTGAAAATGAGCAGGAAATATTATGTATTAACAAATTGCATGACCTATTTTTACAGCAATCAGAACAGTTGTCAAAAGACTAAGTAGCAAGTTTTGGGAAATGGCTAAGAAACTTAATAAAGCCGAGTGGTTCATCGGTCTGGCTGAGACAGCTAATGTTGCGGATGCATTATAGAACTGAAGTTGATCCAAATGAGGCCCTTGGCATGTGCAACTAATGGGGGGAAGAAGTAAGTGGTACTTCCAAGTTTAAGAACTTGAAGTTCTTATGATATTGTATATATTTAATCTGCCTGCTACTAATTTTAGGAATTGTTTAACATTTTTTTCGTTGCCAGTTAAAATAATTCACTAATGAACTCAGCAGTGAATCTACATTGGGCTATATAGTCTTAAATCATGTTACTCTTTTAGAGTATCTGAACTAGTGGATATTTAGATAATGCCTTTGAAGAGCAAGAAGAAAATAAGAAAATTGGAGAAAATATTTGATATTTTTATTTAGCTTTTGGTCATCTGTATGAGAAGAGTTTGAAATCTCCATTCAGATCAAGTATCGGGTATTACCATGCAGTAGAACAAAGTCTTTTCCTGAGATCCAAGGAGGCGATCTTAGTGAGTTACAGAAGATCAGAGTGGGACCAGTGCAAGGCCCAGGATCTTGTCACAAACTTTGAATTCAGTTAGGGTTATTATAATCAGAGTTTCTCAAGTTGGAAACAATACCTGATGTGCTGGAACTGTACCATTGGAAACTGAATGCACAAAAAGCATTTGCTGAAGCACAGGATAATTTTCTGCAACCATCTGAACAGAATTAGGAAGGCTTATTTCTGTTTATGCAGTTTAATCTCCCTCTTGCCCAATCCCCTCTGCCCTGAAGCACAAGCCCCCCAAAGTGGTACACCAAAATTACATTTGTTGAAGTCAATGGCAAAAATTAATGTGAAGGATTGTGAGAAAACGTAAGCAGACTCCTACACCTAGACTATACAAAGAAGACAATACAAGCAAAAGCAAACATATTTGTCTGTGTGGTGAGATTCAGGCAAAGCTCTGCAGAGCTTCCAGTGTCAATTCCAGCACCTTTGCAGTGCCATGGTAGGCGTGAGATGACCAGGAGAAAAGGGTTCCTTCTCCAACCTACTCGAATGGATTCAAGGCCATGTTGTATCTTCTACTATATTTGTGTTACTCTGTACTCAGCCTCTTGACAATACATCATCAAGAGGTTGGGCTTTTGCTGCTTAAAAAGATATTTCATTCTAACAGGGAAGGGAAGGGTTTCTAGTGTGAAAAGTCAAGGAAGAAAGGAAACTCGATTGTGCTTGTGGGTTTTCCTTAACTGCTGCTAATCCAAGGCAGTTTAGTCATCACCAAAATCTTGTTTGTCTTCTAAAGGAAAGATGCTATTAACTACTTTGATTGTGTCTTCTAGTATCTGCATGTGGTTAGAGATAGCTGAAAAACATTTCTAAGTTGTTTGTTTTGCAGAGTTCAAATTGATCAAACTTGATTTTTTTTTTTTAAACGGCAACAAACCAGATTGCCTTGGAAAAGGGAAATTTTGGAAAACGAAGGTATTCTGTTTCAAGGAAAGTTTGTTATTGCTTTACTTGAACCTAATTTTCAGTGAAGGAAAACATTGCTCAAAGGAATGCTTCAATAATCACTCTATTTTTTCTTTTTTTGAGCTTTGTTTTTCCTTAAAACCTATTATTCATTTTAAATGCACGAATCATTTTTATGAAATGTTAGAGTTAAGTGTCGGGTTATGCTGAGAGCATTATGTCACTATCATAGATGTAGAGTTCTGCAGAGAATAACGTTTAACCATCTCAGATGCAGTGCTCTGCCAAATAGTCCTCAAGACCTCCTACTTCCTCATCCTGTGGCAACCACTGGTGAGTGTTTATCAAGTGAGCTAATTCAGAATTTACCGTTTCCTATTAAAAATATGGTTTTCTTCCTTATAGTGAATTATGCAAATGAGACATCATTATTCCTTTGCAGGAAGAAAACAAAACAGAAAAATAATGAAATGGACTGATGAACTTGCTTCTCACAATGTGCATGTGATTGCCAGAGTCAGAAATATAATTGACAGAACAATTATACTTTCATTTTCTTGAACCGTTCTTCCATGCCATTTCAAATCTAACTTTGGCAGGTCAAAAAGTAACTCTGTGAGCCTGTGTACTGCAATCAGGAGTCTGGCACAACCCTCTACCAAAAAGTCACTTTGTAGGGGGTTTACTTTTCCACTGCATTTGACAATAATGTGAATGAGAGCTTTGACTCTCTGTTGGCTTACGGTGGTGAGCCACTTATTTTTTCAGGCAGCCTCCTGTCAACTAAAGATTTAAAAAAAACCCCAAACCCTACAAATAGCATATAATAATGTTTATGTAAGAGAACTTGCTTCTTCCGGTGGCTAATCATGTGTCAAACATGAGACATTTTTTAAGCAACGCCTACATAATAAATGAATTTTTTTAAGCTTAAAGCTAGGTAATTTTTATTCATTTTAAGTCAATTTCTACTGCTGCAAAATGCCTACTTTGTATTGACAGCTGTGAAATAACCAAATGTCAGGTTTGAATCTTGCAAGCTTGTTTTACATAAATTTTCATATGCCCACATGTGCTGACTGAAAGCAGCGGGTCACGCACACACAAATGAATCTGGGTCAGACTATTAAATTACTGAAATCCAAATTCCACTCTCCACTAGAGCTGAACATGTCTCTGAAATGTCTGAAGGACACAAAATCCAATCAGTACAGGTGAGTAGTGCTACATATTCCCATCTATAACAGAAACTGTGGAGTTCTTCCCTCTTGGGGAATTCTTTCTCCCTTAGAGACAGTCAGTCTTCAGCCTTCCTCTCCAAGCACAGCAGACCAGTGTTGGTACAGGTGATTTCTAAGCAAGGAAATGGGCTTCTTGCAAAAGGTACTGAGATCCACTGGTACCATTAGAAATAAAACAGGCCCGTGTTACACTGAAATGACTTGAAGACATAAAACAAGCTTTCTCTTACAACTTGGATGACTTCAGCAGTGCTACAATTACAACAAAAAGATGTTGGCATGCAGTAAACAAATGTTGTTTCTATTTAGACTGAATCAAATCCTGCTGAATGATACACAACATCAGTGAAATGCAGATGTTTGTTTTGCTCATCAAAAATGTTTGTCTTCTAAGTTCAGAAATAAAATTAACTTTCTTTCCTTTTTGTCCCTCATGACAGATGCTACTTGTAGAAAGTATATACTTATTTTATGTAAAATTAAATGAAGCAACAACTACAAATGACCCTTTTACTCTCTCATTTGCTCGCATATTATCTTTATATGTGATTTTGGTATACCTTTAAAATTCCTTTCTGGGTTTATTTAAAATATGAATATCTATGCTTACTTATGTTGTAGTCATACTGTCATTTAAAAAGTAGTGCAGTATTGTATTTTTCCTCACTAAAATCAAGTGTCTAAATAATAGACGAAGTACTGTAGTCATATCCTGAAGCCATGAAAGTTTTAGTGATGATTAACCAATTACAGTTGCCACACAGGCAAAGACAGATCCAAAATTCCCTCCTGTCAATACGTTTTGATTTACACCCTACATAAAAGTAGATGTCCTTCACTAACATTGGTGGTGCCTCTTGTCCCTTAGGTACTGATGCCTGTTTACAACAGATCCCAAGTTTTGAAGGTATGTTCTTTGAATTCCCATCTATTACAACAAATTATTTGCCATATGGGGTTGCTTCTGCTGGACACAGGAAAACATGCAGTGGTGGAATAAATCATTTATGTTCAGACTTAGCAGAAAGTGTCTTAAACCAGTGTTACTTGCATTGTCTGAGGAAGGTACGAGCAAGCTAGCAATAAGCGAACATACTAAGAGACTAAACTGTCCTTCTGTGGCTGTGCCCTCCTTGAGCATTGCCCTGAGGCACCTGACCCCTTTCTTCCTTCTCACCTAGCCAGGCTCTAGCACTTCCCAAATTCAGGATAGTGAAACTGTTAGGCAGGTCAGGTAAGATTCCTACCAAGGGGTCCAGAGTTCGAGGTTAATGCTTTCCTCTCTCCCAGACCCCTTCTGTGGTGGACGTTGGGGATGGGCGTGCCTGTGGTGGGAACGTGGACATCTCCTGGGCAGCTGTCAGCTGAGCTATTGTGTCTATTTGGTCATCTGAAGCATTTTTTTTTTTTGAATTGTGATCACTGCTTTTTCTTCAGCTCAGAAGAGTAGCAGTGTGAAGAAAGGCATTTAGCATGTGCCTAAGTCTCTAATAAGTCAAACAGAACTTTAAATAATGCCCATAATGGAGTGTGTGGTTTCTAAATACAGATGGTATATTTTATACATTAGGGACCTGCAGTATCCAAAGGCCAACTAGCTTTCTGCAGAGTGTATTTTAAGTCTTGGTCTGCCTGCTGGATATTGTATCCCCAGAGTCTTTCTGTAAGAACAGCAGGAGAATTTTATTATGAAAGTAAGAACTAGGTGGCTCATTACCTTTTTAGTGCATCATTCCCCATAGGATCATCTAATTGTTTGCTGAATTATTCCAGTAGTTTTGCTCCAACACCCTTGCCTGGGAAGAGATGCTCTCTCTAGATTGATGATTAATCGCATGAATAGGTTGACTTTTTTCATTGTATTTTCATCCTTGTTGAAATTTTTTTTAATAGTAGCTTATTACAGATTATACTTATGTAAGTGACATGTAGTGAACTTAACTTGTATTACTTCTGTCCATTTTTATGCCTCCTAGGCTTTCTGTAAGTGCTTCCACTTGGAGGTTGATTCGTTTTTAAAACCAGTGTAACTCCGTTGACCAGAGTGCTGTCATGCCAGACAATGAGAAGTACACTTTCTGGGGTCTGTGAAACTATGCTGACAATTCATCTAACCATATTTAGTTGGTAACAGCTTATGAACAGGGCATTAATTGGAAGAGCGTGTCAGACTTGAGAACAGAAAGAAAAGCAGAAATATTTGCTCCTCTCCAGACAGGCTGAGGAGGTGTCCATGACTCACACAGTAAGACAATGACCGGGCAGCAATGACAGTTTCCAGAGCAGTATTTATATACAGCTTCAAAAGAACAGAAACAAAAGGAAAATAAAAAATGGAGATGAGCTGAGATTCTTGCCCTAATACTATTGCATTGCACAATACTTTCCCAATTCCAGAAGTCACTGTGTGCCACTTGGATTCTGCTGTTAAAACAACTTAAATGTTGCTCTAAATGGCATATGTCTATGTCGGGGATCCTACAGGGCTGTGAGGACAAAGACTGGTTACCAGGCTTTCACAGAAATCCCAGGGAGGTCCCTGTTGTCTCAGCCACATCCTTATGTTAGCCATAGAGGTGATGACTATGGTAAAGGTTAAGATACTGCTTATGTGTTGCTGACGATCTTTCTATGCTCATTCCTTCTATGGATGGATTTATCTTTTAGGGTTGTTTTTCTAAGCCTAAAGCAATCCCAGTTCAGGGAGAATTTGTCCCAGAATCCTGGTATCTAAAACCTTAGACTGTAAGTTTTTGGAAACAAAGGATTCTGAGATGACATCATGCTGGCAAAATAAGTCTGTTTGATTGAAATATTTTCTAGCTGGAATCTTTTCAAATGAGAAACGTACTGATATATTTATACCCTATCCATGAAAGACTGAATAGGATAGCAATGGTAGAAGGTTATTTCTAGGGGCAGTCCAAGGACTAAGCTGTGCAAAATTACCTGCACTCAGGGAGTTTCTATCAGTGGATATCCAGAGTAACTCATGGGTTGCCTAGCTCGCACAAACTCACACAAAGATGGCTGTAGCCGAGCCTAATACAAGCAGGATCTCATATTAACAGTGTATGTGTGGTGAGAGAGAAAAAGATTGCTTTAAAAGTATATATAAAATAAATAGTTTTGATATAAAGGACAAGGTTCTGTTGCGCCCTACTCTGGCTAGATGAACTTGCAGTAAAGGCAACTTCTGCCTGTAAGCTGCCATGCACGTGCACAATAAAATGTCTGGAGGTGTTTTAAATGCCTCCCTGACTGGAGATCTTATGTGGGCAGGTGAGATGGCAGACAGCAGTAGGGTTGGCAGGTTGAAGGGCATGGCCGCCAGGTCCTTCTGACACTGAATGTGGTGAGAAGTGCTTATGGTTCTTGGTTAATTGTGTAGGAGTGGTTTTGAGCTTGCTTCTCCCGGTCTTTCAGACATGCCTGCCTTGAGAAGGATGGCTTGTGTATTGGGTTTGCATGGCAAGGTTTTGGTAGTGGGGAGGCTACAGGTGTTGCTTCTATGAGAAGCTGCTAGAAGCTTCCCCTATGTCCGATAGAGCCAATGCCAGCGGGTTCCAAGACGGACCCACCGCTGGCCAAGGCCGAGCCCATCAGCGACAGTAGTAGCGCCTCTGTGATAACATATTTAAGAAAGGGAAAAGAAGTTAGGGGAGTAGCAATTGCAGCCGGAGAGAGGAGTGAGAATATGTGAGAGGAACAACTCTGCAGACACCAAGGTCAGTGAAGAAGGAGGGGGAGGAGGTGCTCCAGGCGCTGGAGCAGAGATTCCCCTACAGCCTGTGTGTGGTGAAGACCATGATGAGGCAGGCTGTCCCCCTGCAGCCCATGGAGGTGAACGGTGGAGCAGATATCCACTTGCAGCCCATGGAGGACCCCATGCCAGAGCAGGTGGATGCCCAAGGGAGGCTGTGACCCCGTGGGAGGCCCGTGCTGGTGCAGGCTCCTGGCAGGACCTGTGGCCCTGTGGAGAGAGGAGCCCACGCTGGAGCAGGTTTGCTGGCAGGACTTGTGACCCCATGGGGGACCCATGCTGGAGCAGTCTGTTCCTGAAGGACTGCACCCCGGGGAAGGGACCCACGCTGGAGCAGTTCGTGAAGAACTGCAGCCCATGGGAAGGACTCACATTGGAGAAGTTCCTGGAGGACTTTCTCCTGTGGGAGGGACCTCACGCTGGAGCAGGGGAAGAGTGTGAGGAGTCCTGCCCCTGAGGAGGAAGGAGCAGCAGAGACAACGTGTGATGAACTGACCGAAACCCCCATTCCCTGTCCCCCTGCGCCACTGGGGGGAGGAGGTAGAAAATTTGGGAGTAAAGTTAAGCCTGGGAAGAAGGGAGGGGTGGGGGAAAAGTGTTTTTAAGATTTGGTTTTATTTCTCATTATCCTACTCTGGTTTTGATTGGTAATAAGTTAAACTAATTTCCCCCAAGTCAAGTCTGGTTTGCCTGTGACGGTAATGGCTGCATGATCTCCCTGTCCTTATCTTGACCCATGAGCCTTTTGTTATATTTTCTCTCCCCTGTCCAGCTGAGGAGGGGGAGTGATAGAGCGGCTTTGGTGGGCACCTGGCGTCCAGCCAGGGTCAACCCACCACAGCTTGGAAAAGCTGTATACTCCTATTAATATCCCTCTACCCTGTACTGCTCGCAGGAACAGGATTTTGGCCATGAGCCTTCAAAGCTAGTTGTCTGTCTGAGGCCAAGAAATCTCTAGCGGCAAACTAAGAAAACTGTAGAAGATATGAGTTTTGGACAGATAGCTCTCTCCTGTCCCTGACCAATGTTTTTAAGGTCAAAATGTTTGATGTTTGTCTTATGAGCAATGACTAGGAACAGGCAAGTATAACTCTCTTTATAGGAGTATGTTCTACTATTTCTATGATTGATTGGATATGTTTCAGACAGTTTTAATTCACTTTAAAATAACGCTGCTGCGTTGTTTTCAGCCTTTACCTGTCAAGTCACAGATTTCCTTCTTGCTTTGTCTATAGGTTGTAGTGGCACAATCAGAGAAAGGGTCCTAAAAGCCTACCTCTGCTGTGTCTGTTACCTGCGAAAAGAAAATCAGCTTCAACCTTGGAAACACTCATGCATTCACTGAATCGTATGCACTCAAATTGTTCCATTGACTTCACTGAGAACACTCATGTATTTTAAGTTGAGCATGTGCTTAATTACCTTACTAAATCAGGGTCCATATGCATAAAATTAAGTATATGTGTAAGTGCCTGTATATTCAGGGCCCTAACGGAAACCATAGTAAAATATAGAGTTGCATTTTACATTCATTAACTGAGCAAAAATCTCATTGAAGTCAGCAGTCACTTTGCTGAGTAAGGCCAAGAGGCATCTGGCCCATACAGCTCGCATCCCCAGCTGTGACTCTTCATGTACAAGAGTTAAAATACAGCACTGATGCATCAGGCTGCAAGTGAGGAAAGAGAGGTCTAATCAGGCTGCCACAAAAATCTCACAGCAATTTGCAAGGTCTGCAAGAAGTTCTAAAACCTTGTTTTAGATTGGAACAAAATACTCAATTTATTCAGCAGAATAAAAGAAAGCAATTCAATTCATGGGTTAATATGAACTTCTAATGCACAGAGATAGAGCTCAACATTGTTTCATTGTAAGCAATGGGTGTCTTGCTGAGGGGCAGCACAACTGTGAGAAAACACATCTAACTTACGTAAAAGTTAAAAAAACCCCAAACATATAAAACAATGTGGGACAATATAAAATCACACCTAGCAAACACTGTTATAATATAATAATTTGATTCACTAAGAGACACTTAAGGAATGTTCATGGAGGGAAGAGCTCCAGATGTCATTTTTATATATCTCTCCAGGTTCCCCTTAATATGAAAAATCAGTCAAATATGCCTATAGCAATTCCCCAAATCTCAGTCTTCTGCATGTACTGAAAGGCACAGAGCTTTTCTTTCTTTTAAATGATGCTAGTCAGAGAGGAAGGCAAAGGGCTGATCTTTGAATTGGGGCTGGATGCAGAAGTACTTAAGTTTATTTCATACAAAGAGGAGCCCAAATGGCTTAGGTCAATAGGTGGCACCTCCTTTTGCCTGGTGGTTGACCCATACCCCCAAGGTGTGGTATCTTGCCCAAAGAGAGGATCAGATCTCTCTCTGATCTAGGGCTCACACAGTTACCTGGAGATGCTGTAGATGGTTCTGAAATATTCAGAGCGAGATATATGTCTTTTTTTCCTATTAAAGCTGCGCTGTGAGAAAAGTCTCCCTTGGACTACTGGTCTTTCTCCAGGACAAAGTTTGCCGGTGGCAGTCCTAAAGAGGTGGTGGTGTGCTCCTCTAGGTGAGCAACAGGATCTGAATTCTTCAGGTGGTTAAGGGAGGGTGGTGTCTTATAACTATCTAATTTGAATGGGCCTCTATTCTGTCTACTGACTTTTGAGACTTGATCCTTAGGTTTCAGTTTCTCTCCAAGTTTTGTAAAGTGATCTATCTAACTTGGGAGTGTAGTTTACATCAGACAGTAGAAAGCCAAGGAGTTGGATATTGCAATGCCAAAGCTAAGTCCCCCTTCTGGATCTTGCTGTGCTTCACAAAGACACATGAATAGATTTTCCTCAAGAAAAGGAGCGTGCGTTTGTGTCTCAGGGTGGGAGGACTCTGGAGCATTGTACAGAGAGGCACCAGGCATCATGTACAATGCCATTCTTCTAGACAGAGTTTGGTGGGCTACAGGAAGATCTACTGTGACATGGTCCAGGCTGAGCAACTGCCAATCCAGACAAAAGTACCCTTAATCTAGGGTCTTTATTTTATTGCCTAATTCTTGGGAGTTTTTTCCTGAATTGTCACGTTGCTATGTATACAGTTATCTTGTAACCACCAAGCATACCCTGTTCAGAGCAAGGTGGCAGCTCCATCTATTCAGGACAAACATGCAAACTCTCTCTAAACTCAAGGCAGGTTTATCTAAGGGTGCTATATGTGATAGTAGCAGCTTGGGACTGTCTCATTGCTAGAAATGGGGCGTGAAGGAACAACCTGCCTGCAGTGTTAGATATGACTGAGCAGAACTCCCTGTTGCCAATTCACAAACAAGATTTTTCTGGTAAAATAGAAATTAGAACTTTAACAGGTCAAAAAACAAAGAAGAAAACATGTTATTTGGTTACAATTCACTGGGAAATACTACCATATCCTATGGCCACAAAAGACTAGGGAGACTATTAAAAGCATATTCAATTGCAGAGATGATAAAAAAGGCAAAGGATGCTGGTTGAATCTTTGTTATATTATGGTACTACCTTGTCACTATGCAAAGTCATAAAAGAGAGAAAAGGATGTGATGGTTATTGTGTATGGGGAATTAACATAGCAAAATTGTTTGTGATTTAAAGTAAAAGAATGATACTGTGTGAGTCACAGCAAAAAGAGCAACAATAGGAGGCTGGGGAGGCAGATGAGTCAGAAGCTGTTTGTGTCAGAAATCTGAAGAAAACTAAAGAAATGCTGAAAATAAAGTCTCAAATGTTAAATTGCACAGTAATAGTTTATATAACATGTTAGAGTTCATAAAGTTTTTTATATTACTTACGGTCCTTCTAATAATCATACAAGCATAATGTTTTTTAAAAAACTATTTTCAATAATGCAAAAGAAACTGTTGAAACAGCAGCTCTAAGAAAACTGAAGGCAAATACTTATTAAATTCAGAGTAGGCTATGGTAGTTCAAAGACATCAGTTACCTTGTTTATACTCTGTAATTAACTTAGTAAAAAATAGTAATTCCTACTTCTTTGAACCAAAGAAGTTTCTATAAATTGTGGGATAGACTGATTTTTTTTTTTAATGTGAACTTCTAGTAATTCTTGTAGTTTTTCTTATGTTTTCTAATCCCAATATTAAAGTTGTCACCTAGGTCAGGTAGAACAGAGCAATAACTAAAGGGCAAATGAATGATTTCTCCCCCCCTCCATTGTCTATCACAGGTGTAACACAGACCACTGTCATAATGTCTACTTCCAACCTTAAAAAAAAAAAAGGTTATAGTCTATCATAGAAAAAGTCTAGCATTTGTGACTCTCAACTAAATTACTTTCTGTCCTCTGGTCTGAGAAATAGATTTCTCAGTTTGACTTGAGGCTGAAAAGCTCGTTGTCTTCACTGGGAGTGGAAACTTCACAATATATCAGTGTTCTCCCTTCCACAGCCTGCAGAAAGGAGAGGTGGTGTTTCAGCCAGTAAAAGCTTTGGATGTTTCAGAGGGGAAAGGGACAGCTCGTAGTGCCCACATTTGGCTCAGATATTGGGAGGGAGAGGTGCAGAGCCTGTGCGCCAGCCGAGGTAAAGCATATCAGCAGCAAAAGCGCTGTCTGCAGTAGTAGGCTTAGAAAAGATCTAGGCGCTAGGTGCAACCTAGTGAAAAAATTAGATAAAACGCTAAGTTTGGAGGCAAAAGGGTGGGTAGGAGTTATCAATCAGGTAGCTTATGCAAGTAGAAAAATGATGCAGTTGGAGATGGTGGAGTAAGAAATAAAGCAAGAGAAGACATAAGGTGAAATGGAATATAAAGGAAGGAGATTATTGCTGGGAGTTAGTGGACCAGGAGATGGGGAGACAGAGGGGAGGCAATAGGAAACAAGAAGAATCCTCCAGGGCACTAGCAAGAAGGATATGACATAGAATTGAAGAGTTAACAAGAAGTAATGATAGATCTCTGTCTTCAGTGTGTTTTAGGGGTTTTTTTCCCATTGTAATTCTATTTCTCTTTCTGCATGTTTTAAATTTTTGTGGCTGGCAGCAGTAAAATGCCAAAACTTGCAGTCTTGCCTTCTTTACTGCTGATGTAGTTATTTAATGTGCAATTTATTGCGCAGTTATTACTAAAAATAATTGCAAGATGGAAGAAATACTGGTTTTATGGTAACCCACAATGAAAACAAACAGGAACATAGTTTTAGGAAATGAGATAAGGTTTCAAAGCAAGATGTTTCTGTGTTTAGGCAATTTGGCTTGTTTTACATGAGGATTTTCTTCCTAAGGATACCACCCCACCTCCAATCTTTTGAAAGCAAGACGAATAACTAGTTTTCTCACAAAAGGACATTCTGCAACTTTCCCTAGATGCAAGTATACTTTTAGAAAGCTTTGAATTACTAAGAGGTAAATTGATGAAATATATCTTAAATGCCCCTTTCTGCAGGTTAGAAAATGGATCTCCTGGTTTTGGTGTGTCGCACAGAATGGTATGACATCTGACCTTTTAATGACTTTTTTCAATTCAGTTGAATAATTTCTACTCAGGGTTTACTTCTGCAGCGTCTTGCTTAATTTGTTTTATGAATCTTTCTTTTTTTGTTGTTTTAAAGTCATCGTTTTTAATTTCAGTTTTTCAAATGCCTCAGCAGTAACTTCTGTTATCCTTGACATTTCTGTGTCACCATATGAACTGCTGCAGTGGGAAACATAATCCTCTAATCTGGCTAGCTCAGATGCATTGTTCATATAGAGACATTTTCTAATTCAGTGTATTTATGAACAGCTCTGAGCACTCTGTTCCCAGTGCAGATGCCAGAGTGAACAGTTTTATTAATGGAAACTGTAGTCAAACAGTAGGCTTATGCCTATGACTTATTCCACTAACTGGAATAACAGTGCTGGTTCATATGATTGTAGGATTCAGTGTTCTACCTTTTGGTTCAAGAAGCTATAAGATACACATACATATACATATATATGTGTGTGTATATATGTACGTGTGTGTATATATATTCAGATTGCCAGTAAATCAACTCGTTTATTGAGAGGGCAGATCTGAATATTAATCTAAGCTTTCCTGGGGAATCCTAAAAATCATTTGTGATATCTGTTTTGGCAACTATTTTGGCAGTTTCAGGTTTTCAGATGAGCATTCAGTATTCTGTAGAAACAGATTATTCCGTGATATTTTTTCAGAACCTCAGTTTTAGGAAATGGAACGTTTCTGACCAGTCTTAGTATTTAATTACTTTATTTCTCATCTATTACCCCCAAAGCTTATGCTGAGTTGCTGTCCCTGGATATACTAACCGTGAGCCTAACGTGACGATTGTATTCAGGTCTAGCATACACAGACATCTGGACTGAGATTTGTCACTGTCTTGGTGGGCTATGTGTTTCAATAGCATCTTCTTTTCAAAAGCATAATAATTTTGTGCTTTTTCTGTCACTTCAGTGATGTAAAGCTGCCTGCAGGAGGTACGTTTAGGAATGGTGCCTGAGTTATTAGTTCATTAATGAATAGTTTGCTAATGGCCACTGAAGTCAGAAAACTGGTCTGGATGAGTCTGCAGGATAACTGATCTGCCACTTAGGCTTTCATTTGAATGCTAAAAAGGACACATAGCAAAGAGTGAATATATAGTATATAGAAATACTCTCAAACTTAAATAGTATCTGGATGTGCAGATACTTTTAGTAAAGTCAAAGCAAACTGCTTCTCAAGTATGTATAAAATCCCAGGATGGGGTGGAAGATCATTAGTGATATGATTTAATTTAGACAGTCATACAGTCAAACTAGAGGTTAATGGCAAATACCATCATGAACTTTAGACAGGAGACTGAATCGTCAATATAGGAAATACAATACTGTATTTCCATGAAACTAAGATTCATCTTACTATGATTGTTCTATGCTGGAAGCATGATAGAAAAGTGCCTTTATTCCTGTAGGAGCAAAACTTTGTTCACTCCTTCCCCTCAAAAAAGCCAAAGGAAAAAAGGTTTTATGCACAGTTTCCCAGAATGAAACAGAGGATGAAAACATCCCTCAAGCTGCAAAGCAAGAAGAAAGGTCCTCAGCACTAATGATGTTTTCTATTACCAAGACAAAAATATCTACAGTAAGAGACAAGCTCTGAAATCTAAAAATTAAAAACAAGAGCAAATATTATTTTCATTTATCTGTATATCATATATTATAAACACATGCTCAAAGGTTTAATGTTTGGGGTTTTTTTTGAGAAATACTCATTAATGACTATGATTCATTGTAAAAAATAATATAAGCTGATTGGGAAAAGGTAAGTTTATAACATGCAATTGTTTTGAAGAATAGAAAATTATTGTTCTCAAAAGTTGGCACATTTATTAGGAAGCCCACTGATGTTGTAACACCAAGCTCTTGGAGAAACAAATCAGAGCTAGTTGGTTTCATCCTTTATTGACAATGGCATTTTGGATTTGACAGTGTATGGAGAACTGTTTTTGGCTGAAGTTGTTCGTGCAGTCACTGAATGATGCTATTGTTGTAAAGAGAAAATAATTTCATTGGAAGGCTACCGAGGGTTGCACTGAAATCACAGAAGAAATATCTGTGCATGTTGCAACATAACATGCTAAAAAAGCCCCAAGGAAATGACTGCAAAAAGGTATATTTTGACAATCTCGGAAATAAGGGAGTCTTCACTAACAGTGTTTCCGTTGCACTGTTACGGGTGCTCTTGTTCCCCCGTAACTTCAAGACATCCATCCTGTATACTTGAATCTGTATCAGTTTCAAATTATTCTTTGGTGCTACCATGCCTCTTGAACCTTCTCTCTTCAGCTCATGAGTTCCCTTTATTTTTTTCCCAGTTTACCCACCTTTGTTTTTTTCTGTATCTCTGTGCTATTCCTTCCATATGCTAAAGACTGGCAATGCCAACCTTGCACATATCTATTTGTTACCATCTCCATCATCTTCCCTACTTAAATTTTCTTGGAAAGCTGTACACCAATGCTTCTAATAAAAATCATTGTTTGAGGGTCCTGTGACATCTAAGAACTAGGAAGATGTGACTACACATGTATACATCTTCAATTTACTAATATATTGCTAAGGGTAACTTTGTACGAGATGAAAACCCAAAAACTACGTAAGATACGCAAACAGACTTAGGTAAATATGTTAGCATACAGATATTTCCTTTCGCAGCAAATTAACACTTAATATAGCTACGGTGTGAAATTCACTGGGCCTGAGTACTCAGCACTTGTCCATTGTATTTATAATTTCTGTTCTCACTGACCCTTTCTAGGGAGTCATTGAGTCCAGTGCAATAATTTGCTGCAAATAGCCCTTATTCAAATGAGGAATTGCTCAAGAGAATTATGAATTCATATAGTGATAGCTGTTACAGGATCAGATCTAATAAAAGGTCACCTGATACAATTTCTTATGTAAATGAGTTTTCCAGACCATTTCTCTCTTTATAGTTGCACTGTTACCTATGCTGCCACCATACTCCAAAGAAATTCATTATTCTTCCATTTCTTTAAATGAAATGTTTGCTGAACCTAATTGATACTGCAATGTCTCTTTTTGCAGGGCAAAGAGAATTGTGCAAGAGTAATTCAGTCTATTGAGTTATTCACAGCCATTGTGTTTGCGCCCTACTGACATTGTATTTTTTTCTGAAAAATATTGGAAATCATTTTCACTGATGGAACTGATGGGAAACAGTCAATCACATGAGAGACAGCGGATTCAGTAAGCTCAATGCAAATTATTGTAGAAAGTTTTAAGTGTCTTTGTCCATAAAATGTCAGTGCTTTTTTTTTTTTTTCCTCCTCAAGGTTACTTTGAAAGCAAATATTTGGAGGCTGCCATATACTCTTGATAATGCTGAGAGCCAGTGAAGAAAGAAAACAAAAAAATCTACAGTAAGAGACAAGCAAGCAATAGGAATGACTAGAAAAGGTGAAGAGAGTTTTGTGGATTTCAGGTAGGCTGGTGTAGGGTTTTTAAGTCTGTTCCTGTAAAATGGGAACTTCTCGTCTTAGAGACTCTGATGAGCCTTTTGGATAAAAGGGGAAACAAAAGTGTTGCCAGTTTCTTGCTCTTTCACCCTGGCAATCCACAAGAGCAAATGCTTCATGCCAGTCAGCGACAATTCCTGTAATGCAATTAAAATGCAAATGCATAAGTGAGCCCACTGGCTACTCCGCCCATCCTCTGGAGGTTTTAATTTTGGCTAATGCTAATGTGTGCACTGTTAGAATTTGGTCCCATCAGTGTCATATTGAGCTCTACTTGTTACAGTGTCAATGTCCTAAGGCTGTGCCCATCTTTCCATCCTAAATCCCTCTTCTATATTAACAAATGCCTCTCATTTTGGCTAAAGTTTGCCTGTGTGGTCTCAGTCCATGAGCAACTCGCATTCCTCTGCTCTTCAACAGTTTGCTTCATTCAGGGCATAAAATCTGAATAAATTTCATTTTTTTTTCTTGGACTAGTATAGTATAAATTGCTTAAAAATATACTAGCTATTAATTTTGAATGTTAGTTAATTGTACTTTGGTCTTTATTTTACTGCTGATTCATAAAGTTAATGGACTACATTTCTGTCTTGGTTTGACAGCACATAAAGACTGAGCATTAAATGTAAACTATGGTTTTAGAGTGAGATTCCTTGATAACAGAATGGTTTTTATTTTGGTGAAGAGACTATCCCTAAGGAAGTAGATTAGGGAGGAAATTGTTAGACATGAGATAAATACTGTTGTTCATTTTTTCCCCACGGTCTGCCAGAGCAATCTTTGTGGTCGTGAGCACTGTAATACATTCATGTGCAAGGTATTTCATGGTGCGAAATCTCTATTTCCTTCTGATTACCATTTCTCTTCTCTTTGTAGCCTTTAAAAAAAAAAATCAAAACTGATGAGATTCAAACTACGGAATATGGGAAAAGCTGAAAGTACGCTGCCTTTCTACCAATTTCCTGACAAATGAGATACTGTACTCTTGAGTCTTTATTTTTCAGACAAAGGCTGTAAGAACAGCAAGTGACACAACGTGAATCTCTTCTTGTGTCAATTACTGTAGCGAAAATGGAAAATACTGGTACTGCAGCCCATGAGTACCCTTGAAATGGTCAGGAGGTGCAAACGTATGAGACGCTCTGCTCAGCGCAGCTGGTTTAAATACGCACACCATCTCCCGAAAACTGCTCTGCCGAGCTCAGTAATTTTCTTCCCACTGTGAGGGGATGTTATAGAGGGTGGTTTATTATAAATTTTAATAGAATTGAAAGCCAAAGTATATAGACACCTTGTATTGGAGATGGCCTTATGATGAAAGTGCACAGTATGCCTTGTTCTTGGGATATCTGAATATAGACTTCTACATTCAGTGAAGAGTGTAACAAGGCTGAACCACAAGAAATACCACAGCTCTCCACCCAGAAAAAAAATACAAAATACATAAAAAGCAGGCAATTTAACTCACCCTTCTGACTTCAGGCCTACTGCTACTCTTTTATAATACCAGGCTGTATAAGAATAAATGAAATTAACCTGCTATTAAGCAATTTTTCACAGCTCATGTTTAAAAATGACACCAGTATCAGCAGTCAGACGTGAAGCACAACTACTGCTGCAAGCCTGCAAGTCTGTAATCTTATGATTGTGTTGCATGACCGTATAATTGTCTGTGGCTGGAGTTCCTTTTTCTTGTCCTCTCGCTTAACAAAGACTGCAAGCACAACATGAAAAGCTTACGAAGCTTGTTGGCAATCTTGTCTTTATGCACATCTTTATGTATTTATGATCTTTCTCTTTGTAGTCTTCTGAAATCGGGTATGTTGGGTATGAAACTCTTGCTGGCCTTTCAGAAGTAAACCCTGTCTCAGTGACAAAGCAATTGTGATTTTCCTGGTTAGATGCTGAAATCGAGTCACATACTGAGCAATAGTCAGCTGAATTAACACTTGGGCTACTAGTGCCTAGAAGTTACAATTTTATTGAAGGAAGAGTTTCCTAAGGATCACTAAAAAGCAATTCTGACAATGTTTCTGGCTTAATAGAAAGTAGGAGGGCAGATAGATTCTGTTCTCAAAAAAACTTCCAGCACAGATTCAAACCCCACCCTGAAGTTCAAATTAAGTCCATGGGTGTTTCCAATGTCTTAGGTACTTAAATTCTGAAATCGTAGATCCATTAAAGACAATTTTGGAATTACCCTCACTGGAACCAAAATCTTCTCATCTTTCAAAGCCCAATCATCTTTGGCCTCAGCTTGATTCTTTTTTTTCAAAGCTTTTTCTATCTGCTGCACAAGATGAAAAGCTGTAAAAAGAAAATGCATAAGGAGAGTGTACAATAGATAAAGCATAGTTACACAGCGGTTGAGTTTGAAAGATATGCTCAGTCTTTTAATCTGTCTGCTTTTGGCATCGTGAAAGACTATCCTCCACAATAATCTCTTAAGTGCTTTATCTAATGCTGACAGTCAGTGTTTGTTGGTACAAACAGTGCTAATATCTTGGCTAAACTGACACTTGGCAAGTTCTGTTACACATGCAAGTTCTCTGTAGTATGTAGAGTGGGGAGGGGTGTGTGTGTGTACCTGCCTCAAAAATGCTTATTCTCGCAAGAAATACTGAACCAGTTCAAAAAGTTCCTATTCTCAAACTAAAAAAAAAAGTTTTGAACTAAACCCAAGTGGCATGTAGGAGTTTTACTGAATATAACTCCTGCATACACCTGTCGTGTCCTGAAGCAGTGCATAAATGCAATTAGAGAATTGTATACAGCCCTGGCTATGAAGAATGGATTTTAAGCGTATGATTTCTGATCAGAAAGTTCTTGTGAGAACTCCATTTGTGGCAAAGAGGAATTTTATAAATGAGAACTTTTTTCCTTCTCTAATAGGGCATATTTGGTTGTGCTATTTTAAATAAAGGCCATTGTGAAAGGAATACAATCAGCTGGAGTGGTTATAACAAGTTAGACCTTTTTTTCAAGACAAAACAGCCCTGGAATTACAATATATAAGATGGGTTTATAAACTGCCAGCAACTTTTACAATACTGAATAGTTCATGGTAAATTCCTCTTTGTGATGACATTAGGCCAAATTCTCTGCTTGTATCAGGGAATGAAGGTTTCCTGAGAGCTTTGGCCCATCATGGATCGTAAAAAAGCTTACTGAAGTGTCTACATTTATATATATGCTTTAAACCAGGGATTTTATTAGACCAGTAAGGGTTTTGAAAATAGTAAAAATAATGTTCCCGAGGGTCTAGCCCATTCCTCCTTCTTCAGGATATTATCTCAGTGGTCCTTAGGGCTGTTTGAAAATAAAATATGGGTTTCATAAGTCATCAGAAATTCTGTTCTGAATAGAGAAATGGGGGACACCCCATTGAATAAGAAAATGTCTTTTTGTAAAGTCAGTTTTCAGTGTAGCTAGTTTCACTGCATGATTCTGTAGTAGAGGGAAATGGAGGTAAATTAGACTTTCAGAAATTAGGTCCAGATCCAGACATTCCGCTGTTTAGCTGAACTGGGATTTGAGATTTATACAACCAGTAGTGACTTGTACTTCAGTTGAGACCTACACTGTATCTGTTTGGAGAACTGGGATTTTTGTTCCCTCTTTAGTTGGCTGTATCTTACAACTGTGTATCTTGAAAGTACCTACATGGCTTTAAAATTGTCCTAATTCAATTAATTGTAATAACAGTGAAATGGAGCTATATGAAACAGAACAGGAGATCAGATAGCTCAGTTAGACAGCATTATATTTTTGGAGCACTTCATCCTTTCTATAACATTGCATGCTTTCCTTTCTTTCCTTTATAGCTGACACTTAGGTGTCTGCTCTGCTTTAGTCTGTAACACATCTTCTGAGGCACGGTGTTCCAAAGAACTCCTTCTGCTGTAGATATTTGAGATCAAAGCCAGTACCTATCAAACATGCTAATGAAAACACCTTAAAACCAGTTTAGTACATAAGTACATTTCAGCAAGAGGAAAATGTTACTCAGCTAACAACAATAGTTTTCATGTAGAATGCGATGCAAGACAGTTGATATATCTACAGCACAAATTAATTCACTTTATGAAGTGGACTGAGTTAAGGGACATAAAAAGAATTGCATTATGCTGTTGCGGTGAGTATCAAACAGCCCTTTCAGGTAGTTTGCATTTGTAATTCTCCTTAGAATATTAGAGGTAGGAAATGTTCCTGTTGCTCAATTACATTTAACATGGCAAATTAGTTCAGGCAAAATATAGCTGCCCCATTCAATTCTAAAGTTAACTTTTCATAGAGTATCAAGGTGCTGCTAGTAAATCCAGACTACTCAATCTAATGCATAATTAAGAGCTGTAATGCTATGAATAAATTGCTCAAATGTATACCATAATGAAGATATAGCTCATTAGTGTTTGCCTAAGTTTGTTTATGTTGCTTAGATTGCTGTTAATCTTATCAATATTGCAAACACTACAAAATCCTAAAAATTTCTGAATGAGGATTCAGAAAATACTACATGTAAAGTACATCCTGGATAATCTGTGTGGATAAAATGTTATCTGCAAGTGGAAAATGTAGCTTCTTTCAGTTTTTTAATCTCTTCCCTAATGTTTCTGTTCTGTTCCCTGTATCTCGGTGCGCTGAGCTGGGCTGCATGGTTCAGTGCAGGAGGAAAGCAAAAGACAGTTTATGGGAGGAGAGAATAGCACATGGTCTCCCTGTTACGTTGCTGTATACTTACCATATGTCTATCAAACACAAAGAAATAAAACAATTCCTAATAGCTCTTCCTGGATGATCATACAGCACTAGTTGGAATTTATTCTAGAGAAAGTGCTTCTCATGATGCATAAAGAAGTGCAATCATCCCATCAAAACATGAGAGAATATTATTAATCTGTATTAAAAAGACTAATGGAGTATGATATCCTGCCAGCTGTGGTTTAGAATTCTCCCTTCTTTCAGTTGAATTACGAAGCAGGAAAACCCATAATCAGTGCAGGGCATGGAAGTGATGGAGAAGGAAGTAATTTAAAAGTGTGTTTTCATTTCTCAAATCTGAAGGACCTGAGGGACCAGTTCAATTCTTGGTTTAAACAAGAGCGGCCACCTGACATGCTGTAGCTCTCCAGAAAATATAAGTCAAAAAAGTCTGGGCTGTGGGAATAGAAAGCACATGATTTTTTTTCTTTTGTTTTGATCTTTAACATGTAGGAATTTACTAATGCAGAGAGATTTCTTCCATGCCTTGTAGTAGACAAGTTACATGGGCACATCAAAGGTCTGATCCTGCATCGGTGAGTCTGTATGTTCAGAAGCAATAGTTTACACACATTTTGGTCATGGCACTTCATGGTTCTTACCATCTTCTGTGGCATTAAAACAGTTGAGAGATTTTAGTGATTCTGGACCTCCACTGTGCGCTTTGCAATCAAATAAAAATGGCTTTCAGGAATGGCAGCCAGTATGAAATGTTGATCTTGAAACTGCTTCCTACACAAAAAGTCATAACACCATTCCTGAGCATATCCATGTTATGCATTTTAAAGTGCACTGACCAAATATTCCAAAGGGAAAGGGCATATGTTATTGGAGTCCTGGGGCAATACCAGAGTTATAAGATTGATTTTAGTTGGTATTTATTCAGCTATTCTGGATTAAGTATATCATTACTCTGCAACACTGCATTATGCAAAGCCCTGATATCCCATATAGTCTCTATCAAAATATACCTCAATGTATAATTATAAGCTCGAAATAGTCAAGATGTAATACGACGGGTCAACTCAATGTATGAAAATGTGCACCAAAAAAATGCTTCAGGATTCCTGAACACGATTTTGTGAGACAGTTTGTTAGGTTTCATGTTTGGTTACTCTCGAAGTTTAAGAATGGCTTATTTCTACCCTAGTCCCATAGCTTTTCTTCTCACAGGTTGATACTTGCTGAGATGCATATAAATGCCTGGTGAATGCAAGTCAGTGGAGCTCACCAGGTTTGGTCTGGACCACTTCTGTGAAAGAGCTCTTTACAAACAGGGCCACTGAGGTCAACAGCTGTACAGGGTTCATCTATGTGAAGTAGTTACAGAGCAAGGGACCTACTACTTCAGAAATTATCAGTCCTTCTCTTGAAGTTAAATATCCACAGTTAATTAAAAGGGCAATATAATTTTATGGCAAAATCCCAGGGCGGGGGGTGGGGGGGGCAGGGAAGGAAAACCTGGAGGTGATCTTGCAAATGTACTTAATGGTATTTGCACACATCAAATTATTGATAAAGCACATAAAAAGCCATTCACATTCTAATATCCTTTTACAGGTCATCACAGTATCTGTGTCTATATGAAGATGTACACCTGTGAGCTTTTCCAAGCTCGATTAGACATACCTTCATACAAAGATCCCAAAATTGCTGTTGGTAAGGGAAGCAAGTACCTTCGTGTCTCCTTAAAAAAATAAATAAAGCACAGATGAATGTTCCCTTTTCCTAATAAATTGAGCATCATGTTAATGCTCAGAACTAGCAAAATTTATTTCACTCTATTATTGCAACAGAACACCAAATTAAGATTTTTGGACAAATTCTTTATTTTTTCTGTGTAATCCATGACATTTATTATAGTTCAAATGACTAAAATGTAGGGGAGAAGACATTTATTTTATGAGCATTTAAAAAGAGAATATGTTTCACTGAAATGTTGAAACAGAATGTAGCTGATTAGACATGCCTGCTGTGTCACCTAAGCATGAACTTGAACTCAGGGAATCTGGGGAGATGTAATGCTGCTGACATTATACATGGCAATGTGGTAACTCAGAAATTAAAACTATACACACAACTTGTTTTCAAGTTTGGTATCACACCTTTATCTAGAGTATAATTAGTAAAAACAACAACAGCAACCCCTTCCCCCCCAAAAAACCCCAATCAACCACCCCTACATCTACATAAACTCAAAGATGTTTAAGCTTAAAGAGCTAAATGTTTTCCCCTGATGAATAATTAGTGTAATCAGTTGTCTCTCATTTTAGTATTTTTTAATTCCATTCAAATCTGAGCTTCTGATATAAATTACTTAGATCAAGAAGTAAACTTGTGTTTCTAATGGATTACTTGTGGAACAGAGCATGCAGTAAAATGAATAATGGAGGGGAATTTTTAAAAATTGCAAACTGACCTTTGAAATGTCAGAATTTGGATGTTTCCTGTAATCAACATTCTGTGATAAATGAGAGCAGTAAATGTAAAGATCCTTGGTTCAAAGTGTGTGTAATCGAAATCCAATGAGAGATCGATGGCCTTTTGGTGACCTTTTCTGAAAAGGTCAAATGACAGCATTTATGGGAAACTTTTCTTGTGCTTGGAGAATGATTATAAATGAATTTATTGCATTTCAGTGTTCTAGCTGTGGAGAAAAACTACGCCTATATGTGTGAGTTCTATGTATTTATATAGGTATGTAATAGTCATTCACCCTTGTAGGTGTGTAAATTTTACACATAAAAATATGTATACGCATACCTTCATGTATAGATATTATTTGAAATTTTAACTTAATATTGTTATTAATGTTCATAAATCAGTGAAATGTTACTTCAAACTTATAAAACGTTATCTAGTTATTTTTAAGTTTTTAGGAAGACGATAGGAGAATCTCATATGAATTCAGTGGGAAATTGTTTTCATTCTGCCAACAGTGACAATGTACTGGAAATGAAATCGTCAACAAAAGCCTGTATCACATCATCAGAATCCACACAACACTCTGTGGGAAGCAAGAGTCTCACTTTCAGAGGTGAGGAGTTTTAGGAATAAGTCCACCAAGGCATTTTGGTCTGAATAACTGTTGGAGAATATTTTTGTGCTTATGTTATGCAAATTAGCACCAAAAAGTCCAAAGTGATTCAAAGTTGTAAATGAATGAGACATACAGTCATCACCAGGACATCAGCTTTTTTATGTCTGTCCTGCAGTTTTGTACTTAATTGATGAAAATATGCTATTCTATTGATCATTTTTCTAAATGATTGATATGATTTTTTTTTTGTGGCAAAAATGCATACATGTGTTCAGCTTTCAGCAAGGACCTGCACTACCTGATTTTTTTAATCTCCTTAAAAATATATTCTTGAAGAGCTATTTTCCATGTTTCTGTGGAAAAGAATTGATTATGAGCTCTTACACTTCATTACAAAAGCTTCATATGCTTGTAGCTTAAAAATAATTGCTTAAAAAAAATTCAATTATTACATCAGTCTTATCATGAATTACTGAGAAATCATATAGACAACGTTAGCTTTGGCTGCACCGTGTTTTATAGTGTGTGAGAATTAAAATCAGGTACACTGGTTGCAGGAAATTAACATTTATTGAAATATATAAAGAAATGATCAATTGTTGAATATTTGACTGTCCAAGGTGTATGTTGTAATTTGTAATTACATGCTGTTACACTTTTAGGAGTTCAAAATGTCTTCTCCAAATTCCCAACTGCCAGTGAAAGCATTTGACTTGCCTTATATAAGATGTTATTTTAGAAAGAAATTGAAAGAGTGGGGGATTCTGCAGTGTATGGATGCTTTATTAGTAAAGCTTATTCTTTTATGTAGTATCAGCTACGAAAAGATAATTTGTAAGGCATGTTATAGTTCTGTAACTTTCATGTTGCCTCCAAAATGCTGCATGTTCAATGAAAACAGGCATCCAAATACACGAGAGACTTTATTGGCAGTTCAGCTCTTATTAGACACCAGAGCATCCACACAGAAATACTCTCTTAAATTTTTTTCTCCATGAGGAAGCTCAGTGAGAATTTGCACTTTTGGACAACTGATAGTTGAACCACAGGGCATAATCCGCAGGGACACGCTTTCAGTAGTTTTACTGTTCACAGAACTGTTTGCTTCCTTCATGGAAATTCAAATGGAGATCTGAGAGCCCAACTCAGTTGTTCTCACCTTTTGCATCATTCATCATTAATGAACTAACATGGATAATAATATAATTACTCTGATCACAGCAAACAGGTTTGATGGCTCTGGTGACAAGTAACCTGCTCACATGTTCCTTGCTCTACTGGTTTTGTCCTTGTTGTAAGAGTAAAAATGGGGTGAGGAGGGAAAAAGAAGCGATTTAACAGTGTAAAATATCAGCTATAACTGGACATAGGAAAAAATCTGTAGAAAGGTAAGCCGTTTTTACCATGACGCCTTAAGAGCTGAACTGCTGTTTAAATTAAAAGACTGCTTCCATATGAGAAAATAGCAATATGTCTTAGGTGACATATTTCATTGATATGCAAGTATATAATGCCAAATCGTAGTGATAAAAAGCACAGGTGCTCTGATCTTTAGGTGGCCTGTTCTATTAATATTTCTTTACAGTATGCAGCATTAACTATTTTTGGAACTATCGTAAACTTAAATGTGTCAGTTATTTCACACCGTTATTCTGCAATCTGAAGCTTGAGCTACAAGTTGTGATGTATTGTGTTTTTATTTGCATTACCAGATGATTTGATATTGCAGACAAATGGGAGTTGGAGTCTAATTTTTCTGACATGGCTGACTGATGCATTTTATATTAAATACAGCCAGTAGAAACAGGCCAGGAATACCCTATCTCATGATTATTATAACTTGTGATTAAAAGATGGATTACATTAAGACAGCTTTGTCACAATCTTCCTTTGAAAGACAAACTAAACATCTTTAAATTCAGGCAGTATACACAGCATGTCAAGCTGTTGTCTTTCAAAGTAGTGGAAGGAATTGCTTCCTTTCTTAATAGTTTTGGTCTTCACTATGAAATAAGCTTTCAATAAATGACTCCTCTAGCAATAGCATGGATGAGAATAGTAAATTAGAAGCATAAAAGTCAGTGAATAGGTTAAGAATGCAACCATTTATTCACTTATTTTTATACTTTGGGTAAATTTTCAGCACTGTGTACATATACCTTTATTATACTAAGGAGACTCGCATTTTACTTCACTGCACATAGCAAACCTTTATAAACCTTTGCCAAAAATAACAAATGTCATACCCTTGCACGCTCCAATCTATTGGTTAACCAAAAAGGTATGAATGTGTATTAAGACTTTAAATCTATCACAACATTACATACTTTGGTATTAACACAGCAGTTAATGTTAGCAATTATACGTAAGATGGCACGTTGTTTGGGCATTAAATCCTTGGACTGACTTGTCAGGTAAGGAGTAAATATTCAGAAGAATAATGACTTTCTTCATGTGAGCTAATGTTTTGCCCACAGTTTTGCACTTGTCTTGATAAATCTTAGTTTGTTTCTAAATATCAGAGTGAATCGGGCACTTGGAGATGCAGTTACTGAATTTTGCTTTCATAATTTAGTTTGCAAATGTGTATTACATTGGCAGACGGTGAGATCAGGCCTTGACTTGGCTTTAAAAATACCTGTCATGGTAAAATATTTGTCCTTCCAAATTGAAACAAATTGTTCAGCTGTCAGTGGAAAAGAATAGTTCAAAGACTTCTTTTTTTTTTTTGGCTGGTACCTTTTACTGATAAAATCAGTGTGATGTTTACCTGAGGAGATGCTCCATCGGGGATATATTTTGAAATGAAGTGGAAACAAAGAATTCTAAGACTATTTATGAAGTGCTAATGCTATGAAACAGATTTGAAAGTCCTCAAGAAATTGCCTCCATTGATAAATGAGAAAACTTGATCTAATTTATGTAAATGTTAATGTTTACCTCTTGTTCTCTTGTCTTCTCTTCAACCTCGATGAACTCATAAAGTTAAACTTTTCATGATGCACCATATAAAAACTTCTTTTTGTACTAGAATAAGCATCAGCTGCTTCATTAGTTGTGTGAGACTGTCCTGGATTTTATGAACAAATCAATTCTGATTCAATAAGATTACTATTGGGCTATCAGAAGCTGCCAATAAAGAGTGTAGCAGCAATATGCAAAATTCTTTTAAAGTTGCTTTTTTTTTTTTTTTAAGAAAGTGTACATGCCTTGAGTTAAGATTTCTCTCATAGATTTATAGGCTCCAGACTTAGTATTAGAAAGTGTGTGTTTGGTGAAAGTTCATCTAAAGAAACAAACCCCACCCAGCTGGCTGTTAGGGCAAGCATATCTGAAATATCATCAAATGCCACACTTTTGTTCTCCGGGCACGGATGTGTCCTTTCACTGTGTTTGGCCAAAGATAATTATGATGGTAGTGTAAGAGTTATGGTTTTGGGAAGATGGTAAAGATCTGTGAACCAGTATAATCCTAACATTTCTGCAGCTTTACCTGATAAAGAAGTTCCAGTAGAAAAAATGCTGTGGTAATTTGTAAAGGAAAGTTTCTACTATCATTATGTTTTCAATTGCTGAAAAGATGTATGGCATTGAGAAATGCCAGTTTCAAAAGAGAAAGGCAGCTTCAGTTTTTTTCTTTTCAGTGGTTCTTTAGATACTTCCATAAAAAGAGTTTGTCATTATTTTCCTTTCATCATTCCTTTCAAAATGCTGATGCTACCAACTTTCAGCTTTGTAGAAATAAACAATTTATGTTCATACAACACAGTTCTTGATGTAGAAAGTGTAGATATCTATAGATATGTGGAGGCTTGCTGTTTGAAAGAATATTTGAAAAAAATGCATTCAGGAGATGCACTGAATTCTCTCAGGACCGTTTCATAAGCTTGACCCACAGAAAAATTTCACAAAAGAAAATAAATACGTCCTGGCTATTTTATGCTTTTACCTCTATAAGCACTAGACTCAGCTCAGTTTAGATGGGAATCATCAGCCTGATGTAGTATAAATTTTCCATTAGCACAGAACAGTTGCAACTCTTAAACAACTTCTTACAGGTAGGTTAGCACACAGAGGAAGCATGACCAATGCGAAGGGAAAATGTCCAAACACACCTATGCCACAAAAAGCTTTTGCTACTCCACAGCCATCTATTTTCAGCTCAAGTTAGCATATACATATGTCTTTGCACGGGTTTTTAGCATGAGTGTCAGTCCTGGAGGGTGAAAGAAGGCTTGGATTTTATTCAGGTGAAAGGCAAAATGAACTTCTCTGAAAACTGTTAAAACGATGAGGTTTGCGCTTGGCTAAGAGAAGACAGCAACTTGGCACTAACAAAGCCAGTACAAAAGAGCACACCCCTCTACAATCAGAATTTAGCACAGGCAATATACTTTAGTGTGCAAGGAACTGCAGCTGTTTTTCTAAGTTGTAATCTCCGTCCCTGAGCTGCTGTTGTCCAAAAAGGCAATAAAAGTGACCTTCCCTAGCTTTTGCTTCTCATTATTGAAGGTGAAAAATGACAAAGCAAACAAAACACGTGGTTAGAAATCATACTGTCAAGTCCGATAGAACTATTTCATTTGACACTTTTACTGGTGTCTGATTCAGAAAATACAACTACAGAGAACTAGGAAACATGAACAAAGTTAGGAGATACCATATCGTTTCAGGAAGGAAAAAGCAGGTTTCTTGAAATTTTTATCTTTTCTTGGATGGGGCATAAGCAATGCTTATGTAGTCACATATTGCTGAGACAGGTGATGATGCAGGTTAGGCTGCTGATGGGCCACCAGCAGAAATCATGAGGATTAAGGCCTGAAGGACTGTGGACTGCTGCAATATGATCAGTGACTAGTGGATGGTGATAAAATGCTGCAAATTACCGTGTGTGAGATTTATAATGGTTTTCTTCAAGTACTCAAAATTCAGACCTGGCAGTTGAGTGCATGAAGCAGATGTTTGACTGCTCCTGTGATCTGAGACCAGTACGGTGATAAACAGTCTGACATAAAATGAGCAGCAGTGGATTCAAACAGGGTTCATGGCAGATATATATACAGTAACATATTATCTGTGGGATAAGCAATTTACGGAAGATGCAGAGTTCGAGTTCTGACACTAAGATATCAGTCACCCAAGATTTGTATTGAGAGGTGTTTGCTTTCTGCCCATAGATAAAAATCTCCTGTGAATGACTTGAGATGTAAACCTGCCTAACAGCCTAAATGTGAGTCACAGGCTTTTCTTTTCTGCTTTGTCATGAAAAGTGTATTTAAAATATACTTGTATATACTTTATAAAAAGTATATTTGTATATACTTTATATATGCTTATGTACATAAAAGCTTAAATCTCAGCTTGGGTACATAGGTAACTACAGTGGTCATTGTTGTACAAAACATAATGAGAATTTTTTTAGTTAAATCTGCTGTTTCTCTAATATTCCATCTCTAAGACGTAGCATTTCAAAGCCCCAGTTATTCTTACGAGACTCTAATGTATTCAGATGATATAATGCATCACGCTTGGTGGACACTGAATCTGAATGCAAAGGAAAATTCAGATGTTTAGTCTGTCTATATCCATGTGAAAATCTGATATCAATACACTGAAAGTTTGGTAGGATGAAACTGAATGTTTTTTCATCTGTTCAGGGCTATTTCTGCTTAGAACTGATAAAGTCTTATTTTTCCATTCTACATTATTGCAGTTCTTAAACTTTCTCTTTGTGCCATTGATTTTTTTTTTTTTTAAATGCAGATCACATAATGCATTATCGGAATACATCTGACTGAAATAATCAATTGTAGTAGGAATTTCCTAGGATATGCAAAATTCTTATAAAGGTTCAACTCAGAGCCTGAAACACAATTGCACCCTGTCTGCTCATTGAGCAATTCTAAATAATGAAGTTGCAATGATAGGAACTTCCATTCATGCCCATCAGAACACTGTGTATGGGAACAAGAATCCACCTGCACAGATCTGATCATTGCATCAATGTTTGGCCTAATAAACATCATCTGATGGCATAGCTTTTGTTAACAAGAATTAATTAAAATTAGTATTACTTAAATCAATGATTTAATGGCCAAATGAAAGAGAGTTACTGTTTAGGTGAAAGATAGATGTATGGTTCAGACTTCAATAAGTTTTAAGTGCTTCAATTATTATTTGAAATTATAAATAGCTTTTTTAAAAAAAGATAGTCCTTTGGTAGGCAACCTAGCAATCAGGACAGAACTACAAAATATCAGTCACTAGAATAATGGGTTCATTGCTGAGCTCAGCTCACAAGGAAAATAGGGTGGGGTTTTTTTCCTCAAGGTTTCCTTCACACAGAAGGAGATAATGAGAGAAAAGGATGCCAGATATGGGAGTAAAATAGGGTAAAAAGTATTTTAGACTCTGAAGAGAGAACTTCATATGCTAACATTAACCAGCTGATGAAAATGGGATTAACAATGTCATCTCTATCATAATTTATTTGCTGTTTATAATGTTTGTGAAAATTCAAATTAATAGCAAAATTTTAAAATTTAGTTTCTTAACTATTTAAAAATATTTTAAAAATTAATTGCAACAATAATAAAAAATCTTAAAGTTTGCAGAACTGGGACTAGGGGGTTTTTTTTTATGTTTTATCTTTTACCTGGCTGACATTACTAGGACATACTAAAACTAAGGAATGAATACACAAAATAAATGTATTTTGTGTTTATATTTATAAAAGCTTTGGGAGAGATTTGTGTATCCTTTTCCTTTGAAAGACTGCAGAAAAATTGCAAGAAACATCACAAATGGTTGGTGGACACTGAATCTGAACAAAAAGTAAAATTCAGATATTCAGCCTGTCTATATCCCTGTAATAAATCTGGTATCAATATGCTGAAAATTTTGGTAGGATTAAATTTGATTTTTTTTTCTTTTGTACAGGGCTATTTCTGCTTAGAACTGATAAAGTCTTATTTTTCCATTCTACATTATTGCAATTTTTAAATTTTCTCTTTGAATCATTGATTTTGTATTTTATATTTTTGTTTAATATTTTATCTGTGTACATATGAGAGTATTTGAAGGCCAAGGCATTCTCTTAATGCATTCAGCTGTGGAAAACAGAGGCTACTACATTACCAGATTTGCTGTAAAGAACACTGATATCCATATTGGAAGAAAGATAATAAAACTAAGTTATTCTAAATTGTAAAAGATATGGTAGATTTCATTGACATAAAACCTAGTAATTGGCATTGTTATATAATGGCAATTAAAAAGCACTATAAAGAATAAGGTCTGATTCAAAGACTACCAACAAGGCTAACTGTACAAGAAAAACAAATGTCCTATGAAGGAAAGATACAGCGTAAATGGAAAGAAGAGAATATTCCATTATTTGGTATACAAACCTGGAGAACATACAGCATAAGCAGAGCTTTCTGAAAGCTACGGCAGCTTCAAACTATGCCACGGAGAAATCCGGATGAGTGAGAAAATCTATATACAGATCTGAGATACTAGATTGAAAAGTGTATTTACCTTCTGCTCCTCCACCTAGTTCAACACGATAGATTATGAAAGTCAAAAGCATAGAAGACTGTGGCTTATTTGATATGAAGATTTCTCTACCTTTTCTTGATCTTTCTCTTAGCGCGTATTTTTCTGTCTCCATTCCCCTGCATTCTCTCTCACACGATTAATGAATATGTAACTTTCTTTGAGCTCTCCAACTTTTCTGCCAGCTTCAGATGTCTTTGAACTGAACCCTTCTAGGCATTCCCAAAGGACTCAGGCATTCCCAAAGGACTTAGGCACTCCGAAGTCCTTTTCATATCTTTATGTGAAGATACTTTATCTCCCTTTTGTTGTTGTTCTAATCTGGTCTCTTATTCACACAGAAACTTTATCTGCTCTTGTGCCCAAGAGGTGGCGGATGAATGTATTTTTTTGTGCAGCCCCCACTTCCACCCACCCCTATTATCTCTTTAAGACCCTAAGGATTTTTTATTTAATTCTCTTTTCATGTATCGTGATCATTATCTTGACTTCATCCCATTAATTGCTACCATACATCTTTATTGAATGTTATAGTCTGAAAATGAAATGTAGAAAAACATTGTGGGCTTGATCACAACCATATTCAGTTAAATGTAATCTTTCCATCTGATTTTCAGTGGATTTAGAATTAGGTGATCGTTTCCCTTTGAAATAACTTTTCAACAAAAAAAAGTAGCTAGGCTTCCAGAAAAAGTTATAATGTTATTTTCTGGATCAGTCCTGAAGTTCTTTGTTCCAGCAAATCCCTGGAGGCTGGATAACTAAAGGAGCTTTGGATTAGCAGTCTGAAACTAATGGCATTAAATCAATTGCTACAAGAATATATTTAGGCTGAGCATTAATAATATGGGAGGCTGGATGGCATAATGATGGAGCGCTGGCCTGGGATTTGGGAGGTCTGGACTGCATTCTTGGCTCAGCCAACAACTTGCTGGGCGACCTCAAGAAAGTCACTTTACTTACTTTTGCCTTATTAAAAAGTTCCATGTGGAAAGTGCTTTGAACTCTTCGGATGTCAAGTGTTATATCACCACCATATCTATTGTAACCACGTAGGTGAAGTCTATTAAATGTCAAGCAGAATGAAAGTGGTGAGTGCCTGTGGTTAAAGAACCTTTTATGGCAACTGCTTTGAGACTCCTGTCAAATCTATATTTCTGTAACAATCTCATACAAGAAGTGGAAGGAATATGAAGATGCCCAAAGGTTTTTTTATCTTACAAATAGCCCTTTATGCTGATAAGCGTGGTTTAATAATGATATATTGTACAACGTAAGATAAAAGTAGAAGGACGTATCAAGTGGGGTTCTGCAGGAGTTTATCCTGGTTATTGCGGTAGTCAGCCTTTTCATTAGGGCACAAACTAAGACGTATCAGGAAGGAATACAGAGAGTATCAATGATGATGGAGAGCGCTGGTCTACTGTTTTAGGTAGCGATTTTATTGATGGGTACCACTGAGAAAGCTAACATACTTCATACCACATTTTTTTTAATGGATCAGAGTTCAGCTGTCAGTAGGAAGGTCAGCTGTGCATTACCAGTGGCAAAGAGGCAAGATTTGGGGCTACAGCAGGAGAAGAAATCATCAGAGAGAACTAAGCAAAGTTTGATTTCTGAAGTTGGCTGGACTTGGTCTCTCTTCACTGGGAAGCTAAGGAGGTGAATCAAATGGAGCCATTAAAGGTTATCTTTGAGAAAGCGTGGAGGATTTATGAAGTCCCAGGCCCTGGAAAAAGGGCAAATGCAATCCTTACATTTAAAAAAAAAAAAGGAGGATCAGAGAAATTAAAGACCAGTCAGCCTTCCCAGAAAAAAATACTCAAGAAACAATCAAATCATTTGTAAGGGAAAAAACCCAAACCAAAAACACACAACCCAAGAAAGTGTGAAACAACAAAGATCTGTTAAAAGCAAATTATCTGAGTTTCAAACCAAGTTTTTGCTATGAAAGAATAGAGTGGCTATAGTAGAACTAGCCAGTGTTGTGTACTTTGACCTTTGTAAGCATAACGTGGCAGCTTCAAAAGTAAACTGGGAAAAGTGTGTCTGTAATTAAACTGCCCTAAGGTTGATAGAACACTGTCTGGAAAGCCATGTTCACAGAGAGGTTATTAATGATTCAGTGCCAAACTATCAAGCAGGATCCCGCGTACTCTGGCTGCAGCAGTACTCAACGTTTTCGTCAATAACTTGGATGATGAAACAAAGGCTGTGCTTAGTAAATATGCAGACAATACCAGCCTAGGCAGCTTCAGGCTTGTTGCAAAAATAAGAAAATATTTCAAATAACTTGATAATTTAGAGAAATGGTCTGAAAAACAGAGTGGAGTTGAATAAGGACAAATATGAGGTGCTGAACTTGTACAACGATAACCAGCTGTGCCAGTTCGGAATAAGCTGGGTGGCAGATCTGCAAGGGAAGATCTGGGGTCTTACTGAGCATCACTAGTGGAAACACTTAAACACTGTCAAGCTGTTGTGCAAAATACAAGCACCTACTGGGTGCACAAGAAGAAGCATGCCCTGCAGGATAAGTGAAGGCACCTTGGTGAAATCCTATGTCCATTTTCAACACTACGCTTCATGGAGGATGAGACTGGAGAACGGCAAGTGTAAGGCAATGACAACGACTGTACTAGGGAAGATTTAATGAACTGCTGTTATTTCATCTGAAGAGGAAAGAAGACAAAGGTGCTACGTGATAATTGCCTTCAAATTCAGAAGACTGCTGCAAAGGTAGGGAATAATTTTTCTCCATGTCCAAGTGAATGAGACATGAAGTAATGAGCTAAACTCAAAGCAACTGATTTAATTAGACATTAAGAAAAAGTTTCTCACAGTACAGGTAGTTCAGTGTGAGAATACATTCTGTGCTCTCCTCAGACAATCTCCATAACTGGAAATTTTTAAGAACAGGTTAGACTAATGTCTGAGTGATCGCTGTATAGTTGACTCAGTCCACAATCCTACTTCTCTTCGGGGAGGGCAGACTAGAAGTTGGAACAGCTACCTGGGACGTAGCATTTTGGGCTTTCATTCCAGTCACTTTTTTTTTCCTGGTGCATGTTCTGTCTTCTACTTCTGTTGCTACCTCAGTGTAATTTATGTACAGCTAGTCTATGATAGTTTCATTAGAAGGGCAATGTAAATAAAAGTGGTGAGAAAAATATATTAATGTTTGTAAAGTACTTTATGAGCCTCAGCTGAAAGGCAGTATATAAGCACAAAGATTATTATGGGAAATCAATGAATAAAGTAATAAACCAGATTGAATAAAAAAATGAAACAAAACCCCCAAAAGTGCTATACTCTGCACATAAAACTGATAAAATAGATATTAACCTTAAATAATAACAGCCCATTTTCAGGAGTTGTTTTTTTTAAACTAAGTCTTTTTCATTTACCAAAGTTCAAACAATTAATCACAGACCTATGTAATCAAAAGTAAAGTTTATTTCTTATTACCTATTCATATTGCAATCCTAGCATTTGAGATGATTACATACTATATATAAACACATACCTCCTATGTAATCATTTAAAGTGCTGCGAACAGCATATAGGTAGTTCAAAATGAACACCGTATGCACAGCACAAAACATTAATAGCATTCCAGAGTGTGTCATGTTATGAGAAAGTCTAATCTGTCCCTGAAATGAATTTGACTTATTCATTAGTGAGATGAAGAAGACTGATTACAGTGAACGATTTTCTTTTACATCAAATAAGGGATAATCTTACCCTCAAGATTTTGGGTTTTTTCCTTGAAGAAAAAAACATGTTTTGAAGAAGAACATGTTTTTAAAGCAGCTGCAACCGATCAATCACACTTGAATCCTATGGCACTATTTTTGTTGGTTTTACTTAATCAGTTAATTTTAAGACGACCTATTTCACTTCATAGTAAATAAATATGAATTTTCTGTTTCTGAAATGGGAGTTGTTTCTCTGGTACATGTCCAGCACTCTTTGGATAGTTAAAGAAGCAATAAAGATGCAGAAGAGTGAACTGAAGAATTTTTTTAGTGGGAAAATTAATGAATAGTTCAGGCAACAGAGTTTGAAGGAAAAAGTACAGGATCATAGCTCAAAATGAGCAAATTCATTAATCAGAAAGAACGTAGACCGACAGTCAACATTTGTTTTTTCATTCATGTTTACAGGATATATAAAAATACATAACAACACAAATAAAAATCCTGCGAACAGCCTGTTATTTTCCTTTCATAGCCAGGTTATTCAAAGTTGCGCTTTGTCTAACACTAATCCCAACTGTAACTGGAAACAGTTCCAGATGCAGCAGCAACTTAAGAAGGACATCAGGAGGGGGTCATAGAGGTAGTTTATGAAATGAATTAATGAGAGTTAATAATGTATTCTACATTTGCAAGTCCTTTCATCTAAGGCTCCTGAAGTAATTTATAAACAGTGCTGCACTGCTGCAACAGAAGAAACAGTTATTGCCTAAAATTCTCAGGAGTACTTAAGTCCTACTGATGCTGTGTAGTAACTAGGCATCTAATGACCGAGCCATCTTAGAAAAGAAGACTTCAACACCTGAATTTTGATGAATTTATAAGCATTTAGATGCTTTCAATGCCTCCCAATTTTCTTTGCTTTATTAAAGAAGATAGAAGCAGAGAGAGCTCGGTTCTGTTCTCTCACCCAGCTGGGAGCTGTTGGCACCAACAAAGCTTAAATCCGTGATCTGCTGAATGTCTTCATAAAATAATCAGTAGGAAATGGAGACATCTTGTACCTGCAGCATCTTACAGGATTTATATGGTCAGAATCAGGCCCAGAAACATGATGTATAGGAAGTCATGTAATGGTGACAGAGAATCAAGACTATAACCATGCCTATACTTTTACCACAAAACTATCTTCCTGCAGTCACGGATTAATAAAATCCAGGGTAGGGCTTGGAGAAAAACAACAAACCAATTAGTTTTTAAGGATAAGCGAAGAAACCAAATACAAAATTTGGGCTATCTAGGCTTTTTCATGCAGAGAAACAACATTACTTGGAATACCTGACCGTGTAAAAAGCCAAAAAGATTGAAGCAAAAGTAACAGGTATTGTCAAGAAATAATACTGTTTGAACAGTATTGTAAAAGGAAGTCAAAAAAGGAGAAAAAGCCAAAATTATTTACTTTGGTTTCTAACCTTAATTTCGATATAAATAAATCACAAAACATAAGAGAAATGGCATTATTTTGGTGGAAAGAGGATCAGACAAACCATTTTACTTTCTTTTGTTTTCTTGTTTCTTAGATGCTTCCTGGAGGACTTGGAGAACTGTCAGAACTGTCATGAGATGGTCTTTTGCCCTCTTGCACGGAAGAAACAGGTCAATTGTATGTGTTCTTCAAAGAAAGTTTAAAGATTTTCTTTTAAACGAAAATTCATCTATAAGCCCAGTGGCTGTGGCCTAAAACAAAGGCAACACCCCCAGTGAATGCCAGGGGAGGGCAACCTGGAAAAGAAGAGAGGTCTGTTGATATCTGGCGAAGGGAAAAAGGAGTAAGTGAAAGGATCTATAGGCAGATGTGGAGCAAGCATTGTTTTACATATGTGTGGAAGCACTGACCAAACACAAACTGGTTACAGAGCCACTGGCAAGCCAAGAGGGGCTGGTGGAGCAAAGGAGAGCGAGGCATAGGCGGTGGACGCACCTCACAACACAAGCTCTGTAGCAGTTTAAATTGTTTTACTGATGAACTCTCCAAATTTAAGCCTGGGTCTTGTTGACATTTGGATCCCAGCAGTTAGGACTCCATATATGTTTTTAGGACAACGGCACAGATACATACTTGGCACATAAAACGAAGGATGGGAAGTTTTATCATCTTAGATCTGACGGGTCCTTTCATCACAAGTCCTAAACCAACAGCTGTTACAACTACCATCTGAAAGGTGGGTTTCTTCAACAAACATCGTATCACTTGAGGGAAGAAAAGGAGAATTGTCTCCTGAATGAAGCCGAATGACGATTCAAGGGGCTGTTTCTTGAGACTGTACAGAACCATGGAGTGGATCACCACTTTTTGGATAAAATTTCGTCAAAGTATCATAATCTCTCAATGAATGAATGCAATGAATTGTGGGAGCACAGTTGGGTTCTCAGCTGATGGAAACAGGCAGAGGAGGTCTATGCTGTCTGAGGAAGCTTCCCAAATGTCTGGGTTACTTAAAGTGAAATATAGTAAGACTTCTTGGCAGCGTTTGGTGTTGGGCACTGATGTAGAGTATAGCTTCTCAGACCTGATGGTTTTATGGTTTCAAATAGTTCACTGGGATACAATTTGGCTGGTTCAACAGATCTTGGCTCAGGACTTTACTGTGTTACATCATGTTTGTACCAGTTCTTGCTTTTTGGCATTTAGCTGTAGTTTCTGCCCTCTATCCGGTAAAGGATAGCAGGAAATTGTGAAGATTTAAGTGGTAATGAAACAGCATCATTGTCTGGAAGCTTGAAGGTTGCTGACCACTGCCTCAAACAGATAGTCTCTTCAAGAGAGTGACTGGTTGTCAGACATCTTCACGTTCAGGCAGAAGACCAGATTCAGGCTCTCATGGGTCCTGTAGGTTAGAGTGGAGATGACCCATGCACTGTTCAGGAAGAAATGTGGGGCGAGGGCTTTGGGACTTCAGCATTTCCTGATTTGTCTGGTTGTGAGTCCGAATACTTCATCCTGATTCTGACACAGGTGTTGGTGAATTTCTTTATGATCCCCTGTGATCATCTATAAAAGCATAAAATCATCTCGATCTGGCTCTGTTTTTACTGTCAGGTGAAAGGATCAGAATTAAATGTCTTAGCTAAGACCTCTTCTGGACTTGATTTATGCAGAGAACACAACCAAAATTGATTGAATACGACAGTGTTAATCTATTCTTCTGATGTTAGAACCTAATCCAGGACCACAATTATCTTTCCATCGGTATCAATGAAAAATGGTGGAATACACTGTGATTTCTTAAACTAAGATGCTATTTATCTGCATGTTCCTTTTGACTCAAATAATGTCCAAGCTCCAAAAAACCAGGAGGCTGTGCTTAATATGTCTAAGTCAACTACACCACCACCCCTCTGAGGAAAGACAGTTTTACAGTTAAATCAGAAAAGTTGTTATGAAGTATCAAACTTCCCTGTCAATACGCTTTGCCTAGTGCTTGCTTTAACTCCCAACAGAGTAAAATAAGGTGTTCCTATTTAATAATATTTGGATCAGACTTACAGTGAATCATAGTACTACAGCACAGTCTTTTTTTGAAAATTCTTTTATAATTCCTAGTTCTTTTGTAATGTTGACACAGCTCCATCTATCCTGAATTCCTCTCAGATACACAAGTCCTCTGTCAGGACTCTGTATTTCTAGCACTCGGATGTGATGCTCTTGCTAGTCTCCTGTTGTACCACATCCTAATGCAGTTTTCCCAGTAAGAGGAAAAGAGGGTGCGGAGAGCAGAACAGCCATGCTTTCTCTTACTGCGAGGCAGAACTGAAAAGTAAAGTATCTCCCGTGGGCTGGAAGGAACAAATAGGCTTTACCTTGTAGTTCATTCTTCAGGCTCCTTCCCTACCGGTGCAGCTGGAGAGCTGTCATTAGTGTGGCACTGACTAGTGCACATCTGAAAGATGATCATATACTGTTGTGTTTTTTTTTTTTTTTTTTTCTTTTGAGAGCCACTCTAAGGAAATAAAACCCCTCTATTTTTACACTTCCATGCCTTTACCGGTAGATGGTGCTAGCAATTGCTCCATTCACCACGGTACCATATGGTACTGACATCTGAAAAAAGCAATGTTTTATGACAGCAGCAAGAATTACTTCTCTTTGTGAATCTATACTCTGTCAAAGAATTTACGTTAGGCCTTGCTGAAGTGCTGTCATTTTCATTTAAGCTAAAGGTCCTCTGCAGCACTCAGCTCCACAAAGGGTCTCACCTCGTCAACAACAATTTCACACAAGTGTGAGATTAGCAGAGAAGCTGCTGAAACAAAAGGTACTTGCTAAATACAGCAAGGGTCAACTACAGAAGGTTGATGCTAGATGCTTCAAAAAGAAGGCTTCAGGGTGCACGGAAGAAGTGCAAACTCTTATTAGGAGTGACTGCTGCCCGTGCTACCTCGTGTGCTTTGCAAACCAGGAGTTTGGCAACGGTGCTCGGCAGCTCCCACGCTGTTCTTTGGTAGAGGTGGAACACGGACGAGGGAGATATACTTAAATCAAAGTTATAGGGCAGGAGCCTGCTGATCGTCAAGCTTCCTATTAACAGATGGCACATTTGGGAGGTGAGGTAAGAAGCCTAAAATCTCTGCCATAAATCACTAAACTCGAAACTGGCTGAGACAGGGCCTTTCTGTGATGCACTAGGAAGGTGCTCAGCCAGGTCCTAATGTTAAATTCTCCTCAGTTTTAAGGTCCTGCAACAAACAAAGGCACCAAAGCCCACAGCCACCCTTTCACCAAAATCACGGAGCCACATTATTTCGCTTACTGTTTGTGTAGGTGGAAGAAGGCAGTATAACGTACTGCCCGGGGGAAACCTACAGGTCCACTTCTGAGGGCTGAGCACCCAATAAAGACAGACTGCAAAGAGGGGGAGCGGGAGAGCTAAGGAGATGATGAACTAAGATGGATTTTTCTTCTAATAATCAGGTCTGATCTTTAAGAAGTAGGCATTTAGCAGTAGTCTATGTTCCCTAGCCTGGTGTTACATTATTCTGGTATACATTGAAGGAGTGTCTGGGCATATAAATTTCACAACCATAGTAAGGGAACTGGGTCTTCGGAGGTCTTCTGAGCTTAGCAGAAATGGTAGGAAAGAATGCTATTACCATTTTACAGGTGAAGTTTCAAAACTTAGACAGATTGAGAGTTAGGTGGGAAACAAATTTTCCTAGACCTCAATTTTAGCATCTAAATCTAAATTATCCATTTTCCTTTGCCTCCTATAAGATAACCACAGCTCTGTTCTCCAACTAATCAGAGAATTTTCAACAACTATATCTTCATGAAAACCTGAAAATGTAATATCTGCAGTTTGCTGGCTTGATTTTTCAAACTGCATAGCATTCAGCAGTTCTCTGGTGTTTCTGGGATTACTAGCTGCTTGGCATTACATCAAGCTTCTTATTTAAGTTTCTGAAGTGTGAGGTTAGGATCCTCGTTTTAGACACAAATTTTTGCTTTGAAAATGGTGGTCAGCAACTGTATAGACTTCAAAAAAAAAAATTACCCTGACAAGCGAGTTCTCCTCCTGAGTTTTAACCCTGGCAAATTTTTAATTTCTCTTTCCTCCCTCCCAGGGAAAGGATTCACTAAAGATACAGAGCACTATAAAACTGTCAGATCAGATGCACTATATGTATAATTAATGGTGTAGAACAAAGCGATAAACCCTACCCTCAAAATCCTAAATCTTTTTTTTTTTTTTTTTTTTTTGAAGTTGCCTCCTGCTTTCACCTTTCCAATTCCTGTAGGGACTGTGCAACATGGTTTAGATGAAATCAGCTACTTCAGGGCAAGAAAACAGTGCCAGTGTTTCAGTTTTCATCTAGCTACTTCAGGGCAAGAAAACAGTGCCAGTGTTTCAGTTTTCATCTGAACAGAAACATTTTTGGACCCTGCGAAAGAATCACTGCTAGTTCATGGCTTTCCTTCGGCCCGCGTGTTCGCTTTCCTGTTCTGAAAAACTACTTGCTCGAGATGTGTTGAACTGACTGTTGCTCTGCCACACTGTATCAGGAAGGTCACATTGCATTGCATTCCTGCAACACAACATGATGAAGGCAATCAAAAGTGAGGGGCTCGTATCTACGGCACATTTAACAGGTGCAACAGCAAATGGGGACATTATGTTTTCTTGAAGGATTGCTGAGAAAGCAAATTATGTTTCCGATGCCTACCTGAAAGCCGTATTATGAGCCTTTCATCTTTAATTAGCAGGTATTCATATAGAGAATCAGGATATAGACTTTGCATAGTTGATGATTATATGAATTTAGATTTTTTTTTTTATCCAATCTTAATGGTTTTGGAAATGCTCGTTCACCAAGTTGCTTTGTTACGCAAAGGGGAGTTTCTTCGATTCTTTTGGCGAGCTAGAAAAAGATCCCATTTAAGGGTCAGATGGCACATAATCAGCTCCTGTAATTGTAGGTGAAGGTACCACTGGACCTTTATTCTTGTTTGGCTTCCTGCTGTTCTTAGCAACTTTCAATAAAATATAGTAAATAAAGGGGAAATCACTTACATGTGGCAAAATTATCACAAAGAAACCTGAAGAATTACATCCATCAGAATAATTACTTTAAAATTACCACTCGAGGAGTCAAGGTACCAAGCTCCATATGGGGTATCTTAAATCTGAAATGGTCTCTACCTGCTGAATAGTTTCATTCATACAACCCCAATGTGCCTTGCAGACAGTCTGGGGGCAATCATGAAGATTCAAATGGAGAAGACACACACAGGTTAAGGCCTGATAAATGAAGAAACATACAACCTAGAACGGAAAAATCCAGTAGGAAGTACTTCATGTAGCCTACTAAAGCCTGTTAAGCCTTTAATAATTATACTGTGGGCCCTTACCAAATCACAGAATGGTTGAGGCTGGAAGGGACCTCTGGAGGCCATCTTGTGCAACCCCCCCTGCTCAAGCAGGGCCACCTAGAGCCGGCTGCCCAGGACCGTGTCCAGACAGCTTTTGAGTCTCTCCAAGGATGGAGACTCCACAACAGTTACACTATGGTGAAACTTTTTGAACCAGGTATCAATCATATACCCAATACTCACTTTTTGCTGACATAAGAGTGCCCCGAAACAGTCTAGTTAGTAGTGTGCAAGGGCATGGCCTGAGCAGAGCTCTCTGGCACAGTAATACAGCTGTGCCTTTGGGTATTCAGGTTCTGTTTGAAATTACTTTTAAAACTTGTCAGATAGTAATTGTTTAGAGGAATAAAACAAAGAAATCACAATGATGCTCTTGATCTCCTTCAGGCAATAGAACATTTTGGCTTGTATCTCTGAGGGAAAATTGGAAAGTTTAAGAACTTAATTTTCAAATGAATAATTTGCATTTTTCTTTTGGCATTGATACTAATACATGCACTATGTGTATGCCAAGTATTCTGCATGTCAGAATACCATCACTAATCTTGGGAAAGAGGACTCCTTTTCAGAGAAGGACTCTAGGGAGTTAGCTGTCATTTGAAAATTCTCTGTATTTCAGCAGGGTTGGGTATGATATGGAAGGCCAACGATGACAGAGGCAATGCTATAGTATGGGATTCATCGTCTGTCTGGACCATAGGACTCAAACTCTTGGAAGAAGCACTGTCCATTCTGTGAAGTATGACTGACAAAATTCTTGACCTTGGGAAAGATCTGAAGTGAGTTACGTAAAGGAGATGCCATTGGCATCGCTTCCTTTCTTACGTGACCTCATTGCATGGAAGAGCCTGCCCTAGGGTTAGGTAAAACTGAAGAACAGTTGTTGAACAGTGTTTGATGTTGTTTAGTATTTGCTGATTTTGTTGTTTAGTGTTTCTGTTGGGTAGTTAATGTACGAAGTAGGGTATGTGAGCCAAAGGGAATGTTTTCTGATGCTTGATGCAGGGACAGGAAGTCAGAGAGAGTCCACTCTACTCTGAAAACCTCAGTTCATGCACTGTCCTTTTGAAATCCAAGCAGGTTTCGCTAACCCGCTGCGTTTAATCTCAGTATCTACTCTGTCATTAAAGCACTGATTTGTTCTTTCTTCTGTAGTGAAAATTACACTGTTCTCATGGAAACTGCCATCGCTTCTGGAGAGGACTATAGGCTTCTAAACCTTTATAAGTGGGCATTAATGACATTATATGACTTTAATGTAAAATAAACAGTAATACTTGAAAAAAAATCTGCTTTCACAGACTTTTATTAGAGCCGGTATACTGAGAGCCTGGATTTGTGTGGCTGAGGAGACGTGTTTTACCTATGTTTTCTGAGGCAAGTGTGCAATATAGTTTTATTTGTGCCAGAATGTGTGTTATTAATTTATGGAAACTAAAGGCAGAGCAAGATCTGGAAAAGCATTTTTTTTAATGGCTGTAATTCAGGCATCTAAAAATAATACATCCAGGTTCTTTCTGTAGCCTATTGTTTGTGTGTTTTCTTTTTAGTTCTTTCTTGAATGAGCTAGTAATTTTTTTCTCTGTTTGGTAAGGCTACTATTTCACTATATCTCTGTACATGAAAAAGGACGTAGAAATATCTGCTCTGAATTTGTTTTTTATTTAATTAACAATTAAATGCCCCCCCTTTTTTTTTGAGGTGAACATGGCAACTTGAGTTGACCTCATTTATTCTATTCAAAAATTTAAGTACTTTAATTATACCACTGCCTTCCTCCTCAGATCATTTTGAGATGATGCAGTTTCAATTTGTATAGCCTCTCCTCATATTGTACGTATTTTTAATCTGAGGTTCCAGCTTATTAACATCTGTACCACTTTACAGCGCTACAGGATGCTATTAGACAACCAGGTTACGAGGACAGAATTCAGCACACAGATTTCAATTTCCTTACCCTTAGAAACAGGGCTCCAGGTACCAGGGAGACCTATTCCTCCTCATTCTTGCAGTCTCTTAAGTCTTTTATACTTGGTACTTCATCTTTATTCCAGACACCAGTATAGCAGACGAGCAAAGTAATTGTAAACTCTTTTCATACAGGGCTTATCTTCCCTCCTTGATGTCTGCAGTTTATAGCATACATCAATTTGTGGTCATAATCGTATGATGTACAAAACAACAGTTTTCCACTGAAAGTAAACAAAATTCTCGGCTTGGTTCGGAGCAGAGCTTGAGCGCACCTCTTAGTCACAAGGTACAGGCACCCCCTGTCCGACAGGACGTTGTTTTGCCCTTTCTGCATTTTGGGGGGGGTGCTATGTACCAGACGGGGGTTCAGAATGAGGGGCAGGGGCGTCCCCACCTCGCAGCGACACTGTGCCACTGGGGCACAGGCAGAGCGCAAAGGGTTACAGCTCTCAAGCACAGTAACCGGTTCACTCTCCTGGCAGCTGAGCCCAGCCAGGGTCTGCTCCACTTGTCCTGGCAAATGCATTAAACTATTCATAGCAAGTTCATCAGTTACTACAGAAGAGCTTAAGAGCCCTTGCGCCGCCTAGTTCCTTCATCATCCTCATCCCAGAGTACCTTTTAGCTACAACGCCCGGGAATTTAGACAAGTAGTTTCACATCTTGTAGAAGAAGAGATTGAAGATTTATAGTGTGAGCTATCAAAAGATGAAAGAGGTGGTAGTGGTTCCTCCTCCTGCTATTTTGTGAAATCTAATTTCAGTCTTTGAGAGACATTTCAGTCTTTGAGAGCAGTCTGGTTTGTTCCAGATCAACTAAAATATTTTGTGTGCAAATGACCTTTTTGCTTAAGCAAGGAAAATGGATCAAATATATTTGTTTCAGATTGAACTGATTTAATTTTTGGTTCAGTTTTTGAACTAACCTTGTGGTATTGAGAACAAAATATTAAGCAGTGCAGTAAAGAAGGTTACGCTGTAGTTACAATTCATGCCTGATACACGTGAATTGGTATCAAATACTGGTACGACAAATGAAGTGTTAGTGACTGGGCACCTTTCTAGTGACTTTCTGAGCCATTAATTCCATTTGCTGTGGAGTTCATGTATGGGTTTCCTAATGTATGGGGATCTGGCTTGGTTCCTTGTCCCATATTTTTTAGGTGCATGATGAAATTAGAGATCTAACAAAACAGCGTGAGAATGTATTTTTGAATACCAGAAAATACAGCCTCAGTAGCGAGCCCTTTTGGAACTATTTATTTATGTATAGTTAAGGTCTGCACCCCGTACGTGTTATGTGGTGATTGCTTGTAGGGAAAAAATATATATTTATACATAATGAAGTAGTGCACAGTTCGTACAAGCAGATATGCTGGAAATTAAACCATGGAAGAAAGTATTTCTTTACACTATTCTCAGTGGTGTGCTGGGAATATACGGTTTCCTAAATTATACCTGGGCATCTCCAACAGGTACATTATTAGATGTTTCATATAAAACTTCACTGGCTGTGCAAAAGCCCAGGACGTATCATTACAAATGCAGCTTCAGTGAAATTTTTTAAAAAGCAACATAGTTTTATGTTGCATTATTTTCAATTTATTTTCAGTTTTCAGTATAAATAATAATAAACATTGTTTTCTTTAATGTCACTTTTTGTTTGTTAGCTTCCTCTTTCAGACAACCAACCAAGGCAGCATCGTGGGAACAGGAGTAAACAAATAAATTTAAAAAAAATACTCCCTTCTTGTAAGCACACTAGTTAGCTATGTACACCACCTTCAGCAGGTTTCGGTAGACGGAAAGTAGAGGATACATTTGCCTGCAGAATTTTTTTTTTTCTCAGACTGAATGGTTTCTTTCATTTAAGGCAAGTGAGTTTCAAAAAATGTTTTATTTCTATTCTTTTGCCCAGTATTGATTTAAGGAAAGAAAGCCTTGTTACAAAATAAATGCAAATGTCTGGAAAAAAAAGTATCCCAATATGCTGCCAAAGAACTAAAATGCATTATCAAGTGACAAATGCAGGAGATTTTTTTATCTCTCCGTCTCCCCCCCGCCTCCCTCATCACAATTAACTGCTTATGAAGCATGCCAGATTGACAGCCCTGGAGACAAAATGTAACACTGCATGGGCCAAAACAGTATTAGATACCGGCCTGTTAAGATGCTTCAACTAGGAAGAGCAGTGATCACTTTGGAAGTATGTCATCTCAAATCATTAATCCACTCAGCCCACGACTTCCCTTCTGAGTTGTCCAGCAAAGACACCTATCAGTTACTACATCTGCTGCCATCAAAGAAGGTTGTGTGATGTGAATATATTTTTACTTACAACTGAGTGGAGGTGAACTCTTTTTTACTAAATTTAATTTCTGCTCCTGCTTTTATTTTTCCATTTTTACACAGAATTAGAACATAATAATTACAAAAATACCCATGGCTGTCTATAGCTCTCTAGCTCCCTCTCAGACCACCACCACAGGACATCAGAAGGATAAAATGAGATATTTTTAATGTGGTATTTCTGTATCCTATCAGAATATAATGAAAAGATTATTTTTGACGAAGATTATTTAATCATACTTTATATTTGAGTGTGCCCATACGCATATGATCTCTTTTCCCCAAATGATGGAAAACAGAACCATTAATTCAGCAAAACCTTTTTTTCATTACATGAAAAACTGCAGGTAGGATAATCCAGATTTAGTTCATATTCTGTAAAACTGATAACGGTATGAATTCCATTCTTTCTTTGGAGTGCACAGTTGCACTTGTAGTTCTTATTAAGTGGTTCGTTAGTATACAGGAGCTCTTACAAATATCGCCTCTTTGCTGGCAGAGCCGGGTAAATTGGGTGTGACCGGGATTTGTAGGAGCCTTTCCCACACGCCTTTCCCACGTGCGTTCAGCCCCCTCCAGCAGTCAAGAGCGAGTGCCCCCTTCCTCAACGATTCTTCTTCCCGCAAGTGCCAGCAGCTCTGCCAGGCCCTCTCAGCGTGCCGCACACGCAGACCACCAAATTACCAGTACGTGCAATCTGCTGGAAGTCTTCCCACCATCCTTCCCTTCGCTTTGTTTTGCTTCCACCGACGGTCTCTCTCCTATCGAAACGGGCTGTTAGGCAATGAAAGTCTGCTCTTTCAGCGGGTCTGTGATGAGAGTTACCATGTGCGGTCCTGATTGTTAGAGACGGCACCCATCCCTAATTCCAGCCGAGGTCTATGGGTGCTACAGAAAATCAGACCCTGCGCAAGCTCAGAAGAGAAAGCAAAGTGCTATTTGGACCTTTCACTTTTTCTTGAGTATTTGCATGAATTCTATGACTCTGGTCAATGCAGCCTCTCCTACCATCTTTTTTTCTTCTCCTTAAAGCAGTTTTTTGAGAACAGTGGGCTTTTTCCTTAGAAAATAACTGTCTTTGTTCCACATAACGTGTTTGCACAGCCATCACTGCTGCACTGGACTAGATATGAAATTGTTCATAGTTCAGTGAAAAGCCATTTCAAAATCAGTCCTTGTTCCACAGATGCTGTAAACATCCATTTTGATCATTTAAAAAACGTGGTTGCTTTTACTAAAAGCGGTGTCTGGGATGATTTTGTTTTGATTGTTCAACACTGTTGGTGTTGAAAATAGGTATGTCAGCATTTGAAAGATAGTCCTAAGGCACTCAGATTTTTTAATAGCAAGTAAAATTCTCATTAACAGGCAATTTTAAAAAGCAATAACATTCATTTTTTGGACTATTAAGCATATAGAGTGTTTATATTTCCAGCAAAGAATGAACTAATGGAAAATAAAATTCTGTCATGCACTAGTGCCACAGCATTGCAACATAATGTATGTGAGGCTGATTACAATTCAGCCTTTCAACAGGATTATACATGATCAAAGCTTCTGGAGTGAGAACTTAAATGATTGAAAACAATTTTAATGTTTAAGTTTGTCGTCTTTTTCTTTCAAATCAAAGCTTGTTTCTTGTTAATGATGTGTTAAACTAAAAAAACCCCAACTGTCGGTCTATATACCTTCCTAATTACAGGCAGACATGTTCGGTGTCGCGTCCATTCAACACACAGCCGACGCAGGTTTTTTGCCTTAGGTGCGTGTTGCTGGTAGGATTAACCGTATCAGCCTAAAAATATCTGCTCTTTTCGATGGCTAAGTAAGAGATCAGCGCCAGGTCACGGAAAGGCAAAATGCCGTTCTTCGAAGGGAAGTCCCAGCAGGTAGGACAGGACTTCCCGCTCCCCGACAGGCAGCTGTACCCCCACTGAGAAGGAGGGCTCAACTTGTCCGCGGCGACTTGACTTTCCATGCTCACCTTCCGCTAACCGTGACTTCTCTCAGAGAGTGATAATTCACTCTAGGAAGGCCTGGTACCTGAAGTAGTTATCCATCACTATCAGCACATCTCAAACCATCAAACACCTCCCATAGGGCTCTTTCAGATGTTAGCTTAATGATTTTAAGTCACTCAAATGTCTTCTGAATTTTTATGTCCGTGGGCACAATGCCAATGTCTAAGAAAATTCTGTACTTTTGAAAAAACTATTAATGAGGTAATGAGATAATACTGAACCTCTTATTTATTAATTGTTAATCATTATCCAAAAAAGACCCAGGAAATCAAGAGCAGACTTTTGGTTTTGATACAGAACTCATGAAAACAATCTCACTCGCTTGCTTTTCCTAGGACCTAGTATAAATTTGATATCACTGTAGCAATATTCAATATCTAGTAACTTTCTGGAGGCCTGGTACACGATGTTGGTTAATGCTCTGAACAAAAACAAGGGGCTTCACGAGGGTCACAATATGTTCCTTTCTGTGATTACTTTCACAATCACATTAATTTTTTCAACAAACTAAACTCGCATTTTACTTGCTGCTGCTGCTTTAACTCCTACCAAAGCCCGTAAAGCAGAAATTTCAACTCATCTGTGCATTCCTTGTCTCCGAGTTTACTATCACAGACCCAGATGCGCAGAGGTTCTTTCAGACTTCACAGGTGCAGTGCTAAGCTTTCGCCGCCGAGCAGCCCGCCCTTCAAAGAGACCACTGAGAGGAGAAGGGTCACTGCTCCACCGTACACCATACTTACAGCTTGGCCATGGAGAATTAACGTGGTGTCAGTTTATCGCCTTTCCTCAGTGTCACTGATCTTGCACAGATGCTTTCGCACCATCGGCAAATGTGGCCGACGAAAGACACAGAATCAAACTCAGTAGGAATTCTGCTTGCAAGCGGTATTAATGAAAAAAAACATACAGGAAATTTTAAGTAACTTTACTTCCTTGAAGAGACAATACTGCTGTCAGGAAAACTTTCAAAAGCAAAATACATGGCATTGTTAGAGACGTGAAAAAATAGTGTCCCCTTCTTTCCTTTCTTCCCGCGCCCCCCTTCAATTACATCCACCATTTTGATGGAGGCAAATACAAAGTATTTTGGCCATAATATCCATTAATTGGGTTGTCTGCCCTTTTAGAAACAGACTTTTTTTTTTAATTTTCCTCGTAAGAAAATTATTTGGCCCCAACTCTTCCTAAAAAGAAATTTATACTACACATAGTTAGCCAAAATTAAAGAAGAGAAGGACTATTCTGTTTTAGAACTGTTATCAAATATCTTATCTCAGAAATCTGTCATCATCAGAGTGCTTTAGCTGCCTATTAACAAGAAACGATGCTTAAACTTAGGGAGTAAAGAGACAAGTTCTCTAAATTAACACTTCAAAGGAGTTGGCTGATGTCAAAAGACACACAATTTGCACAGCACTTAACCCATGTATTTTCCTGGCTTCTAGATCTCTTTCTTTGGAAATCATTATGGAAAGCGTTGAACTATTAACTTTTGACATTGATATGTTCCAAAATACCTCCACAGCACATTCAAACTCTGATAAGCTTCCAGCCTATTGATATGTATGTTAGAAACAGCAGACTTTGTCGTATTCTCGTTTTTTTAGTGAGACTGCCCTCGGGGCAACTTCCAACATCTGCTGTGAACACATGAAATCCTTCTCTCACTGAAAAGTCAGCTTGCCACTTGGTTTAATGGAGCCAAGATACCAGCCTTGTTCAGTGGAGTCAGGCACAGCTTGGACAGTCAACAGTGTAAAAATCAGCAAGTCAACAAAATTCCGGTGTGAGAAAAATGAGAGAATCAAACACAGAAATTAATGCCACAATTTAGAAAAATATATAATAAAACCCCTGGCCCTCAGTGTTGTCGCAGCAGCAGCGAACTCAGAGCTAATCAAGCCATAAACCCCAAAGTAACATTAATCAGCCTCCCAGCCCTTGCAACATACACTTACTTTTAAAAAATGCATTTAAAATTGTCCTCATTTCTTTTTCTGAAGACCCCCAAGATCCTGATTAAGCTGTTCAGTGAATGCCTGTATAAAACAAACAATTTTTCTAGCTTAAGACAGGCAACACTATCGAACAGCCTTTTTTCAGTTTCTTCTGCAATAACAATGAATCTTCAGATAAGAGTGCTGGTATCACTTATGTTCTTTTCTTTTTACTTTCCTTAAACAATTTGTTATGTTAGTGAACTGATAAAACTCTTGTTTCATTCATTCCTACTTAAAATTAGTAACAGTTCTAGGTTAATGATTGTTTGCTAGTTTAGAAACTAGTAATGTGGAAGAACATCCCAATTCTCTCTGTGCTTTTATCCACCAGTTCTGTTGGGTTTTTTTCTGTTCTGGCTCCACAGTTTGAAGATCTGCCTGAGAAGTCCAGTAAGACCAGTGCAGTTATGTTGTACTAAAGACCCTCCTCTGAAGCACACAACAGGAAAATACAGTTTAGGACAAGCTTACCATTGAACCACTATGGAAATTTGGTCCTACTACTGCAAATAGTAGTAGGAACAAATCACACTCTGGAACTGGTCAATGACCTTAATTTCATTAGAAGCTACTTCTGTTCTTAGGCAACTTTGAAAAAAACCCAAACCCTAAGGATCCATAAACTAACCTTATATTTGTTTTTTTACTAATTACTGATTTTTTTTAAAACGAATTACTATTAGTTACCGTATGAACAGGATGGAAAGAAACTCAGCTTAGGAGGGAAAGGATTTTTTAAAGGGGAGATCAGCTCCTAGCAGCTCTGTCAGGAATGCAGGATGCCCATGAACTCGAGAAACATCTCCATTTTAATGAAGCCCATTTTCTCCTCCAAACAAAATATTGTCTCCCCATCACATAACACAGACTACTGCCGGTCTGCCTTCTGTGTTCCAGTCTCTCCTTTCGATTACTGGTTTGGGTGGTCTTGTGCTACAGCACCTTTTACCTTCCCTCTGGTCATACTGGTCAACAGTGTTCTTGGCCGTAAAAACAAGGAGAGAGAAAATCACTCGGTACTTTCTTAGGTCCGAGACATTGACTAGCAAGGAATTTAAAGAGGATCGAGTAGTGTTTTCCTGTGCTGTAACACAGCGTTTCTTTCTAGTGTTTCCTAGAGCTGCTCTTGAGTGTTTCCATTCACAAGCCACTCTCACTCTTCAGCATACCATGATTTTTACGTGGCCTTGTATTTCCCGGAGTTTATCAGAAGGCTGACAGATTGAATGGTTATAGGTCTTTATGGCAAGAAAGGGTGTTACAAAAGTCGCACTGCAAGCACTGTACCAGGGGGAAAAAAGCAGCACTGGAAACCTGTTCCCTTACGGATGTTCCAGTTGAGGCAGTCACAATTATTTTAGGAGGGAAAACACCACACACTAAATACGTCTATTTATTCGGATCATTTTCTGCTTTGGACAGACTGTGACAATCTTACATAAACATTGGCACCAAGTGTTAGGGCAGTCTGATTTTTGACCCAGATCTGATTATTTTGCAGCACACACAACCGTGCTTCCAGTGGAAGATTCCCCCATGTAAAGTTTCTAAACATGGTAAATAAAGCCATCTGTTGAGGAAGCTGGATTTTTAAATTATACGCCCTGTTAACCACTGTTTTGCACATGGAGCTATTAATGTCTAAAGAAACAACTGTACGCCTTTTAAAAGGAGTTCTGCTCTCCCGATTTTATACATTTCTGGGCCAGATATCAGAAGTCTAAAATAACGTTTATTCTTCTTACATTTACTTGTATTAGACGGATTTCAATCTTTTTCCTTTCTGTTGACCTCTCCTGTTTCTTTCCACTTCCTACTTTCTTTTAATCTCTATTATAAATATAAATGCAATAAATGTTTTATGAAAAGTTTAGTTAATGAACCTGGCTAATATTTGAAAATCTAAATATGTTATTCATGTTATATATAGTAAAGTAATTAAAATATCTCATATGAAAGAGAACTCATCAGCCTCTAGTCCAATGCAAGCATCTTCTCTTTAGAGACGAGTGAGAAGCACTTAAAGGAAGTAAGGGGGGCTTTCCATGGTAAGAATATACATTATTTTTTCCAGAACTGTCAGTAAGTGTTAAAGAAAAACATTTTTTCTCCATTGATAAGTGAATTTGAAGACCCCATTTGTTTCGCTAAATTGTTGTTGAGTCAGCAAGTTATTCATTTGCTATTTCCAGGACTATTCTTCTGCTCCGTGCACTCCCTTCAGTCATGAAGAGTACTAGTTCTGGTTAGAAAAGAGGGGAGTGAAGAGAAATTTATGCTGCAAATTAGCATATGGAAGGAACACTATGTGCTGTTTCATCAACCACTTTATCACTTATGGGGTCCACATGGGTTACTTTAATAGGGTTTAATATTTGTCCTCTCTTTTATTCTAGAACAGACTAGACACTGATGTCTCCTTAAGGAACCTGGGGCACCATCTGGATTCATGCCAGCTAAGATTCTGCTCAGCTGGCCCACTTTTTATCTGAGCCCTAGAAAAGTTAAAAAAAAAAAAAAAATAGTTTACCTTTAAAATTCTTTTGCATGGTTTATTATTTGCGGAACAATGGTGCAGTATTTTCTATGCCAGTGTCTTGCCCTGTTAGGCTTCTGCAAGGCTTCACGGTTCTTGGTGATTTTGGGATTATGAACTCCGCCAGTCATGTGAATCGCAAACATGAAGTTAAATCTACGGAACAGTAGTGTGGATAACACTTACATATAAATATACATACATTTAAATAATATATGTATTTTGCTAATGTAGAAGGCAATGCTGGATCTTGCACTGCAGACTGTAATTTTCAGCAGTTCGGCATGACTGAAGCATTTGCTCTGATGCCTTCAAAATATCAAGTATCTGTAGAGATGGATGAGACATATAGATCATCTTGTCTATCTTTTAGTAAAGCACAGGCTTCTATGTTTACCCTGATACCTCTGTGTTAGAAGTATCAAACACCCTAATTGAGGTTGGACAGCCTAATTTATGTTTTTTTTAATAGTTACTATTCTCATAACACACATCTTCCTGTGTTGCTTCGAAGATAAAGATATGAATACTCCACAGTTTATTTGAGCTTGTTTGAATGGTCAATTACCCTTTTGTGCTTGCTATCTACACTTACTTTATTTAAACCTTCACTTTATGTCCTAGCTATTAATGAAAATACAAGTTTATGTAGAAAATTAGAAACTGGAAAAGCTACAAGAAATAATGAAGAAATGGACTGGAAGAGACCTGAGGTGAGGCTTAGATATTTCTGAATCTCAGAAGTGGCAAGAACCAAACCAGCACTTTTCAGCTGAACCAAGTAAGTTCAAACATTTCTAAATTTTTCGACCAGGTGAATTAAAAAGGCACAAATTGGTATCTTTAAAGTGGATTGTTTTATATTGTAGCTACCTTCACTGAATTCTATTTTAACTTGAAGATGATTTCAGGATGAAATACACGTTTTTTGTTACAGTCTAAAAAATTTGTTTCAAATTGATCATTTCAGAGAGGGCAGATTAAAAAAAATCAATGTCTTGATAGAAAATACAACCAAATGTCCTGATTTAATTAGATATAAAGAAGTGGTTGAAATGCAAACATAGAAAAATGGCTAAATTATTTGCCAGGTCCATTTTTTATTCCTTCCCATATTCCTTCTCTCTGTAATTTTGCTTTCTTTTTTTGCTAAAGGCTTAATCCTGCTACTTTTAAAATAGTACGTTACCCCCAAGATCAAGTGAGATCCTGAGGAAAGTATTTAAAAAGAAGAAAAATGGGGATATTTATACTTCTTGCCATTTGGCAACTAACTCAAATGTTTAAATTAGAAGCATAGTTTCCCTCAGTTTACCATAGGACTAAGAGAGAGAGGACATTCCAGTAGGCAATCCAAAACGCTAAACTAAGTTCTTGCTATGCATAGTCTTTTGGAGGTCCTACATTTTTTCTCCTAGACTGCATAAATAATGTACGGAGGTTAAGATAATTATTTAAATTTAGGTGATATGAACAGCCCTGAAAAGTATTGGTAGGCTGCTGAACAAATAAATTCAGCTGATAACAAACAGTGCACCATTATGACATATGGACAGTTAATCTAGAACTGCTAAGAATTTATTATGCAGGGTCTTGACAAATAAACTAGTCCTACGTGGATATGATTCAACCCAACCATTTCTAGGAATTTAACACTATAAAAAAAAAGAACACTGAAAATCTATACAGTGAACATTTGCCAATTCCATTTGGCAATTCCATTGCCATTAGCATGGTTGTCATTCTGGTTTTTTCACATAATTTTTGTACCAGTTTTTATTAATAAATAATTTACCCTCCAAAAAAGCTCTACCCTCATTTCCATAGAGCTGAGATGGTCTAGATTTAGATTTTCTGTTTCTTTTTCCTTTTTTTGCTTCCTCTTTGTTTCTAAGTCACCACTAAGTTTAGACTACTATTGAGCTTTTTGATGAAATATGAAATCTTGTCCCCTGGGTCGTTTTCAGCTGTCTTTTGCTTACCATGGGCCGTGGTTTACTGTAGCCCTGGAAGCTGTCCAAACCGTCCAGAGGGCAGATTTACCTTCTTCCTTTTAATAAAATGTGCAGCAAAAGGGGCCAACATTTCAGGAGCGGGTGACAGAATGGTAGCTCGCAGTTCTGGACAAGCTGTTAAACCGAAGGCTTTCGTTTGCACGCTTACATCAGGAAACCAATGAGGCCCTTAGGCCTTCAAGTTTGGTATATATTTAAAGTATTTACTTTCTTTTCCTTTTTCCAGTCTTCTCATTTTTTCTTGTGACAGGTTGCAGCACTCTTCTGAACTTCTGCTTCATGGCAAATGTGCCGCAAAACCAGCGCAGTGACTCAGAAAATAAAATGAATACGTCATTTATTAAACTTTACAAGGATGGGCTCACAGGAAACCAGATTTACTCCCCGTTGAATCAGTTTTTTCTAAATACTAGGAATATAGTTATAATGCAAAATAGAATAGTTGAAGTTTAGTAGGTTTAACTGTTTCGTTTTCTCTACAGGACAGTAATCAACTTTTTGTTGTTTCTTTATATACTCTTGATCAAAATGGCCAAAGATCTAAAGCTCCTAGGTGAAACTGCATGCAAATAATAGCTTCCAGGTGAATGTTAAACAGTTTGCAGCACTGATTACTGCTGTGTTTACTCTAGTTCTTGGAAATGGTGTAAAACAGCATACAGGCCTAAGCAGAGATTTTCTAGAGACAGGATAGCTGTAAGAGGTTTTCAACCTTTCCTGTTTTCTTGTCATGGTGATGAAAACTTCCGCCATCTTCTGAAAGCTCTGCCACTTCTCTCTTACTTCCAGCCAGTTACATGCGCTAACGGCGCAGGAATAAAACTGGTGCACGACACAGCAGGCAAGTGCGTGGGTGCGTCTCCCTGCTAGGATCTACCCATATCATCCTGGGGGGGAAGAACTACATCCTCCAGTATCGTATAACATCTTCATCCTTTTCCTGCAAAGCTGTGCCCGTTCTGAAGGAATAATTTGATCTAGCGCATTTTTCATCATCGAAAGCACTTTTCTGTGGCAGCAGCAAATCCTTTTTGAGAACACCTTTTGCAACAGAATAGAATAGAGAGAGAAACCAAATCAGCAGCTGAATTACTATTTCTGCTTTGGATAGATACGTGAAAATCTTGGAAAACTTGTATTCATGAAACCCGTGTCACATTAAACGTTCAACCAGACATGGCTGACTCTCATTTGCCAAGCTGCTGGACATTCACACCAGCAAATGAATCATCCCAGTAAGCGTTTACTTCAGATTTGTGGAGCTGTGTTATTTTCGGTTTAAGTAGGCTTTTCTCTTTGGAATTTCCTAACATTTTAAAAACTGCACAAGAATGAGGTCTGTTTCTCACTTCACAAACTGTGTCAACTTACTTTAAGGTTTCTTGTCTCTCACCCTTCAGGCAAGACCTAGTTTTGCATAATTTACACATTTTTACAATTCAGAAACTTTCTGGATGATATTCCATCACGATGCTCAGCTCTTTTGTTGTAAAGATAGCTTGTTGCTATTTGACACAAACATCAACAAAATCCCATCGCAATGAACGATCACCACTAACTCACTTTGGAAAATGCCTTCCACAAAGCCAGTCATCACTGTAAAAAATAAAAAATACTATGGGCATTAAGAATGAGAATACAGACAGGGCAAGCATGAAGAATTAGAGAAATAAAAAAGTTCCACTGCACCCTATTTCTTAGTAGAAATATTTCAGTTCACATTAGGTATATTTAAAGGACTCCAAGCTCAAACACAGGAAAATACTAAAGCTAACATTAGCTATAAAGCTAATATACCAGAATGTGTTGATTTAAAGAATACCTGAAGATATAACTTCTCATTTACCTTTATCATATCTTTATGTGATAGCACTTTACCTGATTTTAAATGTAACGCTTATTGAAAATGCAAGATATGTCATACATGAAACTTATGCATACGTCCATGTCCTATGTGAAAATTTTAACTTTGCAGTCACATATAATACAGCAATATGTATATTGTTCCTGTTGTCCCACTAGATGGATCTGTTCTGTTCTTTCTCCTGGATGTATTCACATCTGCCATAGTGGGAGGTAACCAGGTTAGAAATGGAGAACAGAACCTCAGACTAAATTGTGATCTCATTTATATCACTCAGTAATGGAGTTACCAGCCCTCCACGCCGAAAATCCATTATAATTGCTATTTCTAACCCCCACCCCCCACCCCACCCCACCCCCCCGGATTTATTTTAGTTAGCTAATTCACATTATACTATAGTTTCTATATATATGCACACAGAGACAGAGGGCAAATCTTCTGTAGCATTATGAGATGCATGGAAATATTTGAAATATTTTTAAATAAAAACGTGTCTCCTGTTGAATGTAAACAATCCCCTTTTAAGTTGCTTTTCAAATGGTAGCCTTTTCTGCCTTAATCACTTTTTGTCGCATAACTTTTCCAATACTTATCAATATCGAGAACAGTATTACTGCTGTACCTAAGTGCACTATAAATACTATCAATGTTAGCCTCATTCCTTATACATCTTAGTATCTTGTTCCTCTTTTTGCTTTCATTGAGCAGAGACCTTTACTGAACTCTCCATGACAATTTTCTCCAATTTCAGAGCTGCTACAGTTAACCGAGAATCCTTTTAAATCTTAAGGACCCTGAAAATTGTAGGAAATAGATTGTAGGGACTGGACAAGCTTCTCTGGTTCCCACTGGATAGTTTTAACAGCGTGGATCTTTATTTCAGCCTTAATTGTAAATGGCATATTTGCAAAAAAATTAGTAAAATTGGAGAAGAGTAGTCACAGAAGAGGAAAAAGTACTTCACCAGAAAATGCACAAAAGCATGAACAAATCATTATGTCTGTAGATCCTTTATTATTAAAAATGAGAGAAGGAAGGGGCACTCAATGTGTCAGTCACCTGGTACAGAACCTGGATATCGACAGCAGCAGAACAGTGGAAGGCAGAAATAGGGAGCATACCAAAAAAGATTAATCCTCAGTGGAAAGGTGATTTTCTCTTAAGAAAAACTTTTATACTTGCTGTGAAGTTAAAGAAGAGCACACAGCAGAAAATGATACCTGATAGCAACTACAACTTGGCTGCTCATAAAACTGTTAACTAAGCACACACAGTATTTGCAGCTCAGAAATGTACAACTTTCCATAAAAATTTCAATCTGTGGGAAACTATGTATATTGAAATTCACAGAAATGCTTACTCACTGCAAAAATGTTCCATGTCCAAATTAGATGCCTTTCATGAGGCAGTAAAATATTACAAATGAAGTATTTTCGCATGCCCACTTTCAAGTTGACTTTACGCTACACTTGCAATAATACCAACATTGGCAGACCTCTGCCATTAAAAAAAAATTAGTATGTGAATACTGACATCCATTTTTAAGTTCACGTAGCCAGTCACAACTGAGTACTGAAGGACGTCTTTTTGTTGACGCTTCATCCCTTGTAGAGGCTGTATCTTTAGGTAGACGTCAGTAACACAAATGACAGAGGAGTGGAGTTTTTTCCACGTCATGTACAAAGCTGGGAAAGATCTGGGTCTGTGGAGAATCCTAGAGGCTTTGTAAGATTCCTGGTACTCTCAGGAAGCATATTGCTTCTCTAAAGGAGAAGAAAGATATAGAGGAAGGTGTAACTTTCCTTCCTATGACCCCAATCCAGAACAACTTTTGAAGGCCTAACACCTGACCTGCTTTGCAAGGCTGTTGGGCTGTTAGGTGAGTCCTAATTACACAGCCAACGCCCTGGCAACACCCAAACTTGACACCGAGATCCCCCAAGTCCTTCTAGCCCTTCCAGCAAGGTTCTCCCACCACATCCCCTCTATCATTTGCACCTGGGGCTGGTTGTGTTCCCACCAGCACCTCTGAGGGCCTGCAGCACCCACCAGCTGGTCCCACTTAACAATGCTAAGGCCCAGGTGCTGCTGCAGCAAATTTGAGCAGGCTCCCAGCCTATAAAACCCAGGGTGTGACAATGTTCATCTTCTCAGTCAGGATCGGCTCCTACAGGAGTAGGTATGGAGAAGACAGAAGCATGTTTCTTCTCTGAAGGAAGACCAGCAGCTCAGCCTGGAGGAAGGTATGGTCTTTGTTGTGGCTATTTGCTTGTGGTAGTGCCCTGTGGTGTTGTTGACTGGAGTGGGAAGGTTAGTTGGGCAGCTTTGCAGAAGTAGGGTTAGAGCATTTGTTGCCTCACTGGGAAGGGTGCGTGCCCACCCTCACGCTTGTGTGAGAATGGCTGTGTTGCCTGTTCAGCTGCCTGTGTCTGCAGCACCTGGGTGAGGCCTGAGCCTGTCCTACCAGTATGGAATAGGTCACAGTGGCAACATCTAAACACCTAAGTTTGTACTGGTTCAACGGACATCTGGACAAAACCCATGAGCATGGTGTCCACTGAGGGCTACGAAGCATGCCGCACCCGCCCTTGGCTCACACAGCCCCTGCGGGCGCCTCACGGGTGCGGCCGTTGGCCGCGGTTTCCCGCCGCTGAGGCAGAGGGGCGGGCACGCGGCTGGCCGCCCGCCTGGGCGGCGGCCTGGTGCTCCGCCATTGGCCGCCGCAGCCACGCGCGGCGGGGCCCTGGTTGCTGGGCAGATTGGGGTTGCCAGGCGCCTGGCTGACTGGGCCCTGCGCGCGCAGTGGGGTCAGGCGGGCTGGGCGGCCGTTGGCGGGAGGCGGGGCAGCGCCGCGGGGCGTGAGGGCCCGGGGCGCGCGGGTCTGTGGTGAAGAAAACTTAACAACAAAAAAAAACCCGCCCAAAACCCCCACCAAACCAAAAAACCTCGCTTGTGCGTGCCTCAGAGCCGATGAGGTGCGGTACAGGGGCTTGGCAGCATTTGCTTTGCTCTGAGGGACACTCTTTAGTGTGTGAAGTGGCCTGTGGTATATGTTGCCTCCTGGATGAGGCCTCGGGGTACTCTGGGGCTGTGCAGCCTGCTTGCAAGGCATGTCTTAGGGGATTTTTCTTCGAGTATTAGGCTTTTTTAAAACCGAGTGCTTTGGATGCTGAATAGAAAGTTTTGGGTTTGAGATTTTGATTGAATAATTGCATAGAAGCAAACACGTAGATTTAATTACATTTCATTATAGAGGAGTTCAGGAGAAGGCTGAATTTTTTTCCTCTACGATGCCTCACTTCAGGAGAAAGGTTTTATGATTAATACGCTCACTGGCTACTCCAGCTCTGGGTGCCTGAACACTTTATTTCTCTATCAATGACTAAGCAAAGTTAGAGCTGATGCTTTCCTTCTGCCTGCATGAGACTTCAATAAAATGACAGAACTGTACTACAAAGCAATGTTGTTGTGTATTTATCTTGCAAAGTTATGAGTAATTATAAATGAGGGTCTCCCTACAGTGCTCAGTGTGGATGTTTCTCAAGAGATGGTGATACTGGTGGGGCCTGGCGTGTGCCAGTGGCAGGGCTGGAGCGGTGCTCTTCCCAAGGGACAGCACAGCACTCTAGCCAGGCTGATTACCTGGGTTTTTCTGAATCTCGCACGCAAATCCATCTCTACTGTGCTGTGACTGTTAGGGGCTGGCTCAGATGGTCTTTTATGTGTAGCACTTGCTGTTATCAAACTGGGGGCTATTTCTATAGGGGAAGCTTGGAATAAAGATGCTTGTGCATTGCTCTGCAGGATAATTCAGGTTGGAAGAGGTTTCTGGAGCTCATCTAGTCCAGGCTCGTGCTTAAAGCAGGACCAACTTCAGAGTTGGACCACACTGCTCAGGTGTTGTGGGTTGACCTTGGTGGGCTGCAAAGTACCACACAGCTGCGTGCTCACTTCCACTCACCACTGGTGGGAAAGGGGAAGAAGAAAGGAAGAATAAAAGCAAGAAAACTTGGGGGGGAGTGTGTGGGGGGTGGTGGTGTCAAGATTAAAAAGAATAAAATTGTTTTATTTTCTCCTATTCTTCCACTTATCAAACAAGTGATGCAGAGGCAGTCCCTTACCAACTCCTGTGGGTAGGCTGATGCCCAGCCAGTTTCTGAGCAAAAGATGGCTAACCCTCCTAAAACCCTCTCTTTTCTTATTGCTGAGCATGATGTTATATGATGTGGAATATCTATTTAGTTGGTTTGGGTCACCTGCCTGGTTGTCCCCTGCCAGCCTACTGCACACACCTTGATCTGCTCACTGGTGAGGCAGAGTGAGAACTAGGCCTTAATGCTGTACAAATGCTGTTGAGCAAAAGCTCCAACATTACTGTGTTATTAGTACTGTTTTGGTCAAAAATCTAAACTGCAGCACTGTATGAGCTGCTATGAAGAAAATGGTCCTAGCTAGGCCCAGTCTATTTGATTTTTGAAAATCTCCAGTGATGGTGGTCCCTTTCTGGGCAGGTGGTGCCAGGGCCTATCTGCTCCCACTGTGCAATTCCCCTTTTCTTATATGTAATTGGAATTTCCTTTGCTGCAACCTGCGATTGTTGCTTCTTGTCCTTTCATGACTGTTGGGGAGAGTAGGAGTAATGTCTTCTCTATAACCACAGTTTAGGCTGTTGAGGACAGCAGTAAGATCCACGTCTTACAAGCCTCCTGTTCTCCAGGGTGAATAAAACCTGTTTCTTAATTCTACACTTCATGAGCTCCAGCCTTCACTTTAATGGGAAATTAGAGGTCTGCTCTGTTTTTGCCTCCATTGAGGGCCAGTTGTCTTTATTTTTGTGTGTGGAAGCTCAAAACTAGGCAGAGTGTTCCAGGTATGGCCTCACAGCTGCCAAGTAGGGGGTAGAGTCACTCAGCTTTCTTTGACCTTGGTGTGATCTTGCTGATCCACACACTATTGACTCATATTAAAATCCCTGTCCAGATGGGACCCCTCAGATCTTCTTGCAAAGCTGCTACGTAGTCCGTCTCCAGCCTGTATGGTTTCATGGGGATATTCTGTCCACAGTGCAGGATGCTGTGGTTGTCTGCTTATTTTATCAAGTTCTATCTGTCTGCTACTTCAAAGCAATGAAGCAGAGCAGCAGTGCAGAACGAGAGTCTCCGATCTTGATATTGGATATTATAACTTCCTGACTCTCCACTAGCAGATGCATCCAGAATATCTGAGTTAGCTTTAAAGTTTTGTGCCTCTTAAAAATGAAGGAGAGATGTCCCTTTCTCAAGTGTCTTTCAGATTACTTTGCAAACTGCAATAAACTACAATGCAAAATCTGAAATATCTGGTTGTATGAATTTAGGGTAATGTGCTGTTATCTGCTGTGGTGAGGGGAACGAAAGGTACATCAGCCTGGCACAGATAATATTCCCTCATATCAGTTTTGCTGAGGTACTTGGAATATCCACCCTAGTTTCAAAAGACTGTAAAATCTTACAATTTGCAGGTTTACATTCTGAGTTTTTATCTATTCCCAGGGTCTGCCAGCTATATTGAAGTGATATTGTATTATGTATGGGGAAATAGAAAGCTATCATCTCAAAATAGACCATAATATTGCACCTTATTAAAAAATACAAGTGGATTTTCTGCCAGCAACCATGACTTACGATAATGACTGTTATCAATATGCAATTACTTCTGTTACCCTAGAACATATTGACATTCATTTATTTAAAGATAATGTAACACATTTGTATTCATTGAGGTAATCTATGGATATGATTAAATGTGAATGCCCATCTTATACCAAATAGTAAAATGAAAAAAAAAATAATCAGACCTTCTGCACTGCTAAAAATAGGCTGTATTAAATTCTGAAAATTGCATTTTAGCTTATTTGAAACACAGTGGCAAACAACCGTAAAGAAGCAAAAGCATAACTTGGGTGATTACTAATTCAAACATTCATTCTTTCTAATGATATTGGGGAAACCTGGCAAGAGGAAGAAAACTTCAAATAAAACTGTAATCCTGTGTCTGTGGAATGGACTACAGAGTTTGTGATCGGTGTGGGTCAGAAGTCCATTTAAATGGTGAATCTTGGTGGGGGTAGAAGCCTGTTTGAATAGGTTGTGTAGATCTGTTTTGAAGATGCAGAGGTTAGATGTAGTAATAGATGGGCATTTAAACGTTTAGGTTTTGAATCATCATTTTATCCTACAAATGCTTCTGTCTTGCAGAGAACCCAGGGTTTTCAGGCTTCGAACTAAAATAAGTGTATTTATATATAGCACGTGTGCTACACATGAGTAGTTCTCCAGTGACAGGTTGTTAAGATAATAAACACTTTGAGGTCCCGTTCTTCAAAGACACTAAGTAAAGCAGTCTCAATATTTTGAGCTTGCAAGTACTTCTGTTGGCGATGTTTGAGAGAGTGAAGCTCAGTGTGTTTGGTTGTCCAGTTATATGATATAAAATGCTACGTGCATTTCTACAACTAACTACTTTTTGTCTACTATTTGTCTAAAATATCTTTGATTTAATGAACTTTGAAAGAAAAAAAAACCCAAAACTGTCTATGGTACTGGTTTCTTGCTTGAAAATATCCCAGTGAACTGTTGGATGCTTTGTAGAATTATAGGATGGTTTGGGTTGGAAGGGACCTTTAAAGATCTAGTCCAACCTCCCTGCCATGGGCAGGAACGTCTTTCAGTAGACCGGGTTGCTCAAAGCCCCATCCAGCCTGACCTTGAACACTTCCAGGGATGGGGCATCAACAGCTTCTTTGGGCAACCTGTTCCAGTGTCTCACCACCCTCAGTGTGTGTGTGTAAAAAAAAAAAAAAAAAAAAAAAAAAAAAAAACCACCAAAAAACCCCCAAAAACCAACCAAAAAAAAAATCTTGTACTGGGGATCCTAGAGCTGGATGCAGTACTCCAGGTGGGGTCTCATGAGTGGAGTAGCATAGGAGAACCACCTCCCTTGACCTGCTGGCCATGCCTCTTTTGATGCAGCCCAGGATAAGATTGGCTTTCTGGGCTGCAAGCGCACATTGCTGCCCCATGTCCAGTTTTTTTGTCCACCAGTATCCCGAAGTCCTTCTCAGCAGGGCTGCTCTCAATATGTTTATCCCCCAGTCTGTATTGATACTGGGGACAGCTCTGAGCCAAATTACTGATAAAGTGCAGTTTTCTTTCCAAATAACAAAGCTGCATTTTTGTCAGGTATTGCTAAACATGTAGATGTATTGCTGGAATTTCTTTATTTGAATGTATGTATATGATATAGGTGTAAATTTTGAATGATGCTTTGCAGAAGGACATACTGCCTTAATAACGATTTATAGCTCAATATGATTAAAGGAGACTGTCTTCATTCCTTGGCTGATTCTGGTAGTAGCTGCGAAACAAACCAGTGATTTCAAAAGTCTGTCTCCAGAATGTTGTTCTCCAAAGCAAAGAAAAATGAAGTTATGTTTCTCAGAAATGCATCTTTTATAACCCGAGCTTACTGGAAGGCAGCAAAGAATTCTCATGGGCATGGTAATTCCAAAAATTTATCACTTGAACTAAGGTTTTTAAGTGAAGTTAACTACTTATTGCTTTGAATAGGGCCTCACTGCAGTATTACTAATACTTAAGTTATTTCTCTTCCATCCAGTTTATCTAAATATCAGTTTACCTCTGGTCTCCTAATGCAGTTTGTGTAGTCCCTGTAAACTCTTCTCAGTTAGGGGGAAGTTGGCAACCAGTGTACTAAACTTAGAAGTTTGATTTGGGGCTAATGGTTTGTTCATCTATTGCTACAGGAATGTCTGTTCCTCTTATGAATAATTCCTTTTGAACTTGCAATCCTTCATCTGTGCTGAGAGCTCCTGCTGGAGCTTGCAAATGCTTACGAAGCTGTTGCATCCATCATGTTTTGTACGTACTTCTGCATAAGTCGGAATGTGTTCTGCTCTGTGACCTGACCCTAATCTGAAGTGAACTTGCTCTGTATTGGGGAAAGCTGATGCAGAGGTTTCAGTCCTCTGGAGTAGCATTCAGTTTCTTAATATAGTCAGGGTTGTGGTGCCCCACCACACCGCTCACTGTAGTTCAACCTTTCTAACCTACATCCCTGTGTGATATGAAACTGTGGTGTTTCCAACAGACAGTAGTTATGAGTTATTGAAGACCATTGACTTAAGTTGCTGCTTAGACCCTCACTCCATTTAAAAAAAAAAAATTACTTTTCTGTTACCTGAGAGAAATTCCCTGAGCATGTGGGTAGAGGTAGTGAACTGGTATGACTCTGGAGACTATAGCAGATAAACCTTTAGAGCTTCCGATCCCCAGTCCTTTGGACAAATGAAGTTCTAAAGATTTTCATGTGGAGCTTTGCCCACTACTGTCTTCCAAGTGCTTCCTCTGGCCCCTTGGGGGATTTTCAACATGCAGACATCTGGGAGGGCAACACAAGAGCGTGCAAGCAATTCAAGGTTTTCTAGACTTACCTTAGTCAAACATCAAAGCCAAGGTCAGCAGTCAGTCTTGAGACTTAACTATAGCTGTGATTTTGGTGTTAGCCCTGAGCTGACTTCTTGCAGCTTCTTCTGAACCTTGTTCATAATGTATCCTCTAGTTTGCTCCTTTAGAGTCTTTTAAGTCTAACCCTAGTCTAATCCTTCTGTGCACCAGGTAGTGCTGCTAAAATGGCCTAATGTAAAGCTAATTAACCTCTTGTGTGGGGCAAGTCCAGTAGCAGATTTGATTTCCCCAGGAGTAAACTGCATGTGCCCCAGTATAGTTCCAAGGGGGCAGTCTATTTCTGGACAATTAGGATGTTCGCTCTTCAGAAACGCTGGCTGTAATGCAACTTGTGTAGAAAATAGTACAGCTTAAATTAATACCTGTCTTGTGTAATTTCATAATTATGTAATTAAATATTCTTGTAGATGGTCCAAATAATACTCTTGGGGGGAGGAGGATTATATTAAACCGTTCTTCCATATTGTAGAAATGGAGGCTTTTAAAATAACCGTAGTAACAATGTCTCCTGCCAGAAACTCTTAGAAAAGGCTCGAATGCTGTAATTTATTTTAAAGTGGCCAGATCTCTACATATAATTTTTCATCAATTATTGTATAAAACATTTTGGATTTTGAAAAATTGTAGTAGGTTTGACAAGCACTTGACTGACATCATGTTGATTAAATATCATTTCTTCTGACAACCCCAGTGAGACCTCCTACTCACAGTAAATGCGTGAGCTAATTGAATCCTTTTTTTAAACTGCTTTTGCATTTCAAACTATAGCAGTGACACCAGGCCCCCTTCTCCCACACAGCTCAAATATAGGCCTTTCTGATGGCTCCTTTTGGCATGCCACTTAGGTAACATCAGTGCCTCTGGTAAATGCATCAGGATATTTCTGCTGTGTTCGGAATTAAAAATATGGAAATACAACTTTGGGGGTTTTTTGGTGGGGAAACTCTGAGTTCAGGCAGAGAGCCATCAATTTATGGTTTTGTGGGTGATCAAAAATGTGGGATAGCTCAGTTTTTATAAAGACAGAATATCATAAGCTTGGGTTGATTTAGCAGTGATCTTTTGTTCCAATTTCAGTGCAATAAAATTATATTATTACAGATTTGCTTGGGAGGAAATAAGGCTTGTACATACATTTTAATTGATTGCATACTTCATATAAAGATGTTTCTATAGAACAAGAAAAAATTATATCAAGGCATGATAGGAACAAGTCTTTAGTTCATTTTAAAAACGATTATTTTCATCCCTAAATACACTACATTTTAAATAAAAATAAAAATATTGTTTATTTGAGCACATGTTACTGATGTATCCCAGATTATTTGGCAGAAGCTATCTAGTTGTGTCTTCTGGATATTGATGAAAGCAGCAAGTAATGTAAGGTTGAGGGAGGCAATTTTGCCAGCAACATGCATGTATAATGATTTCTGCTTTCCAGTTGTATTTTCTGCTTCTGAGAATATAACATCTTCAGCATTTTATACTTTGAAGGCATCTGTTGTAGTCAAAAGCTCATTCAGTATCATTGCAGGCACCTTCTGGAAGTCTCTAAATATCTAATATTAGAAATAACTAAATGTTATTTCTGGTGCCTAAATATCTCTTACCCCATATGGATATAGCTTGAGTAGAACCACATGTTTTACCATATGCTATATTGACACAGTCTAGTTCCATAAATACAATAGATGCTATAATTATGTGGTAACTCAGTTGAAAACAATTAAATCATAGAATGGTTTGGGTTGGAAGGGACCTTAAAGATCATCTAGTTCTAACCCCTGTGCCATGGGCCGGGACACCTTCCACTAGACCAGGTTGCTCAAAGCCCCATCCAGCCTGGCCTTGAACACTTCCAGGGAGGGGGGCATCCACAACTTCTGTGGGCAACCTGTTCCAGTGCCTCACCACCCTCACAGTGAAGAACTTCTTCCTTACCTCTGATCTAAATCTACCTTCTTTCAGTTTAAAGCCATTACCCCTTGTCCTATCACTACATGCCCTTGTAAAAAGTCCCTCTCCAGCTTTCTTGTAGGCCCCCTTTAGGTACTGGCAGGCTGCCATAAGGTCTGCCCAGAGCCTTCTCTTCTCCAGGCTGAACATCCCCAACTCTCTCAGCCTGTCTTTGTAGGAGAGGTGCTCCAGCCCTCTGACCATCTTCATGGCCCTCCTCTGGACTTGCTCCAACAGGTCCATGTCCTTCTTATGTTGGGGGCCCCAGAGCTGAATGCAGGACTCCAGGTGGGGTCTCACAAGAGTGGAGGGGGAGAATCCCCTCCCTCGACCTGCTGGTCACACTTCTTTTGATGTGGCCCAGGATATGGTTGGCTTTCTGGGCTGCAAACGCATGTTGCTGCATCATGTTGAGCTTCATGTCAATAATTATATATCAGCCCTTCCATTATTTCCCTGGCCCCCATGTCATCCTGTTTTGCTGGTTTTAGACGCAGGTATCTGGTGTGGCGAGTGCCTGGTAAGCAGTGTTGTAAAGCACTGCAGGTCTGTTCTGATGATCTGTTCAGCTCTTGACCAGCTCTCTAAAAATTGCTGAAGTCATCAAGTTATTGATGTTTTGAAAGTATGCAGTGGCTTCTAAATATCCTCCTTGGTTAGTTTTGGAATAAAACATTTAGTCTTGTCACATAGATACAGCTCTGCATTTTGGGGAAAAAGCATGACAAAGGGTTTTTGACTGTTTGTTCCTTTTCTGTTATGAAGTTCAAGCATTAACATGTAATACTGTCAATATTTTGGAAATTGCTGTGTTTGTGGTAGAATGTTCAGTTTTCTTCAGTTCTACTGGTTGTACAGTTCTCTCAGTATACTTTGAGAAATTTGTTTAGGTTTTGCACCCAAGTTTTGCCTCTAATGTTCCTTGTCACTGTGTATAACTTGAGACTCCTGGTTCATATTAATTGCTCTGATCTTTTCTTTCATTTGTTCTATGTATGTATGGTTTACTTTGGAAACTGAGATGAACTTCTCTAATTTGCATTACCCCTGCTTCCCAGCATGTCTGTACCCCCCCAATTCAGCAAAATGAAGTTTCCATGTTATACTTCTGTTTTGCCTTACTGTTTGAACTATCTTTCAGCTTTTGCACAGCATCGTGAACAAGATTTTCTGTTTAAAACATGTTTCATTATAGTTTGTTTTAATTTACTACTTTAAATGTTTCAAGAGATGTGGTCTGTAGTTAGATGTCATTGTGTATCTTGTAGATATGATATTAAAACTATTAAAAATGGTATTAAATATACAAGAAATTTGAGAGAGTAGATATAATGAAGATGCATATCTTGTTTTATGATAGTGACAGCTTTTTTTACTTATTTCTTTGGAGGATATCATTTGTAAAAACAGGATGCATTTGTCATTTGGGCATGCTACATAAGAAGTTCTTCTAAGAACAAGAAACCCAAACAAACCTCAGCCTCCTCTCCCTCCCCACCTAATGGGTTTTGGACTAGAATATTTTTCTGTAATGGCTTGATTTACTACTACTTGCTTTCAGAAGGATATTCTTAGCTGTAAAAATCTTGAAAGTAGGCCAAAATATCAGGCAAGCACTAATAAAAAATAAATAACATGAAACTACTGAATCCAGCCAGCTAAGGTTGACATTCTGTATTCCATTTTTCTTGATATTGTAAATTTTTTACAGATGTTATTAACGATGAAGTGTGTTATGTGGTGGACAAGAGTTAGCATTATTTAATATGAAGGAATTTACATGTAGTGTTATTGTTTGGTATGATAAATCAGGCTGACTTGCTTTCCCCATCCCCTTCTTCCTGGGGACATAACAAATGACTATATTGTATATTCTGAAAGTGAGCACATGTCTTAATCGAATGGGAGGGCATAAGAAGCCCAGTGTTTGGTGGGGGACATTGTTTGCTGCTTGTGCTTTTGATAATACAAATTGTATTAATTGTTAATACAAATGTTGAAACATTTGATGCTGATTCAACTCAGGTTCGCTTCTACTGTATGAAGCTTTCCATGTTTTAGGAAGGCTTACATGAGCTGATGCATAAGGATGGATGATGAAAACTAGCAGTGTTCTTTTAAATGCAGCAGGAGAGATGTTGCTGTGCATGAATGTTATCCTGGGTTCAGGGTGGGTGAACTGTCCTGGTGGTCTCTGTATGGCCTCCAGAGCATTTCTTAAGGGCACTCCTCTATTAAAGAAGATAATGTGATTTAAGGGAAGGGTCTTTGTTTTACATAGTTACGCTGCTATGTAGCTCTACTGAAATGTAAATTAAGAAGGTCATTAAACTACTGTAATGCCTTCCAGTATACAAGATGCATCCAGGAAGGAACAGTAGGGCCTGTGTGGCATATATGCTGTATGAGATCACAGTGTGTGCCAGTGCCTGTTTTCTATTTGTGCTTTGTACAGAAATAGGCTCTGTCATCACTTAAATCATACATTACAGCATATTAAACAGAACATTTAATGAAGGTACATCTTTCTGTTCCAGCTGTGATGATTATAAATTAATTTTATCTCCATCCACACTTATGAGTTTATTGCCCAAACATTAATTGTTATCTGGGGAATAACTAATTGTTGGAAGAGAGCAGGGTGATTTTCCTCTGTTGGCATGGGCATGATACTGAAAGAATTGAGATACTTTTTACATGTTCTGACATAAAACTGTTTGGCAAGTAATGGTAACTTAAAAAAAAAGATACTAACTGGGAGCCTATACCAATTTCCAGTTTCCTCCCTCCAGAGGAACTGACGTAAACTGCTGTACCAACCTTCAAAGAGAAATGTAAATGTAACAGTGCCCTTCACTATTAACAAGGAAGTGAGAAGATTCACACATTTTAAATATGGTGTTTAGGGCCTGAATGTGTAATTCATAATAGCAGTTAATTTGCAATGTGTAAGGAGTTGGGTCATTGTCATCCCTTTCTGCTCACAGATAATCTGTGAGCAGAGTTCTGGGAGTTCAGAGTGCTCAGTAGTTTTCAGTTCATGTTGGGAATGCATGTGTGTGCATAATCTGAAACTCTTCGTGAGCCTTGATCTGTGACGTCCAGAGAAGTTAGTCTTTTATAACATAGCAAGAGATGACTAAGCTGTGCAGCAACTAAAAAAAGCTCCACCAAGATGCGGTTGCTTATGAAGGTAACTCGTGTTCACTGCCATCAAGTCTGTGTCTGTTCCTCTTTCAAGAAGGACCTCAAGAATCCTGTTCAAAGGATCCAGCTGTCAGTGCTGCATGGAATTCACTATGTAAAGTGGTTCTAACATGGAGCTAAACTTCACAAAAGGCATGTCAAAAGGTTGGGAGTACCTCAGTGGTCTCTAATTAAAAAATGGATTTTTCTAGGGTGTATGAATTCAGATACTTTTTTCCTCAATAGTATTCAACTCTTCTTTAAAGCTGCTGATATGTCCATGTTAATCTGCTAATATTCAGAAAACATGGACACATTTTTCCTTAAGATATGCCTAGCTCCAGTGTTTTTTAGAGCAGACTGCTTCTGGAAATTGCTTTCTACTAAGAGACAATAGATGGAAACTTTACAAGAGAGGTTAAATCTCTGTGCCTTATTTTTATGCGTCAGTCTTTTTCCTGGTTTTATTCACGCTTTCCTAGCATTTGGCTAGTTGGTTCACCTCTGTATTCCCTGCACCCAACCACAAGTAAAATGCAGGATAATCATTAAATAACTTGAACTGAAAATTGTATTTTACACCCTAGTGTAAATTTTGAAATTACTTCAACTCAAAATTTACAGTAAGCTCATGCACACAAAAGTACAGAGGTAGTAATCACAATGAGATTAATGGTCACATTTTACGATAAGAAAAAATATAGTTGTCAGTGTCATCCTTCTGTGATGATGTTGCTTATGGCTTCTCTTCAGCTAAGAACTCCATTCCTTTCAGTAAATGACATGAATCTCAGCAGATCCTGGATGTAGCTAGTCAGTATTTTAGCTGTCCTGATTCTTCAAGGATGAAGAATAGGCATGGCAAGGATGGTATGTGGGAAGTATCAGGGTGGAGTAGAGAAAATGGTAGGTGTGAAGACCAGCTGGCAGATGAACTAGATTGCTCCAGGCCAGTTGGTGTCCCCTTGTTAAGTTTTCAGGAGACCACACAGCTTTTGTTTAGAGAGAAGCAGTTGCAGAGTGTGTCAAATTTTTCTCTGGGGTGTCTCCAAGGAATTGAAGCAATACACTGAGTCTGTCTTCTCCTCTGGAAGCAAGAGCAAAAGTTGAAAACTAGACTCACCCTGAACAGAGGAGGGACTTCCTGTGTATGGTGTGTGATGGGTTTTTTTACAAAGAAAAAAATGCAGAACTCCAGAAACTTTAATTACTAAGTGTGGTGTATGTGATGGATGCAAGGCCTTGGGAGCAAGCTGGCTCAGAAAGATGCCAGACAGAACAGATATGTGACCTCTTCATTACTCTATTACAATATGTTGCTTAGTGTCCTGTAGGAAATCGTAATTTCTGATGGGTGACTAATGGGTATTTCCAACAGCTAATAAATTAGCAGAAGCCTCGCTAGCTCAATTCTTCATCAAGCGAAGAAGGGTGCAGTGAGAATAGCTTAAGGTGATTGCCCATAAAGAGCATTTGGTATGGGGATTACTGAAACATGAAGAGTTAGCCTCTAAATATCCAGTTATTCTTGCTCAGTACAAGAACTGATGTGCTGGCAGCTGTCTTGGACTCACCAGGAACCCCTGGGCTCTACTGCTTGTGGCCTTACAGAGCAGATAGGGGTTAGTTAAGTAGTGGCCATGGCATGTGTCTTTACTCCGTTTATCATGCCACAAATGTCTTCTCGGCAATGCTTTTGCCCAAAATGAAGGATTCAATTTGAAAACTTTTGAATGCTTGTTCAGTCCTTCTCAGAAAACAGAAATGTGAATTCTGAGCTGATGTCAGGCTTGCAAAGGTGATCAGCCTAAATTATAAGTGAACTAATGGTTTGAATCCTGGAAGGAGGAGGATGTATCATCTGTTTGAGGGGAGGGTGTTGGGGGTTGGGAGAAACAGTCATCCTTGATGCAGGCTGGGATTCACATAGGTATCTCCTTGCTTCCAGCCCAAGCAATATCTATATCCTAATCATGCAAGTATTTGTAGACATGAGTAGTTAGCTATGCCAGTACTTCTAGGGGAACAAATAAAACTGATATCCTGAATAAAAAGCCCACAGAACTGAATCTACAGGCTCAGTTCTGGAGGAAAAAGTCATGTTTAGACTTGAGCATCTGAACCAAAGTCATCTCTTCCATACATATAAAGCCAAAATATGCCTGTAGTTTGTAAGACCAGAACCAAGTTTCTGAGATCACTCACTAGTAAAATCTGATACTTGCCTGTCAAGACCACAGAGGGAAAGGATTCACTGTTACTCTCAGTGTAATGTTTTGCTATGCTGAGCTGACTCAAAATGTGCTGTTTCAAACTAATTCTGTGAAACAATCTCCTTTATGCCCTGATAGCTCAGACTGCATCTCTGTGTTCCCCTGTAGGCGAGCACTGGAGGAACACACCTTCTGTCACCAAGTGATGGAGTTTTTAATTTGCCTAAATTCTATCTGATAATGTTAGTCAGCTAATTGTGTACCAAGGAAAACAATTTGAGTGGCTCTAATAGTTAGGACATGATAGAAGTATCAAACTGAAAAGCTTCACTGTAGACAGTGTGCCATTTTCTGTTGACTTGAAAGTTTGCAGATCAGTGTGCTGGAACAGTTAAATTTCTGGAATTCCAAATGGTTTATTTTTGAGATATTTTGACATTTTCAGATTGACATTTCTAATTGTACTGTGTGAGAACTTTCTTAAGAGATATGCAGCATTTTGTTCAGCATTTGTTGCAAAAGATTTCTGGATATTTTTAGAGGAGAAAATTATCAGTAAGTTCTAGGAAATGTTGAACAAGGCTTGAAAATAAAGAATAAATTTAGCAGATGTAGTTTTAAATAAAACAGACAACTTGATTTCAAAAATTTTTGTCTTATAAAACTATTTTTGAATGTGGTAGTAACGATTATCTGTGGGTCAGGTCTCTTCTTTTACATTTAGGAGTTTGGATTGTAATTAAACTTTAAAAGGTGTACAAAGACTGGTTTAAAATTTTAGTTTGGTAGTCACAGGGTTTTTGTCCTTGCATACTTTATGTGGAAAGGAGGGACTTGAGTAAATGAATTTTAATTAAGACTATGATGACTACACTGCTAGTATAATTACTGTGTATTTCTATTGATGAAAGACTACAGTTAATATTAATTGCAGAAGACATAAGTTACCTAGAAGTTCATGAAACTAGCAATAAGAATGGATAAAACAGTGTTCTGATCTGTTTTGATTTCCTTCAGGGTAGGTTCTTCTTTCTAACTAATTTTCACCTTAAAATCTCTCTGTCCTTTTCTCCAAACCAAAACCTGATTCATTGATTAAAATTTAAGATTCCTATTTATTTTGAACAGATCAGAGCTATTGTTTTGTCTTTCTGTGCAGCTTATCTCCCATCTGATCATCCTTTCATCCTGTGGACCTTTCCACTTGAAACTTTCTTACCACATCTTGTTTTTTCCTTTCTTTGCATTTTCTATTATTTTTGGCTCCCATCCCTGTTAAATAAGGGTTTGGCTTAAAATCACTCACGTGTGGAGATTTCCTGGAAACATGGAACTGTTACCTGTCTTGAGTTTCTCTGTGCAGTCACTATCTTATGTGTCTTTTCCTTGCTACTTCCCTTTTATGTCATAAAAAAAGACTTGCTCTTTTGATCTGCCTGCTTTCATTCTTACCTTTATGTCCTTGCTCTGTATGGACATTCTTCTGCTTCAGAATAGCAATTTGTTCCCTCCCCATCCTTTACTTGTGACATGCCTAGTCTAGCGTGTGATATATGAAGTTTGCCCATCAGTCTTAACTTCTACTTCCACATCTTTGAATGCAGTAACTTGCATTCTTTTGTGTGTGTGGCAATGGTGGTGCAGTAGTTGGCTCAACAGCATCTGGGACCAGTGGAGACTGCCATGCCTTGACTACAACTTCTGTGTTTGCTCTATACACGCTTGCATTTAAAAATAATTTCTTCTTAAAAAGATTACATTTAAGTTAAGATAGTGGTGAATAATGGAAAGCATGAGGAGAGCTGTCAATGAAGTTGGAGGACTGGTCAATGAACTGGCTTGCAAATGTGTATAGGGCACTCTCCCCTAGTATGAATAGCAATACTTGGGGAAGAAGGACTGACTGGAAATATTAACAAATAAGTCAGTGAAGGTTTGCTCCGTAGGGTTATAAGCAGTATTCTAGTATTGGCTTTGAATAACCAGTAACGAGTACTGCACATTGGAGCTTGTGTATAGCATCAGTTTTTCAAAAAGAGAGGTAGTGAAGGGTTGTGAAAGAAAACACTTTGATAATGATCAAAACAATAAATCAGGAAGGTGGAGTTTAGAGATGCATTTTAAATGTAAAAGTGGAGCAAGGGGTGTTTCTCTAGACCATGTTGCTTGTATTACAGTAGTATAAATGTATTGTGATCAGAATAGTGGCTGTGAAAACTTGTATGGTTGGATAGGAAAGCCCAACCTGAACGACAGCAAGAAACATAACTGAGGTTTAACCAGGTATTGGATGGGCGGGAAAGAATTGAGTGACATGCAAGTGATGAGCTTGAGTGACAGCGGGCAGAGTACTGCCTTGCATGACTCGGAAAAGAGTTAACTTCAGTGGGAAGGTCAGGATTTCCATTTTTGCATTGTTGAGCTGTAGCTGAAATATCTACAGCCATAAGGAGATGACAGAATAGAAAGACGAGAGATGAATCATTTGCTCAGAAATGATGGTTGCTTTTCTATTTCCAGAGAAGACCAGCCAGAGGCATAGTACTGAGGGAGATGAGAATAAGAACAGGTGGAAGGTCCTGTAGCATTCCTGGAATCCTGATTCTGCCCTCAGAGGGGGAATCTGGAAGGCTGTCTGATATTGAGTAGGAACGATTAAAACCCCAAACTTATTATGCTAATTTATCTTGTTCCTTCATAAAGTTTGCTTCCTCAAATCACATTTACCTTTCTGGTTTCTGCAAGTACACTCCTGTGTTGATCTTTTGAAGAATTATTTTAAAATGTGCCCTGTCAGCATGCATCTATTAAAGCCTTGAGATGATTTCTGTTCCATGTATTGCCATTACCAAGAAGTCAATGTTTTTACGGTGCTCAAATTCTTAGAGCAAACTGCTCTAAAAAATTTTGGGTATTCTGTTGTAGTTGTGCATTTGTCGTCTGGTTTTCTCCTTGACTTGAAGACAAGCAGCCACATGTGCACTGAAAAACTTGATACTGCAAATCGGTCTCTTGACACTGATGGAACAATAGTCGTACAGAATAGTAGATAACATGCTGATTGATTGGTTTTAATTCAAGTTGAAGCACAATGTTAAATGAGAGAAGGCAATTTTTATCGAATAAACAGCTAGAACTTTATTATATTTTAATACTGAGTACCTTCAGTAATGTTTTTCTGCTGCTTTGAAGCAGAAACTCCTAAGTGAAAGGATGCTACAATGGCTTCCCTGTCCTCTCACATGGGGAAACATTGGGTTCAGTCCTACAGGTGGCTTCTGGTCTCATGTCAGTCTGCAGTAATTACCTGGGATCACAAATAAGCTTCTGTTCCTTGGCAAATTGTTTGCCTTTGTTAGATAAAAGATGAAGCTTTCCACTTTTGTGCTGTGTCTTAGTTGACCATTATGTTGATAGTAGTGGTATTAGCATATTCCTCCTGAAATATTTGAAGAAGGCTCTAATACAGAATGGGACTAGGAGTGTCTTACTCCTGATATATCATTTTAATGTTAGGTACACATATATAGTGATTTGTACTGGTTTCTTAACTGTTCTATACCTTGTGTCTTATCTTTCAGCCACTCCTGCAAAGACTCTATTGAAAGCCTCTGTATGCTGAGAAATGTGAATTTAATCTGCAGATTTCAAATATCGCAATAGATCTTGTAGCCATTCTCCATTGACTTCTCAGCTCCCAAGTCAAACCCTGGCAGAAGGGCATGCATACCAGGGTGTTCCTTAACACCCAGGGCATGAGTAAATAGGGTATTTCCAGTATTTGCTCATCTGTGTTTAGACTTGCTCTTTCACATGCAGGTGGACTGACAGTTGGATCTTTCTATGCTTAAAAATGGATCTTGCAAAAGCAAGTTCAGACTCAAAGAAAAAAGTAGGAAACTAAGATATTCCAACTTTTTTGCTGTGTTATCAGTAAAAATATTTTATTAAGCTGTTCTCATTGGGTTGAGGCTTTCTCTGTTACAGTTTTGGGGACAGGAAGGTTTTTGAACTTCAAGAATTACGTAGAGAAAGTGAACCAATATTTGACAAGGTTATATTTTTAAAAAGGCATGGTGTTTGCTTTATTCAGGCACATGTGTGTATGATCACACACAGCAACTGGGCACAGTGCACATGGGCATAGCATTGCCCAAGTCAGACTCGTAATTCCACCACTGAAGTAGGTGTTTGTCGATTGTCTGTGGGACAAGATGGCACACTCGAAATCACTTTCCACCTGCAATTGAGTGCTGTGCTGAAGACAGAAATTGTTTCTGGTCTTGTCTGTGGATACAGTAGTGCTTCTCAGCTCTCTAAGCAGTATGTCGTGTAGGACTGGAAATCCTGCTCAACAGAGCACTCTTGTAAGGTGTGTAAGTGGGAGATGTAAATAAATTCCCAGTGCATTGCTTCAGGCCATGGCCTATATTGAATTATTTGTGTAGCAGTATTTGTCATCCGCTATAGCTACACAAAAGGGAAATGGGCTCTCTTCTTAAAGACTGATGTGATGATCAACTGGAGAGAGACAGTCATGCTAAATTTTGATTGCTATTAAAGTGAGTTTAAGTTCATGTGATTAAGTATAATTTATTGGGTCTGAGTAAAATTCAGCATTTTTAGTTATTGTGCTTTCAAGGAACAAAATGACTTATTCTGAGTTTTAAGCAGACTAGCTTGCAACAGCATTTAAAATAGATTTATTGTAGTAAGTTTGTCCTTCTGACACTCTTGTGAAATTACTCTAAAATATCTTCGAAGATATTAATATACTATAAGTACCTTCAGCTTTGAAGAGCAGAAGTCTCCATTTAGGGAAAGTGACTAATTTTATTAACTGTGTCTCCTTCATTTCTTCAATCTGGATATATTCATCAGCAGCCTCTTCAATGTATAAAATATTTATGTACTGCAGAGAACTCCAGTCCAGCTCACATGTTTTCTCCAGGGAAACAATATTAAAACAGTCTGTTACATGCTAAAAGCCTTTTCGTGGTGTCTGTTTGAAATAGCTCAATTGGTGACTTGTTGCCATTAGGCAATATGTCAAAATATTAGCTCAAAACTATTTTGCTAATAGCTACCCTGAAAGTGATAATTTTACTGTGGAATGGATAGATGAAAGTTGAAATGAATAGACTGCTGATTATCTTATTGGAAAAAATCCATATATGCCTCTGCCTTTAAACTTTTTCTGAAATCATAAAGTAATTAAAAAGAAACAAGTCTGTACAGCATAACAGCAGCCAGTAACACCTCATTACTGTTTTAAAGGTAAATGGGACAATTAAGTAATTAATAAACAAATATAAATGTTTACCTAAGCAACTTGAGTTCAATAGATAATGGAAGACTAGATGGTACTACTAACTATTGTTTGAATGAATGATGTGAGGAACTGTAAATGAAAGCAAAATATTATTTCAGAAAAATACATGCTGGTACCCCCAGTTGGGTTACATGGCTTGCTGTTTTGTTGACCAGCACTGGTTAGTTGTAAATGCTTGACTTATGTTGATTACTGAGCAATTAATCAAAATAAAATGCATCAAGGACATTGTAAGCATACCAACAGGCCAAAGCCATGTTTAGATCTGTGTGTTAAGACATCGTTGTTCTGAGGGCACTTATTTGAAGTGTAGCACAGGAGAGTATGGTATCTCAGCACCTTACTTAACGGAGACCTCTGCCCTGTGCAGTGTTAATCTGCAGTAAAGATCACTCCTGGTAAGAGCAGAGAGATCCTTTTTCCACATGTGTATATACAGAGAGATGTCATGCATTGGTTTAATGACACACCTGCCGTCTTTTTCCATCAAGAAATCTTTTTGGTGCAAAACTTTGTCTGTCTATTCTTGTATGTCTAGGAGCTACAGGCATGATAAAGGGTCAGATACCAGTTGTAACTGTACAGATGATACAGTGCAGATTTGTCCTTGTGTAGCAGGGAGGTCCTTTCCTTGTGCTGAATTATGTTCAGAAATAGAGAAGTGCTAGAAACATAGTGTGTGTGGTAAAGCTGAACCACGCACTTGCACCATGTAGACAACTTGGCTATTAGGTGAACCAATAGCTACAGCACAGCATTTCTCTATAGCTCATTGGCAGCTGGTGTACAGAGCTCTTGGGTTTTGTGCTTTCTGATGCTGATCCAGGCTTTTGTGCATTTAACTTAAGCATCCTGAGATGCCAGTTAGTGACCAAGTTGGTCAACACAATGCAGATTTTAGTACTGGAGATCTGGTCTAGCTGGGGTAATTTGTAGTCAGTTAAGGAGGGGCTTCAAGGGAGTAAAATGAAAGTGGAAAGAGTGTAGCTATTCTCTGTGCTAAATGAAGTTGATCGGTACTTATTTAATGATGCTAGTCAAATACTATTGACTGAACTTAAATGCAAAGAAAAACTGAAGGAAAATACAGAAGCACTGAAACAGCATTAACCTATAGCTGATGAGAATATTTTGGTGGAACATCTGCAAGGAGTTGTGTACTTTGTTACTTCATCTTGTCCTGCGTTTTACTCACTCTCATGCTTATGGGTCATAGACCAGAATGAAAAAGAAATATAGTACTAATTTTGGCAATGGCTGAAATTGTAGTACTCTTGTCTAAGAAAAAGTAATGTGTACAGCTTCTCTCCTTAAGCAGCAAAACATCATATGTGCTTTTTTACTTCTTGTTTTTTTTGCATGCATACCTTCCCAATCTTTCCTTTCCTATGTGGCTTCAAAAGTAAATTATAGAAATTATATTTTGACAGGTCTTGCAGGAGTCATTATTTAAGTCTCACAGTTGAATGAGTGGCTCAGATATGTGATGTCTGTCATAGCAGGCAAAACCAGTAGCAAAGCTACAACTGAAAAGAAATGTGTCTAATTAGCTGAAAACTCCATTTAACAAGAAATGAAATATTTGAGTGTGCAAAAAAACCCAAACCCAGGAAAACTATTCCAGTACTATGTCTGTTGAAAGTGGTATCTATTTTTACTAAGGCTTTCAACAAGCGCTTGGATAACTGTAGCCATTGAGAAATATTTAGTAGGTGAGGAGTTTACTTAAGAACTCAAATTGAGCTAACAAAGCCCACCTGAAGGGGCTGTGGAAGGCAGGGGGAAGTTCAGACAAGAAAAGCAAAACTCTAGCTAATAATGTAAACCAAAAAAACAAGAACCCCACCCAAAAAAAACCCCCACACCAAACCCTGAAACTCAACCCAACAAAAAAAAAAAACCCTGAGGAGCCAAGCATGTGCATGTAGAATTTGGTATGAAAATAAACTATTAGGAAGTATTGTATGGCTAAATCAAGTATCTATGGGAAGGAGTACTTAGAAGTTGAAGTAAAAGATTAAGTTGCACCAAGGTACATGTTAAATAAGTGAGTGTACTTATTAGAGAAGGCAGTGCCCACTTAATTATTTGGTTAGTCCAATGAGTTAGATTAATACTAATGAACTGGGCAGTAAATACCTCCTTTCTGGCAGGACAGCTGTGTGGAGCACATTGGCATGCTGGAAGTGTTGTGATCTGCTGGTGCTGCAGTGCCAGGGCTGAGAAAATTGTTCGTTAGTGCCTGATGCAGGGATGTTGCTTATCAGCCTCTGTTGCTGCTCAGCCTTTGGATTCCTTCTCCTTCAGGTGCTCTTTTGTATCCATGTATAAGTGGAATGAAAAAAAGTCAGTAGTATATGAAATTCAAATAAGACTCCTAAAATCCCTTTAAATTTCTCTTTAAATTCTCAGACCTACCAGACACCTTAATTTCACAAGAGACTTGACTATAATCTTTACCTGATTTGGTACTTTCTTGCAGAAGACCCCAAAGCCCTTTAATGATTGTACAATCAAAGATGCTTTCAAAATATGTAAGAAATACACAGCAATGAGAAATGGTAATGAGCGGCAACAGATGTCTTGTCTTTGGAGCAATTATGAAACAGTAATTATAGAAATAGAACTTCCTAGTGGTGGGGAGTTTTCAGAAGGGAGGCAAGCAAGAATACCTTCAAATACCAAAGAATGAAATGAATGAAAAGCAGGTAGTTATGAGAAGTGAGAAAATCATATGTAGAAACATAGTATTGTTTACGTCATTGTTGGTCAAGTTGTTACCAGATATGCTGTTTAACTGCTTTTCAGTGTAGGGTGATGATAAGTGATGCTTGAGAGGTAATAATTGGGATACAACTCTAAGGAAAATTAAAAAACCAAACAACCCAAAACAACTTTTATGCAAAAAGTGGCTCTACTTACTGTGCTTCCAAAGATGACTAATACATATGCCTTCTGGTTTAATCATCTCTGTGTCTTCTGTTCTTCAGGTGTGGATTTTAGTGTGGTATGAAACTTCAAGTTCCTCTTCCAAGTGTCTCTCACATTTCTGAAATCCCCCATAACTGATGCAGTGTGTGTTAAATTTCACCATATTCTTTTTTTTCCCTTTACAGTTATGTTAAATTAATACAAATTCATGTGAAAGAAAAGGGTACTATAAATAAGTACATACTTGTAGAGATTTCCCTGCTCTCCTGTCTTTGGTCAGCTAATACTCTTCCATGGTTTACTGATGCAGTAGTACTAGAGTAAAGTACCATGCAAGGGAAAATGTGAATTTTGGGAAAATGAAATGTAAAACTTTTCTAATGTAGCACAGCTGAGAGACCTGGGCAAACTGGAGTGTTCAGTATGAAAGCTAACAGGATCTGGTGATTTAACATGAAAGTAATGAACAGAACAGCAGATAAAAATAGTGATTTGATGTTGTAATTCTACTTAAAACTTTGTCTTGAAAGGCATATAAAATATTTAATTACTTTTAGTTTGGTAATTAAGTATTTTAAATGTGCAAGAACTGGTGGATTTTAGTGAACTAAATACAAATACTACACTGTGTAACAGCAGTCAGTCCTAATCTGTTTCCTAAGGATGGCAGATTTCACTGGAATCTCTCAATTTCCTGTTGGAATTACTGGTCCCAATGCTGGTCTGTTGTACTTCTCAACTGTTTTCTAGCAGGAGAGCTCACACTGCTGGTATATGTTCATTTATTAGGTGCCACAGCAGATGGTATTCAGTTTTTCCTCTTCTGGTTCAGATGCCCCAAGAATGTTGTGTGAGAGGTAAAAGGAAAAGAAAGTCATTTAAACTTTCTACCTCTGCGGACTGAATGCTTTGCCCATTACATATGTGGAAGACACTCAGCAAGTCCAGTGGTAGACTTAATTTCCATGCCAAATTAACATATAGCTTCCCAATGAGTGGAAAAACATGCATGGCAAACTTTTTTGTGCTGCAGACACAGTGGATGACACAATTACATGTGAAATGTAATCCTGACATCCTAAGTGTCGCTTGCTCTCCAAAGAATTAAACATGAGATTAAGGCATATCTAGAAAAGATTTGTCTGGAAAAGATTTTTAGTGAGCTGAAGCAGTCCTTGTGCAAGAGTACTTTTTTCCATATATGATTACTTTATAAATGTTTAAATGGGTAAAATGTAGACAGAAATTATGTATTTATGCTAGGAAGCAAATTGTTTTATATTGGAACTTAAAGGAAATAGTCATTCGACTGTTGTGATTTGTTAAGAATGATCATGCCTTAAGCCTAGCTTTTTACTGGCAGGATCATAGGCTGGTTTAGATCAGAGGGGATCTTTAAAGATCACCTGGTCCAACCCCCTTGCCATGGGCAGGGACACCTTCCACTAGACCAGGTTGCTCAAAGCCCCATCCAGCCTGGCCTTGAACACTTCCAGGGAGGGGGCATCCACAACTTCTCTGGGCAACCTGTTCCAGTGTCTCACCACCCTCATTGTGTGTGAAATTCCTTATAGTCTAAATCTACCCTCTTTCAGTTTAAAACTTGCTCTGACAACCCTAGAGCTGGATGCAATACTCCAGATGGGGTCTTGGGAGTGGGGCAGAGGGGGAGAATTGCCTCCTTTCACCTGCTAAAGTATTTACCCTCTTTAGATACTTCAGTAAACTTTTTGCTTTGTTTTGCATTTCAGTTTGAGCTTGCTTGTTTCTTATCTATTATTGGACAAGTTAGTAAGGTCTTTTGACATTGACTTTACTGTAGAAACATAAAGGTGATTTCAGTACTAAGATCTCTTCTCAATGTGGGGTCATTATAATAGTTTCAATGCCCTGTCTGCTCTTATCTTGAATAGAGTGTAAAGGTAAAACATTGCTAGTCCTTAAATTGAACTTGTAATGGAAAGTGTTAAATGATTTTTTTAAATGATGCTTCTGTAAGAAATCCTAATACTTAATGAACTATAACTTAAGTATTATAAAACCATACCTGGCTAGAGATTGGTACTGTTCTTATCTATTTGACTTGCATTAAAGTTGCTGATGTAAGACTCAACCAAAAAAACCTCTCCCAAACCAACCCCTGCATGCACCTACCACCTTGGTGCCAATATCCCATCACCCTGCTCTATTGTGCTGTTATTGTAGAAACTACTCTCAATACTGGTTTGCAGTTGCTGATAAAAATGCCAATAAGAATCCAGCTTTTAAAAATATGATCACGGTATCACTATTTACAGGCAGTGAAGCAATAAAGCAACTGACTCTTAGCAAATCCGTTCTTTGAGCTAAAGAATGAAAATTATCAATGGAACTAGAGAAAGCAAAGGCTAAGAAGTAGGGGTCTGGAGCTGTTGTACTGGTTATTAGAACAAAAATCTGTGCTCAACCACTTGATCCTTATGAGAACACAAGTCCATTTCTGGACAAACCATATATTGCCTTGCTCCTTGTAGTAGGTAACCCTTTTAATAGGAATAATTGGGTATTTAATTTCAGGGTATCTGTTTTTCCTAAAATAAAAATAAACTTTTTTCTTAAGGTGCTATACAAAGAATTTTTCATGGTGCCTATGAGTTAGGTAGTAATCTTGAAGTTGTTGTTCAGCTTTAGACTTATGTCATTTTGTTTAAAGACATAAGGGTTTTTAAAATTCAGAACAATGTTGAGGGAAATGACTTTACAGGCTACTCGGATACAAAGTCATTGGTCCCTCCAATAACATGGGCCTGGTTCTTTTTACTGCAATTAGCTGTTGAGTGATTATTCATAGCAGACAAGTTATTTAACATTGGCAGTGTGCTTACTTCTGTCAGGTATGCCTATACTGATAAGGGAGTAAAATCTATGTGCTGAGTAATCCACCATATGCAATATGAAAACATCTGTCTCAAGATCCTATTCTAGATACTGCCATCAAAACTAGAAACCCAGCCCTTCACTGACTTTGATAAATGAAGGAGGAATAAAACTGAGGCACCTGAAGTGCTCACTCTGAATGTATTGTTCCCTTACAGCTCTCGGTGTGCTGCTTGACTCTGATTCCTGTCTGAAGGTTAGAAATGTGATTACTTCTGATGGGAACTTCTTACCTGTACTCAAATGTAGCGTTCAGTGTGCTTGTATTGTAAGATCAGCAGTTGTTGCTGAAGTACGAGGCGCTTCATTTATAGCTAGTTTAGCTCTTTCAGCACAAGTGATAGGGAAGTAATCAGTCTCTAATGCTTTGACTAAGCCATCACTTGGAAGTGGTGTCTTGCATTATCTCAGCTTGCAGATTCAATACTCACACAGGTTTTAAAGGGCTGGAAGCTGCTCTTCACAGACCACCAGAGTGGAAATTGCTATATTCCCGGTCATGTAAGCGGTGGTTTGATTTTTCTGAAAACATCTGTTCATCAAGAGCCACTCTGTAAAAAGATGTTCCCAGTCAGTCAAATTCCCAGTGAAAACTAACTCTTGCTTTTGAATATCCTGTGTTTTTTCAGCTTACCTAGGGGACAAAATTTGACCTAATCACACAAGAAAAGAAAACTTTTTTGAGAACTGTGACAAATACTATTTTTGGCAATTCAGCAGCATAGTTTTTTAAGATAGGATAAATGTTAATTGTCAGTTACTGTATGTGGCACTTTCAAGTCTGATGTCATTCCTCTTGCCCTTATTCTAGGAATTCTATGCAGATATTTCAGATGTATTTAATACTGAATATTTTTATATTGTATCTGGTTGCTTATAGAATAGATTTGTGTATCAGTAAGTTATAATTATAAGAATATATAATTAGCTCTGAGTTAAAGAAGGATAGACTGATACTTGACTCAATTTTCTTCTCTGTTTATATTTGAAGTTTAATTTTGTCTGTCTTGTTTTTCGTTGTAACCAATTTCAGTGTTAAATCTTACAAGGAGGAATAGTAGATCAATAGTGAATTTGCCTCTGACAGTCTGAAACAGCAACAGAATTTTTTTAGTATTTGGAGATAGAGGTGGTCACAGTCTTTGTGTTCAAGCTCTGTATTGGGCCTAAGAGAAGACTAATTTTTTACTAAAACAGACATAAACTATGTGATGCCATGTAACTAGAAGTGATGCTCAGCAGTTAGCAAAAATGATGTCAGACAACCTAGTAGTGCAATAATTAAGGGTTAGATGACAAAGGGGCTGAAAACAAGATTGAATGAAATGGCAGAACAATAGCTATACTTAATTAGTTCAAGAACTGCATGGCTCACGTAATTTATTGTCATGCTTATAGCAGCGAAATTGTTACAAAAATAATCTATAAGATGTCTGTCTCTCTGAATAGTTACTAGATGAAGTATTAAATGATATTTTAGCACATACAGCATTATCTATGGGCTTTATAGGAACAATACTTCCATCTATTTTGTGCCTTACCTAAATAGGTTGTTGCAGGAAGCTCTTAGTGAAAGCTCAAGCAATGAGATGTCTATAAATGAATGCTTATTTTTGTGCTTTCATGTGATTTCATTTGAATTGTTCTTCTACAGTTGAGTGTGCATAACATGGCTTCTTAGATTATTGCTATAATCAGTGGCCTACTGTAAAACTGACCCTTAGAAAAGGAAGAAAAAAAATAATTAACGACAGCAGCTTGTCAGTTTGAATGCAATGTAAAACCGAATTTGCAGCATGAATGTCTGAGCTCTGTGACGAAAAATGATGGAGGTGCAGCAGTGCAATGCTGTAGAGGGGAATAGAGTGCTCTGGGGCTGAGAAACAGTAAACGGGTAGCACTTGGGAGTTGCCAGTGTGCAAAAAGAGGAGGGGAAAGAAATTTTGAACTGCTGAGTGACTAAAAAGGAAAAAAAAAAAAAAACCCCAAAATTCTGTGAGTGTTTTAATATTGATGCTTAACAGAAGGTCAGAAAAATTTCCACACCAGAAAGTATTCTCTCATGAGTTTTCTTGGAGAAAGCTATTCAGATATTTTTCTCATAAATTTAATGTTCAGAGTTGGGGATGTCTTCTCCTTGGTGAATAGTCTATACAGGGAAATGTGATCTGAAACTGTTCATGAATTTAGGTCAAATTCAAACAAAAAATAAGGTTTCCAATGTAGGATTAGAAGTGAATACTGGTGTCTTAAGTAGGCCAAGTCTTAAAGCAATCATCCAATATTTGTGTGAGCAAGAATCAGTTCCTTGTACTGCCTTAGTACCTACTTTTTTTAAAGAGAATTATTGCACACACCATTCTGTGGTGTTTTCTTTGTGTTAAGTCCTGTCTGTTAACTCTCAACTTCATGTAAATAATCAAGCAGGAATAGATACTAAAATGTAGGTAGTTTACTTCCAGTGCTACTTCAAGCTGTGAAGAATGGATAAAGCTTTTTGCTATCCTAAAGATAGGACAGTGGTTAATTTGTGAAGTTAGTCCTAGACTCCCTTTGACTTAGTGTATCTTGAATAAGTACATCTGTTCCATGCCTCTTGGTAGTATTTGTTAATCCTTTATGGAGCTGAGAATCCCATAAACATGGGGAGAGGAGGAAGGGAAATCAACAGCCCTTTTATTGGTACAGCCAGCAAAAAGGCCTTTGGACCTTTGAAGCTTGTGAAAAATGACCCGTTACACATTTTGGTGTGTTTTAAGTTGTGTTAGCCAATGATTATATGTATAATTCGGTGGATATATGAAAGTCTATGTTGATATATTATTTTTGTACTTAGAGCATTCTGCTGTTCTTGGGGCTAATTAGCATTCACTTCTGAATTTAGTGTTTCTGTGAACTTGCTTCCTCAGTTTCATAATTATGAGCTGACCGTAGGAAAGGCATTGGTCTTCATTTGCAGCATCTTCAAAGATGTAACTATACAAACCCAAACCAAATGTTTCAAGAGACTAGGTGAATACAACACAGGAAAAAAGGCTTGATATGCTTGTGAGGAACACCCTCATCTCCTGCCTTTGTCAGTGTTGTGTGTACACCTTTGTTAGGTTTTTAGTGGCTATTAGAAATACAAAGGAATTAATTTAACCTCCCTTGTTTATCATGGTGTTTTAGTCACAAACTTACACTTAGACTGATGACTCTTGCTGCAGAGTAAGCAAATGGGACATAACATGTTGATCATCAGTTCATAATAGGAGAAAAGTAATTTTCCACAGCATATTATTAACAACTCAAACTTTCTGTTGTATTCTGTATCAGAGTAATCTACAAGCCTGCTTTGCTGATGTATACTCTCTAAATTCTAGAAATGCATTTAGAAACACAGTATATGCTGTTCCCTTTAAGTACAGATGTAAAAGGAGATATAAAATAAAGTATGATTTCATTTTCCTTGTGTTTTTTTGAACTGTCTTGCCCTGTTGGTTGCATCATCTAAGGGTCTCTTATCTAGGCTGGCTCATCCTGGATTTGATTGCCCCTGGACAGACTTATTTCTATCTCTGTTTAGCTGCTTAACAAATAGTGTTCTTATTTATGAATTATATTTTAAAAAACAAATCAAAACAAGAATGATATTTGAAGTAAATATTTGGTATGAAAAAAGCAGAAACCCAGATAATTGTAAAAGGGATGTATCTTAATAGATTAATTTTATGTGAAGAGTTGGAGCAGAAGAAATACTGTTCACAAGTATTTAACAACCAATAGATTTAATAAGTGTCCTCCATTTTCTTCAGTGAAGATGCTCTAGATATGCTGGATTGGAGCTGAAATAGGTAAAATAATTCACCAACAGTTGAGGGAACTATCTCTTGTTCTGTGTAAGCTGATAAACATGAAGGGCTTGGGGAGGGAGGTGTGTGTCAAAGATTTGGTGGGTGGCAGGGCCCTTGCTCTCGGGACCACTCACCAATCTCAAAACCATCTTTTGGAAGAGGGAGAATTAATTTTGCCTTTTAGTACTTGAGTGCCAGAACTGAAGTCTACATGAGGTTTTAACAGTGCAGCCGTAGCAGGGAATTTGAGTGTTGCTGTTCTGTCAACAAAATCCTCCCTAGAACATAATTATATCTGTGAATGAAACAAAAGGCGAGAGGATATTATGTTTGTATTTACTCACTTGGCTTCCAGGCAGGTGTTAGTTCACTGAAAAATAACCTTTGAATTAAGTAATACTTGAAGCTGGATGGTTCAGAAAGACTAACATAGAACAGTTTGCATATGTTTAAACATCAAGGCTTTCTGTTTTCCCTTCTGTGCTGGTTTTGGCTGGGGTGGAGTTAATGTTCTTCATAGTGACTAGTATGGGGCTATGTTTTGGATTTGTGCTGGAAACAGTGCTGATAATATAGGGAGGTTTTTGTTACTGCTGAGCAGTGCTTACACAGAGCCAAGGCCTTTTCTGCTCCTCACCCCACCCCATCAGTGAGCAGGCTGGGGGTGCATGAGAAGTTGGGAGGGGACACAGCCAGGACAGCTGACCCCAACTGCCCAAAGGGATATTCCAGACCATATAACATCACGCTCAGCATATAAAGCTGGGGGAAGGTTAATGGGGGGACTGCTGCTCGGGGATTGGCGGGGCCTTGGTTGGTGGTGAGCAATTGTTTTCATTTGCATCACTTGTCTGTATTGGGTTTTATTTCTCTCTCTGTTATTTTCCTTTTCATTACAACTTACTCTATTTTAATTATTAAACTGTCTTTATCTCAACCTGTGAGTCTTCTCACTTTCAGCCTTACAATTCTCTTCCTCCATCCTGCTGGCAAAGGGGAGTGAGTAAGCGACTGTGGTGTTTAGTTGCTGGCTGGGGTTAAAACATGACACCTTCATGAAAAAAATAAATGAGGCTATGAATAATTAAAACAAGACCACATAAAATTACTATGGAAACAGATATTTATTATATTACAAATATGTTTTGCCTCTTATACAAAAGACCAATTAATAGACAAAATATGTTCGTGTCATTTTGGAAGTAAAATATGAGTTATTCATGTTTGTACTTATGTATTCACTTCCAATCAATATTCAGCTAGTCAAATCTCCACTAAAGGGTTGTAAACTTCAAATTCTGGTCTTCAGCATAGGTCACTTCAGTCATAGAAATTATAACTGAACCAAAATTCAGTTGCACAACTAGATTCATATATTGGTTAACTGGAGTGATAAAAAAACAGAGTAAACTACTTTTTTGAGCTCCGGGAGGTAGATTCAGGTGAAACTGAGGGCATGTAATGCTGAAAACTTTATAAATGGCAAGTTAATGCTAACAAATATACATTTAGAACAAAGCTGTTTGCAAATGGTTTGTAGACCTGGGGGCAAAAGCATTGAGAAATTGAGCTACTATTAATCAGTAAACATGTTTATACAGCTGTGTAATGCTGGATTTCTCTTGTTTAGTATGGTGGGGGTGTGGTATATATCCAGCTGTTAGAGCTGTCCTGTAGTCAGTCATGCATGCGACAGCATTGCTGTACGTGATGAATGCACACTTCTGCATGGACAGCCATGGCAGAGATCTGTCTCCCAGATATGTGCTAGGGTAATCTTTCATTTGTCAGATGATTGAACAAAATTACTGCTTTGAATGTTGATCTAGCCATCTCCTTGCCCCTTAATCAGAATGCAACAGAGAAGAAAAAAAAACCCCACCACTTTCTGGGGAAATAAATTTCTGTTCTATAAAAATTGTATCACATGTCAATCTGTCCTTTTTCTTTTCTGCTTCACACCTCAGTATTCAGGCTTGAGACTAAGTGAGGATTATGTGATCAAACTTTGTGGTATTGAACCAGTTCCTCACTTTGGTGCTCTCCAGTGTAACTTCTCCAATCTCAGAAGCGAAACAGAGGTGTAGAAGCAAGGCTGGTGTAAAGCAAAGAGCCTTGGAGGTATTGACTGTACAGGTTGTACATTGATTTCAATGGAATGCCAGGGTTTTGGATGCTATGCTGTTGCTGCTGGGAATGTGGTTTGACTTGAGGAGGGACTGAAGATCTGAGTGTTGTAGGTAGGATTATGAAAACCAGCTATGTAAACAAGTTTTCCTGAATCATTCTATATACAGCATTGGGCATAATTGGATGGTAGAAAAACTCAATGTTTTTAATAAGTATCTGTGTTTACGAGTAATGTTTCTGTTTCTAGAGAAGTAGCCAGGGACATGAAGTATGTCTTTATTTCATTATTCCTCATTATATGTATAATTAGTGGATAAAAACTGATATCACTCCTGAAGCCTATTTTATAGTGCAACTTGACAGGGTGACATAGCATTATCTTGGTGATTTTTCTGAGCGTTTTCTGTGCACAAGATGATATGCAAAGCTTTAAAGAATGTGATGGATGACTTTACAGAGCCTTGCAAAGTCAAATGACATATCGTCACAGTTGATCTAAGTCTCAAAGAAACTGAATGCAGTAGTCAGGTTTTGTGATAGATGAAATGTTTGGGTGATTACCTCTTCTCCAGGAGGGAAAAAAACCTGAGGGACATGAAACTTGCATTCCCTTAATATATTTTAATCAGAGTTATACCAGGCACCACCTTCCAGCTTACCTTATCCGAATAGCCTTTGCTATCAAGGAATATTTTTGTTCTGAGACAGATTACTGCTTTTCCATATTTTCAGTGATACATCAAGAGATCCATTTACTGTAGGAAAAGATTGGGTAAAACTGGCTTTGTGCAGCAAACAATGCTAGAAAATTGTCATGAGAGAAAATAACTGAAAAGGTCTGCTAATAGTTGTGCTTACGAAAGTTATTTCCCTCAAAATTTTGTAATCCAGCATGGTTTCACTGAAACTCTGTACCAAAACAGTTATTTTTTGATGCAAAAGTGTCCCTGTCTTCCTTGCTCCAACAGGGAAGAAAGGCAAACTTATGAGTAATCTTCCCATAGCAGTGTAGTCAGCTCTAAGGAAAATATTCAGGCAGTTTCTTGAGAGCCTTGATCTAGTCTGTTTGCAAAATTCTGCCAGATAAACAGTTATTTGGTAGTGTGTGGCCTAACATAATATTCACATTTGCACATTCAGTTAATGGCTATCTTGCTGGAACAGAGGTGCAAAAAAATTAAGTCTGAGAACCAGCAGTTCTGGCGCTTCTGTTCTTTATATGAAAAGAAAGTAGCAAATAGAGGTCACTTCCTCAGGGTTTCTTATTGGGTAATAAACTAGTAATTAAAACATCTTATGATAGCTATTTCTGTATTTTGGCTTGTATTCTTAATTTCCTTGAAATAGCTTGAAAATGCTTTCTCTAGTCCTTCTTGGAAAAAAAATGAATGATTATCCTTAAATGCATATTTTATTTTTACAGTAATGGTAGAACAACCATTTGTTATTAAAAAAAATTACTGAAAATCAGTTTGACTTTATTAAATTAGTAGTAAGTGGAAAAACCAACATTAGTATCAGTATTTCCAATCTGTGATACTTTAGGCACAAAAAATGCTGCACTGCTGACTCTGAATACACTCATGCAAACGAAACAGATCCTTCTGTCCATTTTAAATAAAGTATGGGTTGAAAATGAATTGCGACGTAGGGTCTTTGAACGTACGGATATCAAGACATGAATTGCATGGGTTATTTATCATGCAAGAATATTTCTAAGGATCTGTGTAGTTCTTTGTTAAACCAGTGCAACATCCAATCTTTATTGGAAGGCGTTAATGAAGAGTACTGTCTTTGCTCACTTACTACTAGTTTAATAACGACAGACACAGATTGAGTGAGGTAGCATGCAAAATGGGCCATTAACTGCAATAAAGTGCCAGTAATGTAAGGAGACATATTAATAATGACAATGGCAGTGTCATTGATGATGAAAAATGCAACTTCTACACTTCTAAGAAGTTATTTTCTCCCACCCGCCCCGAATTGCTGTTAATTGCCCTTTCTCTGGTCTCCATTTACAGCTTTGTTTCTCACTATTTTTTCTGACCGGGTTATCTTATTGGAAATTAACACAAAGTAACTAAACCTAGAATAGAATAAAAACCTAAAATAGAATAAAAATATCAGCAACTGTGCTGAATCGTCTGGTGTGTAGCGCAAGCATATTGTCCACAGGCAATATTAAATCCATTAATAAAAAACTTTCCTGAGGTATAAAAGCATTTGATGGTTTACAGATATTAAACCTCAAGAATTCTGTATAAAGTCAATGTTTAGTTGGAATATAAATTGCTGCACAACTGGAACTTCAGTCTGTTTTGTAGATGGGTACCTGAAAATCTGTAACTTCACTGGTTGAGAGGGATGGCACAAAGTCTGTGCAGCAGATAAATCCACAGTTAAAGGTGAATTCTGCACACAGAAAAGTATTTTCTAAATTCGCAGCTTAAACCCTTGCTCTTTGTGTTAAAAGAAAGTATCCACTTATCACCTATTTATGGTCTATAATGCAAGGTTTAGCTAATGTGTTGCTCTTCTGTGAAGGGAATTGCAGTAGCAAAATACAAATTAATGAAAAATACAATTACAAAGAATTACATACTAAATGGCTTTGTGCTATTTGTTACTGTGTTCATTGTTAATGTTCAACTTCAGTAAATATTCAGTTAGTTATATATTAGCATTTCATTAGCAAAAAATGAATCTCTAGTTATAGGAAACTGTTGCTAAGAATATTATGGCTATGCTTTTTGAAATGCTTCCAAAATCGACTCTGAGGTTTTTTTGCCGAGAAAAAGTGAGATCCAAGTGAAGAGGGCTGCGTGCTGTAGGGCTGAGCATTGCCAGAATGCTGTGGAGCAATATTTGGGAGGGAACGATGCCAAAAATGGGGTGAATATCTTAAACTGAAACTTGACTTGGTTAAAAAACTATAGTAAACTTACAGTAAGCTTGATCCCCATCTGGAAGATGCAAGAGTTTCCTGCAGCTTATTTCACCATCTCTCACAACTTTCAAGCAAACCTTGAAACATAGTAAGCATTAATGCAGCTTGAGGTAATCTTGCTGTGTCACTATAAACAGAAATAAAGGTAAAAATAGCTCTTTTCCAGGTGGATTATAATCTAAATTACTTGAGAGCAACACAGAAGTCTTCCTTTCGGCTGCAAATCAGGGAACACTTCTGTCCCTATTGGGCATCTGGGAAGATAGCAAAGCAAATAGTTCAATGGTAGTAACTCCTGATCTCTTCTTGACAGTACTCAGGTGAACATCTCTTCATGTTCCTTTAGAGCTTTTCCTTACCACAGTTATTGCCTTAGGCCTGCCCTTGCTGCAGGTAAGCAAGGTGCTTGTTACTCATCTGCCTGTAGAGGGATGGCTTACCCGTTAACCAGTACCCTCTGAGCTTGGTCATCCAGCCATTTAACCTATCTATCCATCTAGAGTGTAACATCAGAACTTGGATACAAGACTCTTGTTGAAGGTGTTATTAAGGACAAAGTAAATGCTATCTGCTCGTCTCCCCTTGTTCACAAGTCTGGTCACTTTATTATAGAAGGTGGTCAGGTTGGTCAGGCATCGTTTCCCTGGTGTAAATCCTTGCTGATTGTTCCTAATTGGTTTTTGGTCCTTCATGTGCCTGGAAATGTGTTCCAAGAAGACTTGCTCCCTGACTTTTTAGTCAAGCTAAGTGTATAACCTAAAATCATGAGACTTCATGTAACAATGACAACATAGTAAATTGTCTGCCTGGTGTTGTAGTTAATGAATAGTTCTGTAAAAATGATAAACAGTGCAAGCTGTCTTATTTGGGATGGATTTTACTTGGGTAATTAGCAGCATTAGAAAAAGTAATATCACTTATAGCATGTATCAGTAAACTTGCAGGAGTAGTTTCTCATGCGTTGGAAGTTGAACAGAAGTTTGCTTCACAAGTAGCTTACATTTATTTTCTCCTTTTTGAATAAGTTTCACATTTTGACTCTTGGTGAAATCAGTGTGTTTATTAACACGGGACAAAGCTGAGAGAATGAGGGCATGAGAACGTCTTCATTTAGTTCTTGCAAGGTTCCTAACAGAGCCTTACTTTCAGTCTCTAAGAATATTAATTTACATGGATTTGGGAATATTGGTGGAATAAGACAACTATGCTAACCTCTTAGAAAAGAAGAAAAAACTCTGATATAAGTAACTCTGGAGAATCAATTTATAAACAATTAATTTAATGACATTAGATCTGTCTTCCCTGAGCGCTTTTGCCTTTTTCTGTAACTGGACTTAAGTTAAAACTGGATGCATTTTGACTGCACATCTAGGAAACTGAGGGTACCATACTATGTTTCCTTAAGTTAAAATATAGTTGGTGTAGGATTTCTGACTTGCTGAATGCTTGGAAGGTACTAGGAACCTTGTACTAGTTAATTATGACAGATCCAAGATGCCTGCCTTGCAAAGTTGTCTGAAAAGGGTGGAGAAGGGCAAGTATAAGACAGACCCCATATTTTTGTAGAAAATGAGGATGTAAATGAAGTAACAGCTTTGCTCATTCACTGTTTGATTGTGGGTTGAGACAATGTCTGAAGCTCCAATACTCACAGTGGGTGAAAAGCAAAGGGCAGCATTCAGCTGGGTTCAGTAGCAGCACCCACAGATGCTGAGTTATGTTTGAGTTGTGTAGAAAAGTGTGGTGATGCTACAGTAAAGATGTTGCTTCAGAGTTGTGTTCTATGTAACTAGAGCCAATGGTGGAAAAAGGCTGCCTTTGAAAGGGGCTCTTAATCCCCAAGATGTGGAAGCAATCAAACTTTTTGGGTGATGACTTGTGACCACATTCATGTTGATTTAAAGTAGTGATTGAAAACCAAAAAGTAGGTATGGAGATAGTTATATATACCCAACATGGAATTCTAGGTGAGATTGACTTGGAAGTGATAATGCAAAAAAACCCCCAATGCTGGCAAATACCTGCAGAATTCTTAATGAGTTTTTTCTAAAGGACAAAATTCAAAGGCATCACAAAGGTCTATCACTTCATACAGGGTAAGCACTGTAATTGTTTTGCCACTGCAGCTGGTCTGTGTATTCTTAGAGTAATTAATTTTTATTGAAAAAGGATACTTTAAGTAATTGCAATGGATTTTCACTGAAACAAGTATTTATTTGGCACAAATCAATGTATTTTAATTTGTGCTGCTACATTGTGCTCACATGTCATGTATGCAGACATGTGCTTTGGGCTGGTATGGAGGAATATGAAGAAACAAACCATACTTTTCATTGGAGCATCCTTTCTGCTTCATCACTTTTTAATGCCGTCTCTACCTCAGTTGTTCCCTCTTTTCAGGCCAATTGCTTTTCTCTTCCAATAGGATTTTACAAGCCCTTTTCTTAAGTTCTTTGTAACTGTGTTCTCTGACTTAATTTCACATCCAAAATATCTTTAAAGTATAATTAGAAAATTTCTCATACTTTTGCTTAGTGTTGCCAGTTCAGAGCACTTTTCAGTGCAGTCCTACTTAGCACGGTGTTTAGAATGAATTGTTTGCTTGAACAGTTGTAAGTAAAGACTGAGCCTGTGACTACTACAGTATTTTGTGCTCATAGTGTCGGTCAGTCCTAACAACACTGTCTATTCATGTTGGTTTAGTCCTAATCTCTGCCTTGCCTTATGTGTCAAAACTTGATCATCTGTCAAAATGCTAACTGGTTAGCATTACTTCAAAGCTAAGTGAAAAGAGATTTATTTTGTTGAGTGTCTGCACCAGTGCCAGTTACAGCTATGGCTCATGCATTTTTTGGGAAATGGGATTGTTAATGTTCTGTGGCCTGCTGAGGTGTTGAGTGCTGGATAGGACTCTGATGCTCAACTGCCCGGGAAGCTCCAGAATAGTGTGTGCAACAAGCTGTATCTCCTGAAGCAGTAAAAACTGGATGGTAATGCTGTATTGTCATTGTTCTGATGTATAAATGACAAACTTTAAAAAAAACCATTTATATTATGGTCCTTGACTTTCAATATGAAAAGTACATGAATATTATTATATGGGTGTATTACAATAATAGTGGTAACTGAAGTGATGGTATTTATGTATAGTGAGGATGCTTCCTTGGGTTTTAAGCAAGATTAAGCTGCAGATGCCTAAAACAACTAATTAAGGATAAATTACAGCATCACTTAATAATCTACTCTTCCCTGATAGAACAACTTCTCGTTATCTGCCTTAAACACTTGTGTTTTACTGAGAAGGCAGGTAGCAAATTTATTCACAAAATAGATGTTCCTATTATGTTCCCTTACGTTTCAAATTGATGAACAGCCTTTGCCTTCCACCCTACAGAAGGGAAGTACTGTGTGTTGGTTAAGGCAAGAGAATGTGAGAAGAGATCCATGTTTGTTGGGTTTTGAGGGAACTGTCTGTCTATGGAGGTAGTCACTTTGTTCAGTTCTGTGGGCTCAGCTGTGATGTTTGTCTGAAAGGAAAGGATGATTCAACTGGTGTGCTGCTGGAGGAAATATCAGAAAACTGTTGTGGATCAGTAACACAAGTCATGTCTTGGTTTGTTTTTGGATGCACAAGGAAGTACTGCTTAGGAGGTTGTTTTCTGTCCTAAGCTGAAGCTGGGTCTGTATCTGCACCCTGGCATTACTAGAGTAGCTGGCAACTTGGAAAAGGAGAGAAAACCCTAGACTTTTTATCTCCATGCCTTCTGAGAAGCAAAATGTGGCTATCTCTGGGAGGCTTCTCTGTCTCAGAGTAATATGAAATCCATTAGCAAGTATCTTAGTGTTATGGGAGTGGGAAGGTGTTTTTAGTACCAGTCATACAAAGTAATGGGTTCTAGCCAAAGTATTGCTGGGTGTCTCTAATGAAGAACAGTATATACCTGGTGCACTTTGTGCTCAGTGTTAAACTTCACTGGTGTGAGGTTTCTCCTGAACTTGAAAACTTGTCCTCTGCAAGTGACTGGTCTATAGAAATGCAGAGCTCAAGGTTTTATGAGCTGAGGGGGAAAAACAGTTACTTCAAGTATTTCCTATGAATAATTTAAGGGATCTTGTCACTTGATAGACCTGCAGACAACTGTCTTAATCTGTAGATTGGTGACTTCATAGAAAGCTCTTTAGTTCAATCTTAAGTTTCTAATTCTATATTCCTGCCTCCTTTCTCTGTTTTAATCTCCTTTCAAAAGGAGTCTGTATGCAGTTCTCTGTATGTTGTCTTCAGCCATCTATGTGCCAAACCCAAGGGAAGAACTGACTGGTGTAGTATTAGCTGTTAGAGCATTTGCTAGTACTTCACTATGGACAGTTGGTGTTGAAAGAACAAGATTATGGGGAAATCTTGGGTTTTAGATTACATAGTCTATGCTGTCAGTATATATTTGGTGTTTTGCAGTAATTGGTAGAAGTAGGTGAACAAAAGTCAGTGAATTCTTCTGTAAACCATGGGAATACACCTTAATCACTTTATTTTTAGTGCTTTATAGATTGAATGCAAGGGAGGCATAACACTTATGGAAAAGGAATGGTGACTGGTTTGGTTTTGTTTAGTACTTTATACCAAAAAACATGAGACAACATGCTACAGTAAATATAATGGGTTACAGTAAACCAATTTAATTTCTGTAGGAGTCTCAGACTTCTGATGCAGATGTTTAATGAAGTGAGCTGGTTCCCCACTGACTTTGCATTACCATTTTGAGTAATTTTCCTAACTTGCAGTGTTTTGTACCATCTTGTCAAAGTAAAAATAACATCTGTCTTGAGTCTTTTCCTGTGTAGTATTCTGAGGAAATAATCATTTTAGTTCATACAAACAAGTTGATAATAGTGTGGTGTGGGAGGAATCTGAAAACCAACATTAGGCCTATTAATGATGTGAAAACATCCTGCTTGAAAGTCTTCAGTATTTTAGGGGAAAAAAAGCCAAACAAATGTATTAAACTACAGTTGAATTTTTGTGGGGTAATGATCCCTTTTTTCAGAATATTTTCATGGACTGGCTTTACTTGATTTATTGTGATGCTCAAGATTTCACATTTAGGAGCAGAAATAAATTTAGACTTTTCTAATCCAAACAAAGTACTAAGTTATTAATGTAACTAACCACTGTTAACACTTTGTAATAATACTAGTAAATATAATACATAAAACATTTGTGCGAGTTGATGCTAAGAGGGCAAAACAGTAGTTCCAATGAAACTGGAATGAAGAGACAAAGACCTTCTGTAAAAGACCCTCTGTAAGACCAAATAAAACCAGGAGTACTTGTATAGGAGTACTTCTACATACTTGGCTGGGTAGACTGTGGGCAAAATTTGTGGGATGGGACCATGCAGGGGATCAGAGCTATTGTTGCATGTGTAGGTGCAGAGAGGAGATGAGCTTTCCTTATGGATGTGACCCATCAGCATCTGGAGATGCTGCCTCTGGCTGGTGGGGGTGGGTGGTCCCTGTTGCTTGGTAGATATGGTGGGTAGACCACCCTAAGTAAAATGATGCTCTGGTTCTGCTATTAGGAGCTTTATTAATTCAAAGGATTAAGAGCTATGCTATAAAAAAGATGCTGCTGAAGTTTGAAGCTTGAACTTTGGGCTTTCATAGTACTTTGTTTATAGGTATCTCCTCCAAAGCTTTTTTCTACTGCTAAGAGTAGCTTTCACTGTACAAATACTTTATTATTATTTATTGCTTACATAATGGCTTTATGTTAAGCATTTGCTGCAGTTTTCCTGTCAACCCTGTTTCATGTAAAAGTATCCTCAATAAAACAAGAGCAGCAGCAAAATGTTTGCCTTGCCACTCGCAGCTGTGTTCATCAAGCTCATGGCCTTGCTTCTAGAAAAATGTACCACTTGCTGTGACTTAAAGTTGTATAATGTATTAAAGCTACTTCTTGCATATTGGATGAACTCATTCATCCTTTGCAGCTTCAGTGAGTAAGAGAGTGCAAGCAGCATTGACCACAGTGTTAAAGATGCTTTTAGCAAATAAAAATATCTGAGATGAAGTATGAAAGGCTGAAAATAAAGGACTGGACTGAATAACATACATTAAGAAAACAATGGCTTTCATATATATTTGAGAGGTTGCTGGAATTCCCATCCCCTGGAAGATTCCCTCTGTCACATCTTGGTGCTTGGTCTTCCACTGCTGTGTGGTCTGTTTGTATTCTGTAAGACTTTTGTGGCTGGTAGATATTACATACTTAGATCTTTCAAAAAAACCAGTAATCTGCATATTTTTTACTCAATGTTTATGTCAGTCCTTCCTTCTCTGAATACTGACTTGCACTTGATAAAATTGCTAAACTTTGTACAACATGGAATTTACCTCTTACTGCTCGAACTGTTGCAACAAAATGGTATGATGATGTGCTAGAATCCTTTTAGTCCCAGCCCCTGATTTTTTCATTTCACTTGCCTATTAAAAACTACTGATTCAGTCTTATTTCAGTGAAATTAAGCTGGAATCTGATATTCAACCTTGGCCAAAATAACCTGCAACAGAAGGTGGCCAAACCAACTTTTCATACAATTGCAGAGCTAGGTTCTTAGTTGATCTGTTCCTGCAAAACCCAGACCCTCTGAGACAGTCAGGGCCTGTTTAACCAGCAAGGAAATACTGGACACACGTGCTGCCATCAGAAACATGTTTACTAGGTGGTATTTTCCTACAAGTCAGAAGAACCAGGAAATTGGACTCGCAAGCTGGCATTCTCTCCCCTGGAAAGATACAAATCTTCTAGGACTCAAAAGTATATTCTAAAATATTTTTTCCAACCAGTTCCTTGGCTTGGAGGTTCCTTGGATATAACTAGAGGTGTTCTTGCTGATGAGCAGCTGTACACAATCTGGTTTTGTTTTTTTCTCTGACAGTGCTTTGTGCAGAATCAGAGATAACAGAACAAACTTGAAATGTCCCAGCTTGCATGCAAGGCTACCAATTAAATGGAATTGGCTTTCTTAGTTGAAGTTGAATGATTAAAAAATGAGAGACCTTTCAATGGTATAAGTGTCTCCTGTTTGGGGATGTTAAAGCTCATGTAACCTGTATTTTTAGTGCTATATTGTTACCTGCAGGCAAAACCCCACAAATCTGTTGTCTTCTGGGCAAACAAATGAGTTCAGCCAGGAGAAACCAATGATTCTTGGGGAAATACTTCCTGCAAAGCAATTGAACAAATTCAGAAACTATTTTGGATAAAATCCAAGATATTTTTTGGCTGAAAAATACAGTCTTTATATGCAGAAGCACATGAAATATTAAATAAATTTTTAAGTGCTTTGTAAGAGACCTTAGTATCCTTTGAGGGGAATGAGGCTTTAGCAGGATGTGATCAGCTAAAACTCGGCTTCTCTGAGCTCTAGGAATGGCAAGCCATCATGTACAATCCTTTTCCCCCCACAAAATCGGATGTGGTCTGATAAGATGAGTAATTCTGCTCCTCTAAGGAAAATACACCAATATCTCTAGGTTGAGGGCTAAACCCTAATAAATCTGCAAAAGAATGCCTTGCTCTAATAATCTGCTACTACCTCAAATATAAGATGATCTCAAACTTCTCTAAACAATGTCAGTTCACTATTGGCATATGTAAACACAATGGTATATTATAATCTGTGTTTCCACAGTGTACCTTTCATCCTGTGACCATTCCCCTCACCTCTTCTGTTTGGAGTTGATTTAATAATAGGTTAAAATGAAATTGTTTTGGAAGTCACTCTTTTCACTCTGTTCATCTGTTTGCTTGCTCGTTCTTCTATCTTATTTTCCAGTAACAAAATAACTGTTAACCATATTCAGATAAAAACCTACCTCCGATTCAGTTATGTTCATTGTAGCTCATTGTCTTGAAAATAAGGAGTTAAAGGGCCAAAAGAAAAATTAAATGCTAGGCTGAAGTCTAGGTGAAGATAGCCATGTGCTGCTTCTGGGAGTAAATTGGTGCTTTTTGAAGTAAATGTCAAGTAACTAGCTGGTTCATTAAGGTGCTCAAGTCATCTCATCTTAGAATATTTGATCTCCAAATGAAGTAACACTATGTTTAATTTCACTGTCACTGAGGATATTTGATCATAATGCTTGAAACTGTGTGATTTCAAAGTCGATATTCCTACCCTCAGTTATTCTCCCTCTGAACTTTCTTACTGTTCACTCCTACTAGTCAGATTAAGTTATTTTATTGTGTGTTTCTTGGTATTTGTTTCAGTGCAGCTTTGTTGTAGAGCTCTGAACATATTTCTAGTAGTCAGTGTCTAGGAATCATAAATATTTATTTTTGGTGGAATATTGAAAAAACAGAAGGGAGTAAACAAATTTCGGTGGTTTGGTTCTAATTTTGCTCAACAAAAATAAACAGCCCGTTTTTGAAATCAGTGACTCTGCTGTGATGTTGCAGACATGAAGATGTTTCTGGTTTAACCTAAATCCCTGTTGGAAAATACAGGCTCTGAGAGACACAGGAGGGGATGAGGATCAGACTTGACAACAGATGTTGTTGCTGTCCCCAGCCGTTTGCTCCATTGCTTTGATGGATGTTTCTGTCCCTGAGGCAGGGATGTCTGCTCAACTCATGAATCAGGTCCTGAAGAGCAGCGGTTTTCAGTCTGGCGTAGTATGGTAACTAACTTCTACTTCAGTTTGCCTTACTACAGAGGGCTAAATGCATAATACGAAGTGATGCGAGAGCGGATTTGCAAGCAGATCAGATGTGGTGTCTCGGACAGCAACATCTGGCACAGAGGTGGGCCAGGCAGGGAGGCAGCCGTGATCTTAGCAACACAGTTCTAGACTGTTGCTGCGAATCTCTCTGAGTGTATAAATGATTGTAAAGCAACTGATGAGATGACAGTTAATTACTTCAGAGGTAAAAACAACTGGTGTAACTATTTGTGTGACTTATGAAGAAAGGAAGAACAGGACAGCCTTTGTCTGCAACACTAATAAACTTACTCTTTCCTTCCCTTGGAAGACAGACCAGCACCTGGAACTTGTGCAGCCCACAAGATTTTAAGCTTTCTTAACAAAAATCCACAACTTCTTTACAGCTGCAACTGTTGATAACAAAATACATTATGAATTGGCATGTATTAAATGTCTCCTTGTAATCCTGCAAATTAACCTGGTTAACTACCTGAAGCTTCCAAAACTGACTTGAAATTGAAGAAACACTTTCTTCAAACACTTTTTTTAATATACCTTTTGATCTCCACATAAAAAATATGTAAATGTGGTGTGTAATTACAAGTTCATGCATCTCTGTATAGGAGGATCAAGTGGACCATGAGGATACACCTCAAATAGTAAATCATCTTCTGAAACTCGGTGAAAAGACCCTGAACATGCACAGAACCTTTTCTAATGTTTTACTTGGTGTCAGGGAGTACAATTGCAATGCAGGAGAAAAGGGGACTGGCAGCTGCTGACGGTGTTGCCCTCTTGCGCTTTCTCAAGGTTTAGAAGGTACCCCACTGGAAGAAGCACAAGAAGCTGCAGTGGTCAGATGTCCTGCACCACAGAGTGGGACAGGGTCAGAAAAGCAATGAGCGTGTGCTGAACTTCGGCCCTGAATGTGGTTGGAACTAGTCGTGTGCTCTCCTGATTTCTTTTGCCCTTAGACCTGAAGCTGATTTTTTTTTAAATAATATGAATGACATGGTTTATAACACATGTAATGTCTTCCAAGTAGGATTTATCACACTCTCACATCAGTTACCTCTTCAAGCAAAGCTTAGCCTTTCCCTTCTTATTTACATGCTCTTTTTTAACTAGATAGCATTCAAATAATCTTAAATGATTTTAATAGTTTTCTTGGGTCCTAATACTCAATGGGAAATAATAGTTAAGGTAAAAGCAGAGTATGAGTTTATTTAGGTATTTTTCTTGTCTGGGAATGATTAATTAGTTGGAGATAATTTCATTCACGTTTGCTGCATTTTCTTCTTTGTCTGTAATTTTTCTCATTAGCTTTTCTCAAAAGCATGAGTAATTGTGCATCATACATTTAGAATACAAATCAGACCTATCAGAATAGTCTTATTCTTAATTGGTGAAGATGATTTAATGAGTACTTACACACTATTTTCTTGCTTTTATGTAGGCAAACCTGTATTACATCTCTAGCATTCTATGAAGTTTTAAAATTCTGAACACCTTTATTTCACTTGACACACACACAAAGAACTAACTTAACGTTGTTTTTGCATGGAAATGAAACCTATAATTTATTTTGAAATACTTTATTGCAAGTCACTGGAATGGTTTTAGGTGATTTGGTAAACTCTGGAGGCAATGGTGGAGACTCCAGATGTCATCCTATGAATTCTGTGAAATTCATTTTAGCCCTAGCTGCTGCTAATAACCTTTCTATACACCATTAAACATAATTGTTCTATAGGTTTAGTACAGACCCAGCAGGCTCTTCTGCTGGTGTTAAAAAGCACCTCCTGTCTTCAGCCAGCCCCCACTTCGTAGGAATGTTCTTTTTCATGCTTCAGCAGCCATCTGCTATGGATGGCTTGCAGGTCGGTTATATCCCGAAACTGATGGAACGATGCTGCTGCTGTGTTGTACTGTGTGAGATGTCTTTAGAGCTGTCCCCTGTGGGTATCTGCGATAATGATTATATATATAATTATATTATATATAGTAATCTGTGGGTGACTGATAAATTGTGGTGGCAGGGTCAGGAGGGGTATCCCTATGTGAAGGCCTTGAAACTGCTGTGTAACTGGAGCAGTGTGGGGTTTAATTCTTTCAGCAGGTGAATCTTAAATGATGAGATTTAAGTATGGCCTAGATATCATTAGGGCACTTAAGCTCTCAGAGTTGGGGGGGAGTGGAAAGCATTGCAACCTTGCATTTTTGAGAACAGATCTTAGAGCTCCTTGTTTCTTCTACAAGCTTTAACAAGTTATGTGGCCTTTGTGTGTATAAGGCACACAAAAATTGGGTTAAAGTTGAAAGCTAGCCATCACTGAAAGCCAAATACTGTTTGAGTTCAGTTTTCTTCATTAGGTTAAATTGAGTCACACTTGCTCAGACTTCAGTTTCCCAGGCTGACCTGGAGGGGCCAGATCTCCCCAGGTAGAAAATGTTCCTGACAAACTAGGCAAGCCTAATGTGGAGGTCTAGGTGGCTGTGGTTCTGCAAAACTGCAGCAGCATGTGTGAAAGATACTCCAGTGCAGTATCTTCCTCTATGACAAAGGAAAATAAGATGCAAAGAAGACTTAAATGTTGCTGCCTTTTTCAGCTGGTGCGGTATAGCACATCTGAAGATTAAACAAACTTATGCTACTTTCTAATGTCCTCAAATTCAAAAGATTCTACATCATAGGCCAAAATATTGCACTGTGTCTGAATATATACTACATAGTACTGTAATGGACTATAGTATAAGGTTGTCTATAAAGCTTAATATTGGGCTAAAAATGGGAATATGGGAGGTATTGGAGCGTGTAACTTCCAGGTTGGTGTGTGGGTGTGAATTAGAGATGTCTAACCTTTTTGATGTTTAAACTGTGCTGCATTATAAACTGTGCCTTTAAAGGATTCAGATGGGAAACTAAATTATGTCAATTTAGATTCTTGCTTGGTTCTCACTGAGGCCAGAGTTCAACAGAGCACTGCAGTACTGGGGCAAATAGTTTTACTGACCTCTAAAATTGTTTCTAGAACCAAAAGCAGGAGAAAGATGTAGGAAAGCCTGGATAGAAATAATAAAAATACTGTTAGGGGAAAAAACCTCATGAAAGGATGAGATTTACCTAGGTCTACTCATATCTCTGGATTATGTTTAGTATGCAGGAAAAAAGTGTGTAGTATTTCATCACTTGAAAATTTGGCAGATATGTTACTACTGTCTTTTTTCCATTGAGAGGAGCTTCAGTTTTCTTAACTACACCACTAGTCTTTATCAACTCTGCTTCAATACTGTTTATTTCTCTGTCATTACTGGTTCTTATGTTTAAAGCAAAAGTTTTGCTTTGTTGCTGAATGTGCTTTTTTACAAACTGTGAAAGTGCAGAAGGTTCCTCTCTGTAGAGCTACCTTTTGTCTCATTTATCTATAGTTATCTGTAGGAAAGGTGCCCCATCTGAACTGCATACTTTAAATATGTATAGTACTTTAGAATACAGATGTATTATGGTGAAGAGTGGAGGTCTGTCAGTGCTGGAAATCATCTAAGCATCACTGATAAATGAGACACTGAACAGCCACGAGGCTTGTGTGCGGTCAAGTGTGTTGCTGTTCACTCTTATTGTTGTTCAAATACTAAAAACTCTACTAGTAAAATGTACTATACTTATCTCACTGAATGCATAATAAAGTGATCTTTCTTTATAAAGAGCTTTTCTCACAATGGATAAATTTTGACTTTAAGTGCTGGTCAAACTTGCAGTGAAACAAAGGTGGTTTTGTGGGCAAAATTAAGCTGAAGCATGGAGCTCAATTTTGATTTGAAAAATCAAAGCAGATTTTTCTCATGTTTCGGTAAAATCTTCTGTTTATTGGTTTTGTTTTACACTAAATGAGAGTTTGGCAATGAGATGCTGCATTAATTAAATGCGAGCACAAGAATTATGCTTTATGCTATTTGACTCATCAATACTGATGGTGGTGTGGAAAGCTGCTCTGTGGTTTCATGAGTACCGTGTTCCTGTTACGTGAAATGGCTTGAAGGCATTGGCCTTGGAAAGCCATGCTGTGAGTCACTTCAAGCCCTCCTTTCCTCTGTGCTTTCTCCATACTAATATAACCTGTCATGCAGCTGAGAGGAAGCAATACAAATGGTGCAAGTCTGTAGCCCTGTAGTACGGTACTGCCATGGCTAATAGCAGGCCATCAGTTCTGTACAGAGTTTGGCAGGCCTCGTGACTGAGGCCTGTCAGGCTTGTTTGGGCCAGGCTCCTCACGAGCTGTCTGCAGCTTTGTCTTATCTGGTTTTGCTGTAACAGCAATTTTTCTAGTTGACCAAGTGCTTGTGGCAAATTTGTCTTTTTTGTTTATCCTTGTATGGTGCCACCACAGTTTTGTGGCTCACAAATGATGTAATACAGAGAAATCCAGGCCTGGTGTGGTAACAGGCCTTGAGGAGTTGGAGATACAGGAGGCATGTGGAGGTGCACAGGCGCAAGGTGCCACTGGGGCTCTAAGTGACTTGGCTGTGGTCATGCAAAGAAATGCAGACCACCTGAGCTGGGCAAAACTGGCTTTAAGAACAAAGTAGTAGTGCCCAGCATCCATAAAGGGTATTGTGTAGTAAATCTGGATGTAATGTGAAGCTGCAAACTGATGTACGAAGAACAAGACATGAAAACGTTAGCAACAGTATATTTTAAAAAAACCTGCCCTGAGCTCATCCCAGAGTGAGGAAAAAGAAACCATCAGCATGAACATCTTACTCCTCCTAGCAAAGGACTGGTGATGGTGACAGCTCTCTAACCACACCAACAGTGGAATGAAACCCCTGGCTGAAGGACCCAGAAGAGCAGGGGAGGGAGACCATAACACCAGAAAGGTAAAAAAATTTTATATGCACACTTGAATTTTCTAATTCTTTCTTCTGTGATAGTTAATTTCAGCTAATAATGATGAGACTGTTAAAGTATCAGACTAAGAATAAATTCTTGGCATATATGTATTTTATATATAATTGAAAGTCGTGCTTCCTATTTGCCCATACAACAAGGTTTGAACATAAAAAGGGTAAGGCCTTCTTTCTCAAGGGAGAAATTCCTCTAGATTTGAAAGCCTATTGAAATCTCTCTGCTTTTGTGCTCAGAAGGGATGCCAGGATGCAATCCTCTAATTCCATTTAAAAAAAAAAAAATCAGATGAATAAGCAATCAGCAATCATGAATATTGTGCCAGAACCATGTATCGAGTACGAGTAGAGATTGATTACTCAGTACTTCTGCACAGAGGTATTTTGCAGGAAATCTGCATCACAATACATTGCTTCCTATTGGATTGGATTTAATAAAACAAACCAGAGGTTCAGCATTTTTTTATAGATTCCACTTTCAGTGATGGCTAGATATATTTCTCTCTAAAAATAATGTTATTCTGCAGCTGAGGAATAGAGAACATTCTTCCTGCAACATCAGCAGTGCTTTGCCATCTATTTTTCTAGCATGTGTGTTAAAATGATCCCTTTTATGAATCTGGCAATGTGTCAGCAGCATGGCTGAGAATAGCAGGGATGGATGTGAGCCATAAACCAAAAGCTAGGCCCTCCTTGATTTAAGAACACAACTTTATACTTGGCCGGGTCAAGATCCTGGCATCAGGTACTTCTGACTTTGATACTTTGGCTTCATTTTGAGTAACTAATTTCCTTTATTATGGTGAGAGGAAAGAAATGCCAGGAGATAAGTATTGCCCCGCCATATGGGCTGAACAGAACCTGAAGAAAGGTTGCCATTTCAGTTGTGGTTGTCAGCTTGGTTTTGTCCAATACTGGGAATATTTCTGTTATGTAGTAGCGTAACAGCTGTAGATCCAGATCATTAATGACTGATGTCCAGGGATCAAGAAGAGCAGACATGCACACAGAACCATACCTAGACTTGGGGGATGTGTTGGGGTGATTGCTTTATAACTGGACTCTGAGTACCTAAAATATTAAGTCTGTTTTGAGTACTGCAGCTGTGATCCAGTTCTAAGCAAAATGCTATATTACATCGATAATAAAAATTACTTGGACCTCTGTTAGCTCATGGCTCTGATGTTACATGTAGAGAGAAAAATTAAAAGCACTATCACTGTACTCCAATTCAAATCTTTGTTTTTTGCTGCATCCCTAGAGAGGGCTATCAAATTTGATCACGAATCTGTTGCTGAATGACTGTATTTTTTTAGCCAGTTTACCTAACTATGCTTGTCTGAAACTATTATGGTCCTAGAGCTGATTGAGGAGTGTAGGTCAAGTGTCCCTGCCATTGGGATGGAGTTGCCTGTGGAGGTGAGCAGAGAGCAAGGGGTGGTAAGTCTCTTGCCACGTGTCTGTCAAAGCACTGAGTCCACTGGAGATTTATAGCACTACATATGCTCTACTGGAAAATAACTTTTATTTCTTTCATACTCTAGTCAAACCACTGATTTGATAAAAGCTACTACTGATATGCTCTGGTTATGCCAAATCAGAATCCAGCTCAGTCTTTTTGTTTTTTCCACTAGGTTTATGATTAGATCTTTCAATACTCTTTTAATAATGTGTCAAAAAGGAACCTTCACTTTCTAACCTAGTTTGATGGCCCAGCTATTATTGGTAGAGAATTTTAAGCCTCTTTCCTACTTGACTGCATTTTTATGAAGTCTGAAATACCAATAAGCATTAAAATAAAAATTTTAACTGAACTTGGCAAAGGAAAACCTGAAAAGGTGTTGAGAAGACCATCTGATTTTTGACAAGTTGAGAGTTTCTTAGAGTGGGAGCTTGTAGCACATCTTTAAAAAAAAAAAAAATCAGTGCCTCTACATTGTATTTTCTAACAGTTTTTAATCCTGAGAATACATTAGCATTCTTTGTTGGAGGGAATATGTTCACTATATATAGCAATATATCTCACATACAGTTTATTGTGGTGATGTGTGTAATGAGGTGGAGCAAAATATACTAAAAAAGTGCATAAAAAGAAACTCATGTTAGATTTAAATCTGCTAATATTTAATCTGCACTTCATCTGACAAGTTGAAAAGGCCTTGGTGATATGGAATTGTAAGAAATGAATAGGTTATTCTGGCACATGTATTCATCTTGCTTCTAATTGGGGAAACAACCTGGTGTATAGCCTAGCCTGTCAACAACTTGTATAAAATATTTGTGACTGCCACTTGTATCATCTTAAATAATAAATCTATTGGGAGTCATATCTGCAAGCAAAAAGGCAGGAAAGGATTTAGAATAGATACAGTACATGTTTTAAACAAAAATAGCATTGCTTGTGACCTATTAAATATAACCTATTATATGCATGTACCACATATATAGCCTGTGCATGAGAAGTATGATGGGTTATGTGGTAGTTGAAACATGTTGCTTTGGATCCACAGCAAATTTCAAAAAGAAAAATAGATTGTTATCATTTAAGAAGAGTATGTGCATTATATCTTTATAACAAAGCAGTCTGGATTATATTATTTCTGAATGTCTCCTCTGCTTTTGCAGCTGCTGTATTGCAGAATGAAACATGGAAAGCTTCTTCATGTTTTCTACTTCTTAGGGCTCCCCTGAGGCTGCTGTGCTTGTACGCCAATGGCCTCAGTTGCTTTAGGAATCCAGATCAGGAGGAACATAACTTCCCATGATAGAGGGTTTTTGCACAGAAGGGAATAGTTTAAGGGGAGAAATCTGAGTGCCTGTTAACACTGCTTCAAGCAGAAATAATATCAAGGTCACACCAATGGTTTTCCTGATCTTGCGGCTCCAGGCCAATGGCCACACTCAGCTCCAGGTGAATTGCTCTGTAAGCTGCCAGAATTGACCTTTGAAAAAACATAGCTTACTTATTGGTCCAGTTAAAAAAACAAACAAAAACAAAAAAACCCACAAAAAACCCTCTACACATTTGGTCCTGTCCAAAAAGACTATACTAGCTGCGGAAGTGAGATGTTAGAATCCCATAGAGTTCTTGTCTCCTCCAGACACCAGCTTTTTACCAGGTAGAACTGTGAAGTTTCTTGAAGTTAGTGTAGTGTCAAAGTACAAATGTTTAATTGGCTTATTAAAAGTCAGCCAGGGATGTAAATGAGTCCTGTCCCACACAGTTCCTCTATGTTGCCAGCAAGGTGCTCTGCTAGTACTTCTGACAGCAGTGACATTGTACTCCTGCCTCAGCAATGGTACCTGCTCTGGAGACACAGTTGTGTTGCTATATTTCTGCAGGAAGAGCTGGATGGGAAGTCTGTTACCTGGGAAATGCCTGGTTAGTATTGAGCTGTAAGATTTTTCTGCTCTTGCAGTAGTAGAGCACAGACAACATTATTCAGTGCATAGCTTTCAATTTGAAGTTTCCTCTTGCCTTGCATGATGACCTTTTATCTATCTGCCTGACCAGTGGCCTCTAGAGCTCAACAAGGAGCAGTAGGAAGTCTCAGGAACTTGTGTGTTAGTCAATGTGATCCCAATAGGAGTAAGGGGAGTGAGCTGCAAAAAAGATACTTGAAATTATTTTTAAGTTTTCATAATATTTTGGTTTTTTTAAAATGAACCATCTATGTTATGCCACAACAGATTGTTAGTAGCAGAGTAAATTGTATTATTAGTTTTGCTAGCTTTCTTCTCCTGAAGGCGAGCGTTCAACTTGGTTTTGTCATATCAGACAATTTGCTAATTTTGGTTTGGCTTGCATTGATTTGTTAGAAACTGCACTGCTCCTTTGCCCACAGCAAAATACAGATGAATACATTTACAGCAATTTCCTGTTGAGGTTTTTCAGGTGTCCTTTAAGACTGTGACCTCAAGGATACATATAACCTTTTGGTGTATCTACTTGTCTGATAAAATAATGTAAGATAATTATCTCCAAAAATCAATGGGAAGAATTATGAAAGAGATGTTTCTTATCTACTGAATTTTGAGACTGAAGTATCAAAGCATTTATGTTGCAAACCTGGAATATTTAAGGAATATCTAATCAGATCATATTCTGTTCTTTCTTATAACTATTTACTATTGAGAAGCTTGGTTGTAGTATATTTTTGACATCAAGAAAATCTCGAAAAGAATTGATCCTCTAATGAAAAACGCATTAAAATATATGCCTTACACCAAGCTTTGGTCTCAGTGTAGAACACTCAAATTCACTGGAGTGATGTGGTATTCACACTGATGGTAGCTTGTAAGGCACAGAACTAGGGGGATATTTTAAAATGGTGTTTAATGCTGCTTAAAATCTGCTTCATCTGATCATGTAGTTGTTGAATTGACTTACATGATTCATCTGGAAAAGCAACCAGCAAAATAGCTTGATCAAAGAGCAAAAGTAATTAACAATCAGTTAATTTGCTAGACATAAAAAAATCCTTGTAATACTTAGTATGCCATAATATACTCACAATATCGTGAGGAAAAAGGTATGAATCGTGATGGCGCTCAAAGTACAAGCCCTATTCAAAGTGGATCACACTTCATTTTGGGGTAAATGTAACTTAACCATAGAAATAGCTAACCATCAGGCTGTCAATTACTTTCAAATAGCAGAGGCACCAGTGTTCAGATAAGAATGTGCTTTATACAGAAAGCTGTGCTAACAAAAGCAGATGCTTAGGTATAAATCCTGTCTTGTGGGAACTCTGTAGATGAAATTCTTCATCACTGTGGCTGCAGAGTAAGACTCCAAGGCTGCTGTTGAGGCTAAAGGCTGGTTTATTACGGTGGTTGTGTGTCTAGTGGCCAATTAAAGTTAGGATATGTAGATGCCAAATGCTATATAAACTTACAGTATTTTCTTGGAAAGCATATAATCTAAAAAAATGGATTAACAATGGGAGGGGCATGGGGAAAAAGGAGATGGTGTGCATACATACATCTCTAAATATGCATTCTTAAACTAAATGTTTAGCACTTTTTTGCACTCTGGTAGTAGGCTGTCTTGAGAAGGGTCTGTAGGAGGATGGGCTTGTTCTGGAAGAATTTCACACATAGGACACTGATATATATTTCAAATAGAAACAGTGTAAACTGAACCCATTTTGGAAGTTTCATAGAAGATTCTTAATGGTTTTGGCACTTTTCCTAGTTTACCTGGGGGCCACAGCTACTGATTCTTAGAGATGCTATTCATAGGTTCATACCACTATGAAGGAACAAATAGTGTTGAGAGAAAGCTGTATATTTAAATTTAGAAAGCCTTCAGATGTGAAAAGATCTGGTGATAAAAGCAAATCATTTCTAGGTAATGTGGTCTTTAGGCACCTCTAATTATTATGAGGTTAGCAATTACTAGGAGATATGGTGATCACTTATAATTACTGATAAATTACCAGAAATATGTATTTATCAAGAAATCCTGTTTGAAGTAAATGCATAATGGTCTTACAAAAAATATACATAAGAATGTTACTTAGGTTGCTGAGTCAAGCACCAAAATATAGGAAATGACAAAATTACAATGGCTTAAGTAATAGCTGCATCTCTGCTTTTGAATCTAAGCCACACTAAATAAGGTGGGAATTCTGTGGAAAAAAAAAAATAATGGGGTTATGCAGTTAAGGACTGTTTCATAATGCATGTTCATTGGGAGGTAGGAAAAGGATTTTTTTAAAAACAAAACCACTTTGAATGGGAGAGGAAATTCACAGCATGAAGAAAAGGAGTCTTTTAAGATGATTCAAGGTGAAGTATCAAAGGGCTGCTCTAAACTATGGAGGTGTAAAATAGTTATTTCTTAGGAGAATCTCTTAAAATGGGAATTGTCACCCTATAATGAAAGGCAAGTGCTGTAACACCTCTAATCATGGTGAAGCATACCTTTCCACTCTGAAAATCCTAATTTTTGCTGCATTCAACTCTTTCATATGGTGTTTTCCCTTTTGGTGCGAAGAATGGCAGGAAGTGATGACCAGAAGTAGTTCAGCATTTTTTCTGGGGTGTTGTAACATCGAACACATCTGGACTATGGTGGATTAATACAGTGGCTTGCAAGGAGCCACTGTATTAGCCTGAGAGTCTGGGCTGTCATTGCCCCAGCCCTGCGAGTTGCTTCTGCTGCCAAAAGAAATGCTCCTGTCCCCCGTGGTCTCCATCTGCTTGTTTGTGTCCAGGTACCCATCCCTCTTACCAGCCATGAAAATTTCTGCTCTCTGGCAATGAACAGGATTAGGGTTTTTTTTGTATTGGCTAATTAATTGATGGGATCCCCTGCCTAGTTCATCACTTAGCACACATGTGCCACTGTAATGAAGGAAGGATGGGAAGGACTCTCAATCTTCTACTGAACTATGGTAAAATTACTTGTCACAGTGGTTTCAACTAATTTTTGCTGTGGGATAATGAGACTTGGTTTAACCTCATTGAAAGATCGTAACATGTCACCTAAAAGGGCAAACTAAATTTTAATAGATATGCCTAAAACTTCACATGAGGTATTATATTGGCTTGGTAGGAGGATTTTGGGGTGATGAGCAGTTTTGCTTGGTGTTTGCCAAGGAGATGTTAAGAGGCAAGTGACCAGAGAAGAAACAACAGAGAGAAAGAAATATACAGAGACAAAGGTTCAGAGCTCTTCTGTGGCTTTAGCTTGGGTCTGGGACCTGCAAAATCATCAGGCTTCTCTGAGGTTGCTCTTTGCCCTGGGGTAGAAAGTATCTTACGTCACAAATTTATAGGATTGGATTACAGGACTACCACCTAAAAAAACCCCAACACTTTTTAAATTAGCCCTCTTGAGGTTTATCACTGAATCATATTGAGGTATTGAGTTCTTGCCACTGCTAGCAGTAGCTTTTCAAGAGCTGTCAAAGGAAGCCACCTGTCTGCTCACTTCTGTTTAATGACTGGTATAAGAATCTGATATTGTCATTTTGGCTCCTGCTTTGTGAGCACTGCTGACTTCCTAAACTGTGGTGCCTTTGTCCTACATTGCAGGAGAACTTCTAAAGCTTTTCAGATTAGTAATTAAATTGGGTTTATTATTAACATTGGAATGTTGGGACAAAAGTAGAATGACTTAAGTAAAACTTGGTCATTAAAACACACCACTGAAGAAGGGACTGACTGTTTTAAGACATGTAGGTGAATCAACAGACAAATACTTTCAGTTTTGCTGTCAGTTATGAATGTCAAGATTGAAAGTACAGCTTCAGTAGCTTATGTTCAGTTTTAAAGAAGGAAGAGGCTTTTCATGGGCATGCAAGTGAAGGGAATTTCAGTTCCTGGTGTATTAGAATATTTTATGGCTGTACTGTTCTACACTACATAATCTTGGTGCAAGTGTTGTGCTTGTTGGCATTTTCTTTCCAAACTGCAGGGAGTTTCTTACTCGGATATTTGCAGTCTTAGCTATATTGCCAGATTTTCTCTGAAACTGCTAGAGAAGCAATACGAGTTGTGAAAAGCCATGGTTCATGTTTATCATAGGAATTTCATCTGGATCAAATAGCCTTGTGATCTACATTTAGCTGACCAAAAAAAAGGAGGAAACTATCTAGTACTGCTGAAATTTAGTCAAATGCAATGCACCAGACTTTAGAAATAACTTCTGGGAATAATTCCAGCTGATAATTACCATTAAAAAACTTCTTTTAAGCCACTATGCTTAATTACCCATGTAAATATGTATTAGAATTTAAAAGTACCATAGATGCAGTAAAAATGAAACTGGAATGTGTTTGCTTGTAGATACAATAAAAATGATTTTGTTCTGATGTGTACATAGTGCTAAATAGAAATCTAAACAATAGCAACAGCATTTGAATGACACTTTATAATGCTGCTTTTCCCCCTCCTGGTTCTTGTAGGTCCAGTTTCATGATCAGCATGACATGCTGAAAAGCCCCTTTGCTTTCTGTTTTGTGGGCATGTTTGTTTTGAGGCTGCTGAAAGAAGCAGGCTGAAGTGGTGGATATATTTAGTGGCATTTCTTTTTCTACTGTAAGTAGAGTGGCATAGGGAGATGTATTTAAACATGTAAGTACTGCAAACTTTCAAACAAATGTTTACTCAGAAATAGATTTTTGAATTGAATGTATATTAGGTTTACTGTAGACTGGGTTTGTTAACATGAGGCTGCAGCTCAGATTGAAGCCTGCTTTGGTCAGATCTTCAAAGCAGTGAAAGGCAGAGGTCACTTGTGTGGATGTTGTGGTGTTGAGAGAGAGGGAAAAGTATAAACATGGCTTGTCATCTAGTGTAACCAGGTCTCGATTGACATGTACTTCATAATTTATCTGGGCTTTCTGACCTAACTTTTCTATACTCTTTTCGTTCTCCATGTTGATTTTTCTATTTTTCTGCGTTTTGCACCGTAACTTCAGAGCAGTTTCTCACTTAGCTTCTGAGCACACCTCATTTGAGTTTATGCTGAGATAAAGACCGTCAAGCCCAGTATTCATTGGGACCTAAAGCAGGTTTACCTGGACCTCCAAGCTGCTATGTGATGTGTTTGTGTGTGGGGTTTTTTCCCTAGTAAAAGGTTAAACAGATAGAGGGAAAGAAAGAGGCTATTGAACTGGGTGCTCTTTGTTTGAGGCAAGATGTCAGGCATAATGTGAAAGAGAATTGCCATGTTAAAATAATTTGCTTCAGAATAACTACAACCTGTGTGTAAACAGGCAAAACTTTTATTGCAGCCTTGTCTTTACACTGGCATGTTTCTCTGGTCCTGGTTTTCAATAGTGAGCATCTTTAGCATCTCTCCTGTAGCTTTTGTGTTGTAGATGACAGCTCATCCAGGTAAACTGGAACACCGTTGTAAGGGGGAGCAGTACCCTCACTGTACTTAATAAAGGATAAACCTCTGGAATAAAGCATTTGGAATATATGGGGGCTTACACTATCCTGATTCAAGCCTAAAGATTGCCCTCCAGTGCCAAGTTAAAGTTGTCCAACTTTGCTAGTGTGACACTGCATGTCATCACTGCGACTGTCACCTGCCTGGGGCAAGGAGGAATACTGGTCGGGTTTCCAAGAGGATTATCATCATGGGAGGGCAAACCTTAGTATCTCTCAGTTCACATTCATCACCAAAAGGTCAAAAAAAGTCTTAGTTTGAAACAATTTTTAAAGCATCTTAATAGCTCCTCTGTTACATAAATCCTTAGCAAAGAGGCTGAGTACAGGGTCTTCTCTGGTGGGAGAAGAGCAGTGGAGCTGCTCCTGCAGCACAGCAGCAGCTATGGTGTGGTCTCTGTAGCCTCTTCAGCTGCTATGTGAGAGGGGAGTTTGGTTAAATTGAAATACCTGGGGTTAAGTAACACTTATTCTACTCCATATCTAATCCCTCCAGTTCCAGTTATTATCTTTGTGGCTTCTAAGAACCTGTTCTGCAGTCCACGAGAACTCGTGTCCAATGTGAACCTGTTGCATCTCTCCCTTCCCTTTGAACTGATTCTTGTTAGGCTATAAATATTTATGGAAGAAAGATTAGGGCACAGTTGAATGTTTATGTTTGTATTACAATTAAAGAGCAAATTCCCTTTCCCCACATTCTTACTATAAAAAGTTTCAAGATTGGGAGAGTCTATGTGTTTAATATTAAACATGCCAAGGGAGTGTTGTCATGGGAGTAGCTTATGACCTGGCTGTGTGGACTTAAGCCTTCATAGTTTTATTACTGTATGCTTGCTTGTAATTGAGTCTTTTAATGAAATCTTAATGAAAATAAATGTTTTTCCCAAGACTATTTTGAAATCCTCAGGGAGAAGGAAAAAACCCACAAGAAATATTTGGCTCAAACTCATAACCAGAGAGGAGAAAGAGGTGATAGTGAGAGACAGAATATGAGCAAAGTATCCAATGACCTTTCAATCCTTTTGCAAAGTGAAAAAGTAGCAATGAAGATTTGTAAGTCTGATAAAATACCTCCAGAGGACCTAATTTCCCTGCAATATTGTGGTTTTACTAAATCAAGGTCAGATGAGAACTAGATTAGCTACATGATTAATGTGTATATTGGGCCTAACATAGCAAAGTCAGCCAGCATACTGAGGACACTTTCATTATAAAGATCATGCAAGTAATCAGTGATGTTTAACCATGCAGTAGATTTGACTGAAACAATGAAGTTATTTCTAAAAAGTTTGCCATTCAGACACTTCAACAGAACTTACTTCACAAGAGACAACAGCTTGAATGAAACAGAAGGGAAAAAAAGATCTTAACAGTGCAATGAATGGACTAAAATGCTTCAAAAAGTGTACATTAATAAATTAACATAATGAAACATGCACAGTTTCCAGGTTTTTTTTCCTACAGCAAAGCTTATAGGAAGGAAGTGTAGTAGGCATGCAAAAACATTTGCTGTATGTGTGATGCAGCACTATGCTGCACCCTGAGTTACCCATCAAATGTGTTAAGCTTGCTGTGCACACCCAGCAGATCAGTTGTGTATGTCTACTAGATCTTTGACATCTGGAGCGGTCACATTCTTGCTCTTTGAACTGCAAAGCCCTGTAGATAAAGTAAAATAAATTTTATTTATAAAATGCATACTAAGAAAAATAACAGGAAGCTGTTCTAAGTTTGTTAAACTTCACTGATTTTTTTTTTCTTTTAGATTAACCCCCCCCCCAAAAAAAACCCCCCATAAGTAGTTGAGAGAATGTTTAAAATTAGGCTTGCATTCCTAGGTAACAACTTGGTGAAAGGGTATTTCTATGGAAGGAAGGAATAAAATGAAACTTAATGAGGGTTAGAGTAAAATCTGTATGAAAAAGGAACTCTGCCTGAAAAGGTCTCATAACAGAGAGAACTCAAACTCATTGTCGCAGTGGGACTGGGACATATTTGAGAAGAAATTGTGATGCCAGCTTCCTTACTGAAAGGGAAAGGAATTCCATTACTTGTTATGCATCACCAGAGTTGATGCAACAATGTAAACTGTTGCTATGATCTGTTCTGTTGCTAATGATGTCATTGTCTATAAGCCAGATATCCATATTACTGGGTACTGTACAAACAATCCCTGGAACAGCTATTTAAGTAGGTCACAATAATGGAGCTGAGTTGTGGGAGTATCTTGAATACGTAGTTTGTATTTTATGGTGGAAAACCACCAAAATAATCATTTTAAAACAATAAGAAGGAATCACTTAGTCATCTACTGACACCCCAACAGAACCCTGAACTTGCCAACTCAGGCCATCTGCATTACTTTCTTCTTAAATAGTTTCAAAGAGGAAAATTACAGAGGTTGGCAGAGCTATTATTAGCTAGTAGCACTTGGAAAAAGACCTGCATTTGTAATGATCTTCGCAGTTGATCACTCTGTGCATAGCACAATACAGTGCATGATTACTTGTATGTAGTGTGGACTTAACTTTTTAGAAAGTCAAGGTAAATCTTGCTGCCCTGTAGTTTTAAGTCAATTGACTTGTATAGCTTCAGAGGCAATGCTTACATTTGGAATGATCAGAACAATTTTCACTTCTCAAAATACATTTAAAAGTGAATGCATTTGCAATTGTAACCACCACCCCCTTGTCTATGTACTTTTCAAACTGGGGGGGTGTGAATACTAATTGAGAACAGAGAAATTGAGAGAAAATGGGCAATTTTTCCTCCAGTGAGGACGTGAAATAAAAACTGAGTAGGGTAGGGGAAAAGTGCTTTGAGGTAGAAGGCTGGCAGTCTGATGTCTGTTTAGGGAAGAGATCCAGGCGTTTAAGGAACTGTTGATGTACTCTTATTTTCCCATTACCCATTCTAACCAGTTTTTGAAAGATAAATGACTGTGGTACTCATCTGTAGAATACACTTTTTTTTTTTAAGAAGCATCCCTTGAAGAATGCTTTAGCATATTTTTTTTCCACCAGAACAAATGAGATCTTTGTCCATCTAGCCCTGTATTTTAAATGGCTACTAGATGATGCCTGGGAAAAAAATAGATTAACTAGGCAAGCTTTTAGTGAGATTTCCTCAGAGGGTCTGCCAGCTGTTAACAATTTGCTGTTCATGGACTCTTTGACCTAAATATATCTTGGTTTTGTATTTAATAGTATGTTGTTTATTTTATAAATTTTTCCAGTTTCAAACCCTGTGAACTAGTAGGAACTATAATATCCTGTGCTGAGGTGCCCACAGGTTACTTAGACTGGTGCAAACCAAGCAAAAATAGGATGTCTACATACTGCATATTTCAGTTGCTTTGTAAGAAAAAGTGAACAAGTGTATAAACAGAGTCCATCCCAAGGGTATGTTGTTCTCACTTCCTGACTGCCTCCTGTATGGGACAAGACCCCACTTGCTTCAGAACAGAGCTGTTTCTGATGAACTTAAGTACTGTGTTTAGATTGTGACTTGAAAACAGCATTAAACAGCATTTGGAAATTATTGGAATGATATTCATATATACAAAGTAGATCCAGTTAGTGGACAAGCTCATGAGGAAATAGGATGTTCTGTTGTTCTTTTGAGAAAAGGTGTTTAGGGCTTGAAATATTGATATAACTTGTTTTATTAGTCCATTAAACAACTTCCTAGAAATCAACCTGCCATCCTCCTATTTCTGAACGGTACTATGACCTTATTGACAAAGCCAGGTAGAAAGAGGGAGCTTACCAAGAGAAGAAATGGATGGCAACATCTGCGTTGAGTTGAGAAAATCAAGACAAGTACCTGAAAAACTAAGTTTGTGATTCAGTTCACTTTTCTCTCTTCCAGCACTGCTGAGAAACTCCCACCACTGAAAAGGTGGAAACAAACAGATAAAGAGCCCAGGAGTGGCAGATCAGAACATCTGTTCTCTCTCTGCTTCTTCAGAAGTAGTGTCTTTTTGTTGTGCTGTTTCTTCTGTCTCTTCTTGAATGTTGCTTTTCCAGAACAGGTTTAGATTTTTAACAGTGGCAACAAGAGATTCAAACTTCTTCTACTAATGTATTTTCTTCTTTGGCAAAGTTAGCTGTTAATACCATCTTTAATATCTAGAAGCCTGTCAAGCAAGATATTTTTATTAAAATTTTGTGGTGAAAAGGGAAGGAGAAAAGCAATATTATTGAAGTACAGCTTCTAATTTATATTTTAAATATTAATCTGTTTCTACCTCTTCTGTATATCTTTAGCAAATTTTTACATATCTGTTTTAAGGAAGTGTTTGCCATAGCATTAAACAGGCTTTGTATTTCAAATGCTGGGCTGTTTTTAATTGCTTATAATGTGTGGGGTCTGTGTAAAAACCATTGTCTTATGGGTTAAATGTATAAAAACTGAGATTACTCTGCATGTAGACACTGGATATTCACTTCTGGAGATACTTTCAAAAAAGAATTAACCCCAGTGTCCCTCCCTCTGTTTCTTAAAATATAAGGAAAATGACAAAATTAAGAGAAACAATCAGTTTTAGACATTAAAACTGCTGCATGGCAAAGCTACAAATGTAGGTTACTTATTGCTGATTTTTAAATAGAAATTGTAGTTACTTTAGATATACTTGGATCAGTCTGTACCTGTGGTGTGTGAAACTTATGTTGATCACAATTTGGATCCTAGAAGAAACACCTCTAAAATGACAGCATATGGTGTTTCCCCTGATTTTTCTCAGATCTTCTGACCTAATGATGTAAATCTCACTAATCAAAATGTGTTAGTTGTGGATCCTTAATCGAATTCAGATTCTAGTTCTTTGTCTTTGTCCTATGATGTCCATTGGCCAAGTCCTTAGTCATTGGAAAAGCTGTCTTTTTTCCTGTGGCTTTTATGATCCTTGCTGGTAACTACAGCTGGTGACATCAGTGGTGTTGACCACACCAGGGAAGCTCCTGAGAGGATGTGGAGCTCTTGCTAGTGATTGAAGTGAGGATCCTATGTGAAATGAGATGAGGTCTAGAATAGAAAATGGATCTCTTATTCACTGAATAAGATCAAGGCTACCTTTGTTTTCAGAATGAAAATATTAAATATAAATATATTCTACTCACACAAGCATTCAGTCTAAGTAAGCAAGCTAATGAATCTATAAATGATTAAGAGATTTCTGATGCTTTTTAAGATGGAGGTTTGTATATTTTAAAAACTTATTAGAAAGATAACATTTAAGATCTCTGTGGAAGGAGAGAGAATTTGTCTCAAAGACTGACCATGAGCAGGAGAAATTTCTTTATATTTTAACATTCTGAGAATATGAAAACTGCATTTTTGTTGGTGTTTGGACTGTCAATACCAACTCAATACCCGTGATAATAACAAGCTGTGCAGAAAGTTGTACTGCTGTTGTGAGATAATGCTGGCACAATAATTAACTCTATCAATCAAACTCAGAGCAGGATATGCCAGAAACAGGGAGGTGAGTCTGTGAAAACTGATAAATATTACTCAACAGAAATTCTCAAACACCCTGCTAGAAGGGATTTCTAAGAAAGTAGTCTTGTTAACTCTTCTGTCTGGAGACAGTTTTCCCCTGAAGCAAGTGCGGTGCAGCTCTGCTGTAGTAGAATGGACACATAAAAGTAACTTTTTGTTAGTAAACTATAGCAGTAATATTTGAGTACATAAATTCTCATAAATATACATATTAACACAGTTACATATATAAATATCATACAAATTCTCATAAGTATCATACATAAATATGTTATAGGCATATGTGCCCACACACTCCAAAGTGTTAGTGTATCCAGCATACAGGTGTACTCTGAAATGTTCGTTCATGTGGCAGCAATAATGGAAGTCAAGTTCTGCTTTAAAAGTTTTCTTTCCTGCTATGCTCTTTCTGGTTTTCCTCCAGGGTTTATGTATAAGTTTTCAATGAAGAACATAACTGTGGTGTCAGGAAGGCTTTCTTTTCTTATCTTACCATTAAAAGTCAATGCCATTTCTGAACAGTGCCTTAGGCATTTGTTTAAATTAAATTAATGCTTGAAAAAGACTGTGCTCAAGTACTCTCCTAATTGGTACCTCGAAATGGAGTTTATGCCCAGAATTACAAGGATCTGAACAAGGGCTCAATCTATCCACCATGGTGGAAAACATCTGGCAGTCAAAACCTGTTGATGCCTCTGGAAGGCTGTCACCTAACTCTGGCATCCAAAAGTTGTTGTTCTGGTGGGGCAAAGCTATCTCAGCTTTGAAAGGATGGTGGAGCTTGGCTGCTGTCTCTTGTCAGTACTGGAGTGTCCTTCTGCCAGCATGTCTGCATCTCCTGCAGGCTCAGCATCCTACGTGGCATTCCGGCAAGATGCGACTTCTCACGAAATGCAGGTCTGTCTCCTTCTCTTGTGTGTGTGTGTGATCAGAGAAATGTCTGACACTTCATGTGTAATGGCTTATAGATTGCTGCAATTACCCATGCAGGGCGAAAGAAAACTGATTTAAATGCTGCTTCTTGGAAGAACTGAAAGCTATATTTCTCACAAGGGTAGAAGGTGCTGACTTCAAAACACCCCTCTGAGTCACTGTTGGTTTTGAATTTTCTTTTGACATGTTTAATGCTCTTTATGCACAGTATAGGAATTTTTGGCTTCAGGGATTGCTGTTGTAGACTGAACACCTAGAACTTGGCATGGCAGACCATAAACACTGGTCTGGATATAAAGCCCTGAGCAACTTCATTGAGACCCTTTGAGTAGCAGGTTATATGCTCCCCTAAGGTCTCTTCTAACTGGAACAAATTTATTACATAAGAAAAAAATGCACACACTTAATCTGAAATAGAAACAGGGTTGTAATTTAACATCTACCTGTTTGTTACCTCTGCATGTAGATTAGATCACCTTAGCAGCATCTGATACAGGCTGACTAAAGATTTGCATTGGTAAATTGTACTAGTCAGAACTAGAAAAATCAATGCTTTCTCCTGTCTGTTCTGCGCTTCAGGGATGAGGTGATAGGATACAGAACAAAGCTGCAATTATCCAGTGAGACTGAGTTGCTTAGGTAAGTAGCTAAAAAGTTCATCCTGTATGAGAAACTGCCCATGTTGGCGGTAATGCTCCAAATACCCCAAGAATCTCCCAAGACCGATGGCATTTGTCTGCCACTGGACTCTTGTGCTTCCCAGCTTGGTCAACTCCCTCATCTGGAAATTCCTGTTGCCAAAGAGGTTTTTTTGGGTACCTGAAGCAATTTAAAACTAGTGTGGGCATCTTTATAATAAACTGTAGTTTAGATGTATTGTGAGCTATAACTTTTCCTTCATATGGTTTGAAAACAGATGAGGAAGAAACTGAAGTTTTTTTGTATTAATTTTCAGCAGAGTTTTCCCCTCCCATGGGTTTCCATTAGAAGTGGATTACATTGTGCCCCTGGTAATCATTGAATAAATATGTTAAAAAGTGCTCGATCATTTTAGCAAGTACCCCCCTGTGGCTTCTGCAGTGCCTTGTTTGAATTTTACAAGATGTTCAACATTTTCTATGCCTTATTGGTTTGACCTTTAAATATTATTTAAAAAGTGGATGTGATATCATCTGCAACTAGCAGATAAAGGCTTATGAGTAAAAGGACGGTATTTTGTTGGAGGATTGCTATATTTAAGAATAGCATGGCCTTTGAAGGTCTTGTGAAATAGCAATAAAATTAGCGTATCTTCTAATAGAAAAAGTAAAAGGCTATAGTTTATAACCTGAACTTGGAAGTTTTTTCATCTGATCGGGTTTTTTATCTTCTATATCATTAGTCCTATGCTGGGCAGTATAAGGGTATGTTTATAGCAAGATAGCTTAGGTGCAGGGATATGACTAAAAATGTTGTTCCACCTTTAATGTAAACTCACATAGTATATAACTATAGTTGTAGGGTGCATGTGAAGTATTTGCAGTTTCTCAGAGGAGTCTCAATAAGGAGCACCATGAAGTGAAGGATTTCATTAAAAAATATTATCTGGGTAAAATAATCATAGATAAATACAGTTTTTGTCACTTCATAATTATTTGGGGTTTTAGTGCGTTTTTCAGATTAATATGACTGTAGAACAGCAGTTTGCAGGTTGTGAATACTCTTAGGTATTGCTGTCCTCTGAGAGGAGGTCAGGAGTGTAGCTGTTGTGCATGTTCTAGGACTGGATGGGCATCTCAGTTTCTTTTTACCCATGGAAGGCTTATTTATACTTTTGTTGCTGAAACACCCACCCTCACTGAGAAGCTGCATAGAAAACATAATTTAGTATTATCTAATGTGTGTCTCCCTCTGAGCAGACTTAAAATAATAAAGATGCAGTGTTGAGGCTGAATTCAAAATATTGTATGAGTTTGTAATAGTATTAACTAAGCTATGTGCATTCTACAGAAAGTATTACCTTTATATCATTTTCTGCAGGACCTGTTTAAGTGATTTGAGGAAAGCGTTTGATATAAGTGGCCAGTTCTGCTATATGTGTATTTTTCAGGTGTGCTTTTTTCCCAGAGCTAGCCCTTCTGTCTGTAAGCCTTGAGCTATGTTTGGCAAAGGAAGATTTTAAAAAGCTTTTTCCAGCAAAAGTGGACCAGAATGAGCCCTTTCTGCCAGCTGGGACTACAAATGCATCTACTCAGTGTGGTGTTGCAGTCAGGCTCGACTGACTCTAATTACTCCTTTAGGGAGACCACTGAGACTATAAAGAGAGCTTGTGAACAGTGTTTCCCTCTCTGACCTTGACCTAGGAGCAGAATGACAAAAATAATATTGTGTGAAATGTAGACTCTTTTAAACCTGATGGTTTCATTATCCTCCATCAGCCTCCAGTATTTAAAAGGATGAGTGTAAGCAATAATAGAAAGCAATAAAAAGGATACCACTGGTAATTACCATATTTAAAAAGTGGTTACTACTTTGCTTCTTAAACTACATGAAGAATAACAAAGATTAAAACACAAAATATTTAAAACCAAAGAACTTTATATGTACTGGGATCAATTTCCTATTTTTTCAATCCATTTTGTTCAGTTTGCTTAAAGGGCAGCTGGTAGGAATTCACTTTGTGTTTTTAACCCTAGGCTTAATCTCTTCATCTTGGGTGGGAATTGAAACCCTTTTGTGCTCGAGTCAGTAAATGCTTGCCAGGTACTAAATATAATAAAACTAATTTCTGATTGTATGAACACTTTAATTTGAAGAAAAAAGGATGTGGTAATGAATGACACAAAGAAAAATGGTTGAAAAGGTTATAGTTAAGTCTCAGTTTGAGTAATAAAATGTTGTTACAGTCCCTTACCTCTTTCTTTTTTGGTGTTTTTCCCACCAGAAAATTACCAACATATCTAGGTATTACACAAAACTTTTGTCTGAATATCTTATTTAAAAAGGACTCACATTACTTAATTTTATACTCCTCCAAATTTGAAATGTTTTAGGGATGTTTCATTTTAATACTGAATTTTTTTCTCATCTTTCGCAGAACTGGGACTGCAGAGAACTTTTTCACATTGCTGAAAAAATACAAGTGAAAACTAAAATAATTCAGGACAAATAACTAAGTGACACAGCTTCAGTAGCTTTTTGCCCCTTTGGACATCCACACAGAGTTGATGTGTGTGGTACTGAAAACAAGACTTGCTATGGCTACACATAAAATGATCTGAAAGGGATTAATGAATCTTGAAGAGAGTTGCAGTGGGACTTGATGACCATCCGTAAGGGAAGGAGCTCTGTGGGTGAGGATCTAATGATGAGAAACTCTTTTCCTTCTGTGACAGGATTGTGCCACATCCGTGCACCTGAGTGTGTCTTAGAGCTATTGTGGACTTCAGTAAACACTCCCTAATGAGATATACCATGACAAAAGCTGTACTTCTGTAAGTAACAGGTCTATTTTAGTAGTTCAGCCATTCAAGAGATAGCTCAGCATTCCTGAAGGTATTTGTTTGGTGTTCTACAGAGAAGATCTTTTCTCCGTGAATCAAAGCATTTTGCTGTCTCTGGCAACAAGAGATCAAATGACTTCAAAATCATTAGGGCTTTATTGTTTTGCATGTATTCTTGCCCCAGTGTTTACATGATGTTATGCTGCTCTTAAAATTCAAAATCTCATTAGCACTTAAACCCAGGAAAACTGCTCTCTGCTTCCTCATAATCTGGGATTAGAGCACTCATCACTTGCTCTGATTTCCAAGAGGGGGACTCAACTACATTCTCCAAAACACTCTATCAGCAATTTTTCTTGCTCACAATGCAATAGGTGGATGTGTTAACCTTTTACTCTTAACAGGAGCACTGTATAATTTATGTAATCTTAGCATTGATAACAGTTTTTGCTGTAAAATGCTTAAAATATGACCACTTTAATTGACTTTCTTCTGGTTTACTTTGCTTTTTGGCTCTTCTAAGGAATAGGTGAAACTTCACATGGAGGTGCTAGCTTCTTGGAGTTGTTTACACATTAAAAAAAGTTTAAATGTTTCTTATTTTCAGCAGTAACTACTAGTTTGTCATTTTACCCGGAGCGGAGAAACATCATTACAGTGTTTCCTTTTATACTTCTCAGTACTTTCATCAGGATGTCTGTCATGCTGGCATGAAGAGGCTTGAATTCCAGCATCTTTAAGATATTTAATAATTACTTTTTATGCATCATTAAAGATACAGATTTATATTTCTGATTTGGGACTAACATACCCTCAGATCATGGTGGGACACATCATCCCTGCAATTTCATCTTTGACACTTCTGTTGCAATAGAATTAGTACAAAGCAGGAATTTAAGCCAATGAAGAGTTCTGGGGAAAAGTACATTGTCCTTTTTCCTCTTTGTATGTGATTTCAAATGGAATATTCCTTATGAAAACTAGTAACTGTCTTATAACCACCAACTACAACTATATCAAAAAAGCATGTTTAAGAGCAAAACTGACTTGTTCACATTCTAGGCTTTCTAAAACCTCTTCCTTGAGCACTGAGTGTGTACCATCTCCCTTAGGTTTGCTTTCCAGCTAGAACCTGCTATTTACCCTTTCCAAAATCTTGGCATTAGTAAAAGCTACAAGTTAAACTACTTCTGTATAAAACTTGATATCCTCTGTTTAGTTGTCATTTGAGTGTCATATCTTATGACATCTTGAAGTTTATAACAGTTTATTTTTCTGGTGGAGTCTATGGTGATTACACTGTTTTTATGCTCTTTCGCTTAATTAAACCTTTCCCCTTCTCATCTGCTTAAAGCCTAACACAAAGTAACCTTGAAACTAAACTTTAGACTTGCTTTCCAGGATTTCAGTGTCAGGTGATTTGAAGAATGACCCAAGGCTTGCAAGAAATGGTCAAAGCAGGATTAATCCATTACTCAATTACAAAGCCCTTCCACCCCAAAAGGAGACATTATCATTGTTGTCATTCTTGGCCTTGTATGAATTGCTTGGGGGGTACTTAGTAAATATTGTAGATGTTAGTGATACCTATGAATGTGAGATTACCACTGCTTTATTTAAAGCTGAGGTGGATGAGAGACCATTTGAGTGTTGCGATTGCTGGCAGGGCTGAAGATTTAGTTGAAATGTACACTTGAACAGCCCACTAGTTCTAGTTCATTGATGCTAGTTACAGTTTATGTTTTTATTTATGAATGGCATAATGGAGACTTCAGTGAGCTTGAGATTACCCAGAGCATAAATGGGTATTAGTCTCTCTCCTTCTCTATTAGCTCCATCACGTGTAGCATATTTGTGTGCAATTTATGGGTGTCTAATGGAGCATTTGTTTGGGCATGCTGGATGTTTCAGTATTAGGTCTGTCCTTGGAGTACATTATCTCTAGACAAAGATATGACAGCCATCAGTGAGCTCGGATTGGCCTGTAAATGGTTTTTAAAAAGGGAATTGGAATTGTGATTATTAATTTATAATTTAATTCCCCATTTAACCAATACATATCAAAATTTAAATGATATTCTAGGAAACACTGATCAACATCAGGCATGAGCAAATACCCAAAAGTTTTGTCTTCTGAAAAATCACAATGGATTAAATTATAAACGGGTCAGGTGATGTAAATTTCTGACCCAGTTTTGGGCAGAATATTATATTCAGAGCTCTGCCATCGTCTTGGCATTCGAGCTGTACATGACACTTCAGGGTAGTGGAGCCTCAGTTAGCACTCTACGCAGGCTGTGGTAGAGACTTTGGACAAATATTACATCCTCAGGCTGCTTGGAGCACCTTTAATTAAAAATGTGAATACCTGCTTGGGCATTCAGTAATCGCTTAGGAGAGATTGTCATCTTTCATTACTGCATTAACCTTTAGAACTGACAACAGCGTGCCAGCTCGCAATAATTGAGCAGAGGTCCACGAAAATTAGTTTCTTACCTTGTGATTGCACATATGGTCAGGTCATTCACTCACTGGAGTTATTTTGCCAATGACATTCCCTTCTCACTAAATTTAGCTTCATTTTTTTTAATTACTGGTTTAGATTGTTATCTTTTAAAAATACTTATCCTAGAGCTAGAGGGGGAAGAATGAGAGAAACACCTCTGCATCCTTTGAAACTCATAGCTTGCAGCTTTTCCAGCACTGCTTTTATGGAATTTAAATAGAGCATGGGTTTGAGGCAATTCCCATTGCTGTGTTTTGAGGGAAGGAACAAGCATTTGGGACATCGTGCATTCTGAAATAGAAACTATAATTTTGTTTCACACAGTCTGTTCCTCCTTGCCTGTGCTCCAACCCAAACACCCTTCATCTAACAAGCTAGACTTATTTTTTTCCCTTTGTGGTATGATATTCAGAAGTCCTAAATTCTTCATACTTAACAGAAATTAGGCATGTGCAATGTCCATAATAACGCAGTATTGGTGTTACTTCAATAAACCTGCTTTTGATTAGAAGTAACACTGTAGGTCTGATTAGAAAGCAGAATTCTTCTAGGGATCAATTCTCAGTCAAATTCAGATGATGTAAACGTAACTGAAGTTATGTATTTGTAAGCTGGTGTGAACAACTTGAAGGTCTGTGTTGAAAGAAGCCTTAGAGAAGTAATTTTGCATACTGAGCACATTTCTTGTCTGAATCGCATGTTATTAGAGGCTGTTTTCAAGTTGGATAGAAAGCTTCAGACTTCTGCTCTTGAGGGCTGATCTACTATTTCCAGCTATATATTGTAGCACTTTCTTAATTTCTGGTAAAATGTACGTTGGGTAGATTTTAATACTTTAATTTCTATTGCTTTAGGACTTGGTAATAGTAAATCACACCATACTCCACTTGCAAAGAAGCTATGCAGAGTATTCATACTAAAAGTGCTGAAAACAATGCTGAGAGTAATTTGTTTAAAGGACTAATATCTCCCTGTATTGCTTCCAGTCACTTAAACAGCTGAATCAAAACCAAATGTTATTTCTTCAGCTGTAAATTATTTTCATTATGTCACTTAAAATGGAGAGATTGGAAAGTTGTATTCAATGATTTTCTTTTTTCTTAAAAACTACTATTTGTTTGTTTATTGTTCATTATGGTGCTGATAGATGTCCAAAATACTTGAGATAATCAGGTGTTATGGTTTAACCCCAGCTGGCAATTGGGTACCACACAGCTGCTTGCTCACTCCCCCTGCGGTGGGATGGGGGAGAGAATCAGGGGAAAAAAAGTTGAACTTGTGGGTTGAGATAGACAGTTTAATAGGACAGAAAAGGAAGGGAAAATAATAATAAGAGAATATACAAAACAAGTGATGCACAATGCAATTGCTTACCACTTCCTGACTGATGCCCAGCCAATCCCCGAGCCATGGGGCCTCCTGGCCAACTCCCCCCAGTTTATATACTGGGCATGATGTAATATGGTATGGAATACCCCTTTGGCTTGTTTGGGTCAACTGTCCTGGCTGTGTCCCCTCCCAGCTTCTTGTGCACTCCCAGCCTCTGCTGGCCAGGGCAGTATGAAAAGCTGAAAAGTCCTTGACTTAGTAATAAACATTGCTTAGCGACAACTAAAATGTCAGTGTGTTATCAACATTATTCTCATTCTAAATCCAAAACACAGCACTGTACCAGCTACTAAGAAGAAAATCACCTTTTTCCAGCTGAAACCAGGACATCAGGCAATTTCCAAAGTACTTATCAAGTGAATTAGAGACAAGCTGAAGCTGCAGCAGGATGAATTAATTTCTATTACACTAAATTGTCTTAAATTAATGAGGTAAAGAGAATACAACTTGTGTCCAGCCTGTGTCCAAGATGTTTCCCTCATTCAAGTAGAGAGATTAGTGATTTGTCTGCATATGCAAATGTCCCAAAATAACTATTATGGAATAATTTTTCTGAATAATTGCTTTGATATAAATTTCCCACACAGGCAGTCATACTCCAGAGCAAGAATTAGGGGATTAGTTTAACTTAATGGAAAAGTGTGTTGTTATTCTAAGATGAGTCTGACTTCCTGGAAGTTTATTCCAAAATAATTCTCCATGTTAATTATCAAGTACTGGCAAGCTTGAGGAGTCTAAGCACTCTTATGTAATGGTTTTATGGAATTTGAGGCAGGAAGGATCTACAAAATTACCAAGCCTGATGGAGCATGTGTCAAAGTTCCTTAAATGTCACAGTCTTATCCCTGTAATTTATTGGTCTCATGTATAGCTAACACGACTTTGTTTTTAGAGTAAAGGTGAATCTTCTAAAAGGGTCATCATCTTTTCCTGATGTATGATGCATTTCCAAAATATGGAAAAATTACAATGCAGTTACAGTTCATTGCTCTAATAGTCTAAAAATGTTTGCCCTCGTTCCTCCCCAAATCTTCCATAGCTTAATTTTCCTGATGGAGAAGTTGTGATGAAGTAGAGAAACGCAACTGCTCACTTGCTGCTTTTTTTGATGAGGTACTTTATTACAAATTTGTATAACAAGCAATTTAATTTCTCATTGTAATCCCTGAAAGTTTTCATGACCGTCTTTGTAAATGTAAAATTGTATTTGCAGTTCCAGTGAAACTAATCTGTGGTGCAATTTTATAAGGGATGGAAATATGTCCTTTGACACAATTCTCTGCAGGATCACTTGAGATGATGTAATGTTAACCAATTAAAACTTGTCTGGTTACTTTACAAAGTCTTACCTGGATGCTATCTGGAAAAAGCACTTTGCAGAGAAATTTTGATACATATACAGCAACTGATTAGATTCTCAGTTTTTCTGTTGCTGATTCAACTGCCTTCTGTTAAGTGTATGTCTTTCCTAATTCACTATGCATGTCTTTTAGGAGCCCTTGGTCTCTCATGCTTGTTTCCACAAGATATTTTTGACAGTTGAAAACAATTTGAGGACCAAATGCAGTTTTCTTAAGCTTGTAAATGTGTTTTTCTATCTTCAGCCAGTGCTTCAGTCCTGTCAGTATATATTACAGTGCCTATAAATGCAAATATTGTTAATGGAAGTTCAATGTCTCCTAGATGTTTATGCTAAAGTAGTTGTACTGCTTCTGATCAATCACTTTAGATAGCTGATGCTTCAAATATTACTTTTGATGAATATTCTGGGTTTTAGATCAATATTGCATTTTCCAATTCCTTCTGGGATCTGGACTGCCACATGTGACAGAGCATGCATGATAGCGCTGAGGATGTTATTAAGCTTTCTTTATAAATTAGCTTGTTTTTCTTTCAGTTATGCTTAGATGTGTAAGGGATCGGTGAGTATTTGGTATTGTAAGTATCACTGCAAATCCTTAGTTTTCTTTTATGCTGTAGATTGCAAAAGCAACTCAAACTACTGAATTCTGACTGAACTTGTTTCCTGTCTATTGCTTATGGCTGTATCAAAGTAAGAAATGATTTGGAGACTAGCCACCTTACCAATAAACTCTTTCCTACAGAAAATATTTCAAAGCCTTAGAAAGCCAATGGGAGCCAAAGGTTGCACGTTAATGTCATCTAATACCCTAATGTTCAGCTGTACTGAACTGCTCAGTATTCACAACCATCTTGGTGTGTGCCATTGATCTGGGATGTGGTACTCGGATCAGGAGTTTGACATGCAGTGTCCATATTGTGCTTGAATTAAGTATTCTCTGATGGACTGGCCATGTGAACGATGAAATATGCGATCAAATAAAACTGATTATGAAGAGTTCAGAACTCCTCAGTGGGATGATTTTACTGTGGGTTGTTGTCTTCATTTGACAACAGGCTTATTGGATGAAACCTTTTCTGATAGCATTTCTGGAAACATAACCAAGAGTGGTGCCAAAAATGTAAGGGTCTACTGTAGAGCTCATGAAAGGCTGTGGTAAGTTTCCAGTTTTCACTGGTGTTTAAATTTTTGGTGTGACTTCTACTTAAGGTAGAGAGCAAAAATATTAAATTCTAATTCAAAATAAATCTTAAAATAGAAGCCCTTATTTTAGTCAGGCATAGCTACGAGTTTGACTTTTTTCCACATATTTAATGTGAATTAAATGACTGTTGAATCCTGATGCTAAACTGAAAGATGCCCCTTTCCTGGCTCTTGTCCTGGCACTAGAGTAGGTAACTCTTTCATTAAAAACAAACAAAAAAACCCAGCCAAAAACCACAAGCTTACCAAGGTCTCTGTTGTTACAGGATCTGGCATGGACATGGAGAGCTCCTTGAAGTAGTGTACTTTAACTGTGTTGAGTAGAAATCTGGGCTCTTGTTGAAAAGTGTTTTAATACACACAGTGATTCCAGGTGTTGTCAGTTGCTTCTGATTTTCCTTTCCTAATCTTGTTGGTGCAACATGGGATGTATATAAAAGTATATGTTTTTCTTAAAGTGGTTTTATGGTTGTTTTTGGAGCCTTCTAATCAGATGCGAGAAGGATAGTGTGATTCTAGTCAGTCTGGTCCCTCTCTAATAGGATCTCTCAATTTAGGGCACACCTGTTATTTGTATCTCCTACTTAGAAAAGGAATATACCTAGAAAAGTTGCAAATGGGATGATATATGTTTACAAAGAAACTTCCTAATTTGACAGATTTATAGTCAAAACGGGTTGTTACTTGCACATGAGTTCAGTGGCTCTTAATGAGAATCAATTAAAATACAAGTACCTATAATTACTGGGACCTATGTGTCTTGGCATAAGGTGCTAGATGCAGGCAATACAACTTCTATGTTTTACTCTAGTTAGATCTGTTTAAATACCAGAATGATTTTTTGATGTTAAGAGCAGTTACTGAATTTCCACTTTGAATAACCATTGAGTAATTGGTAAAGTGGGAATATTTTGAAAGCAGCAATTTTTTTCTGCTTTGTGATAGCATGAGGTTTTCTGTAATTATCATCCTCCACATACTATTCAGATAGAAGTTTATGTCTGGAAATTTCTTTGTGTTGAATTCAATAACTGTCACAGTTTAACTATTACCGGTCACTGGTGCAGTTAATACTTTCTCCTGTGCGTGAAGGCAACAAATGAGTAGGATTTGTTCTGGGCAAATACTTTTCATCTTTTTTCTGTAGCAGTAAACAAAGTTTGTCATGTCTTTTAACATTAAAATAAGACTAACTTTATTAATTACTAATGACTAAATTGTGAAACTACATTTTGTATGGCATTAGTTACCCAGAAATTGCCCATCGTCTAGGGGCTGTGGAAGCTGTTTTGAATGGTGATGGTGTGTGCTACTCTCTTACTTATCACAGGTTTCTGCAGAAAAAGGCACTCAATTATCATTATGAAAATCTATCAATGTTATCATTAATCATAGTGACTTGTGAATTTTAGGAAGAGTGGGGTTACTTATTCTTTAAGTCACACTGGTAGGATGGCATTCATCTCGGTTACTTTCAGCTGTCTGAAAGTTGTATTATTAGTTTAAGACAGTTGCCTAGACTCCCTCTGTGTTTGAGGCAGATTTGGTCTACCTAATTAATGGATCTACTGAACAAAATGTTATCGGGTGTCCCTCAGCCTCCTCTGAATGTAGAGTGTCTTGGTAATTAGCTTTGACTGTACACCTAACCTGATATGGCCAATGTTGCTAGATGTATCCTACTTTTCAGAGTCTGAAATCTTCATGTTAATAAATTTTTTATAATAGTCTACCTTTAGTGAAGTAATTTCTTTATTCTAGTTTAACTGAAATGACAAAAATACAATACATTCCTATAACTTCAAACTGGAATACTACTTTGCCAGTCAACCTCACAAGAATTCTAAGTTGCAATGTGTCAAACGATGACAAAAAAGAATTACTTGGATGAAGGTAGAACTTTCTGTAAATATTTTCTGCTCAAGAAATTGTTTTCAAGTATTTGCTAAAATTCAGAACTTCAGAGCCAATTCTTAGCTTATTGAATTTGTGTGTATTTGATCTTTTTAATATGGTTAATACTCATTTTGCTTCGGTATGATGTTACAGGTATGTGCATACCTTATTTATGATAGCAAAATGATCTTGGAGGAATAGGTAGGAGAGCTTAAAAAGATAAAGAAACACTGAGAAAAAGAAAAGAAAAACCTGAGTGGAAAGCAGTAGGAATGAAATGAAGTTTTAGAAGTAGATTGTATATGTCAATTTATCTAGATATCTTAGTGAGAAAGGATTTTAGCTGTAATCTAGATAAAGAAACAAAACTTGTAAGGAATGCTATAAGTTTGGTTGAGGAGGAAACATAGATTGTGCACACCTATTTTGACTAAACAAGAACTCAGTAAGAAAAAAGAATGTTGAAATATTGGAGAGGAGAATTGTTTCAGCATGATGTTAAAATGCATGTTCTGAAGTAGGATATCACAAATGTTTAGATTTCATTAATAGGTGTGTGCAAGGATGTATGACATATAAGTTAGCAAATATTGTTAATTGGTAGCTGAAGGCAGAGGAAAATAAATTTGTGCATGATCTTATACTTCCTGAACTATGCCTTTCTGAAGGTATTATTTAAAACAGTCTTACTTGAGTGTCACATCCAGAAGCAGCTGTGCCACTGCAAGTGTGTATTTCTGGGAAACTTTGGTATACTGCAACTCTAGTATTATATTATTGGATGATTATACATGCTCTCTCTCTTTGAAGATAAATCAATGGATGATCTCAAATTCAAGAAGTTGCTAAAGTGCTACATGTGTGGTAGAATACTGGCTTAATTATGCCTTTACTGTTGATTATGCCTTTGTTTCTACTATGTTTATTTGCTTTGCGTTTGCATTTTGTTGTGTGTGCCAGCTAATGCTCTGGTATAGAGCATCAGAAGAAGTCAGAAGCAGTGACTGGACTTCCAGATTGCCCTGGGCATTGGAGGGTGGGGAGGAAGCTGCCAATTTTATACTAATACTTTGACTTTTTTAACCTTTGTTACAGATTGTGGATAACTAGGTACAATGATTCTGTAACAAACAGCATGACTGAATGCTACTCGTTAATAAAACTTTAACTAAATTGCAATAACAATTGAATAATTGAACTGTACCAATTGAACCTACCCAGTTCCTTGTTGGTTCTGTGGAGAAGCCAGAACAAATTACCTAGTCCCCCTCTGTCAATAAAAAAAAAATTACTACTTTTACCCTTCTTCACACATACTCAATTTGGTAGCTTCAAAATTACTTAAATATGCTACTTTTTGTTCACTGGAAGCTTACATATGCAGCATATTCAGCCATGTATATCTTTAAGTTTTCATCTTTAAAGATATTCACAATTGGCAGTTTCATGCAAATGTATATTTGTATCCTGATTGCATTTTAACTGAAGCAGAAGGCAAGATGAATATCTTTGTCTGCTCGTGCTCAGAATAAACAATAATGGTCAACTGGGTCTCAAAGATACTATATAAGCAAAAGCATTATTTACACTGATAATCTAAACATCCAAAACAAGGTACCCAGCAAAGTATACAAAGGAAAGATGTTAAGGAGGAGCAGAAAAGATTTCTTAATTTGAAATATTCAATGTTGATACAACATCATTTTTGTATTTTTACTAAAAATCTATCCATATTGGTGCTTGCATATTGGTATGTAATTATGTGTGAGGATAAGTTTCAGGGAGAGTATAACATTTTAGTGGAAGTGTGGGACTTCAAGAGCTTTTTAATTAGAAAATGGGTGTTTAACTGGACGAAAGACCAGCAACCAGAATGTTGGAAATTTACCTTCAGATCTGATAAATTTCTGAATCACTTGATAAATTCAGCCAGTTTTTGTGTGCTTTATTTGCCTCTCCGAAAAATAAAAATATATGGTTTAACTTTCTAATCATCAGGCTGAATAATAATAGTTTTCATTGTTGTTGAATATATTCACAGGAAGGAAAGACTTATCCACAAGAGACATGCCCAATAATAAAAAAAATGGAAAATACAACTTCATCAGGAAGTTGGACAACTTCTAAATTTAGATGAATTTGAAACATCAGTCCTTCTAAAGACAAAACTTGCTGGCCATTATTCAGAAATAAGCAAGACATGCTGAAAGGAATTCTGGAGTGTATGCAATAGCTATTTTAAATCAATTTTGAGGAAATGGATATAATTTTGGTTTTCTTACACATATGTTCAAATTTGACTCAGACCTGTACAATAACTTTGTTGCTGCCAGCTATTTCTTTTCTATAATCTGATAAATAAGTGGCCAGCAAGTTGTGGCTACTGTCTCCAATTAACCTGCAATGCTTTGAAAATTGAATCCTTTGGTTTTATGCTGCCTATTTATAAAATATTTTAGCGGCTTTATTGATTTTCATAATAACTTCACAAAAATAGGCAGGCTTTTCTTCATAATTGAAGTATCTAAATATCAAACAATACATTTTGGGGCCTGAAAACTTTTTTAGGTTGTATTGGGCTAGCTCATTACTGATGTTGTGAGTGTTTCTAAAAATAACAATGCTGTGTTGCACTATCTGACAAAAATGTATCATAGAATATAAGCATACTCCATTGCTTGTGATCTAGAATATCTTGGGTTGCTTTCTCAGTCCATACTGAGAGGTCTTTCAGGTTTTTGTGGGGTTTTTGTTTGTTTTTTAAAGAGAAATAGTGTGGGTGAAAAGGCTATTCAGTTAAAATCTAAACCTGTTGTAGTAACAGTGTGCTATGGAACCATCAGGCAGAATACAGAAAACTTACTTGAGTCAATATCTCTTCTGATCTCTCTTGTAACAATCATTCCCTCAGCAAGTGTGACTTGCGGTAACAAAGGATTTGCCTGCTGTGTGAAACTACGTAAATAATCTCCATAAAGCAGAGCATCTCAATCAGAAGGGGAGGCTGTCCTTTAGTAATTTATACAAATGATACACTTTATCATTTGATTACTTATTTAATATGCTTTTTTGATCTGCCAAAGCTGATCAGATATTCACTCGGTGGCAATGGTCTTTTAGTAATGAATTCATTTTCATGTCTGTGAAGCAGTAATCATGGGGACCTGTCTTTTAATAATTGCTAATTAATATAAGTACATATTCAGTCTTTGCTTTCATCATAATCACTGTGTGACACGTGGCACAGAAGAAAATATTGTGTGGAATAAATTGCATTTGTTCAACTTGAAGTGATTCAGGACTAGGAGATGCCCAAGTAGATGTTGACATAAATGCAAAACAAAAGGTCGCTAGTAAATTCCCTATTTAATATCTAGATAGTTGTCCTCACTTCCTGATTTCTCTACAATTTTATACTTAGGGTATATTTAGCTTTGAAATCTTAGCCATCCAAACAAAACAGGCGAGGGAGAAAAGGAGGAAGTTTGCTCCTTTCTTGGAAAATTGTTCTATGTTTCTAGGGGCTGACCATGAGACCTGACAAGTACGTGTGTGAAAGAGCTCATTACGTAGCAATAAATGGAGTTGCTCTGGCCTTGAATTATGATACAAACACTAGTGCATTTGTTTCCAGTAATGTCTATAATCTAATAGATATTTTAGGAACATGTAGAAGTCTATTCTATTTCTGGTGCATTTGCACAGAAGTGGAGGGGGTTTTGGCCATGTATTGTTCTGTGGGCTTTGTTCTAATGTGTATCATAGGCATGTAATGGTAAAAACATTGTTATTGCAAAATGTGGTTCAGATATCAAACTTCTATAGAGGTGCAAAGGTGAGCAGAAACAGACTTGGGGTCTTAATTTAGTATATCTCACACTGTTAGATTCTTTTGCTGTCTTTAATCTTCAACTGCAAATCTTATCTGACTCTCTTCTCAATGGGTATCTTGGAGTGCTTCTGGTGGCCACGGTTGATGTTCTGATGTCTTTCTACTTAAGCTTATACAAAAAAGCCATGACTCTTACAGAAGAACTCCTTGCTTCTGTACTGCCCATCACCAGAAAAAAATCTGGAAGCTCTGTCAGCTCAGTGGGATGGCAGTATGGCTTCAGGTATCTATTCTTTTCATTAATACCCTTTGATACCAAGTCATCTAGGCTGATAGATGACTCTGCAGCTGATGGCAGTCATTTGCAGGAGTGCTTCTAAAGAAGACATGGTTTAATTAGTAATCAACTGTTTAGAGTTGTCATCTCTAAGTGTTAACTCTAATGTATGTTGTGTACTAGGGAATTGCTTGGAGCCGAGTGGACGATGGTGCTTAGCTGTTGTACTGGTACACAAATACTTCACGGAAGGAGATACTTCTGTTTTCTTCCCTTCTTCCTTTCATGGTCAAATAAAGATAGTCTAGCTTCTGAGTTTTCTTCATGAGAAAAATCATCATTGTTGTATAAAGCTGGTTGCCATCAGGAATATTTACTGTAGATAGAGCCCAAAGGAAAATATTCCAGATCTCCAGAGAGCAGCTTCTGTACGAACCACTGATGTGCTACTTAAAAAAAAAACAAACCTGACTTCAGACAACTTATATGGAATTTCCCTGTCTACAGGGTAATTCTAGAGGCTTTTCCATAGAGATGCTGCAGATATTCCTGATATTTTTTTAATAATCCATCCTTATGTGACTTGATTCTCTTATTTTACACTAAACAAATTACAATGATTTTATAAGTTCCCTTGGTACGCTTTTAAATTCTTGCATTTTTTGTAGTATGCATTATCAGGCATAAACAAACATTACAATAATTTGCCAGACAATCATAAAATGATTCTACACTATGCAATGTTTTAAACTTTGAGAAGTAAATTAATTTGCATATATCCCCGGTGCATTATAAAGGATTAGCTAAAGCTATTTCTGTGTAATATAATTCTTTTAGCTCACTTTCATTTAGGGGCAAATCCAGGCTAAATGTGATGAATAAATTATTCCCTACAAATAACTAGCTCAAGTCTAGTTGTGGAGACTACTCTTAAAGAATTTTCGATAGCAAACTAATTTTCTTAAAGCACCCAACGTAATGTCTAAGTATTTCCTCTATTTACTCTGCATATCTTTAATCCCTCATAAAGTTTGTTTATGCTAAAACTAGTTTTGCATACTTTGTCTTCTCAGAAATAAACCGGAAGAGAAAGGCTGAACCAAGTATTTAGAGCTATGTATCTTTTTGTTGTTTTCAGTTGGTTGTGACCATTTGACGGTTGCTTGTCTTAGCAATGTCTCTAATTGACAGGCACAGGGTTACTGTATCAGACAATGGCTTCTTTTAAAAAAAAATCTCCAATTAAGAGTGTTTATTACAAATACTGTATGTTTTGGGAGCTAAGTACTCTCTTCCCCCCAATTCAGCGCCTTCACTTTCTCTGCTGCAATCTAAACTTTGCCTGCAGTCCTACAGTGTATGATGACTTGGTTAACAGTCAACAGGTATCAGTGCATCTGTCTGGTCAAAGTGCAAATTGGTTGCAAAAGCTTGGGAAGGCTTGTATGTTCTTCGCTAATTCCTGGCACCAAGCTTTGTCCACCTTACTCCTTGGTTTGAAGAACTGACACTCAATGTGCTTAACTATCTTCTCCAGGCTTCATTCCGTTGACTAAGCATGGGAGGAAATTCTGATATTTGTTCCTGTCTCCTCCCAGATCTGCTGTGTCTGTGTACTGGTGAACTCTGGGAATATGTCTTCCTCAAATTGCCTGGGTAGAAGAACCTAGTGCAGCCCACCAGAGTCCTTCCCTGTTGGGAAAGATTTGCTTTTGGAAATGTTAAGCAAGAGGGTTGACAGTGCATTGTGGTTTAGAATACAGCTAGGGGTATTTTGCAGCTAGTTGCAGAGTGGGACAGAGTATAGACATCCTGTAGTACCACCTGCACTGGGGAAAAGGGTGCTCAAGCTGCTTTTCAGTGTATTCAGATAAGTCTAACATCTAATCCACTGCTTTGAGGGATAGTATTACTTCTTGAAGTTATCTGCCTCTAATCAATTAAATGGCAAGTGGTAGATCAGTAACCTTCATGGTTTTCTCATACTTTATGAAGTATTGTGTACAGAAAGGCTCATATTCTTTGCCATTTAACTACTAATTAATAATTGGAGTATAACTTTATTCTATTTTTTACCTCTTGAATGTACAGAGTATATGATTTAAGGCAAATTAAAGGAAACATCTTTCTCTTATGACCCTATTGACAGATACCTGTGCATAAATAAATGCTGTAAGAATGTTCGTGAGTAATTGAAAAGATGAATTGCCAATACAGCAAGGCAAAACAGCATCTCCCAACCTTTTTGGAGCCAGCATCTTATATTTTCTTTTCCCTTGAATCTCTTCTGCTCAGCTCTCCTACACCTGTGACATGTATCTTACTTGTTGGTAACTGCTGGGAATGAAGCTGTGCTGGGAAGGGGCTGCAGTGCCCTACCTCAAAATGACATCAGCACTTAGTATGTCTTGGTGTGGAGGCAGGCAGAGGGATAGTGAGGGTGGATGAGATGATGCATTCTGCCTTCCTGCAGAGACAGGTATCCATTGGGCTGTGCCTTGTTCCTTGCAGAGCTGTGGAAGTGGGGTAGGTGCTATTAATGTCACAAGGAACATATGAGATGGCTGAGAGTAAAGGGGAAGAGTAGACAGGAGGCTGGGAACAGAAAACGAATCTAGTTGTGGGAAATTACTTATTGCATTACAGCTTTTAAAGAGTGTGAGGCAAACTGGAGATGAGAGAGGAAAGAAAGAGCTAGATGTACATGCTCATGCCAAGGTACCTATGCCTCCAGTTAAGCTAAGTAACTAAAACAGTCCTGTAGAAACTAAATTTCCAGTATATGACAAATACCTATTTCCAAAATGAAAGTGGTGGAGGGCAGGGAAGGGGGGGAAAAAAAAACCCCACAAAAACCAAAACACCACAACAAACCAGACAAGCAAGGCTATATCTTGTCATTACAAAGGCTGAAAAAGCGACTAGAAAAAACATTGGGGCTGACCGAGTTTATAGAGGACAGCCAAAAACATCATCAAACTGTATCCAGGGAGTAGTACTGTTTTATCAAGGGCTACCAAGTGAGGGGAAAGCATTTCAGGGGAGTTCAGTTTTCACTGTAGACTAGAGAAATGCCAGTTAATATCTAGTGTAGATTTAGGCTCTGTTTCATACCTATTCTTTCAATAGTTTGATTTCATGATACTTGTAGTCCCCTAATTCTTAAGCATAAGACATATAAGCAAAAATTCTTAGTCAATGCATTCATATATTTATGTTTCTTAATAAAATTAGATGCTTATGACAGACATAATGAAGGAAACAGTCATGTATGTTAATGGTGGTTGTGTTTATTTCACTTTGCAGTGATTAATTGTCTTTTATTTTGGATTTTAATGTGTTAGAGTTTTAAATATTTTAATTTAATATAGAGATAAAAAGTGCCATTTTAGAGCTGGCAGAATTCCCTCTAATTCACATGTTTTCCCACTAGGAAATGAATTTTATCAAACTTTTCTTTTCCAAGTAAAGGGGATGGATTTAATTAAAAGTATCTTTTTATAAATGCAATGAAATTGCTTTTTGATTCTTCAATGAAAGTGAAACTCTTACACTTGAGCTGAGATGAATTTCGTGATTTAAATCTCCAAACAGTGATACGTTGCATCTGAGAAGCTAAATTTCAGAGTACTGTCAGTATTTCCCAGTAATGCCACCAACTCAGTACTTTGGTCTATATCTTCTATAAGGTGTAATATCTGCTACAGAGAATCTCTGCTTGTTGCAACACTGCTGTGGTGCATCCCGGGTCTCCCAATGACACCGATGCTCTGACTTTACTGGTTCCAGCTTGTTGTATGATGATCAATATTGCTGGAAATATATTAGAAATATTTGGGTGACTATTACTCAACAGACTAAGAGCTTTAAAGGGGATTGTAGCCTTGGAGCAGATCTGAAATTGAGCCTTCCCAAAAATGCATTGCCTCAGGAGGCAGGCAAAGACAGAACAAGAGTGCAGAGCATCAGACTGTTTGGAGGCAAATAGTTTATTTGTATGAATTCTTCTTTCCTGGGGCAGCTCTGCTGCTCTCTAGAGAGAATTTTAGAGAGAATTTTTTTATTGCTGGCTGACATTTTGCCTCAATACCTTGAGAACCAGACTCCATAAACTTGTACTCTGTATGGCTTGGGAGACTGCAAACACATTGTAATAGACTGTGTCTCTTGAGAACAAATCCTAGGGAAAAATACTAAGTTGTATAATCTGTTTGCTAAAAATCAGCAATGTGTAGCTTATACTAGACTGAGTTGCCTCTGGTTTTGCTTCTGTGCAGGATTTGCTGAGCTCCTAGGTATGCCTCATCAAATTCCCATGACATTCAAATCACCATCATAATCACCTGCTGCTTTCCCAGTAAGTTGACCAAAATAAATGTCACTTGTTCCACTGTGTGCCTCTACTGTGCTTCAAACACAATACTTCATTTCTTCACCAAACATTTTTTCCTTTATCATTCTTAGGCAGTGATTGATAATCATGTGTTACTCCTAATTTGCCTTTTAAATTTTTTGCCTTTTATCTCCCCCAAAATATTTTAGCACTTAACTTTCATGAGATGCCTTTAGTTCAGCTTCTGATTTTATTCTTTACATTCTGCTGTCGCCTTCTCCCTGCTTCTCCTTCTGACAAATGTGGCACATCATCTGAGCCAGGTGATAGTCATGTAATGACTCAGTAGCGATAACTAATTTTTCAAGAGTAGGTTTAACTGCTAGCAGCAATGCCTTTCATCTCACTGCATGAGTTGCCATCCATTCTTTTGTAATTTCCTTGACTGAGCCTTTAAAAGGTGAGAAGCTGTCCAAAATATGTGAATGCATGTGTCTCTTCAGTAAGAGGTCTAGTTCCTCCTTTAACTAGCTCTTGCATATACAGCATTTTTTCACTACTTTTTTATTTCATGCTAAATGCAATACAATTTTTTTACTTTGTGTCAAATCGTATGATGCCTCTTCGGGAAGCAGCACACAACATAGTCTATAACTCTGAAATGGCTGGTCTTTCACCTGATCGAGTATGATGTAATGAGCCAGGGCTGATTGAAAGAAATGGATTTAAAAAGGAGTACTTGTCTAAGAGCCAGGAAAGGAAACCTCTGATGTGTAGTTTAAATATTTATCCTTTCTCCTTAAAATGAAACTGAGGGTGATAACTGAGTACAGCTGGTTTTGAGTTTTAGCTGTTATGTATTTATTCAAGGATATTTTGTACAAAATGTCAACAAGTTAGGTATCTAAAGGAGAATAACTTCTGATTTCGCTTGCTGCTTAAGAACTTTATAATAGAAATTTCAGTGGTGCGTATTTCTGATCCTCCTTACTGTTGCTTTGAAGGGGCATAAGATGGTTTCTTTTTCTGTTTTTAATGGAATATTTATCCATTTGCCCATATATCCTTCAGAACAAGGAAATATAACCTAAATCATAGCTTGATTGATGAACTCCAGGATTCATTTCTGCACATGTTACTTGCAAAGAGAAATCAGGTGCTGTGATGCTTATATGTCCAGACTTGAAGTCGCTTGAAATTACAGATGAAATAAGCAAAAGAAAATGGACTGTTGGGCTCTTTTATGGGGGTTAGTGTGGAGCATCTATGAAAATCAGCCATAAAACTGATAGTTCTTTCTTACTCCTACCTTACTGATATTTTTAGTAGTAACTTTGAATTCTTTATTCTTTTTTATTTGACACCATTTTAAGATTACTTAAACATTTTTTGCTTTAACTGTGAAACTCATTATTTTTAGCTGCATGTTGACATTTTTGATGTTTGGAGAAATGTGTTCTTGAATGGCTGCCAATAAAACTTTTCTCCTAGATGTCATTCTTGTCATTGGTTATTGTTCCCTCGTCACCCCAGACAGAAAAATAACTGTAGTTATCCCATCACCATTTGTGCTGGGGTTTTGACCTACTAATAGAATGTATTTCCTTCAAAAAATATTCTGGATGTAGCCGATGTATAACTTTCTGGAATCTTACAGGATGTTTTCTCCCTCAGATTCGCACCCCCCACCCCCCCAAGATGGTGTATATAGCCAGGGAGCTTTGTGACCTGTCTTACTTTAGTGGAGCTTCATTTTTTCCCTCTATTCTATTGATTTAGTAATTTCAACACTTTCTTTACTTTCTGTGTTTTTGGGGGGTTGGGGAAAGAAAGAAGACGACTTACTGCATTCAGTGTTCAGACAGTCTAGCGTTAAAGATGTCTAATAGTCTCCCTTCTGACTGCTTGCCTATGCTCAAGATTGTTTAGGTAACATCTGTTCTGCTTCTGATGTGCTTCTAGTGTGTGATTTCTGTTTTTCCTGGTTTCTAGCATATAGTTGAATATTATCAACAAGATCAGCTGAAACGTATGTAATATGTCAGAAAAGTGCTGTCAATCACTGTCTCTTTCATAACTCTTGCTTTTCACCAGTTTCACAAATTACCCTGGACATCAAATAAGTTATTTTTCATGGAAGGTATTTAGGTTAATTTGAAGCTGGTGGGTTTTCTTATTCTTCACTCTTTGCTATGATTCACAGCCTGCCTGTCTTTTTCATGTTACCATAACCACATAGCAAGACAATTGGCAGAAAGGCATGTAGATGCTTCAATTCATTTTGCACAAGACTGTTGCTATCCCTAATAATCTCACCTCTGTTGTTTTCTTTAAGATTCTCTGTTGGTCAGTTTGTCTTTTATTGGTAATGTTGAATTATTTTTGATAGAAACAAAAAGAAGAATAAGCAAGATGGGGGTGGGAGATTCAAAGCAGCTCTGATTACTGATAAGGGAAGAAAGCTTTTTACAGCAGAAGCTGTATCTGCATGTGCAAAAAATGAAGGTCTTGACAACAATGATTGCTAAAGTGAATGAGTAGGAGTGGCATTACAGAAATGTTAAATCAGTAATGTCAGAGCAAATGGATATGTTAAACTTGTATATTTCTAAAGAAGGCTGTGTTTTAAAACACCTTCCGTACACTTGAGTAAAGGGAGGGTAAAGTTTACATCAAATGCTCCTTTCTTTGCAAATGAAACAGATGGGTAGATTTCCTCCTTTATCTAGGGTCCTAAATGTCACAAGGCCAAACCAAAGATTGTATTTGATACAGACTTCAGTCTTCAGGTTTGGGCAGGAACTTTTCTCTTTAAACACAATTCATGGCTGAAGCTGGCAAGTAGTTATTTACCCCTAAGTTCTTCCTTTTTATAGAGTAAAATATTACTTATGTGACTGACACTCAAAATAAGTCACTCTAATAGTGCACAATTCCTCCAGTTGTTTGCTAACCATGCAGTAATACGGGCAACCAAAGAATAACAGACTGATTTGGCCAGTGCTGTAGTTGATGAGGAGTACCTTGGCATAGCTGATTCTCCTCCTGCCCCCCCATTTTACAGTCTTTATCCTTAGTATGGTTCTACACTATAGAAGTGGTATCCTGAGCAGTGTAACTGTCATGTCATTACTGTTGTATTTTTCTTCTAAGGAAAAGAAATTAACTTAGTTCACTGAACTTGACCTAATATTTGGTCCTGGAAGTGAAACTTCATAAAGAAATACTGTGCTAATGCACAAGCAGCAAAGCAGTCAAGTTTACATTGCCTGGAGGGCAGATTCTAAATGAAATGGGTTTTGTGTGTTCACAGGATGTTGTTTAGATAAAAGTGTGAGTCAAAGCCAAAGCGCAAGAAGCATGTAAGTCCTGTGCTGTGCTATTTTGTGCCAGCCCTTTGTATTTGGTGTAGTTACTGCAGTAGCTGTGAATCACTGAAGCTTAGATGTATCACATCTAATTCTAATTTTTTGTCTGTGGACTTTTCTCCTTTGTGAAGGATTGGATCTATGACTGCTTTGTATCTCCAAAGCAGGTGAAGTAGGACCCTAGATCTGGCTCAGCATATTAGCCATGTACAACACTTCTTGTTTGCGAAGTTTCTGTTGTACCCAAGAACAAGATATACAAGGTACAGTTTTTGTCAATATGACTGTAATAGCCTGTAGATGACCTTGGCTACCAAAAGACATGTCAACCTTCGGTTAAGAAGGGCAGCCTGTTGATTAGTACTGCTAAATTAATCACAAGAACTAGATTTCCTCTGGTCCTCTTCCACTCCCAAAGCCATCAAGCTGTGTTGGTGCTCTGAGGATACCTGACTGTCTGTGGAAATGCATTTTTCAGTAATGCAATGTGTTCTTGAACTGTGTTGGTATAGCAAGGGAAACCATACTTTGCTGTACCATGTTGTTCAGTTCCTATTGCTATGTGCATAAGGACATTAGCTTAGCATTGTAAGTTTGTAGGAGAATTGGGGGTAGAAGGGATGACAGGAGGTTACCTCAGACACTGCTATAGTCAAGTATATTTAGCATCATCTCATACTGTTACTTCTCATCTTTTTTTAGAGTGGAATCTCTGAATTAAAGATTTTTTTCCTTTGCTAGAGTTTTCGGAATCTTCTAGGTGTGACTGCAATACACTGAAATGCAATATATCATTATTTGTCATGTATATTTCCAGCTATGCTATTTTCCCTAAGATATTAGAAGAATCAGATCTTAAATTTTCACCTGAATCTTTGATGCTTTAAAGAGTTATCTTTTCTTTAGTGTCTCCAATGAAATATTCTCTGAAGCATCATATATTTGGGTCAGAAGAAGCCGAAGTCCAAAGCCTTTAAGCTTCTTATATGAAAAGAAGATTCAAAGAAGCAAAAAATCATGGAAATAAAGTAAAAGCAATACTGTTGCACATGTGAAAGTGCCAAATTGCCTGGTTCAGTTCTTAAGATAGAGTAGTGTAAGTGCCTAACATGTGAACATGTCTTCCTGCCTGGTCTGCTGATAATACTCTTTTTTTTCTTAATGTGGATTTTGTGAAAACTTTTTTATCCTTTAAAAAAAAAGTATATATTGCTGCTTATCCAAAAGTTTCAGCTCTGTCACTGTCAATCTTGTCAGCATGTTAGTAAGACTATAGAAATGAGCCCACTGACTGTTACACATGCGCTGCAGTACTTCCAAGTACAATATCTTTAATTTCTTACAAACGCAGCAAGCACACTGTTTTGGAGTTGAGCATATGAATCTGATACTCTGGTTGCATGTTGTGAAGAGAGGTCTAACTTGTAAGTCTATTTCCACTGTGGATTTACAGTTAAATTCTTCTAATAGAAGTATCAAGGGAACCCTCCCTGAAATCAGTGTTCAGAGTTGTCCTCATTGATTTTAATGATCTCATGTTGATCTTCATTGATCTTCACACAACCCCAATAACAAAATTAATCCCCCCAAGGAAAAATGGTTTGGTGTCTTGATATCAAGAATCAAAGCAAATTAAGCTTAAGGTTACAGTGCTGCAAGAATCCATGCTGAAGGACTCTGGATTCCTGAGACTTTCTATTTAAACGCTGAAGATCTGGTCTCAAATCAGTGGAGATTAGTTACAAAAGAACTTCTGATTGAAGTATTTTTTCAAAGCATAAGCACTTAATTTTTCCTGAAAACTTAGTCCTTTCAGTCTCTGATTTTGCAGTTAACTTTTTCTCATCTCGTTTCTTGTTTTCTGGTATCTTTTAAATTATTTTTTAAAAGCTCTATTTGATCTGTGTTGGGCAGCTTATTTCACTCCTTTGTGTATTTTTAAGAATTTGTTTTATTTTCAGTCCAAGAGGTCTACATAGCCTGGTAACTTCCTGCCCACCTCTCATCTCATTCCTGAAGTGGATTTTTTTTTTCTTTGAAAATTCAAAGTCTTTAAAAAACCAAAAAATTTAGATGGCCTGAGGCATACAGTAAAACAGAAAGCAGACTTCTGAAATAAAACCCAAAGACCTAGAGGATCAAAATCAAATGTTATTTCATCACAAAAGATTAGTAAGGTTGCTGGAGGGCTCTCAATCACATAGCACAATGTACTTAAGTCAGTATTTATGTAATTCTGGGCAAGTTATAAACAATGTGTAAATGACCTGAGTTGTCATTAATTTCATCAAGCACCAACACAAGAAATCCTTTTGTGTTCTTAGGCATTTGGGAAACAAATCCCCAAAGCCTACTTCATCAGCTGAGCTTTTCCCTTCAAATAAACCGGGCACTAATATAAGAGCGCTTGAACCTTTTTATTTTTTATTCTGAATTCTGGACTCAAAATGCTGATGGCTAGCTGTTGTCCTGCTAATGTATGGTGGAAGAAGCTTTACAGAAGAATATATGATGTTTCTACTGAGCTTAATAGTGGGCAAAAGAAAACATGGCTGGAGCTGAAATACAGCTGTATCTGGTTTCAAGGTCATGAGAGATGGAGTCAGTTACAAATTATTTCAATTTAAAAAAAAACGTGATCCAGGAACTGACCAAGGAAACTGTCTGTGATTAAAAAGTCTTTGAGAAGCTTTCTAGCAGTAATTTCCTGTAACTTCAGGAGTTCAAAGAACTGTCCTACTTTTCAGTGGTCTTATTCAAATAGAAACCCTTCATAAATTTCATCAGTACCTCTCTCATTCATCAATCACTTGCTGAGCTTCTTGATACCAAAAGAAAAGCTTGCTTTAGCTTAGATCCTAGCTTTGTGCATTCATCTAAATATCTGACTTGTAAAGAATTCTGAACTTCTAGTAGCGCAGGAAACAGATGGAAATAAACACAAATAAAGTGTGGTTTAATTGAAGGGCGAAGGTATCTTTTTGTAAGTGTGGAGAATGGTGCACAGGTAAACTTCAGAGAAAACATCAATGGAAACAGACATTTTGCAAAATGCCAGACTATGTGTTGATACTCAAAGCAAATGGGACTTCCTAGCAGGTGTGGAGCATTGTTTTGTGGCTCTCTTGTATACTGAGACACCTAGCGGGTCTCTTAGTTTTAACTCTTCTGGTACTCTTGAAGTCATACAAATTTTAGAGAGGTCTTGGTCTGCTACTGCCAGACAATGAAGTATTTTGATTATAAACTACAGGAGACTGTCTATAGCACTGAAGTCCTGGAGCTTGTAAGTGGAGAATTGTATGTACTTATTCCTTCTGTATACAAATATACATGCATCCATGACTTGCTGATATACCAGCCCTAATACCAGTGATAGAGCTATAGTTATTTATATAGGTATAGTGTATATAGCTAGTATGGTTCTTTTAGTTACTAAAGCTTTGAGACTTACCTATTCTGCTACTTTTTCTATTTTTGATACAAATGTCTTATAACTACTTGCTATACCATTATGTACTCAATAGTATCTATGCCCTTTTTGCCTCAGCCTGCTTTCATTTATACTGTGCAATATTAGTGTAAGCTGAGTATGGAAATTTCCAGCCTCCGTGGCTGGGTTAGCACCTGCCTGAGGATGATGCTCAGAGGTGTACTCTGCTAAAGTTGTGACTTTGTTTCTTTTCTTCCAATCACGAAGTTATTTGTAGTAGTTTGCTTATTTTATTGAATTTCAGGCTGTTGTATTTTAAGCTGTGCCATGCACAGTTTCCAGTTCATGAGTTTTAATCCATGCCTGTCTGAGAAATTTTAATTGATCTGACATCTAAAATGTAGGAAAACTTTATTTTCTCTGTGTAAATTACTTTGAAATCACATGTGGCTAATTTTAGGGGAGGTTACCCTTTTGCTTCTGGAATACTTGAAGAAATAACAATAAATCCAACAAGAAGCTCAACTCTCTCCAGCAATGCGTAGTGGGCCTTAGTTTCTGAGCAGTGGTTTGAAATTATGTTGTATCGGTTGCTTATCCAAATGTGGCTTTTAAGTAGCTGCTGTGTCAACAAATAATACCTAGAGACTGTTGTAACAGACCTTATAAGTAATTACTCTAACATGTTACGCTGCCTTCCCTCTCACTCTTACCTGTCTGCCTCTTGCTTACAAACAAAAACTACACTAGAAACTAGACTTAACAGGTTTTGTATACTGAATATGCAGTTGAATTGCTTGTTGAATAACAGAGTTCTCTCTACATTCAGATAAGCAAAAATAGCAAAATTATTTGTATTAAACTTGCTGTCTTTTCATACAGCAATGGCAGAATTTTCTAGACTTGCCAAAGCGTTCAACCTGAATCTTTTAACTACTAGAGGTTGAAAATGTTCTTCTGACGTTTACAAGGCCACCCGGTTCTTGTGCAGTACTGGCTCTGAAAGGCTGCGCTGTGGCTCGTGAGCCCAGACCGCATCACAAATGGCAGTGCTTTAAAGCTGCTTGGAACTGGTGGGCATCTCTGCTAAATAAAGAATGGATGTTTACAGATCTGAAAAATTAACAAAAATCTGCCAACCTGTCAACACTTGTGAATACTGTGCTTAGATAGGTGCCTGAGAAGGAGAGCAGGTGGAGAAGGAGCCTCTTTGACAAAGAAAATGTTAATTCAGTTTTTTCTGCATCATGTCCGCTTTGATTTCTTCTTCATCTTTGTCTACATCCCTAAATTATCTGCCATAACTGTGCAAGTGGCTTGAATGAATGGAGGCTTTGCCTAATTATATTGTGAAAGACTGAAATGCAGGTATACTGTGATTATCCAAGCAAAATGACAAAAATAATGTGCTAGTGATTGGTGTGACCTGTTGAACCTAAATTTAGCTTGTTGTGGTTGTCTTACTGATACTGCTTTAACTAAAACCTGATGTCACCTTGCATGTCTGTAAAATAGCACAAAATTTTTCTTATATAAAAAAGTAATATTTGTAATGCACACCTTAATTTTAGTGTCTGATGGTTCAAGGGGGAGGGTATTTCAGCAAAATTGATACAAATTGCTTCCTAATTCTTGAGTAATTTACATTTAAATATGCAACTTAAAGTAGTCTTAGGCTGATTGTATCACACTAGATAAATGTATGAAATCAATATACAAATCATTGGTTTTGCTTTCCTTATTCTTTGAGCTGAATTTAGAGCTGTTGATAACAGTTGCCTATGATCAGGATTATTTGTCTCTGTATTAAGCTCTGGATAAATGTGTATATGATAGGAGGCAGATACTGAACTCATCCCTGTCAGTGTACTATTGCATGTTACAAAATTGTGTGCTCCTGGTGTAGGTACAGTTTTTGTACAAAATGCACATACAACTACTGCTTTGTCATGCCTAAATCTCTTTGTTTGATGGATGCAAAGTAGATCAGGTTACTTTAAGGCTATTCATGGAGTAAAATTGCTTTCTTCGCTGTCCTCTGCATTTTATTGTATAGGATATCTACCTGGTAGGGGAACCAACAAATCAATTTTCTGGGTGAAGATTTTGCAATGCAATTTTCTCAACATGATCAAGTAGCTGGTGAGCTTCCCCCTAAAATCTCGGACAGCTTTTTTCATATCTTCCTCTCTTCCCATGTGCCACCTTGTTTCCATAAACTGCTAGTATGGACACTTTCTGGTAAATCTGTTTACCATTCCAACTGCTATCTGACAGCTGTTCTTTTGCTTGAAATACACTTTGAATCACATGAACCACATAGTGGTGGTTTGGGTGCTCTTACCTGTGTCGAGATGTCTGTGCTGGGTTCCTCCGCTGCTACTAACAAGTGGTATGTAACACTTTGAACTGACTTACTGAATGATGACTAAGTGTTTCTAACTTAGGAATCTGCTTAAAAGGGGCTGCTTTTGCCAAGGCAGCATAATTCACATGAAAAGATGCTGCAGCTCTTTTCCTGATCCAGTTCAACTCTCCCTAAACATTTAGCTGCTTTTCTTTAAAGTGTCTTGGCAAGCTTTGACCATGAGCATATTAAGATGCTGAGGCAGCAAGACTCAAGACCCAGCATCTCTCAGCCTCAGACATTGAACTTAGAGTTTGACTTACACATTTGTCACATGTATCAGGATATTAGCTGGCTGGGTATTTTGCAGGAAGATTAATTGTTCTGACCGAAGACAAACTATAGGGATAAAAGTTTGTTTGATTTAAAGGATTATATACTTCTGTCCAAAGAGGTTATTCACATTTTATTCACAATTCAATAAGTTTACCTCTGATGACAGAAATGTGTGTGTCTAAAATACATGTAATTGAAAATAATTTAATTCAAGATTAAAATTATATTGTTGATTTCTTTTCATTCAGTACTAAATACAGCTGCATAAACTAGATTTAGATATTTGACTCTTACTAGCACAGAAATGAAGATCCTTTTGATATTAAAAAAAAAATAAAAAAAAAGGCTAAAAGCCCTTCATAACACTGTCTGAAAATGCTTTTTAGTTTCCTGGGCTGAGGAATACAAAGGGAAGCTTTTAAATCCAACTTCAGTAGCACAGAACAACTTCTGTTGAATTTGGTGCAGATGCGGAGGTTTGAGCAAAGCAGTCCTATCCAGTTTGGAGTCTCAGTCAGAATATTCAAATCTGATATAACTTCAAAGGGATTATAATATTCTACTTCCAGTCTAGTCCTGTGTTTTCTTTGACCCACTTTGAAATTCTTTCTTAAATTTGGCTGAAGAAATCAGATTGACAGCAAAGGTCTAGGCACAGACTTTGTATTCAAGCCAAATATTATCTTTGTCTATGCCAATGCAATTAGAGTAAATGAAGTAAAGTGAAGCTGCAGAGACCAGATCATTGAGAGTAAATCACTGCAGATCTTTTAACCTGAGAATGCCTGCAAGTTTGAACCAAGACAAGTGAAGCTTTTGGACTCTGATCATTCATTGGTATTTTCATTTTACTTCATCTTTAATACTATTTTCTTTTTTGAATAATCAATAGCTAATAGCACTTTGACATTAACAATCTCTTACTTCTCCCAATACTTGTTTCCTAATTCAAATCAGAACTAGGCTCAGAATGAGATCTTTTCAAAATTATTCCATTGTAAGTCGTGATAGATACTTTAGCATACATAGTATTGATTGAATGTGTATTTGTAGAGCTAATGAAAGAAGAGTATTGACTTTTCTGGTGTTAACTCATGCTTTTTTTTGCTTTATGTAGCCCTCTCTGTTTAAAAGCTTTTGCCACAAATGTGTGGGGAAGGCAAAAGTATTTATCTTACTGTTTCATACTGATTCATTATTGAATCATATGGATCCCTGGGAGATGCATTAAACCTATAAAAAATATAAATTTTTTTCTTTTCCTAAATGGATTATATTGGTTATAAATAAAGGTTTTGTCCTAAAAGGGAAAGAAAACAATTTAAAGTAGATTTCAGTGTAGTCTTTGTGCTTTTCCTCTAAGCAGTAGTCAACTCTGACCTAACATTGCATCAAAATGACAGACTTGCTCTGTAGCTGTAAAAGTTGCAACTTAGTGTAATTTAAAGCCACTGAACATACACAAGGTACGATTGAAATGCCAATATGTGTAATACTTGGGAATTCTTTTCCATGGTTATTCTTCCTTTAAAACAATCATTTAATCATTCAAGATGCACTTAATTTTCTCAGCTCTTATTTGCTCATACACAAAAAAGTAAACCCCATCCTGTTGATTTAGTTCAGACCAGAAAGAGAAATTGCTTGATGGAAATAAAATGGATTTTTAGGTTTAGCTATTGAATTTAAAAAAAAAAAGCTGACTCAAACTGGAAAAGTGACTATTTTGTCACTCAGACTTGAAATGCAACAGACAACTAACAGAATTTTTTTTTGTTTCCTTTAATATGTCATGGTATACTTAGCAAAACTTAATCTCAGTGACTCACTTTAAAATATCTAGTTGAAATGGTTGAGCTTTTCCAGCTTGGAGTTTCCTTTTCTGTGATACCCAAACTTCAGTTTTCAGGGAATAAACTACTAGCAAATGGCTGCGAAACCATGAGCAGTGCTTCTTGTATATGTGCTTGTATAGAGAAACTAGGAGAAATCACATATCTGCTTCTCTACATGGAGCATGCAATGCAATTTTTAAAAATGTGTTTGCCTCAGCTGGTGATAAGGGAGCACTTGGTAGCTGCTCTTCAGCCAGGAAAAAGACTGAATGTTACTGATGTTTAAAAAATAAGTTGTAGTTAAACTCTTTGTTCGTGGTTCTGCTCCTCAGGAGAAAGGTTGCTGATTAGCAAATGGCAATATTAATTTACAAAATCAATATTTAATTCTAGGTTTTGCGGTATCCATCTATTAGGTGTGTTTACAATAGCAATGCTAAATGCTTGGTTAGATGACATTCATATGCTACGTAATATATCACATAAAATAATGCACAGATATGAAAAGATGATTTAAAAAGCATTCCAGAACATTTTCTAGTCTCTTGTAGCAGAACGATTGAGGTCTGCACCATAGCCCAAGTTTAGCTGGGTTTATCCATTTCGAAATTAACTTACTACAAGAAGGTTTGGGGTTTTTTTGGTGTTTTCTTTTGAATTCTTTTACCTCCCTCAATTCCTGTGCAACAGGCAAGAATTTAATGCCGCACTACAGGACACAGGACTCTAAATCAAAGTCTGTAGTGAAATGGTTAGGGAATCAGTGTTTCCAAGGTTCTGGTTTTTACCCTGATCTCCAATCCCATTGGGAAGTCCTCTGTCAAACAAATCACACATCAAAGCTTTGACATTTCCACTGTGTGAAACATGATGCCTAATGTATTAAAACAATGTGGTATTTTACAAAACCATTTATCATCAAAAAATAAAAGTGGAGGAAACTTGCAGCAAACCCCAAAAGTCAAAGGGATAACTGTGGATTTGCATAACTAGAAGTCCTATGTATCTTAAAGAACTGCAGGTCTATCTGTTACTGGACTTGTAGTTTAAATAAACTAAAATGAAGCTGTGCATAGGGTTTTGTTTTAACCAGAGAAATGATAAATTCTGGTTTGCAACAGGATAAAGTTGATACGTGAAAGGATTAAACAGTGATGTGGCTTGCCAGAGAGTGGTCACACTTGGGAGAAGGGTCTGAAAATACTAACTTTTGTATAAAGATGAGAAATCAGACCTTATGCTCTGTTACTCTGCTCTATACAGGAGGATTATGCACTGTCCAATGGATTATAGTTGTACAGGCAACAGCAAATGTAGCAATGGTCTAAGAATATTTAAGTGATCTTCCCTGTGCTCTTCTACCAGTAGCTGTCAAGAGACAAACTATAGAAACCTACCTAGTCTCTATATTCCTAGACTCTAAAAACAGCAAATAAGTGTACTTCTATTTAAAACAAGTTTGTTGTCTGTTTTCCTCTGTCTGCAGACCTTGCAGAGAACTTTCATGGCTGCACCCAAAAGTTTGATGGCCAGAATGCATTGGAATGAGCAGAAATCCTTCCCAAGCCCTCAGGGTAAGTAAAGCTAAGAAGTGTACGATTATATTGCACAAGTAAAAAACCTGAGCCCTCCCCTTCCTCCCAAAAAAGCTATTTGTAATACTTCCTTTTCCAGTAAAAGCTAAGCTTGGCTGAAGTGTTATGAGAAAAGTCTCGGTAACTGTTAAGGACTTCAGTTAATATTTTATTGTCAGAATTAAGCAAACCGGTTTATAAGAGGTATTACTAAATTGAATATTATGAAGTAAAACAGTTTTTGTCCCACTAAGTGAAGGACCATGAATTTTGTTTCTAGTTACTCACTAGAATTGCATAGTCAATTTTAATGTAAGATTTTTTAAAATAATTGGTGTAAAACCTGCTGACTAGTGATGATTAGTGACCAAGGATAAAATGTTTCCTTCTGATTAATTAGAGGCTAATTATACACTACTGGAATTCAATGTTAATCCTTCCATTGCTGGCAGGAGCAGTTAGATCCCAGTAGTAGTTAATGTCAGATTTGGGATGTGCCTTCTATCTTTGAAAATTTATTGGGATCATTGCATGGTTAAAAATGTTTGTTTAAAGGTTAACCTTTAAAAGTTAAAAAAATGAGATGTTAGGTTTCATGATACTTCAAATGTTTCTTAATGTGGAGCCTATTCTCAAAACCATAGGACGTGCAGTTTCTTCTCTTGTGTGATTATGCCATGAGGTTCTCTTTAAATGAGATCATTAAATGGTTACAATCTCATAACAAATGGGACTGAATAGAGCAGGGGTTTCCTGTTTTTGCTCTAAAAATAGATTGAAATATAGGAAGAACTAGAAAGTTTCACATCTAGTTTGAAGTTTCCAACTGCACTAAAAATAACTTTTTAGAAGGGCGGATAAGAAAACAGGAGTATTATTTTCATGCTTCTACCTTGTTTAGCTAATGATCTGTATTTGGGAACTTCAGTGTTTATGGGACTTGTATTACTACGATGTTTTTCTCAGCAATCTGTTTTCCAATGTAACTGAAAAATCTAGGTCCACGTACCCGTGTTCAGTAGCTCATACTGGGGTCTATACCGATTTTTCATTATTGTGACTTAAGCTATTAGTGTTGCTGTGGTCATTTAAAATCATTACTACTTTTTCCCCCTATTTCAGATGTACTCTTTATGTTGAAGTAGTGATGCGTATGAATAGTTCACTAAAAAAATCACTTAATGATTTTTTAATTGAATTTCACAAAGATCTTAAGATGTCTTCAAATGTATTATTTGGCATCAAGCAGTGTGGAACAAACAGTCAGTGTGGAGATTCTTGGGGTATAAATTGCTTGTGTATAATTAATTTTAAATACTTGCCATTTGAAATTGAAGCTGTTTGATAGGATGCAGGAATCGCACAGATTTCATTTCCTGTTTCAATGAATTGTTGTGTTAGAATTGTCAGAATACTTATATAGAGCAACTCATCTGAATTTCTATATTTGTGCAAACATTCTCTCATCAAACTTCTTGCTGGAATATTTGCATAAAATAAACACAATAGGTGACTGAACAATTAATGTAAATACATTTAAGGATGCAGAAACATATTCATAAACACTTATTTCTGTATTCATCTAGATTCAATTGTAAAACTGAGCTTTGGATCCTTCCTGGATATAAGTAAATCTTTATTTCATCCTTATCTTTTCTAATGAAATAAATATGCTGATTTATTAACCTCACATGAAGCTTTATCACAAATGGTTGGGGGTTACTTTAGCTAGTATGACATCTGTGCATAATTATGCATCCCATCACTCTTCCTTGTGCTATTCTACTCTTCCTATATTAAAAGTGTCAGGACAATACTGCAAGCATAATGGTGCTGTTTTTTAATCAGCGTCGACACAGTAAACGACTGTTCATTAGCAAAATTAGAACAATGAATGGTTTAAAATTGTAACTTCTAAATAAAAAGCTGATTTTGTTAGTTAAATAAAATATTCTCAATATTCCTTATTCTAGATGTATTCTCCGTTTGTCTCAGTTGATAAGGAACTTCTGGCAGTCTAATAAATTCTTTGATCATTTTGTCACTTCTCTTTGACTACTAGACCTGCATTTTACCTATTTGAAAGATGTTCATACATATGTGTAAGAGTTTCTTCAGAACAACTTGTTAGAGAAAGGTCTCAATTTTTTTTACAGAAGTGGATCAAGTCAGAAAAACGTTGTATTTGTATTCAAATAGAAAAGAAGAATTTAATTTAAAATGTTAGTATTGTATTAATATATACATTGATGAAATTTAAGTTTGGTTTGTTTTAAATTCTGGAAGCCCATCTAAAATTTTGCATGCAATTCATCTTACTGTATTGTGGAGTAGCAAAGAGGGGAACATAGGGGAATTAAATAAGGATAATGATGGCCTACTTTGCTGTGTTGAAACTCTTCCAGCAGGTGCTGCTTTTCTTGGTGAAGATCAACAGAAATAATACAAAAGAATGAAATGTTTGTATAACTTGAGTGATAATCAAAATTGTAAAATGCAGCCATGAAAGCTGGCAGATGAGATACGATTTCTAGCATTATTGACAACGCTTCGTGGTATCGTGTTTTCTTAGGTGACCATCCTCATATGACAATTTATTGTCAACTACTTCACTTCCAGTGAAGCGAGCAAAAGTTTGCAGCTTTGTGGTGACACATCCTTGTTTCACTGAGCTTTGAATACTGTAGTCAATATGTAGATATTGTCTGGTTAGGATTAAAAACTCAGAGCTCTGTGTACTTGCTCAAGCAGTGATCCATAGTACTAACCATATTAGTTCACCCACAAAGTAAACCCAGGTAAATGTAATACAGTATTTCTTATTATGTGTACCACATTTTTGAGACAACAGTGGTTTTATGTTTCTTTGTAGCATGTGTATTGAGTTCTTGAAAGCATCATCTCCAACAGAGACTATAGAATTTGTAAACTAGTTTTTGTAGGAGGTTGTTTTCACTTCCACCCAGGAATTAGGGCACTTGCCTAGGTGACTTTTATCACTTTATTCTGACTGAGGAGTCTACAGCCCTAATCTGTTCAGAGTGCCTGTGCTAGAAGGTCTAGTCTTGAATCTCCTTTTTTTGTGTGCCCAATGCGGTGATTTATGTAAAATATGTAAGTATTTATTATGTCAGAGAAATGGAGCAAGAGAATGAATCTGTAGTATGGTAGTTACATGAGAGATAAGGGCCCATTGTCAAATGAACACTATACTGGTAGTTGGGCTGAACAGGTGTTAGGTTTTTTCACCACTTAATCTCTGGTATTCGCTGTCATGTGTATCCACATATTTCATGAGAATGAGACAGAATAACTCTGTAGTCTTGTGTCTCTCATCTGGAGGTAGAACAAACATTTGCAACAGGTATTTTATGATCTTATGCTGAGTGGAAAACCATCAGTGAGAATGTGCTTAGAGGACCTGCTCCTGAGGATGTGATACTGGTTATTCTGGTGTTCTCCTGGAATGTGACTGCTAAGAGTTCAAATCTGTTGACACAGTTTGTCCTCGATACTGAATTACTAGGTAAAAACATGATGGTGGTTCTTCTCTGAATCAACCCTATATCCTCTTATCTTTCCTCCTTCTCCAAATTGAATCAAACCTGATTTGTGGTTTTGACCAAAACTTCTATTTTCAAGATGGCAGAAGACTTTTTGGTGAAAAAACTTTTTTTGGAAAAAGCCGGGGGGGGGGGGAATCATCTAGGCAAATTTAATACTAGTTTTCTTTGTTGGATAAAGCAGTTAAAAGCCAAATAATTTAAAAATACCTATTCACAGTTACCTGAAATAGGGAAGTGTCCTTTACCAATAGAGAAGATGCTCTGTCAAATCTATTCACTGATACTGAATCACTCTACAAGTTTCTGCCTGTATTCCTTTTATACCAAAAATAGTAAAAGAACATGTCAACTAAGTGGTCCTCAATGGCATCCTTTAGAGACAGGATGCGGCTCAAACATGTCTCTTCACTCTGTTCATGTTCTACAAGCTGCAATTTGGTGTAGTATCTATTCAGAGGAGAAAACAATTGAATAAAGTATCAGATTGTTTAAAGCTTTTTCAATAGTCACTTAAGATTCAGACACAGATTTTTGACAGACCTTGAAAGAGAAGATGAAACTGTCTGGATGAAGATTGATAGACAAAATAAGTAACAAGATAATTTTGTATGAGTCAGTAGACTGATTTTCTTTACGTGAGTGTGATGACTTTCGGATACAGTAGGCAAGTGCCTGTTTCAGCTTTCGGTTGTAAATTCCGCGCAAGTACTATCCAGTATGTATTTGGAATTTGAAGTGTGATTTACAGCATTTGCATATGATATTGGGGGCAGGATTTTTAAAAAAATGACGATGAAAATTTTAATACTCTCTCTGTAGATAACCAGCCTAAATCTGTTATGACTTAAAGGTATAGAAATGTCTTCCATGATTTTCAGAGAAACCAGGATGATTTGCCTAATTTCTGAAATAAATTATATTAGCAATCATTTAGGGTATTGTACAGAGAGACCAGGGGGAAAAAAATCTTGTGATACAGAAGAGATATTGTGAACTTAGGAAAACACTCCATTCTTCAAAGCGTAAAATACCTTCTCTTATATTGCTAAGACAGCTCTCACCCACTCGGATATAACAGGTCCTTGAACTGCTTATTCAGATGTGCTGTATTTGCATTTTCTGTTTGTTTCCTACCAGATCTAGAAGACTAAATAAAGTAATGGGGTAAACAGAAGGAATGTTTAAACCTGTGGTGGTAAACCGCTGAGCCAGCATTTGCGAGCAACTTGATTTTCAATCAAATGTCAGAATTGCTTTTTTGTTGCTACATTGCTGTAAGTAAACTCCAAATAGATGTCCTGTGGGACGTACATACTCTCTGTAGTGGTCACTTAAGTGACAATGTTCAGTTAAAGCTTTCAAAGGTATGCCTACTTACCTCCTATAAACAGTTATCTGCTCTGTCAAGTGATGCATCCTATGACGCTGGAGCTTTGTGGACGTTATAGTCAAAGTGTTTCCCTCCCCATGAATCTTATTTCTAACCCTGAAGACAGTTTATAAATGACTTTCAGAGTTTTTTTTTCTTCTATTACATGCTTGGTAGCATAGGTTTCAAATGCAAAAGCAATGTTGTATGTCCCATTTACTTCATTACCACAGCCAGCTGGTTGGGTTTTACTGGGAATTGGGTAGGTGAATGCATGATGTAGTTGATAGACCAATAGTATGGTGTAAAAATTCCGTATTCTGTTGCTCTTCTCCAGTACAAAATCTTAACTAGTAGAATAAACAGTAGAACAAACATTACATGCACTGCTTGGCCTGTTGTTTCTCAACTGTAAAGTAAAATTGGCTAAACTGAACATTTGCGAGCACTCCCATGACAAAATAATAAGCTTTTTAGTTATGAACGTATATTCAGTTTGCCTAGAAATGGACTCAAAGTTTAGCATCTAGAAAATTGTTTTTCCTCTTCTCCCTGCCAAGAACTTCCATTTCATAATGTCAAATTAAGATAAGCACATAGTAGCCTGACCATTGAATGCTGCGCTGACATTAAGAAACAGGTTTAGGAAACAGTTTGAGAGTCTCTGGAGCAGCAGATTTCAAACAGGGATGCTGCAAAGAGAGGGAAAAGCAGTGTGTTGGAGCATGTCAGGTTTTGAATTTATAAATGTTAAGACAGAATTCTATTTATCCTTGGTGCAAATTCATCACAATCGTTTGTATCTTATTTCTTGTGTAAGAATGAAGAATGGAGTGGTGTTTGGGACAGCTGTTTTTTTCAAGTTGGTGATGATTCTAAGAAATACATACTTGTACAGCAACACTTTTTAAATGTGTGCACATCATGAATTGTGATTTCAGCGAGCTTTTTTCCAAATAAGTGGAAATTTTGGAGAAGAGATACTTCAAAATAGGAAAATTTCCTCCTATGTCTGTCTTTTAAAAGTAGCACTGAATTCAATAATAGTGGCTTAAATTTGTTTTGCCTCAACTCAACCGAAAAAATTAAAATAAGTACCTTAAGGGGAAGTGGCAAAGTAATAATTTGAAAAAATTCTCATTCATTTCAGTGGGACACTCTGTTTATGATCAGACTGAATGATATAGCTCTAGGTAAGGTTTTCTGTTTTGCCCGCTCCCTGCTGCTTATGTTCAGCAAGTGCATTCATTTCAAAATGTAGAAAATGACGTGTTATGTTATATGTCCTGTTTACTTCAGTGAAACTTTGATTTCCAAACAAAAATTTCTGACATCAGAAAATAACTGCTGAAGTTTTATTGTCTGAAAACATTTATGTACTGTATCAGCCTGCCTTTTTAGCTAGCTAGCCCACAGATTCTGTGGTTAACGTCGATGCTGTGCAAAGCAGATCTCTGCCCTGTGCGGATTGCCTTATTAATTCTGCTCAGACCTAGCCTTCCAAAAATCAGTGCAGTGTTGTTTTCTCATCTCTAACCAAATATTCGTCATTAATCTACTTTGGAACACAGCATGGTTTGTGACATGACAGTAATATATCTGACATAAGCAATCAGGTGAAACATTACTGTAAGGCAAGCAGGCCAGAGAAACAATTTTAAAAATTAATAAGGGAATAAAATATGTGCATTTTATATATTTGTTGTTCTTTAAAGAGTTTAGAAAGAAATTGTTTTCCACTTCAAGAAATCTCCTGCATACTGCTTGTGATACAACTGCACCAGTGCGAACTGACATCGTTCTAACAAGGGAGAAATGCTAAAGCTATGGTTTTTAACTTCTTGGAGTGCTTTTACTTCTACATGGAGAACTAATTGAGCAATAGTGGATGATCAAATGCAGAAATACATATGTTCATCCATATTCAGCATAATAGTGAATTAGGACTCCAATATGAAGTTTAGCATTTTTACTAACCAGGGGTAAACTGCACGTTTTAATAATTAAACTTTTTGTCATTTTGAGCAAGTGTTTTTTGGTTAGTGTTTCCTTTTCTTGGTGTTTGTCAACTTAAAGTTGATCCTCTTGACCTTGAAAAGAATACTTTTTGCGATGTTTTAGACTTTTCTCTTGACACATTTATAGCTGTCTAGAATAAGAAAGGATAGATTCTACCTTTGGGTATGTCTGCAAAGTTTCATTTTGTGGAGTTAGTTTATAAATGAAGTATCCTCATTTGAGAAAAGATGATGTAAGGTAAACAAGAAGTTTGGCTGCATCCACAGCAATGACAATTCAGGGAAAAAATATCAAATATTGACTTTGGTGTTACACTGATCTAGTTTGGCTGAGAATCAGGTGTATGATGTTATAGCAAAAAGGCAAAGAAAATCTATCACGCATTCTTTCTGAGTAGTCTCTTCTGAATCTATTTATTGTATTTTATGTTTCCCTTCACTCCTACATATTGCACACAGTAAATTTTCATTTTCTGAGGAAGGAATCATCAAAACAGTAGCTGGTGAGAGGAAATGATAAATGACAGATACTATTGCTTCTTGTGCTTTTAAAATGTCATTTATCATACAGGTGTTTAGAGATTGTTTGAAAACTAATGTTTTCCTGTGGGTATCAATTGAAAAGCTATATGATTATAAAGTACTTCTAATCTGGGACATTTGAACTCCAATCTGAGTATTTTTCATTTAAATTTTGTGGCAAAGATTACTTGACAATATTTACTGGCCACAATAAATTATTGCCTACTAACAAATGGAAATTATTATAACGAAATTGGAGTTCATTCTGAATGGAAGTTTGTTCAGATGAAGTTGTTAAGAACATATCCAGAAATGAACACTGGAAAAAAAGATTAAGTAAAGTTTGTCTGATTGTACATGCAGCTACTTTTTTGTATGAAAACTTCTCCTTTTACATATGAAGAAATAGCTGTATTGTATCTACCTATAGCCATAAATGGATTCACAGGGAAAAGTAATATTAGGACAAACTCATATAATACTCCTGCTTCCTCATTCTTCCAGCCTTTTTTTAGCCAGAAGACTTCCTCAGCCTTATATGGTTATGCTAGGTTTGACATAGATTATTATTGTATCAAAGTAATTTATTGCTTCCCAAGTACTTTTAGGGGAAAAACTCACAAACCAACCAAAAAACCTAAAAAACCAAAACGATGACACCCCCCCCCCCAAACAAAACAAACCCCCAAAACCCCAAAATGACACACCCCACCCATGATAAACAAGCTAGAGGTGAGCATCTGGTTCTATAAGCCAGGATGGTTTCTTCTTGAAGTGATCCTTCCTGGTGCAACTTCTGTACTTCTGTGAATCACTCTCACGGGATCCTATTGATGTGATATATTGCCTTTCACCTCCCCTGGTAAAGCCGGACAAATCTTCATCACCCTTTTTCCAGATCTATTCATTTACCTACAACTCAGGGAAGATTAGTTAAAACACCTAGAATGGTAAACCAGCAGAACTTGTAAGGGCTTGTTTGTGCCTGAAGTTTTTGAAGGACTCATGTAATTTTTGCAGAGCTGTTTACCTCTGCTTCAGCAGAATAGGAAATGTACCCTGTACGTGGTGATGCATCTGGAAGTACTTCTTCAGATAGTGTGCCTTTGGAAAGATGTCTCCTTTTCTCTTCCCTCTGTGGAAAGTATGATTCAGTCTGCACAGCAGCTGTGGCTGCAATCTACTTTCGCAAATCAGCAAAACAACACTAAACTACTGTCATTTCTGTCAAGAAGCTGGTGCCTTGCCAGTGCTGTTGTTTCATGTCTCAGTCTTTTGTAAGATCTTGACACACACTGCTTTCAGGATTCGGAAATCATCTTGCCGTTCGGGGGTCTCATTTGGTAAGTGAGATGGATGAAGTCTGACCAAAATGAAATTTTTTACTCTAAATGTCAGTCGTGCCATATATTCCAAAAGGAAAACATGATGCTTTTAAACTGGCTGCCCGCTGAGATTTAGGCGAGCTCTTGGAAGACAGCTCCTTTGGATGTGAAATAAATGCCAAGTGGGATGTGCGTTGTGGAGAGAGGGGTTTGTAAGCTTGGCTTTTTGCCCATTGCTTAGGTTTCTGTGACAAATAAAAGATTCTTGGAAATAGTGTGATTGCTGAAGGAAACTAGTCTCAATAAATGCCAGCCCCTGGTCTCTGAACTAGCCATCTGAGTTTGGCAACAAGTAGGTTTTCTGAGCTTTATCTTAATGGGCAGAACACTGATTTAAAAAGTCAGCTTTGATTTAAAATAGACGTTTTACTTTGTTTTTATGGTACTTTGAAGATGAAATGCATGTGATTTCTCAGGTCTGTTTGTTTCCCCCTTATCCCTACTACTTCAGTTGCTGTTCTCTAGTGTCTAATACCTTGTAGTAAATGCTGTTTTCAAAGATGAAGTTTTTTGCACTTTGGTGTTTTGCCTTTTCCTATGGAAGAGTAGACTTTATATACACCCAGAAGCATGTTGAAAGAATCCTGTGTTTATACCTGGTTGAAAAGATAATGCTTTGCAAAAGATAATTTTTTCAGTACTTTTTTTGAATACCAGTAACTGTTTGAGTTCAGTTTATTGACTATCAAGCTAGGGGGACGGTGGAAGTGAATAACTACTTTTTGAAAGTGGGGACTGAGAAGTGCAATAAAATCTTCTTGGGACATGGTGTTTGCCATGGCAGCAGGATGGAGTTGGTGTGTAAAAGATGTCAGCCAACTCCAGGTTCCTTTTTTCCGATGGGGGAGAAGGAGGACCACTTTAATGGTTTAAAGGGAGGATTTAATGCCTGAAATCTGTATACATTGTAGCAAGATAAATGGGTGAAAAAGGGAGCATATATTTCTGGATTATAGTTCAGTCTTTTGTAGTTGCATTAGGATACAATTTTCATAAAGGATATCAAATAATAAGTGTCATGTTATAAATCAATCACTAAATACTTGGGACTGAAAATAAATTTTCTCTGTGGGCAGGTTGTATCTTGTTCATGATGATGCTTCTTGTACTTCCCCTCCGAATGTAAGCTGTTGCACTAGTTTGTAGTGGAAACTACATTATTGCACATGGTGGGGAGGAATTTGGTAGTTCCTGTGTTTCTAATCATAATGAAAGGAAAGTGGAAGAATCTGTTTGTAAGAGTTTGGGTGTGGGAGGTTAACAATAGCCAGCATTGTTTACTTTCTATCTGGAGAGCCTGTATTACCATATTAGATGCTTTGTACTGTTCTTTGTCTGTATTGTAACATGTAGTGAGGGAAAAGGGGTTTCTTGGTGCTTTTTTAGGTAGTTGTCTCTGCAATTGTTCTTTTGGAATAATTTTATTTTGGGAGTCAAGAATAACCATCGCCACTGCATTTCTCTGCAGAGACTTGTATGTACTGGTTGGTTATTGCCCTCTTAATGTACTTGAATGTGAATAAGTGTTCTTATTTCCTTTGCTGTATTCTACATTTTTCTTATAAAATTTCACTGGAATAAGAAGGTGATTTTAGTGAATAGCAATAAAAGCAAGTACCACTTGAAATGGGAAGCTGGCAAAGTGTGGGGAGATGTTTTGGTATATGCACCTGTGTATTTTACTAGGATATGTGGATCTTCGTCTTTACCAATCTTGTGTGATATTTTGCATATTAGCCACTGCTGAATGCAGAAAAACCAGTAGGATATGTTTTGTGATGGATTTACACTTACCCCTATGAAAAGGTGGATCTTGGGCATTCAGTAACAGTCCAAATGCCTGTAACATTATGACATAAAATGAGTGTTTTCTCTGTATAAAAGAGGATGATAAATTGTGATATCACTCCCAATTTTCTACGAAGTTCTCTACAAAGAAATTCTGTTATCTTCCTTTATATGATTATTGTACTTCTGTAAGATGTTTTGTCTTATTTCTATATTAGCAAGTCTGTGTTTGTCCTCCAGTGAGGTGAACTGCTGTTTTCATTGCAGCTTGTTTTTCTGCTAGAAATTTAAATCTGCTTCATGACTTCCTTTGACTCTGTTGATGAGAGGAAGTTTGATATATATTACTATATTGATCTTTTTTCTGACATTAACACAAATGAACTAAAAAACAATCCCTAGACTTGAAGAAAAAACAAATGGAAAATGCTTTTCTCCTATGAAAGTACATGATTTAAAAAAAAAACTTTTACAAATTGTTGGGTTTTTTTATTTAGGTCCCCTTGATTTGAAATAAAATATATTTTAAATTTATGGCAAATACATCTCAGTCCTCTTTTCTCCTCTCTGTATTATGATGGATGCACCCTGCCATTACTTCCTTTGAGTGTTGTGCTTTTCTGTATACGCACATACATGTTTATTTGATAAAATAGGGACACTAATAAAAGTTGATTGTACAGTAGTATTGTAATTTTACTAAATTGTCCCTTTTTATAGTGTGAAGATAATGTTTCCTTCTATATAGCTCTGCAAAGAAATGTTACATGTGAGATTGTGCCTTTAAGATGTTTGCTTTATGTAGTTGTCCTGTGTGCATCTCACACCAGTTCCCTTTTGGTTGTCCGGAGTTTCAAGGATAATACGTATAGTTGGTCCTTAAGTGTAGCAGGATTCTGTTTATGTCTTTGATAAATGAAGGAATGAGTCATCTTCTTTTACACAGGATAACTTTTTGTAGAATTGTTTCCAGTACAGAAGTACAATCGCAGAGTAATGTGTGTGATGTAGTATGGAAGTGATGTGGAGGTGTATATAGTATGGAGACATCTTTAAATAAGTAGCTGATCCATATCAGCATTGATTTTTTTTAGTTGTTACTTCCACTCTTTCTTACTATCCTTCTCAAGCAAGCATATAGCAGTAGACCTGCAAGCATAAATCCATATGGAGGAACGTATCAAGGTCAAAATGCTTCAATCACTTCTCCGAAATGCTCATTTTGTGTTGACAATCGTGCTGCTTGAACAATTTGCGAGTTCAGGTTGAGGCAAAAGCATGCTATTTATTTTGTCAAAGGTGAGCTAATGCGATGCTCTGGAAAGACAGGGTACCTTGGAGAAGAGATCTAATTATAACTGCAGCTTGTTTCAGTAACAGTGGTGGAAACTGTCACTTTTAGCAGAATGATGAGTTATTTGTTTCTTGCCCGCAGTATCTAGGAACATGTTTGCTTATTGTATCAAATTAAATCATGTTCCTTTCATAATCTGGGACCACCAAGGAGAGTACTACTAGCCTGTGTGTCTCAGCCAAGGACTCCATGGAGTCTTTTTCCCATCAGGGTATCTAATCAGCTGCAGGTCCTTTCTGTTTCCTTTTTTGTAGGCATGACAAAGGCTTGGGCTATTACTTTAAAATTTTAGCCAGTTACAATTAAAATCTCAAACCTTTTGGAGTAAAACAAATCTTCTTGTTGATCTCAGTGCTTTGTATGATAAGGTGAAAATAAATACCACATTGCTTCAGCTGAAATAAATTATAAAATGGGTGGGGAAAAAAATTAAATAAATTCTGGTGTAAATATTCCTGTAATTCCAGGGAGGCTCTTATATTTCACCTGCTGTCTCCGTTAACTGAATGCTGATTCTTACTACAGAAAACCTTTTTTCTTCTGTACAATTTGTAACAATAAACGCTGTTTTGCTAAAGACTTAAGAACAAGTCAGAAGGGAGGAGTTTAGGTAGTAAATATTTGGAAAGTATATGGGGTTTCTTCTGCCTTGCTGGTTAAAATGTGTGCTGTTTCAGATTAAAATAAAATGTAGGCTCTGCATTGGGAAAAGCTATTTAAAGAAAGCTCGTTTTTCTCTGATATTGAGGGTGTAGAAGTAGGTGAAGACTGATCAAGAATAATTGGTTATGAATATTTTATCTGTGAAGAAGTTTTTAGTGTAAAAATAAGATGATAGAGGCAGAAATGGATGAAAATAGCATTGGGGCATTAGGAAAGGGAAAAAAATTCCCTTCCTTCCAATTTTTATTGTGGAAAGAGAAGGTGGAGATGATGCTGTAGGTTAGGAAAATATGCCCTTTAACATCTGTGCAGAGTCTGCACATATTTCAGGTTCTGCATTTTCCCATTCTCTAAATAAGATTGTTTTATCTGTTGGTTGCTGCCCATGATAAAGATAAATATAGAAAAACATCCAGCAGAGGGGAGTGATATTTAATTCTCTAGATATAACTTCATCTCCCTTTTTGACATGACTTTCTTTTTTCCTCCTGGTCCACTGGATGGCTCTCTGATCACTTACAGACTGTACTCAGGCATTTCTCTCTAGTGTGATTGTTTGCTTAATATCATACCAATACCTTTGCTTCTCAGTGTTGAAGACAAATACTACTAATTTCAGCAGCAGAAACAATTAGTCAGACAGCATTTCTATACCAAAAGCAATGGTATAGAGAAGGGTATAACTAGGGTTGCTTTGACGGGCCAAGCCTTAGTCCCTCCTGGGCAGTTGTTGTTTTATACTGTCTTGAAATTTCTTTGAGGAGCAGCACAAACAGTGAAAAGGGGATTTAGCGGGTTTATAGGGTGCATCATTATTCAGAATGGGTCTAGTTTATGTATATATCTGGGTTTGTAGGCGAGTATGATTCTGCTCGTCTTTTCAAGTAGGGTTTTCTACTAGGATCTGAGCATCCCGTGTCCCAGCGAACCAGAACGGTATGTAATTTTGCTGTTCAAGATAAAAGTATCCTACACTGTTTGACAGGATGCTTCACCAGTGTTAATATCAGTATTAAGCAGTTTGCTTGGTCAGAGGTGTTTGCAGGCTTGGCCTTATGCCTTGCATATATACATATATATGTGCAATAGATATACTTGGTGTCAGATGTACTGCAGTGTCCAGAGTGTGATGATCCACAGTTTTGATAGGAAATGTTAATACCAGAGAAGTGCCTTCCAAGGCAGGTTCAGGCCTGGCTGGGACAGACACGAATCTGGTTTCCCCATGCTTGTTATCTGTGTTCTTGAGGTTTTCTCTTGGAAGAGAAATAGCAAAACAAACAGATGTTGTCTAGTCTGCACTCTGCAAAATGCATGTTGTATCTTAAGAGATATCTAGAGGGGAAGTAAATCTAAAAGGCCAATAATGTAGTTGATTAAAACTGAAGAAAACGAGAGCTTTTTATAGCTGTCTTTTCCTATAAATCACTGACTTCCTTTGCTTGGGAGATTGTCAGTGTAAAAGCCAAGAATTTCTTGGCATTACTGAAATCAGAGGAGACCTAGTTTATATTCCCAGAACTGTGCAGAACCGAGCTGGGAAGTGTTTCATTTCTGCACCAAGGCAGAATAAGCCTCTTTAAAAAAAAAAAAAAAAAGGCACATTCACGAATTAGTGTAGCACTATGTAGTGGCACTACTATAAACTGTATCACTGCTTTAGTGCAGTCTCTTTAGAAAAAGACTTAGGGCATAACAAATTCTTCATTTCTATCTGGTTTTACTTCTCTGAGAAACTTGAGCTGTCTGCACTGTTAGCAAGGCCAGAGAGTGCATGAACGGTACCCCAATCATCTGCATTACCTAACTGTAAGATCAGATTTTAGGCTTTGTTTTGGATCATTCCCTCTAGTCCTTGCTAGAGAAAGATAGGGAACAGCCAGGGGATACAGTGCTCCAGGGACTGCTCCCTAAAAGCTATGTGGCTAGGATACTGTCAGGTTTGCTTTCTTCTAGCACTGACTCGGCAGACTTTGTGCCTCGAGTGCTACCACATCAGTGGGCTGATATGAGGGGGTTTTTGTTAATTGTGCCTTCCTCTGCTTTTAGTTCTGCTCTGAATATTTTCCTGTATGAAACCTTTTACCTGTGAGATTGAGGAGGAGCAAATTTGTAGAGTTTATCTACTGTGAAAGTGAAGGAAGCTGGACTAGTGGCACCACCCAGCTGCTGTGCAGTAGAGGGGTTATTTAATAATTTAATGCAGTCAAGTAGTATATTTATAACTTTCTAAGAAGTGTTCAGTAGTTTTTCCTAATTGCTAAACAGCCTGAAAATAGTTCCAAGGTCTTAAATGATAGAACCTCTTCTAATTAGCGAGGTGACATTCTCTCCTTGTCTCAGCAAAACTCACTTCAGGATTCTGTTAGGTTCTTAGCACCATAGTGTGCTGCAAAAACGATTTCCCAGAGATCAGCAATGTTTTGGAAGCTATTCTTAAAAACAACCAAAAAAAGCAAGCCCAAGCAGGAGCTCATGTTAGAGCTGTACATGAATAACACTTCTGACTGCATGAATAGAGTTATTCTAATACTTTGGATGAAACCTTTCCTTATTTGAGTTAAAGGGTTTTAGCTCAGATTCTTAAGTAGCATAATTCATTGTTTGGTAGCTGTTGGAGCAAAGCTATTAGATATGTAAGTGGCCAAATAATTTGTCATAAGTCTACTTATTGCTTATATTTTTTTCTTTCCCTGGAGAGGCAGACAGAAGTATTGTCTGGTGGGGTGGAGACTGTATAGACTTAAGCTTACTGAAAAAGAAGGTCCATTGCACCATCTCTCCAGTGCAGTCCCTCTTATAGCTTTATGCTTAAAGCATCAATCTCCTGCTCAGGAAGATATCCCGCTCTTGTACTGTACAGCACCTGTCTGTCTTCTGACTACTCTCCAGAAAACACATGCAAACAGCAGGCAATATATTGCACTCGTTCTCACATGAAGATAGGTTAGCGTTAGCCACAAGAATATTTTTGTCTCGGGAAATACCTATATAGCTTGGTTACTTCCTTCAAAAGTAGGAAGTACTTGTCCTTAGAAGTACTTTTGTCCTTGGACAAAATCAACTCCACTTCTCAGGTTTGACAAACTCTGGATGAACTATTTTTTTTCCTCTTTTCATGATATGTCTCCAGTGTTTCTGATTGTTACAAAACCTTTAAATTGTTGACTGAAAGATAAATGATCTGTAGCTCTAAACTAAGCTCAGAAGCAGAAGTGATGATTAAAAGGGTATGTATCAGTTTGCTATGTAAATACTTTAATTTTTGATGCGTTCAGTCATTGAAGAAGTAAAAGACTTTTCTACTTCTAGAAGGAATGATAATCACAAAAGTGATGTATGTCCTCTGTCTTCAAGTATTTTGTCTAAGCTAAGGTTCATGGAGGGAGATGAACAGTAAGAAGGGTAAGCTATAATGAGAAGTAGTAAAATATTTTCTTATCTGGGACTAAAGATATGATCATAACAAAATTAGAAATACGAAATTATTTTTTTCCTTAGTTTCATTTAATCTTGCTTCACTTACATTTTAATAACTTAATATTTGTTAAGTATTATTTTTGAGCTGGTACATTATCTCATACTCTGGCAGTGGTAATCTAAACTGGAAGAAATTTTCAATTAACTAATATATTGCTAATAACTTTTTAGACTGCTAAGCAAAACAAGAATAAAATTATTACAGATGGCTTTTAAATTATGAAAACATAAAACTAGAAAACCATAGAGCAAATACAATTCTAGCTAGCTAAGAATTTTAAGGGGCATGTAGGTACATAGAAATAATGAGCTTTTATTGGTTCATTTTAAACACGGATGCATACAGCTATACCTACATTTTTTATACATGTGTATGTCTATACTTATGCAGACACATATCTGTTAATTGTATATATAGGAAATCCACATATACATCTCTGACAATTACATGTTTGATTGTTTTCTTCTTTCTTTACTCTATTAGACAGTAATCATTCTATTTCTATTTGTATCTACTATTGCAGTGCTTAGAAAGGGAGCAATCTGATTTTGCCCTAGAGACATAATTCAGTTTCATATACTGCTGTTTTTAATGCTTTTCTCCCACAAAATCTAGATCTTTGTTTCTGTCTTCTACTATGGGATATTAAAGTATATTTTCCACATTTGTACCTCTGCTCTTTTCACTCTATGTAAACTCAACTGGTCAAGGTAACAAGAAAGTGCAAAATGGAAGGAATAAAGAATTTTGGAATTTTTTACCTAAGAGAATATTAAAAATAAACTAGAAAAAGTTGATTTGGTAAGATACTTATACTGGATATATTTCTTATGGGTTGTTTATAAAATATTATAGCAGTCTTAAAAGGCTTTAAAACTACTTCATCTGAAGTTCTGAATACTTATTTGCTTTAAACTAGCTCTAGGTATTTAAGGCTTTATTTATATTAAAGGATGGGGGGGGCAGGCGACAGTGACACACCCAAGCTCTTAATTCTAGATTTTTAGGAAGAATATTTGTTGAAATGTTCAGAGCTATGTTCTCATAACTCTGAGGGGTTACGCAAGTGAGGAAGAGAATCCTGAAGGGAGGTCAGAGATTCCTCTGTCATACAAAGGAAGAAATTGTATTAAAGTTTTAACTTAAAAAAGCTTTCCAGGGCAGCAAGTCAGTCTTTGTAGTGGTGGCAAAAGGGACAAGCAAGAGGGGCAGGAAAGAAGGGTAAGCTGATAGTCCCAGCTAACCTCAGAGGCAGTGGGGTTTCTGTGGCCAAGCCATAACACAAAAGTATTCTTCATAACAGATAGAAGAGATTTCTAGCTTAGTCATCAAGAAGTTAAGGCTTGACTCGAATAAGCTCTTGCTTTTCATTTGAGGCTTATGTAATATTTATAAGACAACTTTGGTGTCTTCATTTTCCCAGAGTAAGAAAGAATAGAAGATGATGAAGTCTCAAGTTTACTCCTATAACCTTAATGCCTATAGTGAGTCTCTGCAGCTTTGTAAAGGAGGCTTGCAGAGTGCATTGGCACTGATTGCTATGCTGGTGTAAGAAAAGATCAAATGACCAGTACTTTGGGGATTATCTCTTTCTCTTTTCCATGGTGAATTTTCTTGAGAACATCAGTCTGTTGGTTCATGCTGGCATTTGAATAATACTGCTGAGGTCTGAGAACTTCTGCTAGCTCCTAGAACTGGCCACTGTGCAGAAACTAATTATATATGATTTAATAATAAAATTTGGAATTCTATTAACTTGAAAAAATTTGCAAGCTCTCATGATTGTTTTCATCTCTTCATGTCTGAACTGTAGAACTAGACAATTAAGTGAGCTGTAGAAACACTGGCTTTTTTATCTTGTCTGACCTGCATGTTCTCTCTTAAGATACTTCTTTTTAACTGTAGGGTCTAAAAAGATTTATATCAGCTCTGGAAATCAGGATGAACTAAATTTCCTTGATCTCTACCATTGCTTCCTGTTTCTTGGCTTTTTTCCCTCCCCGTGGACAATGTGTTAATGCAATAGTGCCTAACTGAGACACTTTATGCTAAAATTTTAGTGTTTCAAGAGGCTGGATGCAGACTTGTGGTGCTTGTCCAGTGAAGTTCAGGTGAGTGGTGGGGAATACATAAGAGCAAACTTTTAGCCAGAAATGGAATTGAGGATCCAGCAGAGCTCTAATCTGTCTTCTAAAGGAATAGCAGAAGTACATGGAAAAAAAGTGATGGTGTTCATAGGGCAAGGAAAAAATCCCATCTTTGTCCACCCCATGAAAACAATGTCTGTGCCTTGTAGGCTTTGCCCACAGCAATACTGTAGTAGCTCCACGCAGGTGATTTATTTAAAATAAGTACAAACTGGTAAAACATATAGTTTCATTCAGAACCAGTGTGAACTGTCAGCCCAACCAAGTCACTGGAATTCAGAGCTTTGTACATGGATGGTGAAGCAGCAGCAAATGAAAATGTGGTCCATTGGCAAGAGAGCAGCAACTGTTAATTAATTTGGGAAACAAAAGAGGGAAAAAAAAAATCTCGTAGGCAGCTTGGACTTGAGCTAAAATAGTACAGCAAGATTAAAATCAGTAATTGCCAGGGGTGTTAATTAGAACTGGGACCACACATACAAAGTGTGTCTTGCAGAATATACTAAAGAAGTCATGTCTGAGTCGGGTTACAGAGAATAATGATTTTGCTTTAGCCTATCTTCTATTAAATAACTTTTTCCTCTACACAATGTATGTATTCATCAGGGAACAGAGCTTATTAGAAGGTAAATGATAGCCAATACATTTGCCTGCATCCTCTCAAATTTTGAACTCCCGTACGTCAGCTCCAAAGCTGCGAACTCAGCCACAGTATTAAGGATCTTGGAGCCCTAAGGCAGTGATCCAGTGTTAATGGAAATTCCTTCATTTTCTTCAGGTTATTTTAAAATTTCTGACAAATCAAATGGCATGACAAAGACTTTTAGCAGGTTTAGCTCAGTTTCATTAATCCTTTGGTGGATCATGAATATTTAAAGTTGATTATTTAAAAAGAGAAGAGGGATAAAGGAGGATATTTACCTGTGAGCTAATTTAAATAACAATGTATCTCTGCATGGAATTTTCCTTTCTTTAAAATCTCAGCTATCAACTGAGAACTTCCAAAAATAAGTTTGTTCTCCTAAAAACTTGGAGGAAGGCACAGATGTAAAACTGAAAATCTCTGCATAAAAGTTTTTATACTTTCCAGTCACATGGATTTCACTGCTAATAAATTTTTGTACAGAAAGTTCATTTATGGTAATCTTTCCCTCAGAGTATTATTGGATTACAAAACTGTTGCTAGTTGTCATCTAACTTTTCACTCAAAGACTTTTTGAGTTTATGATCTTTTGCCATTCTTAAAAGAAATCTTCCCCTGCTGGTATCATCATACCATTGATGTGTCTTGCTTTGGCATGGAAAAGTCTAAGGGCTATGGTGATGCAGACCTAGTCTTTTCTGGAATTGATGGAACTTGGAAGGGCTCTTGGCCTAAGGAAGGGTTAGTTGCAGGATCAGCTTTGCTGCTCTGATTGCAGAAGCATTAAGGAAATAAACTTCCACTGAATGTCAAGTACTTTTAGAAGTATACTTTTTTCCTCTCTGCTATTCTTGGGCAAGCCTATGTTACATCAAAAAGTTTAATTTCTTTAACTATTGTTAACGTACAGGGAAGTAAGATTAAGTCATTGCAACTTGCATATAGTAAGAGCTGGGTTTGAGGGATGATAAATTGTGTAAAGCACCCTGGGTTGTGGGCCAGGAGGAAAGCAGCCTGCTCTCCACCTTCAGTAGCAGTGCCTCTTTGTGTGCAAACAGAGCTGTCCCATGTAATTCCTCTGGGTACTTGACTGCTGCTGCTGGATATGTGTATCCTTAACAGGAGAGATTGGGATAATGAGTTTGGAGCCCAACACTGCTTTTGATCCTGAAGTGTTTAATTGAATGGCGCTCTGCATTGCAAAGGTAAAAGCCTCCATATATTTTTTTCATGCAAATAGGTGAAATGGCTCCCATGTTTCTCAAAGTTAAACCAATCCAGTAGATGGCTGAGGTACTGATCTCAATGGGATGCGTGAACCTTTGTAAATACATTTAATGGAGCTTCCTATTTGTGTTGGGAGCTTAGTCACCCTACTCAAAGTTTGTCCATCTTGTGCCAGGGATATGAAGCGACAAGGTTCTCCTAACAAAAAGACTCCTAGTAAGAGGCAACATTAAATCAAGTTCCTATTCTTCCTGTTGGCAGCGTGCAGCCAGGCATAAGGCAGAACCATATGTGCTTCTCTTAAGTGCTGATTTGCTGAAGTGTTGTTAGCCAGATTTAAGTGTTCTCCTTTAACTGTTAATAACTGTGTTCTGGGACACTGAGTTATGGTCTAGAAAATCACCACGCTTTTTTCCAATATTTGAAAGTGTGGTTTGGTGCTAGAATCAAAAAAGGAATTATTTTGATTGTTTAGGTATATTTTGTTTATATATATATACTAACACACACAAAACTATGTGAATATAATACACAAATTATAACCTACATTGTAAAAACTACAGTACGTGAGAACAGGAAACTGGACATGTATTTTGTGTACAATAGAAATCAGAGGTCTTGCAGAATAGAAGTACCAAATCAAATGCTTCTCATTTCTGGTAGCTTTGATAGGATCCTGTCATGGGTGGAGTTGTGCACTTCTCTTGTAAGAGAGAAGCAACAATATATTTTATTGATATAAGACAGTGGGTTAAAGTTCAATGGTAAATGCAACAGTGGTCTAACAAGATTTGATGGTGAGGTACAATTGATTATTTACTGCATTAGAGGGACAGGGTCAGACAAAACTGTCAGGGAGAGCCTCCTGTTGAGTCATGAGGTGCAGAAAGGACCCCCTTGCATTCTAAACTCCTTCTCAGAGGGGAGTTTAAGTGCAGCTGGATCCAGACTTGGTCAACAGTTTGTCTAAAGGATTATATGTGCACCAGCAATCCTCTATATCATTTAGCTAAGATTTCAAAGTTTCAGTGTGCTGATTCCCAATTCACTTGTCAAGTATCTGACATGATAAGGATTCTCTCAGCCTCGAGGAGTAACCTTGAGAGGCATCCCTACCCAAGGGGAGATCCTGGTGTGCAGTCTGCAGTGCAGGAGAGCTCAGCAGGCCCTGGGCTGTCTGCTATTTATGGAGTAAGATGATGGACTTACTCATGTGTGCATACCAGCTGTATTTGGTTGGTGCATGCTCAACTAGCCCTCAGCTGTTGAGCAAGATCTATGGCGCTTAGCTATTGTGTTATCTGTCTCTGCAGAGTCCAACTTAAGCCAGATGCAGTCATCACGACCACCACTGGTGGCTATTGCTTAAGCAGAAAAGGGGAAGGGGGAAGCACACTGCCACAGATCCCAACCAGCCCTTGCACTGCACAGTCCTCTTCCTAGGTCCACAGTCTGCTGAGCACAAGCAATACTCCAAATGCATGTGAACTCTGGTGAGGTTCAAAGTCTGGATTCAGGTCTCAAATTTCCAGGATACTCTCTTGTAACCTAGCTCTGTGTACTTAATAGTATACTAAAAGTATTTTTAGTCTACTATGGGTTTTTTGGTTATTTTATCCAATATCTGTTTTGAATTATCTGAAAGAGTAATACATGAAAGAAGTGCTTTTGGCCTTCACCATACTGCTACAGGATCTGGTGAACCTTTCCTTTAGCCATGCCGAGCTGTCTCAGCCTTTGAGAGTTAGCCATATCCTGGTTAAAGACAGTGAAGCATACCTTTATGAATGGCTAAATTAACATCAATAAGACCAGCTCAGAAAAGAAATTTATTTTTACAAACTCTCCTGTGGGAAGAAAGATTTCTGAACCTAAAGAAAAAGCAAGTACAGAACAGAGATGGGAAGGGATCAAATCAACATGGGTATGGGAGTGACAATAGCCAATTATGTGGAAGGTAGATGGAGAGCAGCGTTGCAACACAAAATCAGGGCCTACTTCTCCAATCTCTTTTTTGGGTTTTTTTTAAAACAGGTAAGAAATTTGGAGTGCAGAACCACAAACTCCTTCTCAAAATTGAAGTACAATCTGTTCTGCACATCTGTGAATGCAGATGGTCACTGTTCTTAATTATTAAGCATAAGAACTAACACACTTGCTTTGACAGAGGTAAAAATCATGTATGTAGCTTGTGGTGTTCTGCTGTCCTGGCTACGTGTTTAGCAAAATAGCAGCATGATGACTCTTTTCACAACAACAAGGATCTATGTACAGTTAGTATAGTAAAAACAATTTATTTTATAAAATACAGAAAAACGGGTGCTAAATCTGAAATTGGTTTGTTGTTAGTAGGAAACGGCACCTTTCCCCCACATTCTACTGCAAAGATTTTTAGGTCACTTCTTTGTTTTGGCTTTATATAATATGTGTTAGTACATAATTTATGAATGAAGTTGAAAATGTAGTACAGCCTTTTATTATGTTTATTGCTTTTTTGATTTATTTTCTTGCCTTGCTTTTCATCCTTAAATTCAAAAGGAGAAATACCTGTCAGATGGGGAAAACCACAGGACACCATACTACTGGTGCCCGCAAGTATCTGGGAGAAACAAGCATGGGAAGGTAGTACTTGGTAGCTCATAGTAGAATAGACAGAAATTTAATTAAAAGAAATCTAGGAGAAGGAAATAGTCTTGGGCTAAATGATAAATGAAAGACTGTATTAATACTTGGGTAGTATTTATAACTTAAGTGATATATCTTATTTATTGATCTGGTCTCTTTCTGCAAAGTATGACAGTTAAAGAACTGCAGTGTATTTTTTCGTGCATTTGGAAGGAAGGTGAGCCCAACCCCTGTAAGTAGCACCAGCAAATTGCAATATCACGCTCTTTCTTGGTTTACAGACTCCTATATAATGTGATCTGCCTCTTCTTTTGGCATTAAGAAACGCAATGGTCAATGGTAGAATAGATTTGTCTTTTTTCCCCACGAAGTGGGAGAAGGGGAAGAATGATCATGATGATCATAGCATTAAGTCATTAAAGTTCATTTTTGACAGCTTTCCCTTTGCTGCAGATATGTAACTTCTTTAGAATATGTTTACAGAAAATTCAAGAAAAATACGAGCTTGCATTGAATTGAATGTTCTTTAGCAATGTCATTGTAATACAGAAACTTGCTCCCTTTACAGTGGTTGTAGTCAGTTTTCTTTGTCTGCTGTTTCTTTTTTATTGTCATGAATTAGAAATAACACCAGTGAAGTCAAGAAGGCTATGCTGGTGTAAAGTTGATGCAACTAAAATGGAAATTGGGATCTGTCAGTGCTGCAAGAAGCTCTTTTCTCTTCAAATAATCAATTTCCTTACACCCTGTGATTTTCAGTACTTATCAGCAACATTTTTCTATCTCTTTTTCTAAGTCTAAGGGTAGTTTTTATTATAATTCAGATGCATGTTCACATCAGTGCTATCTCTAGAAGAAGCTATACTTTTGACTTGTCAGACAATGTATGATTAAACCTATGGATAAATGCTTATTTTAGCCTGAATGGTTTCAGCAAGTCTATCACTTAACTTGCTTCCTTTGAAACTCTTATACAATTTTAGAGCCCTGGGAAGATATTGCTCTGTCAATAATGGGAACACAGCTCTCTATGTAGATAAGGAATGAAATATACCTTCACTGCCCATGTAACTACAGATTCACCTTTATTTACCTTTGAAAAGAAATCATCTGCTCTATAAAATGCTAGTCTAATTACTTTTCTGTGAATAGAGTCCAAAATTCCTCTAAATCAATACTGTGCTAGTGCAAGTTTTTAGTATTTTAATATGAATTGCTAAAATTGATATTTAAAATGGGAATTTGTTGTGATTCTACAAAAAGCATCCAAAAAAATTCACCATCAGAAATTAAAAATTAAATAGGAAATACAGCTACTATTCAGAGTACAACTGAAGACTTTTTTGGCAAAAAAAATTAAGTTGTAAATGCTGACAGGGAGACAGGCAGATAATTGGGCATATATGTGGGTACGTCTAAAATTGAACTGTTGCTTGCTAGCTGCAACCAGTCCAGACTGGTTGTAAACTTTGCTAAGGCACGGACTAACAAAAGTGGCATGTCCTGAATTCTGTAATAACTGAAGGGGTATGAGACAGGATTGCCAAACAAGAGGCTGATCACAGAGGAGGATGAAGAACCTGGCTGGAGGAAAGATCCTGGAAGTAGAGGAAGGTCCTGGAGGTGAGAGGGATGTGTGGAGACAGATGCTCAGGTAACACCCAGGACCGGTAGCTGTGAGCAGCTGCATGGCACAAAGTGATAGGACTCTGCCCAACCTTCCTGGACCTCCCTGCTGAGAAGGGACCTTGAAACCAAATGAACCTAATGCTGAAGTGGTGGTGTAGGGAGCAGGTGTGAATGTGTGAAATTAGTAGGGTAAAAGCTCTAATCTCGTTGTTTCTTAAGTAAAGTCCAGTACCTAGATGCATTACAGGTTGCTATTTACTTTGTCATACCCATGACAGTTAACTCTCTTCCATGTCTTATAATCATTTGCTTTGGCAGGCTTAAATTGATTGAAATTCTATTTTTATCTGAAATAACTGGAGTTTTTTCCATTTCAGTGAAATGGAAGCTACTGATTTGTTTGTGTTAAGGTATTTTGCCTTTAGTGTAATTACTACATGAAAGATAAAGGAGATCTGTATATACACTATACACAGCTTGTGTTGTTTGCTAACAGATTGTATTATAATTAAAGTAACATCTCCCAAAATGTTCTTTGAAATCTTCAAGGGTATGAAGATGGTAAGTAAAGGCTTTCCAAGAGCTTGTGTGCACATTCTCTGTGTAGGCTCTTGATTCAGCTTGTAGCTGAGATGTTACCTGAAGTTGATGATTCAGTTAGCCCAGCCTCATGTTCCTTTTGTAACCTTGATCCTTCATGTGCAGGTACATTTGAGCTGTATTTTACCCCATTTAGCGTTTGCTTCCAAATGATTGTTGAGAAGTATAAGGGAAATAATACACGCTGAAGATTGGAAAAGCAGTCTGGAGGATTGTAGCAAAGTTTCTTGCTGCAGAGTAGAATTATGATGTTTGTCACAATTTTAGGATCAAAGTTGGACTAATGGGGATAAAAGACAGCACAGTGTCATTTCCTCTTAATTAGTCTCAGATCCATGATACTGCGTATTCCTCTATTTGCAGGAATGTTAACCATAGTCTAGAGATCAGTTGGGGAAGGCATACTGAAAATAAGGAAAAAACCCCTATAAACTCTCTCTACAAATGGGGCTAGCTCTGGAAGTGAGTGTATATGTACTGTGAAATCCAAACCCCTTTGGCCATATAGATTTTTATGTACACCTTTCCAATGATATATCAGGTAGGTGCAATACAAGAACAAATAGTGGTTTAAGGAAATTAATACGTAAGCTGTGGTCAGCTTTATTTGACCTTCTATGAGGTATGAACAAAAAGTATCAGCTTTATTTCTTCTACTTGGCAAAACATGAGGATAAAGCATGTAAACTATTTTTTGTTATGAAGCATGGAACTTATTTTTTTTTACACAATTATTCAGCTGCTTTTTCCACCTCTCTTTCATATTGACTAATGAGCTTGTAGTTACTCTGAGCTTCAGGAAGCTTTAACACAGAGGTTAAACAGTTTTACTGTGCGCTTTGTATCAATTTTGCATTCAACTTGGCTGAAATCTTTGGGTTAAGGAGGTAAATTTTTTCAGGCCTTAGAACTTTGAAAACAAAGCAATGCAAATCTGTAGAAAATGCTGCACTATAGCACAGCTGCTAGAGAGCAGTACACAATAAGATATGGCACTATGTGTACTCAACCCCTTTTGTCAAAAGGATATGTAAGACAGTATATCTACATTAGCAAGTGGTATGGCCCTAGAGAGGTCTGGTAGAGGGGGGAATAGGTGATCTTGAGGATGTTACATCCACGTTAAGTATGTTGGAGGGAAGATTATTCTGTAGCATCTGTGGCTGAGTCCTGTCAATTGAGAGAAGTGCTTTAGTTTGGCTCTTGGATGGTGCCTTTTGCTCTGTTTCATCCCCAAAGACTTCCCTTCATGTGCTTCAAGACTACTTCATTGGGAAAACTAAAACATGGTAATGCTCAGGGGTGTCTCTTTAAAAACAACAAAAATGACAACCCATCATCTGTTATTGTTGTGTTACAAAGACCTGGATTCTGTCCCTTATCTCCTTGAGCTATTTTCATTTTTCCAGAAGTCGTTGGGTAGTGCAGTGGGAATTCTAGCTGCAGCAGTACACCTGCGTTCGGAAGGATGGTGCATATTTCATTGTGTGGTTCAATATGTTGTCTCACTAATGGAGCAGAAGTGTTTTTACCAGACTGTCACTGTTCTGCTCTGGGAAAATAGGGAGAACTGAGGAGTCTTCTGAGATAAAATGAAGCCGTGGAAACCTTTAGGAAGCCTGCCATGATTTGTGGGAACATGCCTGGTGTTTATGAGTAGGCTGGGAGTGGGCTTTTCTCCTTCCCTTGATTCTGCTTGGCACCAACATGGCATTGTTTTGGTGAGGATAAATTGCTCAGGTGTTGTTTCTGGGATGCTCCTAGTAAGGATGGTGTTGAAGGTGATTGCAGGAGAACTTGGTGATTTTAACATCATTACTGCATGTTTGGAGGAGCCTGACATTTAGCTAAAATCAACATTTAGGAACATCACAAAGTAGCAGTTAGTATTGATTTCTGTATGTAAGGAGTCTTTGATTGTTGTGTAGGTTGCTTGATTTTCCTGGTTTATAAATTATAGTCTTGCAGGATTTTGTTTGGTTGCTTGCTCTTTTGCTTCCACCTTCACTACCTGTAGATTATCCTTGCTTAAGTAATGGTCTCCGCTCAAAAATCCTTTCTAGATCTCTCAGAAAATCCTGAATGTGTTTCAAGAAGGGCACCTTAAACTTTTCATTTCATCTTCAAATCTTTTCTTGATGGAATTCAGAGCATGAGGGAGATATCAGTATTGCCTTTGGCTTTTAACAGCTATATTTTTGTTGGAGAAAATGAGATGGTTTGTAGTGCTGGTCTAGCTATTTTCACCTCAGCAGATATTGATATCAGTAGTGAATAATGCTTGCATGTGCATCCTCTGATAATATCGTCTTTAAAAGACATAAATGTAATCGTAAGATTGGGTAAAGGTAATAGTAACATGTACTGGAGAGATTCTGTCACCTGTTATGATAATGATTCTTCTGGATGCCACATTGTAATTATACAAATGAATGGAAGATGTCTATCTTGGTTGGGTTTTTAATTGATTGGATGGCACAGGTTGTTAATCAAGCTAGAGAGAGCATTAAAAGCCCTGTGTGGGAGTATTTGTCATACTGTTCTTGGGGTTTTTTGTTTTATTGATGTTTCTTTTCATTAATTTCTCTAAAGACTAAAGGGTAAAAAGCCAGACTAGGAGAAGCAGAATCTTCTCACTTTTACTGTTTCCCAACAAAGCAAGTAAAAACAAAAGGAAGAAAACTGAGACTGAAAGTCTATGTTAAAAATAAGTATATATATGAATTGTGATTTACTTAACTTTCCAAACAAGTCTGTTACAAAGAAAGGAATATGGAGAAGAATGATTTTTGTTTTTTCTTTCTGAAGGAACATATTAATGCAGCAAAACATGCAGTTTCAGGCTGGCTAAGAGTATTTGGAAGTCTGGTCAAAAAAATCAATTCCTTTGTAAGTCTACCCTAGTATGAAGTATTTATGTAAATAATAAAGTTAACTAGATCAAGTCCATAGCAATTAAAGCACATGCCTTAAGTTTAATGCCTTGGCAAATTGGAATGTCAAGCATCTATCTGACTTTAGTGATATAATAAGTATTTCTTTGAAGGCCTGAGAGATGCTTCCTGTACCCCAGTGGCCTGGGCATTTTGCTGGAAAATGGAAGACGAGTATTAAGTTGTCTGTTCAGAGGTATATTTGGTTATTTATACAAGTTGAACAGCGCCAAGGGGAGACACTCCTCAGAAATAACCAATAGTGAGCCATTTGATACTGAAAAGAAAAAAAAAAGTTAAAAATCTGTTTGTAAGGCTGTCTTCCCTGGACCTTTTCCTCAGTCATACAAGGAAATGTTGTTCTACAGTCTGGAATGATTTGCAATTCCTCTTACCTTAGAGAGCATCTCCCTGTCTCAGATTCTAAGACCAGTTGTTCAGAAAGCCCATTAGTGGCTGTCCTGGTTTCGGCTGGGACAGAGTTAACTCTCTTCTTAGTAGCTGGTACAGTGCTGGGTTTTGGATTTAGTGTGAGAATGATGTTGATAACATGCTGATGTTTTAGTTGTTGCTAAGGAGCGCTTATCCTAAGCTAAGGATTTCTCAGTTCCCCTTGCTCTGCCAGCAAGCAGGTGTGCAAGAAGCTGGGAGGGAGCACAGCCGGGGCAGCTGACCTGAACTAGCCAAAGGGGTATTCCATACCATGGAACGTCATGCCCAGTATATAAACTGGGGGGAGCTGGCCGGGAGGTGCGGATTGCGGCTCTGGCATCGGTCAGCGGGTGGTGAGCAATTGCATTGTGCATCACTGGTTTTTTCCTTTCCCCCCCTTCCTTTTTTTGTTATATTCCTTTTCATTACTATTATTATTATATTTCATTATTACTGTTGTTATTATTATTTTTTACTTGAGATAAGAACAGTTTAATAACTAAACCCACGAGTTTTACTTTTTTCCCTTTCCTCCTCCTCACCCCACTGGGAGGGGGGAGGAGGAAGCGGCTGTGTGGTGCTTAGTTGCTGGCTGGGGTTAAACCATGATAGTGGCTTCTCTCTAGTATGAGAATTCTCCTTTTATAACAGCCTTCATCCTCATTTTGTCCATTTCTTTCCCAACATACTAATTTGCAAACTTATTCCCCAAGGTACACATATGTTCTGTTCCTTGAATGTTTCAACTGCTATTTATTGCCAGTATGCTGTATGTGCTATCACCTCTTTTAGAGCTAGGGATGGTATTCGTGTCTTCCACTTGTCCTTTTCCTTCACCATCTCTTCCCCTAGAAGAGCCTTTGACCCGTTCTGCGGGTGAATGTTGTGGTCCAAACTAGAGCTGGTTTTTAAGTGCTTTAGGGTCTTCTGTGAAGGACAGGAAATGTGAAAACCCGCTGATGGGGGAGTGGAAGTCAGACTAAACGCCATCTTCCCGCTAGCAGCGCATCTCGTGATCTGCTATAGCTGAAATGTTAATGTCTAAGTGGATTTTTATTAGAAATAGGTCTCCCAGATTCTAATTCAGATGTCAGAGGTTGACGGCAATATCAATAAAAAGCCAACAGCATGACCTTTATTCCCTACTGCGGTGCTGACATGTGACAAAAATAAGCATGATAATTTTATAGCTTCTTTTTTCTGCCCAAAACATAGCTGCATTAATCTGAAAGACAGCTGATTTTTCAAGGTCAAAAGTGCCTAGCTACAAATTGATGAGCTATTATGTGTGTCTGTGGTTTCTTTGATGGTTCTGTATTAATAATATGTGTGCAGAACAGGCCATAAAAATTCCATTTAAGGGTATTAAAACATACTGGGACATTTAATCAGGTTAAAATTCCTGTCAGCTGGCTGTAGGCATGGTGTTGTTCAGTCTGTCATTAACAAAGTGTGCAGAATATAAAGATGAATGCCTATTACATCAGTACAGATTTCACTGGAATGACCTTTTTGTTTTGGGCATTTGGCTAATGGTTTAGTGGAAATATATTGCACAACTGTGGGTACGCTGCTGGTTAGCAGAGTTGTCTGCTGTTCCTACTGCAAACAAATTTATACAGAAAGACAGAAGAACAGAAAATATTTCTGGTGTCACTAACAAAGCTTTTGTAATAGGAATATATGCATTTTGCAGGAAAAATGTATTAAAACGGTTTCATTAGCTTCCACTATTTAGTCTTTAAGGAATAACTTTGTTAGGGATGTAATGCACATGGCTGTTCTTAAGCAACCTTACCATTAAAATGAATCTACATTAGAAATTATTGCAGTTTAAAATAGATATTTTGAGGTACTGAGAGTTTTACCGGGTAACAAAAAAGGCAATATTACTACCAAGATTAGACTCTATGTAAAGTCTGTAAGATAATGTTGTGCGTGAAAGTCTGTAATATAATGTTACGCGTAAAGTCCCGTTACATAAGCTCCAAGTTAAATTGTCCCTTCTTAAATTGAATTTGAAGTAGCTGCAAAAGCAAATGAGTCTGGGAGTGAAAATAAAGCTAGACATTAGAATTGCACTTCTTATGTACGTTATGTTTTTACATGTAGTAAATGCTTTTGTTAAGAACAAAGATTTTTCTTAATACGATAAATTCTGGGTTTGAACAATTTAGCAGATTATTTTTTTGGCAGATGCTTTAGAAAAGGAAAAAAGTTTGGTTTTATACTGGAAAGTCTGGATATAGTTCTTGCCTCCTTTTTTTAAGTAATACCTTGATAAAATCTGCCATTTTTGTCACTGTGATAGTCTTATTACTTACATGAATTCACTTCAAGTACAAAATATTCAGCTTAAAATATGTTTTAATGAATGTTTAACCTATTTCAATCACGTTAAGAATTTATGATACTTTAAGATACTTTCTATTTTGTGCTTCTGTGTTATATATGTTTAAAACCTCAAATGTGCAATTTCCCATGCTTTCATTATTTTTTATAATGAAAAGTCAGATCCTTTCATTCCTTCTGCCTGCCATTCTGGTAATGCCCAGTAGAACGCTCATCTTCCAAGTTGAGCATCAGTTCATAATTTACCCTTTAATAGTTTTTTTTGTTGTTTTTTTCTCTCTCCAAAAAGGAAGAGAAGTAGTGTGGATAGTTCCCTTACTTAGGGTAAGCTCAATGTCACTTTGCCTTGGAAACTTTGGTTCTTGGGGTTTGTTCTCCCTTTTGGCAGAGACTGGCTGGCCAAGGGGTGAATAATGCTCCTGCCTGCCAAGACATGGACTGCTTCTACCCCAACCCGCTGCACTTCTCTTCTGAAACTGCAGCCAGTTTGGCTCCTGGTGAAGAATTTGATAGAGGCAATTCTCAAATGCTGGCTTTTTGATGATGAAAACCTATTAAGTTAGCTGTTTCCCTTGGCTGAGCCGAAGTGAGGGAGGAGGTCCTCTGAGCTGGCTTATGTAAGTGGAAAGCCTTCAGTGCTTTCAAGGTGAAACATGTCTATTCGCTACTTTCCTGAATAATTAAATAATTGCAGTAGTGCTAAGGAAGGAGAAAGAAGAGCAAAGATCTGACTTGAAAGACCTCCTCTGCTTCCAATTCGAGTCCTGTTCATCACAATTTTTTTTTCTCACATTAAATAGTGGGCAGAATTGTTCTTCAAAATGTTGAGAAGAATAATAAGGTGTTAAATGGGATATAGGGAGTGAAGTTCAGTGAATGAATGGTATGTTACATCATGGGACCGTATAAGGATAGCTGCAGCCATTTTTCAGGTATTTCCTATGAGATGTGCATAATACTCCCAGTGAAGGCATCTTAGGAAAATATATGAAAAACGGAAGGATGTATAGCTTTGATTTCAGTATCTTTATTATGACATATCCCTATATTCTTTCTTAGTATATAGCATAAGAGAGAAAGAGGGAAACTCAGGAGATTATAAAAGGCTTTTTATTAAAGTGATACAGCTCCAAATAATTGTCTTTCTCCTAAGTATAAGAAAAGCTAAAGCTATTTGGCAAGTAAAATCCTGGCTAAGCAAGCACTTTAGGAAAACTGTTTTACTTCTGAGTCCCGGATGTGCTAATTGCATGATCTGATGCCTTACAGAGGAAGAAGTGTCTTGAGAGATTCCTTACTAAATATCAGGAGGTGTTTTTGTATAGTTTTATAAAAAACTTTCCAATAAATGGCCACTATAATGGCCACTGTGGGTCTCGAATGACAGCCTCCTTACAGGTACATTGGTGGGCAAGTAGTGTTCACTCATTACATTTTATTGTTTTTTTATATACTTTCTATTACAAGCCAACCAGTGATTGCTAGTAATATCAGACTCTTATTTTCACTGTCTTTTTAAATAATGACTGTTAATCCTTTAGTAGTTATATGATGTAAAATCTAACCACAGAATGAAATGTTTATGATCAATTTTCTCTCACAATAAATTGACTTTTTTGCAGTATGTGGCAAGTATTGTTCCAACAAAGTACTTGGATTTTCCATATGGACCATAAGATACTTCTGTGCCATCAGTATTAATAAGTAGTGTAGTAGTACTGATAAGAGTAGCAATCTCTCTACATCACTTGTTTGAAGCCCTTAGATTTTCTGTACGACCTTGGTCTAATCTCTCTGCTATTTCTGTTCAATTAGTACCTTGAGTAATATAGTATTAAAATGTTTTTTTTAAATACATGGGCTTAAGACTCCTGCATTACTTCTGTTTTCTCTTGTCCATAAATTATATGCTCCAACCCAAAGTTCAAATGCAGTTTCAAATTTGGCTCAGGATTTCAAACTTTTTGATGTTTTAAAAACACATTCAGAGCTGATTGGCTCCCGCTGTTATTTGTAGTAACAGCAAATTTGTTTCTAGATTTAGGTTGTGAGGATAATACATGTCATGTCACTTGCAGCTGACAAAAATATGCTAGTAACACTTATCTTAAAGTAGCATCACAGCATCTTAAAGAAGCGTGCTTAAAGTACTGCGTGATGAGAAGCTGGGCAGCGAGTATGAGGGAAAATGTCTCCTTTCATTTATGCACTTATGCATTACAAATAAAGCTGCCAACAGCAGTGAGTTACACTAAGCATAAGGAAAGATGTATGAGCAATAAGGGATCTCCTTGGGATCCTGCCTGCATATGTTCACACTCCATGAGATTTGCAGATGAGGGTACCTCAGCTGCTCTGTATGAGCTGAGAAGCTGTTTGGTCTCCTGAAGGACTATTTCTCTGCATATTTTAGTTTTTTCTGTAGATCCTAAGCAGGAATTTTACTACTGCTTATAGGATGGCAAAGGAGGCTTTGCCTCCTGTGCTGCTTTCTTTCTAGGAAAAATTTGCAAAGTTTTCCTGATTTCAGTTAATACCTATCTTCAAAATCTGGATAGATTTGTAGTCTCCCCCCTCACCGATTATGGTATATGTGGATACCAGTTCTACCTATTTACAAGTATGTTTATCCCAGGCAAAGAGAATATTGCTAAAAGAATGTCTATCTAATAAAAATTAAATTATTGCAACAGCCTGGTAACATCTTGCATAGGTGGCAGCGTGCCAGTTTGTGGTACTAATGAATACATTTCTTGATAATTCTTAAATTTACCACTGCGATTAGAAAAACATATTTCTCATCTACATGTAAAAAAAATTTGAAAAATATAATTGTGGATAACTAAAAATGCTCCAGAAGAACCACATTATCTGATGGCTGGATAAATGTGATGAAGCTAGTGAAAAGTCTGCCTCTCAGAGAAAAAGACAGCTGTCATTTAAAGCAATGTTCTCAGTCTTTTGTAGAAACAATTATAACATGCAAATTTTTATTCACTTATGCAGCCTGCACCTTCACTTCTACTGATACAAACATATGCACTTTAACTATTCTATAGTTTCTATAAATCCACTAGCTTGTGACTAGTTTGGTTGTGTAACTGGAGTCCGAAATGTATTCACTTTTTTCATTATCTTTTTATTTATTATCTATCAAAGTATTTTAAGTTGCTTGTACTTAGGCTTAACTTTTTGTTTTCAGTAAAATACGTGAAGAGCTAAATTCAGTTTCAGATTATTTGCTGACAGTTTTTATTCCCTAAGTGTACTTGTATGGCACAATGCAGGGTCCTACCCTCCGTGTACACAATTTTTAATATATTACTATTTACGTTGTTTTAACTATGTCATAAAATAGACTGCGTGGTGCAGCCTGAGCAAACATTGCAGCGTGCTCTTTGTTATATTCTGAACCTTTGGAATTTAAATGCTAATTAAACTGTGACAGGCTTTCCACATGATGTAACTCCGGAGGCTATGGATCTGTTTGTAGCACAGCCATCCTCTGGACGGTGTGGTGCTCAGGGGTTAGGGTCTCCTCTGCCTGTGAATTGAAGTGAGGATAGTTTTGTAGCCCCTGTAATATTTGCTACTCAACAGTAAGGTCATGATGCAGGGAAGGTGCAGGGAAGAACGACTGGGGGGGGGAAAAAGCATCTCTAGGAGAGGCAGGAATTTCACCTCCAAAATGCAGATGCTCTCAATTTTGGTCTGTGGGATTACTTGGAAGGAAGGACCAGTCCTGGATAGCCTGGGGTTTTTGCAACACATCCCAGATTTGTGCCCTGAATCATATTTCCTTGTGATGTCAAGGTTTCAGATACGGGAATTTGAGCCTTTCTTTGCAAGGAGAGAGGTGGGGGATCTGCCAGCAATGGGCTCTGTCCATGTAAATGCTCTGGAAGGATAATATAAACCCACCAGCTTCATATGCAACACAGATCTCTATTTTTAGAAATGAATAGATGTTTCTGAAATACAAAAATCCTAATAAAAGCCTACAGCTTCCTATACAGCAACTTACCATCAAAAAATTAGATGTACATTGATTTCTATGATATTTCCTATTTTCAGCTTCATGAATTGCCAAGCATTAGAAAAACATACTGTACTCTGGATTCTTATAAGTCATTGCAATCTGGTACTTGAAGACATTGTATAAGCCAAATAACATCTGTTACTCAAAGATATTACAACATTTTATGATCCTAAGTATTTATGAGATGGAAGCTGAGTGCAGAAAAGGAGCTTATATGGTAAAGCCAGTCAGCTGCACCTTGAATCTTGCATGGTTTTTGTAGTCTTTCTCTGTGGTTTTTTACCTTACTTTATCCTTATCTATTACCCTTATCTTTCACCTAGATATAGTCAGATTCTGTCAAATCCGTGCTGCAGGTAAGCCCCCCAAACATAGTATCCTTCTGGCTGCCTTCAGGAGGCTGTTCAAGCCCTGAGGGACTTGCCCGGTGTCCTGAGCAGATGCCCCCTGTGCAGAGATTGGAAACCTGCTGGAACTGGAATTTTCCAGCGAGTTCAGCATGAACAGAATTTGGGTTTTTCAGCTGAGGTGTTAATTCATAATGAGTCATTTTTTCCCCCCTGTTCAGATTTATGGGTCTAGCATTGAAAACCGATGCAAATGTCCTGCAATAGATTAAAAAAATAATAAAAATAGATGAAACAAAAGGAGATAATTTCTTTGAAATGACAATTTTTTGGGGGGTCTTACAGAATATTAAATTGAAGGATTAATATTCTGTATGCATAATTATTATAAAATGTATTTCAAGGTAGATAAGATGCTATGCAAAGTAACTGGAAGAAGGGGAAGAGAAAGAGTATAGAGCAAAGAACGTATTCATAGAATGTAGCTCTTTCTCTTGCAAATTGTCAGTGAACTCATCCTGTTTTCAATTATTAATTGTTTTGACTGTTTTCTAAAGATATATTTCAGCCAGTGCGTTTTTTTTAGGTTTCTTACTAGAGGAATTGCTTCAAATATTCAGTATTTGTAGTTTCACATGTGAACTGTTTTTAATGTGCATGGAGATAATAAACTACTCTGAAATATATTTTAAAATACTTTAGTGAATATTTTTATATGCAAAGTCATTTGCTTGGGTACACTTACAATGTAAATGACTTCAAAATGCAGGAGAATGCAGTCAAAATGTATTTGTTAAAGGACATCGAACAAAACGCAGAAAAATAATATTTTCGCTCTTGTGTATTTTAAAGTAAAGTCTAGAATACTGTTGCCTGGTATGTCCATCATCTGAAACTTGTTTAAAATGGTGATTTCTAGACAGTGTAGCCTAAGTAATTTTGAGAATGTTTCCTTATATTGTAATTTCCTCACCACCAATGCAGAAATTAAAACTGAATGATGAAATAAGCCATCAAAGGTTTAGCTTCTTGCATATTTTCTAGTAACTTGAGAGTATCCTGGAAATACAGCCTAGAATTTTCTCCATCAAAACTAATGAGACTGCTTTTCAGAGCATGTGGTTAAGCATCTCTATGTGTGTGTATGTACCCTTATGTAAGTTATAACCATGCATGTATTTTTGCTGTTTCATTCAATTGAGTTATAACTGCATGCAGTGTCATAAAATCCTATTTTCTACTATTTGTAAAGAATTTTAATTTCACTTAGGACAATTCCGGTTTCTTATAAAAGTCTGACTTCTGAATCACTGGTAATTTAGTGTAATCAATTTTCTCAGGATTTGTGACTTCAAAAAGTTAGCAGGCATATTTACTGAAGAAAAATCCAGGAGGGCGTTAGATGCAATTTGCTCTAATGATTGTGGTCTAAAATGCAATCCCTGGTGTCGGAAGCCACTGAGGTGGTAATGACTGGAACCTGAAGAGCGTCATATGGAATTAGCATTTTCTGCTTGCGTGGTTCTTGCGTGCTTTCCCAGACTCTTGTTGCTGGCAGCTGTCAGAAACAGGAGACATGGCTGGATGAACTTTTGGTGTGGCTCAGTACAGCCATTTTATGTTGGTTTTGTTTTACATTTAAGGTAACTAGTTACTTTTACTGGATTCCATGTCACTTATTGCCTTATTGCTCTCTCTTATTTGTCATTAATATCTCTTTGCTCAACAAGAAAATTGTTGAAGGGTTAGCAGCTCATTAAATGTGAGAAACTGAAGTACTCTTTAGCTGTACTTTGTTATGCTAGTACTTGGTTTTTCAAACATTTGATATCAAGAGTGCTTGAGAAGTAATCCACTGGCGAGTGATGTGTATGTTAGCTGGTGTCTGAAATCCATAGTGAGCCCCAGTGAGGGGGATGGCGTTCCCTGCTGTAGTGTCATAAAAAATATTATCAAAGTACACTGGGCACATGATAGTAGGGAAATGATTCGGAAATGATAGCTAGCAGTCAAGGATTATTATAAATGCTGTATAAACAATATCTTTTTGTTAGGAAATGGTGGCAATGTTAAGGATGGGGTATGTTGTACAGCAATTGTCTTAGTTATCTATCTGCTTAAAGCTATAAAAACTTATTTGATGTCCTTTTCTGCTTAATATTGTGCTATAAAGAGCATACAGAGTTTTTACAAAGGTAATACATAGTGGCATGTATAACTTGTATGACATTTTGGAAGTGATGTGTTCTTTCCTAATTGTTTCTGGTTGAAACCATTGGAGATTTTCATTGCTACTCACCTTTTGTGGATTAATAGCCCCTAATATTCTTTCTGGAGATGGACAGAAATAGATAAATATGCATTGCTATAAAGATAGCATGAATTTTTTATACATAATGACTACATTTTTACAGTAATGTAGTGGAGTCTTTAGAGCAGTATGTTTTAACTCTAATCAGTTTTCATTAGGGCTCTGGAGAACCTAATAGCAGCTCACTGAGTTTTTTTTTATAATCTTAAGTTTTAAAATATTGCTTTGAATGACAACTTAAAAGATCAACAGATAACTCTAAGCTCCTTATAATCACTTACTAAAGACATTTCCCGTGTTCTTTGCTTATCCTTCTAGTCTTCTGGAAGAGTTAAGGACCTGATGTTCACAAATTTGCAGGAAACTGTAAGAGATTGGTATGAAAACTTACACATCATCTGGTAAAAAGCAAATAAAGGTGTAGAAGGTGTCACCAAGGGTGAAATAAGCAGATGATGCTCAAAGATCAAGGTGAATTAAGCATATGATGAGCTCTTATTGTTAGTATGGTCAGTGGCTATGTGGTCACAATCTTTTTTTTTACAGCTGTGAACTCTTATTGTTTCTGTAGGGAAGCCAGGCAAAAATTGACTTTCAATTCAAGGTCTTGTTTTAAAGCAGATGAATTTTATGGAAGATATAGAATCGCAGCTTTCAGAAAGAGAAGTGTCTGAATATCATTCTAAAAAGGTGTAGAAGCTGAAATCCCCTCACAAAGTATTATGCTTCATATTTATATGATTTGGCTAGCTCCATCTAAGAGCAGAGTTGAACTAGTGGTAAGAAAGATAACTGTTGTAAGTATGAATCTGTGGAGTTCTCAGAAAATCCTTTTCCCCCTCTGAAATTTGCAGTGACTTATTAGAAAGCTGATACATTTTGAATGGAAAACCTATTTACCATGTTCAGTTGTAATTATGAGATTATTATTCTGTGTGTGGTAGCACTAAGTAGGAAGTGATATTTTGAGCTGATTTTATATTTGAAAAACTACATCCTGAATCAGGATGATATCTCAAAATCTTGTAAATCTTTACAAGCAAAAAAAACCCCTTGCTTTTGTCAGTTAGGTATTTTTTTAAAAATTCACTTTTAGTGAAACTTCAATTTGCAGTTATGGCAATAGGATGTTTGAAAACATCTGCAGAAAAATGTGTCAGGGAACATGTTAAATTCTATTTAACAGAAATTTTTAGGTTTTGACAAAGAGTCTTTACCTGTTAAAAGAAATGCTTTATCTAAAAATTCCCAGATAGCTTTAATTCTAGCTATCAGCCCTTTAAGGGTGACATACTTGAAAGTCTTTTTACCATATTACTTACAGCCTACAGAAGGAACAGGCAAATTTTTTGATGAGGCGAGGGATGCCTTCAGAATGAATGTCTGCCATGTAAGAGTAGTGTAGAATTTGCCTATTTTAATAGTCTAATGCAAATTTTCACCCTTTCGCTTGAGGTGTGAGTTGGGGGGGCAAATAAGCATTGTTAAAATATGCATTGATTTGAATTAGTATTTGAAATATTGTCTGAATATAGGTATTTCTCCTAAATACTGCAATAGATTAAGTGGAGTCTTTACTTTTCTATAAAGCATCACGCTGCTTGAGCTTGGGTTTTAGTGCCTTGCAGGAATTCACACTCCAAATTCTGTGATTGTATAACCAATGGATTTCCTACTATACTGATGAATCTTGTAATATTAGAGATACAATTATTATTCTGTTGTGGCTTACTAGTGCTGTTAAATATTCTATTCAATTCCTGGAAATATTTTTTCATCCAAGCTTGTATATTAGTCCAGATAGTTAAAGTTATTTGCCTATACCTTTGCAACATCCAGGACACACCTGCAAAGATTTAAGAGCAAGCCAGAGTTAAACCATTGGCATAGTGAAAACAGAAAATGAAAACATAGCAGGCTAGAGGATATGCTCTTTTTTCCTACTACTTTGAGTGTTGTTTAAAAAATTAATCTTCCCAGGGTATCTAATTTAAATAACGCAGTGGATCTAATGCTTGTTTTAAAGAAAATTTTAAATGAGGTTGCCTTCAGTTTGTCTTTCATTCTTTTCTCTCTCATTGTGGTTCTGGTAATAAAAAAAAAGTTGCTTTTAACTGTTGAGCACCAAAGATAAATGGTTGCAGCCAAATGATATAAATACATTCATTCTAGCAAGAATTACGTAAGAGGAGAAATGAATGTCTAACTTCTTTCCAGCTCAAGTTTTCTAAAATTCCTAGGTGTTTTCCTGAAATATCTAAATAAATGGAGAAAAAAATTAAAATGTCACAGTTTTCAGTTCAGCAAACACAATGTCTTATATTTTGTAAACCTGATTATCCTTCAGATCTCTCAGAACTTGGTTAATGGAATTTTTGGAACTTTGGAATGCCAGAATTTTTTATATTTTTAGAAGCAAGGTTTTTCTTGTTATTGGCTAATATTCGGGTAAACCCTGAATATCAGATCCTGGCTATCCTGTAAATCAGCATGATTTTGTTGTTTTTGCAATTTTTACTTCCTTAATCTTTAGAAACTATATACCAAATTTTACTTTAACTATTGTAGTTAATCATTGCTCTTCTGTGGATATCTCAAAAGGAGAATCAAGAAGTTACCCTGCAAGAATTTGCAGATTCAGGCTTGTATGTTAATACAAGATGAGAAGTTTCTAAGCCTAAATGCCAAAGTGATCAAAACCTTAAAGTTTACGGTGTATCAACCAAAACAAATTAGAAATTGTAATATACAACAGAGTGTCCTGGTTTCGGCTGGGACAGTTAACTCTCTTCCTAGTAGCTGGTGCGGTGCTGTGTTTTGGATTTAGTGTGAGAATGATGCTGATAACATGCTGATGTTTTAGTTGTTGCTAAGTAGCGCTTATCTTAAGCCAAGGACTTTTCAGTTTCCCATGCTCTGCCAGCAAGCAGGTGTGCAAGAAGCTGGGAGGGAGCAGAGCCGGGGCAGCTGACCTGAACTAGCCAAAGGGGTATTCCATACCATGGAATGTCATGCCCAGTGTATAAATGGGGGGAGTTGTCTGGGAGGGGTGGATCGGCTGCTTGGGCATCAGTCAGTGGGTGGTGAGTAATTGCATTGTGCATCACTGCTTTTTTTTCCCTTGAGTTTTATCCCACCCCCACCCCCTTTTTTTGTTATATTCCTTTTAATTTCAATTATTGCTATATTATTATTATATTTTTATTATTATTATTGTTAGTATTATATTTAGTTCTTAAACTGTTCTTATCTCAACCCATGAGTTCTGCCTTCTTTCCCAATTCTCCTCCCCATCCCACTGGAAGAGGGGAGGAGTGAGGGAGCGGCTGTGTGGTGCTTAGTTGCTGGCTGCGGTTAAACCATGACACGGTTAAAAAAATGAGGACAAAATTTAATAGAGCAGTGTAAGTTTTATGTTAGTCAACTTCTGTGCATGGCATTTTTTAAATATATGATTTAATTTAAATGAGTATGTCCTATTACAAATGCTAGAATTATACTTTCAGTGATAAAAATCATCAATTAGAAAATATAAAGCAGGAGCTTAGGCATTATAAAACTTTATATGAAAGGTATGTATTTCTTACTAAGGTGGAATATATAACTACATCTTTAAATATCTGAGTACATATCTTTAATATTAGTTAATAGCTCTCACCTAAAGAGAAATGGAATAAATTCTTTTAAAATAAGCTAATAGCTTTTCAGAGTTCTTCTATCACAGGCTAATTCTTTTGATGAAAGACATTTAATTAGATTCGGGTTAGTAGAGAGTCATGGGATGGGCAAAAGTGATGCAGGTGCAGGACAAATTTAGCCTCCGATACAGCAGAAACCTGGAACTTTGATGTAGCTTCAGTCACAAGCTATTTAGACCAGTTTGACACTTTTTCAAAGTGGGGCTGTTAATTCACAAGCCAAAAATGGGGGGGAACAATCCACCCCTCTCTACGTTTGACCCATACAGTAACTGCCAAGCAGGTATTTCCATAATATATATATACACACACACTGGAGAATGGTTTTAAGTTGTACATATGCTTCACACCTGTTCTAAAACTTTGGACTGAGAATTAATTTTGTGATTGGAGAAAAGTTGCTTTATATAAACTAATTGTCTATTGTACTAAAATGTGCTGACAGATACAACATGCTCAACTCCTGGGGCAAGAAAAGATCCTGTGATATCTTACTGCACAGCTTGAATGCACTATCTATCTAACTTTGCATTGTGGGAAAACCTGAAGTTTATCTACATGATGCAATTGAGTGTGAGGGAGAGATTACCAAAACTGGCTCTTTTTGGTGCAGGAAGGAGTGTCTAGTGTTGCTGGGTTGGCATGGCATTCACCCTGAACACAAACATATTAAAATAGGAAGAATAATCTTAATGGCCGTGAAGCAGCAACCATCATATATCATCAATTCCAGAATAGTGTCCTCTGTAAAAATGTTATTCTGAAGTAAAAATCTTTATTTCATTATAGTTACTCTACTAACTTGAATAACTGTATTCCTGGAATATATATCTGTTATGTCAAAGTCTGTATTCAGGTATCCCTCTTCCCCTCATTTCTTTTTTTATGGTCAACCATACAGTTTATTTGTCCATTTGAAATATTTAACTCCATCTTCTCCCAGAAAGTAGTTAACTGCTTCAGATAAGATTTTTTTTTAATTTTTAGTTTTTATTTTTAAATCCTAAAGTCCAAAACCTCAGGAACTTTAGAGTATTTAGGCAGAACAGAGGAAGAAGGGAAGAGAATTAGAAGACAGAGGAAGATGTGGAAACTGAGGGAACAGCACCACTGTCCTTTAAAAATCAGACATAAATTTACATTCTAGGGTCTTAACCTCATCAGACTAATAGACTTATATTTAAACAGGCATTTAGCAGAGCAGAAATGTTTTTCCTATCTAATATATTTATAACCTTGAAGGGCTTTCCTTTTTTCTTTCTCTTGACCTTTTATTAGAACACACTTTTAAACTGTGAAGTGGCGAATGTCGTAGAGCTTTGCTTGGAGGCACATGAAGCTCATTCAAAGCACAAATGTTACTGTATAAAGTTCACAAACTTTCATTTATTTTCCACTCAGAGAAGAAAGGTTAAATATTCTTTTTTTTTAAGGCAGTACTTGGACAGTGACAAGTTGAAAGCCTGCTAAATGTAAGTGGCTCTTGAAAACCATGCTTTGGTTGTGAATGAATATCAAACTGGTTGAGAAATGAAAACATTAAATTTCCATGCCTCCCAAACGTAATGATTAAATGATTCATTTTGGCCTTTTTTTGGTAAAGAAAATCTAAGACGTTGTTTGGCTGTCTCTGTGTTGGAAAGGAGGATTGGATCAGTGTTTTCACAAGAGTGAAGCAATATAAGTGCCAGATGAAATATTCTGTTTTCCACTTTGAACTCTATCTAGTCCAGTGCTGTGGACTGAATGCTTGCTACCTGTGGAAGAGCTTTTGATGCACTTCTGGAGCATAGCTGTTCTGCTTCATTTCACCCAAAAGAAACCCAGGTCATGCACTCAGAGGGTGCTCAGTGTGGGACCTGGTGTGTGGAAGGTTGGAGTGGATGATGGTGAGACCCTCCTGCTCTCAGCTGAAATGCTCCCATGACATTCCTTGTGAGTCTCAATTTTGAAAACCTTGAATTGCATTTTGCTGTTCAAAATTTGGAGATGTTTTGGTCTAAATTCTATTTTTATCTGAATCTCAAGAAAGAATAGGTGTTTAGATTATTGTTCTTCATTGTTCAGACTTCTGATCAGCCAAATCAATAATACTTTTGAATCTCTGTGTATCCATGCTGGTAAGCAAATGAGCCTTTCTTAGGGGTGTGTCTGCTGGTGCTTTTAGATGAAAAACAATTTCCATTGGTAAAGGCCAACTTTTTATGCTTTTGCACAGTCCTTACAGTTCCTGATGGCTCTGTACACGGAGTTCCCATCTGTTTCATACCCCCTTCCAGGGTGTGGGAAGGGGGTCTGTAGTTAGTGCCCGCTGGAGTGGATTTGCAGATGATGAGAAATGGTTTCCCATATGGAAGCCATAAAGCAGCGTAGGGCCCTGTTTGAAACTAGTATTCACCCTTGCCGAAACCACTGAACAGCCATGTCTCTCTGTGTGTGACACCCTGAATGTCTCGTTCTCACTTTATTCTCAGGCTGTTTTTCATGTATAGAATACATAGCACTCAGTCTGATGGGGAACCACAGACTATTTTTGTACTGCTGGGTTTCTTTCCATCCTTGTTGTCTCTTTAGTGTTTGTCCCCATGCAGATCCTGATTGTGAATGTCGTCCGTTATCTATGAACTTTTGCTTTGGATGTGAGTTAGCAATGACTGAAAGTGCAGTCTGTAGCTCAGCTACTACAATTGTTTTTGAGGATCAGTGTTTGGGTCACAACAGCCTTTTAGTCATTTTCGTTCATACAGATGCTGTGGAAATAACTGTATTCTTCTATTTCTCCTTCTCGTCAAGACTACAGGACACTCTGTAGTCTTGACAGCCATGTAGCAGTTTCAGCTTGGAGAGTGTCAGTATTCCTCCAACAGCGTCTGTTTTCTGTATATCAAGCTGGTCATTTTATTTGAACAATTGGGCTTATTTGACTTATAGATGCAGTAGTTGCTGTAATGAATTCATGAAATATGCATATGGTGGACTAGAGAAAGCTATCAAGACTCATGCATTTTGCATGGGGCTCGCTCACTTTTTTCTCTTCCCACAGGTCTTCTCCCTCCTGGATAACGTGGCTTAGTGCATAAGAGTCTTACATTTTCAATAAATGCAGGGGGAAACGCTCTTCAGGAGCCTCGTTGTTGAAAAGCTTATTTGCATTTTTAAGTGCGGGTGTTAAGCCAGATTTATTCTAAAACTTTAAAGCTCCAAAACCATTAGAAAAAAGTTCTCCCAGCTGGAAATAAGGGTTGCAGAAGATGGCTATGTTTTACTGTTTGCTGAGGTTTTTCAGTGCAGCTCAAACACCAATGGGCAGCGTCCCAAGCCAGAGTCAGGAAGCAGAAAATTCAGCAGCATGTCTTTCATGCTTTAAATAAAGCCCTGGGCAGCCCTCTGCCCAGAGCTGCATCTGGCGAGAGGTGCCATGCTGTTCAGCTGGCCCTTCCTCATGCATTGGCTGTCCTTCAGCTTCCCTTCCTAGGCTTTGAGGTTTCTCCTGCTCTTTTGTCCAACAGTGAGAAGGAAAAAACAGATCTCTCCTGGGCTCTGATGCCCCAGGGATGAGGTCACCTTCTCCTGCTGCAGTGCTTCACCCACCGAACACCATGATCCAGATGTCAAACATTGGAAGAATTTGGAGATGTACAGAACAAGTGCTGTTCTGTGGCATAAAAAGGAAGAATGTGAGTGCCCCCCACACTGTGTTTGTGCTATATTTAGCATTTCTAGCTTTGTCTCTGGAAGAAGGAAATGTTAGGGGGACAGAAGTGAGAGTCAGTGCATTTGAGGAACAACTGAAATAAACACAAGGGTAAGCTAGGCTTGGACTTTTAAATGCTAATTTGCAGGCGCAGTGTAATGAAATGTCACATTGCGTCCAAACTCAGAGAAAGCTGGATTATTCTCTTGTGCCTCTTGCGTATCTGCACCCAGAAGCTTGCAGTGAAGAGAATGTTCATCCAAATGACTTTGCCTTGATACTGATAAAATTTCACTCAGAATGATTTGTGTTCAGAATTACTGTGTGATGGTCACGTACCACAATGATAACAGCCAGCAGAAAACCTTGAGATATAATATGATGACTTGCTACTTCATTTCTTTTGTAAATGCTGGTTAATCGGATCTATGTATTGTGGGTGCATCTAATTTACTACTTATGCTATGTATAGGTGCTGATGGTGTGGATTTAGGTAACTTTGCTCAAAGAAAACCTCAGCACTTCTTCCAGCAAAACCAACTGGGTTTTTTTTTTAGTTTTCTTTCCCCTTTTTCCTTGTCTTGTTGTTAGCAGAAAGAAAGGAAAAAAAAGTTGAAATATTTTCAAGAAAATTTCTGGTGGAGTTTTGAGCGGCTAACTACATTGTTGTTCAAAACGTTTTACATGTTCATTCAGATTAAATGTGGACTGGGAAACGAAAGCAAGTCAAAAAAGAAGATTAAAACTGAGTTCAATTTTGATTTGTTACTTTATCTTGAAAAAAGGCCATAACTTATCCCAAATCTTAAATAATAAAAAAAATCTTCTGCTTGCTTTATCTTTACAGTGATTAATCTCTGTTTCTGTGCTTCTTGCGGATTAAAACTACGTTGCTATAGCAGACTTGTAATTTGACTACCATAGTATATGTATTTACATTGAGCAACAGTTGACACTTTTAATTCATATCTTTTTATCATATGAACTGTAGATCTTCAAGCAAAATTGTGGAGTCCATAGAGCTCTGTAGCATGGGGAGAACTATTACATTCATATCTACACTGTTTCATTTTGGCCTAGCTTTAAGAAATGTAGTAGTCTTGCATGGTTCAACTGTAATGTGCTACTTCTCTGGACCACATACAAACCTCAAGAGTTTTCAAATGCATTTGCACCCACACTGAATGACACAACCAAGAAATATTTATGCTAATGAAGGAGAAAAGTGACAGACCCTGCAGCATATTGGTATGGTCTTTGGGATAAAGATCTGATTTTAATATCTCATACTTGCTGCAGATATGACCTCTTTGTTTATCTGTGTCTTCATCTGTAAAGTAGGGATAGCAATTCTTTCTTATAGTTAAACTGCCTTCAGAGCTGCAAAGGGGAACTTGCTGTGTGAAAGCTTGGAGCAGTTATTGTGACAGCCTGGGCTGCAGCATAGCAGTCAGCAAGGCTGAGGAGAGCGGAGATTTTTCATTTGCTTTTGTATGTAAGCTACAGTGCTGCCCAATGCTGCTTTGAAGCTACTGTACTGGTATTAAGAGGAGTATTGGACGCTGAAGGAAGTTTTTGGCTGATAGTACCTTGCTATGAATTATGCAATATTAGACTGAGAACAATTTTTTTCTTAATATCAATGAATGAAGACCCTTATCAACTTTCTCTTGTCTGTTTTCAGAGTGGACTCTATAGCAGATACTTGCCTTTTGTCTCCCTACCCATTTTCTGAGCGTTTTTGAATGCTCAGAATGCAGATGTTGGTGGGTTTCTGGCTCATGTTAATTCATGGGAATTTCAAAAGTTGACTTATTAAAAGCAAAACAATCCTCTTGTGCGTTATGGGTTTTAATATTTTTCTCTGGCACCTTCCCAAAACAATAGACTTGAAGGACACACCGGGTACTTTCCGTTTACAGAAATATATTTCACTTTTTCAAGCAGACATTGTTTTGTTAGGCTTATGTTGCTCAGCAAATTGCTGTCTGTGAAATGCAAAATGGATTATTTGGTAATTAAAATATTTCAAGTTTATGAGGGAATTTGAAATGGTAAAATATTCTTAGTTCAGTGGAGTGGAGCTATATGTCTGTTAGCACAGAATCCTTTATGTTATAGAGAAATAGAAGTAAAACTAATAGGTCCTTTCCATCCCCTTTGGGATTGTTCTCTACTGGATGTTATGTTTACTACCAGGATTTTTTTCTCTATCTAATTTAAATATCCCAAGAGATGGGCCTTGTAATGTACCTATTTTTTCATATGCAATTTAAAAAAGTGTCTCTCTTTGGAATCATTTAGTGTTACAATTGTGATTTGCATCTGAAATGCAAAGCAGTGTAACACCTCTTAGTATTGAGACTCGTGGACAGCCCAGCATCTCTGGCCAAAGGTCAATAATTAAGGGAGCTCAATAGCAGAGTTGAGGAAAAAGAATGTAAAGATTCTTAGTGCTCTGAGAACCTATTCTGAAAGAAAAATGAAAGAGAAATAGAAAAAATAATCCTTTCTTTTTATATATTTTTGTTACCATAGTAATTCTTGTTGTACATTTTTATATAAATGTCACCTGCCAGAAATATAGAAACTTCTACTTTGAAGAGAAAAATACTTCCAGGTGTATAATTTTGTCAACGGTAATGTTAACATTTATCATGGTGAAATCTTTGTAACTGATAAATATTGTTCTGTTTCTAGTTTTTCATTTTCCCTACTGACATTTTTAAACCAATACCCTGTAAATGTCAGTATTGTTAATTTTACATCTTGGAAAGGTGAAAGGTTAAAGAGTTATATATTGGGACACAGAAACATAATAGAAATAAATTGAAGTTTAATGAGACTTTGAGTAGAGTGCTTCTAAGACTACTTTTTTAGGTGCAGGTTATGTGTATGTTCTTTATTGCACTGCAGCATTTATGCCCACAAAAACCTTCCTGTTACATAACTTCCTGGTTTTGATTATTTTAGTAAGGGAATATGTCTGTAAAACCATGAAAACTGGCAATCAATTGAAACAGCATTTTAAAATTATGTTTAAAGCTGATGGAAAAATCATAAATAAGAATTAAACTCTTTTGCAAATTACTCTGGGGGTATAAAACTCATTATGGTGTGGTAGCAGGTAAGCACTGAGAAAAATCATAGTTTTATTATACCTACTAGAAAAGTAGTCTAAAGGGGAAAAAAATGTCTACAGGAAAAGAATTTTTGGATAATTTGAGGGAAAGGTATTGATGAATAGAATTGACTATATTTGCATATCAGTCACATGCAGTGACACACATCACTAGGTCAAAAAAAGTTTGCTTTCCTTGGTTAAGAATAAAATTTCTTCCCATATCTCTAATGTCTTACTCCTTCCTTTCCTCTAGTGTGGCATGACCTTACCCATGGATTAAGGCTTCATATGAAAGCTGCTCAGAGGTTGAATGTGAAAGTTTCTTGAAGGTGAAGTAGGCAAAGACCCTCAGTAAAAACCCGTTAAATTACAATTTGTAATGTCATTGTCATTTTGGAAATGCAGTTGTGATGAAAAAAAAAATCCTATTTTGCTTCTTGGAGAAGCTCCTAACTTTCACTAGAATAATTTCTGTTGGTCTTTGATGCTAAAAATGGGGCAAAGATCAATTGATTATCACAGCATACAAATGTGAACTAGCAAAGATTTGAAGATTTAATGCAGCATAAAATTAGCAATTTGAAGAATTTTTTTAAGTACTTTGCCCTAAATAGTATCCTGTGGAGAGAATTAAACTTCCAGGTCCCCTACTAGATGTTGCAAATATTGAAGGGCAGGGATGACTAATGAACAAAAAGAAGTAACAATGCAGAATTAACATGATTGCTGGCTGGGTGCAGGTATGACAGTATTTACAGAGCCTGCACAGGAGAAAGGTTGATTAAAATTTGTGTTACTGCGTCTGAAAAGAAAACCAAGGGAAGTTAGTGTCAGTACCTAGGTGAGAGCTGCTTTGATAAATGTACAAAGTCTGAATGTTCAGTCAGAGGTTTAAACCTCAGTGTGAAACGTGCAACATCTGAAATAGACGTCTGCTACTGATTTTCTCCATATTTTGAAATTCGTGCCAAGAAATGTTGCTCAAAGTATATTGTGCGTTTTACTCAATATCTGCAAAAACAAAACATGAGACTCTGCAAAGTGTTGTGTTTCTCTTCGTAAAGTTATGTGGGTTTTTTTACTCATTAAGTTTTTCCCTGCTTTATGGTTATGAAATGTTTTATTTAGGATGTTTAAAACATACTGCTTTGATGCTTTCATAGATGTAAAACTTGTTAGACCAACTTCTCTTTTTAGTGCTAGTACCATAACAGAGGTTTAGGATGAAACCCTGTAGTTCTGGGAGGTGGAGGATTTTTAACCCGAATAGTTTTGGTGGTTTGGTTTGTGTCACAGCTCTATGGCACATTGAGAGTGAATCAGTGAAATAATAAGAAATGGCTGGATGCCATGCAGGTGTTTGGCTCTTGAGGTCTGAGGTTATACAGCTACCCGTTTTCTATTCTTAAGTATTATTCCTCCAAATCAGATATGTACTTCTTTGGGAGCTCGCTGCTCCTACCTGAAAAAGCAGGGTCTGTCCTTCCTGATATTCCTGCCTTTGGAAGAATCCCTTCAGCCAAACTGTCTTTCTGAACTGCTCCTGTACCCTTTCAGCCCTATGTTAATTATATCCTTAACAGAATGCTGCTGCCGCTGCTACTTCAGCAGCAGCTGATGGGCATTTCCAGACACCTGTCCCTCCCTTTCTTCTCTTGGCTAATAAGCCCAAGGCAGAGAAACCCAGCACAGCTAAAATCTGATGCTTCCCATCAGCTTGCCTAGTTGGTTCCCTGATTAATAGTTATGCACAGTAGGTGACTGCAGCTATTTTCCCTTGTTTTTTGAATTTATAAATTAATAGGAATACAAATACTTTACAGTATTATTCTAGGGCTACAGGCTGCAGTGATTCTACCAAGAATAATGTAAAAATTGAAATAATTTTGGAATTGGGATTCTTCTGTTAAAATTTTCTAAGGATCCCATACCTATCCTCCTATTGAGGAGTCAGTTCTCATATGGCAGAATAATACTCATTTCATATCTAAAATTATGAAAACATTTTCTTCCTTCTTCTGAACCCATGTATCGGAAATATGATCCAGGAAAAAAATTAATTCATCTTAATACTGCAAAAATGTTAGTCTCATTTCTTCTTCCTCTCCCTGTTTCAGATTTAATTCTTGCATTAGAAAAGTTACCAACAAAGGATGAAGAAATGTTCCTAGCTATTAGTGTATGAAGAGAATATTTCAAACATCACAATGATCAGCATCCTGTGGGAAATAATCTTATCTCTCTCTCATATGATTTGATTAAAAAAAGAACTTGGAAAAAAGGTTTATTGCTGACTAAATGTGGAGAGTCATCTGACCTTTCTGCTTAAAATGTTATTTGAAATCAAATCTATTAAAGAGCTATATTGTAGGTTATCAGTGTTTAAGAAATGCTGGAGTATGCAGTTGGTATTTTCACACAGATCTCTCTCAGCTTATCTTCCTTCTCTGTCTTCAAACCATCTGCTCCTTTCCTATGGTCATTGTTTTCCATATTAATTAGTACAGAGTGTCTGCTGACTAAATAAGGATTTAAAGACTTAATTCCGATGTGCCTAACTGTTTGGGGAAAAAAAAGAAAATATAAAAAATATAGCGATGCTGTTTGGAATTTGCAATCATTAGTATAAAGCTGTGAGTGCACTTCTGGGTGTTTAGGCAGCTTGAATAATTTAGGGCCTATATATAGCTGACTTGTCTCATTTGTTTTATCTTCTTCACATGGGATTTTGTACTATTTCTGGGTACTTTATTATCACTATTGTCTCTCACATTCGTAATATGGATAGAAGCACAGAGCATGAGCAAAGATTTGAGGGAGAGGGTAGCATCTGCTTACCATCAATTGATTTAGCAGTAAGTGGTATGTAAGCACATTTAGCCTTTCCCATCAAATATGAAAATCAACCTTTTTCCTTTCACATTTCAGCCTGCTATTTTTCCAAGTTTTTCCAACATTTCCAAATTAACAGCATTGATGATCACTAAAGGTATAGCTCTATTTTAGTATAAATCCTTTGTTTGTTCTTGTGATCATTTTTCTCGAAGGTATTTTGCTCCTCAGCAGAAATCCTGTGTGAAAATGAAAGGCAGTGTTTGGGTTGTGTGAAAACTTTTCACCTCCTCTGTCATGTGAAAATTATTAGCTATTTCTCTGCAGAAACCTCTCTCTTATTTGGAGAGAAGCTGCTAGGTTGACTCTAACAACAGCTAACACATACTAATAGGCTGTGTTGCCCTCGAAGGTGCTGGTGCAGAAGGATTGTACTCTTGAAATAGATACTGAAGGACATAGACCTGATGTAGTAGGGCCAAGAGAGCTGACCCAGATTCAAACAGAAATTTGATTGTTTTAGTCTATTGCGTTCTTTTGTGATTCCAATAAAACTTGCAGTGTGTGCATGCTGTCACTGCATGCTTCAGAGCTGTCAAAGATACAGCATTAGAAATCTGGTGGCCATTTCTCCAGGACATAGAATACCTTGCTGCAGCTCTGTTGCAGAGTCGTGATTCTTTTTTCCTCTGTGTTTGCTGAGATTTCCTTAAAATGTGCGAGATGGTAGTTAGGACAGGAGGTGCTCTAGTGAACCATTTGCACCTTTTCCTTCAGATACCTACAAAATATTCTAGAGAGTTCTTGCTTTCTGTTTCTTTATAACTCTCACAACTGCATTTCTTGCTTGGCATGGTATTTGTGTGAAAGAAAAGCTCTCTGTGGTGGTGGGGTGGGGTTTGATTCTGCTGTCCTTTGTCCGATAGGTCCCATCAAAGGGGTGAGTAGTTTGACTATAGAATGGTGCATACCGAGAACATGCAAAATGAAAAGTTGTACCATGCAAACCTGGAAAACTCAGTCTTCCCTCTGCATGGTTGTGTACGTACCCAGTAAAAAACAAAGTTTAAAAGTGTGGTGTGGAGACTACGCTAAATTTTATTTCATGAATTGAGTGAGGAAGCACAAGTCAGTTTTAGCACTTGCATCTACTCTGTTGTTCTATCCTATGCTTTTGTAGATGATGTTTTATTTATATGCATTATTATATTGTATCCAAAATGCAACTGAAGGCATATATATTTAACTATTGAAAGAAAGTTTTGGCCTACTTCTGTTGATACCTAATGGGTGTTGCAAATGCCTTATGTATCAATATAAAAGCATATATTTGGCCCCTGCAAACACTCTTCCAATCTTGAAAAAGCCTGTATTAGAAATATTATCATTAAAAAATGTGCTTTGATTTCAATAGCACGTAGTTGCTGAATGCTCCTCTTTAAAACCCAAGTTCTTCCATTCACTTACAATTGCTAGTTTTCAGTGACAAAGCGATCATCATGATTGTAATTAAATATTTATCACACAGTTCTCTTTTGTCATTTGGATGTTACAAGGCAGGCAAAGATATACTTTAAAGGCTGAGTAGTAAGTTATATTATGATAGTATATCAGGCAAATGAGTGTTTGATGGGCTGTGTTAACGTGAGCTAAAAATAAAATCCCATCTGTTCACCTTTCAAACTGCATCAAGACACTGCATATGGGTTGCGGAATAATTTAATGAAACGCAAATGAAAATATGTTTATTTCCATCTTGCTGAAACAAGTGAAACAGGCAACTTGTTAGTAAAGATGTTTTAACAAGCAAGGAATTGTGTGCTTATGGCTTTTCTGGAATATAGTAGCACTGCATTCATTTAAAAGCATAAATGAGTAGATATAGAAACAGAGATGCTCACTGAAGACACTGTCTCTAATAATCATATAAAGCTCAAATCTTGATTACTGGTGCCAAGAGTTTGAATTATTTGCACAATTAAGGATGTGCCCCATTAGCATCAGTCTTGCAGAATGCATTGTGTATCGTGATCTTCAGGAACGCTATTTTTCAATGCTCATTTTTCTTATAATTTAATGAGTTCTCTTAATGTATTGGTAGACTATAGAGAAACTTTAGAGCCACATGCTGATTTACCCCAGCTAATGAACTGTTCCATAAAAATAAGCTGTTTCAAGGTATGATGTATGCTCTGTATCGTGGCTAGGTGCTGTACAATGAGAAGGAGATAAAGGGAGGCACCACTGTCTCTCAGCTTTTGCTGATGGTGGTATAAGTTGAAGCCACTGGAGCGACAATAATTTTTGCATGCTTAGGATTTTTCAATGGACTGCCTATTTTTAATACTTCTAGTGGAATGATTTTTTCACTTTTTCAGGTAATTGTATCTTTGACGTTGACGTTGTATTCATCTCGCTGCTCTGTTGTGCTACAGGCCCTTGAAAATTTTTGTCTATTGCTTTTACCAAGCATTTCCTACTACTTCTCCTTTATCTTCAGCCAAAGTTCAACCATTTCCAGTGAGTTCAAATCACAGATCTCCTTCTTTTACTGGTTTTCTAAAACAAAATTGAAAGATACTGTCTAATCTGTTAACTGCAGTTGAAGGGCATGAGATGATTTGGTTTGGTTTTGTGTTGAAATAGCTGTGTGACCTAATCCTGAAATTAGGAGGTGATTTACCATGTGTAGGATTTACAGATGAGGAGACACTTAGCAAGGCAGGGCCAGGTATGAAGAGTTCATCTAGTTACTGAAAAGAGAAAAAGGAAAGTATAAAATGTCAGGAGGAGATGAGCTTGAATAAGAAAATGGCTTCTCTTGGGTGGGATGTGCCTTATGGTTCAGGCTACAGGGGCACATCTTGCTACATCTAGCTCCATGATAGAAAAAAAAATTCCTGTGTTTCTTCTTGGAAGAAAATCTGGATATGAATTTATAGGACACTTCACCAGGGTCCCGGGAGAACCGGACTTGTAAGTATGCTGCAGGCTGTACGAGTCCATACGCTCTTTCTTGACTTCAACTTAGTGGTTGCTGTTAATGAGAATATAAAAAAAAAAAGGTATGCTGAACATGCAAGTCAGAAGGGGTGGGTGTGTGCGTGTATATGTGTGTATATATATAAAAATCATAGCGTTTGCTTTGGTTAAACAGATTGGATTCCCAAATAGCTGAGATGTGTTACAACAGCTCTGAAAATGAAAGCCACTTGCAAAAGCCTTATGTTAGAGGGGAAAAAAACTGTCTGACTTGTCATCTTTTCCAGGTCCCCAAAACCTCTGAAGCTGGTTGACAGAAAATGTTGAGCAATTGCTTTCTGTCAATCTTCAATGGAAATGTTTTCTCTTTTCTTTTTTTTAAAAAGACTTAATCAGGCATTATTTTTAGAAGTGTTAAGGTACATAAAAATATGATGGGAAGTACATAGTTTTTTTCATCCTGAAAAGATCTTATTTAGAAGACATTTTTTCAAAATCAAAGTATTTTCTTGGAAAATTTTGAAGAAAAGAAAAACTTTGAATTTAAGTGAAAAATAGTAATGCTTTATTCTTTGTCTTCTGTCCAACTCTAGTTTTATGAAAACTTAGTGATGAAAGATCTCTGAAGAAATAATGAATTTTTTCAACCAACTCCTGTTAAATCTTAGTAGTCTGTTTTGCTCTGTACTTGCCATGCCTGACAGATACCATGTGCATAAGTAGTTAATTTAAACACATTACTAATTTTTGTCTTCTGCTCTTCGAAAGGTTATAAAAATAACCGAAGTACACTAGCTAAAATCCTAAATTTGTAACATGAATAGATAGAAATTAAGTGCACTTATTTAGTTACCACATGTGTGCACGGATATGAAATGACAGTCAGACTCCTTATGTGAAATCGCTGTTCTTTTTTTTATTTTTATTATTTTTAATTCAGTATCATATTTGTGCTTTCCTGATTAACGTGGTGGTTTTCCACTATCTGTGGTTACCCAATGCTTGGAATACATTTTGTTTGTAGACTTGATTCTCTTCAGATGAAAACCAAGAAGTAAGGGTCAATAAAAATATTACTGAAATTCTCCATAAAGTATGCCTACAGAAGAACTTGGGAACCATTTCTCATCGTGTCTTTACTGTTGTATCTTTCCGTGATGGAGCTTCAGGAAAACCAGCTCAAGTGTCTTGACGTGACACAGCAATCAGCAATGCAAACAACTTTTATCGAACTCCTTGTGGTTTTACAGAGAAATTTAGTCAGATATTTGAGTCTCAAACTCTTGTTACAGATTGTTAGTTGTTTAGTATTCATTAAAGGCTTTCAGATGCCAATACAGATTGCCACCAGAAAAGGCCGAGCATTTCAAGTTTTGAAAGTCAGTCTGCCAAGATTTAATTTATATGTATAAGTAAACCTACTCCTGCTGGAAGTATTGCATTGCTGCCTGATGGGGGAAGGAAAGAACAGCCTGTGAGAGGTTCACTTCTCACGGTCTCTTCTGTGTTGATACTGAATATTGTAGTATTGGTATGGTTTCTTTTTAGAAAGGGTTTTGTTTGCTGTGATTCTGTGCACTTTTATGTCCCTCTTATACAAACCATTATTTCACTACTGGCCTCAGAATCTACTGCCTTATTTTTTTTTATAGCTTTAAAAGTAGGCAGGGCAAGGGAATCCAAAGATGTTGATGTGACCAAAACATATTAATGGTGGTATTCTCCTGTAATGACTAATGTAATGCACAAGTAGTACATGTGTTATTTATCAGTTGCTTTACATACTAAGTTTTAGTTAGTTTTATTCCCAATAAAAAGCCCGTTTCTTCTTAAATTTCCTTTCCTTTTTCCTCTTCTTTTCTACAGCTAAGCTGTTAAAACTTCATGAATGAAGTCTATTCAGCATTTGTATTCCTTTTTCCCATTGTTCTGATGAAGTACAATATTATACTAAATGTGCATACTGTTCCAAGAGCTTATTGGGATTTTTGAAATTGGAAAGGTTTTTAACTTTTCACTTACAAGTTTAGGAAAGAGTGTTACCTTAAAGATTTCTTTTCTTCTGAAGATACATCCAGGAAGAATCTTTTTTCCTATACTATTTAATTCTCCTTTTCCCTTCCTTTCTCTTCACAACCTCAAGGTTAGAAAGATAATTCTCTTAATGATTTTTTTTTTTAGATCTAGGACAATTTTATCTTCATTTTACTTTTTGATATTGCTTTGTTCTCATCTGTTTCTTGACCCCTCAGGGGCTGTATGCTAAGCTTTCCTTGCCAGTACTGATGCTTGTTAATGCGGTGGACCGAATGTATGCAGAGCAAAATAGATGTTAATAGGTGTGTTACAGTCCCAGAAGTCTTGCTGCTGTCAGGCAGCTCCCCCCTCTCTTGCACTGAAGGCACCCTGTCTGCACTGTTACTTGTTTTCCTTCCCCTGAAACAATGAGACTGCAAAATCATGAGAAAAATACACAACTTTGCATAGATGAACATTTGTTAAGTTCTTTCCTTAGCCATCATGTGCATTTACTAAAAATTAGCTGAAAATAGGGATAAGTTGTTCTTGAAACTGAACCACTTTATTTTTACATACTTAAACAGTTTGTTTCCGTTCAAATATTGAAGCCTGGTGATAGATATTTTTCTTTGCTCAAAACTTACTGAGAGCTTCAGCCTATTAATAACAGTGAACATTCATTAATATCTGAGGAATGTGATGCAAGTTGGCACTTTGTTTCCTGTCCTGCCATCGCTTCTTACCACAGGCGTCAGTTTTTCAGGACATACAATGAGCTGTCGCTGCAGTTGATTGCTGCACTACAATGGACTATGAAAAATTTAGCTGGAAGTTTATGGGATGTATGCACAGATTTTTGGTTGCGCAGCTTTAACTGTAGCGCTAAACAATTTTGTTTAAAGGTAGCTCTGTTTTTTATGTGAAACCTTCAACAGAAGAATCTGCAATCTATATACTAAAGAACTGGATTAAGGAACCCAGTTGCTATTGAAGGAAATACCAAAAGCTCTTTCAAAATCGCAAGCAGAGCTTGATGCTGTGTTGTATCCTTAATTAGCAAATATAAGCTCTAGAGAAGACTAATTCAGGAATAGTGATGACAAGAAATGTGAAAGTAATGTCTCTAGGAGTCTCCCAAGGCAAAAATGAAAAAAGTAATTTTTGTCACACTTGTCACCAGACAGTAGTTTGTATCCATTCATAAATGCAGGTGGATATAGGCTGTCTTGGGATGTTCTGTCATGGAAGCAAGAATCAATACAGAGCTGTGCTGAGTCTCAGGTGAGTATCACGACTGCAAGAGCAGTATGCTCTTCCACGGATGCTCTTTTTCAGACTTTAAGATTTCTAAACACTGGCCTGGCCTTGGTAGGTAGGTGAACAGTGTACAGCTTGCATTGACAATAAAAGCATAAAAAGTGAAATATTGGTTTAATTCATTGTTGTTCCCATATGGCTTGGTAAATCCTCTGTTTGGTTTGATACCAAGGTAGCACAGATTCATGTCCTATGTGAATTTACATCTAGGGAAACTTTGTTCTTTGAATGTAAGCATGATGAATAAGCACTGCAATGTGTAATAACGTATTTTGTTTTTCTTACGATACCTGCCTTAGGAAGTGTACAGTTTGGAGTACGCATCCTAAATCAAACACTTATGAAACCTTGTTATTCTATGAATGGATCGTTTCCTAATTTATTATACATCATCTAGTCAATAAGGTAGAGACTTCATAGAATGTATACATTAACTTACTGAAAAAATGTACATGCAAATGTTACTCCTGTTTGTCTTCTAGAAGGCAATTCGTGTCTCTCTTCTAGTACCAGGTAGCCTAGTGTGACATAAAAATAAATAATAATTTGGAAGCATTATCTCATGTGTATTTTATTTAAGGTAACGCGTTTCTACTACAGGTCAAAAAAAAAATCAGGCTAAGATTTGTGTTCCCTGGAGATAATTCAGGCGCTTTAACAGGATCTGTTTGCATTTCTCCCTGAGGATAGGTTGGTACCGCTGCTGTGTGCAGCGACAGGGATTTTGGACAACAATATCAATGTCACAATTTGTGGCCTTAGTGCAGGTTCCCATATTTCCTTCTCAATTCCTTAAAATATTTCTTGGATAGTGTGATCTCAAAAGGGCTAGACTTCTCCAAGTGCTGAAGCAATGTACTAGAGAATCCTATTAAGTAATCTTATTCTTCATGTTGTTGTGTTCAAAAAGAGGTATTTTGTTCCATTTTTAAGGCACAATAAATGGTAAATAGTCTAGGTAACGATATTCCAGCCCATATGTTCTTCTGTATGAGTCTCTGGTTGCACTTAACTCTTTGCTCCAGTCTGCTACTGCCATTTGTAATTCAGTTGAGAATACTGTACTGGAAAGAAAGTGTGATGTACCCCAGTTGTGTGGTATGGAGGGAAAAGTAAGTAAATTCCCCTCTTTTGTGTGCATAAAAAGGGAGTAAGATCTTTACTGACAAAGTAGAAATGTATAAATTCTGCTTGAGAATAAAAATATTGGTGTGCATCTATATCTCAAAGGTCACTTTTAGAGCTCTCTTTCATTGGATGTACCTTATGAATACACCACAATTTCTGGTGTGGGAGGGTTAGGTGTACATTGTGGTTGGAAATGCACAGCTACTCAGCTGCTACATACTTGCCCCACTGAACAAATACTCTGCCTGCAATAAGATAAAAGCAGCGTGCCCCAGGCAATGTACAGTCAGCTGTTAGGTTTCGGCGTAGCTTAAAGTTGTCTAAATACAATCCATACTACTGTTTTAAACAAGAGAGGAATAATAAGGGAACTATTTGGGGCACTTTAAGCCCAGTTGTAAAACTGCCAAATTAATTTTGTATCTGACACATTACTTGTTAAGTATCTGATCTATTCTGTCAACAGACTAAATTCTATTCTAATACAAATGAAAACCATATTAAGTTAGCCAAACACCAGAATCCTTTTGTGTCTCTGTCTCCTTCTGACTCTCTTATACCACATTCTAGGGATGACTTTTGCAGGCTTAATAAAGGATTTGGTTTCGGGGAATGTTACTGTTGTAAAATAAGAACGTTTATTCATCCACAGCTTGAAAATGTCTCACAGGCTAAAAGTCATTAGTATAGATAAATCCAAATCACACCTGAGTACGTGAGGTGTTCCCTGCGATCTGCAGTCCTTCCCTGCAACCCCTTTTGAGCTTCATCTTAATTAGACCCAAAAAGCGAAGGAGGAAGGAGTAAATCTTTCCTACAGAGACATCTGCTAAGGTGGTGCTGATGTTGCCCGAACTAGCCTGTACAAATGCCTGAGAGCATCTCTGGTGTGAAAGATGAATCTCATGTGGGCTGTGTTTACCGGAGTTTGGTAACCTTTTGCTGGGGCAGGCTGGGTTAGTGCATGCACTGATGCTCTTGCCCCCGTTCTCTCTCAGAAAGCCCTCAAGGCTCCTTGTCACTCTTTCTCCAGACCTCCTTTTTCTTGCTGGGCATATTTCTGTTAATTCCCTCTTTAGGATACTCTGATTCTTTGTTCTAGTGGGATCTCTTCTTTATCCCCTCTCTGATTTTTTTTTTTTTTGTTCATAGGTAGACATGCATAATCTGTAGGTACTTTCTCCTGTCCTATGAACTTTCACAAAAATAGGTGGTGTGAATCTGTGAATCCTACTATCATGTAAGTGCAGTTACAGTATAAAGTTTAATAGTTCAAAAGGTTTATATATGAAGAGCAGATTTTAGTGTGTGAAATTATTTGCAGTACCATGGAACTCAGAATTTACAGAAGATTTATGCTTAGAGAGCAGCTTTGAAGGAATTAGTCTGTTAATGACAAATATAAGCATTGAAAGTAATAGTCCTTGTACAGGTTCAGCAAAGATGTTTACTATTTTGCAAATGAACTCTTAGCTAAAAATTTCAAATTGTTATTTTAAGCTTAGTTTTTAAGACTATTGAGATATTGAGGGCAGCAGATAAAACAATGCAAACTGTTCTGAAAGAAGCATCCTCACAGGAGTGTCCCAGAGTGCTTGTCTTCAGCTATCCTGTGCCTGGGATCTGCCGCCTGGGTGCTGGGGTCCCTTTCTGTAGAAATGGGGGACCCGGGGAGAGGAAAAGGAAGCCGGGGGGAAGAAAATGTGTGCCTAGTTCTTGTTTGAACCTAAGTCAGGGTCTAGGACCTTGGAAGTGCCTTTGGTTTCCACATCCTAGCTACACTAGACATAGCTTCAAACCAACAAAGATAGGCAATCATAATTTTCATGGTACTATTTTTACCTTAATGTAATATTCCTATTTACAGGGAAAACACTCAGTCATACCAAGAAATGAGATCCTCAAATGGCTATTCAAACAGTCATATTTAAATAGATGACCTTAAGGACTTTACGTGCTTTCTTTATAGCTATATTAATACTAATACTATTATAGTATTAATAGTATTAGTATTAATAGTATATAGCGATTAGTATTAATAACTATTAATACTAATGTTAATACTAATTATAGCTATAAAAATATTTGTAGAATGATCTGTAAAGGATATTAAAAAACCCACCCAAAAACTAGACGTGGAATTGTATGTGAAACTATACCTGCAAATGTACAACTCTCAGTGCCAAAGAAAAACCTTTAAATATACCTTACACATGTAAATTTAGTCTGAAGACTGTAATATGTAAGCTGCCAAATGATGTAAAGAATTGTCTGCTGTACACACTGGAAACAAAGCAAAATGGATGTGCTGAAGTCGTAAGAATAGCAATAGCCATAAGGACAGAACGTGATGAATTTCTCCTGAAATACATAGTTTCTGCTGAAAATGAGCTCGTCTCAGAATGCAGTGTGGTATCCTGAAACAGTTTTGGGTTTTATCATTAAGTGATCCCTCCTTGTTTTCTATGACTGAATTAAGTGCACTGTGTATTGGAAGTACTTTGAATACATTTACACTGAAGAAAGTTTAGGACAAATTACTGATGATTTTTTCCTTTGACAAATCTGTGATAAAGAGCTTGTAACGAATGTATAAAGAAACAAGAGTCAATCTGGATTTGAAAGATAAATGTCTAAAAAGCCTAAGATGTGCAAAAGAGGAAACGTACAAAATGATCATATGGTGATTTAACTACCCTCCTAACCTATTTAATTTTTGGCCTTTAAGGAGTTTATAAGAACAACTCTGGAAGCTCTAGAGAAAAGAAGGGTGCTTGTTCCTGCCTTAATGCCCATACAAAAAATTCTGATGTAGAAATTAGATTTAAGCTCGAACAAAACCATAGGTTCAAAGGGTATGTATTCAGGATATGATTATCTTTTTCAATGATGGATCTAGCTGAAAGGGAAACGATGTGCCCATTCAGCAGAAGACTTTGAGAATTTCATTTAGAGTGAGAAACGGGAGGGGGAGGGGCTGGATTCAGTCTTCTGACCTGTAAGGTGTTATAACTGGTTAGCTGTTGGGATGCTGGACAAAGTGTCACAGTAAGAATGCTTTACCAAGTTTCTAACTGGCTAAGGCTCTTATTTAGGACTGTTAGCAATTCAGGACTAGCATGAGTGGTAGCCAGCTGTAGGTACAGAATAGCACTCTAAACACCCTGGTCTGTACCTGCTGTGAACTATTCTCTTAATTCCATGTCTGTCTCTCTGAGCTGATGGTGATACAGGATTTTGCTTGAGATGCTGAACCACTGCAGGCTGAACGCTGCTGTTCTATACTTCTCCCACAGTGATGCTGACCTATTTTAATTGCTTGCTCTTCAGAGGATGACTTTGAAATCCACCATAATCAAACTGAATTTGTAAGACCCGCTGTAAGATTTCACAGCTAGAGTCCTTTGCAAGAAATGCTTTCTCTGAATTATGCTCAGGGAATGGATTTTCAGGTAGCTTTTTTTTGGATAGTATGTCTGCTCAAAAACCCAGCTTCACATATTCTGTATATAAAAGGAGCTGGGGCAATTGCAACAGAGCAGAGAGGGACAGATGTAGACCAAGAAAATCCATAACTCTCTTAAGAGTGAAAGGATCAAAAAAGCATCCACATTTATTCTTATACAGTTGTTCCTGTAAACTTCAATTCAACTTCATTCTGAAAGTGGGGAAAAAAGCTGTGGAAAATAGAAGGTCAGAGTATATTTTATAAAAGAGACAAATAAATGTTGCTGCCTTCACCCTCCTTGCAGTTGTCCATATTTCCTGTTCCCAAAATCACCAGTCCTGTACAGGACAACAGAAGCTCATCCAGTCAAGCTGCTGAAACAATTCCATGTTACTCCCATGATCAGTCATACTCAAATTGCTGAGTACGTAAGTCCCAGTTGAAGTAACTTGATTAAAGAAAAATGTTCAGGTTAACCTAGATATTCACATTAAATTTTAGAGCAGTTGCAAATATATTAGTTGAACATAAGACGACAGCAATTTTGAATGATTTGCTCAGCTTTACATGTCAAACAACGAGGGTTGAGATGCACATTGTTTAAATGCTTATTGCTAAGTCCTGATCAAAACTCTCCTGCAAAAATAAAGATTTTATTTATTGGACAGAAACAGACTCATTTTCTCTAAATGTCATATAACCCCCTCAAACTACTAACAGTCTCTAAAGTGATATGAAGGGTCTTACTTAGGGTTTCCATAAACTTAAAAGAAGGGGGGGGGGGAACTCAAAACACCTGACCAGCTCTATCTCCTCCTGGAATTACCTTCTCATCTGAGATCCAAACTCATCCAGTAAGAGCACTGAATGCTCTTAACTTCAGAGTAGCTGAAGCAGTTGGCAGGCAAGTGAGAGTAGCTACACTGTCATCCATCTCTAACTACATATTTAATTTGGTAAATATATATATGTTGTGAGAACGTCCAAATATTGATTACAGTCTGTGGGAACTGGCTGTTTTCTTTAGATGGAATGAGATCCTTTGATATGCACCCCTATCAAACATGGGAGAGCGTTAGGCTGCTGTATCTGAGCTTTATACACAGCTTAGTGATATGTTTCCCTCCAGAAAAATTCTTCTATGTGTTAATTTAAGCATCCAAATGCAGAATTTGGAATTAATGAAAAATCAACCTCCACATTTCAAAAACTTAAGAGATTAAATTTGCAATTACTTAATTATGGTCTATGAAATATGCAAACACCCCTGAGTTTTGAGCAAAGATGTTTTTCAAAAAAATAAAAGTTTTATAGCAGTGGGTGCTTCAAATTGTTCAGGGTTTCATTTTCTGTAGGGAAAATTACCCTTTTAAAAATTTGTTTCTAATGTTAATAAATAACCCAGAGCTGAAACTTCCATTTTTGGAAGAGCAAAAGAATAGATTATCTTAACTAAGAGAAGGAAAAATAAATTTTCACTTCCTGGGGAAAGAAACAGATTGTGTCTCTTAATGACTTTGCATTTGTTCAAGTAATTTTGTAGTCAGTTCAGAATGGATCTGAATTGTATCACCATTTATTATTATTACTAATACCTGGACTATAATAATCAAAACAGGAATATAAAAATGCTCACAAACAGTTGACACTAGGGAGGGTTGAAGTATGTGCATGGCCCCCCCCCCCCCAACCAATTAAGAATGTATCCAAACATTCTGGCCAAAATGAGCCATATCCTCCTTAATTTCCTGTTGTTGTTTTCCTCTAGACAAACCAAGCTGAAAAGAGATGCTGATTTAATTTGGTAAGGAATACGTTGTCTGTCTGATGCCTTGTTTTCTGCCTGCTCGTGTCTTGCCAACAATTATCTTGTCAAGAGGTAATGTAGGCAACAGAGAAGCAGTTAGAAAACTTCTGGTAGAGGTAAACTTTGTTACTGCAATAAAACTTGATCTAAAAACAATCAAATGTTATTATTTAAAGAACTTATCCACTTGTTTTCCCATAAGACAAATACTGCCTTTACAAATGATATTTTCTGGACCTGAACCCCTGCACATTAATGCAGATTACAGCACAAAACAGATTTAGACCTGAAATTAAGATTAATTAGAGAAACATGGTATAGAGCTGGCTCCATGCTGTTTTCTAGTGCTGTTTGTTGAAATGGATGTAGCTGGAATGCTTGTGTCCTTGTGGGACTTGGGACATTGGGACTTTGTAGCTGGGAGCAACCTGGGACATTACATGCTGCTGGCTTCCATGCCAATGCGGTGATATCTGTAGGAAGGAGCAATCTCTTTTTGGACTTTTATTGATTAGTGTAATCAGCTTTAAACTCTGAGCAATTCTTCTCCATCTGTTTTAGCTTTAAAGGTTTCTGTTTCTTGCTCAGATCGAAGAAAGCTCTAGTGTCCAAAAGATGATCTGTTTCTTTCCAAAAATAGTAGTTGAAAATATTATATCTCCCTCCAATCCTTGTCTTATATCCTTAAATTATCTTGGGTAAAAGACTGCTGATACTTTTGGTGTGTATGTGACTACTTGCAAACTCTGTCCAGTGAGAAATTGGACATTTGTTTAAAGTCTGGGTAATATATATACACACACACATCATGTATAGAGGCTATAAATAAACATCTGGATCAATGCGAAGCCTAAAAATCCATTTAGGCATCAGACTTCTTGATGCAATGACATATCTGACTTGGCACTTCTACCTATTGGACAAGCTTGGGGAGAAAAGGGATCCTCTTGTTATAGATGCAGCTTGAAATATTACAGAATCATGAAAGTGGGATTGAGGAAGGATGGGCAGTCTGTCATGGGGTGGAAAACTTGGTCTTCTCTTGGCTTTAGCGCTGCAGAATAACTTTTGATGGCGGCTAGTGGCAAGCTTTTATAAAAAGATGTATGTCGGCTCTCAGGCAAAGTGCTGGCTTGTTTGGGATAAAATTTTGGCTTGAAGATGTCTTCTGTACTTCGATGCAGTAAATGTAAGGATTCAGGCTAAAAGGCAGAATAAAATTGAATTTACCACTTAGATTTTTCTTTTAGGAAGACTGGGAAACTGATTATGCGTTTAATAATGCAGAAGCACATGATGGCTGAAACATAATTTTCTTTCTTTACTTTTGTAGTTCTTTTGTAAAGGTTACAATATTATCTTTTAGAGCAAGTTCATACACTTTGGGTTTTTTACATTTACTTTAACAGCAAATATTGAAAGTATGGTAATGTTATTTGCTTTAAATTTGAGGTGGGGGAGAGGCAGAATCCTGGTGTTTAGTAACAGGAGGAAAAACTTTTATTAGAAAGTTTGTATCTGTTAATACTTGTAATGTGTACACATTTAAAAAATTCTTACACCTTTTAAAGGAGATATTCAGAGTCACAGTCAAAATACTTTCCTCCTTTACAAAGCTGTGATTTTGCTGAGTTATCATGGCATCATAACTCATTTGCTATTGTGTAATCTAGTTATGAGACTGGTAAAAGACTGTTTTTAACTATGCTTATGTATCTATTGTATTGGCTTTTGGTAGTAATTCTGGAAAATTAGTTTCCCTTTTGCTGAATGGGAGTTTTAGACTAAAATTACAGAACAGTTACACCAGGTCTGTGCAGAAAATATGCCCCCGTTTCTTCGGAGGGGGAACTGAATTGTGACCTCCAGTTCCAATTACACTAAGTCGCTTTTGAATGTGTGATGTCCTCCAATAACACTTCTGATGAATAACTTGTGATACTTGCCAATTTGCTGGGGTCATAACCATCTTTCTGTTCTATATTTTTCAGTATCTAGTGCAATGTCACCTTGTCCCACAATTCTGAACTCTGCATTGTGGCGGTAATTAAAGTGTATTAATAATAATATCAACTATTTGTTAAAATTAATCTGAAAATAATTGTGACTAATGAACGACTCCGAGAAAATCGTGATGGTGTTTGTAACAGTTCGTGAGTTGAAAAAGAAGCAAAACGTTATGGAAGTACTTTGTTTTCAACTTTTCTGCCTATGCTTAAATAGTCATGGAAGTTTGGAAATGGTTTCTGGCAGCTCATTGCCATGGTGATCAACTCTGTGCATGATATAACAGCATGACTCAGTGCAAAACAGAAACCCAACCATACTTCCAGCTGCTGTATTTGTTTACATTTATATGTGCTGTGAAGAAAATGTTTTGCTTTCCCTATTAGACGTGAATAACGTGTAGCAGCAGCCGCCACAGGAAGATGTAAGGGGGGGTAGACAAACACTGGAGGAAGAAAATGTTGAGGTAAATATAATCTTTGGTGGTTACTCCAAATTACGGAAATGCAGGGTATGGCAATGATTGGGGCTGTCTGCCAGAACGAAGATACTGAAGGCTTTATATTGCCTGGTATAGAAGTCTTCCTGGTAGCACTAATGCCAAGGATGTTATTGCATTAGGTCAAGAAATCATGAGGCTCTGAACTTTAAGGATCAAAAATTCAAGATAAGGTTTTTATGCCATACCTTTTTTTTGATTTTCATGGGGCTCTCTGCTAAAATTTGGCTTCCGCTTGAATTTTTATCTTTTTTTTTTGCCTGTTTGAGTCATAACTTCAAAAATTTGCATGAAGAGACTTTGAAATACATAATAGAGGCTATGGTATTTATAGGAAAGCAAGGAAAGGTTAGTTTAACTGGGCAATGTTTCTATCTAGTCTGGGTCTGTTTGTCTTTTCAGCCTCCCACATTTCTGAGATGTCAGGTTGTTAAACAAGCATCATGTCCTCCAGATTGATTAATTTTTATTTTTTTTCCTTCACGCACTCTTCATGAAGTGTTGCAGAGAGCGGGAACTAGTTGAATCAAATGAAGGGGCAATGGAAAACGGACTATGTGGTTCAGTTGCCTGTAAAACCTTAAGCCTAAGGGGAAGCGTGGCCGAGACCTGCGTAAAGCCCCCTCAGATACAACCTGTAGTGCCCACTGACCTTCAGGCAGCTGTGGTACTGCCTGCTGTTACATTGTTTTACTTCCTTCATAAATATTTGAACTCTTTGTCTTACAAGCAACCTTTCTCAGTCTATTTTGTTAAATAGCCCCTGTTTTATTGTGGTGAAACTACTGATATTTTCATTTGTCTTATTAATACGAAGCCTCAGTGTTAGCATTTGCTTAAAACAAAATCCTCTCTACTTAAATCATCCTTATATTGAAGGGAAAACTTTGAGGCTGGGATATTTAGCTGGATGAATATGAGCTTGCTTTATTTACAGCAGGGATGGGATAACTTGGGTCGGGGGGAGCAGTGGTGTGCTTTCAGCTTCCCTTTGGAGTTTGGTTTTCCCTGTGCAAAGGAACAAAATACAAAAAGGTCTCTGATTCCTGTTTGTGGAATGGGAGGAGGGAAGGGCAGAAGAGCGTGTGGTCTTGTCCCATCTCCCTCCATTCACCACTCAGTGTCAAATAGGAAGTCTGTAAAAATAGATTTTTGCTGTGTCAACTTGTATCCCCTTCAAATGCAAAAGTCAAACTCTACCTACACCTTCTAGTAGATAATTTCAATGTGTAAAAACTGTCTCATCTTCTAACTGGGACTTGATGGCTTTATACCCCGTGTTAAACAGATGCACCCTTCTGAGCTCTGTGTTTGAGCAATGAATCTGCCAGATTGCTGGCTGCCTGTAATATTAATACTACTTTCTTTTGGGGCAACACTGTACAGTCCAAGCCAGTGGGTTGACAGAAGGTTGGGTTGTCCAGTGTCTGGTGTCAGATGACTGCCACCTCCCCTTCACACCAGCTGCTTGCCACAAGGTCCAACAGTTCTCTCTCTCAGTTTTTTTGTCTTTTTCTGCACCTTTAAGAGTATTAAATCAGCTGAATTGCACTAAACTTATTTAAGCTTTTAAACTTTTTTTGAGCGCTTTTTCCAATGTGGGTTTTCATAAAAGGTATGCTGTTTAGCATCAGATGAAAAAACTTTGAGAGCGAAATCACAGCAATATGTCCCAACTTTTGTCTATCATATTAGAGGTGTTTGGACAAATGATAATTGTGGCTATTTTCTTCCTCTACCTCCTTCTTGTGTTTGTGAAGATACAGGCTGCTTCATGAGCTTACTTTACAGCTTCTTTTGGAAGGACCTCCAACTCTGTTTCTAGACCACAGCTCCCAGGACATTTGGACATTTGAACTTTTGGATGTTTATTAGGATTATTTCTTTCTGGATTTCCCCCTTGGCAAACGTATAGTGCTGTGTAAAACCATTGGCAATGCCCAAAATGTACCGCAAAGAAGGAAAGAAAAAGGAAAAGCAATGAAACTAATGTGAGCTGATGTAAGCTGCCAAGGAAATGACAAAGGGGTAAAAAATGGAATAATTTTTTCTGACAAAAAAATAAAAGAAAAATAAAAGGTAGAGGGCTGTGCAAGAACCCTTTGCACTCTCTCCTGGGTCTGCTTTGTCCTTATGCTTGTAGTGAGATCTCCCCTGGCAGCGTTTGTGAAGGATATTTTTTATGAAAAGCCAGTTTAAGAAATGAAGCAGTGGGGAATGTGGAATTACTGTGAATTATTTCTCTCTCTCGCCCTGATTGGATTCTGTTTCTCTCTCTGGCAATCCTGACAGTTGCAGAGCAAGGCAAGCAATTCCAATGTGAAGATGTTGATCTTTTTTTCTGTTGAGATTTACATTAAACATAATGGTTTAGAGGGCTCCAGTCAGGGAAGTTTACCTTTACAGACAGTATGATAGTAGCTATGCGCCATTGCCAGCCACCTCCAATTCTACCTTATCCTGTAAAACTCATTAGTGGCAGCATGTTTTGCAACATGCAGGGAATACCGTACATGTAGTGACAATTTATGAGAAAAAAATCTTACTAGTCTTTAATTATAAATCTTGCTAGTCTTTAATTATCTATCCTGAGATATTAGTTGCATGCTTCTACTTACTCCCACCTTTACTCCTTATAACAAAGAGCCTTTGCTGGATAATGAAACCATGGCGAGATAGGAGAGCTGATGTTTCTGTGGGTAAATGTTGTGGCACTATTTAAAAATTAAGGATAGAAATTAAATAATTAGAAATATTTGAAGCAGACTGAGCTCGTGAAGTTTGCTGGAACCTACTATTTTCTGACTACTTTTTATAAAGCAAGAGTAAGCATTACTAGAGATGGTCTCCTGTCTATAAAGAGTAGGCTCTTTGATTCTCCTGTTCCTGCACAGCACCGTATGACTGGTCCTGCCCATGTTGGATTATTTTGACTCTGCTGACATCCCCGCCTAGCCTTCATCTTCAATTCAGAGCTAAAGCACTTTACAGCCTCTAGCAGTCTAATCTGATTTAAGCTTTCAGTGGAGCTTAAACTTTTGTTAATTTAGGCTATTCGTAATTTTAAAAATGCAGTAAAGTGTTTTGGGTTTTTTAACTCGAATTTCAACTGTTTTGTGGCTTTCATTGCTTTCCAAAAGTCAATTTAGCAATTGACTAATCGAGCTGGCTCTGGATTTTCTTTTCTGCTACGAAGTGTTTACTGGGATACCTTAAGCTTTCTTCACATGTGATTTCTGAAACATTTTCGAGTGAAACCAGCACGTGTGTACAGCACTGGCAACAACCTATTTGCTAAATCATCTGACAACCAATATGTGCACCTACATAGGTGTATTTATGCAGCTGTTTTAACAGTTTACTGGATGCTTTTGCAATGTGTAACATGGCAGGTGCCACTGGAGGGCTTGCAAGCTGTTTAAAGCGATCCTTCACTAACCCCGTGTGCTGTGTTTGTAATTTTTGCTATTAAAAAAATCATACGCTAGGTAAATCATGCACACTGTGTGATTGCAATTTGACCGAAAAATAATTTTTTGGGTAGTTATTGACTATCACTGAAGTATTGATTGCTCTCCTAATAGAGCTATCACGATTCCCTGCCAGGTCATCAGCTCTCTGCCACTAATTATTTTGGTCTATAGATCCTTTCAAGAAGTCATATGTAAAAAGCTGAAAGCAGAAATACTACTTTATATTTATATTCAGAGCGATCCATTGCTGATAGTCATTGTAATACAGTTCAGGAAAAGAGTATCTCACAGAGCTAGAGGGTAATCGCCTGGAAAGTTGGATTTGAACTTCTTATATGTAGGAGTGCTGAGGTTTTAGCATGACAGCTCAGGGATGCAATAGAGAAATGTGTAATACAACAAAGGAAGGAATAATTAAGATAATGCTAAATAGAAAAGAGGAAGCCAGGAAGAACTGATAAGAGATGGTAGGAACCAGAACACTCCATTGCAATTATGGTAGGAATAAATTTAAGAGCAACTTGGAGATTATGCAGCTTAATTAAGCCTAATAGTGTTAAGAGAGCTGTAGCTGGACAGACCGCTGCCTACTGATGGAAGAAGTCAGGAACCCAAAAAACTTCAGAAAATCAGCAGGAAGAAGCTATTTCCTGTTGCTGAAGAACTGAGGCAAAAATTTCAACTGGCTGGAATTCCAAGTAAATAGCAAATTAACTCTTTGCTCTTGTTTTTTTTTCCTGTAGGTTCTGAATAGGAGCCACTCTTTGTTCCTACAGTTTTTCTGTCACTTATTTGAACTGAAATGATTTCTGTGTGCAAGCGAGTACTAATTTTCCACATATGTTGGATAGAAAATTGGAAATACATAACAGGTGAACTAGAAAATGCCACATTTTTTTCAGCCTATTTCATTTCAGTGTTTCAGTGATGTGCAGTCCTTAGGAAAATTTGATCTAAAAGCACTACTATGCTTTTTTAGGGGAAAAAAAGCGTCTGTATTTATTAAAGCTGTTTAAAGTATGGGTATAATTCACAAATCCTCATTTCTGATCACTTAAGGTCATTTTTCAGTAGGGGCTTCTCTCTCATGTGCTATATGTTATGTAGCTATATCAGGCAGAACTTAAAACCATAGACATTTAAACAGTGTAAAGAGAAAAACACCATCAGAAGCAGCAAGCTGCTTAATAGTAGGAAGACTGGTAAAAATGAATCAGTCTAGTCTAAAGAGCTTAAATTTGCCACTTATTATTTACATGTTCATAATGCAATGGTGTTGCACTGGAAGTGAAACAGAGGAGTTGTGGAGTAGTCCACAATATTCTGATGGCATTTAATTCCTATATATTTCACAATGTGGAAAGCAAAACCTTCCTGGAAGATTGTGAGCTCTGATTGCACACAGATGATGTGCTATAAGAGAGAGTCATAATTGTCAATGTGACATCTACAGAACATATGTAGAAAGTCAGCAAAATTGCAGTTAGCAGAGAAAACAGTAAACCGTTGTCTTCCTGGCGCTGCTTTAGATTAACGCAGCAAAAGGGTGAAGAGGCTGTGCAAACATGGAATCAAAACTCAGTGCTAAGTTTTCAGCCCTGAAGAACAGTGGCTTTTCTAACCAAGGAGGCTTCTCTAGCTATTGGTTTTGAGCCCCTGTTTGGAACGATCTGTGCTCTATCCTGAAAGGTACTCTGCAGATCTCTAAATAGGAAGTGTCCCAGATTCTTCTGGGAGAAATCTCTGCTCTGCGTTTTCTTTCTCAAGGCAGTCCTGTCAGAATTCAGACACCTCAGCAGTTTGAAAATAGTTCATCCCCAACTGTATTGTGATTGCTGCAACGGTATTTGTTGTAGGATAAGATAATCATCTTGCTTTCTCTACATCATCGGTACAGCTCAGACCTAGAACAGTTTTCGGTTCACAGGTTCATATAGACATTCAGTTCCTGTTAATGAAAATGATGGGGTGTCTGAAGTGTCTAAAATCCCCTGAATGTCTGTTTTGAGCTTAAGCTTGTAAAAATGCAGCTAGAATAACGCTGGAGAGTAAACAACATGCCAGCTGTACATAACAATTTTTGATTTATATGCTGCACTGAGCCAAAACAAAGGCATTCAGAAAGTTTTCACCCACGGTTACTCCTACAATAATAACTGCAGGTTGACATCCCCCAAGCCAATAATGAAGAGGTAACAGCTGTATTAGGCACTTTTTGTTGTTTTTGTTGCTGCTTGAAATGAATGAGATGGGGGGAAGAAAGGGAGAAAGTACTAACAAACTGTTATAATTAGAAGGCTAAATTCAACTCTAGGTTTATACTGATGTAAATGCATACTAGACTCATTTTGCTACTGGGGCTGAGTTTGGAGTTGTTCTGACTTGCGTTGTGTGTACTGTATTAAACATGTTCCTACATAAAGTACAAACTAAAATGCCTCATAGAGTCCATGAAAATTAGCATCCTTAGGGGACTTCCTCCCTGTTCTCATAATTCTGCCGCTTCATTTATTCACTAAATGACTATTTTGCCATACAGCTGGGATAGATACTTGAGGGGCAGCAGATCTGTACACTTTGCTGTTCTCCATGCAGCTGGGCTGCCTGCTCCACTCACCCACTCCATCCTATACCAATAACTCTTCTGGCAGTGGTAGCCAGGAGTCACAAGCTTTTTTTAAAAAAAATAATACCTTTAAGGTTTACATGTTCGTTTTTTGGTTTTTTTTAAATCTGAGTTTTTAATTCTACATGTTAGGTATTGCTAGAAACCATTATAATAATAATAATCTGAGGTGAAATAGAAAAAAAGGAACAGCAGGATTTCTTTTAAAGGATGCTTTTAATACTGCTTTTACTGCAGGTGCTTTCTGTCTCACAGCTGGGTGCAAACAAGATGACTATTCTGGTGAGATTTGTATAAAGGTAGTGACTTTTGTGGTGAGGGCAGAAATTTTAATTATGGAGAAATGCATACTGCTTTACTCATGGCTTTGTTAGAAATTCCCATTTTGTACTTTTATAAATGCCTTTTATACGGTCTTGATATGGATTGTACAGTAATTGGAAATAAAACTTTTTCCATAGTAGAAATGAATGTTAAGAAAAAAATCATCTAGACAAGTACATAAGGTAACACTGGTAGTTTTAGATGTGTCTGACCATAAACTAGCGAACTGAGAAAGAAACAGGTTTTCTTATGTCATCCAGAGTAGGTCCTGCCAATTTGCATCTGGACAGTTAATGTAAACCCCAACATTCTGAAAAATTTGTGTGTCCCATCTTGCTTCGTTTAGTTCTCAGGGCTCCAGCTGGAGAGGTCACCAAGCACTTCCTTTGGAAGATTGATTCACCAACTGCCAAATTTTGCTGTCAAGAATAATTCTTGCTGTTTAGCCTACATTTTCACTGCCAGGAACATTTCTCGATGTTCAATCTGTGTTTGACCTTTCTTAAGTTCCTTGTATATTCTTGAAAAACTTCCATAAATAGGCTTATAGAAATCCTACTCCTTGGTGGTTTTTCTTAGTTCTTACTTTCTCTCACCATTGGTTGGTCCTGTTTCTAGTTAACCAACATAACTTTTTTTTTTAATGCCTTAAAGAATTATTTGTTCTTGGAGAGAGGCTGTATAAAATATGTGGAGCATAACTGCAATTGGTGTGTGTGTATATATATTTAAGTGAAAATTCAAGTACATATTTTAAGTGAATGAGTAAGACGTGGTAGGAGGCTTTTTGAGATGAGATTCTTCCAGGGTCAATCTCAACACAGCAAGTGTATTAAAGTTTTATGAGTAGTTTGTAAGTCTTGAAACATTAACTTGTTTCTGACCAGCAATAAATATGTAATCTTGGTTACTAGGTACTCTACAAGATCAGGAGGTAAGTTTTGGTGCACTATCTCTTAGAAAGCAAGGACCTCTCCCCATGACCAGTTTCAGTAGAAAATGTAACTAGGCATCGTTTTCTAAATGCTTCCTATCTGGACAAATAATAGCTTATAATTGGCAAATGTGTTGGTTAATAACTAATAATGTTTCATTCCTCTGAAATATTCCCTGCAAATAGCTCAGTCCAATTAAAGTACTTGGTTTATTGATCTATGTCCTATTCTTTCTCTTTCATCTTGCTGCAAGTCCTTTCATCCTTCTCTTACTACTGGGTTTCATCAGTTTTAGTTTACATCTGCATTTGCGGATGACTCTGAAATACAAACTGCTGCTTGAAAGTTGTAAAGTTTCCACTGGCTTTGCTGGGTAGGATCAGAACTTGTACTGGAAGGATGCTAAGGTTTCTGTCTCTCTTCCTGCAAAGTGATTAGTTGCATAATTAATTAAAACAGCCTAGCGTACGTTTCTATAAGGCACTACTCTGGCAGTGTGGAAGGACCTAAATGTAACAAATCTTTTTTTATTGTGTTTTTTATTAAGAGAAGTGATATTCTGCTGTCTTTGTGATTAAAACCATTGCAAATAACATGCAGCATTAGGATGAGACCGTCTGCCCTATGGTCTGTTTAAATTTTAGTGCCACTTTTTGGCCTATTTTTTTCACCAGTAGGAAAATATAAGTACAAAGCAGCAACAATCGCATTTTGTAAATATGGAAACTTAGATAAGAGACAAGCTACAAGTTAACATGTGTAGAAATATTAGGAAGATGCCTACAGTACGTCTGGGACATTCAGCGCTTGTATCTTTACGCGAGCAAGCAATTGTTGCTCTGGCTGTTTGTATTTGCCTAACCTTCCATTATCAAATAAAATTCAGAACAAAATACAATTTCTGTCTGAGACAAATATGACTGGAATCCCCAGAAAGACTCTAAAGGTCAGATCACCTGTTTTGAAATATTGCTCCCTAGTATCTACAAAGTCTTAGTGACATTAAACAGTACAACGTGTAGGTTGCTGGAAGGTACCCCTGTGTTATATATTTAAAGCACAAGCTGTAGCCTAGAAATAAATAAATAAAAAAATTCTGTGGTGAAAGACTTCCAGCTCTGACCAGTATTTGTGGAATAAGAATGCTGTGGAAACTGTTTTTAATTTGGCAGCAGGTGAACTCCAGATCTCTGATGCTCCAGGTGCTTTGTCAGATAGTGTCTGGTCCAGACACTATCCAGTGTCAGATAGTGTCCAGGTCTGGTCAGATGGTGGCTCTCACCGAGTCCGGGGACTATTGCTAAAACTGACTTCCACACCTATTTATTTTGAAAAGAAAAATGGTGATTGCTTTCTGCATAAATTGACAAATATTTGCATTTTATAATTGTTTACACAGAGATTAGGAAAAATGAATCATAACAAGGCGCTTTTCTTCCTTTGAAATGGGGTAGAATTTTAATTAGCCTTATTTTTTATTTAGGAAATATGGCACTATAGGAGGCTTGCTGTTGTTATAATTTTTTCTTTTACAGTGAGTTTTACCAGGAGGCTTCTTAACTAATATTGAAATAATTTCTTGGGCATCTACTTAGATTGAATTAGAAGGTAATTTAATCCCAAAAAGTAGAGAAAAAGGCAAGTGTATCTAAAAATATTAATTGGAAAACATCTTTTATTAGGGATTTGTGTGTGGGAAAGAGAAAGATACTGATTTTCATGTTTACCAAATTCTCAAAGCTAACTGCGCGCACCCAGTTATATATAACGCCTCTGTCTACTAAAAAAAAAAATACATGTAAAGATTGTACAGTGACACATGATTACTAGGACTGTGAGAACAGAGATTCAGCAAAGCCATTGGTGGTTATGGGCAAAGATTTTTCAAATGTGCAATTGTTAGCTGATTAATTTCTGTGGGGGCAGAGGGGGAAGATAGTTCTGGAAATCAGTGGAAGTTAGGCATGTAATCTCCAGGGATGCCTCTGAAAATTTCCTTCCTAGGGTTAATCAGTAAATGAGAACATAAGTGAGAGATGGGGTGACTATGTGTGTGTAAGTAACTACAGCCACGTACAGATATAGCTCTGATATTCCGGTCAGCAAGAGCGACACAGAAACAGTGGAAGAGCAATTCCAGATAGGAAGCAGAGTTTTGTGCAAAAAAGAAAACTCTGAGGGGAAATAAGGCTGAAATGAGAGATGTTTCTGTAAGTGACTGCTTCCATATTACCACAATAAGATTATGTTTAGTGTCTCAGGAGATACTTTCTATGATTAAATTTCACTCCTGAACTATCCTGGATTCAGCACATGATTGAGTCACCTTGAATCCAATGATCATTTAAACAAGAGAAATCATATTCCACATTAAAATAATCATTTTTACTCCATGTAACTCATTTATAACATGCCTCTCTCTGTTAACACACTGCTACCAGAAACCATTTCAAACTTGGAAAATATATAGGAGTTCAAGTGTAAATGAGATTTTACTACTTTTACCTGACTATGCAAAAAGTTGAGTACTTATATTCTATGCATATTTGTTTAGGAGGCTTTCTGTAACGCAGAGCAAATCTGAGAGACAAAATGTTAATGTCAATACACTGTGTTAAAGGAAGCATTTAATTGCCTCTATTGGTTACACCTATATTGCTTTTCAGTGGCTTGATCATTCAATAATGCACAATTTTACCTCTGAGTGGTTTAGTATAGCTTGGGGGGGGAAGCCACATTCCATATATTTACAGGATTTCTTATAGTTAGAAAACATCAACCAATCTCCTGTCACGTGCTGAAGATGACCTAGGTACAGAATCAGCTTTGAGGCCAGATCCTGGCCCCATTATCTTCTAAGGAAACTCTGGTTTAAACTGAAAAACTTCCATTAAATTAAACTGGCAAAGCAGAACAGCCTCCTGCTGTTGATCTCATACTTGAAGAATGACACATTGGGTTGTCACTGTAGGAGAGTTAAGATCACACTTCATAAGATGAAATTCCTTGTTTTTATTTTCTTGTTCATATATCTCTCTCAGCCTAATTGAGTTATGGTCTCAGCTTAGACCTCTAGTTTAGCCATAACAAAAAAAACAACAAGCCTTTGAAATCTTCAGTCTTATCAAATTTTTATCACTGGTGTGAGCAGCTTGAAACACAATTAACCTGTTACCAATCTCAGGTTTTATTTATCCTCAAGCTCAAACCATTGATGTTATTGATCTGCTTTAGGGCTAATCGCTCCACTGTTTAATCTAGGAAGTTGTTACATTACTTCTTTCCGTGGCACTGATGTGTTTCAAACTGTAGATTAGGACCAGTATAGTATGAACACTAATAATTCCTCTGGTAAGATTTTGTACAAGGGAGATAAGGACATTTCATTGCTGAATGGGAAGTGACCTCTCACCGTGACTGTTTTCTGCCTCTTTCTGGCCACACAGGAAATATTTGTGTTTCCACCCCTTGTATGAATTTTAAAAAGGGAGGTTAGAAAGGTTGTCCTAATGGTGTTTTAACATCACTAAATATTTTACTTTACAGCTGTGAGGTTAAGCAGAAGTGAAATGCGGAGCTTTGAGCCCTTCATCCTTTGCAAGACTTAGAGGAAAGATGTTTAATCATTTCTTTCAGCAAAAGTATAATGTCCTGTGGTATCTTTTGACACACTATCTTTGAGTCTTCAGTAGGCAAAACACCTGCTGAAATACTTTTCAATCTGGAAATCAGTAGATCCATGTTGATTTTTGCTGGATGAAAACCAGATCCCTGCAAAAGAAAGCCTGAAAAATAGCTGTTTGTGCAGGGTGCTTCCTGAAAACATCTTGTAATGAATAATGGGCAAGGACTACTTCTCCATCAAAATTAAGCATTCATTTTATGTTGAAGATGGACTTTTTATAATTATGTATTTTTCTTATCTGGTGCTAATAGTGAAATACTGTCTTCCGTCCTCCATTTAAGAGGTATGTCTAGGGTCATAGATACAGGAGAACATGGTCATACCTGCAAACTACAGCACTAAGGGAAGTAAATTTATGTACATAAATAGAGATACTACAGTCACATACGTAAAGACTAAGGTAGATTATTGAGTTGTCAGTGAGAAACTGTGAATGGGAGTGGTATCACCTGAAATGGGGTCCTAGCAATGTCTGAGATTTCAGTACTTCTTATATAAATACACAGAGAGCCAGGTCTGCTTCTAGGAGTAATGATGGTAATGTTATGGATCTGTCTTAGGCACTATAAAAGAGATGCATGATGATTATCAGGAGGCAATAGCTGGTATCCAACAAAGGTTTTTAGCAGTTGACACTCCATTATTTTAAGAGATGGAAAAGTAGCCATTGAGAAGTATTCCTGCTTAATCAACAACAAAATTAGTTTTCATGCACAAGCCACTATAAAAGGATTGCTGCATTGTTTACAGTCGAATTTAAAAAAAAAAAGCTTCTAGTTTTTGCATGCAGTATTATCACTGTTGGTAAAACTGTAGTCTTAACACAAAAATAACTGCTAGTGTTTTATTTGACATAAATGATTTTTAGTTAAGAATTATCTCCTTAACTTATATTCATGTCACTAGACTTGCTGGTGTTAATTGAGACATGCTGGGCATATATACAGACTTAATGTGATGGTGTGCGTCGGTCTTTTCCATATAGGTCTGTACTGTGGAAAAACTCATAGGATTGATAGATTTTATCTTACTGGCTATATTTGTTGTTGTACAGTTTAATGGCAGCAAAGGTTTCCATGTTTTCCTGAATGCTACTGCAATTTATTGTAAAGTGGTTATCTTTGAACCTGAACACTTAGAAAAAAGATTCCATTGCCCTGTAGAATAGAAACTTTGTCTATATGAAAATTGGTGGCCGTTTAATTTCAGGATGGATTTAAAATAAATTACTGTTGAACTAGTGCAAAATGACTTAATAAGAAAGGTGAGCAAACAGCAGAAGATACAGAATATTAACTGCCTATTCTGTTTCAGTTTTCCCATAAAAGGTTAATTATTTTTAATACAATTATTAACACACAACAGGGACAGGAACAGAATAAAGAACAGGTCAAAGAACTCTTACATCAATTAGGTGCTTTCAGCTCAACAGGATCTGATGAATTTTACTCTAGGGTATTTCAGAACTAACTAAAGCAATGTCTGTGCTTAAAATCGGGTAAAATCCCAAAGAACTAGAGAAGGCCCAAAATAAGCGTTATTTCCAAAGACAGATGGAATACAGAGAGTTTCAGGAAATATTAAGCAGGCAGCCTAATTACAAAATGCAGAGAAGATGCTGTAAAATTAAATGATCCATATGTATATATGTAGAAACGGAGAATAAGCTGCTGATATGGTAGACTGTCAAGAACAAATCATATGTCTTATTTGACTGCTCGTAACATGCTTAAATGAAAAGGATGTGAGGTTAGGGTAAAGTAGCAGATGTAATAAAATTTTGGTAAAGATTTGTACGTAGCCCTCTGGCATTTGCAAAAGCAAGCAATAAGCACATGATCTTAGGAAAATTGTTGTGAAATGTACCCACTTTATACAAGAGGCAGACACCCTCTCCCCCCCCAAATAAAAATAGATATCGGTATTTTCCTGTGATGTTGCAAGGATTTTTCCTCTGGGTTCGGTACTGGATGCAATTCTGTATCCTATAGAGTGGTGAATTTTGTAGTCAGGGTGTCTGACTTACACTTCTATTCCATTTTAAGGTTTTATAGTATACAAAACCTGGTACCTCATTGATCATGAGTAACTAAATTTGCACGTTAACTGCATATGGTAGGATGTCTGTGAAACCAAAAGCTGGTATGTCCTATACTAGAAACGTTCTGCCTTAAAACTTTTTCATCGTTTTGCTTTGCTTTTATTGTATGAAGTTTCTTCAAAACAAATTAGGATAGGCAAATTAATGACAAAACTGGCATAACACATATCCTTTCAGTGGTTTTTTGAGAAGCTTCCACACTCCTGGGGTTTAGCAACACTGTCATTTGCAATCTGTAATTTTCCTGTTTTCTGCAATGATAGAGGATTAAAGACCAATTAGGTTTCAATCTGAGCACTAATCCAAGCTTTGGACAGCTTTCCATTTTTCAGATTTATATTTGAATTAAGTACAGTTCATTGTTCCAGCAAACTTTACATTTAATGTTTTTTTTTAACCGTGTCCCCACACAACAGATAAGAAGATTGCCATACTTCTTGGTTTTAAAATAAATGTTAAATAGCTTTTTATGACATATGGACCTACAACGTCGTCGCAAGCTGAACCTTTAGAATCGAAGGACTGTTTGTAAGAGATTTATGAGTAGCAAAGAAAATTCTTAAAAGCTGATTTTCAGCATATTGGATTTATACTGGTTTTCTGAAGACTGGGTTCTCATTGTAATATTACATATAATTGCATCACTTATATAACCTTTTTTTGGAGCAAAATGGTGATGAGTAAGACAAGATGCCACTTATTTTTAATTGCTTTAAATCAAAATTTGTAGGCTGCCATGGAGTGGGCGGGGAGGTGTGCGCTGCATTTCTCAAGCAGGGAATGCTGTTTGAAGCAATTACCTAAACTGCTTAGAGACATTCAAAGAAATCTTTCGTATTTAAAGCATTTTCTGTTAGACATGAGACATGAATATCTATATGTGGACAAAGAGATAAGCTGCTTTAAAATGGTTTTCAAGCATGTTTGGAAAAAAGCATGAGGCCCCTGGAGTTCGTATCTTGAATTCCAACTTGGATGCAGTGTTTTCAAAGTCAGTCAGCAGCAATGGTGAATTTCAGCAGGCATATGACTGTTGTTTATCGTTCTGAATTCTTTTTTTTCCTCCTCATTGCCTATGGTTTTCATGATGTTTCTAGTTTAATATAGTTGTATTTTTTTTCCTCAAGAGCTCAGTGACATTGTTGACCTGGAAGCATATCCTCAGGCTAGGGACCTCAAGAAAACCTATGGGAATGCTTGTTCTGATGGTAAAAAGAGTCCTTTGAGACTTACCTTTCTAATTTTGGATAATGCTTATTATTATAACACCCTGTAATTGTACTGATTTAATTCCACTGTGCCTTGGAGTGTTAAACCTTTGGGAAGCAGGCAAATTTGGGAACTGGGACTTGAAGCTCATTACTTAAATAATTTTCTGCTTGCAGGAAGGAACAGTTTGCCAGGGACAGCTTGCTGCCTTCTAAGTCATAGCCTGACTTATGAATTTTAACATCCAGCTGCTGCGGTCCCAGGAGAAAATTCCCTTACCTGTCTTCTGGGCAGTCAGCTGGATGCATCTCCCATATAGGTGGAAAGTGTCTCTGAACACAGTCTTAGCAGCCGGAGTACCTCGGTCTTCTCAAATTTGCCTGTAGGATTGGTCTGCCAGGATAAGTTTCCTTCCCATGAGGTTATAATTACAATAGGGGCACCACATCGGATCTGTGCAACTGGAAACACAGGTTAGAGACAACTATGCCACTCAAACCCACCAGATGCATTATTTCTTTTAGATTAACCTTTTTACCATGGGTTTTTTTCCTGCTTAAAGAAGGGGAGCTTTATGTTCTCAGGAAGAACAAATTTCTGTAAATACAAAATAGCTTAATAAAGTTCTAGTATATAAGAATATAATTTTTAAAAGCTATACCAGGCCCCACACAAAGTCTCCTAGCTGTTTATCTCTTCTAGTCTTCAGTGATTTAGGACTCAAAGTGAGATAAAAATGTTTACTTTTGAACATTTCTGTGCTGCTCATTAATAAAATGAAGTTTTGGTAATTAGGCTATGATGGCAGAAACTAGATATGCATCAAGAAATCCCATTAATCTCTAAAAATGTAAATGATCTTTTTAGTACTGCTTTCATTCAGTAATACTAATATCAATTTAATAATATCACATAGTAATTGCCAAGGTTCTTCTCTCCTGTGTAAGGAAAGTCGAAAATGGTATGATTGTAATTATTATGCCATTTTACAGAACAGAAAGCTGAAACATAAAGAAAAAACTAAATTCCCTGAACTTGCATGATACAATGGGTTCGAAGAAGCATCAAAATCAATAGCCATTGCCCCTGTGATCAGCCCATCACAGCATACTCAGTGCACAATCCATAAACTGGTATTTGGATAGATGTGCATATGAATAAAGTAAGATTTATATTCACCAGTTACTGGCAATATAAAAAAAAATCTTGGGCTTAAGATGTCTGACAATGGTAGAACTTCAGAAGACCAAGAAAAATCCGAGAGAAATGGCATCTTTTAGTGATGTTTGTATAGTGTTGTAAAATTGTATTAGATAATACTGAAATTAAAGGCATAGTTTCCAAAGATGTTTTGGAACATGGCTTCCATCATGCTTTGGTTTAGAGGTGGAGGTGGGAGAGGTTATTCTCAGCAGCTAACTTTGAGAAAACTGCTCTCCCTGGATTTTCTTGGTCATTGAATTAGAAGAGGGTAGCTAAAATTAAGAGCCATCAGAGTAGCTTCAACTAAAACCTGACTCTGCACCCTTCCCTAGAGGAACTCGTTGCTTTCTACTGTCTTGAGAGGGAATGTAGACTGGGAGAGCTAAGCTGAAGTTCATGTTTCTGAATACTTTATGTGCAGAAGTTTATTTGATGTCATAAAATATCCACATTACAGTAAATTTAATACAACCTTCTAAATTCCTACTGTCGCACAGCCATGGAAGGCCTGAACTTCTGATTTTCTGTGACCTCTTTATGCTGTTGGAGCAGCATAAAGTGACTCTGTAGCAGGCAAAACTGCTGACTGGGGAATCTTGCTCTTGGCATAAAGCTGGCAAAACATCTTCATACTTTGCTATGGCAGTCCCCTTTATTCTGTCATTTTAGGAATAGGAAAGAAGAATCAGTCATTAGGATGGAGAAGCCAGGAAGGAGGATTGAAGCAGATGTTGTCAGAGATGAGGAGATGGCAGATGTGAGACATAAATTTGTATTGGTGGGAAGCCAGGGCACAACATGCTCCATCTGCTCCTGACTGCATGTGACCCAAGCAGCAATGAACTCTATATTAAGTGGAATTTACCCTCCAGGGCAGGAAATGCCCCCTCTCAGTAGAAGAGAACAGTTAAAAGGACAAGACTGGAAAAAAAAAAAGATTTTACGAATAAAGCAAGAATTGTCAGAGGTGGTTGATGAATCACTGACAGAACACTGATGTGTCATTAATGAAATAAATGTAATTATTATAATTTTTAAAGCAAAGATGTATGTCTTTGTTTCACCCATTCCCTGGATGAGGAATAGAATACACTGAAGGGCTGTGAGTTATGCTTGCAGTGCCCAATGAAAGTTCAGGTTATGATCCCTCACAACAGTAGTAGCATGCAGTAGAAAGTTGAAAGCAGTGGCAATCATGCTTGTAGGAGATGACCTTTCCTAGACAGCAATGGGGTTCTCAACAGTTTGTCAAAACCTGTCAGATGTATACGTATCTCTAGGAAGGTCTGCTGCAGGGGAAAAGTTCTGGTTTCTCTCTGCTTCCAGCAAGAGAAGCTGTCTTCTGTGTTCAGCAAAAAATTTCTAAAAGTTAGACTGTCTTCTTGAACACTGTTCAGCTTGCTTCCTTCCAGGCTGCTTTTGATAGAACTAAAAGAAGTTACATTTAAGACCTATCCAGACTGCGTTTTTCTTGTTTTTCCTGAAAGCCCAGACACCTACTGTCCTTTGGTAGAGAGCAAGCTGAATTAAAGTCTGTTTATGAGAAACAGAAATGTATGCCTATTCTACAAAATGTTGTGAATGTCCTAATATTTTGCGTTGTAGAAGCTTGGCTGGCTGGCTGTAACATCTCACAGAAACGTGCATTTCCTTTCCTTGAAAAACAGACTGCCTCATTAGAATAAAAGTAAGATTTATGATGAGAACATAAAATGCTTCTGTCTATCCTAATATTTAGCTCAATAAAGACGCAAAGAGCAGCAAAAGAAACTTAACAATAAAAATTAGTGGCAGAAAAATTTCAAGATCATATCAATTTCAAGATTGTGTGATGCCACTTAATCGACTGGGACAACTATGCACTACAGGAGGATGACAATAGATGGTCTTTTTAGATGTACGTAATCAGTAGTTGCTTTAAATAAGAAGAGATACGTCTCAAGAAAGGCTTTATTTTGCTCAGAGAAAGACTGCAAATGAAGTATTTATTGCTGGAGTATTAAAGAGTTTACAGGAGTATAGAGAAAAATAATCATAATTAGAGCAAGTAAGAAACATTCATGTGTTTATAAAATGGAAGTGTCTGTAAAAACAGCTGCTAGGTGATGAAAGAAAGAGATAATAGACAAAAGTAGTATTGTTTCAGAAAGAGAACTTGAAGACTGAATTAATTTGATTTCTGGTTATTGCCATGGACACAGTTCCTGATCTAAACCTGTAAGTTTCACCTCTGCCCTGTGATAAATGCAATGAATTCCTTCGAGTTATGCTGAATGATAAAGCTTCTGGATGGTAATTAGCCGTAAGTCCCGAAATAAATTCTAATCTAACACGTTGCAATTGTTCACTGTAATTGATTACATTATTGATAGTGTAAACATAATTTCCTCTGCTTTATAACAGGAAACTTAATCATTGGAAAAATAGTCCAGTAGAACTGGTGTGCTAGTGCCTTTCAGTCCATCGCTGTGAGCGTGGTGGTGGTGATCTAATTGTATCTCAGCAATAACATAAATGCCTTTGTGATTGCACGTTCCTCTCAGCTTCAATTTTGCAGTCTTTTGGCTCTTTCCATTCCTCTCTACAGCAGTGTGGCAACTTCTGGGAAAATTTTTGTTTAAGGTGAAAAAGGGACATAAGATTCAGAAAACTTTTATCCTTTTTAGTATGTCTTTGATCTCCTTGAGGTTCTCTTTGCATTTGGAGCATTGGTCCCGAGACAACAGTAATCTTTGCCTGGGTCCAACAGGAAACCTTGATGTCCAAAAGGAGACTGGGTAGGAGGTAACCATATAAGTCAGAAGAATTTTATTTCGTGTCAAAGGAAAGCTTCAGTTTGTTACTGTTCTCATTGCATAAGTGCTTTACTATTTTCCTGTAATACAGGGATCTGGAGTTACTTCTTCCTGTATCTTCATGTTCTCTCTGAAAGCCCAAATCCAGGTGGGATCTGGAAATGTAGGCGTCCCTTGATGAAAGAGCTCAATTCAGTCAGCAATCTCGGAACATGCCACCTCTGTGAGGGGTCCCCATCTCATTGAGTTGTAGGTATTTCACGGTGGCAATGTGCTTTTGGAGTGGGGGACCTGACTTCTGCTCCTATTTCAATTCTAAGAATTACAACCTGCATCTCCCAAGACATTTTCTGAACATCCAGGATCTAAATAACTTTGTGATGCAAGTATTTTTCTTCCCTTCTGTTGAAACTTTTTGAATGTCGTTTCTAAAATTGGGCTTTCACTGGGCCACTGCCATTTTTCAGTCATTCTAGACTTAAAGGAATTAGCTAGTAATTGAAGCTGGAGAGCCATAACCGAAGGGTAAACCCATCAGCCCTGTGCATATATATCTTATTCTGTACAGTAATTGATACATGTTTATCAGATTTGCCTGGTGGACTAGACTGGGGAGGAGTGGAACTTTTGCTGTTCTTTTTTACTTTTATATATAGCAATTCCATACTTATTATTTTAATTAAAAGAAAAAAACAAAAACCCTGAGCATTTGCTTTTACTGTAGTCTATCTTTCTATGCTACCTGAGATAATCTGTAAACCAAGATATAAAAAATTGAATAAAACAAGCATGAACATGACTGAATAATAGGTTATTAAATTTTCAGGAAGACAATAGGTATTTAAATTAAGGAGACATAAAAAATCTGCATATAAAAATGTTTAGCGTAAAGACTACAACATCTAACAAGATGAGACAAGCAAGAACTCATCAACAGAGGGAGGCTCTAATTGGAGTGGCACAGTAAGGAAGACAAAGAAAACTGACTTTTCAACCTCAGTTGGTTTTTTTTAGGGAATGAAATTTGTCAAGAAACCTAGGAGAAAACTCATTCCACTGTTTACTGCCATATCATCAAGGTAACAGAACAAAACGTGTTAAAAGAAAAAAGCATCAAAGAAATTCTGTAAAAAGAAACAGCAGCCTGGGATAGATAGAAATGCTCCCTCTGAGTCAAATCAAGCCTTAGAGCAGAATAATACTCTTACGTGTTATCTTCATTAGTGACTATTCTGCATCCTATTTAACAAGTATTTCTGTGAGTGGCAGAACGCGTGACGCTTGATTTTCTCCAGTGCCATCTGTTGTGTGGAATCACTAATAATGGTTGAATCTGCTCCGTAAACACTTCTTCAGTGGGAGTATTAATCTGTCTCTGTCCTTGGTCGTTTCATGCCACCTCTTCGGACAAACCTGGGAGCTTAACATCTTTGGTACTTCTACCCCAGTGTCAAATAAGGTTGACCTTGACTCCTAAGCATGGATGAGAAGTTTGGTGTTTGGAGAATTTACAGGGTGGAGAATGATGGATAATGGGAATTTATAAGTTCTGTTTCCTTAGGAAGGAAGGAATCCTGAGCTGGGCTTAGAAAAGGAAGCTGACTTCTGTAATAGGTTCAAGCCGTTTTCTAGAAATACTGTATTTGTAAACAATCAATTAATAATGCTAAATGACTGAGCCACATTTAGGATGCCCAATTTGATCCTAACTAGCTGACCACCTCTCTGTGCACATTACAGCACTCAGTCTGTCATTAGTAACAAGCGCTTACGCTCACAGAAAATGTGATGTTAGGCATCTGTATGTTGTCCTTTCACAGACTGACTTTCAGCCTTTACCCAGAAAGTGCCCCGGCTGAGTGCCTGATTTGGTTGTCGCATATAGCAATGTAATTCCATTAGCTCAACTGCGATGGCGTTAATCCTCATTTACATGAGCATCGGCGACAGGAGAAGGCAGCCCTCTGTACCTCGTCTGAAAAATGTAATTACTCTGTGCATATAGAGATTGATCAGATCCTCCTGGAGTCGAGGAAAAGCCTCCTACTGATTTTGGTAGTCTTTGGACCCTTATTAGAGACTTCTATTTCATTCTGAGGTACAAATAAATAGCCTTAACAGCAGTGATCAAGCAATGCTGGTCCTGTTTAGAAGATGAATTAGCCGGTGAAGAGAAATGAAAGCTTATATGAGAGGTACTGTAATCTAAAGGATAAACCATTGTTTCCTTAACAGCAGTAGTTATTTCAGTAGACTGCACTTTTATCACTGAATAACAAACCCTATTTAAATCTCTGCTCGAAGTTGGCTGTCACTAAAATACTGGTAATGCTTTGAGCAGGTAGAAAAACCTTGTCATTAAGGTCAAGGATCAGAGCCTTCTCTTTGGTAGGGAAATCTCCATCATGTGAATATGTCTCCATTATGATAAAATAAGGAAGTAAACTACAAGGAGGTCATTGACTGTAAGAAGCAATTTTCCAGCTCTTATTGCTTCTGATACTCTACAGTGTAATTCATAAACAAAAGCATAAATCAACAGCAACCTTTTCCAGCAGGTTAGCGGAGAATGGGAAGAGATGAAGCCACATAACACAGGATATTAAATTGCTGTGACCAATTTCCTGTAATCATTCTTAAAAGAAAGCAGAACATTTCCTCCTTATAGTTACAAAGATATTTTGTAAAATCCTGCATATTTTAGAAGTGTTTCAGAGCATCCAGTATAATAAGTCTTTCTGCTGTAAAAAATATGAACAAGCAAACAAACAAATGCAAGCATTCATATATATTCCCCTGCCATGCTAGTGAATTTTCCTATTACATGCATGACTGCTCCCTATTCTGGCACTTACTTTATCACAACATTTACAAAGGCTTCTAGGCCACCAACAAGTAGTTTCAAGAAAAGTATGTGGAGGCTGCTGTGTCTCATAAATACAATCCATTTTCTTTTGTTTCTTGATAGTATATGCTCAGCTACAACAATTCTGCAGCAATTGGCTATTGGGAGCATTTATAAATTGTATGGGTTTGTTTCCCCACATCTATCAGAGTAAAAATGATCTCAGTATTTTGATGCTTCTTCAGTGAGCAGTGCTGCTTACAATCCTCACAGGCATGTATTGTTTACAAGTAAGCTGAATTTAATAGTAGAATCACGACCTTCTGAATCTACATTTTAACTTTGAAAAATTGTTAGCTTAATTTCAGTTTTTTTTAATGTGTCAGAACTATACCAGGATGTCAGTGATCCGAGCTGCATGCACAGGTACCTTCCCTACTGCTATCCCGCCTCACAAATGTCCCAGTTTGTGGATCACACATACTTTTGTAATGATACCTGTAGTGGCTGATGTACTGAAATTTAGAATGAGGGCAAACATGGTGAGCATTAAAGGATTTGAATAGTTAATAAAAGAGGAAAAAAATTATGCCTAGGACATAAGCCCGAGATCAGGATTTCTAGTTGCTACTTGATACTGCCATTGATTGAAAGTGATTACTGCTTTGGGTTTTCTTATTTGGTTGACTATTCTGGTAAGGTTACGCTTTCATCGTGAGGTGGAAATGCGAAGTGTTGTGCTACTGTAGCAATTAGGTGGCTAAAGTTGGAACTAGCTTGTTATTCTAAACTTGATGTTTTGGAGATTTATGTTTTTAACAATTCCTTCTCCCTATCATTCCCATCTGTGCCTCACTTTCATAGAAACAGTCTTGTATTCCCTCCTATATGCAACTATCTTACAAAAGGTAGATATTTTCAGAGAAGTCCAGATTTCCAAACAGCCTTGCCATTTCCTTTTTCAATTATATAGTATCTTCTGTTTGTTATATTTAGAAAATGGATCTTACCTACAAACTTAGTCTATAGTTTGCTGCTTTTAGGTAATGCTGAGGAGAACTGAGTTTTGAAACAAAGGTTTTCTTTGGCATCTCCTTAAAATACAGTCGATTGCTCGAAGTCTGTCATTTGGCAACATGTTGCTGCTAATGCGAGCAATGAGATTTGTTCTGTTTTGGTGGAACTTCCCAGATAATTAAGGAATATTTTTTTTTTAGGGTGGTGTGTGTATATCTACATGTAAATTTATAATTAATAAACCTTGCTGGAAAAATGTCAGAAATAAAATTGCCATTTGAGAAGCTCTCAGTGAAGGAGAAATTAAAATGGAAAATAGAATATAAAATGTAAGTATATTCAATAGCAGAATCATAGAAAAAACCTGCTCCCATATTTTGAAATTAAACTGTATGTACTTTTTCCATTCAATTTAAGGAACTTATACTGTGAGTAGGGACATGCATAATGAATTTTACCCTTCAGCTGGTACAATAAGTTATTTGTAACTGAATATATAATTCTGTTAATTTGTTCAACGCCCGCGTTGGAGATAGCCATTTTTAACAGGCGGGAAACTTGTTAATGTGAAAAGCCAAAGTCGACAGAAAAAACTGGTATGAAGTCAGTGTTTCAGTATGGTGCTTGTAAACAAGTTTCAGCCTTATGGGGTGGGGTTGGTCCCCTGCAGTACTGGGGCTTCAGACAGTGATAGCCCAAAGGATGTGGCAGGGTGAAACATCCCTGTGAAGTTAACAGTACATCCAAGGAAGGTATGTTGATGTTACACTAGTTACTAATGAAGAATGTTTAATGTTCTAGAGAGAAAGCAACAAAATAATCTGGAACGACTTGTGTATGCCAGTTAGTGAGTGCCAATTACACTTCGGTCCTACTGCGCTCCTTTTGACACAGGAAAAGGATAAGGGCAGGGGATCTGTGTTCTTCCCTTCTGTGCTAGCGCTGCTCTCCTTCTACATGGTCTCTGAATGTTTTGCTCATCCCACGTAGCACTCACATTTTCTCCATCTGCTTAAATCGTCATTCAAATTACAATTAAATTCAAAATTAAGTATCATGCACACAAAATGAAGTAGCTAAGCAGGAGCAGCTTTGCCATACTGTGTCCTCACAGCACTTACAATAATAAATAGTTGTACTCAAGTAAGCTAAAAAGAAATAAATGTTTCTTTCACATTCTATAATTTTGCTTTCTCCTGAAACTAAGATTTTCTCTATTTGCTGAGTAAAATTTTGAGAAGGACCTTCTTCACTCCCTGTAAGACTGAGTTGGATGTATCTATAAAAGATCACTTTTTTGAATCTGTGTTTCTCTTTCAGAACCATTTCAAAAAGGAGGAGATTTTCTTTTTTTTGTATAGCTATACTAGGAAAACAGTTCACAATATTTTACCTGTGAAATTAAAGTGCAGGAAATAACTAATATCAGCAAAATACTGTGAGCAGTTTTGTTGTTTGACTAGGATGGGAAAATTGCAGCAAAATCTCACACAAACCTGTTTCTTTGATATTTGCGATGTACTTTTGTAAGATAGAGGTTGTAAACCAGAAACTTTTGGAGAATATACAATCATTTTTATCTAAAGGAAACTTATACTCAGTCATCTGTGTAACCTCTGGATAAAACCTTTCTAAATAATAGGTGATAAAACACAAAACCAGCAAACATTAACAGGCAGACAAAACCCTGTAAATAGAGATGATGACTAACAGCTTTTTTCTTGCAAATATCTTGATTTTAAATGTAATTATAGAAATAATCTTTATTTTAGATATGTTTTATCTTATGTCTTATCTCTGTGCATTTTAAACATGTTTTGTTATGATATTCACACCTTGTTAAAACTGCCCTTTACATCTTTCTTCATGATACTGTTTCACCGCTTTATAAAGCGGTGAAAAAGCGGCATGCTAGTATTAGAACGCCCCGGTTGTCTGCCAAAGCTCCACGCCTAAATAGTGCTTCTGTTGTGGGTCAAAGTGAGGTGCACCTTACCGATTTAAAAGTTATATTTCTTATATAGTTTTGAAATTTTATTTCTTTGTGTATAAACAGAAGGACATTGCCATCAGGACCCCTGTTTTCAGGCGAGAATCCCTTCTTATAAATTACCCCAAGTCTGCATAGTAATGAGGCCATTTATATGGAAATAGATGCACTACTATTCTTTTGCTGGCTCTCCAGCAATTCATGAACTGCGTTTCACATTATGAGAAGTGCTTCGTGAATCAGATGAAAAGCAAAATTGAGACACTGGTAATTTCCAATGTCCTTTGATAAATACTACTCCAAACATGAAGGTGGTGAAAGAGCCAAGAGGTGTAAGACAGAGGAGGTGCAAGTGATAATAATGTCAGGGGAATTGAATGCTATTGCAGATAATAGTTTCCTCTTCCTCGGTTGATAAATACAGAAGGACAGCAGAGACATTTATCAAAAGATAAACAATGAGCTTAAAGGTGTTCATTTTCAGAGAGGAAGATGCCTTTTACTTTTGGATGATGATGTATTAGCGACTTATCAGTTAAAATCAATAGTGTCTCCAGTACATTAGCAGAGCAGGTACTTACCCAACTAAGGAGGTTACTTGTTCTAATTTCCTTAGATAATGAAGATTTCTGAGAGACAGGCAACATGCTGATGCATAAAAATATAGTTGACTTAGATTTTCTTTTCAAGCAACTTTCTAAGCAAATGCAAGTAAGTTCAGGCAGAAGTAGCAAGTATTTCAGGTGCGTTATCTCTGGTGACTAGCAATAATTGCAACAAAGTCATGGTAGAATTTTAGCTTGCATTAATTCATTTTGAGCTTCACCAGGTAGTGAGTGAAGGCTAGAATTTGGGTAGGGATGCCCTAGAGTGATAAATCTGTAAATTAGTAGTTTGAAACTAATTTCTAATAAAGGAGCTACTGAACTCCTAGGAATTTGTGACACTATACTCTCCACCTACCAGTTACTGAATATTGTAACTGATTTTAGTAATTTTTTCCATCACAAACTGAAAATTATTAGTCATATGTAACATTTCGTATAGCAAAAGAATGTTGTTACATATATACACACACACCTTTCTGCGTGTGACAGTTTTTGTCGTTTTATTTTGAATTTCGCAATGTTGCTTTTGGGTTCTTAAAACCACTATTCTTTGAGTCTTGTAAATTATTAAAAATTTCCTCATAATTGGAAGGAAGGCATTTGGAAAGCAAATCTGTGAGAATAAAAAGAAATTAAGAACACATTTTATATCTCAACACTCTAAAGGAGAAGGGATTGTTTTTTTCTGGGGACTGAATTACAGCCCATTATAACTCAGGTTGGTATTATAAGATATTTAGTCATTTTCTTATTTTTAGGTGAGTGAGGATTGGGGGAGGGGAAAATATAAAATTAAAAATAAGGGTGGATGCATATTTCTTGGTTTTTATTAGTGATATTACTAATTTGTCTTAGTGAAAAAATGTTGGATTGGCTACTTTAGCTGACTACGGTTGAAAAAAATTTACCATAACCTAGGAAACTTGCAGTTCTGCTACCCTTTGTAATTAAGGGCACTTGAAGATATAGAAAGGATTCAAGGTCATTCTGTTTCTTGGGTAGGAAGTTAGGTTTTGGAACTGCTGGTGGGTGGGTGGGGGTTTTTTTCCCCCTTTTCCGTAAATGAAGAACATTGTTTAGGATATTATATATTTTCCTTGGCCAGTGAAGGAGCAGCTTGAACTCTCACACCAAATATTCTAGGAAAACAAAGTGAATTGCAAATTGGAGGGGCTGAGGGGCTAGGGAGAGGGGAAAAAAGAAGAGCGCAAGGTATTCTGGTCTTTCGCTGGTAAAGCTAACACTGCATTTATCCCATGAAGTTCCCTAGCTCCAGGGAGGAGAAGGCATGCTACTTGTTTTTATACAGAGATCTGTCAAAGGTACTCATCTTGAACTTTGTCCACCTGGTTATTATTGCATCAGGATGAAATATTGGACAATGGTTTTCCTTCTGGAAAAAAAGAAAAAAAAAAAAGGAAAAGGAAAAAGCAAAGGCAAGAAAAGAAATAGAATAAAAGTGGAGATTTTTCTTACTATGTCAACTCTGTTTTTTCTTGATATCCCCCATTTCTCCCCCAGAAAATGCAATTTGGAATGGAGTGTATAAAAAAAGATGCTTTAAAGAGCCTTCACAAATTGGCAGTGCATTTATTTATACACATTTCACCCTGACTCATTACATATCATCATGAGGCTCCCCAGGCTACACATAAAAAGAAGAGCAGACATAAATCAAACTAGATGCAACTCTTCCCTTTCTTCACTGATTCAGATTCCACACCCCCCCCCAGTAATACACATAGAGAACATACTTTTTTTTCCTTATTACTCACAGAGGGAATACTATTCCTGATATTATCATCACTCTTTTTATCCAATAATAATGGTAATAATGATAATCCTCATTGCATATGTATTTTAAAGCAAGATATAATTCTGTGGAGATACAAGCACCTTATTTTTGCCATTGTTCATCTAATCTCTTGAGAATTTTTCTTTCTAGCGAGTAGTTGATATTAAACTTTTCTGTCAACTTCTAAGATGAAAAGTTTCTACTAAACAATTCTTAAGTGTTTCATCCCTCTGATTTTCACTCTGTATATGGGAAAAAAATCCAGTCTTTAAAGTGTGTGAACTAAATGTATCTTTTTTCCTTTTCTACAGGGACAGTAAATCCAAAATAAAGTAATTTTGAATATTCTATTGAAATCAGAATTGAATTCAAAGTTTTCTGAGCAGTTTTTTTGCAACCTGTATCTTTAGTAATTTTTACAAATTCCCTGTGGGTGGTATTTTTTCTGCCTCATTTTAGGCTAGTCTCCTGAAACAATCTGTCTAGACTCTTTTATGTTCAATGAAGTGAGAAAGGTTTCCCTGGAGGATGATGCATGGTACCTAAGTGGGGGTTCTGCTCTGAATTTCTCTTCAGAGAAACGGGACTATCTCCCTTGTCAATAGAAGAACATGTCCCAGTTCCCTATTGGAAGTAGATGACTGAGTACCTTTTTCTTCAAATTTTTTTGTCCTTTTGTGTTGAGATTGCTTTGAGGTTGTGTTTTGTTGGGTTGGTTTGGGTTTTTTGGTGGGATTCCCCCCCCTCCCCCAATATTGATGCTGATCTTCTGGGTATTCAAAATATACTGCAGAAGGGCTGTGCCAATGCAAGCCAAGAAGTTAGGGACTCCCCCAAGATCTGTATAGTTCACCATATATCTGACAGTATGCTTTCAAAGGGCTGAAAAAGCGAGGGTAGGGCGTGCCTGGGCAAAATTTGAGAAACAAAGCAGTTTTTGGAAAGTGACAAAGTAAATAGTGGGGATATGAGAGAGAAGTTTCTACCAAGGGCATAAAAGGGAACTCTGGGCTTGATAGAGCAGTAAGCAAGCTGCTGCTTCTGGGCTTTGTCCCAGGTATATTGATGTTAATTGTTCCCGCTGCCCCCGATGTTGATCAGTCTCAGTGTGGAAGAAAGTAAAGATTTAGTGACATGGGAAAATGACTGGCAGGGCTGTGGGGAGGTAAGGTCCTCCCTCAAATCTGCTAATTTACGAGTTGAGCATGTGAGTTAAGATTCAGGTTTATCATTCAAAAAGAATTATGTGAGAAGAGAGGAGGGGGCAGCAATGATAAGAAACACCTCTTCCCCCAAACCCACTGTAGTTGTCTTTTGGTAAAAGAAAGATTATTCTTTCCTGAATAGACATCTCTCAGGACTTGTCTTAGGGCATGTTTGTTCAACAGCTTAAAGATTATGCCAGAATGTTGCCAGCATAAATTTTAGATGGCAGTGGAAGTGAGAATTGAATCTCACTGTTGTTCAGGTTGGTAAAGATCATCCAAAAATGTGAATATTAATTAACACTGTTCTTCACCCAATGATCCTCAGCCTGTATAGATTAGGGGGAATTTTTTCTTGTTTCCAAAGTATATTACAAGAAGGGTTCTTTTTTTGCACTGTTTTGTGGTGATACTTAGTGATTTTTCTTTTTTTTTAAACTCTAAATGGTCAATGCTGTTCTTAAAACTAAATGTTTTACATTTTTTCCATCATTTTTTTTAAAGGTAAAAATAACTAAGCATTTCTTTCTAAATGGAGTGTGGCATTTATTTAAACTTTCTGGGTCAAAAATTATTATTTTTACATATAGATATAAAAATCTGTACACTGCTACATCTAGCACTTTTGAGTAAAGTCAGGATGTATAAATTACAACTCTAGTGATTTAAAATGTTACAGTAGAATGTAAAGTACTGGCAGATGATCAAAACCTAGAATTGTTAGGATTTTCATCTTCCAACCAGTAAAAATCACTTGCTTGGGTAATGATAAAAAGAGATTTTTGTCTTCAGGTTTTATGCAATACAGTCCCCTCTCCTTTCATTTTTTCCTCTCCTGATAGCATGATTTTTTAAAAAATTTGTATTGTAAGTTAAGTTGGAATAATGGATAACGTCACCTATTTTGGTGGTTCTGCACTGTTAGATAACGAACAATTTTGGAGGAGGGTTCAAAAATCAGGCTTTTGCTTTTGATCGCAACTTTCCTAGCTATTAAGACAGATTGCTTCTTTTTGTAGCTCTGTAATATACTGGCTGTCTCTTTGGTGTCTTCCTTGAAAGAATAAATGCACTCCAAAAGGAATTACTGCCAGGAGGGAGAGTGCTTCTCTCGACAGTTTCTTATGCAGTCAGCTGGAGGAAAGATGCTGATCCTGATGCTAATTCAGCTCACAGAGGTTCAGTGAGCTATGACTGAGTTTCAAGGCCCACGTGAATTTTCAGAGAATAAAGGCCAAAGAAATAGGTTTCTGCATCTAAACTTAGTGAGTTGAAGATTGTACAGGAAACCTTGCATGAGAATTATTTGCTTAACAATCCCAGTTCGACTTCCAGGCTATCCACTGATTCAGGTTGCCCTTCTTGGCGATGCGCCATCTCATTTTTCAGCACTGTTCCCTCAGCTGAACAGGGTGGAGGCTGAGTCTATAATAAATCTATATAATTGAAATAATATCCTTAAATTTTTTACGTTAGAAGAGCACATTTTTATTCCATTTTATTATTATATATACAAAAATATGACTTGAAAGAAAAAAATAATTGTGCTGTTCTTCAATTAGGAGTTGGTCTGAAAATATTTTCTGTTATGCCTGATTCCTTGTTTCTGTGCCCAGTGCATTACAAAGCATTATCCTACTATGTCAACCAGCATGCTTCACAGAACAATAACTTACAGCTGGTTTTATTAATTATCACCTTATGTAAACCTGCTAGAGGTGAGCTTGGATTTCTGGAACCAAGTATCAATGTGGTGATGCTTAACCACATTTCTGCTTTCCTAGTGGCCTAAAGAAAGCTATATATCTTCTACATGTGGAAGGTAGCAATATCCAAGCAAGTAGGTGCGGATCTAAATGCAGGAATTCCAGCTTAATCTCTTGCTTTTGTATTTTATTTGCATATTTCCCTGGGACCACAGCAGGTGAGAAAAATGGGCGGTAACGGGTTTCCCAATGTTGCTGTTCCACTTCAAACCTGGGAATATTTACAGTTGTGTTGCATTTGCCTTATAACCCAGCAGATCGCTTTAGAGACAGTGACTGCTTTTGAATACATTGCTATGCCACTGTCTCCTTTCCTAGATGATGCAAAGCCTCTACAGGAAAGGAGTGAAGCCAGGGAGAGCCTTGGGAAATAAGTGCTGGTTTGACTTACTGATTTTAAGGTGTTCAATCTCTTTATCTCTAGGTCCTTCTAGCAAGGACCTGGTATGTTCTTATCCTTTTGTTGTTAGAAGAAATAGGAATAAACAGACGTTATAAAGAATCAAACCTATCTAGATGGGGGTTCAGACCAGTTTTGCTCAAGGAGGCTTTATGGAAACCCTATTTTGTTCACTAGAGAGATCGGTCACAGCTTCCAGTTCTTGTCTTATGTTAGATCAGGTCCCACCAGTTTTAGTTATCTTCTCCATTTTTTACTGTTGCTTACTGCTGCTCTCGTTGAAAATCTGTAAGGCCTTAACCGTAAAGGCTATGTTATATCCTTTATGTTCAGTTAAAAACAAAGCACAACCCCCCAACCCAGTACTTTGAAGTAAGTTTAATGTTTTCAAGAATAATTTAACATACTTTTGTATGATAAAAATAGTAGAACTAATTTCATCATAAAAATGCTGTTTCTGGAGATCAGCATTCGTATGAAGAATAATTAGGTTATTTTTAAATGGTGAATTCAGGTCCTATAAATCTATTGATCTTACATTTAATGAACTTTCAGCTACAATGTGTGGGTGAAGTTATGCTACTTGTGTTGAAGTGATAAACATAATGGTAGTGCAATTACTAGACAGAAATTATTTGCATTATATATCTTGTTCTCTACTAAATGTCTAGCATGAGACTGTTGTCATAATTGTACTCTTTTCTCAATATTATTTAAGTAATACTAAATGCTCTTAACTTCAGGAGATCAAATACTTCATTTCAGCAATTCAAACTGAACAATATATGTCCTCACCTGTATGTGTAATTTGCTTTGTGCTAGGCACTGTACGAAGTTTTAACCTTTCAGTGTTCTAAATTTTCTTTGAAAACATGTAGCCCAGTTGTGTAAAGAAGTTACTCAGCTAGCATTAAATTTTTTTTTTTTGCAAGATTAGGTACTAATTTTTTTCTGTTGTCTTGACAGTATCTTTGAAGGAAACCACTCCTTACAGATGCTTATGTCTCATCTTCCCATAAATGCTGGCATTAACAAAGCTATGTAATGCTATTTCATTCTACTATTTAAAAGCCAATGAGGCAGTACGCTTCCTCACTGTGTGTGATCTGCTGTGGTGCAATGCAGAAGAAATAGTTCACTAATTTTGCACTGATGAACTGTGATATATATTGATCAGTATCCACAGCAGCTGTCAGCCCAAAGGTGAAGTTATTTCTTGATTTTCATCTGGTGCAAGGAAAGGGGAGAAGCCTCCAAGTATTTGGTGTTTCTTTAGACCTATTTCTCAACAGTGAGAATGAGTGTTGGCCACTAAATGTGCAACAAAATGCCACAGCAAACAATGCTGATCCTTTGTAATTTAAGAGATTGTAGATTTGGCATGACTTTAAAGACTAGTATGAAGTGGATTACATGACTGACTGGCATAAGGAGAAGCTTACCCTTCTTCTTTAGTCCCCAGTCTACTTTGTGCAAATAAGTCTTCATTCAGCAATATGGAGACCTGATTTTATGCCATGATGTGAGCACTCACAAGAGACTGCACTTGTTGCCCAGAGCAGGAGTGTAGAACATCCTACATCTTATCAAATGCCATGGCAAGAAAAGAGAGTGGTTAGGCTTTTGATTTATCTTTTTTTTAAGTTCTTTTCTATTTTACTATTTCTTGGGATGGGTAAGATGTGTTTATTGTAAATCTGTCTGGGAAATTGGCACCAAATTTACTTTGCTAATGTTACAGGTAGAGGAAAAAATCATGCTTGAACATGTGAAGGAAACGGAGGTTTAGTTACACTTGCTTTTATGGCTGTTGAAGTTTAGCTTTTAGAAAACAGCCTATCATTGCTCCAAGTAATAGTGCCTGGAAGTGATATACTGTTTTCTTTCCATCAGTAACTGCAGCACAGCTGATGAAGTGAAAATTTGAGTTTTTATTAACGTGGGTTCAAATTCCAAAGAGCTGTATTTCAAGCATAAGTATATCCATCTTTTCCTTCATAAAAAAAGTTCTCTTTAAAGGTGTCATTGGGAACGGCATCTATGTATGGAAATCACATGTTTGCAGACAAAGAATTATGTTTGAGTTGCATCACATGATATGAAATCTCTAATTTTCTCAAAATTTGTACTTTGGAGAATTTCTGAGAGTGAATCATGTGGGTTGGGGATCTCTTGATCCAGCATCTCTTGATGTTGGACTAGATGATTCCAGTCCAACAGTATTCTTCAGCTGGGTTTGGTCTAAAAAGCATGTCATTAAGATTAACTATTCTTTAACTTTGTTGTCTTCTAAAAGTTTCTCATTCAAATAGCAGAAACAGCATTATACGAATAAAACCGTTGTCGAGAAGTTATTGATAAATGAATGGTTTAAATCACATAAAGGTTGAAAAGTAGTACTAATCCAAGTTGTTAACCAATAATAAAAAATAGCAAACATCAGTATAATCAAATTATCAGCTAAAATCTTACTTTGTTTATCCATACCTATAATAAATAAGTGGATAAGAAATAACAAATAAAAAAGCGCAGACATGCATCTAGGGAAACTAGAAATACATGTTCCAGAAGCTTTTACTAGGACAGACCCCCAATGCAATGTTTTTTTTTCTTTAATTGAATTCCTTTTCCAATCTGGTTGGTGCTTTGAACTGCTATTTAAAAGACTCGTCTCCAGGGAAACAAGATCTATGTGGGACTGAGAAACTCTGACTGACAAATGAAAGTGTGGTTGTAGTCAGAAAAAGTGACTCTGGAAAAATGACATTGTGGGTTTCCATATTTTTCTTTCTCTGGGACTTCCAGATCAAATTGGCTCAGCTGACAAGTCAATCAGTGATTTTTTCAAACTGCCAGTGTTTCAGCTCAGCATGGGAACTGAAAATCAAGCTGCAGTATTTCCTCCTCTTACTGCATTGCTTGCGATGCCGGCCATCAGACCTGTGATAGTATTATTACCTATGATGCGCAAGGCAAAATCCAGCTCAGTAATCCTATTTTTTAAACGGGGAAATGATACCTTCTTGTTTGTAGGCTCTATATAGTTTAAGCCAGTCTTCATCTACCTTCCCTAATTTATACTGATTCTTGATTAGAATAGCGCATTGTTTTCATCTTCTGGGACTATAACTTTATGAAAGTTTCAAACTTAGAACAGGTCAAGTATGTAATATCTTTCTTGACATATGGTTTAGGTACTTACTTTTAAATATTTTTTTCACCGCTTGCTGCTTTTTCACAAGGCGGAGGGTGACTAGAAATGGAGCAGACAATAAGGTGTGGAGAGCAGGAATCTGCTGAGAAACCTGTGCAAGTTGTTGACTAGATGGTACAGAAATGTCATCTGAGAATAAGCGTGCCAAGGAGCTGGTTTAGTAAGCCAGAAAGAGACTTGCTTAGAATGGGTTTGGGGATGAAATTTACTGCAGATCCAGAGGAGGGCCAAGCTCACAGGTTAGCAGAGTGGCTTGTGGCTTAAGGTCAAAGACTGAAGGAGAATAATTACCCTCTGTAATTACCCTCTGTGTTGTGAGCACATAAAATGTAGCTTTATGCACTAGCCGAGTTCCCCCCCTTCTCGTGCATAGTAGGAAAGGTTGATGCTCTTCACTGAATGCCTCTGCAGTGACAGTTGTCTTCTGGAAAATACAGTATGACTTTAACCTGAGCACTCTTTTTAATGCTCAAGTTGGGTGAAACTTAATTGTACTTAACCATTTCAAGCCAGAAAGCATATATTTTTATGAAATTTAATAGGCTTTCTTTGTTCCATTGAAACCAGTAGTGTCATATTAATGATAGCAATCTTGTTGCTTTTTTTACTTGTTTTGTAATCTATTAAAATAAAACCCCTTTGTACTATTTTTTCGATCAACCATTGTCAGACATTTTATATTTTAAATTTCTTTACGTAAGCGTATCCTTATTCCAAAATGATCCTTTCTGCAGATGAGTGTTGCACTAAAATTTCCTCCAATTATTACTTTTGACATCAGTACTTTATTGAATTAGCCATTTCCAATTTAATTATACTTGCTTCATTGTCTAGGTCACCTTTTAAACAAATTCATATCAGTATGAAATTGCTGGTATTACTGAATTGGATTGTGATGGTTCTATTGTCATGAAGATAATTTCTCTTTTTTTGCTCACATTTGGGAAAGCTGAATTAATATTAATTTATTAAAATAGTTTAGAAATTTATTATTACTGGTAGTAAAACTGGATATAAATAATGTTTACTTGTTTAGCTTTTAAAAACATACGGGAGACAGTATTCTAATTAAGTAATCCTTAGTTTAATTATTGTTCATTCCAGAAAGTGAAAAGGTGAAGTCATATCCTTTATTTATTTATTTTGTTTCCGAGAGATGCAATATATGTGAGGGCTTCATAGAAACATGCAAAAACACTGGTCTTTACTCTGAAGAACATAAGGTGTTGAGCACTTATCCAGTATATGTTTAAGCCCCCAAGTAATCCTACTGGACTTGGGTGAAAATAATTACAATCACAGTTGTTTTAGGATTAGGTTTTAAACTCAAATTAAACTATGGCACAACAAATAGTGGCCATAAATAAATGAACCCCAGTGTACAAGGACAGGTTCAATAATATATTAGTTAGAACCATAATGAGAAAATAAATGCTAACTGTAATAAAAGCATATTGGTAAATTAGTCTCCTTATAAACATCTTTACAATCCCCTTACCCTTTCTAGTTGAGATGTGTTTTTAATAAGATTGTATCAAGGATATTAACAACTGTTGTATTAACAAAACCAATGCTAAGCTGGTCACCTACTATTACTACTACCAGATCTTCTACTAAATGGTTTTTTTTTTTTTCTTTCCATTGTAGATGCCATATCGGCAGGGCTTTGATGCAAACAAAATATAGGTTTGTATTAATATCAGTTTGTTAGCTTATGTGAGTTTGCTCAGATACCATTGTTTATATCTGACTGTTTTTCTTTCAACAATTTTCATTGTACTATTCCTATAGTCGGTGTTAAAACTTTAAGTGTTTGTGGTTTTTTTAATGGTGCAAGTATATATGAATGCTCTTACGTGTATACATATTTATGTGGTGATGTATATGTAATATCAGTTTTTATAGTGCAGAAGTCAAGAAAGTGCTGGATTTCAGCCTAGCCACCTGATTTATCAGCCAGAAAGATAAAGTTAAAAAAATCTTTTATATAAGGCCAAGCCACAAAAGATAGCCAAGCTAATGAGGAAGAGATGTCACATTAGTGAGTTTCTTCTGCATGTTTTTCTCTATCTCAAAGGGGTTGTTTTAAACACCATTTTTGTTTATTTATGTGGTATAAAATCTTCTCTGTCACATGTCCCTTACCTATGTGCAGATGAGTGTTCAATACATCTGCAAAATGATGACCCGTTAATAACCAAAATGAGTGGCAGAGTCTGACTGTCCTCCCCTGTCGCTGAACTTCAGCACTTTGAGTTGTAGGCTTTCTTTCACTGCTTACTGCATTTATTCGTCTACCAGGAGAGCATGAGCAAGGCCTAACTCTGCTTTAAGAGACTCGGTCAAATCAATATCATGACACCTGGAGCGTTCACTCCTGTACCAGCGTTCCCATGGATGAGTGCTTTTGTGAAAGCAAACATAACACTCGTTCTAGGTCACTGGACATGTAGCAAACAAATCTGATCCAGGCTGGGTTTTCTGGACATGTTGTTCATCCCCATGAGAGATGCAGAATAATCTGGTTGCATTATACCGACCTTCAGTCGAAGGGGTAAGAGCTTACTCTCATTTATCTCAAGTTATACTTAGCCTGGCAGAAATGTTAATATGTACCAATGTTTAATTGCCAACGCTATTAAAAGAATACCTTGGGACTGATGGGCACATTATTTTACCTACTTGATCTTTGGTATTTGCTGTATATCCAGTGAGCTAGGAAAACACTTGTTTCTTATGGAGCCTTTCTCCACGCTGTCAGAGATGAATCCGAGATGATGGAACTAGGAGCTCAGCAATATTTCTCATGCTCAGCTTAAAAAAAGAGATGTTGGGAAAATCTTGAAGTGTGTCGCAGGAAACTTTGACGTTTCATAAACAGTAACAACTATGTCTTTGAAAAACGTCTCTTCTGAATTAATGGGAAAGTTTGAAGAGGAGTGGAAATTTCTTCTAAGGGGAAAAAAAAATGTAAACCCAGCATTTAATTTACATTGACACAATTCATTTGACAATTCAACTGTGATAATAGTCGATAGTATGCTGTTAGGTTATGTTATGCCAAATCCTATTTTAAGGAATGAAGCCTTTTTAAGTAAACATAGTTTTATTATCTCAATCTCTTTGTTATGCATGTTTCTATGTAGGTGAAGGTTATACTCAAACTGACTATAAAGTATTTTTGTTTCAGTGAGCAGCTGCTGAGGTTTGAGGGAACAAATTCATTTTGGAAACTGTGTGTTAATGTGTTTCCAAAAGGAATGTTGTACAGATCGTCTGTTTTGTGGGACATCTAAAAATATTATATGTTGTGAATTCGAAGAGAACCAAATTTCAAAGTGTCAAAATCTCATGTAGACCAAAAATTCTCCATGTCAATCAGCTCTGTTCAGTACGTATCTTCTGACTTTTTTGCAGCCAAAGAGTCTTTATCGCAATCCCAAGTCCTTATGCGAACAGGCCACTCATCATCAGCGGCAGGCAGGAGCTGACGAGGTAAGAGACAGGAGTGATCATGCACTTAAAAACCACAATAGTGACATCTGCAGACACTTCAGAATGTAAAAAATCCTGTGCTGGGGATTAAGAAGTATAAACTTCACATTTTGTGTAAACAGAGAACTTCCAGCTGATGTAGTTTCTGCTTGATATATAGTCTCTGTTCTTCATGATAACAAAGAGACTGGTCTGCCCAGAAAGACAGAAAATGCACCTGAAACAGTATCCGACCTCACAAGCTGAGTGTGGAGGTTACTGTGGGAAATGGTCTTGGGTCAGCAGCAGAGCCTGGAGCATACGGAGCATGGGATACCTCCCTTTGGGCAAGTTTATTTTCTTCCCCTGGCTTTACTCCAAGTGTGCCAAAATGCTTTAGTAAAAGGTACGAAATAACACACAACAGATAACTTACCAGAAAGCCTGGTAAAATAATGGGTATTGAAAATGAAAATAACATAATAAAGTGCTCTGGACAAGCATAGGAGGTCAGCACTACCAACCCCACTTAAAATGATCACCAATAATTAAGCTGTTTTATGTTGAATTCCCTTATGTTTGTTTGGATAAATGCTCTAATTTCACTGATGAAAATATTTAATAAAAACACAACCTTGACTGGATGCCTAGTGTTTCCAATCTTATGGAGAGATTTAATAAATGAGGCCCTGCAACTTTTATTTAGTGTCTTCAGGTGGTAAATTAACTACAAGAGGGCTTCCCTATTGTTCCCTGAAAGCAGTAAAAGCAGAGGGAGAATTAAAAGCAAAACACTAATTTAAATCTGAGTGTAAGGGCTAGAGAGTTCAAAGAGAGCCTATCCTTGGTACACAATAATATTCATATGAAGGCAGAACTTCATAGAAATTAAATTTAAATATGGAGTATATATTTGAATATATGAACAAACTCCTTTATAAATTATAGTTAAGTGCAATGCACTTTGAATAATGGAAATTAATCTAGTGATTTTCTGATATAAGTTATTTGTTATGCAGCTAAAAACAACATACGTTCATTGCTTTTCTTTTAAAACATTCTTTGCAACTGAAACTAAGAATAAAGTTGGGGGTTTTTTTGTGGCCATTGGTCTGACTACCAGATCATCAACTACTGCAAAGAGGCACCTGCCCGCTGAAGTCAGTGCGGGCTGGCAGTTAAAGCAATGGAGTAATAGTTTTATGTGGGCTTTATTTTCCGTGATACATGCTGGACAAGAGCAAAGAGAAAGAAATTCCCTGTGCGTCTGCCTCACGTTCATTTTTTCACCTGGCTCTTGTTCTTGACAGATGCGTGAGAAGGGGTTTGCAGGAGGGCATCAACAGCTACGTGAGAGACGAGATCTAGCCTGGCTGGGCGATGGACAGGTAAACACATAAGGATCGCCAGCAATGCACAGCAGGGAAAACGTGGAGGGTAAATCTGTGTAAAAACATTTTCAAAGTGCGTGGGAGATGATCACAAGGACTGCTGAGGTCTGGTTTCCTATGGTTTGTAGCTGAGTCCTCATCACAGCAGCAACAGAACGTGCACCTCCTTTAGGGGTATTTCCGTGCACCTTGAGTGCCTGTGAACAGCCCCGGGGGTCCCTCTGCACGGCCCCCTCCTGTGGGGGCTCACAAGGGAGCTTAAGCACAGAGCCTTCCCCTTAGTAGGAAGCAGTCATGGGGCATCTCTGTTCTACTCAGGCATATTGTCATGAAATTCAGAGGAGGCCCATCCCTTTGTCAAACACGGCCGTGTTGTCCAGTGTGTTCAGTTCACTGTAAGGAACATGACGACATAAGCATCTCTTCCTGGGGAAGCCGAACTAAAAAATAACATGATAGACAAAGAGACAGAGGAGGAGGGTGCAGATGGGACCAAGGGGGTGGGGGAAGACAAAAATACCAAAGTTATAGAAAGAGACACAATGCCAAGGCCTGGGAGAGTCGGACCATCTGGTTCTGTTGCAGTACCTATATGCGAATCGTCTCCTTTCTTTGTTTCTCTTTGTCAGCAAGAGGGAATAAACTATGTGAGGTGTAACGTGAAGGCTTTGGTGTAAAACAGATGATGAAGTAGCCTGTGTTAGGAGAAGCTTGTTTTATTCACTATGATTTGCAAAAGATCTCTCAGCAGTACAGGCTGTGACAGCGATTTGCTGTGTGCAGTTTTTTCACTGCAGCAATAGCTGCTTGCAACCCTTTCTGTGTGTTTAAAAAGCGATGCCTCCTGGATAAACTGTGAATCCCTTGAGCAAAGCAGTGCCTGCTAACGTTTTACACCTCTGAAGCCTAGTTAAAGCTGATTCGTGTTACAATAAATGACCCAGCTGACCGCTTCTCCCAAGCTGTGTGATTCAGGAAGACTGAGCCAAAGGTTGCCCCCAGGGACCAGGGTAGTTCAGAGAGTTCATAAAAGAATACAAAGCCTTTCGCTCCTGGGTTGCCCGTCTTGGTCCAAAATGACAGAAAGAGTTATGTTTGCATGGCCTGTGTGCTAAAAATGGGTGGTTTTACTCCAGTCTGCCGTACAGCTGACACATCGTAGCCGTAGCTGCAGGAAGACTAATGATCCTGTGTTCATGCCACATAAACCACCCTTAGCGACTTCTTTAGTTTCAACCAGGTCACGATGGACACGGTTTGGCACCTGTAGGTAGGAGTTTGCAATGCTGTTACCTCTTCCTGGAGCTCCTGGGGAATAAAGAGCAACCATAAGTCTCGGTCAATCTGGCACCTTCAATGGGCACTAAATTGACTTAGAAGGGATGGTGAGAGAAGCATTTGGGAAGCATATAATAGACCCAAAATGATCTTCATGCCCTGGAACTGGAGTTTCAACATTTACAACAGAACGAACGTTTCACATGAATACAAATTTCAAGTGAAATAACCGTGGGGAGAATGTTACATTCAGCAAGCTGCTGCCGGGCTGATAGGAGAGGGGAATGCATACACAGAGCTGGGTGCAAGTTTTGCATTTAATTAAATGGGAAGCCTGCATGAAGGTTATGCCATCTCTGTAAGAAGCCCTGCATTTTTTAGCATTTGACGTGCAGCATTATAAATAGGAGAATGGTTAAATTACAGCCACAATAACATATTATATTGTTCATAGCAGTCCGGTGTCAGCAAAATGGATTGATTTTTATTAGGGAGCACTAAAGGAGTACTAGATTCAATTGAATAAAGTAAATGTGCTGTAATATCTCTCTAAAGTTTCTTGCATTTTCCTGTAGTGGTACCTGAGAGAAGTAAAAATGTATGTGTAAACATAGATATTAATGAATTAGCAGAGTACAGATACTGAAAAATTCCTGTCTAGGAAGCCCAGTAGGAACCATATTCTTGTTTACTGTTTCCAACCCTGCTGGACAGGATGCAAATTCCTACACCTATGATTAAAATAGTATTTTCAAAAATGCTCAAGGAAAGATGTAGCTGCCTCAGGGAATGCAATTCTTTGTTAGACTGACGTTAACCATGTCAAGTTGTTAAAAACAAAGTGAATTTCTTTAGCCTAAGTCAGCAAGGTTAACGTAAATGTAATGTATTTTTTTAGTGCTACTGAAGTGAACTTGCTTTAATAGCATACAAAAAAACATGTTGGTCGTCTTATCCAAGACTTCTAAAATAGCAAGGCCTACATTATCTTGAGGATGAGAGCTCTGCAGAAAACAGAAAGACAATTCCTTTCCCCATAAGAATAGTTTGTTGCTATCATCAAATTCTGCTGCTGACACAGACTCAGATGAGCTCTTCTTGCTTTGGTATTTAGTTCATACACGTTTAAAAAAATCTGCTGAATTGGCAGTGAAGGTTTCTGTTTAGGCTTTGTGATAATGAATTGGTACCCTCTTAGTTTAAATCTAAGCAGTCACTTAAACCCCTCCCAGTCATGTAGGCAGCCTATTTTGTATGCAAAAGTTGAGCAATATCAGAAATTTTAAGTATCTTTTTAAACACGTGCACTTGATCCTCAAACTTACATATCTTACAGGCAAAATAACAAAATCTCCAGTATGCACTCTGGCAATCCAGGAACCTGATTTGGCTTATTCTGGTGTGACTTGCTCTTATCAAAAGTTCTTTGTTTAGACAGTATTGGCATTTGTATAGTTTCCTTTGGGTTGATTTTTTTCATCAGTATATAACATCTCTATTGTTATACTAAGGTAATCATTAAACATTAAAACAGTTATCCTACAGCTGCTTTCAGTTGGGAGCTGTTACTGGTATGGTCTCAGTTTGCACTAGTAGGACGTACACAAAAGGTTAGACTTGAATGCAAAGTTGCAATCTATCAGAATTCAATGAATTGATGGAAACACACCCTCAAGAAAATTTTGTAATCAACAGTGATAGTGAGCAAGATCTGAATTTCACCTACAATAGGTTTCATCTTGAAATTAATAGCAGAGAACTATAACTTTTGCCACAGCAGCACAAAAAGCAGACCCAGAACCCTGCGGAGAAGTACAAATAATGAAAACAATTGGTTTTGCATCTCTTAGGGTGAACAGTTAAGTTTGCTTTGTCTGATGCGTAGTTGAGGTAATTACAGAACATAATAATAGCAATGAGATATGACAAAAGTTGAAAATCAGTGCTTGCTATGGGAACTACTGGGTGTGTTTTGACCTACGCACAGATCTGCAGGCCTTCAAAGCTGGGTTGGATACCCACAGCATGTTCGATTTCACCTACTGGACAGGGCTACTTACCTTGAGCTAGTGCTTGTATTGGGTGGGGTTCAATCCATTTCTTATTGGGAAGCAAAGCATTGATTTCTATTGATAGTCTGGGCTTTGTTAAGTAAACAAGTCCTTTTTATTTGTGCTCTTTTTCTGCTCCTGTTCAGACATATGATGGCTGACATTTTTATTGCTGGTTCCTATTCCTGAATACTGCTGGTGTAGAAGATCAAAGGTAAACTGTCTCTTGATTTTGCTTCTCTTATTGGTTTCAAGCATTTGAATACGCTGCTATTAGCCAAATTAACAATATTTGTTATACTGTGTTATCTGTGATCTTACCTGTTTCCGGAATAAAAGAAATAGATATTTGAGGTTGTTATTGTATTTTGTGATTCTTATCATGCTTTTATAGAAGAGTAAGTCACTTGACTTGGGTTGAGATGTTTCTGATTTACATCATGGAAAAAGCAGAGATTGAGAGAGAGAATAAGCAGGCCATGATGTTTTAAGGATATCGTCTGTATCAGATGATAGTGGTCCACAAAGCAAACTGGATAGATACAAGATATTAAATCAGAGGAATCAATATCTCAGTTTTATTTCTTTTGAACTTTGAAGCTTTCTTTTGTCACAGTTATGAGGAAAAAATACTGTATGCTCACAGAAACAGAGTTGTTTGTATATCGTGAACACAAATGTGGTTTGAGATTATATTTTTTCCCTCAAAATAACAGCATGAGGCCTTACAGATGTGTCTTTAAAAGCTCAGAAGTCAAGTTATATGCATCCTAAACAGCAGAAAATTATGGACTCAGTAGTGTTATGATTTTGTGGCCTTTTCCTGAATCAACTCCAAACTGAAACTGCAGATGCCGGAAGAGACCGATAAGTATGAATATCAACACCATAACAGAGATACTCAAAATAAGTAACCAAGAAATTGTCAAAGAAAGAGCTGAACAAAATAATGGCGAGATTAAAACAGTCATTAATACTGAAAAGCTAAAGTGGGATAAAAGGGGCCATGAGCATTACGGTGCAGCTACCCATGCAGCCTACAACAGTTTTGTAATTAAGAAGCCATTAGCAGTCTAAATGCTGGGTAGTGTTATTCTAACTCCCACATCATGTCAGTTAAAACACCATTAATATGTTTGATGCATTATGAGGTAAATCAGAGATAAACTGCTGAGGTCTAAGAAGATAAATTTATCTTTTATGCTTTTATAGAATTTGGAGGGGGAGCAGGGAGATTTTCAGTACCAGTGCTCAATGGGAACACTATGTTCTTGCCTGGCTTTCCAGTTCACAGAGGTTTGGACTGAAACCTGGGAGAAAAGGGTTCAGTTCCGGGTTCTGCCATAAGCCTACCGAGCGACCTTGTCAGTCATATTTTCCCTCCAATAAGTCTATGTTTTTTGTGTGTGGAAGAGAAAAAAATTGTGATTGTTATATAAAGTAGTTGGAGTATTACAGGTTAAAAATGTTGTTATCCAGATAGATCTGGATATATATACACATGCACACACATATGTTATCACCGAAATCATTGAGCTTCACACTTTGACAAAGTGTCCATCTGTTTCCTACTTCTTTCAACAAGATACTCTCGTTTATTAACATAAGAGGAAATGAAAGCAATTGTAGTGCTAGTTTTAGCTTAAAAAATTAAACTGCTTTTAAGTGTTCTATAGAACACTATTGGTCAAAATATTGAGGGAATTTAAAATATGTATATACCCACTGGATATCCACTGTGATTAGGTATCACAGCAGAGTTGGAACAAACATTAACAGAAATTAAACGCGGATCTAAAGATCTGTAAGTCCCAAAGGTACAGATCAATAATAAATTAATAAAATAGTTCAAAAGTATGCACAAGAATAGTTCTTAAAATGATCTTAAAGGGCAAACCAAGTGTTTCAAGTAGAAAGCAAGAGGAAAACGGGGCTCAGACTTCGACTACTGTATTTTGTAATGTACTGCACGTATTTTAATGTATTAGATGAAACTATTGTTCAGTATGATATAATAGAAAATGGATGAAATGGTACACATTTCACATTTAAAAGGCTTTCAAAACGCAGTGATATTTCTGTGAGTGTGCGCCTTTCTAGTGGCTTTGGATGGGAAAGGATGACAACATTTCAATAGTCTTAAGCTTGAGATTTATTTCTCCATTTAACTTCTCTGTTAATTAGTTCATTTTACTAACTAGCCATTTATGTGACAGATGATTCCTTAAGCAAATGCAACAACAGTCATGCAAGCTTGGAAATACTTTTAAAGAAGATCTGCCAATATTTTAGTTAGGGGTTTCAGGGATTAGTGATTAGCTGATTAGTATGTACGTTTATGTTCAAAATCATAACAGCCTGTGGTATTGAGATGTCTGGAGTTCACTCTTAACACTGGGTCTTTTGAGCTGGAGAATCGCCTAAAAGGTACCTAACTTAGCATGTTGTCAATAAGTAGGTATGAGATTTCATATATTACTTGAAATAATGCATCTATCACATAATAGTCAATAGTAAAGGGAAGTAGAAGAGACTATAATTGATTCTAAGAAAATATATATACCTGTACCCAGAACTACAGTAAAAGAAAAGCTGAATATATGAAGTTGTTATTGCTTTTCCTTGCATGCCAAAACCAGTGTTTCAAAAACCCTGTGGCTTCAGGGAGTGAAAACCTGCACCCATTGAAGTCAATGGGAGTATTGTTATTAAATTCAGCATGACCAGGATTTCACCTCGGGTTCAGGCACTAAGAATTTAGCATGCAGCAGGGAATGAAGGCATTTTGCTCTTGATTTATGAAATACATCTTGCTGTGTTAGATTACTGGATTGTTGCTGGTTTATGTTAACAAAGATGGGGTCAGAGCTTTCTGCTAAAAACCCCCTGATTGCTGTCATTTGATCCAAACCAAATCTCTGTCCGTTATTAGCAAACATGGGATTTACGGAATGGATCTGAGCAGTTACGATTCCACGTGAAGAGCATCGATAAGAAAACAGATATTACATTGCAGCACTGATAAAGTTTAAGTCTGTAACTGCTGATACCCAGAAAAAAGATGAGTGCGTTAAGGAAGAAAGGAGATCCCTTCCTTTTTTCTCTTGTATTCTTTTCCTCGGCATCTGCTGGCCACTGTTGGAGATACAGAAGTAGTTTAAGTGAACATGTTTGGACACTGTGTGGCATTTCTCATCACTCGTCACTTTTGAGAACAATATTCCCACTTCTTTCTCTTTTGGTTAAAAATATGGAGCACAAGAGCAAATATGTAAGCCATGAACAATTCTGTCTTCCTGAACAAGGGGGATAGATGGCACTATGCTCAATACACATGCTATGGGGAAGCTGTGGAAGTTTACATGCTGGCAAGATAACAATGTGGCTAAAATACTCCAGGTAAGAGCAAGACGAGCTGGAGAATGTAATGGTGATTGTTCACTTATTTCTAACAGTCTTTCTTGAATTTCTAAAACACAGACCTGTGTCAGCCAAGTAAGGGTCAATGCTCTTCTAGCACTTGTGTATATATGTGCACATTTGACGTTATGCAATTTGAGTCACATCCTATATCTGTGATCCCTACCATCTATTTTATTTAAACCATTCAACTCCCAAACCAGTGTCTCTGCTTTTCTGACCCATTGCTTGAAAACCTGCAGTTCCTCTCCAAATTAAGTTGCAAGAGCAGCTAAATGCGAGGCAAGCCTGGGCTTGCTCTGTATGCTTCCAGCCCAAGGCCGCAGTGCTTTTTGATATCAGCATGGGCTGCTTCCCTAGTATTTTCCAATAGTGCCTGATCCTTAACTTCGGGAGCACGCGGCTGCTCTAGCCTTAAGACAAAACAGAAAGACAGAAGGGAAGCAGCGAAGGGCTGTGTTGTGAGCGCTGGGTAGAGCCTTGTTGGTGAAAGGGGTCTGCATGTCCTCTTGGTCCGCTGTCTTTCTGGTGAGCATTACCTACGATTAGCTAAACTGGTGGTTCCTATTTGTCTGGGAACATCTTTGATTTAATTTCATGTGAGTCATGAAATACACAAATAATAAAGCTCTATGAACTATATAAATATAATTTAGTGCTTTGAGTGAAGCGTCCCACAAATAACAAACCAACAATGGAATCAATAGACTCCTGTTTCAGTTATGGAATGAGACGTTTATTATTAAGTAATGGAAAATAACAATGCAAATAGGATTATCTCCAGCGCAGGGTTCATCGGGGTGAACGTGAAACCTGAGTGAATTTGGTGCTTGGAAAGGGAGTGCAGGTATGCAGAATAGTTACAGTGAGTTCAGTCCCTGCTCTACTGTGTGCCCTGAGGCTACCCTTCATGCTTTCAAAGATGGCATTGGATATAGGGGGGAAAAAAAAAAAAAAGGACTATCTCTGTGTTGGTAGTGGGGAAAAACAGAATTTTGGATAAGCCTAATGCAGTTTGTTAGCTTGCAATTCTGTCTTGCGTTATAAACTCTAAAGTTAGCATTTCTGCTATTTAAGCTAAACTATGGTAGAAGAAATACCTTTTTTCCTTGACCTTTCAGTAGAATTATTGAGATTATTTCCTTTTAAGAGCGTACAGACAGAAGGGCTATAAATACGGACATATTCTTATGAACTAAACATATGTTGTTATATCTAAAATAAATAAAAAATTCTTTGAGCTCCTTACTGCATCTGTTGGAAGTATCAGATTATTTTGGTCCAGACAAAAATTTAAGAAATTAAACGAAATCAACATCTCTAAAGTGCCAGGTGTCTTATTCATATATTTTCTTTAAGATATGCATTGAAATTGCAAGTGGATCAGAGGACAGTTATAGTAAATTCTGACTCAATAAACAGATGCTGAAAGGTTTAAATAAATGATGGGGTTTTTCCCCTTTGTGGAGCAAAATTGAAATGATGAAAATGCACAGTAGTCCCAGACATTTGTACATGCTCCTGAAGTTTCAGTGTTTCTGATCATTTTTAAAATAATAAATGACAATGAAGATCTTTTCTAATGGGAAAGGAAAGTCATGAATTGCAGAGAATACTAAAAAGATCTTTGTAGGTTAATACTGGAATACTAGTATGTATCTAGATTTTTCTTTTAGGTTCTTATGAGATTTACTATTCTGCAATTTTTTTATCAAGGCCTTTTTAGTTTGCTTATGCAAAAATGAATGCAGATTCCTCAAGTTTGAAAGATTTTTTTTCTTTTTTTTCTTCAGATAGTCTTATCTCCTATCATCAGAAATACTGTCTAGGAGAAGAGTCTTGTGTTATTGTATTTTAGAGACAGAACATGGGATAGGAAATAAAGAAGATATGGAACAAATTTTAAAGCCAATGTGTAAAATTTGCCTCAAGGGATTTGTAAACACTTTTACACAGTATTTGCCCAGAACTATTTGCTCTGGGTTGTTTCATCATTTTACAGTCTTATCAGTTAAACCTCAATACTGGTGTAACTTCTTGGAGCAGTTACACTGTCCTTACTCTATAAGTTTACAGAACATTTCATCCTCAGTGTCAATCTCAGTGTGATGGACAGTATTTTGCATCATAATGGTTTTCTGAAAGTGAAAAAGGGATGACTAATTTATGAGAGCACCACTTTGCTTGATGTATGAATTAATATCTATTCAACAGGCTCAGTCTGAAGCTGATATCTTGAGAAATTAACAGAGATACAATCTGTAATCCCACTGGTTTTGCACATATTAAAGTACTATATGTTGTAGATGATCCATCTGTACCTCAAAATCAGTGTGTAATATGAGGGGTACCCCAGATTTGTTGGAATAGATTCTGAAAGTACCTGAGAGGAAGGCTGTCCTCCCAACTGCAGAGTTACTCCAGCCTCCTAGCAATACTGATTAAAAAAAAAAAAAATAATGAAATAGAGTACTAATGGAAAACCATGAAGTTCAGAAGGCACCCAAGATGACATGTACACAAACTTGCAAACCTATTGAGTCCTTGATCTCTAGTTATTAATACGGTGCTGTGCAAGTTTATTTACTTAGTGGTATTTTTGTGGGGGTTTTTCCCCCCCCCCACTGTTTCCTCCTTACTCTCATTGTGATGATCTTAACAATGTTGACAAATCCTTTTTATTCAAGAGTTAAAAAAGAAAGACTATTAAATTCCATGAAAATTGCTGCAGAATCTTTTCCTAGGCATAAGTCCTAAGAAAGTCTTTTGGCTTTTTAGTAACCTCAAAACTGGACCTGTCTAACTTAGTTTGGGGGGGGGGGGGGGGAATTACATGGCCTGTTTTGGCACATGGTTCCTGAGTTTTGTTTTGTTTTGATGCATTAAGAAAGGTTCACTGTCAAAATGATTGACAGAAACTCATCATACAAAAAACCCAATCAATGGCTTTATCCGCTGTAGCAAAATCCCGTGCAAGATGAGTCTTGATCTACCTTGCATCAGGTACTTACCAGTGTTGTAGTAGGTATATAAACTTGTGACAACTGATCTAATAGTAGAAGGCAATTAAATAGCTGTAACAACACAGATGAGGAGTCCTAGCTGTGTGAAAGGAATTTCAAAGCAGATTGTCCTTGATCGCTTGTTTGTACAACACTTAAAGGACGATTACCCCATAATACCAATTTTCCTATAAATCCTATTTAAAGTATGGTGGGGGGGAGGGGGGAAGCCAAAACAAACCCACAAACCTCACATAATTTAAAAAACCAGCCAATAAATGATTTGGTAATGCAAAAAAAGAAAAAATTGCAACTGGTGAGAGAAGCTAATTAAATAGAGTATGTGTGAAGATTTTTAGTATTAAAAAAAGGTGGTAGTATGGGTAAAATAATTTTCTTTCCTTTTTACCTCTGAGTTTCCCAAATAGGTGTCTTCCTGTGGGACACATTACAGGTAGATTTTGCTGTGTCACCTGTGGCTTGCTAATGTGAACCGACATAATGAACATCAAAAACATCACATGTAAAATCAGAACAAAAGATTTCTCTTTGACAATTCAAGTCCCAAAATAACATGGCTTTTAGTCCAATAAAAGGATATATGGTTATTCCTTTTTAAGGTAAAGTTAATTTTAATTTAACTATTTTATATAGACAAATGGAATATAGACACTGAAAAACACTATGTTTGCTGTTAAAGGGAACTTTTCTGCTGAGTTTGTGCTACATAAATGCGAGCAGAAGAAAATATTCTACACGGATAGTCCCAATTTTGTGATGCTTACAAAATCTATAGCATCTCATCTGCTGTCACATGGCATCATCATGCTATATATGTCCATACACAGTCCTTACTCACTATGAGAGAGAGGAAGGAAAATTTTAACATTACTCTTTCTAGACAGATTTTATCCATGAAAGTGGTGGAATGAAAATTCAAGACATTTCCAAATGTACTATAAAGGGTGGGGTACTAAGAGCAAAGGTTTTTTTTCCTCTGTCTTGGAAAGAAAAAATTAAGATAAACAGTAACTCTTTATCTTCTCTCTTTGCGTTTTTCCCTCATTCTTAGTAAAGGTAATAAAATCATAAAAGCTTAAAAATGGAGGGCAACTCTTTAAATTTATCCTTCTCTAGTGGCTCCTTACTTCTAATTTCCATGTTCTGAACTTGCTTAATTAAATCCTGGGAAGGTTATATTATTACACATAGCCATCAAAGATTGTTAGCTAAATGATACTGTAATTTATATATCCTAGGCTGTTTAGGGACATGTATGGGAAATTAGAACAAAATATGACTACGCAGCTTTTAGTTGTATGCAAATTTCTGCTATTCTGCATGCGTATACTCGAATATCTAACCAGACCAGTAATTAAAAAAATAAAGTAATTAATGTCAAAAAGTTATAGAAAGGAACAAGAAGCGATCTTGCCTTTATGGAGTTTTATGTAGAAGTTGATAGAATGTGGTCCTTTATAAATCAGTACTTTTGCAAGTAAGAACATCTTTTACCATGTTTATATATATACATATCTATGTATTTTTTAAATTGGGTGTTGTTGTTCCCCCAATACACATAAAAATCAAAGACCTTTTTTGCTATTCTTTCAACATTCTTTTTTTACATGCAATTCCTCCTAGCCTGAACCAAAATAAAAATGCAGATTAAATTGTGAATTTAGTACAAATTAGGAACTTTGCACACAATTTTTCCATTCTAATACCACCCCAGATAATGCATCTTTGTACTTGTTAAAGAAAAGCTATAGTTGGAGACCTAAATAGTCTCAAAAGGCCATACCTGTCCTTTTAGAAGTCCAAAGAACTTTAAAGATGCTCATTAAAATGCCAAATTAAAACTTGGACTTCTGTGCACTACCCTGTGAACTGTTCCTTGCAGTTCTTAACAGAAATATCTAAAACTGAGATATCGAGCGCATATTAAAACAGTTTGTAACAATTCTAGAAAAGCTGTTTCAGCCAAGTAGAAGCATGGAGCATTAGATTAATATGGATAGGGATATTAAATAAAGCTATGAGTTAATGTATATTTCTGAGTATTAAGAACTTGGCTAGCTTAGTATAAAAAAAGATGCATTAGATAAGCTTGAAAAAGTCTTTAAAAATTCCTGTTTTAACGTAGGGTTTTAAATGAATCTAACTTTAGCAAACATCTTTCTCTTTATTGACATGGCTTTAAAAAATGATAGCAGAGTGGGTTTTGACTTCCCCAAGTCAGTCAAGGAAAAAATGCTGCTTGTTCCAAAATCTTTGTTACTCAAGTACAGTCAAGAGCTCTTAGAAGGTTATGGCTTTTAATGCAGGGAATCTTTAATGGGTTGTTAGCATTAGACAGACTGTGGTGATATAAAAAGATTCCTGTAAAACAATTTGTAATCCTACTTGGAAATAGGGTTTAGGGGCAAAAAAAAAAAAAGTGGTTTGGGTTGTAGCTACAGGAACTTTCTGTATTGTCTTTAGATAAGCCCCGGAAAGTCTTGTGTTGCATGGGCTTAGGGCAGGTGATCCGCTGAACTAATAGGATGGGAATTTTTTCCAAGCAGTAGGGTTGTTGTGGTCCTGGAAACACTGGTACAAGAAATTAGCACCAACTAGATATAATTACTCTTCTTAAAAAATTATGTAAGTTGTGTTTGAGTTTCCCTGAAAAGTGGGTATTTGAAATGGCATGTATGATGTTTACAGAATTACCTAATAAAAAATTTAAATTTCCTAGGTAGAAAGCATAAGTTTGATAAAAATATGTCTCTTGATCCTGCCAGCAGTTCAAAATGGGTTATCGATTCTCATATATATATGTGTGGAATACGCTAGTGGAAGTGTTTTAGCTTTTGGGTTTGGAGAGATTTGTTACTAGTCCTGGAAATTGTCCTCTTTCTCTCTCTCCTCCTCAAGTTGAGCAAGACTTTTAATTTGTTGTTATAATTTCCAGATCTGTCTTAATATTCATTCAAATCCAGGGCAAAAATTGGTCATTTTAACGCCACTGGGTTAATTACATGCCAAGTAAAGTGCTGTATACGTAGAAAAGGGATATCAGAATGGGATCTGAAGTAAAATGCCAGCAGAGATACTACTTTAATCATACAGGGTTTTAGTCAGTCATTCCAGGTGCACAATGCTATCTGTAGATATAAAACTTATTTCATTGGTAAATCTACATGACATATAAACTATATGAAGATCCCTAAACTTAGTACAACAAAATACAGCAGGTAGTTCCTTTGCTTATGTAGGTATGAAAATCTTCACAATCATAATACATATGGATATTTTATTGGTCTATGAATGTCTAAAAATCTTATTTTAAGCCTTCATCTACTTTTTTTAACATCAAAATGAAATACTGATTAAATTGCAATATCTAATTACTGCCTTAGTTATTTGCAAACTCCTTTTCAAATAGATTAATTAAAATAAAATATGATCTAGAAATTGATTTAAGATTCCATGTCCCTTGTAAAAACGAGCAGTCTATGATTTAATGCAATTATCATATCTATTTGCCTGTAAGCATTTCATTCCAAATTAATCTTTAAACCTGATGGTTATTATTTCCCCTGTTGCTTCAGAAAGCTAGAAAAATATGTACTAGTCTATTTTATTGACTTTTTTGTTATCCCGTCTGGCTTTCAAGGTCCCTGAAGCACTAATAAAGGTCAAGGGGTTTTAGAGTGAAATGCAATCCCTTCACCTGGAGTACAATACCTGCTAGTACAATAATAGAAAATACCGGTTTCTAGTGAATATTAGATTACTTCATAACTGAAGATCAGAGCAAGGATGCTGAAAAATAGAAATGCCTCTCTGAGTGGATTCTGGTACTTGAGATTCTAGTGGCTGGTACCTGACGGCTAAAGCTTATTGTTATTTTACTCATTAGAACCTTAATAGTCATAGCAACAGTTAAATGTTGACAGTAAAAGTAAAAATAGTTAAACGTCTTTCTGATGTGGTCCAACTCTAGCACAAGGAGCTTAAAACTACCTCTGGTATGATAAAACCCAGATAATAACATAGATGAAAGATGAATATGCACGTCCTAACATTAAGCTTGCATAATAAGCATTCAGTGAGATTGTGCAAGTGTCTGAAGAATAGGAATATGTCTGCTTCAATGACTGGCTGGAGCAAAGCAACATCACTATCTCGTTTAAAGGATTCATTCTCACAGTTCTTCCCAGCAAGTCAGTGGTTGCAACTGTGCAGTGCAGATTGCTGTTACTTCTCCAGTTCCCTGCGTTTAAGAAAACAAATTTCTGTAGAATACTTCTACCTACTCGATTGTCTCTCACATTTATAGTAATAAATATGATTTCAATTTCTTTTTAAAGAAAACTTGCAGTCACAGATGAGTTAAAGTTCTTTAAAGCAGATGTTTTTTACTTACTTGTTTTATATTTTCATTGGATTGTGCTGGTCATGAAGACACCCTGAAATTTAGAATGTTACTACATCAGGGTTCATATTTTTCCTGTTTATTTAGTTCACTACTTCCACTGGCTGCAGCTGATTCACAGCTCAATAATGCTTTCCCATCGGGGGAGCATATATGTATAAGTAAAGGGGGGAATAAAAGAAAAATAAATTTTGGTCAGAAGATAATTATTTAGGAAAAAAAGAATGAAATACAAGAAGTCTCAGAGGTCTACCTCATGTTAGAACTCAAACTCTATCATGGCTAGAGAATAAAATATCTTATTTTGATGCTTATCTACTCTGTGTTGTGCTTCCCTGCACAGTGCTCATCACTATTGGCCTTACCTACGTTTAATAATTGTGGTGTTTCTTTTAGGCATGAAATACCATCTTCATCAGAGAGATGGAATACCTTGCCCATGCTCTGAAATGCACGTTTCTAATAGTAAAGAGAAAGAACTGATAAACTTTAGAGTGAAATAGGTGTCCAAGGCCTCATCTCTCCAGATGCTGTACAGAAGGCTAAGCATACTTTGCTTGCTGGCTATGAGCTCATATCTCTATACTTAGCAAAACCTTAGTAAAATCTTCAGACTTTCGAAGTTGTATGCTGTTATATTGCTTCAGGAGGAGATTTTCAGTCTTTATACTAAAGGTTGATACTGTAGATTCCCTAAATTGCACAGTAAGAAAATATCTAAAAAACGGGAAATAGGGTTTTTTGAATGTTATAAGAAACGTTATTCTGTTCTTCTGACTTTCTCGTGTGCTCTTTTTCTTTGTGGCATTTACTACGTATGTACTAGGAACGCGAGACAAGTTGTACCATGTCAGACCAAAGATCCATTTAGCTCAATACCCTGTTTCTAGCACTCTCCAGTGCTCGATGGATGCTAGAGGAAAGAGATAAGCTTGAGACAAGCAGTGCTATTCTGTCAGAGGTACCGCTATACTCTGGCCTACAGCAAGTCATGGCTCAAAGATTTCCTGTGCTAATGGTGGTCTCTTTAAAATTTAATAGCGTTTAATGGGAAGTATACACCTAACTATTTTGTGTATCCTGGTGCTCACAGTTGTTATGATAAGCAGCTTCCCAATAGTATAAGCTCTTGTATGATTATATGCCGTAGAAGTTCAGATCCAGATTGACCTCTCTTCACTGGGGTTTAACTCGGGTCTTTCAGAGGATGAAAAGTAAACTGTACCATGCTGCAAAGTTACAGCAAGTGGAATTTGCATCGGTTGCAGCCTCTTGTTGTTTTTCAGCATCTTGCCATGTTCTGTTCCTGCCCCGTCCCCCCCACCTCCTTATTTACTTCTTTTGCTTTCCTATTCTCCTGTCTGTTTTCTGAAATCGCTACAATATTTTAGGAAGTGTCCACATCTTTGGATGTTTATCTTTAGATCTTCTTACTTGAAGTCATGAAATTGTTCCCTGGCACCTCGTCTTGATGATATCTCTTGTCCCAGGGAAGAGGGCCAGGGGGAAGTCTGTGAAAAATGAAGCCCTTATATCAACACTGCATTCTCATAAAGTTAGTAGATAGGATCTTAATAGCTTTTTAAATACTGACCATGTTGTACGCAGCCTTTGCTTTTTACCTTCAGAACTGGAGAACTGCTGGCAAGAAATATATTTCTGATTTACTATATTTAATAGAGAAAAAGTTATGAAGAAGTTCTCTGATAGTAAAGCAGTTGCAAAAATGCTACTGCTTCAGAAGTGTGGATGCTTATCTATACTAATTTGATACTGAAAGAGAGGTATAAATCTGAAGGGATCAGGATTTGTTCCAGCACTGGTGCCCATTTCCATCCAACCCAGAAATTCCACTTGTGTGTCTTCCTCAGGCAAATTTTCTATCCTAAGCATGCTCACATAATATAATAAACTCTACTTTAGATAAACTACTATGATACTTCCAATAAGACGTAATTTTAATGTCTTGTGTAAAATTAAATGTCACCTTTGTTTTATAAATGACATCTGTATGTTTGTGCCTATATCCTCAAAACTAAAAACATAGAAAAAACATTTAAAAAAAGATCTTTTTCACACACATGCTAGTAAAAAAACCTAAAACCATCAAACTTACTTATCTGAATGTAAACTTTGAGCTTTTAGTCAGATCAAATATATATTTTAACTCCTGAAGAAATTTGAATTTGGATTACTCTGACCATTCTTGCAGAAATATAATATTGATTTTCTATTACTTTATTGCCTGTGTTTTTATCAACACAAATACTACAGTTCTTAATGTTTTTATGGAATTGCATGAAATGTGCAAGTCTTCTATACACTGTAGGAAAAGACAATGCCGGGTTCATCACTGAGCTTAGTGAAAGCAGAATTTCACTCTGTGTGTACTTCCATCCTGGTCTTGACAATTTTCAGAAGAATCTAGTTTAATTTTTTACTGTTCTTGATGGTGTTTCAGTAGTGATGGTTTAATTTCAGTGTGCTGAAATTTTAGGATTTATTTTTCAAGCAAGCTGGAACTTACAGCTCCCATTAGACACATGACAGTATTCCCATGCTGAAATGTTTCAGTTTGGGGCCAAGGGGAGGAGGCATACCAGAATTTTCTGTGGAGAGGAGAAAGCTTTTCAAAAACTTTGGTCAAGAAACCCAAGTAACTAGTTAGATATACTTATAGTGACATGTCTGGGGACTTAATAAATAAATAAAAAAATATAATCGACACTGTTGTAGATGACAAGATGAATATCCTGCTGTCCTCACTCAGCACGCTCTCCAGTTGGGCTGAGTGTCTGATTTACCTGGCATAGGTGAGCAGAACCTGCCTACTGAAGAAAGTGGCATTATAAATCTTGAGGCTGTGTAAATACCAATAAAAAGGTAAACCACAGTTTCACCATGGATAAGTTCTTTTTAATTTTGTGTCAAAATGTAGGGTTTTGGGGTTTTTTGTTTGTTTTTAAGGAAAAGGTTTACAGTTAAGTAGAATCAAAATATCAGTAAGTTGCGATTTGTTAATTTTTTCCAGTATCACTTTCCCAAAGCAAGATTTAAATGCCCGGTGCTAAATGCTCCTTAATCTTATCTTCTAGAGTAGAAATTGCATGCTATGAAGGAATTTTAGCTTTTCTGAAGCTGTTGGAGTGGTCCCTGTAGTTGCCCAAAAAATGTATTCACCTTCTTTTCCCCAGAAGACGACAACCGGATTTGACTGTTTGCATTATTGGGTAACAACATAGGAAAGCTCTCTATCTTAGAGAGACAGAAATCCTGTGAAGAAAAACGTTTTAAAAAATCCCCTCCCTGAATTTTACAGTATTACTTGAGTATCTCCACACAAGCTGATCTGTAAAATAAAGAAAGAATAAGAATAGGGATTGCGTAATGTTTTCAGAGGGCAGCTTTGGTATGCTATGTTACCATGCCTTTGGCTGTAGTTTCACTGAAAATGGCCATTCAGTCTGTCATCCGCCCTAAAGCAAACGGCAGTGCTAAAATGGCATGGAATTAGCTGTCCCTCCTAAAATACAGGAGATTTGTGTATTGCTCACCAGGATGAAAATCCTGTCTTTTTTAGAGTTAAAATTCTTACTGTGAATATTATGCAGGTATACCTGAATTTATGCAGCATAGAGAAAATTCTTAAATAGTATCCTAAACAACACATGACACTGTACAAAATATCTCAATCCTAATAATAGCTTTAAAATTCCCCAATTAATCTCATAATTGCAAATAGCTTCTATGTGATCTTATCGTAAAGCTATCAAAAAGCTAGTGAGATGGCCAAGCAGACATGCTTTAAAGTCTTAATCTTAATGTGATGAGAAGCTCCTAAAACAAGCTTTGTGTGGCTGCTCACACCCTCTTACCCACCTTTCTTCAATGATTACACCAACTTCTGGAGGTCACTGGCATCTGATGTAGATTGGAACCGCCTTGCAACAGTTCTCATTTACCCTGGCAACAGCACAGACTGCTCTGTGATTGAGTGAGTACAAAAGTAGTATTTTGGTGCTGCTTGGGAATTAATATTTCTTAGCTGCTGCTTTGGATCTTAGTCATCATCTTCAACTTGTATTTGTGATGTGGTTACACTGGCTGCTGTTGTATTGGTGGTATTTGCTAGAGAGCTGCTGTAAGTATGCACGGAGCTGGTTCATTAACTGGAAGTAAATTGTTGATATATATTTTTTTTAACTAGTTAAAGGGAAGAAAAACAAAACAACCACCTTCTTTTTGCAGGGACAGGATTGTTTGGTGCCAGGGCTGTGGACTTCTTGCGTTACCTTTCGCATAAGACATGGGGAACTGTACCTGTTACTTGCTGCCAGTGCCAATCTTATCTACTACCGGAGCTATCTGGAAGGTGCAATGCTCACTTGAATGATTCAGAGCAGGTCAGTCATGTCTGTTCTTGCAAAGTCCAGACTCCTTGATTTACGTGTTGACTGTGACTCTAACTTGGGGTGAGTCGGTTGGTTCACAGAGCAGATGCAAGGTAAGGATGGTTTCACTCTAACTCTTTCCCCCCTGAAAGCAGAGCTATAACTAGCTTGAACCACTTGTCTCAGAATGCAAACCTGAATTCGGTGTAGTATCACTGACATAAACAACGTTCTCGTCTGCTGATTGAAAAGCTAATAAAAATATGTGAATAAAATCTGCATTCACTCAGCATTCAGAATCTCTCTGCCTAGTAATGGAGGTTAACAGCTACCTTTTGTACCTTGGCCTGAGGGTAATTGTGCAAAACACGGTTTAACTTGGATACTGGTTTCTTGGTAGCCTGGGTGTGTCTGACTCTACAGCTGTTCCTTCTGGTGATGTTTCTTTGGCCTGCAGACTGTAGAGCAGCATTCAATGGAAATGTCCTCTATCCTTCTTGTTGAATGTGTGTACTCTCAGGAATGCAAGATCTGTGAGGCTAAAGGGCAAACAAGCAAGAAAGTATCTGTTTTGTGGCTTAACTGAAAAAATACTCCTCAAAAAAAGGTAGAAGTTTTGGGGTATTTCTCTTGTTAATACGGTTTTATTCCACTGGGTGGAAAGGTTTTGAGGACATCAGGTTACACATCTTTTAGGCTTATTGAGATTTTTTTATTCTCAAATAAAATGGAAATATCGAACTTGTGAATCATTGTTGATCTTCAGCCTTGTCTCCTAAAATATTGTTCAAGGTGTGAATTCCAATGGTAGTCTTGGATTTATTTGGGCAAATGCCATACTCAACACTGTAGCCACTACTAGAGCATGGGTTTAAGTACTAGGTGCTTTTCAGATGAGATACCTGTGATAATGTGAATATCTCTGTTGGATATGGCTGTAAATACTTCCTAAATGAATGCATCTCGGGCAATGTGGTGTAAGCTTTAACCTCTTCTGTTTCAGTGTACCAACAGTAAAATAGTAACAGCAGCTTTTAATACCTCTTAGTAGTTTTCTGGGGATAAATGAAATGCTTAATTTCTGTGGTTAAATTAGGACAGAGTGAGAGAAAGAGACAGAATTTCTTAATTCCTTCATTATCTTGATATGTTTGATATTAAAGCACTTTGAAAAAAATCTATTTTTATTAATGCATAGCTTCAAACAACTTAGAAACTGAAACATTATTCTCCCTCTGAGAATATTATTCTCACTGTCATTATTCTCTTATTGTAAGAATAATGGGAAATATTTTTAGAAAAAGAAAGCAGAGAAAATATACATTTACATTCCAGAAAATACTTTGAAAAAGACCGTTGTCTTTTCAGATCTAAGTATTTAATATTATTCTTGTGATTTCAACTCTGTACCCTAAGTCTATCTATTTCTACCTCATCCCAGAGAGGTTTCATTCAGTGAACGGGACAGACGTTTCTGAGGTTGGCATATTTTTAATTCTCAATAACTTTAGTTTGTATATGTCTACCTTCTCTAATTATGTATGGAAAGTGAGTTTTAATATTTAAGTGTTTTAATATACAAATGTCAACATCACTACTTCAAAAAAAATTAGGAAATAATGAATAAAGTCATAGCTGTAGCAGAACCTCCAAAAAGGCTAGAGGTGCCAACATTAAACTCCCGGGGTGTCTTTAATTCTTCCATGCAGTTGTGCATAGGTATTTAAAGTAGCGAGATCAAGTTCTCTGTTATGGAATCAGGTAATGCAATTAATATTATCCACAAATTGCTTTTATATTCAGGAAACCATCTGTAAAAGCATTTTTGCTGCAGTGTATCATTTGATGTTTAAAATTTTATGAAATAAAAGTATGGGACTTTCAGATTGTACCTATAGATGGCATGTGTTGATGGCCCTAACAAGCGGTTCTGTCTCAATGCAGAAATAGGAGTGCATTTAAAAGGACTTGGAAATTCTGAATTTCCTTACTTTTTATTATTTTAAATGAAGGAAACTATAATTGTACTTGCAGTTCATGCCTTTACCTTTCTTGATTCTTCTTTGAGAGTGGCATTGAGAGGAAAGAGGGAATATAAGTATCCTACCTTTTTATAAATGTGTCAAAGGAAAGATTAACCTAAAATGATATTTTACAATCATAACAATCTGCAATAACTGCAAATAAAGTCGTATCTCTCACTGAAAATGTCAGAGAAAGATTATCCTAAAATAACACTAGCTGATAGATTACAATTGGCATTTGATAGCTTAACGAAGGAAAAGAAAACAGCATAGTTTGAGCCACCGGCATCCTCCATCTTCTTTTACTTGCTGGCTAGAACTAGAGGCAAAAGAGCAATTTCTAAGTCCTCTGTTTGACACCTAATCATGCCATCCTGTGACTGGATGTCTTCTAGGAGAGAGAGGCTCTGTCAGAGGCTGCGATGGTAGGCTGGGCTTTCCTCCTCTCTCTCAGTAAAGCTCTGCACCACTTACCTAAAGGGGCTGTGACTGTTCAGCATAACACTGCCCTGTGCCTTGCAGACTCGTTATGCTAACAGGGGCTCCTAGGATGATATCTGAGCATTGGAAATATTGTCCTGACTTGTCACAAGAATAATGAAGAGGATAAGGTAGGTTTGGGGCTACTTTTAAGAATACTGGATCATTTCAGGTTCAATGGCCTTGAGAAATAACTCATCCAAAGTATCTCTTCATCATGTTGACAACAAGATGTTTGGCTACTACTTTAATGATTGTGTAGAATGGCAGCTTCTTTTTATTACCTGGTAGGAATGAACCAGCCTGTTGCAGTCGTTGCTTGCGCACATTAAGTAACTAGAGCCACATACACTGTGGTACTGCTCTTCGTTTCAATGGTCATGTTGTGCTGAAATTTAGAACAGCGTTTAAATGAAGCATCTGCTTCTAAATACTCCTACTGCTGATTACACCTTATTCCAAATACGACCGAGATGTAATCTGCAAGGTAAAATTGTGTCTAAGCCTGTAGTGAATCAGAATAAATTCCCATAAAGCATGGGAATTGTGAGCTAGATGTGTTAGCATCCTCAGTCTTCTCTTACTTGTAGAGTCTTGCCTCACTACAAATTGCTTTAAAGTTTTGATAATTGGTGTTGAGTTATACCTGAGAGGACAGGG